>NC_060139.1:1099088711-1101588711 GCF_021461385.2 Schistocerca piceifrons
AGTCATATTGGTATTTCGGGAAATGAACGAGCTGACCAGTTGGCCAAGCTGGGCCACTAGGATGCTGATTCTGGAAATAGGGGGTCCCCAGAACTGGACCTTCAGTCATTTATAAGCCATTGATTCCTGGCAATCTCATTTGCCCTGATCTCTCCAACAAAATGAGGACAATTTAGGAGATCATGACCATTTTGGCAGTCTTCCATTTGTGCTTCTTGCACAGAAACTACCATCCTCTGTCAACTCCATATTGGCCACACTTGGCTGATCCATGGCCACATTCTCTGATGTCAGGAACCTCTGCTGCCAATGTGAAGCCTGTCTGATGGTGGTCCACTTGCTCATAGACTGCCCTAATTTGGCTACTTTGGGGCAGCATCTTAATCTTCCTGACATGCTACCTCTGGTGCTAGCAGACGACGCCAAAGTGGCTGACCTTATGTTTTACCCACGAAGGTGGTTTCTATTCATCTCTGTGAGGGTAGGACTTTTTGCTCTTATTGAATGCCTGAGGGGTTGGTGGGGCACCCCTTCCTGCTCTCCCCTCCTCAACCCCCACCCACCCCTCCCAATGGCCCCTTAGTGCCCTTGCTCAGAGACCCAGCCTGGCCTTTACCCTTTCCACCTTTTTATTCTTTTTCATTTCTTGGTTTTAATGCCTTGTCTTGACTCATCTTTTAATGTCTTGTCAATGCTGTCTTTCTCCTGGGCTTTTATCTCTGTTTTTATTATATTATATTTAAAAACAAAGATGATGTGACTTACCATACGAAAGCGCTGGCAGGTCGATAGAAACACAAACGGACACATACATACACACAAAATTCAAGCTTTCGCAACAAACTGTTGCCTCATCAGGAAAGAGGGAAGGAGAGGGAAAGATGAAAGGGAAGTGGGTTTTAAGGGAGAGAGTAAGGAGTCATTCCAATCCCGGGAGCGGAAAGACTTACCTTAGGGGGAAAAAAGGGCGGGGTATACACTCGCACACACACACATATTCCATCCACACATATACAGACACAAGCAGACGTGGTGGTCATATGTTCATGAAGTGCGCTTGATTGTGTGATTTTTGTGTGTGTGTGTGTGTGTGTGTGTGTGTGTGTGTGTGTGTGTGTGTGTGTGTGTGTTATCTTTTCCGATTAAGGCTTTCTCCGAAAGTTAATGTGTTAAATATTTGCCTTTTAGCTTGTGAGCAAGGAAAAGCTTAGGGAAGGTTTTAAATTATGCTTTTAAGTTTGTAGGAAGTCACTAAGAGCTCTCATATGAAACACTGTATGAATATAAACTGGGTAGTTTGTACTCCATTGAACTATGTGCCTTACAATGATATAGTTGTGCAGTTATGTTCAGCTGTATAGGTCGATACTGTCTGCAAACAGTGTTGAACAGCATTAGTACTAAAGAAGTAATAAATGAAAACTTATTTTAACCTTTTTTTTTTTTTTTTTTTTTTTTTTTTTTTTTTTTTTTTTTTTTTTTTTTTTTTTTTTTTTTTGGGGGGGGGGGGGGGGGGACGTCAATGAGAAAAAGGTTTGAAATTATGTGTCATCTTTGTAGGAAGTCACCAAGTACTCTTATTCTCAAATACTAGATAAATGTAGTCCTATATTTGTGTGCCATCTGCTATGCTGTCTCAGAGACACACACACAGTAATACTTGTCTTATTGTGTTAAACTTTTAGCATATCATTGTACTTCTTAATGTGTTGATTATGATGGCATTTTAAAATTTTTAATTTCAGTCAGTAATTACACAAAATATTGAAAATTGAGCTTTTGTTACCCATACACTGCAACTGGTACTGGATTCTGGTATAATGTTTTAGTGATATAGCTTCCTTGTCCCTCGCAGCCTCCCAGGCTTGTATCTTCACATTTCCAGCTGTTTCAGTTAACATTGATCATTTTTGTCAAGAAAAGTCTTCGTTAATAATGAAGAGGCTTTTTAATCTTGGCTTGGTGACTTCTTTAAATCTGAATTATTAAGTGTGGGAGTGCTCTTTTTTCTGGTGTCTAATTAGTAAACTAACACAGCATTGGGAGAATTTCAGTGGATTTTGTCATGTAGATAAACAGTAATTTGAATATTGGCTGTTGGTCCCATTGTTACTTCCAATTTCTGTCTTCCATACAGTGTGTTTTTCTGAGCCAGAATTTTTAGCAGTTTTTCTTTGTTTCCAACATGTGCAAACCTATCCTTTTATTTTCCTCTTTTTGTAGCTCAAAAATTGCCCCCCATCCCCGTCCCCATCCCCCCGCCCCCCCCCCCCCCTCTCTCTCACTCTCTCTCTTTTCAGCTGGTGGTAATTAGTCTCTCTTCCACCTGAAATACTGTGAAATTGTGTCATTATATTCCATTACATGTTACATATTACACTCCAGTGTCAACAGTGTGGTCAAAAGCGAGCAGATGGGTAATAAGATAGTGTGTGGAAGTAGAATTTGCAGAGCATCTAAAGCTATCTGCAACACCTTCTCTATTCTTCCATAATTTAAACACTACTATTCATTAACAGGACAGGCTATAGGTTTGGAAAAACCAAATGCGGAAGAGTCATTAAAGCTAATAATTTTTACATCTTATGAATAATGAACCCTTATGTAATTGACACCACTCCACAAAACAAACTGAATTGCACATGGACTTGAAATATTGTGACAGGCTCCGTCACAGTGTGTATTCCATGTATTGAATAAAGTACTATTTTAAATTATAGATTCAAAGAATCTGTGCTTTTGTGATTCCTGTAAATACATGTTAGTGTGTTGTTCAGTCCATATACTAGCACTTTTATGGAAACAAATAAGTAATATATTAACAGTATTGTTTGTTGGTGGAAAAACTAGGACAAAATATAATATTGTGCGAGGATTGATCACTAATCACTGAATAGAAATTGTACTGAAAAGCAGAGTGGATGATCTCACACACACACACACACACACACACACACACACAGAGAGAGTTGCCTTCTGGCATTGCAGGATGACAGGGTGATCACTTGCAATTAGGCAAGGAGCAATTTGTAGAGGAGTAATAATTAGTGGTCTATCCTCACACGCATGTTGTGCAGTATTAAAGTAGTGGCAGTTATATTTCACTAACTAATGTCTAAAATGTCAATATAAACTTCAAATGGAAAATGAAGAGAATAGAATTATATAGATCTTAAAACTTTTTTACAGGTGTGAAGATGACAAATGAAGCACCAAAAGGCCTGAGAATGAATCTGCTGCGGTCATATTCAACTGACCCTGTCTCAGATCCTGTCTTTTTTAACAGTTGCTGTCAAGTGCGGGAATGGCAGAATCTGCTTTTCAGCTTATGCTTTTTTCATGCTCTCGTACAAGAACGTCGTAAATTTGGGCCTCTCGGATGGAATATTCCCTATGAATTTAATGAGTCAGATTTGCGAATAAGTGTTATGCAGTTGCAGGTATGGACTTATAACTCCTGTTATTTCAGTCCTTTCACTATTATGATGTATAAAGCAGTAAAAGTATAAAGCATGTAAAAATTTGTAATATAACAAGAAAAACAATCAATTATTGACAAATTGATTTAATTGGATGGATAAAAAGCCTACTCACCAAGCGGTAGCAGAACACACACGTAAAAGATGGTTGTAATTGGCAAATTTTCAGAGCCAGTGGCTTGTAAACTATTGTCATGTTTGAGTTTAATGAACACGTGAGGTGACAAAAGCCACCTTCTATGTACACATACAAGGCGGCGGTAGTAGCCTGTACACAAAGTATAAAAGGGCAGTGCATTGGCAGAGCTGTTATTTGTACTCAGGTGCTTCACATGAAAAGCTTTACAATGTGGTTATGCTAAAACAACAGGAATTAACAGACTTTGAATGTGGTATGATAATTGGATCTTGATGCATTGGACATTACATTTTGGAAATCATTACGGGAATCAGTTTTCCAAGATCCATAGTGTCAAGTGTAAAAGTACCGAATTTCAGGCATTATCTCTTATCATGGACAGTGCAGTGGCCAATGGCCTTTACTGCCAGAAATACCGAATTTCAGGCATTATTTCTTACCGTGGACAATGCAGTGGCCAACGGCCTTCCCTTAACAATCAAGAGCAGCAGCATTTGCTTAAAGGTTGTCAGTGCTAGCAGACAAGCAATACTGTGCGAAATAATCACTGAAATCAATGTGGGATATACAACAAACATATCCATTAGGACAATGAGGTGGAATTTACCATTAATGGGCTACGGCAACAGATATCCAACACAAGTTCCTTTGTTTAAAACATAACATCGCCTGTAGCACCTCTCTGTATTGATTGGAGCATAGATGACTGGTAAACAATGGCCCAGTCAGATGAGTCCTCATTTCAGTTGGTAAGCGAGCCGTGGCGGCTCTAATCTTGGTGCCACTTAGATTGCCGATATCAATTCAGTTGTGTGTCACGAGCTGTGTCTTTGGTCAAAGTGTGTGTGTTGTCGATTTGGCGGGCCTGTGGAGCAAGTTGGCTGGAGGGCACATGGCTGGCAAGTTGTTGCATTTGGGGAACTCAGGCTGTCCGGCACGGGCCTCGAGAAGCCGTGAAAGGTTGAATCGGTCGGAGGCAAGCCTTGCTAGCTTGCTTAACCCTTTGTTGCCTGACGTTACTTAAAAGTACCAGTAAGTTTTGACTCTCATTATTTTCTCGTGGTGCAGTTTCGTGATCTGAGAGCCTGTCGGTGCGTAACAGTAACTCTGCTCTACTGTTTCATAGTTGTTATTGTGCAATACATAGACCTCTCTGGCGGTCAGAGCTTGAAATTGTTTTTCGCGCGCTGCTGTGAAAACAGAAGATTGTATGTGCTTGTTTCCATGGTGTTGCCTGAATTTGTGCGCAATTTATTGAAACTTCCGTTGAGTTTTCCATTGTACGTACTTACCTTCTTTGTTTTTTTATAACAGTTTGAAGCATTACGTTACAAGTGAATGAGATAAAGTGGAAAATATAAGGCGGACTTATTAGTACCGTCAGGTTGTGCGAACACTTTATTGTAGCAGCAACGCGTTACCTCTCACTAGTTGTTCTGTCCACTTTTTCTCACACAGAAATCCGTAAATACATTTGCCTGTGGAACAATTAGAAAAAACAGGAAAGGCTTGCCAGGGAATTTACCTAAAGAAAAATGTCTAAATCAAATCACAGAGTGTCATCTTTAGAACTAACAGTATTTCAGTGGAAGGAAAATAAAGTAGTGTATTTTGCATCAAACTTCCATAGCACCGAACAGAGCGTAGTGACAAGAAAACAGAAAGATGGAACTAGTGTGACTATACCATGTCCAGTTATTGTATGTGATTACAATAAAAAGATGGGTGGTGTGGATCATGCAGACAGATTACGTTCAACTTATGGTCTTGACAAGCGATCAAAGAAATGGTGGCACCGTCTCTTCTGGGGAGCAATAGAAATTGCTTTTGTCAATGCTTACGTCATTTTCAGTGATCTACATGGGGCACTGCCACTGCTGGAATTCAGGCGTGCTGTGGCACTAGGGCTAATGAATGAACAGCAAGTGCCAAATCTCAAAAAGAGAAACTCTGGTAAAGATGAAATAACTCTCCCAAAGAGAAGGAAGGATAACTTTTCTGTTCCGAAGGATGTACGTCTTGGCAACCGAGGAAACCATTTTGTAGTGTTCAGTTGTAAAAGAGGACGATGCGAAATGTGTACAAAAAATAAAATTCAGTCGAGACCACATTCACAATGTAGTACATGTAAAGTGTATTTGTGCTGCAATGAGAAAAAGAACTGTTTCCTACAATTTCATGAGGTATCACTAAATATGTGATATGTATATACTGTCAAAAATGTATAGCCAAGTTACTATGTATTGTGAAGTTGCTCTAGAATAAATTTATGCGAAATTTAAAAAAAAATTCAGAAATATCATATTTCTGTTAATTTTCTAATGTAAAAATATTTAATATTTATGTGGAATAAAGTACAAGTTATAAAAATTGGAGCATTTTTCTGCGCATGTGGTGATTCTGTCCATGGAGTTTGACGGTACTTCTGAGTACCAGGAGAGAAAAAAGTTGCAAAAAATAAAATAAAATTTTACAAAAAATCCTACCGTCATTTGAAGCCACAATAGCATAAATTCTGCAAAGAAAATGTTAAAAAGTAAAAATTTTCTTATGTCAGGAAACAAAGGGTTAAGGATTGGTAGCAGTGAGCTGTGGGAAGACCTACGGTCATTGTGTGCAACCTGGTCTGCGAGTTCCCTGCCTACTCTGCAAGCTTAAATTTTACAACACCTCAACGACTGCCTGTAAGGATTGGAGGCAATAACACCCTAGCTGGAATCCTGCTCCACAATTCCTTCACATCTGTGTTTTCTTATTTTTAAGTACTTGATGTTGTAAGGCCATGTCTGTGTTATACGGAATGGGACCTGTTATGCACGATCATCTGTCAGTGTTACTAATCGTAATTTGTGTTCTAGGCTACATGTCGTACAAGTATTCCCTGTTATAAATTGTGAGAAGTGAATTTAACTGTAACATTATCTGTGTGGGAGGTAAAGCAATCTTGGAAGATGTATATGGTTGAGTTATTGCACCACCAGGTGCTGAATTTTTTCTTCTGAATAATAGTAATTTTAAGGAGTGCTAAACTTGCAACTGTAGCCACTCGTGACATTAGTTCACAATTTCCACTCATTACGCATTCTTAAGTGTTAGCCTTATTTGCGCAGATTACTGTTCCCTGTGTTGGCACGATAGCTTTGTAGCTGTCAAATGACAGGTTACTGTTCCCTGGGCCTGGACCACAGGCACGTTTGCTTTCTAACCACAGCGGCACCTCCATCATCGCATGGCGTCTGGGTTGGCCAGCAGTCCGGTGCCCCGGCCAGTCGCGTCCTGGTGGCTCAAGTTAAGTAAAGTTAGTTGTTTGATGCGTGCCACAGTAGAGTGTCACCAATTAAATGGGAACCAGTAGTTTGCTCTATTTGGTGAATTTTATGAGCTCAGGAGGGTTAAAGTGTGTTGCCCAGGCCCAAGGTTCCTCCTCATTACACCTCTTTAACTACTTGTCTAAACCTCGCACTCTTATTACTACTTCTCAGTAAGTTAAGACCTGTTACTTATCAATATAAATTTTCAAGTCTTACCTTGGTCCACAGTCATTAGCTAACTCCACTTATGGTGAAACTTGGCTGCTTGTTACTTATTGCCTGCAATATCCATTTGTTGTAACTCTCAGCTTACTTTGAATTTTGGGCAATTGTGTGTTTATAAAAGTTTATTGTCAACATTTCTGCTGGTTTGCGCCAGTTGGAAGAACATTTCAATTGTGTGTACTCCCAACTTATCTTGAATTGCATATTTATTAATGGTCATTTTCCATCTTTGGTTACAGTCTACCAGTTGGGATTTGTACTTAAATATTATACCTTCCCAGTTTGCCTGTTTTTTATGATTGTGAATTTTATTGCTTAAGAGACTTTTTATTAGGACTTATACATTGCTAAGTGGCCTTCCAACAGCTATGGTCAGTGACCTGACTTGTGATCCTTCCTGTATTTGGATGAATGTTATCCAATTGTGTAATGGTTACCTAAGCTTGGAAATTGTTAGTACATTTAATGGTTGCCATTATAAGTCATTTGGTTGATAAAATTGTTCGCTGAACCTGCTTGAAGCCACACCCAGTTGGTGTGACCTTTTCCTGTGTTGGTAACTGTATACTTCCAGTTTCAAGACCTGCTCTTAATGGTATAATTGTTAAAATTTATTTTAATGAATTGAGACTGTTTAAGTTTTGATTGTGAGAATTCTGATTCTTATAATAAGTTCTTTTAAATTGTAATGATAATATTTTTGTTAAGTAATAAAGTATATTACATGAAACAACAAATGACAAAATATGAGGGTCCAACTTCCATGTTTTCCTTAAAGCTATCCCAACCCTAGTTTTGAGGTATCAGTAAGACTGATTGTAGGATTTGAGTGTGATGCAGATGCCATATAGCCATGGGCTCAAGTTATCGACAAGCACTGTGCAGGCTGGTGGTGGCTACACATGGTGTGGGCTGTGTCCTATGATCCAACTGAACTGATCATTGACTGGAAATAGTTACATTCAGTTACCTGGATACAATTTCAGAAATTCATGGACTTTATGTTCATGACTGGTTTGAAGAACATTCTGGACAATCTGAGTGAATCATTTGATCGCCCAGATTGCCTGATATGAATTCCATCAAACATTTATGAGACATAATGCAGATGTCAGTGTGTGCACAAAATCTTGCACTGGCAACACTTCCGCAATTATGGGTGGCTATGGAGGCAGTGTGGCTCATTATTTCTGGTGGAGACTTCCAATAATTTGTTGAATCCATGCTCTACACCTAGCAAAAAGAGGACTGACATGATATTAGGAGGTATCCCATGACTTTCCACCTCAGTGTAAATGTTTTATGTGAATGGGGTACAATGTTCTGCTGTGCCGATTATGTAGTATGAAGCCATTAGTGCATTTCATTGTGGTTTGCATAAAGTGAATAAGTATTCATAAAAAAGCCATATAAAGATTGAAATGTGAAACTGTAGACAAGGACTGCCAGGTGAGGACATGCCAATAACAACATTAAATAAGAGATTTTTCAGCCTTATGTGACGAAGTGTCCACTATTCATTTTGTAATGTATATCAGTGTACACATGTGATAAATTATGGAGAATCTAGTGAAAATTATGTTTTTCCCTTCGTGAAATAAGATAAATATATAACAATATTATGAGAAGGAAAATTGCTACTCACCATGTAGCGGAGATGCTGAGTAGCAGATAGGCACAACAAAAATAGTTTCACTCTTAAAGCTTTCTGCCAATGGACTTTGTCAGCAATAGACACACATACGCACACAAACACTTGCGCAAATGCAACTTACACACACGGCTGCAGTCTGAGGCAACTGAAACCACACTGCGAGCAGCAGCACTAGTGCGTGATTGGAGTGGCGACTCTGTTGTGGTAAAGAGGAGACTGGAGCGGGGAGGGGGACAGATAGCATGGTGGGGATGGTGGACAGTGAAATGCTGCAGGTTAAGTGGAGGGCAGGGGACAGGTGGGGATGGAGAGGTCTCTAACACCACCTATCCCATCAGAGGCAGGGCTACCTGTGAAACCAGTCATGTTGTCTACAAGCTAAGCTGCAACCACTGTGCTGTATTCTGTGTAGGCATGACAACCAATGAGCTGTCTGTCCACATGAATGGCAACTGACATACTGTGGCCAAGAAACAAATGGACCACCCTGTTACTGAATATGCTGCCAAACATGATATTCTTCATTTCTATGACTGCTTCACAGCGTATCCCATGTGGATCCTTCCCACCAAGCGTTTCTGAATTGTGGATGTGGGAACTTTCCCTGCAATACTTCCTGCATTCCCGTAACCGTCCTGGCCTCAACCTTCGTTAGTCACTGTCCTCACCCATCCAGCCTCATCCCTGCTACCATTCCAGCACTACACAGCCATCATTCCACCACCACCCACAGTCTTTTGTTGTCTTTCTCTCTTTTTCTCTCTATTTCTCTCCTTTTCCGCTACTTCCCCCTGCTCCCCAACTCTCCCCTGCCTTCTCCCTAACCTGCAGCATTTCACTGCCCGCCATCCTTACCATACTACCTGTCCCCCTCCCCGCCCCAGCCTCCTCCTTACCCCCACCCAGTCGCCACTCCCATCATGCGCTGGTGCTGCTGCTCACAGTGTGGTTTCAAATGCCTGAGACTGCAGTTGTGTGTATGAGTTGCGTTTGCGCGCTCTTTTTGTTGTGCCTATCTGCGACTCAGCATCTCTACTATAAGGTGAGTAGCAACTTTCCTTCTCATAAATTGTTACATTCCATGCTGGATTTTACTCAAAACCATCCCTTGCAAGCCTCCCAATAATTCCTAACATCCAGCATGGCCTCACATCTCTTTGTCAGTTCCCTACAACATGGCCCTAATGTGTCCTCTGCATAACTCCAGGCTCTTTGTTTGCAAAAAGCTGGTGATTCCATTGTTATCTTCCCAGCAGACAAAGGCTCTACCACTGTGGTACTTGGCCGACAAGAGTATGTAACTGAGAGTCTACACTAGCTGTCTAACACATCTACGTACAGTGTCTGCCATCAAGATCCCATTTGTGTGATACACACTGTCCTTTAGTCCCTCCTTAAAACCTCATGCCCCCACAAGAACTAACACTTCAATCTGTGGAACTTCTTACTCCACACAAACCACACACCCACACCTTTATGTTCTTCCTATGGTCCACAAAGCCAATCATTCTCGCACATCCTATAGCTGCCAGCAACATGCTGAACAAATATCTGCCTTAGTTAATCAACACCTACAACCCAAGCACAAAGACTCCCCTCCTATATTAAAGATACTCATGCAAAATTGTGAAAAACAGTGATAATATATATGAGGAATGTTGATGATAGTACACTACTGTTGAAGGGGAAGCTAAATGAAACAAAAAATTACAGTTACATTATGCTAAAGCACAATATTACACCACGTTAAGTGACTTCATGAGATCTAAGTTCTGGCGGCAATCATAAAATTTCAAACACTGACTTAGGAAAAACACTCATTGAGTGGATTAAAGTAAATTTATTGCACTAATCATATAATTACTTAAACAGCAATAAGGCTAATGGTTCATCAATATACAGGGTGATTCAAAAAGAATACCACAACTTTAAAAATGTGTATTTAATGAAAGAAACATAATATAACCTTCTGTTATACATCATTACAAAGAGTATTTAAAAAGGTTTTTTTTTTCACTCAAAAACAAGTTCAGAGATGTTCAATATGGCCCCCTCCAGACACTCGAGCAATATCAACCCGATACTCCAACTCGTTCCACACTCTCTGTAGCATATCAGGCGTAACAAGTTGGATAGCTGCTGTTATTTATCGTTTCAAATCATCAATGGTGGCTGGGAGAGGTGGCCGAAACACCATATTCTTAACATACCGCCATAAGAAAAAATCGCAGGGGGTAAGATCAGGGCTTCTTGGAGGCCAGTGATGAAGTGCTCTGTCACGGGCTGCCTGGCGGCTGATCCATCGCCTCGGGTAGTTGACGTTCAGGTAGTTACGGACAGATAAGTGCCAATGTGGTGGCGCTCCATCCTGCTGAAATATGAATTGTTGTGCTTCTTGTTCGAGCTGAGGGAACAGCCAATTCTCTAACATCTCCAGATACTGTAGTCCAGTTACAGTAGCACCTTCGAAGAAAAAGGGACCAAAAACTTTATTGGCTGAAATGGCACAGAAAACGTTCACCTTAGGCGAGTCACATTCATACTGAGTTGTTTCCTGCGGATTCTCAGTGCCCCATATACAGACATTGTGACGGTTGACTTTCCCGTTAGTGTGGAAAGTTGCTTCATCACTAAACACAATCTTTGAAACGAAAGATTCATCTGTTTCCATTTGAGCAAGGATAAAATCACAGAAATCGATTCTTTTAATCTTATCAGCTGCAGACAGTGCTTGAACCAATTTCATACGATAAGGTTTCGTAACTAACCTTTTTCGTAGAACTCTCCATACAGTTGATTGTGGAATTTGCAGCTCTCTGCTAGCTCTGCGAGTCGATTTTCCTGGGCTGCGAACAAATGCTTGCTGGATGCGTGCTACATTTTCATCACTCGTTCTCAGCCGTCCAGAACTTTTCTCTTTGCACAAACACCCATTCTCTGTAAACTGTTTATACCAACGTTTAATACACCACCTATCAGGAGGTTTAACACCATACTTCGTTCGAAATGCACGCTGAACAGCTGTCGTCGATTCACTTCTGCCGTACTCAATAACACAAAAAGCTTTCTGTTGAGCGGTCGCCATCTTAGCATCAACTGACGCTGACGCCTAGTCAACAGCGCCTCAAGAGAACAAATGTACAACTAAATGAAACTTTATAGCTCCCTTAATTCACCGACAGATAGTGCTTAGCTCTGCCTTTTGTTGTTGCAGAGTTTTAAATTCCTAAAGTTGTGGTATTCTTTTTGAATCACCCTGTATATTAGTACCACCACTTGCAGAATACGCAGTTCTATCTCACAATTTACTACAAAATGTGTTATGCACGACATTCATAAGTGTCTGAAAATTGCCAAAAAACATAAATACACACTGAAATCACAAGGAAAAGACTGAACAAAGATACTGCAGCAAAAATTTCTATGAAACACAAAAGTAGTTTACAATGGATGATATGATATGAATTTGGCACAGCACTTGCAGGCACACTATGTTGTGAGACACACAGTCCTGGACACAGTCACTGAAAGTTTTTGGGAAATGACACAAACAGTTGCATATATTGGAAATGACATGACTGACATATCAGAGATGAACACTGTAGCTTGTGGATGTCCTACTCAAAATAATGAAAGTCTTGAAGCTTGAACAAAACATGTATTCAACTTGTGGGAATAGTGATGCTAAGCAAGTGTGTCAACTTTAATAGTGTACATCATATTTTTAATCAAACCAAAAGATAACTAAGGAGCACCATTTTTAGTTAAAGTTTAGTTTGTTTATTTGTGAATTCCCATGGTGCTGGTAGGATTGTGTTGTGATAGGATGCTTCACAATCAGTTGAAATTAAATGGTTCTTCATGCAGAAAGTGTAAGAAACGTGTAGTCAAAGGAATTCAGTGCATTAAGTGCAACTTTTGGTTACATGAGAAGTGCGCAAATGTGTGTCTGAAATTTATAAATGACAATATTCAGTGGACATGCCTCAACTGTAATAATGATGAAAATCCACGACTAACATCCACACTAAGTTCTAACAATGAAATTATTCGTCTTATTCAAAGTGAGATTGATGCTCTGAAAGCAGAATTGACGTTACTAAAGCAAGAAAATATTGTATCGAAACGTGAAAAGTGTTGTGCATGTGAAAAAACTTAAAAAGTATTAGATGGACGTACTTCGGAAAATACGCAGAGTGACACAGCTGACAAACAACAAAAAATTTCAGCCACCATTACAAAAGAAAAAGAATTGAAGATACTGGAGAACCAAACAAATATAAATGGATCAGCATAACATACAAAAAAAGACAGAAAGAAGCATTACAATAACAGAGAAAGTGAATTCCTTATTATAGATGTCTCATTGTTGAAAAACTTAGCCGTACCAAACTCCAAAATCGACATTCGACCTGGAATCAGCATGCATCACTCGCATACACACCTAAACAACGTCTTAATATAATAGAAGGAAACATTCCACCTGGGAAAAATTATATATAAAAACAGAGATGAGGTGACTTACCGAACGAAAGCACTGGCAGGTCGATAGACATACAAACAAACACAAACATACACACAAAATTCAAGCTTTCGCAACAAACTGTTGCCTCATCAGGAAAGAGGGAAGGAGAGGGGAAGACGAAAGGAAGTGGGTTTTAAGGGAGAGAGTAAGGAGTCATTCCAATCCCGGGAGCAGAAAGACTTACCTTAGGGGGAAAAAAGGACAGGTATACACTCGCACACACGCACATATCCATCCACACATACAGACACAAGCAGACATTTAATAGTTATTTACCTACTGTCCACTGAGTGTCTTTTGAACTTTTAGACTAATTTACAATATTTTATGCAGATCTCTGTACAGTCCCACAGGCTTTGGAACTGATGAGGTGCAGAAGACCTAATAATTTTCTCATCTGCTCATGTGCCAAAGTGCTCTTTAGACCATTAGCAAAAGTATCCACTAGACAAAGTGAAGGAACTTTCATTCTCCTGAATACTGGGCCATATCGGAATCTAAGGAAATAAGTTGACGTGGTAGCAAGGGGTGCTTGCATTGAAAATATTGTACCATCCCATACTGTCCCTCTGGATGCTACTACCTAGTTGAGGAGGAAGAGACTTATGTATAAGAGGGAGAATGAATATCTGGAGGTAAAAAATAACAAACTAAGGCTGGTGAAACCAACAGCAGCAAACATCTCTTCAGTCTCATTAGTGGATTGATGGAAAGAAATGACATAAACATAATTGATACCAGGGCTTTGTCCTCTTATGCACAGGTGTCTCCTGTGGAAATAAACATATCTAACTAACAGTATCTTGTCTATAGCAGAGGAGACAATTCTTGTGGAAAATACTGCACCACTTAGTTAATGCACAATGTGACATTTCCAAGTACGTCTTCAGGTCTCTATATTTAAGATTTTTGGCTCACTGGTCATTTTATGATCTGATATTAAAATGTGTCACTTTTATTAAAGTTGGAAGCTATGTTTACTATGTTTTGTTGCAGTACAGTGAAAATTTGTATTACGTAAGCCATGTGCTAATGATTCCCACTATGACACTGAATAGTGTGCATTACATTCTACTTCTTTGATAATGACATTTGTGATATCTACACATAGAAAAAAATTTGATTCATGTTACAAGTTTAGTGCACAATATATCAAGGGAATTAATGGACCAAAACAGGAATCATTGCACCAAGAATGAGACTCTTAAGGACAGTTAATTTCCCACTACCTACAAACACATTATTAGAACTACTCTATAATTTTAATCTCGACTGACTGGTAGTCTGTTCACATCTCACATTCATCTTAATACAGCATTTCCATTTTCCCATCCTGTTGTCAAAATTTTTGTCATGTTTTATCTTGATAATTTCGTTTCTGACTAGAAGGCAGATAATTCCACTATGACCTTATAAGGTATCCTGCTTTGCTTTTATTTGTGCATTTCATTTTATGCTGTTCTTCTTTATGAAAGTTCAAATTTTGAAACCTTTTTAATTTCTCAGATGTTTTTGAATGATTATAAAGAAGTACCATATGAAGCTCTTACATACCTCACAGGAGAATGTAACTATGGAGGTCGTGTAACGGATGACAAGGACCGAAGACTTCTGCTTTCTCTCCTGGCCATCTACTACAATAAAAGAGTTGTTGAGGAGCCAATGTAAGTGTTGTCTTTAATAACGAAACTATACTTATTTTTGCATTATTTTTCTCTCAAGTGCTTTCTTATTAATTTGGTATGAAATGCTATTTTCATATATTCCTTAATTGTATTGCTACATTACAATGTAACGATATATTTAAGAGTTTTCTGAGCCTGAAAGTGTTATATATCTATGATGTGTGTTCAAAAAGTAACAAGAATGTTTTAATTTTGTGGGCTTTATACATCTGTTTCTCAATTGTTTTTTCTTGTTAGCACACACATTCTTTGATGTTGTTTGCATCATTTTGAGTATTTCAAAATGTTCGAATGTGTGTGAATTCCTAAGGGACCAAATTGCTGATGTAATCAGTCCCTAGACTTACACACTACTTAAACTATCTTATGCTAAGAACAATGCACACACCCTTGCCTGAGGGAGGACTCGAATCTCCGGCAGGAGGGGTTGCACAATCAGTGACATGGCGCCTCTTAACTGCACGACCACTCCACGCAGCTTTGAGTATTTGACAGATGAAAAGTTTAAATGTGTTTTTGAGTGCTTGGTGAGTTTATACTTTCTAGAAAGTTGGATCAAGGAATTTGCATTAGTTTTACTTGATAAATGGAATAAAATACAACGCCGCATTTAAAATATTGATTGTGGTTTTTGACAAATCTATATGGACATTCAAATGAACCCTGGTCACTAGTGTAAAGTAATGGTAATGATTTTATTAACTCAGAAATGTAGATGTACACAGTACACATATTCAAAAATAGTCGCGAAACTGTTGGCACGTTTTCTCCATTGCTACACTAGCCGGCCCATTCCATCCTTGAAGAATCTAGTAGGCTGCAGTTGGATCCAGACCTGGACCCAATCACTTAGTTCATCGTCCGTTGCAAATCAATGTCTGCAAGTAGCTTGTTTTAGAGGTCCAACTACATGAAAATCACACAGTGATAAGTCGGGACTGTACAGTGGATGTTCCAGCTTTCCCACTGAAACTGCTTCAATGTTGTCTTCACCACATTGGCTGTGTCTTGGTGGACATTACCATGCAGGAGGATAATGCCATTGGACAACATGCCTCAGTGTTTTCGACTTGATGGCTCGTCTAAAGTTCTCTAAGGTGGCTTGATAATGTTCCAGGAACTCGACAAGCATTGGGCCCTCGTGGTTAAAAAAATAAGGACATTATGAGCTTCTTCAAGGATGGAACTGACGAGCTAGTGTAGCAATGGGGAAATTGTGCCAACAGTAAGCAAACTGCCGTCTGATTCACATCTCCTATGCAGCATGCTACGTAAATTTAAGTATTAACTGTGTTTTTCTTACTTGTCACTTCTTTTTCCATGTGTTTTTGCTTTTAGGAAGCTTTAATTTTTCAGTACTATTAATAGTGTTCCATAGATTTCATGTTTGTTTTGAATACAGTCCAGAGGCAGTTAGTGCTTATTTTCATTGTTTCCAACGAGAAGTGTCTGGTAACCACAGTTTAGTCTGCAATCAGCCGCCTTTAGTGAATTAGCAGTCTCATTAAAAGTTGATTACTTAACTTTCTACAGTAAACTGTTGATTTCTTAGGATGGATAGGATGTGTGACTGCTGTGTACAGACACACGAGGAGCTGGCCACTGTTCACAAACAGCTTAAACTGCTGATGGCCATGGTCAGTGATCTTCAGGCTGCTGCCTCGGAGTGTAGCGGCAGTGGGGAGTCTGGTGCGTCGCATGGTACACCCCAGGTGTTTCATGCTTTACCCATGGTCCCTGCTGTCGAGACATCTTCGCAGGTACCGGGCGCAGTTGGGTCACCCTCTCCCCAAAGGGAGTGGCGGGTTCAACGGCATTTGCATTGCACAAGGCGGAGGGTCAGTGTGGAGGCTGGCCATGTGGCATTGCCCGCTCTGCCTCTAAGTGGACATGTGGCCAGTCTTTCAGCAAGGTCCGAGCAGGCACATGGCGGGAGGGGTTTAATAGTGATTGACAGCTCCAATGTTAGGCAGATGATAGAGCCCCTTAGGGAAATAACAGAAAGGTCAGGGAAGAAGGCCAGTGTTCACTCTGTCTACTTGCCGGGGGTCTCATCCAAGATGTGGAGGAGGCCCTGCTAGCGGCGATAGAGAGCATTGGGTGCACCTGACTGCAAATTGTTGCTCATGTTGGCACCAATGACTCCAGCCGTCTGGGTTCAGAGGTCATCCTCAGTTCATACAGGCAGTTGGTGGAGTTAGTGAAGGCAGAAAGTTTCACTTCTGGAGTGGAATCTGAGCTAACTATTTTTAGTGTTGTTCCCAGAACCGATTGCAGTCCTCTGGTTTGGAGGAGAGTGGAAGGCTTAAACCAGAGGCTCAGACGATTCTGTGGAGATCTGAGGTGCAAATTTCTTGACCTCCGCAATCGGGTGGAGAAATGTATGGTCCCCCTGAAAAGGTCAGGCATGCACTACATGCAGGAAGCGCCTACATGGGTAGCAGAGTATGTGTGGAGTACACATGTGGGTTTTTTTAGGTTAGAGAATTCCCTCCCTAGGCCCTACAAGATGCCTCCTGAGACGCGACAAGGTAGCAGTAGGCAAAACACAACAGGGAATAACAGTATTAATGTGGTAATAGTAAACTGCAGGAGCATCTATAGGAAGGTTCCAGAACTGCTCTCATTAGTAAACGGTAACAATACCCACATAGTACTAGGGACGGAAAGTTGGCTGAAACCAGATGTAAACAATAATGAAATTCTAAACTCAGATTGGAATGTATACCTCAGATACAGGCTGGACAGTGAAAGGGGATGCTATAAAAAGTGCAATAGTTGTGAAGGAAATTGACAGAGATCCGAAATGTGAAATAATTTGGGTGAAGGGCACAGTTAAAGCAGGCTCAAACATGGTAATTGGATGTCTGTATAGGCCTCCTGGCTCAGCGGCTGTTGTGGCAGAACACCTGAAGGAAAATTTGGAAAATATTTTGAGTAGATTTCCCGAGCGTGTTATAGTTTTGGGTGGAGATTTTAATTTATCAGATATAGACTGGGAGACTCAGACGTTTATAACAGGTAGCAGGGATAAAGAATCCAGTGAAATTTTTTTAAGTGCTTTATCTGTAAACTACCTTGAGCAGTTAAACATAGAACCGAGTCATGGCAATAACATATTAAGACCTTCTGGTGACAAACAGACCCAAACTATTTGAAACAGTTAACGCAGAACAGGGAATCAGCGATCATGAAGGGGTTACAGCATCGGTGATTTCAGCCATAAATAGAAATATTAAAAAAGGGAGGAAGATTTTTCTGTTTAGCAAAAGTGACAAAAAGCAGATTTCAGAGTACTTTGACGGCTCAACACAAAAGTTTTATCTCAGGTATAGACAGTGTTGAGGATCAGTGGACAAAGGTCAAAACCATTGTACAATATGCATTAGATGAGTACGTGCCAAGCAAGATCGTAAGAGATGGAAAAGAGCCACCGTGGTACAACAACCGAGTTAGAAAACTGCTATGGAAGCAAAGGGAACTTCACAGCAAACATAAACATAGCCAAAGCCTTGCAGACAAACAAAAGTTACACAAAGCAAAATGTAGTGTGAGGAGGGCTATGCGAGAGACGTTCAACAATTTTGAAAGTAAATTTCTATGTACTGACTTGGCAGAAAATCCTAAGAAATTTTGGTCTTATGTCAAAGCGATAGGTGGATCAAAACAAAATGTCCAGATACTCTGTGACCAAAATGGTACTGAAACAGAGGATGACAGACTAAAGGCCGAAATACTAAATGTCTTTTTCCAAAGCTATTTCACAGAGGAAGACTGCACTGTAGTTCCTTCTCTAGATTGTCGCACAGATGACAAAATGGTAGATATCAAAATAGATGACAGAGGGATAGAAAACCAATTAAAATCACTCAGAAGAGGAAAGCCGCTGGACCTGATGGGATACCAGCTCGATTTTACACAGAGTGCATGAAGGAACTTGCCCCCTCCTTGCAGAGGTGTACCGTAGGTCTCTAGTAGATCGTAGCATTCCAAAAGATTGGAGAAGGGCACAGGTCATCCCCATTTTCAAGAAGGGACGTCAAACAGTTGTGCAGAACTATAGACCTATTTCTCCAACATCGACCAGTTGTAGAATTTTCGAACATGTATTGTGTTTGAGTATAATGACGTTTCTGCAGACTAGAAATCTACTCTGTAGGAATCAGCATGGGTTTTGAAAAAGACGATCATGTGAAACCCAGCTCATGCTATTCGTCCACGAGACTCAGAGAGCCATAGACACGGGTTCCCAGGTAGATGCCGTGTTTCTTGACTTCCGCAAGGCGTTTGATAAAGTTCCCCACAGTTGTTTAATGAACAAAGTAAGAGCATATGGACTATAAGACCAATTGTGTGATTGGATTGAAGAGTTCCTAGATAACAGAGCGCATCATGTTATTCTCAATGGAGAGAAGTCTTCCAAAGTAAGAGTGATTTCAGGAGTGCCGTGGGGAAGTGTCGTAGGACTGTTGCTATTCACAAAATATATAAATGACCTTGTGGATAACATTGGAAGTTCACTGAGACTTTTTGCGGATGATGCTGTAGTATATTGAGAGGTTGTAACAATGGCAAATTGTACTGAAATGCAGGAAGTTCTGCAATGAATTGACACATGGTGAGCCGGCCAGTGTGGCCGTGCCATTCTAGGCGCGTCAGTCTGGAACCGCGTGACCGCTACGGTCAGAGGTTCGAATCCTGCATCGGGCATGGATGTGTGTGATGTCCTTAGGTTAGTTAGGTTTAAGTAGTTCTAAGTTCTAGGGGATTGATGACCACAGATGTTGAGTCCCATAGTGCTCAGAGCCATTTTATTTGACACACGGTGCAGGGAATGGCAATGGAATCTCAATGTAGACAAGTGTAATGTGCTGTGAATACATAGAAAGAAAGATCCTTTATCATTTACCTACAATATAGCAGGTCAGCAACTGGAAGGAGTTAATTCCATAAATTATCTGGGAGTAGGTGCCAGACTGAGATTCATTGGAAGAATCCTAAGGAAATGCAGTCCGTAAACAAAAGAAGTAGGTTATAGTACACTTCTTGAGGTTATAGTACACTGCTTGAATACTGCTCACCGGTGTGGGATCTGTGCCAGATAGGGTTGATAGAAGAGATAGAGAAGATCCAACAGAGAGCAGCGCTCTTCATTACAGGATCATTTAGTAATTGCAAAAGCATTATGGAGATGATAGATAAACTCCAGTGGAAGACTCTGCAAGAGAGACGCTCGGTAGTTCAGCATTGACGTTTGTTGAACTTTTGAGAACATACTTTCACCGAGGAGTCAAGCAGTATACCGCTCTCTCCTACGTATATCTTGTGAAGAGACCATGAGGATAAAATCAGAGAGATTAGAGCTCACACAGAGGCATACCAACAATCTTTCTTTCCACAAACAGTATGAGACTGGAATAGAAGGGAGAACCGATAGAGGTACTCAAGCTACCCTCCGCCACACGCAGGTGGCTTTTGGTGTTTGGATGTAGATGTAGATGTAGATACCAGAACTGGTGTGCATTGTCTTTCATTTCTTTGAAGGTGGTGAAGTCACATGTTTCCATTGCTTGCTCTGACACTTGTGTTCCAGTTCAAAATGGTGACAACCATGTTTCATCGCCTGTGACAATACACAATAGAAGTCTTATTCCTCCTCGTGATAACACTGCAGATGACTCAAAGACAGTGCCACTCGTGTATTGCGCTGTTCGGCAGTCAGTTGGTGGGGAACCTGCTGCCCACATATTTTTCAAAAGTTCAAGTGCTGATGCATTGTGGTGTGGTCAGTGTCCACGCTAATATCCAGTAACCGATGGATCTCATCCACGGTGATTCTGCAGTTGTCCAAAACTAAAGCATTTGCTTCCACAACCATTTCCAGTGTGATGACACGATGAGCCTGTCCGGGACGAGCATCATCTTCCAGTGACTCTATTGCACTATTCCACGCAGACTGTACTGACCGTACAGAGCCTTCTCCGTCGATACATTTCACTGCCTCCAACTTCCTCCACCACCAAAAATCAAATCACTTCTCGTTGTTCCTGCTTACTTACCTGCAAATTTGGTAGTGGACGATAATTTGTGTGACCACCTTCTCTTTGGTGTGAAACGACATTGGTGCTCTGCAACATCAGACGGTGGACACACATGTCAGTCTCTCTACTAATAGATGGCGCCACCGTACCTGCAGTTACGTGGTGCCACCTTACGTGTAAGACAAAGGTAGATGCACTGATCAGGTTTCATTTGAATGAACCTCATATTGTGAGTAAGACTAGAGCTTATGAGTAATAGAAATGTTCAGAAAAGGTCAAGAAGATGTTGAAGTTGATAATCGTCCTGGAAGCCCTAGCGCATCAGCAATTGGAACAAGTAAAGAAAGTGGTTCTGGTAAATTGCAAAATCACCTTAAGTGAGGTTGCTGATGATGTTGGCATATCCTGTGACTCATGATAGGCAATTCTTTTCACATGGTTTGGGCACAAAACGTGCAGCAGGTACCAAAGTTATTGAAGTTCAACCAAAAACGGTATCGTGTAGATATCGCTCAGGAATTGCTGAATGAAGTCAACAATGAATCAGAATATCTAAAGAATGTTATAACAGGTGACAAAACATGGATGTATAGGTATGATGTCAAAACTGAGGCCCAATTGTCCCAACGGAAACTTCTTTGAAGAACCAGGACCAAAAAATGTTTGACATATTTGATCAAATGTGGAGGTTCTACTCACTATTTTCTTTGATTACAATGTGAGAGTGCATCATGAGTTCCTCCCTTAAGGTTGTATGGGCAATAAGGAATATTACTTGCCTGTTTTGTACTGTTTGCGTTAGCAATCTGAAGAAAACAAACAGAATTGTGGCAAAATCACTCGTAGAAAGTACAGGGTGACACAGAAAAATGGGAACATTTCCACAATCCAATAAAACTAGAAGTGATGAAGAAAAGAAATTTCATTCATAGTAATTGAAACCTTACAACTTTGCCATTTATGAAACACCAATGGCATTTATCATTTTTAAAAAATTACGTCCTTTAGATGGCGCCCTCCCGTAAGAATCCATTCGTGACATCTGCTGTTGAGATTCCTCATTGACTGCTGCAACATCTCAACTGGGATACTGTGAATTGCATCCCCAGTTCTCTGTTTTAACTCATCCAGCGTTCTTGGTCATGTCATGTAGACTTTTGCTCTTGAGGTAGCCCCACAAGAAAAAATCACAAATGGATAAATCTGGCAAACTAGGGGGCCAGGGAAATTTACTGAATCATGAGAGCAGACGGTTGCCAAACAATTCTCACACATATGCCATTGATTGCCATGCAGTGTGTGATGTCACTCCGTCCTGTTGCAACCAGTCTTCTTGAACGTTTGAAAAGTTGTTCAATGCAGGTGTAATGTAAGTTCGTAACATCTCCACATAACAATCAGCAGTCACAGTTATTGTGTTTCCCTGTTCATTTTCGAAAAAATACAGTCCGATAATCCCATGTGATGAAACACCACACCATACCGTCACTTTACTAGCATGGAAAGGGCACTCATGAATGTCATTAGGATTTGTGTTTGCCCAGTAGTGGTAGTTCAGTAACCTGTAAGATGAAAATGTACCTCATCTGACATCCACAACTTATTTAGAAATTCATCGTTATTGTTTATTTTTGTTATCATTTGTTGACAGAATGCTAATTGTAACTGGTAATCATTGCCCTTCAGTTGTTGCTCCATGTGCAGTTTGTATGGATGAAATTTTAAATTAAGATGAATAATTCTGCAAACACTCTCCCGGGACATTCCAACCAGTGCTGCTTGCTTCGAACTGAATGCCATGGGCTCCATAAGACAGTCTTGTGTACAACATCAATGTTTTGCTGGAGAATGCACACTTCTTGGTCATCCTGTTGGTTTCTTCTTGAGGGCAGATCAAGTCTCTTCAGAGTTATTAATCCAACATTTTAGTGTGTGTTTCAATGGTACGTCATCCTGATGTCCTAAATTATAAAAATGTTGAAACTCCCTCTGTGGCACTAACCAGACTATCTTTGTTTTTATAAAACATTTTTATCGCTAACGCACACTGTTGTCCATTCCACTGATTCATGATTACTGAAATGGTGGACTGTCTACTCGCTAACTGTCACAAACCCGCAGTGCTGCCACCTGTCCATGGCTGCCACTACTCATTTCAAACATTCCTGTTATTCTGTGTCACCCTGTACATCACAATAATGCTCCTGCTCAAGTCTCAATATCTGTTCATGATTTTTTGTCAAAAAACAGAACTGTTGTGGTTCTCACTTGCCATATTTGCTGGACATGTACCCCTGTGACCTCTTTCAATTGCCAAGGCTGAAGAGAACCATCGAGGCACATTGTTTTGGCACCACTGATGAGATAACAATAGAATCTCTGAAGTTTCCGAACGGCAATGGCCTTTCCGCAGTGTATTCACTGGTACCCATGAGATCATCGAAGTTAAGTGCTGTCGGGCATGGTCGGCACTTGGATGGGTGACCATCCAGGCCGCCATACACTGTTGCCATTTTTTGGGGTGCACTCAGCCTCGTGATGCCAATTGAGGAGCTACTCGACCGAATAGTAGCACCATCATAGCGACTGGGAGAGCGGTGTGCTGACCCCACGCCCCTCCTATCCACATACTCCACGGAGGATGACACAGTGGTCGGATGGTCTCTGTAGGCCACTCGTGGCCTGAAGATGGAGTGAGTGAAGTTTCCAAACACCATAATGAAAAGTGAGTTCCAGAAGTGCATTCAAGTTTGGAAAAAAAGTTGTAGTAAAGCTGAGGGAAGTTACTTTGAATGTGAAAGAGTTGATGATGAATAAATAAAGATTCTTTAAGAAAAACAAAAATGCTCATTACTTTTTGATCACACCTCAAATTTAGGTTTAATTATCAGTGAGTGGAATGAATTAACTTTCCTAGTAAATATAAATAATAGGAAACTGAAAAACTGTTTTTGAATTTCCTGGAAAGATGACTAAATATAAGCCTCATGAAAGTGGTTCTGTTAAACTTTCAAATTGATCTGAATTATTATATTTAGTTGAGGGTTGTAAAAACAATGAAATAATTCAACAAAAGGCATCTTGTTGCACATAAGGTTAGTATGTGCTAGGGATCTCAAACACAAAGAAAAAGCATAATGGCACACAGTCCTGGTTGTGAAATCTCTCCCCCCATCCCCTTCCTAATGAAGTACCCACCATAAAAGGAAGTGACCTTATAAAACCTGGTGCAATCTTAGCAGAAACCCATAAGGAAATGCAGTTCACAGACATTATTAATCTATCCTGTGTGGATTTTGTTGTTCTGTTTGTCAGGTTAAAACTTATAAAGTAGGATGTGAATGAAAAAGCTACTGACAGTAGCTGGAACACGCAAATTTGTCAAAGTTCACTATTACATATACTATAATGCACCATTCTTAGGTTAAGATAATTGTGTGGAAACATGGATGATATGTCGCAGCTTGTGAAGGTGTTTGTAATCAGTTTCTTCCACAGAAGAAATCAAAATCTGCATGTAATTTTTCTCAAAACTAGTACGTTTTACATGAAACCATTGACACAATTCCAAGACATATTGATCTTGTGGTACATTGAAGTACTTCTGTGTGTGTACTGCACTGTAGTAGTCATTTACAGTGTTCAAAGCAATGGTCGGTGCAGAGACTGTGCTACATGATTGTAAGAGATTGTGACATATGGTTATCATATTGAAAATATCATTGACAGTGAAAGTAAGTACATGGAAATTTATTTTAATGTAAATTTGAATTTTTGCTACTGCTTTTATAAATGGTTTCAAAATGAAAGTATCTACTCTCGTTAGAAATTTCTTGCATTTTCGGCACATTTTTTGCTCGTTAGTTAGGACTATAACTTGTTTTAGGTGTTATGACTTCACGGGAGTTTCGAGATGTGGGATTCAATCTAGGAAAAGTGCCTTCAAATATATCACAGGAAATGGGTGGTTGAAGACTGTATGTTCCAGTTGTCCTAAAGTGAAACCAGATGCTTAAAACAATTGGTAGTTTATTTTCTGTCAATTTATTGTATTTGTTGCTTACCATTATAATAAAGGTTAATTTTGTGAAAAATTTTTAAATTATATTCCAAAGTGAAACCACCACTTTAAAACAACTGGTTCTTTACTTTTTGCAAATTTCTTCATATATATATTTTTTTTTTTTTTTTTTGTATCAGTGGGACTTAAGGGCTAAAGTGAAATGTGATTTCCTATCATACACTGCCTGATAAAAAACGAAAGTGAAATGAAACTTCCTGGGTTGAGACACTATGTCCCCCTCCAAAACATTGGAAGAAAGGGACCTCATCCCAGATTACTGTCCTAACAACTGACAGTGGTCATCCAGGTTAGTTCAGATTCGCAGTTTGTTGCTTAACACAATACAACTCATCCGTTACCAGTCCGAGCTTCAGGTGCGTGACACCGTTTGAAATGCAGCTGTTTGTGTCGTGTTATTGATGGTGTTCTACACGTGAGGCAGTAGTCTCGCTGCTGCTAATCTCCAACCATTGTGCGGGATGACACAGAATGTTGCAGAGAGTCCATTATTTGTTTTCTGATGCCACACACAGATGTGAAGGGTTATGATGTGCTCGGTAAACAATATTGAAATCCTCTCTCACAGTTGCCGTACATGGTCAAACCTTGACCACAGGTAGGCCTGTCCTCACTTTCCCGTGTAGTCCAACACTGTTTCATCAAATTACAGCAGAAATCTGGATATTGCACAATTTGACCAGCCATCCAAATGGAGACTCACAATCGGCCTCCTTTCACGTACTGTCAAGTGCTGATAATGCTGTCTTAGGTGATTGTGCAGCATCTCTGTCTTTGGCAGTGATCTCCCAACATCTGATGATGTTTGTGCCCCTCGTATACCTTACCGGTCGTGGCAACAACAATAATCAAACAACAGTAGTTCACTCTTTTGACAGTTCTACCTGTGACAGAAAATTGCAACGCTAATCATTTTCAAGCCACATGTGATGTGTACACATACACATCTGGCGATGTCTTCTGGGTGCTTCACTTTGTTTGTCTGGCGGTGTATATCAGTTTCCATAACTCTTTTTATGGGCCGTGTGCTTCATTATCAGAATCTGAGCATAATCGCTTGTAGACTTAAATCTGAGCATAATGGCTTGGAAACTTAAATGATTTTCATAGAATGTATTTTGTTTTTATGTAAACCAAGACTTGCTAATCCAGTTGAGATTCTTGCAGTATTTTTTTAGTTTTCTTATTTACAAAATTTCCTCAATGCACTATTCATGTACTGTACAACCACATATGACTTTGGTTTAATACCACCAGTTTATACACTGTTCGCGTGACAGCAGAAGCCCAAGTGTACATTAAGTACTATTATTTAATAGTCATTTAGCCTTTGTGTCGTCTGTAATACATTTAGTGAAGAGGGTGGAAGACCTGACCCCTCACACTCTTTGCTGTACGGTTTGGGAAGCAGTCTGTCAATATTTCTTCTCGATAAAGCAATCCGTCCATAATGTCACATTATGGGTACTAACCACTGCATTACAGAAATGTCTGGATTGGATCTAGAGGTATATCCTGATCAGTTCTCTCAGTTCTCATTGACATGTATTTATGGGGTACAAAATTAGTTCAATCACTTACAAAGTTCTGAGAACTATATGCATTACTATAATTGATGAACATAGGAGTAGTATATGTTGACACTGATTGAGAAAGAAGAGTGTCTGTGTAAACATTTTGCTGGTGCTTGAGCTACAAGATAAATGAGTGCTTGTCAGCTGCGTAATGTGAATTAATCCTTCATGTGGATGGTCTGTTACGTGCCTGCTACCATGTAGTTATGACATTCTGCGCTGTGAATCTCAGCCTGCAACAGTCATAGGTAAATTTACTTTGCTCAGAGTGTCATTACTTTATTTGTGTTAAGAGTAATCCACAGATGGACATCTCTTGTTGGCCTAATGCATAAATCCTTGTAGAAATGAAACTCCAAGGCAGAAATTAATCTAAATGAATAAATAATGATAATAGTAATAATAATAATAGAAACATTTGCATTGTATGAGGGTTGGAACTTAAATAGTGGCAACTATTTATTCACAACCAATATTAAAGAGTTACATGTTTGCACCTGTTACTGTCCTTCAAAGCAGTCACCAGCATAGTGTAGAACCCGTTGCCAGTGATGTGGAATATGTAGTATACCATTAGCAGAGCCTGTTCTGTTGATGGTGCAAATGGAGTGGTCTACTGCCTGTTGAATCTCTGGAACAGTTCTGAAGCGAATGCCACGAAGTGGTTCCTTCATCTTCAGAAACAAATCAAAGTCACAGGGAGTTAAGCCCGGGAAGTATGGTGGATAGTACAGTACTTCCCAATCCCATCAACTGAACAGAGCAGCCACAGCTTGCACTGTATGCGCTGGCGCATTGTTGTGCAAAATGATGGGTGGTTTGCACAGTGTCGCCTCTTCTTTTGCATAGCTGGTCACAGGTTATGCTCCAAAAATGAATAGTAATACTATGCATTCACGGTATGCCGTGGAGGAATGTAATGCTTTAGGATAACTCCATCACAGTCTTACACAAGAACCACCATAACTTTAGACTGCTCCATTCACACCATCAACAGAACAGGCTCTACTAATGGTGTACTATGCCTTCCACATTGCTGGCAACTGGTTCTACACAATGCTGGTGACTACTTTGAAGGACAGTAACAGGTGCAAACACGTAACTCTTTTGTGTCCGTTGTGAATAAATAGTTGCCACTATTTAAGTTCCAACCCTTGTATTATGTCAGTGCTGAGGAACAGTTGTTTTTTTTATTGTCAAGATACCATTGTTTTCCATGTTTTTGCTTTAGTTATTGATAATTTCTGTGCAATAGCCAAAGAGGATTTTGATATGGTTGCAGAATCATAAACTTATTCATTTTGAATTTTTATGCTTTGTAGGTATGCGTTTTCCAGCAGTGGACTCTATTATGTTCCACAGGACACCTCTATTGAGGGATGTTTGGAATACATACGCACTTTACCTCTCATTACATCACCTGAAGTTTATGGTCTGCATGATAATGCAGACATTACTAAAGATAATAATGAAACATCACAGGTAAGTCTGTGTATTCAGTAACTGTATAATTTTATTACACTGCAAACTCATTTAGTCACTTTTAAAGTACACTGGTTTCAAAAGTCTGTATTCTGGATTGTAATCTACCTCTCATTTTGTCCTCAGTCCAAACTTTGCAGAAAATTCTCTTTCTTATCATTAAATTCTTCATGTTTATGGTCATAGCATCTGTAGTTGCTTGAAGGGATTCTAATTCCATAATTGTAGAGGGATGTTTGGAATACATACGCACTTTACCTCTCATTACATCACCTGAAGTTTATGGTCTGCATGATAATGCAGACATTACTAAAGATAACAATGAAAGATCACAGGTAAGTCTGTGTATTCAGTAACTGTATAATTTTATTACACTGCAAACTCTTTTAGTCACTTTTAAAGTACACTGGTTTCAAAATTCTGTATTCTGGATTGTAATCTACCTCTCATTTTGTCCTCAGTCCAAACTTTGCAGAAAATTCTCTTTCTTATCATTAAATTCTTCATGTTTATGGTCATAGCATCTGTAGTTGCTTGAAGGGATTCTAATTCCATAATTGTAGACACACATAAAAATTTAAAATATCTTCAGTAACTCAGCTTCAGTATTTTTTTTTTATTTTTTATTTTTTTATTATTATTTTTTTTTTTTAAATAGAAATGTTGAAAGGTTAAATGAGACCTGTTCCACTGTATATGTTGAAGTGTTCCCTGTGTCTGAAGTATTGTGCAGTTCATACTGAGTGTGCTGTTATTCTTAAACTCTGAACTGCTGCCTCTTAAAGTACTGTTCAGACAAAAAGTTTAGTTATCCTTCATGTGGACTTCTTCACCATTGCAACTTCTCCTGTGCTAGAATCTTGAAGCCTTAACCAATTCTCAACTCTCACTACCAAAAAGAATTGAAAGCTCTTCTGTTATATGCAATTATATTGCATCATAAGGCAACGTGTAGTTCACAGTTTGGAAGCATATATTGATCTGAAATTCACAACCCACTTCCCTGAGACACGACGTCACAGCACAGTATAACTATCCACCCAGCAGTTACCAGAACGCTCAGCAATACTACCGCTGTTGACCCATCTTGGAGACGCATGGCGCCCACCAGAGCCAGTGTACATGCACAAATGACACAAATTCCCAGCAGTTGCAATTCAGAGCAAATTAACTAATAACAAGTCCTGTCACTGTGGGAATTATCATTTGTTGGTCCAGTAGACACAAGGTATCACATTGCTTTACCATAAATGGTATGTTACACTATATATCCATATCTTTAGACAGATAACATCATTGCAATGCTGTTAAATAAAAAAATAGGCAATATTTGTCATTTCAAACATGCTTCAGCATTATAAAATTAAAGTAGTGACAATTTGCCTCTTTAGTTTCTCCACTACATTCTTCATGAACTACAAGCCATCCACATATAATCTGTGTACTAAGTACTAATCCCTTTTCTGTCCTATAGTAAGCCTTAGTAGCCCTTAACTAAGCCCTCTACACATAAAACAGAAAGTACAGGCACAAAAACTAACAGTTTGCTTACTACTCCCCTTCCCCCTGTCCACCCGCTGTCTGACAAAACTGCACACTGTAGTTGTGATGATGTGCTGCACAAAGGTTGATAATGTTAGCACCACTTTCCAGATGAGGTCTACAAATACTTCTGATGCCATCCATATAATCCGAACTTAGACTTTGTGCTGTGTGGCGTAGTCCTGAAAATTTTGTGAGGATAAACTATTTGTATTTTGTTTCCATTTTTCTATATGTATGGACTAACCACAAACAGGACTGGTAAATCCATTGTACCTGTACTTAATACTCAAATTAGTTGTCATATCAGCTCCCTTACCATCTCTTTGTAATTTTCGTATGACATTTAAAGTCACAATTTGGCATTAGATAAGGTAAAAAAGTAAATAGCTAAATCTGTGTCTGCCATTTTTGTAAGTAATCCTTCTAATAAGTATTAAAACTAAGTCACTTCTACAGGGTAGTTATAATTAAACTGACACTGTTCTGAGTGCTGTGGTGTGGGCTGTACACATCGCAGAATCCTCAGCACCATAAGTATGTTCATTATTGGTGCACTCGTGGAGGATGTGTGGGAGGAAAATAATAATAATAATAATAATAATAATAGTTCCACTTTCCACCATCAAGTGATGATGTGATGCTGTAAGCTGTCAAGATAAGGCTTGGATGCTGGAAGAGAGGCAGGAACAATGAAATGTGTGATAACAGTGCTTTCATTACAATGTGTATTCAGCACAATCTCTCGAATTAGCAACATGCTCCATCCGTAACAGGGCATGGTTGACAGTTGCTCACAGCGTATCAGCGTATCCGGTAAATTAGAGCAATATGTTATTGTATGCTATCCTTCAGATCAGGAAGAGTCTGGATACATCCCTGATAAACACGATCTTTCAGATATCCCCACAAACAGATGTCACATAGATTTAGCTCAGATGATCTGTAAGGCCGTATGTTTATAAAATTCATGATATGAATATAATAGAGGGAAACATTCCACATGGGAAAATATATCTAAAAACAAAGATGATGTAACTTACCAAACAAAAGTGCTGGCATGTTGATAGACATTTTTAGATATGTTTATAAAATTCCCTAGAGAAGATGAGATCATTACCAAAAGTTTCTCAATTCAAATCTTTCGTCTGGCAAGATACATGTTTTGTCATCACATCTTGCATTAAAATAACACTGTGGACACAGCTGTGTTCTTGCAAAGCTGGAATCATGTATTGCACGAGTAGGTCCTTATAACGTGCAGATGTCACTGTACACTTAACATGCCCGTGTGGTGTCATCTTCTCAAAGATATGTGAACTGAGAATGAAGGAGCTCATGAAACCACAAAGACATATAAACTGAGTGCAGGGAATGTTCCTGCAGGACATGTGGAAGAGTAGAACTCCATATGCGATAGTTCTGTACATTGACAACACCATGCAGAGTAAAATGTGCCTTATCCATCCGAAGAAGTTTCTCTGGCCACATGTCATCCTTTTCCATGTATGTCAACATAAAAATGGCAAAGTCATAGCATTTTACCATATCTTGGGACTTAATTGGTGCACATTCTGAATTTTCTAGGGGTACCAGAGTAAAATGTGCCACAAAGTTTTTTGAACTGTTGACCACAGGAGAGACAATTCTCATGACACAGCTCGAGCACTGGCTGTGGAATTTGAGGTGTGTGCTGCACGGTCGGCTATAGCTACAGAAACTTCATCGACAACTGCCATGTGAATGAACCACCTTCCTCTCCCTGCTGCACCACCTAATTGACCTGTTTCTTCAATTTTTTGGTGATATTCTATAACACATTTATTGACACAGCATCTCTTTGTAGCTGTATCTGTTGGCAATGTTCCTCCAATGCATTGCTGCTATTGTGATAAAACAAATATACTAGCAGTGTGAGGTCTCTCTCCTCAATATCCATTGTATCTTGAATGGAAAACTTCAATTTTCTTAACATGTTACCAAGAGTCACACCAGAAAAGAAATCAGAACATGTTGCCAAGTGACAAACAGCAAACTGAAATCAAAACAGGAAACATCTCATATTCTGACTTCTTACAGTGCCATATTTTCACCTTGGGGCAGAAAGTGGAACTATTAGTTTTTTCAGCATACTCTACAATTGCACTAATTAATAACCATACCTGTAATGTTTCAGCATCCTCTGATGTGTACAGCTCACACTGCAGTGCTCGGAACACTGTCAGTTTAATTGTAACCAGCTGGTACTTAATCTCATGAAAGTGTCAGGCATGTCATGTGAGTTAACACTGGTAGTTAATAGACATCTGAAGTCTACACAGTTCTATTGAAACTGTTGATTGAACTCTGCCACATAGGTGTTCCGCCAGTTTAATAGTAACTATGTATTTGCAGCGAGTAATCTTTCTCAGATAGACTTATTGCAAACATCCTCTAATAAAAGAGGTATATTAACCAGTAACATAATACTTGGCAGAAAATTCTGCTCAACTAGACAGTCATTATGTTCCACCAGAGTTGTGAAGTGGAACATTAAATGATAACATCACTTAATTGTTTATGTTGTTCTAAAATATAAACTGATATTTGTGTCTGAATTTTTCTTTGATTCTGTATTATAGCTTTGTTGTGGGAAGTATTTTATTGATTTATAACAAAATCAGACAGTTCAGCTATATCAGAATGTAACTCACTGGGTTTATTTATTGTGGTAGATTCTATCTATAAAATGTCCAGTACTAAATTGCTATTACTTGTTGCTAGCTTTTCTTTAACATTACACTTAACATTAAATTAGTATCAGGTTGTCATATTTTTGAATGAATATTTGACTACCGCTATTAATTTTTCAATTGTTGCATCTGTTCTTGAGGAGTGGATCAACAGTGTTTTCCAAAGTATCTTTAGTTTTACCTGTTTATCCCAAAGCTTCTGGAATTCTGTTTGTGTCCTACCAGTGTTGGTTCAGAAATGAGACATCAATCTATTCCTGTACCTTTTGTTTAGTTAAATCATTAACATACTCTTCCAAACCAGAAGAGTAGAGCCTAAGATTGCAGACCCATCTGGAACTTTATTTTGCTGTGATACATTTAATCTGATTTCCATGCCTGATATTTGTTTATATACCTCATTAAATTCCTGTTAGTGAAATCTGTAATCTGTTTGAAATCCTTATTTACATCATAGCATTGTTCATTAACTTGGTTTGTAAGTCTCACTGTTTAATCACCTCAGTATGTACTCCCCAGATAAAGGTGACAGCTGATGGTAACTTACATACTTGTTTATTATTTCCAACTCTTCTTTGTGAGAATCACTACTACCCTGGTCAAGTTTCTGGTATGTAACTTGATTCTTAATTAATCACCTTGACTCTTTAAGTGTTCTACCAAGTCAGCATTATTGCTATCTATTCTAGTATTAAATTTGGACCTTTACTTGTTTCCCTGGGCTTTCATACTTGCTTTGGTAGTATCTAAGCTTGTATTAACTTATTAAAACTGTGTGTTAAAATGATAATGATGTATACCAAAACAGTGAATTAAATTATAACCGTGCCAGGATTTGAACACGGGTCTCATATGTATTAGGCAGATGCACTAGACATTACACCACATTGGCATTACGGTTATGATAACTGCACAGATTACCCTAGTACATTTCCCTCCCTGATACAACATACAAATTCCGACTTGTGGCTCACCCCATTACTATTCACCTTTTAAACTTGCATCACTATTCCCAAGGCTCTCCAGTATTGAAATAGCACCTTAGCAATTAGTGAAATGGGATTAGTTGTGCATGTACATCAGGCATAGGTAATATATTAATTGTATCAGTTGATGTTACTGAGACATATTGAGTCTCACCTTTATCTATGATATGGACAAGGGTAGCAGGTGTGGTAGCTGCAGTGACAGGCTAGTGCATCTGCCTATTGACAGGAGACCCAGGTTTGAATCCCGGCACTGGTACAAATTTTAATTCATTTTTTCCACCTACATCATTACTGTAGATCAAGGTGAGACTCAGTATGTCTCAGGGACATCAACTGTATGTGATTATGTGCATTAAATGTTCTGAAAATTTCTTCTAGGCATTGCCCCATACTCCTAATCAGTAAGGGCATATAGCGACAGTGATAATAAGTTTATAATTAATTTTTTCCCACCAATAATTGTTAGAACTTGGATGACTTCATTAGTATCTTTTTTGGAAAACAAAATCAACTTCAACTGCATGATACATGCACTGTCACCAAACAAAAATCAATTTGGTCCCAATACAGCTCATCAAATTCAGTACAGCTGCCTGCTGCATCACAATGCTACTAGAACTGTGTTACACAAACTCAGTGAGACTGCACTATCATTTCTAGATGAGCAGCTAATGCTGATGCTGTTAGTTATCATGTGTCATATTTGCAGATCTGACAAAACAGCAGTAGCTCTTTGAAGTTGCTGTCGACTATCATCTGACTCATAGACTCCTGTGACATAACCAATCTCAAATGATTTGAATATTATTCACTGATAAAGCAATTCTTCTTAATTCTCTTTAACTGTAGTACTCATAATGTGTTGTGCACTAAAAGATAATTTTGACTGCTAACCCAGTTGCTATAGACATTTGTCAGTGCAATCTTCATTCAGAATTGTTAATTTCCTCCTGATGTTTTAATATTTCTTCTTGTACAAGTTTTATTCTATTTCCAACACAAAAGTATTGTGGTTTCTGCAACAGGCACCAGAATGTAGTGTTTTAGATTGCAAGTACCCTTTCTCGTAAACTGTGAACACATGCCTCTTGAAATACTTTTCAGACAAATAGTGAATTTATTCTTTATGTGTCTTTTTTACCATTGCAACTGCTCCTGTCGTGGAATCAGAAAGATTTAACCAATTCTCAACTCCATCTACCCAAAATAATAGAAAACTCCTCTGTTCAGTGCAGTTGTATTGTGTCTTCAGTTACAATATCATAAGTAAGGCAACACTTATTTACAATTTGTGACCATATATTGATCTGGCAGTTTTGTACAGTGTAAACAACAGAATGACTCTTCTTTTTTCTTCTCTGATGTAAGTGCGATTGTTGTGGCATTTGATAGCACACTCCTTTTCTCTGAGCCAGGATGTCAACTGCCCAGCCAACGAGTACGTGATTGCATAGCCACTTCTCAGATATTCGCAGCATCTGTCAGGACCAGTATGCATTCACAAATGATACAACTTCCAAACGCGTTACAACTCCAAACAAATTAATTAGTGCCAAGCATGGTGATCATCATTTGTCGACCAGTAATTGTTGGATAACACTTCACTTTACTAAAAGTGATGTTAAACCACACCTTTTACAGTGGTGCTCTTCCTTTGCCTCAGATATTGTTGATATCCATAATTTTAGTTTGTTGTTTAAACTTTACATATATGACAACACTATGGAATGCTGCTCACCACAGGGAGGTGCTGTCGAGTGACACATTGCTAGATGTTATTCTGCCATCACACAAAGTCCTTCGTCAGACAGACAACAAAACTCACAAACATTCACGTGATGACAACTTATAGCTTCATGGATAATGTAGTTCTGGGCACTAAAAGCCAACTGTGTCTGCATCTGAGCAACAATTTCAGCCTTCGCTGGGGCAGAAAATGGGGATACAGAGGAGTTTTGGGGCCAGTAGGGGCGTGCAGGGATGTGGTGTGGACAGGATACTAGCTGCTGGGTGCAGCATTGTGGTGCTGTGGCTGTGGTGGGGTGGAACAAAGGGGAGGAGAGATAATTAGAGAAAGCGAAAGACCTATGCAGTGTGACAGAAAAGAATTCGTGTGTTGGGATGGAGTGGTAGCTGGTATGGGGACAGTGGCAATTGGAGATTGGGAACTGTCAAACTTCGAGCTGAGGGTGTTATGTGACTGAATGATAAGTTGTGGGGAAAGTTCTTACCTTGCAGTTCAGAAAATCTGGCACTTGTAGAAAGAATCCAGATGAGACAGGCTACGAAGCAGTCAAAGTCGAGCACATAGTGCCGGGCAGCATGCTCGGCAGCTGTGTATTCCAGCCGTCTCTCGGGCACAGTTTGGTGGTGGCCGTTGGTGCAGACAGGCCACCTACGTAGGATGCAGCACAGGGGTTACAACTAAGTCAGTAGAAAAATAGGATAAGGGTATTGGGAGTAGGGTTGGAAAGGGATGGACAAGGATATTACATAGATTGGATGGTCAGTGGGATGTCCCTGTGGGATGGGTGGGAGGACGCTCATTAGAGGTCACGGCCGGAGATGGTCGAAACCTTGTAGCAGGATGTGATTCAGTTACTGCAGTCCTGGGTAGTACTGAGTGATGAGAGGAGAGCTCCTGTGTGGCTGGACTGTACTTATGTGAGGGAGGGAAGGTGATGATGCGCAGTTCCCCTCATTGATCAGTTAATTATCTGGTTGCTTGGGGCAACAGAACAATTTGACAATAATTTGTAACATAAAATAATTTTTTTCTACTCAGCTATTTTCATTCAGTGATCTTTATTACCACTCTGTAGATAATTCTTCTTTCCTTTCTCACTTTTCTTGATATCCATACATTTGCAATGCAATATGAGTTTGTGCTACTTTTACAACAATAATCTGGCCCTAGGCCCTGCACTAGGATGCCACAAACATAGTGTTCTAATTTGTTGGACGTGCGTTATTCCATGCAGATTCTTTATTACTTCCTTATATTTTTCAGTCATACCCTCAAGAGACTTGTCATTTGTAAAAACTCGACATTGTATTTATAATTTTTGTTGAATAATATATTGACTCATTTTGCATTAAGAAGCTGTATATTGATGTTAACAGTATACATCATCATATGTATAATGTTGAACTTCTCTCAGTATCAGCATCCCACACAAAAACTCGTAATAGAATGAATCGGTATGAATGTAAGTTTTCATTTGTCATTTTCTGAACATCATTAATATTATACGAGGTCTATTCAGAAAGTTCCGTAACTCTGTCTACAATTTTTTTCTAGTCTTACCATTTACATATTGTCCATGGTCTCCCTCAAAATATTCTCCTACACACTTGGTTCAAAGCTCCCAGTGCCATTTCCACTTCCAGAATCAGTCTTTGTACAACTGTTTCTGGATCAGGAGAAGCTTCATCTGTGAATTTTCTTTCATCTCATCTATGGTTGCAGATCTTTGTCCTGTCAATGGGGTTTTTAACTTCGGAAATAAAAACATGTCCACAGTGACCAGGTCTGGAGAATACGGAGGATGAGGCAGCACAGTGATTTCACTTTTGCACAATAGTCACGCACCGACGGGGATGAATGTGTGGGTCCATTATCTTGATGCGTCATCAAGATCATCATCAGTGTTCGCAGGTTTTCACATGGTAGTTCTCCAAGCTGTCCAGTCTTCTGCCATCCTCTTCAGGTCTGCATAGTTTCCTCTTCCCTTTATGTCATCTATCATCTTGTATCTCCTTCTTCCTCTCAGTCTTCTCCCACAAACCAATCCTTCCAAAGCATCTGCTAGCAAGCACTCCCTTCTCAATGGATGTCCCAATCAGTTCTTTTTCCTTTGTCTTACAACCTTCAGCAGACATCTTCTCTCACCAACCCATTCCAATACTCTGTCATTATTCACTCTTTCCATCCAGCTTATTCTCTCCATTCTCCTCCACATCCACATCTCAAATGCTTCTAAACTTTTTTCATCCTCTCGTCTCAGCATCCATGTTTCTGCCCCATATAGTGCCACACTCCAGACAAAACATTTACCTAGCCTTTTCATTAGTTCTTTATCTAATTTGCCACATAAGAGTCTCCTCTTTCTGTTGAATGCCTCCTTCTCTATGGCAATTCGAGTTTTCACCTCCTGGTGACATCTCACTTCTTCAGTTATTGTGCTTCCAAGATATTTAAATGCACTTATTTGGCTAATGATAGATTGTCCTATTTTAATATTGGTCAGTCTGCATCTTGTACTGATGACCAATCTCTTTGTTTTTGCTGTGTTTATTTGCACCCCATATTCCACACAAGCTTCGTTCAGATCTTTCAGCATGTTATTCACTGTCCTCTCACTTTCTGCCACTAATACCATGTCATCAGCAAGTCTTATACATTCTATTCTCTTTCCACCAATACATATTCCACTTTTCGTATCTAAGCTTTTTGCAATAATCTCTTCAAGGTATATGTTAAACAACAGCGGGGAAAGGCAACAACCTTGTCCAACACCTCTTCCAATGCTGCTTCCTTCTGACATTTCATTTCCAATCCTTATCCTTACTTTCTGGTGTAAATACAGATTCTGTATCATTCGTCTCTCTTTCCAATCTACTCCTTTCCTCTTCAAAACATCCATCAGCTTGTTCCACTGAACTCTGTCAAAAGCCTTTTCTAAATCTATATAAACAGCAAAGATTTCTCTACTTTTTTCCATATATCTTTCCCCTATAGTTCTTAGCAGACCAATAGCATCTCTTGTTCCTTTTCCTCTTCTAAATCCGAACTGCTCCTCTACAATCCCTCTATCCAGCTTGCCATATAGCCTTCTATTCAACACTCTCAGCAAAACTTTAGCTGCATGAGAAATTAGACTGATGGTCCAGTGCTCTTCACATTTTTTAGTGTTTCTCTTTTTCTCTATTGGTATCATAACTGTTGCAAGGAAGTCCTCAGGCCATTCCCCTTTGTCATCTATCCCGTTACAGAGGTTGACTATTTCTTTTCTTGCCTTGTTTCCCAGATGCTTCAGCAGTTCTGCTGGCAAATAATCAATTCCACATGCCTTCCTATTCTTCATCTCCTTCAGCGCCTTTTCTACCTCTGCTTCCACGATGGTAAAACCCTTTCCATCTTCCAGAACATATTGCTCCTCTTCAACCATAATTTCGCTTTGCATTTTATCCCCCTTATACAGACATTCAATATATTCTTGCCATCTGTTCAAAACCTCCTGTGGTTCTTCTGCTATTTCCATATTATTCCTCTTTCTTTTACGTTCAAAAACTATCTCACTAGCCAGTCTATACATCCTTTCATACTTTCCATCTTTCTCCATTTTCTCTATTTCGTCACATTTCTGTTTCATCCATTTTTCTCTTGCTTCTTCACTTTCTCTTCTTAATTCATTATTCAGTTTCCTGTACCTCTTTTTCCCTTCTTCAGTTTCTACACTTTTCCACTTTCTCCACTCTACCATCTTTTTCAACATGTTTTCTGTTATCCATTCTTTGCTTTGGGATACTCTAATTCCTAGTACTTCTTTGGCTGAGTCCATGAGTTCTTCCCTCATTTTTATCCATTTGTCATTAACACTTTCATCAACACTACCTCTTTGCCATCATTCCATAAATCTGTTATCCAAATCTGATACCTTTCATACCTCTTTGAGTCTTTCTATATTTAGCCTTTCCTTTGCTTTACCTCTCCAGACTTTTTTCAACTTCACTTGTATTTCTCCCATTACTAAGGTGTGGTCTGAATTTATATCTGCTCCTGGATAAGCTTTAGCATTCTTCAAACAGTTGCTAAACCTTTTTTTATCAGGATGTAGTCCAACTGATATCTTTCCCTATTCAAATTTGATATTCATGTGTAACGTCTCCTTTTGTGGTGTTCAAATAATGTGTTGCCCAGTGCTAATGCATTTTCTTCACAGAAACTAATTAGTCATTCACCTCTCTCATTTCTTATTCCTAATCCAAATTTTCCTACCGCATCTTCATCTCTTCCTTCACCCATCACTGCATTCCAGTCCCCCATGATGATAACGCAGGCATTTCTATTTTCTTTCTCGATGAGTTCTTGTATTTTCTCATAATATTCTTCCACTTCCTCACCTCTATGCTGGCTGGTTGGCATATATACCTGTTAATACCAAATCTTTTGAACTACCCTTCAGTCGTATCATCATCAGTCTTCCATAAATATAGTGTACCTTCATTACCTTATTTTTCAACTTTTGCCCTATCCATATTCCTACTCCGTTTTCACCACTCTTGATTTCCCCTGAGTAAAAGAGCTTATAATCTCCACTTTCTATCTCCCCATTCTCTCCCCCTCTCATTTCACACAAGCCAGGAGCATCTAATCTGTTCCTTTTCATCTCCTGTTTTGCCTTCTCTAGCTTTGCTGCTTACAGTAGTGTCCTCACATTCCATGTTCTAATCCATATCTTTCTTCCCTTCACTGTCCCTTTCTTCCTTTCATATACATCTACGCTCAATGTGTTCCCCCCCCCCCCCCCCCCCCCCCCGGAGATCCGAATGAGGGGAAGTTTTAATTCTGGAATCTTTCACATGATGAGATATACTATGTACTGCTTGGAAATGTAATGTGTTAGTTTCCCGTTACTTTCCACATAGGCAGTAGGATGCCCAGCCTAAATTCAGCCACTCACCATGAGTCAGACACTGTCCCTCTGGGGTTCAGTAGCTACTTGTACTCTTTTTGTACCCAAACAGAAAAGGTGCCTCTTCCGCCAGCTCCACCGGACTGAAGTCCAACTTCTCCACCTTTGCTGCTGTTGAGGTCTTCGCCGTATCCCTGCCGAGGGGCCCTCACGCGGTACTATCACCTGGGCTAGGTGGACCGAGGTTTTTTAACGAGGTGTTACTCCTCCCCCTCCTCCTTTCTTAACTGGGCTTGTGATCGGCTACGGTGGAGTTTATCTCGATGCAAGAGTCAGCAATTGTCTCGTCACATTTCTGGCCGTTCCCTTCTCACATTTTCTAGCAGGCATCTCGACACATCTCGATAGTACCATCAATTAACCATTTGTCGCTATGGCATGAATTTATGATGAACTAATCCTTCAAAGTCAAAGAAAACTGTCAGCATGGCTTTGACATTTGACCTGACCTGGGAAGCATTTTTTGGTATTTTAGAACCTTTCCTGACCTATTGTGAAGATTGAACATTGGTCTCAACATCATTACCGTAGATCCACGTCTCGTCACCAGTTACAATTCTCTTAAGGAACATCTCGTTCTCATTTGCGCGATCCAAAAGCTCTTCACAAGTTGCGAGGCGAAGGTCTTCCTGGCCTCGACTCGTGAGCCTTTTGACTTCGCAGCTGCACAATGTATTCCGAGATGCTGTGTCTAGATTTCATGACATGATCCAACTGAAATGTTACATTCTTCTGCAATCTCTTGTATAGTCAGTCTTTGATTGGCATGCAGAACTTCACTGATGTTCCTGACACGAGCACCATCAGCAGATGCCGAAGGGCATCCTGAATGAGGCTCATCTTTAACTTCCGTTGCCCATATGTAAACGGTGGGAGCCATTCATAACACCAAGTGTGGTTTAAGAACGCATTACCATTGGCTTCCTACACCATTTGGTGTGTCTCTGTAAAGGTTTCCTCAAATTTAATGCAGACGTGTTGCTCCTCTAACTCTGGCATCTTGGAATTGGCAGACTGTACGACAAATCATTCTGCTCAATACAGCACTGAACAGTAACTAACAGACACAGAACAATAAAACTTCTGGCAGTTACACCTTAAATACAGGTGCATGCAGGAGTGCCAGCCACATGTCACTCCAACACACCATTCTCATGAAATTATGAATGTTCTGGAATTTTTTGAACAGACCTCATGTATCTTCTTAGGGCTTCTGCACCCCTTCAAAGTAGTTTGTCAATCCTCACATCTTATATATTCACACACTAGCAGGTATTTCCTCTCCCAAAGTTGCCACACTCACCGTCCTGCTTGAAGACACTCGTCGTGCCTCAGTAAATTACGCCGCATCCAATATAAAATAACGGGCCCGCACGCTATCTGTAATCCCGACTACTATACCTTCATGTACAGTTGTCATTCACGAGAGTCATTTATCAGTAAGAAGACAGAGGGATACAAGTCACACCTCTGGAGTGCTATGTAACACTACAATGTTTATTATTTCCCTCAGTCAACCAAAAGTAACTTTTCTTTTTCTCTTCGTTGTTCATTTCCTTACGTTCATCTCAAATATGAATGTTTAGTGTCATATATTAGCTAGAAATAGTAACTTCATTGCAAGAAATATCTGTTTTGCTGCTAGTGTGTTGGATTTTTTACACTCTTTTTTAGATAATCGGATACTGCAGGCTGCTTCCGTGTAATTTATCGACAACAAATTGTGATTAGTGGTAATCTACAAACACCAGCTATTATGGGAATTACTTCTAGATTACTTTATTTTTCTTAATTGTATGTTGTATTAAGAGAAAAACAGCTACTTTGAAAAAACTTCAGATGCTTCTCTTTTATTACTCAGCTTTTGTTTCTGTCTATTTAAGATATGCAGAGTTTACATCCTTGAGACCAGAAATTTGATAAATTACGGGAGCTGTGAACGAAATATTCTCTTACATTACTTTTGAAAATCCGATCATCATTATCGCCCATAAATTATGGGAGTGGCTAACAAAGTATTCTCTTACTTTACTTTTGAAAATCCGATTATCATTATCATCCATTAACCCAAGGCCGGCCACAGTGTGCCAAGCGTGCAGCATATGCAGGCCGTGGGCATGCTGAGGCCTAGCTTGTCACTCAGGTTTACTAAGCCCTTCTCAGGAGTACACGATATCGTGTGACATTCTGTGTAGTAGTGCAATAGGAGAGGTTCTCTTCCAGCACAGGTGTAATATTTTTTGAAGTGCCAGCACTTGTATTTCTCACTCTTTGCTTGTGGTTTAAAGAAAGTATAAAGGAACAGCACTTGTTGGAAAGTCATACACACTCAAAAAGAGGCAGTGTAATGCTGCACTGTCATGACCATTTAAAAATGAACGGGAATTACAGTACTTTTTCAAAGAGAAGGATGACAATTCTCAGTGTCTATTATGCAGTCACAATCACCAGGTACTGCAGATATGCTATAGAGTGGCATTACACCACAGTGCACAAAGAATTTCAAGATTTAGTTGGCAATGCAACAGAAAACAAGTTGGCCGACCTGAGGGCTGTAGTGTTGCAAGTCAGGCCAGTCTCAGTGTGAGTAACCTAACCAATGAAAATTATTGTGTTTGTGCTGTTTGTATTTGTGTGTATATGCTTGTAGAAATCCAGGGTGTTTACAGCCCATTCTGTTATATCTTATTTTCAGCCAGCAACTAGCTGTAGTTGCCCATCATTGAAAGCAAGCTACAAAATACTGTACAAAGTAGTCAGATGTAATAAACCTTCCAGTGTTGGCAAGCTCATTGAAATGTTCATTGTTGAGGCACTCGTGATGCTGTTGGAAGTAGCAACAAGCAATAACTTGCCCCATAGCTGTCATGGCAGCGGATGTGTACAGGCAGTTAACTGACAACTCTAGCAAGTTCATTGCATTCTCAGTTCCTTTGGACGAGTCGATCAACATTTCAGACATGGCACAACTGGTGTCGACAACAATTTATGTCTGGCACATGAACTGCCAGATTTGGTGCCAATGAAAGACACAATGAGAGGAATCAACTTGCTGAAAATAGTTGAAGAGGCAGTTGAAGCCATTGGCCTGAATAGGGACATGGTGGCCTCAGTTACCACTGACAGAATGCCAACGACACTGGGGGCACAAAATGAATTCATAGCATTGTTGCGCAAAAAACTACAGTGACCAACAGACAATTTGTACAGAATTCATTTCTTTGTACATCAGGAAGCATTTTGTGCTAAATTTGCAAGGATCAAGCATGTCATGAAACTGGTGGTCCAAATAGTAAATTATCCAAAGTTACATGTGTTAGTACTTCATCAGTGTTAACAGTTTTTGATGGAACTGCAGGAAAAGTATAGAGACGTGATTTACTACAGCAAATTACATTGGTCAAGTTGAGAGGGCATATTCAGAATATTTTTTTGAGTTAAGTCCTGCTATTGTTCAGTTTATGAAAGAAAAAGGAAAACAGACGCCAACATTAGAAGATCCAGAATCGATTTCCAACCTCGCATTTTGAGTTAACTGCTCACTTGAACAATCTCAATATGACATGCATGGTGCAAAGCAATTAACATGTGACTTAATAGGAAAGGTAGATGTATTTAAAATGAAAATTACGTTGTGGAAAAGACAATTTCTGAAAAAGAACAGTGCCCATTTCCCTAAGCTCTCTGGTTTAAAGAAAATGCGCATTTTGAACAATTCGTTTAGGTGTTTGAAGAAATACAGGTACAGTTTTCAAATCGTGTCCAGGACACTGCCAACCTCACATCTCTTTCTGAGACGTTTTCAAGATGATTTGCCATATCAGTTGACAGCACCACTGCTCATGTGCAAATCGAAATGACCAATCTGTAGTGTAATTCCAGATTAAAAGACAAATTCAATTATGTTAAAACTGCCCAGGAAGTCTTCAAATGTTATCCACGGCAAGAGTTTCGAAGTCTCCATAACAAGGCTGCAAAAGCGATATCCTGTCTGGATCAGCTTATGTTTATGAAAGATTGTTTTCAGTAATGAAACTAAATACGTCACGATTACATGGCAGCCTCAGTGATGACAATCTGTCACACTGTCTGTGCCTTTCAATTTGCCGACAATTTGTACCAGATATCAACTTTATTATGTCTTCAGTGAACCACAGTTAATTAGATAATGATAAAAAAAATTTGTTGTTTGTGATATATCATTTGAGAGTTGTAGTGCAGCACTGTCAGAAGAGTCAGAAGCTAGGTAATAATTTTTATTCCTTTTGCATATAGCTACAAAAATTTATCCCATTCCTAACAGTATGGTATAGAAACTATTTTTGCCTCATTCTCTGTATCTCAACTGAACTGTAGGAACATTAAATCTTAACACTGTAACTCACACAATATTGCTGGTGTAATGCAGCTGCAAACTCAACTTTACTTTATTTGTACTTTTTATTGTCTCTTGTAGCAACAGTCAGTAATGATACAATATCACTCATCATGCCACATAGCTTACGTTTTTCGAACTTCCTACTACGGCAAGTTTCAAGCAAGTTGGTCATTGTTCTATGCATGTCTGCTATGCTGTCTAAGAGGCACATTTGCAGTTCCCACTTAGACAGCTGTAGTGCTTCAAGAATTTTGGAGTAAATTCTAGAACCACTAGGCCTTCCACCGTTTTGAACACCCAATATTTTAGAGGCGAGTGGGAGTAATGAATATGCCCTACTGCCTATCGCCTATTTGTATGTGCAGGTCGAAAAACAGTTATGAGAAAAAGATGGACCCAGCGGCCGAACAGCGGCAGACAAGTACCTGCTGTACAGTCCACAGAGTTTCCATGTATGGGTCGAGAAGAACTAGAAAAATTTATGTAGTAGTCTGTGCTCTTTAGTGTTTGTGTTGATTGTATAATGACTAATGGACTATTGAATATAGATTTCTATGTTCATTCACATATTGGACTCGCTTGAGACTAGAGACTTTTAACTTACTTCATGTCTTGGCTGTGAACAAAGCAGGGCACATGTATGATATTCATAAATTATTTGGTTATCAAACCAATCATATTTGAATATGTGTAAATGAGTCTAATGTTTAAGGACTTAGTTAGCTTGCAGAAGTTATTGTCAATGAAAGTTGAAAATATAAAGTGATTGTACTGAAAAGTATTCCACGAGCACCCAAATTATTTCAATAATAGAGAAGTAGTTTAATAAATTCCTTTAATCAGCTATAGTCTTCGGAGAAGAAGCTTTTGGGGAGATTGACGTAGCTGATTACCCAGAGAAGAGGATTGGTTACACACGACGTGCAAGTTAACTGATTTAAGAGAGGTGTGACCTTGAAACTCAATACACACTGTCTCTTGTCATCTGAAAACATTAGACAGTGCAGCATGATGTGGGGGCAATGTGCACAGAGATGACAGAGAGCAGCCTGGATGTCAAAGTGCCACCTGTATGCTGAGTTTTTGGCAAGCCCTACGTTAATCAAATCCAGTTGCTCAGGTGTAGTTTATAATAGCACCTTACATATAGGCCTGTCTAGGTATATTTCTTTCCTTTTCTCATGATTTGAATTCCTCTGAATGAGCTGTTCCCCACACCACTGTATCAGCAACCAAATGTCCTAGTGAAAAATTTATTTTTTTAGTATTGTCCCATTTCTGAGACGTATATAGAAAATACTGTTAAGACATACAGTGAATGAACTTCTCCTTCCAGCTTAAACTTTGGAAACTGCTTAGCCTAATTAACACCATTTTCTGTTTGTAATTCTCCTAATAATTCTGATGGTAGTCCTATGTTAGATGAAGATATTTTGCTTCTAAGTTCCTCTTTAGTGTCTTCTAATTCTTTCCCTAATTTCTATAACCCACACTTATTATGAATAGTATTGTCCACAGTATTAGAAACAGCACTGTTGGTACCTATTTTTTCATCTACATTTTGCTGTACCATTTCTTCTAGATGCTTCTCCAAATCAGTTAAATCATTTGGGTCACTAGAAATTTCAATAATGTTTTTATTTAGTTCTAGTTTATCTACCCTGTCTTGAGTCTCTGAGATTTGATTTCAATATAGTTTTGTAATTGCTCAAAGATGATTCCTCTAACTGTGTCATTTTGTGATTTACATTTTTAAACTGTGTTTTCACTTCTTGTCTAACGATATCACAATGCTCGACTATTTTCAATTTGAACTATTTAGTCATGGTTTGATCTAATTGAAAATTTTATCTATTTTTGTGGCTAAATCATCTAATTTTTTTTATTATTTTGAGATAGTTTATCTAGTTTTTCCAATGTTTTAAGTACATCTAGAATTTCTGCTGAGACCCCACGATCCACAACTATCTGGTTGTGATAGATGTGTAATCTAAATTATTGTACAACTTCAATTCTGTACACACTAAAAACTTTCACTGAAAACAATCAATTCTTGACAGAGTTATATAACTGGATAGATAAAAAGTCTACCCACCAAGCAGCAGCAGAACACACAGTAACCTCTCTCCTGGAGTGAGGTTACTGTCTAAGAACAGATAGGCATATTTGTAATTTTTCCTTTAGGAATGGTCAGTTTCCTGAAAGTAGTAAAGCTGCTTTATAAAATGGGAGAAAGGGATAATGTAGACAATTTTAGACCTATTTCTGTGCCATCAGTGTTTTCTAAAGTTATTGAAAAGGCTGTGGATATAAAGATAATTGATAATTTTATATCACACAATTTGCTATCAAATGTACAGTTCAGCATTATAAGTTGTTTAACAACTGAAAATGCTATATTTTCTTTTCTCTGTGAGGTTCTGGATGGGTTAAACTAAGGGTTTTGAATGCTATGCATATTTTCGATTTTCACAAGTGTGAAAACAATTTGTGACAACAATGGAAAATCTGTAAACTCTGCATCCAGCTTTGTCCCATTCCCCATGTAAATAATCATGGACCACACATATCTGCTAGGTGATTTATACAGCATGTAGAATTTTATTCCAAATCTTGCCCTTTTCATTGGCATATAGTGTACCCAACCCAGCCAGCCCTTGTACAAAAGTAGACTTTCATCCATCTTAATGTCCCATTCAGGAACAGAAGTAGCTTTTAATTCATTTTCAGGGTGCTGGCAAATTGGCCAGATTTTGTTCAGTATGGGATTTGGGTGATTTGCATCATAAACTGAGTTATCATAAAAATGAAGATACTTTTTAATTTGTCAAAGTCTCCTAAGGCATTACATCGTTGAAAAATGCAGTTCATATGCTTGCCTTCTGTGTCCAATATATCTGGAATTCAGTTTTCTGAACAACACTTTGCTAAATGGTTAGAGCCAGGAATACTTGAAATTCTTCTCATGATGGTGGCAAATTATTACATATGGTGGTTGAAACACATTGACTGATATATTTCTCTATTTCCAATCATATCATTTCCATCAAATCCCTATCAAAAAATGTTCAAATATGTTGTTGTTGTTGTGGTCTTCAGTCCTGAAACTGGTTTGATGCAGCTCTCCATGCTACTCTATCCTGTGCAAGCTTTTTCATCTCCCAGTACCTACTGCAACCTACATCCTTCTGAATCTGCTTAGTGTATTCATCTCTTGGTCTCCCCCTATGATTTTTACCTTCCACACTGCCCTCCAATACTAAATTGGTGATCCCTTGATGCCTCAGAACATGTCCTACCAACCGATCCCTTCTTCTGGTCAAGTTGTGCCACAAACTTCTCTTATCCCCAATCCTATTCAATACTTCCTCATTAGTTATGTGATCTACCCATCTAATCTTCAGCATTCTTCTGTAGCACCACATTTCAAAAGCTTCTATTCTCTTCTTGTCCAAACTATTTACCGTCCATGTTTCACTTCCATACATGGCTACACTCCACACAAATACTTTCAGAAATAACTTCCTGACACTTAAATCTATACTCGATGTTAACAAATTTCTCTTCTTCAGAAACGCTTTCCTTGCCATTGCCAGTCTACATTTTATATCCTCTCTACTGCGTCCATCATCAGTTATTTTGCTCCCCAAATAGCAAAGCTCCTTTACTACTTTAAGTGTCTCATTTCCTAATCTAATGCCCTCAGCATCACCCGACTTAACTCGACTACATTCCATTATCCTCGTTTTGCTTTTGTTGATGTTCATCTTATATCCTCCCTTCAAGACACCATCCATTCCGTTCAACTGCTCTTGCAAGTCCTTTGCTGTCTCTGACAGAATTACAATGTCATCGGCGAACCTCAAAGTTTTTACTTCTTCTCCATGAATTTTATTCAAATTTCAAATATATCAAGTTCATTATCAGCAAAAGAAGTTGGACAGCTGGGATTAGCAATAAATGGAAATCTTTGGTAGGCAGGGTGTATACGACCCGGGACAACTGGGAGATCTGGGAAAAACCCAGGAATTTTTTAGAATTCCGGGAATTTTTCATTGTTTTAGTTTTCAGTTAAATTTTTGTAACTTTGACTGGTAAGAACCAATACTCTAAAAAAGAATATTACTGTATCTCGCTACTGCAGAATAATACTGCAGCAATAAAAGACGAACGAGTGAAAAAGAAACAAAAATAAAATTTAAGTTGCAAAGGAAATTCACCACATACAACAACAAAACACAGTGCTCTTACAAGTGTCTGCCAACAGTAAAATGTGTCAAAGGCTTTAGGAAGACTATGCAATGTTTCATAACAACAAATTGCCTCCGATGGGCGTGACGTCACAACTTTACATTAGATTCATTTGAGCGGTTGCGAGGGAGCTTATCCCCATGTGCAGTTGAGTCTCGCATGAATAGTACCTTCTCCTGCTTTTGGCTACAGAAGTGTGGCAGTTAGCTGTATAAGCAATACCAGCAAGCAGCCAGATGCTACCCGGAAAAATTTTACTGTTGCGCCTAAGCTGCCAGATTCACGTATGCGCAACAGGCCGGGAACTAGGGGGCGGGAGCAAACCAGGTTATCTGCCCCGGGTGATAGTTACACGGGAAGGGGTGAAGGGGTGTGGGGGGGGGGGGGGCAGATTCATATTATTGAGGAAAAATACCATGTTTCACAAAGCCCCTAGCACCCATTGTGCGTTGGTCTCTTGATTTCTCATATGATTTTGAATGCATCTCTGTTGGTTTTTGAACATTTTTAAACAAATTCTAAGTCGATTTCTGAAAGAATCGTAAGTTGATTTTTGAATGTCACTGCCAGGGGAATCCCTGTCGCATCTAGAAATAAACTTTCCTGTAGACAAATGGGTCCGGGTCTATACGAGCTGAGCAGAATAAAGCCGAATGGATGAATGCCAGTCGCTGTTTATGTGGTTGACTGGGTTTGCAAATGATCAGCATTGTTATAACTACTAGTGAATTCCATATATTCAGACTACCAGAGTGGAAAAAAACGACTAACAGGAATAACAGGCAACAAAGATTGTGTATTGTCTCCTCCGTGTGTCCAAGAAAATGACATTTTGACAGAAAATTTTCGGCCAGACCGCTACACTACTAAGGGCCAGTTATACAGTCCCCGGCTAGCAGCCGCTAAAGTTCTATTCTGGGAGTAGCATGGAAAGTGCGTTCTACGAACACGTAATAACGCCCAACTGTATAACTAAACTGGTGACGAAATTAACCAGACAATAAGTTTTGACACTGGCAGGAACAGTTACAGAATTAGTGATAAGATTGTTTGTTAGAACAAGGAAGGAGAAGAAATAGGAACTCACACAAATTAGGGGAGAATATGATGATTCGAAATTTATTTAAAAATTTAGTACTACAAGTTTTCGATCTCATGCTTCAGAAGCTAGAGAGTATGAATGAAATGTGAAACTATTTCCTAACACAAAACTTTTTGCTTGTAGTAGGCCTAATAGGCATTTGATATTGGTACTTTGTGAATTATATTCCGTATTGTTATAAAAATGACCATTTTTTGCCAAAACAGTCTTGTTTATTTGGTGTGTGTAACAACTGTTGCAATATTGGGCAGGCCTATTTCGTTTTACATGTTGTTGTTGTTGTGGTCTTCAGTCCTGAGACTGGTTTGATGCAGCTCTCCATGCTACTCTATCCTGTGCAAGCTTCTTCATCTCCCAGTACTTACTGCAACCTACATCCTTCTGAATCTGCTTAGTGTATTCATCTCTTGGTCTCCCTCAACGATTTTTACCCTCCACGCTGCCCTCCAATACTAAATTGGTGATCCCTTGATGCCTCAAAACATCTCCTACCAACCGGTCCCTTCTTTTTGTCAAGTTGTGCCACAAACTCCTCTTCTCCCCAATTCTATTCAATACCTCCTCATTAGTTATGTGATCCACCCATCTAATCTTCAGCATTCTTCTGTAGCACCACATTTCTAAAGCTTCTATTCTCTTCTTGTCGAAACTATTTATTTTCCATGTTTCACTTCCATACATGGCTACACTCCATACAAATACTTTCAGAAACGACTTCCTGACACTTAAATCTATACTCGATGTTAACAAATTTCTCTTCTTCAGAAATGCTTTCCTTGCCATTGACAGTCTACATTTTATATCCTGTCTACTTCGACCATCATCAGTTATTTAACTCCCTAAATAGCAAAACTCCTTTACTACTTTAAGTGTCTCATTTCCTAATCTAATTCCCTCAGCATCACCCGATTTAATTTGACTACATTCCATTAACATTGTTTTGTTTTTGTTGATATTCATCTTATATCCTCCTTTCAAGACACTGTCCATTCCATTCAACTGCTCTTCCAAGTCCTTTGCTGTCTCTGACAGAATTACAATGTCATCGGCGAACCTCAAAGTTTTTATTTCTTCTCCATGAATTTTAATACCTACTCCAAATTTTTCTTTTGTTTCCTGTACTGCTTACTCAATATACAGATTGAATAACATCGGGGAGAGGCTACAACCCTGTCTCACTCCATTCCCAACCACTGCTTCCCTTTCGTGCCCCTCGACTCTTATAACTGCCACCTGGTTTCTGCACAAATTGTAAATAGCCTTTCGCTCCCTATATTTTACCCCTGCCACCTTCAGAATTTGAAAGAGAGTATTCCAGTTAACATTGTCAAAAGCTTTCTATAAGTCCACAAATGCTAGAAATGTAGGTTTGCCTTTCCTTAATCTATTTTCTAAGGTAAGTCGTAAGGTTAGTATTGCCTCACGTGTTCCAACATTTCTACGGAATCCAAACTCATTTTCCCCGAGGTCCGCTTCTACCAGTTTTTCCATTCGTCTGTAAAGAATTTGCATTAGTATTTTGCAGCTGTGACTTATTATACTGATAGTTTGGTAATTTTCACATCTGTCAACACCTGCTTTCTTTGGGATTGGAATTATTATATTCTTCTTGAAGTCTGAGGGTATTTTGTCTGTCTCATACATCTTGCTCACCAGATGGTAGAGTTTTGTCATGACTGGCTCTCCTAAGGCCATCAGTAGTTCTAATGAAATTTATATAGCAGTGGCAAAATACATGTAATCAGTTTGAGAAATCACACCTCTCTTGGGTACAATTTGTATTAACAGCTTTTCTAGTATTAGATAATGACATTTCGTTTTTTCATGTAGCAAAACGTTGACAAACTTTGATGAGGTAGTAGATTCTTTTCCAGAAAGGAAAGTACGCCATATAAAGCTGTGGCAAGATTAGAGAGAAAAGAAGCTAGGACTTAATGATTGAAGAAACGTGTACTGTCTTCCTTGTCTCTTGTCTTTACTCATTTTATGTATCCTATATTTAATTTTGTGTCACACAGATCAGCAAGTTATTATCTAATAGGCAGCAAATTTTCTGAAGAGTTCTTGTTCTGGCAGTTACAAATAATCCCTAACCAGTATTAATTCTGAGAATTTTTTTTAAAGAGGAGCAGGATGACAATAAAGAGGGGCAAGATGTCAAACCGGCCGACTGGGAGCAGGAGAGGCACCACAGGATATTTTAATTTCCACTGGTGTGAATATAGTTTGGTGGCACCCATTTCATTACAAAGTGGAATGATCATATAAAATTAATTGTTGGTAAGGCGGGTACCAGGTTGAGATTCATTGGGAGAGTGCTTAGAAAATGTAGTCCATCAACAAAGGAGGTGGCTTACAAAACACTCGTTCGACCTAAACTTGAGTATTGCTCATCAGTGTGGGATCCGTACCAGATCGGTCTGACGGAGGAGATAGAGAAGATCCAAAGAAGAGCGGCGCGTTTCGTCACAGGGTTATTTGGTAACCGTGATAGCGTTACGGAGATGTTTAATTTTTAGCAAACAGAACACAGCATGTTGTTATCAATGGAGAGACGTCTACAGACGTTAAAGTAACCTCTGGCGTGCCACAGGGGAGTGTTATGGGACCATTGCTTTTCACAATATATATAAATGACTTAGTAGATAGTGTCGGAAGTTCCATGCGGCTTTTCGCGGATGATGCTGTAGTATACAGAGAAGTTGCAGCATTAGAAAATTGTAACGAAATGCAGGAAGATCTGCAGCGGATAGGCACTTGGTGAAGGGAGTGGCAACTAACCCTTATCATAGACAAATGTAATGTATTGCGAATACATAGAAAGAAGGATCCTTTATTGTATGATTATATGATAGCGGAACAAACACTGGTACCAGTTAATTCTGTAAAATATCTGGGAGTATGCATGCGGAACGATTTAAAGTGGAATGATCATATAAAATTAATTGTTGGTAAGGCGGGTACCAGGTTGAGATTCATTGGGAGAGTGCTTAGAAAATGTAGTCCATCAACAAAGGAGGTGGCTTACAAAACACTCGTTCGACCTATACTTGAGTATTGCTCATCAGTGTGGGATCCGTACGAGATCGGTCTGACGGAGGAGATAGAGAAGATCCAAAGAAGAGCGGCGCGTTTCGTCACAGGGTTATTTGGTAACCGTGATAGCGTTACGGAGATGTTTAATAAACTCAAGTGGCAGACTCTGCAAGAGAGGCGCTCTGCATCGCGGTGTAGCTTGCTCGCCAGGTTTCAAGAGGGTGCGTTTCTGGATGAGGTATCGAATATATTGCTTCCCCCTACTTATACCTCCCGAGGAGATCACGAATGTAAAATTAGAGAGATTAGAGCGCGCACGGAGGCTTTCAGACAGTCGTTCTTCCCGCGAACCATACGCGACTGGAACAGGAAAGGGAGGTAATGACAGTGGCACGTAAAGTGCCCTCCACCACACACCATTGGGTGGCTTGCGGAGTATCAATGTAGATGTAGAAAATATTACATGTCTGAATTCCACAAAGTGAAATACAAGAGATGTGCGATGGAAGAATGCTGTGTGGAGAGGTGTGGCACTGCACTTTGCCACACTTAAGACCAAATAACATGTCTTACATTCCTCAAATATATATGTTTTATGTATCAGGCTCTTCAGAAAGATGTGTGCTACAAAATGAAGATTTTTGAAAAGTTGATTTTTAAATTTTTGGCGTCCTACCCCAAATGCTCAACAGAGGGGGGAGTGCCACTGTGTAATATCGCCCCGGTTCAGAAATATCCTAGATCCGGACCTGATTTACAGAGCAGTCTGAGTTGTAGTGGGAGGTGGTAGACTGCACGTGATCTGTATTTACGTTAAGTGATTTTGCTGTTTGCTCTTCATTTATTGCTCTCACTTCAAATGAAAACAAAACGGATTTCTGTGGCCGGGAGCTATCAAGTGAATTAAAATACAAGCACATAATTGTGGAAGGCTAAAATATGTAATTAGTTTCAGATTTTATTTTGTTTCTGACAGTCAAGCGTTAATTGCCATGCAGAACAATGAAGTTATTTTTGTCAGTTTGTTAAAGATATTTGACTTTTACTAATCTTTTCTGCTGAGGCAGTCAATTTATTTGAAACTAAGTGTTTAATTCCGCACTATTGGCTAGTTTCAATTGTTCGCTGCATTTCAAGTTCACGTTTTCATCTTCTAGCACGTATGGCATTATGCCTTAATAAAGAACCAAACATGAGATAATACAGTACAGGTACTCCAAGAAAATTTACATCTGAATCTGGACATACGAATGTGCACTTTAAGCCGAATGATGTATTTTAGTATAGTTCACAAAATTCCCATGCTCTTGGAGTGTCCTCTAATGTCTTGTTTCTTTTATGACATAATGTAAGATCTTTTAATGTTTTACACATATGAACACAAGGGCTTCCTGCATCATCAATGCTGCGCAAGCACTGCGACACCTGTTATTTGGCGCGCTCTGGCAACTACTGAAACGATTCTATTTCTAAAAGGTCGCTGGAAAATATTGTGAATGGTTGTTGGAAAGCAGTACTTTTAAAGAAAATTTCCTTTTACGCAAGATGAACTCTGTGCGCGCTAATGTCCAATGAATTTCTTAAATCACAGAGCATTTGACTCTCATTCAAAAATCAAATATTTGAGAGCGACCATTTAGAATATTTTCGAGCCCAGAAGATCAGACATTTATGTCATTGTTCAAAAATTTACTGGCACATTTTTGTGATGTATCTTTAAAGTGCAACACGCACAAAAATGACCATTATGTATTAAGGCTTAACTTCTCTTGCAGCTTATTAATCTTAGTGACCAATATTAAACGTAAAAGCTTTTCTTTTCTTGTAGCAACACTATGTACATGTTGTTGTTGTTGTTGTTGTTGTTGTGGTCTTCAGTCCTGAGACTGGTTTGATGCAGCTCTCCATGCTACTCTATCCTGTGCAAGCTTTTTCATCTCCCAGTACCTACTGCAACCTACATCCTTCTGAATCTGCTTAGTGTATTCATCTCTTGGTCTCCCTCTACGATTTTTACCCTCCACGCTGCCCTCCAATACTAAATTGGTGATCCCTTGATGCCTCAGAACATGTCCTACCAGCCGGTCCCTTCTTCTGGTCAAGTTGTGCCACAAACTTCTCTTCTCCCCAATCCTATTCAATACTTCCTCATTAGTTATGTGATCTACCTATCTAATCTTCAGCATTCTTCTGTAGCACCACATTTCGAAAGCTTCTATTCTCTTCTTGTCCAAACTATTTATCGTCCATGTTTCACTTCCATACATGGCTATACTCCATACGAATACTTTCAGAAATGACTTCCTGACACTTAAATCTATACTCGATGTTAACAAATTTCTCTTCTTCAGAAATGCTTTCCTTGCCATTGCCAGCCTACATTTTATATCCTCTCTACTTCGACCATCATATGTACATATGTATATTAATTTAAACCATTACCTTTTCCTATTTGTGTGTTCACGCTACCTTACAGTGATGTTACTATTGGCTGACTACATCACGTGTCCTATGATCTGAATATCCGCTGTCATCGGCTGGCGAGATCGCTTGACATGAGCTGCAACTGGCTTACAAAAGCCATCGCAATCTTGATTTCAATCCTTCAGAAAGTAACATGCGGTGTTTGGTGGAATTCGAATTTATACTTTCGTAATACGAAAATATGCAGTGTACATGTTGCTGCACATGAGACATCTTTGTAAAACATGTTTTTCCCCTGAGTTTCGTTTTCGAAAGTGCCAGGAAATTCTACGCCGGTATATAAAACCATAACCATTTAAAGGATTGATAAGTTTTACAGTTTCGAGGAAAAGTATACTGTTACTTAACACGGAAAAAATGTATTTTCATCTGGAAGAAAGTATATTTTTAACCGGGAAAAATCCAGGAATTTTTTATCGTCATCCACATATACACCCTGGTAGGGCACACAATGAGTATTTTGATCAATAACATCCCACATTCTCACCTGGGACCAATCTATATCGGTGTCTTACTCACTTTACGGATATTCAAATGAGTCATCACCAGATTCCAAAACAGGGATGTCTTCCCATTGCTCTTCTTCACTAGAATAACCACTTTTATTTTAAAAGACTGGATGTTGCATAATGCTCCAACAACATGTGCAAAATGATACAAAATAAAATGACAGTTTTGCAACAACTTAACAAGCACATGCCAGTAACAGTACACTGTAACAAAATGCAAAACTGCAAAAAACACTAACTATTGACAGCAGAAAGAACTACAGTGATTATAATCTGGATGCTGGTACTAACTAGTGGAAGTGAAAGAAACGACAAAGTTTATAATTGGGATATTGGTGTAGGGATGTGTAAAATTTGCAGACCCAAGTTATCTCAGCATAACATTTCTCAGCAAAAAAGTTCAACCCACGTGATCTCAGGATAATCAGTTAGGAGGGTAAATCTTGGTTAGAGCTGGTCGTCTGAATCAATAAATCTATAGCCAAATGTGCAGCACATTCCTGAAATTCTGCAGCAAGTGCTTGAGCTGTGTCACACAAACTGTCCCTACCTGGTCAACAGTTCAGAAAGGTTCGTGGTGCATTTTACACTGCTATCCCTGCAAGATTCAGAATTAGCACTAAATAAGCCCCAAGAGTAGCAACACAATACTGTGACTTTGGCCCTATTCTTTTGGAATGCGTGGAAGTGGGTGACATATGCTTGAGGAATATTCTTTGGATGGATGAGGCACATTTTACTCTGCATGGTACTATGAATGTACAGAACTGTAGCCTATGGGGCTCTACTCTGCCACATGTTGTTCAGCAACATCCACTGCAGTCAGTTTATGTGTAAATGTGGTGTTGTTTAACAAGCTCCATCATTCTCTGTCCATTTTTCTTCAAGAAGATGGTTCCTCATGGGCAACATAAGTGTACAGTGACAACAGTACATTATAAGGACCTTGTACAACACATGATTCCAGCTTTGCAAGAACATAGCTATTTGCACAATACAATTTTCATGCAAGATTGGGCAACACCACATATTGCTCTCTGGACAAAAGAATTGAATTGAGAAACATTCGATAATGACCACATAATCTCAAGTGAATTTCAAGATGTGTGAGCTTCCACGTCCTCCAGTATAAATTCAGGTGACTTCTGGTTGTGGGAATAACTGAAAGATCATGAGTGGAGGGTGTGGGGACAGTGGGTTACCACAGGATGAGGCTATGATGATGTCGGTGGCAGCATGTTTCAGACTCAGAGACCATATTGAACATTTTGTATAATTTGTGACTATATCCTAATAGATATACCAGTACCATCATTATCATGTGTTTAATCATTCCTCCCCTTTTTTCAAACAACTTATGGGAATTCAGCCAGGTAATATTTACAGTGACTGCCGATATTTCAGCGGGAGTACACCCCGCCATTTTCAAGGCACAAACTGCAATGGACAGACGATGTACAAATAAATTTAAAACCTCAGTTCTTAGAGTAATTCAGGAAAGATAACACACACGTACACACTGAACACTAGTGCCACCAAAGATGACCAAAGTCAGAGGTATTGATAGTGAAAGACTACGAACTAGTAGTTGAGGTAACATTGACTCTGTCCCTCTGTTTTTTGACAAGGCAGAGAGCAGGATTCCAAGTAGAGTTTAAACAAAAACCTCCATGCCTGTATACAAAGTTTCTTGTTAGTTTATTCTCCACAGCTTCCTTAATAACATTATCCCAATAGCTGGACATGCATGCCAATATCTCAGTATTGTTATATAACATAGGGTGACCAGTATACAAACAATGTTTGGCATAGTAGATCTACTCGGCTGTTGTAATCATGTGTGCCATTTATGCTCAGTACATTGGTCCTCCATGGTCCTGATAATCTGACCAATGTATGCAAAGCCACAGCTACAAGAAATGCGATATACACCTGCCTTATGCAAACCGAGATAATCCTTACCAGAACCCAATAGCACTCTTACTTTAAATGGAGATCGGAAAACACATTTCACATCGTATTTACATAAATTATGGCCAGTATTGTTGGAAGAGCTTCCTGCGTAAGGCGAAAAGGCAGTTGACTTAGGTGTAGGTCCAGTGTTATCAATAGTCACCCAATGCACAGTTGGTCGATAGCACAATGCGTGTTTAATCTGTCTTTCACTATAACCATTCTGAAAAATGTAGCTTCAAGATGGTCCAGCTCAGCTGGCAAAGTCTCAGTGTTGTAAATAACATGTGCCCTATTTACCAAAGTATGAAGTACTCCTTCACCCTAAGTCAGATGGTGACAACTATCAGCCTGCAAATACAAGTCAATGTGAGTATGTTTGTGGTAAACTGCATGTCCCAATGATCCATCAACCTTCCTTCTAACCAAAATGTCAAGAAAGGAAATTCAAACATTCTCTTCCACCTCCATTGTAAGACAAATGTTCAGGTGGATCGAGTTCAAATGTTTTAAAAAGCCATTCAAATTCTTCATACTGTGAGGCAAACAAAAAAGTATCATCAACATATCTGAAGGAACAGGTGGGTTTCAAAGGTGCCATGACATTCCTCGAAGTCTTCCATAACCAAGTTTGCAATCACAGGAGACAACGAGCTACCCATTGCAACTCCATCTGTCTGCTCATAATACTGGTCATTGAATAAAAGTAAGTGGATGTCAACAAATGTTTAATTAGATTAGTTCATTCAACACCAACCCTAACCTCAATTAATTGCAACAAATCAGACAGAGGCACACAAGTGAAGAGAGAGACCACATAAAAACTTACTAAAATATCATTCAATCGCATTCCCTCCAAATGACATAAAAAAATCAGCTGAGTTCCTTATACAATGTTCACTCTGACCAGCTTGTGGGCTTAACAGAGAAGCAAGATGCTTGGCTACATGATATGTTGGAGTGTCGATATTGCTTACTCATCATCATCATCTTGGACAGTTTCCAGCCACTGGCTGGGTCTGTCGCGATATTGCTTACTATAGGATGAAAAATAACCCCTTCCTTGTGTACCTTTGGAAGACCATATAATCTGGGGAACAACACTATAGGTGTTAAGCCTGTTGATATGATAGTGTCCTGCAACAAACCACTTCTCTTCAGGAGGCTGTTGGTCTTTATCTCAACATTTTTCATGGAGTAGCATTGATCCTGCGATACACTGAATCAGATAATAAACATTGCATCTTTTGTACATGATCCTATTTGTTTAAAACAATGGTGGCATTGTCCTTGTTCGCAGGTAAAATAACAATGTCAGGATCAACTTTAAGAGAGCGAAAAACAGGACTCTCTGCTGCTATTATGTTACTCTTGGGTCGACGAGCCCTAGTCAATACATGACATGCATCCCTGCTAAACTCCTCTGCAGTGTCAGGAGGTAGTTTGCAAACTTCCTGATGAATTGAATTAATAAAATCAACTACCGGAAAACTCTCCAGTGTGTGCCAAATTTAAACCCTTCCCTAGCATGGATAAGGTTGCATTGTCAACAGATTTCTCTGTGAGATTTATCACAGAACATCAATATATAAAATCAGACTCCAGGCAATGGAAATGTCCAAACTTTGCCAAATGCCAAGCAGTAACAGAATTGTATTCCCAGTCAGCGTAAGTCCATGAGGCACCATACAACCAATCCCAAGTGAAATCGAACAATTTTGAAGCACCCATTAAATGGAAACAAAACAATTCTTTGGAAGCAGAATCCAAACGTTGACAAGTAAAACAAATTGTTTTCATCATGACACCTCAATAAAAATCACAAATTACGTTGCAGTCTAACTCAACAGCTATGAAGTTTATCAAACTTTCATAAACACTGATACATTTCTTCCCAGTTGAGGTAAACAATCTGAGACCTGAGTTTCTCCTGATGTATACAATTTTCAAACAAACTACGGGAATTCAGCCAGGTAATTTCTACAGCAACCACTGATATTTTGGTGGGAGCACACCAACCATTTTCAAGGCACAAATTTGCTAGTACATCACCTGTCTGGTCTCATTCCTCCCCTTTTCCTGCACACACACCACATTCTGACTGCTTAATGCATCCTACTTTCACCTGGTAGCAGAGTATAGAATTATCATTGTTTACCTGTGTTCTCCATGAGCACACCAATTGATGAATACAACGTTTCCGCATCCTTCACTGAATACAGCCCATACTGCAGCACTCAGAATACATTAATTTAATTATAACCATTTAATATATAACCATTTCTTCTTTTCTTATCTTACTCCCACAGTAATGTTGTGGCGAAGCAAGCTGGGATAATTTTACTTCCCATCTTGTCAAAACATCTGCCTCCCTAAAATTCGTTTTATCACTTTTAACTAATTACCATTAATATACGTGAATATAATCTGCATTTCCATAAAATAGGTATGCTAGCCCTCAGTCTTAAATAATATAATACCAGATCTAATTTTGTGCTTAGATTTACATATGATATTGATTTGCCGGCCTGTGTGACTGAGCGGTTCTAGGCACTTCAGTCTGGAACCACGCGACCGCTGTGGTCGCAGGTTCGAATCCTGTCTCGGGTATGAATGTGTTTGATGTCCTTAGGTTAGTTAGGTTTAAGTAGTTCTAAGATCTAGGGGACTGATGACCTCAGATGTTAAGTCCCATAGTGCTCAGAGCCATATGCAATGGATTTGCTAATTTATTTTGACTATGCCTACCTAGTTTGTATCTTTTGTTACAGGGTGAAATCAGTAATTGTTTGGTAACTTAAATTCTATTGTTGACATATGACATATAAAGAAACATAAATTCTTTAATAATTGTAATCATTTGGAATACAAAATGCTAGTATTTTTAAAGTACCTATTTAGCTCTATTCGAAAACATGTTAGCAAAGTTAACTCCAAAGTAATTAACAATTTTGTCAAAAGTATTGTTTGTGAAACTGTATTTATTAATTTCATGATTTAAACAAATAATTTGGCTTAACCCTTGTAGTAGAAAAAACTGTTAAAAGGAACGAATTTTCAGTGTATGCAGCTAATTTAATGAGTTAAGTCTTAATTGTAATTTCTGTAAATTTAACTTCGAACAATGTGTAGTTTCAGTACTTATTATTGTGACAGTATATAAATGCCCGATTTTTTGTCCCAAGAGAGTCAGCCCACGGCCAAGTTTCAGACGAGAAACCTGTGTTCATTAGAACAACAACAATGCTTCAACTTAACTGTGTTAAACAATTATGCTATGAGTAAAAACAATGACAGTGTCTACACCATATGTACCTTTCTATTCCTCAAGAACTGCGAACGTTGTGGTTAGGCTGTTACTGCTCATAGATGTTGAACAGGCTGTTACTGCTCATAGATGTTCAACAGGAAACTATTGTAGCAGTATGTGGAGGTTTGCCTGCAAGCTATTAATGAGGCATATCGAAAGTTACACAGTAGTCCACTGGCCATTTAACTGTGTATTATTAGTGGGTTGTGAGCAATGAAATTAAAGTATTGTGAAATGCAACTGTGCACTTGTCGGCTATGTTATTTACAGTAGTCAGTGTCGGAATCCACAACCCATTTTTCAGCCAGTGTAGCAATGCAGTATGTCAACACTGAGGACACCAAATGAAATAAATAAAGCAGGCAGAACTGCTACAACATGAACACAGGAAGACAGTTTGTCTGAATTAGAAATAGAGACTTCCACTTAGTAGAAATTAGTACAGGTGTTCCACAGACTTTGTCCTTGGCCCCTTCTTCTCCAGTCAGTGACATACCCCATTGTGTACCACAGTTGATTATGTGCTATGCTGATGATACCAGTACGTTGACACTGAGGACAACAAACGAAGAAACAAAAGTAGGCGAACTGCTACAACATGATATCTACTTCTACTGATTTAGTTACATCTTAAATTGTATCATAAAATATCACGTATCTTTGTACAACAATCTTTGTACAGCTGTGAACTCTTACTGAAGTTGTGTGGACTATCTGTTTAGTATTAAGTTATGTGACTATGGCCTAAGAAGCCGAAAGCAGATGCGTAATGAACTATTAAATAAATTTAATTGTGCAACATTAATACTGTGTACTGAAGTCTTTAATATACCTATGTTCCTCCAAGAACTGACCGAATATTCCATAAATACTACTACACATTTAAATTTCTGTGAGTTCTGAATCATGTTCTGTTATTTAATGCATAAAACAAATATGGAGAAGTCCTTAGATAACTCAGTTTAATTTAGTGATATGAAAAGCTTTTCTTCCTTATGTTTTGACAGAAAAGTCTAAGTTTATTACATACAATATTATGAAAAGGATAGATTGCTACTCAGTGGTATGGACGACATGATGAGCTGCAGACATGCACAATGAAAAGACTGTTACACATTTAGCTTTTCGACCAAAGTGTTCTTCAGAAAGGAAATCACACCCATTCACACAAGCAAGCACACCTCATATACACATGAACACTATTGTGGCTACTCTAGCCAGAGCAGCCAGATTGAAAGGGTGTCGCATTGAACCGAATCAGCAATCAGGAGTGAGGTGGATAAAGAGGAGGAATAGCAGTGTCCCCACTGCCTGGCAGAGCATGCAAGGACTAGACAGTGGCAGGACAGGGCTGCCAGATGCAGCATCGGTTGCCTGTGGGGGAAGGGGGAACGAAAAAGGAGAGAAATTGGTTAGAGCAAAATACCAGGGGGTGCATTAGCAGCAGGCAGTACACAATGGGGTTAGGGGAATGTGAACTGGGATGCATTGATAGGACAGAGGTTGGTGAAAACTATGATGATTACTTCAGCTGCCAGAGACTGTGCTTGTGTGTGTGTGTGTGTGTGTGTGTGTGTGTGTGTGTGTGTGTGTGTGAGTGTGTGTATTTTTTACAAAGGCCTTGTTAACCGAAACCTCTTTTTGTTGTTCCTATCAGCATCTCCACTATATGCTCAATAGCAACTATTCTTTTCATAATATTCATCCTGGATTTTCCATTCTTTAATTTTGCCTGGCAGCTTTTTTTCCATCATAACCCAGTGCTGTTTTCCTTTGTTACTATTTTCTATTGCATTACTATACTCAATGTCCGATCATATTTCTCTTGTCACATTAAAAGCCGCACTGCATGCTCTACTTATGAGCCATTGTATCAACTGTCTTGCCCATGCACAACAGGTGGCTGCAACACCACACTGATTATTGCTGCAATATCGTATGTCCCACATTACTCCCACTAATACCATTTATCCCACCTAGAAATTGATCACTCTCCCTGTATACTCTTCCATATTTTTGTGTGTTATTTCCCACACATTTCCTATGCCACAAGATCTTGTATCTCATCCTACTAACCCCTCCTCTCCCCCGACTCTTCACTATTCCAGTTTGCATGTGCTAATTTCTCCTCATCCAATCACATCTGCAGTCCTCCCACTTCACACTTGTCCACCCACAGACCTGCAACCCACAATAAACTGCTTTTTATTTATATTTATTCTTTGATCTCATTGTATCTTCACGCACATTTCAGTTGGTTTTCACCTTTTGCTATTAATTTCATCTTGTTTCCCCCTATTTCACCCATTTCATCCTTTTCATGATTCTTCTCACATGAGTGGGTGCATTTATAACAGTTTTTTAAGTGTAATCCTACGTTATTTATGTATTTTTTTGTCATTTTTTCCACCACTGTGGATCCTCACCCCTTCCCTCTGTGTCAATACAGAAAGATTCCTTATCCCTAGCCAGAACCCAGTCCCACACACTGTTCTGTGTTGTTTTCAGGCTCATGGACTCCCCCCAAAAGGCCTTACAATCAAATTACCCATATCCGGCTGCCACCCTTCCTTCCACAGTGACCTCCACCTGTTTATATTCTTCCAATCCTTAGCCCTCACCAACATAGTCCATCAAAACCATATCAACCAAGCCCAAACCTACTTGCAGTAATTCCTCTCCATCTGTAAAATTCTCCAGCTGTGCAATCCCAAATTCCTGTATCCCATAACACACACTGAAACTCTCCAGGAACTAGAGCAACATGCACAGTACCTCAAAAAACTCTCCATCATGCACCCTTCCCACTCCCATCTTGACTACCACTGACCACCCCCTCTACAACAATCTTCAAACCTCCCCCACGTCCCCTCATGGCTGACAAACCCTGTCTTGCAGACCAACTACATTTACCCCACCCTCCAAAACTCCCTCGCACCACCAAACAGAATGCAGGAACTAAAAAGACCCAAACCACATCCGTGAACCTTTCTTTCAAAAGCCTTATCCTCACAGAAATATTTATTTATTTATTTAGTCCTTCTAATCTTACATTTATAGAATACATGTGATACATGTATAGAATATATACAAAGATAGTGGATATAGTTAAGTCTTTACAACATAAAATACAGTTTGTATTGCATTCATAGGGACTAGATATTTAAGTAATTTAGCAAAGAATCATATATATAAATATTAGAGACATGAACATTAGGGACAACATACAAACTAGAATATTCGTAATTCATATTTATTTTTGTTGTTTGGTTTCTAGTTACTCTGTCAGACTGTAAAAGCAATGATCATTTAAATATGCTATTAGTTCAGCCTTAAAACTACTGAGTTTACTTACTGATTTAATATGGTTAGGCAGATTATTGTAAATTTTTATCCCAATATGTATAGTGCCTTCTTGTCACAATGATGTTCTCACCTGCTTCTTAGGAAAACTGACATTTCGTAGATAAAAGTGCAAGGAAGAGGAAGAATTGACATTTTTTTGAACATGGGTCTGCATGATTTCCTACTGTTTACCCCTTCAGTAATTCTTAATATTCACTTTTGCATCCTGAAAAGTTTAATACGTATTTGTTGTTGCATTGCCCCAGAAGAGTATGCATTTAACAGGCTGGCTTCCCTACAAAAACTTTTTAAGATCCTCATCATGTAGCAGGTTTTGCTTAGTTTTCTTTGTAGATATTCAGTGTGTATCTCCTGTTTTGTGTTGTTCTGGAGCCAGACTCCCAGAAATTGTGTGCTGTCAACACTTTCAAGAACTCTGTCCCTTGGATCTATTTGTATATTTGGGTGGTGCCTCTCTTTTAGATTGTAGAAATTCAGTGCTACTGTCTTTTATTTGTTTATAATTAGCTTGTTATAGCTGAACCACTGTTCTATGCTGTTCATTATCAGTCTTTTCCAAAGGCCTCACCTTTTGCCTCACTACCTAATTCAGTCATGGGCAATTCCACTCCAAGGGTACCAGGGGTCTCCACTCAACCATGTCCAAATCTAATGAACTTTGGCATGAAGGTTCTATATGGTCTTTGATGTTCAGTATCTTCAGTGGTTGAATTTTTAGGGGCTTTTAAAGAGAGGCTACTCATCTTTGTGTCTTTTATGAAGGTGCAACTGTGCCAAGTTTGCTACGCTTCTTTAAAAGTTCTAGCAAATATTTGGTCATTTACTATAATATACATAGACAACTTTTTATGCTGAATCACACCCTGGCAAAAATTAGGGATTTAGCCACACCTACATATAGATACAGGCCTCTAGAGCGGCTAAAAAAAATTTTCAACTGTTCTGAGAGCCAAGGTTTGACCAGCCATGCTACTTTTCATATGAACCAATCACATCAAAACTTCAGGGGATTATTCCTACCCATGAATGTCCATATATGCATCAAATTTGATTAATGTTGGATGCCTAGTTGAAAAGACATGCATGTGCAAAGTTGGACAAAATTTTCTACATGCAAATTTTGATGTATTTTTGGGGGTAATATCACAATTGTGTTGTGTTCAGTCCTTTTTTTCTTGCCTCATCTGGAAAGAGCATGCTATAAACTTCCAAAGCTATCTTGTTTAACTTCTGGATCTTGCGTTTTGATGAGTAAGAATAAGTTTCAAAAGTTATTATGCTAGCACTTCGAGAAGATTGAAAAGTAAAATATTATCCTCATTAAGTCCTGTAATTAATTTTTTATTCAAGTATATTAAGTACTTTCGAACATTAATTTAACACATGGCATAAAAACAAGTATAATACATAACACAGCAAATTTGAAGAAAAAAAATTGCTGAATAGTCAGTTCCATTTTTTGATAAACAGTTCTATAATTTTGTATCTGGAATGCTATCATCAATTAATCTGAACAAATCATATAGAGTCAATACTTGGTTATCTGAGGTTCTCTGCAGACCAGCACTGACTGTTAGTGTTTTTGCTGTACCCCCAATGCCGCTACAAGGCAATTTATCAAGGCTTGTTCCAAAAAAAATTCATACAGACATAAATAATATTGAGCAGCTGAACCATTACTAAGTTAATAAGTGTTTGTAATGTTTTCAAACTTTTTCTTTATATATGCTATTAACTTTTTTGGAAGCCATTGACAGCAATGGTATCATGATGGAGACAGTCACTGATCATACAAATCATACTCTGACATCCTTTGCGACAAAAATAGACCGCAAATAAATGTAATGCGGTGGCCTGACTATTCTCCCAATGAAATCCTTGCACACCACCTTGAACAACAAACGAATAATTCTCAGCAAAATCCTTCAATATAACTAATTCATTTTCTGTACCATTTCCTTTTAGCTGCTTAAGGTATAAACTTTGGTGTTTCTTCCATTGGTAATTTTCAAAATCAGTGACTCCATGAAATCTTCAACAGTTCTCTGACATGTTTCCAATGTGGGTGTATCAGAATTGATCAGTTGCTTTTATTCCATGGTTTCTTCAGGGTCATAGTCTTTAAATGTGTCTTCAAGAATAGTTTTCAGTTGCATTTTTGCTGGACATTCCTTACAACTTTTCAGCATACAGTCTTTTGATTACAAACTGCACACAATTTTTTTCATAAAATCCTTTTAATCGTCTTGGGTGGATGTTGCCGAAGACAACATTAATTTGACATTTTGATGAATTGCACATACACATACTGAATGTCGTCCACCAACAGTAGTACACCATTTTGGACTGAACTCAAAAAATTTTGAGGAGCTCAGTTGATTCCCATATTACTTGCAATAAACAATGAAAATTTATTTGAGGTTACAGAGAAGCAGGCGTTTCTGCTTGTGACTCTTTTCCCCTTTTATTCCTACTGCAACACAATCCTTTTTGCCTGGGCATAAATGAGAAAAAATTTTCAATAAAAGTGAGGACATTTTGTTTTTCTTCGTCATTGAGCTTTTTCCTTTTCCGGGATGCAGGTGTTGCCAAAATCCCATATTTCATATTTAGTTTCCTAGTCTTCTTCACCATTTCAATTGAAACAATAAATTCTTCAGCCATTTTTTCAGTAGTCCAGCTATTTGCAGCCATGGCCAAAATTTGAACTTTACTGCAGTTGCTTCTGAAGTGTAAGCTTAAGTTCTACAATTAATGTGTCCATATCTTTACATTTTTGGCAATCTTCCATTTGTATTTGAGCAATATCTACTTAGCTCACACCAGTGGCCTTGGCAATTACCCTAGTAATGTTGCCTTGAGCTTCCAGAACTTTGCACTTTATGCATCCCATTGAATCCCTTTTTCTGATCCATTGAAGCTTTAGTGGTGATTCTCCAAGTGATGATAATGATGTGTTAGCATTAAAGCAAGCATCAACAACATTCATGCCTTCAGTGGACGGCGATTCTTGCTTATCCTGGAGGAGTGATTCTTTTTGAACCACTTTATGTCTACATTTGGTACAAATTTCCTGACGAGGTTTAAAAACTACATAACTCAGTAAATTCGACCTATCAGACATAGTAATGGTTACTGGTGTTAAAGCCTTTTTGGTTATGTGTTTTTCTGTATCAAATGTGTTGCAGCAAGTTTTCTGCAAGAATTGAAATTTTGTCATCAACATGGCATGAACAAATTTGAGCATCTTCAGTAAAATCAACCCAGACCCACATCATAGAAGGTCCTTGTCCATTGGTGATATTTCCTTAACTGGCTCCAATTGACTTTTGCCATAATAGAATGGTGATTACTTATGACAGTCAGCTCCATCTGATCCAACAAAGTAGCAGGGTGCAAGAATCTCTTGATTCATTTTATATAATGGTTTATTAACGTATAACAAGCAATTTTGAAAGCTCATGGATATTCTGGTGTGAAGCACAATGTAAGATGCTGTTACACATGTTGATGCAAATGAAACATTCACTTTAAGTCTCACAATGTTTATAAATTACTTGTAACAGATTGTTTTGTTTGTATGTAAAATATACAAATTAGGCTATCAAAAGATATTTTAGTGCTTGGCTTCAGCTACAAAAATTATCATTGATTATTCAAACACTCATTACTCAACACTAAGATAGTACAATGTCAACACCAAGATAACACTGCACAGAAGACTGTCACTGGGAAAATTGCCAGTAGTAAGAGCAAAAGGTGAAATTGGTGATTCAACGATGTATCACTGCTGTGAACATAGAGCCTTAAAAGACTATTTCTACTTTATAATGCCAATGAAAACTTAGTGACAATGCATATATGCACCACCATGCATTGTAGTGTTAAAACATTCTAAATCAACAAGCATTTCATTATGATCTTCTAGATTTTATAATCTTAAGAGCATTTTCTGAGGTTTTATTATATTCTATACCATAAAATAATGTAACCACTTCTTATTAGCACAGTTGTATTCCTTAACCACCGGCATATCTTATACTATTAAAAGACACTACAATTATTCATATTTTGATTTACAAGTTCAAATTGTACTAATTTTTGTATTTATCGATAATGCATTTTCTGTACTTTTGATAGGCATTTTTACTCATTAAAATACAATGATGCAGAAATTAAACAATATACCTTTGAAAGCTTAATGCATGCTCTTTCCGTCTGTGGCTAGAAAAAAAGGATTGAGCAAGACACAGTTGAGATATTGCCGTCCAAAAATACCATAAAATATGCTCATAGAAAATTATGGCCAACCTTATAGATGCTTGTCTTTCTGGGCCCGTGGTCTATGGGTAGTGTCTTTGATTAGTAATCAAAACATCCTCGGTGCCAGGTGCAAATCTTGCCACTGCTTAAGTTTTGATTTATAATCAGCATTGGTGGCTGAAGACTTACAGCATAGGAAGTCACCCTCATTTTGCCAACTGCCTTGTCAAAGAGGGCGGAGAAGTGGACAGAGGTTCAGGGCACTCTCTTGTCCTAGAGATGGGAAACTGTCCCTAAAGGCGGAAGAATCAGCAATGATCAATGGCATGAGGATGCAGAAGGCAATGGAAACCACTGCATTAAAGACACACACGTGTATCCACAGGACGTGTGGTGTGTAATTGAAGAAGGGTCATGATGATCTCTCCATTGGCAAAAGATTACAGAAGAGTCACCCCTTCTGATCTCTGGGAGGGGACTGCCAAAGGGGGAGATTACCATGAGGAAAAAATTGAATAATCAACGAAAGGATAACGTTCTACGAGTCGGGGCGTGGAATGTCAGAAGCTTGAACATGGTAGGGAAATTAGAAAATCTGAAATGGGAAATGCAAAGGCTCAATCCAGATGTAGTAGGAGTCAGTGAAGTGAAATGGAAAGAAGACAAGGATTTCTGGTCAAATCAGTATAGAGTAATATCAACAGCAGCAGAAAATGGTATTACGAGAGTAGGATTCGTTATAAATAGGAAGGTAGGGCAGAGAGTGTGTTACTGCGAATAGTTCAGTGATAGGGTTGTTCTTATCAGAATCGACAGCAAACCACACAGACAACAATAGTTCATGCCGACATTGCAAGATGAAGATGAAGAGGTAGAGGTAGAGAAAGTGTATGATGATATTGAAACAGTAATACAATACGTAAGGGGAGATGGAAATCTAATAGTCATGAGGGACTGTTCAAATGGCTCTGAGCACTATGGGACTTAACAGCTGTGGTCATCAGTCCCCTAGAACTTAGAACTACTTAAACCTAACTAACCTAAGGACATCACACATATCCATGCCCTAGGCAGGATTCGAACCTGCAACCGTAGCAGTTGCGCAGTTCCGGACTGCGCGCCTAGATGAGGGACTGTAATGCAGTTGTAGGGCAAGGAGCAGAAGGAAAGATTACAGGAGAATGTAGGCTTGGGACAAGGAATGACAGAGAGGGAAAGACTAATCGAGTTCTGTAATAAATTTCAGCTAGTAATAGCAAAAACTCTGTTCGAGAATCACAATAGGAGGAGGTATACATGGAAAAGATCAGGTGACACATGAAGATTTCAGTTAGATTACATCATGGTCAAAAAGGGATTCCAAAATCAGATACTGGATTTAAGGCATACCCAGGAGCAGATATAGACTTAGATCACAATATAGGAGTGATGATGAATAGGCCGAAGCTTAAGAGATTAGTCAGGAAGAATCAAGATGAAAAGAAGTGGGATACAGAAGTATTAAGGAATGATGAGATATGCTTGAAGTTCTCTAAGGCTATAGTTACAGCAATAGAGAATAGCTCAGTAGGCATTACAGTTGAAGAGGAGTGGACATCTCTAAAAAGGGCCATCACAGAAGTAGGAAAGAAAACATAGGTACAAAGAAGGTAACTGTAAAGAAACCTTGGGTAACAGAAGAAATACTTCAGTTGATCAACAAAAGGAGGAAGTACAAAAATGTTCTGGGAAGCTCAGTAATACAGAAATACAAAGGGCATTCAAAAAGTTTTGCACAGTCGTCTCTAATTTTTTTTTATTTTTTGCAGGAAGAGAATGAAATTTTTTGTGAACATACTTGGAAAATTTAGCTATACATTGAGCTTACTCAATGTAGCCTCCATCATCTGTGATACATATGGCCCAATGTTCCTTCCATGATGTAAATGCACTTTGCTGAAATTCTGGGGATTGAATTTTACACCATCGCTTGACACAGGAAATAAGGTCTTTCTCATTATCAAACATTTTACCACACAGGTGGGTCTTCAGACGACCAAACAGGTAAAAATCAGATGGAGCCAAGTCCGGACTGTAGGGAGGATGAGGAACAATTTTTCAACCAATTTTCCTGATTTTCTCTTGCGTCATGTGGGCTGTATGGGGTTTGGCATTGTCATGGTGTAGTCTAATGAGCTGACCCTGAAGCTGTGGTGTGTGGGTCTTGATGGCACATCGCAGCTTGTCCAGTGACAAACAGTAATGGTCCGGGTTAATTGTGGAGCCAGGTTCCAAAAAGTCAATGAAAATGGCCCCACACTGATCCCAGAAGAAGGAGGCCATCACTTTTTGGCCTGCTGTCTTGTTTTCTTCTCCCGAGGGGAACCCGTATGATGCCACTCCTTGGATTGTGTTTTGCTCTCAGGTTCGGACAGAAACAACCATGTTTAATCCTGGCTAATAATGCCATCAAAACACTGTTTCCACTCTTCAGCAAAGGTCTTCAAGAGACCCTCGCACACATTCTTCCTCATTGTTTTCATTTCTCTTGTCGATAATCTAGACACCCAATGTGCACAGATTTCTCTGTACCCTAGTGACTGTACCAGTGGTACCACACTGTCGTGTCATCACACACTTGTAATTTGGGATGATTTGATCAATGGTCTCCTCATTCACATCACTCACTGCCATCGTTGGTCTACCACATCGTGGATTGTCCAGCAGAGAAAATCACCTTCTTTAAAACTCTGCAATCACTGCTGGATAATGCTGCAATCCATTGTGTCCTCCCCAGAAACAGGGAGCAACTTCCTGTGAATCGATGTGGCAGAGTCATCGCCGGTCTTGAAGAGGAACTCCATCACCAAACGTTCTCACAACCTGACATCTACTTCACAGTCCATTATGACCCACATGTAAATAAAAGAAAATACTTTTACATACTAAATTATAGCTAAATGTTCCAAGTGTGTTCACAAAAAATTTCACTTTCCTCCTGCAAAAAATAAAAAAAGTTAGAGATGACTGTGCAAAACTTTTTGTACATCCTTTGTACAAGTCACTGAGGAATGAAATAAATAGGAAGCACAGGCTCTATGAAAAATATGAAGAAATCGAAAAACAAATGATTGTCAGAAGGATAGATTCAGCATACAGGAAAGTCGAAACAACTGTCAGTAGCATAAAAAGGAAGGGCTTTAACACTAAGAGTGTAACAGGAATTCCACTGTTAAATGCTGAAGAGAGAATGGTTTGGTGGAGAGAATACACTGAAAACCTCTATGAATGGAAGATTTGTCTGATGTAATAAAAGAAGAAGCAGGAGTCAATTTAGAAGAGATAAGGGATCCAGTATTAGAATAAGAATTTAAAAGAGCTCTGGATAACTTCAGATCAAATAACGCAGAAGGGATAGATAATATTCCATCAGAATTTCGAAAATAATTGGGGGAAGTGGCAACAAAACGACTATTCACGTTAGTGTGTAGAATGTATGAGTCTAGCGACACACCATCTGACTTTCAGAAAAATATCATTCACACAATTCCGAAGACTGCAAGAGCTGACAAGTGTGAAAATTATCACACAATCAGCTTAACAGCCCATGCCTCCAAATTGCTGACAAGAGTAATATACACAGGAATGGAAAAGAAAATTGAGGTTGTGATAGATGGTGATCAGTTTGGCTTTAGGAAAGGTAATGGCACAAGAGAGGCAATTCTGTTGTTGTGGTTGATAACAGAAGCAAGACTAAAGAAAAATCAAGACACATTCATAGAATTTGTTGACCTGGAAAAAGCATTTCACAATGTAAAATGGTGCAAGATGATCGAAATTTTGAGAAAAATAGGGATAAGCTATAGGGAGAGACAGGTGATGTACAATATGTACAAGAGCCAAGAGGGAATAATAAGAGTGGCTGAGCAAGAATGATGGAAATTAAAAAAAGGTTCAAGGTTTGCTAATGACATTGCTATCATCAGCGAAAGTGAAGAAGAATTACATGATCTGATGAAGAGAATGAACCATCTAATGAGCACAGAAATGGACTGAGTGTAAATCGAAGGAAGGTGAAAGTAATGAGTAGTAGCAGAAATGAGAACAGCAAGAAACTTAACATCAGAATGGATGATTATGAAGTAGATGAAGTTAAGGAATTCTGCTACCTAAGCAGTAAAATAACCTATGATGGACAGATCAAGGAGGACATCAAAAGCAGACAAGCAATGGCAAAACGGGCATTCCTGCCCAAGAGATGTCTACTAGCATCAAACATAGGCCTTAACTTGAGGAAGAAATTTGTGAGAATGTACTTTGCAGCACAGCATTGTATGGTAGTGAAACATGGACTGTGAGAAAACCAGAACAGAAGAGAATCAAAGCATTTGAGATGTGGTGATACAGACGAATGTTGAAAATTTGGTGGACTGATAAGGTAAGGAATGAGGATGTTCTGTGCAGAACTGGGAAGGAAAGGAATATATGGAAAATACTGTTAAGGAGAAGGAACAGGATGATACAACATCTCATAAGACATGAGGATATGAGATCCATGGTACTAGAGGGAGCTGTAGAGGGCAAAAACTGTAGAGGAAGACAGATATTGGAATACATCTGGCAAATAATTGAGGACGTAGGTTGCAAGTGCTACTCTGAGGTGAAGAGATTGGCACAGGAGAGGAATTCATGGCAGGCCACATCAAACCAGTCAGAAGGCTGATGACCCAAAAAAAAATATTTTCATCTAGGCATGCAGTGTTAATTAAATTTGATCCATATATAGACATCATAGGTAGGAATAACCCCCCTGAAATTTTGATGTGATTCGTTCATATGAAAACTAGCAGTGGTCGATCAAACCTTGGCTCTCAGAATAGTGCCATGAATTTTTAGCCACTTTGGAGGCCTGTATCTATATTTAGGTGTGGCTAAATCCATAATTTTTGTCGTGGTGTGGTTCAGCATAAAAAGTTGTCTATGTGTATTAAAGCAAATGATCAAATGTTTGCTAGAACTTTTAAAAAAGCGTAGCAAGCTTGACACATTTGCATCTTCATACAAGATGCAAAGGTGAGTAGCCTCTCTTTAAAAGCCTCTAAAAATTCAACCACTGAAGATACTGGACTGAAATTTGGTGTATAAACATCAAAGCCCATTTAGAACCTTCACACCAAATTTCATTAGATTTGGAGATGTTCGAGTGGGGACACTTTTTAATATTGGTCCCTTTAACGTGGAATGTCTGTCATGCAGGGCTTTTTAAAGACCTTCTCTTCTTCTCCCAGTCCCTACAGTGGAAACATGTTTTTGCCACGAAACCTGGCAGTCAGACTCAACCAAACACCAATGGTGAACCCTGCCTGGCCCAGTTTACCCCTCCATCCAACCATGATCCCCCCTCCCGTTCCAAGTCAACTTCTGTCCAGAATTTCTTAGCCTCGAACCTTGTCTCACCATCGTTCCCCAAATCCCTCAATATGCAAACTAACCTCACATCTGTGGGGAGAACTGTAATACATCACCTAAAAACTGATCCCAACCTTACAATACTACCTGCTGACAAATGCTTCACCACTTTTGCTTTCAACTGCAATGACTACCTGGCAGAAGGGCTGTGCTAGCTGTCAGATCTATCCACCAACAAACCCTGCCACAGTGACCATGTTCCAGAAACTCAGCAGGATCTACAATCTTTCCTCAAATCCTTAGGCTCAAGCCAGTACCTTTCCCCAGAGTCCATCTCTCTCCTCAGCCCTACCACTCAATGCATTCCTATCTTTTACATGTTTCCTAAAGTCCATAAACCTCCTATCCACCGCCTTAGCTGAGTGGTAACGTGCTCACCTCCAACACAAGTGGGCCCAGGTTTGATTCCTGGCCAGGTTGGGAGATTTTCTCCGCTCAAGGACTGGGTGTTGTGTTGTCCTCATCATCATTTCATATTCATAAGCAGTGCACAAGTCTTCCAATGCTGCGTCGACTGAAGTAAGACTAGCACTTGGCGTCTGGCCAGTGATGCCATGCCCTCATTTCATTTTTTTTCCAAAAACCCAACCACCCAGGACTCCCCATTGTGGCCAGTTGCTGGCCCTTGCTGAGAGAATCTCTGCACTCATAGACCAACACCTTCAGCCTCTTATCCACAACCTAACCTGCTATATAAAAGATACTCACCCTTTCCACATTTCCTGTTCCTTCTCCAGTTGGTGCCCTGCTTGTCACTATTGATGCCACCTCCTTCTACACTAACATCCCTAATGCTGATGGCCTTACCGTTATTGAACACTACTTTTACCAACATCCAACCGATTCCAAACCAGCAACCTCCTTCCTAGTCACCATGACCAACTGTACCTCACTCATAGTTACTTCTCCTTTGAAGACATTACCTACAAACAAATCCCGGGTACACCTGTGGGCACCTGCATGGCACCATCCTATGCCAACCTATTCATGTGCCATCTAGAGGTATCCTTCCTAAACACACAGAACCAAAATCCTAAATCCCTCACCTGGTTCAGATTCATTGATGATATCTTTGTAACCTGGATCGAGGGTGAGGAAACCCTATCCACAGCCCTCCAGAACCTCTGGTCCTACTCAACTCAACAAGCCACCTTCCTCGATATTGACCTCCACCTCGAAGATGGCTACATCAGTTCCCCTGTCTATATCAAACATACCAACCACAAGCGGTACCTCCACTTTGGCAGCTGCCACCCATTCCATACCAAGAAGTCTTTTCCATAGAGCCTAGCCATCTGTGTCAATCACATCTCCAGTGACAAGCAATCCCCCCTTAAATTAGACTGTCAGTGAGAGTGCTCCACGAGTTCCTGCTGCTAATAAAGTGAGTACACGCTTCATTTATTACATATTTTTATGAGCTTCAAACAGGAGCGACTTATTATTTGTTATCTGTGTAGTTACTAGTTTATATTTGTATTTTCTTGCATGTTTGAGTGCTTATTAGGCACAACCTTTTATTTTAATAATGGTGTAGCACAGAGTACCACCATTGCTATTGACCCTCGTATCTTACCGTCTTTTGTTTGTTTTGGTTAGTATAGCTCAGTGTTGGTTAGACTGTCAGTGAGAGTGCACCACGAGTTCCTGCTGGTAATAAGGCGAGTACACTGTTCGTTTATTACACATTTTTAAGAGCTTCAAACAAGAGGGACTTATTTTCAGATTGTGTAGTTACTCGTTTATTTTTGCAATTTCTTGCATATTTGAGTGCTTACTAGGCACAACCTTTTATTTTAATAACAGTGTAGTGTAGAGTCCCAGATCATGTAAGAAACAGATTGCCAGATCGCTTGGTCTAGCAGGCAACCCTTGTCAGGTAATGGCCACCAGGCGGCAACAGCGTCACACCCTTACTTGTGGCACCAACCACTAGATGGCACTCCGTTCTGTGAAATATGTGGCAACATCGTCTGAACGCATCCAGCCTTCCACCATTTGGCATCTGTGAAGTACAGCTGTTTCTGACATACTGGTGGTAGTGGATCAAGTCGTCATGCCGAGGGCCTGCGAGTATATCAATTGTAGAAGGAGTAGACAGACAAATCCCGAACTAAAAATGTTCAGATTTCCCGTCAAAGATAGAGAAAGGTTACAGGAGTGGATTTTAAATTCAGGTAAATCAATAAATTAGTTATGAGTAAGAATTAATAAAGAGCCCTAAGCATTCGATCCTATCTAAATTTTGTCGATCTTATTATATTCTGATATAACGTGGCAGCCCTTCCTGTACAAGAATCATATCATACAATTTTTAAATGAAATCTTTGCTGCGATTTGGACTTTTTAAAACTGTTTATTCACTTCACTATCATAATTTTGGCTGTAGAGGCATTTTTGTGTGCAATGTGAAAACTGAAACCAATATAAGATATGGATAACAAAATGCAAAGCATCGTGTGGTAACATTTGGTAAACAATTTAAGAAGCATTACCTTACAAGACCTTTCCCTTGGTACTTGAAAATGGCTCTAGAGCTGAAATTGCAACAGTGAAATAAATGAATAATAGCTGTCATCTAACTGCTAGGTCATCAGTCCCTTTAAATCCTGGTATATACTAGAGCGAACAAAGTGAACAAGTGTAAAACTTCGTTTACACTGCTGCAAACGAGTATTTATAGATAATTCGCCAATGTTCACTGCCATTCGTTTATACTTGTGAACAAGCGTTTATACTGGAATGAAGAGAGGAGAATAGAAGAGAAGGAGCATAACATGCAAACTATAGATGCTGCCTATTTTAATTTTTTTTTTTTATATGTGCGATAATCCTCACACAGCTTTCACTCGAAAACAACACTACTTATAGTAACAGGTCTGCACGAGTGCGAATATCCCCGGTAATAACTGTGTTGCAGATAAAAGCGTACATCTGTTGCAAATATTTGTGGGTTATCTTTTAACTGTACAAAGTAAATTTTTAACATAATTATGGTTTGCCATCTGTGGCTCTCCAAAGTTGACACCGCCAAAATATGCTCAAAAAATATGCTTTCACCTGTATATTACCGCATTTGCAGCCCCCTTTCAACAACAATCCAAAATTCATCATTTTGTGCCACTCTTATATCAGCATCATTCACGTCATCGAAGATACAGCATTGCCAATTCCACGACATGGAGAGGTCAATTAGCATTGTAGTGTCACCTGCGGCATCTGTTGACCGACAGGAAAACTATTTTTACAGTTACCTGTTCCGCCATAAGGACGGTCAATCTGTTTCTTACGTGATCTGGGGTAGAGTACAGCTGTTGCTATGGACCGTCATATTGTGCAAGCTTTTGTTTGTTTCGGTAAGTATAGCTCAGTGCCAGTTAGACCGTCAGTGAGAGAGCACTTTGAATTTCTGCTGCTAATAAGGCGAGTACACCATTCGTTTGTTACATATTTTTATGAGCTTCAAACATGAGCAACTGCAGTAATGGATAGGAACTGTGATTGTTGTGTACAGATCCGAGCTGAGTTGGCAACCCTTCACTCACAGCTCCGGACTGCATTGCCCATTCGTCACACAGCTTGAGGCTGCTGCCAAGGGGCATCACTGTGGGGAGTCAGATGCGGGGATGCGAGAGACGTCAAACACATCCCACATGTCCCCTGATCGGTCCACTGCTGTGACTGCTCTGGGTACTGCCTGCATTGAGGTTGACCCCTCACCTTGGTCAAGTGGGAGATCATTCCAAAGTCTGGCAGGCAGCAAAAAACGTTCCAAGGGGCCGATCGTAGGGCCTCCTGGTTCGTTTGACGAACAGGTTTCGGGCATTATCTGTGGCTGACGATGTCTCTAGGCTGGATGCAGTCGTCCACCTTGTTCCACAGGAAGCTTCTTGGCCAGAAAGGTCTGGGCATTCACAGAGGGTGGGTTTGCTGGTAGTTGGGAGCTCCAATGTTAGGTACGTAATGGGGCCTCTTAGGAACATGGCTGCCAAGGATGGGAAGGAAAACAGTGTGCGCTCTGTGCGGATACTGGGGGGAGTCATTCCAGATGTGGATAAGGTGCTTCTGATGCCATGAAGAGTACAGGGTGCAGCCAACTGCAGGTGGTGACTCGTGTCGGTATCAATGACATGTGTCAGTTTGGATCGGAGGAAGTTCTCTCTCATTTCAGGCGGCTAGTGGAAATGATAAAGACTGCCAGTCTTGCTTCTGAGATTAAGGCAGAGCTCACCATCTGCAGCATCATCGATAGAACTGACTGTGGTCATTTAATGCAGAGCCGAGTGGAGGGTCTGAATCAGAGGATCAGGCAGTTCTGTGACCGTGTAGGCTGCAGATTCCTTGACTTGCACCATCGGGTGGTTGGTTTCTGGATTCCGCTTAATAGGTCAGGAGGCCACTAAACACTGGAGGCGGCTACACGGGTAACTAACGCTGTGTGGAAGGGACTGGGTGGTCTTTTAGGTTAGAGGGTCTCAGGTAACCACAGAAAGGGCATCTGTCTAAAAGGGGGCAGGTAAAACACAGTAAGGTAGTTGTAGAAATGTTCAGTATTGTAGTTGTAAATTGTCATAGCTGTGTTGGGAAAGAATCAGAGCTCAAAGCCCTAATAGAAAGTACTGAAGCTCAAATAGCTATAGGTGCAGAAAGCTGGCTAAACCTGGAAATAAGTTCAGGTGAAATTTTTTCAAATGATCTAACAGTGTGCAGAAAGGATAGATTAAATACAGTTGGTGGTGGAGTATTTATTGCTGTCAGAGGTAGTATGCCTTGCAGTGAAATTGAAGTAGATAGTTCCTGCAAAATAGTATGGGTAGAGGTTGTACTAGACAATCGGACTAAACTATTAATTGAATCGTTTTACCGACCCCCAACACAGAAGATATAGTTGCTGAATAGTTCAAAGAAAACTTGAGTCAAATTTCAAATGAGACCCTGCTCATACAATTATAGTGGGTGGTGACGTCAATCTACCCTCAATATGCTGGAAAAATCGCACATTTAAAACCAGCAGCAGGCATAAAATGTCATCCGAAATTGTACTGAATGCTTTCTCATCAAATTATTTTGAAAAATTAGTTCATGAGGCCACTCGAAGCATAAATGGTTGTGGGAGCATACTTGACCTCTTAGCAACAAATAATCCTGGACAAATAATTTGTATCATAATGAATACAAGGATTAGCGACCACAAGGCACTTGCTGCTAGGATGAGTACTGAAACACCTACAACCATCAACAAGAAAAGTAAAGTATTTAAGAAAGCTGATAAAAATACTCTTAACACCTTTTTAAGAGACAGTCATCACTCCTTCCAATCTGATTATGATTTCGAAGATATAGTATCAACAGAAATTGAGAGATATAAACCAGGTAATTTAATAAGTGATGGTACTGATCCCCCATGGTACACAAAACGGGTAAGATCACTGTTGCAGAAGCAATGAAAAAAGCATGCCAAATTTAAAAGAATGCAAAATCCCCAAGACTGGCAAAGTTTTGCTGAAATTCTAAATATAGCACGTACTTCAATGCGAGATGTGTTTAATAATTTCCACAACAAAATTCTGGCTCGAAATCTGGCAGAAAACCCAAACAGATTCTGGTCAAACATAAAACACACCAGTGGCAACACGCAATCAATACCTTCCCTGCGCGATAACAATGGTGAAGTCACTGATGACAGTGCCACTAAAGCAGAGTTATTAAACACAGCTTTCTGAAACTCCTACACCAAAGAAGATGAAGTAAATATTCCTGAATTCCAGTCAATAACAACTGCCAAGATGAGAAACATAGTAGATATCCTCAGTGTAACAAAACAGCTTAAATCACTTAATAAAGCCAAGGCCCCGGGCCCTGATTGTATACCAGTCAGGTTCCTCTCGGAGTATGCTGCTACAATAAACAATTATATAGAACCGCTCACTCACAGAAAAATCTGTATCTAAAGACTGGAAAATTGCTTAAGTCACACCAACACCAAAAAAGGGAAGTAGAATATTCCGCTGAATTACAGGCGTACATCACTAACGCCCATTTGCCGTAGGGCTTTGGAACATATACTGTATTCAAACATTATGAAGTGCCTTCAAGAAAACAATTTATTGACACATAGGCAGAAAGTATCGTTCTCATGAAACACAACTAGCTCTTTATACTCATGAAGTAATGAGTGCTATCGACAGGGGATGTCAAATTCATTCCACAGTTTTAGATTTCCAGAAGGCTTTCGACACCATTCCTCACAAGCGTCGGCGTGCCTACGGAGTATCACCTCAGTTGTGCGACTGGACTCGTGATTTCCTGTCAGAAAGGTCACAGTCCGTAGTAATAGACGGAAAGTCATCGAGTAAAACAGAAGTAATATCCGACATTCCACAAGGAAGTGTTATAGGCCCTCTATTGTTCCTGATCTATATCAGCAACATAGGAGACAATCTGAGTAGCTGTCTTATACTGTTTGCAGATGATGCTGTCATTTACCACCATGTAAAGTCATCAGATGACCAAAATGAATTGCAAAATGATTTAGATGAGATATCTGTATGGTGCGAAAAGTGGCAGTTGACCCTGAATGAAGAAAAGTGTGAAGTTATTCACATGAGTACTAAAAGAAATCCATTAAATTTTGATTCGCGATAAGTCATACAAATCTTAAGGCCGTAAATTCAACTAAATACTAAGGGATTACAATTACAAATAACCTAAATTGGAACAATCACCAAGACAATGTTGTGGGTAGAGCACACCAAAGACTGTGATTCATTGGCAGAACACTTAGAAGGTGTAACAGGTTTACTAAAGAGATTGCTTACACCACGTTTGTCCACCCTATTCTGGAGTATTGCTGTGTGGTGTGAGATCCACATCAGGTGGGACTGATGGATGACATCGATAAAGTACAAAGAAGAGCAGCTTGTTTTGTATTATCAGGAAATTGGGGGAGATAGTGCCACAGACATGATAAGTGAATTGGAGCGGCTATCATTAAAACAGAGGTGTTTCTCATTGCGATGGGATCTTCTCATGAAATTTCAATCACCAGTTTTCTCCTCCAATTGCGAAAATAAATCACAATAAAATAAAAGAAATCAGGGCTCGCAAAGAAAAATTTTAGTGCTTGTTTTTCCTGCACGCCATTCGAGAATGGAACGGTAGTGGGACAGCTTGAAGGTGGTTCGTTGAACCCTCTGCCAAGCACTTTATTGTGAATAGCAGAGTAATCACGTAAATGGAGATAGATGTAGATAAAATGTACTGAGAGTTTCACTGAGGCCTTCACAGACCACAATTATCCTCCCTCCCAACCTTGTACAGAAACAGATCTCCTGTGCCTTATCTTTCCAGTTACCCACCACCTCCCAAATGTCCAGCCACAGAGGAGCACTCCCCTCACGACTCAGTACCACCCAAGACTGGAGCAACTGAATTACATTCTCCGCCAGAGGTTAGACTACATCTCATTGTGCCTTGAAATGAGCAATATCCTACCCACTATCCTTCCCACCTCCAGTCCCAAAGAAACATGCGTTGACAGATGTGAAAATTACCGAGCTATCAGTTTAATAAGTCACGGCTGCAAAATACTAACGTGAATTCTTTACAGACGAATGGAAAAACTGGTAGAAGCTGACCTCGGGGAAGATCAGTTTGGATTCCGTAGAAATACTGGAAAATGTAAGGCAATACTGACCCTACAACTTATCTTAGAAGCTAGATTAAGAAAAGGCAAACCTATGTTTCTAGCATTTGTAGACTTAGAGAAAGATTTTGACAACATTGACTGGAATACTCTGTTCCAAATTCTGAAGGTGGCAGGGATAAAATACAGGTAGCAAAAAGCTATTTACCATTTGTACAGAAAGCAGATGGCAGTTATAAGAGTTGAGGGGCATGAAAGGGAAGCAGTGGTTGGGAAGGGAGTGAGACAGGATTGTAGCCTCTCCCCGATGTTATTCAATCTGTATATTGAGCAAGCAGTAAAGGAAACAAAAGAAAAATTTAGAGTAGGTATTAAAATCTGTGGAGAAGAAATAAAAACTTTAAAGTTTGCCGATGACATTGTAATTCTGTCAGAGACAGCAAAGGACTTGCAAGAGCAGTTGAACGGAATGGATAGTGTCTTGAAAGGAGGATATAAGATGAACATCAACAAAAGCAAAATGAGGATAATGGAATGTAGTCGAGTTAACTCGGGTGATGCTGAGCGGATTAGATTAGGGAATGAGACACTTAAAGTAGACACTCGAAGCGTTTCTGAAGAAGAGAAATTTGTTAACATCGAGTATAGATTTAAGTGTCAGGAAGTTGTTTCTGAGAGTATTTGTTTGGAGCGTAACTATGTATGGAAGTGAAACATGGATGATAAATAGTTTGGACAAGAAGAGAATAGAAACTTTCGAAATGTGGCGCTACAGAAGAATGCTGAAGATTAAATGGGTAGATCACATAACTAATGAGGAGGTATTGAATAGAATTGGGGAGAAGAAGTGTTTGTGGCACAACTTGACTAGAAGAAGGAATTGGTTGGTAGGACTTGTTCGGAGGCATCAAGGGATCACCAATTTAGTACTGTAGGGCATCGTGGAGGGTAAAAATCGTAGAGGGAGCCCAAGAGGTGAATACACTAAGCAGATTCAGAAGGATGTAGGCTGCAGTATGTACTGGGAGATGAAGCAGCTTGCACAGGATAGAGTAGCATGGAGAGCTGCATCAAACCAGTCTCAGGACTGAAGACCACAACAGCAACAACATCCTTTCCACCTCTCCTACAGTGGTTTTTCACTGCCCACCTAACCTACACCATATCCTTGTCAATCCCTACTCAACCCATGCATCATGGCTCATATCCCTGTAATAGACCTAGATGCAGGACCTGTCCCAAACATCCTCCCACCACCACCTACTCCAGTCGAGTCACAAACATCACCTATCCCATCACAAGCAGGGCTACCTGTGAAACCAGTTGTGTGATCTACAAGCTAAGCTGCATCCACTTTGCTGCACTCTATGTGGGCATTGCAGCCAACAAGCTGTGTGTCTGCATGAATGGCCACTGACAAACTATGGCCAAGAAACAACTGTACCACCGTGTTGCTGGGCATGCAGCCCAACACAAAATTCTTCATTTCAATGACTGCTTCACAGCCTGTACCATCTAGATCCTTCCCAACAACACCAGCTTTTCTGAATTGCGCAGGTGGAAACTCTCCCTGCAATATATCCTACATTCTCGTAACCCTCCCAGGCGCAACCTTCTTAGTCATTGTCCTTACCCATCTAGCACTTCCCTTTTCCCATTCCAGCTCCCAGCCCACTATTTCGCTAATGCACCCAGTGTTTTTACTTTTCTCCTCTACTGCTACCCCCCTCCCTCTCTCCCCCATCTACCATCTAACCTCCTGACTGCACCTAGCTGCCCTACCCTCTCTGCACCTCGCCCCTGTATGCTCCCACTACCAGCACTTTACTGCTCCCTCCCCCCCCCCCCCTCCCCACTACCCTTCCTTTCCCTCCCCCTCCCCACTCCAGCCTCGTCCATACCCTCACCTGGTAAGATAAGATAAGATACTTTATTGTCACATAACATGTTTTTATACAATCATTCAATTGAGAACATTGGTGACTCGTCAGTCTTTAACGTAAGTTGTTACAGTTTTTTATATACTACAGGAAATACATTGATTATTATAATAAAAATACAGCATTATATTTTAAACATGAAAATACAGTGAATGTGTATACTTTGTATCTATATGGCTTCGAAAGTATACCATTTGTAACTTGCATCTGTAACTTGTATCCTGAGAGTGAATTTAGTAGCTTGACATTGTCCCATTTAAGCCAGTGTTCATTCAAACATATGACTTTTACAGAGTTAATTTGCCCTAAGAGTATTTCTAAGTCATATAGTTTGTTCATCATTTCTCCCGACACACCACCTATGTTTAGTGCATTATGAAGTTATTTTTACTGACTAAAGAATTTACAGTATCTATTAAACCGTCAGCAAAGTTTACACCGATGTGAGTTTTTACTGCAAATTTACGGTCCCTTGCTTTGTTAGTTCTTTCGGACCTAATTCCATAGGAATTGGTCCACCATATTAGTTTCCCTGTAAAGGAGCTTCCATTGCAATAACAGGTCTGTTTTCGTTATTATGACATACCAGTTCAAGTACATCATTAATGTTCGCAGCTAATCTTTCTCTACCATGTTTGTTGTGATGAATTCTATGGCATGTAAAACAGTTTCTTTCGTAAGTATCAATATCTATCAGCTTTACATTTACAAATTTGGCACAAAAACTTTTTAACTTATAATTTGTTCGTCGAATTTCTTTGTTAACACACAACCAGTCCGGAAGATGATACCTTTGTGGGAGTGTTGTTACAATTACATTCGTAACAAGCAAGAACCGCAGCACTGTGATCAGCTTCTTAACAAAGGCCATGGCTTCATTTCTGCAAACATTGTTTGCACCTCCTATTATCACCACATTGGCTTTTTTTGTGAGTTTTGAGCAATCTTCGTAAACACTTTTAACCACATTGTCAAAACTGGCACCAGGCTTTATAATGCCTGAGATTTGAACATCATTATTTACACTGTTTGTCAAGAGTTCCCGAATGTTGCAGCTGTGACTGTCGCCGAATATTTTCACCATTTACTTCTGTTGTATCTTCTTCGTAGAATCTTTTTACATGACACTGAGAAGACTTCTTTCGATGTTTCTTTGTGTCCATAATCTTCCTTCGACGAGAAATCATCTTCTCTTACTGGAAAGGAGTCTGGTTTGTTTACACTTGGTTCCTTGTACTGAAGATGTACCTTTGTACCACATGTACACTTATTCGTCAGAGTAGCGTATTTGTTGTTTAGAGTAAGTAAATCACTTTGAAGTGCTCTGATTTTTTCGTCTTTTTCCATGATTGTGTTTCTAAATTTGTTTTCCACAGCATCACTAACACACGTAGAACAAGTCCATATGTAGTCTTCGTTTACAAATTTTATGCTTAATTTAGCGCACTTCTCGTGAAACCAGCGGTGACAGCCTTTACACCAAATACCTTTAATCACTTTTTTGTCGCACATCTTACAATTGTTAACACTTTTATAGTCACATTTATCAGAGCCGTCCTCATTTACTGTTTTACCGTGCGGCACCATCATTTTGGTTGCCTCCCGCATCATGCGCTGCTGCTCATAGTCTGGCTTCAGCTGCCAGAGGCTGTGGTCATGCATGTGAGAGTTGCATTTGTGTGTGTGTGTGTGTGTGTGTGTGTGTGTGTGTGTGTGTGTGTGTGTGTGTGTGTGTATTTTTGACAAAGGCCTTGTTGGCCGAAAGCTCATTTTGGTGACAGTCTTTTTGTTGTGCCTATCTGTGAGTCAGCGCCTCTGCTATATAATTATTAGCAACTATCGCTTTCATAATATTGTTATGTTCCCTCCTGGATTTTCCATTGTTTGATTTTTCTTGTAGTTTCTCTATTTAAGCTATTAGATACTGTATTGTTTTTAATTGGCACACTATTTAGACTTCTTTTCATTAATCTATTACATTCTTATTTTATTTCAAATAAGAATGTGTACGTATATCTATACATGAGATTGTACATAGTTTCCAACACTTCCTTACATTGTTACCTGAGCAGTTGGCTGTCAGGTTATGTCTACTACACTATCTCTAGAGTCAAATCTCAGTACAAGCTCTTGTCAATTTGTATTGAACATCTCTGGTCCAATCTATCCTCTGTCTCAGCTGTCAGGTAAGTCCATTCCATTTTATAACTAATTTGGAGGAAACTTCCATATCAGTACTGTCACTCATTGTGAAACTTCGCACTTTTGTATTGACTGTACTTACACTCGTTCTCTGTCAAATCTCTCTGTGTCAAATCTCTATACCATTATAGATGTGGATGTCCTCCTTTTCTGCTCCATACACAAAAAATATGGTACAGGTCTTTCCCCCAATGAATTCATCTGACCAAGGCATACATTATCCCTTCCATGGGTTCCATGGGTTAACATCTCTTTTACCTTTGTAAATTGGTACAGGTAATTCCTCCCATGGATTCACTGACCAAGTTGTAGGCCATTCCTCATATGAATCCCCCTATCCATTCCTTCTCCTACACCTGGTTTGTGATTTTGGGTACACCCCATCTTAACTTAGTCAATAAACACAGCTACTAGCTCTTTTCTACAATCTTTATTCGCTTTAAATGTGTAGTTTCTCTGTAAACATTTTATGCTGAGTTTACCTGATTACTCTCTACCTCTGCATTTTAACCACGCTCTTTTAACTTGATTTTTGGCTTGTTACTGTTGTTTATAATGCATATAACACCACCACATATATATAGTTTTCATCCCTATGTGTTCTGCTTATTGATACATAATTTCTTATCTTTCACTGTCTTACATCTGCTAGATTTAGACAACACTTCACTATTTGGATGTATTGAAAGTAGTTCTTGAACATATGTTTACGTTCTAACTCCTGTCCTGCATAACATACTTCTTATTGAAGATATTTTAGTACACCACCTCGTTAGCTTATTGTCTCCTTAGCACAGTATCTCTTGTTTTGTTATGCACTGTAGCAAGCTATCAATTATCCTTGCCTTTTACATCCTCCATGGACACTCTTCCCCTACAACATGTGGAGTGACTAAATATGTGTCATCTAATTGACAGTCCATAAAATTCTGTCAGTCTCTTGTCATCGTCACACATGAAATAATCTGCAGTGCAATTCTACTGTTGTAAGTTCAGTTACATGCTCTGAAAAGAGAAGGGATCCTGCAATAGAAATTTTTCATATGAATGGAAGGAGGATAGAGTGGTGCCCCTGAGGAAGAAGTAAGAAAAGGAACCAGAGACAGGTATATTAGAATTGAAGAAGAAAGAAAGACAGTACCCCATATGTGGACTCCCCTACCACCCCTCATCCTAAGGACCCTAACTGTTGTAGAAGCAGGGCCTACCCACCTTTTATACATCAAGCTGAGTCCCCTTTTGTTTTCTTACAGTTATTTTTAGGAAGAAGTGATAGTAGAAGGTATTACTATATTAAAAGATAACAGGATAGTCAATAAAGAAAGAAATTGTCTCTGGAAAAACTAAAAAGAAAAATACAGAAACCATTTAACTAAGACAGTTGGTGGTCATCAGTCCATTGAATTCACAAAGGGGTCTTGACTCTTTCAAGCATATCTGTTATATAATCTTTTATTTTTTCCTGTGTCAGGGTCTACCAAGTATACTGCTTTTGGAAGTGGTATGTCTTACATTTTGAATGGTCCTCTGTAAAGAGGGAAAAATTTATTTGGCTTCTTCTTTAAGTTTGAGCTATGATGAAAATCACGCACTAATACCATATCATCTATTTAAAAGCTACCTGTAATAGCTTTATCATTAAAAGTCTTGATTCTTTTCTGTGCCTGTGTATACAGATTCTCCTGTGCCCTCTCTTGCAATTTCTCAAAGTTGCTCTCTGACAATAACTGCCAAGCAAACATTTTCAACAAATATTCTCCTATCAATGCTTTATTCGTAATCTCTACAGGAGCAAATTCCATTGACATATGTGATAGTTCATTTAGGATTACATGGAATTCTGAAACTAGTTGTGCCCATGTAGTATTTTTCGTAGAATAGTAGGTTCTACAAAGCATCCTAATTCATTTTGTTGTTTTGCAACATCTTCCTTATAATGAGTGATAGTGTTAGTTAATTCTACTTTCACCTGTACTGTAACCATTCCTCCAAATTAGATAAAGCCTTGTGTGTTCTAATTATTTCCTCAAATTCTTTGCATTTTTCTAATGCTATAACATGTTCTTTTGTCTCTGAGACCCATCTAGTTCTTGAAACTGCTCCTTGACTTCCTCTTGAACTAAATCACACTGGTTATCTATTTCACCCTACAACTCCTTAATTATCTTTGTTAAAGTGTTTTCTAAATTCATTAACTTAGTTTCTGCTGTGTTAGTTAATTCTTCCTTAATAGACTTACATCCATAATTTGCTGCATCGAGGCTTGTAGCCAGTCAGGAGCCTCTGCAGCTGTGCTCTATGTGCATATAATGCAAATACACCCATTTCTTTTGTTCACCTTGTGCTTACACTAACCTAATAACACCAAAACAATGTCACACAAATCTCCACAAAAGTTTTACTGATTTTAATTTTAAAAACTCACTCTTTCTGCCAAACTACTACTGCAGCATGCATAGCAGATGCAACAGCATATACAATGCAATGCACTGCGATGTGTTGTGCCACCTGGGGCAGCTGATGTCTCGAAATAAGTGATTCGAAGACTGCAATATGGTGTACCACACACCTGTAGCATTTCTAAGCTACTACTGTGTCACTCCCATTGTCATGATTGGAAATCTTGTTCTCTGAACCCTCTACAAAATCTTCATCTCTGAACTTGCTGAGAATCAGTTACATTGTAGTCATACATCCTCTGTGTCTGTTTGTTTCCTGTTGCTCTTGGCAACACCATAATCTGTCCAGCTGTACCCTGTTATCCCTCCTCCTTCCCCTCAGATTGCTGCTTGCATTTGACACAAAACAGTTGCACTGTGGCCAGTGTAGCCAGATATAGTGGTCATGTGTGAGTGTAAGATGTGCTTTCTTCTGTGAATATGTGTGTGTTTACCATTTCCTCTCTGAAGAAGGCATTAGCCAAAAGCTCAATATGTACTAATCTTTTTCTTGTGCCTATCTGCAACTCAACATGTAATCTTTACAGTGAGAAGCATAATATTGTTGATATTCCAACCTGGACTTTCCAATGTGTAATAATCAAATATATTTTGGTGTTATTGGTTGCACAAATAAACCACCTAATTTGTTAGGGCCATGTAATCCTGCCATATTATTGTCTTTTCTGCACTGTACTTAACAATATATTATAGAACGATTATAGACTCTATTATAGTGTTCATGTTCGCTCTTTGACACATTTCATGACTTTGAATGCAGTGTGTGTGTGTGTGTGTGTGTGTGTGTGTGTGTGTGTGTGTACACACGCACGCACGCTTGTGAAAGAAGGGGAGAGGGGGGTGAGACATAGCGTCATTGATGGATGATGAGAAAATTGTTGTTGCATGATTTTACTACATTTGAGTTCATAAACCCATACATAACAGGAAGATTGCTCACAATTAATATGAAACAATCATCTTTACAGCTATTGCATGGTGTGCTTCTGACTCAGACACAAATTACTGCTGGAGGGAAGGGTGTAGACACAGAGTCAGTCATTATTGAGCTTGCTGATGATATACTGAGTAAACTACCAGATGTCTTTAATGTCAGTCAGGTTGAAGAAATGTATCCTGTGCTTTACACAAACTCAATGAATACTGTTTTAAGACAGGTATGTCATGAAATTATTTATCATTTCTGCAATCATATTCTTGGTTAAGCATCATTAACGAAATATATACCTTAAAAATTCAAAATATGAAATTTGTTATACAATAAGAAGTTGTAGAACTGTCAAAGATGATGAATTTCCTTTCCTCTCCTTTCCACCCCTGGAAAAAAAAAGACTCCTAGTCCTACAAGATATGTGAATGAGCTTCTGACAAGTCTGGTAAGTAGAAGAACAGATTCTGTGACTCATGCCTGGTTATTTCATTTGGTAACAGCTGTGCCCATCAAAGACAAGACATTTGGAACATAGGAGGCAGATACTGGCAGAAGTAAAGCTGTGAGGGCACATGATGAGTCATACTTGCATATTTCAACCACTAAAAGTGTTCCTCGTGAAAGGCAAGCTTTGGGAATTGAGTTCCTGTTTGACATAAAGTTTCAATTTGCTAGTGAGTTCTCTTATTTTCTCTGTTGTCGCTTCTATCTGTAGCTTGAGAATCATTCTTATAACACGAACAGGACTATCTCATTATGATTCAAATAAAATGGTTGGTATTATTTAACATAGTGTAAGAACAGTAATAGATGAATTATAGAAACTCACGGAATCCCCATGGCAAATTTTTCCACACGGTTGATGTTGCATCCGTCCTTTCTGAAGCCAGTTCCCTTGTTGAAAGAAGCTGATTTGTTTATCCACTGTTGGCTCACTAAGCCTCTCACATTTTCACCAGAGCCTGGTTAGCCACCACTTTTCTGAGTTCCTACAGGGTCTGTAGGCCATCCCCCACTTTGCGGCATTGCCTGCGCCCCAAGATTTGGGCGAGGTGTTGGTCTTCTGAGATGGATGATGAAATAATGATTAAGGTGGTAGAAAAAACTGGAGAAGACAAGATAATAACAGTGGTGTTTGCAGATGACTCAATGATCGGAGGAAACAGGGAGGAGGAAATTCAAGAATAGCTGAATGCTTGGGAAGAAACTCTGAGACAGTATGGAGCGAAATGTAATGTAACCAAATGTAAGATCCTGGCTACCAGTAGAAAGAAAGATAGACCAACTACCAGAATAAGGATTGTAGTTGAACAGTTGGAGTACTTGGAAAGTGTGATTGAGGAAAATGAGAAAGATATCAGTGACTGTAGCAGACAAGCAGTTTTAGGAGCACGCTTTGGTACAAAGATGTCCACAACAAGACAGAGAAGTAATACATAAATGTTACTACATCCCAATACTGACCTATACTTCAGAAACATGGGTAACGAAGAAAAAAGATGTGAGCAGATTATAGGAATGCAAAATGAAGTTCCTCAGAAGTAGAATAGAATTGATGAGGAGAGACAGGATGAGGAAAGAAATGGTAAGGGAAATAGCGTGAGAAGGAACTTCGCAGAGCAGTATGGTATGGGCACATAAAGAGAATGGAAAAGAAGAGGACTCCCAAGAAGATACATGAAATGGAGATGTGAAGGAAATGACCAAGAGTAAGACTAAGGGATAGGTGGCTGAAAGGTGTGCAGAAGTATGTTGGAAAAAAAGTGAGGACTAGACCAGACTGAACCCAGGAAGGTTGGGGAAAACAGGGCCAGATGAAAACAATTATGTTCCAAACAGACCCAACCTGGGGCTGAAATCTGTTAAAGATGGTGATGATAATGAGTTGATGCGGCATCCTCCACTTAATTGCGTATATTGACTAATATAATTTTGTGGATATTGTTTCTTAAATGAGAACTAATCAAGGAACTTGGCTGAGCCATATATGGTATTTAAAAAACATGAAACTTCTACAATAAATTTTTTATTATAATTGAAACAATCAAATATCTTGGATAAGTCACAGAAGATCCCAACTCGTCATTTTATTTATATACATGCACTATGATTTACTCATCTGAAAAGGAACTCTTCATTATAATAGAGCTCAAAAGACTCCACTGGAAGTATTGTATGAAAAGAAAGACTTTAAATAGTTTCTGAGACAGTACTGTGAAAGACTTGTACCTGGAAAAAGACCAAGAGGAAGATTTTGCAACATTTGTGAAAACAGATTGTCAGTGACATTTGTAAGAGGCATACAAATATCAGTATTGTCTCATGCCTGGAACTGTATAGAGATAGAACAGCCTCTGAGAAATTTATGCACTTCTATACCATTCTGGAGCGAAGAACATATGATGCTGATAATGCCATCAGTGAATGTGTACATAGTTATCTCAGGAGAACTGTCCTTTTCAAATATCCTTTACGAATCAAAACTAAGTATCTGGTGATACTATTGTTTTCTTAAAAAAAATGGCAGATCATGTTAGCAGACACACTGGCATTTACTAAATCCCCTTTTTTGTAAAGAGGTCTAACAGTGGTACATTTTAATTATGTGCAAAATTACTATGAATTATCCATATGTGCCTATGAATGCTGCACATTAAGCAGCCACCAATAAATCCTCAATTCCTTAAAGAATCAAACACCCATTTATTAAACAGCTTCAAACATCTTTACACATGAATTGCCTTTGTAAGTGACAAAACGTAGCAAATGTTTGAAATTATTCTTAAAGTGTTTTGGAAATCCCTAAGTGTTCTCATCCTGAAACATTGGATGTACGTAAACAGGGTAATTTGCACTCCATTTTAACCAATAGTTTTTAACACATCTTTATGTTTATGATGTCATATCTCATAAAGTATGTGTTTCCCAATAACATAATGTTGCAGGAACGTTGACTGATGTATATAGATCTGTCTGCAAAGTGTGTTGTGAATAGAGTTATTAGTAAAGGAGCAATAAATGAAAATTTCATTCCTGATGCTGAAGTCTGACTGCACGAACAGTGAATATGTAGTAAGCAGTAACATTTCTTCCTTTTAACATTTTGTGGGGGTGTCATTAAGAAAAAACTTTTGGGGTGGTTCAAAATTGTGTCAAAGTTTGTTGGAAGTTTCTAAATACTCTCATTCTCAAATACTCTGTGTACTTGTGCACCTTCAGTTATGCTATCTCAAAAAAACACATGGTTTTTAAGTGTAATACTTGTCTTATTGTGTTAAACGTCTAACATAAAATTATACCTCTTAATGAATGGGTTACGAGAACATTTTAAAGTTTTAAATTTGGTAAATTATTACACAAAACAGTAAAAATTGCATTTTTTTGTCCTTGTCCTGAAAAAGGCATCAGGTTCGAGAATAGTAATATAGTACTATACAGTAATACAGGATTAGTAATACAGATAATTGTTACTGTCTTATTGAAAATATCATCAACCGCTTACAAACTTTTCCTTTTGCAAATCTTCATTTATGCTTGTGGGAATCATACTGATGTTCCAAAGAACTACTTCAGTCTATCTAAATGTGGCATGAAATAGACGGATCAGAATGGTCCAGGACATATGTGACACACAGTTACTGAAAATGTACCACAAACAACATTTTTATGCAGTGAAAGAAGGGAAAATAATAATAATGCCATGTAGGAAGCAAACTTTGGTGCACTGATACATAATTTAAAATCTATAAGTTCTGATTCCATGATTAGAGTGGTTAAATCAAGTTTAATGCTAAGAAACACACAAATTATTAATAATAATCAGATCCAAATGTGTGAGATAACAGTGCCTTATGATATCTGGTAATAACAGATGATTAATGATCCCACTGTCGATGTAGCTAATTTCATCTTTAAATTTAGACAGTCTTTGACAGAACCCTCCTGTTTTGGTCACTCCAACTACTATACAAATATTCACAAGGAGTAGCACTGTTCACTGCATGGTATATATAAATCCATAACATTGACACTAGCAAGTTGAGTTTAGCGAGGGGTAAGCCTTAGTTTGGTTGGTACATGCATGTGGTGCCATTTCATCACTTTGCCAGTTGATAATAGAATTAGCATATGGTTAATACCATCCTAGCAGTTTAATGGACTCCATTAATCAGATACTCCATGCATGTATATCATCTAGTTCCAAGTGAACATTAACTACTGTTTGCAATTACTCCGTATCTTTTCTTTGTCTACCACCAGCTCTCCAAAGGCAATGCAGTGGACCACAGTACTGCTATGCATTTCAAAACCACCTTGCCCATTATGCTGCCTTCTTGCTTCAACCTAACGAAACACTCAGCAAACCATTAAATATCTTCTGGCGTTTCCTAATGAAGTTCAACTCACAGTCACTGTCAAAACACATGTAGACACATCCGTCGTGCACTTTTCTCAGTGTCTGAGAATATTGTTTCCTGCTGCATGGCTTTTCTAGAAAAACCAAGACTCAGCAAAGACGTTTCTGTGTGAGACATAACTATCTCTACGGCTACACATATTCTGCAGTGCTATGTGCACCAGCTGAAAATGTCATCTGCCAAGGTGCCTCTCCTTCTGCTACAGCAGATATGTTGCATGCCAAAAAATAATTTGTGCATCACCACATTTTAACACGTGAGGCAATGAAGGAAATGTTTTCAGTTAACCCTTTCAGACCCTCTGGCTACTATTGTGTACATTAACTTTTACTGTGTCTTGGCTGCAACAGAAGCACTTTTACCCAACAGATGTTCAACCTTTCCATCACACTCAAGTGCTACCAACTGTTGAGCATCACTATGAAAATATCAGTGAGTCAATGTAACAGTGTGCAGCAACTCATGATCACCAGAATACACAGATGTAGTTGGTTTACTATATTCCACTGTATAATTGAATATTGGTATTGTTATTTTGCATGATAATTATTGAATGACCATATTACTATTTAAAACAATAGAGAGTATTTTGTAATTAGTTACTTCAGTCCATAAAATGAAGCCAAGAGTGCAAAGTTTGTTTTGAAAATGAGTACATATTTTTGTAGGTATCTTGTATCTAAAATCACTAAAAAATCACCCAAAACCATTACTACATAAATAAATATTTTCCTTCCTCCTGAAATAATTCAGGTCTGAAAAGCATTAAAGTTTTTCTAAAATTTCTTCTCCTATGATGATTATTATGAAGAAATTAAAATTTCTTACATAGTAGAACTATCATTTATAGTGCTCCTGCCCTCTGTATTGCTATAATATGTTATGGTTTCTTACCAATATTAATATTTTGTGTTTTTGTTGTTTAAGCTATCAATTTCAGGCAGCATCAGCCATGAAGGGAAGTAAGTTGTTGGTAGTACTGTAGTATTTACGTAGCCCTCAGCTTTTGAAGGCTTCCTTGCTAGCAGATGCCAGACTGTTGGGTTCTTGTGTACCACAAAGAGTTTAGCAGTAAAGAACCCAGCAGCTTGGCATCTGCTAGTGGTTGCACCATCATTCACCCATTTTCTGCAAGTGCTAGTAACTAGAGACATTTTTTTTAAAAAAAATGTAGGACTGTGTACTCTTCATATTGCACAATCACAAAATTTCCCAGAGTTGATTGCTATACTGTGAGTTACATAATATATTGATACCATTTCTTTTTTTATCAGGAGGTGATTCGTTTTAACAGACTGCTGTCTGCTGTGAAAGACTCATTAGTAAGTGTGCAAAAGGCAGTGAAAGGACTGGTAGTTATGTCTTCAGAACTGGAAGAAGTGCACAACAGCCTGTTGGTTGGAAGAGTACCTGCTGTTTGGGCCAGTAAATCATATCCTTCATTGAAACCCCTTGCAAGCTACATTACTGACTTAATTCTGAGGTCAGTAATAACCAATTTATTTAGCAGAGTTAATTAGATATGTCCCTTCGAGACAAGCTGTTTTAAGAAACTAAGATAATTTGCACATAAATTTCTAGATGAGACTCTCTGAGAATCCAAGAATTAAATTTATTATTCTTGTCCACTGATATGGTCATTTTCTTTTGGCCTTTGCTGTGTAGCTTACCTGCAGCTCTCTGTAGTTTTTAATCACTTAACTGCTGTCTGCATTGGAAGTGTGTAGGGGCATAGTGGTGGTGACTGGCAGTAGAGTATCCCAGAGCAGCACCTATCTATGGTCTAATATGATGGTAGAGAGTGCTTTGTGGTGCACGTTGTATAGACCACATAAGCACAATAGGTTGTAGATCATTGTAGGTGTCAATATTTGTCTATGACCACATTGCTTTTAGTGCCGAGCCAGAAAAAGCTCTATTTGTTGATGGTGAATCTGTGGAAGTTGTGTATATGTGAGGATTGTCTAGGCCCATTCATGCTGTTGGCCACAGCTGTGGGCCCAATGTTGGTGCTGGCAGAGTCTTGGTAAGAGGCCACATCCTGTCATGTGGCATGAGCTGAAGTAAGTGTAAAAGTGACTCGGATGTCTGACCGTGCAGTAGTTCTGATGGCCTTTTCTCATTTATCGGTGTCATTCTGTAGGCATTGAAAAAGGTAGAGCATCTCCTGTGGATACAAGCTGGACAGCTACTTTCATTTTTTCTTTGAAAGTCCTCATCACCTGCTCAACTTTGTCCCTAGATTGAGGGTGATGTCAATAATGTAGCTCAGAGCATGGATGTTTTTATCTAGTTTGATGCTGAAGAAGTGACAGATATGGAACATCATCAAACTGAGAAGTGGAGCGGCAAAATCAATCTGGACGTTCTCCCACGGCCTTCTGGGGGTGGATCCGATGAAAGAACGTGTGGGCAGGGAAGTGAATTGCTAAAGGGTGCACTCAGAGTACCCCCAGGCGAGGTGCTCGTGCCCTCGTCTATCTCCAGCTAACGAAAATGGAGGTGAGCTGGGCTGTTCATTTCAGAGGTACCTAAGTGTTCTGCATGTACAGTTGCCAAACCTTTCTCCACAATTTGTGTCAGATCACTGTTCAACAGAAATTAATAGTAAAACTCCAACTTGGAGAAATAAACTTTTAGTCTTGTGTCCACCCACAATGGTAGTTAATTTTTGTCAGTTTGAAAACTTCATGGATGTGCCACCCACTTGGAGTTCAACTGTGACTATGAAGCCTGTAATGGAGAATTTATTGAGATCGTAACTGTAGTATGAGGGTTGGAACCTGGCAACTATTTATTTACAGCTCGTACAAAATAGATACGTGTGTCAAAGTTTTACTGACCTTCAAAGTAGTTGCCAGTGATATGGAAGTCGTAGGATACTCTTAGCAGTGCCTGTTGTGTTGACGTTCGAGCGGTGTGGACTGTTGCCCGACAAATTTGTAGCAGTTCTGAAGTGAATGCCGTGAAGTGTTTCCTTCAGTTTAGAAATCGAGTTGAACTCACAAGGGCTTAAGACAGGGGAGTGCAGTAGGTGGTATAGCACTTAGCAGCTCCATCAGTCAAACAAATGAGTAACAGCTTGCACGGTACGTGCTCGAGCATTGTCCTGCAAAATGATGGTCAGGTCCTGCAGATAGTGTCATTACTTCTGCCTCTATGCTGTTCATTTTTGGAACACAACCATTTGGGATAAAATAGATGTAATAGGTTAGCTTCCCCATTACATCTTGCAATTCTGTTACATTATTTGGTGCAGGCAAGTTGTGAATGGCCATGAAGGGTGTCTGTGGCAGGTAGATGCCATGTGCATTAATTATGTGACCGAGATATATAATATAAATAGTTAGAACAGGAAGGTTCTTGTGACATCTGTTGCTCAAGGTACCTTTGGAAAATAGCTAGGGCAGAAGTGCTACCGAATAGTAACCACAGAAACTGGAATAATCCCTTGTGTGTGTTGATCAGAAAAGTTTTCTTTGAGTCTTATCTAAAGGCAGTTGCAGGTAGGCCTCCTGGAGATCAAGTTTTGAGGATCTAATTTGTCCATCAAATCCTTAGGGTGGTGCAATGGAAAAGAATCAGCAACAGGTTGTGGGTTGACAGTTGATTTAAAGTCTGTGCAGAGCCTCAACCTGCCTAATGGTTTAATAAGGATCACCAGAGGTGACACCTATTGGTTGGCAGACACTGGTTTGATGACATCACTGTTCTGCACTGTGACAACCTGGTCCTGTAATGCATGAGAGACAGGATGAGCATGAAAAAACTTGGCCTGCACATTGTGTTTCAGTGTCACATGGGCCTTGAACCCTTGGGCCTTGCCTAAACTACAGTGGAACGGAGAACTGTACTTGTCACTCAGTGCATTAATATTGGCCAGAAACCCAGGTAAATTAATTTTTAACACCTTCCCATGAATTGACAATCTGAGTAGGTCAAAACTATCCATGCCAAAAATATTAATAGACTCGTGACGTGAAATAACACTGTTTTAGTAGTACCAGAGGACATGGCTGGTAAACTACACTCTCAAAGAAATGGAGTAGGGTGTCAGTTGTATGCTAACAATGAGTTACATGATTACAGAAGCTGTGGGCTACCTTACCATTCATACATAGCATGGTTGAACACCATAACAGTAGCACCAGTCTGTACCTGGAAATTATCACACTTGTTGAACACATGCAACTGAAAAAAAAGGTTCAAATGGCTCTGAGCACTATGGGACTTAACTGCTGAGGTCATCAGTCCCCTAGAACTTAGAACTACTTAAACCTAACTAACCTAAGGACATCAAACACACCCATGTCCGAGGCAGGATTCGAACCTGCAATCATAGCGGTCACGCGGTTCCAGACTGTAGCGCCTAGAATCGCTCGGCCACTCTGGCCAGCCATGCAGCTGAACATACAACTTATTGGATTGCCAGTTGATAATTTCAGAGTGTGTATCCTGGCAGTCTGATGAAACAACAACAGGAGCAGTGGACAGTTGCACAGCGGGCACAACATACACCTCATTAGAATCACTGTCTGACATGGAATGTGATAGCTGTCTAATACCATTTATACTTAAACATAGTGATTGTATGTGACCTTATTTGCCACATGCTAATCACTCAGCTTGGTACTGTGGCCTATGAAGTGTTTGAAAGCTATGTGGAAAGTACTTACGTAATTGGGCAAACTGCGCCGTGGCCTGACGGTGTGACAGGTACGCATGTGACTGACATAGATGTCAGGCGACATCTGACCTGAGTAAGGGGGGGGGGGAGGTTTGGCCCCTGAACTGTTTTACTCTTGGAAACAGGTGTTTCAAGTGCTTGGAAATCGTGCTCAGTTACATTGACAATGTCCTGTGACTCATTAATTGACAATACTGCCAGGGTTCCAATGCTTTGGTACGGCAGCACGAGTAAGGGAATCGGACACATTCCAAGTTATCACATCTCTCATCGGAGAGTCACTGTAACTTAACCCACACGAACATACAAGTGACATTGTCTAGCAAGGCCATAAAGTTCTGTTACCTCATCTTCATAGGGCAGTCCTGGCTGCTGTTTTAACCTGAAAAAGTTATAATGACCAGACGTTGCATGCAGTTGTGATTTAAAATGATTTGATAATTAGTCAGCTAACTTGTTGTATGTGACCTCATGGGGTTGGTGATCTGGAAACTGTTTTACTCTCCATTTCTCCCACTTTCTTACATTGCCTAGTTATTTGTTGTGTACCGTAACATGCTTTGTTTTTCTTTTTTCATTCCATTTCTATCACAATTGTATTTTCCTTGCTTGTTCTATTTCCCTCTGCCATCTTTCTTTCCAGTCTTCTGTAAATCGACAACAGCACAGAGTTTCTTGCAATCATAACTGTTTTCTCTGATTTCTGATTGTATTTCAGTCTTCATTTCTCATCTCGCACTCTCTAGTTCGGGTACCCCACAGGGTAAGAGAACACTCTCACTTACCCCTCAGTGTACCCACGGATTAGCACAGATAGTGCTGCACACAATCCATGTATGCACGAGCTGCTCAGCCACACTTAGTAGTGGGCCCTCAGCTGGTGGAATTCAGTTGTGCACACTTTGGCGTGGTTGTGATGTTGCCTGCATGTCACCTGTTTTCCACACCTGCCCGCCTTTATATGTTCCCACTCAGGTGCCCTGTCATAGATCAAGTCTTTGAAGAATCAGAGCTGTCAGTTAGCCAGTCTGGAAAGAACACATGCAGCTCTGAAAGGAAATTGTTGTTGTTGTGGTCTTCAGTCCTGAGATTGGTTTGATGCAGCTCTCCATGCTACTCTATCCTGTGCAAGCTTCTTCATCTCCCAGTACCTACTGCAACCTACATCCTTCTGAATCTGCTTAGTGTATTCATCTCTTGGTCTCCCTCTACGATTTTTACCCTCCGTGCTGCCCTCCAATACTAAATTGGTGATCCCTTGATGCCTCAGAATATGTTCTACCAACCGATCCCTTCTTCTAGTCAAGTTGTGCCACACATTTCTCTTCTCCCCAGTTCTATTCAGTACCTCCTCATTAGTTATGTGATCTACCCATCTGCTTATTTAACTTGAAATCTAACCTGTGTCCCTCTATAATCTGTATTTTATGTTGGTATATCTCTCTCTTCACCAAAGTAGTTATTTATTTTTTTCTGAGTCACCTATATTGTATACTGGATTTTTTGGTGTCCCGCTACAGTATATAAAGATTGCTTCTTACTATGCTAAGTGTCTCAGTTAGTAAATTGCTAGTGTTAATGTATAATGTGCTACCTATACAACTTTTTTTATCCATGCAGGTTGAAATTTTTCCAGCATTGGATTGACAATGGCCCTCCAGTTGTGTTTTGGCTCTCAGGATTATATTTTACTCAGTCATTCCTTACGGGAGTGCTCCAGAATTATGCCAGGAAACACAGAATACCAATTGATCATTTGGCTTTTGAATTTGAAATTACACCTTATGAAACCACAGCAGATAAGGAGCCAGATTTTGGTGTTTTTGTCAAGGTGAAAATACTTAATTTCATGGAATATGTACTCATAGAATTTCTGTTTCAATAGTTTTTCTTTAATTCAGAGCATGTAGTAATATTTTTCAGATAATGCAATTATTAAATCTAAATATAAACAGCATATGTAGTTTACATCTACCATTTTGTATGCCATGGTATAGAACATGTTTTATAAATTAGTAAAATAGGCTGCCACATAAATTATTTGTAGCCTCTGAGTTTGAATTTCTATTAATGTGTGAGAATTGTAGGACCAAACGAATACTTATGGGGATTGGATTTAATAGTATACAGAAAAATGATTAACACTGTGAGTGTGAGATGTCATTATGTTTGATCTTGTGCCTGTTGCATCAATTATACTGTTGCAGAGGTTGCAGATGTGGTTTTTATTAAGCTGTCTTTCTTATGTTTCATTGTTCTTTATTTCCTATATTATTCCTTTAGTTATTTGTTTCATATCTGTCAGGGCAAACTATAAATGTACCTCTGCCTCTTGAATTCTGACTCACAGAAATTGTGCAGATAAAATGAAACCGATATCCAATCAGATAAATACACACTAACAAACATTCTTCCAAAATTGTACCTGTAATTGAATGGGAAGAAACCTCAACATAAGTTACAGTAAAACATACCCCTTTCCACTTGATTTTTAGTGATTCAAACAGCACAGATATAGAATGAGATATAAAAGAGATTTTTTCTACTGAATATTCGTTTTTCTACATTAAAATAGAGCTAAATATGCAGAATGTACTTGAGTAAATTATCAGTTTTGAAAAAAATAATCAGAAGATGATAAATCAGGACATCCATATGGTAAGAAACATCTTCACATTGTGACCTTCAAAAACACAAAAATGTATCATATTTCAACAAAGAAAGGTGATTTAGAAAAACGGAAATCTTGGGAAATAGTTACACGGAATTTGCATAGATGGAAAACTGAATGGAAGTTTAGTGATGTATAATTTTGTAGATGGGTTCATTTTGGACAGAAGATATCAGACTCTACACCAATTGAAATAGAGTGAATGAAATTAATAAACTGGAATAAAAATAAAAACACAAGAACAAAATTCCCACATAATTAAAAGTGCAGAATGAGAAGGAAATTATTGCAAGAAAGAAAACATTTCAAAAAATATGCAAATAAAACCAGGAATAAATCAAAATAATATAATTAAAGGTGAACTTTGGTAGAAATTATGACCTGTAACAAGTAGCAATAACAAAGGGATTAAGGAATTTAAATCTTTGTGATTTTTATTGTCAAAGAGAAAAAGATGAACAAAAGGAATTCTACATCCCACGGAGAAGAGAACCATTTAAAAGTTTTCAGGAGGAAACACAACATTAAAAAGAAAAAAAAACAGCAAAACTGAGATGTTTTGAAACATGCACTGTCTAAATCAAATACTGCTCAATTTTTTATAAAATGTTATTCAAGTGACACTTCCCTTGTTAAAAAATAGTCATAATGCTGTCATTTTCTTAATCAGGACATGAAGCTACACATATAAAGTAAAATAATGTAGTTACTTATATTATATTAAATGGTCATTTATTCATCAACACACACATTCCCACCCGTTGACACTATTTTTAAAATTTCCGTTTTCAACAAAATTTACATCATCACACAATATTCTTTTATTTGGGATGCTGTTCAATTCTACAGTGTTATCTACTTGTGCCTTATGTGAAATTTCTGCTAATTAATTCTGTAATGTTTGTTCCATGCAGCAGAAGGATGAGGATAGTGTTTGTGTAGAGGTAAGGCCAATATTAAATTTTATTCATTGTGTTGTCATTGAATATAAAGAGATTCTTTTCCTTTTTCCCCGGAAATGTGCTATTGTGACAATACTTGGATGGTATATTTATGGATGGCATCTTTCTGGTATGGAATGATAATGAAAAATAATTCCTTAGATTATTTCCACACCAGCAACTTTTACCTTCCATTGCACTCCTAAATCTGTGGTATAGCTTTGTAAAACAGTGTGATATTCCCATACTATTATTCCTACCAAAATATTTCTACCTGAACAACTGTACTTACAGAAAAACTGGTCAGCTAATGCATGTTGATGCCGCTGCTCTTTCTATAGAAATAAGCATCAATAATCAAGATCACTGATTACATAAGAACGTCTGTCTCGGAGAGGCACGTGGTACGCTGTTGCTGAGCGTACTCTGCAGCATAACATGATGTACTTGAGTGTTGCTACATGATCTGTGCCATTTGGAGCCTTCTGATGTACCTGAGTGTTGCTACATGATCTGGGCCATTTGGAGCCTTACACCTAGTAACACACCCTCCTCCACTCACTATTACCCCAACCCTACACGCACACACCCATTCTGTTTTTCTTCCCTTTACATTCCTTTTCCTGGTTAACAGTAACAGTACATCTTGGGCAATTGCCCATGGGCAGGGGTGGGCAAATGGTTTGTGCACATTACATGACAAGGTGTGAATGTGGCAGAATAGGGCCATCTGACTGGTAGCCTATATGACACATGCTGAGGTACAGGCAAAGTGACAGCTGCTTGCAGCTGCCCTTCCCTTCCCCCCTCTCCCCCCCCCCCCTCCCCCATCCACCACCCTGGGGTACCATTGAAATGGGCATGGCGTGCCTTTAACTGGTTTTACCCCTCACTCTGCCGTTTTATGATCTTCTGAGCACCGAAACTGGCTCTGTGGTTAACAATGTACTAATTTGACTTTCGTCTCTGTGTCATCTTAAGACTCCCAGCAGCCTCATACCATGCAGGTCACTCTTGGCCTGCATTGGGAGTCACCTGGCCACCTTTTTTCACCTTTCCTAATCTTTCCCTGTGGATGCAACTAATAGTTTTAAAAGCTAGCTTGTTCACATACTCAGAGTTACATCTCTTGGGTGTATTGGCCAGCCATTCTGTTTCCTATTAATTTAATCACTAAATTGTCAACTCAGTATGTAATGATATAATACACATGAGTCCTAAACTGCATTTCATGTTTTAAATGAGTTATGACTAGAGATAAGTATACAGGGTGGAGAAAAATTGTGTCATGAAATTTTAACCCTGGGTAGCTGATGCCCTTAGGAGCCAAAATTACTAATGTCGTGTAGGTTGACAATGCACAACTTTTAAACAACCAAAACTTGGCGCCAAGCACTCCAATTGGGCACGGGATTCAACATCTACATCTACACAGATTCTCTGCAAATCACATTAAAGTGTCTGGCAGAGGGTTCATTGAACCACCTTCATAATTCTCTATTATTCCAATCTCGTATAGCACGCCAAAAGAACAAACACCCATATTTTTTTGTACGAGCTCTGATTTCCCTGATTTTATCATGGTGACCATTTCTCCACATGTAGGTTGGTGTCAACAAACTATTTTGGCATTCGGAGGAGAAAGTAGGTGATTGGAATTTTGTGAGAAGATTCCGTCACAACAAGAAACGCCTTTCTCTCAATGAAGTCCAGCCCAAATCCTGAATCATTTCTGTGACACTCTCTCCCATATTTTGCAATAATACAAAACGTGCTGCCCTTCTTTGAAGTCTTTCGATGTACTCCGTCAGTCCTACCTGGTAAGGATCCCACACCGCGCAGCAGTATTCTAAAAGAGGACGGACAAGCGTAGCGTAGGCAGTCTCCTTAGTAGGTCTGTTACATTTTCTAAGTGTCCTGGCGATAAAACGCAGCCTTTGATTAGCCTTCCGCACAACATTTTCAATGTGTTCTTCCCAACTTAAGTTGTTCGTAATTGTAATACCGAGGTATTTAGTTGAATTTACGGCTTTTAGATTAGACTGATTTATCATGTAACCGAAGTTTAATGGATTCCTTTTAGCACTCATGTTGATGACCTCACACTTTTCATTATTTAGGGTCAACTGCCACTTTTCGCACCATTCAGATATCTTTTCTATGTAGTATTACAGTTTGTTTTGATCTTCTGATGACTTTATTGGTTGATAAATGACAGCATCATCTGTAAACAACCTAAGACGGCTGCTCAGATTGTCTTCCAAATCGTTTATATAAATAAGGAACAGCAAAGGGCCTATAACGCTACCTTGGGGAATGCCACAAATCACTTCTGTTTTACTCAATGACTTTCTGTCAATTATTACGAACTGTGACCTCTCTGACAGGAAGTCACCAATCCAGTCATATAACTGAGACAATATTCCATAAGAATGCAATTTCACTACAAGCCGCTTGTGTGATATAGCGTCGAAAGCCTACCGGTTCCAGAAATATGGAATCGATCTGAAATCTCTTGTCAATAGCACTCAACACTTCATGCGAATAAAGAGCTAGTTGTGTTTCAAAGGAACGATGTTTTCTAAACCTATGTTGACTGTGTGTCAATAGACCATTTTCTTCAAGGTAATTCATAATGTTTTAACACAATATATCTTCCAGAATGCTGCTGCATATCAATGTTAATGATATGGGCCTGTAATTAAGTGGATTACTCCTACTGACTTTCTTGAATATTGGTGTGACCTGTGCAACTTTCCAGTCTCAGGGTACAGATCTTTTGTCAAGCGAATGATTGTATATGATTGTCAAGTATGCAGCTAATGCATCAGCATAATCTGAAAGGAACCTAATTGGTATTCAGTCTGGACCAGAAGACTTGCTTTTTTAAGTGATTTAAGTTGCTTCACAACTCTGAGGATATTTACTTCTACGTTACTCATGTTGGCAGCTGTTCTTGATTTGAATTCTGGTATACTTTCTTTGTCTTCTTTTGTGAAGGCATTTTGGAAGGCTGTGTTTAGTAAATCTGCTTTGGCAGCACTGTCTTCGATAGTATCTCCATTGCTATTGCACAGAGAAGGCATTGATTGTTTCTTGCCACTACATGCTTCACAAACGATCAGAATCTCTTTGGATTCTGTGTGAGGTTTCAGGACAAAGTTTTGTTGTGGAAACTGTTATAGGCATCTTGCTTTGAAGTCCACAGTACATTTTGAGGTTCTATAAAAGATCGCCTATCTTGGGGATTTTGCGTCTGTTTAAATTTGGCATGTTTGTTTCGTTCTTTCTGCAACAGTGTTCTGACCTGTTTTGTGTACCTCAAAAGCTCTGACGTTTGTTAATTTATTTGGTATAAATCTCTCAATTTCTGCCGATACTATTTTTCTGAATTCTAGCCACATCTGGTCTACACTTATATAATTAATTTGGAATTAGTGGAGATTGTCTCTCAGGAAGGTGTCAAGTGAATTTTTATCTGCTTTTTTGAATAGGTATATTTTTCATTTATTTTTGGAGGATTTGGGGGTTACAATATTCAGTCTCGCTACGACAACCCAGTTTTCACTATTCCCTTTATCTGTTTTGATGCTTGTTATTAACTCAGGATTATTTGTTGCTAAGAGGTCAAGTATGCTTTCGCAACCGTTTACTATATGTGTGGGCTCATGAACTAACTGCTCGAAATAATTTTCAGAGAATGCGTTTAGCACAATTTTGGATGATATTTTATGCGTACCTCCAGAATTAAACATGTATTTTCACCAACATATCGAGGGTAAATTAAAGTCATTACCAACTATTATTGTATGAGTTGGGTACGTGTTTGAAATCAGACTCAAGTTTCCTTTGAACCTTTCAACAACTCTATCATCTGAATTGGGAAGGTGGTAAAAGGATCCAATTACTATTTTATTCTGGTTGCCAACAATGACCTCTGCCCATACACAGGAACTATCTATTTCAATTTCACGACATGATAAACTACTTCAAACAGCAACAAACATGCCACTGCCAACTGTGTTTAGCCTATCTGTTTGGAACACAGTTAGGTTCTTTGCAAAAATTTCAGCTGAGCTTAAATCCAGCTTTAGGCAGCTTTCAGTGCCTATAATGATTTGAGCATCAGGGCTTTCTACTAGCGCTTGGAGCTCTGATACTTTCCCAACACAGCTACGACAGTTTACAACTGTCATACTGATGGATCCAGTATCTACATTCCTCCTGTGTTCAGCCTGCACTGTTTGTGACTGAAGCCCTTCTTGTATTTTCCCGAGATCCTCTGACCTAAAAAGCCACCCAGTCCAATCCACACAGACCCTGCTACCCATCTAGCTGCCTCCTGCATATAGTGGACACCTGATCTTTTCAGCAGAACCCAAAACCCAACCACCCTTTGGCGCAAGTCAAGGAATCTGCAGCCTACACTGTTGCAGAACCATCTGAGCCTCTGATTCAGACCCTCCACTTGGTTCTGTATCAGATGTCCGCAATCAGTCCTGTCAACTATGCTTCAAATGGTCAGCTCAGCTTTCATCTTGCAAGCAAGACTGGCAGTCTTTACCATGTCTGTTAGCCACTCGAAACCTGAGAGAATCTCTTCTGATCCAAAGTGGTACACATCATTGGTACCAATGTGTGCAGTTGACTGCACCCTGTGCTCTACATGGCATCCACAAGGACGTGTTCCACATCTGAAATGACTCCACCTGGTATGCACATGGAGTGCACATTGGTTTTTTTCCCTTCTCGGCAGCCATTTCCCTAAGGGCCCCCATAATGTGCCTAATGTTGGAGCTCCCAACTACCAATAATCCCACTGTATGTGGTTGCCCGGATCTTGCAGGCTGAGTGGTCTCCTGTGAAACAGGACAGGTGACAGCATCTGGCTCAGCAACAGTGTCAGCCACAGACAGCACCTGGAACCTGTTTCTCAGACAAACCAGGGAGGCCTTACATGCAGCCACCTGTGAAGTCTTTTGCCACCTGCTACGCCCTGGGATGACCTCCCACTCAACCACAGTTGAGGGATCAACTTCAGTGCGAGCAGTAACTGGGCTGTCTACCAGTGAGGACCAATGTGAGAACTTTGCCATGCTGAATGTCCATTTCTATCCCCACGGCCGGCCCACAACAATGGTGCCCATCCACTGCAGTCTCAAGCTGTGTAAATGAAACCGTCACAGCCTAAAGCTGAGAGCAAAGTGTCACCAACTCAGATCGTATCCACACTTAACAGTTACAGCCCCTGTCCGTACTAAAGACTGTGGAAAGCTAAACTATGCAGATAAATGGACTATCAGCACTTACTGCACAATTCTACTGTAGACCCTGACGAAAATGCAGGAACTGTGTCTAATAAATTAGATTAACACACAGAGATTCAAAAACCTAACTACCAAAGCCCTCAGGTGAAATTAAATTATTAGGAACTTGGAATATGTCACAAACTCAATTTACTTTCCAATGCAAACGAAAATGCGAGAACTGTGGCTATTAGATGTTAAATAAACATGCAGAAACACAAGAAACTAAACTATTAAAGCACATAGATGATAGCATAAAATTCGCTCCTATTTAGAAACTCATAAAAGTCAGAAAATTGGTTACTTCGCTGTTGCTGCTTGTGTTGCGGCCGGCTGCTGCTGCCCTGTTGCCAGATGCTCTGGACAACACATGACCATGAATGCTTTGCGTGTCACTTTGGGGCAGTGGTGGGGCGAGGGACGTTTGCATGTGTGAACCAACAACAATAGCACTGCCAGTCAGCCAACGAATGGCAACAGGGCAACCCCACAGCCAATTGGAGCACATGGTGCCAAGGTTCTGTAGTTTAAAAATGGTGTGTTGTCGACCTACACAATCTTAGTAATTTTGGTTCCTACTGGCATCAGCTATCTAGGGTTAAAATTTCGTTACACAATTTTTCTCCACCCTGAATATACTTCGTATGTCCAAAGCATACAAATAAAATGAATTGAGTTATGATGTACCTATTTTAAATATTATAGTAACAAACAACAAAGAACTAGATCACAAGGATTCTGTAGAAGTCTGTTTATCTCTGCATATCAGCTACAAACTATATCCATTAGAACCTTGAACAGTTTGTATGTCGGTCTCCCTCTACAATTTTTAATTTTTACCCCATTTCCCTTCCTCCCCTTCCCAACACACACACACACACACACACACACACACACACACACACACACACACACACACCTCTTTTACCCACCAAACTGACAGTTCCTTGATCCCTCACAACGTGTCCTATTGACTAATCCATTCTTTTAGTTACGCCATGCCATGAATTTCTTCTTTCCCCAGTTTCCTTCAGAGTCTTGACATCAGTTGACTGACCTGCTCAGCTAATCTTCAGCATTCTCCTGTAGCACCATTACTATCTGCTCAGGTGTGACAATGCCACTAAAAATGCTGTCGGCACAAGATGTTGCACGGGAAGATGGTGACTCGATAACAAGCAGGGAAGAGAACCACACAAGAGGAAATGAAAACTCACCTCATGAGTCAATCTACAGGGGAGCAGAAAATCCGAAACCATATAGAGTCACGTGCAAGGATAAACACAACACACAGCCGATGCAGGTGGCAGATGACCGAGCACACCTCAACGGCATAACACACGAGGTGTAAGGCGAATTCCACTGTGGTCAAATGAAGCACTTGAACTGTCCCACTTGGCTTACGGTTGGCCTCAAGTAAAGATTTCCTTCAGTGGGTCGTCCCATAGAACACGACCTGCATGCATTCCCTGTGGTGATTGTCCACACTATTCTGCTGTGCTTTCCACAACAGCACATCTGCCTCCTTCACAGTGTCCAGTGATTGGGATACTAAATCTCTTCCCCTGGAAACTCCAGGTAGAGTCAAAAATGGCCAAGGTCAGGCCACACCCTGCGGCATAGAACCAGAGTGAGCACTAGAGACCTGGACCCCTGACCAACAACTGACTGAAGGATGTGACACGGTGCTGGCATCTCTGCTGGAGCAGCAGAAGGCTGTGGAGGATGTGGCAGCAGTCGGTCCACTGGTGGCAGCAGAGATGAGACCACTTCCGATGGTGCATGGGAGAGGAGGTGGAGGAGGAAAGGGGTTCAAAATTCGTGGGCTCAACATCAGTGGGTGCAGGAGTGAGCCTCACCAGAGGGAGGACAGCGAAGGTCAGGAAGAGGCAGCAACAGGGAGCTCATTGTTGCTAGGGGGAACCCATCCCTGGAGCAGTGTCACAACCAAACGTGCCGCCTGGTGGACTGGGAGACCACAGCAGAGATGGTGTGAAAGGGCACTGGCACGACTGATTGCATGGCGTCTTAAGATAAACTTGTGCCTCCATTTTTTTTCTGTCGGGCCTGAGAGATTCTCATTCAGCTGTTTGTATAACCACAGTAAATAGTCCAGATCTTGAAAAGGTACTGACCGAGACACAAAATGCACTTTCTCAACTATCTGAAAGCCAAAAACAGAGAAGGTGTCTTAACCCAAAAATATTATGTGCCAGTGTGGAATTGACCACTAACAATGTAAACTGCTGTTCCAGATTCTTATAATGTGCAGTGATGGAGAACTGCTTCTCACAGGAGAATACTGTGTACTATAAGACAAACTGACACAGTGGCAGTTGCAACTCTGGTCAGCCGAAGAGCCTGTAGATATCTAAGTTAATGAAGGTACCTGTTGCTCCCATGTCTCCTTAAAATTTGACTAAGTGCCCATCCACTATCAGTGTCAGCAAAATACACTGGGGTGACATATGGAGGGCATATGGACAGCCCCATGGTCCAACAAAAACGTGGCTTTCTGATGACCAACTTGTGGCCTGGTGACTGTCATAAAATTGTTACTAAATAGCTTACTCGATGATATGCCCCATACGTGGCCACTGTATGTGGGTAATCTCATTGAACATGCACCAAAAGCCTATCACGGAAGAACCATTCGGAGAGAGGAAGGAGAGCAACAACGAGGACCCAAGAAATACTGTGAGTTGGAGTTGTGGTGTTGCGATTGACACGAACCTCCTGAGCTCGATGTGGGTGAGGTTGGCATCACCACAATGCCACTGCACAGGGATTGTCAACAGGATCAACGTGTGATAACCCAGAGAGCTCCACAGGGCATTGGGCGCAGTTTATCATGCACATCTAATTGTGCCACCTGCCAGGTGTCCCAAAGGGATGTCTGATGGTGCCACTATAATCTCATGCCATCCTGCAATCTGGGCAGTATCAGCTAATGAAATATTCAAAACGGTCAACATGCTAGCTTGGACTTCAGTTCAAGTGCTAACCAATCACATCCAGAATTAGCATATGAACTATCACATTTGGAAATTAAAAATGACACTGCATGGGAGATGTTGCAAATCAGCTATCCAGTCCATATAGAACTGCCCAGGGCACTTTTGGTGCTGATTAAACTGCAATCGTGCCACCAATGCATCAGTGTCGTGTCCGAACTACTGCAAAAGCAACCAACAAAGTTCATGAATGTTGAATTTCTCAGCCTCAGTGGAAGGCAAGTATTTTGCATAATGTCATATAACTGTTGATTTCTGTACAACAAGAAGGTGACTTTGTGGACCGGATCAACTAGAATGCCTTACGTGGCAGTGCGGTGAGAACTCTTAACAGGTAATTTTTCCCCTTTTCTGTAGACTGAATGAAACTGGGAAATGGCATCAGAAGTGGTGAGGGAATGGTGAAGGAAGTGCATGGTGAATGCTCAGCTCACCAACTGACTGGAATGGGTGTGAATCAATTCTTTATTTTGGTTTAGCAACACTTGCAGCAGCTCCTACTACTGTAGGTCCAACTGTTCCTGCCAGCATTGTAGAAAGGGTGGATCTGTGGTGACCCAAAATTAACAATATGAAAAGGAAAGGGAAAAAATACAAGCATCACACACATAAGAACATTCTTCATCACCACTTTAGTGTCTGCACAGGCAACAAATGCCTCTAAACTACACTGTCAGTGTGAGGTGCTGTACAAGGTGACACTGGCTCGACAGTGTGCTTGGAAACAAAACTACACAATACAAAATTAAAACTCGCTATGTGAGTCAATCTGTGGCAAAATGGAAAATCCAAAACAGCATTAGAGATGTGCATGGTGCTACTCATGCCAGGCCATCTGCTACCAGTGATGTCTGCTGGTGGGGCACTAAATACCACATTTCAAAAGCTTCTTTTCCTTGTTGTGTGAACTGTCTGTCATTCACATTTCACTTCTGCATAATGCTACATTTGAGACAGATAGTTTCAGAAAATATTTCCTAATTTGTATCAGATGTTAAAAAATTTATGTTTTTTAGAAAGGGGTTTTTTGCTGCTGCGAGTCTGCAATTTAAATCCTCTCCACATTGGCCATTGTCAGTTTTTTTCTACCCAGATAACAGAACTCTGCCCCTACTTTTTGTTTCTTATTTGGTAATCTAATTCCCTCTGCATCACTTGATTTAATTTGTCTGCACTCCATTATTCTTGTCGTTCTTTCGCCGATATTCACCTTATAAGCTTTCTTTGACAGATTTTTTCGAGTACTTTACGGTTTCTGACAGAATTATGTTAATGCTTCTAACCGTACTCATTTCTTCTCCCTGAATTCTAATTCCTTTTCCAAATTTTGTTGTTGGTTTCCTTCCCTATTTGCTCACTATGCATCTTGAATAACAGTAGGGATAGGATACAACCCAGTCTAACTCCCTGCTCAGCTACTGCTTCCTTTTCATATCCTTTGAGCATTGCCTGTTTTCTGTGTGAATTGTAGATAACCTTTCACTCTCTGTATTTTATTCCTTCTACATTCAAAGCTTCAAAGAGAGTGTTCCATTTCTTCAAGGCTCAATTTGTTCTTTCTTGATCTCAGCTTCTATCAGACTTTCCATTTTTCTGCAAATAATTTGTGCCAATATTTTACAGTTGTGACTTAATGGACCAATGTTTCACTAATATTCACACCTCTTGCCACCTACCTTCTTTCTTATTGCAATTATTACATTCTTCTTGAAGTCTGAGGGTATTTAACCTGCCTCATATCCCTTCTTACTGCTGGGCCTCCCAAGGACATCATCAATTCTGAGGGTATGTCATCTACTCGAAGAGTATTCTTTTGCCTTAGGTCTTTCAATGCTGTATCCAATTCTTCTCACAGTACCATATCTGCCATCTCATATTCAGCCACTTCCTCTTACTTTTCTGTAATATTGTATTCCAAGTTCATTCCTATTGTGTAGACCTTCTGTGTGCGCCTTCCACCTTTCCTCTTACTCTTGTTTGTTAAGAACTGGCATAGCATGTGAACTGTTAATATTCACACAGCTGCTTTTCCCCAAAGTCTCTTCTCTTTTCCTGTGGATGCCATTTACCTTTCTCATACACACACACACACAATTTTACAGCTTTCATTTCTACTCTAGAAATTCCTGCTTTGCCGTCTTGAACTTCTTGTCAAACTCATTCTTTAAATTTCTGTATCCCCTTTTGCCTGCTTCATTTGAGGCAGCTTTATGTTTTCTCCTCTTGCCAGATAAATTCAATATCTTACATGTTATCCAAGGATTTACAATGGGCTTTGTCTTTTTTAGACCAGTATTTGATCATCTGTTTCTTTCACTATATCGTCTCTAAAATCTCTCCATTCATGTTCTGTTTTATTCCTTTCTCCTGCCTTTCAGTCAATCATTGCCTAATTTTCTATTTCAAACTCTTGACAACTTATCCAGTTTCAGTGTCATCAGTATCCTTCCCGTCTGTAATTTCTTAGCAAAGAGCCATTGTATAGAGCAACAAATTGAAGTATGTGGTGTTGAGATTACTGTAAATGACTTCACGGCTGTAGTGTTAGCACTGTATAGATCTTCCTCAGGGAATTTGAATGTATTTCTTAAGCACTTAGATTCTTTATTATCCACACTGTACTCAAAGTCCAAGAACTTGATAATTACTGGTGACTTTAATGTTGATTTCCTAAATGAGAGCAATAGTAAAGCTGATTTAGTACATTTAATGGAGTCTCATAATCTGATGGCAATAGTAGATTTCCCAACTAGGATTACTGTTAACAGTAAAAGTCTGATAGATAATATATTTATAGATAAGTCTAAATGCAATGAGATCACTGTACATCCAATTCTTGGCCTTTCTGATCATGGTGGTCAATTGCTTAGGCTCAATTACATCAGTGTGTGCAACAGTTCCGAGCATTCTTGGAAATCTTTTAGGATAATAAATGAACAGGGCCTTAAGAAATTCAATGATAGCCTAAAAGAGATAGACTGGAGCCGAGTTTATAGGGAAACAGATGTAAACAAAAAGTACAATTCATTTTTAAATGAATTCATGTCTGTATTTGAGTCCATCTTTCCCAAAAAAGTAGTTAGAAATAGTCATATAGGCAATGCCAAGAAGTCTTGGATCACTACAGGGATAATAACATCTTGTAGAACAAAGAGGATGTTATACAGTTCTCTCAGGACTTGTAATGATCCAAAGAAACGACAACACTACAAACTTTACTGTAGCATTCTCAAGAAGGTTATAAATAAATCTAAAAGTACGTGCATAAAATCAGAAATTGAAAGCTCAGAAAATAAAATTAAAACTATATGGAATGTAATAAAGAGGGAAACTGGCAGGACAACAGGGAACATGTCTCAGGTAGAGATTAATACAGGGGACAGTATCATAAAGAAACCTGAGTTGGTTGCAGAAATATTTAATAACCACTTTTTGAGAGCAGCAGGCTGTAATGGTTCTATGGAAGAATCATTGTCCCTCCTACAGAAAGCTATTAGTAACAGAATCCCACAGATATCCTTACCTCCAGTTACTGTAAGCGAAGTCATAAGAGTAATTAGATCCTTAAAAAATAGAAATTCTGCTGGTGTGGACAATATTTCTAGTAAAATACTGAAACACTGTTATAAATTTGTTAGTCCCGTCTTATGCAACATATACAATGCATCCCTACAAGATGGGATTGTCCCTGACAGACTTAAGTTGGCTGTAGTGATTCCTCTCTTTAAAAAAGGGGATAAAAGCATTGTTACAAACTATCACCCAATATCCCTATTAACTACCTTCTCGAAAATTCTAGAAAAACTCATGCACAGGAGGATTGTAGACCATCTCAACTTCCACAGTATCTTAAGCAAAAATCAGTTTGGTTTTCGTGCCAGTCTTTGTACTGAACAGGCAATATTCTCTTTCAGCAACCAAGTTTTGGAAGCCATTAACAAAAAAATGTCTCCAGTGGGTATTTTTTGTGATCTTACGAAAGCCTTTGACTGTGTAAACCACCAAATTCTTTGGAAAAAGGCAGAATACTATAGTTTAGGTGGTACTGTTGGCTTGTGGCTGCAATCATATCTAAAGGATCGGAAGCAGACTGTAATGCTAAATGGCTCTTCTGGAGAACCTGCCTCGTCTGAATGGGACGCGATAACGTGTGGTGTGCCTCAAGGCTCTGTTTTGGGCCCACTGCTTTTCCTCATCTTTATTAATGATCTTCCTCTTTATTCTGAGACAAACAGCAAATTTACCCTGTTTGCCAATGATACCACAATTCTAATTGACGATTTGATTGATCATGATCTTGAAAAAACTACAAATACTGTTTTTAATGACATCTTAAATTGGTTCTCCTCAAATGGTCTCTCGCTCAATGCAGATAAAACTCATTATATGAGGTTCCATACATCACAAAGTAATCCCGATGAAATTAACATAAAATGTAGAGCTCAACCAATACAGAAAGTTGAAGACACAAAATTCCTGGGTGCTTACATAGACAGTAAATGTAATTGGTCAGTTCACATTCTTCATCTGTGTAAAAAACTTAGCTCGGCAACATTTGCATTACGGGTAATTTCTTCAGTGGCTGAAGTTGACACTATTAAGGTTGCCTACTTTGGCTACTTCCACTCATTGATGTCATATGCTATCATATTCTGGGGGAACCAACCACTTGCAAAAAAAGTTTTCACCATCCAAAAAAAAGCAATCAGAATAATGTGTGGGGTCCATCAAAGACACTCTTGCAGGCACTTGCTTCAGAAGATAGGTATCCTAACAACTGCCTCACAGTATATTTTTTCCTTGCTCACCTTTGTGTGCAAAAATTATTCCATCTACCAAGACAACAGTAAATTCCATGGCTATAACACCAGAAACAAAAACAATCTACATTTAGAAATGAAACCTCTCACTCTGGTACAAAAAGGAGTTTACTACTCCAGCATTAAGCTGTTCAATGCTCTACCACTACATATCAAATGTGTTCATACAGAACTGCCAAAATTTAAACAAGTTCTCAAAGATTACCTGACAGAGAAATCTTATTATACTGTGGATGAATACCTGAAAGAAAATGTATACCATCACTAAACGTATTATGTCTAGAAGTAGTTCAATTGATTTTATTGTGCATTTGGGCATTAGCACACTTTTTGTAACAACAGATTGGCTGTACATGTATCTACTCTTGTAGGCCTAATATCTGATTTAACTTTGTGCTCTTATCTTTAACCTTTATTTGAAACTCCTTTTTCTGTCAAATGGTAGTTATGTTATCTAGCTGACATTGTATCTGTTACTGTATTTATAGTATGTCTTACTTAAACTATGTACAATTTGCCATTGAAATGCCCTTGTATTTATTGTAAGTTTAAATTGAAACCTGTACAATTTGACACGTTCCATATCCTTGTGATTGACTCACTAACTGGATCTACGGAACAAGAAATAAATAAATAAATAAATAACCAATAATTTATGATTAGAGTTCATTTCTGCCCCCATAAACGTATTTCATTTTAAAATGTGATTTCTACATCTCTGTCTGACTAGTGTTTCATCTGTTTGGAACCTCCTGATTTCTTCAGATCACTTCCACATATACAGATCCCATTTCTGGTTCATAAATCAAGTATTAGCAATGATTACATAATATTCTGAGCAAAATTCCTCCAGGCAGCCTCCCCCCCCCCCTCCCCCCCTGCACATTTCATTCCTTTCACCCAGTCTTGTTGTCCTAATCTGACCTCCTCTTTCTTTTCCTCCTGTCAAATTCCAGTCTCAGAACACAATTAAATTTTTGTCCCCTAGAGGAACTGGGAGATGAAGGAGCTTGCACAGGATAGATTAGCACGGAGAGCTGCAGCAAACCAGTCTCAGGACTGAAGACCACAACAACAACACAATGAACTTAATAATTTCTTATCTCATCATCAGTTCTGCCCATATCTTCCTCACGCACAGAGCTAGCATGCAAATATGATTGTACTACTGTAGTGGGTTTCAGCTTTGTGTCGATCTCAGTTCACTGTGCTGTTCATGTACTTCACTAGCATTCTTATTTTCTTGTCAGTTATTAGTCCTGCTACCACATTACCCCTACTTGATTTTGTGTTGATAACACTGTACTCACATGACTAGTACACTTAACTAATTCCCAGATTTACTTACGTGAACACATTGATTTCCCTTTTCAAGTTCTCTGACCTAACTCTAGATTAAGTGGTCTAACAGTCCATACTCCAACCCATAGCATGCCTAATTTGCTTTTTCTGATAAAAAAGTAATCTTGACTACTCCACACCCACATATCTGATTGGGGACAATTTTACCTCTGCAATATTTTTCCAAGAGGATGCCATTATCGCAAAACCGTACAGTAGAGCTAATGTCCTCGGAAAATATAATGGCTTCAACTTACTCCTGTTTTTGACCATTCTGAGGCCATGTTGGGTAAGGCTACATGACCAGATGAGACAATCATCCAATTTGTTGCCATTGCACCTTCTGAAGATTATGATGATGATATAGTTGTATCTACTGTACGGCTGCCTGTATCATTGAGGCACATAAGCCACCCAACCACATCAAGGTCTTTGGTTCAGATAAATGTAGCACCAGCCTAAATGAAGTCCCACTGTGAATTCCATTCTCAGACATGTGATATGTTAGTTGCTATTAATAAGCAGTTGGAAATCAACCAGACTGCTGTCAAACAATCGGAAGCTATAGATGTGGTGGGCAGGTTACTAAAACACCCATACCAGTGATACCAAAGGTACATCAAGTACTAGCCTCTTCATTGGATACTTTCTTCTCTACAGGAAGTACAGGAATCTATCACCAATCATCCACTTGACAATGGCTTATCAGTGACAGGCCTCGTGGTCCCGTACTGAGAAGAAAGAGAGCAGGAGTAAGTCAGAGCACTATGCCCATCCCCCTAACCAACAAGTGTGACATACTGTGTCTGTTGGCTTTTGTATCTCTCTTGATTACAGTAATGAGGTCACTACGCTGTTCCTAGGAGGTTATCAGCATTCATACTGTCTTATTCATTACTAGCTAGGGTAACCCGCTTCACTCAGGGAATTGATATGAGATTGTATGGTAGCTGGAATAAAAGGATAAACTTTAAAATATAAGAGGTAAAAAAAGGAATGTATTCTGTTTACATTAGTTGTTTATATACAACATTTTTCATTTTGTTACCTGGAGTATACACATAAAAAATTTTCGAATTTCATATTCGAGAGCAAGCTACGTACAGTTGACCATGACAGAAGCGGGAGTCTTTGAGGTTGATGCCACAATATTTTAAAGTGTGTTCTTGTGATTTGTTATTTGTAAAACTGTAGGCTAATTTGATTGGAAATGGCAGTATTTTAAACTGGAATGGAAGTTAAGTAGATATCACTGATATTTGGGGGATAAGTAGTTTGTGCCCTTTGTACTTTCCAGTCGTAAGTTCAGCTTCGATGATATTATTTGATAGCTTTTTGACACCATCCTTGTTCCTTTACATAGGTTTGGTGAGTTGAGATGTCTGAGTAGTGCAATTGGATGTCCAATTTTAAGTCAAAGGCAGAGTAATGGCATTCCGGGTACTTGCAAAGAGCTTAGAAATTCTGTAGGGAAATGCACACCTTCTTCAGTTTTTACCATCATGTCAATCAATTTGTATATTCTCTCTTCATCAGGAATTATCTTTTGGATATTATTGTCAATATTGTCAACAATATTATTTTTAGTTGCCTAAATTTCCATTTCAAATAGCCAGTCCAGATTAGTATCATTGTGAACAATGTATGGGTTAATTTGGTCAACGAGTTTATTTTCAGCAGTGGCTGTGTTGCAGAAGTCACTGTTGAGTTTAATGAGGCCAGTTGTCTGGTCAGCAGGATAAGTGCCTTTGCCTATTTGTAAAAGTTGTTGAGCAAAATGTGGTGTTGTTTTGTCTTTTGATAGTTCAACCCCCATGTTTTTTGTTAGTCACAGTATTTGTATGTGTGGCCAGCGGTGTGATTTTTTAAGCATGCCCTGGTATCGTTTGCTGATATTGACTTGGGAATAATTGGAAGTGTTTCTTAAAAATCTGAGAATATGAGTAGAGCTCCTCCCATAACTTCAAAGTTTCTTGTAGTTTTCTGTCCATGGCTTCAACTGATGCTCTAATTTCATTGCACATTTCTCCCAGAAGACAATTTTAGCTTACTTTAGAATTTCAGCCCGTCCAGATGCTCTGGAGATTTTACATATTGGGAATTGTTCTTCTGCCATATTCAGTGGTAATTGTAGGGCGTAATGGGCAGTTCGTCGTCCTTCCATAAGTGTGGCTGCAATGCCAAGTGAGGCCAGTGCAATTTTGATGTGTTCTTTAGCACGTATTTCTGCCAGCAATAGATTTATTAGAAACTATTAGTAAAATTTTCCCAGTCCTACCTGCCATGTCCAAGTAAATACCTCCACCAGAGTTGTGACTTTGGTCCATGATAATGTAGTAAATTCTCTTTTGATTCCACTGACGAGTGGTTTGTTCTGAGCAATGTATTGAAATAATTTGTTGATATTGTAGCTTCTTTCCTTTGTAATTTCAAACTTTAGCACATTGATACCATTTTTTCATGGTGCTTGCATCCCAAGTTGAATTAAGATATGCTTGTCTTCCGCTAAACATTTGTCTTCTAGGTGAATGAGTGTTTCATTGTAGATGTCATCACTGAATTTGATGGTGAGTTCAGGATGAGCTTGTCAGATTTGGTACAGTATGTCGTCACTCACACTCTCTTTGAAGGAGTCTCATAGCTGTTTTGAATACAGGTGGGTTAACTTACATGTTATCGGAATTATGGCGAATAAGTCTCTCATTTATTCAGCTGAGGCTGTGTATGAGGCTTCTTGTAATGTTAATCTCAAGTGGTTGTCATTTTCCAGTAGTCCTAAGCGTTCGCAGGCTTCTCTGTTTCCTTGTTGTAATTGTTGTGTTCCACATATAATAGGTGGGAGCGTCAACATATAGTAACATTTTCACGAATGGACCCATTTGGCACAGTTGGTTAAAAGCTATTAAATGTTGTGTTCTGAGGTGATTCACTTGCAGTTTTTCTGGTGGTCTCTTTTGTGAAGTAGACTCTCTGTCCATTCTCCAAACGTACTTCTAGATGTTGCACAGTTGGTTCACATTTATGTATGGGAAAACTGAAAATGTGCCACACTGCTTCATTACCATTGATGTATCATCCCATTTGGTACATAGGGGTATTGTCATTTGTGTTTTGTTGTTCACTGTCTTTGGTTATTTTAAATACTGCCATGTCACTGCTTTTGTCACATACTTACAGACACACTTGATAGATTTCACTGAATTGCTGTATTCTATGTTTATGTGTGTTTGGAACATTTTGAAAAGTGTTACACTGGTTACCTATTTCCAGTTTGTCACTGCCTCATATTTGTATTTTTGCTCTGAAGCCAGCATTTTTGTGTGATTGCCTTCTGTATGTGCGGTAGCCGTCAACTTTGGTTTGTGTGTCATCCAAGTATTGGTTTGGTTTTTTTTTCTATATTTTCCATCATTTGTACATGATGAATTAGAGTTTAATGGACCACAAGGTCGATGAAGCAAACTTTTCGTCAGTTCTGGATCTTCTTGTGCATTGGGAAATTCAGCTTAGATGATTTTGTCAATATCCATTGAATGAATTCTGTCGCATAGCCATATAAGATTGTGTGAGTGAGGCAGTCATTTTTGCTGTTCAATTGTGTACATCCAGCAGCTAATGGTTCCAGAGATGTTGTGATGACTTTAACAAATCTCATTTGTTTTTGTCAAAAAACACTGGCTATTATGACATGTTGATGCATGGGGCCTTGTCTGTATCTCAGTGGTTGTTTGATTTCTGCCCATGACGAGTTGCATGTGAATGTTATGAAGAGGTTTAGGTTGTCCACATTTCCTTACTTAGGTCATAGTGTCTTGAGTGAATTTATGTATGTGTCTTGGACTTCCTGTGTATGATGACGGCAAGTTACCATTGCTCCAATGTCATCATTCTTTCTGTCATTTATGACTGTGTCTCGAAGGTGGATGTATTTTTCCATGCATAGTTTCTTCTGATTCAGTCTTATGTATAGCATCCATTCCACTTTTGATTTTGCATTCATATCTACCAGGAATTCTTGGAATAAACGGCAAGTATAGAAAACATCTCTTATCACTAAGCAGTAAGCAAAGAACTCCTTGGAAGTGACTCTTTTGTTTGTTTCTCTGCCTATTTCAAGTTGGATTTGCCTCACATTAAAATGATATCTGTCCTCCCTGTGCGGAAATATAAATTGATATTGGAGGGCATCATATGAATGGTGTGTCTCTAAAATGCATTGTAGTCCTCTTCTTTGTTGTGCAATAGTTTCATGTCTTATGTTTTTATTGTCCACAGATATGATGGTAATTTCGTCCATCTGAGGTGCATTGAATCTTTTGTGGCAGTGTTCGTAGCAACAAACACTTGGCTGTAGAAATGGCTTACGAAGTCACCGCCACACTTTTAATAGCGGGCCGATCGGTCCGCTGGAACAGTAAACAGAAAGATGAAAAACCAAACACTCTGATTAAATAAAAGTCGGTACTTATCTTTATTGATAAAGATACAGAAACACAATAGGGAACTCCGTGTCTACAGAGATCTGTCTAGTTCGAGTCGGAGCGGCTAGGTCAGCGTCGGCTGACGACAAACAACAACTCTGCTGCGATGAACACACAACTGACTAACAAGTACACAATTCGGTGGCGAGTATACAACTGAGCGGCGAATACAGAACTGTCCTAGCGCTCACGACTCCAGCGCTTAAGAAGCCAGAAGCCAGTGGTGGCGCGCGCAGACTTGTGGCGATTTCCTGTATCGCTGGCGCTGTTTATGCGGACGGCGTCCGGACTTTGATGCTGCCAACCTTTTGGCAGTGGGCTCGGTTGGCATTACTGGCTAGGATATAACACTCCTCCCCCCCAAATCGCCGCACCGTCGTTGAATAATGACGTGGCGAGCGTCGACGGCGGGGGAGGGGTCTGGCCGCAGGCGTAGCAGAAGAGACCGGGGCGGAGACTGTTGTCGGTGGCAGTCCCCGGTCCGCACCCCAGCATTGGCCGTGCGGGGCCTCGGGAAACACCGACTGAAAACCGAGGTCAGGGTGCACGCCTGTGACCACGGGCGCAGCTTCTGGTACTGGACGCGACGGGGTGTCGGGACCCACGAAGAGTGGCAGCGTCTCCTGACGCTGCGTCGACAGCTGCTGAGAGGGCGCCGGACAAGGCGCTGCGGTGTCAGACTCCTTGGGGGTGCCCAAGGAAAGCGGCTGCAGGACAGGCTGCACAGCCACCGCTTGGGAAGGCGGCCTGGCAGAGGGGTCGACGTCCATCAGCTCCGAAGGCGGTGGCGACTGAAGAGGGACCGCAGGCGCCGGAGCGACCACCTGGGGCGCTCCCAGAGGAAGCTGCGCGGGAGGCATCAACGGGACGGGCTGTCGGCGTGGTAGCGGCGACGGCTGCTGCTGCTGCTGCCCCGGGGGCGGCAGCGAAGTCGAAAGGCGCGGCTGGAACCCGCCGTGGACCAAATCTGTGGACAAAGAACGAGCGGCAGAATCCGGGCGGCCAGCGCGGCGCAACTGGTTCTGATGCCTCCTGTGCACCCCAGTAGCACCTTGAACAGTATAAAAACCGCGACCCTGGACACTTATCACGGTACCACGTTCCCAACGACGGCGACCGTGATAAACTCTGAAAAAAACGGCGTCGTTGCGCTGAAAACGCGTGCGATGCTCAGAAGCGGCGGGTCGATCCGGGGGGTGCAACAACCGTAGTAGGGTGCGATGACGACGGCCGTGGAGAAGCTCCGCAGGCGAAGGGCCGTCGCGTGGCGTGGTCCGGTACGACGACAGGAACGTGATGAGGGCCTGCTGACGAGAGTGCGTAGCATGAAGGCGGTCCATATGATCCTTGAATGTGCGTACAAAATGTTCCGCTGCACAATTCGATTGAGGGTGGAACGGCGGAGTAAGAACATGGCGAATGCCATTGGCAGAACAAAAACGTTCAAATTCAGCAGAGGTAAATTGTGGACCATTGTCAGACACTAAAACTTCTGGAAGACCCTCAATACAAAAAATTGAAGTCAACGCCTGTATAGTTTGTGCAGACGTTGTAGACTGCATGGGCACAACAAACGGAAAATTACTAAATGCATCTATCACGATGAGCCAACGAGAATTCCAATATGGACCAGCGAAATCAATATGTACTCGCTGCCAGGGACCGGCAGGGCGTGCCCACTCAAAATAGCGTTGAGGCGGAGCAGCTTGGTGTTCGGCACACGTCGAACAATCTGTAGACATCTGCGTAATCTGCTTATCAATGCCGATCCATGTACAATGACGGCGGGCAAGCTGCTTGGTGCGGACCACTCCCCAATGACCTTCATGCAACAAGTCGAGGACCTTGGATTGGAGCACTTGGGGAACCACTACACGAAGCTGGTCATTCTCGGTGCGTAACAGCAAAACTCCGTGCGAAACAGACAACAGATGACGTTGCGGATAATAGCGACGAACCACAGGATCCGATATGTCCTTTGCCTTGGACGGCCAACCACGTTGAACAAAACGTAATAGTAAACTCAGATGAGGATCCGTAGCTGTCTCACGTGCCATCTGACGATAATCAATCGGAAAATCCCGGAGGGATTGATGCTCATCGGCGTCAATCTGATGGCAAGAGTCTTCGGAGGAATCGAAGACATCATCCGCAGCAATCGGCAATCTAGAAAGCGCGTCAGCGTTTGCATGCTGAGCTGTAGGGCGATACAGTATCTCATACTGGTATTGTGATAACAAAAGAGCCCAACGTTGTAGTCTTTGAGCTGTCTGCTGAGGAACTGGTTTAGATGGATGAAACAGTGACGTCAGGGGCTTGTGATCTGTTACTAAATAGAATGGTCTACCATAGAGGTAGTGATGGAATTTTGTGACACCGAACACAATAGCCAACGCTTCCTTGTCCAATTGGCTATAATTACACTGAGCTTTGTTGAGCAATTTAGATGCGAACGCAATAGGACGTTCGGTGTTACCGACTCGGTGAGACAACACAGCACCGAGGCCGAAAGAAGAGGCATCACAAGCTAACACCAGAGGCTTGTTAGGGTCGTAATGGACCAGACAACGATCATTCAATAAAGCCTCTTTAAGCTGCTGAAAGGCTGATTGGCAATCAGCTGACCACACAAACGGAACATTCTTACGGCGGAGACGATGCAACGGTGCAGCAATCTGTGATACATTAGGTATAAACCTAATATAATACGTCAATTTGCCAAGAACTGCTTGCAATTCATGCAGATTGCGAGGGGTGGGCAAATCACGAATAGCTGCTAAATGTGACTGGGAGGGATGAATGCCTTGAGCATTAATAACATGTCCCAGATACTCCAGCTCCGTAAGGAAAAATGAACATTTATCTATGTTGCAACGTAGGCCTGCCTGGGACAACACTTTAAACAAACACTCCAAATTACGGAAATGTTCAGCAGGCGTCCGACCGGACACAACAATATCGTCTAAATAGTTGCAACACGATGGCACATTAGCCAGAAGTTGTGACAAAAAACGCTGAAAAACAGCTGGAGCTGACGCACAACCAAAAGGCAAATGCAGAAAATGGAACAACCCCAACGACGTGTTTATGACAAAATACTGTTGTGATTGCTCATCGAGGGGCAATTGCAAATATGCTTCATGGAGATCAATTTTGGAAAAGAAACGAGCTTCCCCTAACTTATCCATCCGCTCGTCCGGTCTAGGCAAAGGAAAAGAATCAATGACAGTCTGAGGATTAACTGTTGACTTAAAATCAGCACACAAACGTAACTTGCCAGACGGTTTCTTTATAATAACTAAGGGAGAAGCCCACTGGCTCGCTGAAACGGGTTGAATAACACCGTTGTTTCGCCAACGACGAAGTTCATCTTCTACAGGTGCCCGGAGGGCGTGAGGTACCGGACGAGCACGACAAAATCGAGGCTGAGCATTATCTTTTAACGTAATATGAGCGGCAAAGTTTGCAGCACAACCTAGTTCATCTTTAAATATGTCACTGTATTGTTTACACAAATCGGTTATGCTGTCTTGAGGAACAACAACAGAATTAATTTGCAACACATTGTCTTGGATAGACAGGCCAAACAAGTCAAAACAGTCTAATCCGAAAATGTTTACACTGTCTGTAGCACGGAGCACTGTGAATGAAACTGTTTGTGTATTGCCACGGAATGTGGCTGGCACGCTACATACACCTAACACAGGAATTCGTTCTCCACTATAAGTAGCCAAAGAATGTTTTGCCGCTGAAAGTTTAGGGCGGCCGATAGCCGCATACGTAGCACTATTTATGAGAGTCACAGACGCACCAGTGTCTAATTGAAAATTGAAGGTCTTATCCTGGATGCGTAGCTTCACAAATAGTTTATTACACTGTCTCTGGATCGGTGCAGTGGAGGCGGAAGACACAAAATCAGCGCGTTTAGCGCGTGTTCGCTGTTTACGACAACTCGTGGGTTGGGCGGGTGGAACAACAACTCCCGCTTCACTTGCAGTCTGTACAGTACTTTTTACAGCGTTTGAATTACGCTTGGGTCGCATAGCAGAGGGCTGGGTGGGTGGCTTATTGCGAACAAGTTTATTACCCACACGAACCGTGGAAGAGTCTTTAAACGCGACCTTCTGGGCGGGCTGGCTTTGAAGAACATGAATATCCATGGGCTGTGCAGCACTAGAATTGTTCTTGCGTTTACGCAAACAAACAGTCTGGATGTGTCCTTTCCTTTGACAAAAGTGACAAACCGCGTTTCTTAATGGGCAACGTTCACGAGGATGATCAAGAACACACTTAGGGTAAGACTTAACTCTATCATTTTGCACACGCGGCTGACGAATGTGTTTAACATGACGCGGCCGGCTAGTGTTTACAGTCTGACTCTGCCGGTGAGGCCGCGGGCGTGACCTAACTTGCTTAGCACAGGCAATTTGAGAAATACATGGCTGATCTAACTCACACTCAGCATAGTCAAAAGTATCTTGGGCTTCAATGATGTTCATCACAGTCTCTAATGACGGGTCAGGCAACTTAAAGATAGCAGCACGAATACGAGAATCTGCAATGTTTTGAGTAATAGCGTCTCGTAACATGACATCACTGTAGGAAGCTCCACACACACAATTAAATTGGCACTGACGGGTGAGGCCCCGTAAATCTGTTAACCACTGTTTATTAGATTGATGTGGCAGTTTCTTTAATCTGAAGAACTTGAATCTGGCTGCTGCCACATGAACTCGCGACTCGAAATACTCAGCAAGCTTGTTAACAACAACGTCATAGTCTAAAGCTTCTGGCTGGGATTCTGGGAACAACTTACAAAGTAGTCGATAGATTTCCACGCCTGCAGTGGAAATTAAATAAGGCTGCCGCTCAGTACCTGTGATTTTGTAGACTGTCATGTGCGCCTGCAACTGCGCGAAATATTCTCGCCATTCTTCTCTGGATTCATCAAAAGCCCGGAACTGTGGTGCTGCCTGTGCTTGTTTCTTTTGTGTTGGAGGATTAGCTGCTTGTTTGGCGATTGCTTCCACCAGACTTTGTATTTGCTGACTCTGTAACAAGATCAACTGTTGTAATTCGGCAGACATAGTGAACACAAATTAAACCAGCCCCCAAAAGTTTATCGCTATAATTAGTATAACAAGAACAAGTTGAACCAGCCCTGCACACGAGTTCGGAAGACCTCGTCGCCAGTTTTGTGGCGGTGTTCGTAGCGACAAACACTTGGCTGTAGAAATGGGTTACGAAGTCACCGCCACACTTTTGATAGCGGGCCGACCGGTCCGCTGGAACAGTAAACAGAAAGATGAAAAACCAAACACTCTGATTAAATAAAAGTCGGTACTTATCTTTATTGATAAAGATACAGAAACACAATAGGGAACTCCGTGTCTACAGAGATCTGTCTAGTTCGAGTCGGAGCGGCTAGGTCAGCGTCGGCTGACGACAAACAACAACTCTGCTGCGATGAACACACAACTGACTAACAAGTACACAATTCGGTGGCGAGTATACAACTGAGCGGCGAATACAGAACTGTCCTAGCGCTCACGACTCCAGCGCTTAAGAAGCCAGAAGCCAGCGGTGGCGCGCGCAGACTTGCGGCGATTTCCTGTATCGCTGGCGCTGCTTATGCGGACGGCGTCCGGACTTTGATGCTGCCAACCTTTTGGCAGCGGGCTCGGTTGGCATTACTGGCTAGGATATAACAGAATCAATGTTTGTGTCCCCTGTGTGGTCTTCTGGCAGCTCAAATTAGAACTTCATAGTCATCAGAAATCATTCAGTCTAGTACTGTTTTGAATATGTGAATCAGATGATTGTATTTGTGTAAGATCCTCAGTACACTTTGGACTACTTCTCGTCTCAATGCACTGATATTTGTGCATTTTGATCAGTTTCTGTTTCTTCATTTCCAATATGTGCTAAAAAGTTATGGTCTTCATTGAATGGTGGTAGGAATGATCCCATGTTATGATAGATTTGTCCTTGGATGGAAAAAACATAATTGTTTTAATCTCTGTTAGTGTTGATTCCCTCCTCCCCCCCCCCCCCCCCCCATGAGTCATGGACCTTGCCGTTGGTGGGGAGGCTTGCTTGCCTCAGCAATACAGATGCCTGTACCATAGGTGCAATCACAACAGAGCGGTATCTGTTGAGAGGCCAGACAAATGTGTGGTTCCTGAAGAGGGGCAGCAGCCTTTTCAGTAGCTGCAGGGGCAACAGTCTGGATGATTGACTGATCTGGTCTTGTAACACTAACCAAAACGGCCTTGCTGTGCTGGTACTGTGAACGGCTGAAAGCAAGGGGAAACTACAGCTGTAATTTATCCCGAGGGCATGCAGCTTTACTGTATGGTTAAATGATGATGGCGTCCTCTTGGGTAAAATATTCCGGAGGTAAAATAGTCCCCCATTCAGATCTCCGGGCAGGGACTACTCAAGAGGACGTCATTGATTGTAGCGTGGAATGTCAGATCCCTTAATTGGGCAGTTAGGTTAGAAAATTTAAAAAGGGAAATGGATAGGTTAAAGTTAGATATAGTGGGAATTAGTGAAGTTCGGTGGCAGGAGGAACAAGACTTTTGGTCAGGTGAATACAGGGCTATAAATACAAAATCAAATTGGGGTAATGCAGGAGTAGGTTTAATAATGAATAAAAAAATAGGAGTGCGGGTAAGCTACTACAAACAGCATAATGAACACATTATTGTGGCCAAGATAGACACGAAGCCCATGCTTATGATGAATAAATTGATGAAATGTGTGATGAAATAAAGGAAATTATTCAGGTAGTGAAGGGAGACGAAAATTTAATAGTCATGGGTGACTGGAATTCGAGAGTAGGAAAAGGGAGAGAAGGAAACATAGTAGGTGAATATGGATTGGGGGTTAGAAATGAAAGAGGAAGCCATCTGGTAGAATTTTGCACAGAGCATAACTTAATCATAGTTAAAAGTTGGTTCAAGAATCATTACAGTAGGTTGTATCCATTGAAGAAGCCTGGAGATACTGACAGGTTTCAGATAGATTATATAATGGTAAGACAGAGATTTAGGAACCAGGTTTTAAATTGTAAGACGTTTCCAGGGGCAGATGTGGACTCTGACCACAATCTATTGGTTATGAACTGTAGATTAAAACTGAAGAAACTGCACAAAGGTGGGAATTTAAGCGATGGGGCCTGGATTAACTGACTAAACCAGAGGTTGTACAGAGTTTCAGGTAGAGCATAAGGGATCAATTTACAAGAATGGCGGAAAGAAATACAGTAGAAGAAGAATGGGTACCTCTGAGGGATGAAGTAGTGAAGGCAGCAGAGGATCAAGTAGGTAAAAAGATTAAGGCTAGTAGGAATCCTTGTGTAACAGAAGGAATATTGAATTTAATTGATGAAAGGAGAAAATATAAAAATGCAGTAAACAAAGCTGGAAAAAAGGCATACAAACGTCTCAAAAATGAGATCGACAGGAAGTGCAAAATGGCTAAGCACAGATGGCTAGAGGACAAATGTAAGGATGTAGAGGCGCATATCACTAGGGGTAAGAGAGATACTGCCTACAGGAAAATTAAAGAGACATTTGGAGAAAAGAGAACCACTTGTATGAATATCAAGATCTCGGATAGAAACCCAGTTATAAGCAAAGAAGTGAAAGCAGAAAGATGGAAGGAGTATATAGAGGGTCTATACAAGGGCGATGTACTTGAGGACAATATTATGGAAATGGAAGAGGATGTAGATGAAGTTGAAATGGGAGATATGATACTGCGTGAAGACTTTGACAAAGCACTGAAAGACCTAAGCCAAAACGAGGCCCCAGGAGTAGACAAAATTCCATTAGAACAGTCTTGGGAGACCCAGTCCTGACAAAACTCTACCATCTGATGAGCAAAATGTATGAGACAGGCGAAATACCCTCAGACTTCAAGAAGAATATAATAATTCCAATCCCAAAGAAAGCAGGTGTTGACAGATGTGAAAATTACCGAACTATCAGTTTGTAATAAGTCACAGCTGCAAAATACTAACGCGAATTCTTTACAGACGAATGGAAAAACTGGTAGAAGCCAACCTCAGGGAGGATCAGTTTGGATTCTGCAGAAATATTGGAACACGTGAGGCAATACTGACCTTACGTCTTATCTTAGAAGAAAGATTAAGGAAAGGCAAACCTAAATTTCTAGCATTTGTAAACTTATGACAATATTGACTGGAATACTCTCTTTCAAATTCTAAAGATGGCAGTGGTTAAATACAGGGAGCGAAAGGCTATTTACAATTTGTACAGAAACCAGATGGCAGTTATAAGAGTCAAGGGGCATGAAAGGGAAGCAGTGGTTGGGAAGGGATTGAGACAGGGTTGTAGCCGCTCCCCAATGTTATTCAATCTGTACGAGCAAGCAGTAAAGGAAACAAAAGAAAAATTTGGAGAAGGAATTAAAATCCACAGAGAATAAATAAAAACTTTGAGGGTCGCCGATGACATTGTCTACCGTATCTTTCTTCGTCGTTGGCATTGTCCTTGTTACCGTGAGACACCATTATACCAAGAGGAAAGGCGCGTCGATCTTAGAGCATGAGATATGATAACCTTAAGCCATTGACAACACACAACGGTCATGGTAGCAACTGATTCCAGAATAGCTGCAGTAGTTAGGATCTACGAACTATCCCCTCTTGACCAGGTCCCCAAAACTTAACGTAACGAGATCCCTTCAAAGCAAATTGTCATAACGATCGTCTATAAAGGCTTCTTACAACGAGAAGAAATGTTACAGTTTATGGAATAATAACAGATACGACCAAACTGTCTTGTCTCTTCTGCTTTATTTAACATAATTTTGTTCACAGTTTCATTTCACATTCACCACTCATTCACCGAAACCCTTTAATGAACAGTTTTGGTTGCTTGACACCAACAGTCAATCATAATGATACAGCTTTCCTCCTTTTTATAAATTGAAGCCTGCTCTCCGCGATATAATTAAAAAAAAAAAAAAACAGTCGCAATACCGCGTCCTTCGTGAGATGCGAATAAACTTATCCCGGAATTGACCGCCCTGTAGGTGTACTCAGTTTAATGACCACACTTCGCTGTCCACTATTTCGTGTAACTGAACGTCCATTTGTTAGTCTGATTATACACTGTAGCTATGTAAAATTCGCTCCTGTATTTTTCACAATGCACAATTAGCACTTCTTTACTTGTTTTTTTTTCTAAGAGTAAACGGAAAAAAAAAGACACCGTATCATCGGCTTAGTCGATGTAAAGCAAAACACCTTAATATGCCCAATTTTACCTCTTCTTATAGGATCGGCTACCTTACTCATTAATTTACTACATATTATTTCCAATAACACTAAACAGGTATCGCTGTTATAGTTTAATGGTATTCAAAAGCATGTTACTATTATTATGACCGACCAAATCGTAACAAATCGTGCGGCGTGCATTTTTAACGATAACTTTATGCTATTCAAGTTCCGTTACAGCTATCTTGACTCATAATGTTACAATTGTTATTCTATCAGAGCCAGTAAAAGACTTGGAAGAGCAGTTGAACGGAATGGACAGTGTCTTGAAAGGAGAATATAAGATGAACATCAACAAAAGCAAATGAGGATAATGGAATGTCGTTGAATTAAGTCGGGTGATGCTGAGGGAATTAGATTAGGAAATGAGACACTTAAAGTAGTAAAGGAGTTTTGCTACTTGGGGAGCAAAATAACTGACGATGGTCGAAGTAGGGAAGATATAAAATGTAGATTGGCAATGGCAATGAAGAGAAATGTGGTACTACAGAAGAATGCTGAAGACTAGATGGGTAGATCAGATCACTAATGAGGAGGTATTTAATAGAATTGGGGAGAAGATGAGTTTGTGGCACAACTTGACAAGAAGAAGGGACCAGTTGGTAGGACATCTTCTGAGGCATCAAGGGATCACAAATTTAGCATTGGAGGGCAGCGTGGAGGGTAAAAATTGTAGAGGGAGGCCAAGAGATGAATACACTAAGCAGATTCAGAAGGATGTGGGTTGCAGTAAGTACTGGGAGATGAAGAAGCTTGCACAGGATAGAGTAGCATGGAGAGCTGCATCAAACCAGTCTCAGGACTGAAGACCACAACAACGACAGTGTTGATTGAAGTGACACCACCAAAAGCCATCTAGAATAGGTGTTGTACACTTCTATATCTTGAAGAAAGTGTCTGGATTCTGGAGTTTCCCAGTTGTAAAAATTTCTGTGGAGATGCTTCTAGTGGTGATAATCAAATTTTTCAGTCATGCAACAGAATCCAGATTTCCCTCTACTGAATTTTTTTGTGTTCCAAAATTGCCAGATGTTATCCATTTTTCCAATTACGATGTTTTGGTGTTTGTTACATTCTTTTGTCAGGTTGTAGTGGATTGCATAATTTGTTAGGTTGTAGTTTTCACTTGTCTTCATCCGCGCTTCTCATAATGTGATATTTTCATGGCTGGCTTGAGTTCGCAGTCTTTTATTATAAGACTGTGTTGCAATTATTAATGCATCAATCCATTCATATTGTTGTTCTTCAGTTTGTCTGCTTCTCACTGTGCTCCTTCGCATTCATTGGGATCTTAAATTTGGTTCGTGGTCTTCGTCTGTTTCATTTTTTCACTGTTCATTTTGTTTTCACAGTTTTGCTTCAGAACTGGCAAAATCTCCTCCTCTCTCACATTTGGTGATTGTCTATAATATTAATCAAATTAACTTTTTATTAACAAATATGTTATTAAAAAATATGCTAAGTACAATTTATAGACATTTCACACTTAACACTTTATGTTTGATTTATATTCAGTCACTGTATCACTATGACTACCCACACTTCACTGTTTGTTTTTATTCACTAACTGTGCTACTTTTTCAGTTCCTCCCCTCGTGACTGATAAGAAAATGACTTTTGGACCCACAATGGGTCTTGCTTTATATACCCCTACCAATGGGTAGCCCCACCAGTGGCGAATGCCAGAGCACCCCAAAAATTCTTCGAACAGTCCACAATGTTCCAAAACATTGAAGAGTGTTCTAGAATGTTCCACAATGATCTGGGATGTTCTGGGGTATTCCCAAACATTCTGGAATCTTCCCAAATGTTACAGAATATTTCCAAATATTCCAGAACATTGCAGAACAATCTGTAACTTTCTGTAATATTGTGGAATGCTCATGAGTACTCTCAAATATTCTCAGATTATCTCAAATGTCCTGGAATGTTCCAGAAATTTCTAGAGGGCAAAACTTCCCAGCCCTTGTATATTCAAAAGCAAGCCCTTAAGCTAAAAACAGATGGGGGATAGAGGGCTACCACATCATATTACTCACTTGATTGTACCAGGACATTTTTCTGAGTTTTAGTGGCACACACATTTTACGCTTTTTATAGATATTTTGATTAGACCATTTCTGCATTATCCTTCAATGATTTTGTCTAGGGAACCTTATACTTACCTGACTAGAAGTCCTGACTTTCCTACCATCACACTTCTCTAATTCCTGTTATATCAGGGTGTATACGACCTGGGACAACCGGGAGATCCGGGAATTTTTTCATCCGTGAAAAAACCGGGAAAAAAACCAGGAATGTTTTAGAATTCCAGGATATTTTTTGTTTTAGTTTTCAGTTAAATTTTTGATATTTTGACTGATAAGAAATAATACTCTAACAAAGGATATAACTGCATCCCTCTACTGCAGAATAATACTGCAACAATAAAACGTGAATGAGAGAAAAAAACTAAAATCAAACTTAAAGTGCAAAGGAAATGCATCTAGTACACAACAAAACACAGTGCTCATACAAGTGTTTGTCAGTAGCAAAATGTGTAAAAGACTTTAGGAAGACTATGCAGTGCTTTGTAACAACAAATTGCCTCTGATGAGCGTGACATCACAACTGTTTACATTTAGATTCATTTTAGCAGTTATGAGCGCCGCCCATGTGCATGCACAGTTGATTCACGAATGTACCATCTCCCACTTCTGGCTACAAAAGTGTGGTTGTTATCTGTGTAAGCAAGCAGCAAGATGCTACCTGGAAAAATTTTACTGGCGTGCGCAAGCCGTCATATTCACTGGGAGCAAATGGGTTATCTGCCCCGGGCGGCAATTTCAGTCAAGCATTAATCACCTTGTGGAACAATGAAGATATTTTTGTGGTTTGCTAAATAAACATTGCTTTATTAATCTTTTCCACTGAGGCAGTCAATTTATTTGAAACGAAGTGTTTAATTCTACACTATTGGCTAGTTTCAACTGTTCGCTGCATTTCGAAAGAGCATGTTTTCATCTTATAGCACATATGGCATTATGCCATAATAAAGAACAAAAATGAGATAATGCAGTACTGGTAGTCCAAGAAAATTTACAACCGAGTCTGGACTTACGAATGGGCACTTTAAGCCGAATTATGCATTTTAGTATGGTTCACGAAATTCCTCTGATGTCTTGTTTCTTTTATGACATAATGTAAGATATTTTAATGTTTTACACGTACAAACATACAGGCTTCCTGCGTCATCGTAGCTGCGCAAGCACGGTGAAGCCTTTTATCTGGCGCCCTCTGTTAACTGCTGAAACGAACCTCTTTCTAAAAGGTCATGGGAAAATATTGTGAATGATTGATTGAAAAGCATTACTTTCAAAGTAAATTTCCTTTTACGCAAGATGAAATAAGTCCGAGAATGTGCGATAAATTACTTATTCTTAAATCACTGAGTGTTCGACTCTCATTTAAAAAATGTTCAAATGTGTGTGAAATCTTATGGGACTTAACTGCTTTGGTCATCAGCCCCTAAGCTTACACACTACTTAGCCTAAATTATCCTAAGGACAAACACACACACCCATGCCTGACGGAGGACTCGAACCTCTGCCGGGACCAGCCGCACAGTCCTCGACTGCAGCGCCTTAGACTGCTTGACTAATCCCACGTGGCTTGCATTTAAAAACCAAATGTTTGAGGATGGCCATTTAGTAAAAATTTTGAGTCCAGAAGATCAGACATTTATGTTGGTATTAAAAATTTTACTGACACATTTGCATCTTATAGTGTAACACACACAGAAAAGATCAACATTATACGTGAAAGTTTAGCTTCTCTTCAGCTTATTAATCGTCGAAACCAATATTACACGTGAAAGTTCTGCTTTTCTTGTAGCAACACTATGTATATTAATTTACATCATTAACTTTTTCTATTTGTGTGTACGCACTACTTAACAGTGATAATGCTTTTGGCTGACTCCATCATGTGTCCTAAGCTCTGAATATCCGCTGTATCGGCTGGCGAGATCATGTGACATGAGCTATGACTGGCTTACAAAAGTGCACCGCAATCTTGATTTCAATGCTTCGGAAAGTAACATGCAGTGTTTGGTGGAATCCGAATTTATACTTTTGTAATACAAAAATGTGCAGCATACATGGTCTTTTTTTCTGAGTTTCATTTTCTAGAGGGCTGAAAAATTTTACGCCGTTGTATAAAACCACAACCATTCAAAGGACTGATAAGTTTTACAGTTCCAAGGAAAAGTATACTGTCACTTAACAAGGAAAAAGTGTATTTTCACCCAGGAGAAAGTGTGTTTTGAACCGGGAAATCCGGAAATTTTTTTTCCTTGTCCATGTATACACCCTGTATATCTAACTTCAGTCTATGCATTTTTTTATTTCTAATTACGTAACAGAGACATACAATTAGGATATCGAACATCCCATGTTGTGACCCATAGAATCCCAGTTTTGTCTTTCCTGATGACAACAACCTGTCATTCTTAATGCTCTCACTCTTATATGAAAGTTAACTCCTTTTTTTCCCCTACATTTCAAGGTCCATAGAATATGACTAATGTAGTATAATGTCAAGTTTTAATTCTAATGAAAGTACAACCTTTAAAGTAAGACTCACTTTTTGGCACAGCACTTAAGGTAATTTTTTCGAGGCACAGATTATTTTCCAGCAGAGGGAATGAAATGTCTGCATTTTCTTTTGAATGAGGTGTAAACCCTGCTACCAAAATAAACAAAAGATGAACACACCCCGCAATAGCAAAACAAAACACACAAAGTAACAAGATGACAGTGTTTCTTCACAGCACAGTGACATGAATATATTTGCTTCTTCACAGCACAGAAACATGAATATATTTAATGCACTGAAAGTGCTGTATGCTGAAATCAAAGACACACACGTGGAAGAACAGGAAGAACGAAGTTAACAACAAAAAACTGTAAGTAACAACAAGAAAGTAAAGCATGAAAATTGTTCATGATCCCAGGAAACAAAATTGTAAGAGAAAAAAATCATATTGCTATGGTGACCACTGAAGATGCTTTACATTAAAGCAAAATGCATTTGGTCTTAATAAGAATTTCATTGCAGTGGAAAAAGACAGTAATTAACCTATACAAATTGGAACTGTGAACTACGGAGGAGCTCTTCATATCAGAAGGCATGTGTGTACCATAGTGGAATGCAAACTAGGGCATAGGCAGGTGGAGGACAGAACTGGCTGAGTTTTAGGCCAGAGAGATTACTGGAACAAAGGATATTCTGCAGGAAGAATTTCCACAAGTGCAATTCAGAATAGCTGATGTTGGTGGGAAGAATCCAAATGGCATAGGCTATGAGGGAGTCGCTGAAGTGAAGCACATCATTTTGAGCAGTGTGTTCAACAAATGGATGGTGCAGCTGCCCCTTGGCCACAGTTTGGGGGTGGCCATTCATGTGGACAGACAGCTTGTTAGTAGTCATATCTGGGAAGAATACAGCACAGTGCCTGCAGCTGAGTTTGTAAATCACATGTGTGCTTACAAAGGTGGCCCTGCCTTTGATGCGGTAGGTGAAGCCACTAATATGACTGGAGTAGATGGTAATGGGAGGGACGTGTCTTGTCTATTGCAGGGATATAATCCATGAGACAAGGGTTTGGGAGCAGGGTGGAGTAGAGATGAACATGAACATTGCACAGGTTAGGTAGGCATGGAATACTACTGTGGAAGAAGTGCAGGGGACATTTCTCAGTTCAGGACAGGATGAAAGATGGTCAAATCCTGGCAGAGAATGTGATTCTCTTGTCCAGTCCTGGTTGGTACTGAGACATGAGAGAGGTGCTTCTTTGTTGCCAACCATGTGTATCTGAGGGATGTCAGATGAATGATGAGAAAAATCACAGGAAATCTGTTTCTGGACCAAGTTTGGAGGGTAATGTTTGGTCTCTGAAGTCCTTAGGGAGACCCTCAGTATATTTGGAGAGGTATCGCTCACTGCTGCAGATACATAACCTACCCTCCTATATAAAAGACTTCAACCAATTTGTCTCCTGACTCTCCACAGGTCCTGTTCTTTTACCACCCTGCACTCTGCTCATCATTAATGGTGCTACCTCCCCTCTGGAGCAACACCTAAAATGCCCATTGTGTTGCTTATATTGATCACTAGTTTTCCCAAAACCCAATTGACTCCAAACCTACAACCTTCTGGTCATGATAAGTAACTACAGCCTCACCTGCAATTACTTCTCCTTTGCAGACTTGAAGCCGTTTACCTACAAACAGATTCTTTGTATAGAACTGGGTATATGCATGGTACCATTCTCTGCTAACCTGTTCATTGCTATCTAGAGCAGAAGTAGTCAACATTTTTTTACTTACCACCCACTTTTGTATATTTGTTAATAGTCTGTCAGTAAGGGTGATTTATAAAGTAAAGAAATAACTTTACTTTCTAAAATTTATACACCAAGTTAAAGCAGAAAATAATAATCGCATACTGAATAGTTTAGGTCAAAATTTTTATGAAAACAAAATGGAAATACGGAAATATTTTTGAAACTCGAATCACCTAGCGACAATCGTGAAAGCTGGAATGCCCATTAGTGGGCTATATAGACCAAGTTCATCACTGATCTAGACAAATCCTTACTAACCACCCAGAATCCCAAACCCCTCTCTGGATTCAGATAAATTGATGACATCTTCATGATCTGGACTGAGGGTGAGGATACCCTATCCACATTCCTACAGAACCTCACCTCCTTCCCCTCCATTCACTTCACCTGGTTTCTTCAGCCCAACAAACCACCACCACCTCAAGGACAGCTATACCAGTAACTCTGTCCAGCCGACCAATCACTATCACCTACCAACCCACCAACCACCAGCAATATCTCCATATAGACAGCTGCCACCCATTCCATACCAAGGAGTCCTGTGCATGTATGCTAGCCACCCGTGCTTGTTCCATCCATTGTGATGAACAGTCCCTCTCCACATATGCCAAAGATCTCACTGATGTCTTCACATACCACAATTACCCCCTCCCCCTCCCCACCTTGTCCAGAAACAGATCTCTTGCATCATATCTCAATAGTCACCTACCATCACTCACATACACGGACTGACCACAGAAGAGAACTCCTCTCATGAGTTAGTACCCCCAAGGAGTGGAGCAACTGAATAACATTTACCGCCATGGTTTCGACAACCTCTCACCGTGCACCGAGATGAGAAGTATCCTCCCTATCCCTCTGCCACTGGTGTTCTACCATCTGCCCAAACTTCACAATATCTTTTTCTGTCCCTGCTCCCAACCTCTTGTCTCATGGGTCAAATACCTGCAATAGCCCCCAGTGCAATACCTGCCCCATACATCCTCCCAATACCACCTCCAGCCCAGTCGTAGACATCTCCTATCCCATCAAAGCTAGGGGTACCTGTGACTACTTCACAGCCTGTGCCATTCTCGAAAACTTCCTTCACCATTCTTTATATTGTCACACCTTAGTAATTACCACAAACACAATCTTTTGCCCCACACTGACAATTTAAAAATTACTCAACATGTTTTGCACAGTTGTTTGGTGGGCTTCCATGTCAATGGCAACAATGACATCACTCTAAACTAACAGTTCTCCACCAACTGCAATGTAGAAGTCTCACTCTCTCCTGAGAAACTCCACTGTCATGTGAGCCATTTCTAAACTTTATCACTAGGTGGTACAATGGCTGCAACGTCTTGTCTGTTTGGCCACCTGGAAGCTTGGGCTTGTACAACAAAATACAACTATCAAGGATGTCATGTGTCCCTTTGCATTTATTATAAATGGCCCGTTTGGCTCTCCTCTGATGCGTAACTGCAATGTTGTTTCTTTTCCTTTCATAAAGTGCTCCTGTCTTCTCTCTCCCAGTGTCTGGAAGTAAAATTGTGCCTCAGTACTTTTTATTTTGTGTGATTTGTTTTCTTCAGCACTGTCTTCTGTTTGTCACAATCCTGCTGATTGTTTTAAAATTTCCTTCTCATTTTAATGCTATTAAAGAATTAATACCACATGTCAAGTTTTCAAAGACTGTGAACATAATGGATTTTCCTGGTATGAGATAGTTTGTCTCTGAAATAAATTGCCTCACATACAATACAATTTCTTTTGGTTTCTTAATTTCCGTTAATGTGAGGATCAGTCATGTATTTGATATAGAAGAAAAAAATCCTAGGAAGATTAATTTTTAACAGTAGAAAAATTTTTCATTTGTATTTGGTGTCAAAGCAGCTGCTATTTGTCTCTGTGGCAGTTATGTATAACATGCTCTCTTGATCACATTATGGTAGAAAGTTGAATCAGTCATTTCGCGTGTATTTCATGTTCTCTCATCTCAAATTTTATGCATGCCTACATTCATTTTTGTAAACTAAACATCCATTTCAACAATATTTTCTTCAAATAACTTATATTTTAACCTGTACAGTGAACGACTGACTGACAGATAAGCATTACTTTTCTCTTTACATCACTTTCCATTTTTTAAAAGTGGATAATTATTTTACTGGTGTCCTTTTCACAACAAGAAAGTAGAATGTCTTTGCGAAGATACTGTACTTCGCTCATAATTTAATGTAAGGTATGGGTGTGGGTGAGCAAGAGCTGAACCGAGCGAGGTGGTGCAGTGGTTAGTACACTGGACTCGCATTCGGGAGGACGACGGTTCAATCCCGTCTCCAGCCATCCTGATTTAGGTTTTCTGTGATTTCCCTAAAATCGTTTCAGGCAAATGCCGGGATGGTTCCTTTCAAAGGGCACGGCCGATTTCCTTCCCCATCCTTCCCTAACCCGAGCTCAAGCTCCGTCTCTAATGACCTCGTTGTCGACGGGACGTTAAACAACACTAACCTAACCTAACCAAGAGCTGAATCATCATGTGCAACATCACTTATTACTACTTTAAGATTGAAACCCTAAAACTTTTAGAAGACACTAGTTAAATCAAAACCTTGTATTTCACTGAAACACTTATTTATTAGGACAAATGAAAATAAACACATCCACTTCTCTGCTCCTCTTTTTCTTAGAATTCTGGGTTCTTCTCTCACGTCAAACAATAACCCATTACTCCAATCACCATGCTCCATTCAACCCCACTCAGAGTAATCTATGTCTACATCTACATCTACATCTACATACATACTGCACAAGTCACTGTATGGTGTGTGGTGGAGGGTACATTATACTACTACTACTATCTATTTCCTTTCTTGTTCCACTTGCAAATAGAATGATACAAAAACGAACACTAATATCTCTTATTAACTAAACAAACATTGTTTTTCATCTTGTTTCACAATTTTATTATTAATTTTATTGCACAACCTAGATTTCAGGTTATAAGCCCATTTTCAGCTTATATCCCAAAACCTAGGTTATGGAATAACATTAACAATGAAATTGTGAAACAAGGCCAAAAACAGTGTTTGTTTAGTTAATTTACAATTCTTCACCAGGAACGCACAATTGATTCAATGAATTATTTTTTTTTTTTTTTTTTTTTTTTTCCTCCCCCCCCCCCCCCCCTTTCAATATGTTCATTGGCAGCAGTAGAATAATTCAGCAGTCAGCTTCAAATGCCTGTTTTCTAAATTTTCTCAATAGTATACCTTAAAGAGAATGTCCTCTGCCCTTGAGGGATTCCTGTTCGAGTTCCCAAAGCATCTCCACAACACTTGTGTGTTGATCGAACCTGCTGCTAATGAACCTAGCAACATGCCCCTGAATTACTTTGATGTCTTCCTTTAATCGAACCTGGTGGTGATCCCAAACACTCAAGCAGTTACATTAGTGTTACATTTATGGTCTCTTTTGCAGATGACCGAAAGTTAGGACCTAAATTGACCATTCGCCTCTCCTACTACAATCCTTACAGGCTCATTCCATTTCATATTGGTTTCTAATGTCATGCTTGCATATTTAATCAACATAATTGTGTCAAGTGGCATACTACTGATACTGTAATCAAATATTACAGAACGTTTTTCTACTCATCTGCATTAACTTACATGTTTCAACATTTTGAGCCAGCTGCCAGTCTTCCTACCAATTAGTAATTATGGTTAAGTCATCTTCTATCCACCTACAGTCACTCAATGACAACATCTTCCTGAGAACCACAGCATCATCAGGAAACAGCCATAGATTGCTGCTCATCCTGTTCTCAGTTTGTTTATATTTAGAGAGAATAATAGTGGTACTGTCACTCTTCACTGGAGCACTCATAAGTCATAATGATACCCTCATCTCTAATGAACGTTTGTCATCAAGGACAACATACTGGGTTCTTCAAGCCACCCACATATCTGGGAACACCTTCCATATGCTCGTACCTTCATTAACAGTCTACAGTGGGGCCCCATGTCATATGCTTTTCAATATCTAAGAATATGGAATCTGCCTATTGCACTTCTTCCATGGTTCACAGGATACTGTGAGAAAAGGGCAAGCTGAATTTCTCAAGAGTCATACTTGATAAATCATGGCTAATTTGAGGACCAAAGCTTTTCTGCCAAAAGGAAATTTATTATATTCTAACTGAGAATATGTTCTAGAATTCTGTGGCATACTGATGTTAAGGATATTTGTCTGTAATTGTGCTGTTTTGTTCTTTAGCCTTTCTTATATACAGGAGACATCTGCACTTTTTCCATTCACTTTTTGATTCACTTGGGAGTTTGTGCTGGAGAACAGATTAATGATAAATGCAAGCTAAGTAAGGGGCCAATGTCACAGTGTACTTGTTGTGAAACTAAATTGGGATTCCATCTGAACATGATGACTTATTTGTTTTCAATTCTTTCACTTGATTCTCTATGCTAGAGATGCCTGTTAACTGTGTCCTCCATACAGGAGTCTGTACAATGATCAAATGATGGTTAGTTTGTATGCTCCTCCTGTGTGAAAAATTTCTTAAACATGAAATTTAAAAATTCATCTTTCATTTTGATATTCTGTATTGCCATACCAAACTGGTCAGCTAGTGACTGGATAGAACCCTTTGACCCACTTAGCAGTTTTATGTATGATCACAATTTTCTTGGGTTCTTAGCAAGCTCTTTCGCTAAGGTATCTGATGGTAGTTGTTGTAGGCTCCACACATCAACCTTTATACAGATGCATGAATATCTACTAACTTTTGCCTATCGTAATTTGCACTTTCCCTTCCTTAGCATTTTCCAGATTTTGTTATTAAGCCCTGGTGAACCTTTACCATCCTTAATCCACTTACTTGGCACATACTACTCCAGGGCACGATTTACAGCCTGTTCAAAGTTTGCCCGTAATTCCTCTATGTACATCATACTGGAACTAAATGATGTCCTTTCATTGTCTGAGTGGGATGCTAACTACTACTTATCTGCTCTTCTTTATTAACTTTAATAACCATCATCACTGTGATGCTATCATCGTCACTAGTCCCCGTTTCTGTGCTGACACCACTTATAAGGTCAGGCCTGTTTGTTGTTACAAGTTGCAATATATTTGTATTTGGTGTGGGTTGTCTAACTGTCTTTTCAGGACAGTTTTCAGAAGATTTGTTCAAAAATACTTCACAGGACTATCTGTCCATACCCCTGCAACGAACCCATAGACATCCCAGTCTGAACGTGGTAGATCAAATTTGCCATCAACTAATATTGGTCAGTCTGGGTAGTTCTGCACGTCTGAGCACAGACTTTCTTTGCATGTCTGTAAAACTGTCACATTGGAATGAGGTGGCCATAAAAGCATCCAGCAATTAGCTTGATTTCACCTAGACCTGTTATATTCACCCCTCTAACTTCACAATCACCCTCAAAGTTGATCTCACTAGAGACAATATTTTTGTCACTGTAATGAACACACACCCCTCCATTGGTGTCTAATCTGTTTTTCCGATATACGTTTTGTGTCTCGCTAAATATCTCAGAGCTTTCTTCTTTGGGTTTCAGCCAGCTCTTGGACATGCGAATAATCTGAATGTGACAAATTTCCGGGACATGATAAAGTTGGGAAGCTTGTTATGAATACTTTGACACTTTAGTGATAAACTTTTGACAGTGGAAGTGTCTTTACTCTGAACACATTCTGATTTCACTACATGCACTGATCAGTGAGCATTCGTTAGAGTACCTCAGACTACCACCTAGCCTAAAACTCCTCCATGTTCATTGGATAGGTACTGGAGTAGCTGCTTCCTTTGAGTAGTGCACCCCTGACCTATCAAGGGGGTCGTACTATTCTCCACACAAATATACAGAACCAGAAACCTGCAGCCAAGACTGTCACAGAGTTGGTGGAGCCTTTGGTTGAGACCCTTCAATTGACTCAAAATAGAAGCACCCCATTCAACTCTGGGAACTGTGCTGAAAATTGTGAGCTCTGCTTGCACCCTGTGCACAAGGCCACCAGCCGTCACCACTTCCACTAGCCACTCGTATGAACTGAGGATGGCCTCAGAATCCAAGCAACAGGCATCATTTTTGCCAATGTGAGCCACAACTTGCAGATGACTGCACCCTGCATGCTCAATAGCCACATGCCAGGTTTTGTCCACATCTTAGATTAGGCCCTCCTGACAGACATAAAGAGATCCAAAGATGCAGTAACCTTACTACCATAACCTTACATTCTGCCCACTAAATCTATACCCAAATTAGAAAAATACCAAGTGAGGAATGTAAACCAGGTGTAGAAGTATGAAATTGGAATTTCCCTATAGCTGGTGCTAGCCATCAGTGTAGGGCCCATGAGACTACATCTGCAGTCTGTGCTGCAACTTTTGAGGCTAGAATTCCTGTTGTATCTGATGACTCGTTGTCCGTAAGCACATTTCTTGCTAATGATGGTGCTGTGTAGTCTGTAGCTGCTTCTGATACTGTTGGAGTTGTTGTGTAGGCTTCATTTGCTTCAGCTACTTTTGTGGCAGTTGAAGATTCTACTGCTGGATCTGTTGCCAGTAAATCAGTTTCATTTTTAAGTTGGAGAATTTCAGTTGCTGTGATGGGTGGTGGTTGTGGTATGGTAGTGCAATTCTTGTCTTCAATTGCTAACACTGCATTAAGTATTTCTCAACTAATGAATGCTTTTCCAAGTTTATTTCTGTGTAGCCCATGCCTGGTAAAATGACTTCTTTCTGAAGCTGGTACATTCACATATGTGGCATTCAGGAAGCTCCAGCATATTTTTTCAAATTTTCTATTAGTAACAGCGATTTCTTTGTTGACACAAGATTTTTCCATCAGATCGTGTCTTTGTGGTATACTTCCAACATAGAAGTTCATGTTTGTAAATTTCTGTAGTGTGCTTCTTAGCGCTATTGTGGTGACTTTACCCTCATTCCTATAAACGTCATTAGCACCCCCGATTATTAAACAGATTCTTCCAGGCTCCAAAAAATGTTCACAGTTTTTTAGTATTTCATTCAAGGGAGTGCCTGGTTTCATTATTCCACTAACCTTAAATATAGTTTGCATGTTACACGATACCAGCTAAGCCCTTTCCACGTCTGAGAGCACGCAAATATCTTCTTTGTTCTTCTTACTTGAGGTTGGCATATTCTCATGATATGTATGTTCCCTGCTAATTATAGTACTGGTATTTCCTTACTTGTTATTACAAGATTTCGTACTTGACTGGTTTTTAATCTCTGCATTTGGTGAAAATACTTCGTTCCTTTCACTGTTTTCACGTCTTTTAGGCTCATCATACATTAGAAGTTAAAAATTATTTGCTACTGGGAACCTGAAGTTGTTCTCGTTACGGTTGACACGATTGAACTTTTTGGGCCATATGAAGTTATCATTTTCCCATTTACAACCGTTTCACTACACTCTGAATTGACTTCTATCACTTTTTCAAGCTTCTGTACATACAGTTTGGCTAACATAAGATCATATTTTAATGAAGCAGTCATGCAGTCTTCTTGATATTCCTTTTGTAAACATAATATATCACAATAACTACAGTGCACATTTCCACAGACGCAAGTCATCTTTCTTTCTTCTAAAGTGTTTAAACATTGTCAATGGATCCATTTTTGTGACAATGAACATAATTTAACACCATTTCTCACCTTACTACATTTTACACTCACAGGATTTAAAAACTCGTAATTTTCTGCGGATCTGTTGATTAGCATGTCTATACGCAGGACCGCCATCTTATCTAGTAATAATCTAGTTTATAATACATTGCATATTATATTATGGAGCAGCATCTATCGGAAGAAATAATGTTTTCCCTGCAGCAGATCATGTTGGTTGTAAGGGTTCATTAAATGAGGCCAAAAACTAATTTATCCAACTACTGTCCAATATCTCTGTTAAGTTGATTTTCAAAAATGTTAGTGAAAGTAATGTGCAAAAGAATTGTAGAGCACCTCACCATACACAGCATCCTCAACAAAACTCAATTTGGCTTCCAAAAGAATAGATCAACAGAGCTGGCTATTTTCTCTCTCTCAAATGTAATACTCTAGTCACTAAATAACAAAATGTCACCTACTGGAATTTTATGTGACTTGTCAAACACCTTTGACTGTGTTGACCACAATATTCTCTTAAAGAAGGCCAATTTTTATGGTTTGAAAGGTAGTACTGGTAGATCGCTTGAATCGTATCTACACAATATGAAGCTGGTGCTGAAGGTGGTACCAAATGGTTTCGATGGCTGTCCTGTTATCATCAGACTAGGGCACGTTAAAGTGTGAAGTGCCACAAGGATCTATTTTGGGGCCTTTACTGTTTCTTATCTTTGTCAATGATCTCCCACTTTGTTCAAACCCTGAGAGCAAATTTACTCTTTTTGCTGATGACACCACTATTGTCGCAGAAGAAAGTGAGTAGCACAGGCACTGTGGTGTAGTGGTTATGATACTAGACTGTTGCATGGAGGCTTATGAGTTCAAAACTCACCTGAACTGTTAAATTTTAATTTCTTTATTTGGTTTGAGTACACTCTAGAAATATCTACAAATGTCAAGAATCATTGTAGTGGAATGTTCTGTAACTGTATATATATTATATGTGTTCTGGCCGGAGGCAGTTCACTCTGTGCTCTTGTATGTGCAAGTGCTGAATAAACCTTCGTTAAGTGAAATAGTTTCGTCATTCATCTAATTACATCTTCTTCTGTGTGACATCATTCTGGTGGAGGCGCTGGGTATTGGAACTTGTGATAGCGCACATTATCGACAACACAGTGGCTCACATCAGGCCACGACAGAGCCGCCGTTTACGTGGCAAGAAACCCGAGTTCGAGCCATATTCAACACATCGCAATCTATCAGAGACAGAAGAAGAAGAAGAGGAACACCAAATGAGACATCCTTCCAGGCTCTCTGGTGATGATGGCCAAGATACAAATAAGTGGCTGAAGGTATATGAGCGTATAGCCAAATTTAACAAATGGGATGACACCGTGTGTTTGGCTAACATATTTTTCTACTTGGAGGGAACTGCCAAGCAGTTTTATGAGAACAACGAGAAATTCGCAAGCTGGGATGTATTCCAGGCCCAAGTATTTCAGCAACACACAACAGAAGTGCAAGGCTGAAGATAAATTAAAGTGCAGGGCACAGCGTCCAGGAGAAACTGCAGCACCCTACATTCAAGATATATTGGAGCTGTGTAAAATAGTGCATCCTAGAATGAAGGAGGGAGATAAGGTTGCACATCTCATGAACGATGCTGAGGATATGTATCAAGCCCTACTCCTGAAGGAGGTTTCGACAACAGGTGATTTCATAAAATAGTTTTGTATCGATGTCTGTGATGGAGGAAGAAACTAATTTTACAAGTCTTCTTTGTCAGATAGTGAGAGAGGAAGTTCAGAAGGCACTTGGATTGTACGGCGAGCAAAAAACCGAGATGCTTCAAGAGGTCATAAGGGAGGAAGTGGAACAGACATTAAACCCAATCTCTCGTCCTTCATTTGCCTTTAAAACAATAAAAAGGTCGAGACCAAGGCAAAGTTAAGTTCCTACAATGCTGCATGAAGAACCTGTTTGGGCACGAAGGAAGACTGATGTCTGGAGGACCCTGGATAACCAACCAGTCTGTTCCTACTGTGGATGACCGGGACATGTGGTGCGCTATTCTCAAGAAAGGCGGTGGATATTTGATGACGCCCGTGCCAGAAGACAGCAGACTGATCTTAGCCGATGAAGATGAACAAGAGTATGTGGGTGCAGGATGACGTAGGTCACCATCGCCGCAAGCTAGCTGCTGGAGAGGATGCTCCCCAACACACCAATCCAGATCTCCATCACCGTTTAGAAGCTCCAGCTGCTCACCTAGCCACTGCAACCTGGAAAACTAGAAGGTGCGACCTTCCTTGGAGGTGAGGCTGCCAGAGAGAGAAATCCTCCGCCATCCATCACTACAAAAATGATAGGAAACTACGTCGATATCCTCATGGATGGCCGACCAGCCCAAGCTCTTGTGGACTCTGGAGCATCAAATTCAGTCATTTCGTAGAAGTACTGTCGCCACTTGCAGAAAACCTTATTCATTGACAACAAAACATCTTTGCTGAAGGTGGCTAATAACAAGGAAGAATGGGATATATGTAAAACCTACAGGAAGACGTGTCATTCATGTGGATATAAGTGGCCATACACAGTCCTTGGAATTCATCATCTTACAAGAGTGTAGTCATGACCTCATTCTCAGATGGGACTTATTGAAAGCTTCTTAAGCAATTATAGATTGTGGTTACTCAAGGATTGTGCTAGATGAGATGAGATACCGTGGACAGGAAGATGCGCATTCGAGTGTGTGGAGACTGTGTGCTGAATGAAGTGATATTCTTGCAGTCAGCACTAGAAAGATAACTGTCATGTGTCATGCCATGCATTAATCCATGGGTCTTGTAGTGGAATGTAAGAGAAGCATACCACTGAAGACTAACTTGGTCGTCCCAGCCTCTGTCATCTCATTTAAGAATGGATTTTGTGAATTTTGGATAGTTAACTGTCACCGAGAACCACAGATCCTAACAAGATGCATGTGTGTAGCAAACTCTGAGCCATTAATTGCTGAACAGGTGAGCGTCATAGAAACCTCCCATACCGAGTTTGTGGGCAAAATTGGTCCTACCACTATGACACAAGATCTTCTAGCTTGACTGTCACCAGATGTCACTAAGGAACAACAGAAGAAGCTACTTGCCATTCTTCAAGAGTTCTCAGAATCCACAGGTGAAGAGCAAATTAGACAAATCGACGGAGAAGCACCGGATTAGCACTGGAGACCATCAACCAATAAGCCAGAGAGCATACCGTGTGTCAGCAATAGGTAAAAAGAACGTTTACCCCCTTCCACGAATTGATGATACATTAGATTGTCTGAAGGGGGCTAAGTTTTTCTCAACCATGGACACATACTCAGGATGCTGGAAAATGGAAGGAGATGAGGCTGATCGTGAGAAAACTGCATTCATCACTCCTGAGGGCCTGTATGAGTTTAAGGTAATGCCATTTGGTTTGTGTAATGCACAGCAACCTTTGAATGGATGATGGATAATCTTCTAAGTCACCTGAATTGGACGATGTATCTTTGTTATTTAGATGACATTATAGTGTCCTCAGAGACATTCGACGAACACACATAAAAAGACTGAGGGCCATTCTTAAGTGTCTCCAACAAGGCAGACTGAAACTTTATCCAAGAAAGTGTCTCTTTTGGAGCAAAAGACACCAAAATACTTGGACACCTTGTGTCACACGAAGGCGTGTGGCCATACCCAGAAAAGTTGAGATCTATAATGGAATTTCCTATTCCTAACAGTATTATAGATGTGGGAAGCTTCCTCAGATTATGTTGTTATTATGGTTTTTTTATCAAAGACTTTTGTATCAAAGCCAGGCCACTCCAAGAGTTGTTAAAAGCCGATGCTGAATTTATCTGGGGTCACAATTATCCGTTTTACTGACAATACATATCACACAGAAAATTTCTTGTAAATTTTTTTTTTCCACAAAATTCAAGGAAGGAAATAATGAGGAAAAGTTTATATCTACATCAAAAGAGGTGCTACCAAGCATAACCATGCAAGCAACTTGTGTAGCTGTCCTACCTTTACTGCGCCGAATAAAACAGCTTACTATGGAAAATTTTACATGACTTGCATCCGATTTTTGTTCCTTTCAAAATTTTTCTCCTCAATTTTTGTCTTTTTGTAATACTTGCTCCCTGTAGTGATTCATGCAAACAGAAAATACAGACAATTAATTTTTATAATTCATAACAAAGAATGCAAGCTTCAAGAATTACTGGGGCATTGTACCTTTCATGAGATCGATTTGTAATGTGTTGAAGAATGTACCCATAAGAAGACCTGACTAAAAAGATTTAATAAATCTGAAAATCTGCCCTTCCCTAAAAACTTTTGCTCCTTGCACTGGCTGGAAAGTGAGGATGCAGCAGGCCAGGGTGTAAAAGTTATTCCCTTTCTAAAGCCTTATGCAGACAAAGTAAAGGTACACAAGATTAAAATAGATACAGCTGGTGACCAATATTGAAGTACCCCAAAGATCCTCTGATGCTGGCTAAAATATCCTTTTTTAGCTTTGTTTCGGGGCAGGTCATGACCTTTTTGGAGGAATTGTAATGTGTGGCCCCCATGGCACGTTTCCTGTACAATGCTTTGTCATGTCTACTAGCTGATGTGATGCCTGTAGTTGTTAAGGCTGAAGTATTATCTGCTGTGAAATCAGTGTGTGATATGAAACTTGATAATAAAGTTGGTCCTATTCCTGCAACAGACATAAACTGAGTTCATTCTGTACAGTCTGAGCTCAGAAAAGTAAAAGTAGTACCAAAGATATTTTAAATTTCAGGACTGAGTGCAGAGACTTTCTGGTCAATATGTGCTCAAGTCTCCTTCTAAAGTTACCTTTGAAGTACAGCATTTGTACATGCATAAGCTTTGTGATCCATCTGTCATAAATAGCCACCCAAGAACTAGCAAGGCTATAATCTTGAATATCATCCAGAAATTCTCCTCAGAGAAGTGGATACATGCTAAGCACTGTGATAATGTGAGAAAGAATTCTTCCAACTTCTTGATAAGAGAATATATTTGATCTCTGTGCAAACTGCAGGAGGACTGCGACAAAAATCAGTCACTTTTGGAGAGACTTACTGGATGATGATACCACTTGTCAGCATTTGTACATCTTTCTTCAAAAGGTTCTCACTCTGAGCCATGGTCAGGCATTTGTAGAGCAAGATTTTTTTCCATTAATAAAGAGTGTGTAATAGTCAACTAAGAAACCAAGTCATTGATAGCCATACATCAAGTATATGATGACCTGAAATCAGCTGGCTGTGTCTTCAAGATTAATGTTAATAAGAGAATGATTCTGGACTGTCACAGTGCTGGAGATTGATGCATTGAGGCTTTAAAGCAGAAGCAACGTGAAGAAGATGAAGAAGCCGAGAGAACTAGATGGAAGAAGGCCATTGTCCAACAAGTTAAAGGACTGGAGGCCAAAAAATCACAAATACTGGTCAAAATGAGTCAGATTGATGTAGAGATTACTTCCCTCACAATGGAGTTTTGACTGGTTTTCATTGATTGATTTGAATTTGTTGTTTGACAAAATACAGAGTATTACTATTTGGCAGAGGAAAGTCACTAAATGTACCCCAGTGCTGTTCTTATTTTCTAAACATTAATGTTATATCATACGATATATTTCTTCTATGTTTGTCTGGTCTGATGCATTATATTGCCCAGAAAATTCAAACATCCTGTATAGTAGGATGAAGGTGTTAACCAAAGTATGAAACCGAATGAAAAAGGTGACTGACAAGACCTCTGTGTATACTTTGATGTTCAGTTTTCCAGGCTTGTCGGGATATGAATACATGTTTTATACACTCTAGTTTCTGTCCAGTTTTTCTGAATCCCCTTGTAATATTTAGTGCCAGAATCTTGGTGGTAACACACAGCCCATAACAATCCATGATGATTTAGGAATTTCCAGATGTAGATTGCACACAAAGAAAAGTAAATTCATAAAGAAATTAGTTACAAAATGTGACACAAGTTGATGCCAAAAACTGTTTCAAGCCATGTATCTTCAAACATGCATTACTTCATCTTCATCAGTTGTGGGTGAACCTATTACTTCATAGCCTTCTCAGGCATGCATTGTTACCCACATCACTGCTTCAGTCTGTCAGCACCTATCTGAACTTTCTGAATTCAGTCAGAGTTCTATGCAAAAGTGTAGGTTTGTGTCCTAAACCAACAATTCTAATATGTCAGAAGAGCTCATGACAGCTGATAATCCCCTGTGGAAAGAAAGATGTATTCTGAAGAATAGTTTTTGGTGTGTTCTCTGTAGCAATATTTGTCTTCAGCTCATCATATCAAAAATGGATTCCATGGTTTGAGACAAAACTTAAAATGAAGACAGTAGTAAATCAGTATTGTTAATCCACACATGGATTCTCATTTCCAGCAGTGTATTACAAGGATGTATACTATAGTTATGATTTGAATTGTTGTTAAAGATTCTTATTTTCTTCCTTAGTGACTTTTCAGATACATTGTGTGTGATGTTGGTTTGCTAAACATTTGTACCTACTGAAACTTAACTGCAAGTACAAATTTTAAAATTCCTATGCCTCCACCTAATAAAATGTGTCATAACCCTTGTATACAAAGGACAAAGAAATATATAGTTACTATTTTTATTTGTGAGTCTTGTTATATTACTTACTTTAGCACTTGTATATAGCTGTTCCATTTGTTTAGTCCTCCAGTCCCAGATGGTAATTATAGGGGCTGCTTGTAAATATTCGGTCTGCACTGTGTAAAAATACACACTGTATCATTTAAGACTGAATATAATGCCTGAATCCGTTGACTGCTCACTTTATACATGCAGTGTGTTTTCTCACTGCTTATTTGTTTGAATTTTACATGAAAGAACTGGAAGTGTCACATAATTTGCTGAAAATTACTGAGTTATCACTCATTGTAACACATAATGAAAAGGAAACTTTTCTTTAGTTTTCATTTAATCATAAGACTGTCAGCACTTTAGGTATAAAAGCAGTACTGACACACTTCAAATTTGTTATTGATTTTAGTTTGATTAACAGTTTTCTGTTCATGTTCTTGCACTGTGATTCAAACAATTTGTATGACAATTTTATGTCATCACAAATGTTTACAAGATTTGATTCCACAGAAAATACAGTTTACCTTAAAAAAGCATTGATGGAAGCTATCACATGGTCTTAATAAACACACCTTAAAATCAAAGTATTCAACATAATAAATATGATTTTGGAGTGATAAATTGTAATTAAATATTGGGATATGCCATAAAAGTTTTTTTCTTTTAATTATGATTTCATAATATGTCACTGTAATCGCTATTAGATGAAAAATAAATATGCCAAGTAAAATTTTCGGTGTCAGTATTTGTTCTGCATTTGAAGAGGAACGATTGTAACATTTATACCTGGGTGCTTTACAATGTCATGTTCACCATTTGAGTATTTTACAAATTGAATGTTGTTGTTGTTGTGTTCTTCAGTCCTGAGACTGGTTTGATGCAGCTCTCCATGCTACTCTATCCTGTGCAAGCTGCTTCATCTCCCAGTACCTACTGCAGCCTACATCCTTCTGAATCTGCTTAATGTATTCATCTCTTGGTCTCCCTCTACAATTTTTACCCTCCACGCTGCCCTCCAGTACTAAATTGGTGATCCCTTGATGCCTCAGAAAATGTCCTACCAACCGATCGCTTCTTCTAGTCAAGTTGTGCCACAGACTCCTCATTAGTTATGTTATCTACCCATCTAATCTTCAGCATTCTTCTGTATCACCACATTTCGAAAGCTTCTATTCTCTTCTTGTCTTAGCTATTTATCGTCCATGTTTCATTTCCATACATGGCTACACTCAATACAAACACTTTCAGAAATGACTTCCTGACACTTAAATCAATACTCGATGTTAACAAATTTCTCTTATTCAGAAACGCTTTCCTTGCCGTTGCCAGTCTACATTTTATATATTCTCTACTTTGACCACCGTCAGTTATTTTGCCCCCCAAATAGCAAAACTCCTTTACTACTTTAAGTGTCTCATTTCCTAATCTAATTCCCTCATCATCACCCAACTTAATTCGACTACATTCCAATATCCTCGTTTTGCTTTTGTTGATGTTCATCTTATACCCTCCTTTCAAGACACTGCCCATTCCGTTCAACTACTCTTCCAAGTCCTTTGCTGTCTGTGACAGAATTACAATCTCATCGGTGAACCTCAAAGTTTTTATTTCTTCTCCATGGATTTTAATGCCTACTCCAAATTTTTCTTTTGTTTCCTTTACTGCTTGCTCAATATACAGATTGAATAGCATCGGGGATAGGCTACAACCCTGTCTCACTCCCTTCCCAACCACTGCTTCCCTTTCATGCCCCTCGACTCTTATAACTGCCATCTGTTTTCTGTACAAATTGTAAATAGCCTTTCGCTCCCTGTATTTTACCCCTGCCACCTTCAGAATTTGACAGAGAGTATTCCAGTCAACATTGTCAAAATCTTTCTCTAAGTCTACAAAAGCTAGAAATGTAGGTTTGCCTTTCCTTAATCTTTCTTCTAAGATAAGTCGTAAAGTCAGTATTGCCTCACGAGTGCCAATATTTATGCGGAATCCGAACTGATCTTCCCCGAGGTCAGCTTCTACCAGTTTTTCCATTCGTCTGTAAAGCATTCGCATTAGTATTTTGCAGCTGTGGCTTATTAAACTGATAGTTCGGTAATTTTCACATCTGTCAACACCTGCTTTCTTTGGGATTGGAATTATTATATTCTTCTAGAAGTCTGAGGGAATTTCGCCTGTCTCATACATCTTGCTCACCAGATGGTAGAGTTTTGTTGGTACTGGCCCTCCCAGGCTGTCAGTAGTTCTAATGGAATGTTGTCTATTCCCGGGGCCTTGTTTCGACTTAGGTCTTCCAGTGCTCTGTCAAAGTCTTCACTCAGTGTCATATCTCCCATTTCATCTTCATCTACATCCTCTTCCATTTCCATAATATTGTCCTCAAGAACATCGTCCCTGTATAGACCCTCTATATACTCCTTCCACCTTTCTGCTTTCCCTTCTTTGCTTAAAACTGGGTTTCCATCTGGGCTCTTGATATTCATACAAGTGGTTCTCTTTTCTCCAAAGGTCTCTTTAATTTTCCTGTAGGCAGTATCTATCTTACCCCTAGTGATATGTGCCTCTACATCCTTACATCTGTCCTCTAGCCATCTGTGCTTAGCCATTTTGCACTTCCTGTTGATCTCATTTTTGAGACGTTTGTATTCCTTTTTGCCTGCTTGACTGCTTGATTTACTGCATTTTTGCTTTTTCTGCTTCCATCGATTAAATTCAGTATCTCTTCTGTTACCCAAGGATTTCTACTAGCCTCGACTTTTTACCTACTTGATCCTCTGCTGCCTTCACTATTTCATCCCTCAAAGCTACCCATTCTTCTTCAACTGTATTTCTTTCCCCCATTCCTGTCAATTGTTCCCTTACTCTCTCCCTGAAACTCTCTACAACCTCTGGTTCTGTCGGTTTATCCAGGTCCCATCTCCTTAAATTCCCACTTTTTTGCAGTTTCTTCAGTTTTAATCTACAGTCCATAACCAATAGATTGTGGTCAGAGTCCACATCTGCCCCTGGAAATGTCATACAATTTAAAATCTGGTTCCTAAATCTCTGTCTTACTATTAAATAATCTATCTGAAACCTTGTAGTATCTCCAGGGTTCTTCCATGTATACAACCTTCTTTCATGATTCTTGAACCAAGTGTTAGCTATGATTAAGTTATTCTCTGTGCAAAATTCTGTGAGGTGCCTTCCTCTTTCGTTTCTTATCCCCAATCCATATTCTCCTACTATGTTTTCTTCTCTTCCTTTTCGTACTGTTGAATTCCAGTCGTCCTTTACTATTAAATTTTCGTCTCCCTTCACTACCTGAATAATTTCTCTTACCTCATCATACATTTCATCAATTTCTTCATCATCTGCAGAGCTAGTTGACATATAAACTTGTACTACTGTAGTAGGCATGGGCTTTGTGTCTATCTTGGCCACAATAATGTGTTCACTATGCTGTTTGTAGTAGTTTACCCGCACTCCTATTTTTTTATTCATTATTAAACCTACATCTGCATTACCCCTATTTGATTTTGTATTTATAACCATGTATTCACCTGTCCAAAAGTCTTGTTCCTCCTGCCACCGAACTTCACTACTTCCCACTATATCTAACTTTAACCTATCCATTTCCCTTTTTAAATTTTCTAATCTACCTACTCGATTAAGGGATCTGACATTCCACGCTCCGGTCCGTAGAATGCCAGTTTTCTTTCTCCTGATAACGACATCCTCTTGAGTAGTCCCCACCCGGAGATCTGAATGGGGGACTATTTTACCTCCGGAATATTTTACCCAAGAGGACGCAATTATCATTTAATCATACTGTAAAGCTGCATGCCTTCAGGAAAAATTATGGCTGTAGTTTCCCTTGCTTTCAGCCATTCGCAGTACCACAACAGCAAGGCTGTTTTGGTTAGTGTTACAAGGCCAGATCAGTCAATCATCCAGACTGTTTCCCCTGCAACTATTGAAAAGGCTGCTGCCCCTCTTCAGGAACCACACGTTTGTCTGGCCTCTCAACAGATATCCCTCGGTTGTGGTTGCACCTACAGTACGGCTCTCTGTATCGTTGAGGCACACAGGCCTCCCCATCAACGGCAAAGTCGATGTTTCATGAACCTTGCAAAGCAACTAAAAGAGTAAGCTAATGGTTAAAGCAGAAAAGTTCGTGAATAAAATCTTTTTGTCCCAGTTTTTTTCTGATTTAGTGTCAGCAATTATGGGATTGCTTTTAATTCAAAGTTGGAGTTAACTCATTAATAAAAACAGAAATTCTTCATCTAAAAATGGCTTTCATTTTCACAACATAGCTGTATACTTATCCTCCAGATCATAAATCCTGTAAAGGAGACAACTTGCTGTTCATTCAAAACTACAGGGTTAATAACACGTTTAGAAATACAGAAGTTCTTACATTTTTTGTCAACTTATGTCTTTACTTACCCCTGAGCTCTGAAAATTTGTTAGGGAAAATGCTAGACCTCGTCTGGAAATTTCACTTGAGGAGACTTATGGCAACCCTGTGATGGTACAGTTGAGCATACGTCTGCGAGGCATCCCGCACGTCTGCTCAAGTCACACTGATCCATTACCTTTGCTTTATAGAGACAACAAGAGCTGCAGGCACATTTTACCGGTAGGTGGTGTCGTGCTACGAAATAAATGTTGACCTTGAACCCACAGGCCGAAGTGCTAATCATTTCTGCAGAAACACGCAACAGAAATCAGTATTTACACTAGCTTTTGAGATCTTGCTCTTTCTCTAGTAGAAGCACAAATTCACACACACAACCATACATACATCCAAACGTACACTCCCACAGTGGCTGCAGGTGTGTGGATATGTGTACTTCTATTAGAGAAAGAGCAAGAGTTTGACAGTTAGTGCAAATGCTGTTTTCTGTGGCTCGATTCTATGCACCATACGTCACTGAACTATAGGTGAGGGGTTGCCTTTCCTTAATTTTATGTGTTATTCCAGCTGGGTATTTCCAGTGTTGTTCTACAATCAAAAAGATTTGTAGCATAGTTCCAAATTATGTGCTGAGCGAGGCTGAGAGGAATGTAAAAGACCCACTGTGGTTCAATAGCCAAGTCAGAAAGATTTTGCAAAATTGAAAAAATCCTCAGCACAGATGTAAGTGAATTAAAAGTGTAGTTTGAAAATAAAATCAGAACAAAGCCAAAATCGATGTAAGGAGCACAATTCTAGAAGTGTTAAGAGAATTCAAAACTAATATTTTACCAGCTGATCTTATGAAAAATTCTAAGAAATTATGGTATGTAATGTTAGTAAGTTGATTGAAATCATCAGTTCCGTTGTTCAGTGGCCACACAGGCACCAAAATGGAAGAAAGCATGGAGAAGACTGAAATAGTTTTCTTCCCAAATCGTTTCTCTGTGGAAAATAATAATGTGGCACCTCCTTTCGAGCATTACACAAATACTGAAATGTCAATATTCGTGCACTAGAGAATCAACTAGGCCACTCAGCAGTGGAAAGGCATCATGGCTGAATGAGGTACCTCTGACGTTGTATTTTGAGTCATAAATACAATAATAAAATTCTGTAATTATTGCAGTGACATGTTTTACAGGTGGATTCTTCAGGAAATATCAGGCTGTACTGAATACCAGGCTCATGGCAATAGGGATGGATGGTGAAACGTAAAAGATGTTCAGAGGGAACAGTAATATTTCCAGGCCAAATGCAGAGTAAGAGAGAGCCAGGCAGACACGGCCATTCTTTTCATCAGCAGAATTAAACAAAAAGAGCCAGATGGACACAAATCACAAGAAAGAGGCAACGGCATGGGCAGGTGATCTAAGGCTGTCTGCTCTGCATCAGCTGCTGACTGCAGGGTAGTAGAATTCACAAGTGACTCCGCCCAGCCAGACATGAAGCCCCCATGGCTTTTCTCCCAGGCCTCTCAGTTTGTCATCGCAATAATACTGGTCTGTACGGGCTCCGTACTAACGTCGAGTTTCGGGCCAACAATCTGCCACTTGTGTAGTGGCTCAGGTTCCTGTCTGTAACCACTAGGTACTGATGGTCAGAGTAGGTGTATTTGTACGAGGTGTCTCCCCGGTCGTGCACACGAGTTATTTTTATTATTTAAAGTTTACACAGAGGCCACTTTTTTCATCTGTTGCCTCTCAGCTGACGTGATAACAGTCAGCCGGTTCACACCAAAATACAACAAGCCATTGTCAGCAAAGCCACCTGCCCAATGAAATCGTGTCGCAGGATTACCTGGCTTGTGGAACTGAGGGTTGTCAGAGCCATGACCAGAAAACATTGCTCTCTTCTGTTCTGAACTACCTTCTGGAGCAGATGCTAAATGGCTCTACCTTTTAATTTTCCCTTTTCCTTTTAGATGGGTCTGGGGCTGCTGGAGTTATCTTACCGCAGTCCCTGGCATGCCTTGTCATGTAATCCCTGTAGAAAATAAACTGATATCATTTCTTTTTCTAAACCAGAGTACTGTGTATTAATTATAAACATGCACTGCATTCCAATCCTGTACACTTTAATTAATTTATCCATTTGTGTCTTCCCTTAGTGTACAAATATGAACATGCTGGATAATTCTGGTAATAAGATTTTGTGAATCACATTAAATTTCTTTATCATTCTCCCACTTGATACTGAATGTCTCTTGGTCTGTGCAAAAAGCCACATTTGAAAATGCAATTTTTCAGCTGGTCATATCTTTCTTTCTATTAATCACAGAGAAAAGGTGTGTTTTGGATAGCCTAGTGACCATTTGTATACTTGTCAGAAAAACGGGTATACTGTAGCTGTCCCACAGAATAGAGTAAAAATTTAAACATTGCACACTTTCCCCAGACAAAATTGAGAAAATGAGCTGGTTCTTTTGCATTGGGTGAGGTGTATGTTGGACTTAAGGTGGCTTAAAAAAGCACCATTTGTTCACTGACAGTTCCTACCAAAACCCCAAAATAACCTTGATATTTTGGTCCCAAAAGTACCAGTTGTGGGACTGGACACTTCTATAATTTCTGTTGGCAAATTCTCAAAATTTGTATAATTTGTTCTTAAGATGATGTCAACACTTGCTCACAGTGTATCTAGTGTAATCAGATTGATCTGTCAGTGGATGCTGTCCTTTAGATCAGGAAGAGTTGAGTTACACCCACGATCAACATGATCTTTCTGGTATCCCCACAACCAAACGTCACATGGATATAGGTTGAAGAATTTGGATGTTGGGCCAAACATCATGAAATTTCCTGTAGATGATGTGCTCATTAGCAAAGGTTTCCCAAAGCAAATCTTTCACCTGGCATGCAACATGTGGTGTTGCCTGCTCTTGTGTGAAAATAGTGTTGTGGATGCAGTTACGTTCTTGCAAAGTTGGAATCATATATTGCACAAGGAGGTCCTTATAATATGCAGATATAACTTACACCTAACAGACTCTCAGGTGTCATCTCCTCGAAGAAAAATGGACTCAAAATGAAGGAGCTTGTGAAACCACACCACATGTTCATATAAGCTGAGTGCAGTGGATGTGCCTGTACAACATGTGGCAGAGCAGAACCCCATAAGTGACTGTTCTGTGCATTCACAGCACTGTGTAGAGCAAAATATGCCTTGTCCATCCAAGGCATATTCTCTGCCCACATGTCATCCATTTCCGTGTGTGCCAAGAAACTAAGGGCAAAGTCACAACATTGGAGCTTATGTTGATGTGTCTTTCGGTACACATTCTGAATCTCGTAGGGATACCAGTGTAAAATTTGACGCAAAATCTTTTGAACTTTCAACCAGGGGGAAACAATTCCCATGACATAGCTGGAGCACTGGCTGCATGGTCAGCTATAGCTACTGTAATTTCATCAACAACTGCCATGTGAATGGACTGCCTCCGTCTTCCTGCTGCACCACCTAATTCATCCGTTTCTTCAAATTTTTTGGTATTGTTTTTAGCACTTTTATTGACATGGGACCCCTTTGTAGCTTTTTCTGCCAACAATATCCCCAAAATGCAGCACTGCTGTTGCTGCCATTTTGATAAAGCAAATTTACCAGGGTGCACAGTCTTTCTTCTCAACAGCCATTGTGTTTTATCAGAAAATTTCAACATCCTTAACCCTTACACCAACAGTCACTTCACAAAAGAAATCAACACACATTGCAAAGTTACAAATTGCACAGTGTCATCAAAACAGGAAACATTCACATTCTGACTGCTTACAACTTTTTACCTGGTGTCCGAAAGTGGAACTTTTTTTCCCACCATACTCCGTGAGTGCACCAATTGGTGAACACACCTTCAATGTCCGGCAGTGCATGCAGCTCACACTGCTGCACTGGGAATACTGTCAGTTTAATTATAGCCACCCAGTATGTTAGAAGTGAAGGGAGCTACATCATTCTCATACAGAATTGGTGAAATCCAACATCGCATCCAATGAACAATGACACATGTTGGTAAATCATGAAAATCGAATATCAGCAAGCATGCATAAAGTTCCATAATATGATTTTGGTTGTCTTCTACAATCCCCCCCCCCCGCTCCCTGCATTGGATTCTACAACAGATTTAATTTTGTTGAGATTTATACTTTCATCAACATTTTAGAGTGCTCACGGACTATGAAACAGGCACATGGACTATGAAACATGTGTGCAGGGATACACACATCTAGATGCTTTTCCTGACTGTAAGCTTGCTTTTACTGAGATATTGTTAGCGATGGCTGATCTCAGTTCTATTTTAAATCTTTTCTTGCCAGTATTATAGATGTTGACAATATTGCCAATGAAAGGCAGTTTTGAGCTATAATTTCCCAATAATCATGTGGTGAAAGTTCCTTAAATTCTTGGCCTCAAATGGCCATGTGCCCATGATCTATACTTGTGGTTCTGGAATAATTATGTTGAGTCATTAACTACCATGGAACTAGGTATGCCGACTGGCACTGTGCCCTTGATATTGCACAAGTTATTGTTGGAAAAAGTTCAAAAATATTGGCATGCCCATTGAGATTTTTAATTTTGTCTTGTGTTCTTCTGCTTCATCCTTGGCCTGTTGTTTTGACTGTCAGTCTCCTAGGATTGGGTCAGCAATGAGGACATCCCTTGTACTGCATGGTCTGCTGCAGTGCAGTTGGTTGACACACTCTCAAGTTTGACCTAATTCTTCTACCAGAGAGTTTTTAAGTGTTCCTTGCTGGTGACTGCTGGCTGGTGTCATGGAAATGTGTGTTTTGCAAAGAAAACAGACTTTATGTGACTCAAAGCAAGGTGTCTACTGCACACAGCTGAAGTTTGGAACACTTCTCAGATTAACCTGAGTAATTAAAGATAATAAGAGAAACATCTATGAAAGTGCCACTGCTAAATGTTCATTTTATCATTGTTGCCTGGTCACTCATAAATAAAAATGAAATGCAGCATCGTTCAATTTTTCACCGAGTGCGGTTCCCCCAATAGTTGTGAATACAACTTGTACATGAATCAGTAGAGGAAAAGACACAGACAGCGACAACAGATAACCAAATATTATTGTTTCAGGGGCTCTTCCTTGAAGGTGCAAGATGGGATAGGGAACTTCGTGTGCTCAACGAATCATATCCAAAATTGCTGTTTGATGTAGTTCCAATAATCTGGTTGAAGCCAGGAGTTAAGGTAACACAATTAAATAATATTTTATAACATTTCTAAGAATTTTTCTTTGCTTTGAAACTAGTGAATCATGTTATACTTGAAACATGTCACATCCACATTAATGAAATTGTTTGGTTGTAACTATTAGAGCAGTACCTTGTGATACTTGGAAAGCAACAACTTAGTGAAAGAGCAGTTCATAAATATCACACCAAATAATGGTACTATTTACATTCCCATACATTTCCATGATAAAAGTGCATTAAGTTACTACATGAATCAAGACATAAGTGTCCTGTGCAGAACATTTTATTTCTGAAAGGAATTAGCAGCTTTTTTTCCATCTTTTGCTTTGTGATTCCTTTTGGTGAGATCTAGACTGCTGCTCTCATGACACAGTTGCGGTAGATATTTCTCTTTTGGCCTTGTGTGTGTCACCCTCCCCTACCCCAAACTCCCTCTCCCTTTTTTCTGGCCATGAAGAAGGATGAACAAAGTTTAAACTACCTTTTATAGAATTAATATTCACTCAGTTGCAGAGTGTGCACTGATTTGAAATTTCCTGGCAAATTAAACCTAAGTGCCAGACCAGGACTTGAACCAACTGTGCTTTCCATAGGAAAGTGCTCTGTCTGCTGATCCATTCAAGCACAACTTGTGGCCCACGCATATAGCTTCACTTTCACTTGTACCTTTTCTCTTATCTTCCAAACTTCATAGAAATGCTGTGCTCCATGGTTTAAATCTGTCAGGAAATTTCAAAATATAGTTTGTTTAACTAATTCTACTGGCATGGCAGTGGATGAAGCAGACAAATAGAAACCATAAAGCTAGGGCTCCTGCTTCTTCCTTTACCTGGTTTTTCACATCTCTCTCTCTCTCTCTCTCTCTCTCTCTCTCTCTCTCTTTCTCTCTCTCTCTCTCTTTATCTCTCTCTTCTAAAAAAGAAAAAGAAAAAACTGTGAAATGTCTTAGAGCAGGTACAAAGCTGGTATTAAATAAGACTTTATATGATACCTACTACAGTAATGTCATTATGGTTTTGAATTTTGGGTGCCTGTTTGAATGAATTATTATAAATATTTATCTTATGCAAGTCTCAGAAAGTATGAAGCAATCAGTAAATATAATTATTTGAAGAAAATTCATCAACATTTTGAAATGGCGTTAAATTTGATTATTTTAATGTTAAAAATATGCTGTAGAAGTAATAGCTACTTAGAAATTAAACTTTAGTTTTCAGCTGAGAAATTGTTAGCATGCAGGTGGTTGCAGTTATTAAGTGTCAGTGGTGGTAATAATAGACATTGTTATCAAGGACAACAGAACTAAGTTTTGTAGTAATAGTAATAGCTCATATTTTTAAATAAGACTTATAAACTTTCCATTGGCTATGAAATGTAACAGCTAGCAGGTTCTCCTCCACTTTAAATTAAAAGTATATGTTGAGTCTTGTTATCCTAATTCCAAACTGAGAAGTATAATCATAAGTAATGTGAAATATTGTATCTGTTAAATATTATACATGTATATTTCATCAAATTACTATTTATATGGACCCTGAGAGGTCAGTGACTTACCCCAGTTTTTAGAGAGATTTCAAAGTGGCCACCGTACCAATGAGTTTAATAAAAATAAGAGGAGATTCTCTTTTGACAGAGATCTTTGGAGGTGGCAGCAAGAGACTTTGTGCTTTGTTTTGTGTGGAGTGATAATGGTTCTTCTTGGTCCATTGTAACAACCTCAAAATATGAATAAAACGGTTTGGAAACTATAAAAACAATATGTGTAGCACAAATTAATGGCATATAATTGACTGCCTGGCCAGTGGTCATATCACCAGAAAATCTCAATCATCTTTTACACACCAGTGGATGCAGATCAACTCACAGTGCCAACAGTGCACAAAGTGGAGAGGAACTTTTCAGCTAAGATTATAAAAAAGTATTAATTGTTTTACTCAGCAAATTTGAAAAAAAAACTGGCTATTGCATTCGAAATGTGTATTACTTCATACTAGTGTAGCAAGTATGATTAAAACTACTCTCAGTTTGTGATGTAGTTACTAATTTGTGTACATTAGCACATGATACCAAAATTATTTATGCAACAGATACTTATTTAAATAAGCAATGTTCATATACCGTATATACATGAGTCTTTCATAAAATAAATACTGTTAGCCATCTGTCCATATTAAATAAATATTGTCACAGTGATCATGTGTGACTACTGTCTCAAACTAGTGAGAAATGGTTGACATTGTGAGACTGTCTTCACAGATTTCAAAAAGTTGAGAGTTGCAATTGGCAACAGTTGTTTTTGTGGTTTTCAGTCTGAAAGCTGATGTGATGCAACTCTCCACACTAGGTTATTCTGTGCAAATTTCTTTATAGATACGTAACTACCATATCCTACATCCATCTGAACTTGCCTATTCTATTCCTCTACAGTTCTTACCCCACACACATACTTTGGTTACCATTTTGACGATTCCTTGACGCTTAAAGATGTATCCTGTCAACTGTTCCTTCTTGTAGTCAGATTGAACCATAAGTTTCTTTTTCCCACAATTTGATTCAGTAGCACCACATTAGTTATTCGATCTACGCGTCTACTCTCTGTAGCACCATATTTCAAATGCTTGTTTTCTCTTCCTGTCAGAACTTTTTATAGGCAATGTTTTTTTCTTTTTCTTTTGAAAGCAACATTCCAGACAAATACTTTCAGAAAAGAGTCCTTAACACTTAAATTGGTATTAGATACGAACATATTCTTTGTTTTCAGAAATAATTCTCTACCCAAATTTCCCTTCGATTTCATTCACAGCTTGCTCAATGTGCAGATTTTATGACATCAGGGAAAGGCTACAACCATGTCTCACTCCCTTTTCAAGTCTGGATTCTCTTTCACCTCCTTTGAATTGTATAACTGCAATGTGGTTTCTGCACAAGTTGGTAGGACACATCTTGAGGCATCAAGGAGTTGTCAAAATGATAACCAATCAAAATGATAACCAAAGTATGTGTGGGAGGGTAAGAACTATAGAGGAAGGCTAAGACTTGAATTTGGTAAGCAAGTGCAAATTGGTGCAGAATACGATAGTTATGCAGCAATAAACTATCTCTCTTTATTTTGTCCTTTCTACCTTCAAAATTTCGAACAGTGTAGTCCAGTCAGCATTGTCAAAAGCTTTTTCTAAATCCACGAATGCTATCAACCTATTTTCTAGGATTAGTCACAGATTCAGTACTGCCTCATAGGTTCCTACACTTCTCCAGAAACCCAAACTGAAGTTCCCCAAGGGCAACTTTTACCAGTTTCTCCATTGTTGTGTAATTAATTTCTGTCAATATTTTGCAACCATGACTATTAATTTGATATTGTTGTTGTCTTCAGTCCTGAGACTGGTTTGATGCAGCTCTCCCTGCTACTCTATCCTGTGCAAGCTTCTTCATCTCCCAGTACTTACTGCAACCTACATCCTTCTGAATCTGCTTAGTGTATTCATCTCTTGGTCTCCCTCTACGATTTTTACCCTCCACGCTGCCCTCCAATGCTAAATTTGTGATCCCTTGATGCCTCAGAACATGTCCTACCAACCGGTCCCTTCTTCTTGTCAAGTTGTGCCACAAACTTCTCTTCTCCCCAATCCTATTCAATACCTCCTCATTAGTTATGTGATCTATCCATCTAATCTTCAGCATTCTTCTGTAGCACCACATTTCAAAAGCTTCTATTCTCTTCTTGTCCAAACTATTTACTGTCCACGTTTCACTTCCATACATGGCTACACTCCATACAAATACTTTCAGAAACGACTTCCTGACACTTGAATCTATACTCAATGTTAATAAATTTCTCTTCTTCAGAAACACTTTCCTTGCCATTGCCAGTCTACATTTTATATCCTCTCTACTTCAACCATCATCAGTTATTTTGCTCCCCAAATAGCAAAACTCCTTTACTACTTTAAGTGTCTCATTTCCTAATCTAATTCCCTCAGTGTCACCCGACTTAATTCGACTACATTTCATTATCCTCGTTTTGCTTTTGTTGATGTTCATCTTATATCCTCCTTTCAAGACACTGTCCATTCTGTTCAACTGCTCTTCCAAGTCCTTTGCTGACTCTGACAGAATTACAATGTCATCGGCTAACCTCAAAGTTTTTATTTCTTCTCCATGGACCTTAATACCTACTCCGAATTTTTCTTTTGTTTCCTTTACTGCTTGCTCAATATACAGATTGAACAGCATCGGGGAGAGGCTTCAACACTGCCTCACTACCTTCCCAACCGCTGCTTCCCTTTCATGCCCCTCGACTCTTATAACTGCCATCTGTTTTCTGTACAAATTGTAAATAGCCTTTCGCTCCCTGTATTTTACCCCTGCCACCTTTAGATTTTGAAAGAGAGTATTCCAATCAACATTGTCAAAAGCTTTCTCTAAGTCCACAAATGCTAGAAATGTAGGTTTACCTTTCCTTAATCTATTTTCTGAGATAAGTCATAGGGTCAGTATTGCTTCACGTGTTCCAACATTTCTGCAGAATCCAAACTGATCTTTGCCGAGGTCGGCTTCTACCAGTTTTTCCATTCATCTGTAAAGAATTCGTGTTAGTATTTTGCAGCTGTGACTTATTAAACTGATAGTTCGGTAATTTTCACATCTGTCAACACCTGCTTTCTTTGGGATTGGAATTATTATATTCTTCTTGAAGTCTGAGGGTATTTCGCCTGTCTCATACATCTTGCTCACCAGATGGTAGAGTTTTGTCAGGACTGGCTCTCCCAAGGCCGTCAGTAGTTCCAATGGAATGTTGTCTACTCCCAGGGCCTTGTTTCGACTCAGGTCTTTCAGTGCTCTGTCAAACTCTTCACGCAGTATTGTATCTCCTATTTCATCTTCATCTACATCCTCTTCCATTTCTATAATATTGTCCTCAAGTACATCGCCCTTGTATACTCCTTCCACCTTTCTGCTTTCCCTTCTTTGCTTAGAACTGGGTTTCCATCTGAGCTTTTGATATTCACACAAAAGGCTTTCTTTTCTCCAAAGGTCCCTTTAATTTTCCTGTAGGATTAATTTGATGGTACTATAATAGTAATGCCTGTCAGCAGCTGCCATGTTTGGAATTTTAACACTTAATGCTCCATCTTTTAGAAAGCCAGTTTTGTTTTTTCCTTATGATCACATCTTCCTGAGTAGTCCCTACCCACTGATCTCAATGGCGGACTATTTTACCTCCAGAATATTTTACCCAAGACGAAGTCATTACCATTATGCCACACGAACTCTCAGGAAAAAGAAATAACATTTGTAGTTTCCCCTTGCTTTTGGATGGTAACAGTTCCAGTTAATGTTACAAAGCCAGATCAGTCAGTCATCCAGACTGTTGTCACTGCAAATGCCGAAAAAGTTGGTGCTCCTGTTCAGGAATATCTTGTTTGTATGGCCTCTCCATAGATATCCCTCCACTGCGGTAACACCTAGGATAAGGCTACCCGTATGATTGAGGTACGCAAGCTGCCACACATTGGCTAGGACCATAGTTCTTGGTAGGGGGGGGGGGGGGGGGGGGGGGAGTTAGCAGTAATAAGGTTAGGAGTAGACAGTGGACTAGATGGCCAGACTGTGGTCAAATCTGGCAGTCTTCTAGATTTAGTATAGATACCCATTTAGTTCAAGAACTATCTGGCAAGGTAAGGAAGAAAGTACAAGATGAAGCTAATACTGGTCCAAGGGTCCAAGGTTTAAAAAGTCATCCTGCTTGGGAGTGATCTTGAAAGGGGAATGTCAAATAGAACTCCCTTGATGTGTCAAATAGAACTCCCTTGGTGGTGAATGCCAAGTAAGTAATATTTTTAAGGAATCAGCAAGTCACCTGTGTATCGGGACCTTGGGGGAAATATCTTTGTAAAGAAGATAATGTTGTGATTATTTTTTGTTTTTAAATTTTTTTGCCCTACAGAGAATGCTTCTCGCACTATGTTGGAAATCGTATCACTCACTGTACAAACCAACACGTCCTGGAAGAATAATTCTGCCAAACATTTAATGCAGACCCCAAGCATCACCAATAAACTGAGATGATCATACATGTGTATGATAAATGAATTACCAGCATTTGATTGCACTAAACATGACATGTGAATAGTAAATAGTGAATAGTGTTTTATTCGTCTCATAACATACAATTTCTAATCATATGATTAGTGTACAGGAGACACATCAAAAAAATGGATAACACAACTTAAGCCTAATTGGTACAAAGAATTTTAACATTAATATAAACTTTTCTTTTTCTTTCCTCCCTTTTGTGAAGGACAGCTACATTTACACACAAGATTATATGTAAATTTATCCTGCTCAAATGTTCAGTTCATCCTTCATGAACTCCTCAACAGAGTAGTAGCAGCATTTGACAAGTATATCATATAGCTTCGTTTTCAGTGTCTCTAGGTTCATACTCAGAACATTCTTTCCTTTTAGCTTGTTATGAATTTTCATTGCCATATACTGAGGAGACTGTGCATATAGGTTTAAGTAATGAGTGGGAAGCATAAAATTGTCTTTGTTTCTCGTGTTATAAGCGTGATTGAAACAGTTTTTCTCGAATAACTCTAAATTGCTATGTAGAAAGATGATAATATCGTAGATGTATAAGGAGGGAACTGTTAATAACTGTTGATTTTCAAATAGGGGCGACATGATGTCCGTGGATGGGCAGTACACATGTTCCTTATTATTCTTTTCTGTATCTTTAGTATGCACAATATATTGCTTGAATTTCCCCATAAAATTATACCGTACCTTACAACTGATTGAAAGTAGCTGTGGTATGCAATTTTCCTTGTATTCATGTCTGTTGCACCAGCTAATATTTGCATAGCAAATGCAAAGCTACATAATTTGTTTAACAAGTAGTCAACGTGTTTATTCCAACTTAAATTTTTATCTAGATTTAACCCTAAAAACTTCACAAAATCCACTTCTTCTATATCCTGATTTTTATGAGTTATTTTTATTTCTTGGGGCTTTGACTGTTTTGTTCTGAATTGGACCATGTGGGTTTTGGGGATGTTCAATCTTAATCCATTCAGTTGGAACCATGTTTCTAGTTTGTTCATTGTGTTTATTATGTAGAGAGGGATGTTTTCTGGCTCCTGGTTTTCAATTAATACAGATGTGTCATCTGCAAATAAAATCGATGGAGCATTTATATTGTTCGGTAAATCATTAACATAGAACAAAAACAAAATAGGTCCTAGTATCGAGCCTTGAGGGACACCTTGGGCTACTGTTTTCCATTTTGAATAGTAATTTGCTGCGTTTGATGAGACAATCACTCTTTGTTCCCTATTTGATAAGTATGAAGTAAGCCAATTTAGAACATTACCCTTGATCCCATACTTGTCAAGCTTATAGATGAGTAGTGCATGATTTACAGAGTCAAAGGCTTTTGTGAGATCACAAAATATTCCTGCAACTTTATTATGATTGTCTAATGATGTGCTGATCTTGTCGATAAACTTGTTAATTGCATCAGTAGTACTTTTGCCATGCTGGAAACCAAATTGGTTCCAGAATGAGATTTTCACTCTGCAGCGGAGTGTGCGCTGATATGAAACTTCCTGGCAGATTAAAACTGTGTGCCCGACCGAGACTCGAACTCGGGACCTTTGCCTTTCGCGGGCAAGTGCTCTACCATCTGAGCTACCGAAGCACGACTCACGACCGGTACTCACAGCTTTACTTCTGCCAGTATCCGTCTCCTACCTTCCAAACTTTACAGAAGCTCTCCTGCTGTGAGTACCGGTCGTGAGTCGTGCTTCGGTAGCTCAGATGGTAGAGCACTTGCCCACGAAAGGCGAAGGTCCCGAGTTCGAGTCTCGGTCGGGCACACAGTTTTAATCTGCCAGGAAGTTTCACCAAATTGGTTTTCCGTAATAATATCATATTTCTCTATAAAATTTCGAATCTGCATAGCAGCAGCATTTTCAAAGATTTTTGATACAGACTGGAAGGAGGGAGATGGGACGATAATTCCCCATATCCTCTCTTGACCCTTTTTTGAGCAACGGTTTTACTTCTGCATACTTCAGCACCTCTGGGAAGCTTCCTTGTTCAAAAGATTGGTTTATTATTTTAGATAGCAGGTATCCTATTATTTTACACACAAATTTAAGGACTTTTGCTGGTATTCCATCCCAACCTGCAGAATTTTTGTTTTTTAGTTTTAATATAATTTTTTCTACATCTATTGTTGAAACTGTTTTGAATTTTGTGCAGCATTCAGAATTATGATTTAGTCCAAAGGGACATACATTGTTCTCATAATCTGCAACATTAACCTCTGGTTAATGAAGAACTCATTGAAGCATTCTGAAATTTGAGCTGGATTTACAATGATCTCATCTTCAAGCTTAATTGTACTAATTCCATGTCTTGAGGCTTTGATACCTAATTCGTGTTTTACAACTGAGCACACTGCCTTTGATTTATTCTCATGTTTTAAGATTAAATTATTATTTGTCATTTGCTTTGCTGCTTTGACAACTTTCTTAAATGTACTTTTGTATCGTTTAACATATTCAATAAATTCAATTTTTTTATTATTATGTCTTAGTTCCTTATGTAGCTGCCTTTTCTTAGCACTGGAGATTTTTATACCTTTAGTGATCCATTTTAATTTTGTCATTTTATTAAAATAAGTTTTTTGTGGAAACATTTCATTGAAAACACTTAGAAAATCCCTTAGAAATGCTTCAAAATTTGCTGTGCATGAAATATTTTTATTGAAGTGCCATTCTGTCTGCTTGAGCTTATCATGGAATAGAGTCAAAGTTTCTTGGTTGAAGATCCTTTTTACATAAGCTTTTTTACATGGGACTTCTCTACCTGCTCTGGGTAGCTCAATGAATAATGCTGAATGATCAGAAATTCCTAGATCTAGACAAAATTTATATCCATCTTCAAATACGTAATTTGTTAAAATATTGTCAATGCATGTAGCCGACTGATCATTTTCTCTTGTAGATTCAGAAAAATTAAATTTGAAGCCATATTTTTTATTAAGTCTGTAAATTTTGATACCTCACATGTTTCATTCAACACATTGATGTTGAAATCAGCAGCAACCACAATTTTTTCCTCTTTTCTTTACTGAGGTATTCTAACAAACTCTGAAATTTACGTAGGAAACACTCGGTTGTCACCTTCCCTGAGATTCTATAAATTGATATTATAACAACATTTAAGTCATTTTACTCAACACAGCAACCCTCAAAAATACATTCTTCATCAAAACAATTGAAGTCACATCTTACATGGTAATCTAAATCAGAATGAATGAGTATGCATGAACCTCCTCGTGACTTATTTATCCTACAAAAGTTGGTAGCTGCCTTGAAGTTTTCAATTTTATTTAAGATTTTTATGGTATCACTACTAAGCCAGTGTTCATTTAAACAAATTACTTTAACATTTAGAAATTCAGATAAAAAAACTTGTAGCTCATCTAACTTAGAGCTTCTGTCACATGAGTATTCAGCACTTAAACCATTTATATTACAATGCATTATATAGTTACTACTAAGATCATCAATATTATTTTTTAAAGACCTAATATTTAATAATGAGCGATCCTCACAAAAGGGTATGTCTGGATTCTTCTGTAGAAGCCCATCAGCTTGCTCACTTGTCTTGTGCATTTCTTTGTCACTTTGATATTGTGTACTTACATCCATAGTTACATTCTTGATGGCACTGGGTCTGGATGGGGTCTACATCTAAATCTTTCCTGGGAAAAGGTTACATACATCACTAAATTCATGAAGCATTCAGTTTAACCAAAGCACTGTCTATCCAATCCCTGTGTTACCAAAATCATCACTAATGTCTTTTAGGGTAAATGTTCCTGAAAGGCATGTTTGCTAAATGACTACTGTCACAGTAGCAGTAGAACAAAATACTGTAGCATAGACAACTTTCTTAATGAAAACGTAACAATCATAAAAAATAGGAAGGTAAGCTTGTTCACATCTTTAAAAAACTGGAAACCTAAAGGTATTATAGATAGTATTACCAGATGCTCTCAGTTCTTTGGCTGTTTGTTCTTTTACAGTATGTAACAATCTGTCTTTTCCTACTTTGTTAAATCATTAATACATGCGTAGCATTTAGTATATAATGTAAATATATGTGTGTTTCAGGCCAATTTTATTCCTAAACCAACATATACCTGCCCGATATACAAGACTAGTGCAAGACGAGGTGTATTATCAACAACTGGTCACTCTACAAACTTCGTTATGTTCATGGAATTCCCCAGTGACAAGCCACCACAGCACTGGATTAATCGTGGAGTTGCTTGTCTCTGTCAGCTGGATGACTGATTCTTATGTATCAGTTTTACTATCATATTTCTTACACAGTATGTAATTTTCAACTGAAATATATATGATTGTAGGAGTGTGAAACATTTTTTCAGCAGTATCTGCATCTAATGACATAAGATTTGAAATTACCTGTTGCACAAATACAGGATATTTTCTGTGAGATTTATGACTAATATTTTCCTTTATAATTCAAAAATCCAGCATCAGTAAGCATAACAGCTGCCCAGAATACACAAAGGTTGTAGATTTTTGTGAAAAAGAGTTCACTGAACTTCCCATTTAGCAGTGGCTTATTGTGTAATAAATAATGCAAAGTTCTTTTGAAAAGGCGGCAGGTCATGTTTTTAAAATACACTCTGCCTTGTGGCAAACTCAGTCACACATATATTCAATAGTTGGTTGACCCTTTGCATCCGATCTGAAGTCTTGTGTCTTGAAAGTATATGGATTAATGGGCTACATTTATTCCATATTAAAGAAGTGAATAATGAGCCAAAATTTAAATTACCATATCAATTGGGACAGTCAAGAAGTACTGTGCTTCCAAGAGACTTTGAAATCCCATTTGTATCCTATAGATGGTGGTTGTGAGTTACTTCACCACAACCTTATTGCGAGGTAATTGAGCAGCTCAGGGAACACAAAAGCTATCACCACTGCCACGTGTTTTGAATTATAGGTTAACTGGAGCTACCTATGAGAAGCAGAAAGTAATACACTCAACAGACCTCAGGGCAGTGCTACCTGCCATAGGAACATAATGGCAAATGATTGATAACAATGGCCGGTGCTAAGAGAGACTTGTGTACATTTTCTGAGATTATAACCACACTTGACAAGTTACAAGAAAATGAAAATGTTCTTAGTGATCCTGATATCTCTCACCAGGATACTGATTACATTACCAGTGACTCAGATGACTCAGAAGTATGTAAATTTGCAGGTCTGTTGCACTTAATATGTTTTGGAAATATAATGATAAGTGTATGTACATACTATTGTGTTCTGGAAATGAATGAAATATGAGGTTATTACTGAATGGCTGCTGTTCAAGGCATTACAGTGTGTATACACATATAGCTTCATTTATGTTTGTACAAATTACAATGACATCAGCAACATGTAGCGGAACTTTGAATTTCGCCACGCTACACTCGTTCCCTCAGATATAAATTATCTATATGAGCGATGTTTAAAGCTTTCCCGGCGTACTGATTGTTCCATAAAAACACGGGAGAACTGCTGGATATCAGTAACTTCCTGCCACGATATTTCGGCGCAGAGTCTTCTGGTCATCTTCAGGTGAATGCCACTGTAGTAGTACTACTACAGTGGCATTCACCTGAAGATGGCCAGAAGACTCTGCGCTGAAATATCGTGGCAGGAAGTTACTGATATCCAGCAGTTCTCCCGTGTTTTTATGGAACAATCTGTATGAGCACTCAACGGCAGAGAAAATATATAAGAAAATGAATGTACTAAAATTGTAACTTTTTTTGTTTTTCTACCCGCTTTTGTCTTTGAGAGCGGAAGCTTAACTTACTTATTAGCTAGTCGTGGTCAGATTAAGACGAAAAAACTCATTGATGTGCAGACATATTGTGGAATTTGGTATGAAATTCGGAGGCTGGAAGTAGCAACGTAAAATAAATTGCATTCAATACCAAGATGGTTTTGATTTGTGTAAATTAGTGATTCCTGGACGATTGCAAAATTTCGGAGCAGCTATGACTTTTCACGCAGAAATGAAACAGGAAATTTTTGGAGAACAAGACCTGGCACCACACGAGAGAAGACATGTTAACATGGTAAAGAATGAACTCTTATCTACGCCATTTCCCCCTGTTAATCACATTTTGTTATTCTTTGTTCTCTTTCAAATAATTTTTGTAGTGGAAATTGGTTTGACTTTTGCTCAGAAATGCCACAAGGACCACCCCAACAATAGCTTTTCCGAATCACGAAGTCCGACTTGCATTTCATTCTTTCCCTTTTTCACAGTCATTAACCATTTTAAAACCCCTTTTTATTCACGATTTCTTCCCACATTTTCAACCTTTTCTTTTCTTCTCTTTTTCTTTTTTATTAACCACTACAAACAATAATAATAATTCTAATAATTCGGGTAGTCTGCGACAGCTTTTGAATTGGCCTTAATATTGAGCAGTCTGTCACTGTCTCAGATATGTGTCATGAAGGGGCAGGAGAACAGACAGATAGGTCTCCTCAGAAAATGACGAGGTGCACCTCACAGCAGAAATTTAAGCAGAAGAGGTGTAATTTAGGCAAAGAATATGTATTTCATTCTGGAAAAACTACAGATAAAAAGGTAAGACCTAACTGCTACTGTACTCTTAAATGTTTTGAGAAAGTAGGTGAAAGCAGTGTGAGCAAACATTCAAAAAATTCTGGGAAATTGGTGACTGGTGTTCAGAATGTACCTTGCTGTGGAAGATGACTTCCGAATACTCATCATCTTCACTCACCAGTGAGACATTACAGTATGTCATGACATGTGGCATAAAGTAAGTTTCAGGAAATATGGGAGGCAAAATCCAGGCCTTCCTCTCTGATTAAAATATGATGCGCTCGTACGCATTGAAAAGAAGAAAGCTGTTGACATTCTGTCCCTCTTAGATTACTTCCTTCTGTTCATCATGGAGTTTTCTTGTCACTTAAGCCAACACATTTGGACAATGGACATGTCTGTGATGAGAGTAAGATGGGTGAAGTACTTTCAAGCAAGTTAAACCTTCTCGTAACTTTGTGCAAGGGTTCTCATATGATTATGTTTTGTTATTAATGCACATGATTTGGGTAACATAATGGTATCTCCATTACAATATGTAGTGATACATGTTGCTATAAAGAACAGCAACATGTCTTGTTTTCCTTTTTCCATTTTCCAGGCTGATGAAAGATGTGCTTGTGAAAAATGTGACTTTAATTAGTAGTGGAGTAAAGAGCATCTACTGTGCCCAGGGTTGTTGAAATTTATGTATAGATATGAGAAAGAAAAATGTGGACTCAGTGTAGAAAGCTGTGACAGACGCTTTGTTTGGACTCATCAGTGAGGGGTCCCTTGCACTTTGCAGTTGTGCTGTGGCAGTGCTGTGGACTCCAGAGAAGGAAGGGGCCTGGAGTCAAGTAGGAACTTATGGTTTTGGTGAAGCATTGAAGCGTCATGTATGAACATGTTGTTAGAAAAGCTTTGTTAGTTATCAGTTGTTGTGAGTTGATAACTTACATGAATAAGTATAGAAAAAGTATGGAAACAGTGTTTTGTGATTTTGTAGAACCAGTCTTATAGCCCTTGCCCCTCTGCAATCAGAAACAAAGTCAGCAGTTAAATACGTAGCACTGCACAGTGCAAGGTGACTGACTCTTCCATATCTCCCGGGATCTCACGTATTTGCATATTTTGTTGTAATCTTCTGACTCTCATATTTTCAGGCTCATTTGGCATTTTTCTCCAGTTTTTAACTTTATTTCTTTTGCATTAGTACAAATATTTTTTGAGTATTTGAACATTGTGTGCATGGTCAGAATTCATTGAAATGTTGGACAACTGATTCTATATTGACATTATGTCTATCAGTTATCTTAGAAATGATCAACTGATGCTTGGCGGTTAGACATGACTTCATTTCCGTGCCAGTGCTTCCTGTGAATCCTTGTTCAAGATTTTATGATGGGCGGTGAGGATGAAGCTAAAATGTTACCAAAAAAAGAAAACGAAGTGTATCTGTACATATTTTACAAAGTGGGAAGCTTTATATTGCTTCTAAAGCAAACTGCTCAGACTGCAAACATGAGTTTAGCATCACACATGGCAGCAAGAATGATTTTGTACAGAATATGAATACTTCAGGTGATAAATTATTACTATATATTCCAAAAAATATATATATCTTACTATTCAGTGCGTAGTAATTAGTTGTTGGCAATTTTCTGAGTTAACTTCTTGTATTTGGTTGTACATCACCAAAGCAAAGCCAATGATCTCACTACTTCATCCAAAATAACTTCAGCTCTCCTCATTGAGCAAAGGCCTAACAAACAATGACATGCAAAACCATTGCTGGTGAACTTTCATTAGTCTGTTACACAGTACAACACAATCTAAACTAGAGGATCTTGTACTGTGCGATCAGACTAATGAAGAACATGTTCAGTGAATCTAATGTGTCAAATAAAATATCTTGCAAATGAACTAAAGCTGAACTGATCGTAATGAACATATTGCCTCCAAGAAGTGAGAACGATTTTTTGGAAATTTTAAATGACCCTTAAAATGTAGCATGTTCTTGTCTTTAGCAACAGATGCCTCCAGTCACCTAAACAAGAAAAGGTTTCCATTTGTAATGCAATATTTTGATCCCTTTAGTGGAATTCAAAACAAATTGCCGGATTTCGTAGAACAGGCAGATGAAGCTACAAAGGATGTCCATAGGTTGTTACAAATAGTCACTGAAGTCAAATAATTTGCATGGCAGTAATAGATCATGATACTATGCTGATGGTGTCAATAAATTATGGCAAGCACCATTCAGTCAGGAAACTATTAAGTAATGAGAATGATAAAATCCTCAAAGCCAGTTGTTTTAACCATATTCTCCATAATGCTATGAAATGTGCTTGCACTTGTTTACAATATGTAGATGTTGAAGTGTTAGTATTGAAAATATATAGTCACTTTCTGTTCTGCCAAATGAAGCGAAACATTAAAATCATTTTTTGAATTTGTTGATGTTGAATGGCAGAAATCCTCTGACATGTAAATACTAGATGGTTATCTCAGTACTAGATGTTACCTCTCACATCCACTGTAGAAAGGCTTTCAAAAATTGCAAGCCTATAAAAAGCTATTTTAAAAGCGTAGATGATTCAGACCATCCTAATGTCTTGAAACAATATTTTTGCAATAAAAATACAGAAATAGCCACAATTTTTCAGGCTTATTTGAGCTTCTTTGTGAATATTGCAAATGTTTTCTTTCAAAAAGCAAAGTATTTGAAAAATTACGATCTTAGTATTCTGGAATCTCATGAAGCTGTACATTTACTAATTAGCGAAGTAAGACAGAGAAAGGAAGATAGATGTTTAGGTAGTGGTATTCATAAATTGTTAGTCACTGTTCTTGATTCAAATCTGAAATCTACTGGTGCTGGTTAACTGTGATTGTGAACAGAATGGCATATTTCCTCAATCTGCTTTCACTCTCATATGTCACACGAGTGATACCACGGACCCCATCACTGCCCCACCGGCTGCATTACTCCCCACACCCTAGCTCGCACCGAGATATGCCGATGCCACCGCGTGCCGGTACAGATGCACAATGTGACTGTTTTATCACAATCACACATCGACAGCTTCCAGGATGTCACAACAAATGCATTAACAGCACTATGACCACAAGACGGATATCAGAATTACATCCCGATTGCTACAACAGCTGCTCGGTCAACGAACGGCATCAAGTTTGAGCCAGACATCGACGCCACACCGTGCTGACAAGTACGACAAACAGCGGCCACATCTCATCAGATCGTGTCTGTTGGTCTGAGCAATGCCACGCAAATGCTGCACGGCAACAACTCAGTGGGACCGACACAAAGTGACCACTACGGGAATTACGCATCATCTACGAAACTCCACCTGCAGCCCATTCACACAGACTCACCAGAAGTGCGGTTTGCTTTGTGCGAGTGTACGACAAGGACGGCAGGGATCGAGGATGACCGGAGTGAGCTGTTAATACTTGTCAACCGTCTCGGCGAACAAGCAGATCTCGTCAGCAACCTACTGCTAAATGCTGCAACTGCGCACAAGCAGGAGATGAAGAAAGTCACTAATATTGCAACAATTATCACACACACCACAGCAACAACTGCACCTCGTCATAAACGAGACTACGCAGGACAATGACATGCCATCAGCGTTACGGTGCAAACTGCACCTTAAAATTGATAACAACCTATTACCAGTCCGGGTCCTACGGTCATTACGGTCGCTCGAGCTCCCAGGGAAAATACAGATGGCACTTCTAGTACACGCGGACACACCACTGGAAATGTGCCTACAACTGGCCGACGGGGTGCCGGCGCTCGCACGCCACTGGACACCGATCGGTGCCGGGACACCTACCTACGGTCACCGTGCCAGTTACGCATACGGTGCCCAACAGACTAGGACGGCAGCAGTGGCAGACACAGTGCAAAACACTGCGCACAGATCCCGAGCAACACCCACCTCCCCCTGCAACCGGACCTCTGTCGCCTCGCAGGCCGCGGCCACTGCGACACCACAACAATCACGGCACACGGACCTGACTCCGGCAGGGAATAAACGGACGAGGGAGACGGCCGATGCCCGGGCCACCACAACACGGCCCAGCCAAACCAAATCGATAAGCAGCTACTGCCAGTTTCACATTCAATTCGGCACTGACCCACACCACTGCTGCCCTGGTGGACTGGCCTAGGCACACCAGCCCACCTTCCTACAACAAGCTGCCCTTCTACTGGAAGTACCAAAGCACATAACATGCCACACACACACTTGTAGATGGCACACAACTGTTTGTTTATGACCGCTGGCTACACCAGTACCTGCTGCTCGATACAGGTACGGGCGTCAGCACACTACTCCCACATCTCACCACAGCCATACGACACTGAGCAGCAAACGATTCGGTAATACAGTTAACGGGGACAACCTTCGTGGTGCTCTGGCTAGACGACTGCACACCGCGTCCACGGACTTTCTTTGTGACCGAAACGGTGGAACTGGTGCTCGGAGTGGACTTCCTCCGTCATTACCACCTCGTCCCGGATCTCAGCAGGGCTCTGTTACAACGAGGCGATGGACTACATCCTATAGCCATTGTCTGCATTGACAGTCTGCCATCCACCACAGACCCTCCTCCTCCACCGCTAGATAAGTCGACCCCAGCGGATCTTACATTACGACGTGCAACAGTGTGTGATGAACTCCGTAGCATACGAGAACATCTGTAAAGAGAACATCAAAACATTTATAGAGAATGAGCAGCTATGCAGCCATCATCATGAACTGGTCAGCTGACATTGAAGAATTTATGTAGAGGGTGGTATAACCAGACCTTCAGACAGTGCATAGGCATCACCTATCATTATGCAGCAAAAGAAAGATGGTACACGGTGCCTCTGCGGTGACTACCAGTACCTCACTGCCAGAACAATTATAGATAGCTACCCAGTTATGAATATGCGAGATTTCACGCACGAGTTGGCAGGGGCAATCATCTTTAGCATACTGGATGGTACAAGAGCATACTCCCAAATATCTATGGCCCTGGAGGACGTTCACAAACCGACCATTATCACTCCATTCGGTTTATATGAACCCTTATTCATGCCTTTTGGGTTGAAAAACACAACACAGACATAGCAAAGATTGTTTTTCCATGAGCCACACTGTTACTGTTATTTAGATGATTTAATTATATTCTCAAAATCCAGAGAGTAGCACAAATGACACCTGTGTGGAGTATGCAACAAGCTGTCACAACTCGGGGTGGAAATTAATACTGACAAATCCCAACTGTGACAGCCTCGCGTAACATTCGTCACGCACTACCTTCACCAGATGCTCATCTTATCATTACATCAGAAGTGAGTGACCAAGCAATAGGCACTGTATTACAGCTGGAAGTGCCAGGGATGACTCAACCTCTCCGTCTTTTCTCAAGGAAACTGACAGACTCTCAAAGGAAGTGGTCAACCTTTGACAGTGAACTACTGGCCGTGTACGAAGTGGTGTGCGACTTCTGCGAGGATACTGGAGGGAGACCACTTACTATCTATACAGACCATCAACCATTAGCTGACGCAGTAAAGAATCCATCTGCCAACGTCACACCATATAGGTTTAGGCACTTGGATCACATCTCACAGTTCATAACAAACGTTTGCCACGTGCACGGAGTGGATAATATTGTTGCTGGCTAACTGTCGTGCCTAGCGGCCATGAACACTCAACTGGATTTCGAAAACCTCACAGACCCACAGGCAACCTGGAACGATTCTTGTCAGGCGGTGACATGGGATTACAAGTACAACAATGCCCAGTGCCCAGAACCAACAAACTAGTTTGGTGTGACATGTCAGGGGGGAGGAAATGACCTTTTGTCTCTGCCAAATATCACGGAACAATATTTGACTTACTCCATAACTTAGCTCACCCCGGAGTGTGCCCCATGACAAAACTAGTTTCGGAGCATTATGTGTGGCCAAATACACTCCTGGAAATTGAAATAAGAACACCGTGAATTCATTGTCCCAGGAAGGGGAAACTTTATTGACACATTCCTGGGGTCAGATACATCACATGATCACACTGACAGAACCACAGGCACATAGACACAGGCAACAGAGCATGCACAATGTCGGCACTAGTACAGTGAATATCCACCTTTCGCAGCAATGCAGGCTGCTATTCTCCCATGGAGACGATCGTAGAGATGCTGGATGTAGTCCTGTGGAACGGCTTGCCATGCCATTTCCACCTGGCGCCTCAGTTGGACCAGCGTTCGTGCTGGACGTGCAGACCGCGTGAGACGACGCTTCATCCAGTCCCAAACATGCTCAATGGGGGACAGATTCGGAGATCTTGCTGGCCAGGGTAGTTGACTTACACCTTCTAGAGCCCGTTGGGTGGCACGGGATACATGCGGACGTGCATTGTCCTGTTGGAACAGCAAGTTCCCTTGCCGGTCTACGAATGGTAGAACAATGGGTTCGATGACGGTTTGGATGTACCGTGCACTATTCAGTGTCCCCTCGACGATCACCAGTGGTGTACGGCCAGTGTATGACATCGCTCCCCACACCGTGATGCCGGGTGTTGGCCCTGTGTGCCTCGGTCATATGCAGTCCTGATTGTGGCGCTCACCTGCACGGCGCCAAACACGCATACGACCATCATTGGCACCAAGGCAGAAGCGACTCTCATCGCTGAAGACGACACGTCTCCATTCGTCCCTCCATTCACGCCTGTCGCGACACCACTGGAGGCGGGCTGCACGATGTTGGGGCGTGAGCGGAAAACGGCCTAACGGTGTGCGGGACCGTAGCCCAGCTTCATGGAGACGGTTGCGAATGGCCCTCGCCGATACCCCAGGAGCAACAGTGTCCCTAATTTGCTGGGAAGTGGCGGTGCGGTCCCCTATGGCACTGCATAGGATCCTACGGTCTTGGCGTGCATCCGTGCGTCGCTGCGGTCCGATCCCAGGTCGACGGGCACGTGCACCTTCCGCCGACCACTGGCGACAACATCGATGTACTGTGGAGACCTCACGCCCCACGTGTTGAGCAATTCGGCGGTACGTCCACCCGGCCTCCCGCATGCCCACTATACGCCCTCGCTCAAAGTCCGTCAACTGCACATACGGTTCACGTCCACGCTGTCGCGGCATGCTACCAGTGTTAAAGACTGCGATGGAGCTCCGTATGCCACGGCAAACTGGCTGACACTGACGGCGGCGGTGCACAAATGCTGCGCAGCTAGCGCCATTCGACGGCCAACACCGCGGTTCCTGGTGTGTCCGCTGTGCCGTGCGTGTGATCATTGCTTGTACAGCCCTCTCGCAGTGTCCGGAGCAAGTATGGTGGGTCTGACACACCGGTGTCAATGTGTTCTTTTTTCCATTTCCAGGAGTGTATGAAGAGGGATTGTGCCAGTTGGACCCAAGCAAAGATAAGACGACACAACCAGCCACTGTTATGGAGCTTCCCTGTCCAAAAGGACCATTTTGCCTCGTACATATAGATTTAGTGGGGCTACTACCTGAATCTTATGGAGTTCATTATATCGTATCAGACATCGACTGAACGACTCAGTGGATGGAGGCTGACCTGCCCAGGGACATATCAGCAGAAACAGTGGTGAGATCATTCATCGACCTCTGAATAGCGAGATTTGGCTGCCCTGAGTCACTAATGACCAATCAGGGCAGACAATTAGAGTCAATCCTATTTATGGAACTGTGCCACCTCTGTGGCTGCCACCGATTCCATACCACAGCCTACCATCCACAGTCAAACTGTCTATTGGAACAGTGGCACTGCACACTGAAAGCAGTACTGGTGTGCCAGAATAACGAATGGTTAGAGGCCCTACCTTGGGTGCTGCTGGGTATCAGAATGGCTCTCAATGAGGACTCAATGCCTCACTAGTGGAGGTCCTCTATGGTGAAGCGATTAGCCTCTCAGCAGGAGTTTTCAGAAAGACAATGGACAAAGGCAACAAGGACCTTCCAGATCTTGTGCAATGGGTCAGAGAATGGTTACACAGAATCAGAGTCGCACCGCTGTCACACCACACAACACCCAATGTATTTGTGCACAAAACCTACAGACTTGCACTCACGTAATGCTATGCACAGACACTGTCAAGCCAGCACTTCACCCAGCATACAGTGGATGATACAAAGTCTTAAGATGGGGACCTAACACATTCAAAATCGTGATAGCCAGGAAACCTACTACTGTGTCCTTCAATAGACTGAAGCCAGCATGGACTTTGTCGGAGATGCCAGGGAACAATACTGCCCATTTGACACAACCCTCTTTTCCATCACAGTCTATGTCAAGCACTACGTTCCAGAAGATAGCACAGTGTCTCTACATGACACGACTATTGTGGTATCTGCCACGTACATAAACCACCAGGTTGACAACAGAACAGTGTCACAATCATTGTACCACTCCACACCAGTATCGCAGTCACTCAATACAGCTGCACTGTTATCTATGCAATCCAGGGACGGCGTCCTACATGTGTGAGCCCCAGACCACAAAACGGAAAACTGGACACAGGATCACATACAACAGCATCTCCAGAGATGACACCTGCACCACACAGCAACACAACATCAGCATTACATGTCTTTGGGGGGGGGGGGGGGGGGGGGGGGGGGAGACCTGTGGGGACACTAGCTCTATGGACTTCCGGCCCCAAGAGTATCATTGCAAAACAGTATCTCTGGACCCTGGGGCAGTGTGTTCTAAGATGCTAAGTGTGTAAGTTGTATCTGTCCCTATAATGTGAGTAAATAAATACTGTGTATGTGAATCAGTAATGTTGACAGTCATTACACGACAATAACATCATGTTTGTTACCACACTCCTACAAGTCTTTAAATTCTTATTTAGTTTACAAATTTGATGATAGTTTAAAGTCACTATGTCTCAAAAGGGAATTAACATTCAATGACATGCAAGAAGGTGTGGAGTGTGTCAGACTGGATTGTGTGAATGAAAGTGAGTTACATGAGGAATTTTGCAGTCCTACTGATGCAATTAAATTTGCTGTCTCTTTAGATGGTAGCTTTAGCCAGAAATGGATTATAGGTTTAACAACTTTGAAATCAAATAATGTGAATTTTGAAAACTTGGGTAAGCTGGTGGGTTATGTTATGAGTATACCAGGAAGTAATGCTCACACTGAGTGGGTATTATCTCTTATGAATAATGAGTGGAGCATTCAAGGAATAGAAGTGGTACAAACCTAATCAAATCTAAACAGCAAGTTGCCACGAATTTCCTTATTCGTGCAGTGAATTCTTTGAATTTGCTGAAAATGGTATAAAACTACTGACTGAGCCAAAATCTGTTGCAAAATATGTTTAAATATTTGTGATGTACAATTAAATAGTTATCTTTTACAAACACTGCTTTGATTTTTCGTGAAATTTTGCCATTCTCTTAGTCTCCCTTATTTTTCATCAAGGATATAATATCTCAATTATTTTCTTTTTAAATAGTTGATCACCACATCAGACCCACAACATCAAGAGAAAAGAAGATGGCAACTGGGAAATTCGGAAAAGAAGGTAACTGTTATTACATGGGAATGAGTAAAGACTTGGTGCCTCACAATACATTGTTAACTTAAAACCAACCCACAACAAGAAGAACACCTCATGTGGCATCCTAAGTGAAGGATATGGACGAGAGGAAATAAGATAGCTATAACAAGAAATTAAAAATAAAATTTTACAAACAATGAGAAGATGTACATTGTTGCCTAGTGCGACAGAAGTAAGCAAGCCATCGAGAACTGTTTTGTAAGCATATACACTGTAACGGTGCAAACGGCAGAAACATAGTCAAACTAAAGGGATTGTGCATTGAAGTAAACCCAAACAATTTAGATTGTCATGATCTTAGATGAAAGGAATACCAGTTCTCCATAACAGCCAAGTAAACAACGACTATTATTCATGTATGTACGTTCTTGACACATAAACCATGTGATGATAAGCCAACTATAGAGGAGATTTTCAGTGAGCGCCTTCTATGGTGATGGGTGCTGTGATGGCTTCTGACAGCTACACATATGATGGCATTGTCAGGGAGTGACAGCAGCTGGTGAGACAAATTAGGTGAAGTGGAGTTATATAATATGCAGTAACTGACTATGAATGACATTCATTAACAATGGATGATGGTGTAAATATGTTGATAAACAACCAAGGTTTTTAGTGTGATAAGTGCTTTAAGCTGTACAGTAATTTACATTACATGCTTATCACAACCAGGAGTATGGATATTTAATGGAAACTCTAGATAAACTTAAAGCATTTGAAAACCTAGATGAACATCCCAAACCAGCAAAAGTGAAGCAGATAAACTATGTGAACTATCTTTAAAAATAATAGATGGTTTAACCACCAAAAAGATAAGATTTCCAAATTAGAGGAAACCTTAGCTAATATATCTAAGGAGTTTGTAACAAAAATAGTCAAGCACTGTGATACAGTTAGACAAGATATGAAAATACAGTTTAAAGATGTAAATGATAAGATGACACATGTAGAGAAATCATCTTGGAGCAATTATGGAACTATTTGCAATCAAATCTCAGAGACACAAGATAGGGTGGAAATATTATAAGGAAAAATCTTATGGAAATTTCTAGCGATCCAAAAACCTTAACTAATTTGGGGAACTGTGTAGAAGAAATGGTGGAGCAAAAAGTACACAAAAAGTCTAATTTTTTGGATGATAGTATTAATAATAAGAGTGAGTTACAGAAATTATGGAAGGGATTAGAAGATACTGAAGTGTTATATGCCATTTAGGCAAACGAAATTTCACACACCTTGTGGAGTACAAGGAAAGGTGACCGTGACAGAATAATACTAAGTAGGGCATAAGCCATGGAACATATATTGCTCATGGGTGTTTGTTTTCGTTTGTGCAGAAATTAAATGGGAGGTGTGGAATACAAGAAAACAGCAAGAGGCAGCAACAAATAAACGGCTTCATCTGCTGTGGGTGGGGCCTTTTACGTTTTGGTGTCAAGGCTTGGCAGTGGCTCGACCATCAAAGAGCAAACACAGCCTCCAAGAATGAAAGTAAAGGGGAAGATGGTTTTGCGACAAATGGGATGTACTGTAATCTGGATTGCCATGCTGAGCCTTCGAGGTGTATGTCATATAAAAAGATTGTGTTTTACTCAAATTCACAGGTCACATTACTTACCTTCTCTTGCTCTAATAACAGCTGCAGAACCTGAAGAAGTCAACCCCGTCTTCACCTACATACAGGATTTTAGAGCCACTGATTAGCAGGGCTTCCACTTCCAGAGAATCATCTACAGCGACCAGATTAAAAAAAACATCAGATGTTATGTCGGGTTACAGATCCAATGAAGTGTTCTCATTCACCTTCAACTGCAATGAGCGAGCCAGCAGCTACATAAAACTGTAACCCAACAAGAGAAACATTTCATTTGGCTCCCAGTGTACAGGATGTGGAACATTGGAGTAAAATGGAGGAAATAAAGAACCATAAATTTGCAAAATCTTGAAATTCAAAATGTGATAAATTACGGCATTGCTAAGAGTAACAAGGATTAAACAAAAGCTGCGTGGGATTAGCCGAGTGGTCTAAGGCACTGCGCTGCAGTCATGGACTGTGCAGCTGATCCCTGTGGAGGTTCGAGTCCTCCCTCGGGCATGGGTGTGTGTGTTCATCCTTAGGATAATTTAGGTTAAGTAGTGTGTAAGCTTAGGGACTGATGACCTAAGCAGTTAAGTCCCATAAGATTTCACACACATTTGAACATTTTTTAAATTAAACAAAAGGAGTAACTATAAGAGAATGTAAAACTCAGTAATGTTCCATCAAGAAGAAAGCAAAGAGAAATATTAGAACAATTCATGGAATCTGAAGACAAATCATACTTATATAATTGTGGTACAAGTATCACAGCAACTTCAATTAAATTTACATGTCAAGTAAATAACATCGACATTTGAATAAAAGAATGTTTTAAATACAATACAGTAATTACCCAACCGGTTTGGAGAAGAATTTTTTGGTGGGTTCAGAGAAGATGACATCGGCAGGTGCACAGTAGTAGCCGGGCAAAGCTGCGGGGCTGCTGCTGTACGACACAGTGCAGTCCACCTATTGCTGTGTGGAACACATTGGCTGAACTGAGTGGTGCAAATCATTGTCACGTACACGCAGTTGCATTGGCTACATGATGAGAGAGAGCTGTTCATCAGAAATGGTGAGCTGTTCAGAAAACACATAAACCCACGTTGATATTTTTTTTTACAGCAACACAGTGCTTCAGTGTTATCATGTTTAAGAAAACTGTGCAGAAATTGAGGGTACATAATAGAGAATATTTGCATTGAATGCCAGTCATTACTAGAAGAAAGGCTGCAGAGGCTCCAGAATGCTTTAAATGCTTTTTGAAACAAATGTCTGACAAAATAAATCCTAATTGTAATACATGATCTGAGAAAGTAGATTGGAATATTAAGGAACTATCTGACAAAGTAAATTCTAATATTAAGGAATTATCGGACAAAGCAGATTCTAATATTGAGGAACTATCTGACAAAGTAGAGTCCAAAAGTAATGAACTGTCTGTCAAAGCAGAAAATGTGGAAAAGAACTAAAATGAGAGATAAGAGATCACATTAAATAGGAACTAGAAGCTAAATTAACTATCATTGGAAGTACTTTGACCCAGTTGCCTAAGGAGTTGAAGGTTGAGATCAATAACCAATGCAATTTAGTTCACAAGAAAGTTAAAGAGCAAATCTTAGAGCCATAAGATCATATAACTGTTTTCAAACAATACTGAGAATTTAAGAGAAATATTTACCACACCTGAAATGCTGTCTAATTTGGAATAATGATTACATGAATCTGTAAATTCCACCGTGCAAGATAAAGTAGAATCGCTTAATACTAATATTCATTCGAACATAAAGTATGTTAGACTTTATCCCATTAAACAAACAAATGCCAATATTGTAATGCATTGTTTGCAAGAGTATTTTCAAGTACACTACCGGGACACAACTAGTGCCAGAATTTCAAGTGATTCTTAATGAATTACCACATATGTCAACAAGATTAGCTCCTGCAGAAATTATGAATAAAACCTTTTGTAGGATAGCCATTGTTAAAATTGTTTACATGGCTGAATACACTAATGATTGACTTGGAAAAGTTGCAACAAAAGGTACAAGAGAATTTGATAAACAGGCACAAAAAAGAAACAGAACTTTGGTATTACTATGTGATTTTCATCACAGCTTGAATTAAAAGTAGGAAACAAGCAAATTTTTGCAGTGTTACAGGGGACCTCTTAAAATTCAGGATATACCACATCCAAAATCAATATACCTAACAGACCCTAATACAGGGCAAGATAAAGCATTATACGAGATAGATATGATAAGAAGATTTAAGGCCCCAGGAGAGTTTACACCCTTCACAGATTCGATGAATTGATGACCACCGGCTGTCCGAGTTAAATTGTTACCTTATTTCTATCTTAGTTTTCTCAGTGACAATTTCTATCATCTTAGGTTAGTCTATTATCTTTTTTTAATGTTATACTTTCTACTACCACATCCTCAAGAAATAAAAAAAATAATAAATAAAAGAAATGCAACCCCAACACCAGCATGCATAGTGTCCAGTGTTTATTCAGTAATAAATGCATTGGTACATTTATGAAGATAGCCATGAACTGTTAATAAACTTGACCATAAATTAACTTTTCAAGGAAAATTTTCGAGATATATGATGCACATTTAGTACACAAAAAGCCAAGAATAACAATGATATTTGCTCTATTATCATATAGTGAACGCATTATTGTGGCCAAGATAGACATGAAGCCCACACCTACTACAGTAGTACAAGTTTATATGCCAACTAGCTCTGCAGATGATGAAGAAATTGATGAAATGTATGATGAGATAAGACATTATTCAGGTAGTGAAGGGAGACGAAAATTTAATAGTCATGGGTGACTGGAATTCGGTAGTAGGTCAAGGGAGAGAAGGAAACATAGTAGGTGACTATGGATTGGGGGTAAGAAATGAAAGAGGAAGCCGTCTGGTAGAATTTTGCACAGAGCACAACTTAATCATAGCTAACACTTGGTTCAAGAATCATAAAAGAAGGTTGTATACATGGAAGAACCCTGGAGATACTAGAAGGTTTCAGATAGATTATATAATGGTAAGACAGAGATTTAGGAACCAGGTTTTAAATTGTAAGACATTTCCAGGGGCATATGTTGACTCTGACCACAATCTATTGGTTATGAACTGTAGATTAAAACTGAAGAAACTGCAAAAAGGTGGGAATTTAAGGAGATGGGACCTGGATAAACTGAAAGAACCAGAGGTTGTACAGAGTTTCAGGGAGAAAAAAAATGGCTCTGAGCACTACGGGACTCAACATCTTAGGTCATAAGTCCCCTAGAACTTAGAACTACTTAAACCTAACTAACCTAAGGATATCACACACACCCATGCCCGAGGCAGGATTCGAACATGCAACCGTAGCAGTCCCGCGGTTCCCGACTGCAGCGCCAGAACCGCACGGCCACCGCGGCCGGCGTTTCAGGGAGAGCATAAGGGAACAATTGACAGGAATGGGGGAAAGAAGTACAGTAGAAGATGAATGGGTAGCTTTAAGGGATGAAGTAGTGAAGGTAGCAGAGGATCAAGAAGGTAAAAAGACGAGGGCTAGTAGAAATCCTTGGGTTACAGAAGAAATATTGAATTTAATTGATGAAAGGAGAAAATATACAAATGCAGTAAACGAAGCAGGCAAAAAGGAATCCAAACGTCTCAAAAATGAGATCGACAGGAAGTGCAAAATGGCTAAGCCGGGATGGCTAGAGGACAAATGTAAGGATGTAGAGGCTGATCTCTCTGGGGGCAAGATAGATACTGCCTACAGGAAAATTAAAGAGACTTTTGGAGAAAAGAGAACCACGTGTATGAATATCAAGAGCTCAGTTGGAAACCCAGTTCTAAGCAAAGAAGGGAAAGCAGAAAGGTGGTAGGAGTATATAGAGGGTCTATACAAGGGCGATGTACTTGAGGACAATATTATGGAAAAGGAAGAGGATGTAGATGAAGATGAAATGGGAGATGTGATTCTGTGTGAAGAGTTTGACAGAGCACTGAAAGACCTGAGTCGAAACAAGGCCCCAGGAGTAGACAACATTCCCTTAGAACTACTGACAGCCTGGGAGAGCCAGTCCTGACAGAACCCTACCATCTGGTGAGCAAGATGTATGAGACAGGCGAAATACCCTCAGACTTCAAGAAGAATGTAATAATTCCAATCCCAAAGAAAGCAGGTGTTGAGAAGTGAAAATTACCATACTATCAGTGTAATAAGTCACGGCTGCATAATACTAACATGAATTCTTTACAGACAAATGGAAAAACTGGTAGAAGCCGACTTCGGGGAAGATCAGTTTGGATTCCGTAGAAATATTGGAACACGTGAGGCAATACTGACCCTACGACTTATCTTAGAAAATAGATTAAGGAAAGGCAAACCTACATTTCTAGCATTTGTAGACATAGAGAAAGCTTTTGACAATGTTGACTGGAATACTCTCTTTCAAATTCTGAAGGTGGCAGGGGTAAAATACAGGGAGCGAAAGGCTATTTACAATTTGTACAGAAACCAGATGGCAGTTGTAAGAGTTGAGGGACATGAAAGGGAAGCAGTGGTTGGGAAGGGATTGAGACAGGGTTGTAGCCTCTCCCCGATGTTATTCAATCTGTATATTAAGCAAGCAGTGATGGAAACAAAAGAAAAATTTGGAGTAGGTATTAAAATCCATGGAGAAGAAATAAAAACTTTGAGGTTCGCCGATGACATTGTAATTCTGTCAGGGAGAGCAAAGGACTTGGAAGAGCAGTTGAACAGAATGTACAGTGTCTTGAAGGGAGGATGTAAGACGAACATCAACAAAAGCAAAACGAGAGTAATGGAATGTAGTCGAATTAAGTCGGGTGATGCTGAGGGAATTAGATTAGGAAATGAGACACTTAAAGTAGTAAAGGAGTTTTGCTATTTGGGGAGCAAAGTAACTGATGATGGTCGAAGTAGAGAGGATATAAAATGTAGACTGGCAATGGCAAGGAAAGCGTTTCTGAAGAAGAGAAATTTGTTAACATCGAGTATAGACTTAAGTGTCAGGAAGTCGTTTCTGAAAGTATTTGTATGGAGTGTAGCCATGTATGGAAGTGAAACATGGACGATAAATAGTTCGAACAAGAAGAGAATAGAAGCTTTCGAAATGTGGTGCTACAGTAGAATGCTGAATATTAGATGGGTAGATCACATAACTAATGAGGAGGTATTGAATAGGATTGGGGAGAAGAGAAGTTTGTGGCACAACCTGACTAGAAGAAGGGATCGGTTGGTAGGACATGTTCTGAGGCTTCAAGGGATCATCAATTTAGTATTGGAGGACAGTGTGGAGGGTAAAAATCATAGAGGGAGACCAAGAGATGAATACACTAAGCAGATTCAGAGGGATGTAGGTTGCAGTAGGTACTGGGAGATGAAGAATCTTGCACAGGATAGAGTAGCATGGAGAGCTGCATCAAACCAATCTCAGGACTGAAGACCACAACAACAACATCATATGATAGTAATAGAAAGTGAAGGGAGTTACATCACTATGACACTTGCAGAGAAATGCTTTAACTTGTAAGATCTTTGCATAAGCTGTGGATATAGAAACTAAAGATTCTGGAATTTAGAATTAATAGTTATTGGTTTTGTACATTTTACAACATAAAGAAAAAAGAATAGAATGGTTGGGTGTGTATTTGAATTTTATTAGGAGAGGATAATTGTGGGTAGTGCTATCCCCACTTTCGAGTACTGATCAGCACCAGAAATTATACTGACCGTTGACGATAACTTACATGAATACATGGGGTCTTTTAGGATGTGATGGTGAAGCCATGGCAAGTCTCTTCTGTAGGGGAATGCAGAATAACCTCTCCCTCCAGCACTATAGTGAGGTACCTGTGTTGTAAAAAAATAAATAAATAAAATATACATATATGTGAGAAACATTTAAAAGGCATAATACAATTGCGTTATTAGAAATGCTATGTGCTCGTATCAATTTTTAGGCTATCAGACTACTTCTCTTACTTTTCAATTATAGATGCAGGCAGCAGACTTCAAGTACACCAGTGCATGTCATAATTAAGAAAATCCTCCTTACTTAGTTTCACTTCACTTGAATAAAAAATGCTTAATACTAGTAAAAATTTTTTTCTTATTTTGAAACATATTGATACAAAACACTCGTAGCCCATCATCCTCCAAACGGCACTTCTTCACAGACCTTCAGAGAGCAAGAAAAAAAAAAGAATGATGGATTTTTCATTTGTCTGCACCTTACCGCGCATTCATAATTAATGTCTTTGCCAACACTTATGGTCAATCAGTGTTTCATTATTTGTTCTTAATAAATTTTAATTTTACGACATCCAGGGGGTCTTTCAGCATGTACCTACACAACTGCCCCCACACTCTATGTTGACATGGTATGGAGACGTACAGTGGTTTTTGGCTTGTACATGTTTACATTTGCCGATAGGGGTCGATGCCCTTTATTTGTCGGCTTCTCATTTCTTAATGGAATCGATATATGGATATATCAGCTGATCCCATGTATCTAAAGGTTCTACAAGAAATTAAAAAATTATGTACATAATATGATAGTCCATTACATATTTGAATTTATCATGCTAACAATAATGTTAACTTTGCTTAATACTTGCTGCTGGGTTTCGCACTTGGCTCTGGCAGATTTGGTAGCTAAGAACAAGTTACCAATGGTCAACATGTCAGCTGCTACTGTCGCGTGTGCTTACACTCATTTTTATAATGTTGATTTCACATGGAATGTCACACTTTCACCTGAGTGTCACATATTGAAGAATTGCTGTGGCGTTTGTTTTCATTCTGGGTGCAGTGGGTGTGTGCTTATTGTACAAAATCCAATTCTGTCGCAGAGGATCTCCATTTTTATGACCCAGGCATCATTATTACCCATTGTACTCGCATTTTCAGCAAAGAGAACCCTGACCAACAGCATCCGTTGATGAGGTAAGTACCAGCTCAAACAACTATAGTTCAGAATGAGATTTTCACTCTGCAGTGGAGTGTGCACTGATATGAAACTTCCTGGCAGATTAAAACTGTGTGCCGGACTGAGACTCGAACTCAGGACCTTTGACTTTTGCGGGCAAGTGCTCTAACAACCAGTTGGTAGAGCACTTGCCCGCGAAAGTCAAAGGTCCCGAGTTCGAGTTTCGGTCCGGCACACAGTTTTAATCTGCCAGGAAGTTTCAGCTATAGTTCAATATAAATTACTTGTCTTTTAAGTTCATTTCTTCATATGAAGCTTGGTTTCCAATGAAAATTCATACAGGTATTGAGTTACAACAATGCACATAACAGGATAGCTTATACCTATGTCTAACGTTCCATCCATCGCTTACACTATGAGCATAAATTTTTTAAGTTTTAAAACGTCATAAATTTTTCTTTAACTGGGTTCTGTTACTTCAGTTTGTTTGTTAGCTTCAACGTAATCTTCGTTCACATCACATACACGAATTAATTACATACACATTCTCACGATATAATACAAGCACATGATACATTTATGCTTCATTTTTATAGATAAGCTTTTATCATGTATGGGAGCTCATTTCTTCCTTGGGTAGAGGAGAGAAAACTACATTGGAAAGAGGACTGAAACATAACGGATTGCAGGCTTAACTACACTTGGTGGCATCTCTTTTGTTTGGGAGGGAAGAAAGGAAATACTCATGTACTGGTTCAAGGATTTATGAGGAAGTGTTACTCGTACAGTAGTTGCCAAAGAACTTTTATTTTGTGGAACTAATGTGCACTGACTAATCCTTAACATAGTATCATGTTTCCAGAATGAGATTTTCACTCTGCAGCGGAGTGTGCGCTGATATGAAACTTCCTGGCAGATTAAAACTGTGTGCCCGACCGAGACTCGAACTCGGGACCTTTGCCTTTCGCGGGCAAGTGCTCTACCAACTGAGCTACCGAAGCACGACTCACGCCCGGTACTCACAGCTTTACTTCTGCCAGTACCTCGTCTCCTACCTTCCAAACTTTACAGAAGCTCTCCTGCGAACCTTGCAGAACTAGCACTCCTGAAAGAAAGGATATTGCGGAGACAGGGCTTAGCCACAGCCTGGGGGATGTTTCTAGAATGAGATTTTCACTCTGCAGCAGAGTGTGCGCTGATATGAAACTTCCTGGCAGATTAAAACTGTGTGCCCGACCGAGACTCGAACTCGGGACCTTTGCCTTTCGTGGGCAAGTGCTCTACCAACTGAGCTACCGAAGCACGACTCACGCCCGGTACTCACAGCTTTACTTCTGCCAGTACCTCGTCTCCTACCTTCCAAACTTTACAGAAGCTCTCCTGCGAACCTTGCAGAACTAGCACTCCTGAAAGAAAGGATATTGCGGAGACATGGCTTAGCCACAGCCTGGGGGATGTTTCCAAGCTGTGGCTAAGCCATGTCTCCGCAATATCCTTTCTTTCAGGAGTGCTAGTTCTGCAAGGTTCGCAGGAGAGCTTCTATAAAGTTTGGAAGATAGGAGACGAGGTACTGGCAGAAGTAAAGCTGTGAGTACCGGGCGTGAGTCGTGCTTCGGTAGCTCAGTTGGTAGAGCACTTGCCCGCGAAAGGCAAAGGTCCCGAGTTCGAGTCTCGGTCGGGCATACAGGTTTAATCTGCCAGGAAGTTTCATATCAGCGCACACTCCGCTGCAGAGTGAAAATCTCATTCTGGAAACATCCCCCAGGCTGTGGCTAAGCCATGTCTCCGCTATATCCTTTCTTTCAGGAGTGCTAGTTCTGCAAGGTTCGCAGGAGAGCTTCTGTAAAGTTTGGAAGGCAGGAGACGAGGTACTGGCAGAAGTAAAGCTGTGAGTACCGGGCGTGAGTCGTGCTTCGGTAGCTCAGTTGGTAGAGCACTTGCCCGCGAAAGGCAAAGGTCCCGAGTTCGAGTCTCGGTCGGGCACACAGTTTTAATCTGCCAGGAAGTTTCATAGTATCATGTTGTTTCTTCATGTGCTAGCACAGTTTACTTCAATTCACATGTAGCTTAGTGTGAAATTTGAAGTTTTAACCATCGTAGACTTATCTTTCTCAAATACCTCGAAAAGTCACTATTTAAGCTTTCAGGTTACACTATAAAAATTAATTGGTTTCTGCAGAATCTCATGCTTAAATGTTTATGTGTACTCTGCAGCAAATAGGTACTAATAATTGTCATGGAGGTACACTGTGACGATGCATATTTCATTTTTCATTTGCCTTACGACCATTGTATAAATATCCTTATAACTAAATTGTTTACTCAAGGTGCCTGCTACTCTCGACATAATTGTCATCTTCTGCACCATGACAATGCACTGGTCGCTGAAAGACAAGAACTTAAAATGAATTGCATTACATAGCTCAATGGCCACCGACACATTTGGTCATTGCAAACATCTGCAGATATTTCTACACTTTTTTTAAATTCATAGACATTCGTTTGTTCTGGTACCCTTTATGAATATGTACTCTACAAGGAAAATTAATTGACATTTCTTACGGTATTTTGTTGTTTGTGCTTAGCTTTCACGTCTCGTGTACTTTTTCATAATGCTTCTTTTGCATGAAAATATGCTGTATATACCTTAGTATTTAATTAGATCTCTGTGTACATATATCAACAGGTTCCTTAGTTCTTAGGTAGTGGACATGTTTGCATAGTATTTCTGTTTACTTTGTGTTTAAGTTAAGTACTTGTACGTATTGCATTCCTATTCGGTTGCGCCTTCTGCCAGTATGTCGCACATGAGCACAGGCCAATGCCTCCTCTCCTACTACCAACATCAGTGCGTATTGTTGAGCATGCACAGCTGAGCCATAGGCTAATTCTGTTTATACCTTTGCTTCACATTAAGTGTTGTATTACTTCTCATTACTGTTAATTTTATGCCTTCATGCACAAATCAAAAGAATTACGTATGTGTGTACACATTATCTTAAAAGACACCCCAGAAGAAAAATTACACTTAGAGCTATGTACACTATGTACAATAATCTTGTGATAGAAAGAAAAAAATTTGCCTAACTTCATCATTCTATAAAAACTTTTATATCTTTGTGAGGGTGGAGACCCTTGTCTTTCCCTGTTTTCTCATAGACTAACCTGTACATCCCAGGGTATGGTATTTTAGAAATCATATATGGCCCTGAATAGAGTAATTGCCACTTCTTATTCAGTTTACCAAATTTTGTTGATTTAGGGTACATCCTTAAGAGGACTCGTTGGCCTTCAAAAAATTGGGTAACATGTTTCAGTTTCTTATTATAAATTTTCTTTCTATACTCATCCCTGTTTTCTAGTGTAACCATGGCTTGTTTGAATTTGTCTTGTAGTGACATTTCTTTTGTGGGTATCTTTGGTATGAGGGACTCCCACTCATTTGTTTGGCTTATCTGGAACATCAATTTGTTAGGTGTGAAACCTGTTGAAGAATGTCGAAAATTATTGACAACTTACATGAAAGGAATTATGTATTCTACCCATTGGGTGTGTTTGTGTGGGGTGTATGTCCTAATAAACCAGATAAATTACTTAAAGACACATTCTACTGGGCTTGCTTCTGGGTGAAAAATCATACTAATATATGCTTTGTGCCCTGTGAGATCATAAATTGTTTCCACTTTAGCCTAATGAAATATGAAGCATTATCAGTTAGCAGTACCTTTAGTTCTTCTCAAACAGTCTCCCTCAGTTCTTTTTCTGATATTTGTGGCTGTTGCATTTTTAATGGCATACATTTTGATATGTTTTGAGAAAATATCATATAGTGCCACTATGTATCTTACTCCAACTTTACTTCTTCGATATGGACCAGCCACGTGTATGGATACTATATCTAGAGAGTTTTTTTGTGACTATTGGGTGTAGCTCAGTATATTTTGACACATTGGACTGTTTTGACATGACTCAAATTTTCATTGATCTTCTCTCTCTTCTTCGTAGCACAGGCTGAGTCAACTTCTAACATTGCTACCCTTCAAGTAAGCTTTTCTACAGCTAGAGGTACCTCTTCATAATTTTTATTTAATTTGTTAACTACATTGGTTACCTTTTTTACTGTCGAACACAACTGGTTTTGTGTGGCTTCAATGTTTGTGTTTGCGTCTATGATTTTCTTTATCTGTTGTTCTACTAGATCATGATGGTCATTAAAAGAATCTACTTTTTGTCTTAACTCAGTAATATTACTGTTAACTTCAGAAAGTACTTCATGCTTCACTTCTTTTTCATATCATTCAATTTTTCATTGATTTCTGTGCAAAAATTTTTGACTGTCATCGAACTTCTGCAAGACCATGTCTTGCAAATCCTTGAATACTTGTTTTTGTTCTTTAGAAAGTACTTCATGCTTCACTTCCTTTTCATATCATTCAATTTTTCTTTGATTTCTGTGCAAAAATTTTTGGCTGTCATCAAACTTCTGCAAGACCATGTCTTGCAAACCCTTGAATACTTGTTTTTGTTCTTGTTTCATTGTATTTAGATCTTCTGTAACAATGTTTTGTTGCTGTTTCACCATGTTCATATCTTATTTCATATCACTGAAATTTGCATTGATACTATCTAATTTCATGTTTATGTTAGATAATAACTGTCATAGCAGTGCATTAGTTGTACTACTGTGGTTGCTGTCTGCTGTACTTTCCAAGTTAATGTTTGTGTTGTAACCAAGTGGTGTCTTTAATGTGTCATCAAAATTCATTTGGGAATCCCTCTCCAGTGGTTTCATCCTGAGCAATATGTCACTCTGGGAGATGCTGAGCAATATGTCACTCTGGGAGACGTGTGACATTGTCTCATCAATTGTAAACATTGTGTCATCAAGTTTATTCTGTTGTGGAGCATTGCTATCATTTGTCACACCTATGAAATTCATCTCTGAGCTACTTAAATCTTCAGCACTAGGCATGCACGGTGCCTGAACTTCAGTTGTACATTCTCGCAATTCTACGCCATCTTGGCTGATTGCGTTTTTGGTACTGCTATCAATAATGGACATATATTTTTGTGGCATGCTGTATGAATAAGCGAAAATAAAAAAATTCACTAAAAATGGAAAAATTTTGTTTGCTAATTATTACACTTGATAACTGTAATTTATGTAATCTCAAAGCCTGTTTTACGTCTATTATGATGTGCAAACTATTCTGTTGCAATTATTTATGTTTTACTGGTTACGTGTAGCACAAAAAAAAAAAAAAAAAATCCTGTAATTTTTTCCATATAAAATTCAAGGAAGGGAATAAAGAGGAAAAGGTTTCTATCTACATGAAAAGGGGCGCTACATATCGACTTGCATAGCCGTCCTGCCTTTGCTGCACCCAACAAAACAGCTTACTATGGTATATTTTATGTAACTTGCATACAATTGTTGTTACTTTCCAAAATTTCTCCTCATTTTTTGCCTTTTTGCTATACTTGCTTCCTAGCATGATTCATGCAAACAGAAGATACAGACAAACAGTTTTTATGATTCATAACAACGTCATAGAAATTTATTACTATAACAATAGTTGACAAACCCTACTCACAACTGGTGCCCTGAAGTCCTGGCACACAGGTCAACAGTTATGCTCTAAAAAAATTAATAAATAAATAAAATATACATATATGCATATGAGAAACATTTAAAAGGAATAATACAATTGCATTATTAGAAATGTTCTGTGCTTGTAAGGATTTTTAGGCTATCAGACTTCTTCTCTTACATTTCAATTGCAGGTGCAGGCAGTGGACTCCAAGTTCACCAGTGGTTGTCATAATTAAGAAAATCCATCTTACTTGGTTTCACTTTACTTCAATAAAAAATACTCAGTACTGGTACCAAAATTTTTCTTGTTTCAAAACACGTATGATATTAAATACCCATAGTCCGGCATCCTTTGAAAGGCAGTTCATAACAGAACTTCTACATACAAGAGAGGGTGAATAACAAAATCATGTGAAAAAAAATTAATGATGGGTTTTTCATTTGTCTGTGCCTTACCACACGTTTGTAATTAACGTATTTGTCAATGCTTATGGTCGATCGGTGTTTCAGTTTTTGTTATTAATAAATTTTAACTTTACGACATCCTGGGGGTCTCTTTCATCATGTACAAACACATACCTTTGCAGATGGAGACCCTGGAGTTGGGTTGGTAAGGGAATCCATCTACCCTGTCTTCTTTTCTTCTTAGATCCTAGCATACCTGTATTTCTATTTCATTTGGTTACTTCTCCATTAGGAGTAAAACTCTGTCTTCTCTGTGTGCATATGCAAAGTTCCTATTGCAGAATCTCTTCTTCAGCTAATTTGCCTAAGGAGTTGAAAACCAAAATAGTGGAGCATTGTGCTATAGTTAGACAAGAAGTGATTATACAGTTAAAAGATGTAAATGATAAGATAACACAGTTAGAGAACTCATCTTAAAGTGATTGCTAAACTATACGCAGTCAATTCTCAGAGACTCAGGACAGGGTAGAATATATCAAAACTAAATAAAAAAAATTATTGATATAGCTAGTCATCCAAATACTTTAACTGATGTGGAGACATATCTATAAGAAATAGCAGAGCAAAAAGTACATGAAAAACTAGATACCAACATCACTATCTCTAATTCTATATATGAGACTATTAATAGAAAGAGTGAGTTACAGCAATTATGGAGGGAGTTAGAAGACACTAAACAGGAATGTAGAAGCAAAATATCTACATCTAACATAGGAGTATTGCCAGGATTATTAAAAGATTTATAAATAGGCAGTGGAATTAGTTGTGTTAAGCAGTTTCCAAAGTTTAAACCAGAAGGAGAAGTACATCCAACATATTTCTTAAGAGTATTTTCTTGATCTATGCCTCAGAAATGGGATAATGATAAAAAGATAAATTTTTGCACTAGGATGCTTACTAGCTGATGCAGTGAAATGGGGAACAGCTCAGTCACAGGAATTTAAATCATGATAAGATTTTCAAGAAAAATTTAAGAGAAAATCTTGGTCCACAAGTTCACAAGAAAAATTGACACTAGAGTTTTAAGATCCTAATAATACACCATGGAGCACATATAAGAAGTATATCGAGTGGCATCTGCCTAGGTCTAAATTTTTACATAACCCACCAGATGACAAACTTTACATAATTGGTACAATAAAAAATTTTAAGTCCTCAAGATAATCTGCCCTCTTTGCAAATTATATGGGGTGACAACCACCATGTTCTGAGTTAATTGCTTCATTTTTTTCCACTTCATTTCTCTATGAGGCATTTTCTTCCTGTTTAACTATTCTATTGTCTTTCAGCTTCAACTGTTAGAGAGATTTTGCAAACATGAAGGGTATCTATTAAAAGGTTACACCTATATTTTTGAATACAGAAATATAGAATAATACTTGTAAATCATTGCAGAAGGGAAAGATTTACTACAAAAAATTGAATAAAATACTAGAGTACCATAAAATTAGATATCTATTCCTACAATCCTTATAAAAATGGTCCAGATACTTTTATGTATTTTGTATGTGGGATTTTGTATATTTTTCCTTTAATATAAACAATGGGTTGGGTTTTATGTACATTTCATAGTGGAGTTTCACTTCTGGAATGAGTTATATGTTATTGTACAGTACTGCCCATCACATATTGGGTGTATGTAGAATGGCCTCTTACTCACAAGGCTGTTAATATCCCCAGAGATAATTGACAAGGATATTAGGACAAACGACAACAACTGAATGACAAATAACGTGTAACTACCAGGTTTCTACTGACTATCTTTATGGATGGGTTAGAGTAAGTTTTCAGGCTCTGCAATGGTGAAGCTGTGACAGTTGATTCTATAGGGAATGCTGTCCATCTACTCCCTCTGGCATCATAGTCAAGAACGTTTGCAGAAGAGGACCTCATGTGGGGATGGACAGGAATCTGTCTTTGGGGTTTATTGTGTTTTTCTTCATGAACCTAATGCATTTGTCCTTTTACTTTCTTTTCTTTCCTCTCAATTAGGAGTACCAATTCTATCCTCCCTCTTTCCATATGTGTATGTTACTATCACTGAAAGCCTTCTCTTATCTGGACCATATATGAGATCAGTACAAACTATTCCAGAACTTTGTCCACAGAATTTTTCTGCGTTTATGTTTTACTTATTGTGTATGGTCTTCTTTGAAATACTCTCCTCCACAATTAATGCACCACGCCCAACAGCACTTCCATTTCTGGAAGCAGTCTTGGTACACCTCTTCCTTGTATTATAATAAAAAATAGTTATTTAAGAATAGTATGATTGCATTATTATGAAATGCTTTGCATGTATAATGTTGTGATATTGTTTATTCACTTTACCTTGCATCGTTTCTTTTTCTGTGTACATCACTATATATATTTTAATTGCATTTCTCAACTTCTGAAAGCTTCTCCTTCTATTAATTTTATGAAAATATGATCATGGACTTCTTTACCTCCATTTCAATTGTAGATGCAGACAGCCAACTCTGTGGAACACCAGTGCCTTTCAAGACGATATAAAATATGAAGGAATTTTTTTTAACTTGGTTCTGTCTCACTTTAATTAAAATACTTAATACTGTAATTAAATTTTCTCTTATTCAGAAACACATATGATAAAAAATACTTATAGCCATCATACTCGTACCAGTACATCTTCACAAAACTTCTACCTACTAGAGGATGAAACAAAATCATGTACAAAAAAGTGAATGAGGTTTTATGGTCATAAGTCTAAGCTTTTTTTGTGCATTCATAACTAATGTCTTTGCTGAAGCCTATAGTGGGTCTTTGATTCTGTCGTTACTGCTGTTTCATTTGTTAATAAACTTTAATTTTACCTTATCCAGGGGTCTTTCACCAAGTACCTACACAATTTCCCCCACACTGTATGTTAACATGGTATGAAGACGTACAGTGTTTTTGCATGTACATAAGTTATATTTACATTTGCTGATAGGGGTTGATGTCCTTTATTTGTCAGCTTCTCTTTTTCATTTAATGGAATGGATATGTCAGCATATCCTATTTATGTTAGGGTTCTACAAGTAATTAAAAGATTGTATACATAATATGACAATTCAAAGATGCTGTGACTTAACAAATGAGAATGTGCTGGTAGATAGACACAATAAAAAACACACACAAACACACACACACAACTTTCAATCTTTAGCAACCCAACGTTGCTTCGTCAGGAAAGAGGGAAGAAGAGGTAAAGACGAAAGGATGTGGGTTTTAAGGGAGAGGGTAAGGAGTCATTCCAATACCGGGAGGGGAAAGACTTACCTTAGGAGGAAAAAAGGACAGGTATACACTCAAACACACACACACACACACACACACAAACACACACACACACACGCATATCCATCCGCACATATACAGACAGGCAGACATATGTAAATGCAAAGAGGTTGGGCTGAGATGTCAGTCGAGGCAGAGGTACAGAGGCAAAGATGTTGTTGAATGACAGGTGATGCACGAGGGGCGGCAACTTGAAATTATTGGAGGTTGAGACCTGGTGGGTAACGGGAAGAGAGAATATATTGAAGGCCAAGTTCCCATCTCTGGAGTTCTGATAGGTTGGTGTCAGTGGGAAGTATCCAGATAACTCGGACTGTGTAACACTGTGCCAAGATGTGCTGGCCGTGCACCAGCTATGATGATGTTGGAAGTAGGATTAAGGTTTTTCAAGAAAGATTGAGAGGCAAGGCTGGAAGCGAGAAATTCCTGGAAGATTTGGAGGGGTGATTTTGAGGAAGAGGAGGTGTGTCCCGCAGTGATGGAGGACAGAACTGTTCCAGGCAGGGTTCAATTTGGATGGTGTCTTGGGGAATTGGATCATTAGGATTACGATTAGGATTATTTTTTTCGCGGCAAAGTGATATTCCCAGCAGAGACTACAAGTGAAGGACAGAAAATCTTTGGTGAGGGATGTTTGGTTGAATCTGGGAGTAGGGCTGAAGGTGAGGCCTTTGGATAGGACAGAGGTTTCGGATTGGGAGAGAGGTTTGGAGGAAAGGTTAACCACTGAGTTGGGGTGTTGTGGTTCCAGATTGTGTTGACTAGAATTCTTAGGTTTTGGGGGGAGTGGAGATGGAAGTGGGAGATTGAGTAGATGGGAGAGACTGGGTCTGTATGCAATGAGATGAGGTTGAGATTTGTTGGAAAGGTTGTGGAGGGTAAGTGAGCTGCCTTTCTGGAGCTGGGAAACCAGGAGATTGGATAGTTTTTCAAGGTGGAGGGTGGCATGCTGTTCTAATTTGCAGTTGGCCTGTAGGAGGATGCCCTGAACAGCTGGTGTGGATGTGGGAAAGGAAAGATTGAGGACTTTGATTAGGGATAGGAGTTGACGGGTGTGCTCATTGGCTGAGTTGATGTGTAGGTGAAGGATTAGGCGGGTGAGGGCTATGGATTCTTCTGTTTGTAACTGGTAAAGTGACCGATAGAAAGAAGCATTACAGCCAGATATGAGAACTTTAAGTGTGAGGCCTTTGGGGCTAATGCCAAATGTCAGACAAGCCTGAGTAAACAAAATGTTGTTTTTGTTGTGGTCTTCAGTCCTGAGACTGGTTTGATGCAGCTCTCCATGCTACTCTATCTTGTTTAAGCTTCTTCATCTCCCAGAACCTACTGCAGCCTACATCCCTCTGAATCTGCTTGGTATATTCATCTCTTGGTCTCCCTCTACGGTTTTTACCCTCCATGCTGCCCTCCAGTACTAAATTGGTGAACCCTTGATGCCTCACAACATGTCCTATCAACTGATCCCTTCTTCTGGTCAAGTTGTGCCACAAACTCCTCTTCTCCCCAATTCTATTCAATACCTCCTCATTAGTTATGTGATCTACCCATGTAATCTTCAGCATTCTTCTGTAGCACCACATTTCGAAAGCTTCTATTGTCTTCTTGTCTAAACTATGTATCATCCATGTTTCACTTCCATACATGGCTACACTCCATACAAATACTTTCAGAAACAACTTCCTGACACTTAAATCTATACTCGATGTTAACAAATTTCTCTTCTTCAGAAACGCTTTCCTTGCCATTGCCAATCTACATTTTATATCTTCTCTACTTCAACCATGATCAGTTATTTTGCTCCCCAAATAGCAAAACTCCTTTACTACTTTAAGTGTCTCATTTCCTAATCCAATTCCCTCAGCATCACCCGACTTAATTTGACTACATTCCATTATCTTTGTTTTGCTTTGGTTGATGTTCATCTTATATCCTCCATTCAAGACACCGTCCATTCCGTTCAACTGCTCTTCCAAGTCCTTTGCTGTTTCTGACAGAATTACAATGTCATCGGCAAACCTCAAAGGTTTTATTTCTACTCCATGGATTTTAATACCTACTCAGAACTTTTCTTTTGTTTCCTTTACTGCTTGCTCAATATACAGATTGAATAACATCGGGGAGAGGCTTCAACCCTGTCTCACTCCCTTCCCAATCACTGCTTCCCTTTCATGTCCCTCGACTCTTATAACTACCATCTAGTTTCTGTAAAAATTGTAAATAGCTTTTCGCTCCCTGTATTTTACCTCTGCCGCCTTCAGAATTTGAAAGAGAGTATTCCAGTCAACATTGTCAAAAGCTTTCGCTATTTCTACAAATGCTAGAATTGTAGGTTTCCCTTTCCTTATTCTTTCTTCTAAGAGAAATTGTAAGGTCAGTGTTGCCTCACGTGTTCCCATATTTCTACGGAATCCAAACTGATCTTCCCCGAAATAGGCTTCTACCAGTTTTTCCATTCGTCGGTAAAGAATTTCCGTTAGTATTTTGCAGCTGTGACTTATTAAACTGATAGTTCTGTAATTTTCACACCTGTCAACACCTGCTTTCTTTGGGATTGGTATTATTACATTCTTCATGAAGTCTGAGGGTATTTCACCTGTCTTATACATCTTGCTCACCATATGGTAAAGTTTTGTCGGGACTGGCTGTCCACAGGCCGTCAGTAGTTCTAATGGAAAGTTGTCTACTCCTGGGGCCTTGTTTCGACTCAGGTCTTTCAGTGCTCTGTCAAACTCTTCAGGCAGTATCATACCTCCCATTTCATCTACATCTACCTCTTCTTCCATTTCCATAATATTGTCCTCAAGTACATCGCCCTTGTATAGACCCTCAATATACTCCTTCCACCTTTCTGCTTTCCCTTCTTTGCTTAGAACTGGGTTTCCATCTGAGCTCTTGATATTCATACAAGTGGTTCTCTTTTCTCCAAAGGTCTCTTTAATTTTCCTGTAGGCAGTATCTATCTTACCCCTCATGAGATAAGCCTCTATGTCCTTACATCTGTCCTGTAGCCATCCCTGCTTAGCCATTTTGCACTTGTTGTCGATCTCATTTTTGAGACGTTTGTATTCCTTTTTGCCTGCTTCATTTCCTGCATTTTTGTGTTTTCTCCTTTCATCAATTAAGTTCAGTATCTCTTCTGTTACCCAAAGATTTCTACTAGCCCTCGTCTTTTTACCTACTTGATCCTCTGCTGCCTTCACTACTTCATCCCTCAAAGCTACCCATTCATCTTCTACTGTATTTCTTTCCCCCATTCCTGTCAATTGCAAATTCCAGTCACCCATGACAATTAAATTTCATCTCCCTTCAGTACCTGAATAATTTCTTCTATCTCATCATACATTTCATCAATTTCTTCATCATCTGCAGAGCTAGTTGACATATAAACTTGTACTACTGTAGTAGGAATGGCCTTCGTGTCTATCTTGGCCACAATAATGCATTCACTATGTCGTTTGTAGCAGCTTACCCGAACTCCCATTTTTTTATTCATTATTAAACCTACTCCTGTATTACCTCTATTTTATTTTGTATTTATAACCCTGTATTCACCTGACCAAAAGGCTTGTTCCTCCTGCCACCAAACTATACTAATTCCCACTATATCTAACTTTAACCTATCCATTTTCCTTTTTAAATTTTCTAACCTACCTGCCCGATTAAGGGATCTGACATTCCATGCTCCGATCCGTAGAATGCCAGTTTTCTTTCTCCTGATAACTATGTCCTCTTGAGTAGTCTCCGCTCGGAGTTCCAAATGGGGGACTATTTTACCTCCGGAATATTTTACCCAAGAGGACACCATTATCATTTAATCATACAGTAAAGCTGCATGTTCTTGGGAAAAATTACAGCTGTAGTTTCCCCTTGCTTTCAGCTGTTCGCAGTACCAGCACAGCAAGGCTGTTTTGGTTAGTGTTACAACGCCAGGTCAGTCAATCATCCAGACTGTTGCCCCTGCAACTACTGAAAAGGCTGCTGCCCCTCTTCAGGAACCACACATTTGTCTGGCCTCTCAACAGATCCGTTGTGGTTGCACCTACGGTACAGCTATCTGTATCGTTGATGCATGCAAGCCTCCCCACCAACGGCAAGGTCCTTGGTTTATGGGGGGGGGGGGGGGGCGTAATCTGGCTAGGGCGAAAGCATGTTTGTGGAGGAAATGTAAATAAAACTCAATGGGGTCGTTGTGGGGATGTTGTGAGGGTGACATGGTATTAGAATGTGGAATGTGTAACATGAGGCTAGAAAGCTACTGGAGTTCTGGTGTGAAAAAAGTCGAAAAAGTGTTGGTTAAAGCTGAGCTATGTTGATCCTGTGGTGAACTTAGGTTTGTAAACAACTATGTGCACAAGGGCTAGGTAGTTGTGTTGCCTCCAAAACACGTTAAAGGGTGGAGAAATTCGAGAAAATTTCAAAACAACTGCGTGTAAATGTATTAAAAGGATTGGTTGTGAGGTGGCAGATTTTGCAAATGAGGCTAACAATTGTCTGACGAAGAAATAATAACATTGAAATCTGTGGGAAGCTGCTAAAAAATGATCAGTTAAGTGGGAAAAACGGGAATGGAAATAAAGCGAAAGTTGTTAGAACTAGCCGAAATGGTTGTTTAATAGGTGAAAGGAACTGAAGTTGTGAAATAGTATTCACGAGGTTATGTGAGAAATGTTTGTAAACTGGGAACGGTGGATTTTATGGCAGCGGTAGTGTTGAAAGCGGTAAAAATTTTTTTGTTTATGGTTTGGAAGTAAGTTACATATTATTGAGTATATATAGGCAGGATAAAATTGTATGGTGGATTATGGTAAAAAGGGAAGGTGAATACAAAGTGAAACTACTTGCACAAACAGAAATAGAAAGTAAGATGACAGAAAAGGTTTTGAAATGCAACAGTGACAATAAGAAACATAATTGTTGGGTTCAAATTAATGATATGAATATAATAGAGGGAAACATTCCACGTGGGAAATATATATATAAAAAACAAAGATGCCCTCTCCAAACCTTCCAGGAATTTCTGACTTCCAGCCTTACCTCTCAATCCTTCTTAAAAAACCTTACTCCTATTCCCAACATCACCACAGCTGAAGCCCAGGCTTTCCGTGATCTGAAGGCTGACCGATCCATCGTCATTCTTCTGGCTGACAAGGGTTCCACGACCGTGGTACTTGATCGTCGGGAGTATGTGGCTGAGGGACTGTGTCAGCTTTCAGACAACACTACATACAAAGTATGCCAAGGTAATCCCATTTGTGATGTCCAGTCGGAGCTTCAAGGAATCCTCAGAACCTTAGGCCCCCTACAAAACCTTTCACCTGACTCCATGAACCTCCTGACCCCACCAACACCCCGCACCCCTACCTTCTTCCTATTTCCTAAAATTCACAAACCCAAACATCCTGGCCGCCCCATTGTAGCTGGTTACCAAGCCCCCACAGAACATATCTCTGCCTATGTAGATCAACACCTTCAACCCATTACATGCAGTCTCCCATCCTTCATCAAAGACACCAACCACTTTCTCGAATGCCTGGAATCCTTACCCAATCTGTTACCCCTGGAAACCATCCTTTTAATCATTGATGCCACTTCCTTATACACAAATATCCTGCATGTCCAGGGCCTCACTGCGATGGAGCACTTCCACGCCGATCACCTGCCACCCTACCTAAAACCTCTTTCCTCATTACCTTAGCCGGCTTCATCCTAACTCACAACTTCTTCACTTTTGAATGCCAGACATACCAACAATTAAAGGGAACAGTGATGGGTACCAGGATGGTCCCCTGGTACGACAACCTATGTATGGGTCACTTAGAGGAAGCCTTCTTGGTTACTCAGGCCTGCCAACCCAAAGTTTGGCACAGATTTATTAATGACATCTCCATGATCTGGACTCACAGTGAAGAAGAACTCCAGAATTTCCTCTCCAACCTCAACTCCTTTGGTTCCATTAGATTCACCTGGTCCTACTCCAAATCCCATGCCACTTTCCTCAACGTTGACCTCCATTCCAATGGCCAGCTTCACACATCCGTCCACATCAAACCCACCAACAAGCAACAGTACCTCCATTATGACAACTGCCACCCAATCCATATCAAACAGTCCCTTTCCTACAGCTTAGGTCTTCATGGCAAACGAATCTGCTCCAGTCCTGAATCCCTGAACCATTACACCAACAACCTGAAAACAGCTTTCGCATCCCACAGCTACCCTCCTGACCTGGTACAAAAGCAAATTACCAGAGCCACTTCCTCATCCCCTCAAACCCAGAACCTCCCACAGAAGAACCCCATAAATGCCCCACTTGTGACAGGATACTTTCCGGGACTGGATCAGACTCTGAATGTGGCTCTCCAGCAGGGATATGATTTCCTCAAATCCTGCCCTGAAATGAGATCCATCCTTCATGAAATCCTCCCCACTCCACCAAGAGTGTCTTTCCGCTGTCCACCAAACCTTTGTAACCTCTTGGTTCATCCCTATGAAATCCCCAAACCACCTTCCCTACCCTCTGGCTCCTACCGTTGTAACTGCTCCCGGTGGAAAACCTGTCCCATGCACCCTTCCACCACCACCTATTCCAGTCCTGTAGCCTGGAAGGTGTACACGATCAAAGGCAGAGCCACGTGTGAAAACACCCACATGATTTACCAACTGACATGCCTACACTGTGAAGCCTTCTATGTGGGAATGACCAGCAACAAACTGTCCTTTCACATGAATGGACACAGGCAGACAGTGTTTGTTGGTAAAGAGGATCACCCTGTGGCTAAACATGCCTTGGTGCATGGCCAGCACATCTTGGCACAGTGTTAACACCGTTCGGGTTATCTGGATGCTTCCCACTAACACCAACCTGTCAGAACTCCGGAGATGGAAACTTGCCCTTCAGTATATCCTCTCTTCTCGTTAGCCGCCAGGCCTCAACCTCTGCTAATTTCATGTTGCCGCCCCTCGTACATCACCTGTCATTCAACAACATCTTTGCCTCTGTACCTCTGCCTCGACTGACATCTCAGCCCAACCTCTTTGCATATGTCTGCCTGTCTGTATATGTGCAGATGGATATGTGTGTGTGTGTGTGTGTGTGTGTGTGTGTGTGTGTGTGTGCGCGCGTGCGCGAGTGTATATCTGTCCTTTTTTTCCCCTAAGGTAAGTCTTTCCGCTCCCGGTATTGGAATGACTCCTTACCCTCTCCCTTAAAACCCACATCCTTTCGTCTTTCCCTCTCCTCCCCCCTTTCCTGATGAAGCAACCTTGGGTTACTATAGCTTGAAATTTGTGTGTGTGTGTGTTTTGTATTGTGTCTATCTACCAGCGCTTTCTCATTTGGAAAGTCACAGCATCTTTGTCTTTTATATATATTTTTCCCACATGGAACGTTTCCCTCTATTATATTAATATGATAATTCATTACATATTTGAATTTAGCATGCTGGCAATAATATTGAGAATGCTTTGGCCTCGTTGTCGGGTTTTTCGCCTTGGTACTAGTATGTTTGGCAGTTAAGCACAAGCTGCTAATGGTCAACATGCTAGTTGCTATCATCGTACATACATGCTCTCATTTAATTAGTTTTAATTTCACACTGAGTGCCACACTTTCACCTGAGTATTACATATTAAATGGCTGCCATGGCATTTGGCTTCATTCTGGGTGCAATGTGTGTGTGCTTGTCATTCAGAATCTGACACTATGGGAGAAGATCTCCATTTGTGGAGCCCAGGCATCATTATTACCCATCGTACTTGCATTTTCAGTGGAGAGAATCCTAGCCAACATGATCTGTCGATGAGATAAGTGCTGGTTGAACAACTGTGGTTCACTTATTAATGTATCAGATGTTGTGAGACACAATACTTAGAAATTACTTCGTTGCACACGTATGTTAATGTCACCGCACTTTGTTGAAAGACTCATATTGCCATCCAAAATATTGTATAAATTGCTTGTCTTTCAAGTTCACTCCTTTGCGTGGAGTTTGGTTTCCAACGAAAATTCATACACGTATTGATTTAGAACAATATATAATATGATAGCTTGTACATATGCCTTCTTTTACATCCATTGCTTATACTATGAACATCAATTTCTTAAGTTCTGAAAGTCATACATCTTTCATTAACTGATTGCTGTTACCACAGTTTGTTTGTAATTTTTTATTTATCTTCACTCACATTACATATACAAATTAATTTGTAACAATACATGCATATGATACATTTATTCTTCATTTTACAGACATCCTTTTACCACTTATGGCAGCTCATTTCATCCTTAGGTAGAGGAGGGAGAAAAACATTCAAAATAGGACTAACACAGCATGCATTGCTGGCTTAACTATGCTTGGCACCACCTCCTTTGCTTGGGAGAGAATTTATGAGGAAATGTTACCTGTACAATCATGGACTAGTTGCCAAGGAATTCTTATTTCATGGAAATGATGTGTACTGACTAATCATTCATGTACTATCATGTTGTTTCTTTTATTTATTTATTCATTTAATCTCCATGGACAAATACAAGGATTTGTTTTGGATAGTTTACATATTGATCATTTCCCCTTACAAAATTGTGGTAAACATTTGAATACAATAGGCCTACAGAAAAAAAAATTATGTTGCTTTTTTTGGTACATATAAATACTATTTATACAAATGAAAGTATTCTACTCCTCTGAGAGGAATTCCTAATTACTATAAAAACACTTACTGATGAGTAACTCCTTAAAGGCAATTTCAGAGCAGCCTCCGCTTAAGCTTTATAATTTTTTTTGGAGTTTGTTATAAAATTTGATCCCCATGTAATAGGGCTCTTGTCTGCACTTTTTGTATTATTTATTTCCAGGTGATAATCATCAGCCCTCCTAGTATTTTACATGTGCACTTCTCTATTTTGATGATTGTACTGCTTGTATTTTAGCATCAGCTTAACAGTTTTATAAATATATAGTGATGGGAGTGTTAGTAGTTTCTTAATTTTGAAAATTGCTTTGCTGGACTGATTATATCTAAGCTTACACATGATCCTAACTGCCTTTTATTGAAGGATGAATACCCTATTTACATGCTTGGCAGCAGCACATCCCCATACTTCAAATCCCTATGAGAGGTTGTTGTTGTTGATGTTGTTGTGGTCTTCAGTCCTGAGACTGGTTTGATGCAGCTCTCCATGCTACTCTATGCTGTGCAAGATTCTTCATCTCCCAGTACCTACTGCAACCTACATCCTTCTGAATATGCTTGGTGTATTCATCTCTTGGTCTCCCTCTAGGATTTTTACCCTCTACACTGCCCTCCAACACTAAATTGGTGAGCCCTTAATGCCTCAGAACATGTCCTACCAACCGATCCCTTCTTCTGGTCAAGTTGTGCCACAAACTTCTCTTCTCCCCAAATCCTATTCAACACCTCCTCATTTATGTGATCTACCCATCTAATCTTCAGCATTCTTCTGTAGCACCACATTTCAAAAGCTTCTATTCTCTTCCTATCTAAGCTATCTATCGTCCATGTTTCACTTCCATACATGGCTACGCTCCATACAAATACTTTCAGAAACGACTTCCTGACATTTAAATCTATACTCGATATTAGCAAATTTCTCTTCTTCAGAAATGTTTTACTTGCCATTGCCAGTCTACATTTTATATCCTCTCTACTTCGACCTTGATCAGTTATTTTGCTCCCCAAATAGCAAAACTCCTTTTCTACTTTAAGTGTCTCATTTCCTAATCTAATTCCCTCAGCATCACCCGACTTAATTCGACTACATTCCATTATCCTCGTTTTGCTTTTGTTGATGTTAATCTTATATCCTCCTTTCAAGACACTATCCATTCCGTTCAACTGCTCTTCCACGTCCTTTGCTGTCTCTGACAGAATTACAATGTCTTCGGTGAACCTTAAAGTTTTTATTTTTTCTCCATGGATTTTAATACCTACTCCGAATTTTTCTTATGTTTCCTTCACTGCTTGCTCAATATACAGACTGAATAACATCGGGGAGAGGCTACAACCCTGTCTCACTCCCTTCCCAACCACTGCTTCCCTTTCATGCCACTCAACTCTTATAAATGCCATCTGGTTTCTGTAAAAATTGTAAATAGCTTTTCTCTCCCTGTATTTTACCCCTGCCATCTTCAGAATTTTAAAGAGAGTATTCCAGTCAACATTGTCAAAAGCTTTCGCCATGTCTACAAATGCTCGAAATGTAGGTTTGCCTTTCCTTATTCTTTCTTCTAAGAGAAATTGTAAGGTCAGTATTGCCTCACGTGTTCCCATATTTCTACGGAATCCAAACTGATCTTCCCCGAAATCGGCTTCTACCAATTTTTCCATTCGTCTGTAAAGAATTCGCATTAGTATTTTGAAGCTGTGACTTATTAAACTGATAGTTCGGTAATTTTCACACCTGTCAACACCTGCTTTCTTTGGGATTGGTATTATTACATTCTTCTTGAAGTCTGAGGGTATTTCACCTGTCTCATACATCTTGCTCACCATATGGTAAAGTTTTGTCAGGACTGGCTGTCCCAAGGCCGTCAGTAGTTCTAATGGAAAGTTGTCTACTCCTGGGGCCTTGTTTCGACTCAGGTCTTTCAGTGCTCTGTCAAGCTCTTCAGACAGTATCATATCTCCCATTTCATCTTCATCTACCTCTTCTTCCATTTCCATAATATTGTCCTCAAGTACATCACCCTTGTATAGACCCTCAATATACTCCTTCCACCTTTCTGCTTTCCTTTCTTTGCTTAGAACTGGGTTTCCATCTGAGCTCTTGATATTCATACAAGTGGTTCTCTTTTCTCCAAAGGTCTCTTTAATTTTCCTGTAGGCAGTATCTATCTTACCCCTCATGAGATAAGCCTCTATGTCCTTACATCTGTCCTGTAGCCATCCCTGCTTAGCCATTTTGCACTTCCTGTCGATCTCATTTTTGAGACGTTTGTATTCCGTTTTGCCTGCTTCATTTTTGTGTTTTCTCCTTTCATCAATTAAGTTCAGTATCTCTTCTGTTACCCAAAGATTTCTACTAGCCCTCGTCTTTTTACCTACTTGATCCTCTGCTGCCTTCACTACTCCATCCCTCAAAGCTACCCATTCTTCTTCTACTGTATTTCTTTCCCCCATTCCTGCCATTTGTTCCCTTACGCTCTTCCTGAAACTCTGAACAACATCTGGTTTAGTCAGTTTATCCAGGTCCCATCTCCTTAAATTCCCACCTTTTTGCAGTTTCTTCAGTTTTAATCTACAGTTCATAACCAATAGATTGTGGTCAGAGTCCACATCTGCAGAGCTAGTTGGCATATAAACTTGTACTGCTGTAGTAGGCGTGGGCTTCATGTCTATCTTGGCCACAATAATGCATTCACGATGCTGTTTGTAATAGCTTACCCGCATTCCTAATTTTTTATTCATTATTAAACCTCCTCCTGTATTACCCCTATTTGACTTTGTATTTATAACTCTGTATTCGACTGACCAAAAGTCTTGTTCCTCCTGCCACCGAACTTCACTAATTCCCAATATATCTAACTTTAACCTATCCATTTCCCTTTTTAAATATTCTAACCTACCTTCCCGATCAAGGGATCTGACATTCCATGCTCCGATTCGTAGAACACCAGTTTTATGTCATGTGAGAGGTATGGATACACTAATGCATGGTAGATTATATTCATTTGCTCATATTTAAGAAATTATGACATTATGCACATTGCATAAATTGATTTGCTTAGTTTTTGGTGTAAGAAATTGATATGATGCTCCCAAGAGAGATGCTGTTGTAACATTACACCAACGAAGGAAATTTTATCTTTCATTTTTATTTCTTAACCATCATCAGACAAAACACTCCATTGCATTTCATCTTGTTTGTGGTGTATTTGAAATTCCATTAGATTTGTTTTATTGATGTTTAAAGTGATTGTTTCGGAAGTAATTCTTCAATCCAAATAAGACATCAGAATAATTTTGGGCCAAATCATTTTCGTTGGTTCCCCAGTTAACAACGGTTGTGTCATCCACATACTTAAGTATCTTGCTGTTGTGTTCTGTGGGCAGATCATTAACATATAGTATGAACAGTAAAAGACCCAGAACAGACCCTTGGGGCACACCATACTTTACTATAGCTAGACTGGACCTGTACTTCTTAATAATGTTGCCCACTTTGTGTGTCACTTGTGTGACATGATACCTGTCTTGTAAGTATAACTGTATGAGCCTTTTGGCTATTTCTCTGATACCATAAGTTTCCAGTTTCTCAAGTAGCAGCTCATGTGATACTGTGTCGAATGCACGTGATAAATCTAGGAACAAACATGTCACCCATTCTTTTTCATTTAATTTCATAAGTATCATATGTACTGCATCATATATGACAGATGATGCTGAATAGGCTTTCCTAAAACCATGTTGGGTTTCTCATAGGACTTTTTCTTTGACAAGGAAGTTTTCTAACCATAGTGAAATAATCTTTTGTAATACGTTGCTTAGGATTGGTATTAAGCTAATGAGTCAGTAGTTTTCGACTTTGTTGATACTACCTTTTTTGTGCAATGGCTTGCCTATAGTATATTTTAATTCAAGTGGAAACACACCTTTATTCAAACTTTCATTGAAGAGGTGGACCAGAACAGGTATGAGTGAATGTTTGCATCGTTTTAATATAATGGAGGAGAGTTCATCCCATCCCGTAGAGAATTTGTTTTGAATTTTATTTATGACTCCCTCTACTTCAGTTGTATTGGTTTCATACATAAACACTGATTTTTGTACCTGGTAAGGAGTTCTGTAGTCATCAGTGTCAGAGGTCACACACGTTACCTGAATTTATAAAGTGGGTATTAAAAACATTGCTGATCGTATATGGATCTGAAATATTTACATTATCAGTCATTAGCTGGATATTGTTGACACTAGGCTTTGGTTTTCTGCTGATTCTCTCATTTACACAGTTTCATACTGATTTGCTTATGTTATTTGAAGTAGCAATTTTTTGCTGTATAATTTCCTTTGTGTATACATTCAGTGCTTGTTTATAGGCGTTTCGACATGTTTGGTAGTTGTCTCTGGTTGATGTGTCCGGGAACTCTTTATATATTTTCCAAGTAATAAACCTTTTCTTCTTCAGCTGTTTTACATCTGAAGGAAATTTTATAGGGTTTTCAGTATATTTCTTTTTGAAAGTAACTGGACATGTTACATTGAAATGGACAAAGAAAGTGTTTTAAAAGTTATTCCATTTCTCTGCAACATTTCTGCACAATGTATGTCATCTCTGTTTTCAAGTGTAATCATAGCTTGTTTGATTTTGTCTTGTAGTGACATTTCTGTAGTGGGTACTTTTGGTATGGGCAACTCCCACTCATTCGTTTGTTTTGTCTGGAACATCAATTCCTAAGGTGTGAAACCTGTTGAAGAATGTGGAAGGTTATTGACAACTTACATGAAAGGAGTTACGTATTCTACCCATTGGATGTGTTTGTGAGGGGTGTATGTCATAATAAACTGGTTAAATTCCTTAAAGACTTCGTTCTACTGCGCTCGGCTCTGGGTGAAAAAATCTTACTAATATATGCTTTGTGCCCTGTGAGATCATAAATTGTTTCCACTTTAGCCCAATGAAATATGAAGCATTATCAGTTAGCAGTACCTTTGGTTTACCTATTCTTCTCAAACAGTCTCCCTCAGTTCTTTTTCTGATATTTGTGGCTATTACACTTTTAATGGCATACATTTTGATATGTTTCGAGAAAATATTGTATAGTGCTACTGTGTATCATACTCCTCCTTCACTTCTTCGATATGGGCCAGCCATGTCTGTGGATACTATATCTAGAGGGTTTGTTGTGAGTATTGGGTGTAGCTCAGTATACTTTGACTGTTTTGATTTTTGACATATTGCGCACTTTCTTAAAACCTGTAGGACTTGCCTTCTCAAATTTGGAAAATAACGAACTGTTGTAATTTTTTCAGTACATTTGCCTGCTCCATTATGCCCACATACTTCATGTGTGTGTCTTATAAATTAGTCGATATAATCTTCAGGAATGCACACACACCACTGATCATATTTTTCATGTTTTCTATGAAATGAAACGCCCTTGTACTCCTGATACCATTTGCTTACCATTTCACCTACATGTTGCTTAAGGTTTTGCATGACTTAACACCATCTGCGATCTTGCTGTTGTATAATTTTCATTTGCTTACAAAACTTATGGTAATCACACCATTGTGTTTTACCTTGTATTAATAACTTTTTGATTTCTACATCTTGCTCTGTTAATTCACTAAATTCATTTAAACCTTGTAGTAACCTAGATAAGGCATCTGTAATAACATTTTGACTTCCTTTAATATAAATGATCTTTAAACTGAATTGTTGTAAATATAGACACCACTGGATAATCTATGGTGCAATAGTTTACATGTTAAAAGAAATGACAGTGACTTATGATCACAGTAAACTTTGGTATTCTTACCCCACAAAAAATATTCAACCTTTTTAAACGTACATATAACAGCCAAATTTTCTAATTCTGACACTGAGTAAGATTTTTCTGCCTCTGATAATGTTCGACTAGCAAAAATGATGACCTTGGAAACTTCTTTACCTTCTTCTCACATCAGAAACAAGCATGCCCCAGCAACTGAGTTGAGGTGTCTGTGCATAGACAAAAAACCTTTGCACATATCATGGTGGCTAAGAATGTTTACATTGACTTAGGCCTGCTTTATGTTGTTAAGGTCTTCCTGACACTTATCATCCCTTAACCAAGGTCTATTTTTTCATAGCAAGCTCAGTAATACATCACTGTTCATCACATGACGAAAAGCACTGATAAATACTACTGGGTTCATCCTTTTACCTTCAGTAATGAATATAACAAACTGTCAATGTCTCAGCAATCCTTTGTCTGCAAAAATAGTTGATAGACACGTGGCATTTTCTGTCGTATTTACTGTAATTGCTCAGGTGTTGGACTTATAGTTATGTTTACATTTAGCACTCTACAACTGTCACTGGTATCTGCTGCAGGACTTGTGACAATTTGTAGATAAATACCAACAGATTGTGGTTTGTTCACTGTAGCCTGAGTATTATATGCATGCATATTTCATGATCTGGTAATATTTTCCTCTAAAAAATTGTGGACCCTGTATTAGGCAGCTTGTAGGTTAATGTTTACCTTGTGATGTTTAAAGCTTTCTCGGAACAAGCTTTATGAAACAATGTTCACCTTGTTCACTATTTCATTTTTTTAATTTTTTATTTTTTTTATTTTTATTTTTTTAATAGCTTTTTCTACTACATCTGTGTGTAACTTACAATTGGTTACTAACTTCTCTGCAATGGTATTACTCCTATCTAATGTACCTGCTTCAACTTGACTAATGACATCACTTAGACTTTTATTGACCTTCTCTCTCTCCTTCTGCTGAGTCAACTTCTAATGTTGCTACCTTTAAAGTAAGTTCTTCTACAGCTAGAGGTACACCTTCATAGTCTTTGTTTAGTTTGTTAACAACAGTGGTTACCTTTTCTACTGTCAAACACAACTGGTTCTGAGTGGCTTCAATGTTTGTGTTTGCGTCTATGATTTTCTTTATCTGTTGTTCTACTAGATCATGATGGTCATTAAAAGAATGTACCTTCTGTTTTAATCTCATAATGTTACTGTTAACTTCAGAAAGTTCTTCATGCTTTACTTGTTGTTTCCTATCATTCAGTTTTTCTTCGATTTTGGCGTGAAAATTTTTGGCTAAATCATTGAACTTCTGTGAGACCGTGTCTTGCAAATCCTTGCATACTTGTTTTTGTTCTTTCATTGTATTTAGGTCTTATGTAACGGTGTTCAAATTCTGTGTCAAATAATCAATTTTGGTATTTGTATCTTGTTCCGTTTCACTTAAACAGGTGTTCATATTATCTAATTTCATGTTTGTGATAGATAACACCTGCCGTAGCAGTGTGTCAGTTGTACAACTGTGGTTGCCATCTGCTGTACTTTCCAAGTTAATGTTTGTGTTGTGAACAAGTGGTTTTTGTAATATGTTCTCAAGACTTATATTTGTATCACTCTCCAATGTTTCGCTCATGAGTGGTATATCATTTTCGGAGATGGATGACATTGTCTTGTCAATTGTAAACATTAAGTTGTCAAGTTTATTCTGCTCTGGAGCATCACTATCATTTGGCACACCTATGACACTCATCTCTGTCCTACTTAAACTTTCTGTGGTAGTCATGCATGGTGCCTGAACTTCAGTTGTTTGATAGCACAGTTCTATGTCATCTTGGGTGATTGCATTTTCGTTATTGCTATCAACAGTGGACATCTACTTCTCTGCCTTGTTGCAGCAACATGCAAGCAACTTACGTAGCCGTCTTATCTTTGCTCCACTGAACAAAACAGCTTACTATGAAAAATTGTACATAACCTGGGACCAATTATTACTTCTTTCCAAAAATTCTCCTCAATTTCTGCCTTTTTGCTTTACCTGCTCCCCATTGTGATTCATGCAAACAGAAAATACAGACAATTAGTTTATATGACCAATAACAATGTCATAGAAATTTCTTACTATAACAGTAGTTAACAAACCCTACTTACAACCAGTGTCCTGAAGTCATGGCACTTAGATAGCCAGTTGTGTTATAATAATAAAAAATAATAATTAAAAGGAAAAATTAAAGGAACGGGTTGGTAATTGTCCTTTTGCTTTGCAATGAAAGGAGAATATTAGTGCAGTGTATTATTATGAAATATTCTGTGTGTATGAATTTGTGCTATTGTTTCTAACGTTTTTTAGAATGACGAGACAGTGGGGTACTGAGGTGCAAGACTCACACTTCTTGTAACATTACGAGTCAAGATAGCTGTAATGGAAATTGAATAGCGTAAAGTTATCATTAAAAACACACGCCGCGAGATTTTTGATGATTTGGTTGGTCATAATAGTAGTAACATGCTTTTGAATACAATTAAAATATAACAGCGATACCTGTTTAGTGTTATTCGAAATAATATGTAGTAAATTAATGAGTAAGGTAGCTGATCCTATAAGAAGAGGTGAAATTGGGCATATTAAGGTGTTTTGCTTTATGTCGACTAAGCCGATGATACGGCGTCTTTTTTTTCCGTTTACATTTAGGGAAAAAAAAAAAAAAAAAAAAAAAAAAAAAAAAAAAAAAAAAAAAAAAAAGTAACGAAGTGCTAATTGTGCGTTGTGAAAAATATAGGGGCGAATTTTAAATAGCTACAGAGTATAATCAGACTAACAAATGGACATTCAGTTATGCGAAATAGCGGACAGTGAAGTGTGGTCATTAAATTGAGTACACCTACAGGGCGGTCAATTCCGGGATAAGTCTATTCGCATCTCACGAGGGACGCAGTATTGAGACCGGTTTTTTTTTTAGTATATCACGGAGAGCGGGCTTCAATTTATAAAAAGGAGAAAAGCTGTATCATTATCATTGACTGTTGGTGTCAAGCAGCCAAAACTGTTCATCAAAGGGTTTCGGTGAATGAGTGGTCAACAGGGGATAGTTCGTAGATCTTAACTACTGCAGCTATTCTGGAATCAGGTGCTACTGTGACCATTGTGTGTTGTCAATGGCTTAAGGTCATCATATCTCATGCTCTAAGATCAACGCGCCTTTCCTCTTGGTATAACGGTGTCTCACGGTAACCACGACAATGCCGACGGTGAAGGAAGATACGGTAGAGTCTCTCGCAGTTGACTTACATATTGTGTGTAGCCGATTCTCTTCTCTGGGTGATCAGCTACGTCGATCTCCCAAGACTATTGCGGATTACAGGATTTATTAAGCTACTTTTCTGTTCTTGGAATAATTTGTATACTCGTGGAACACTTTCATTTCAGCCTTGGTATACTTTCATCTCTCAACACAAAGCAACATTTACTCTTTTTCACATATGTAACTAAACTCTGGCAAGCCAACTGGTGTCTTTAAACCTCAGTCTCAATAAAACACAAGTTAAATATCATAGTAACAATCCAATAATTTATGGACATCACATGCATCCTCTTTATGCAGAGCTAAGGCATGAAGTAAGATAAAAGTCCTTAGTCTCAAGTAAGTCCAATACATGAATGTGCATAGAAATCTATATTCAATTGTTCATTAGTCTTTTGTACAATCAACGCAGACACTAACACACCAAAGAATACTACATTATTGTTACTTGGGTTTTCATCACGTCTTATGTGGCGCTGGCGGCAAACACTTGTTGTCATGAGTGACTCGCCCTTCTTACAGTCTTCTAATAACAAACTTCCAAACTTCACATAGAATCAGGTGGATCGGTAGAAATGTTCTCACTCTCCCGCACTTGTATCTAAAATATCAGGTGTTTGAGATGGTGGAAGGCCGAGTGTTTCTAGAATTTACACCGAAATACTTGAGGCACTACATGTTCATTCATTTTACCTTGTGTTGTTTCTTTTTCTGTGTCCATCACTATATATATTTTAATTATATTTCTCATCCTCTGAAAGCTTTTCCTTCTGTTGATTTTATAAAAATATGTTCGTGAACTTCTTTTTGTCCATTTCAATTGTTGATGCAGGCAGCCAACTGAACACCATTGCCTCTCAATATGATATAAAATATGAAGGAATTTTTCTTAACTTGGTTCCATTTCACTTTAATAAAAATACTTAATACTGTTATTAAGACTTCTCTCACTCAGAAACACCAAAAAATACTCGTAGCCCATCGTACTCCAAGCAGTACACCTTCACAAATTCTACCTACTTGTCTATGCATTTTTTGCACATTCATAACTAATGTCTTTGCCAACGCTTATAGTTGGTCTTTGATTCTGACATTATTGTTGTTTCATTTTTTAATAAATTTTAAGTGTATCATATCCAGGGGTCTATCACCATGTACCTACACATGCTGAATCACACAAAGTGCCATCCTTGAATTTTCTTTTATCTTGTCCATTATTGCAAATCTTCATCCTTTCAATGGGGTCTTAAACTCTGGGAATAAATAAAAGCCCACAGGGGCCAGGTCTGGAGAATACAGAGGATGATGCAGCACAGTGATTTCAATTTTTTGTGCAATATTCAGGCACCAGCAGCAATGAGAGTGTGGGTGTGTTATCGTGATGCAAGAACCATGCATTGTCTCGCCACATTTCAGGCTGTTTGCTTGTAACATTTTCTCACAGACGTCACAACATGTCCTAAAAGTACCATGGATTAGCAGTTTGTCTCTGTGTCATCAATTCAGGATAAACTAATCTTTCAAAGTCAAAGAAAACAATCAGCATGACTTCGATGTTTGACCTAATCTGATAAGCTTCTCTTGGTCTTGGACAGCCTTTCCCCACCAATTGTGAAGATTGAATCTTGGCCTCAACATCATAACCATAGACCCAATGCTCATCACGAGTTATGATTCTCTTAAGGAACATCTCGTTTTCATTTGTGTGATCCAAACGCTCTTCACAGATTGTGAGGGAAAGGTCTTTCTGGTCTTGAATAGTGAGCCATGGGATGAGCTTGGTGGCAACACGATGTATTCCAAGATGCTGTCAGGATTTCATGACATGATCCAACTGGAATGTTACATTCTTCTGCAGTCTCTCGAACAGTCAGTCTTTGATTGCCATACAGAATTTCATTGTTGCTCATATGAGCATCATTGGTGAACATCGAAGGGTGTCCTGAACCAAGGTCATCTTTAACTTCCACCCAGCCATTTTTAAACCACAGGAACCATACATAACACTAAGTATGGCTTAAGCACTCATCACCAAAGTTTTCTGCGTTATTTGGATTGTCTCTGTAAAAGTTTTCTTAAGTTTCATGCAAAATTTTACACAGATGCATTGCTCCTCTAACTCTGCCATGTTGAAATTCGCAAACTGTGTGATGTATTCAATAAAGCACTCTACAATAACTAACAGACATACAACAAAGAAACTTTCAGCAGTTACACATTAAACACAGGTGTATGCAGGGATGTCAGTCACCACACAGACTAAAGTTTTTATATATTTTGAAGTGCCAAAGAGACTGGTATAGGATAGCGTATTCAAAAACTGAGGCAGAGTATGGCACTGCAATCGGCAAGCGTATGTACGATGACAAGTGTCTGGTGCAGTTGTTAGACCAGTTACTGGTCCTACAATGGCAGGTTATCAAGATTTAAGTGAGTTTGGACATGGTGTTACACTCAACACCCGAGTGATGGGACACAGCATCTTTGAGGTAGTGATGAAGTGGGGTTTTCCCATATGAGCATTTCATGAGTGTACCTTGAATATCAGGACTGCAGTAAAACATCAAATCTCTGACATCGCTGCAGCCAGAAAAAAAGTCCTGCAAGGATGGGACCAATGACAACTGAAGAGAATTGTTCAATGTGACAGAAATGTGACCCTTCCACAAATTGCTGCAGATTTTAGTGTTAGGCCATCAACAAGTGTCCGGCCCTTCAACACTGACATTGGACTGTTGATGACTGGCAACATGTTGCCTGGGCAGACGAGTCTGATTTCAAAATGTATCAAGCAGATGGATGTGTATGGGTATGGAGACAACCTCACTAATGGTGTGGGGCTTGTGCAGTGGGAGTGTTATGGAACCCCTGATATTTCTAGATATGGCTCTGATAGGTGACATGTACATAAGCATCCTGTCTGATCACCTGCATTCATTCATGTCTATTGTGCATTCCAACAGACTTGGGCATTTGCAGCAGGACAATGTGACAGCCCAAATGTCCAGAATTGCTACACCATGGCTCCACGAACATTCTTCCGAGTTTAAACACTTTCACTGGCCACCAACCTCCCCAGACATGAAAATTATTGAGCATATCTGGGATGCCTTTTAACGTGCTGTTCAGAAGAGATCTCCACCCCTTCATGCTCTTATGGATTGATGGACAGCCCTGCAGGATTCATTGTGCCAGTTCCCTCCAGCACTACTTTAGACATTAGTCGAGCCATGCCACATCATGTTGTGGCACTTCTGAGTGCTCACAGGACCCCTACATGATATTAGACAGGTGTACCAGTTCCTTTGGCTCTTCAGTGTGTGTGTGTGTGTGTGTGTGTGTGTGTGTGTGTGTGTGCGTTATAGAATGTTCAGTTTCCTCAAGTAAGATGTATGATTGGAGTATATATGATGTCATCTGAATGGGAAGGGGGAGAGTAGGACAGAAGGAGGTACAAGCCATGAAAAAACTACAATGTGATGTACTAATATAATAGATTTTTGGTAATATCACTATACTGAGCAGAAATCTTCAATATTAAAATGGTAAAAGCTGTATGGTTAGAGACTAGGAATGTGATTGTAAGCATGAAGGTGGAATGTATTGGAATGTATCCAAATTTGCAGATGGGTAGGAGGATGAGGGGGTAGGTTTACATAGGGAAAATGGAACCTATACATGAGGTCAGATGAATCCAAAGAAGGAAGGACCTGAGCCAATTTGATAAGAAGGTAGATTTACCTATGAAAGAGGGAACCTATATCTAAGGTCAGATGGATCCAAGGAAGGAGTACAACATGCTCATTGTATCCACACAGAGTTAGATGAAAATGCAGTGAATCTAAAAATACAAAACTAGGAAAATTAACTAAATGAGAATAGGGAAGTATTCTCCAAAGTGGTTAAAGCTTACGGTCTTAACTGGGACTCAACTGATTCCTTAGACTTTTCGTTCTTGAATACACATTGAACAAGAACAATTCTGAGACGTGTAAATGTGAAAAGTGAGATACAATGAAATGACAGCATGTAACTCCTCAAAGTTAAATTTAAGTTAAAGTTAAGGATAAATTTAGCATGCCATAGTAACTAAAGAAACCATGTTATTAAGAAAGTTATTAAAACAATGATCTTAAGCCAGTCTAGTATGAAAGTTGGAGAAAAAAAGCTTCCTCTTGTTTAATTAAGTTTAATTTTACAATACTACATCTACATATACATCCATACTCTGCAAGCCACCTGACGGTGTGTGGTGGAGGGTACTCTGAGTACCTCTATTAATTCTCGCTTCTAATCCAGTCTCGTATTGTTCGTGGAAACAAAGATTGTCATTATGCCTTTGTGTGGGCTCTAATCTCTCTGATTTTATCCTCATGGTCTCTTTGCAAGATATACGTAGGAAGGAGCAATATACTGCTTGACTCCTCAGTGAAGGTATGTTCTCGAAACTTCAACAAAAGCCCGTACCAAGCTACTGAGCGTCTCTCTTGCAGAGTCTTCCACTGGAGTTTATCTATCATCTCCATTACTAAATGATCCTGTAATGAAGCGCGCTGCTCTTGGTTGGATACTAAATATACTTGTAAAATACAAAGACAGAAATCTTTACATGATGAGAAACCAAATGGGTTCTAAGCCTTGGTGACTAATGTAAGAACTTGATGATGATTTTATGGATCAGTTTGATGTCAAAAGAAATTTATTGAATTTAGGTCATATGAGATGTCAATACAACAGTGAAATTTATTTATGGATTGCTTATAAGACAGCCACATTGTTTCTAGTTTTGTAAATTATTCGAAGTGACATCTTTCATCTTAGTGGAGGAATTTGTAGTGGTACGTGTTTGCTACAGGAACTTTTCCTTCATGTTTGAAAATAGCAAAATTAAAGCCATTATACAAGAAAGGAAACAAAGATGATATTTCCAACTACAGACCACTGGCACCTCTGTCTGTTTTCTCAAAAATATTAGAAACGCCTTTCAATAAGAGGCTAACAGACTCCTTAGAGGATAATTGCATTCTGTCAGAATCTCAACATGGATTTAGAGCAAACCGTTCAACCGAATCAGCAGTTCACTCCTTTCTGTTAGAGGCACTGATAGCATTAGACAGCAAAAAACTTACAATGGGCATATTTTTAGATTTTTCAAAGGCATTTGACACCATAAATCATGACAAATTGCTACGCAAGCTAGAAAATCTTGGCATTAGGGGAACAGCTAACAACTGGCTCAGCTCTTATCTTAAGAACAGGGAACAATATGTGGAAATAGATCAAGAAAGTGACAATGTCATTAGGAAATATAATTCCAAGCTACTGACTGTTAAATATGGAGTGCCACAGTCATTCACATTAAATTTTGAACAACATCGTGATACCTCCACCACCAAGAAAGCTGCTTGCATCCTGTGCAAAAGATAAAGGGCTCCACCAGTAGGCTCACAAGTCTAAGATTTTTAACTTCATCACCACACATCCCACAAAGAAATTCCTAAAAGCAATTGCTTGGCATACGCCAAAGGATATTCCAACAACATCAGCAACCTCTCCACTGGTGATTGAGCAATTTTCCAGAACCGTTTTTTTTTTTTTTTTTTTTTTTTTTACTTCCTCCATATTGTCATCAGTAATTGATGTGCTAGAGCATCCTTGGGTGTTCATTGCCTTCAGCATCTTTTCGACCCACTTTGAGATGTTTATACCACTGGTAAACTCTTGTCTTACTCATAGTAGATTCGCCAAAAGCCACAGTCAACATTTCAAATTTGGAGCTGCACTTCATTCCATTTTCCAAGCACAATTTAATGCAAATTCTCTGAGCCATCTTTTTTAAAGTAATAATTCCCTGAGTGCTCAGAAACATTTATAACCTCTTTGACTGTCAACAATAAACTAGATATTCAGAACAGCTGAAAATGCAAACATACATCAGGAATATGTGTTAATTTTTTAAATCAGATATACAATGCTTGAAAAATTTTTAAAGAATTTAAAAATTATTTTCTGGTGTCACACCTCACAAATCTCAATCTCATAGTTACTTTGTGCTGAATTCGTCCAGATTCACAGAACTGCAGCTATTTGGGGAAATAGAATTCTAGGTCATTGTCAGTCCAGATTCTCTTTCAATATTTACCAGTTTATTTTTCCAATTTTTGGGTTCTTCAACTTCTTGGTCCTTATTTTTTAAGAGATGCACAAATATTTTTCTGCTTGTATCAGGTATAGTACTTGTTAAATATGTTTTGCCTCCCAAAATTGGAACAACAATAGCTGCCATGAGATCATTATGAACATGTTCTAAAGGTTTGTTTGTTCCTTTGAATTTGGTGATGCAATTTCTGGAAACAGTCTTCATGTCAATTTTCTCACCAAAGTCATCACTGTTTTTTTTTTTAGTCTAATCTCAAGACTGCTTCCTTTTCCTTTTTTTTATCATTTTGTTGATTGTACTCTTACCGAAGTGCTTCATCATTTCTCAGTATGTTTACTGACATGCTTTCATTGGCACATGGCTTCTTTTTTGTGTAATATAAATGGTCTCTCTGTAGAGCTGTAATGAGCAGTCTCCCAGATCCATCATAGACCTGACAACCTATTTCATTAAAAATGACCTTTCTATCATTTCTCGTGACCTGCCATAGAGGTAAAATAGCATGATAATATATTTTTAGCTACGAATTCTTTAGAGATATCTTCGTTTTCCTTTCCCTATGGGTTCTCTTAACCTGCATCAGCTTAAGTTATGTTTTTAACTAAAGTATTTTTATCACCAATTGAAAAATAATTTACATTTGGCACCATGTTTTGAGTTGCCCTGGAATGCATTATCCAACTGGCACTATTCAATCTAACTGTGTCACACACTAAAAGCACCTCATTTCTTTTGTTCTCTCTGAAATTTCCCCGTTTCTGGGCACCCTCTGGGTATGTGACTGACTTTTTGATAGTTGTAACAAAGAAACACATCTTTTCCTGTTGTTTCTTTCTTAATTTTTCCTGTCCTTTGTCACTTTGTTCCATAGATGGCTTTTTTTGGTACTACCTTGATTACCAGCATTACCTTTCAAAGACATTGCAGAATGTTTACCATCATTATATTCGTTATATCAAGCATCTTCAGCAATAAGAAACCTTTTAATTGTTGCACACTTAAGATCATTGCCTGGCAAATTGTACAAAGTTGTAACTACTGCATCCCATGTGTGTGGAAGTCCACAGAGAATAGTCATTTCTAGATCTTCATTTTCAGTTTCATCATCAGTATTCACTAGATCTGCTACAGGTTTGGTTATCAGTTCTAGAAAATCTTCAGTAGATTCACAATTTTAGATCTGCTACCGGTTTGGTTATCAGTTCTAGAAAATTTTCAGTAGATTCACAATTTTTAGTTAATATAATTTCAGTCGCAATGGCACAGCTTGAAATGTGCTATCCCTTGAGGAACAATTTGTAATGTTCTTCCCATCCTCTTACCAGATTTGCCAAGCTTTGTATAAGCAATTACTGCTTGTTGCATTTGGAAAGTGTAATTTTTGCTAGTGCATAAATTTATTTTTATTTATTTATTATTATTGGTCCTGTAGATCATACAATTTGTACTTTGCTGTACATCATGGTATAGGACAAGTCAATCTGAAAATTATGTTGAGACAGTGTATGATGAGAGATGACGGTAATGGTACATAACTCAAATAGCAGAATACATATAGGATATATAGACAAAGTATAAAAAGGTGGCGTGTGATAAGAGATGGCAGTGGTGGTACATAGTAAAAGGAAAATGTGTGCAAGATGCAAAAATGAAATACTGAAGCTGAACGAACGGATATCCAGTCTACAGTTTACAATCGACACACAAAAGGTGGAGGTAAGTAAACACAATCTGAAAAACGTGAGACGCTAGTGAAGAAAGAAGGCTCGGTCTCGGGAAAGTGAAAGATAATGACTGACGGAAGTTGTACTCAGAAGGTAAAAGTACTGAAAGACAGTGAAAATTTTGTGCAAAAAAACTCTTTTGAAGTGCTTTCTGCCATGGATTCAGTGACCACGTCAGAAAGCGTTGTAAAGTTGGAAAACAAAGTAGTCAAACCATTGCTCGTTGTAATCAGTGAAAATACTGCGTCGGGAGATATTCCAAAAACTCCAAAAATAAGTGCACAAACTTACACTACCGCAGACTTCACTGCAACAAAGGAAATTATGTTAAAAAAACTTATCTCCAGCAAAACTGCAAACTAAAGAACATTTAGAATACGTGCGGCAAAAAAACAACACTAGTGAGGTGAGAAGAATCAATCAATCAATCAATCTCTTTATTCGTCCGTTAACATACATTGTATGGATTTTAAATCCTCCGGTTACAAAAAGTGTGAAACACAAAACAATCTGTGTGTTAGGTTATAGTCACTGCCATGCAATTTCTGCAATGTTGATGAGAACATGTAGTTTCAAGGCTTCTGGTTTCATAAAGCCAGGGGCTCCATTCAGTGAAGTAACGGACCTAACATCAACTGACGTGGCTAGTTTGAATAAGGACGATTTCGCCGTGTCAATAGGAGGATCAAACGAAGTCTATAGAAACGAGACATACAAGGTTATTACAGAAATAAGTAAATTTTGACATAATTTAACCCACACAAATGTACTTATTGTGAACATCCCACATTGTCATGATTTACCACTCAGGTCATGTATGAACCGCGAAATTAATGTCGCAACCGAGTGTATCACTGAAATATGCAACCAGCTTTAAGAATGTCAATATTGTAGTTATAAACAGATTGGAGCAAAGGTTCCATACAGTCCATAGACTTCATTTTAATATGTCAGGAAAAAAATTACTAGCCGAAAAAATATGTAGTCGCATTTCGAAGAAGAGTGAAGAAAAACTTATAAGTGACAAACAAACAGAGATTAAGAAGTGCTTTAGACGAGTTACAAGCTGTGCCATTGGCCAAACGCAAATTAATAAGTGGTTTAAACCGATTAGGCGAGAAACAAACAATTGAGTCGTCAGCCAAACGAAAATAACGAAATGGTTCAAACCGAAGAGGACAGATGTGGATGAAGCGAAACTTATACAAGCTCCAGAAGTTAACTCAGCTGTTGATTGCCACCACACATAAGACAGATACCAAAAATTTTTAGGGTAAGTGCTGTATTAGAAATGCCATTAGATAAAAGAATCAGAAACCGTTTCAGCTAAAGTTACTAAATACCCAGATTTTGCTATACTACACAATAACGTTCAGTCACTCACAAATAAAATTTCCATTTTGGTAGCTGTGCATATTTAAAAAGTACATATACATATAAATATACAGGATGCTACAAAAAGGTATGTCCAAACTTGCAGGAAACATTCCTCACACACAAAGAAAGAAAATATGTTATGTGGACATGTGTCCAGAAATACTTGCATTCCATGTTAGAGTTCATTTTATTACTTCTCTTCAAATCACGTTAATCATGGAATGGAAACACACAGCAACAGAACGTACCAGCGAGACTTCAAACACTTTGTTACAGGAAATGTTCAAAATGTCCTCCGTTAGCGAGGATACATGCATCCACCCTCCATCGCATGGAATACCTGATGCGCTGATGCAGCCCTGGAGAATGGCATATTGTATTACAGCCGTCCACAATACGAGCACGAAGAGTCTCTACATTTGGTACTGGGGTTGCGTAGACAAGAGCTTTCAAATGCCCCCATAAATGAAAGTCAAGAGGGTTGAGGTCAGGAGAGCATGGAGGCCATGGAATTGGTCCGCCTCTACCAATCCATCGATCACCGAATCTGTTGTTGAGAAGCATACAAACACTTCGACTGAAATGTGCAGGAGCTCCATCACGCATGAACCACATATTGCGTCGTACTTGTAAAGGCACATGTTCTAGCAGCACAGGTAGAGTATCCCGTATGAAATCATGATAACGTGCTCCATTGAGCGTAGGTGGAAGAACATGGGGCCCAATCAAGACATCACCAACAATGCCTGCCCAAACGTTCACAGAAAATCTGTGTTGATGACGTGATTGCACAATTGCGTGCGGAGTCTCGTCAGCCCACACACGTTGATTGTGGAAATTTACAATTTGATCACATTGGAATGAAGCCTCATCCGTAAAGAGAACATTTGCACTGAAATGAGGATTGACACATTGTTGGATGAACCATTCGCAGAAGTGTACCCGTGGAGGCCAATCAGCTGCTGATAGTGCCTGCACACACTGTACATGGTATGGAAACAACTGGTTCTCCCGTAGCACTCTCCATACAGTGACGTGGTCAACGTTACCTTGTACAGCAGCAACTTCTCTGACGCTGACATTAGGGTTATCGTCAACTGCACGAAGAATTGCCTCGTCCATTGCAGGTGTCCTCGTCGTTCTTGGTCTTCCCCAGTTGTGAGTCATAGGCTGGAATGTTCCGTGCTTCCTAACACACCGATCAATTGCTTCGAACGTCTTCCTGTCGGGACACCTTCATTCTGGAAATCTGTCTCGATACAAACGTAACGCGCCCTGGATATTGCCCCGTGCTAATCCATACATCAAATGGGCATCTGACAACTCCGCATTTGTAAACATTGCACTGACTGCAAAACCACGTTCGCGATGAACACTAACCTGTTGATGCTATGTACTGATGTGCTTGATGCTAGTATTTTAGAGCAATGAGTCGCATGTCAACACAAGCACCAAAGTCAACATTACCTTCCTTCAATTGGGCCAACTGGCGTTGTATCGAGGAAGTACAGTACATACTGACGAAACTAAAATGAGCTGTAACATGGAAATTAAGCGTTTCCAGACACATGTCCACATAACATCTTTTCTTTATTTGTGTGTGAGGAATGTTTCCTGAAAGTTTGGCTGTACCTTTTTGTAACACCCTGTATATAGCAATAATAATCAAGGGTATGTAAATAGATTAACAGAAATCAATTATTTTCAATTAACGCCCAAATTTAGGATTTATATAGTTTCTTCCCTTTGAGTCTGTTTTAACGTGAACTTACTTCTGATTTCCTGGGTTATATTCATCTTCTTCCGCCATGAATATTTATCTGTTGACCGTGTGTATAACAGTTCTTAATCGGGCTTCTTCTTCCGAATGCAGGCCACTTCTGGACATGACATTGAGATGATGTGCGGAAGGAAAGAAAACTTTCGTGGTTTTGCACAAATAAGAATTATTACTCAAACAACACAAATGGCTACCTCACATATCTTACAAAAATACGTCCTCTCCACTTGAGAACTAAAGACAGAGTCTCTCTATTAATGGAAAAAAAATTTAATGGAATTTTTTTTATCATTTGTTATCCATCTACCAGCATAGCAAAATATATCTTAATCGGCGCTTACAGCGGCCGCGCTAATGATTATTATCACTGGTTTTAAATTTTTGTCGTAGCTTGTTGGGGCTTCTCCTTATGTACCCATACAATTGCCCCCACACTGTGCGGTGAGACGCAATGGAGGCGCACAGTGTTTTGTATACACTCGTACAGCTTAAATTTAAGTTTGTGCCGAAGGAGGTACAACGACCTTTATTTGTAGGCGTATTTTTATTTGTAAATTGGGTTGGAGATGTCAGCTTGTCTTACTTACACATTATCTTACAGCAAATACATAACTTACATACAGAATGATAGTTCTCTAAGTATTTACATGAGAGTGCTGCTAGAGCGGTTACTCGTCTCTTTGCCAACACTGCTAGCCTTTGTGCGCATGCACGCTAAATATATTTGTTGATTGCGCAACAACCATTAAATGTTCCACATATTATTGGGTATGGACGTCCGCGATTCCACTCACACTTTTAGTGTTATTTTCACTCTGAGTGCCGTACTACCCGTCGAATAATTTGCTGTGGTGTGGTCTTCTATTCTGAATGCATTGCATGTGCGTTTATTCTCCAAGAACCGATGCTGTGGCAGATAATTCTCCTTTCATATGACCCGGGAAGGATCTTCCCCATCGTATCCACATTTTCAGTGGGGTGAACACTGCACATCAACACCAGACATCAAGGTAAGTGATTCTTGCACAATTGTAGTTTGCTGTTTAATATCAGACGTTTCCTGGCACGACATTACCATAATTGCTTTGTTGCACTATTGCACACGCATTTGGGTTCCACTATATGTTTTGCCGTTCAGTTTGTCGTAAGACTTGCTTTTAGTCCTTGACGTTTTTTCCTTTTAGATAGTTCTTCAAGTTCATCATTTACATATGGCTGGATATACACACAAAATTCACATAAATATTTTGACATAACAATGCATATTACAATGGCTTACATCTAAGGCTGACATTCCACCCATTATTTGCATCAAACATAGAGAATTCTTAAATACTAAAACATTACAAAATTCCTTTTTCAATTACCAGGTGTACCGGAATGAAATGAGCCTTTTTTAGTGAAAATTTTGAATTGAAAAATAAAAACATTTTATTCAAAGTATTGACCATTGTTTTCTATACATCTTGACCACCTTTCTGGCAATTTGTGGACACCATGCCAATAGAAATGTTCATCTTTTGAAGCAAACCAATTAGACACCCAGTTTTCGACTTCTTCGTAGGAATCTAAGTGTTCCTCAGCCAATGTGTGTCCCATTGATGAAAACAAATGTTAGTACGAAGGGGCCATGTCTGGTGAATACGGCAGGTGGGGTAGCTACTATCAGCCAAGTGTTTTGATTGTATCCTGAACCAGTTTTGCTTTGTGAGCAGGTGCATTCTCATGTAAAAAAAAAATACTTTGCCAAGTCTTCTGGCCCATTCTGGTCATTTTTCGATCAATGCATAGTTCAAATTGATCATTAGTTGTCTGTAGTGATTAGTATTCACAGTTTCACCGGGTTTTAAAAGCTCATGATGCACCACATCTTTCTGATCCCACCAAACACAGAGCATTGTCTTCTTGCCGAATCGATCTGGTTTTGCAGTCGATGTTGACGGTTGTCCCGGATTAACCCATGTTTTTCCAGTTTCAGATTCTTAAAATAAATCCATTTTTCATTGCTAGTAACAATTCGATGCAAAATTGATTTTCTTTCATGTCTTTGAACAAAATTTGACAAATGGTTTTTCGGTTTTCCATCTGCCTTTCATTCAATTCATGTGGCACCCATTTTCCACACTTTTGGATGTTTCCCATGGGTCATTCCATCTCAAATCAACCAACAGCCTGAACCTTAATATCTCAGATTTGGATGAATTTTTTTTCAGGTAATGTACCCAATAACACTAGTTTAAATTTGAAATTTCAAATTTTTCTGACCTTTGGTTTTTGGGTTTCAAGGGTTTAAAAATCAAAAAAACCTCTGTTTTTGATCAATCAATGATTGTTTTAAAATGCTGTTGCTCAAAAACTATACAACCTAGAGAGCTCAAACATGCTCCATTGTTTTCCTCTAAAAATTTCCTTCAATATGATATGTAACATGAGTATGCTACCTAAATCTGAAAATTTTAAACTATTCCATAAACACATTTTTTGAAATTTCCAAAATACGTACCCTCGGATTTTTTATAAAAATTATATGTGTTGTTCAGTCTGACTGACTACATGCATGCAAAACTTCAAGATGGGATCTCAATGGGTTCTTGTATAAAATAATATTTTACTACCGCAATACACACCAGTGAGGTGAAAAGCAGACTATTTCTAGGCTGTGAATACTAAGGTAGGCCTATGTAATTCTAACAAACTTAAATTATTATTTTGGCCTTTTTATGCAACATTACCCTCTTATTGTTTGTTAATTCATTAAATGGTATTTTAATGCGAGAATAAAATATATAAAAAATAATAACTTAAGAATCTTACAATTTTATACGACATTCACTTTTTATTATAAAAAAACGTGAGATTTTCATATAGGGTCAAGGCTCTACTTTTGGCCACTACCCCACTTATGGCCACCTCGATGTAACGAGTGCAATTTTAAGCTCCTTTGGAATACCAGCCAGTTCTACCATAGATTATAATAAGCAATATGGAATGAGTTATTTGGTTGTCTATAGAAACATTTCTTTGTTTGGTCTTGTTTGAAGTCACCATTTAATGAAAAAATCTGTGTTGCACATTTTGAGTTATGTAGTGTTTTTCTTTAAGCAACACACAAACTGTTTTTTGTATTCAACATGTTGTACAAAGCATCAGAAGAAACTTAATTTATTGGGAGGTAAGATTAAGTATTATATTTTCATTTCCTACAGGTTAAACATGATAAAACCAAAAAACATGTCATTAATGCAAACTTATAAGTGCTCTATATTGTACTGTGTTTTAGTGTTAAGTTGTCCAAGTGATCTAGTATAGAGCAGTGTAGTCTTAGAGTACGCCGCACCTTGTATGTGGTAATATATCAAACATCATAAAATACGATTATTTACTGTATTTATTTTTTCTAGAATGTTCCAGATAATAGAAATGCAGTTATTTAAGTCGTATATATATATATATATATATTTACTTTTTGATAGTAGCATTTGTTACCTTACAGAAATGGCATCTCAGAAGAATTTGGCTATTATTGCTGCTAAATGTTGTAACCCTTTTAAAGTAGAACAACATAAGGTAGTCCGTGTACAATAACTAAGAAATGTAACAGACTGGATGTGCTCTCTAGACTTAGGAATCATTAGTGACATTAAAATATGTCTGCTTGTGTCTGTATATGTGTGGATGGATATGTGTGTGTGTGCGAGTGTATACCCGTCCTTTTTTCCCCCTAAGGTAAGTCTTTCCGCTCCCGGGATTGGAATGACTCCTTACCCTCTCCCTTAAAACCCACATCCTTTCGTCTTTCCCTCTTTCCTGATGAGGCAACAGTTTGTTGCGAAAGCTTGAATTTTGTGTGTATGTTTGTGTTTGTTTGTGTGTCTGTCGACCTGCCAGCACTTTCATTTGGTAAGTCACATCATCTTTGTTTTTATATATATATGTGTATATATGTGTGTGTGTGTGTGCGTGTATGTTTTACGTGTAGCTTTGAGTTCGTAACAAAAGTTTTTGCGTCACTTCATACTTATAGAATTATAAGGAAATGCCATTGTTTATGTCCATATTTAATGCAATAAAAAATTGAATAGTTTTATCTGAAGTCATATGCCTCTGTGGTTATGTGCGTTTTGTAGTCAGAATGTACGGGAAAAATGTTTTGTGGTTGTACTGCGACGATGTACATTCTTATTTTTCATTTGCTTGATGACCAAAATATACACAAACACATACTAATAACTAAATCATTTCTTTGAGGTGTGGCCTGTTTTTTCATTTGGTACCTATAAATCTCCTCTTCTGTGCTGTGTCGATGCACTGGTCACTGCAATATGAAAAGACCTATAACTAACTTAAAAGTTAATTGTGCTTTGTAGCTCATAGGCTACTCATATACTCGGCAGTCACATTCACTGGCAAATGTTTCTTCATAATTCATTCTTATTTGTTCATATATATATTCACTTGCATTTTTATTCCTCTTATTCGTTTATCATGTTAAGAAAATTATTTTGAAATTTGCTACAGTATCCCATCCTTTTGGTAGCTAACACGTCCTGTATGCATTGTCGCAATGATTTCTTTTGCTATTACTTATAGTATATATATTTTGGTGTTGACATAACTTTGCATATTGATGTAAGATTATATTCTTTCGTTCCCTGATAGTAAAATATGGTTGTTGCGTGTTAACATTTATTTTGAAAAGAAGTTTGACACTTGTGTAGTTTTGTGTTCCTAGCTGGATATGAAACAAGTTAGCCTGGAGCACTTGCGCCAGGTCAATGTCTCTTCCCTAGTTCTGACGTAAACAAGCCTTGTTGAGTGCGCACAGCTGATTCATATGCAGCTCCCGTTTGCATTTTGCTTCACGTGAAGCTGTGTTTTTACACTTCCCTCTTGTTGAATGTCTGTTTTTGCTCATAAAAAAGTCAAATTTGCTTGACTCTACACACATTTATAAAATTTGCCTGGTAAAGTAACTGGATGGAAGAACACAAAAAGAAACATTCTGAGAGAGTGAAAAGTTTTCGTGAAACAAAGAAGAAAAAACTCCTGGAAATGAAATTGTGAATTCAAGCTCAATCACTCTCCAAAAATAAAATGGGGATAATCGTTATAATAACAATGAAAACCATGACATATCTTTGTCTATTTGGGATGTGTTCTCAAGAGGACCCGTTGCCCTTCGAAAAAATGTGTAACCCATTTTAACTTTTTATTGTATATTCTCTTTCTGTATTCTGCTCTATTCTCTAGTGTAATTGTTGCTTGTTTGATTTTATCCTGTAAAGTTAACTCTATAGTAGGTAATTTTGGTATGGATGATTTCCATTTGGCAGTTTGCTTTGTGTTGACACAAGTTCATTAGGAGTAAAACCTGTGGAAGAGTGGGGGTGATTGTTTTCATAAATGGAGTCACGTATCCAATCCATCGTGAATGTTTATTATGAGTGTATGTCCTTATAAATCTATTGAAATCTTTAAAAACCCTCTCCACAAGACTTGCTTCTGGGTGGAAAAAACTTACCATGGATTGTTCCTATTTTCTTCCTACAAAATCGCTGCATTGTCTGTTAATATGACTTTGGGTTTCCCTCTCTTCAATTCTTCTTATGATGCTACTGGCTGTAGTTGTTTTGATAGCATAAAGTTTGATGTATTTTATGAAAATATGAGGAGCTATTATGTATTTGATACCACATTTTGCTCTAGGATATGGCCCTGTGATATCCAGAGTAACCTTTGACATATTGGATGGTTTTGTTCTTTGGCAAATAGCACACTTTTTCAATATTTGTGAAATACGTCGTCGTAAATTAGGAAAGTAACAAAGTTTGGAAGTCTTATCTGTACATTTTGTTACTCCGTAGGGTCCCCATACTTCGTTTGTGTGTTTGATAAATTCGTCAATATATTCCTGTGGAAGGCATACACACCAATGGTTAGAACTTTCATGCTTCCAGTGAAACAAAACGCCTTTGTATAACTGATACCATTTACTTACCTTGTGGTTTGCATTCCAGTTAAGATTTTGTATTACCTTTTTCCACCTGTTGTCTTACTGTTGCATTATTCCCATTTGATTACAAAATTTTTTTTAGTCTGATTTTTGTGTATTACTTTGCATCAGTAATGTACAGATTTCTGAATCGAATTCAGACAGTTCACTGAACTCGTCTAGTCCCTGCGATAATCTGGATAATGCATCTGCAATAACATTCTGACTGCCCTTTATGTATATTATTTCAAAATTGAATTCCTACAGATACAAACACCACCTCGCTAGTCTTCAGTGCAACAATTTACATGTTAAGAGAAAAGATAATGATTGGTGATCACAATACTTCAGTGTTTTTACCCTAAAGAAAATATTCAGATTTCTTAACCGCCCAGATTACTGCTAAGCTTTCCAGTTCTGATCATGTTCTGCTGGCAAAGCTGATGACTTTGGGTACTATTTCTCCATCTTCTTGTATTGAGATGAGGCATCTGTGCTTAAACGAAAGTGTTTGAACATGTCAGGATGACTCAAAATGTTGGCTGATATTAATACATTTTTAATTTTGGTAAAGTCCTCCTGGCATCTCTCATCCCATGGCCAAGGCTTATTCTTTCTCAACATGTTACGCAGGACATTGCTATTCATATGCTGCCGTGGTATAAATTTTTGGAAAAAGGAAGTTAGGCCTAGATATGCTTTCAATTGTTTTCTGTTCCTCGGGGGGTGGGCAATTACGTATGGTATCTAGTTTCTTTGGATCTGATAATATCCCCTGTTCTGATAGATACGTCCTTGAAATTTTACTTGTTCTCCGCCAAAGCTAGATTTCTTTAGATTTATTGTTACCCCTTACTTTGTAAATCTCTGAAATACCTTTTCTATTATACTGATGTGTTCTGCCCAAGTTATTGTGGCTATTTACATATCGTCAACATAAATGGTAACTTTACTGAGCAATTCAGGTGCTAAGACTCTGTCCAAAGCTGATATAAATACGTCTGAGCTAATGTTTAAGCCAAAGGGTAGAACCTGAAATTCGTAACTCCCGCCATTGCAGATAAATGTCGTGTGTTTTCTACTCTCCTCATGTAACTTTATATGCCAGTAATTTTTTTAGGGTCAAGGAAGCTGAAATTTTTTGTTTTATGAAATTTTAGCGATTGTTCATCTAAATTATCTGGTTTTGCTCTTACTGGTACTAGCATTTTGTTTATGCCTCTAGCGTCTAAAACTGGTTGTACTGATCCATCAGGTTTGCTAACCGGTAATATTGTGCTGCAATATGGAGAAAAATGATGGCTGTATGATTCCCCATTCGCACATTGCTTAACTGCTTCACGCTTTGCCCACGGTATAGGGTAAGACATAACACAAAATGTTTCGTGAAGATAGACATTAAGTTTATGTTCATAACCTTTAATTACTCCTGGATGCTTATTAAAAGCACTTGCATATTTTAAAAGTAATTCAGAAAGCTCCTGTCGTTGTGTAACATCTAGAATATTTGATTCTTCAATTTTTGTTCTACTAATCCCTGGTTAACTTCAGTGTCGGTCTTGTGTTCACAAAATACACGCTGGGATATGAATACTGTACAGTGACATGGGGTTCTGGGTTTACTTTGTCATACCTCTCGAGTGTGGTAATGATGCTGATAGAAGATCTTTGTCCCTTCACAAAGAAATGGCACTTACCATTACCTATGTCTAATTGAGTTTTGTACGTTCTAAATGTGTCCATACCTATCAAGCAGTTGACTATTAGTCTGTCTACTATTAAAACTGCACAGAGAATGGTTCACTGTTCACAGTAATAAGAGCTTGGTGTTTTACTAATTTGGTTTTGACGCCTGTAGCTGTTTGTACTTTGCAGTTTTGCACTGACAGAACAGGAAATTTATTCCGTCTTTTTAATTCAGTGTAAAATGCTTCAGACATTAAATTAGTCCTAGAACCTGTATCAAATATTAACTGTGTGTCTATAGCAATAATTTTTACTCTGATTACTGCTTGCACTTGTTCTTCGAGTGTATTTTTCGCCGATTGTAGTTGATATTGGTAAAGATCGTCTTTTATGTCACCTTGTTCATCGAATCATACGAAACATGTCGGCAAATCTGGTTTGCCACCATCGCTTATAAGGTCTATAGTATGGGGCTCAATTACAACCAATTTGGGTTTTCCTGCGGTGTAGTCTGATCTACTTCAGTACTCGGAAAAACTTCTGTCAGTTGTACTGATTGACTTTTTCTCCAGTATGTGTCATTTCCAGTTCGCAACATACTTTCTCGTGTGTTCATATGGCTGTTGTGAAATGTTGCCGTATTGTGGTTTTGCTGCGCAAAGATTGGCTGCGGTACAGCATGTTGTCTGTTACTGTTGGTGCCGCACGCCGGCCACTGATTCGGCTGACTGTTTTCATTTACACGGGGTGCATAATTATGAGAGGAGGGACTGACATTAGCTTGTGGATGGTTATCGTTCCTGTTATACAGAAAGTTTTGCTTAAATCTCTTGTTCCTACCATATCCATTCCCGTATCCATTACCACGGTTAATGTATCCTTGTGGTTGCCCACACCAGCTTTGCTGTGTGTTCGTGTTTGGCTTTTTGTATTGACTATTCAAGTTATGTTGTTGTGGTGTTTGGCTGTCTCACACCCTGTTTGTTACTACTTTCTCTTCATATATTAGGTCGATTGAATCTAAAATGGATGGAAAATATTCTGTGTTGTGCTCAGGTGTAGTAATTAATTTTTCACAAATGTTTGATGGCAAATGACTTTTTAAATTTTTAAAACATCCACGTGAGAAATAGGATTCGTCCAGTAAGCAGAGTACTGAACATGGGTTATAGTGATCATGAGGCACAGCTGCTGTGTATAGAAATGTCAACAAGTAGTAGCGGTTCCGAAAAAGTATTTGAAAAAAAGAGCCTTTTCTGAAGATAACATTAGAATTTTTAAGCTCTTACTGGCAAAGAAAAACTGGGAAAGCATCGCCACTCAGAATAATGTTGACAGCATGTGCATCAGTTTTCAGAGCATCTTTCTTCACTATTTTAATATAGCATTTCCAAAAGTAGTAAAAACAGTACAACCTAATAATAATAACCAATGGGTAACTAAAGGCATAAACATTTCCAGTAAGAGGAACAATTTTCTGCAGTACTGTTGTAAGAAATATAGAGTAACCTAATAATTCGCAGATTATTCAAAAGCCTACAAAAGAATCTATGGTAGAGTAATCAAAGAGGCAAAAATTATGTGGAATGGAAACTCATCTAACAAAATGAAATCCACTTGGAGAGTTATAACAAAAGAAACACGTAGTTCAGCGCTAAAGATAAAGAATATATCATTAACACTAGAAAGCTCAAAAGTCACAGACCAAAATTCAGTTGTGGAAAAATTCAATGAATACTTCACTTCACTTGCTGAAGACCTTATTCAAGTACACTGTCAAGGACCAGTCCCAAGTTTTTTCAGCAAGTCAGTGATCTCGACTGCTTCTATGTATGTTTACGAAACAAACCCCAATGAAGTTATAAGTAAAATTAATTCATCAAGCAACAAAATGTCAAGTGATCTTGACAAAGTACCTGATTTCATATTAAAAGTATGTGCTCACCACATAGGAAACCCCTTGGCAAAAATTTTCAAACTCTCTTTAAAAATTGGTGTATATCCAGATATTTTTAAAATTGCAAAAGTTTCACCACTGCTAAAAAAAGGTTGTTCTGAAAAAAATATCAAACTACTGACGCATGTCACAGTTAAGTACCTTCTCAGAAATTCTAGAAAACCTCTTCTATGACAGGCTTTTAAGTTTCATAAATAAATATGCACCTCTTACAGCACGACAACATGGTGTTAGAGAGTCTAAATTTACACAGACAGCAATTTTCGAATTCTTAGACTGCATTTCAAAATCCTTTGATCAACATAAATTAGCTGCAGGTATTTTTCTAGATCTGTCAAAAGCCATTCTGCTCGAAAAATGAGAAAGGCGAGGAGTAGCACATAGTTAGTTGTGTTCATACCTAAAAGCCGCAGGCAGAAAGTATCACTTCAGTATGAATTAAACAAAATGAACCAAACAAGAAACAACTGGTTTATTTCTAGAGAATTACCAATAAAATATGGTGTAGCACAGGGCTCTATCTTAGGTCCACTAATCTTCTTGATTTATGTGGATGACTTAGTTGAGTATATGAGTCCCACAAAAACTATACTGTTTGGCGATGACACCAGAATATTGCTCACTGGATCTAGTCCATAAACTTTCCAGCCCACAGCAGAAAGTTCTATGAAAAGACTTTCTGAGTGGTTCACAAAAAAAACTCATTATAAATACTGAAAAAACTGTGTGTGTTGATTTTCATTTAATTCCTCCAACTAATCATGTGTCTATTCAGGCACAATTAAAAAATGATCCCCTAGAAAATGTAAGTGTCACAAAATTTTTGGGTCTATGGGTTCAGCAAGACTTAAAGTGGGACACACATATAAATAACTTGTCTAGAAAGCTATCATCTGTGTCCTATGGCCTGAGAATTTTAAAGGCTACAACAAGCAAAACAACAGTTCTGCAGGCATACTATGTACAGTTCCACTCACTAGTCCGATATGGGATCGTTTTCTGGAGATACTCAACTCACAGTGTAAAGGTTTTTAGAATGCAAAAAAGAGCGCTAAGAATAATTTGTGGCCTTAAAAAATGGAGTCCTGTAAATCCCATTTTACTGAGCTTGATCTTCTAAATGTTCCAAGTTCATTCATTTATGAAACTATCTTATTCAGTAAGGACTACCTCCTGAAAACAGGCCAACTGCTACAGAACAAAAATGTGCACAACTATAGTACCAGAGGTAAATCAAATATACATCAAAAATATGACAGAACAACCACCTACCAGAGGAGCATAATTAACATTGGTGTAATACTACATAATAAGATACCAGAGGAAATAAAAAAAAATGCTACTCATCCAATATTTAAAGCTAACCTAAAGGCATTTCTAATAAAGCACTGTTTCTATTCTGTCAGAGAATTTCTGAATATGTTACAAAATTAATTGTAATAGGTACATATTTTTAATTTGCCTACTATTTTGCTAATACAATGTATTATTGTAAATTATCTTTGAGCTGTCCAATATCAATTGTAGAATTTGTGCTATATGATAAAACTGGACCAATAAAAAATCAAACCAAATCGAAACATAACTGAATATATATAAGAGATACAGTCAGAATAAGAACAACATACAATAATTAAATTATCTTACTAAGTAGAAATACCTACAAGTGAATAAACATCATATTACAAGTAATTAAAGTTTTGGGGTACATACTTCACATAGCAGAATACATCTATGAGATACAGACAGAATGTAAATAAGATACAATGATTAAATTATCTTACTAAGTAGAGGTAACTACAAGTGAATAAGCAGCTTATTCCAAGTAATTAAACATTTGTTCCAAGAAATTCATCTACGAAAACTATGGTTTAGTAGTAATTCTGTTAATTTCATTCTTATTATTTTTGGGTTTTTCTTATTTTTATGTCTGATGGAAGGTGGTTGTGTATTTTAATGCCCATACACTTAACCCCATTCGCATATAATTTTGTGTTGTGAGCTATAATTTGTAATTGGTTTTTGTTTCTGGTGTCATGTTTATGGCGGTCTGCATTTCTGTGGAGGGATTCCAAGTTCTGTACTGTAAAACAAGCAAGTTCCATTATATAGGCAGGGCAATGACAAGATTTTTAACTGTTGAAACATTGGTTTACATTGTTCAGTTTTTTTACATTCCATTATTCTTACCACTTGTTTTTGTAACTTGAAAATTATGAGACAATCAGAGCTAATTCCCCCAGAAGTTTATACCATAGCTCAAGACAGAGTCAAACAGGCAATGGTACACTAGCTTCAAGGTATCTACACTGGCTGTGTCTTTTAATAATCTTAATAGAGAACAGGTTTTGTTAATCTTTTGTGACAGTGCCTCAATATGTGGTTTCCAATTTAGAGTGTTACTGATGGTATGTCCAAGAAATTTGGTGTCCTGCGAGCTTGTAATGTCATCTTTGCCAATAACTACAACTGCTGTGAAGGGGGAAAGATTTTGTCTAGTTTACAGTTCTTTGAGTATTTATGAGCAGGCTATTTGCTTCAAACCAAGATTGTAATTGAGAAGTAGTTTCATTGACTGCATCTTGCAATGTGTCACTTCTACTGGATATCAGGATATTTGTGTCGTCAGCATACAGATAGGAGCTGGCATTTGGTATGTGTTCTGGGGGACCATTTATGAACAATATGAAAAAAACAGAGCCCTGAGGGATGCCATTTGCTGTATGTATTGTATCTGACCTGCAGTGCCTGGATGTCTTTGATTTTCTTATTTCTACATATTGCTTTCATTGACTAAGGTAGCTACAGGACCAATTGTGGGCTACACCTCTAATGCCACTCTTGTGGAGTTTCATAAGAAGCAGCTTGTGGTCGACCCTGTCAAATGCCTTGGACTGATCAAGAAATATACCAACAGCAGGTTGATTATGGTCAACAAAATGTGAGCACTTTTCTAGAAATGCATACAAAATGTGTGGTGGAAATATTTTTCCGAAATCCATACTGGGATGATGTGATCATGTTGTTAGAATTTAAAAATATTTCTAATTGACATAGAGTATTCAAATGTTTTTGAGAAGGCAGATAGTATAGCAACTGGCCTATAGTTTGCTATGTCCGTTATCTCTCCCTTCTTGTAGAGAGCTATAATTTTAACAAGTTTTAGCTGTTTTGGAAATATTCCCTCTAGAAATGAGGTATTTATGATATCTGACAGGGCTCCATTGATGTAATTTGAACACTTGTGAAGTAAGAATGAGGGTATCATATCATGCCCTGCAGAATAAATCTTCTTAACTCTTTATTTAATAAAATCTTCAATTTCATACAGTGTTGTAGGAGACTGGGAAAAGGAGTTCAGAGAAGTATTGTTTTTGAGAAGAGAGTGTACTGTGTTTGGAGTGTGTAACACTCCTGTTTGATCTTCTGACTTATCCCGCTCGATCGGGATCTGAATAGCAGCCCAAATAGATATTAATTAATGTGACCGTGTGCCTAATGGGGCTGGCAATCGGATTGGACTGCTACGGAGTTGTTACATTCCATTTTGTCCTTCGCAAATACTGTAATAATGTACTGTTTGGTGGCAAGAAGAACAACAAACACAGCTTCACTAAACAAAACCTATATTCTTATCAAAAACCACAAAGATAAGGAGACAGCCACTGCCTTCGTCAATACATTGTTAATAACGGCTAATCTCAGCACAGGCTTCCTTGCTATTCATAATCATCACACGCAACATACAATCACTGTAATCCAACACTGTAATCCAAATAATGCCGGCGTGGTAGACGCGGAATCTCAATAACGGCACATAAATATCACTGAATCACTCTGTTAATTATACTTTCTCACTTTCCCGTATACTACTAACACAAAGGGGTTGAACCGCGGCGATGGCCACTCCCTTTGTTGGTAATTTCTATCAATTGCTGGCTTCTGCTCAGCTCTGCCTGCCTCGCGGGAACCTACAACACGCACTGACTTGACTCAACTCTCGCTCTCACGACCCAACACACTAATCGATATTTGCCCTGTCGACCTGTGTGAGTGCAAACCTAGCAGTAAGGGCCTGCGGACCCCTTACATCCCCGCCCTCGAAAACTTCTTTAGAGCCGCAGGCGAAAAAGAATCGGCAAGGGAATGAAACATTGCTACATTTGAACAAACACACAGTGTAAATAATTAATGAAATTACAATTCATCAAATAATCCCTCGACTCCGGTAGTGGGCTGCCTCCACAATAATTTTTACAAAAGGTTATACATCTCATAAACATGGCATTGTCCAAATTACAATTCTTATATCAACCAGCAATAGTCCTCTCTAGTCCAATATTGAATGAAACACACAACATATACACTCAAAAATTATTACTTAAACACAGGACATATGAATTACTATACTACAAACTAGTTATTACCGGTTTTATACTCATTCTTAGATAATCTTCGACATGAAATATGCAATTCTAATTGAAATACATCACAAAACACAATGTAAATAAACCTTTCCCTCTTTCAAATGTCCATTTTACAGCTAATGTCCTAAATATATCTTAGCAGGTTTATTCGGGTCGTGGTAGCCCTCACTCTTGACCGGACCTCACCTGGAGTGTCATTTAGTTTTTTGGTTCCTCCGCCTCTTCCTCTGTAATCAGACGAATGATTAAAATGAATCCTTGGGTCATTACTTCCCTCTCGGTTTCGATCATTAGCTTGATTGTGTCCCTGTGATCGAACAGTTCCAACTGTTCCAGTATCTCCATCAAGGCCTCCCTATTTTTAATTAGGCTCCCAGATACAGTTTCTTGCATCTTCTGATTCAGTCTTCTCTTTATCGCAGATATCATTTCGTCATCATTCAGGGGTTGTTCCAAGGTCTCGTTCAATTCCCACAAATGCTCGGCAAACTCTTTCGACGTTCCTCTCCATGTAGTAAGTGACTTGCGGTGTAGTAGGTCCTCAAGTGCTGCACATTGATGACCTTTGGACCAGTAGTTTTTCAAGAATCCTCCTTCAAACTGATCATAATTAGTAGTCCTTTTCTTCTTCTTGATTTCACAAGTGAAGGCCTCACCTTCTATTGCAACCCACTGGTTATCTTCTCCTCGTTGCACGGCTACAGCATTTCTCAGATGGACAGGCAATGGGTTTTGCTTATCTCCCATCTCCTTAACCGCATTGTTGCATTGTTTTCTGCATCTGCGTCACCTCGGTGATCCTTTCTCCCAATTCGGTTTTAGTTTCTTCAACATCGTCTTCTATCTTCTTTGTTAACTTTCCTTCCATCTTCTCCATGTCTTCCTGGACCTGGTCTATATTTTTCTGTAGCTTACTCTCTCTCTCGTCGACGTTCATCTTCAGTCATTTTGGTAACTCCTGCATTTCCTTCTTCAGATTACATTCCATCTTTGTGTACGATGTTCTGATTTCTCGTACTATAGTTTCTTGTAAATCTTCCTTTAATGATGCGTTAGTTTCTTGTAAACGCTTCTCTAATGATTCTCGGGATATTTTTCCCTCTTCTCTAGTTTCTTGTAAACTTTTCTCTAATGATTTGGTCCCCTGCAGCAACTCTGCTAACATCGACTGTATATCTGCATCCTCTGAAATTGGCTTATCTCTCGTCGTTTGTCCCGGTGTCTCGGGATAACTAGTTGAGTGTGCTAATGGGGTATCTAATGACACTCCATAATCACTGATTCCCGAATCATCTCTGTCTTCCTGTCCTATCCCTTTCCTTTCAACTACTGCCTCACAAACCTGCTTATCTTCAGTAGACATGTTTGTTTATTTTTAATGCACAGGTAGGTAATATAGAATAACCACTAGTAACCCAAAACACTCCTAATTACCATGAAACTAATCGTACCTGAAGTATTTTCAGTTAATCCCCAAAATGACACAACATGCATGAGTACTGAACATTACAACTCTCAAAAACCTAATAATTTCCAATAACCATTTCCACATACACAGTTTATGTAAAAATGTTTTAAACAAGATAATCACAACACTCATAAAATCTATAAATGTAAAATCCCCAAAAACAATGAGCATATCTGTATAATTACCATTTAGACAGTGCAGTGTGCATAAATAAGTATGCTATATTTCAGAGTATGCTTCGCAAATTTTTCGGAAATTACTACAATTGGGCACTTGTCCTAATGTAAATATCAGTTAAAAATTGTTTATTTATCGCGAAGACTGCACACCGCAATTTAATGTTATGTCAACCAGTCGTCTTCACTCACCAACTGACGTTACCGCGAGTCACGATTTTTTGACGTTTGAGGTGGGCGTGGCGCTGTACTGCCGCTGGAGCTGCGTGAGGTTGCGCTGCTGTTGCAAGTCGTCGTAGTTCTCCGTCGGCCGCTCCGTGGCGCTGCAGGCGGGCGTAGTTTGTAGTTTGGCTGCTAGGTGCCGGGACTGCGCTCGGTGTCTCGAAGTCGCATCGCTCAGCCGGCCGCTCCGTGGTGGGATGTCGTGTGAAATCACCTCACAGATCAAAGTTCTTTGGTGCAACTGCTACACGTGTCTGCGTGACGTCACTCAATAATTGCGTCGCCACAATACATTGTCGTCCGCATAACAGTTTATGGGTCCACATGAAGCTGTCCGAATTTTCACTATTTAAAAAGCAATTTCAGCCACAATCTTACTATTAAACACTTCTGTAAAGCTTTCGTGATGAATTCTTAGTTCGTTTTGTTATAGTAATGTTCACACGTGTCTCTTTGGTGTTCACTTTTCACAGTTTTTCGTGCGGATTTACGCATTTGCACATTATAACACAGTTTATTGACACTATTATATTCACTTGATATGGCAAGAAAAAGTTTATTCACAATCGTAAGGTGCTATTACTTCGTATTGTTCACAATGCACTGTTTCTTGTCGCGATATTAAAGTTTATGCTCTGTCCCGATTCAACACTGGAAAATATTTTCTTCGCGTTAAATAAGATAAAATTACCTATTGTTCTTTGCGATTCGTCCGAAAATTGCACTTGTCCTTTCACGGTAAGCCAAGGGTGTAACACTCCTGTTTGATCTTCTGACTTATCCCGCTCGATCGGGATCTGAATAGCAGCCCAAATAGATATTAATTAATGTGACCATGTGCCTAATGGGGCTGGCAATCGGATTGGACTGCTACGGAGTTGTTACATTCCATTTTGTCCTTCGCAAATACTGTAATAATGTACTGTTTGGTGGCAAGAAGAACAACAAACACAGCTTCACTAAACAAAACCTATATTCTTATCAAAAACCACAAAGATAAGGAGACAGCCACTGCCTTCGTCAATACATTGTTAATAACGGCTAATCTCAGCACAGGCTTCCTCACTATTCATAATCGTCACACGCAACATACAATCACTGTAATCCAAATAATGCCGGCGTGGTAGACGCGGAATCTCAATAACGGCACATAAATATCACTGAATCACTCTGTTAATTATACTTTCTCACTTTCCCGTATACTACTAACACAGAGGGGTTGAACCGCGGCGATGGCCACTCCATTTGTTGGTAATTTCTATCAATTGCTGGCTTCTGCTCAGCTCTGCCTGCCTCGCCGGAACCTACAACACGCACTGACTTGACTCAACTCTCGCTCTCGCGACCCGACACACTAATCGATAGTTGCCCTGTCGACCTGTGTGAGTGCAAACCTAGTAGTAAGGGCCTGCGGACCCCTTACAAGTGTAAGTCAGGAGATTTGTGGGAAGAGAGTGTACAGTATTTGAAGAGTTCGTTAGGAGATTTGAGGAAATTTCTGAAAAATAGCTGTTCAATTTAGTGGCAATTTTATGTGCATTTTCAGTCTTTTGTCCTTCTATATTCATTGTGATTTTATCCTCTATACTTAACTTGCTCATTTACTGTACCCCAGACGGTCTTACATTTGTTGGAAGAGCACCTAATTGTTTTATCATTATGAGCTTTTTTAGCACATTTGATAACTCTCCTGTATGTGGTTTTGTAATTTTTATAGTATACCTTGAACTCTTTGGATTTGCCCCTGTCCAGTTTGCTAAGTCTGTGCAGCAGCCTCCTTTTTCTGGTGAAGTTTTAATACCTTTTGTGACCCCAGCATTCTGTTTTTTGTTAGTGATAGTCTCTGTTGTCCCTGGGAAATGGCAGTTAAAGTAATATTCAAAAATCTGCAGAAAATTGTGATATTTTTCATTTGTAGTTGAAAAAGTAAATATTGTTAGTCAATCTTCTTTCTTTAAAATAAGTACAAAGTTATTTATGTTACTGTCACTATAACTTCTATACTTGATAATTGTTTTTTCCTGTTGGGAGTACATTGAGTGACGGATTAAAATATATTGTTAGCGCACTGTGATCTGAAAAACCAACATCTATCATTTTTACAGTGCTGTCAGTGTTGGTAGCAACCTGACCAAGACAGCTGTTTTATCTCTTTGGACATATAACTTTCATATTTAAATTGAATGACACTATTAAATATACTAATTGCGACTTTCGAGCAGATTCTTCAAGGAATTCAATATTGAGATCATCACATATTATTGTATTTTTTGAGTTATTGTGACATGCTTTTTCTAGCAGTAGTGAAACGTTTCTGTGGAAGACAGAAAAGTTACCACTAGGAAACACACATTATATACATATTTAGGTCAGGACGTACTACCCCTGCTATTTCAATGTCTTTGTCTAAGGAATACACGTCACAAGGATGGCAATGTTCACAGCTAATGCCATTTCTTATGTAGATACAAGGTCCACCACGTTTGTAATTTTTCCTAGAATAGAGGTGAACTAATCTAAAGTTATGAATATAGTTGTAAGGTAATTCTGACTCTTTTAGCCAGTGCTCACTAATACACAGTAAGTGCATGTCTGACAAAACATTAGTATCACTCATAAGAATTTCAAGTTCACTTACTTTATTTCTCAATCCTTGTACATTGTGACAGTATATGTTAAGGTTGTCACATTCTTCTATTTGAGGAAGATTTATGTCTGCTGTGTCCTCTTGCAGAAGAGGTGACTTGACCATAAAATATCTTTGTTGTTAACTGACACTTTTTTTTATTTTTCTTGACGATCTTCTCGGAGATATTGAGATCTTGCTGCTTGAAGCTGTACTACCAGAAGAAACGTGACTCTCCAATGATGAATATCACATGGTGGGAGTATGTTCTGATCCTGTAGACATTTCTTGTTGAGCTGTTGTTTGAATAGCGGTATCCAAATTTTGACTGTGTAATATTTCGATGCCAATTTCTTGTGTTTTTGTAGCTGAAGTTTTCCTATCTGCTTCTACATTAATTTGTTGTGATATACACAACATTTTATCAGTAGTTAAAGGATCTTCACCAGATTCCATCTCACCAGGCTCTGTTATAGTCTACCAGTCAGAGTCTAGTAGACTCATCTCCTTTTGGCACACCAAGGAAGCATAAAGGTCGATTCACACTTAACGGAACATCTCCGTCACGTTTCGGAACGTCAATTGCCACAATATCGTCCGTGCATTCGCACTACCCGAAACGTCAACGTAACGTCCTGTGATGTCACAGAAGGTTCTAACCACTGTGGCTTTGTTTATCTGCAGTTTGTGTGACGACTGGCAAAGGAACTACCGGAAGTGCAAAGATGCCTAAATTCAATTTAAGAAGTTTGACAGTAATTGCGATAGCACTTGATGAAGAAGAAGAAATGCAGCGGAGGAGGATGTGGGTTAGAAATATATTGAATCGGAGAGTTCCATACACTATACAAGGTGTTGGAAGACGAGGAACAGTCCTTCTTCAAGTATTTTAGAATGTCAAAACAGCAGTTTTTTTCCTTGCTAAATAAGATCCAGTCCACAATTACAAAAAAGCCCTCGAAGTTCAGACAACCAATATTACCACAGCAGAAGTTGATGGTGTGTTTAAAGTAAATTCAGTTCGACATTTCCATGACAGTGTTTGTGCTGTCACTTCTGTTACAGGCAGTTTGTCGTAAACTACTTGTATTAAACATATTTTTAAATTTTGTCACCACACAGACTTAAGTTACTGAACAGTTTTAGTTAATGCTATTCCACATGTGAAACTGTGAGCAAAATACAAGTAACTGCGTCTGTTTAACACACATACATACACACACACACACACACACACACACACACACACACACACACACACCTGAGGAATCTAGGATGTAATGTATTTGTCATACAGTGGAACTGCACCATACATGAACTGTGAAAACAGATGGGAAGCATAGAACTTCAAAACTTTTGAAAATTCAATTTGTTTGCTAATGTACATGCATGTTCTGTCACATATAGCAAATTGTGAAAAGTTGTGTACATTGTAAGTTATGCTAGATAAGTTTTCTATATGGCTTTTTATTCATGACTAATGTTTTTCGGGTGCTTGGCATCTGGTGACTCCTTTCTGACAATGGCGTTCAGCTTCCGACTTGGACATTCAACTGTCCATTATATAGTGAAAGATGTCTGCCAGGCTGTAATTGATACAATGCTACCTGAGGAATTCCAACTCCAGCAGAAGAAGACTGGCAATGCATATAGGGTGACCAGACGTCCGGATTAATCCGGACGTGTCCTCCTTTTTAGCTCTTTGTCCGGGGTCCGGGCGGATTTTTGTTTTTTCGCAAAGTTGAGCATGTTGTTGTTGTGGTCTTCAGTCCTGAGACTGGTTTGATGCAGCTCTCCATGCTACTCTATCCTGTGCAAGCTTTTTCATCTCCCAGTACCTACTGCAACCTACATCCTTCTGAGTCTGCTTAGTGTATTCATCTCTTGGTCTCCCTCTACGATTTTTACCCTCCACGCTGCCCTCCAAGACTAAATTGGTGATCCCTTGATGCCTCAGAACATGTCCTACCGACCGATCCCTTCTTCTGGTCAAGTTGTGCCACAAACTTCTCTTCTCCCCAATCCTATTCAATACTTCCTCATTAGTTATGTGATCTACCCATTTAATCTTCAGCATTCTTCTGTAGCACCACATTTCGAAAGCTTCTATTCTCTTCTTGTCCAAACTATTTATCGTCCATGTTTCACTTCCATACATGGCTACACTCCATACGAATACTTTCAGAAGTGACTTCCTGACACTTAGATCAATACTGGATGTTAACAAATTTCTCTTCTTCAGAAACGCTTTCCTTGCCATTGCCAGCCTACATTTTATATCCTCTCTACTTTGACCATCATCAGTTATTTTGCTCCCCAAATAGCAAAACTCCTTTACTGCTTTAAGTGTCTCATTTCCTAATCTAATTCCCTCAGCATCACCCGATTTAATTTGACTACATTCCATTATCCTCGTTTTGCTTTTGTTGATGTTCATCTCATATCCTCCTTTCAAGACACTGTCCATTCTATTCAACTGCTCGTCCAAGTCCTTTGCTGTCTCTGACAGAATTACAATGTCATCAGCGAATCTCAAAGTTTTTATTTCTTCTCCATGAATTTCAATACCTACTCCGAATTTTTCTTTTGTTTCCTTTACTGCTTGCTCAATATACAGATTGAACAACATCGGGGAGAGGCTACAACCCTGTCTTACTCCCTTCCCAACCACTGCTTCCCTTTCATGTCCCTCGACTCTTATAACTGCCATCTGGTTTCTGTACAAATTGTAAATAGCCTTTTGCTCCCTGTATTTTACCCCTGCCACCTTTAGAATTTGAAAGAGAGTATTCCAGTCAACATTGTCAAAAGCTTTCTCTAAGTCTACAAATGCTAGAAACGTAGGTTTGCCTTTCCTTAATCTTTCTTCTAAGATAAGTCGTAAGGTCAGTATTGCCTCACGTGTTCCAACATTTCTACGGAATCCAAACTGATCTTCCCCGAGGTTGGCTTCTACTAGTTTTTCCATTCGTCTGTAAAGAATTTGTGTTAGTATTTTGCAGCTGTGACTTATTAAGCTGATAGTTCGGTAATTTTCACATCTGTCAACACCTGCTTTCTTTGGGATTGGAATTATTATATTCTTCTTGAAGTCTGAGGGTGTGTCGCCTGTTTCATACATCTTGGTCACCAGATGGTAGAGTTTTGTCAGGACTGGCTCTCCCACGGCCGTCAGTAGTTCCAATGGAATATTGTCTACTCCGGGGGCCTTGTTTCGACTCAGGTCTTTCAGTGCTCTGTCAAACTCTTCACGCAGTATCGTATCTCCCATTTCATCTTCATCTACATCCTCTTCTATTTCCATAATATTGTCCTCAAGTACATCGCCCTTGTATAGACCCTGTATATACTCCTTCCACCTTTCTGCTTTCCCTTCTTTGCTTAGAACTGGGTTTCCATCTGAGCTCTTGATATTCATACAAGTCGTTCTCTTATCTCCAAAGGTCTCTTTAATTATCCTGTAGGCGGTATCTATCTTACCCCTAGTGAGATAAGCCTCTACATCCTTACATTTGTCCTCTAGCCATCCCTGCTTAGCCATTTTGCACTTCCTGTCGATCTCATTTTTGAGACGTTTGTATTCCTTTTTGCCTGTTTCACTTACTGCATTTTTATATTTTCTCCTTTCATCATTTAAATTCAATATTTCTTCTGTTACCCAAGGATTTCTACTAGCCCTCGTCTTTTTACCTACTTGATCCTCTGCTGCCTTCACTACTTCATCCCTCAAAGCTACCCATTCTTCTTCTACTGTATTTATTTCCCCCATTCCTGTCAATTGTTCCCTTATGCTCTCCCTGAATCTCTGTACAACCTCTGGTTCTTTTAGTTTATCCAGGTCCCATCTCCTTAAATTCCCATCTTTTTGCAGTTTCTTCAGTTTTAATCTACAGGTCATAACCAATAGATTGTGGTCAGAGTCCACATCTGCCCCTGGAAATGTCTTACAATTTAAAACCTGGTTCCTAAATCTCTGTCTTACCATTATATAATCTTTCTGATACCTTTTAGTATCTCCAGGGTTCTTCCATGTATACAACCTTCTTTCATGATTCTTAAACCAAGTGTTAGTTATGATTATGTTGTGCTCTGTGCAAAATTCTACCAGGCGGCTTCCTCTTTCATTTCTGTCCCCCAATCCATATTCACCTACTATGTTTCCTTCTCTCCCTTTTCCTACACTCGAATTCCAGTCACCCATGACTATTAAATTTTCGTCTCCCTTCACAATCTGAATAATTTCTTTTATTTCATCATACATTTCTTCAATTTCTTCGTCATCTGCAGAGCTAGTTGGCATATAAACTTGTACTACTGTAGTAGGTGTGGGCTTCGTATCTATCTTGGCCACAATAATGCGTTCACTATGCTGTTTGTAGTAGCTTACCCGCATTCCTATTTTCCTATTCATTATTAAACCTACTCCTGCATTACCCCTATTTGATTTTGTGTTTATAACCCTGTAGTCACCTGACCAGAAGTCTTGTTCCTCCTGCCACCGAACTTCACTGATTCCCACTATATCTAACTTCAACCTATCCATTTCCCTTTTTAAATTTTCTAACCTACCTGCCCGATTAAGGGATCTGACATTCCACGCTCCGATCCGTAGAACGCCAGTTTTCTTTCTCCTGATAACGACATCCTCTTGAGTAGTCCCTGCCCGGAGATCCGAATGGGGGACTATTTTACCTCCGGAATATTATACCCAAGAGGACGCCATCATCATGTAATCATACAGTAAAGCTGCATGCCCTCGGGAAAAATTATGGCTGTAGTTTCCCCTTGCTTTCAGCCGTTCGCAGTACCAGCACAGCAAGGCCGTGTTGGTTATTGTTACAAGGCCAGATCAGTCAATCATCCAGACTGTTGCCCTTGCAACTACTGAAAAGGCTGCTGCCCCTCTTCAGGAACCACACGTTTGTCTGGCCTCTCAACAGATACCCCTCCGTTGTGGTTGCACCTACGGTACGGCTATCTGTATCGCTGAGGCACGCAAGCCTCCCCACCAACGGCAAGGTCCATGGTTCATGGGGGGCAAGTTGAGTGTAATACAGTCAAATTTACAATTTGTCCCATTCTATTGCTCTTTTCTTAAATACTATAACTATTGGCACTGCCTTCGTGATAAACACGTACGAAGGCGGAGTCAGTAGGTGGCACCAGGAATCGTCGATGTTATCATTGATCTACCTGTAAGAGAATGCAAATATCGATTATTTAAAATTTTCGTTTCATATCTTCGCTTTGTATTGGCTTGGCTTCCAGTAGCGCACGTGTGATTTGTGAGTGTAATTTTTAACCCAGTGAGTTATGTAAAATATTTGACTATGCCTAAACGAAAGTGTACATTTTCTGATGTCCTTTCCTGCAAATATCCGGCTTTCAAGAAAGAAGAAATGAATTTGGAGCGGAATGTAAGAAGGTAAGAAATAACTCGACAGATTAACTGTCATGGTTTTATTTCATTGTTTCGTAGTCATTCAATTTATTTGTATTCGGAAGGTTAAAGTGCAGTTTAGATGTCGTCAGTTGCAGCTTGAATTGTAGATGTTGGTAGCGGTGCGTCGAATGAAGGGAAGTGAATGGTCTTACGTTTTCGCTTTGTAAACAATTCCGTGTTGTTGACATGACAAGACAATTGACGCCACATTGTTACCACAATCAATGTTTTTAATTTTTTTTATATTGCTCAGTTAATCACCACCTGACCATCAGTAACAATTAACTACTAGTTTTACCGGTAATTCCCGGCAGTCACGTGGCTTGTCCAAAGCTGACAGGTGGTATGCTCATCTGCAGTTGACCCGTTTGATGTGTCCTCCTTTTTGAAGCTGTTTGTCCTCCTTTTTAAACAATTGCATCTGGTCACTCTAAACGTATAGCACAACAGTTTTGCAATGTCTGGAACTTTCGCACTCGTATAGGTGCAATTAATGGGGAACATATTGCGAAACTGGATCCTCCAAACAGTGGATCACAGTTTTTTAGTAACAACAAACATATTCTACAGTTCTACTTGTACTTGTTGATGCAAACTATAACTTCATAATCGTAGACATTGGGTCTTACGGTAAAAATAGTTATCGGGGCATATTTCCCCATTCTAAGTTGGGGAAAGCTTTGGAACTTGGCAAATTGCAAGTGCCGGAAGATAAGAGACTTCCTGGTACTGATGTAGTGCCATATGTGATTGTCTGTTATGAAGCCTTCCCATTAAAACATTGTTTATTAAGACCGTATCCGAAAAATCAAGCAAGTGGAGATATTAGCATGACTGCTTTTAGTGCCAGGCAATCTGGAGCTCACTGGGTCTCTGAAAATGCGTTTGGGCAATTAGCTCAGAAATTTAGAATTTTTTTAGGAGAATTAATGCAATGCCGGAGAATGTGGACAGGATAGTTATGACGACATGTATTTTACATAACTACATTAAAGAAAATGCTCCTGCACAACTTGAAGCAGCAAATGGGACCCTCATGCTGCAGGAACTAGGTGGGCAAGGTGGTTCCTCTACATCATCTGCTTTCATTGTGAGGGAACAGTTTAAAGATTTTTTTTAAATTCCAATACTGGGGGCTCCCGTGGGAGTAATTTAAACCTGTGTTCAAAAAGTTTCCAAACAACTTCATTTCTTTGTTTTTTAAAAAATATCTGTAACTCCACTATATGTTACAGTGAGTGAGTGCCTATGTTTGTGTGTAAATTATTCTGGAACTTTTTCCTAGTACCAGATCACTTGAAGTGCTCAGCTGTGGCTAATTAAAGATAAAGTTTGGAGAAAAGGGGTGTCATGTATTCAACGATTTAATACTCGGGTAGCTTCCTACTTCATTGGGACAATGACAACTGAACAATAAGGAAATTGAAATAGTACACTTTGGGGTTTTATTCACATTCAAATATTCCCAATCCCTATCCTGGAAATTAGGCTTGGGCAATACAATTTTCCATCTATGTTTTGCTTTGAATTGGAGTGAAAAATCAAAATATCCACGGGTGTACTGGCAGTTACAGTGTCCAACGGGTGCAATATTTCGGCGATCATACATGTTGCCATCATCAGGTGAACTGACGGACTGAGCTCCTGTGAACGTGCCAGCACGGAGATCCGTATGCTATGGCTGCTCAGAGGGAACTGGATTCGGTCGCGGCGGCGGCCGATTTAAATACCCACCAACCGCGGCGCGCTCCCTCCACCGTCCGCGCCCCGCGCAACGGTCGCGCGGTGGAACAGATTACGACGGCTTCTGAGGTGACGTCGGTGTGATGGCTCTGTCTGCCGTGGTCGTCACAACTATACATTTGCTCGATTTACTCTTGATTAACCCAATCGCTGGTTCCCAAGCCTTGCTAAGATTATAGCCACAGCCACGGTTTATAGGTTGTCATTGGTGCGAATTTCGATGGCCTCTCTAACAACGCTGTCCCAGTATCTCGACGTCTGTACCAGAATCCTTGTCTACATCTACATCTACATCTACATTGATACTCCACAAGCCACCCAATGGTGTGTGGCGGAGGGCACTTTACGTGCCACTGTCATTACCTCCCTTTCCTGTTCCAGTCGCGTATGGTTCGCGGGAAGAACGACTGTCTGAAAGCCTCCGTGCGGGCTCTAATCTCTCTAATTTTACATTCGTGATCTCCTCGGGAGGTATAAGCGTGATTTTCCGACAAACAATGTTCAGCGACCGCCGACTTGCTCGGATACATCAGTCGAGTGTGCCTCTGGTGTTCCCGATATCGATCCTTGACGGTACGCATTGCCTGACCAATATACGACTTGCCACATTGACACGGAATCTGGTACACGCCAGCCTTTCTCAAACCGAGGTAATCTTTTGCACTCCCCACCAGTGCATGAGTTTTATTCGGAGGACAAAACACAGTTCCGACCCGGTGTTTCTTCAAAATGCGGGCGATTTTCCCCGAGAGTGCGCCTGTATATGGAATAAACGCAGTTCCTACCTCCTCCCTCGTGATTTCATCCATCTCCACAGGTTGTGCTGTAGCGGTTGGGCGGAGAGCACATTGAATCTGCCACTCTGAGTACACGTTTTTTCGAAATACAGTTCTCAGATGTTCCAACTCTTGGGGTAGACTCTCTGCGTCAGAGATAGTGTGCGCCCTATGTACTAGAGTTTTAAGTACCCCATTCCTCTGTGAAGGGTGGTGGCAGCTGTCTGCGTGCAAATACAGATCAGTGTGCATTGTCTTCCGATACACCCCATGACCTAGGGTACCGTCAGCCCTTCTCTTGGCCAAGACGTCAAGGAAAGGCAATTTATCCTCCGTTTTAGACTCCATAGTGAATTTGATGTTGGGGTGTATGGAGTTTAGATGTGTAAGGAAGTCAAGGAGTTTATCCATACCATGTGGCCAGATGACGAACATGTTGTCCACGTAACGGAAAAAGCAAGTAGGTTTCCATTCAGATGATGACAGGGCTTCCTCCTCGAAGTTCTCCATGTACAAATTCGCTACCACCAGTGAGAGTGGGCTACCCATGGCGACTCCCTCCGTTTGTTTGTAGTATTCTCCATTAAAAAGAAAATACATGGAAGTCAAGACATGCCTAAAAATTTCAGTGGTCTTCTCGTCAAACTTTTGACTAATCAATTCTAGTGACTCTCGCAGGGATACCCTCATAAACAAGGAAATGATGTCAAAACTCACTATGATATCTGATTCATCCAACCTGAAGCTATCAAGGCGTTTAACAAAATCCACGGAATTACGGATGTGATGAGGGCATTTACTTACATGAGGATTTAATATTCCCGTCAGGTATTTGGCCAACAAATATGTAGGTGCCCTGATGTTGCTGACAATGGGGCGTAATGGTACCCCTCTTTGTGAACCTTCGGGAGTCCATATAGCCTATGCGGTACCGGACCTTGGGGTAACAATTTCTTAGCGTCACCCTCCGTTAAATCTGCATCCTTGAGAAGCGACCTCGTCTTGTTGTCCACCTTCTTTGTAGGGTCAACGCTGATCTTCCGGTAGGAATCGTCATTTAGCAGGCTCTGCATCTTATCAATGTAGTCCTTATGGGAGACAACAACTGTAGCATTGCCTTTGTCAGCTGGTAAGACGACAATTTCAGAGCGCTCCCTCAGATCACGAATGGCCGCCCTCTCTTTACTGGTGATATTTGACTTCATCAGCTTGGATTTCGTCAACGCACGACAAATTTCACGACATATTTCCTCAGCTGAATCAGGCGGAAGTCGAGCTGCAACCTCTTCAACAGGGCTAACAATTTCTGCGACCAAAGTGAACTTGGGGGTGGGAGCGAAGTTGAGACCTTGGCAAGTTGTATATTGGTCAGACAATGCGTACCGTCGAGGATCGATGCCGTGAATGCCAGAGGCACACTCGACTTATGTATCCGAGGAAGTCGGCAGTCGCTGAACATTGTTTGTTGGAAAATCACGCTATGGAGTACGAACGCACGAGGATTCTGGTACAGACGTTGAGATACTGGGACAGCGTTGTTAGAGAGGCCATCGAAATTCGCACCAATGACGACCTCATAAACCGTGAACACAAGTGTCTCCAGACTTTCGTAAAATTCTGGGGGCACTACATATCCCTCCCCTTAGCTCTTTGTTGTTGTTGTGTTCTTCAGTCCTGAGACTGGTTTAATGCACCTCTCCATGCTACTCTATCCTGTGCAAGCTTCTTCATCTCCCAGTACCTACTGCAACCTACATCCTTCTGAATCTGCTTAGTGTATTCATCTCTTGGTCTCCCTCTACGATTTTTACCGTCCACGCTGCCCTCCAATACTAAATTGGTGATCCCTTGATGCCCCAGAACATGTCCTACCAACCGATCCCTTCTTCTAGTCAAGTTGTGCCACAAACTTCTCTTCTCCCCAATCCTATTCAATACTTCCTCATTAGTTATGTGATCTACCCATCTAATCTTCAGCATTCTTCTGTAGCACCACATTTTGAAAGCTTCTATTCTCTTCTTGTCCAAACTATTTATCGTCCATGTTTCACTTCCATACATGGCTACACTCCATACAAATACTTTCAGAAATGACTTCCTGACACTTAAATCTATACTGGATGTTAACAAATTTCTCTTCTTCAGAAACGCTTTCCTTGCCATTGCCAATCTACATTTTATATCGTCTCTACTTCGACCATCTTCAGTTATTTTGCCCCCCAAATAGCAAAATTCCTTTACTACTTTAAGTGTCTCATTTCCTAATCTAATTCCCTCAGCATCACCCGACTTAATTCGACTACATTCCACCATCCTCGTTTTGCTTTTGTTGATGTTCATCTTATACCCTCCTTTCAAGACACTATTCATTCCATTCAACTGCTCTTCCAAGTCCTTTGCTGTCTCTGACAGAATTACAATGTCATCGGCGAGCCTCAAAGTTTTTATTTCTTCTCCATGGATTTTAATACCTACTCCGAATTTTTCTTTTGTTTCCTTCACTGCTTGCTCAACATACAGATTGAATAACATCGGGGAGAAACTCCAACCCTGTCTCACTCCCTTCCCAACCACTGCTTCCCTTTCATGCCCCTCGAATCTTATAACTGCCATCTGGTTTCTGTACAAATTGTAAATAGCCTTTTGCTCCCTGTATTTTACCCCTGCCACCTTAAGAATTTGAAAGAGAGTATTCCAGTCAACATTGTCAAAAGCTTTCTCTAAGTCTACAAATGCTAGAAAGGTAGATTTGCCTTTCCTTAATCTTTCTTCTAAGATACGTCGTAGGGTCAGTATTGCCTCACGTGTCCCAACATTTCTACGGAATCCAAACTGATCTTCCCCAAGGTCAGCTTCTACTAGTTTTTCCATTCGTCTGTAAAGAATCCGTGTTAATATTTTGCAGCCATGACTTATTAAACTGTAATTTTCACATTTGTCAACACCTGCTTTCTTTGGGATTGGAATTATTATATTCTTCTTGAAGTCTGAGGGTATTTCGCCTGTTTCATACATCTTCCTCACCAGATGGTAGAGTTTCGTCAGGACTGGCTCTCCCAAGGCTGTCAGTAGTTCTAATGGAATGTTGTCTACTCCTGGGACCTTGTTTTGACTCAGGTCTTTCAGTGCTCTGTCAAACTCTTCACGCAGTATTATATCTCCCATTTCATCTTCATCTATATCCTCTTCCATTTCCATAATATTGCCCTCAAGTACATTGCCCTTGTATAGACCCTCTATATACTCCTTCCACCTTTCTGCTTTCCCTTCTTTGCTTAGAACTGGGTTTCCATCTGAGCTCTTGATATTCATACAAGTGGTTCTCTTTTCTCCAAAGGTCTCCTTAATTTTCCTGTAGGCTGTATCTATCTTACCCCTAGTGAGATAAGCCTCTACATCCTTACATTTGTCCTCTAGCCATGCCTGCTTAGCCAGTTTGCACTTCATGTCGATCTCATTTTTGAGACGTTTGTATTCCTTTTTGCCTGCTTCATTTACTGCATTTTTATACTTTCTCCTTTCATCAATTAAATTCAGTATTTCTTTTCTCACCCAAGGATTTCTACTAGCCCTCATCTTTTTACCTACTTGATCCTCTGATGCCTTCACTACTTCATCCCTCAAAGTTACCTATTCTTCTTCTACTGTATTTCTTTCCCCCATTCCTGTCAAATGTTCCCTTATGGTCTCTCTGAAACTCTGTACAACCTCTGGTTTAGTCAGTTTATCCAGGTCGCATCTCCTTAAATTCCCACCTTTTTGCAATTTCTTCAGTTTAGCTCGAACACTCGTTATTTTGCACACAACATATATTTAAATAATTTTTTTTCTTAACACATATCTTGTTACTTTGTACTATATGAAAACATTAGGTACAAAATCTCTCTTCCTTTTCCAGTTTTTCATTAAGCTGTTGGTAATATCTTTCATAGACATAGTAGTATGATAAACTAATAGTACAACAAGTATTAGCTATTTACAATAGATTTATCCACTGTTGCTTCCAGGATTGAGCCAAAATAAATCCTTCCCCTTAGCCAGTTTCAAACTTCAGGCGTTATTCTGAGTAGAGTCTTTACTTTTTCTTAAGAAGCTGTTGCAATGATAACCACCGGTTTTCTGGGTCTGAAAAAAATTAGTTGTACTGGGGGTTTTCTCTTTTTTCTATTTCCTCGCACAGGACTCGTCTTTTCTATTTAAAGAATTTTAGAATCCAAATTTACCAGGAGAAACTTTCCACTCCAATCTCAAGTCACTATACCACCCTTTCCCTTTGGGTTCCAATCTATGTAAGGGTTGATACTATGAAAACATCTTCTTCCTCATCCTTGGGTAGGTATGCCCCTTACATATATACTAAACTGTGGTACAGGTCAATCCCCTTTTTGGTGCCCCTGCCTGCGCAGTATAGGTCAGCCTCCTCTGGGTCTGCATACCTGCCTCTTTGTCTCTCATTTCATCTATATCGGATGCGCCCTCCCTATCGTCTCTAAGAATGGTTTATAGTCTTGCCTCTTTTGTACTCCTCTGCACCCTATTTTATTTAAAATTTCCTGGTAAAATTTCTATCTGCCTCTCCTTTCCTCCTCCTGAGTCCTTCAGCCTACCTGCTTATATTCTTCGCTTGTTCATTGCTTACAGCTCACTTATATAGCCTTAATAACTAAATATGTTTCGTCCATGGTTGTAACTTTATTTCTTTACTTTGGGCTATTCGGTCAGCACAATTCTATTATTCATCAGAAACGTATTTGACTCGATACCTCTGGCTTAATATTTCTTTCTTTTTATCTCTATTCATATTACTTTGTACTACTGTAGCTATGAATACAGGTGGATATACACTTTGTCCCCCCTTGTTCCTTCATTTTAAGCTTACTATACTATTTCACTTGAGATGTGCAACCGTCATTACTTAGCACATGTGCTAGAGCCCTTCCTGAGCACTATCTCCCCCCTTATCTGTGATGGTTGTTACATCTTCCTGGGTATTACTTGTCTGTGTCTTTGTGTTTAATTGTTTGAGTGTGGAAGTGTGACCGTGCATCCTGATTCTTCGGCCCACTAAGGTTCTTAGTTGAAGATTTATAGAAATCACAGAAAAGAGAAGGACTTCAGTGATAGAAGTATATGAATGTGGACTCTTAAGAGAAGTAAGAAAGGAAATAAAAGAATTGGTTGCTAAGATCAAAGAAAGAAAGAAGACAGCCCCAAAGACAGGAAACCCTTCCCACACCCCTTCCCCAGGATCCCCACTTCGCCGGTACTTAAGTAAGAAGGCATGATTTTCGGCATCTCCTGCAGAATGGACATTCTCACCGGCACCTTTGAAGTCCCTGAAGAAAAGATCTTAGCAACTCCTATGGAATGGCAAATGATGAAGAACCAGTCACACTTGTTTGCGAGGGTTGTATGAAGGGCGTGGTGTGTAGGTCGTGTCTGTGCCTATGCTACCCACCCCTTTCAAAATTAGATATAAACCCTCCCAAATCACATCACACTTTACAAAAAATATAAAACATTCTATAAAAATAGAAATTATATACACTGTAATCAAATAGTTATTCAGTTAGTCACTTCACTTTATATTTCATACACATGTTCATCTAGGTATCATTCTTCCCAAACAGTACCATCATATTATGTCTCCTGTTAGTATGTTACCCTGTTAGTTTTATCTCATTCTTAGAGGTTACTGTTTATTGTGACTCCTTAAATTAGTCATAATCGTGTAGTCATAATTGGTCTCTTTTAATACCAGAATGATAGAATAGCTTAAGGGCTATAAATAGATTACAGGATAGTCGAAGATTTGAAGGGAGTTCGTTGTAGGAAAATTAATGTGGAAGCAACACCGAACCCAACTAGGGAACCGGCGGATGTCACTCCGCCTGTTGACACAGTACATCAACATGCCTGGGGGTTTTGTACATATCGTTTTATATCCTTAACATTATTGGCTTGGTTAAACCGTTTTAAGAAATGGGTGGAGTGTACTTCCCTGACTGTTTCGAATTTAGTAAACTGTTTCGACAAGCCTGAATTTGATCCCCATTGTAAATCAGTTATCATGTCATTTAATATAATATTTTGGGAAACTGTGGCTCTCTCTAGTTTCTCCAGCATTAGCTTGAATTCTTTCCTCAACGTTCCTAAGACTCCCTTGGTGTTATCTAAATCAGAAGTTACTATAGGCGAAGAGATATCAGCACTTTGTTTCTCTTCAACCTTTTGTCCTATTAATTCTTCTGCTTGTTCTTCTAAGCCATTCAAATTTATAAGCTCTGCAGTCATTAACTTTTCTTTGAATTTCTGTCCTATGGTTTCCACCCGTGATTTGACCCCTGAAATTTGCGCCTGTACTGGTGGGAGCAATTATCTTGTTTCTGAAAATTGGTTTTTAGCGTAGTTAATTCTCGTTCGACCACATCAAATGTAACATTACATACGTTTTTCAAAGAGTCGTATTTTTTGTTAAATTCTGTTTCCGAATTACTGACCCTTTTAGATGAGCTTCATTTCTTTGGTCTAAATCCTTAAATAAAATATTTGTCTGTTCACTCAGGGAATCGGACAATTCTTCTTTCAATTTTTTTTTTTTTTCCTTGTTGGATCTGATTACTAAGGATGTTAACTTGAGCCTCTAGTTTTGTGTTTTGCAAATCTAACTTAGAGTTTAATTCTGCCTTCACTTCGTCCTGTTTTCTGTTCTGTGATTCAAACTGCACTTTGATAAACCTCATTAATTTGCCTAAATCTGGCCCCAGTTTTTCAATTCCCATAGCCCCAACAGACTCTACAGATTGATGATCCTTTTCCATTTTGATTTGTTTTGCTTTTAATCTAGTTATCATTAAGAGGACACTTGCTTATTTCCACGACCCCCACTTCACAAAAAATCAAAGGTCAATAGTAGCTCACCCGGCATCGATGGACGCCGACGTCGGTGTTGATGGACGACGGCATCTGCTTTTGTGGACGGCTGCGTCAGCGTTGGTGTGATGCGACATCGGCGTTGGTGTACGGTGGCATCGGCGTTGGTTTGTGGTGGCGTCAGCGTTTGTAGACGGCGGCATCGGCGATTTCAGACTAACTGCAGCGTTGTGCGATTTTCTTAACACTCTTAATCATTTCCCCATTTATCAACACAATATTTCTGGATAAGTATCGTGGAATGCTCTTCAGCCTCGCTGTTACTGGTTGCTATGGCAACTCCCAACTGTTTTTTCTTTTTCTTATAACTTCTTTAATATTTCCCCTTCTTTCTCAGGTCCTTTCTTTACAGTCGCCACGTTCTTGCAGTGGTCCAGTGTAATATTAAGCTCTCTCCATACAGCTTAAGCGTTGTCATGGTCTTACTTGTTGAAGAATGCTGGTTCTGCTATCTTGCAGCGCCCATGTCTTCTGCTGGCACCGGATGCTTCTCTGAAGATTTCACTGCTAGGAAGGGGAAATTTTCACTCTCTCGTTCTCTCTCTCTCTTCTTATTTAAAAAATGTGTTTCTCTCGGAATATCATTCAATGCACCAGAACATATTTATTTCCACTTTGTACAAAAAAACAACTAAACTTGATGACGTATTCCCACACATTACTGGGCATCCAGAATCAGTTAATTACACATTTTTGAACACAATTAATACATAAGCTTTTATCGTGGCTGACTATCCACGCCCAGTGCACGTACTCTCAACAACAGTTCAACGTCCAATAAAGAGTCACTATTTCGAGTCTTTCCATTTGTTTTTCAACAATTTAAAGCAACATTACTCTTTGCAGCTGGCCACGGAGCTTCCGGGCCGTATTTGTTTATTCTTGGCAGGTTGTCTGAACACTTGCCAGCGCTGACGAATTATCCCCCTTCCAGTTTCGCCTGCACAAACAATATATGGGTGCAGTATCCCATCCTCATCCTTACTCACTGCTTTAAAATAATGCGTGTTCGAAATGGCTGGAACACAAGTGTTTCCAGACTTTCGTAAAATTCTGGGGGCACTACAAAGTATGTCTTCATCTCTCAAGTTATTCCACCATTCCCAAACACTGCTTATAAAAAAAGAGCCTAGCCTAGCTTGAAATAAAATCCCTTTTTAATATGATGTTAAGCCGCTATTGACTTGGCTTTTTGGTTCTCTAAATTACTAGTCATCAACATAAATAAGTCACAAACACAACAGAAAATACTTTGGGTGTAAGGAATAGGTGATCATGTCAAAAATATGGTTGGTAAGACAGAATTACCTTTTCGAAAGACTTTTTTTATTTAATTCAATTTACACATACAATCAACATTACAGGTTGTAACAAACAACACTGTTCAAGGTGAATTACCATTTATACCTCCTAGTAGGCCTACCTGTTCCCTTTCTAGGGCAGACACTATTCCATAAATTTCATCTTCAGCTTTTATCTGTCGCATTGGAGACAGTGTTTTTATATTGGCACTTATCCCTGAAAGAAAACTGTCAATATGATTTTCCTTTGGCTGCGTTGTTGGAATGTAATTCATCAAAGAAGCTGACACAGATTCTGCAGTTCCCCACTTAATGCCTCTTGCACTACTGTTTTGCATATTAATTGTCTCTGTCCTTGAATCATTGTCAATTTCACTGCCCAGAATTGGCGACGAAGACATATCCTTGTTTTCTTCCTCATCTGAACAAATGTCAACAGTCACGTAGTAACTGTTTCCTGCTCCTGCATGTATGAATGCAGGAAAGCCATAACCTCCTCATACTTCCAGGGCTTCTTGGGTATGCCACCTTGGCCATTCTTCGTCTTTTTATTAACACATTTTCTAAATTGGTTTCTCAGTGCCACCGTTCGTCGCTGAAATCAGAGAACATATGCAACCATTAATAGAGTGCATGGAGTAGTCAAAAACTTTTTTAAAAAATGGCTTAGGGACACTACAAACTTTTAACAAGAACGGCAACTATGGTTTGCTTTCTTTTATTTTTACAGCTTTCATTTGCTACGCTGTTAAGCGGCACATGGCGCTGTGCTAATTTTCTGCAGCACTATTGCAAATGAAATGTGTTATTTCCTAACAACACCACAACATAACGTTTGCTATATTTTATAGTATTGTTGCTACCAAAGGAATGCAGATGTCAGGTGTCTATAAAAACATATTGTTATTCAAAATTTTTCACGTGTAAACACACACTACAAAAATGTCAATTATAGCCTATACACAACTGAAGAAACTTTGTAAGCCTAATGTAGTAATGTATAAAACAAGGAACAAACATATTTGAATCCTGCACACTATTTCTGTCTCCAAATATACATTAGAATAGGACAAACAGAGATTCTTTAAATGCTAGCTACCAGAATGATTGCCTATGTATTTCATTGTCACATAGCTTCATTTTTACAAATGAATTAATGCAGTCAGTGACTGTATATTCTGCGATCCCTTTAAAGGTTTTTTGATAACTATCCAGCAACAGGAAATAATAAAGACTTTCAGAAATTTGTCTGTCTCAAATTACAATTAACACCCCACAAATATGCCTTTTATACATTAAAAGTGTCGCTTCCTTCTCTTGAAAACAGCAATAAGACTTTTGTAATTTAAAACATGTGCACATGTGCAGCCCCACGTCCATTTTCCTTCACTGGAAATTGCCAGCTTTTCTATACAGTGTGTTCTTTACAGAAATTTTAACAGTGTTAATTTTTCGGAACTATGGGAACAGTGTTGCATTTTATGAAGCATGTCTTTTACTCTCGGATTTGTACACTGTACAGCACACAAATTTCTGCTAAATTACCAAATACTACACTCAGAAAAATACTGCAAATATTCAGTACAAAAAAAGTCTGACATACTATCTGTTGTTCCAAACAGGATCCACGTGCAGTAAACAATTCAACAGCTCCTGAAATGCTAGGTTGAAGTTTCTTCAGTGGCACATTGCATACGGTAGTTTACTGTAGATATTTGTCGATGTACTGAAAACTTTAGCACATATATGTAAGTACCATTTAAAATTCCTCACTAGAAAGTGTTTCATTTACCTGGACACCCCATCTCTAATCCAATTTCCTTCCGCAGTCATTCTTTACTAAGGGAATCACTGTATCTATGATTGCTTATGTTGTACAGCTCTGAGTGTGTACGAACTAATTCTATTAAATACTCGTCGAAGTCCACTGTCTAAACAAAAAATGAAATAAAATAAAATAACAAGCACAGGAAGACACATGCAATTAGAATAAATAACAAAGTGACAATTTGAGCAATAAAATTGATACTTACATAACCAAATCATCCGTACTTCTCCTCTCTGTAACCTCACTATTTCCAAATGTTTACATGGCTCGAGCAAATATGGAGGCAGTCCTTCGCAAGAACCAGAGATCACGTCAAATTTGGCACTGCCACATTTTGGAGCAGAGAATCGCCTATAACAAGGAAATCACTGTTTCCGTTCTGTTTTACGTTACTGAGGCTCTTTAAGTTCTTTTTTATGTGTTACACTTGTCCACTTATATTTATTTGGAGATTTTGTGGTTGCTGTGCTAGTTTCTTCCGTAGGTGCTGCAGGCACATTTTTTTGAACAGATGTATCAATACGCGTGTTTTTGATGTTATTTTCGTCAGTCGCCTCAGCCTTGAAGGTTCCTTTGAGCAGTTACCAGGAAGTGCCAGACAATAGGCTGTACTGCGCATGTGCAGCTACGATGACGTAGGCAGCCCGTCCTTGGTGATTGATCTGCTCATACGCTTTTCGGCGTATTTCTGGTGGGGCATCACGTGACCATGTGTAGCCTTGTGGCATGTTGTTCAGAGGACATACTGAGTTGTACTCAGAGAAATCGTTATATCATATCCCACACAGATAAAGGATGCAAATAAGGAAGCAGTGCTTGGCAAAATATCATTTCACAATTAGACTCCACAGCCCGAAGTACCATAAAATTTTGCTAAGGAGTGACTGACAGATTTTTTAAAATTTGTACTCTGCAATATTGTTCTGTAGCATTTCCAACAGGTTTACATCCAAACAGCACTGCACAAAGCTAGTAGGATGAAGAACAAATTTCTTGCAACAAAAAAAGAGACAGATTCTTGTGTAGCTTATACCAGAATAAAGGACAGTGAATTTCACGACTATTTCAAAATGTGAAAAAATTAACATGGTTGTCTGTGATGCAAAGAAACTGTACAACTGACAGTTTATATTCTACTCTAGGAATATATATGAAGCCATGTGAGGAGTTAAAATGATAAAACACGGTATGCTGCCAGTCTAAAATTTAGCATAGAATGGCATTCTATAAATTTAAGACATGAACAAAAATTAAGAAATAACTTCAGGCCTAGAGGATGTACCAGACAAGTGCCTTGTGATCAAGAAACACTTTCACAGAAGGCAGATTTGTAAAATTCTGCTACAGCTGTCATTACATTTGAAACAAAATATTTAGTTCAAAACTACTGACCAAATTTGCCTACTTGGTCAGCTTCAAGTAAATGTTTACATATGTTCATACGTATATAGCATTAAGAGATCTTACAGTGTCATAAAAGGAACAGGACATCAGAGACTACTCCAGCAGCGTTGGAATTTCATAAACCATACTATAATGCTTCATTCCGTTCCAATTGCACATACCTATGTCCTGATGCACTCTGAAGTACCTGATATCCAGCTTTTCATGTGGTTTTCGTGATACCAATTTTCTTGGAGGTCCAGCACTGTTTGGTTCTTTATTATGGTATAACGTCATTCGTCCCAGAAAATGAAAATTTGCACTTTAAATCGAACGAGGTTGAAAGTAGCCGATAGTGCGGAATGAAACACTTCATTTCAAATATACTAACTGCCTCAGCGGAAAAAAATTAACTGAAGCAAATTTCTCTATAAAACAGACAGAAATAGCTTCATTAAGACATTAATGGTTGATTGCTAATAACATGGAAATAATATAAAATCATAAAATTGAAACTACTAACTTATTTTGGTCTTCCATGGTTATGAGAATGTATATTAATTCACTTGATGGCTCCTGGTCACAGAAATCTGTTTTGTTTTCATTTGATGTGGGAGCTGTAAACGAAGTCACAAAGCATATACACGGGTCACATAGTGAAGGACCCCCCCACCCACTATAACTCAGCTTGCTCTGCGTATGCGCGAATCTGGCAGCTTGGGCGCGCCAGAAAAATTTTTCCGGGTAGTTTCTGGCTACGTGCTGCTACCACAGTCTAATATATACAGTCGCGACACTCTCGCTGAATTTTGATATACACCGCGACAACAGCGCCCCAAGCGGTGGAGAAGCTACGCTGCTGAATACGGTATTCAGTAAATGTAAACAGTATCATTTATATTAATTTTTAGCATGGTTTTTAGGAAAGGCAGCATATGTAGCGCAATCTATTGCAGTAATAATAGGAAGAAGACACCACATTTGTCATTCTTCAGGTTTCCTAAGGACCCTGAGAGGTATGAAACATCACATTAGAGCGCTCTTTATTTACGATTTTTTCTAAACTGTATTGAATTACTGAATTTGTTTTTCTTTTTTAGTAGCACGAAATGGTTAATAAATAGTAGAAGACAGGACTTGCTGCAAAAAGATGTCCTTTATTTGCACAATAACGTGAAGTTTTGTGCATTACATTTCGAGTCAAACCAGTTCATGAGCCTGGAAAAGAAGACATTGGTATGGAATGCAGTCCCTGCGTTATTTGACTAGTGACAATGAAGAGAAAGTTGCCATACAAATGTGAAAGTGTTACTGCATAAACAATAAAACTGTCTCCTGACACAGAAGAAACAGCTACCACAAATGGGTCCCTATACGAGAGACATATAAAATCACTAACAACGGAATCTGCAGCACAGACATTTTTTGAAGATGAAATGCTTAGATTACGTGAAATTGTTTGTGTGCTGGAAAATTGTGTGAAATGTAAAAACGTGCAAATCATTAGACTTCACACAAAATAACTACGTGACAAGGAAAGTGCCCATCGTAAGAATAAACTGCAACCACTACGTCACAGGACACAAGTACAAAAAGACAAGCTCATTTTAAAAAGTATTGGTTCCAAGTACTTGGAAAACGATGCTCTCGATTTATTGATAAGCCGAATCAGTGTACCACTGAATGGAAAACGTGGTGGGAGATGGAAAGATGAAACTAAATTATTTGCCCTTAATTTGTTGTATTATAGTACTCAGGCATACAGTTGTTTATCACACTGTTTTAGCCTTTCATCAGTATGTACCTTACAAAAGTATGTGGAAGATATACAATTAAATTGTGGGATAAATAATATTATTTCCTTAAGGAACTGCATTACTAGTGCCTCAAGGCATTTAGAAATATTAAAGACACTGAAGCCATGGATACAGTCACGGAAATTTGTAGATATTGATGGGAAAGATTTTTCATCTAGGATTAAGTGTGTTAAAGGGCTTCTGGGTAACATAAGCGCTATGAACATGTTTGTCGTTGATTTTTTGGACGGAACCAAGTTATATTTACTAACACACAAAATTAATCAAGATCCACTGGAAAACGTTTCCTCAGTGATAAGGCATAAAGGTGGTTTTTGTAGCAACCCATCACCATGACAGTTTTGTGCTGCATTCAATAATTGTGCTTTAAGCAAATTAATGAACACACACAGTGTAGCTACCTCCAATTGTGAGGGGATCAACTGGGGTTAGACAATAGTGGATATGAAAGCAGCTCCAAATTACTTGTTTCACCACTGTTGGACATCAGTGACACGAGTTCAGTGATCAGACTACCAAATGTGGAAGTCCAAACAGACCTCGGAGAGGCAAACAGCATGAGATATGTGTTTGGTTATGAATTAAAGAAACTGCTTGCAATTCATGACTGTTATAAATGTAGGACAGTGCTTGTAGATGGCAGTCAAGACTTAGATGCAAATGTCAAAGTTTATTGCCATTTTAAAAGTTATGAAGGCAACTTTGGAAGCCTATTTATTTGTACAGAAGATGTCAAAGAATTTGTAACTCATTCTGAGACTACGATGTCTTCTACTTTTGATGAATATGCTGGCATAAATAATTGTGGTGCTTTCTTTGTGAACACGTTGACGGAGATCCCCAATTTTCCACCTGGGTGCTGTGCTGAAACCAAGCTGCTGTTAATAAGACTGTTTGTGAAAGTAAGGCTCTTTTACATTATTAAATTCAGGAATCAAGACTTAGTCTGTAGGAGCAAGAGAAGAAATAAAAAAGTGATGAAGCCGGCTCATTTGGGTTGCTAAAGTGTTAGGACTGACTCATTCATTTAATTTTATTTTCGGTAAATGTATCAATGGGATATAATAGGGGAAGGCGGGGGAATTACACGCATGTGGGTAATCCCACGCAGGCTGATTTATGCAGTTTGAATGGCGCAAGCTGTTGCCAGTTGGTGCCACACCCTGCCGGCAGGAGTAACAACTACTACGCAGCTTACGCCAGCCATTTTCCAGTGGCATTGTTGGAGCAGTGAAGTATTGCTTATTTTCGGCGTGTCTCATGTAATTTTGGTCAGCTGTATTTTGCAAGGTAAGTGCAACTATAAGTTGCTTTAATGTAATTTTTGCATATCAACTAGTAACCCTAGATGAAACCTTTAATTTAATTGTAGATTTGTCCCGCTATTTGAATTATGTGCCGAGCTACGATTAGGTTAGTCATCGAACTTACGGTGGGGTAATGCCACACAGCTGTTGAAGTGTGTGGTATTCCCCCTTGCAGGTTATATTTTCAATACTAACGAGGTTTTTTTTTTAATTTCAGATGGGTAGATATTATAAAAGAAAAACCCAGAAAGCAAAATGGACGCAAGAGGAACTTTGTAAGGCTGTTGATGCCATCAAATCCGGAAGAAAAATAAGAGAAGTATCAAGAGCTTTCGTCATTCCTGAAGCTACTCTGTGAACGAGAATGGGGCTTAAAAATACGCAGGATCCAAAACTTGGAAGAAACCCAACATTTTCGACAGAACAGGAAAATGAGATTAGGGATCATGTTATTACAATGGCCAAGCTGTTGTATGGCATTACATGCATCCAGCTGCGAAAGATTGCATTTGAGTATTCAGAGGCTAACAACATTGCAAACAATTTTGATAAGTCATCTAGATTAGCTGGAAAGGATTGGCTAGCTCTATTTTTAAAAGGAAACCCAAGTATTAGCATGAGAAAACCTGAAGCAACTAGCATTAACGGAATACAGGCATTTAATGAAGAAGAGGTTAATGCATATTTTAAAAATTTAGAAAATGTCTTTGAAAAATATTAATTTTGAAGAGGGGAAAGTGTTCAACGTCGATGAAATGGGCATAAATACTGTACAAAAGCCCGAGAGAATTTTAGCTCCTAAAGGTGTTAAACAAATAGGTGGGGCCACGTCTTGGGAAAGGGGGAAAAACGTGACTGTGATACGTTGTTTCAGTGCTGCTGGTTCCTACATCCCCCCTATGTTTATCTTCCCCAGGAAGAGGATGTCAAATCTCTTAAGTAAAGGTGGACCAGTTGGAGCAATATATGGTTGTTCCATCAATGGCTGGTCCAATGAGTCATTATTTTTCGAATGGATCCAACATTTTGGATGTCATCTTCAGAGATGTTGTCCTTGAAGATGAAGAGGTTCTGAATGCAACAAATGGAAATGAAGTGGTTGCACCTACAAACGAGCCACATGTCCCCCAAAGGAGTCAAGAACAGATTCCTGGATCTTCAGCAGAAGATGTTCCACTTCTAGTAGGCCTAGGAGAGGTCACAACAACATCAACTAAAAGTGCATGTGTCAGGCACGTTAGTGTACTTGACATATCTCCTGTTCCAAAACAAAAAAAAAGTTCTTCCTAAGACGAAACAAGCCAAGGGAATGCCTAAGGGAAAGTCAGTGATCCTTACAGCAACTCCAGAGAAGAATAAACTGCTAACAGAGTTATCAATAAAGAAACAAAAAGAAGCCATGAAAAAGAAAGCTGAAGGAAACAAGAAAAGAAATCTTAAAGCAGATAAGTGTAGAAATCTGCAACTTAAAAAAGTCTCGAAGAAGAAACATACATCATATAAAAAGAAACACCACCAAGATAGTGAAAGTAGCAGCAAGGATGGCCTAAATCTGGACTTGCAGAACATTTGTGATGATGATGAAATATATGATATTGATCCATTGGCGATTTCAGAAGATGTCTGTTTAGTTTGTGGAGAACTATGGTACTGATGTATTTCTTGCAGCAGATGGAGTCATGAAGAATGTAGTGGCTGGAACACTCCAAAAGGTTACAAGTGCGATCTTTGCTATATGAGAAAATGTAAAAAACGAAAATTATAAGAGATGTTTGTAGAATCACATTATTTCATTCTTAAATATGCTGTTTACTGTTTATAGTAACTAATAAACAAATAAAAATAGCAAGTATTGAACATTTTTATGGTTTGTTTGTTTTACGTGTTATTACTCTGTACTTTGCGTGTAATTACCCTCGGGGGTGGGGAATACCACGCATTTGCACTTTTTTTTATTTTAATGTTCAAAATTAAGGTACTGTTTATAATTATTTACAGAGGATTGGAATATGTGGAGAAATGTCCATTGTATGGTATGTACTTATTTTCGTAGGTTTTAACAACGTAACGAATGGTTCACATCGATTTTTCCTTAGGTGCGTGTATTTCCCCCACTCTCCTCTAAAGTTGTAAAATAATCATGATTTTTATTGAGAAAACCTGATACCACAAAGAATAAGATGGAAATTGTATTTTTGGAAGCAGGCTTTCTGCAAAACAGAATGTAATGAAAAATGTGATATGTCGCTTCATTTTTACACAAGGAAGAGCATCTATATACTTCATATGTAGGATGTACGGTGTGTATTCTCTTACTTTCAGTGGAATAAATGTGATTGTATTCTACTTCTTAATTATTTCTTCAAGAATATGTTGCAGCTTATGTCACTTCATTCAATAGTTTGTGCTCTGTTTACTTATATTTCACGCTCATTTATGTCTCTTGCTGTTTTCCTAACACTTGTGATGCAAAAATATACCAACTATTTTGTAAATTGCGTACAAAACGAATTTAAAAAAAACATTATTTTTACGTCGCATCTGCCGTCAGAGGAAGGCGAGCTTTCTGGCCGCTAGGGGCGCTAGTGTCATTTGAACTGTCAAATGGTAACAACTTTCACAGCAGTGAGTGTCGCGACTGTATATATTAGACTGTGCTGCTACTGCTCGTACACCAAACAGCCACACTTCAAGTAGCCAGAAGCAGGAGGAAGGCACTGCTCATACGCAAATTGAGCTCTGCGCATGCGCACGAGCCCGCTGGCAACTGCTCATAAGAACCTGGGGCAAAAACTTTTTCTTCCGCTTTTCAGGTCACTGTTTTCTTGCCTCATACGAACCTGGGGCAAAAACTTTTTCTTCCGCTTTTCAGGTCACCGTTTTCTTGCCTCTGCGCTGATAGTTCTGCTTTTAAAGTGTGAATATCACTACCCGATTTTGATAATGTCTTCCTGTGAGCTCACGGTGGAAGATAGTTTTGCTTTATCGTCCTGCAAACAGTGTAGGCACGACCAGTAAATATCATCGCTAACAAATTTTAATCTCATACACCTTTCATGCAGCCAAAAGTTGCATTTAACACACAAGATTCCTTTTACTACCCATTTCTGACACTTTTTACACGATGAACGATTTAATTTTTGCCTATTTACGAGTGTGGGGGCACAATTCTCTTCAGTCGGCGCCATCTTGCTTAAAATTTGTCATAGCTAACACTTGGTTTAAGAATCATGAAAGAAGTTTGTGCACGTGGAAGAGACCTGGAGACATTGGAAGGTTTCAGATAGAATATATAATGCTAAGACAGAGATTTAGGAATCAGGTTTTAAATTGTGAGCCATTTCCAATGACAGATATAGACTCTGAACACAATTTAATGGCTATGAACTTGGGCGAAGCAGGATGGCATATTTTTACTTCCCCTCTTGTTTTACTATATGCCTCCTTAAAATTCATTTTTTCATTTCTGGCTAATTGCCAGTAACATCTGTGAGTATAATTTGCATTTTCATAAAAGAGAAAGGTTGGCCCTCAGTTTTAAAGAATATAACACCAGATCTAATTTTGTGCTTAGTTTATGTAGGCTATGTAATTGATTTTCTAATTTATTTTGATTATTACTAGCTAGTATCTTTTTTATTTATTTATTCATCCGTGGAACAATATATATTGTATGGATGTCCTCAGTTTATAATACATGAGCACACATTTACAATGAAACAGATTTCTCATATTTTGTGTAGTTTTTATAACTAGTCACACACACATTTATAATTACCTCATATTTTGGTGATAATGTCATATGTTGCTAATAATCTACATCTATGTTAAATATTGTTTTACAGTATAACTTTTACTTACTAAGAAGGTTTTAAGCTTTTGTCTGAAAGTGACGGGCTCATTTATTTCTTTAATTTCCTGTGGTAATTTGTTAAAGAGTTTTATCCCATTATAAAATATACTTTTTTGCTTGTTTGCCTTGTTCTTTCTATCTAGATGGAGGTGGTGACAAGATCTGTTTCATGGTCATGTATTAGGCTGTTTGTGTTATACATGTTGAGATTTTTCTTTATGAACAGTATGTTCTGAAAGATATACTCACAAGAAACAGTTAGAATACCTATCTTTCTAAATAATTTTAGACACTGGGCCCTGTTGTTGCTGTTTGTTATTATCCTTATGGCTCTTTTTTGTACTTTGAACACAGTTTGTATGTTATTGGCACTTGTTCCCCAAAACATGATCCCATAGCTGAGGACTTAGTGCAGATATCAGTAATATGTTATTTTAAGACAGGTATTATTGCATACCAGTGCAAGGATTCTAAGAGCATAGCATGCTGTGGATAATTTCTTTGCCAAAACCCAAAACAGTTACACATACCCAGGGCTACAATTATTTAACATGCTACCACCTACAGCACACAGTGTATCACTGAATGTCTTCAAAAATATTACAAAAAGGTGGCTTGGACAAAAAGCATTTTATACAGTAGAAGAATTTAAAGTATGTAATAAAAATGATCTAATCTATTAAAACTGCTGAATGACATGACCACCATATTACATGAGCACTTCTGAAAATGTTATTCTGTCATGTGGTTGTGCTTTATTTACATAATGTATTTTTATTCAATAGTTAACTGCTGTATGACATGACCACCCTATTACGTAAGTTCTTCAGAAAATGTTATTGTACGATGCTGTTGTGCTTTATTTACATAATGCATTTTCCCCCATGGTTGCCATGTATTAAGCCTGTCTCATTTATATTTGTTAAAATGTTTTTTCTTAGCATGTGTATTGTGTTACACATACAGTATCTCCTTTTGTCATTCAGCACGAGACATTTATGTTTAATTACTACTAAACATGTGCAGTATAAAACATATTTACTCATTTAGAATGTTAAAAATGTATGACTTATTTTGTAATTATATTATGTATGTAAAATGACGACATCAATTGCATGAAAAATGCTTAAAGATGGATCAATAAATCAAATCAAATCAAATGACATGGTTTGTCCATTTCAGTTGGCTGTCTACATTCATCCCTAAGAATTTGGTACTTGTTACACGTTCTAATTCATTATTATTAACTTTTATTCTAGTGGCATTGTGTTTTCTGTTCAATTGGAAGTTAATATAGTTAGTTTTCTTTACATTTAGGGTTACTTTATTTTTTAATGACCAGTTGTGGACATCATTGAGAGCCTCGTTTGCTCTTTCTGACAGTTGTGTTGGATTTTCACCTGTTATTACTATGTTGCTGTCATCAGCAAAAAGTATTTTTTCTCCATGTCTTATACTTTGTGGGAAGTAGTTAATGTATTTATGAATAATAATGAAACAATATTGGGCCTAATACACTTCCCTGTGGGACGCCTATATTCACATGTTCTGGGTCAGACAGGTGTTTTACAAGTGAATTGTTTGAAACTTGTGATATCTCAACTCGTTGAACTCTGTTTTCCAAGTATGATTTGAACCACTTCTTTGTCACACCTCTTATTCCTATTTCCCCTATATTTATGAAGTAAGATTTGTGGTCAACTGTATCAAAGGCCTTCAAGTCTAAAAAGATACCACTTACATATTCACCTTTGTCCAGTGCTTCTAAAATTACTTTAGTGAAACTGTGCTATAGCAGATTGTGTGCCTTTTCTGGGCCTAAAACAAATTGGTCATTGGAAAGAAGGTTATATCTATTCAGGTAATTTAGCAGTCTCTTTTTGAGTAGTATTTCTATTATTTTAGAAATTATAGACAGTATAGAAATTGCCCTGTAGTTCTCTACATTTTCCACATCTCCATTTATAAGGATAGATATAATTTTTGCTTGTTTTAGGTACTCTGGAAAGTATCCAGATACGAAAGTTTCCTTAATTATGTCTGTTAATGGGCCCTTTATGGAGTCTATACAATCTTTAATTATGCAGACTGGGATTTCATCAAGTCTACTGAAGTTTTATTTTTTAGTGGTGTACTACTAGTGCCACTTCCCTTTCCGTAGTTGGCAAGAGCACCATTGAGTTTGTTGCTGATTCTGAGTAGGTAAATCTTACATATCTGGAAATTTCTGCTGTAATTTTTTTGCAATACTACTGAAATATGAGTTTACAAAATCAGCTATTTTTTTAGGGTTACCTACTGTACATCTTTGTTTTAATATGTGAATTGAGGTCCTTTTTAGCAGAGTTAGATGTTTCCTGTTTGACGATGTTCCATGGCTGCTTTGCTCATGTTTTCAGCTTGAAGTAATATTTTTGTTGTTTGAAAGTTTTTTTGTGGCTAGCAGCACCCTTCTGTATATTTTTCCTGTACTTTTTGTAGAATTGCAGAACTTCTGGTTAGATTGATTATGTTTTATGGAGTTGAGATATCTAAGAGTTTCTGAGGATTTTTTGATACCTGTAGTCACCCACTGATTTCTCTTGTAGTTTTAATTTGATAAAGAGTTTTGGGAAACATCTCTTCAAATCTTAAAAATTGACATGAACTTGATAAATTTCTGATTTGCATTAGTTTCTGCATGGACTTCCCCCCCCCCCCCCCCCCCCCCCCCCCCCCCCCCCCCCCCCGTCAATCTTCATATTCTAGCTGGGATTTAAACTAATACAGGGCTGATTTGGAAAACAATCTTTTGTATGTACACAGTTTAGGAGGAGTTTCTTATATGAATGTTAGTTTTTAAGATCTGGCAGAGGTGGTCAACAATATGACATTTTTTACTATCAAAGCTACATGATCCTATAGATGAGGAAGACTCTTTCCTTATTCTAGTTGGACCAATTAACAAGGGAGGATATTCCATAACAGCTTAGAATACTCACATATATGTTGCTAGCCTTATCAGGCTCCATCATATTAATGTTTAAGTCACCACAGATAATTACATTTGATTTTGGTCCAGAAACCTTGTCTAAGCTTTGATTCAGTTTTGAGAAGAATATATCAGTGTCTCACTGGGAAAGCCGATACACACAAAATGTGACTAATTTTTTTGCTATGCCAGGTCCTATTATTTCAACAGTGGAAAATGCAAAATGTTTGTCCTCACCTAGATCTAAAAGAACATATATAACTTTAAATGACATAACCTTTTTTTACATAGATTACATGAACCTCCACCATTCATCGAGATTCTGCTATACTAACATGCAAGGTCATATGAGGCTAATGTAATGTGTCCAATTTCCTTCCCTTTGCACCAGTGTTCGGTGATACACAAAATTTGGCTATCAAAAGTTTCCAATTCTACTTATAACTGTTGTGCTTTGTTCTTTACTGGCTTGAATGTTTTGGTGAAACACTGTTAGGCATTTGTTTTCACTTATCTTGGTGGTGTCCTTTTCTTTTAGACCTGATGCTAAAAAATCCTTTAGATGAGCTGGTGGCATGGTTATTCTTCTGTTGATGGCAATGGAGGTGAGTCTGTTGCCAGTTAGACTTGGAAGTTGGTGTATCTGAAGGTATCTGCCTTATGTTAGTCTTGTAACTGATGCTGATTACCAAAAATCCTGCAGAGTTGTAAGTTTCCTGGTTCTTGTGCTTCTTCTGTTGCTTCTGTTACTGCTGATGATGGCGAAGATGGTGAAAAGTCTTTCACTGTTGAAGACTGAGGATGGGCCAATACTGATGAAAGGTTGTTGGCTGCTGGCACATCAGGCATTGTTTTTTTTCTGTTAATGATGCAGTTGCTTGGTATGTAGCTGCTTCTGCTGAAGCTGCTTTGGAAACTTGGGTCCTAGTGGAATCATTTATTTCAGCTGCTTTTGAGGAAAGTGGAGATTCTGGTGCTGGACCTGTTTTCAGTGATTTCAGTTTCATTTTCTTGTTGGAAATCTTCAGTTTCTGTGTTTGGTGGTGGAAGTGGTATGGTCATGCTAATCTTGTCCTTAACTGCCTTCACTGCATTAAGGATTTCTCGACTAATGAATGATTTTCTGAGTTTATTTCTGTGAAGCTCATGCCTGGTAAAATGACTTCTCTCTGTAGATGGTACATCTACATATGTGGCATTTGGGGCGCTTCGGCAGATTTTCGCAAATTTCCTATTAGTATCTGTGATTTCTTTGTTGACACAGGATTGTTCTATAAGATCATGTCTTTGTGGGATACTGGCAATGAAGAAGTTAACATCTGTAATTTTCTGTAATGTACTTCTTAGAGCTCTTGTGGCGAATTTGCCCTTATCCCTATAGACATCATTAGCACCTCCTATTATTAAACAGTTGCTTCCCGGATTCAAAGAATGTTCAGTTTTTTAAAACTTGACGTAAAGGGGCACCCTGTTTTGTTATTCCACTAACCTTGAACATAGTTTGCATGTTACACATAATGTCAGCTAAGCCCTTTCCATGACCGTCTCAAAGTATGAAAATATCTGTTATAGGGTAAAATCAGTAATTGTTTCATAACTTACATTCTGTTGTTGACTTACAAACAAATATACATTCTATAATAATTATAAACATTTGGGGAAACAACTTATAGTAATTTCAAAGGATCTCTTTGGCTCTATTCGAAAACATGTTAACAAAGCTGGGCCATAATTAATTCCAGAGTAATTAACAGTTTTGTCAACAGTATTGTTTGCATAACTATATCTGTTACTTTCATGATTTAAACAAATAATACGGCTTAAACCGTGTAGTAGAACAAACTGTTAAAAAGAAGGAAGTTTTCTGTGTGTTCAGTGAATTTAATGAGTTAAGTTTTAATTGTAATTTCTGTAAATTTAACATCAAACAATTTGTAGTTTCAGCATTTTTTATTATGAGGATATATAAGGACCACAATTTTGGTCTTGAGACAGTCAGTCCATGTCCGGGTTTCAGGCGAGGAATCTGTATTGGTTAGATCAACAAGAATGCATTAATGAAATAAGTGTGACACAATTAGGCAGTGTATTAAAATAATGACAGTGTCTGTTTTATACGTACATTATTATTCTACAAGAACTGTGAACTGTGTGATTAGGCATTTACTGCTTGTAGATGTTTAACAGTAAACTGTTGTAGCTTTATGTGGATGTTCTCCTGCAACCCATTAATGAGGCTTATCGAAAGTTAAACAATAGTGCACTGGCCATATAACTGTATAACATTGGGAGGGTTGTGAACAGTGAAAGTAAAGAACTGTGAAACACATCTGTGCATCTGTCAGCTACATCATTTACAGTAGTCAGTGTTGAAATTACAAACCCTATTTTTTAGCCAGTGTAGCAACACAGTACGTCGACACTGAAGACAATCAATGGAGAAATAAAGCAGGAAAACATCACAAACTGTAGGTTAAAACTGAAGAAACTGCAAAAAGATGGTAATTTAAGGAGATGGGATTGATTTGGATAAACTGAAAGAACCAGAGGTTGTAGAGGGTTTCAGAGAGAGCATTAGGGAATGATTGACAAGAACAAGGGAAAAAAATACAGAAGAAGAAGAATGGGTAGCTTTGAGAGATGAAATAGTGAAGGTAGCAGAGGATCAAGTAATTAAAAAGACAAGGGCTAGTAGAAATTCTTGGGTAACAGAAGAGAGATTGAATTTGACTGATGAGAGGAGAAAATGTAAAAATGCAGTAAATGAAGCAGATAAAAAGGACTACAAATGTCTGAAAAATGAGATCGATGGGAAATGGAAAATGGCAAATAGGTATGGCTAGAGGACAGATTCAAAGATGTAGGGGCATATTTCACTTGGGCGTAAGATAGATACTGCCTACAGGAAAATTAAAGAGACCTTTGGACAAAAGAGAACCACCTGTATGAATATCAATAACTCTGATGGAAAACCAGTGCTAAGCAAAGAAGGCAAAATAGAAAGGTGGAAGGAGCAGAGGGTCTATACAAGGGTGATGTACTTGAGGGCAATGTTGTGGAAATGGAAGGCTACATAGATGAAGATGAAATGGGTGATACAATACTGTGTGAAGAATTTGACAGAGCACTGAAAGACCTAAGTTGAATCAAAGCCCCAGGAGTACACAACATTCCATTAGAATTACTGATAGCCTTGGGAGAGCCAGCCATGAAAAATCTCTTCCATCTGGTGAGCATGATGTATGAGACAGGCGAAATCCTCTCAGACCTCAAGAAGAATATAATAATTCCAATCTCAAAGAAAGCATGTGTTGACAGGTGTGAAAATTATCAGTTTTTGGCCACGGTGCTAGGTACTGACCCATCCGACCAGCTAGCCTGCTAGTTCACGTTAAATACCGCACAACGATATCTCCAATGTTGAGATGATAAGATCTTTATTTGTTCGTTTGCCATTTAATACAGGACATCTTTTAGATGCAGTGTACTTCAAGACAAGACTCTGGTGAAAATTAATAAGTGACTTGTTGACCGGTTACTCAAGATCTGACTAAAAATGGTATTCAAGAACTAACATGGAGAAAACAAAAACTTGCAAAAACTATATACTAAGAATAAATGGCACGGAGTAATGGAAACAACACAGCACTCCTGATGGCTAGAGCAAAACTAATTTATCCACACGGGCGATGCACTCGTGAACAGAGCTGCACTGTGCTGTGTTGCTTATTGTGGTTGCTACAACAGCCCCCTCGGTGGGAGCAGAGCACCATCCAGGAAGCATGCTGGGAAGTGGAGGTGCTGACCAGACCTCGTGGTGCACTGGTCCCCTGGAGCTGTGGTGCGCTGATCTTCTGGAGCTGATGTCCTGGTCGGCGGTGGTACTGGAACTGCAGTTGCCTGACCAAGTTCTGGACAAAACTGTGTTTGCCGAGTCTCAGGTGGAGGTGGCTCATTGAAGATGTCGGTTGGTTTGACCCTCTAAATTGTAACAGTGGCTTGCTTTTCCATTCACAAGAGTACCCAGGGTGCAACCTCCCCTATTAATGATTCAATGTGGCCATGTGTATGGTGCCTGGAGGGCCAGTTTGACGCTGTCAATTCATAACATAACATGAGTGCATGTCCTGATGTCTTTGTGTGCAAAGGTGCCAACATTTCTGTCCCTAGAGGGTCGCGGAGGTCGAATTTTCCTGACAAGATCACAAAGGCGACTGGCAAAGTTAAGATGGGTCTGTATCAGGCTGTGGAGGAGTCACGTCTACAAATTCGCCCTAGTTCTGCAGAGGAACTGTCTAGATATGGCTTGTATGAGTTTCATAAGGCAAGCAGGACCATCAGGAGAGCTTCTGTCCATCTGGTATCGTGCCACATCAGGTCCGCTTTCAAAGTGATTTGCCATCCATCCGGTATCGTGTCACATCAGGTCCGCTTTCAAAGTGATTTGCCAACACTCTATATATGCCGTTACTGGCCGGTGGTAGCTGGTTGTGTTGTGGTGGCTCATCCCACAGAATGCTGTTAGCTATGTGAACAAATCAGATTCAAATTGTTTACCACAATCTGTGGTTATGTGCAAAGGACAGCCAAATCGTGACACCCAGTTAATATAAAGGAATACGCCAAGGTTTCTGCCGAGTCATTGTCCACTGGGGCCACTTCTGGCCAAAGTGTGAATCAGCTGATCATCGTCAGCAAATGTCAATAACTGTTTGGGGGTGGTAACGGTCCCACGACATCGATGTTGTGTGTTTTAAATTGGATGGTGGTTTCAGTAAAGTTTCTGATAGGTGCATTCACGTGCTGGCCCTACCTTACTGTGTTGGCACTGTATACAACATAGGGTCCACTCACGGCAGTCTTTCTTCATTCCTGGACACATGAAGCGATCTGATATTAGGCGTATTGTAGTTCATGCTCCAGGATGGCACAGGTTATGCAAAGAAGTAAATGCGTTTTTCCTGAATCTTCCCGGTAAAACTGGTCGTGGTTTGGCTACAGACACATCACAGTACAACTTGATGCCTGTACCAGGAACATAGACTAACTTGTTTTCCTGCAACATCTCTTGTAGTTCTGGATCTGTAAGCTGTGCTTCTGCGAGTTCTGTGTAGTCTATCGTGGAGATGCTGCTGAAATGGGAGAGACAATCCACTACTACATTCTTAATCCAAGGTTTGTGCTCGATGTTCATGCTGAACTGCGTAATATACAGAAATTGTTGTGCTCCCTTGGTGAACAGTTAATATTGTTCTGTCCAAAGGCATATGTCAGCTACTTATGATCCGTGAATATGATGAACTCGTGGGCTCCCAGCTGAGGATGGAAGAATTTGATTGCCTCGTATATTGCTAAGAGTTCTCAATGATAAGTGCATGATTTATATTGAGATGGCGACAATTTCTCCGAAAAGAAGGCTAGAGGTTACCACGCATCATCGTTGTATTGTTGCAACGCTGCACCTGCAGCAGTCTTGGCTTGCATCTATGACCCACGCTAACTGTGCACTTGGCTCAGTATGTGCCAACAATGCAGCATCTGCTATTGCTTGTTTATCCCGCTCAAACGCAGCTGTCATGTGGTCTGTCCACTATACTATTGTGTTCCCTTTGCATTTCAGACCTGCCAGCACAGCCAGTAATGGTTTCCGAAGCCACTGCATGTGATAAATGTCTGTGATAAAAATTCCACATCCCCAAAAATTGTCGCAGTTTTTTAACTGTGGATGGCCGTGAGATCTGTAGGATGGCTTCCACTTTGTCAGGTAATGGTTGTGAGCGAGACAGAGAGATTCAGTGGCCAAGTAAAACTAATTGTGGTTGATAAAAATACATTTTGCTATGTTGGGAATGTGGCTGTATTTGTCTATCCATTTAAAAACTTGTATGAGATGCTAGCGATGTTCTTCTGGAGAGACTGAAAATACCAATATGTCGTCAGGGTAAACAAAACAGAGTGGCAGACCTTGCAACACTGAATCGAAAAATCTGTCATTTCTGGGTAACGTTCCTGAGGCCAAAAGTCATGAATTTACTTTCAAACAGGCGGAATGGTGTAATTATGGCCGTCTTAGGGATGTCTTCTTTGGCGACAGTTATCTGTGTGTATGACCTGCTGCAGTCCAACACACTATACAGGTGGGCACTGCTCAACACGTAGTTGGAATCGTGGAGCAACGGGACTGGGTACCGCTCGGACACTGTATGGGCATTAAGTGCTCCGTAGCCCCTGCACGGACGCCATGCACCGCACTTGTTAGGCACGAGATGTAATGGCGATGACCGAGGGCTACTGGATAATCACATGATAACTTCTCAAATCGTACTATCATACTCTGCCTCGGCAATAGCTAACCGATATGGGGCTAACCGTCAAGGTCTACAGGATTATGGTGGCCCCTTGGCAGTCTTTATATAGTGCACTGTGCTATGCTTCACTTCCTTAGGCATACCTGGAGGTTTTGTCAGCATTGGAAAATCCCGATGTAAGGTGGTGTATTCGCTGTTTGCTGCTTCAGTCAGTTTGGCAGATTGGATGGTTGTATGGCACCGTAATCCTGCAGCCGACAGACCTGTGGTTTGGTCGACCAGGCATGTGTTGGCGATGTCAGGCAGAAGGTTCTAATGTGCCAGAAACTCCACTCCTATTATCAGCTCGGCAACGTCCGTGATTGTGAAATCCCACTCAAACACTCGGTGTAGGCCTAAATTGAGTCCAAAACGATGTTACCATACGTCACAATAGAAGAATTGTTTGCAGTAGCTAGACAGAACGACATATGTGGCCTACGTCGGTGTAACATTGTTTGTGGGAAAATACACAGATCAGAGCCAGTGTCAATCAAATATTTCTTCCCTGTGCACTGGTCGCTCACACACAGACACAGTGATGCAGACTGGCAATCCGATGAAGCGCCTACACCCGATCGCCACTGGCATTTGGGTATGTGCAGGGATCGGTACAGCGACGAGCTCGATCACCAAATCTTCTGTGATACTGGCATATGCCCTGCTGTGTTTCAGTCACAGGCACAGATGAGTCAGTCAATGATCTGCTGCTTGAGTGGTTCCGTTATCTCGGTCACCCACAATCACTGTTGGTGTTACACTGAGACATCAGTGCGCTAATCTGTTGCGTCAACGTAATAACCTTTGCATCAGAGTATCGTTGTCAGTGTGCAAAACTGTGGCTGAAATGTTCACACATTGGACACCTGCTACATTAATAGGTGCAGGTACCTTGTCTGCTAGCTCCTCCACCATGTCTAAAGGCATTTCTGACTATGACACTATTATTGCTTTGATGGCAGGTGGCAACCGACTGCTCAAGATGGTTCTCAGCAGGCTGTCAGGCACAGTACCAGCATCGATCTTACTTGGCAGGTGCCGCAAGTACTGCGATGGTTTACAATTTCCTATGTCCTCCTGCATCAAACCTTGGCGGAGGTGTTATTCTTGCAAATCTGATACTCTGTGGATACGTTCTGCCTTTAGCTGGTCGTAGGCATTACTCTCACAACTTACACTTCGGCCATGACTGACGATCGAGCTGGCTCACGACCAGTGCAAACTTGGCCGTGTTGGTGGTTATTCCAGAGTAAATGAAACTAGCTTCAACTTGTGCAAACCATAGAGTTGGATTGTGAGGCCAGAAGGTTGGTAGTCTAATGGCGAATCTGAACACAGCAGGGTTGGTTGTGAGTAGATTTTTTTTTCATTTTACAGTATCAGTTTATTTTATGCATCAGGCAGGCAATAAATCATTTTGGGGTCACCAGTTTGGTGGTAGGGTTATGTACTGCCCCGTCTGACCAGTTAGCCTGCTAGTTTTCGATAAATAACGCACAATGCTGAGATGACAAGATCTTTATTCATTGTTTGACAACTAATACAGAATGTCTTTTAGATGCAGTGTATGTAAAGGCAAAAATAAAATACTTGCAGTGTGACTCATGAACCAAACTGTACTGCACTGCACTGTACTGCACTCCTAATTGTGGTCGCACCAAGACTGATAAGTCACAGTTGCAAAATACCAAAATGAATTTGTTACAGATGAATGGAAAAACTAGTAGAAGCCGATATTGGGGAAGATCAGTTTGGATTCTGGAGAAATGTAGGAACAAGTGAGGCAATGCTGACCCTGCAACATATGTTAAGGAAAGACAAATCTACATTTATAGACTTAGAGAAAGCATTTGACAGTGTTGACTGGAATACTCTCTGTCAAATTCTGAAGGTGGCAGGGGTAAAATACACAGAGCGAAAGGCTATTTACAATTTCATCAGAAACCAGATGGAAGTTATAAGAGTTGAGGGGCATGAAAGGGAAGCAGTGGTTGAGAAGGGAGTGAGACAGAATTATAACCTATCCTCAATGCTGTTCAGTCTGTATATTGAGCAAGCAGTAAAGGAAATAAAAAAAATTAAAAAAAAAAAACTTCGAGTAGGAATTAAAATCCATGAAGAAGAAACAAATACTCTGGGGTTTGCCAATGACGTTGTACTTCTATCAGAGACAGCAAAGGAATTGGAAGAGCAGTTGAGCAGAAAGGACAGAGTCTTGAAAGGAGGATATAAGATTAATGCCAACAAAAGCAAAACGAGGATAATGGAATGTATCCGAATTAAATCAGATGATGCTGAGGGAATAAGATTAGAAAATGAGACACTTAAAGTAGTAGATGACTAACTGATGATGGCCAAAGTAGAGAGGATATAAAAGGTAGACTGACAATGGCAAGGAAAGAGTAATTTGTTAACATTGAATATAGATTTAAGTGACAGGAAGTCGTTTCTGAAAGTATCTCTATGGAGTGTAGCCATATATGGAAGTGAAACATGGACAATAATCAGTTTAGACAAGAAGAGAATAGAAGCTTTTGAAGTGAGGTGCTACAGAAGAATGATGAAGACTAGATGGGTACATGATTAATGAGGCGGTACTGAATAGAATTGGGGAGAAGTGGAATCTGTGGCATAACTTGACTAGAAGGGTCAGCATTGCCTCACTTGTTCCTACATTTCTCCAGAATCCAAACTGATCTTCCACAAAATCGGCTTCTACTAGTTTTTCCATTAATCTGTAACATTCTGTGGCATCAAGGGATCACTAATGTAGTACTAGAGGGAAGCATGAAAGGGAAAAACTATAGAGGGAGACCACAAGATGAATAAACTAAGCAGATTCAGAAGGATGTAGATTGCAGCAGTTATTCAGAGATGAAGAAGCTTGCACAAGGTAGCGTAACATGGAAAGGTGCATCAAAACAGTCTCTGGACTGAAGACAACAACAAAAACGCATATTATGTATGTTTGTAAAATGCTCTACTACTGTATACTGTCGTCAAATAATCATGGACAGTGCCAGTATACAATGGGTGGGACAGCAGTGAGTGGGTGGGGGGGGGACAGTTGTGATAGATCTTATTTTGGTTTACCCGTAAAGCATATGTCATTTAATAAGGATCAGAACACTGTGTGGGGAAAAGATGCAATATAACATTCCTCCACCAAAAAAGAGATGTATGAAAGGAAAAACAAACAGGTATGTATATTTTCATGTTTCTTTAAGCCAATGTCAATTTTTTTTCACTCTTCAACTACCTGTCCGTTGCTTCCCATCTGTGATTCTGGGTGAACACATTGTGCACGTGTCAGATAGCTAAGTGTATTTTTGTAAAACCTTTTTACAATATATCTTCTGGAGGGGAGGGCAGTTTCTTTCCTTTCTAAGTTATTCATCCTTAAACTCATACCTGGAAGCACCACAACCTGCAATCTTCAAGTGTAATGGCCACACAATTGTGATCATATTACACTGCATTCTTTGTCAGGATGACAGATGACATTTCCTTTGTTTCAAGAGAGAGGAGTTAAATATCATTATGTGAAAAGGAGAATTGATATATTAGTCAATTAGATTGTTTCAGTGTTAATCATAGCAAGAGACTATGGAGTTTCGAACTTAAATGAGTGAATTGCTGCTGGTGAAAGTATCTGCAAGCTGCACACCTCTCTTACAGAACAAGTACTTAAATGTGGGACAGATGACGGATCCTTTCTACAAGAGGTGTCAAAGAGTTTCCCACCCATCTCACTTGTCAACACGTTAGAGAGTGTGCTCTGTTCACGGGGAACATAATCTCAGTGTGTTTTAAAGCAGGCAGCTCGGTGATGGGAGCAACGAGTTCTTCATCTCTGTCAAGCTTTGTAGTGTACAGTTCCCCCTTCGGGTCCTGTAAGCAAAGTCTGATGGGGTTAGGTCATGTGATCTGGCAGCTCTGTTAATGGGTCCATCATGGCCAATGCACTGTTAAGGAAATACTGGGATACTTGTCACCACTTGATCCAGTGCTGTATCTGAGGCTGTTTGTGCCTTTGCCAGTAATTTTATAATCCCCTTGCTGTGTTACAGGTGCTGTGCAAGGTAAGTCGCACGATGGAGCTGTCACTTCTAGGTGTCGTAACCTGCCCGATTTTCTGTCAGGGTTGTCTCCTTCAGAGAAGCTGTCTTCACTTTGCCTCTAGAAGCCTTGCTGCCCTATGTTGTGAGACACTCTTTGGTTCCTGAGTCAAGACCACATGGCTTGAGTGACCCTACCAGTAGCTACACTACCACCAACACAGCTCTCAACTTCATAAAGCACACAAACCGTCCCGTCTGGCACTGAAGGTGCGTTATCCAATGGAAGCAAAAGCTGGGCTACAACAAATAAACAAGAAAATAAAATTCACACAGCAGAGATGAAGTTCCTAAGAATGGGGAAGTGCTGCACTAAAAAAGACACGATTAGAAAGGAAAGTACTAGAAGAAAATTAAATATTTTCAACATGAATGAAATGATTTAAAAAATATCATGAAGATTGGAGACAACACCTCGTGAGAATTCCATGTGACAAAATTCCCCAGAGGATTTTGAAATACAAGCTGAATGGGAAAAGACATATTGGAATACCTCAAAAAAGATGGGAATGATTTTGCTTGTGAGTGTGGAACAGGCAAGGGCCTAATCCTTGAAAGGTGGACGATGATGATGATGATAGGATACATGTCTGGTACAGTGATCCATCATGTTGCAGGTACATGTGCAGTTGTTGCTGTAATGTCACATCTTCCAAAAGTTCAGGTAGGTCTTCTATTAAAAAATGTGTGTATGCTGTGGCTGTCATGTGATTTGGCAGAAACACAGGTCCTATCACCAGGTCATCAATCATACCACACGAGACATTCACTGAGAATCTATCTCGGACTCTCGTTTCCCAAGTGTTATGTGGGTTCTCCATTGCCCTTGTACAATTGTTGTGGGGGTTTGTGATACCGTGTAGCCTCATCTGTAAATAAAGCTCTGTGTACAGCTAACCGTTAATAAAATTTTTGTCTTCTGACTGAGTCAAGTGGATGCAGATATTGCACGGAGTGCACAAGGAATGGGTATAAGCCCTCGGAATGTAAGGTACACCACACTCACGTTAGTGGGATGTCGAGCTGACAGCTAATGCATCGTATACTGGTGATGGGACTCTGTTGTACCATTGTAATAGCATCTTCCATTTTCTCACCTGACCGGATGGCTTCATGTTCTGATGTTACGTGTACACTAGGTAGTGTTCCATATTCGTGTAATGTCTGAAAAACCCTGGGAAATACTCTGGCGGAGGGGGTTTGTTGGTCAGGGAAACGTCTCTGGTATTCTGTCACAACTGCACAGGCACTCCATTATGGTACCTGTATACAAACAATATGTCTGCATATTCTGTGCAGGTGAACATATGCAGCATGTCAGTATTCACAGACACAATGGATTGCTCAATTAAACAACACTCAAACACGACACACGACAGTCTCACGGCTGCTCACTGATCTGATTAACAATTGCTCACTGGGTACAGTTGCAGCTGTTGCCTTGGTCTGTCATTTGTTGGAGAACCCCCATACCTCTTGTAGGAGGGATCAGTCATCTGTCTCACCATTATTCTGTCCACCACAGCACCTACATGGCATTTCAGTAGGTAATGTTCACATTTGTCTTCATATTCATTCATGAATGTGTGTAGACTTCAAACCACTCCAGTTCCATAATGATTAAAAACTGGAACATGTTCATAGGACTTTTTCAGTTTATTTTCACATGTGGAATTACCTCCAAAATTATGTGACATGCCTCCCGAATCACCCTGTATGTGACGATAAGAAAGGTTACATCACTTGTTTGCAATTAATATTGAAGATAATACGAATTTTTGTAGTGAAGAAGACCAAAGAAATAGACAGTTGATTAGTGATTGAAGATAAATGAGAGTTTCAGTAATTTCCCTCATCATAATATCAGAACAGTAAGTAATTTGACTGGAAAGCTACAGGAAGCTATACAAGGCAATAAATGAGATGAGTTTCAACAAAGAAGAAAAGAATTAATATTATTAAATATTCTGACTTTTCATGAAACCAAATAATAACCAAATGAACAACTGCTCAGCAACATCCAACATTGAGAGGATTAATGTGCTGGAAGTATGCTTTAAAAGAGCTACAGATTTCTAACAAAAATTCTAAGAAGTCTAAAAGAGGTGATTCAGGGAGAATATAGAATAGAACAAAACAACATGAAACCAAATAGTACTACACATTATGTTAGTAAAAGGCATGTACCAATTAGAAGAGAAGAAAAGAAAGTAGAGACAAACCATCCCACAACATTATTGGTACTGATCTGCAGTTCCCCATTGACATCAGACTCTGCCAACCATTGTCACTCTTCTGGTGACCAAGGCACACAGTATCAAGTGGGATTTTGCAAGAAATGCGGCAACTGCAGAATGGAATGGAACAGGACAGCTACCAATGTGTACAGTCAACTGACAGGGTAAGGGTGTGCCATTCACTGAACAGTGAATCGCTGTGTACAAGGACATCACAACTGGTCGCCAATATTAATTCCCCCCCGGTGTGTCATATGTGACAGTGGTATGAGTCATGTCTGGAAAATAGTAACATTTTGGAACAAAAAACACATGAAAACTTTTTTAAACAAAAATTAATTTTTACAAGAAAGAGCATTTCTCAAACTATTTTTCTACAGAGTTGCCACCATTGTTCAGACATTTGTCACAGCAGGAAACAAATTTTTCTATGTCCTTTTCATAGTGAGACACAGCCCGGGGCTGTACAGTGGGTGATCAAACTGCTTCCAACCAAATTACAGAATAAGGTTTTGACTGATGCCGGCAGAATGCAGATGTGCTTTGCCATAAAGCATTCTGTGCCCTTTGTTTTGAACTGTGGCGCCATAGTTTTCTCAGTGTTTCACAGTATCGTGTTCCATTGACAGTATCATCTCTGAGAAGGAACTCAACTAGCACAATTCCCTGCCTGTCCCACAACACAGTGCATGTGATTTTTTGTGATGACAATGTTGCTTTGAATTTTTGGTTTTGAGGGATCATGAGTGGCCTCCACTCTATCAACTGTTGTTTTGATTTGGGAATGACATGACAAACCCAAGATACATCATCGATCATAATTCTGTGTAAGATTTCATTTTCCTCCTCACTGTATTGAGTAAGAAGTGTCAAACCACTGCCAAGATGCTTCATTTTGTGGACATTCATAAGCATTTTTGGAATACAATGGAAATAAAATTTGCAAAAATTCAAGGAATTTGTAGTAATCTTGTAAAAACAGTATTTGAAATTTGTGGAAATGCATCACAAAGCATTCTTATTTTGAACCATCTGTTTTCCTGAATTTTCTCATTCACTTTCTCAACCAAACCATCATGGACAACACAAGACTGCCCACTACATGCTTCATCATAAACTGTAGTTCATCCATCACTGAACTGTCACAACCACTTTCTCACTATTCCATCAGTCATTAAATTTTCACCATAAATCTCTACAAGGTGACAATGAATTTCAGCTGGTTTAACATTCTTTGCATTCAAAAACCTTATTACAGGACACAATTCACAGTTGGTGGGCTCAGAGATTGTCTACAACATACTGAATCTTCACTAACAAATGTAAACGTAACACAATCTGAAACTTCCTGGCAGATTAAAACTGTGTGCCGGACTGAGACTCAAACTCTGCAAAGGTCCTGAGTTTGAGTCTTGGTCTGGCACATAGTTTTAATGTGCCAGGAAGTTTCATGTCAGTGCACACTCCACTGTAGAATGATAATCTCATTCTGGAAACATCCCGAAGCTGTGGCTCTGCAATATCCTTTCTTCCAGGAATCTAGTTCTGCAAGGTTCGCAGGACAACTTTGGTGAAGTTTGGAAGGTAGGAGATGAGGTACTGGCAGAAGTAAAGCAATGAGGATGCAGTGTGAGTCATGCTCAGTAGCTCAGATGGTAGAGGACTTGCTTGCGAAAGGCAAAGGTCCCTAGTTTGAGTCTTGGTCCGGCACACAGTTTTAATCTGCCAGGAAGATTGATATCAGCATGCACTTCACTGCAGAGTGAAAATCTCATTCTGGAAATGACACAGTCTGTCTGTAACCTGCCCGCATGGCTGAGGTCACTAATACATGCTTGTGAGGGGCAATTCCTTCGAATACTGGTGGTGGAAAAAATTTTAATGCCAGTATTTGTTCGAGATGTTAGGGAGGGGGGGGCAAGGAGGGAGAGGTAGTGGCTTAAAGTTCCTGATCACTAGATGTTGCACCAATGTCCTTATTTAAATACCAAACCTTTCTGCAGTATCTCATGAAGTGAGGGCATGTGACAGTGTTGAGGGTGATCCATCTCAGAAGCTCGGTAGCTTCCTTGCTGCTATTTGCAATGAGTAGTGTGCAGGTACCTATAAGGTTTATCTGCACAGTTAGTGAAAGTGGATGTAAGGTACAGTTTCGAAGCAGGGCCGACCTTCTTAAATGCGTATATAAGGGTAGCTTTGAGCAGCAGATAGGGAGGGTTACGGAGCCGGTGCAGAAGAAGGAGCAATGCAGCATCACAAAAGTAGCAGCCACCACCTCACCTACTCTGGAGGGAATAGCTGCAGCTGTTCGATAAGTAGTAAACTTATTGGAATAGTACTTAACAGGTACAGCCCGTCTCTGTCTCAAACCAGAGCTGTGTAGCAATTAGGTTATTAGTGGAACAAGTCGCTGTCTAGACTTGCCCTGGAGGAAATAGGCAAAGGGGCTGAGTAATACTTGAAGAACACACAGACGGTTTATAGGGCATGCTGGAGTCTGACTGGATCTATAAGGAGAACTCTAGCATTCAACTCAGGGGAAAGGTCCTGGCATCTCACTGTGAAGTGTATTATACAGAAATAAACTAATAAGGTATATTGTTACCTAAATCAATGTATTTTTTCCTGCTCTTCCTACAGTTATCACAGCCCTTCTAACACCCTTAAGTAGCATAGGAGATTCTATTCCCTCTCACCTCCACTATAATGGCATGACTTAAGGGGATCACACCATGGTTCAGGTTGAAAAAAAAAAACAATTTTCAGTTTTCATCATATTTCGATAGATTAAGGTTTTATTTAAGTACTCTGAAAAGGATTTTGCTGAAACTTTTTTTTCCATGCATTTAAAAAGCATTTTACTGCTACATGTGTTTATGTACCATGCCCACTTTTCTGGCACCCTCTTTTCTGCATATATTTTAGATCTTTATATCCCCTACATCACACATTAGGAATTTTTTTTTTTTTACTCCCGAGTGTGTTGGCTATCCTTGGAATGCAACAGTCATATTCTTTTGTTTCTGCCATTGATTTATTGATCCATTTTCATCTACAGCTGCACAATGTGCAAGAGATATTTGGATTTTTATGTTAATATTAGCAGTTTTACATATAATATACCTTTCTACATAATAACACACATTAATATATCAATTAATGATGAATACTTAAATAAATGTTGTTAGGTTTGCTACATACCGAGAGATAAAATACAAATGTTCTTCTGAATAAGACTATATTGGGCTAACATAGAAAAATTTAGTTTTGTAGGTATTCATTTACTGTGAAAAAGCAGTGATCAACCAAATATGACTTCAATTTAGATTTGAAGTGACCAATGTTTTGTATGTGTTTAATGGTATCTGGTAAGGCACTGTAAAGTTTGATACTAGGATGGATAAGGCCATTTTGAAATAACTTTGTGTTGGCACTTTGAACATGTACATCCAATTTTTGTCTTGTATCATAGCTGTGTATTGTGTGATTTTGAGTGATGAGTGGTCTTTTTGTATGTAAGTTTTGCTTTAAATACATTATATTTTCAAGTATATATATGCAAGGAAGTGGCAGGATCATCCTTTTTTGAAACAATGATCTACATGATTTGCAATTATCTACAGTTTTTTAATGTATGTAACACAAATAAGAAGTACTTAATTTTTTGTTCATTTGCTCAATATGTGCTTTCCGTTTCAAGTTGTCTTGTAGATGAAGTTCAAGAAATTTGGTACGGGCTGTTTTGGCAATTGTCTGTCCATATAGCATTAGATTGGATGATATCAGATTTTTTGTTTGTGCTGTGTGTATGTCCATAGCTAGTTTTTTCAGTGTTTATTATTAAGTCATTGTCATCAAAGGAACATGTTAGCCTGTCAGTGGATTCTTGTATGTTTTTTACAAGAGTTTCTTCTGAGTTTCCTGCAATTAGAACACTCATATCACCAGCAAATTGAAATATTTTACTGCTGTCATTGCTTATGTTTAGGTCATTTACATGGAGTAAGAACAGAACAGGACCCATTACTGATCCTTGCGCCACTCCATATTTAACAGTCAGTAGCTTTGAATTATATTTCCTAATGACATTGTCCCTTTCTTGATCTATTTCCACATATTGTTCACTGTTCTTAAGATAAGAGCTGAGCCAGTTGTAAGCTGTTCCCCTAATGCCAAGATTTTCGAGCTTGTGTAGCAATTTGTCATGATTTATGGTGTCAAATGCCATTGACAAATCTAAAAATATGCCCATGGTAAGTTTTTTGTTGTCTAATGCTATCAGTGCCTCTAACAGAAAGAAGTTAACTGCTGATTCGGTTGAACAGTTTGCTCTAAATCCATGTTGAGATTCTGACAGAATGCCATTATCCTCTAAGAAGTCTGTTAGCCTCTTATTGAAAAGCCTTACTAATATTTTTGTGAAAACAGACAGAAATGCCAGTGGTCTGTAGTTGGAAATATCATCTTTGTTTCCTTTCTTGTATAATGGCATTACTTTTGCTATTTTCAAACATGAAGGAAAAGTTCCCGTGGCAAAAGATAGGTTACATAGGTAGGTTAATGGCTCAGTAATGAAGTCCCCACAATTATTTATAATGAAATCCAGTATATCATCTAAACCTGCAGAGTGTTTCATTTTGAGACTTTTTATTGTAACCTGTACTTCTTCCATATTTGTTGTGTACAGAAACATTGATCTGCTTGAGACTTTTTTCCCTGTTTCTGTATGCCGTTTTTTATTAAAGGTCTGTTGTAATAGTTTCTCTGCTACTTTATAAAATAGTTATTAAACATATTAGCTACTTCCTGTGGGTTATTAATGTTTTCCAAGCCAGCCTTTAATACTATATTATCAACTCTATTTTTGTAAGATTTGGTTTCTTTTTTTACAACTTGCCAGATTCCTTTGGTTCTGTTTGAAGCATCTTGTATGTATTTGTCAATGTCTCATTTCTTTGCCTCCTTTATTATTTTATTTAAGATAGATTTATATTTTTTAAAGTAACTATCAAACTCCTGAGTTGTGTCGTAGCTTCTTGCAATATTGTGAAGGCACTGTTTCCTAGCACAAGTTTTCCTTGTACCACTAGTAATCCACTTGTTGCTTTTAGTGGTTTCAGTTGGTTTGGCTTTCAATGGAAAAGCAAGAGCAAAATAATATTTAAAAATGTTCATGAATGTCTGAAACTTATCAGAAATATTTCCTGTACTATACACTAGCTTCCATGATTCTTGTTGGAGATAATTCTGGAATGTTTGTACTGCAGTATTACTGAAAGTTCTGCCCATGTGTGTAGCCTTCCTCATAAAATTATAGGATGGATTAGTGTTTACACAAAAGCTTATAGCCTGTGCATGATGGTCTGCCACTCCAGCTTTAATTATAACTGATTTATATTATGTTTTGGAGCTAATTATTATTTGGTCTATAGTAGTACTAGAACGATTTGTTTCACGTGTAGGGGAGTAAACAACTCACTTTCAAACATGCAGTTAGTTTTGTTCAAGTGTGATTGCGATTAGTTGTTATACTTACGTTTGCAGTGCTTGTTTAGGTGTGTTTTGTTGTGTTTATTGAAGATGACAAAATGTAAAGGAATTTTCAAGAAACGACAATTTAGAGGAAACAAGTTTAGAAAGCTTTCTGTACAAGAGGTTATGTCACCTGGCAATGACGTTTCTAACTGTAATTCTTCAACAAGTGCATCATCAAAGAAGCTCTCACCATTTCAAGAGAGTTACAACGAATTTACTGTAATTGACAAGGGGTGCAGTAACATTATTATAAATTTGAGAATATTATCAGATGTAATTTCTAAATTTGTACAATGTACACACTGTAGTGAGTCACAGTGTGTGAAGATTTGTGAGAGTGCCAGTGAGAGAAATGGCCTAGCAATTGCTTTGGATTTTATTTGCACTAAACGCTCAGTTGTGATTTCATTTATGAGTTCTTCAAACCCAGGTGCAAGTGGCCCTTATGAAATCAATACTAGTTTATGCCTTACGATCCATTGGCAAGGGCATGGCTGCAGGGAGAACATTTTGTTCAGTGATGAACTTACATCGACCACCAAATAAATTTGAATAACTGACTGCAATATTAGGGAAAGATGTATGTGAGGTCAGTGAGGAAAGAATGAAACTGGCTGCTAGGGAAGCAGTGGAAGAAAATTAGGGATGTTCGGATATTGTAGTTACACTTGATGGAAGTTAGCAGAAAAGAGGACATACTTCTCTGAATGGAGTAGTGACTGCCATGAGTGTAGACACCGGTAACATGTTAGATGTGGAGATAATGTCTAAATATTGCAAATGTTGTAAAGTCAATCAACATAAAGAACACAACTGTGTGGCTAATTTTAGAGGAACAGGTGGTGGTATGGAAGTTCATGGAGTGCAACAAATATTTCGTCGCTCCGTAGAAACAAGAGGTGTACGGTACACCAGATATTTGGGTGATGGTGACAGTAAGGCATACAACAATGTGGTGAACTCTAAGCCATATGGAGATGCCATTATTAGCAAAATAGAATGTGTAGGCCATGTTCAAAAACGTTTGGGAACAAGGCTGAGAAAACTAACTGTTGATATGAGAGGAAAAAAATTAGAAGATGGAAAATTGTTGACCGGACAGAGTTGGTTTAATAAAACTGAAATAGAAAACTTGTAGGTATACTATGGGCAGGCAATTAGGAGAAAAAAAAGGGAAAAAAAAACCTGCAGGCAATGAAGAGAGATGTTTGGGCCATATCATGGATTGTGTCCATTGCGAGAAAATTTATGTTGCAAATACAATAGGACTCAGGCAACTGGAGAATCTTTTTCTCACCAGCATTCTCTTCCTGCTGCTGTTATTACAGCAATTAAACCTATTTTCAGAGACTTGGCTCATCCTGACCTTCTAAGGAAATGTCTGCATGGGCAGACACAGAACCCAAATGGATATTTCAACAACATAATTTGGAACTGCCTTCCTAAAATTGTATTTGTAGACATGCATACAATGAAACTAGGAGTTCGTGATGCTGCTATTACATTTAATTGTGGTAATATTGGAAAGTGTTGGGTACTGAAAAAGCTGGGAATTAATCCTGGAGAAAATATGATCACCGGGCTGCAACATTGCGATAAAATGAGGATAGCCGATGCAGACAGGTCTGCATCTAATATGGCCTAGAAAGAAAGACAAACATCCAGGGAGGTGCAAAAGAAGCTCGAAGACCTGCTAGATGCCACAGAATGGGCATCATATGCAGCAGGACAGTTTTCATTAATTGGAAGTAACAAATTTCAAAAATTTTTTCTTTAAAGTCAATTTCCCGCAAACTAATATTTTCAAGACATATGCCCCATTTTATCAGAAACTATCATAGATAAATGAATGAAATTTTCAGAAACTATGCATAACATAAAAAACCACATCTGGTATTACATTCATTAATATTCCCCTGTTAGGAAGTTCACAAAAAAATATTTTCTGCAGAAAAACTTAATATTTTTTTGTTAATAAATTTAAAAAAGTATTTCTTAAAAACTATGAAATGGATAAAGTAGATTTTAGTACAGTTGACTCTATTAGCATCATGTAACATACAGTAAAAATATTAAGGTCCTGCATCAAATAGTTTTTTTCAGAAATTGGTCAAATACTTGCCTAAATTAACATGGGTTAGATAGGCAGGATGTGGTCCCCTTAAGGGAACACAAACCCACAATGTCGTCAACATCCTGATTATTCTGCACCTAACCTTACCAGAATCCACAATAATGACAGGAAGCTGTGCAGGTATGTGACAGTGAAGGCAACAGTTAATGGTCAAGTATTCAACTTAAATGTACCTGTGGTGCTAGATACCAGTGCCATGACTAATGTGATATGTCATAGGCTATTAGATGAATTGCAAAAGTGAGGCTGCATACCAACACTTCCAGTTCAGAACTGTAAAATCCAGACAGCGGTAGGAAACAAGTCTAAGGGAGTCAAACTGCAAGTATCAATGCCTGTCAAAGTTGGTAATTTTTCTTTACAGTGTATTTTCCTAGTGGTTGAGAAATTATGGCGACTGCCTTTTACTTGCTTTAGAGTTTCGATTGATAAACTTCTCTGGAACATTTGTTAGCAGAACAGCAATAGAAAATACATTCCTTACATTAAATCATGACCTTTTTCCCTTACTTTACAGATTTATTATCGCTGAAAAATAAATTCTTAATATATTGTAGCCTTAATTAAAAAACTGCGGCATATTCTATTAATTATACAAAAAAGTAACATTTCAGTACCTATAAGGTTTATCAGCATGGACAAATGAAATGTATTAATCCATGCAGATGCCAGTTGAATGCGTCAAAGATATATTAATCTGTACTAAACCACATTAATGTAGTATGAGAGGACAACGGAAAAATTAAAATGATGTACCTTCAGGTAGCTCGTGAAAGAAAAGTATTATATTTCTACAAGCTTTAAGTACACCTCTGCATGCACCACAAACCAGTGCAGCAAATCTTCAGATGCACCGGAATAATCCTCAAGAAGACAACTGCTGCTTCATCATCAGCATTATTGTACTACAATAGAGAAGAGGTAATTATCATTAATAGGAAGAGAACTTTCAAGACTAATCATTTCAAATTCATGTTGCAGAAGGTTGAAAGGAGTACCTATCATCATGTCCTGCATGGTATCCATGTAAAAAGACAAGAACAATAAAATTTAGAAATCAACAGGCACTGCTGAGTAGGATACCACCATATCTTTCTCTCTCACCAGATTAATTTCATTTTTATACTTTTATTCAGTGGGCTATGTACTGACACCAGATATCACCATCTCCCTTCTCTCATCATCACTGTCACCATCATACAACACGAACACTATACTCTACACCCTACACACATACGTATATACACACACACACATACATGTAGTATTACAAATAATGTAATGGAGCAGGTTGTAAATAAATAAAAAATCTGTCTGTAATGGCATCAGTGGGAAGGCAATGAACCTAAGAGACGAGTATAAATGTGTGGAACTGTGACACTAGTGCTGTGATGGTGACAGAAAAAAAGCAATACTTATTTTCTGGACATGCCTCTTGATTAGGTAATCATGAAAATGTCAGGTAATAATCAGTCAGTTAACTTGAGAACACTAGAGTTGAGAATTGTAGGGTTCTGCTAAAAGGTCATGAGTGTGCTACATATTAGAGACTGCTACCCAAGCAGCTGACTGTGTGTGGACTGCATGTAAGGGCTTCTTAGATTAGGCGACTCTCCACCCAGCTCAAAACTGATAGCTGTAGGGAACCCAGAAGTGCGAGAGTAAGATCCAAAGAAAAGCCTCCCACAGAGAAAACATTTAAAATCCTAGTGATTAACTGCCAAAGCATTAGCAAGAAAGGGCCTGTATATGAAGTGCTTCCAAACAGCAATGGAACCCACGTAATACTTGGAACATAAACTGGTAATAAAACCTGAAATTGGTAATAGTGAGGTATTTTGGGGAAATTTAATGATGTATCGAAAGGCTAGGCCAATAGTAAATGGAAATTATTTATTGCAGTAGACAAAAAACTGCAATTCATTATGACAGAAACAAACTTATGTGCCAGATTTTCCGGGAAAGACTCAGTATCAAGGGTAGGCACAAACTGATAATTGGATCCTTCTGTCACCCACCAGATTCACCTCTGGATGTAAGCAAAACGATGAGAGAAAAAACTATGTTCACTAAAAAAAGTTCCCAGCTCACACTGTCATCATCAGAGGAGATTTTAATCATCGAATAATTCATTGGGAAAATTACAGTTTTGTTTGTGGTAAATTTGACATAATGTCCAGCGAAATTTTATCAAATGTGTTCTTTGTGAACTACCTACAACAGATTTTTAGGAAGCCAACTCGTGATTAAAATATATTGCAACCGATAGACCTGACCACCTCGAGATCATCCACATAGGAGCTGGCATCAGTAACTGTGAGGCTGTTGTGGCAACAGTCATTACCAAAGTACAAAGGGCATTTAAAACAAATAAAAGGATTTATATTTTCAGAAAACTGAATAAAGAGGCAGTAGTGTCACAGATTAGTAAGAAAGTTGAAACCTTTAGTTCTGGAGAGGAGCATACAGAACTTTGGCTCAGGTTTAGAAGATAGTTGATTATATGTTTGATAGATACATACATAATAGAACAGTTTGTAATGAGAGCGACCCTGTATGGTAATCAATTACTATAAAGGAATTTCCGAAGAAATAAAGACTACTGTATAAAATAAAACATAGGACAGTAGACAGGGAGATGCGGAAGGAAATGTGTTCAGCTGTAAAGAGGCCAATGTGTGAAATCCTCAGTGGCTACTATAGCAAAATATAATGGAAGGATTCGTCACAAAACCAAAGTAATTCTTATCGTATGAAAAAAATATTAAGTTACATGTGTAAAATTCTGGATGGTTTCGCGTCCGTCGTAATTTAATTTATTATTTACTATAGAAATTTATTGGTAATGGTGATTGTTGCTGACTTATGTGGTGGTCCTTAATCAAAGTGATATTTCCTTCAATTTTGATTTACAATTAAATGCTTTTGTGAAGTTCTCCTTTTTTACAATATTAATCTTCAGTGGAAATTATTTGTTATGTTAATGAACCTTAGACTTGCTGAATCTTAAAACATGAGAATATAAGTTGAACAATGGAATAAACTTTTCAAATTAATTTCCCCGGCTAGTCAGTTCACTAGTAAGCAAAAAATCATTAGTTATTAATTAAAGTTGCGGCCCACACACGCGCGAGAGTATTTTTTCTTACCTTCATTAACCATTGCATTATAACCAGAGTCCTAGCTCTGGCTCTCAGCTTAGTCTAAGAGTCTTAAAGCTACGTATTTTCTGCAACGTTGGGCAGCTGTGGAGAAAAATGTATATTATGTTAATAGCGAGCAAGTTTTTCACTTCCGCTACTTTTTATAAGTTAATATTGCCACATAATTGCGTCATTGGCTGCATCGGCCCTTGCGATTGTTGCACTGTAAATTACTCGAATGCAGATTAATTCAAGGAAGGCGGACATGAAATCGGGATCACCTCTTACAAATTAAAGGTGAACAATAATATTAAATCAATATATTATCTGCTTAATTAGTACAAATATGCTTACATTTGACAGCAGTTGCAAAATGTCCATCTCCACGCAACCAAGACAAGAGAAGAAGTGAAGATGACTAAACAAATTTACAAAAGAGCGTATCTTGTCATCTCTTTAGACCATTTTGTTTCGAAGACATCTTTATATTTCTTTGCCCTTGAAACTTACACAGAGAAATCATTATAATACGGATGCATGAGAAAAAATACATGTTCGCCTGAGGGGTTAGTGTCCACTTATTATTCAGTTTTTAAATGTCTCTTCATTATAAATACTTTTTTTTAAGTCTTTCCTTAGTATTTCACTGGGGATATTGCCACCCCGAAATGTTTACGTGATTAAAAATGTTCGTGTTAATTCCTTTTTTGACATAAATATTTCCTATTTCATGGTTGGTTGGTTGGTTGTGTGGTTGGGGGAAGAGACCAAACAGCGAGGTCATCGGTCTCATCGGATTAGGGAAGGATGGGGAAGGAAGTCGGCTGTGCTCTTTCAAAGGAACCATCCCGGCATTTTCCTGGAGAGATTTAGGGAAATCACAGAAAACCTAAATCCCGGATGGCCAGACACGGGATTGAACCGTCGTCCTCCCGAATGCGAGTCCAGTGTGCTAACCACTGCGCCACCTCGCTCGGTCCCTATTTCATGTCCACAGTGTTCACACAAATGCAGTTTTTTCTTTCACAGTCTACATACATCACATAGTATGTTTTATTCATTGTACTTAGTGATATTTGTTGCACACAAGGTAATACAGATGAAGTTATTTACATAACAATGTAATATACAATTGGTTACAAATATAGTCAAGTACAAAAGAAAAGGACATAGAATACAATTAGTTTGACAATTATGTTATGACATTTTACATTTGGAAATTTTTACATTTTGGCTGCTTCTTTTTGTGGTTGCAGCTTATGTAGTGTTTGAAGGTATACAACTACGAGTTAGTCTGTAATTCTTCCAGTCCCAGGGATGTCAATTGTTCGCTCCCCATTTGGCGCGGCCATAGGTAAACCCTGGGGGGGAAACCTTGGCGGAGCGACAGACTTACCGCTTTGGTTACTTTCACTCTTTTTGGGATGTCATTGGAATACAAGATGTGCATATGTTATGAGCAATTTTTCATTGCACTATGCAAAGAAATGAGATTATTATAACAATTAATATATCGTAGTTATTGACTGCAGTGCCGTTGATGTTCTATATCGCGACGTTTACCTCACTATGACGCTGGTTGGTGTATTTGGTGCTCATTCGTTTCGGCTGCGGACATGTCAACGCCCGCTTGATGCCAGCATGTCTCTCGCCGTTGTGGAATGCCAGAATCAGCTGATCGGCTGCACCGTTGGCGATGCGCTTCTGTCTCGGCCGAGCGTGGCAGAATGGGATGATATCCGACGCCCCTGCCCCCCCCCCCCCCCAACCGCGCTTCTTGGCAGGAGTCAGCTCTGCTACGCATCTCTGACGTATTGCATGAAACATACACGCAAAGAACGTAATATTTCTCTCCCGCTGCAGATGGTTACACTAGTGGGAAATAAGCATTTATTGGTGTGGAAGTTGTCAAGTTTTCGCCAGTTTCCGAGTGTCAAACCAGCATTGTCTTGCAGAATACATGACATGGATCTTCTCCCGGGAATGCAGTTTTGATGCGACACTGTTCTCATTACACGCCAGTTTCTGTTTTGATAAAATTATTTATGTTTACTCTACACACGCAGGCACTGGTGAGTGTCCCAATACGAGCTTAGCACAAACATTCACCGTTTCTGCGGTCGCTGTTTTGCAACAGTCCACGCACCGCATTCCAATCTCGCATTATTGTACTCACTAAAATTACAGTCTGTCCCAAAAACATTGACTGTGGGTTCACTTCAGGTTGACAGTTTACATTTATAAGCAAATTCACAGTTTTTCGTGCATAATACTGGCGTTTGGCGCCTTCACTGCTGTTGAGAACATTCAATACTAGCACATCACTGTCGGTATTCACAATTTCACCTTCACAGTTTTTCACACTGCTTAAAGTAACTGTTTCGATTAGTTCACAAATTTAATCATGTCTGGACTGGATTTTGGCTCGTGCTGGATTTTATCAGTCTCTCGCAGTAATTACATCATTTCATTTTCCACTTACAGAGTCGTACCATTACTTGCCTTCAGACTTTTGACTATGCAATTGTATTTCCGTCTCATCTGAGCTAAGTCCCTATGTCATGTCTGCCTACTCATTGCGTACTTGCCCTCCAGAGCCAGGCTCGATTTCATAAAACTTTGCCTTTTGCATTATTTTACATGTTTTGTAATCTAGGCCTAGCGTGCAAATTCCTAGATTAGTATTAGATTTGTGACTTTTGTTTACACAATAAATTCGTGCAAATCTCTGCCTTAGCAGATGGCATTAGGGGAGAGCGGGCAAATACCGTGCACGTAAGCCATTTTTCAAATATTTCGTATTTTTCGAACTCAACTGAAATGCTGAACACCTTTTTTTGGGCAAGAAATCAATGCCCCACACGTTTATGGCTTCATATATGCTATATTACATCGATTTATGTTCCTACAGCTGTTTTACAAATGTGTTATATTGCACCCTGAGGGGTGGGGTAATACCGCACAATATATCTTATGATACAGCATTGCACATAAAATGACAAAAACTCTGTAAAAATAAATCAAATTATGAAATTCGAAATTCAGAATTTATTTAGAACTGAAACACATAAATTTTATAACTTATCAAAGTTTCTAAAGACACAAAATCCTTTTACTGGTAAAACAAAATTATTGGGTTTTGGTGTCAACTTGTCTCTGAACACATTTATCCCCTGTTTTAATGGCAGTAGTCGCAAATATAGTTTTCAGCTGTGTCACATGCACTACACAAGGAAAGCTTGTAAGATGACACACTTACACACACACACACTTCCAGATATATAGTTCACGAAAATTCCAAATGAAATTACCATATGGGGCAATACTGTTCAGAGAACATGACTCGCCATTTTAAATTCTAACCCAACAATCACGAAATTTAACATTTGATGTTTAAAAGAAGATCAAGAAATGCGTAATTAAATAGAGCTACTTTAAATATTGGTCCTATTACATATTTCACTCACCTTCAGATTTTGTAAGAAAACAGTCGAAATCAGTTGAAACCGACTGTCGAAGACGTCTGCGCCATTGAACGATATAGACCCCTCTGTATCTGATTATAGTTACTTCCGCTATGTGGCAGCACCATGCAGCGCTCTTTGTGCTCTCTAGGAAACTGGATAAAAGTGGCGCACGGTATTACCCCGCTGTACGGCATTGCCCCGCTCTCCCCTATATTTTAACTGTGCTTCGCATTAATCACATTTATTGATTTGCTTTGTACCTTGTCCACAACACATGAGGCACCTTGGCTGATGCGCATCTTGCACTCATGTTTTATAGTAAATTATGACTGATCATACTTCAGGATCGGTATAGTCATAAATACATGGAATAACATATATACTATAATATTGAATTTCATAAGTTTCATTACTACTACAGTTCAAAAATATTCATGACACACTAATGAAAAATGCTTTCATCATTACATGCTGTTGAATTTTTTTAAATAATACTTTTAAAGCATTTTTTAAAAATGAAATTTGTAAAATATTCTTAAATCTACGTTCATTTTTCTTTCAAAATGCAATTGCTTTCAAATTACTGTTATTCCTTAACATCCACAAAATTGAATCGCACTAATACTGTGTGCCTCATTGTCTGTTCATGTTACACTAAAATTTGAACATTTACACACATAAAAAAATACACTGTAAACTTAACATACTACTCACATATATAGAAGTTGCTCTACTGAGCGAACTTCTTTGTCTTTGTATGGATAGAGTCCTTTGATCTCTTCAGATTCTACGTCACACAACAAATAGCTACAAACATGTTGTATATCTATGATTTTGTAGGGCCCAGCATACGCTGGTTGCCATTTCTTATTTTTTTCAGTAACAGAGATGACTTGGGGTGAGCCCTTATTAGCACCAAGTCACCTTGTTGATACAGTGTTACCCTCCTTTATCTTCTTATCATGTTGCTCCTTTCGGCGCTCTGCGCACCTCGTTAAATTATTTAAAGTCTCAGCTATAATTTGTTCGTGAGGTACAACTTGTCGTGGTACAGTCGGTAATGGTGATAGCCAGCTGTCAGTTACATTCTTTCCAAACATGACTTCTAGTGGAGTATAACCGGTGGCTGAATGTGGCAATCTATTGTGGAGTCCCTCAAAAGTCAAAACTTATTCTGCCCACTTGGTGTGGCGATTCGGAATGAACCTGTTCAATTCTTTAAAGGTACACTCTACAAGACTATTCTCAGGGTGAAATCGAGCTACTAAGATGTGTTTAATATCTTGCTCTTGTAGAAATGTTTTCCATATGAGAGCAGTAAAACAGGTGGCATTATCGGATACAATGATTTGTGGTTTGCCAACATTAACAAAATAATCTGTTCGTAATTTCTGAATGAGGGGTGTGGCAGTTGAAGTATTTACAGGATACAATTTTAGAAATTTGGAAAAGGCATCATATACAGCAAATATATATTTCACACCACCTCTGATGGTGGGTAGTAGCCCTAGAATCTCAAGAGAAACTATTCGTATGGTTTGTTAGGAACGACAGGGTGCAATTCACTTACAGTGGACAGATTTATAGGTTTCGTCCTTTGACAAACTACACATGTCCTTACAACATTTTGTATTACTCTTTTCATATTCCTAAAATGACATTGTCTTACGAGAAGAGCTCTACATTTTTCAATGCCCATGTGTCCCCACGAAAGGTGCACGTGCCAGATTAAATCACTGATACATACTTCGGTACACAGATACACCACAAGTCCTTGTTAACATCTTTCCAGTAATATAATACCCCATTTTGTGCAGAATAATGGCTACCTACCTGATTTCGACCCGAAGCTAAGAGTTCTTGTTCGACTTTTCCCAAGGCGGGATCTTCATCCTGTAACCTAGGCAGTTGCTTGCACGCCTGCAGGAACTTTTTGCGACAAGTAGGGTCTTTCACGACTAAAATTTTGTACTCTGTTGCCTGTTCTAGTATTGTTGTTAGCTCTGGCAGACCTTGCGGCAATCACGACAAAGCATCAGGTACTACGTTGTCACAACCTTTTATATACATTATTTGAAATTGATATTCTTGCAGAGCAAGCACCCACCTTGTAGTGGTTAATAAAAAAGAAAAAGAGAAGAAAAGAAAAGAAAATTAAAGGCTGAAAATGTGGGAAGAAATGGTGAATAAAAAGAGGGTTTTAAAATCGTTAATGACCGTGAAAAAAGGGAGAGAATGAAACGCAAATCGGACTTCATATTACAGGAAAGTTATCGGACTTCGTGATTTGGAAAAGCTATTGTTGCGGTGGTCCTTGTGGCGTTTCTGAGCAAAAGTCAAACCAATTTCCACTACAAAAATTATTTGAAAAAAAACAACAGAGAATAACAAATGTGACTAACAGGGGGAAATGGCGTAGATAAGAGTTCATCCTTTACCATGTTAACATGTATTCTCGTGTGTGGCGTCCAGGTCTTCAAAAATGCCTGGCTGGTAACGAGAAGAGAGCATATACTGAAGGGCGAGTTCCCATCTCCGGAGTTCTGACAGGTTGGTGTTAGTGGGAAGTATCCAGATAACCCGGACGGTGTAACACTGTGCCAAGATGTGCTGGCCGTGCACCAAGGCATGTTTAACCACTGGGTAATCCTCATTACCAACAAACACTGTCTGCCTGTGTCCATTCATGCAAATGGACAGTTTGTTTTTCTTTTCTTCCGCTTTCAACAATACTGCTGCTACAAAATCCACCGTTTCCAGTTCACAAACAGTTCCTTTCAGCTATTAAATAGCCATTTCGGCTAGTTCCAATAACTTTCGCTTTTTTTCCTTTTTTTTCCATTTCCGTTTTTCCCACTTCACTGATCTTTTTTAGCCACTTCCCGCAGATTATAACGTCATTATTTCTTCGTCAGACAATTGTTAGCCTCATTTTCACAATCTGCCACCACAAAACCACACCTTTTTTCGAAATTTTCCCGAATTGCTCCACCCTTTAACGTGTTTTGGCGGCAACACAACCACATAACCTTTGTGCACATCGTTGTCTACCAACCCAAGTTCACCACAGGATCAACATAGCCCAGCTATAACCAACACCTTTTTGCCTTTTTTCACACCAGATCTCCAGTTGCTTTCTAGTTCACCTTATCTCTCGCCATATATTTTTATTTTCACTTTCATTTCAGCCTCATGTTACACTTTCCACCTTCTAATACCATGTCACCCTCACAACATCCCCACAATGACCCCATTAAGTTTTATTTACATTCCCTCCGCAAACATGCCTTCGCCCTAGACAGATTACACTCCCATATTTTATTTTCTCAGGCTTGTCTGACATTTGGCATTACCCCCAAAGGCCTCACACTTAAAGTTCCCATCTCTGGCTGTAATCCTTCTTTCCATCAGTCCCTATACCAGTTCCAAACTGAACAATCCATTGCCCTCACCCACATAATCCTTCACCTACACATCAACTCAGCCAATGAACACACCCGTCAACTCCTATCCTTATTAAAAGTCCTCAATCTTTCCTCTCCCACATCCACACCGGCTGTTCAGAGCATCCTCCTACAGGCCAATCGCAAATTAGAACAGCATGACACCCTCCACCTCAGAAAACTATCCAATCTCCTGGTTTCCCACCTCCGGAAAGGCAACTCACTCACCCTTCACAACCTTTCCAGCAAACCTCAACCTCCTCTCATTGCACACAGACCCAGTCTCTCCCATCTACTCAATCTCCCACTTCCAGCTCCACTCCCCCCAGAACCTCAATATTCCAATCAACATGATCTGGAACCACAACACCCTAAATCTGCAGTTAACCTTTCCTCCAAACCTCTCTCCCAATCCGAAACCTCTGTCCTATCCAAAGGCCTCACCTTCAGCCCCACTCCCAGATTCAACCAAACAGCCCTTGTCAAAGATTTACTGTCCTACACCCGTACTCTCTGCTGGAAATATCACTTTGCCATGAAGAAAAATGATCCTAATCCTACTCCTAATGGTCCAACTCAACAAGACACTATCCAAATTGAACCCTGCCTGGAACAGTTCCGTCCTCCGTCACAGCAGGACCCACCTCCTTTTCCTCAAAACCACCCTCTCCAAACTTTCCAGGAATTTCTGACTTCCAGCCTTGCCTCTCAATCCTTCTTAAAAAACCTTAATCCTACTCCCAACATCACCACTGCTGAAGCCCAGGCTATCTGTGATCTGAAGGCTGACTGATCCATCGGAAAAATGATCCTAATCCTACTCCTAATGGTCCAACTCAACAAGACACTATCCAAATTGAACCCTGCCTGGAACAGTTCCGTCCTCCGTCACAGCAGGACCCACCTCCTTTTCCTCAAAACCACCCTCTCCAAACTTTCAAGGAATTTCTGACTTCCAGCCTTGCCTCTCAATCCTTCTTAAAAAACCTTAATCCTACTCCCAACATCACCACTGCTGAAGCCCAGGCTATCTGTGATCTGAAGGCTGACTGATCCATCGTCATTCTTCCGGCGGACAAGGGTTCCACAACTGTGGTACTTGATCGTCGGGAGTATGTGGCTGAGGGACTGCGTCAGCTTTCAGACAACACTACATACAAAGTTTGCCAAGGTAATCCCATTCCTGATGTTCAGGTGGAACTTCAAGGGATCCTCAGAACCTTAGGCCCCCAACAAAACCGTTCACCTTACTCCATCAACCTCCTGACCCCACCAACACCCCGCACCCCTACCTTCTACCTTCTTCCTAAAATTCACAAACCCAATCATCCCGGCCATCCCATTGTAGCTTGCTACCAAGCCCCCACAGAACGTATCTCTGCCTACATAGATCAACACCTTCAATCCATTACATGCAGTCTTCCATCCTTCATCAAAGACACCAACGACTTTCTCGAACGCCTGGAATCCCTACCCAGTCTGTTACCCCCAGAAACCATCCTTGTATCCATTGATGCCACTTCCTTGTACACAAATATTCCGCACGTCCAGGGCCTAGCTGCGATGGAGCACTTCCTTTCATGCCAATCACCTGCCACCCTACCAAAAACCTCTTTCCTCATTACCTTAGTCAGCTTCATCCTGACCCACAACTTCTTCACTTTCGAAGGCCAGACATACCAGCAATTAAAGGGAACAGCCATGGACACCAGGATGGCCCCCTCGCACGCCAACCTATTCATGGGTCGCTTAGAGGAAGCCTTCTTGGTTACCCAGGCCTGCCAACCCAAAGTTTGGTACAGATTTATCGATGACATCTTCATGATCTGGACTCATAGTGAAGAAGAACTCCAGAATTTCCTCTCCAACCTCAACTCCTTTGGTTCCATCAGATTCACCTGGTCCTACTCCAAATCCCATGCCACTTTCCTTGACATTGACCTCCACCTGTCCAATGGCCAGCTTCACACGTCTGTCCACATCAAACCCACCAACAAGCAACAGTACCTCCATTATGACAGCTGCCACCCATTCCACATCAAACGGTCCCTTCCCTACAGCCTAGGTCTTCGTGGCAAATAAATTTGCTCCAGTCCGGAATCCCTGAACCATTACACCAACAACCTGAAAACAGCTTTCGCATCCCGCAACTACCCTCCCGACCTGGTACAGAAGCAAATAACCAGAGCCACTTCCTCATCTCCTCAAACCCAGAACCTCCCACACAAGAACCCCAAAAGTGCCCCACTTGTGACAGGATACTTTCCGGGACTGGATCAGACTCTGAATGTGTCTCTCCAGCAGGAATATGACTTCCTCAAATCCTGCCCTGAAATGAGATCCATCCTTCATGAAATCCTCCCCACTTCACCAAGAGTGTCTTTCCGCCGTCCACCTAACCTTCATAACCTCTTAGTTCATCCCTATGAAATCCCCAAAGCACCTTCCCTACCCTCTGGCTCCTACCCTTGTAACCGCCCCCAGTGTAAAACCTGTCCCATGCACCGTCCCACCAGCACCTACTCCAGTCCTGTAACCCGGAAGGTGTACACGATCAAAGGCAGAGCCACATGTGAAAGCACCCACATGATTTACCAACTGACCTGCCTACACTGTGAAGCTTTCTATGTATGAATGACTAGAAAAAAACTGTCCATTCATATGAATGGACACAGGCAGACAGTGTTTATTGGTAATGAGGATCACCCTGTGGCTAAACATGCCTTGGTGCACGGCCAGCACATCTTGGCACAGTGTTACACCGTCCGGGTTATCTGGATGCTTCCCACTAACACCAACCTGTCAGAACTCTGGAGATGGGAACTTGCCCTTCAGTATATTCTCTCTTCTCGTTACCCGCCAGGCCTCAATCTCCGCTAATTTCAACTTGCTGCCGCTCATACCTCACCTGTCTTTCAACAACATCTTTGCCTCTGTACTTCCGCCTCGACTGACATCTCTGCCCAAACTCTTTGCCTTTACAAATGTCTGCTTGTGTCTGTGTATGTACAGATGGATATGTGTGTGTGTGTGTGCGAGTGTATACCCATTTTTCCCCCTAAGGTAAGTCTTTCCGCTCCCGGGATTCGAATGACTCCTTACCCTCTCCCTTAAAACCCACATCCTTTCGTCTTTCCCTCTCCTTCCCTCTTTCCTGATGAGGCAACAGTTTGTTGCGAAAGCTTGAATTTTGTGTGTATGTTTGTGTTTGGTTGTGTGTCTATCGACCTGCCAGTGCTTTCGTTCGGTAAGTCACCGTATTTTTGTTTTTAATTTTTCCCACGTGGAATGTTTCCCTCTACTTTTTTTTATATATATATATATATATATATATATATATATATATATATATATATATATATATATATATATATATATATGTGTTGTTGTAGTCTTCAGTCCTGAGACTGGTTTGATGCAGCTCTCCATGCTACTCTATCCTGTGCAAGCTTCTTCATCTCCCAGTACCTACTGCAACCTACATACTTCTGAATCTGTTTAGTGTATTCATCTCTCGGTCTCCCTCTACGATTTTTACCCTCCACACTGCCCTCCAATACTAAATTGGTGATCCCTTGATGCCTCAGAACATGTCCTACCAACCGATCCCTTCGTCTAGTCAAGTTGTGCCACAAACTTCTCTTCTCCCCAATCCTATTCAATACCTCCTCATTAATTTCGTGATCTACCCACCTTATCTTCAGCATTCTTCTGTAGCACCACATTTTGAAAGCTTCTATTCTCTTCTTGTCCAAACTAGTTATCGTCCATGTTTCACTTCCATACATGGCTACACTCCATACAAATACTTTCAGAAACGACTTCCTGACACTTAAATCTATACTCGATGTTAACAAATTTCTCTTCTTCAGAAACGATTTCCTTGCCATTGCCAGTCTACATTTTATATCCTCTCTACTTCGACCATCAGCAGTTATTTTACTCCCTAAATAGCAATACTACTTTAAGTGTCTCATTTCCTAATCTAATTCCCTCAGCATCACCCGATTTAATTTGACTACATTCCATTATCCTCGTTTTGCTTTTGTTTATGTTCATCTCATATCCTCCTTTCAAGACACTGTCCATTCTATTCAACTGCTCGTCCAAGTCCTTTGCTGTCTCTGACAGAATTACAATGTCATCGGTGAACCTCAAAGTTTTTACCTCTTCTCCATGAATTTTAATACCTACTCCGAATTTTTCTCTTGTTTCCTTTACTGCTTGCTCAATATACAGATTAAATAACATCGGGGAGAGGCTACAACCCTGTCTCACTCCTTTCCCAACCACTGCTTCCCTTTCATGCCCCTCGACTCTGATAACTGCCATCTGATTTCTGTACAAATTGTAAATAGCCTTTCGCTCCCTGTATTTTATACCTGCCACCTTCAGAATTTGAAAGAGAGTATTCCAGTTAACATTGTCAAAAGCTTTCTCTAAGTCTACAAATGCTAGAAACGTAGGTTTGCCTTTTCTTAATCTTTCTTCTAAGATAAGGCGTAAGGTTAGTATTGCCTCACGTGTTCCAACATTTCTACGGAATCCAAACTGATCTTCCCCAAGGTCCACTTCTACCAGTTTTTCCATTCATCTGTAAAGAATTCGCGTTAGTATTTTGCAGCTGTGACTTATTAAACTGATAGTTTGGTAATTTTCACATCTGTCAACACCTGCTTTCTTTGGGATTGGAATTATTATATTCTTCCTGAAGTCTGAGGGTATTTCGCCTGTCTCATACATCTTGCTCACCAGATGGTAGAGTTCTGTCATGACTGGCTCTCCTAAGGCCATCAGTAGTTCTAATGGAATGTTGTCTACTCCCGGGGGCTTGTTTCGACTCAGGTCTTTCAGTGCTCTGTCAAACTCTTCACACAGTATCTTATCTCCTATTTCGTCTTCATCTACATGCTCTTCCATTTCCATAATATTGTCCTCAAGCACATCGCCCTTGTATAAACCCTCTATATACTCCTTCCACCTTTCTGCTTTCCCTTCTTTGCTTAGAACTGGGTTGCCATCTGAGCTCTTGATATTCATACAAGTGGTTCTCTTCTCTCCAAAGGTCTCTTTAATTTTCCTTTAGGCAGTATCTATCTTACCCCTAGTGAGACAAGCCTCTACATCCTTACATTTGTCCTCTAGCCATCCCTGCTTAGCCATTTTGCACTTCCTGTCGAACTCATTTTTGAGACGTTTGTATTCCTTTTTGCGTGCTTCATTTACTGCATTTTTATATTTTCTCCTTTCATCAATTAAATTCAATATTACTTCTGTTACCCAAGGATTTCTATTAGCCCTCGCCTTTTTACCTACTTGATCGTCTGCTGCGTTCATTTTCATCTCTCAGAGCTACCCATTCTTCTTCTACTGTATTTCTTTCCCCCATTCCTGTCAATTGTTCCCTTATGCTCTCCCTGAAACTCTGAGAAACCTCTGGTTTAGTCAGTTAATCCGGGTCCCATCTCCTCAAATTCCCACCTTTTTGCAATTTCTTCAGTTTTAATCTACAGGTCATAACCAATAGATTGTGATCAGAGTCCACATCTGCCCCTGGAAATGTCTTACAATTTAAAACCTGGTTCTTAAATCTCTGTCTTACCATTATATAATCTATCTGATATCTTCTAGTATCTCCAGGATTCCTCCATGTATATAACCTTCTTTTATGATTCTTGAACCAAGTGTTGGCTATGATTAAGTTATGCTCTGTGCAAAATTCTACCAGGCGGCTTCCTCTTGCATTTCTGTTCCCCGATCCATATTCGCCCACTATGTTTCCTTCTCTCCCTTTTCCTACTCTCGAATTCCAGTCACCCATGACTATTAAATGTTTTTCTCCCTTCACTACCTGAATAATGTCTTTTATCTCATCATACATTTCATCAATTTATTCATCATCTGCAGAGCTAGTTGGCATATAAACTTGTACTACTGTAGTAGGCATGGGCTTTGTGTCTATCTTGGCCACAATAATGCGTTCACTATGCTGTTTGTAGTAGCTAACCCGCACTCCTATTTTTTTATTCATTATTAAACCTACTCCTGCATTACCCCTATTTGATTTTGTATTTATAACCCTGTATTCACCTGACCAAAAGTCTTGTTCCTCCTGCCACCGAACTTCACTAATTCCCACTATACCTAACTTTAATCTATCCATTTCCCTTTTTAAATTTTCTAACCTACCTGCCCTATTAAGGGATCTGACATTCCACGCTCCGATCCGTAGAACACCAGTTTTCTTTCTCCTGATAATGACGTCCTCTTGAGTAGTCCCCGCCGAGAGATCCGTATGGGGGACTATTTTACCTCCGGAATATTTTACCCAAGAGGACGCAATCATCATTTAATCATACAGTAAAGCTGCATGTCCTCGGGAAAAATTACGGCTGTAGTTTCCCCTTGCTTTCAGCCGTTCGCAGTACCAGCACAGCAAGGCCGTTTTGGTTAATGTTACAAGGCTAGATCAGTCAATCATCCAGACTGTTGCCCCTGCAACTACTGAAAAGGCTGCTGCCCCTCTTCAGGAACCACATGTTTGTCTGGCTCTCAACAGATACCCCTCCGTTGTGGTTGCACCTACGGTACGGCCATTGGATTGACTCCTTACCCTCTCCTTAAAACCCACATCCTTTCGTCTTTCCCTCTCCTTCCCTCTTTCCTGATGAGGCAACAGTTTGTTGCGAAAGCTTGAATTTTGTGTGTATGTTTGTGTTTGTTTGTGTGTCTGTCGCCCTGCCAGTACTTTCATTTGGTAAGTCACATCATCTTTGTTTATATATATTCCTCATCCAACACTAATATGTCACATACGTGGGGCCATTTGGCACTTTCATTCTCATAAAACTCCAATAAAATCTTCCTCAAATAATCTCTTGTGTCCATCACAGTAACTTACCTTCTTATATTAACTTAAATATTAACTCATGCATACTGATCATTCATTCTTACATCCTCATTCATTCTGCTACATACCTATGTCATTACTGATCTCAGTAACTATTATCTCCTGTCATTAGAGTGCCTTGAAATAACAAACTAGTTGTTGATTCACCTTATAATTTACAATTAACAACAAATGTAACCTGCGTATCTCATTCTTATATGAATATCTTTTCTCATTCAGTAAGTGTACTTACCTGAGTTTACATTCTCTTCATAATTATGTGTAACAGTGTAACTGCAGTATATAATTTCCATAAATTAACGTTTGTGTTCTTAGGCTGTATAACTTAATGTTCGTGTATTCAATACAAATATTTACGATCTCGTTTTCACAGCGACTTGCTCATGTTCAAGTTAGTTGTCATTATATTATGTTGTTTTAGTGCACAATGGGTTTCAAATGTCTGTGGGGATGCAGCCCCCTTGGCTTGTGAGATAACGGGTATTCTAGGGAGTAACAACCTGGGTGAGATATGCTTGCTATTCTGAAAGGACCTGAATATAATAACTGCCATTTTCTGTTTAGTTGTTTTAACTTTGTAGACTTGGGATGTGAACGCAAAGGAACAAGGTCATCAACCTGATAGGTTTGTTAATTCCTGTCCTGCTGTCATTTTGTCATTGTACCTGAGAAAATAGACCGTCTCAGCCGTTGCGCTCTTACAACACCCCACGACTGAGCACGAGTGCTTAGCTTGGTCGTCGGCTGTTTTCTGTCGTCTGCTGTGTTTGGCCGGGTTCATTGACCAGCTCCACTATGTTTACATTCCGGCCGGTTGGCGCCCATGCGTCAGCTGATGGTGTGCCGCAATTGTTATTGCTACTTCGTGGCGGGGAGTGCATAACTGTACTGGGGAACGGCGGCAGATTCCGTGGAGGGTTATGATTTGTCATGCATGAATTTTGTGTGTTCCACATGTTCTGCCGGCGATTGTTGGGATTGGTATTGTTTTGGTGGTAATTATGTCTGTTATATGGCATGTTCCTGTCAAAGTAGCCCTGGTTGTACCAGTTATTCTCACGTCTCCTATTGCGGTTGTTGTTGTACTGTCTGTGATTTTCATTTTGCATGTAGTTACCATTTTGATATGGGTGATAATTATTGTTCTTATTATTATTCCACGAATTTCTGCGGTTGTTCCTACTGTCATACACGTTTCTGTTTGAATATGTTTGAATACGTTTCGCGCACAGGCATCATATTGTGTCGCAGCGCGGACGGATGGTTCCACCAACCACCGTCACTACGGTTCCTTTGGGGTGGGTGCTGAGTTTGGTTACTAATATGAGTAAAATTTGAATGGCGTGAATCGCCTTTGTAAACTACATCCATTTGATCTAAGAAGTTTAAGAAAGTCTTAATGTCATTCTCCGGTACTCCTATTAATCTGTCTCGGTATGGAAAGGGTAAGTGTCAGTTATCGCTGGCAAGTCGGCTGGTTTGGACCAATACAGTGTCTTGTCTAGGTACCTCTCAAAGTATTGTCTTAATGTCTCTTTTTTAGGGTCATAGGTCTCAGGGTTGCACACTTCTTTCCTTAGACTCTGTTGCTCATTCTCGGACCAGAATTCATCCAAGAAGGATTGCTCGAACTGTTCAAACCTAAGGCACCGCTGTTTCATAGCGGCACCCCACTTAGCTGCTCGTCCTCTCATGAGATTGGTGACGTATCTGATTTTATCGACTTCTGACCAACTACGTGGAAAAACACTGTCAAATGATCTAGTAAACACAATAGGGTGGACTTTGTACTTGTCCTCACTGGAAAATGTCTGGAAATACCCATGCCTTACAAACATGTCATCGGACATGCTGGTTAGCATAACTGTATTGATGTGGTTTGTGTCACTTGCTACTCTAGGTGCTGTACCGTAATATTGCTCGTTTGGTGGAAAAGAAAGCGGCACATTGTAATTTTGATTTGAAATAGGTGATTCCACAATAGGTGTTCTGTCTGTTTCATTAACCATGGTTTTAGCTGTTTTGTCATTCCCTGACGATGCGTTTGCACCAGTCGCCAAACACGGCACAACATTGTCTCGTAATTTTGTCACTTTGTCTTCTATGTGTTTTGTCTCATCTTTAACATGTGTCTTTGCTTTTGTAAGTATGTCCTGCGTAATTGTTTCAAGTTTTCTGTCCAGATAGTCGTCACACAATTTACATTCATGTACAATTCTTTCGGCCATGTTGGTGTCGTTGTTTAGTGACGCGAGGTCCGCTCGGTCTTCTAATTTTTCTGTCTTTTCTTTGAGGTGGGTTTGTTCAAGAACTACCATTGTGAGCTGTTGGGTAATATTTCCCACTTATTCAGTCAGCTTTTCTTGGGCGGAGCTAGCTGAAGTGTGGGCCTGACTTAAGTCTTCCACACGGGTGTTCACTTCCTGCTGCACATTAACTATTTGAGTTAACTGATTCTCACATCTGGTGATATTGTTTTTTGTTTCATGTGTGAATGTAATCAAAGTTTCTTCCTGTTTAGTGACTCGGTTGGACAATGTCTCAAATCGCTAGCTGAGCTGTTGAGTGGTGTTATTTAATTCTCTCATCTGTTTTGTCATTCGTTCAAAATTTTCGGTCATAGTACGGTTTAATACGTCAAATTTTTCGTCACTTTTATCTAGCCTTTGTTTAAAGTTCTGACCAAGTGCGTCCAGTTTTGTGTCAATTTTCTGACTAACGTCTCGTTTCATGTCTGCAAATAACACTAATAGTCGGTCCAGTTTGTCAGTTTCCTGTGTCCGATTTGTGTCACATTGCTGAATTTGTCTCATATACGGTTCTGACATTGATGATAACAATGGCGCTGACGGTCTAGTCTCGCGTCCATTCCACGTTTCATCATTTAAAGACGCCATCTGTGTATTATCACAAATGTTGTGAGTTTGAGGCAAAATCATTGCATTGATCTGTGAGCTCGTCCATGGAGGGAAACGCGGACTTTCTTGTTGGTTGAACGATGAATCTAGTTCACTTAACTCATCTGCCGAAACTATCTTGACCTTTCCGCGTTCCATTGTAATAGGATGTATAATCGTAAGTCAAAAAGGGAATAATATAAGTCTGATTAATAAAGATCTCACTCAAATTTAGGTTGAAATATTTTCTCGTCAATGTAAAAGATTGCTCTACTGCAACAATGGTTGAGAAAGATGCAGCAGGGCGGACAAAATTTTTCGGAACAAATGACTGTTTGGCGGTCAAATTCACGATCTTCATATGCTACAACAGTACTATAATTACCACAAACTACAATAGAGATAGATAATTTTGGAAAAATCTAGAAGAAAACTACAGGATGTGTGGAAAGGGAAAAAGGGATTCTGCAGTTGGCTGTTGAATGTTTGAATGAAACATAATTGTGTGACTCACCATTAAATTTTCTGTTCTGCAGCGGCTGGTCAATCACTTCTGCGTAAATTGTATTCGTCAAAATATGGACTTTCTTAATACATCTCCATTGGATAATCACCAAAAGCTCTCAAAACAACAGTTTTGCAATACATGCCATGAAAAGAAAAACAAATTGAATTAGTTACAAAAATTCTTTACAATATTGTTGTATAATCATTTGCTTAGGTACAATAAAGTTGGTCTTTTAGTTACACTTTAAACTTCAGGATTTTTGGTTATTCTCTGTTGGGAAAAAATATAAATTAAAGTTTCAAATTTGCTCAAAAACGACACATTCGAAAATTGCGTCCTGTCGCGGGAGCCAGTTGTAGTGGTTAATAAAGAAGAAAAAGAGAAGGAAAGAAAAAGTTGAAAATGTGGGAAGAAATGGTGAATAAAAAGGGGGTTTTAAAATTGTTAATGACCGTGAAAGAAGGGAAAGAATGAAATGCAAATCGGACTTCGTATTACAGAAAAGTTATCGGATTTCATGATTCGGAAAAGCTATTGTTGGGGTGGTCCTTGTGGCGTTTCTGAGCAAAAGTCAAACCAATTTCCACTACAAAAATTATTTGGAAAAAAAAAAAACAGAGAATAACAAATGTGACTAACAGGGGGAAATGGCGTAGGTAAGAGTTCATCGTTTACCATGCTAACATGTCTTCTCGCGTGCAGCGTCTAGGTCTTCAGAAATCTCCTACTTCCTTTCTGCGTGAAAAGTCTTCGCTGCTCCGATATCTTGCAATAAATTTTCATTGTCCAGGATTTACTAATGTATACAAACTAAAACCATCTTGGTGTTGAATGCAATATATTTCAACCTCCAAATTTCATACAAACTTTCACAACGCGTCTGTACATCAGTGAGTTTTTTCGTCTTAATGCGACCAAGACTAGCTAATAAGTGTTTACGTCTGAATTAAGCTTCGGCTCTCAAGAGACAAAAAACGGATAGAAAAACAAAAAGAGTTACATTTTTAGTGCCTTTGTTTTTTTTATGTATTTTCTCTGCCGTTGAGTGCTCATACAGCTGCGACAGTATAATTTATATCTGAGGGAACGGGTGTAGTGCGGCGAAATTCAAAGTCCCGCTACAACCTAGTCAACCCGTCGTGTATTAACGTGCATGTCAGCAAAAACCTTAAGGCCTGATGATCACAGAAAATTTTTACATTTTTTCTGTACACGTATCTGAACTTCTTCATGGCCCGTACTACTGCTCGTGTTTCGAGTTCTGTGACTGTATATGATCATTAACAACTTGACAACACTCGGTTTGTGAAACCGATTATTCTTACGTTCTTGTTTCCACCTTCCTCATCGATTTGGTATAAACAAGCACCTAGCCTGACAGTGGAAGCGTCTGTAGCAAGGCAAAATTCCTTTGACATGTCAGGATGTGACATTAGATTGGCATTTAAAAGGGCTTGTCATATTTGCTCAAATGACTACTGACACAGTTTATTCCATATCCAGGGTGTATTCTTGCTCAACAAAGTTAACAGTGTATTATCATTTAAAAGCTGGTCCAGTATGTATCGTTTGAGAAATGACGCTAGACCCAGAAATGTCTTTAACTGTTCTAGACCCAGAAATGCCTTTAACTGTTCCTTGGTTCTAGGAGGAGGGAAGTTCTCAATTGCTGCCATTTTCTTCGGATGAGGCACAATACCAGATGTGATATTACATGACCAAGAAATTTTATTCTTTCTCTGCCAAATTCGGATTTTGCGAGGTTTGCGGTTACGCCCACCTCAGAAAATCTTTTTAGTATGCATCTCAGCGTGTCCATGTGGCTTTCCCAATTGGGAGTAGCTATTAATAAGTCATCGACATACAAAGTTACTTGGTCCAACAAATCTGGTCCAAATACGGTATTGAGTGCTGCAATGAAGACACCTGCACTAACATTTAATCCAAAAGGTAAAACTTTAAATTGGTAACTTCTGCCAGCAAATTCAAAGGCAGTGTACTTTCTCGATGATTCAGTTATTGGGATTTGCCAATACGACAAACGCATATCGACAGAGGTCATATATTTAACTCCATAAAACTTCTGTATCTGTTCATCCAGGTTTTCTGGTCGTGTTCTGACAGATACAATTACTTTGTTAATATCATGCGCATCAAGCACAAGACGTATACTGCCGTCCGCTTTCACTACTGCCACAAGAGGACTGCTGTATGGAGATAGAGATGGTTCAATTATCCCCCAATCAAGCATTTTCCTAATTCCTTCATAACTGCTTACTTCTTTGACCATGGGATGGTACAGTTTGCGTAGCAGAAAGTATCGTGAGGTACCACTTCGATGTTATAGTTGTAGCCCTCGATAGCACTGGGTTTTTCCGAAAACACATTCTCATAATCTTTAAGTAGCTGAGTCAATTTGTTTTGTTGTGCTTCAGTCAAATATTCTGACTCAGTGACTTTCATGGCTATCAGCTTCCTTTTCCTCTCTGTCTTCACTAATTAACTCTTTATAATATGCTTGTCTTGTACGTAAGTCATAATATAAATTCATTACCTGTATGCCTTTGAATCTTGACTGAATGCTTCGGCAACATTTACCGTGCACTTCCCGTGTCCTCAACAATGGCAAAATTACACGTCTACCCTCATTCATAAGGCTTACATCCCCGCACAAGAGGTCGATCTTTGCATCCCTCTGGATTCCATCCCCAGGATGCAACCAACACCTAATCCCTTAACTACTAGGAACAAGTTCTTCATTGCTTCACTTCCTACCATAAACTCAACTTGCACGTGGTCTTTTATGATATGAGATTGTGCACCTATTGAACCTGTTACACGACAGTTCTTCACTGGCAATTCTGGTATTCTATTATTTTGACTCAAGTACTTGTAACGATTTGCATGCATGACATTGGTTGACGCACCGGTATAAAATATTATCTGTATTGGTGCTCCGTACATATCTGCATGCAATATAGCCTGCACAACACTTTTTTCGGTTCGGTTACATTTCTGCAGTATGTCTACAAGTTCCTTTTCTATTTTTATTCCCTCATTGTATCTCAGCATACAAATTTTATGGCTGTCATCAGTAAATGTGCCCTCACTACACCATCCTGCAGCCAGCAATGGAGAGCGTATTGTGTCTGTTTTTAGTTTAATGGATGAGCATTAGTGGGTTGACAGTTGTCTGTCACTTCCACTAATCTCACATTGTGGTTCTGGTTGTTGCTGTTGCTACTGTTGGGTTGGCCGCCCTGCGTCCCCGATGGTGTATTTTGATACTGTGCATGGCTCTGGTTTTGCGGTGGGCGATTGTAACTTCTTGACGTGTTCTGTGATGGACCTGGGTTGGCGTTCCATTGTGGCACTGTCTTTTGTTGCCACTGTAGTGTCGGTTCATTATAACTACGCCACTGGTTTTGGTTGTTCCGCCATTGCGGATTGCCATTACTATTATATCCATTAGTCATGCGTCCATCATGATGTCTCTTCTGATTTTGACAATTATAACTGTTGCTGTTACATCCATTGACATTGTTTGTGCCTCGATTCTGTTGTCGGTGCTCTTGCCTATTCCTGTTACCATTTGGTACTGAGTCACTAACGTTACTGTGGCTGCCATTGTAATCGGCTTTTTGTTGATTCCTCTTGTTTTCACTTTTCATGTCTTAGATCAGTAAGTCAACAGAATCCACTATATCCATGAATTGTTCTATATATCATATTCTGGCACATTGATGAAATATTTTTTAATTTCACTGGACACCTTCATTTTTATTAATCTGATTATGTCGCGATCGGACGTGGGCTCGTCCCAGTACCTGGTTTTGTTTATATACTTTTCCAAATATTTGCGTAATGCTCCCACCTTAGGATTGTATATTTCTGGACTATACAACACCTTGCGTAGTCTTTCTTGGACGCTATCGGACCAGAATTTTTGCAAGAATGCACCTTCAAACTGTTGCATCGTTAGACATTTTTTGGACATGTCAGTGGTCCACAGTGCCGCTTCTCCTTGAATAAAGGAGACCACAAACTGTGTTCTTTGTCTTCCCGTCCATGTCCTGGGAAACACATTCCTGAAGCTCTTAATGAATACCACAGGGTGAACATTTCGTTTTTCGCTGTTGAAGGGTTCGAATGTCCTGTGTTTTATCACATTGTCCTCCTTTTTGCACATCTGACTGCTACTTTCTGTGGCATTCATTACTTCGTGATGATGTGTGGTGCATGGTATCGCATATTGTTCATGCCTGTAATTCACATTAGGTTGCGGTTGCACTGTCGCGCCCTGCATACCATCTGCATTATTACAGTAATCAGTAGCCGCATGGGATTAGCCTAGTGGTCTAAGGCGCTGCAGTCATGGACTGTGTGACTTGTCCCGGCGGAGGTTCGAGTCCTCCCTCGGGCATGGGTATGTGTGTTGGTCATTACGATAGTTCAGGTTACGTAGTGTGTAAGCTTAGGGACTGATGACCTTAGTAGCTAAGTCCCATAAGATTTCACACACATTTGAACATTTGAGTAATCAGTATGCAGACTCGGACTCATTATCTGTCCGCCACTGTTTACATTGCCTTCCAACACAGTCAGTCTCCGCACGACCTCCTGTTGCCAATTCGGCAACTCCGCTGTCACATGGGATTTGATCTGTGCTAATTCAGAGTGTAGTGCAGCAGCGCTAACGTCAATATTTACACTCGCGGTCACAGTCACTTGTTCTACAGCTGTTTTTACATTGTTTTCAATCTTTGCAGGTATCTTGCGATCCTTTACCTCTAGCCATTCATTAAACTCTTTTTTGACTTTTGAGCTTGCACTTCCAAATATGTATCAATACTTTTCCATGCATCTATCTCCACATTATCCTCGTGGTTAGTTGAAGTTTGGACATTGTCTTGTAGCCTGGCCTGCGATCTCTGTAGTTTTTGCATCTTGTTGGCACAAGTTCAGGTATTTATTTCAAAGCATCTCGCGTCTCGGCATGTTCACTTTGGATACTGTTTAGTTTAGTTTCTAGTCTTTGGTCTCGCTCTCTATCTTTCTGCTCACGCTCATGGAGAATTTGCGTTAATTTTTTCTCCTACTCATGTAGCATCTGAGCCAGTTTTTCTTCCCTTTCTCTGTCTCTTTCTTTTATTCTTTCTTTTTCCCTTTCTTTCTGTTCTCTTTGTTCCTCTTGCTCATAGAGCATCTGAGCAAATTTCTGATCTCTCTCCATATCTCTTTCTTTTAACCTGCACAGAAATTCTGCAAATGGGTCTGCAATCGGTGTAGTTGTTATTCTATTTCCATTCTGCTGTGGAGCGTCATTCACCATCCACAGATCCTCGCACCCTGCTCCGGAAATTATGTTATCCAAAGTGGGGGCTTGGGATTCGGTTATGTTTTGCAAAGGATCCTCACTTTCCATGTTAACAGAATATTGTTCGTCTGGTACGGATGCTTTAGGTTGTCCTATCTTACCCATAATAGATTCACTTAAATCCACTGGCAAATCCTTAACACTGATACACACAAGAATAATTATCCCCTCCAAAAATAAACACATAAATACACCTAATTTAATTTGCACTCTATTTACTATTTTTTCACTGAAGGTATTTCATGTGCATATGGGTTCAGTATTTCACACAGAGCTACACAGGATGCTTGCACAATAGGCCTTACCTTTGTTATTTCTCTTTCACATAATCCTTTCTCTTTTCTACACTTTTTCTTCTCCAGATCTCCTCAGGGTGTGGTTTTGTTGTTGTATATGTTATGTTGGGTTGTTTTGGGGGGGGGGGGGGTGGGCTGGGAGAGCAGACAGCAAGGTCATCGGTCTCATCGGATTAGGAAAGGAAGTCAGCCATGCCCTTTCGAAGGAACCATCCTGGCATTTGCCTGGTGCGATTTAGGGAAATCATGGAAAACCTAAATCAGGATGGCCGGACATGGGATTGAACCGTCGTCCCGCCGAATAAGAGTCCAGTGTGCTAGCCACTGCGCCACCTCACTTGGTGTTGTTGTATATGTAAAAGAATTCATATAGGCATTAATATTTTACAACAAATAGGCACATACATAATTACATTCATAACAGTAATAAGTCTCTTATTAATAATTCTCACATTTTCTTTGCTCGGGCCCCAAAGTTGCGGCGCCAATCTCCATCATTCGACCATCATAATTTAATTTATTATTTACTATAGAAATTGATTGCTAATGGTGATTTTGCCAACTTACATAGTGGCCCTTAATCAGAATGATACTTCATTCAATTTTGATTTACAATGAAATGCTTTTGTGAGGTTCTCCTTTTTTACAATATTAACCTTCAGTGGAAATTATTTGTTACGTTAATGAACGTTAGACTCACTGAATCTTAAAACATGAGAATATAAGTTGAACAATGGAATAAACATTTCATATAAATTTCCCCGGCTTGTCAGTTCACTTTAAAGCAAAAAATCTTTAGTTATTAATTACAACTGCGGCCCACACACGCACGAGAGTTTTTTCTCTTACCTCTGTTAACCATTGCATTATAGCCGGAGTCCTGGCTCTGGCTCTCGGCTGTTGTACTGAAAATAAGAATCTTAAAGCTACGTACACTACTGGCCATTAAAATTGCTACACCAAGAAGAAATGCAGGTGATAAACAGGTATTCATTGGACAAATATATTATACTAGAACTGACATGTGATTACATTTTCACGCAAGTTGGGTGCATAGATCCTGAGAAATCAGTACCCAGAACAACCACCTCTGGCCATAATAACGGCCTTGATACGCCTGGGTATTGAGTCAAACAGAGCTTGGATGGCGTGTACAGGTACAGCTGCCCATGCAGCTTCAACACGATACCACAGTTCATCAAGAGTCGTGACTGGCGTATTGTGATGAGCCAGTTGCTCGGCCACCATTGACCAGACGTTTTCAATTGGTGCGAGATCTGGAGAATGTGCTGGACAGGGCAGCAGTCGAACATTTTCTGTGTCCAGAAAGGCCCATGCAGGACCTGCAACATGCGGTCGTGCATTATCCTGCTGAAATGTAGGGCTTCGCAGGGATCGAATGAAGGGTAGAGGCCACGGGTCGTAACACAGCTGAAATGTAACGTTCACTGTTCAAAGTGCCGTCAATGCGAACAAGAGGTGACCGAGACGTGTAACCTATGGCACCCCATACCATAATGCCGGTTGATACGCCAGTATGGTGATGACGAATACATGCTTCCAATGAGCAGTCACCGCGATGTCACCAAACACGGATGTGACCATCATGTGCTGTAAACAGAACCTGGATTCATCCAAAAAAATGATGTTTTGCCATTTGTGTACCCAGGTTCATCGTTGAATACACCATTGCTGGCGCTCCTGTCTGTGATGCAGTGTCAGGGGTAACCGCAGCCATGGTCTCCGAGATTATAGTCCATGCTGCTGGAAACATCGTTGAACTGTTCGTGCAGATGGTTGTTGTCTCAGGGACCGAAACATGGCTGCACGATCCGTTACAGCCATGCAGATAAGATTCTGTCATCTCGACTGTTAGTGATACGAGACCGTTGGGATTCAGCACGGCGTTCCGTATTACACTCCTGAACCCACCAAATCCATATGTTGCCAAGAGTCATTGGATCTCGACCAACGCGAGCAGCAATGTTGCAATACGATAAACTGCAGTTGCTATTGGCTACAATCTGACCTTTATCAAAGTCGGAAACGTGATGGTACACATTTCTCCTCCTTACACGAGGCATCATAACAACGTTTCACCGGGCAACGCCAGTCAACTGCTGTTTGTGTATGAGAAATCAGTTGGAAACATTCCTCATGTCAGCACGTTATAGGTGTCGCCACCGGCGCCAACCTTGTGTGAATGCTCTGAAAAGCTAATCATTTGCATCTTCTTGCTGTCGGTTAAATTTCACATCTGTAGCATATCATCTTTGTGGTGTAACAATTTTAATGGCCAGTAGTGTATTTTCTGCAACATTGGGCGACTGTGGAGAAAAATGTGTATTATGTTAATAGCGAGCAAGTTTTTCGCTTCCGCTAATTTTTATAAGTTAATATCACCACGTAATGGCGTGGTTGGCTGCATTGGCCCCTGCGATTGTTGCACTGTTAATTACTCGAATGCAGATTAATTCAAGGACGGCGGATATGAAATCAGGATCACGTCTTACAAATTAAAGGTGAACAATAATATTAAATCAATATATTATCTGCTTAATTAGTACAAATATGCTTACATTTGACAGCAGTTGCAAAATGTCCATCTACACGCAACCAAGACAAGAGAAGAAGTGAAGACGACTAAACAAATTAACAAAAGAGGATATCTTGTCATCTCTTTAGACCATTTTGTTTTGAGGGCATCTTTATATTTCCTTTCCCTCGAAACTTACACAGAGAAATCATTATAATGCGGATGCATGAGAAAAAATACATGTTCGCCTGAGTGGTTAGTGTCCACTTATTATTCAATTTTTTAAATGTCTCTTCTTTATAAATACTGTTTTTTAAGTCTTTTCTTAGTATATCACTGGGGACAGTATAATGGAGTAATGGCAATATTATGGAAAGGTTAGATTGTTACTCACTGTGTACTGGAGACACCAAACTGCAGACAGGCCTAAGGAAAAGGCTGCTATACATTTGAGCTTTCAGCTGCAAGGCCTTCTTCTAAAGTAAAAAACACGCGTACACACGCGCAACCACTGTGTCTGTCCACTGAGTCTGGTCTCGGCAGCCAGAGACAGTGGTCGCGGGTGTGTGAGCAGTGTTTGTGTGAGTGTGTGCGTATTTTCTGCTATAGAAGAAGGTCTCATTGCCAAAATCTCAAGTGTATATCAGCCTTTTTCTTATGCCTGTCTCCAGTCTATCCCTTTCATAATAAGTTATATGTTGTTTTCTTTCACCTGCTACCACTTGATGAGTAGATTTTTTTTTTATCTGTCCAGTTATATGTCATTTTGAATTTGTTGATATGATCATATGTAAAGGCTGTCAGTGGTAGCAGTGTTAGTGTCCAGACACTCGTGGATAAAAGGGAAAGTGAAATTGTAGGTAAGAAAGTCAAAGAAGAAATGTTGAACTCAGTTTTCAAATGTTCTTTTACAAATGAGAATCCAGTGCTATTGCCCAATTTAATTGTCACACTACTGCAGAGGTGAGTGATGTAGATATTAGTGTTAATGTTGTTGAAAAACAACTGAGATTACTGATACTGAACAAAGCTTCTGAACCTTTGCCTCCTATAACATTCGGTACGAGATTTGTTCGTGTGTCTGCCCCTGTTCTAATCATAATGTAACTTCTTTACAAAAAACATTTAGTTTCCATTTTTGTGATTTCACAGTTAGATCTCTAAAGATATAACAAAAATAATTTCATCTAAATTAACAAAAATCACAAACCCTCATGAACTTGGAGCACCTGGCAGTCAGTTCCAACAATTGTCAGAACTCTCAGTGCTAAGACGCAAATTGCACTAAACGAAACATGATCCTCTGTGTTTGAGGACAATTGATCGGCAGTGCTATCACACTAGCTTATGTTTGTTAAGGTATATTTCTGAAGTGAATTGAGGGTCATAGCGGTGACTGACAAAATGAAGCACACAGAAGACTTGGTCAGATGCCAATGTAACTTTGTGTACATAACACTATAGTGTTATCAATATAATAGAGGGAAACATTCCACGTGGGAAAAATATATCTAAAAACAAAGGTGATGTGACTTACCGAACAAAAGCACTGGCAGGTCGATAGACACACAAACATACACACAAAATTCTAGCTTTCGCAACAAACGGTTGCTTCGTCAGGAAAGAGGGAAGGAGAGGGAAAGACGAAAGGAAGTGGGTTTTAAGGGAGAGGGTGATGAGTCATTCCAATCCCGGGAGCGGAAAGACCTACCTTAGGGGGAAAAAAGGACGGGTATACACTCGCACACACACACACACACATATCCATCCACACATATACAGACACAAGCAGACATATTTAAAGACAAAGAGTTTGTCCAAACTCGCCATTCCAAAACATCCCAAAGGTGTTCAATAGGATTGAGGTCCAGACTCTGTGCAGGCCAGTCCATACGGGATACTTCTTTGGCTGATTTTTGATACGTCTGAAAGACACACACACACACACACACACACGTGTGCAAAAGCAACTCACAGACGTGACTGCAGTCGCTGGCAACTAAAACCACACTGCGAGCAGCAGGAATGGGGGAGGGGCGGAAGTAGCTAAAAGGAGAGAAATAAAAAGAGTGGGTGTGGTGGTGGAATGACAGCTGTGTAGTGCTGGAATGGGAGCAGGGAAGGGGCTGGATGGGTGAGGACAGTGACTAATGAAGGTTGAGAACAGGAGGGTTACCGGAACATAGCATATATTGCAGGGAAAGTTCCCACCTGCACAATTCAGAAAAGCTGGTGTTGGTGGGAAGGATCCATAAGGCACAGGCTGTGAAGCAGTAACTGAAATGATGGCTATCATGTTTGGCAGCATGTTCAGCAACTGGGTGGTCCACTTGTTTCTTGGCGACGGTTTGTTGGTGGCCATTCATGCGGACAGACAGCCCATGCAGACAGAGAGCTTGTTCGTTGTCATGCCTACATAGAATGCAGCACAGTGGTTGCAGCTTAGCTTGTAGACCACATGACTGGTTTCACATGTAGCCCTGCCTTTGATGTGATAGGTAATGTTAGTGGCCAGACTGGAGTAGATGGTGGTGGGACTATGTATGGGACAGGTCTTGCATCTAGGTTTATTACAGAGGTATGAGCCATGAGGTAAGGGATTGGGAGCAGGGGTTGTGTTAAGGATGGACAAGTAAATTGTGTACATTCGGTTGATGGCAGAATACCACTGTGGGAGGGGTGGGAAGGATAGTGAGCAGGACATTTCTCATTTCAGGGAGTGACGAAAGGTAATTGTAACCCTGGCAGAGAATGTAATTCAGTTGCTCCAATCCTGGGTGGTACTGAGTTACGAGGGGAATGCTCCTCTGTGGGACTTTGGGAGGTGGTGGGAGACTGGAAAGATAAGGCATGGGAGATTTGTTTTTGTACAAGGATGGGAGGATAATTATGGTCAGTGAAGGCTTCAGTAAGACCCTCAGTATATTTTGATAGGGACTGCTCGTCACTGCAGATGCAACGAGCATGGGTGGCTAGGCTGTACGGAAGGGACTTCTTGGTGTGGAGTGGGTGGCAGCTGTCGAAGTGGAGGTGTTGCTGGTGGTTAGTAGGTTTTATATGGATGGAGGTATTGATGTAGCCAATTTTAACATCTAGGATGGTGGCTTGTTGGGTTGAGTAGGATCAGGTGAACCAAGTGTGGGAGGAGTTTTGAGGTTCTGGAGGAATGTGGATAGGGTGCCCTCACCTTCTATCCAGATAGCAAAGATGTCATCAATGAATCTGAACCAGGTGAGGGGTTTAGTATTCTGGGTTTTTAGGAAGGAGTCCTCTAGATGGCTTATGAATAGGTTGGCATAGGATGGTGCCATGGGTGTGCCCATAGCCATACCCCAGATTTGTTTGTAGGTATTGCTTTCAAAGGAGAAGTAATTGTGGGTGAGTATGAAGTTGGTTATGGCGACTATGAAGTAGGTTGTTGGTTACGAATCCATCGGGCCACTCCCATCATGCACTGGTGCTGCTGTTCACAGTGTAGTTTCAGTTGCCTGAGACAGCAGTCGTGTGTGTGAGTTGCATTTGCATGAGTCTGTGTGTGTGTGCTGTTTGTGTGTGTGTGTGTGTGTGTGTGTGTGTGTGTCTAATGTTTACCACAGCCATTGGCCAAAAGTTTTAATTGTGAGACTCTTTTGTTGTGCATATCTGCGACTCAGCATCTTTGCTATATGGTGAGTAGAAACTTCCCTTCTCATAATATTGTTATAACATATGTGGTTTATGAGACATATAAATTTTCTGATTTATTAGTGTGGAGAGAAGTAGTCTACTGTCAAGTTATCAGTACTCACCACCATATGAGGCACACATGGTATAGTTGAGTGCCAATTTGGAGATGGGGAGAGAGAGAGAGAGAGAGAGAGAGAGAGAGAGAGAGAGAGAGAGGGAGAGAGAGAGAGAGAGAGAGGGACATTTTCATGTAAAGGCACAGATAATGAGATAAAGGCATTTTGACATTAGAAGCCTACCCCCCAGCTCACGTATTGCATTACTCAGCAAAAATGTCATGAGATACCCATGAAACATTTCATAGTGGTGACCATGACACCACATTGAATCTTCAAAAAAATTGGCAAGATACAATGGAGAAAACTGATTTATACTTGAAAGAAATTGGTAATTTTCATCGCAGTAAGTTCCAGTCTTTGGCAATAAGGTCAACTGCAATGATTACTTGATGCAGCAGTCATTAATAACACTGTATTTGATTAAAGTTTACAAAGAATTGAGGTATTGAGGAGGAAACTTTAAATTACTCAGTTATAGGGAAAGAGAGGAAGAAATTTAGTTGCCAATAAATCACTATTAAATTACTCAACAACTGTTATGAAGCAGAATAAAATATGAGTTTACAGTATGGGAGGTCAGTAATTCTAGTAGCAGGTGGCTGTTTTGGAGTCATTGGTTCCACTTGATTGCATGCTGAGGGGCTCAGTTATGTCAGTGACAACATCGAATACTAGCATCAGCCGTAACTGTGGCAACTTCTATTGCAGTCTTTCCACAAGACAAACCAGTTTTGCACCACCAGCCCACCATGATAAGCACTGCTACAAGTCATGGGTGAACTGTAATTGAAACAAACAATGTGTTTTTGGGGGTTGATTTTGCATGTTGTGAGAAATTAGAAGTGAGTGGCTGTCCACAAAGTTTGTGTTACTGAGTTTAAAATACTGGACTTACAGACATCCCATTAGCACTTTTTACATTGATTATTTGTCTTTTTTAAATGCCTATGATAAATATAAGAATGGATGTAAGTATGCCAAAATGTTTCCAGACATTAGTATAAACTGTAGGCAACAAGTGGTGGAAGATTTACAGAGCTCCGTACTAAGCTAGATGTTGCGAACACTAAGTACAGACCTCTGTATTAAGTTCAGTGTTACAATTCTGGATCTAAGTGCAAAAGTAGAAAACTAGGTACTGTAACTGCTCACTCTGAACAGAGTATCCGGGATTGTTGTGAGGAGAAACAAAAGACAAATGCAGAAATAACCAACTTGCAAACAATTTTATCCACTTTACAAGAGCATTTATGAACTGAGATAAACCAACAATGTGATTTTGTAATACATGAGGTTTTAAAACAATTTAAGGAGGTAGATTGGAATGTTAAACAAAGGAAAGAAATAACACTCAATTGGATGCACCTATGTATAATGTACACTAATCCCAGTAACATTGTCTTATACTATTCCTTTGTTGCTTTACAGTTGTGAGCCCTTAGCTATTCCTGCATTAATGCTTGAGCTAAGACAAGTTGTGTTGTAATACATCCAAGTGAGTAGCAGTAAAATAAAATAAACGTCTGCCTTGATAGCTGAGTGGTCAGCGTGACCAAATGCTATGCAAAGGGGCCTGGGTTCGATTCCCAGCTGAGTGGGAGATTTTATCCACTCAGGGCCCGGGTGTCGTGTTGTCTTCATCATCATTTCACCCTCACCGACACACAAGTCGCCGAAGTGGCATCACCTAAAAAGACTTGCACCAGGTGACGGGTCTACCCGGCGGGAGCCCTAGCCACATGATATTTCATTTCACCAAATAAACAGTAAGACTCTCATCTTAATTAACAAAGTGTGCCATGTACCCTGTAGTGTAAGTAATATTTCCTTCATTTTTATTTCATTTCCATTTTTGTGTGGCAAAATGTAACACATAAAAAGCAGGTTTTTGTCATTCAGTACAGGATGTGATCAGATCCGACCAATAATGAGCTTCAGTGGCTACTCGACAAGGATCCAGGGTCAACACTGTACCAGACAATGAAAATGATGATGCCTCTGAGGAAGAAGAACTTACTACATAAAGTGATTCTGATTATGAATGTGAGTCAGATGATGACTATGAACAATCATTCTTCATTGGTGTAATTTCATTGGGAGGGGTAAATCATGTAAATGTATTAAAATATGTGCCGATAGACCACAAAAACCAAATGAAAGAATATTGTAAAAATATTCCCTGTGCCTGAAGGTGTTGCAAGAGGGGTCACTTTACGGGCAGTACTTAACCTTGAAACAATTGACAAAATTCTAAGATACATGAACTTATACATTCTAGAGAAAGAGAGCTAAAGAAACTACAAGATGAGAAGCAATGGCACAGGTATGGAGATTATGAGAAGCTACTGAAGCTTTTTGTTCCTTTTATGTTGTATCTGTTTTGGTGACAAGAGCACAAGACAAAAAAGAAGAGTAACTGATAAACTTGCTGCAGTAAGGTGAGGAAAATACAGGCTGGTGCACAAAATGTATTACCAATTGTTTCTTTCACAATTTACGATGCACATTATATATCCCGCTGGGATCTCTACAGCAGTATAAGCAGAGCTTGGAAAAACAAACAATTTATGAAATGATGTGTAATTCACGATACTGCCATTGTGAGACTAGTAAGCAGCAATGGCAGACAATGGAAGACTGACAACACAGCAACGATCGGCAATTGTGTTACTTTTTCGTGAAACCGAAAGCCTTGTTGTGACTTGGAGGCGTTTTCGACAACAGTTTAACACACGACGGGTCCCTTGCAAGAAAACCATGCACAGGTTGTATGATAAATTTGTACAGGAAGGAACAGTATTGGAAGTGAAGCGATCTCGGCCTAAGCCTGTTTGTTCATGGAGAATATTGAAGCAGTATGAGTTGCTGTACACAGAAGTCCCAGGAAATCATGTAGAAAGGCAGCAGTGCAACTGGGAATATCCAGACGCTCCGCTCAATGCATTCTTAAGTGACCTTGATATGTACCCATACGAGATGACCTGTGCACAGAAGCTCACTGAAGATCACAAGCAGCAGAGACTACTGTTTGCTCAGTGGGTGGAGGACAGGGAAGAAACTCTCAACGACGTTTGGTTTTCAGACAAGGTGCATTTTCATGTAGACAGTGTGGTTAACAAACAAAATGTACGCTTTTGGGCCACTGAAAACCCACACGTGCTTCACGAACGTCAACATTATGCAGAGAGGATTACAGTGTGGGCAGCAATTTCCAGTCGTGGACTTATCGGACCCTTTTTCTTTGAAGAAACGGTGGACGTTATTTGAGCATGCTTCACAGTAGCTTCATTCCACAGCTTCTTGCTGCTGCCTTGCCCTTCAACACGCAGTGGTTTGTGCGAGATGGAGTGAGGCCACATACTGCAAACACTGTGTTGGAGTTTTTACATGAGCATTTCGACATGCCGATCATTTCACTCAGGTTTCCAGGTCGCTTCAGTGATGGACAAAATTGGCCCCCCTGATAGTCCAGACCTCAATCCGTGTGACTTTTTTCTTTGGGGGTACCTAAAGGAAAAAAATTTCGCGAAATGTCCACGTGATTTAATGGACCTCAGAAGACTTATTCTTCAAGCTTACAGTGAAATTACAGAAGACATCTGCCGTAGGGTAATCACTAACTTCAGTGTTCATTTGAAGGAAGTTAGGAAATGAAATAGTGGACATGTTGAGCATGTGCTGAGTTAGAACAAAACTCCATGGATGGCTCTTCATTGTAGTATATGTTCCTTTCAGATTGTATTGACAATAAAGTTTATATTCAAAAACAAAATGGTAACACATTTTGTGCGCCACCCTGTATTAGCTTTGTGGTGAAGTGGAAAAACAGTAAGCATAGCCGAATTTGTGACAGCAGATGAAAAGTTGCAAGCTTTCCGCAGTCACTGTTTTTTTGTTCAGTATACACAAAAAAAATTTTTTTTTTTTCATAGTTAATACTGAAGTGTATTGTGTGAAATAACCTACAGGATCATCTGATGCTTCCAGTTCTCTCTGTAACATTGTAGCAAGGCTTGTTACTCACACTGGAGACTTCAGAAGAAACATTAAGATGGCTAAGTGGTACAGTAGCCATTGCTTACCCACCTCCTTGTTGAAAAGGCAGCTAACATGTGTCAGTACATTGACAAGAAACAAGCCCTATGTCCCACAATAATTCTTGTCTGTGACAGGTAAGTTTTCCCATTCCTCTCTGTTTGGTTTTGAGAATGATGTGAGGTTAGTTTCATATGTACAGAAAGAACATTACAGTTTTATCACTTTCAACCTTCCATGATTCTGGAACTGTTAACCTACTTTGATTCCAAAAGGAACGGTTGTGCACAGCAACCCCATATGCTGTAATAAAGGAGAGGCACACAGCAGGCTAGGTATAACGGCACTTTGTTTTATCACCTTTCTGCAAACAGCATAATGCACTTTGAGCTACCTTATATGCTTATGCATGAAATTTTATGCCAAAACAGGGTGTGTATATATGTTTTTATTAAATGCACATGGTTAAATCAGTCTTGTCATGTTCATCTTCCTATTTTACTATGATGTGTAATACAGCAACATAAAAATTGTCTGTAGGGACTTTTATATTTCTTTTGTATGAAATATTTAGTGGCTCACTTACTCATTATGATATGAGTGACTACTCTAGATTTCAAATTTTGATGAATTTCAGCTTGGTATTTAATTATATTGTATAAAGACAATCTTCAACAAAACATTTAACTTTTTAATTTTTTGTTTCTAAAGTGATGTTAACAGTTTTTTATAAGACAGTAGTATGAACCTGTTAATGATCCTTTGCATAGGTTTTGGTGGATTGCTTCATCATAAAGATATGAGCAAGCAAGCTATAATTTGGCCTTTCTTCAATATTTGAAAGTGGTATGCAAATATGCTTGTTGATTTAAAAAATAGGGGTTTTGAACTACTGTATCAAAATGAAAGTCTGTTAGTTAATTTGTAACACAGAGGGTGTTACTTGCAATGGTGTTTTACTTATTGTTCTATGTAAAGTAAATTAATTTCGAGTCTGTAATTTCCTTGTATTTTAGCACTAAAGATGGTTATTTATAGCCAAAATCTAGATATACAAGAGTCATAAAAACTAATGGGATTGCAACTAATTACTGTGTGCCTCGCCTTCCTTTGGTGCTGTTGATGAAACTACAGATAAACCAAAGATAGTTTTGGATTACAAAGTAGCAAAGGTCGGATTCAACATAGTTGATCAACTGGGAGGTGTGAGTTCTATTGCATGTTTGACAAGAAGATGATCACGGTCCCCAATGGATATAGGCCTAGCAGGATTCAATGTTGAAACCATTTTTTGTGCAAATGAAGTAAAACCAAAAAAGAAATGGAGGGCTTTCTTGAAAGACTTAGCAGTTTACCTTATGAAGCCTCAGTTATTGGAAAGAGGTGAGATACGTTCACTTCCTGTTGACATAGGAACTTTGTTCAAAAAATATGAAGAACCATGGGTTGAAAGAGTTGAGGGCCCTGCCACCAAGAAAGGAGAACAGTATGTGATGTGGATGGGTAGAACCCACCTCTTGACATAAGGTGTGACCCAAGCTGTAGATTTGTTTACAAAGAACATTTGAAAACAATGGATCCAAGAGAGAAGTGTTGAGTAGTTCTCAAAAATGCACAAGACAAATAACTGCGCAGATCAAAATTTGTGATAGCTGATACTGCATCAATATGGAAAGCATAATTTATATTGCAATTAAAGAGTGGAATGAAAGAAGAAGTGGTTCAATGGCGTACGCAAAACAATGGTAGAAGCTAGCATCACAGCCAGAAAGGCATGGCTATGGGACAGAGAAAGCAACGAATTAGAATAGGGATACACAGAAGGAAATGAGCAAGCCCTTACAAACAGAGAAAAGGCTTTATCCAAAACATTCCATAGAGTGTATTGAGATTGACTGAAAGAAAATAGCATTCACAAAGTATACGGCACTGTAAATAACATCAGAAAGGACATCAACTGCATACAGCAGCTCTTCGTGAAGTTTGTAGAAACTTCACTGGATCATGCATTATATTAAAAGCTTGAAAGAATATTTTAATGATTTATTGAACGTCCTGGAACTAGAAAAAAAGCTGGACAAAACTTGTCCTACAACAGCTGAACCTCTTGTAAATGACCCAAATACAAAAAGGTAATCAATAGTTTGAAAAAACTGAAAAACCATAAAGTGGTGGGAACTGATGGAATACCAGGGGAATTGCTGAAACATGGCAACGAAAAAAACTTCACGAGAAACTGTTTCTCCTTATTTTTAAAATTTGGCAAGATAAAAAATATTGGATGAATGTAGGGAATCATTTATGGTCCCTATACACACAACAGGAGGCAAACAAAACTGCAGGAAGTATAGAGGAATATTTCTACCAGACACAGCATACAAAGTACTGTCACATTTAATACTGCAAAGACTCACCCGATATACTGAGGACAATAGAGGAATGCCAGAATGGTTTTCATAATAATAACTAATCAATAGGCAGAATATTCAGTTTCAAGACTGTAAATGAGAAAATAAGGGGACACAATAAGGGCATCCATTACCCATTTATAGACTTCCAGAAGGCCTACAATTTAGTGCACAGAGAAATGATATGGCAAACAATGGCAGAATACCCCAAGATACTCATCAGCTTAGTCAGAATATTTACGGAGAAGGCAGTACGCAGGGTGACATTCTGTGACTCAGCTTCAGTTTGTTTTGGGAACAAACCTGGACTGAATCAAGGTGAACCTCTGTCACCACTTATCTTCAACCTTGTCATTGAAAACATGGTAGGGAAAATCAAATGAGCAACAAATGGAAACATCACTGATAAACAACCAAATACAGTGCCCTATGCAGATGACAGAGTTTTATTTGGAAATAACAATGACAAAACTGAGAAGCTGCTCAAGACGCTAAATGAAATTGTCATGAAAATAGGTTTAAAAATTAATGAAGAGAAAGCAATACATGAACATACAAAGGGAACATATGACTATGTGACAAACCAAGATGGGATATTTTTTCTTCCCCTCTTGTTTTGTCATCTGCCTCCATAAAGTTAATTTTTTCATTTTTGTCTAATTTCTGTTAACATACATGAGTATAAGCTGCATTTTCGTAAAAGAGAAAGGTTGACCCTCAGTTTTAAAGATCTAATTTTATGCTTAATTTTATGTATGTAATTGATTTTCAAATTTATTTTGATTATGCCTAGCTAATATTTTTGTTATAGTGAGAAATCAGTAATTGTTTTGTAATTTAAATTCTGTTGTTGCTTATAAACTAACATTAATTCTGCACTACTTATAAACATTTGGAGGAACAACTAACAGTGTTCTTAAAGGATCTATTTGGCTCTATTCGAAAACATGCTAGCAAGACCAGCCCTCAATTAACTCCAAATTAATTATGAGTTTTGTAAAAAGTATTGTTTAACTATATCTGTTAATTTCATCATTTAAGCAAATAATTTGGCCTAACCTTCGTAGTATAAGAAACTGTTAAAAGGAACAAATTTTTTGATGTATTCAGTTAATTGAATGAGTTAAGTTTTAATTGTAATTTCCATACATTTAACATCAAACAATTATAGTTTCAGTGCCTATTATTGTGAGGACATATAGAGGACATATTGGTCCTGAGACAGTCAGTGCATGGCCGAGTTTCAGATCAACAACAATGCATCCGTTAAATATGTGTAACACAATTAGGCCATGTGTTAAAACAGTGACAGTGTGTGTTCCATACGTACCTTGTTATTCTACAAGAAATGTGAACTGAGTGGTTGGGCTTTTACTGCTCATAGCTGTTCAGTAGTAAACTATTGTAGCAGTATGTGGATGTTCGCCTGCAAAACTATTAATGAGGCTTATCAGAAGTTAAACAGTAGTGCACTGGCTGTATAAATGTGCAATATTGGGGGGGGGGGGGGGGGGGGGGGGGTCATGAACAGTGAAAGTAAAGAACTGTGAAATGCAACTGTGCATCTGTTGGCTACATCGTTTACAGTAGACAGTACTGCACTTCCACCCCCAATTTTTTCAGCCAGTATCACAACAAAGTACGTCAACACTGAGAACAATCCACCGAGAAATAAAGCAGGCAAACATCACAACTACAGGACAGTGTGATCATCTCCACATAGAAAATTACACTTTTAGAACACTTCTGACTTCGAGTACCTTGAGGTAAATACAAATGAATGCAATAGAAGATACGTTGCATACCAAATTAGGCTGCAGGTGCAAAGAACTTTACTTTTCCCTCTAAAACATTCTATCATCTAAACTCTTGATCAGAAAAACCAAGCTGAAACAATACGACACAGTCACCAGGCCAGTGCTGTTATACGAAGCCGAAACATGGAGCGTCACTGAAAAAGAATGTCAGAATAGTCTGTCAGACATATGGCAAAAATATATATGGCTCAAGACCTTCTGGAAGGCAAAGGAGCAGATGGCAAGATGAGGTGACCTCAGACTACAGAATTCTGGGTATAGCAGAATGGGAGGAGCAGCACAAGACCAGAAGAACTGGAGGCAGATACGGTAGTGAGAGCAGCACGGTATTGTCACATCCAAAAGAAGTTAATGGTGTGAGTGTAATGAAAGAGTGTTGTTGTGGAGTATGTGCTTAAGAAAAGTGCTGGGCTAGAGTACTATAAGTCAGCCAAGGCAATAGAATGTTATAATGATAGTTTACTTTACTTGTTTAACTAAACAGTAATGTATCTCATAATTATAATATGACTTTAATCTACTACCATCGTATATGTTTACTCTGATAACATAAAGACAGCTGTTCTATACATGTACACAAAGTGTACTGTGTGCAGGCCCGTATTATTAAAAATGGCATGCCTGCTTGATGATTAGCTGAACAAAAGTATATGAGTAGACCTTAGAATCGTAGTTATGGTTACACATTTTAGAGCAGACTTAATGTTGTACCAGAATAAAAATGCTCTTATCGTAGCACAAAAAAGGCGAATATGTCCTGGACAGAATTAAGGATGTAAAAGAAGGGAACTAGCCTTTAGACTTACCTGGTAACTTTAAAGACATTTAAGTCAAAAGTTCATGACGTATTCTCACTTCTCACTTTACTATGCATATCATGTATAATATGCTCCATGAAGGAATTATCTGAATGGGATAGGAATTGGTAGATGTGATGTGCATTAACAGACAAACAAATGCTTACAATTTCAGAAAAATTGGATGATTTATTCAAGAGCAAGAGCTTCACTAATTGAGCAAATCAGTAGCCTGTCAGTCCAACTCTGGCCTTATACAAGCAATTATTCGGCTTGTCATTGATTGATAAAGTTGTTGGATGTCCTCTTGAGAGATATCATGCCAAATTCTGGCTGGCTGGAACATTAGATCATCAAATTCCCAAGCTGGTTGGAGGGCCCTGCCCACAATGTTCCAAATATTCTCAGTTGGAGAGACATCCAGCGACTTTCCTGGCCAAGGTAAGGTTTGGCGAGCATGAAGACGTGCAGTAGGAACATCTGCCATGTGAGAGTGATACCTAATGAAATGTGAGTCCAATACAGATTGCCATGAACAAGTTTGAAGCAGGACTCACCGCTGAAGACAATTCTACGCCCCAGATAGAAATGGGATACCAACCTGTCTATCACCTGCCATTCCACCCAGCACCCAGGAGTGATGAGGGGATGCCATTCCTTTCCATAGCAGGACCCCTTTGGTTGTCATCCATGACACCCTTACAGCACAGCGGTAGACAGACGATATTCTATGCCCCATTTTGTTGCCCTTCATGGCAAGCCTTCCTGGGCTTACATTTCAGCAAGATAATGCTCACCCGCACACTGCAAGAGTTTATGCCATTTGTCTTCATACTCTCAAAACTATACATTGGCCAACAAGGTCACTGGATCTCTCCCCACTTGAGAAAGTTTGGAGCATTATTGGCAAGGCCTTTCAACCAACTTCGGATACTTCTGATCTAATTCACGAGTTGGACAGAATTTGGCATGATATCCCTCAGCAGGACATCCAATAACTCTGTCGAACAGTGCTTGCATAAGGGCCATAGGTGGACTAACACGTTACTGACTTGCTCAGTTTATGGAGCTCTTTCTCTTGAATAAATCATTCAATGTTTCTAAAATTGTAAAAATTTGTTTGCCTGTACATGTACACCCCATCTAACAGTTTCTGTCCCATTCATATAATCCCTTTGGGGTATATAGCTTTCTTTTTTTCTCTCTCTTTTCTTTGTGCAAAGTTTGAACCGATTGTACAAGTTTAAAATATAGAAGTGATGAGCTTCAAAAATTTCCAGACGAGTATGTTTTCTGGATGTAAAATCCAAATGAAGCAAGATTTTTTTCAAATAGCTAAAACTTATGTTAAACCAAAATCTGCTATGCAGGTGGATGAAATTTGAACCATCAATCTTGAACCTCTCCAGTGTTATTTAAGAATGACTGTTTTTGCATGTAAAATCTAAATGGTTCACATGCAAATGATGCCATTAGCTGAGCGTTAATTTCAGCACAATTAAAATCTTTTGCAAAACAAATTAGCAGATTTGCACAATTTGGATGGGCACCAACTGCAGTTCATCATTCAGGCCTTGTTTAAAATACATGAAAGAGGTGTTTAGTATGGGCCAGTATCTGCAACTATCATAAATAATGAATGTAGTGGACACATTTACTTTAACTCTGTTAGCCAGCATTAATACATGCAGCTGCCTTGGAACAAGACTCAGTTCACACTACTCTCTCTCTCTCTCTCTCTCTCTCTCTCTCTCTCTCTCTCTCTCTGCAAAGTCTGAAGATTATTGTATTGTATTGTATTGTATTGTATTTATTGGTCCAGTAAATCTTACATGTACAGTACAGCACATCAGATATTGGACAGGTCAAAGTATATCTTATAATTAAAACACTTTAGAAACTAGAAAATTATGTTCACAAAATTTTACAGCACTTCATATACTGGGCAAGTCAATGTGTGAGTTATAATTAAACCACATTAGAAACTTGAAGTTTACAACTGAATACATGTATAAGCCAATATTAACGATTAAAGTATTTGCATGATCCTCACTTAAGCTCTAAGGATTTTTGAGGAACTCTTCTACACTATGAACTGACATGTACACTAGAGAATTACATTCACAGAATTTTACTTCATATACTGGGCAAGTCGCTATACAACTTATACTTGAACCCCATTATAAACTTGAGAATTACATCTGAATGTATTTATAGGCCAATATTAATGGTTACAGTATTTGCATAATCATCACTTAGACTCTCGAGGATTTTGGAGGAACTCTTCCACACTATAAAAGCAATGTGTCAACAGATATTCTTTTAATGCTGCTTTAAAATTTTTTACATCTGTCATTACTTTAATTTCTCTTGGCAATTTATTGTAGATAATTTTTCCATGGTGTAATGTTCCTTTTTGGCACAAACTGGTTTTTGTATGGAGTACATGAAAGTCAGTTTTCTGTCTTGTATTATGATGATGGACATTTTCATTTTTGGGGAGGATACTAGGATTTGTTATTGTATATTTCTTTATAAACATTGCACTTTCAAATAGGAAAATACATGGAAGGGGAAGAATCCCCATCCTTTTAAATAATGGTCTACACGGTTTGTTCCTTTTTATTCCAGCCATGATTCTCACTATTCTCTTTTGCATCCTGAAGAGTTTTAGGCAGGATGGCGAGTTACCCCAAAAAGTGATCCCATATTTTAGGACAGAATGTATATTAGAATAGTAAACTGTCATTAGACAGTCCTTATGACAGCAGTTTTCTAGCACTCTCATTAAATAACACATGGTACTTAGCTTCTTTAATATGTTGTCAATGTGAGTTTCCCATCTAAGATTATCCTGTAGCCAGACCCCCAGAAATTTTGTATTAGGCACACTTGCAATATCCGTGTCTGACATCTGAATTCTTATATCCTCTTCAATGTTTCTCTTGATATTATGAAAATTTAATGCTACTGTTTTGCTTTTATTTATTATTAGTTTGTTTTGGTTGAACCAGTTTACAACATTTGTTAATGCTTCAGACAGTCTTGTCTGTAGTATCTCTGCAGTCTTCCCGCTGACTAATATGCTTGTGTCATCTGCAAACTGGATAGTGCTATGGTACTGGTTGGCTGATGTTAGGTCATTTATATATAGCAAAAATAGGATAGGGCCCAGTACTGAGCCCTGCGGTACTCCATATTTTACTGCTTTATAATCAGAATAGTGTCTTGTTGATTTATTTTCTTTGTGAAAATGTATTTCTACTACTTGCTTGCGGTCAGTAAGATATGATCTAAGCCAGCTGTTAGGCATACCTCTGATACCAATTCTTTCAAGCTTCTGCAGCAATAGAGTGTGGTCTATGATGTCAAAAGCCTTAGACAGATCAAGGCATATGCCAGTTACTTTTTGTCCACTATCAATTTTTTCGAGTACTTCACCCAGAAATTCATATATTGCTGTTTCTGTTGATCGGCCTTTCCGGAAGCCATGTTGGGTTGTGGATAATATTTTGCACTTTTCTAGAAAATCTAGCAACCTCTTATGAAAAATTTTTTCTAGTATTTTAGAAAATGTAGATAGCAAGGCAATAGGTCTATAATTGGCTATGTCTTCTTTCTTACCCTTTTTGAACAGTGGTTTTAGTTTCACTGTCTTTAAGCAGGAAGGAAAGATTCCATTTGTTAATGAACTGTTGAAAATGTGGGCTAATGGTATTGCAATGAGGTCCCCCACATTTTTAATGACATAATCTGGAATCTCATCCACACCTGTTGAAAATTTTGTTTTTAACTCTCTTATTGATAGTATAATTTCCTTTGGGTTGGTTGGAGTAAGAAATAGGGAGTTGCAGTTTCTATTTTGAATGGATGGTGTTGTAGCAGGATTTTTATTTGAAGATTTTATGTCAGATAGTAATTTTTCACTAATATTTGCAAAGTATGTATTAAAAGCATTGGCTACTTCTTCTGGATTTGTAATTTTTTTGCCATCTTTGATTACCTGGAGATTTACATTTTGGGAGGTCTCGTTTCCTACTTGTTCTCTGACTATCTTCCACATGGCTTTCATTTTGTTCCTGGCCATTTTTATATGGTGATCATTTGTTGTTTTTTTAGATTCTTTTATGACTTTGTGAAGCACTCTCTTATAATTCTTGAAATGCGCCAGAAATTCTTCTGTAACATTTTGTGTTTTTGAGATTTCATAAAGTCTCCTCTTTTCAGCACATGATATTTTAATGCCTTTCGTCAGCCATGTAACATTTCTTTTTTTAGTTTTTAATGTTTGGTTTTTAACTGGAAAAGAAATATTGAAATAATGGGAGAATATTTCCATGAACATGTCAAACTTTTTACATGTGTCCTCATAGTTGTCTATATCATTCCATGTTTCTTTTTTCAGTAAGTGCCTTAAGTGTTCCAGGTTGTGCTTGTTAAAATTTCTACCTTTTCTTGTCATTTGTTGTTCAGTATTTCCTGCAGTGTCTACTGGGAATTCGATAAACTGTGCATAATGATCACTGAAACCTGTATTCATATTTCCAGATTTGTATAAATATTTATCTGTATTTATTAGTATCTGATCTATAGCACTGCTTGACGATTTGGTGACTCTGGTGGGGGATTTGATAGTTGTATGTATGTTGTAGGTTTTTAATAAGGCCTCAAGGTTTAATCTGTCTTTTTGAGTTCTTGTTGAAATCTATATTAAAATCACCACATATGATGGTTGTTTTACTAACTATTTTTATACTGTTAAGTGCCTTCTCAAGATTTTCAATGAAAGTAGTTACGTTTCCATCTGGGCTTCTATATATGCAAATAACAATTATATTTAAATTTGTCAGTTCTGTAGCAGAAATTTCGAAGTTTTGCTCTTCCCCTAGCTGGTTAGTGAACTTTAAATTTTCGTGTTTGACGTCCTCTCTAACATATATGCATGTTCCTCCATGCATGGAGGTTTTCCTACAAAAAAAAGATGAAAGGGTAAAGCCCTCTATCCTTGTGTGATGTAACATATTTTCGGATAACCAGTGCTCACTAACACATATAACAGACACTTCTTTTAGTTCATCTGCTAACAATATTTCTATCTCACTAACTTTATTTGATAAGGATTGTACATTTTGGTGCAGGAGCATAAATTTTGACGATGACTTACTTACTAGGTTGTTTTGGCCTACCTTATGTTCGACAGCTGCACATGACATACCATTTTTAACACTTTTACAATTGAAGTTTTCTTTCCAGAGCGATGTTTTAGAAGATGAAATCAACATTTCTCTGGAATCACTTGCCATAAAAAACCTTGTGGTTCTTTCCTGTTTCGTGTTGGGCGAGTTGACTTGTAGTGTGATGGCGTTTCTGCTGTAATTTTTGGAGTTGTAATTTGAGGAACCGCAACCAGGCTAGATGGGGATCCTCTTCTTGCCGCTTCAACACTTCCTGAAGTCATTGGAGTGATATTCTCTTTATTTGAAATTGGTGATTCCGTTGCTGCTGCTGCTGCAATTGGAGGCTGCACTAAGCCTGGCTGATTTCGGTTTAATTGTTCCATGATTGCATCGCACAGTGCTACTTTCCCTTTCGTGTTTCTGTGCAATCCATGGGTAGTGAAATTCTCTCTTTTTTGACTGTCTGCATTAATATATGTCACATTGCTGAAGAGCTTACATATTTTCTCGAACTTTCGGTTGGTTGCTTCGATTTCTGCATTCACACACGATGTTTTGATGAGATCATGTCTCATAGGGATGCTTATTACGAAAACTTTCATGTCCATAACTTTTGCCAATGTTTCCCATAAAGATCGCAAAGCGAATTTTGCCTCGTTCTTGTAGACATCGTTTGCGCCAGCTAAAATAATGCAAGAGTTACAACTTCCATGGTTACTGTGTGTGTCAATATGCTGAGTAACTTCTCGCAGTGGAGCACCTGGCTTCACAAATCCAATAACACTTTCATTTATTAGTTTTTCGTTCATGATCTTTGCCAGTCCTTTTCCATGACTATCAGAAAATAAATAAATAATGCCAGCATCTCGTTTTTTACGTTGACTGTTTTCGTTTGTTGTTTTCGGTTCCGAAACTTTCGTTTGCATATCTGCTTCACTTTGTCTGTTCGTTTTTTCTGATAGCACACTGAATCTGTTTTTGCACACGATATTAGAATCAGTCAATAACTTTCTTTGAGAATTTGACAGTTTACTTTTCACTACCGGTATGTTTGGAAGTTCGCGATTTCGAGGAAAGTTTGATCTGTTTTCATGCTTCTCCGCTACCATGCTATAGTTGTTTGTTTGCACACGTTTTTGTTTACTTTCAGTTCCTTGCAACAGTTTTTCTTCAGATGGCTGTATTCCATGATTTACTACACTCGATTTTTGCACACTGTTTTTTTTGTATTAAAGTTACACTGCTTCTTTGAGATTTATCTTCCTGGATAGAGTTTTCTTCGGTCACTGATTCCCATTTTCCTGTGGAGGCCGTGTCTTCTTGCTTCCCGTATTTTCCCGATTGAAGTTCTTTTATATCCTGTTTTAGAGTACCGATTATGAATTGTAGACTTTTTATATGTTCATTTAGCTTTGATATCTCGTCCTTACAACTCATACACGATTTCTTTTTTCCATCGAATTTTACTTTTTTTTGCGGAGATACACGATTTACTTTAACACTAGCCGCCATCTTGTTCTCATGGTGGAGAATCTCTCTCTCTCTCTCTCTCTCTCTCTCCAAAGTCTGAAGATTATTCACTTCTCATGGTGGAGAATCTCTGGAGACTGCATTCAGATAATACTCCGACATAGTGTAACATAGCTAGAGTAAGACAGATGTTCAGATGGCAGCTGGTATGGGCTCAGCCATAAACTTTGTACCCCATGCCCTTAGGTCAAAAGGAATGGAGCACCAAGATGCCCCCTCCCCCACCAAAACCATGATTCTGCACACAGCCTTTTCATACAAATTTGTTACAGCACTTCTGTGTGTCCACAGCTCGTGGTTGTGCGGTAGCGTTCTTGCTTCGCATGCCCTGGTTCCCGGGTTTGATTCCCGGCGGGTTCAGGGATTTTCCCTCCCTCGTGATGACTGGGTGTTGTGTGACGTCCTTAGGTTAGTTAAGTTTAAGTAGTTCTAAGTTCTAGGGGACTGATGACCATAGATGTTAAGTCCCATAGTGCTTAGAGCCAGCACTTCCGTGATGTAATGATACCATACTTGACTTTTGGAACTATAGAGAAGCAGATAAATGAATTAATTACTGACAAGGTACAAGACATGTTAGAGTCATCAGTAGGTTTAGAAAAAATCGCAGGGGAGAGTGTAAAAGTTTTAGGAGGAATATAATAAAATCAAAGTGGAATTAAGTAAACAGATATTTAACAAAAGTAATGGTTTTTCACCAGCACTCCTGGAAGAATTATATTTAGATGGAAGAATGAACATATCCAAAGAGATTCCTATGTTTAAACCAAGGAAACATTCACCCCATGTACTTCTTAAGATTCTTTTTGAGATTGTTACTGAAATGCTGGAATGATAATACAAGAATTGATTTTGTTTTAACTTATTTAGAAGGGAGTGCCACCAAATGGGGAATAGCTCATTCAGAGGAAGTCTCCTCCTGGAGTGATTTTCAAGAGAAATTTAAAAGAAATATTGCTCATTCAGTGCCCAAGAGAAATTGACACTGGAATTACTAGACCTGAAGTTCTGGAATAATAGTTGGGCTAAGTATGAGAAGTAGACTGAATGGTATCTGACTAGATCAAAATATCCAGACAGACCATTGGAGGAGAGTCATTTGATCAAAGTCTTAGAAGGTTTCCTTTTCATGTGAGACAAGAAGGCAAGGGCCTGGACAACACTTACTGATCTATTAACTTTCATGAAAGGTTAGATATTGTACATTAAATAAGAAATGGATAGATTACTCACAGAATGATAATAGAGATTCAGAAGTTGAAGTCTTAATAAGCATGAGCTGAGTAATACAGCCACAAAATAATAATTGTCAGAAGTAGAATCCAGTTAAAAGAAATTTTAGATACTTATTCTGGGATCAAAGATTATAGCATAGATGGATCACCAAGCGTTACCCTTCCTGATGGAAAACAGGCTGCTTTACAGAAGATTAATGCACTGCGGCTTTTCTCTATGAGAGTTTCATATAGAAATACAGCATGTACTAGTAATAGTGTTCCATAGATTTCATGTTTGTTTTGAGTACAGTCAGAGAGTCCCTCTAGTCTGCTGTAGTGCCAGTACTGCCAGTTTCATCGTAACTGCCATCTGATTCACATCTCCTGTGCAGCAAGCTACATAACTTTAAGTATTAACTGTGTTTTCTTACTTGTCACTTCTTGTTCCATGCTTTTAGGAAGCTTTAATTTTTGTGTTCCATATTTTTCGTGTTTGTTTTGAATACAGTCCAGAGACAGTTAGTGCTGATTTTCATTGTTTCCATCAAGAAGTGTCTAGTAACCACAGTTTAGTCAGCTATCACCCACCTTTAGTGAATTAGCACTCTAGTTAAAAGTTTATTACTTAACTCTTCTACTGTCAATTGTTGGTTTCTTAGGATGGATAGGATGTGTGACTGCTGTGTACGGATGCAGGAGGAGCTGGCCACTGTTCGCGAACAGCTGAATGTGCTGATGGCTGTGGTCAGCCGTCTTCAGGCTGCTGCCTCAGAATGTAGTGGCAGTGGGGAGTCTGGTGCATCGCATGGTACACCCCAGGTGTTACGTGCTTCACACACGGTCCCTGCTGCCGAGAAATCTTCATGAGTATGGGGCATGGTTGGGCCACCCTCTTCCCAAGGTGTTCATGTTGCACAAGGCGGAGGGCCAATGTGGAGGCTGGCCGTGTGGCATCGCCCGTTCTGCCTGTGAGTGGACATGTGCCCGCTCCTTCAGCAAGGTCAGAACAGGCACACGGTGGGAGGGGTTTATTAGTTATTGGGAACTCCAACGTTAGGCGGGTGATGGAGCCCCTTAGGGAAATAGCGGAAAGGTCGGGGAAGAAGGCCCATGTTCACTCTGTCTGCTTGCCGGGGAGATCTCATCCGAGATGTGGAGGAGGGCCTGCCGGCGGTGATAGAGAGCACTGGTTGCACCCAACTGCAAATTTTTGCTCATGTCAGCATCAATGACTCCTGCTGTCTGGGTTCAGAGGTCATCCTCAGTTCATACAGGTAGTCAACGGAGTTGGTGAAGGCAGAAAGCCTCACTCGCAGTGTGGAATCCGAGGTAACTATTTGTAGTGTTGTTCCCAGAACCGATCGCGATCCTCTTGTTTGGAGCCAAGTGGAAGGCTTAAACCAGAGGCTCAGACAATGCTGTGGAGATCAGGGGTGCAAATTTCTCGACCTCCGCTATTGGGTGGAGAAATGTAGGGTCACCCTGAATAGGTCAGGCGTGCACTACATGCAGGAAGTGGCTACAAGGGTAGCGGAATGCATGTGGAGTGCACATGTGGGTTTTTTAGGTTAGAGAATTCCCTCCCTAGGTCCGACAAGATGCCTCCTGAGACACGACAAGGTAGCAGTAGGCAAAACGCAACAGGGAACGATAATATTAATGTGGTAATAGTAAACTGCAGGAGTGTCTATAGAAATGCCCCAGAACTGATCTCATTAATAAACAGTCACAATAACCACAAAGTACTAGTGACGGAAAGTTGGCTGAAACCAGATGTAAACAGTAATGAAATTCTAAACTCAGATTGGAATGTATACCACAGAGACAGGCTGTACAGTGAAGGAGGAGGTGTGTTTATAGCGATAAAAAGTGCAATAGTATCGAAGGAAATTGACGGAGATCTGCAATGTGAAATAATTTGGGTGAACGTCACAGTTAAAGCAGGCTCAAACATGGTAATTGGGTGTCTCTATAGGTCCCCTGGCTCAGCAGCTGTTGTGCCAGAACACCTGAAAGAAAATTTGGAAAATATTTTGAGTAGATTTCCCATCAATGTTATGGTTTTGGGTGGAGATTTTAATTTACCAGATATAGACTGGGAGACTTAAACGTTTATAACGGGTGGCAGGGACAAAGAATCCAGTGAAATTTTTTTAAGTGCATTATCTGAAAACTACCTTGAGCAGTTAAACAGAGAACCTACTCGAGGCGATAAAATGTTAGACCTTCTGGTGACAAACAGACCCGAACTATTTGAAACAGTTAACACAGAACAGGGAATCAGCAGTCATAATGTGGTTACAGCATCGATGTTTTCACGTAAACAGAAATATTAAAAAAGGTAGGAAGATTTTTCTGTTTAGGAAAAGTGACAAAAAGCAGATTTAAGAGTACTTGATGGCTCAACACAAAAGTTTTATTTCTAGTACAGATAGTGTTGAGGATCAGTGGAAAAAGTTAGAAACCATGGTACAATATGCATTAGATGAGTATGTGCCAAGCAAGATCGTGAGAGATGGAAAAGAGCCACCGTGGTACAACAACCGAGTTAGAAAACTGCTACGGAAGCAAAGGGAACTTCACAGCAAACATAAACATAGCTGAACTCTTGCAGACAAACAAAAATTACACGAAGTGAAATGTAGTGTGAGGAGGGCTATGCGAGAGGCGCTCAACGAATTTGAAAGTAAAGTACTATGTACTGACTTGGTAGAAAATTGTAAGAAATTTTGGTCTTATGTCAAAGTGGTAGGTGGATCAAAACAAAATGTCCAGACACTCTGTGACCAAAATGGTACTGAAACAGAGGATGACAGACTAAAGGCCGAAATACTAAATGTCTTTTTCCAAAGCTATTTCACAGAGGAAGACTGCACTGTAGTTCCTTCTCTAGATTGACGCACAGATGAAAAAATGGTAGACATCAAAATAGATGACAGAGGGATAGAAAAACAATTATAATCACTCAAAAGAGGAAAGGCCACCGGACCTGATGGAATACCCTTCGATTTTACACAGAGTATGCGAAGGAACCTGCCCCCCCTTCTTGCAGTGGTGTACCGTAGGTCTCTAGAAGAGTGTAGCTTTCCAAAAGATTGGAAAAGGGCACAGGTCATCCCTGTTTTCAAGAAGGGACATCAAACAGATGTGCAGAACCATAGACCTATATCTCTAATGTCGATCAGTTGCAGAATTTTGAATCACATATTATGTTCGAGTATAATGACTTTTCTGGAGACTAGAAATCTACTCTGTAGGAATCAGCATGGGTTTCATAAAAGACGATCGTGTGAAACCCAGCTTGCGCTATTCGACCACGAGACTCAGAGGGCCATAGACACGGGTTCCCAGGTAGATGCCATGTTTCTTGACTTCCGCAAGGTGTTTGATACAGTTCCCCACAGTCGTTTAATGAGCAAAGTAAGAGCATATGGACCATCAGACCGGTTGTGTGATTGGATTGCAGAGTTCCTAGATAAAAGAACGCAGCATATCATTCTCACTGGAGAGAAGTCATAGGTCCATTACTATTCACAATATATATATAAATGACCCTGTGGATAACATTGGAAGTTCACTGAGGCTTTTTGCGGATGATGCTGTAGTATATTGAGCGGTTGTAACAATTGAAAATTGTACTGAAATGCAGGAGGATCTGCAAAGAATTGATGCATGGTGCAGGGAATGGCAACCTAATCTCAGTGTAGACAAGTGTATTGTGCTGCGAATACTGTTCCGTGGTAAAAATTGCTGTTTTGAAGAGCGCGCCGCAGCGCATAGTGTGAAGCAGTCGTCCTCTGTTTCTGGCGGTGGCACTGCTGTGGCAATCACAGCTTTCGTGTCTCCCTCTGGTGGAAAAGGGGAAAGGTTGCCTGTTCACCTGCATTTAAAGGGTGTTATGAGCTCGCCAGGAAATCAGTCTGGGTCAGTCTCTCACCCCCCAGCTTGCTAGTCTGTGTCTCGTCTGCATTTGTTAGGCAGTTAGTGTCCGTCTGTCGTTCGGAGTGCTAGTATGTCTGTCGTTCGGATCAACCTTTAAAGCTGGCAAAATGAGAGTCTTTCCACTCCACCAGTAAGAGGACTCAGCGAGTGGTCGCCCGGTCGAGGCTTAGTTCCTGCATCTGAGTCTGCGCGTTAGGCCACCAGTTTGCTCGTGTTTGCTTAGGCAACGGTCATTGGCAGTTGGATTGATTGGTTGGTCGGTCGCACATTGAGACACAAGATGACTTGTCCATCTTGAGTGTTGGTGCATATGAGGTTGCCACGTGAGTCCAGTGGGCTGCGGCGAATAGCGAGAGGTAGTGACTTTGCGGTCGACATGAGAGCAACAGGAGTCAATCCACAACATCAGTCTGGCCGGTGCGAACTGTGGCGCTGTGAGACAGGAGATCGGCGCACATTCCTGTGTCTGTTGAAGCGGCTGGCAGCAGACGGTTTGGGAGAGCGATTTGGGGGTGCTGCACCAGGTCTTCTCGAGAAATCGCAGTTTATTAGAAGTTAAGTGATTGGGGATATCTTGTTTGATTTACTCTTGTTAAATTCTACTTCTTTCCTGGTGAGATCACAAGCCGTTTTGTTTTGGGGTTGTCCCACCATTCTTCTCTGTATGCCCACCCACGGGAAGCTGGTTGTTTATAAATTGGGTGCTCCATTTTTCCCTTGTGGAGTAGGGGCGGGTTAGAGCAACCTGCGGTTCGGGTTGTTCGGTAATCTCCCTATCAATCTACTGTACGTTAGTAGCTGCCTTTGTCATGTTTGTCGGATTAGGTGTGTTAATGAATTTATTGCTTGGAGTGGAACAGCCTAATACCTGAAATATGATTGATCTTTGGAAACTTTGATATTATTGCCTATGATCTTGAGTGGCGGTATCTGTGTACTGTAGAGAATCTTAACTATTGTTTGGCCAACCTTGTAGATTTTTATATAAGATTTCATTTCATGGGCTTTTATTTAAATGATCATTTTAGTATGTAAAGTTGCCACCCTTTCACCGTAAGAGTTTTCTTAGAAGTTAAAATCAAGTTGCACCTTCGGTGGAAAGGTAATAAATATTTTAATTGTTAGTGTGTTGTACCATTTCCATCCCTCCTATAGTGGCGGCAGTGGTGGTGGGGGGGGGGGGGGGGGGTGAGGGGGTGCATAGTGTGTGTGCTTGTATAAATTGTTAAAACTCTTAGTTTAAAGTTATCTGCTGTGTTGCAGATTTGCACCAGTGTAGTCTTTCAGAGGCTGTTGTGAGCAGTCGTAACTACGGCTGTGTCAAAAGGGAGTGGCAAAGTTCTCTGCCTGAAAGCTCATACAGTCAAAACTTGTTTCTTTTGCCTCTGAATAAATTGTAACTCTGATATTTAGAGGTTGCCTTCCGATTATGATTTTAAATCTGTTATTTTTTTTTAAAAAAAGCTTTTGGGCACTATTAAAGTGAATAAAATTCCCATTTGTTAAAAGTAATTTGGTTATAATTTCATCAGTTACTCCCTGGCAACTACTTCCATGCTCATATAGTGTGATTAAATGTGTTAACGCGGTTCATTACTGGTAGCAGAGCGTTGCTACTACTCTTTGAGTAATTGATGGAATTGTAGTTGTACTTATTTTATAATTTTGTTATATTTCGCTTTGGCCAAGTGACTGTTTAGCTGCATGTTTCAGGTTGTCATGGCGGCCAGAGAATGTCCAGGATTAGGCATGTTGCGCAGAAGTCAACTCTTATATGAGTTGCGTATTCGTAATATAAACAAACAAGGCACTGTTCCTGAGTTGCTTGTGGACTTAAAAGTTGCCTTGCTCAATCCGGTCCAAATTTCACCGGAAGTTATTGGTTCCTGTCCGACAGCCATGGCAGCGGCGGCAGGAGAGGTCAGTGAGTTCCAATAATATTTAGACTGGTATTGTGTTGATCAAACGAGTCGCAAGCAGTTAGCTACACTACGCGCACATTTGGTGCACATGTTTAACTGAGTCTCTGATCTAGAACAAGTTGTTATAAACCAGGCTGATCGTAAGGAGGTGATTGAGTTGCAGGAAAAGGTGGCTATGTTGCAGATTAGGTTAACTGGGTTAGAGTCTAACTCTGAAAAATCTAGTGGGCGGGTCCAAGTTGATCCGGCACGAACAGGAAGCGAACTAAATCACCCAAACTGCAGAATTGAACCTAACTCAGAGTTTTACGCAAAGCTACCTAACCCGATTGCACTTTTGTTAAAGGGTGTAGGAGAATTAAGTGTAGAATCATTATCAAAGTTACAGGAAATTCTGTGGTTACTGGTTTATTTTGAGCAGCAATCTTTTGTTTTTCGAATATTGCACTCCACCCTGTTAGCTCTGTTGTACCCGTTAGCAAAGGGGAAGTATAACGAATTAATTTCTAGAGCTCTTTCGGAGGGGTTTTCGTTATGACAACTTAGACAATTAATAATCACTGAGAGACTCACAGAGGGATTTAGGAAACATCTTGAATGTCAGTATATTTGGAAGGTGCAGGCGGATAGTGAAGATTTGTCGATGTATGTGGAAAGGGTAAGGGTAGCTTCGCAGGCCTTGATAAGTGATTTGTCAGAAGAACAATTAATTGCAGTTGTTTCGCAAGGGATGGCAGCTGCTGATAAAATAAATTTTATTTTCGAGTCACCCCCTAAGACCTGGGAAGAACACTCTGTTGTTGTTACTTCTGCTTCTGCACTAAAGTTAAGCGAGGGCTCTAGGAATGTTAGTGTGTTGGGACAAGCAAAGGAAAATTTTGAAGTGGAGAGAGATCATCCAACTAGTAATTATCATGGCTTACACAGGAAATGTTTTTGATGTGGGGCTAGTACGCATTTGGTTTGGAGTTGTCCGGTTTTACAAGGGGCAAGAAGTACAAAGTGACATAAGGGCAGGCGGCATGTTTCCAGGAGTAACTTATTCTTTAGTGAGGGGCATGCCGTAGTTGCTGATTCCCAGTTATGTCGACCTTATGTCAGGAACCCCTCTGTGCCTTATTGGATATGGGTAGCACTTATTCCTTGCTTAATGAGGCTTGGTTTCTGGAATTTGGCGATCTTACCAGGCTGAAACCTGAAAAGATCCCGCTTCGGAGATGCCATATGGCCAATGGTCAGGTGTTGCCTTCGCAGGGTGGGTTAAGGGTAGTGTCTTGGTAGGATGGTTCTCCTGGCCAATGACCTTTGCTATCATTGCTAACCTGCTGGTAAATATGGTGCTGGGTTGTGATTTCATTTCTAAAACTCAACTTCTTCTGGATTATTCAGGGGGTAAGTTTTTTTTTAAATTTGCACCAAGTCAGAAGTTCAGATTTTGTGAATGTTGAGCGGCGGTGTCATCCATATATGGATACCAATTTTGGAAAAGAGAGATTTTTTACTCAAAACTTGGGTAATGAGAAAAATGCAGTTCATCACTATAGGCCTACCCTCCATCTAAAGTATTGCATTACCAAGTAAAACTGTTATGCAGATACCCAGGAAGCATTTCAACACCATTGGCAGGTATGTAAATGATTAGAGTTTTAATTCTCTGTGAAAAACAGCCAGCAGGTGCATTAGAGTTGTTCACATTTGGTGTTGTTGCATCACTGATTGGAGGCTAGCAGCAGCCAGACTTATCCCTTGTGCAGACTGCCATTAAAACCACAACAAAAACGGCTGCATTTTGAGTTGTGACATAATCAGGAAGAATGGACTGCCAGTTAATTGCGTCACATTGTATTCGGCAATGAAAATCGCTGCACTGTCATTAATGACTATCATCAGCGAGTACAACAGCATTCTGGTGAGAGAACATGTGAGACCGGCATGAGGTCAACTCCATCCTAGTGCCAGTATCCAAGATATCAAGGACAAGTTTCTGGAGTTATAGACTGGTTGACCTCAGGAGAAGATACATTGTCCTCATGACACCCTTCCCAACCGAATTACTGATTGCACCCTGGTGAGATGGGATATAATGTCATACTAATAAGTGGACTTGTACTGCCAAGTTCTCTGTAAATTTGACTGAGTATTGTAGTCACTGAAATAAGATCACATTCCCTCTCAATCTGTGAAGCTTAATTTCATTTTCTCATCCCCTTCTAGGTGCTTCACATATTTTGTCAAGCAGTGTATTTTCATTATTTTCCAAAAATTAAATCAGCAGAATATTTATGTTAAACCACAGTAGATTAATCTATATTTAACAATTTCAAGGATGTTGATAGGTAGTGGGTAGTGTGTCACAAAAAACTTATTTCATTTTCGAATTCAGCACCCACCACTTGTCAAAGACACCATTCACATAACTTCTCACGTTCTTCTGGCTCTGAGTTGACTTTAGTCTTCCGAGGTTTTTGTCTAGATGAGTGTGTCCAACTGGTGAAATATTTCAGCATGGTACAAGACCAAAATGTTACGCCATCAGACACAATTATGTTGCCGAAAAGACAGAAAGATTAGAGTCACCTACGCATGCTTTGCAACCAAAAATTTTTTTGCCAGTGTGTACCTGATAAATTGATCAGTGGAACATGTTATTTCAGAACTTTGAGAATTGCTGAGAGGAGAAGGGTGTTCACAAATGGAACACACCATGCTTGGCATAAAAATATTTGCAATTGAATGCATCTAGTAAGAGGCTACTTCTACAGCTAGTTACCAGAAGCAGTCATTCTGACCAAGGCATCATCCATTCTGTCTCAGTGATTTATGATGTGTTCCCAAGATTATTTTTTAAGGTAAATTCATACAAGAGACATTGGCGCAGAATAAATATGTTTAGAGTTGAAACATCTACCAGCAGAACAAGATAGTCCAGCATGGAGAAAGCTGTGGAAATTACGTTACAATTGTGACGTCAACAAGTATGAACGACACGTCTTCACCATCGCAAGTTCATGACTCTGTTAACCTAACGGCCCATGCCATTTTGCTTGTTCAGTTGGCTGTATGACTTGTTGTAATGTGGATGATTGTAATGAAATACAACAAGTCTTACAGAAATGAGTGTGTTTCCTTGGGCTACAACCCAGCAGAAATCCCACACAATCATTTCAAGAAGTCCATAAAACATTAGAAGGTACACAGGCACATTGAAGGAAGAATGAGCATTTAATATCCAAATGGGAAGATGAGTGGACTAATGTGTAGTGCTTAACAATGCCAGTCACGGAAACTGAACAGGTACATCTTGATGGATACAAGTTAATATCATATGACTGCAGAACCAATAAGAGGACAGGAAGGTTGTTGAATATTGCATTGAGCCTATCTGTGAGTGCAGTGCCACAATACTAGATCTACATGGACACAGAATTTCAGTACTGACATTTCCAGGCCACCATCCTGGTGTTTTGTAAGCTTCAGAAAGTGACTAGAAACAGTTTGAATAAGTTTACTAAGACCTAACTGAAAAATAATTGTTTGAAGGGACATCAATGTTGATTTTTCTGTGGAACAATACTGATCTAGTATACCTCAAGTTGTTAACATCCAGTTTTGGAGTATTTGGAACAGCAAATTTCCCTGTGAATATTGAAGAGCATAGTACAACAGTCATTGGAAATTGTTTATAGACTTACCTACCATCAATAATTTAGCTGTAAAGAGGTGATTGTTTTTTTACTGATCTGACAATGATGTTCAAATGTTAAAAATAATATATGGTAACAAAATCAATTCAGATCATAAAAAGATATTGTCTCATATCATAATAATTCATACTTCTCTGAGACATTATGGGAAGATTGATGGAAAGAGATGTATAAAATAGACACTGTAGATGGAAAATAGTACTCTTTCTTAAATATATTTCTACGGAACTTTGAATCCCATTTTATATCAGTCTGAACATGTGTAAAAATGAACTGAAGCTATGACAAGGTATGAATAATTCTTCACTTTAAAGTAACTTGTGCTAGGAAAAGCTAGTTCTACATAATGTAGAGGACAATCTATAGTCAACAATTGATGAATAATAAGACACATCAAAAATGAGAATGGAAACAATTAGGGAATATCATTAAAAAATCAGAAACAAACAAACAAACATGGTGTTGCAAATGAAACTAAGCCCCCAGAAAATAGCACTGGCAGAAATGGTGACCAACTCAAGTCACTGACCACACTATGCGACAACTGTTTCTTGTCAGCTGGAGCAAAAATTTCTCCCACTAACAAATAAACAAACAGGGAAGTATTACATTTACTGTGGCATACATTGCATACACGATCAACAGTGACTAGTTTCAATAATACTATTCCTAAAGAGGTGATAGTATTTATCAGGTCCTTAAAAAAAGGTACTAATTTGCCTGACAATAATGATATTTCTAGTAGAATATTAAAATCTTGCACAGGCTTGACAGGACTATCATTAAGCTATCTTTGTATTCCATCAATGACCCAGGACATATTTCTTGACAGGCTTAAATATGCTGCAGTAAATCTTGATATAAGCAAACCACCTCTACATACAGACCTATTCCACTGCTCCCAGTCTTCTCAGAAGTCTTTGAGAAAGAACCCTGTGATAAAATATTGACTATTTTTCAGAGCAGAAATTACTAATGCCTCATGATACAGTTTTTGTACGGGATTCTTCACTGAGAAAGCAATACAAGACCTCATAAAAGATGTGCTGGAATAGCCACAGAAGAAAAAATTATGCTGTTGGTATATTCTAAGAATTTTCCAAAACTTTTGAATGTGTGGACCAAAAAAATCTTCTTGGCCAGCTAAAATGGTTATGGTATTAATGGTATCCCTCTAGCATTGGTGGAGCTGTACTTTCATGGCAGAAAGCAGATGGTCAGGTTCACAAATATTCAGAGAATTAAACTAATCTCAGAATAGGAACTCATAACATGGGCTTAAAAAGGATCCATAATATGTCTGCTCATGTTCTTAACCTGTGAAAATAATCCCTGTATGATTTTAAAGGACCTTTAAAAAACTATAGCGTCTGGTGATGGCACGTGCTTTCTGATCAATGACCCAAACTCAATCTTACTAGACGTAGCTCAGAAGACAGTCGGAAAGATCTATAACTGTTTCACACCATACTGTTTATGTCTTAATCTCACTAAGTCACATATTATGCAGAACTACTAGCATGAGAAGCAGATATACTAATTGTCATGCAGTGTGAAATATTCCTTAGGGAACAACTGGATGACAACTGAAAATGTAATCAACAATACAATGGATAGGATAATTGAACAATACAAAAGTCCAAGATGAAATGTCAACAATACAAGGAGAAAATAGATTGCCATACACTGAAAAGATGGCAAGTTTGGCTGCAGACAGATACAACAAAAGGACACTTATGAGCTGTGAATGTCAGGACCTTTCTATATTAATGTTCAGTCATTTTTCCCAACTGGTATAGGGAATTTCTCTGACCTCCTGAAAGGGGGCAGAGCAAAAGGTTTTGAAAGGTGGGTCACCACAAGAGAGCTAGGACAAGGCCACTACAGTGAGTTGGTTCTTTTTTGTGAACATGAACATGAACATGAACATGAACAAGGAAGCAAGGGCTGCATAGCAACGGTACATATTTAATGGTAGAGTACCTATTGAGGAAACAGAAGTGGTCTATACATCAGCAAGGAAGGATCCTAAGCAAATTTATGTTGACTGACATTCCTTGCCTATACAGAATCTGTGGTGCCTACAGCAACCTTATGTAGCAGCCATCATTAAATGAACTTAGGACTGTACTTGTTTTGCGAGGCACTGGTCATGCCGGCATGGAAGTCACCCTCGCACAGATATAATAAGAGTGTGTAAACTCATGAGGGCCTGCTGGTGACTATTTATGTATTGGGCAATCTTAATTTTGATACTAAATAAATATAGTATTACCTAGTCAACATTTGGCCATATGCAATAGTATTCCCTAAGGTCTTTTCTACAGATTTTGTGATTAGTAGTCAAGAAAGTTTAAAAAAAATTATTAAAAATCTGTTATGGCGTTTTGGTCATATTGATTAGTTCAGCTGTCTTTCAGCAGTATGTAATATGATAAATTACTTATGAAACCAGCTGATTTCACATTTAATGAAAACTCACTTAAACAAATATTCTTTTTGAAAATTATTGTTACTGTTGCCATTTTAGCACTAAATCAGAATTATATATTAATACCTTCTGCTGCTGACGGGCATTGGTATATATCAACGGGGACAGGTGAAAATGTGTGTCCTGACCGGGACTCAAACCCGGGATCTCCTGCTTACATGGCAGATGCTCTATCCATCTAAGCCACCAAGGGCACAGAGGATAGTGAGACTGCAGGGACTATCCCACGCACACCTTCCGCAAGACCCACATTCTCACCTTATATGTCCACACACTACATTCATAGTGTCCTAGTGCCCCTACCCAACACACTCATTACTCATTGAAGACATTCTTATCAAGTCCTGTAAGAGTTCGGGTGATATGTGTGCATCTGCACAGAAGAAGTAGGTCAAGGACGGTATAGCCAGAACTATATACTTATATGGATATGGTGTCTGTTCTTTCGGACATGTCCAAAAGAACAGACACCATATCCATGTAAATACCGAATATTTTAGCACTTTGTCTGCTTTTGATAGTTCAACAGTGACTACTCATTATAAGCCACTGCTAAGATTGTCAGCGTACTGTTTAACATGCCTTAAGGAATATTTTAGTAAAAGATGTAATTGTCATTTTGCTGTTTTGCCATATCTCACAATTTCATTTAAATGTGACTACTCATCAGTACTAAATACAATCGGTATTTATGCTATTAAGTCACTGCTGAGGTTGGTGAAGAACTTTTTAACTTTTGCTAAAGAAAATTTTATTAAAAGTTATTTTGACATTATGCTGTTACATTGTATTCCACAATGTAATTTAACCATGTCTACCCATTAGTATTGAAGCTGATAAGTCATTGCTGACGCTTCTTAAGTACTATTTGTCATGCCTCAAGGAAATTTTTGTTAATAGCTGTTGTTGTCATGTAGCTGCTGTGTGGTATTCCACAATTTAAATTAATGGTATCTACCCATCAGTATTTAAGCTGATAAGTTACTTCCAAGGTTGGTTGCTAAAGTATTATTTACCCCGCTTTAAGGAAAATTCCCTCCCCCCTTCTGAACCATGGACCTTGCCGTTGGTGTGGAGGCATGCGTGCCTCAGCAATACAGATAGCCGTACCGTAGGTGCAACCACAATGGAGGGGTATCTGTTGAGAGGCCAGACAAACGTGTGGTTCCTGAAGAGGGGCAGCAGCCTCTTCAGTAGTTGCAAGGGCAGCAGTCTGGATGATTGACTGATCTGGCCATGTAACAATAACCAAAACGGCCTTGCTGTGCTGGTACTGTGAACGGCTGAAAGCAAGGGGAAACTACAGCCGTAATTTTTCCTGAGGGCATGCAGCTTTACTGTATGATTAAATGATGATGGCGTCCTCTTGGGTAAAATATTCCGGAGGTAAAATAGTCCCCCATTCAGATCTCCGGGCGGGGACTACTCAAGAGGATGTCGTTATCAGGAGAAAGAAAACTGGCATGGTATGGATCGGAGCGTGGAATGTCAGATCCCTTAATCGGGCAGGTAGGTTAGAAAATTTAAAAAGGGAAATTGATAGATTGAAGTTAGATGCAATGGGAATTAGTGAAATTCGGTGGCAGGAGGAACAAGACTTTTGGTCAGGTGAATACAGGGTTATAAATACAAAATCAAATAGGGGTAATGCAGCAGTAGGTTTAATAAAGAATAAAAAAATAGGAGTGTGGGTAAGCTATTACCAACAGCATAGTGCACGCATTATTGTGGCCAAGATAGACACAAAGCCCATGCCTACTACAGTAGTACAAGTTTATATGCCAACTAGCTGTGCAGATGATGAATAAATTGATGAAATGTATGATGAGATAAAAGAAATTATTCTGGTAGTGAAGGGAGACGAACATTTAATAGTCATGGGTGACTGGAATTTGAGAGTAGGAAAAGGGAGAGAAGGAAACATAGTGGGCGAAATGGATTGGGGAACAGAAATGCAAGTGGAAGCCGCCTGGTAGAATTTTGCACAGAGCATAACTTAATCATAGCCAACACTTGGTTCAAGAATCTTAAAAGAAGGTTATATACATGGAGGAATCCTGGAGATACTAGAAGATATCAGATAGATTATATAATGGTAAGACAGAGATTTAGGAACCAGGTTTTAAATTGTAAGACATTTCCAGGGGCAGATGTGGACTCTGACCACAATCTATTGGTTATGACCTGTAGATTAAAACTGAAGAAACTGCAAAAAGGTGGGAATTTGAGGAGATGGAACCCGGATTAACTGACTAAACCAGAGGTTTTTCAGAGTTTCAGGGAGAGCATAAGGGAACAATTGACAGGAATGGGGGAAAGAAATACAGTAGAAGAAGAATGAGTAGCTCTGAGGGATGAACCAGTGAAGGCAGCAGAGGATCAAGTAGGTAAAAAGATGAGGGCTAGTAGATATCCTTGGGTAACAGAAGAAATATTGAATATAGTTGATGAAAGAAGAAAATATAAAAACACAGTAACTGAAGCAGCAAAAAGGAATACAAACGTCTCAAAAATGAGATCAACAGGAAGTGCAAAATGGCTAAGCAGGGATGGCTAGAGGACAAATGTAAGGATGTACAGGCTTGTCTCACTAGGGGTAAGATAGATACTGCCTACAGGAAAATTAAAGAGACCTTCGGAGGGAAGAGAACCACTTGTATGAATATCAAGAGCGCAGATGGCAACCCAGTTCTAATCAAAGAAGGGAAAGCAGAAAGGTGGAAGGAGTATATAGAGGATCACTACAAGGGCAATGTACTTGAGGACAATATTATGGAAATGGAAGAGGATGTAGATGAAGATGAAATGGGAAATATGATACTGCGTGAAGAGTTTGAAAGAGCACTGAAAGACCTGAGTCAGAACAAAGCCCTGGGAGTAGACAACATTCCATTAGAACTACTGACGGCCTTGGGAGAGCCAGTCCTGACAAAACCCCTCATACTTCAAGAATAATGTAATAATTCCAATCCCAAAAAAAGCAGGTGTTGACAGATGTGAAAATCACCAAACTATCAGTTTAATAAGTCACAGCTGCAAAATACTAATGCGAATTCTTTACAGACCAATGAAAAAACTTGTAGAAGCCGACCTCGGGGAAGATCAGTTTGGATTCCGCCGAAATATTGGAACATGTGAAGCAATACCGACTCTATGACTTATCTTAGAAAATAGATTAAGGAAAGGCAAACCTACATTTCTAGCATTTGTAGACTTAGAGACAGCTTTTGACAATGTTGATTGGAATACTGTCTTTCAAATTCTAAAGGTGGCAGGGGTAAAATACAGGGAGCGAAAGGCTATTTACAATTTGTACAGAAACCAGATGGCAGTTATAAGTGTCGAGGGACATGAAAGGGAAGCAGTGCTTGGGATGGGAGTAAGACAGGGTTGTAGCCTCTCCCCGATGTTATTCAATCTGTATATTGAGCAAGCAGTAAAGGAAACAAAAGAAAAATTCGGAGTAGGTATTAAAACCCGTGGAGAAGAAATAAAAACTTTGAGGTTCACCGATGACATTGTAATTCTGTCAGAGACAGCAAAGGACTTGGAAAAGCAGTTGAATGGAATGGACAGTGTATTGAAAGGAGGATATAAGATGAACATCAACATAAGCAAAACAAGGATAATGGAATGTAGTCGAATTAAGTCGGGTGATGCTGAGGGAATTAGATTAGGAAATGAGACACTTAAAGTAGTAAAGTATTTGTATGGAGTGTAGCCATGTATGGAAGTGAAACGTGGACGATAAATTGTTTGGACAAGAAGAGAATAGCAGCTTTTGAAATGTGGTGCTACAGAAGAATGCTGAGGATTAGAAGGGTAGATCACATAACTAATGAGGAGGTACTGAATAGGACTGGGGAGAAGAGAAGTTTGTGGCACAACTTGACCAGAAGAAGGGATCGGTTGGTAGGACATGTTCTGAGGCATCAAGGGCTCACCAATTTAGTATTGGAGGGCAGCGTGGAGGGTAAAAATCATAGAGGGAGACCAAGAGATGAATACACTAAACAGATTCAGAAGGATGTAGTTTGCAGTAGGTTCTGGGAGATGAAGAGGCTTGCACAGGATAGAGTAGCATGGAGAGCTGCATCAAACCAGTCTCAGGACTGAAGACCACAACAAAAACAACAAGGAAAATTTTGTGAAGAGTTTGCAGTGCTATGTGGCTTTATGCTTAATTATAGACTTGCTATTTTATTAGCTGATTTGTTTTCACCACATAATGCTCGCGGTTTATGTCCTTCTTCATTGCTGAGTGACGTGTCACTTTTCGTCCTGATGCCGCAACTCTTCCTTTTCTATATCTTTATTACTTTTATCAATATAAATGATGAACTGTTGGTTTTGCTGTTTAACACTTTTTAATAACTGTGGAAGTATTATAGGCATCGGGTCCCACCTAATTTGTCACCCGCCTGTACGTTTTTCATGAACCTTGCAAGTCTTGATTGATCTGTTTACAAAGAGAAAGCAGAATATCTCTTCCTCGTGGCCCAGGCTCTTCCATGGCTCGTGGTAGTTTGCAGCATTTGTTTTATTCCTTGCCCACTTGCCACTACGTAGAACTTTCGTGGTGATCGTTGGGCAACGTCTTCCACGTTATCTGCAACATAAATAAACTTTCTTCCCACAGTATTTCTGAAAACCCAAAAACAAACTTAATGAACATAATAATAATAACTGTTCTTACAATTATTCGTATAAGTCTTGGTCGATTTAATGAGGGGTGCGACAGGCCTAAGCCTTGTGACACCACACACCCCCACTGTAGACCAGACTTATGCGAATTATTCTCGTTTTGTACATTTTATTTGATAAAACATTCACATAAACTTTAAATGTTCCTTTCTATTTTAATCCTCCCTATTTAATTAATATTTCATCACTATTCTTGGTATTATTAATATAAATTCACTTCATTCTTTTTACTTTAATATTCATATTTCGTTTATATCCATTGATATACCTTATTTCATTATATCAATAGCAATGACAAATTATAGTGAATAGATGACAAAGTTATCTGAAGGGATTCTCATTTATTCTTCAGTATTTACTGAATTTTTGGTATTTGCTTAGTACAAATTTTTACATATATATATATCCAAATATTTACCCTCATATTAACTATATAAGTGTCTATGTATGTATGTAGCGTGTCTGTGTGTGAATGTTTGTACTGTGTAATACAAATGTGTGTAACTCTAATTATACCAAACAATCACCCCTAGAAAGTAATATGTTGTCGTTGTTGTCTTCAGTCCTAAGACTGGTTTGATGCAGCTCTCCATGCTACTCTATCCTGTGCAGGCTTCTTCATCTCCTCGTACTTACTGCAACCTACATCCTTCTTAATCTGCTTGGTGTATTCATCTCTTGGTCTCCCTCTATGATTTTTACCCTCCAAGCTGCCCTCCAATGCTAAATGGGTGATCCCTTGATGCCTCAGAGCATGTCCTACCAACCGGTCCCTTCTTCTTGTCAAGATGTGCCACAAACTCCTCTTCTCCCCAATTCTGTTCAATACTTCCTCATTAGTTATGTGATCTACCGATATAATCTTCAGCATTCTTCTGTAGCACCACATTTCGAAAGCTTCTATTCTCTTCGTGTCCAAACTATTTATCGTCCATGTTCCACTTCCATACATGGCTACACTCCATACAAATACTTTCAGAAATGACTTCCTGACACTTATATCTATACTCGATGTTAACAAATTTCTCTTCTTCAGAAATGCTTTCCTTGCCATTGCCAGTTTACATTTTATATCCTCTCTACTTCGACCATCATCAGTTATTTTGCTCCCCAAATAGCAAAACTCCTTTACTACTTTAAGTGTCTCATTTCCTAATCTAATTCCCTCAGCATCACCCGACTTAATTCGACTACATTCCATTATCCTCGTTTTGCTTTTGTTGATGTTCATCTTATATCTTCCGTTCAAGACACTGTCCATTCCATTCAACAGCTCTTCCAAGTTCTTTTACTGTCCCTGACAGAATTACAATGTCCTCGGAGAACCTCAACGTTTTTATTTCTTCTCCATGTACTTTAATACCTACTCCGAATTATTCTTTTGTTTCCTTTACTGCTTGCTCAATATATAGATTGAATAATGTCGGGGACAGCCTACAACCCTGTCTCACCCCCTTCCCAACCACTGCTTCCCTTTCATGCCCCTCGACTCTTATAACTGCCATCTGGTATCTGTACAAATTGTAAATAGCCTTTCGCTCCCTGTATTTTACCCCTGCCACCTTTAGAATTTGAAAGAGAGTATTCCAATCAACATTGTCAAAAGCTTTCTCTAAGTCTACAAATGCTAGAAATGTAGGTTTGCCTTTCCTTAATCTATTTTCTAAGATAAGTCATAGAGTCGGTATTGCTTCACGTGTTCCAATATTTCGGCGGAATCCAAACTGATCTTCCCCGAGGTCGGCTTCTACAAGTTTTTTCATTCGTCTGTAAAGAATTCGCGTTAGTATTTTGCAGCTGTGACTTATTAAACTGATAGTTTGGTGATTTTCACATCTGTCAACACCTGCTTTTTTGGGATTGGAATTATTATATTATTCATGAAGTCTGAGGGGTTTTGTCAGGACTGGCTCTCCCAAGGCCGTCAGTAGTTCTAATGGAATGTTGTCTACCAGTGCTCTTTCAAACTCTTCAAGCAGTATCATATTTCCCATTTCATCTTCATCTACATCCTCTTCCATTTCCATAATATTGTCCTCAAGTACATCGCCCTTGTAGAGATCCTCTATATACTCCTTCCACCTTTCTGCTTTCCCTTCTTTGATTAGAACTGGGTTTCCATCTGAGCTCTTGATATTCATACAAGTGGCTCTCTTTTCTCCAAGGCCTCTTTAATTTTCCTGTAGGTAGTATCTATTTTACCCCTAGTGAGATAAGCCTCTACATCCTTACATTTGTCCTCTATTCATCCCTGCTTAGCCATTTTGCACTTCCTGTCGATCTCATTTTTGAGACGTTTGTATTCCTTTTTGCTGCTTCAGTTACTGTGTTTTTATATTTTCTTCTTTCATCAATTAAATTCAATATTTCTTCTGTTACCCAAGGATATCTACTAGCCCTCATCTTTTTACCTACTTGATCCTCTGCTGCCTTCACTGTTTCATCCCTCAGAGCTACCCATTCTTCTTCTACTGTATTTCTTTCCCCCATTCCTGTCAATTGTTCCCATATGCTCTCCCTGAAACTCTGAAAAACCTCTGGTTTAGTCAGTTAATCCGGGTCCCATCTCCTCAAATTCCCACCTTTTTGCAGTTTCTTCAGTTTTAATCTACAGGTCATAACCAATAGATTGTGGTCAGAGTCCACATCTGCCCCTGGAAATGTCTTACAATTTAAAACCTGGTTCCTAAATCTCTGTCTTACCATTATATAATCTATCTGATATCTTCTAGTATCTCCAGGATTCCTCCATGTATATAACCTTCTTTTAAGATTCTTGAACCAAGTGTTGGCTATGATTAAGTTATGCTCGGTGCAAAATTCTACCAGGCGGCTTCCTCTTGCATTTCTGTTCCCCAATCCATATTCGCCCACTATGTTTCCTTCTCTCCCTTTTCCTACTCTCGAATTCCAGTCACCCATGACTATTAAATGTTCGTCTCCCTTCACTACCTGAATAATTTCTTTTATCTCATCATACATTTCATCAATTTATTCATCATCTGCACAGCTAGTTGGCATATAAACTTGTACTACTGTAGTAGGCATGGGCTTTGTGTCTATCTTGGCCACAATAATGCGTTCACTATGCTGTTGGTAGTAGCTTACCCGCACTCCTATTTTTTTATTCTTTATTAAACCTGTTCCTGCATTACACCTATTTGATTTTGTATTTATAACCCTGTATTCACCTGACCAAAAGTCTTGTTCCTCCTGCCACCGAACTTCACTAATTCCCACTGCATCTAACTTCAACCTATCAATTTCCCTTTTTAAATTTTTTAACCTACCTGCCCGATTAAGGGATCCGACATTCCACGCTCCGATCCGTAGCACGCCAGTTTTCTTTCTCCTGATAACGACGTCCTCTTGAGTAGTCCCCGCCCAGAGATCTGAATGGGGGACTATTTTACCTCCGGAATATTTTACCAAAGAAGACGTCGTCATCATTTAACCATACAGTAAAGCTGCATGCCCTCGGGAAAAATTACGGCTGTAGTTTCCCCTTGCTTTCAGCCGTTCGCAGTACCAGCACAGCAAGGCCGTTGTGGTTGTCAATACCAAAACAAAACAAGATTGAAAATTCACATTAAAAATTCAGTAATAGTTACATTTTTTTCCCAGGTATCTTTATATGTTAATAACCTTATGGTTAATCAAGGTTGTCAAGATTATCTTCAAAAACAGAACTTTGAAGAATATTCCATTTTATATTTTGTGTTCATTTGTATTTGTTGTGTTTTACTCATTATATAACAAATACTCCTTTTTCTCATGACTACTTTGTTTTTCCTATTTGTATTATAATAAAATTATATTTTCATATATTTTGTAGATTCATGTTGTTAGGTTAACAGAAAACTAGTTTATACAGGTGGGTTTGTAACCAGTTGTACAACATTTCAGAGAGTTCATAATAACTCGTACATTTCTGTATAACAGTTAGTTTTCCTCTAGTAAATCACACTAAACTTGGAACAGCATTGTCAGATCAATTTCAAACTATACAAATTCATTCGGATATTCAAACACCAAGCATTTTCAACATATTAAATTATATCTATTTTTGATATGTTTGAATGTACAGAGATTTTGAGGATAAGGTACGTAAATCATATCTCACCAAAGAGCCTTCTCGCCCTTAAGTTTTTATTCTTCATCTGATTTGAAGGTAGATTGACTACAACATTGCATAATCCCATATCCTTCTTGCCACCGTAGTATACCAAAAAGGAATGGCCGTAACTCAGGGAACTTCACCTAATGGTTGAGTAGAACCCAATAAATGCTAACATTTAAGGACCCCGCCTTCATGGTCGTGTAAGTCCTCATAACACCTTCGGACTAGGGAACCTCCCCTTTTTCTTTGGCTGCGTAGAACCCTATCCTTCTCATTTCCCCCACTTCCATCCTAATATCTAATACAATTTTGTATGTTTTGTCTACCTGTAAATCTTGAATATTTTTATGCTTTTGTGTGAACTTAAACAACTTTTCTTAATATCAGTACCTATCCTTATCTAAGTTTGTGCTCAGTGCTTTGCTAATACGTTTACAAATTTGCGTGTTCCTGTTCTCTATCACTTACTAATATTCTTTACTTCTCCCCCACTATTTTTTCCCTAGAAAGCAGGATATTATTACGGCGAATGTTAAGCTCTCTATATCTTGAAGTCCAAGTTCTCTAATGTGTTGTCATGTTCTGTTTTTTAAATATATTAATATTAATCTCCTGAATAATAAAAATACACTAATAAAAGAAATAAAACCCATCCCCTAGTCAGTACACGACTTACAAAAGTATAAAAAAATTCTGTCACTATACTTGTGGTATAAATCGTTTAATATGTTCCACATTATACAAGCCTATATCTCTGTTGTTTTGTACATCTCGTAAATATCCTGCTTTTGAATATGGCATCTGTGTTATTTCGTAAGGTCCTTCAAATTTCTTACAAAACTTCGCTTTGCGCTTATCTATAGTGGAACTATGTGGATGTGTGTGCACTAAAACCTTATCTCCTATTTGGCACTTAGGTGTAGTTTTTCCCTCATAACGTTTTGTTAATCTCTTATTTGAGTTGTCTAATAGCCGCTGTAATACCTGATCATTAGTATATAATTACTGACTTGAAGCATGTTGCGGCCAATGGAAGTATTTTAATAAGGGTTCTCCAACAAATGTTCCAGTTACTAATTCAATTGTAACTAATCCTGTAGCTAAATGTGGTAATTCATTTAAAATTAGTTCTAAATCTGGAACTACTATTGCCCACTTGGTATATTTTTCTGCGCAATAGGTATGAAAGAATCTGCCTAACTCTTTCTTAACCCTCTATGCATTATTTGATTCTGGATGGTATTTCGAAATTTTGATTTGTTTAATTTCTTCCGAAATAAGAAACTGTTGAAAAGTGTTGCTGGTGAACTGTGTCCCATTATCAGAAAGTATATGTTTTGGTTTTCCTACTTATACAAAATATTTTTGTAATGTTGCAATGACTGTGTCTGTATTTGCTGATATAATTGGGAAAAGTTTGACATATTTGGACCAGCAGTCTAAAACGACTAAAATATACTTAAGCAATGTGTACGTATGCATTGACTTACCTTCTTTCACTTTTTGACATATTTCACAGCTTCGTATAATGACAGTCACTTTTCTAGACATGTTTGGAAAATAATAAAATCTGTTGATATGTTTGATACATTTTTGTATACTGAAGTGTCCATATCCTCTGTGTATATAATATATAAAATCTTTAGTAACTGTATTGGGAATGCATAAACACCAATGATTTGAAGATGTGTCTTTATGCCAAAATAGTACATTATCAGTCCATAGTCATTGATTGTTGATTGGTTGAGGTAGTTTATCATGTAATTTTGCTCATAATATTGGTCCAAAATAATCGTCTTTGTGTATTTCATCCTTAATTCATTGTTGTAATAAATGTTCATCTTTCTTTTATTTGTATCTCTAAAAATTCTTTTTTGTTCCTCTAATTGACTTTCCTCAGTCATGCCTATTGGTAATCTGGAGAGAGCATCAGAAATTACGTTGTACTTACCATGTATATAATGTATTTTCATATCATATTCTTGAAGAAATATTGCCCACCTCATGAGTCTACTATTTAATAATTTACTTTCCATAAGGAATTGTAATGCTTGGTGATCGGTGTATACATGGAATGTTCTCCCTCCTAACAAGTAATAAAATTTTTTAATAGACCACACGAGTGCTAATAATTCCTTCTCAGTAGTAGTGTAGTTAATTTCATGCTTCGTGAGAGCTCTGCTAGCATATGCAATTGTATAATGATTTTCATTAGAAGTCTCCTGGAATTCACCTTGAAAAATTTCAGCTCCTAACCCGTAATTCGAAACATCCGTTGATAGGCAAAAAGGTAAGTCAAACCTAGGATGTTGTAATATATTTGATGTTAATAACACTTGTTTAATTTCTGCAAATGCTTCTCTCTGTTCCCTAGTCCATTCCCTTTTTGTTTTTGATTTTAATAACTTGAGCAAATGTGGGTTATTCAAGCACTGTCCTTTTCTAAACCTTCTATAAAAACCTAACAAACCCATGAAAGATTTTAATTGTTTAGTGTTATGTGGTTCCGGGCAATCTTTAATAGCCTGTATTCGCTGTGGGTCAAGTGCTATACCAGTTGGTGTGACCACGTATCCCAGATAATTTACTTGTTCTCTGGCAAAAAATGATTTTGCTAACTTGATAGTAATTCCTCGTATTTGTAATCTGTGTAGGGTACGTTCGAGTAAGTTTAAATGAGCTTGCCATGTTGAGTATGCCTGTACAACTTACTGACCAGAAACCGTCAGTGATGCTGTCCTCATCTGCTAGGTGTCTCTTGCTGGTGTGAAGGTGAATTTGAAATTTTTACAAAGTACTTCCTCATTCTATGCTCAGTTACTTCGGGTTAATGCACATCTTGATCCTATCAGTGACCACATATGTGATGTGTTGCAGATTACAGGTGGTCAGGAAAAAGTTTCTATTATCAAACAAATATGGAGAAGTGTCGGAGAATTATGACACCATTTTAATTTACTTGAAGAAGTGAAGATTTTTGAAACTTCTATAAGCCAGCATAGTGGTTCAAGGTGATGGGTGGTGGTGATGTTGACTTATGGCACCGGTTTAGTTGTTTGCCTAATCCCCTCACAGCTTTTCTGCAAGGTATTCATGAGTTATCTATTGGTAGCAATTCTCAGATTATTCATGTGTTATATTTGTTGGTAGAAATGCAGCAGTTTCTAGTTTACTTAGGTGTCTGATGTTTTGATTCAACTTTCATTGACTAGCTAGGAGCCATTTGCATAATATTGTGGAATGTGTAGTCAGGGATGAATCAAACAATGGAAAATACAGGATAGAATGTAACAATATTGAATAGGAGAGTTGCTACTCACCATATAGCAGAGATGCCGTGTCACAACTCAGCATCTTCACAATATGATTAGGTATGAAAGTACCTTGAAAGACAAAACTGAAGGGAGTAATCTTTCATTAATATCATATGAGTGGTATTGAAGTGTTAAGGAAATACATAATTTTGGTCAGTTACAGACTGTTTATGACAAGCTTATTAATGTTACTGGGCAGAGCCTACCCTTGTTAGAAAACTTATGGGTTGCTCAACTATTGGACATTTTTTGTGGCCTTTTCATATGATTATTACAAAACATCTCCCTGTGGACATTTTGCTGGGAAGTGATTTTTTCTTTAAAACTCTGTGTCTTTTGGATTATTCCATTAGTAGAATATCATTTAGATTCTGCCTTGGAAGGACATATACTTTGTGTAGGCATCCTTCTAAACTCAAAGTTAATAATGCAATAGTCAGTGAATCCCAATTTCATGTAGCACATTCTCCTCTGCCAGGTAAACCAGCTGTTGGAACTGATTGGTTATTTTCTTAACGTCTTAACTTAGTATCTTGGTCTAACAAGTAAAATTGAATATGAGATTGAGTTGATGGATAAAATTCCCATCAGGCATTCTCTTTATCGTTTATCTCCACATAAGATGCAAGAATTAAGAAAAATTATTAACAAATTACTTGCTGATGGAGTGATTAGCAAATATATATCACCCTATTCCTCTCTGATGTTATTAGTTGCTCGGGGCAAGGGAAGGGGTTATAGGCCAGTAGCTGACTACCAAATCCTCAATCACAAGGTAATGTTGTAGTCTGTACCCCTGCCTGCCCTCTATACACGTTTCATGTGGTTTTCTAGCATCCGGTATTTTACATTCCATGACTTGAATCAGACATACCGTAAGATACCTTAGCAGCAAAATCTAAATATATGACAGATTATAAGTTCTTTGAATACAATAGGGTCCCATTCAGATTGTCAACTGGTGCTACTGTTTTGTCTCATTTATTGGATAATGTTCTGGGTGAACTCAAGTGTAAATGTGTATATAAATATTTATATGATGTAGTTATTTACAATGAATCCTTTACCCAGCACTTCCCTTAGCTTCTCAGTTAGGCACTTAAGGGGAAGCCAAAACCAGGTATCAGACACCTTAAGATGAGTTTTTGTGCAGGGCCAAGAGGAAGAAGAGTCACTACAGGCAGAAGGAGAACCTGAGTTTTGAATTACTTTGTTGACTGAGATTATCCATTCTGTTCTGGAATCTCAGGGAGAAACAAGATCAGGATGCTAGGACTGCCGATATTATGAAGCAATCGTATCACGGGGTGAATGTTCCAAGTTATTGTCTAAATAAAGGGATAGCTTGCTATCACACCAGATGTGATGGAGAACTTTGAAATTTGCATTCTACAAAAGCCAGTCCCTCCTATATGTCATTATTTTCATTCATCCCTGTGTGATGGTCATTTGGAAATCTTCAAGACAGTAATAAATGCAGTCAAACTGCAGTTTAATTTATATTAGCCAACCTTTGTCACCCTCACTGAATCTGTGGTGCCAACAGCAACATTATGTAATGGCCAGCATTAAACAGACTTAGGACTGCACTTGCTTTGCAAGGGGTCGGTAGCGCTACTGTGGAAGTAGCTCGGCGAGACGTAATGAGTGTGTGTGAACCTGTGAGGGCTATTGGTCAATATTTATGTAAAGGCTCATCTTAAATTTGAATCTGATACATTACTCCTGAAATTAACTGATTTTACATTTAATGAAAACTCACTCATCAAATATTCTTTTTAAAAATTATTATGATTGGTAATTTAACAGTGACTACTTATTATAAGTCACTGCTGAGGTTGATGGAGACCTATTTACCTTTCCCTAAGGAAAATTTTATTAAAAGTTATTTTGTCATTTTGTTGTTATCTTGTACTCTACCGTGTAATTTAACTGTGACTACTCTTCAGTGCAGATACAGAAAAACATCATGGAGGGGGTGCTAAAGATAACTTGAGCTACCTTTGCTTTTACCATAACAAAAAATAATCAAGTCACATGCAAAGTTTAAGAAAGTTTTATTTAAACTGATTGTACACATATACTAGACAATGTCAGTGCACTTGCTACAACTAGGACGTTTTACTTATTCATTCTTCAGTCTGAATATTTCTGCTTCTGAATGTAAACTAGCTTCCTATTTGGTGAATAGTCCATATTTTTAACACTACTTATCAAAGGTTCTCTGTACAAGAAAACAAATGCCAGACAGAATAATGTATCGAGTTCACTAGAATGGCCACAACATTTCTCGTAGGGATGTGTTAGCTAACTATGTGACAGACTGAAATGTATAAAGTACGATGACATGGATGCCCGTGATACATAGGAAAGTACAATACTCGGTAACTATATTCAGTCCAGTCGACTGACGAAAGAAATGAGTGAATAGCACGCGGGCTGACTGGCGGGGATGGCACAGATGGCAATGCAGGCAGCCCCACGAGGTAGGGGCGCTCGCCCCGTGCAGGCCCCCTATGTATCTGCCACTGCTACCTGTTAATATTGAAGCTGATAAGTCGTGCCAAGGCTCCGGAAGTACAATTCGTTGTGCTTCGAGGAAAATTTTGTTAATAGTTATTACTGTCATGTGGCTGCTGTGTAGTATTCCACAGTTTAATTTAATGAGAACCACTCATTAGTATTTAAACTGATAAGCTACTGCTGAAGTTGGTCATTGAAATATTATTTAACCTGCTTTAAGGAAAATGTTGTTAAGAGTTATTATTGTCATATAGCTGCTGTGTTGTATTCCACAATTGAATTTAACAATGACTACTCATTAGTGTTTGATGTGATACATTACTGCTGATGTCTTTGAAGTACTATTTAACTTGCACTTAAAGAAAATTTTCTTGAAAATTGTTATTGTCGTCTGGGTCTGTCCTACGATCCAAAGCTGAACTGTATTCATTCATTATTTGTGTTCTTTTGGATTTTATTGATGTCTTGGGGCTGAGGCCTTCATTTGTAAGCACAAGGTAGTTACCAGTAAAACCTGACACTCCTGTGAAATAAAAGATTACTCCTCGCACCTGCCACTACCCAGTCAACATTCCTCCTCCATATCAACTTACAGATAAGCTTTTGGTCACAGCTTTCTTTAGAAAAAGAAAAAGAAACACACACACACACACACACACACACACACACACACACACACACACACACACACACACACACACAAAATCATTCACATAGAACAGAAGCAGCTATCAGGGGTGAACAGAAAAAGGGAAGGGATAGCAAGGTATAGACGGCAGAGAGAAGAGTGCTGTCTGGTAGTGTGTGCATGGACTAGACTGCCAACAGACGCAGAATCAGAACACTGTTGGTCAGAGAAGTGGCAAGGGGTGGGGGCAGTGTGGGAGGGGGGGCGTGTGAGAGGTGTACAGGAAGAGAAAAAAAGACAGTGGCAGGGAAAGCTGTGTGGGTATGTTGCACAGAGGACGGCACACAAAGAGGACAGGAGACCAGAATTGTGGGAAGTTGGTAAATGGTTCAAATGGCTCTGAGCACTATGGGACTCGGCCAGGGAAGGTGATAGGACAGTGAGGGTGGAAAGTGTGAGGACCGTATTTCCGTATTTCACCAAAGGTTGGGAATGGGATAATTTCAGGAGGGGAGAATGTATTTTAAGGATAGCTCCCATCTGTGCAGTTCAGAAAAACAGATGGTGGAGGCGAGGATCCAGATGGTGTGGGTAGTGAAGCAGCCATTGAAATCAAGCATGTTATGTGCAGCTGCATATTGTACCACAGGGTGATCTACTTTGCTCCTGGCCACAGTTTGGCAGTGGCCATTCATCCTGGTGGATGGCTGCTTGGTAGTTATACCAACATGAAAAGCAGTGCAGTGATTGCAGAAGAGCTGGTAAATTACTGCATTCCCATGTGGCCTGGTCTGTGATGAGGTAGGATAAGCCTGTGGTAGGACTGGATGAGAAGACTGGGCAGGTCTTGCACCTCATTTTTGCACACCCTGAGAAAAGGGGTTGTGATTGGGAGTGGCATAAGGATTGAGTATAGGAAGTTATGGAGCTTTGGTGGGCGAAGGGACTACACTTTAGGAGAGGTGGGAAGGATCTTGGACAGGATGTCCTTCATCTCAGGGCATGGTAATGGTAACCAAAGCCCTGCTGCAGGATGTGATTCAGTTGTTCTGGCCCAGGATGATATTGGGTGAGAAAGGGGCACCTCTTTTTAGCTGGTTGCTGGGGGTGGTGGAAGTGCAGGCTAGGTCAGGAGGGTAATGCCTGTCTATTAAGACCTTGGTGAGACCCTGTGCATACAGGACATGAGGCTTCTTGTCACTACAGATACACCATTCCCAGGTGGCCAGGCTGTATGGAAGGAATTTTTTGGTCTGGAAGGGATGCATGTACTGTTGGTGATTGGTGTGTTTAATGTGAACAAAGGTGTGGATTGTATCATCAGAGAGGAGGAGGTCAATGTCCAGGATATGGCACACTGGGTTGAGGAGGACCAGGTGAAGTGGATGGGAGGGAAGGTGTGAAGTTGTGAAGGAATGAGGATAGGGGGTCTTGGCTCTGAATCCTGAAGATGAAGATTTCATCAATGAACCAGAATCAGATTAGGGTTAGGGACTTTTAGAAGCTAGGAATGTCTCCTGTGGATGGCTCATGAACAGGTTGGCATAAGAAAGTAATGTGCAGGTGTCCATATCAGCACTCTGCATTTGTTTGCATACCTTTTCTTCAAAGGAGAAATACTTATGAGTCAGAACAATGTTAGTAAGATGTGTTAAGAATGAGGCAGTGGCTTTGGAAGCTGTAGGATGTAGAGAAAGGTAGTGTTCACTAGCAGTAAGACAATGGGCATGAGAGAAGTAGGTATACGGGGAAGTGGCATCAGCAGTGACAAGTAGGAACCCAGGAGATAAAGGGGTGGGGATGGATGGAGAGTCAGTGATGGAAGTGGTTGGAATGTTTGATGTGGGATGCTAGATTACAGAGAACTGATTGGAGGTGTTGGTCAATGAGGGCTGAAATTCTTTCAGTGTTGGTACAGTAACGATGATTGTTGGATTTGTTGATTTTGGGGAGTATATAGAAGGTGGGTGTGTTGGTGTGTCAGAGGGGTGAGGAGGAAAATGGATTCAGGGAGAGGTTCTGGGAAGGGCCTAAAGGTTTAAGCAGAGATTGGAGATTATGTTGGACTTCTGGGATGGGAATGCTCTGGAACAGTTTATAGGTGGAGGAATCAGGTAATTGGCAGAGGCCTTCCACCAGGTAGTCTCTATGAATCATAACAACAGTGGTGAAACCTTTGTCTACAGGAAGAATAATTAGGTCAGGATTTGTTCAGAGGTTGTATGTGGCTATCGTTTCCTCTAATGAAATGTCGGTGTTCTTAGGAAGGGAGCTGTGGATGGGTGGTGAGGCCAAGTTGGAGATGAGGAATTCTAGGAAGGTGACCATGGGTTGGTCAGGTGAGAGGAGGGGTGGGAGAGAATCACAGTTGGATGGTGGTATGAACTGGAAGAGGCAGGCTTCAACGTTGGAAGGGATCAGAAGAAGAAGACTAAGTCTTTGACGAGTCCAGCATTATTAAATCTGGGTATAGGGCTAGAGGTGAGTTCTTTGGGTAGGCCCGAAATGTCTGTGGCACAGAGGGTTTTGGTGGAAAGATTAACAACAGTGTTATGGGAATGTTTACACTCTTTATCTGGTGGAGTGTTGGTAGAAGTTTTGGGGGATGTGGCAAGCTGAAAAGGTCAGATAGGCAAACTGGCTACTGTGAGGGTCCGATGAGGAGGAACACTGTGGGTAGGATAGGGCTTGGATGCTTGTGCCCTGAGGTGGCAGTACGATGTCAGCAGGTTTCGTAACTTATGGAGGTGGTGTCTGGAATACTTCTCCATGTGGTGGAGAGCCAGGGTTCAATTTCAGAGATGTGTAATAGGTAGCAGGCATTGCACAGTGGGTGTAACTCATGGAGGGAGCAGAGATGATTCTGGGATGGCTTCTCACACCCGATATATTGGTGTTTCATTGCCTGCGCAGCCTCTACAACATCCTAGTCCATCTATATGCAACTCCTAATCTGAACCCCTTCTTACAGGAATCGTATCCTTGTGGCAGACCCAGGTGCAAGACTTGTCTAACACATCCACTCAGCACTTACCAGTTCAGCCCATGCACAGGCTTTTCCTACCTCATCAGAGGCTGGTCCACCTGTGAAAATAGCCATGTAATTTTCCAGCTCTGCTGCAATCATTACACAAACTTTTATATTGGTATGACTACCAACCAAGTGTACACCAGGATGAACTGCTATCTGCAAACTCTGGCCAAGAGCAAAATAGCCCACCCTGTGGCACAACATGCAGCTGACCATAACATGCTAGATTTCAATGGCTGCTTCACTATGTGAGCCATCTACACCCTCCTCTCCACTGCCAGCTTTTCTGAATGGTGCAGATGGGAGTTATCCTTACAACACATTCTATGCTCCCATAATTATCCCAGCCTCAACCTACAATAATGTACTTTCCCCACACCCTCCACCCAAGAGTTTCCAACCCCTCCTTATTCTCATCCTCTGCCAATGCATCCAGTTGTCTTTCCCCTTCGCCGCTCCTTTTTTACTCCCCTCTCCCCACCCCACCCCTCAGTGCCCCTGAGCCACCCTGCACCATGTACTGATCTCATTGTATTTCATTTCATGATTTTATTTGAGGCAATGCCTGGTGACAACTGATTTGCTCAGTTGTTTTAGTCAGGTGTGTCACTGATCTTCCTTGTATTTCTCCTTAACTGTTCTGATAGTCTGTCCAATGTAAGATATGTCACATTCTCATAGAATGCAATACCCACCCAGCCTTCTGAGACCTAGATCATCTATAACATTACAAAAAAAACTTTTTAGCTTAGTTGGAGGGACTCCTATGTTAATGAGTTGTCCAGTGTATTTCACTTCTCTCATCTAAGGTACAAGTTTTCTCTGTAATGTTGAAGACAATCTAGGTATCAAAAAGCCAGGTGTGTGTTGCATTCCATGCAAATGTGACATCTTACACTGGATAGACTATCAGAACATTTGAGGAAAAATGCAAGGAACATCAGTACACACTCAAATAAAACACCCAGCAAAGCGGTTGTTACTGGGCACTGCCTCAGATATAATAAAGAAATGAAATACAATGAGATCAGTATGTCAAGTTTCTGGGACAGTATAATTGTGGAATCTATCAAAATATAAATGCCAGAAAACCTAATAAACAGGGATGGTGATTTCAATTCAAATATTGCTTGTGGTCTGGCACTCGATTTATTAAAATCTTGCTGACCATCACATCTGTCAGAGTTGGAAATTGCCGAGGAAAATATGTCTCAAGAAGTATCAGTACATACACTGTAAAACAAAAGTGTATCAAAGGATAGAATAGACATCAGGATTCAAACTCAACTATAAACAGCGGTATAAGCCCAACAATATCTCACAGTATGGTTGGAATCCAGGCAGAGAGTACACATAACAGCAAACTTGCAGCACCTGAAGAGGCATAAGCACTAAGTAGTAAAGTGTGTGTTTACTTTTAATACACCATACAGATTATGTTTCTATGATTGTCTTTTGTTAAAGTACAAGGTGCGACTGAAAAGTTTGGTGAAAGGTGTCAGAAAATAAAGGAAACAAATGTTACAAACAAAATACCTGAACTGGCCTTCAGAGTAATCCCTGTTAGCTACAACTTACTTCTGACATTTATTGTAAGGTTGTTGGGAACTGTCAGCTGATGTGTCTTGAGGAGCCACTCAAAGCACTGTGGTGACACGTTGTTGGATATTTGCATTGTTGCAGGAGATGAGGCCTGGTGCTACCAATACGGTATGGTCACCAAGCGACAGTCAGTGGCACGGTGTTCATCTTATCCCCCATTTCCCTCAGGTAGAAACTCATGCTGTCAAAAAAGGCGATCAACATCATCTTAAGCTTGGATTTTGTGAGAGCCGACATTTTGGCAGGTGGGGAAGTGATGTTCACCATGCCACTGTGCGTCACTTCACCTCCGGATTGTGTTGGCAGCACCAGTCTCATCTGTAATGAAGAGGATAACCAACAATGCATGACCACGGTGCTTAGAGTGATTTCACAAGATGCTTCTGCTGATGGTTCCCAACAGTCTTGCAATCAATGACAGATGTATCTTGTAGCTAATGGTGATTACTTTAAAGGCCAATACAGATATTTTGTTTGTAATGGTTGTTTTATTTATTTTTTGAATCCATTCTCTGAACTTTTCAGATGCACCTTATATAGTTCCAACCATTACAGTTCCCTGAATATCCTTGTTCTTGATGGGATGTGTGGAACATGATGAGTGAATGAAATAACAGAAAATCAGGTGGATCCTTCCTTAAAAAGTCTACACATCACTAAGAAATTAACTGTTACATTTTTTATTAGTCACTATTCAACAAATACATTATCCCTCATCACAAAGCATTCTTAGCTTTTCATATCAAGTTCACCATACTTGTTTTTCTTATGTGTTTGTGTCTTCAGCTTGTAGAAAAAGCATTGAGAACAAGAATTTGGAAATGACAAGGGAAATATTATTTAAAGGGGTAAATGATCTTTTAAGATTATTCTGGAATATATCAATGACAGATGTATCTTGTAGCTAATGGTGATTACTTTAAAGGCCAATACAGATATTTTGTTTGTAATGGTTGTTTTATTTATTTTTTTGAATCCATTCTCTGAACTTTTCAGATGCACCTTATATAGTTCCAACCATTACAGTTCCCTGAATATCCTTGTTCTTGATGGGATGTGTGGAACATGATGAGTGAATGAAATAACAGAAAATCAGGTGGATCCTTCCTTAAAAAGTCTACACATCACTAAGAAATTAACTGTTACATTTTTTATTAGTCACTATTCAACAAATACATTATCCCTCATCACAAAGCATTCTTAGCTTTTCATATCAAGTTCACCATACTTGTTTTTCTTATGTGTTTGTGTCTTCAGCTTGTAGAAAAAGCATTGAGAACAAGAATTTGGAAATGACAAGGGAAATATTATTTAAAGGGGTAAATGATCTTTTAAGATTATTCTGGAATATATTATCAGATAAAGGAGGGCTTTCAGCTATCTGAACAGTAACAGTAGCTAATGAAGAAAAAGTTGAACAAAAAGATTTTAATAAGAGTATATAGGTATAAAAATTAAAAATGTTCTTATGTCCCTTCCTGAAATAATTGCTTACAGTTCTCCAACACTGCAGTGACACATTAGTGTTTCCCTCCATTATTACTGGTGTTCTTGCAAGTCCTCACAATCATCCATAATTGTTGCAATGCATTTTCATGGGCTGATTAAATAAATATTCAAACAACTTTTTAAAATTTCCTCGAATATATTTGCCCACAAAACGTGTGCATAATACATTCACAAGCTTAATAATACTTGGTGTGGGTACACATGCACCTAGTCTCTTTTAGATCTCAAGACAGACAGACAGCTACTAAATAATAAGTGCTTGCTGCATTGCTCATTAATAATCACTCTGGCCTTGCTATCTTTTACTGTTGTCACAGATGTTCTCACTATCTAGCAGTTAGAGAGCATGTCTTTTAATTAACTTACAGATTACTGCCACATATTCCCCCTACTGTGTGATGTTTACAAAGATGTGCAGCACACAGTACTTACAGATAATAATTGATCATTGCCTTTACATAAACAATTTGGCTATCACAAAAAATTTGTTTACACAAATATAAAGGGGGAGGCAGTGTGTCATCATTAGTAAGGGCATATGAGCAGAGCATTTATTTTTTGGCCTTTTGTTATCTTAACCTGTTCTCTGGCAAAATATGGTGATATTTTTAACTAATTATGATGGGAACCTTTTTGATCATAACTTAACTCTAAATATTGCTTTCTGTTGTTGTTGATGTGGTCTTCAGTCCTGAGACTGGTTTAATGCAGCTCTTTATGCTACTCTATCTTGTGCAAGTTTCTTCATCTCCCAGTACCTACTGCATCCTACATCCTTCTGAATCTGCTTAGTGTATTCATCTCTTGGTCTCCTTCTACGATTTTTACCCTCCACGCTTTCTATTACAACAAAAAAAAGAGAAACAGGTATTAGTTATATAAATAGGTTTTTCAGTGATGATTCTTTACAGTTTATACATATATAAAGAAATAACCTAATATTACAGTACATAGACATACATGTACACGTAAAATTTTCACTTTCCTTTTCTTAGTCCAGTACATAAGAAAAACAGGTAAATGTCACTCATTTTTCATTCTTTCTTTATTAAGTTTTGCAAACTTTGCAATTAATATTATGGGATTTCGTGAAGTCCTTATAGACTGCAGGAGAGAGGAAAAACTTGATTGTTTCTGTTGGCACCACTGGTTGGGTACACTTCTGGCTGTGACTGCCACTTGCAGCATCACTGGCCACAGCCAGCTTTTTTCATTGTTGGAGTAGTCATGGGCATTGTCCATACTCACACATGGTACTGTCAGAGCTCACACATGAATTACTCTTGTAATTGTGCATAGTCCAATATTGATTCTCCTTAATATTGTCTACGTAATATACAGACTCCAATGACATCATGGATGTGCATACCTTCAGAACATACCAGAACATCCATGCTCAATGAAATTATCCCAGTATCTGAGATGAGTACTGAATGCCTTCACCAACAGTGCATCATTGTTCTGCTAGTAAAGTCTGGCATCATTATTAAATGGATTCCTTCACCTCTTTTGCATATAAAATTTGTGCACTTGTAGAGCATATGTTTCATGATGCACAGCACATTAATTTTTCACTGGGTTTAATTTTTCACTGTGTGGGTGCCTCATTAATTTGAGATATGTAATGCTTTAATTGTGGCCCTTTACCACTTTACTGTGTCATGATTTTTTTCTGATTCATATGTTTTGATCACACATGTTTGCATTTTCATGTAGAACATTTATGTACATATACAAACACATGAAACTTAAAGATAATTACAAAATTGTTGGAAACAAACTTTACATACAGACATTTTTATGGAGGATTAAAGTTTTTTAAATCTTATGTACTTTTGACATTTAAATTATAAGTCCATATAGCCTCATCTTACTAACTAGTTTTGAAGTAAACTTCTGTCTTAGAACTGAGTCCTTTTTTCATTTTATTTATTATAGTTTTCTCCTTCAGACAAAGAGAAAATGTCATTACAAGAGAGAAAATATCTGTGAGCTGAGTCTGAAAATCATGAATATTGCTGATATCATAGATTCAAGAACATTTCTACATCAAACAAGTAGGGGATAGGAAACAACTTCACTAAGCATTTAATCAGTCACGCTGTTTGTTAAATCTTGACTATTACTAGCTACCTTTAGTTTCAAAAGTTACTGCATTGAGCAAACATTAGTGTTGATGTATACATTTTATCATGTTCATAGGAACTTGTTATCTTGTACCTAAGAGCAATAGAATATTCATTAATGTGTTTGTCCATTATCTATAATTTAATGTAAAGTGCAAACAAGGACTTTTTGATACTTTCTTTCAAGTGATTTGCACTGTAGCCTAACTATCATTATGTTTAGTGTTCAAGGTTTGTGTCTATTCCATCATGCAGGCTGTTATTAATGCGACTTTGATCTGCTATTTTCTTTGGAAGCAATGCAGCAGAGTTTAAGCTTACTGCTGCAGGGTAAAAAAACAAGTATACTTGTCTTGGGCAATTCTCATTACTACTCATTCACAACCACAAATATTCATACTTATGAAGTAACAGAATAGGGGGGGCCCTTTCTGGGGAACCTGCTGCCTACACTAAATATTTACTTCAACTGGGTCGTGCACTCGCAACATATCCTATGCAATATTAATTATTATATACATTCTTAAATATTCCTGTTGTCTCCCAAAGGCTAGACAACTTTTCCACTCACACATACACATACAGATAAATTTTGCAGCTATGTACTTCTGTATATTGTTAGACACCTCTGTTTATTTGTTTTCCTAAGAACATATCACTCTATTACCTTCTTTTTTTAATATTCGACAGTGAATTCACCTGCAGTGGTGTGCTTTCAGAATCACGTTTTGTGTCGTGATGTTTCAATTTACCTTGCAGCTTGCTCCCACTCACTATGCTGCGAAGAAATTTGTTCATGTGTATAGTTATCATTCATTCCTTTTGCTATTTTAGCACAGTAGTATTTCCATTAGATACACATTTTGCCAGCTACAGTTTCATGTAGTTTACAGCTGAGTAACTTAATCAGTTGTAGTTCTTGTCAAACTTAGCATGAGGCATTCTTAGATTAAGCAGGTGTAGCTGGTAGAGTATAAAGCATATTTAGTTTTATTATAACTCATTCTTTTGTTTGCTTAATAATGTTGAAGAGCTTTGTTTTTTCTTCTCTGTGTGTTTCTATGTTTGTAAATAGTTTGCATGCGTGCAGCATGCATATGTGTGTGTGTGTGTGTGTTTTGTTCTTCGTGTCCTACTTTATCTGCCAGTTCATGAAGAGCACCAACAATGGTGCTACATTTATTCAAACAGTCAGAATATTAGCTCACTCCTGAAGCTCCCAAATGTGTCATATACCTTGCAATAAATATGTACATAATTTGGTCCTTACTATTTAGACCACTTACCGCTACTTAATACTACAGATCAATGTGTTATGGTAGCCAACAAAGTTCTATTCACAACATTTACTCGCCAATGAATTAAGAAATCTTTATCTGATTGGTCAGATTAGTTGCTCTTTTAGTTGCACATAGTAGTGCTTGCTGCTTTCTAGGAAGGTGAACAGCACATTGCTAGTATTTTGCAGCCCTGTACATGTGCAAGATGATTACTGTGTTCTCGTGTAATTAGGTGAGAAGAAGTGTGGAAGGAGGAGGGTGAATGACATTCTAAACTGTCCCCTTTTCTGCCACACCATATTTACATGGTGCAGAGAGTATTGTGGCATATATGTGCATACTGTTGATGGATATGTTCAGTGCACAGTGCACTGGGAATGTTTACCTTTCCAAATAGAATTTCAAATATAAATCCTCTTACAAACCAATACTTTTCAGGCCATCTTACTTATCTTACTTGACATTATATTTAGAGCTTAATCTATGTACAAGTGCTTGTTTTCACTTGGTTCCTTCATCTCCTTTCCTTGTATACAAGTCGCTAAAATGTGTAATAAAAGTCATCCAAACAATAATCTGTGCTTTTTACATTCACCTCCATATTTCATGCTCATATGTGATATGGAAATGACTCTCTCCCCTAATTATATTCTGAGTAATGTTTGATGTACATAATCTCAGTCTTTTCATGTAAATTCCTTAAGATCTTTATGTGGATACAATGTAAAAATTTTTCCAATTTTTGGATTACGTAGTAGGTGAAAATCAGGGTGTGGTATTTGATGTAAGGTCATACATACACTAATTGCCATTTTCAGTTCAGTTTCCTATGTTTCATTGATAGTGGATGGGTTCATAACAACACTTCTTGTCCGACAAGAAAAGTGGTCATATTTCCCATCTTTTTATCATACTGCACCTTCATGATTTGTGTGTTTTCTTCTAGAGCTATCAATGCATGATTTACCTTTTCTTCCAAAGGTATAGTTCTTTGTATAATTTTGGTAAAGGCTTGACCCATTCATCCCTTTTAAGCTCATGAAACATTGACTTGGAAGGTGTGCATCCTGTGGATAAGTGAGGCAAGTTGTTTGCTATTTGTTCAAAAGCTGTTACATTGAATTGAATTGAACTCTATCTATTAACAGTGTTTAGTGGGGATGTATGTTCTGATGAATCTATTGAATTCTTGAAATGCCTATTTAATGAGGCTTGCTTCTGGGTGGAATTTAGATACAAAAAAAAAAGTTTTGTACCATGAGATTTAAGAAATTATTTCCATTTAGAGCCCTTAAAACTGGTAGCACTGACAGTGAGTATTGTTCTCGGCTTTCCAACTTAAACAAAATAATCTCTTGCTATTCTCCTGTTTTATGGGTCCCACTGCAAGAGATTTGGTAGCATACATTTTTAAGTGCTTTGAAAATACATCATAAACGCAATCACCTTCTTTGCACCTCCACTGGTGATTGGAAATAGTCCACCCACATCATAGACATGGGGTCTCTGTTGAGATGGTTGGACACAGTTCTAAAGACATGATTTATTTGGGTGTTTAGCTTTTTGACATAGACACATCAAAAAAAGTTTTGCATCACCTTGGTTCTGAGAGTTCTGGAACCTGCACAGAAAATTGGTATAGGGATCAACATAAACATCATCTCCGACCTTTTTATTGCTCATGAAAACCACACATTGCATGTTGTACCACTATACAGCGAGACCTTCAGAGGTGGTGGTCCGGATTGCTGTACACACTGGTACCTCTAATACCCAGTAGCATGTCCTCTTTGTGAAATAACGCCTCCTGTGACTTGGTAGAAATAATTATTTCTGGCAAAGGAAAGATACATTTTTCGTTAACTGCTTCGGTCACACAGCTTGAGGCTGTTGCCAATGGGCATCACTGTGGGGTTCCGGATGGGGGTTTGTCAGGGACGGCCAGCTCGTCCCACGCATCCCCCGATTGGACTACGACTGTGTTTGCCCGGGATACTGCCCGCACTAAGGCTGATCCCTCACCTGTGGTAGAGTGGGAGGTCGTCTCAAGGTGTGGCAGGGGGCGAAAGACATTCCGGAGGGCTGAACGGAAGGCCTCTGATGAACCGGTTTCGGGCTCTGTCTCAGGCTGATACTGATCTTCGGCCTGACATGGCTGCTTGTCCTCTTCCAGAGGTTGCCCCTCAGTCTGCAAGATCCAGGCGGTCACAGAGGGTGGGCTTACTGGTAGTTGGGAGCTCCAACGTCAGGTGCGTAATGGGGCCCCTTAGGGATATGACAGCAAGAGAGGGGAAGAAAACCAATGTGCACTCCGTGTGCATCCATCTGCAGGTGGTCGCTCATGTTGGCACCAATGATGTGTGTCACTATGGATCCGAGGAAATCCTCTCTGGCTTCTGGCGGCTATCTGATTTGGTGAAGACTGCCAGTCTCGCTAGCGGGATGAAAGCAGAGCTCACCATCTGCAGCATTGTCAACAGGACTGACTGCGGACCTTTGGTACAGAGCCGAGTGGAGGGTCTGAATCAGAGGCTGAGACGGTTCTGCGACCGTGTGGGCTGCAGATTCCTCGACTTGGGCCATAGGGTGGTGGGGTTTCGGGTTCCACTGGATAGGTCAGGAGTCCACTACACGCAACAAGCGGCTACACGGCTAGCAGGAGTTGTGTGGCGTGGGCTGGGTGGTTTTTTAGGTTAGATGGCCTTGGGCAAGTACAGAAAGGGCAACAGCCTCAACGGGTGTGAGGCAAAGTCAGGACATGCGGGGACCTAGCAGCAATCGGTATTGTAATTGTAAACTGTCGAAGCTGCGTTGGTAAAGTACCGGAACTTCAAGCGTTGATAAAAAGCACCGAAGCTGAAGTCATTATAGGTACAGAAAGCTGACTGAAGCCGGAGATAAATTCTGCTGAAATTTTTACAAAGGTACAGACGGTGTTTAGAAAGGATAGACTGCATGCAACCGGTGGTGGAGTGTTTGTCGCTGTTAGTAGTAGCTTATCCTGTAGTGAAGTAGAAGTGGATAGTTCCTGTGAATTATTATGGGCGGAGGTTACACTCAACAACTGAGCTAGGTTAATAATTGGCTCCTTTTACCGACCTCCCGACTCAGCAGCATTAGTGGCAGAACAATTGAGACAAAATTTGGAATACATTTCACATAAATTTTCTCAGCATGTTATAGTCTTAGGTGGAGATTTCAATTTACCAGATATAGACTGGGACACTCAGATGTTTAGGATGGGTGGTAGGGACAGAGCATCGAGTGACATTATACTGAGTGCACTATGCGAAAATTACCTCGAGCAATTAAACAGAGAACCGACTCGTGGAGATAACGTCTTGGACCTACTGATAACAAACAGACCCGAACTTTTCGACTCTGTATGTACAGAACAGGGAATCAGTGATCATAAGGCCATTGCAGCATCCCTGAATATGGAAGTTAGTAGGAATATAAAAAAAGGGAGGAAGGTTTATCTGCTTAGCAAGAGTAATAGAAGGCAGATTTCAGAGTACCTAACAGATCAAAATGAAAATATCTGTTCCGAAACTGACAGTGTTGAGTGTTTATGGAAAAAGTTCAAGGCAATCGTAAAATGCGTTTTAGACAGGTACGTGCCGAGTAAAACTGTGAGGGACGGCAAAAACCCACCGTGGTACAACAACAAAGTTAGGAAACTACTGCGGAAGCAAAGAGAGCTTCACTCTAAGTTTAAATGCAGCCAAAACCTCTCAGACAAACAGAAGCTAAACGATGTCAAAGTTAGTGTAAGGAGGACTATGCGTGAAGCATTCAGTGAATTCGAAAGTAAAATTCTATGTACCGACTTGACAGAAAATCGTAGGAAGTTCTGGTCTTACGTTAAATCAGTAAGTGGCTCGAAACAGCATATCCAGACACTCCAGGATGATGATGGCATTGAAACAGAGGATGACACGCGTAAAGCTGAAATACTGAACACCTTTTTCCAAAGCTGTTTCACAGAGGAAGACCACACTGCAGTTCCTTCTCTAAATCCTCACACAAACGAAAAAATGGCTGACATCGAAATAAGTGTCCAAGGAATAGAAAAGCAACTGGAATCACTCAACAGAGGAAAGTCCACTGGACCTGACAAGATACCAATTCGATTCTACACAGAGTACGCGAAAGAACTTGCCCCCCTTCTAACAGCTGTGTACCGCAAGTCTCTAGAGGAACGGAAGGTTCCAAATGATTGGAAAAGAGCACAGGTAGTCCCAGTCTTCAAGAAGGGTCGTCAAGCAGATGCGCAAAACTATAGACCTATATCTCTGACGTCGATCTGTTGTAGAATTTTAGAACATGTTTTTTGCTCGAGTATCATGTCGTTTTTGGAAACCCAGAATCTACTATGTAGGAATCAAAATGGATTCCGGAAACAGCGATCGTGTGAGACCCAACTCGCTTTATTTGTTCATGAGACCCAGAAAATATTAGATACAGGCTCTCAGGTAGATGCTATTTTTCTTGACTTCCGGAAGGCGTTCGATACAGTTCCGCACTGTTGCCTGATAAACAAAGTAAGAGCCTACGGAATATCAGACCAGCTGTGTGGCTGGATTGAAGAGTTTTTAGCAAACAGAACACAGCATGTTGTTATCAATGGAGAGACGTCTACAGACGTTAAAGTAACCTCTGGCATGCCACAGGGGAGTGTTATGGAACCATTGCTTTTCACAATATAAATAAATGACCTAGTAGATAGTGTCGGAAGTCCCATGCGGCTTTTCACGAATGATGCTGTAGTATACAGAGAAGTTGCAGCATTAGAAAATTGTAGCGAAATGCAGGAAGATCTGCAGCGGATAGGCACTTGGTGCAGGGAGTGGCAACTGACCCTTAACATAGACAAATGTAATGTATTGCGAATACATAGAAAGAAGGATCCTTTATTGTATGATTATATGATAGCGGAACAAACACTGGTAGCAGTTACTTCTGTAAAATATCTGGGAGTAAGCGTGTGGAACGTTTTGAAGTGGAATGATCATATAAAATTAATTGTTGGTTAGGTGGGTACCAGGTTGAGATTCATTGGGAGAGTCCTTAGAAAATGTAGTCCATCAACAAAGGAGGTGGCTTACAAAACACTCGTTCGACCTATACTTGAGTATTGCTCATCAGTGTGGGATCCATACCAGATCGGATGGACAGAGGAGATAGATAAGATCCAAAGAAGAGCGGCACGTTTCGTCACAGGATTATTTGGTAACCGTGATAGTGTTACAGAGATGTTTAACAAACTCAAGTGGCAGACTCTGCAAGAGAGGCGCTCTGCATTGCGGAGTAGCTTGCTCGCCAGGTTTCGAGAGGGTGCGTTTCTGGATGAGGTATCGAATATATTGCTTCCCCCTACTTATACCTCTGTAGGAGATCACGAATGTAAAATTAGAGAGATTCGAGCACACACAGAGGCTTTCTGGCAGTTGTTCTTCCCGCAAACCATACACGACTGGAACAGGGAAGGGAGGTAATGACAGTGGCATGTAAAGTGCCCTCCACCACACACCATTGGGTGGCTTGCGGAGTATAAATGTAGATGTAGATGTAGATGTAGAATGCTGATTGTCTGAGTGTTAATGCCAAACTTACTGTGATCGGTGTGACATTAACATCTCTGTTACTACTATAAATTACGACGTGTGACCGATTTTGTGCTCTCTATTGTCCTAGTGCATTTCTGTTAGCCTCTCAAACTATCAGATTCTATCTCGTCAGACATTTTAGCTCTAGTGAGCTCTATTTCTTATCATCATCATCATGATCATCATCATTTAAAATCTGCCTTTCAGCATTCACTCTGGGGCATAGCCCCCTTATAAAATTCCTCCATGATCCCCTATTCAGTGCTAACATTGGTGCTGCTTCTGATGTTAAACCTATTACTTCAAAATCATTCTTAATCGAATCCAGGTACATTCTCCTTGGTCTGCCCTGACTCCTCCTACCCTCTACTGCTGAACCCATGAGTTTCTTGGGTAACCTTGCTTCTCCCATGTGTGTAACATGACCCCACCATCTAACCCTGTTCACCCTGACTGCTACATCTATAGAGTTCATTCCCAGTTTTTCTTTGATTTACTCATTGTGGACACCCTCCTGCCATTGTTCTCATCTACTAGTACCTGCAATCATTCTAGCTACTTTCATACCTGTAACCTCAACCTTGTTGATAAGGTAACCTGAATCCACCCAGCTTTCGCTCCCATACAAAAAAGTTGGTCGAAAGATTGAACGGTGCACAGATAACTTAGTCTTGGTACTGACTTCCTTCTTGCAGAAGAGAGTAGATCGTAGCTGAGAGCTCACTGCATTAGCTTTGCTACACCTCGCTTCCAGTTCTTTCACTATGTTGCCATCCTGTGAGAATATGCATCCTAAGTACTTGAAACCACCCACCTGTTCTAGCTTTGTTCCTCCTATTTGGAAGTCAATGCGTTTATATTTCTTTCCCACTGACATTACTTTCGTTTTGGAGATGCTAATCTTCATACCATAGTCCTTACATTTCTGATCTAGCTCTGAAATATTACTTTGCAAACTTTCAATCGAATCTCCCATCACAGCTAAGTCATCCGCATATGCAAGACTGCTTATTTTGTGTTCACATATCTTGATCTCACCCAGCCAGTCTATTGTTTTCAACATATGATCCATAAATAATATGAACAACAGTGGAGACCGGTTGCAGCCTTGTCTTACCCCTGAAACTACTCTGAACCATGAACTCAATTTACCATCAACTCTAACTGCTGCCTGACTATCCATGTAAAGACCTTTAATCGCTTGCAAAAGTTTGCCTCCTATTCCATAATCTCGTAGAACAGACAATAACTTCCTCCTAGGAACCCGGTCATATGCCTTTTCTAGATCTACAAAGCGTAGATACAATATCCTGTTCCACTCATAACACTTCTCCATTATTTGCCGTAAGCTAAATATCTGGTCCTGACAACCTCTAAGAGGCCTAAACCCACACTGATTTTCATCTAATTGGTCCTCAACTAATACTCGCACTTTCCTTTCAATAATACCTGAGAAGATTTTACCCACTTTGCTTATTAAAGAGATACCTCTGTAGTTGTTACAATCTTTTCTGTTTCCATGTTTAAAGATTGGTGTGATTACTGCTTTTGTCCAGTCTGATGGAACCTGTCCCAACTCCCAGGCCATTTCAATTATCCTGTGTAGCCATTTAAGACCTGACATTCCACTGTTTTTGATGAGTTCCGACTTAATTTCATCCACCCCAGCTGCTTTATTGCACTGCAATCTATTGACCATTTTCTCCACTTCCTCAAATGTGATCCTATTTCCATCATCATTCCTATCCCATTCTACCTCGAAATCTGAGATATTGCTGATCGTATTTTCACCTACATTGAGCAACTCTTCAAAATATTCCCTCCATCAGCCCAAGGCATCCACAGGATTCACCAGCAGTTTTCCTGACCTGTCCAAAATACTTGTCATTTCCTTCTTACCTCCCTTTTGAAGACTGCTAATTACACTGCAGAATGGTTTTCCAGCAGCTTGACCCATAGTCTCCAACCTGTTTCCAAAGTCTTCCCAAGATTTCTTCTTGGATGCTACAATTATCTGTTTGGCTTTGTTTCTTTCTTCAACATAACTTTCTCTGTCTACTTGAGTTCTAGTACGTAGCCATTTTTGATACGCCTTCTTTTTCCTTTTACAGGCTGCCTTGACTGTGTCATTCCACCAAGCTGTTTGCTTCATCCTACTTTTACACACTACTGTTCCAAGACATTCTTTAGCCACTTCTGGTCCTGTGTCCCTGTACCTTGTCCATTCCTTTTCCAATGACTGTAATTGACTACATTCAACTAACTGGTACCTTTCTGAGATCGCTGTTATGTACTTGTGCCTGAAGTTTCTCCACTCTTATCCTCCTACATATGGACCTGACCTCCCGCACTTTCGGGCTCACAATCCCAATTTCACTGCAAATTAAATAATGATCAGTGTCATCAAAGAATCCCCTGAATACACGTCCCTCACAGCCTTCCTGAATTCCTGATCTGTTGTTATATAGTCAATGACAGATCTGGTTCCCCTGCCTTCCCATGTATATCAGTGAATGTTCTTATGTTTAAAGAAGGAGTTTGTGATTACTAAGCGCATACTGGCACAGAAATCCAAGAGATGTTTCCCATTCCTGTTGGCCTCTATATCCTCTGCAAATTTACCCATAACCTTCTCATACCCTTCTGTTTGATTTCCAATCCTGGTGTTAAAATCACCCATGAGCAGAACACTGTCCTTGTACTTTGCTCTAACAACTACATCACTGAGTGCCTCATAAAAACTATCCATCTTATCTTGATCTGTCCCTTCACAATGCGAATATACTGACACAATCCTAATTTTCTTGCTAGACACTGTCAAATCTATCCACATCAGTCATTCGTTTACATACCTTATTGCAACTACGCTGGGTTCCATTTCTTTCCGGATGTAAAGCCCTACACCCCATTGTGCTATTCCTGCTTTGACTCCTGACAGGTAGACCTTGTATTCTCCCACTTCCTCTTCTTTCTCACCCCTTACCCGAATGTCACTAACAGCTAAAACGTCCAGCCCCATCTTACTTGCAGCCTCTGCCAGCTCTACCTTCTTCCCAGAGTAGCCACCATTGATATTAATAGCTCCCCATCTCATTACCATTTGTTTGCCAAGTCGTATCTTAGGAGTCCCTGGTTTGTCAGTTAGAGGTGGGACTCCGTCACCTCCAAAGGTCCGAGGCATTTTGCTCTGATTGTTGCCAGCATCATATTTAAGGTCCAGGGAAGCAGGTTGCTAGCCTTACTTGCCCCGAGTCCCATTGAGTTTTACCCCTAATGGTTGAGGGACTAACCGGTGGATTTGGTAGTCTTTGCCGTATGAGCACAAAGGTGACCACGACTCAGAATATGTCCGAGATGCCCAGCCTTACTCCAAAGTAACTGGTATCCTGTCTGTCAGGACCACTTACTTGGCCACTCATACGTTGCCCGTGGTTCATGAACTAGGACATGACAACAGGAACCCACACCATGAACCACTATTTCTTAATATTGTAATTATTATTTTTAGCTTATGACATATTATTCATAGCAATTACCGCAATATTATTTCCCACAATGATTTGCTCTGCTGATGAGCATTCTAATTTCTAAACAGGAAATATTAAACTTTATTAATGATAATTAATTTTTGCTGTAGGTTGAGAAATTCCATTGTGTTCTGTTTGCAGAAGATGTCTGCTATGAAACTTGTAAATGTACAAAATAATTTTTATAAATAATAACCCAAATTTTTGTAAAGAAAAAAAAGTTTTCACAAAATTATTTAGTAGTTAGATTTCCAGAGTCTCAGATATTCTATATTTCATCATTAGTTAACCCCACTTCCGGACACTAATAAGAAAAAATACTTTTCTTTGCAAAGTTTTACCCTGCTCTTTAAAAGCTAGCCATCATACAAACCAAAAATGATATATTTACTGCTGAATGACTTCTTCCAGAACTTTCTTACAGAAACTACAAAAGGTAAATCTCATGCTGCTAACTTCACTTATGAAAGTTAATATTTACTGTCAATAGAAGTCATCTCAATTATAAAATAATCTCTCTATTTAACAAGATGTAACATTCTTTCAAGTAACAGATGTAGAAAGTTATATTTTAATGGAGCCCAACATGGAGCCATGATTTATAGCATATCTTGCAATTTTGTGAAAACCAAATTTCTCTATATCTAATACGAAAATTTTATTCTTTTTCATACTAAAATCTGACGTACTCTATTACGAGCTGTTGTAATTACCAATTCTATGTATTTGAAGCCAAAAAGCAATGAATAAGTTAAAATAACACAAATGAATTTTTACTTTTTCTCTTTCAAATTCGTAGTTTTTTCTTCAGAAGAAGTCAAATCGTAGTTAGAAGTAGTATTAATCAGTGACTTTTGGAAGGGAGTGCTACAGAAAATCAAAATTTTCAAAAGCGATGCAAAATTGTTTACTCGTGTGCAAAAGGGAACACGAAATTGCTGACTTGGCCAAGCGCTGATAAATGAACGTTGCATTGCGGAAAATTAATTTATTCATCCTTGTTGTTGTTGTTGTGGTCTTCAGTCCTGAGACTGGTTTGATGCAGCTCTCCATGCTACTCTATCCTGTGCAAGTTTTTTCATCTCCCAGTACCTACTGCAACCTACATCCTTCTGAATCTGCTTAGTGTATTCATCTCTTGGTCTCCCTCTATGATTTTTACCCTCCACGCTGCCCTCCAATACTAAATTGGTGATCCCTTGATGCCTCAGAACATGTCCTACCAACCGATCCCTTCTTCTGGTCAAGTTGTGCCACAAACTTCTCTTCTCCCCAATCCTATTCAATACTTCCTCATTAGTTATGTGATCTACCCATCTAATCTTCAGCATTCTTCTGTAGCACCACATTTCGAAAGCTTCTATTCTCTTCTTGTCCAAACTATTTATCGTCCATGTTTCACTTCCATACATGGTTACACTCCATACGAATACTTTCAGAAATGACTTCCTGACACTTAAATCAATACTGGATGTTAACAAATTTCTCTTCTTCAGAAACGCTTTCCTTGCCATTGCCAGCCTACATTTTATATCCTCTCTACTTCGACCATCATCAGTTATTTTGCTCCCCAAATAGCAAAACTCCTTTACTACTTTAAGTGCCTCATTTCCTAATCTAATTCCCTCAGCATCACCCGACTCAATTAGACTACATTCCATTATCCTTGTTTTGCTTTTGTTGATGTTCATATTATATCCTCCTTTCAAGACACTGTCCATTCCATTCAACTGCTCTTCCAAGTCCTTTGCTGTCTCTGACAGAATTACAATGTCATCGGCGAACCTCAAAGTTTTTATTTCTTCTCCATGAATTTTAATACCTACTCCGAATTTTTCTTTTGTTTCCTTTACTGCTTGCTCAATATACAGATTGAACAACATCGGGGAGAGGCTACAACCTTGTCTTACTCCCTTCCCAACCACTGCTTCCCTTTCATGTCCCTCGACTCTTATAACTGCCATCTGGTTTCTGTACAAATTGTAAATAGCCTTTCGCTCCCTGTATTTTACCCCTGCCACCTTTAGAATTTGAAAGAGAGTATTCCAGTCAACATTGTCAAAAGCTTTCTCTAAGTCTACAAATGCTAGAAACGTAGGTTTGCCTTTCCTTAATCTTTCTTCTAAGATAAGTCGTAAGGTTAGTATTGCCTTACGTGTTCCAACATTGCTACGGAATCCAAACTGATCTTCCCCGAGGTCCGCTTCTACCAGTTTTTCCATTCGTCTGTAAAGAATTCGCGTTAGTATTTTGCAGCTGTGACTTATTAAACTGATAGTTCGGTAATTTTCACATCTGTCAACACCTGCTTTCTTTGGGATTGGAATTATTATATTCTTCTATTCATCCTTGTGAATTATTATTGCTGTGATTATTTTGTGTTAATTTTAAGAGCAAATATCCATGTGAAGATTTTTCAACTTTGAATAATTTTTGGTTATGGTAAAAGTAGGAAAGAAAGATAATTTTCCCACTGAAATAATGGCTTCGCCTGCTAATATTGATAGCGAAGCAGAAAATAATAATGATTCTTGAATGGATCTGAACTTTGACCCATTAGAAATCCCACTACTTGATTCAAACATGGCAGCAAATTTGGAAAACGGGCAGCCAAATGACAACGCTAATATAGGCGCCGAGCAGAGCAAATGAGAGACAGAAAAAGATGCGATCTAAACAGTAATGGATGCAAGCATTTTGCTCGATGTGCTTACCGCTTTCTTACAGAAACTTGAAATGCATGATTGCAAGCAGGAAAACCACAATCGCAAATTAAAGCTGAACTAGACACAATTAAATCCGAGCTAATTACAATGAAGGCAGATTATGGTCCAATTTTAAATCAAGTCACGATACTTGAAACTGATGTGAGTGAGCTGAAAACCTCTCATGATGAAGTAAAAACGAATGTAGAAACTTTAATCTCTGCGGTCACCAACATTAAGCACAACAACCAGAAAATCCTGAATGAACAATTAGAAAGTCACAGAACACAATTAAATAAAGGCATATCCAACTGTATAGCAGACAAGGAATCTGAAATTGATTCAAAAATAAATGTAGCAGTCAACAATGCTGTGCAGAGCGTATGCACAGAGATGTGTTCCTGCGCGAAAGCAAATTACGACGAAGTACATAATGTACATTCCAATAAAAAAGACACCAATAAACAAAATCCTATGTGGAAGCAAGAGATAAACACTTGCATAAGGAAACTGGAAAGGGTTATGTCAAGTGATACCAGATTGGAAAATAATTTTCCATCACATTATCAAAAATCCTTTCATTGACATTAAACCCACTTACGGGAAGAACAGTTATTTCAACCACCACCAACCAATATAATGCCTGTCCAAGCTAAACACGAAAATGAACTGTGTACTAGCACCACTAAGATAAAACAAAGTTTGTTGAAACATCATCATTTCCAAACTTTTTCTGAAGACAAGAAGTCAGTCCACCCCATTGTCTTCATACGAGCAATCAAGAATATCTTTCCACAATGTTAGGCGGAGTATCAGAAGTACAGTTCATTATGTTGCACATCACAGGTGATGCAGCTTTGTGGGCAAGCAAAACATCAGAAGTATGTGACACATTAGCAGATTTTGAAAGAGTAACACCAGAGTGGAAAGAACCAGTATGCAAAAGTGAACACTGCTGCCTATAGTAAAAAAAAACCACTTAGCAAATGAACCAAACATGAACTGCGGAAATAATAAGCGGAATCATAACAATGGTAATCCACCAAATGGTTCCAGTAGAAAATGGAAGGATGGTAACAGTAATGGTTTAAATGATTCAAACCATGATAGGAAAACACCATGGAAAAAACACAATCGGGAAATTCTTGGAATCCTGTGTCCTAATCATGGAAATGGTTGGCCTAAGCAGCAGCCAATTTTATAGTTTGGGAATCCAACACAAAACATGATGCAAGCCATGCTTGTTGTTCTGAACCTGAATAGTTGCAATAACAGTGACAACAGCTGCCCCACAATGAATCGCATATGCAAAGTTGTAGAGCAGGATACCAATCCACAACAGTTAAACTAGAACTGACCATCCTAAACAGCCTTCCTAGTGCAGCCATATTCTATAGTGGAGGCAACTTCAAATCTGACCTGAACACATTGAGGTACAATGACTGTGTGGATATTGGGGAAGAACATTTACAAGAGCCGAACACATGCAAACATACAGAATATTATGTTGTGCAAGCTGCAATGAAAGTTTTGATAAATGGTACCAGTGTGGAAGCTATAATAGACACAGGAGCAACAACCAGTGTCATGAGTTACACATTATACAATGAAGTAAATCACGTAAGGAGACTTCCTGTTCTGCCTATGCCAAACTGCCTTATTTTTGGTGCATTAGGCGGACCTATACAGTGTGTGAAGCAACAGGTTCAGGCCAATTTGATAGTAGAATATGGGCACATACAATGCCACTTCTTACTCATAAAAATTTTGTCAGTTTCCCGCATTCTTGGCTGGGATTTTCTGAGTAGTAGGGACGCGATGATCAACCTACAGGAGGGAAAATGTATAGTTACAAATGATGGTAAAAGAATTGCACTGCAGCTCACTAAAATTCTGAGCATGCACAACAGATACTGTCATAATGTTGTTGTAAAATTAGTAGGTCCTCGCATACTACATATTTTGGAACAATTTGAGAAGACAGAATTCCTGTACTCAAATGATTCAGAAGCAGCCATACGCAGTAATTCTGCCATTATCAGAGCGAAAGTATCAGAATCATCATATCTAGAAAACATACAGAAGGAAGAGGTGGTGAATCTCATTCAGGAGTATACTAATGTTTTTGCAGATAAACCATGCATAATAAAAAACTTTGAGTATGACATGGAAGTTGCTCCACATGAGACATTTTGCAGAACATCGTACGCCATACCATGGACTAAAAAGTAGGCTGTAAAGGTGGAAATTCGTCAAATGTTGGAGTGGGAAATCATAGAACCCTCATATTCGCCATACAGCAGTCCCATTTTAGTGGTTTCTAAAGTGGGGGGCAAAATAACATCAGTACTAGATGCATGCAACATCAACAAAATTATAACATCTGTACAAACTAGACCTGAAAGATTGGAAGAATTGCTTCAATGTGTTCATGGAGCTAAGTATTTGTCTAATATTGACCTCTGATTTCCTATTGGCAAATTTTACTCAGTGAAAGGTCAAGGTAGTATACTGCATTTATATTTGCTGGATGCAGCTAGCAATTTTGAATGCTTCCATTCAGTTTGAATGTCAGCACTGGAGTATTTATTTCCACTCTGGACAAGGTTTTAGGATCAGTGCTATTAGATAAAGTTACAGGACATGTGGATGATTTGTTAATTGCCACAACTATGTGGGAAGAACATGTTGATCTACTGCATAGAATTTTCATAAAGTTTGACAATGCTGGAGTAACAGCGAACCTTGCTAAGTCTAAATTTGGACGTTCGGAGTTGAATTTCTTGGGCATATTATCTCATCTGAAGGAATTGTTCCTGAGCTGGGAATGCTTGATGCAATTGAACTGTTTGCTGTACCCATGTCCAAGAAACAGTTAAAATCTTTTTCTCGACCTTGTCTCATTTTTTAGACGTTTTGCGCCAACCAGTTACTCAATGATAAAAATCTTTTGTCTCTACTATGCAAGAATAACACTTGGGTGTGGAGTGAATCATGTCAGGAAGCATTCAATAAAATAAAGTCCAACCTAGTAAATGCAAACTTGTTGAACCGACCAGATATGACACAAGGCTTTTGTATTGCTACTGATTCCTCATTTTATGTATAACAGTAACACCGATTCTAATAATGTTTTTGCATTGTATAAAATACCTGAAATATTTAAATTTTCTTTTTTAAGCCATAATAAACTGTCACATGTATTACCATTTAACAGTACTAAATTGAAATACTTAAGAAATTCACCTAAGTTATCTTCAAATTTAACTGAGAAATTAGCATGTACAAGTATGTATTTAACACATTATACAGTTTGATAGTAATGAAATATTTACTGTAAAGACTTTCTTTTTTGCAATAACAATTTGCTATCCAAATGTGAAGTGTATATGGTTCATCTGTAAGATATAAAATACTTGAATTATTTAACTCACTTGCGTTTACAGATTAACCAAACTAAGAATGTTGTACCATACAGCAATAGGAAAATATCACACCTATGCTTTTGCAATATTATGTAACTATTATAAGTACTGTACTAGAGAAACAACTGATCTTTTTTCTTTTTTTTAAATAACTAAGTAAATTACTCGATTCTATAATTTTTTAACCAAAATGGAATCCATAATGAAAAATGTAAATGATCTTTGTGAGATGTGTGTTCCTTGGCTCACAGGGATAGTTTTGTTTTTCCTCTCAGATTCAGTTTTGTTTTCCTCGGTTCCCACTGTGCCAAATGGGTGAGCCCAGCATGATAACAAAACTAGCAAGTTAATATGAGGATGCATGAGGTAGGAATAAGCAGCCAATCAAGGCTCATATGAATAAGCGACTAAAGACATGTAAACCCAAAAAAGATTTGTAATCGTCTATACTAGGACATGTTGTTTTAAACTTTCAATTAAAAATATAATTTTAAAATACAGCCTGGGGGGGGGGGGGGGGGGGGGCAATGTGAAATAACACCTACTGTGATTCGGTAGAAATGATTAATTATTTACATCAAAGGAAAGATATATTTTGCGTTAACTGCAGCAATCATGTAATGCTGATTGTCTAAGTGTTAATGCCAAACTTACTGTGATCAGTGTGGCAGTAACATCTCTGTTACTACTATAAATTATGATGTGTGACCGATTTTGTGCTCTCTATTGTCCTAGTGCTTTTCTGTTAGCCTCTCGAACTATCAGATTCTATCTTGTCAGACATTTTATCTCTAGTGAGCTCTACTTCTTAATATTATAATTATTATTTTTATCTTATGACATATTATTCATTGCAATTATCATGATATTATTATTTTCCACAATGATTTGCTCTGCTGATGAGCATTCTAATTTCCAAACAGGAAATATTAAACTTTATTAACGATAACTAATGTTCGCTGTAAGTTGGCAAATTCTATTGTGTTTTGTTTGCAGAAGATGTCTGCCATGTAACTTGTAAATGTACAAAATAATTTTTCTAATTAATAATCTGAATAATTTGAAAGAGAAAGAAAGGGTTTTCACAAAATTATGTAGTAGTTAGATTTTCAGACTCTCAGATATACTATATTTCATCATTAGTTGACACCACTTGTGGACACTAATAAGAAAAAAATACTTTTCATTGTAAAGTTTTATCGTGCTCTTTAAAAGCTAGCCATCATACAGACCAAGAATGATATATTTACCGCTGAATGACTTCTTCCAGAACTTTGCTACAGAAACAACAAAAGGTAAATCCCATGTTACTAACTTAACTTATAAGAGTTACTATTTATTGTCAATAGAAGTCATCTCAGTTATAAAATATTCTCTCTATTTAACAAGATTTAAAATTCTTTCAAGAAATAGAAATAGAAAGTTATATTTTATCGTGCATTGATGCATGCCTGTATTTGTCATGACATACTATCCACAAGTTCATCAAGGCACTGTTGTTCCAGACTGTACCACTCATCAATGGCGATTTGGCCTAGATCCCTCAGAGTCATTGGTGGGTCACGTCAGTCTATCCCAGGCATGTTTGATAGGGTTCATCTCTGGAGGACATGCTGGCCACTCTAGTTGAGTGATGTCATTATCCTGAAGGAAGTCATACACAAGATGCGCACAATGGGGGCATGAATTGTCAACCATGAAGACAAATGCCTCGCCAATATGCTGCTGATATGGTTGCCCTGTTTGTCAGAGGATGGCATTCATGTATCATACAACCGTTACGGCGCCTTCCATGACCACCAGTGGTGTAGTTGGCTCCACATAGTGCCACCCCAAAATAGCAGGTAAACTTGCTGGACAGTGTGTCTAAGGCGTTCAGCCTGACCAGGTTGCCTCCAAACACATCTCCGACGATTGTCTGGCTGAAGGCATATGTAACACTCATTGATGAAGAGAACATGATGCCAATCCTGAGTGGCCCATTTGGCACATTGTTGGGCTCATCTGTACCACAATACATGGTGTCATGGCTACAAAGATGGACCTTGCCGTGGACATTGGTGGTGAATTTGCACATCATGCAACCTATTGCACACAGTTTGAGTCATAACATGACATCCTGTGGCTGTACGAAAAGCATTATTCAACATGCTGGCATTGCTTTCAGGATTCCTCTGAGCCATAATCCATAAGTAGCGGTAACCCACTGCAGTAGTAGCCCTTGGGCAGCCTGAGCAAGGCATGTCATCGACAGTTTCTGACTCCCTGTATCTCCTCCATGTCTGAACAACATCGCTTTGGTTCACTCCGAGATGGCTGGACACTTCCCTTGTTGAGAGCCCTTCCTGGCACAAGGTAACAATGTGGTCATGATCAAACCATGGTATTGACAAACTGAGCTACCGAAGCATGACTCACACCCCATCCTCACAGCTTTCCTTCTGCCAATACCTCGTCTCCTACCTTTTAAAACTGAATTCTTTCATGATGTCTGGGTATGCTGAAATGTCTGAGTTTATTAAAACCTGTTTAACTGCCTGAAAATCCTCTTGGCCTTTGGGCTTCCACAGAGATGTGTGGTTTTGCCTCAATAAATTCAGAAAAGCATCATTATTTCATAACTGATTGGGCATGAATTTTCAAAAAAATTATGCTAACCCTAGAATGATTTTACTGTTTCTTTGTCTGTGGTCTAGGAAATTGCATCCAGCTTGTTGCAGTCAGGTCTAATACCAGTATCTGAAATGATGTGGCCTAAAAATTTATCTCTTCCTGTGCAAACTCAGATTTTTTTCAAGTTAGCGATAACTTCATATTCAGAGAACCTTTGTAAGACTTTCCTAAGTATTTGCACATGAACATCCCACATGAATGTGGTGATAAGGATGTCATCCACATACACGGTGGCTTGACTCTATCTAATACTGCAATTAATATGCCAGCACTCATGTTAAGGGCAAACAGCAGAACAGAAAATTGGCAACTTCTATCATAGCACATGAATGCAGCATACTGATGACTTTGAGGATGGAATAAAATTTGCCAATACAATGGCGAAGGTCAATTGAGAACAAATACTTAACTCTGTGAAATTTTAACAATTGCTCTGCGGTATTGTCTGGTCTGGTTGTCATAGGTGTGATGATTTTATTTATTTCCCTGGCACCCAGGACAAGGTGAACAGTATCATCATGTTTGACGATTGCTCATATTAGACTGCAGTACAGTGAATGTGATGGTTCAATTATATTCCACTTAATCATGTGCTTTATCTATTTTCTGACAGCCTCTTTTTCACCCATGGAATTGTGTATGACATGCAACTTAAAGTTTCTTGAGGATATACCTTCATTTGATGCACATACTGCTGTATTACACTGGGGTTTTCTTCATAAGTGTGAAAGAACTGTTTCAATAGTGCGTGTAAATCATGCCTCTGTTCGTGTGCAAGTGTGGTTGATTCTTCATCTTTTTGGTGTATATTGTATGGGTTGGTCGCCTCCTCCAAATTAAAATCGTTAAATTTTTCATTTATGTATAAAAATGTTATGATACATCAATTGAATATTAACCTTGTTTGTCAGACTTGTTTTCAAAAATCAATTAAAATAGGTTTTTTGTCAACATACTAATGACACTTAGCATTACCTAGATCAATCTTTACCTGGCACTTTTTGAAAAATTCCATGCCTAACGGACAGTTAACTATTAATTTTTCAACTACTTAAAATGTGTAGGTAAATAGTTTTTATTTATGTTAATAGGTAAAATATTTGCAGCCTGACAACCTATCATTTACTCTGTAGTGCAGTTGTAATGTGACAATTTTGTACTCGTAAAGTAGATAAACTGAGTTTTTTCCACAGTTCATCAAACAGACTTCGCAAAATTAAATTTGCTGCTGTGCCACTGCCTAGCACAACCCACATGTCTATGTTTATATTAGCTTGTACTTCATCCTCTAATCCTTTAATATTACTCATATCTTCATCTGTATAAAGATTGTTCCTCATGTCATGTTTCTGATCTTATCTTATAAAATAGTTATTCGAAAGCCTTATGCCTCTGTTTCCATTCATGATCAATGACAGGGCACTTGGCCTGTGCAACCACTGTTCCCTCTGGTGGAAATTGGGTGTTAATCCCCCCATCGGTCACATCAACTATGTGTAACTTGGATTCAAAACTGTTACACATACGTCCTTGTATTTGATCGGTGGCAGCATTACCCTGTTTTGTGTTCCTCCCACTCCTGTAAGCAATGTTGTTATTGTAGTTAATTGATGGGTGATTATTAATATTACCAAAATTTTGTTGTGCATTGTTGTTAAGGCCATATGCATTATTCCATCCATTCTGGTTATTACGGTGCTGAGAACTGCTTCATTGATGGTACCTCTGCCATTATGGTCTCTGTTACCATTTATTTGGTTGTTTCAAATAATTATGGTTCTCAATATACCCCTGGAGTGGTGTGTATGGATGATACACATGTTGCATGTTACCATATTGGTTGCTACCTGTACTGTTGTTGTAGCTGTCCCCACCGCCATTATATCTATTATTGTTGTAGTTGTTAAAATTTCCTTTTTCTGGTGTGTCTGACTGATTATGATTGTAATAGTTTGTCTTAGGGTTGCCTTCATACATGAGATCAATGGAATCAACTATGTATTAAAAATATTCTAAATTGTAAGTTGGAACTGCAACCAGTTTTTCACGTAATGTGTGGATAACAGTCCTTTTAGAATTCTTAATACATCAATATATGATATTGTGGTACTCCACTATCTTTTCTTGTTTAAATATTTTTCAAAATATTTTTGCAGCCCAGTGTGTTTTGCAGTGAATAGTTGCATGTCATAGACCTCCATTTCAAGTCTCTCTTGTATTCCCTGTTACCAGTATTTCTCTTAAAAGACTTGCTCAAATTCTTCATATATGTGACAATTCTCAGCTTCTTCTGCTGCCCATAAATGGGCTTCACACTGAATCCATCCAACAATGAACTGGATTTTTTGTTGTTCAGGCAAATGTCAGGGTAATTTGTTCCTAAATTCTGGCACAAATACTATGGGTGGGTCTTTTTTTATTCCTGTGAAACTGTGCTATTTCATCTGATTGTGATGTTGTTCTTTCTTGATGGCATGGCAGTGTTCTACAATGCTGGCACATTCTCACAAGAATTTGCAAATTGTTCCAGTTTGCCTGTATCATACTCTGCTCATGGGTAAACCATGTTCATGCGATTACTTTCTGTAGCTGACCGATTTTGGTTTGTAGCTACAGATGGACCACTTTTTGCTTTTTAGCTGAGAGAAAATTTTATCTTCTATTATTTTCATGTCACTGTCAATTTTAGCAAGCATTTTTGTTTCACACTCACAAATTATTTCATCTATAGCATCGACATAGTCCTGTGTTTGTGGATACACTTATCTGTGAGCGAGATGTCACTGTCACTGTCAAATATTCCCACTTCAGTTCTTTCATTTAATTTCTTTACATCCCTCTTAAGCCCTCCATATCTGAATATTAGAAATGTATGATCCAGTTTCAAAAGACCAACATCTTGTGTGAATTTGCATATGTCCTCTGGCAATTCTTTGCAAGTTGATACAAACTCTGTTATGTTTGTTTGCATAGTTGTGACCAATTTGGTCAGAATTTTGTGCTCATTTTTCAAGGCTTTTGTACCTCTACTACCCTTTGTACTTGGTCTACACCTTTTTCCTGTTCGTTTATAAGGTCTGATAACTTTTGGTTTAACTGCATATTCACACTTGAAAAATTTCTTGTCTACTTCATTAGTGATCCCTGTTAAATCAGTATTCCAATTATTACACAAAGTTTCAAGATGACCAACTAATGTACTGACTTTTTGTTCTAACATGCTGATATCTTTGGAAAGTTTTTGATCAAGATTGCTGACTTCTGTTGCAACAGTCTCAATTTTTGAAGTTAATTTTGTATCCAAGCTACTGATTTCGTTCATTAATTATCTGACTGTACCCTGGCAATTCAGTACTTATTTTTGTGTTATCTGAATGTATACCAGCACTTTCTGAATGTATGCTGGACATTTCTGAACTTATTTTTAATATTGCTTGCAATGTTTGGTTACTATCTCATTTGCTACAATTACATATTGATCTATGCACATTACTCTCAAAATTGAGTCACAAAAATTTTCGTTGTCAGTTTCATTACTTATTAAAGTATTACTATTAAAAATCTCACCCTCTAACATTGACTGAGAACCAGTCTCATTAAGCATGAGCCACATATTATCCCCAAAATGCTTGTGTAATTCACTAATAGTAGTAAAGTTTTACTGAATATTCTCATTATTAGCCTCTCTTATTGACAAATTTGTCAAATCTTCTACATTTTCATGTTCATTAATAGTTACCGTATTTATTGCTTGTTGCTGGGTTCCATTTTTGATAAACACACATAATATATGTGTATGTAAAATATGTTAAATTCTTACTGAAAAACTTTTTTTTATCTTTAGAAATTACTTTTTCCAATGCAACGAGATGGTACATAACTGTCCTACAATTATGTCACAAACACTACAAGAATACACATTACAAGATTGGACTTTGTTGCTTGCTACAGTGGTTGGGAAATTGAACAAAGGGTGGTATCATGGTGGAATTGCTCCCACATGCATAAATTCAACAATACACTTGATCCTACCTTGAACATTGTTTGTTCATATTTCCTCATAATTCAGAATTACGTAATTTCCAGTATAATTGGATGGTTTAAATGTTTCTTGTTCCAAATAATTACTAAATGTCTTTTTCCGTCTTCCTCCCTTATATACCACAAATACACAACAAAAATAATTATTAATACAATGCTGATCTCCAGTAATTCCTTCTAATTTGTATACAAATACAAATACAATATTGTACTTACATGCAAAATTTTTGGAGGTTATGATCCTGTCACAGTCATTTGTAAGGAAATTATTGGGAAAAAGAATTTTGAAATGACAATGGAAATATTATTTAAATGGGTAAATGATTTTTTAAATTGTTTAGAATATATTATCAGATAAAGGAATGCTTTCGGCTATCTGAATAGTCACCATAGCTAATGAAGAAAAAGGTGAACAATAAGATTTCGATAAGAATATGTAGGCATAAAACCTAATACTGTTCTTATGCCCCTTCCTGAAATAATTGCTTCCAGCTCTTTAACACTGCAGTGAAACATTGGTGTTTTCCTCCATTATAACTGGTGTCCTTTGCAGGTCCTCACGATCACCCAAAATTGTTACAGTGGATTTTCATGGAATGATAAATAAATATTCAAACAACCTTTTATAACCATCCTGAATATATTTGAACACAACCCCTTACATTTATTTATTTACATAGTTTACACCCACATTGGAGCACTAAAATCAAACATAATGCAACAGAGTCTGCAATTATTAAAATTAGGTCTTAGCAGTCAGTGATTTCTACGTTTTCCAAAATTTCTTCATTCGTTGTGATCTGGCTGCTTGTTCTTCTGCAGATATGACATACTTCTCTCGTTCTGATGGTTTGAATCTCAGCCGTGTGTATTTGTTCCTCAGACACAGTTTCTCTTCTCTGTGTTGACTTTGGCATGTGGTGATGTTCAATTCATCCAGATCACTGTGTACTTCTTTAAACCAGATGGTTTTGGTTTTACTGTTCCAGAAGTAGTCAAAAAATTGCCTCAGGATTCTACTATTTAGTAGGCGAGATATGTGCCCAAAAAATGCAATCCTTCTTTTCTGCATTGTAGCAATAATGGATTCATTTTCTTTATACACTACTGAATTGGGCAGAAGCCTCCACTGCCCATTAACTTGATGTTTCTTACTTATAACTTTCTGCAATTTGTCAGTTGTTGCTTGAGTATCTAGTTTGAGTTGTGTTGCATAAGTTGCTTCTGGTTTAACGACGGAGGAGTTTGGGTTTGGGGGGTGGATTAAAGGGACCAGACTGCTATGGTCATCAGTTGACGGAGGTGTAATGTTGCAATTTAGCATTTATTAAGAGAGATTGTTTTTTTGTAGGTTGGCCATGTGGTTCTCTGCACTGGCCACAGTTTTAACGTTCTACTATCTATTGATGCTCTTTCATTAACATTCCAGGTAATATTTTCAACAAGATATTTAAACTTTTTTACTACTTTAATTTATTGATCATTGTGGATTATGTTATGAGATGTGTCAACTGTGAAGCTGGGCATCATTTCTGTTTTCTCAAACAAAATTTGCAATCCAACCTTTGCTGCTAATCATTCTAGTTGTTCTATCTGAACTTTTGCTTCATCAATATTGTTTGCTAACAGCACCAAATCATCTGCAAATGCAAGACAGTTAAGTTGAATCTTCCTTCCAATCTTAACAGATGGTGGGCATATCTTGTTCCATTCATGCATGATTTTCTCCAGCACACAACTGAACAATAATCGAGACAATCCATCGCCTTGTTGAAGCCCAGTATGAATCTCAAAAGGTTCAGAGAATTCATTTCTGAACCTTACTCTAGCTTTGCTATTTCAAAGGGTGACTGCAATGAGGTTGAAAGATTTCTGATTTAAACCAAATTCTTTAAGAATTGACAGTACAGATTCATGATGGATACTATTGAAGGCTTTTTCAAAATTGACAAATGTGATCACTAGTTTCTTGTTCCTGAGCCTTGGATGTTTCATTATCCAACTGAGAATAGTAATTTGATCAGGACAGCTTCATCCTGGATGAAAGCCTCCTTGATATTCACCTAGTTCACCATCAAGTTGTTCATGAATTCTGAAATACAGAACCTTGGAAAATTTTTTATAATATCCAGCAGGGGTATACCCCTATAATTATTTGGATCCAATCTATCTCCTTTTTTGTGTAGTGGATGGATTATTGCAACATTCCATTCCTCTGGTAACTTCTCAGTATTCCAAATGTCAGTGAGATGTTTGTGTAAGTTCAGAATAGTTTGCACATATGCATATTTCCAAAGTTCTGCCACTTGTTGGATCCCACCTGCTGCTTTATAACTCTGAAGTGAGTTAATCACTGTTTGTACTTGATCTGGATGTGATGGTATAACTCTTTCTAAATGTGCTTTGTTTCTTGGATAGGGGTCAAATTCCAAACGATGTTCAGGTTCTGTGCTATTTAGTAACTGTTTGAAATATTTAGCCATGAAATATTCAGCCAATATCATTGAATTGTCATAACTATTATGTGCTACCTTTCTGTTTGTACTTCACCATAAGAGTAGGTGGAGGGTATTTCAACTGGTACTGTTTGAATGTCTGATAGTAATCTCTTGTCTTGTGGCTAGTGAAAGCACCCTCGATAGATTTTAGTGAGTTCTTATGAAATTTCCTTTTGACCCTTCTAATTTCTTTGGTGGTTGATCATCTAGCATTTATTAATTCCTCCCTGGAGCTTTCAGTTCTCTTTTGTTGGTCATTAACCAGAATTGCTACATGGCATTCCTCATTCCACTGAGCATGTTTCTTGCGTTTCCGTACAGGAGCTACTTCTCCAGCCAAGGCTTTTAATCAATTGACAGTGGTTTCTAGATTGTCACTTAAAGGTATTCTTGATCTCTCATAATATATTTGATTATTAATAATATAACAAGGGTCATATGTTCTCTTTGTATCTAACTATTGAGGTTTGCTTTTTCTTTTAGGTATCAGTTTGATTTTAATTTTTTAAATGTAGTGGTCTGAATCAACATCGATGCCATGTAGCACTTTAACATTATAGATTTCCTTATGGAATTTCTGATCCATGGGTACATAATCTATCTGGAAATCTCCTAGCTTGATGTTAGGGCACTTCCATGTCATTAACTTATGTGCTCTCCTCTTAAAGCTTGTTGTTTTCAAAACCAATCGATATGTAGTATAAAATTCAATTAACCATTCCTGTTCTTGTTTGTAAGTTAATGTGCTGGCCATCGCCCCACTGCACCTTGAAATTTCTTCTCTCATCCTATCTTCGCATTACAGGCTCCGAGTAGAATTTTAATGTTAATAACAACCCTTACATAATACATTAACAACTAGGCAGATGTATACATGTGTCTAGTCACTTTGACATCTCAAAACAGGCAGACATACATACTAATTAATTAATGCATGCTGGATTGCTCATTAATAATCATCTCTATCCTCGCTATCTTTTTATCATTGTCACAGATGTTCTGACTATCTAGCGCTCAGAGAGCACGTCTTTTAATCAACTTAAAAATTACTGCCACAAGCTATTTTGTACAAGTTCAATCACTGACTTTTCTGTACCATTTCATAACATTCTTGATACTTTCATTGTAATTACAGTGTAACTAATTATCTGTATGAGTAAACTAAACACCCGACAGCTACTTCAAAATGCTGTATAAATAAAACTGTGGTAATGCTAAAGCCATGAAATTGCACTGTATCAATATATCAAAAACTAAATTTCATTTATATCAAAGTAGTCTCTGTGCATGACAGTATACTTACAATCTTGTATGCATATAACAAGGATGCCTAGCTTATGTGACTTGCAGGTAAATATGATAGAACTTCCAGATGGTAGACTCTTGAAGAAATAGTTTCTAATAGTTTACAAATTCTAGCATCAGTTTTCAGAACAGTAACGGCCTCCATACCATTACTGAAGTGACCAAGCTGATACAGTTAAACCAATAACAGCTTACACAAAGGCGCACAAGCAATTGTGCTTGTCATGATTTATTTATCTAAGAAATTAGAGAAACTTTAAGGCATGCTACAATCAAAGGTACTTTTTTGTATGCACTTTACAGTGATTTTCAGAGGTTAGATTTAAATGTAGATCAAATGATTATTTTTTCCATATCTGTAAGTCATTTATTTGCAAGTTACTTAGGTAAATTTTCATACTGAATCAAGGGTTACTAAAGGGAAATGTCTGCGGTACATTTCATCAAAACGAAATGTAGTATCACTGAAGTTAACAAGTCTCTTGAATGGTTTCAGAGATACAGCTGGCATTGCAAAGGACGAAGGTACCTGCAACATGATAAAATGCTGTGATATTTGTAAAACAATGGAATTATTCACATAAGTTTCTTATTATCTAGATCAAATACTCATGAATTTAATTGTTTGCCATGCTGGAACAGGTGCAGACCCAAGGGAGAGGGTGGGGGATGGTGTTATGTTCATCACAGCCCTTGCCCCTCCCCCAACCCAAAAATTTTTTAATAAAAGCATTTATGTTTTTAGATTCAAAATGTGTTCAAAAAATAACAGAAAATGTGTTTTATATACTTAGCCAATGCTTTTTACAATCCTTGTAAAGCTTCTGGAATTTGATGTTTGGGATAGCCTTTTGCTCTCTGTGCAGTGTGTTTTTAATCTCATGTATGCTTATAAAGCAATGATGCTTTAAGGTTTTCTTTATTTTTACAGCCAGAAAAAAAGGCAAATGGGGCCATACCTGGGAAGATGGATGTTAGGAAGTAACTACTGTATTATTTTTGGCCAAAAATTCACAACCAAGCAATGAAGTACATTATCATGATGCAAAACCCATTGTTTGTTTGTCACAAATCTTGGTGTTAAGGCACTAAACTTATAAATAGTATTCCTTAATGATCACTTGATCTTATGGTAATAACTCAAGGTGTACCACAGTGTTAACATCAAAGAAAAGAATGCACATAACTTTCACATTTGACTGCGGTCATTGAGCTTTTCTTGTTCTTGGTGATCTAGAATGCTTTTCCACTGGGAGCCTTAGTTTCAATGCCATATCTATGCACCTATTTTTTTGTCAACTGTTAAGAATATTTCAGTAGTTCTAGTGATCATTGAGCAACTTGTATTCACCCGTTTTGATTTGTAATTCAAAAATTTTTGAACAAAATTTGATGTCACAAATTTTATAACCAACACATCAAGCATAACCAAAATGTAGCAAGAGCCAACTGATATCCAGTTCAGCCCTGACCTGAATGAATGTGCAGCTTAGTCTGTAAAATTTTTCTTGGCTTGTTTTCACATTTTTGGATGATACTAACATGCATCAGTCATCTGAGACTCTCACTGTTGGTACAGGTGCAATTCAAATTCCAACTACTGGGAGCATACTCCTCTATGAAGCAAATTCTGTGTGCCAGCAAGTGTTGTTGCAACAGCAAGTAAGATATTCTGCTATTTTTCATTATACTATGTAAATGACCATTGCTCAGTGTTAATGTTTTTTTATCAAAAGAGGTGTAATAACTACAATTCAACACTGTTTTCTGTAATTCTTTTGCAATTATGCTGTTTATTGTGGAACAAATAACAACTATCTCCAGTGTGCAGGTTAGTATTTTCTATTTTTAATACTTGCATGATCGTGCAGAGCTAAAAAATATTCATTAAAATACATTTTCACAATAAAAGGTATTTATTGCTAGGGGGATATCGTCACGTTTGCTTCTCAGATGCCAGCTAGTAATAGTATTTTGTCTGAAAGTGAAATACTTAGTATTTGGAATGAGATGTCAGACGTCAGTGATTTGCCTGAAGATGAGAACATTAATGTCGATTGCCCATTAGAACAACCAAGAAGCTATATAAAAGAAACAACTTCAGAATACAGCACCAACCAAGAAAGTTGTCTCAAAAGCAGTAATGAATCTGAAATTTTTCTTGCTGTGCTAAAATTATTGTCAGAGAAGGTATTTCATGTGTATCCTCACAACAATGAGTAATACTAGAAGAGTTCCATAATGTGAATCCGTAGCCTTCTGTATTGATAACACAGCAGAGGTGTTTATGGAGAGAGAAGCAATATGATGAACAATTTTCTTTATACAGTGCTTCCAGTACCGAGATGAAGATGATGTTCATTTATTTCACAAATTTTTTATATATTTTAGTGTAAAGCACATATTTATTTCTTTCAGGTTCCAGTGATACCTAAAATCTCTATGAATTACTATTCTCAGTATTCCTTTCAAGATTTCTCTCTTTACATCATAACTGTCAAACATACATTCAACAGCAGAAAGTGGTATGTCATAGTGAACTTAAGTATTCCTTTGGTTTGAATTTAATTATCTGCATGATCAGTACAACAAGTTTGAAGTTAGGACAAGATAGTTGTAGGATAATGGAAAGAAAGCAATGTTGTACTCAGATATAACCAGTCAATGGGTAAGATGGAGATCTGTGATCAGCAATAACAGAGTGTTACTGTACGCAGTAGAGGACAAGGAAATTGATTTTAAAGGTCAGTCTCCACTTCTTCAATTAGCTGCAGTACTGCTGAATGGAATACAGAATAATTGCTAAACGAAAATAAAGTTCTGCAGAAAGACATTAAGGACTTGATGAAAGTTCAGCTGGAAATGGAAACTCACCTGAATAAATTAGCTGAGGTGCATTAGCCTGAGATTGAAACTAAGGCTGAAGCATGTAAGAGTACCAAATACTGCAAATTATCCTGCACCTATTCCTTGTGATGACAAGAGGTGTGATAGTTATGATCATTTACCATTCATTGATGATCCAGCTTCTCCACCAAATATTACTTCAAGGAATAGCACAATCAAAATCTGTTGTGAAAAATGCAATCTATATTTATGTGTTTTGAAGCACAAAAGTTTCTTCGAGCACTTTCACATGTGCACGTAATAAGTTGATACCCTGTAGATTATTGTTAGTGATTCTTCAATGACTGTTTTCCAATGACTTTAACTAAGAATCTAAATTTTATTCTAGTTTACACATGAATGAATAAAAACATTCCACCAAGTTTTAGATGAACACAACATTTCACCAAGTTTTACATTAAGAGTAAAGACACTTCAAGGGTCAAAATTTTACCACTAAAGTGTCAAAGCATTGCTAACAAAATTCCCAAGTTTACTGCCCTCCAGGAAAGTTCTTACACTCAAATTATTCTCAGGGCCGAGAGCTCATTCAAAGCTCTGCAATACTTAGCAAGTCATGGAATATATATCAGAAAGACAGAGCATATGCCATAGTAGTGGGACTGTTCATTGCAGTTGACAAAAATATTGTCTCTATTGAGACTGGCATTGAGAGTGACAAGGAAGATATCTAGTCACGTATAACAGGTCTATAACTACGGAAGCAGATAATTTGTTATAACGATAACTCGCATCAGTGCAGTTCAGAAAAACTGGTATAGAGGGAAAGATCTAAATGGGTAGAGTAATGAAGCAGCCACTGAAATCAAGAGTGTTGTGCTGAGCTCGTTCTTTGGATGGACAGCTGGTTGGTAGACATGCCAATATAAAAAGCTGTGCATTGATTGCAGCAGGCCTGGTAAATGACATGGCTGCTTTCACAGGTGGCCTGCAGGGTAGGATAAACCTATGACAGGGTTGGGATAAGAAGTGCTGGATGGGTGGATTGGGCAGGTTTTGCCCCTGGGTCTTCCACAAGGATATGATTCTTGTGGCCTAGGGATGGATGGAACACCACTTTACGAGATTGGGAAGTATCTCAGGTAGGATGTTCCACATTTCAGGGCACGAGGATTGGTAATAAAAGCCCTGGCGGAGGATTTGGTTCAGTTGTTCCATCCAGGGGTAGTACTGGGTGATGAAGGGGACACTCCTTTGTGGCTGGTTCTTGGGTGTGGTATGAAGATTTGGGGTGTGAGGGGAAATGGCACAGATCTATTTGTGGACTAGGTCAGGGTATTGTGCCTGTCTGTGAAGACCTTAGTGAGACCCTCGGAATACTGAAGCAAGTGACTTTTTGTCACTGTAGATATGCTGTTCCCAGGTGACCAGGCTGACGGAAGGGATGTTTTGATGTGAAAGCGATGACAGCTGTCAAAACGCAGATGCTGTTCACAGTTGCTGGGTTTAATGTGGACAGAAGTGTGGAAGGAACTGTCAGAGAGGAGGGGATCGACATCTATGAATGTGGGGGGGTCAAGGGGGACTGTGTGAAACAGGCGGGAGAGATAGTGTCGAGCATGGGAAAGTTGTGTGGCCTCGAGTACAGATCGTGAAGATCTTCATTGCTTCATGAATTCGAAATGTTCTCTTTGTGTGGTCCTCCTCGACCCAGCATGCCACCTCACTAGATGTGATCTCCTACAACTGTCATCCATTTCACACCAAAAAATCCCTCTCATACATCCCGGCCACCTGGGGATCGCATATCTGCCATGACAATAATTTCCCTCACTTAGTATGCTAATGGTCTCACTGAGGCCTTCACAGAGAGGCACTATCCCCAGACCTAGTCCATGAACAGATCTCCTGTGCCATTTCCCATCACAAACCCCAATTCTCCTCCAAGGAAAGTTGCTACTCACCATGTAGCGGAGATGCTGGGTCGCAGATAGGCACAACAAAAAGACTCTCACAGTTATAGCTTTCGCTCATTAAGGCTTTCTCAACAATAGACACACATATGCACATGCACACACACTAATGCAAATGCAACTCACCACACACACTAATGCAAATGCAACTCACACACACAACTGCAGTCTCAGGCAACAGAAACCACACTGGTTTCAACCACAAACGACTACAAACAAACCATCATTCGCCCATCAAACGGACTTCCGTAAGGACAACATAGTAATAAGCATCCCTGGTGTAGAGAAACAAGTGTAGGATTGAAAACAAGGTATCTGGTCTGGATGGAATCCCAATTCAATATTTTCAAAGAGTACTCCACAACATTTGCCCCTTACTCAACTTGCATTTATTAGGACTCTCTCATCCAGCACAAACTCGCAAGTGCAACTGGAAAAAAGTGCAAGTGACTACTGTGTATAAGAATGACAATAGAATGGACATGCAAAATTACAGACCAACATACCTAACTTTGGTTTGCTATAGAATCCTTGAACATATTCCCAGTTTGAATATAATAAATTTCCTTGAAACCATGAAGCTTATGTCCACAAATCAACATGGTTTTAATGCATTGCAAAGCTGATTTTTATCAGCTCACCCTTTCCTTATATACCATACTGTGAACTATGGATGAATGGCACGTGGCAGGTTCCATATTTCTAAATTTCCAGAAAACATTTAGCACACTGCAGACCATTAACAAAGGTATGAGCATATGGAATAGGTTCATAGATGAGTGGCTCAAAGACTTCTTAAGTTACAGAAAACAATATGTTGTTCTTGACAGTGAGTGTTCATCAGAGAAAAGTATATCCTCAAGAGAACCCCCAGGGAACTGTGATAGGACCACTCAAGTTCTCTATACACATAAACAATTTGGCAGACAGCAATCTGCAGTTGTTTGTTGATGATGTAATTTTCTGGGTGGTGTGATAAATGGCAGCTAGTCCTAAATGTGGAAAAATGTAAACTAATGCAGACGAGTAGGAAGATCAAACTTGTAATGTTTGGGTACAGTATTGCTTGTGACCTGCTTTACAACAGTGTCAAGTCATCTGAGTACCTGGACATAAAGTTGCAAAGCGATATGAGGTGGAACAAGCATGTGAGAACTGTGGTAGGGAAGGCAACTGTTCAACTTCAGTTTATTGGAAGAATTTTAGGAAAGAGTGGTTCTGCTGTAAAGGATACTGCGTACAGGATTCTGGTGATACCTAATCTTGAGTACTGCTCAATTGTTTGGGTTCCATACCAGGTCGATTTGGAGGAAAACATCAAAGCAATTCAGAGAGGGCTTTTAATTTTCCTTTGATGAAGCATGTAGAGGTCTTTCAGATGTATCAAAAATCCATTTTTATGGGTATTTCCCTAAATACCACAGTTACTGTTGCAATTGGTCCATTAAGGCACAAACCAGGGGAGGTAGGTCAATGATTAAGATATAGGATTTACATACACAAGTGGTGTCAAAAGCAGTCTGCCCATCGCAATTTAGATTTCAGTCAAAGAAGTATCCCATATGGACTGGCCTGCACAGAGTTCTGACCTGAATCCTATAGAACACCTTTAGGATGTTTTGGAATGACAACTTCATGCCAGGCCTCACTGACCAGCATCAATTTCTTTCCTTAGTGCAGCACTCCGTGAAGAATGGGCTGCCCTTCCTCAGGAAACCTTCCAGCACCTGATTGAATGTATGCCTGCGAGAGTGGAAGCTGTCATCTAGGCTAAGGGTGGGGCAACACCTTATTGAATTCCAGCATTACCAGTGGAGGGCGTCACGAACTTTTAAGTCATTTTCAGTGGATACTTTTGATTACATAGTGTATTATGAGAAGAAAAGTTGCTACTCACCAAATCGGAGATGCCGAGTCACAGACAGGCACATCAAAAAGACTCTCACAATAGACACACATACACACACATTCACGCAAACGTAACTCACACACACTTGTGTGCGAGTTGCATTTGTGTCTGCTATATGGTGAGTAGCAAATTTCCTTCTCATAATATTGTTACATTCCATCTTGGATTTTCCATTGTTTGATTTTTGCATGCTGCACTGAGATATATCATGCATAAAGCCATAAAAAAAAGGAACAGTCATGTCACCCTCATACAGTTCTAAATTTATTGTCCATCCAACCCTGTTAATAAGTAACAACTTTATGAAATAAAGAATAGGAACTTAAAAGATTCTCACCTCATTGACAACAAATGCAAGAATAGACTTGTAAAATGCGTCTTTATGTAACTGGTCTCTTAAAGTTTTATGTACACAACAACGTTTCATGAGTGTGATTTTCTTGTATGCACTAGATGATATTCCCAATGGTTCTCTTTGTTTTTCTCCAGGAGCTATGTAAAATAAACATAAATTACAAATTTCAAACGTTAATTAAATATAAATTAAAATTTATGTATAATCATATATCACCTGAACACTGTATTCAAAGATTATATTCTAAATGTACAAAGAATTGCCAAAGGTCTCAAAATATCTCTGACCTTGCTCTCTGAGATGTCATGTTCCGTATATGAGGGTATGTCTGACAGTGGTGAGTTGCGTCTCATAGAGCAGGGTCGTAATCAGTGGCACCATAACTGAGTGAGAGCTGCCTGGGTGTAAATGGTATTTACAGGTATGTGGAATGTGCCATGCATTACATAAGTTAAATAGATCCAAATATTCGGAAAATTTTCTCATTACTGACTGGGACTATACTCTTGGTTATTAACAGAACACAGATATATGTTCTACTTTTCTACTAAATTAATCATTTTAGAAAAAGAAAGTTTAGTTTCCAAGATATTTTATTTTTTCTGAGTGTTAAAAAAGTTACACATTTTAGCAAGTATTTTAAAATATACCTCTTAATACAAAATAATTTCACAAATCTTTTAATTCAGATATATTAGAATGCAGAAAGGTATAACTCCTGAAAATTTCATCATTCTGCTATAAATAGACCCTAAAAAATTTAAAGTAATGGGAAATGAGATTCAAAATTTTTACTTCAGTGCATGCCAGCGCTCCATATCTAATATCATCAGAATTGTAAAACAGCTTCATTTTGATGACTCCTCTTTACCGTCTAGCCATCTTTGGATGGATTTTTACTGCACTATCTGTAGACCTGAGCCATTCCTTGTCAAACCAAAACACAAATGCTCTTTATTCACACAAAGTGATGACTGCTATTGACAAGGGTTCTCAAACTGATTTCATATTTCTGGATTTCCAAAAGGCTTTTGATAATGTTCCTTGCAAGAGACTTCTAAACAAATTGCAGTCATATGGACTATCACTTCAGTTGTGTGATTGCATTAGTGATTTCCTGTCAGAAAGATCATAGTTTATAGTAATTGATGGAAATTTATCACGTAAAACAGAAGTGATATCTGGCACTCCCCATGAAGTATTATAGACCCTCATTGTTCCCAACCTACCTAAATGATTTAGAAGATGATCTAGCTGCCATCTTAGATATTTTGCATATGATACTGTCATTTACTGTACAGTAAAATCATTAGAATATCAAAAACAATTGCAACATGATTTAAACAAAATGGTATGAAAAGTGACAGTTGATTCTAAGTAATGAAAAATTACTAATAAACGGAAACTGCTACATTTTGGTTCCACAATAAATTACAGAAATTTAAAGGTTTTCAATTCAACTACATATCTAGGAATTACAAATACTAACACTTAAACTGAAAAATTGTTGTGGGAAGGCAAACCAAAGACTGTGTTTTATTGGAAAAACCCTCTGTAGGTACCGAAAGACACTGCCTACACTACATTTGTCCATTGTCAGCTAGAATATTGCTGCACAGTATGGGATCCTCAGATAGAATTGACAGAGGGCATCAAAATGTCGAAAGAAGGGCAGCTCATTTTATACTGTGACAAAAAATAGGGGAGAGTGTAACAGTTATGACAAGCATGTTGAGTTGACAATCATTAAAACGAAGGTGTTTTTCATTGTTGCAAGATCTTTTCGCTAAATTTTAGTCACCAACTTTCTCCTTTGAACATGAAAATATTTTAATGATGCCAGCTTACATAGGACGAAAAGATCATCATACTAACATAAGAGAAATTAGAGCTCTTACAGACAGATGTGTATTCTATGCATAGTTAGAGTATGGGGCAGTAGAGAATTAGTCTGCAGGTGGTTTGAAGAACCCTCTCTCAGGCACTGAGGTATAAATCGTAGAGTAATCATGTAGATATAGATGTAGAATTGACTAGCATTTTGCCAATTGGAACTGGTATTTAGCATCCTAGAATATGCCCAACTGTGTGGGACCAAGATAATACAGGTAAAACAAGGGATACTGAACATGTACACAGAAGGACAGCACAAATGGTTACAGGTTTGTTTGACCCATGGGAGAGCATAACTGAAATGCTAAGAATCTGGACTGGCAGATGCCTGAAGATAGATGACAATTAGCCTGTGAAAGACTATTTACAAAGCTTCAGGGGGAAGTGAGGTACCCAGAAATAATACTGCAACAACCTTCCTGTATCTCATGCAAGTGAACATGAAAATAATATGAGACTAATGCATGCACAAAACCTTTTAAGCAATCATCTTCTCATGCACTGTAATCAAATTGAATGACAAGAAGTCCTATTATGCTTCACAGAGGAGAAATATGATGCAGATGGCTAATCATGGGTTCGCAGAGGAAAGCGGTCCAACTCAGTTGAGCACTGAGAGCAAATGTCAGTGCGGTAACTGTCAATATATATTTAGTGAACTGCTGAAATGCACAGTAGATGGATCAGGTAAGGAAGATAACTGAAACAGAAGGTTTTACTGGAATCTCATGATTACTCCAAGTTGTTTTTATGTCAGTAATTTTTGATGAATTTGATCAGAACTGTGTTATGAAAATCAATATTTGGATGTAGGTTGTGTACCTACAACATAGAGATTTGCGTAACTGACCAGCAGAAAGACAGGAACTCTCTCTCTCTCCCTCTCTCTGTTTACATTTACAGCAGGAAATGTAATGAAATGTGTGCATGGCTAGAGCTTCCTGGTGGGTAGACCAGCTGCCGGTGCAAGTCTTTTTAGTTGCTGCCACTTTAGCTGTTTGCTTGTTGAGGAGAATGAAATGAAGTGATGATGAAGACGACACAACACCCAACCTCGAGCAGAGAAAATCTCCGAAACGGCCTGGAACTAAACCCATACCCCTGGCATGGCATTCTTCCATACTGACCACTCGGCTATGGAGGTGGGTTTTGCCGCTTGAACTATGAAGCCACAGAGAGTGCAAGTTGCCACCTTGCTTTGACACTCCACAGACTTGCAGTGTCTGCAATAAAATGAACATTGCCACTACTACCTTCTGATATTACACAACTAAAAATAACTATTCAAGTTGGCCACTATTTCTACAGAGATTATTAAATGATTTATAATAGTCAGTGGACAAAACTGCCATCAGAGTAAACCTAACTGTGATTAGAATTGCAGTCTGATTACAAGATCTATTTTTGCTTAGTTCAAATGACATTTTACACCTTGGTAGGGACACAGTCACAATACATGTTTCTGAAAAGTACTATACTTCACATATATTTATCGCAACTCTGAGAAAAAAATAAAACAATATCATATAATCCATTGGTAAAATAAACATTGTGTTCTACAACATGTATGTTAATTTAGAAGATAACAAGAAAGTTCTTTTTCTTTGGTAGTTTTTTATTGACGTTTCTTTCCCAATTATCAGTTTTTATTTTTCTATTGTCATGGCTGTTAAAAAAATACTGTGATTTAGTGACCTTTTTGTACTCTTTTTCCCAATATTGTCATGTGGTTCTTGGGTAAATAACAAAATGTACAGAATAAGGAAAAAAATCACTGTACAACTGAAATGCAGATTTTTCAACAGGCAAGCAAACAAGACAAAGACAGCCTTCTGATGAATTCTTCTTCAGAGATATATTGTGTAGATAGACACATGCACAAAACCTGCATGCCTACATCATTCTGGTTGACTAGATTGTATTGGTTCTTCAGCTCCACTGGGATGTGAGGTTGTGTCAGGTGGAGTGTGTGTGTGTGTGTGTGTGTGTGTGTTTGTGTGTGTGTGTGTGTGTGTGTGTGTGTGTGTGTGTGTGGCGGGGGAGGGGGGGGGCAGGGGGGAGGGGCAGGGAATAGGAGGGAGGGATATGGAAGGGTGGCTGATGGTTGGGAGGGAGAGGCAGAGGGTGCACAGGGAAGGAATGTGGCACTGCTGAGCTCGTTCTGGCTGCAGGCAAGTAGACTTGTGCACAGCACAGAGTGAAGGGACAGACCACAAGTGGAGGGATAGTGCATAGAGTAGGATGCAAGCTCAGGATTAATGAATTTTGGAAGATGGGATGAGGGTGGTGATGGGATACTTAGGCAGGAGGATTTTGGGATTAAAGAATGTATCGAAAGTATAATTTCACATATGTAATTAAGAGACAAAGGTGTTTGGAGAAAGGATCCAGATGGCATAGGTTGTAAAGCAGACAGTGAAATCATGCATGTCATACTGGGCAGTGTGTTTTACCACAGGATTGTCAGCTCAGCTCTTGACTACAGCTTGCATGTGACCATTCATAAATGCCATGCAGGAATTACAGCATAACTGCTCTACAAGATGAACTGCTTCACTGGTAGCAGAAGATATGACTGTGACAGGAATGTATTAGGGTGTCACTGAGTGGGTGCACTGGACAGGTTTTGTGCCACAGTCTCCCACAAGGGCACCGGTATGGCCCATGTGAAAAATGGTTGGAAATAAATGTGGTATATGGTTGGATTAAGACATTTTATTGATTGGGTGGGCAGCAGAATACCACTTTAAAAGGTCCAAGCTGGGTTATTGGTAGGATGATCCTCATTTTGAGGGATAATAATGAGTATCCAAATCTGTGGCGAAAAATAGTTCCATGGTGTTCCAGGTTGGGATTGTATTGGGTGATTGGAGAGTGGCTCCTTTGCAGCTGCTTTAAGGGACAGTCAGTATCTTATGCCCACATGTGGACACGGTTTGCACAATCACTTTTGTTAAAGATATCAGTAGGGATTCAATGTTATGTTGGATTTCTGGGATCAGATCACTGTGGTGAGGCTTGTACATGAAAGATTTAGCTGCATCTGAATGCCCATCTTCAACCCCGTACACAAGTTTAGTCATGCTGGACATGTCTAAGACCTAACAGTGGCAAAACTTTATCCTTACAGTGGAAAAGACTTACTTCCCACCAATCCCTCCACATGAAGCCAACCAAAATCAAACATTCAGTAATTCCAGACTATTTGAAGTGAAACCATCTCCCTCCTCATCCCTACTACCACCCATACACCCACCTTCTACATGCTTCCCAAGGTCCAAAAACCATTACAGATGCTTCTACAGAACGAATCTTTGCTCTTCCTGACCAGTCCCTCCAACCTACTGCCCACAGCCTAGCTTCCCAAATCATATACACAAACCATTTGCTTCACCATCTGTCAACTGTCCTCACCCTTTTCCCACCTGACCCCTCTACTTGACACTGTTGACTGTAACTCCCTACAAACTCATCCCCCCACATCCAAGGCATTGCCACTATCGAAAATGAACTGCCTCCAAATGCATCACTTCATTCCTTATACACCTGACAAGCTATGCATAGCTACTTCTCCTTGGAGGGCCGGGTACTCAGACAAATCCACATGGCTCATTCCTATGCCAATCCATTTATCATTGGTGGTATCATCAAGATTTCAACCCAGGAAAAAACACAGTGTCAACATTCCTCTACAGCCTCAATACCTCCTGTTGCATCACCTTGACTGGTTCTCATCAGCCCAGCATGCCATCTTCCTGCTAATTTACCATCATTTTGATAGCTTCCATCTCTTCCACACTAGAAAATATCAAAGTCTCTCACACACTGTGGGGCCATCCATGGATGGCACATCTGCATCCTTGTCCAAACATGGTTCACAAATAAATTTTTAATGCCATATTGTTGCCCTTAACCCTTTGACCATCCCCAGGCACTAACTGCAAAGGAGCATTGCCACCCCCCTCCTCATATTCCAAAATCATATTAAAGTGGTGGAAAAATTTAGCCATACACTTCGGCAGGGCTTACGATATTTATCATTGTGCCTAGAAATAAGGAACATCTGGCCTAAAATATTTCATATCCTTTCAAAGCGGTATTTCTGCCACCCACCCAATCTATCAAATATTGTGGTCCATTCTTATGCTACACCTACTCACAACTCCTTGCCAAATGGATCAATGTCTTTGTGGAAGGTCCAACTGCAAGCCCAGTCAAATGCACCTACCCAACATACTCTGCTCCATCCCATCACAGGCATATTTTGTTATCAGAGACAAGGCCACCTGTGAAAGCAGTCATACAATATACCAACTATGCAATGACTTCTACACACATAAATGGCCACTGTAGTAGTTAGGGAGAGAGATAATGTGAATTGTTCAGAGTTGACATAGTTATGTTAATGCGTGTTTAGCCACACCAGAACTTGTTAAGTCCAGAAATGCACAAAGGTATGGACACATGTAGATTAAGAAATGTTGTGCCAGTTCTGGAACGCTGATTGAAGATTAATACCTCCGAGCTTTGGTGTATGTATTGATATTTAGCTCATATACCCACCAATGTACAACAATGCCAGGAAGGCTGTATCATCTATTCTCCCTTTGTGTTGACTCCTCCAAAAATTTCCATTTAAAAATGCAAGTCCTCATTGCCTTGGGATGTGAAAATTAGGATGTAGCTCAGTAGGAGTATGAAAACTTGCGACTTCCACACATTATAACTTTTAATTAACAAAATACTTGGAGAGTGCAAGTATGTATGTCTCTACTGCATCAGCTCCAAAGATCGAGAGATACCAAGATCAGTGAAAAAAACAACTGAGGTTCAAAAAATAAATTTATAGTATAACTTTCAATTTTCTGTCGGCTTACGCTAATATAACCATACCTCCCTACAATATCTTTGCCACACAGGGAGAGCACAAATAATCATCATTACAAATGTTTATTTATATGTGTTACGTGTACACCATCCCCCCCCCCAACAACAACCACCGCCGCCACCGCCACCACCACCACCTGTATCCTGGTGTGATCCAAATCACTTGACAACAGTGTACAGTGGTGGTGCATTACACATCTGCACCTTTTTTGTACTTTAAATTCTTGGCCTGTCAGGGTACTGAGACCTTTATTTATGGCCAAGTTTAAAATGTTTGCTCCTGAAACACGTCATTACATAACATGTATATATAATTATGTTTAATGTAAACTTTAAAAAGCAGTACTACTATCACTCACAAAAATTTTTAAGGGCTGTGTCAATAAGTGAATTTGAATACAGAGTCTGTAATTTGACTATTGGAATCTGACTGCTGCTATTGCAGCATTGTGTCCTGTGCACACACCTTGTGATGTATCCTGCACGTGCACTCGAGTTTGTTAAGGGTCTAGTTAAGTTGAGTTGTCCGTGAGTGTGCTACAATTTCAATTATTTATCCAAAGTCAGTAAAAGTGTTCATCCCATGTTGCTGCAACATGGTGTGCTGAGGCTTGTGCATAGTGGAACCATAGATGCTATGGCAAGGAAGTTCATTATTTATGGTCCAGGCATTTGTTCCTGTCATAATCCATGTGTTTCAGTGGCTGAACCAGACTCAAACTATCAACATCCCGAAGACACTAGAATGGGTTCAAGATAAGTCTTTATTCATTTCCACACCCTCTCTGTGTAGAATGTCTTGTCGATACTCAAGTCCACTGAGGATATAAATGTTCATTACTGCCCAGCACTAGGACATATATTTTTGCAAGCAAACATGGAACTACAGGTTTCAAAAAATACCTTAACAAAATGTTTGTAACACATTTACAATTATTAGTTCAAACATGCAGTCCTGGAAAACATATTCAGCTTCACATTGCATCTTTACATAGTTTTTACATTTCATCATTGTTATGATAATCTATGTATTTACAATTTAAAATATATTGACTCAAATGGTTTTCATATTTCTTACTCTGTACATATTCATTTTCATATGGCATTCACATTTCTTTACATAAATATTGTACAAAAATTTACATAAACACTGTACAGAAATTAAACATGCAAGACACTTAATATTATGTACATTCATTATGATTTTGTGTCATTTAATATTTATCAGTTTTTACATTATCATTTTGCTCTTGGGCATTACCCTTTTGAATGTTCATTTGTGAACTATCTGTATTCGTAGTCTCATCTCACTTTAACATTACACATGTTGTCGCTTTTTCAATCTCATTTTTCATTACTAACAAAATATTTGCATACAACATTATCACATGATGTGCATGAGTTTTGTGTTCATACATTGCACATGATACAAGTATCATCATTACAGCTGCTGAGAAAGAAAGCTTCATAACATCAAATTGCAATAAGCCTACATAACTACATTTAGCTATGCCTCTGGTAAGTTTACTAGTTTGTGTCTACTGGTCTACAGGAAATGTTATCAACAGGAAGAAGCATTCATTTTTACTCTACTACTGCAGTTCTTTGTTCATCACAAGAGAACTATTCGGTCCATCATTTCATGACTATCTACCCATGTTAATCCACTTATTTCATGTTTACTATCTGATACATTCGGACCATACAATATTCTGTTATACAAGTGCCATCATCGAGTGTAAACAGTGTAGTATAGAGTCAGCAACTTAAACTTATAATGCTTTTGCTGCAGGATATCATTCTTTGTGTATTCTGATGTGCATGAAAATCTCTCTATGAGAATTGTACCAATAAAAAAGTGTCGAGATAACTCGTGTTCATGTGCAAATGTACTGTAATAACTCTTGCTTGGCATTCTTCTTAGTCACATGGACTTGTGCTGCTTGGTCTGACCCCTTTTCATTTTGTAGCAGAAGACCTATGTTCAATCTATTTACACACCTGGTGTGTTGTAGCTTTTTCATACATACATCCACACCGTCATGAGCAGATATATAATTATTGTTGGCCTCCAACAACAACAACAACAACAACAACACACACACACAACTCTCAACTCTCACACACGACTGCAGTCTCAGGCAACTGTGGTTTCAGTTGCCTGAGACTGCAATCGTGTGTGTGTGTGTGTGTGTGTGTGTGTGTGTGTGTGTGTGTGTGTGTGTGTTGCTGCTGTTGTTGTTGTTGTTGATGATGATGATGAAGGCCAATGGTCAAAAGCTTTAATTGAGAGAGGCTTTTTGTTGTTGTGCCTATCTACAACTCAGCATCTCCGCTATATGGTGAGTAGCAACTTTCCTTCTCATAATATGTAACTACTGTGTTCCCTATTTTACCCAGGATGTGACTCTGAACTGTTTGCTGGAAGGACACTTAAATACTAACTTAAAACTAAGTGCATAGCTGCTCACTGGCTAATAAATCATCACACATTCAACATTCATATTCTTAATTTTTATCAGTATGCAGTTAATTCTTTATTAATTTTTTATGACTTGTAAGAATGCATATATTCATAGTATGGTTGTCATTTTGACTTATCTCCTTGCACCTGAAAAGAAAGGTGGTGTTGTATGCAGAGCACAATCCTATCTCTCATAGTATATTTAAGACTTAGTTTATGTTTCTTTATTCCTCTTATAGGTATCCCCTTTCCCCTTTCATGTAGCATGTAAATAGCCACTTGTGTAAATGTAAATAGATTGTACATTGTACCACATTGTGTAGCTTCTTTTCTGTGGACAATGTTTGCTTTGTCCTCTCTAAGGGTCTTCTTAGCTTCGTTATTCCTAGTTTCTTAATCTTAGTTTAGTTCTGCAGTGTAGACATTTTATTTCCTTTGTAGTCAGCTAATATTATAAAGTTTTCTACAGATGTACACTGCTTAGCATTTCTTTGCTAAGATATGATCATATCAGGTGCTGATCCATTGGCCTCTGCTGTTCCGTGTGCATGTAGAGAGGATGTCAACCTTAAAGTTAGATACTGCATGTGCAATACTACAGTGTCAAATTAAATAATTTGTCACACTCTGTGAGGGTAATGTTTTCTGAGTTCCTCTGGCTCATAAACATACAACAGGGTGTATACGCAGACAGAGAAAAAAGATTCCTGGATTTCTCCCGGATTTCCCGGTTAAAAATACATTTTCTCCCGGGTGAAAACATACTTTTGCCCTATTAACTGACAGTACATTTTCTCTCGGAACTGTATAACTTATCCATCCTTTGAATGATTATGGTTTTATACATGGGCGTGGAATTTCATGCCGCTTTAGAAAACGAAACACAGGGGGGAAAAACGTTTTGGAAAGATCTTATATGTGCAGTAACATGTACGCAACATATTTTCGTATTACAAAAGTATAAATTCGAATTCCACCAAACAGCACATGTTACTTTCCAAAGCACTGAAATCAAGATTGTGATGTGCTTTTGTAAGCCAGTCATAGCTCATGCCATGATTTTCACCAGCCGATGATACCAGCTATTCAGAGCTTATGATACATGATGAAGTCAGCCAATAGCAACATCACTGTTAAGTAGCGCAAACAAAAAAACAGAAAAAGTTAATGGTTTAAATTAATATACATAGCGTTGCTACAGGAAAAGTAGCTTTCACTTATAATATTGGTCTATAAAATTAATAAGCTGGAAGAGAAGCTAAGCTTTCAGGTATAATGTTGGTCTTTTATGCGTGTATTACAATTTAAGATATATCCCAAAATGTACCATCAAAATTTTTAATAACGACATAAATGTCTGTTCTTCTGGGCTTGAAATTCATCTAAATGGCTTGCCATCAAAGGATTTATTTTTAAATGAGGGTCAAACGCTCTGATTTAAGAAATTCATTGTATATTCTCATACGTAGCTCAACTTGCGTAAAATGAAATTTTCTTTGATAGTAACGCTCTTCAAATCACCATTCAGAATATTTTCCCACGACCTGTTAGAAATAGGTTCGTTTGTGCAGCTGCCAGAGTGCGCCAGATGACAGGCGTCACCGCGCTTGCTTAGCTACGATGTCATAGGGAGCCGTATGTTCGTATGTGTAAAACATTAAAAGATATTACATTACGTCATAAAAGAAACAAGACAATTGAACCTGCGGCTGCTTACACAGCCAACAGCCATATTTCTGTAGCCAGAAGCAGGAGAAGGTACTACTCAACTGTGCATGCGCATGATTAAGCATGTAACTGCTAAAATGAATCTAACGTAAAAAGTTGTGACGTCACGCTCATTGGAAGCAATTTCTTGTTACGAATCATTGCATATTCTTCCTAAAGCCTTTGACAAATTTTGCTGTTGGCAGATGCTCATATGAGCACTTTGTTTTGTTGCTGTATATTGCGCATTTACTTTGCAATTTAAGTTTTCTTTTCGTTTTTTCACTCATTCACGTTTTATTACTAGAGTATTATTCTGCAGTAACGGGATACAGTAATATTCTTTGTTGGAGTATCGGTTCTTACCAGTCAAAATTACAAAAATTTAACTGAAAACAATGAAAAATTGCCGGAATTCTAAAATATTCCTGGGTTTTTCCTGGTTTTCTCCCGGATGGAAAAATTCCCGTGTTTTTCCCAGATCTCCCAGGTCGTATACACCCTGTACAATGAAAACTTGCATAACTAGAATTTACATCAGAATAAGGCAAACTTAAATTCTACCTTTATTCTAACAATAATATGAAAAGGAACACACACACACACACACACACACACACACACACACAACAACTGCATTCTCTGGCATCTGAAGCCACACCACGAGTAGCAGTGCTTCATGGGAGTGGCAACTGAGTGGGGGTAAGGGGGAGGCTGGGGCACCGAGAGGGAGGGACAATAAGGTATGGGTGGGGGACAGTGAAGTGCTGCTGGGGAGCATGGAGGGAGAAGGTGGAGAGAGGATAGGGCAGCTAGATTCAGTCGGCAGGTTAGACAGTGGGCAAGGAAGAGGTGGGAAGGGGGGGGGAGGTAGGGGAAGGGGGTAGTGGAAAAGGAGGGAAGTAAGAAGACTCAGTGTGATGGTGGAATGACGGCTGTGTAGTGCTGGAATGGGAACAGGGAGGGGGCTGGATAGGTGAGGACAATGACCAAAGAAGTTGATGCCAGGAGTGTTACAGGAACATATGATATATTGCAGGGAGAGTTCCCACCTGCGCAATTCAGAAAAGCTGATGAAGGCTGTGAAGCAGTCACTGAAATGAAGGATGTTGTGTTGGGCAGCATTTTCAGCAATAGGACGGTCCACTTGTTTCTTGGCCACAATTTTCGTGGCCATTCATGTGGACAGACAGCTTGTTGGTTGTCATGCCCACATAGAATGCAGCACAGTGGTTGCAGCTTAGCTTCTAGATCACATGACTGGTTTCACAAGTAGCACTGCCTTTGATAGCATAGGTAATGTTTGGACCCAGACTGGAGTAGGTGGTTGTGGGAGGGTGTATGGGATAGATCTTGCATCTACGTCTACTACAGGGATATGAGCCATGAGGTAAGGTTTGGGAGCAGTGGTTGTGTAGGGATGGACAAGTATATTGTGTAGGTTCAGTGGATGGTGGAATACCATCATGTAAAATGTGGGAAGGATAGTGGGCAAGGCGTTTATCATTTCAGGGCACGGTGAATAAAATCCTGGAAGACAATACAATTCAGTTGCTCCAGTCCTGAGTAGTAGTAGGTTACGAGGGGAATGCTCCTCTGTGGCCGGACGGTGGGACTTTGGGAGGTGGTGGGAGACTGGAAAGATAAGGCACTGGAGATTTGTTTTTGTACAAGGTTGAGAGGTTCATTACAGCCTGTGAAGGCTTTAGTGAGATCCTTGGAATATTTTGAGGGGGACTGCTCATCACTGCAGGTGTGACTACCATGGTTGGCCATACTGAAGGGATTTCTGGGTATGGAATGGATGGCAGCTGTCGAAGTGGAGGTATTGCTGGAGATTAGTAGGTTTGATATGGACAGGGGTACTGATGTATCCATCTTTTAGGTGGAGATCAACATCTAGGAAGATGGCTTGTTGAGTTGAGTAAGACCAACTGAAGCAAATGGGGGAGAAGCAGTTGAGGTTCTGGAGGAATGTGAATAGAGTGTTCTCATTGTCAATCCAGATCACATGGACATCAATGAATCTAGATCAGGTGAGGGGTTTAGGTGTCTGGGTGTTTAAGGATTCCTCTAGATGGCCCATTAATAGGTTGGCATAGGATGGTGCCATGTGGGTGCCCATAGCCACAACCTGGATTTATTTGAAGGTAATTCCTTCAAAGGATAAGTAATTGTGGGTGAGGATATAGTTGGTCCAGTTGACTAAGAAGGAGGTTGGTTTGGGATACATCAGGCATTGGAAATGATAGTCTTCAGTAGTAGTTAGGCCATGGGGATTAGGGATGTTAGTGCAAAGGGAGGTGGCACAAACAGGGACGAGCGGGGCACCGTGTGGTAAAGGATCAGGAACTTCAGAGAGTCGGTGGAGAAAATGGTTGGTACCTTTTATATAGGAGGGTAGGTTCCGGATAATAGGTCGAAGGTGTTGGTCTATGAGAGCAGAGATTCTCTCAGTGGGGGCACAGTTACTGGTCACAATAGGGCATCCTGGGGGTTGGGTTTATAGTATCACTTCATAACCTTAATTATCGTTTTCATCTGCAAGAGCGCAGCATTGTAAATAATATCGTTGGATTGTTAGCGTCCCATGATTTCTAACACACTGGTGTATTCCATGACTTTAATAATAATTTTTTTTCTGATAGTATACTTGATTACAGGATGTATTTTAAAAGGACAAATACAATAGAAGCTATTGTTAAACAGGAAATGACAGCCGCCATTGCTGCGAGATATAAGAAAACATTAATTTTTGTCAGTATACCTCTTGTAAGAAGATGAATATATACTGTAATAGTTGAGCACTGAGAAGAACGTTTTTATGAAATAATAACGGTTACCTTTAAAGGTAAAAAAATTCTCATTTTTTTAAGTGAATATTATGCTCATCTTTCCTCTCCTGGTAATTACGATACAAAGTGAAAAAAGCAGAAGACTTAGGATTTTGAATGTTAGGTACTGCTGTGCAATCCCTGTTTAATACCAGGGTCTTTTGGAATGAACAGATTCTCTTTTGTGAAAAGCAGAAATTTGCGAAACTTGCCCTACCAACACACTATCATAGTTGCTCAGAATCGTATCTGTCTGACGTGCTCTTCAATAACAGCGTCAAGAATTTTTCAGAGCTACATTATGATGCAGATATTGAAAAGCTGTTTCTTAAGCTGGCTGCTAAGCAGAACTTTAACCTTGAGTGCACTCGATTGCACTCCGGAGACACCATGCATTACTGAAAAATCAATAATTTACTCTTTTCCAGCCAAGAAGACAGTAATTAAGATCTACAGCACTAAATGTTTTATTTTGGATGAAAAGGTCAATTTCAAGTTTCACATTAAAAACTAACACCAAAAGAACAGATTTATTTAAATCATTCCATACTAGGAAGGAAAGAGGACCTGGTAAGATTAGGAAACAGTGGTTACAATTAATTTTGTAGTGGAAAGTTTTGAGGCTGCCTGTCTGTTTGTTCTTTTTACTCTTATCAGAAATACTTAATACATAATTTTTCTAGTGCCCAAGGGAGGGCCATTAATGGTTTATGGACTTTAGGAAACATGTAGAAGGTAGGAGTGCGAGGAGTGGTAGGGGTGAGCAGAGAGATGGACTCCAGGGGAGAGATTCTTGGACAGACTAAGGATTTGAGGAGTGACTGGAGATCCCACTGGATTTCTGGAATGGGATCAGTGTGGCAAGGTTTGTAGGCAGATATATCTGACAGCTGGCAGGGTCGTTCTCCCAGATAATCCTTGCGGTTCAAAGGAACAGTGGTAGAGCCTTTGTCAGCAGGGAGGATTGTAAGGTAGGGATCAGTTTTTAGATGGTGGACTGTGGTTGTTTCTGCAGATGTAAGGTTAGTTTGCATGTTGATGAGGCAAGGTTCAAGGTTAAGAAATTCTGGAAAGTTACCTTCCTTTATAGAACTCCTTGGCTACGGCACTTATTTCCCTCCCTGTGACCAAGAGAGCCTTTTTCTCACTACCATAGGCTTTTATTTTCACAAAAGGTTGTGCTGCTTTAATAACCTCCACATCTTCATCCTAATGTAACAAATCTCTTTCAATAGTGTCATATTCCCACTTCCTATAGCCTATCTCTGAGTTTTCTTCATCTCTTGACTCCCTTCTGATTGCACATCAACTCTCTTCCTCCTCGTTACAAGTTGCCACACCCTTACCCTTGCCAATAATAAACACATTGACTTTATCCTCCTCATTAGTATCTATACTATGGTTCAATGAATTGGTAGAAGTCTCCTCCTCAGTAATTTAAGAAATTGGGATTTCTCTCCCTAGTGACTCTTACGCAAATTACTTTGCAAAAGAAAAGTATCCTCCTGTACCTCATCTTCTCCCTCTTCACTATCCCTACTCTCACTGCTTGTTTCTTCCTCCTCACTTCCACTACTTTCCAGTTGTATCACTTTATTCGCATTGTCTACTTGCTCTCTTTCATATTCTTTAACACCATCATACATACAGGAAAACACCTCCATACATGAACCCCTTGATTCTACATTATTCCCACACTTAAGTCCATGCCGTATATCTTCTGTCACCAAGCTGTGACTTTCTCAACCCCTATCACCATGATTAGCATTACTGTAATAATAATAATTATAATAATAATGATAATATAAATCTTATTGTCACTGAACTTCTGCAAGCAATAGACAAAGTCAATATTAATAAGTAAAAGACTGTATATATAAGTTTATACACTAATTTGTGCTGGATAGACTTTCTTAATATACCGTCCTCATTCATGCTTCATACTGCAATTTCCCATAGAAATGCATTCAAAAACTTCAGTAACAGAATAAAAAGGTAAACCAGCTAATTTGTTATACAGCTTGCATTTAAATAAATTTAAAGGTAAATTACTTATTTCTAAAGGTAACTTATACAGGGTGTATACGTGGACAAGGAAAAAAAAATTCCCGGATTTCCCGGTTAAAAATACATTTTCTCCAGGGTGAAAACATACTTTTTCTCTGTTAACTGACAGTATCTTTTCTCTCGGAACTGTATAACTTATAAGTCCTTTGAATGATTGTGGTTTTATACACGGAAGTAGAAAACTAAACACAGGGGAAAAAATGCGTTTTGGAAAGGTCTTTGATGTGCAGCAACACGTACGCATTGAAATCGAGATTGCGATGCGCTTTTGTAAGCCAGTCATAGCTCATGTCACATGATCTCGCCAGCCGATGACAGTGGGTATTCAGAACTTATGACACATGATGTAGTCAGCCAATAGTAACATCACTGTTAAATAGCGCGAAGGAACAAAGAGAAAAAGTTAATGGTTTAAATTAATATATATAGTGTTGCTACACAAAACGCAAGGCTCTCACATATAATATTGGTCTGTAAGATTAATACACTGCGAGAGAAGCTAAGCTTTCTCATACAATTTTGGTCTTTTATGCGCATATTACAGTTTAAGATATATCACATAAATGTGCCCATAAAATTTTTAATAACAACATAAATGCCTAATCTCCTGGGTTCGAAATTCATCTAAATGGCTTGTCATCAAAGAGTTTATTTTTAAATGAGAGTCAAACGCTCATCGTACATTATCACACATGGCTCCGTTGTAACTGCCAGAATGGTACTTTGATGATAATGCTTTTCAAACCACCATTCGGAATATTTTCCCGTGACCTGTTAGAAATAGGTTTGTTTCTGCAGTTGCCAGAGAGCACCAAATGACAGGCATCACCGTGCTTGCGCTGCTACGATGTCGTAGGGAGCCTGTACGTTCGTACATGTAAAACATTAAAAGATCGTACATTATGTCATAAAAGAAACAAGACATTAGAGGATACTCCAAGAGCATCAGAATTTCTTGACCCATATTAAAATGTGCACATTTAAAGTGCACATTCGTATGTCCATATTCCCAGTTAAGTAGGTCATGACCTGATATTAAGCTTTTCAATGTGGTTTTTGGGATGTAAATTTTCTTGGCGTACCAGTACTGTGTTATCCCATGTTTGGTTTTTATTATGGCATAATGCCATAATGGTCATGGGTGACTGGAATGCCATAATAGTCATGGGTGACTGGATTTTAAGTGTAGGAAAAGGGAGAGCAGGAAACATAATAGGTGAATACGGATTGGGGGTAAGAAATGAAAGAGGAAGCCGTCTGGTAGAATTTTGCACAGAGCATAACTTAATCATAGCTAACACTTGGTTCAAGAATCATAAAAGAAGGTTGTATACATGGAAGAATCCCGGAGATACTAAAAGGTATCAGATAGATTATATAATGGTAAGACAGAGATTTAGGAACCAGGTTTTAAATTGTAAGACATTTCCAGGGGCAGATGTGGACTCTGACCACAATCTATTGGTTATGAACTGCAGATTAAAATTGAAGAAACTGCAAAAAGGTGAGAATTTAAGGAGATGGGACCTGGATAAACTGAAAGAACCAGAGGTTGTACAGAGTTTCAGGGAGAGCATAAGGGAACAATTGACAGCACTGGGGGAAAGAAATACAGTAGAAGAAGAATGGGTAGCTCTGAGGGATGAACCAGTGAAGGCAGCAGAGGATCAAGTAGGTAAAAAGATGAGGGCTAGTAGATATCCTTGGGTAACAGAAGAAATATTGAATTTAATTGATGAAAGAAGAAAATATAAAAACACAGTAACTGAAGCAGCAAAAAGGAATACAAACGTCTCAAAAATGAGATCGACAGGAAGTGCAAAATGGCTAAGCAGGGATGGCTAGAGGACAAATGTAAGGATGTAGAGGCTTGTCTCACTAGGGGTAAGATAGATACTGCCTACAGGAAAATTAAAGAGACCTTTGGAGGGAAGAGAACCACTTGTATGAATATCAAGAGCTCATATGGAAACCCAGTTCTAACCAAAGAAGGGAAAGCAAAAAGATGGAAGGAGTATATAGAGGGTCAATACAAGGGCAATGTACTTGAGGACAATATTATAGAAATGGAGGAGAATGTAGATGAAGAGGAAATGGGAGATACGATACTGCGTGAAGAGTTTGACAGAGCACTGAAAGACCTGAGTCGAAACAAGGCCCCGGGAGTAGACAACATTCCATTAGAACTACTGACGGCCTCGGGAGAGCCAGTCCTGACAAAACTCTACCATCTGGTAAGCAAGATGTGTGAGACAGGCGAAGTACTCTCAGACTTCAAGAAGAATATAATAATTCCAATCCCAAAGAAAGCAGGTGTTGACTGATGTGAAAATTACCGAACTATCAGTTTAATAAGTCACAGCAGCAAAATACTAACACGAATTCTTTACAGACAAATGGAAAAACTGATAGAAGCCTACATCAGGGAAGATCAGTTTGGATTTCATATAAATATTGTAACACGTGAGGCTATACTGATCTTACGACTTATCTTAGAAGAAAGATTAAGGAAAGGCAAACCTACATTTCTAGCATTTGTAGACTTAGAGAAAGCTTTTGACAATGTTGACTGGAACACTCTCTTTCAAATTCTAAAGGTGGCAGGGGTAAAATACAGGGACCGAAAGGCTATTTACAATTTGTACAGAAACCAGATGGCAGTTATAAGAGTCGAGGGGCATGAAAGGGAAGCAGTGGTTGGGAAGGGAGTGAGACAGGGTTGTAGCCTCTCCCCGATGCTATTCAATCTGTATATTGAGCATGCAGTAATGGAAACAAAAGAAAAATTCGAAGTAGGTATTAAAATCCATGGAGAAGAAATAAAAACTCTGAGGTTCGCTGATGACATTGTAATTCTGTCAGAGACAGCAAAGGACTTGGAGGAGCAGTTGAATGGAATGGACAGTGTCTTGAAAGGAGGATATAAGATGAACATCGACAAAAGAAAAACGAGGATAATGGAATGTAGTCGAATTAAGTCGGGTGATGCTGAGGGAATTAGATTAGGAAATGAGACACTTAAAGTAGTAATGGAGTTTTGCTATTTCGGGAGCAAAATAACTGATGATGGTCGAAGTAGAGAAGATATAAAATGTAGACTGGCAATGGCAAGGAAAGCGTTTCTGAAGAAGAGAAATTTGTTAACATCGAGTATAGATTTAAGTGTCAGGAAGTCGTTTCTGAGAGTATTTGTGTGGAGTGTAGCCATGTATGGAAGTGAAACATGGATGATAAATAGTTTGGACAGGAAGAGAATAGAAGCTTTTGAAATGTGGTGCTACAGAAGAATGCTGAAGATTAGATGGGTAGATCACATAACTAATGAGGAGGTATTGAATAGAATTGGGGAGAAGAGGAGTCTGTGGCACAACTTGATGAGAAGAAGAGACCGGTTGGTAGGACATGTTCTGAGGCATCAATGGATCACAAATTTAGCATTGGAGGGCAGCGTGGAGGGTAAAAATCATAGAGGGAGACCAAGAGATGAATACACTAAGCAGATTCAGAAGGATGTAGGTTGCAGTAGGTACTGGGAGATGAAGAAACTTGCACAGGATAGGGTAGCATAGAGAGCTGCATCAAACCAGTCACAGGACTGAAGACCACAACAACAACAATGCCATACATGGTAGAAGTTGAAAACGTGCACTTGAAATGCAGCGAACATTGTGTGGAATTAAACACTTCGTTTCAAATATATTGTCTGCCTCAGCGGAAAATATTGATAAAAGAAAATTTCCTTAGCAAACTGACAAAAATAACTTCATTGTGCTGCAAGGCAATTAATGCTTGACTGTCAGAAAGGTGGCAATCAGAAATTTGTTTTGTTTTCATTTGACGTGAGAGCAGTAAACAAAGAGGAAACAGCAAAATCACTAAATGTAAACACAGGTCACATGGAGACTACCCACTTCCCCACTGTAACTCAGACTTCTCTGCCTATCAACCCCGGATCTACGATATTTCCGAACCGGTGCAATCGAATTTTCAAAAATATGTTAATTTTGTAGTGCACATCATTCTGAAAAGTGTTATGCATAAAAGATATGTGTTCGAGGAAATCTAAGACATATTATTTGGTCTTAAGGGTGCCAGAAGTGCAGTGGCACCCCTCTTCACACAGCATTCTTCTATTGCACGTAACTGTACTTCGCTCTGTGGAACTGAAACGTGTATATTTTGTAATGGATGTCATCAAACCATGTTCAAGACAGTTGAAATTAAAATGTCCTGTGGTGCCTCTCCTGCTTACAATCGGTCGGTTTGACATCCTGTCCCTCTTTTTTTTTTAATTCCCTATAAGAACTTGCTGCTTTGTGTGACAGAAAATTAAATACAGGGTTATTACAAATGATTGAAGCGATTTCACAGCTCTACAATAACTTTATTATTTGAGATATTTTCACAATGCGTTGCACACCCATACAAAAACTAAAAAAGTTTTTTTAGGCATTCACAAATGTTCAATATGTGCCCCTTTAGTGATTCGGCAGACATCAAGCCGATAATCAAGTTCTTCCCACACTCAGCGCAGGATGTCCTCATCAATGAGTTCGAAAGCATCGTTGATGAGAGCTCGCAGTTCTGGCATGTTTCTTGGTAGAGGAGGTTTAAACACTGAATCTTTCACGTAACCCCACAGAAAGAAATCGCATGGGGATAAGTCGGGAGAGCATGGAGGCCATGACATGAATTGCTGATTATGATCTCCACCACGACCGATCCATCGGTTTTCCAATCTCCTGTTTAAGAAATGCCGAACATCATGATGGAAGTGCGGTGGAGCACCATCCTGTTGAAAGATGAAGTCGGCGCTGTCGGTCTCCAGTTGTGGCATGAGCCAATTTTCTAGCATGCCCAGATACAGGTGTCCTGTAACATTTTTTTCGCAGAAGAAAAAGGGGCCGTAAACTTTAAACCGTGAAATTGCACAAAACACGTTAACTTTTGTTGAATTGCGAATTTGCTGCACGAATGCGTGAGGATTCTCTACCACCCAGATTCGCACATTGTGTCTGTTCACTTCACCATTAAGAAAAAATGTTGCTTCATCACTGAAAACAAGTTTCGCACTGAACGCATCCTCTTCCATGAGCTGTTGCAACCGCGCCGAAAATTCAAAGCGTTTGACTTTGTCATCAGGTGTCAGGGCTTGTAGGAATTGTAAACGGTAAGGCTTCTGCTTTAGCCTTTTCCGTAAGATTTTCCAAACCGTCGGCTGTGGTACGTTTAGCTCCCTGCTTGCTTTATTCGTCGACTTCCGCGTGCTACGCGTGAAACTTGCCCGCACGCGTTCAACCATTTCTTCGCTCACTGCAGGCCGACCCGTTGATTTCCCCTTACAGAGGCATCCAGAAGCTTTAAACTGCGCATATCATTGCCAAATGGAGTTAGCAGTTGATGGATCTTTGTTGAACTTCATCCTGAAGTGTCGTTGCACTGTTATGACTGATTGATGTGAGTGCATTTCAAGCACGACATACGCTTTCTCGGCTCCTGTCGCCATTTTGTCTCACTGCGCTCTCTAGCGCTCTGGCGGCAGAAACCTGAAGTGCGGCTTCAGCCGAACAAAACTTTATGAGTTTTTCTACGTATTTGTAGTGTGTCGTGACCATATGTCAATGAATGGAGCTACAGTGAATTTATGAAATCGCTTCAAACATTTGTAATAGCACTGTATAGGATACATAAACCCAGTGAAGACATGAGACAAACAAGACAATACACATTTCTTCAGTCTTTAGCTCCTACAATTTTCTTCTCTCTAATCTTGATACCGCTTTACATAATATGGTTTTCCTTTCTGCGAAAGAATCTATTACCTCATCAAAGTTCATCAAACGTTCTGCTACATGAAAAGTCCAAATGTCATTGTCTAACACTGAGAAAGCTGTTAATGCAAATAGGACCCCAAGACTGGTGTGGTTTCCCGATCTGATTACGTCTGTTTTGCCACTGTCTGCTAGATAAAACAAAATAGGCCACTCTAATACTGCAACAATTGTAATACACACCAAATAAATGAGACTGTTTTGGCACAAACGGTCTTTTTTGTAACGACAGAATATTATTCTCAAAGTACCAATATCAAATACGTATTAGTCCTACTACAAGCAAAAAGCCTTACGTTAGGAAATAGTTTCACACTTCATTCATACGCTCCAGTTTCTCAAGTACAAGATCGAAAAGTAGCAGTATGAAATTGAAACTTGGACTCGTCATATTGTTCCATAATTTGTGTGATGTCCCCGTTTCTTCTCCTTCCTCGTTCTAACAAACAGTCTTGTTACCACTAATTCTGTAACTATTCCTGCCAATGTCAAAGCTTATTCGCTGGTTAAATCCACTATCTCTGCCAAAATTACTGGTTTAGTTGTCCCGTGATTATTCTCCAGTTAGGCGTTGCTACAATGCATTTTATGCGCTTCTTCCAGAATAGAATTTAAATCGGCTGCTAGCCAGGGACTGTACAACTGGCCCTTACTAGCACAGCAATCTGGCCAAAAATTTTGTGTCAAAATATCATTTTCTTGGATACACCGAGAAGGTAATACATAATCTTTCTTACCTGTTATTCGTTTGTTTCCACTCCTGTAGTCTGAATCTATGGATTCAGCTAGTAATTATAACAATGCTCATCATTTGCAAACCCAATCATTCACACAATCGGACAGCGGTTGGCATTCATCCGTTCAGCCATACTCCGCTCAGCTCGTGTAGCCCCTTTTGTCTGTAGGAAAGTTTTTGTCTATATGCAAAGAGGATTCTCCAGACAGAAACATCATGTACACTATGCACGCATTCACAAATCAACTTACGATTCATTTAGAAATCAACTTAGAATATGTTCAAAAACCGACAGGGATGCGTTTCAAAGTCATATGAATAATCGATAGACTAACGTGAGTCGCATGCTAGTCGCTTTGTGTAACAAGGATTTTTCGCTCAAGAGTATGAATTTGCCCCCCACCCCTCTCATAGAACTGGGCCTGCTGCACATGCAGGACTCTGGCAGCTTGGGCACTCCAGTAAAATTTTTCCCGGTAGCATCTAGCTGCTTGCTCCGATTGCTTACACAGCCAACAGCCACATTTCTGTAGCCAGAAGTGGGAGAAGGTACTACTCAACTGTGCATCCGCATGATCCCTCTCGTAACTGCTAAAACGAATCTAATGTAAACAGTTGTGACGTCATGTTCATCGGAGGCAATTTGTTGTTACGGAACATTGCATAGTCTTTGACATATTTTGCTGTTGGCAGACGCTTGTATGAGCACTGTGTTTTGTTGCTGTATATGGCACCTTTACTTTGCAATTTAAGTTTTATTTTCGTTTTTTCTCTCGTTCATGTTTTATTGCTGCAGTATTATTCTGCAGTAGCGTGATGCAGTAATATCTTTGAAACTTCCTGGCAGATTAAAACTGTGTGCCGGACCAAGACTTGAACTCGGGACCTTTGCCTTTCGTGGGCAAGTTCTGGTGGAGCACTAGTCCGCGAAAGGTAAAGGTCCCGAGTTCAAGTCTCGGTCCGGCACACAGTTTTAATCTGCCAGGAAGTTTCATATCAGCGCACACTCTACTGCAGAGTGAAAATCTCATTCTGGAAACATTCCCTAGGCTGTGGCTAAGCCATGTCTCCTCAGTATACTTTCTTTCAGGAGTACTAGTTCTGCAAGGTTCGCAGGAGAGCTTCTGTAAAGTTTGGAAGGTAGGAGATGAGGTACTGGTAGAAGTAAAACTGTGAGGATGGGGCATGAGTCGTGCTTGGGTAGCTCAGTTGGTAGAGCACTTGCCCGCGGAAGGCAAAGGTCCCGAGTTCGAGTCTCAGTTCGGCACACAGTTTTAATCTGCCAGGAAGTTTCATATCAGCACACACTCCGCTGCAGAGTGAAAATCTCATTCTGGAGTAATACCTTTGTTAGAGTATCAGTTCTTACCAGCCAAAATTACAAAAATTTAACTGAAAACAAAAACAACGAAAAATTCCCGGAAGTCTAAAACATTAAACAGGAGATTGGAAAACCGATGGATCGGTCGTGGTGGAGATCATAATCAGCAATTCATGTCATGGCCTGCATGCTCTCCCGACTTAACCCCATGCGATTTCTTTCTGTGGGGTTATGTGAAAGATTCAGTGTTTAAACCTCCTCTACCAAGAAACGTGCCAGAACTGCGAGCTCGCATCAACGATGCTTTCGAACTCATTGATGGGGACATGCTGCTCCGAGTGTGGGAGGAACTTGATTATCAGCTTGATGTCTGCCGAATCACTAAAGGGGCACATATCGAACATTTGTGAAGGCCTAAAAAACTTTTTGAGTTTTTGTATGTGTGTGCAAAGCATTGTGAAAATATCTCAAATAATAAAGTTATTGTAGAGCTGTGAAATCGCTTCATCATTCGTAATAACCCTGTACTGTTGCTGCTCATTACAAAACATCTAGCATCATTGTGGCAACTGAAATTACATCAATGAATGTGTCTGTCAAGAACATAAGAAGATTAAGAACCACACGCTTAACAAATGTCACTACAGTATAAGTGAATAGCTCTGCTCAACTCTATAAGAATATGTGATATCGTAATTGGAGTCGACGGAAGCGTCCGATCCCACCCTTCGGCTTTGACCCATTACTTAAGGCTGTTGGGGTGTGTGACGTCACGACCGCGCGGAGTTTAGTTTGTGAGAGTGGCGTGTTTGCAGGTGTCGTTTTGATGTGATTGGTGGTGCTCTCTGGTGTTGTGTTTTTATGTTGTGTGTTCGGTGATGTTTTTGTTTAAGTTTGCGTGTGTGGCGTGTTTGTAGGTGGCATATTGTTGCGGTCGGTGGTTCTCTCTGGCGGTGTCTTTATGAGTAGCGTGTTGTATGGCGTATGGGGTTAACTTGCGTGGTAGCATTGCACGTGTGTGGTATCGGTGGTGACTGTGCTTTCAGCGGAATATTTTTCAGTGAGTTAACGACTTTTGTTTTGTTATGTCGACCTCAATGTAGTTTTTTCTGTTCATCAGTGTGAATTTTGGTAAATTGCTTTGTTAATCTCTTTGGTAGGTATGAATATGACTGACAAGGTCAACAGTTTTTGGTTGTCTCTAATAAAATTTTTTCAGCTATTCAGCCTGTTGGCTGAAGTCATGAAGTATTCAGTGTGTCATGAGGAAATGAGGCTTACTAAAGTTCCGGTGTCTCTGACGAGGGACTGCTGTAAGTGGAGATGTCATAAAGATAACGGGTCAAGGGAAGTGTTCAATTGCAATTTTCATTTTCTAGGTGTTTTTTTTGTGGTAGAATTAAGCGTGTTGTTGGTGAAATTTTTGAGTTTTATAGTGTGGTATCGGTTGTTTCTGTTGACCTATATAGGTCAAGGGAAGTGATCGATTCCAGGGGATTTTTGTGTGTAGTGGAATTTGGGAAGGTTGTGGGGTCTTGTTATTTTAGTGTTTTTTATCTTTTGATGTAGTGGCATGTGTTTATATTTAGTTTGTCCCCACCCAAAAATCCCAATTTCCCATGCTTGTCCCGTTAGTTTGATTAGCTTTTTGTGGAAAGTGTGTGTGTTGGTTTTTCGATGTATTTTCATGTTCGTTGTCATGTTTAAGTAATGACATCATAGGCGCCATATTGGAGTCGTAGCGGATGGTCATTTCCGCCATATCTGTGACGTCATGGGTCAAAGCAGACGGGCAGAATGGGACGCTTCCATATTTCCGATAAATGAAATCATAACCTCAAAGAATAGGTCTGTCAAGCAGATAAGAAATTACGTTATAAAATCACTTATTAGCTGTATATTGTATTAAACATAAGACAGATTCATATGAATTCAACATAGGAAAATTTTTTGTAAAGATATTATATAGTTGTTGAAATTTATTCTGGCAAATCCTGTATCACAAATGTCGTCATTGGGATGATGATAAATAAATAAATAAACAAACTGGCCACTTGGTAGGCCTGGACACTTGACCCACCCCAGCATGTTCCCTTCACTGTTGCGGGATGCCGTTTCCCATATTAAAACTTCACCTCCTATCGTAACCTCTATTATTTCTATTTTCATTAAATCAACAATTTGTCTGCCATCTATATACATCCCTCACCCTATTCAAAAAATCTTTCAGATTATTATTATTATGCCCAATTAATCCACATCTCCTATTAGGAGGTAACTTCCCCACCAATACCTCTATAGTGTCTCGATCACTCCAAGTACTATCTAAATACTTCAACCTATTGATCCATCTCTCACAAATTCTCTCACACTTTCCCTGTTTTGGTTATCATACCACAGTGCTTTCTTACGAGCCTGTATGACATCACTCGGCTTCTCCTTAGACCAGTACTCTGCTAAGAAATCTAACACAAAATCCTCAAAAGTTTCATATTTATCTGATGCACCTGCCCTCCCTCCACCCCTCCCCCCTCAATAAACTCACACCTTTCAAATGAGCACTGGCCCTCCTTCATTTACCTTCCTCAATCCGCTATATAGTAAACTGACTTCTTAAACTATTCACGTAAGCCACTGGAGGGACATTGCCTTTAGGATAAAACACTATATTATTAAAATTACTACCATCTCTCACAAGTACTACCACAGATGGAGCTGTGCAATTCCTATCTTCTACGTTTATTTCCAATGCCCCTACTCTTTTTCTCAATCACAGAAGTGGACACTTTGATTTCTTCCACTTTGGCTTGAGCTTTCTCACTATGTTCCTGTAACATTCTATCACGATACTCCTTCGCTTTGATAGAAGTTTTTCCCAATTGTCTACTTGTCTTTTGAGAAACAGCAATTCCATAGGTGTCTTGTGTGATGAAAACAGTTCCCAGAGGTAGTACTTTGTGAGATTACAGACCATTTGTTTATATAAAGTTTTGTGAATACAACCCTATTGAGAATATATCTAATTATACCATCCCAAAAAAACCCTTTTTACTTCTGAATTGTGGGGAACAAAACATCCTTGAAAGAATTAGTCTCCTAAACATGAAAATCCCACACAATTCTATTAATAATCCCATAAATACTGAAGGTTTAGGCTTTACTTTTCTGCACTTATCCCCTGTAATCAACAAAACTCGATCCTACTCATGATAATGTGGTAACAGGACTCTGACAAGGGAACCTCCCTATCGCACCCCCCTCATATTTAGTTATAAGTTGGCATAGTGGATAGGCCTTGAAAAACTGAACACAGATCAATCAAGAAAACAGGAAGAAGTTGTGTGTAACTATGAAAAAATAAGCAAAATATACAAAATGAGTAGTCCATGCACAAGATAGGCAACATCAAGGCTGATGTAAGCTCAGGAGCGCCGTGGTCCCGTGGTTAGCGTGAGCAGGTGTGGAACGAGAGGGCCTTGGTTCAAGTCTCCCCTCCAGTGAGAAGCTTAATTTTTATTTTCAGTTTATGTGACAAACTCTTATGTTTTCATCACTTTTTTTGGAGTGATTATCACATCCACAAGAAAACCGAAATCGGGTAAGGTAGAAGAATCCTTTTACCAATTCGCCAAGTGTACAAGTTAGGTGGGTCGACAAGATATTCCTGTCATGTGACGCACATGCCATCACCAGTGTCATATAGAATATATCAGATGCGTTTTCCTGTCGAGGAATTGGTTGACCTATAAACTTGCGATCAAATGTTTTCGGTTCCCCTTGGAGAGGCACGTCCTTTCGTATACTAATCGCACGGTTTACCAGTGCGGTCGCAAAACACAGACACTAAACTTATTACAGTGAACAGAGACGTCAATGAACGAATGGACAGATCATGACTTTGCGAAAATAAAGAAATTAAACTTTTCACTGGAGGGAAGACTTGAACCAAGGACCTCTCATTCCGCAACTACTCATGCTAACCACAGGACCACGACGCTCCTGAGCTTACATCAGCCTTGATGTTGCCTATCTTGCGCATGGACTACTCAGTTTGTATATTTTGCTTATTTTTTCATAGTTGCACACAACTTCTTCCTGTTTTCTCAATTGATCTATGTTCAGTTTTTCAAGGCCTATCCAGTGTGGCAACTTATATCTAAATCTGAGGGGGGTGCGATGGGAAGGTTCCCTTGTGAGTACAATGTAAACAAAGCCTGTGTGGTCTGACAGCTGTCACATTCAATTTTACCCTCACTGCAAAGTTTGCACCAATAGCGAATAAGTTGCTTTAATCCTATTGGTCGATGCCAAGAAGCTAATGGCAGACACCACAGTTTACATGCATGAACATATTACAAAATAAATTAAGCCTACTCACTTTTGAAATTATATTACACTCACATTTATAACACTTCCCCCCAGAAGGCACACAAAAATGCATGCAAATGCAGCAGTGTTAACTTAAAACAACACATAACTTAACTGAAAAAAAAAACTGCTTATAAATAATGGCAGGTCAACAATACCTACAATGATAGCTAAAAGTTCAATGAAAATAGTTTCATTACCATAGACAAAGTTAAACAAACTTATGGTTTTTAAATGGAAATAAGTAAATTTAGAAGTTCATTCACTGAATTACTGTCCAGTCATTCAACAAGGAAAGTGCAAAAGCTTTGCATCTCATCTATTCGTTGCTGATGTGTTGAGATGACAACAGTGTGATGAGATGATGAAGATGATGATACAGCAGTTCATTGGTAGAAGTAGCACACTGAATCAGCTCCATTGATTGAATGACAACTGCTGATGATCTTCTCATGTAGCAAATGATCTACATCCAGCGTAATTGACATTGGTGGCATATTATAGGCTACTGGCACACTGTATGTTTTTAATGTTATCAACACTCAAACTGGCGTGTGCACATGATTTCAGGTAAATCACACCTGAGATTTGCAGAAAGATTGTCCATTACATAGTTTTAAAGTTTTCCGATTGCGTAATTACAGTTCATTGGTCATGCAAAAACCACGACTGGGAAAACACCACACTTGGCGTTCATGGTACACAGTTATTAACTCCCCTGTGGGACAGTTAATAATTAGTTACTCGATTCTCAGTCACAACACGAACATACATCGAAGTTCTGAAATTCGTACAGTGTGTGCGATACAGTCAAAGCAAACACAGTTCACCTCAAAACCCAAAACTACAGTGTTGTCTGTACACGGCTGTATTGTCATAGTTAGTACTACCCAATTCAGTTGGTGGTTTTACACAGTCCTACTTCTCCATCCACAATAAACATTTTCAGAATCAAATACGGAAAGATCAGAAATATATATATCACCGTTAACAAGTTCCTTTTGCACTGGTTTCAAACAAAACAAAAACAGACAGGATGCCATACGTGTTCACGTGCCTTCCTCGGGTAGCATTCATCTGAAGATAGCTTAGGAGAGCCCTACGCCACAGTGACGTAACGCTACGTCATTGTGCGTAAATAAACCTAAATCGACTTCATGAGTACGTGTATCTATCTTTGCAGATGTACCACAGAGGTTCCATGGTAACGTGAAAGCTAAATGTGGTATGTTCAGTGCAGTTGAATTAGTTATGAAGCTGGAATCCCAACAGTTTTGGATGTTATTGGTGTCTCTTGAACATAATGAATGTCTGAACGAAGGAACTATAACGAAAGAAAAAAAGAAACACTTGCAGTAATTTTTTTTAAATCCGATGAATCGTCCAGAAATCATGTGGAATAAACGTGAAATAATTAATTGTTAAGCTGTAATCCGAAGAATTTTGGATGTAATTGGGTATTTCATTTATTTATTTATGAACATAATGAAAGTAAAACAAAGAAGCTTGTAGTCATTTTTGAAAAATCCCATGAATTGTGCAGACAGAAACATGAAATAATTAGTTATTAAGCTCTTATCCTAAGAATGTGGGATGCTATTGTGTGTTTCATGAATATAACGAATATCTGAACGTAGGAACATAACCACAATAAAAGTAAAAAAAAAAAAAAAAACAAGTAGTCATTTAAAAAAAACCGATTGACTGTCCATAAATCATGTGGACAGACACGTGAAATAGCGAGAAATTAAAGTGTTTCGTGTTTTTATGTAAGCCAATAGATTGTACATAACTCTTCTGGGCAGAAACGTTAAACCGAGAAATTTAACGTGGTTCCAAAGATAATTCGGAATGTTGCTGGAATTTTAATTTTGCCTTCATGTTGCATATCAACACAGAAAATTTTGCTCTACAGAAATGAATTATTGCTGATGATTATGTATAATGTACCTGTTTATAACACATGTCATTATTTTTCTTTATATGCTCTACACTGTGAAAAAACATTATCTATAATTGTTACTCACATTCTAATACGCAAGCAGTATCAACTATAAAAAAAGAAGATAAGTCTCCTAGTAGTTGCCAAATGATGTTGCAACAGTGGCGGTCACAATGGGTGAGCTACTTGACAAAATAGCCACAACAGCCCACAGTTTTAGCAGCACTAAGCGATGTTTCATATGCGATGGTGGAATACTGTGTTTGTTTATTCTCTCAATAGACATGGTATTAATTTTGGGGGTGTTTGGCATGATTACTATAGCTATTTCCATATTGCCTAAGAGTCATACAAAAAGCAGCTGAAAATTGCAACAGCACTCACTGCTTTCATTTGCTTAAAATTCTGGTAAATGGCACTTGCATGTCATTGTTTTCTCACAGTGCATAACATATGAAGAAAAATAATGACATGTGTTATAACAGATCAGTATGTTAGAATCATCAGCAATAACTTATTTCTGAAGAGCAAAAGTGTCTGTGCTGATCTACAGCATGAAGGCAAAATTAAAATTTCTGCGGAATTATCTTTGAAACTCCGACCGGCTCATTATAGTACTTCACTGTTGTGTGTTCTAGGCCTATGTTTATAATGGCTGTTTCCAACATGTGTTTTGTGTGTGATAAAGCATTTCAGCTTTGAAAAACTTCATACCCGCACATCAGGAAAATGCATGAGGTAGAGCCAAATACAGAAGGTAAGATTAAGTGGCCACAAGACGACTGCAACTATTCCTTCAATACATTGGCTAGTTTGAGAGCACATGTGGAGAAAAAGCACATGGTTCGAACTGTGGATGAAAAGATTGTATTCCAGTCAATGGACGGTAAGAAACATCGCATAATAAAAAGTTCTTACTATTCAATAGTAGGATCGTTTCTGGTAAAACTATAGAATTTCGTTCTTTGTGCATTCAGTAATCTGGTGCAATGTTGTACGTTTATTTCAGTTCACATGAGAGGATTATTTGTATTAATGGCCTAGTCTTAGAAGACATTAAAGTCACAATCATTGTAATCCATAATGGGTAATTAACAAACCTTATTTTTACTGTCCATAAATTGTGAAGAAACTGTTTTTTTTCCCCCCGTATCGCTCAACACATGGGACCCAGATTGGAATCCAGTTTCATATGTAACATTTCTCTTAGCAAAAGGAACAATTTAGACATACCGGGAGATAGTGAGCAAAGTCTGAAGCTGTGGGAAGAAATTGCTGTCACTTGTTAACTCTCGCTCCAAGAAAAAAGGTCAACACTGTGCCAGCAATGAGAAGATGCCAGTTCAACGAACATCGTATTTGGTAAACCAACATTGGCTGAAAAGTCAAATGTTGCTAGTGCTTTTGTGCAACCTGACAGTGAAGTGTTGAGTGTACATGTTGGCTTTGATCACACATACGCTAAGAATTAAATGTATTTGTCCTACAGTTGTGTGTGCATGTTTGTGTATCATGGTTTATAGGCCTACTGGTTAAACTCGCCATGGCAAAAAATGAGTAACGCATCATACTCGGTACCTCAGGGTGATGTGGAAATCCGAGTGTACTTAATAAAGAAAATGTCACTGTTTATGTGTTTCTTTTGACTCATTTATCCTACTGCATATAGTTAACAAAATGTAACTGAAATATTTATTAAACTATAACATTAATTGGACTATGTAAATAGTCATTTCAAATGGTTTTGCTATTTTTTACAGGTAAAGTATGAGTACTCACCAGAATCCTACAGTACGAATGTTTTCCAGTTGAAAACTGAATGAAGTCAAAAAGCAAAATTTGCTTGGACAAGCTGAAAATTGTTTATTCAGTTCCAGTTATTATTTTTTATATTAAAACAGTCCCCAAGAATCTATTTTGCTGACTTTCTTGGTCTAATTTTCTATATTTAACATGTCGGTTATGACATGCTTGGTGATGGATGTTTTGTCACCAGGCATATGGCATCAAGTGTGTGGCTTTTAGTGACAATACTGCAGTCAATATGTTAACAGCTTTTCGGGACCTTGAGCATGAAGTATATGCATCTTGAATCTTGTTTAAAAAGTGCAGCCAAAATTCTAATGTCTGTCTGAGGAATTTTCCTTCAATGGAATGTTGTTGCCCAATAATTCAGTTAACGTCTGGTAATTACTTAACATGGTAAGTGCTGCGAGGCCAACACCAGCCACAGCAGAGCCGTCTGCCATGGCTGCTGGCAACTTTGTGACATTTAAGGGATAATATACAAAAGTGGGCTGTGCAATAGGTTCAAACTAGCTTTCTCTGGTTAAAGCAATTAAAATCAAACTTGTAAAGCATGTTGAAAATCACATACTCCTCACCATAATTTAAATGTTTACATTGAAATGGCTCTGACATGTGCATAATATATGGAAATTTTATATTTTCTTGAAACCTTAAGAACCGAACCTGTTGGTTGAATTAACATACGAGTAAACCCATCACAATAGCACTATGTTATGCATCAATTAGCTGTAGTTACAGGATAAGTAAACATGTACAGAAAACTTTTCATTTAAATTTTATTATAAAGCTTGCAAAGGTTATAGAAAAGATGGACAACAAGATAAACTTGTGTAGGCATCATTGTAAATACATTTTTACTTCAAGAAAGCTGAATAGGATAATAATCTCAAGATGCCTTAAATTGCATGACACATATCACCAATCAGGTATTTTCTGTTGGAGAAATAGTCTGGTTTTTCAGAATTTTTTCATTTGTTCTTGTGAAAAACCTTGTATCAAACAGCTGTTTTTTTACGATCAATCCATTGTTACATGCATGTAGTTTTGGTGACCTAATGGCAGCCATCTTAAGGCTGTATGCAAACCACCAGATAAACATGTCTACATAGTTGGTCTGCATTGTGCAGGTCCCAGCAGTTTTTAATTAGATTCTGTGAATGTCTCCTTCAGTTCCATATGGATGCCTCTGACATAAAAGTATTGTGATAATTTTATTATATGCTTTCTTGCTGTGTTGACCTATATCAATGGTGAGACAAGAAAATTTTTACTAGATTGGGATTTGAACCCATCTCTCCTGCTCTCAAGGCAGTTGCACTGACTACTTCACAAGCCAGACACAGTGCCCATCACGACTATGTGTATTACCTCAGCAAGTCTCCCATCTGACACAAAATTCCATATGTCACTACTACTGCAGTAGTACCCTCACTACAGCAGTCCATCTCACTCGCCGTATCCGTGAGATATTCCTGCAAATGTCTCTGAGTGTATGAGTGCATCTGAACTGAAGAAAGTTCCCCACTGCCAAGCTAGGCTATGTATAGATGCAATTGTATGCATGGTGACTGTTCTTTCGGCTGTCTGAAAGAATGGATACCATGCATATAATTGTAGAAATATAACTAGTTGTCTTAGGACCGAGGTGTCCAGGTCAGTCTGGGGGGGGGGGGGGGGGGGGGGGGGGGGGGAATATATGGTGTATGGTGGCACCTGCATGATGCATATATTTATCTGGTGGTTTATGTATAGCCTTAAGATTAATGGGATGCTGAAACTAATTGCATATAGTAAAGGATTTATAAAAAGTAAAACAGCTGTTTGGTACAAGGTTTTTCACAAGAATTTGAAGCCAGCTGCAGTCCTATATCCCACCTCTGATGGATTCACAAAAAGAAGAAAAAAATCATTCACTGCCCTAAGAATTTCTCCAAAAATATTACCCATTACATGGAATGACCAGATGCTGCATTCAGAACAAGAATTTTGGAGACGTATGCAGGACCAATGCCTGGTAAGTGCTAGATCAAAATATGACCTCTTCCAACACCTCTCCATTTTCTACCTCGTTTTCATTTTCTTCTTCTTCTTCTTCACCTAACTCTGAATTACTGTCATGGCTGCTATATAATCCGGATAAAGGCCTGACTGGGCATTGTAGCTGGTTACTTTCTGTAGAAGGGGGCAAAAGGAAGGCAGAAGTCCTAAATTTTGCATTTAAGAACTCGTTCACACAGGGTGATCATACAGACACACTTGATTTTGCCCATCACACAGACTGGTATGTGATTGAACTTGAATGTGGCATCAGAGCTCACTCCCCAGAATTTACAAGAATTAGGGGACTTGTGTGCACAGATGTGGTGCCAACACCCTCCAGCGACCTATCAAGGCTTCGTTGATTCCGTGCAAAAACGCATCGTCACTGTTATCCGTGCTGAAGATAGACATACCGGCTATTAGGTAGATGGTCAAAAGGTTCTGTTTACTCAGTGTGTGTAGCTGTACTTAGTCAAGGATAGACTGTAGCCATTCATCGAATTGATCACTTATTTTCATTTCTTTACGAGAATATAACATCGTTTCAATCTATAGGAACAGGAAACAGTCCGCTAGAGAAATCCCACAAGCAGTATGGTGGGGTCAGTCTGGCCCCAAACTTACCTGCCCTGAACACAACCACTTGGTTTTACAGTTCAGAGTGCAAAGTATGCAGACCTGCAGCACTACAATTTTACAAGCATTCAATCTAAACATAAACAAAATTCCCTGGCATCCATATTACCCCACCACACTCGTTGTGGGTTAGATAGGCTACGCCTGATGACTTGGCAGACATTTGTAAAAGATAAAAATGAAGGTAATTAACTGAGGTGATGGAAAAAAAGAGGCAAGTGAAAGTAAAGAGTAAGTGTCACTGAAGTAAAGATGCACGTGAAAATTGCATAACGGAATTAAATTTTGTGAATTAATTGGAAAATATTTCAAAATCTTGCAGTGTACAGAAACAATTAACTTTCAGTTTATTTAAATAATATTACTATTTGCCTAAATAAACACTTGCATAATATTGTACATACATTTTCAATAAAAAAGTTTTGGTTGCCAGCAGCTTTTCAAGAAGTAATGTATCTTATACAAATTCATCCCACCAAATACAGTAATAAATTGTAAAGTGAAAGAGTTAAAATGATTGTTTCGATAGTTTTCTGTAAAGTGATTGGAATAATGGTGTTAACCCATTCTACAGAAATTCTGGAAGCACTTCTTAGTATTTCAGCAGGTTATACGATTAATGTTTTATGTGAACACACTGAAAACAGAAAAAAATTCTAATAATTCAATTAAAAATAAATACAAGCTGAAACACTGGCAGGACCATGAAACAAAGAATAAAGATGGGATTTCCATGTACAATGTACCATTATATCTGTATAGGAAGTTACTTTTATTTTTAAAATAAGTGCAAAAGGAAATAGTGTGCAAGGATTAAATAATTATGGGTAAATCACCAGAAAATGTTAAGCAAACAACAGTATATGTTTTAGCCACTTTTGATGACTAATTAGTAATGCATTTCAGACATTGCCCATCATCAGAATATCTGCCCAGAAACATCACAAACTATGTATGACACATTAAGCGTACTTAGATTCATAGGCAAATAAGTTAACATACCAGGGAAAAAAAACCTTACTTTAGAGTATCATTCCAAGTGTTATCTATCATAACTTTGGAGCTCTCAACTCACAGCATTCTGCCATCACATAATTAGCTGTTATAACATACCACTAACTGACTTGGTTGTAGAAGTGCTGAGTTAATTTGTCATATTTTGACAGATAATTAACAAAAATCCAACTGAAAAACCATAAAAACAGTACATCATGCTAAATGATTTTTTATTCCTTTAGGGGAACTAATAATCAAAATTGAGAGTGCAAAGATCAAATTGGAACAAAAGTAAAGTATTAATACGTGTGGTACGGGCAAGAGATGGAGGGAAGGGGACAAGGGGGATGTGGTGCGTGGCTTCCAAATTAATCTCAGCTTATGTAAATGAGAACCAGCAATCTCTGGTATTAATAAACTTAAAATAGGGAATAGAGGCTTACTGTAAGTCTATTAGGTATTGCGCATACACATAATAAGTTGAAGGTGAAATTTCTTTAAAGTGCATAAACAGGTTAGTAAATTATTCCAGCATAAGAACACACAATATATTCAATATAATGTATCCGAGTGGGGGGAAGCCATCAGCCTCTGTCAAACAGTAGTAAGTCACATATTTAGCTTTTTTTGGTTTGTTTTCATAGTTTAATTCTTAAGTTAGGGGTAGGGTGGATAGGGTGTGTGTTGGACACAATAGGAGCTGGCTGCAGTTCACGATTGGCTGAAGGTGCTTTTAACTATGGTCAGCTGTCTTCAGGCTCCCGCATTCAGGTGTAACGGTGGCGGAGAAACTAGTGCATTGCTTGGAACAGCTCAGGTATCATTTGTTTCATTTGTTTCACCATAGGCTCTGCTATTGAGACACCTTCTAGTGTATCTGATGTGGTGGATCTGCCCTGACCATAGGGTGAGTGGCAGTTGGTAATACATTTGCATCACTTGAGGCAAAGGGTCAACATTGAGACAGATCATTGGGACGGTGGAGAAGGGGGGGGGGGGGGGAGTCAGCAGAAGAGAGGAAGATCTTTGTTTGATTGTGGCACTACACCCTCTATATGTTTTGATGGCTATCAATGTCAACACTAATAGGTAAATTTGGATATCATCATATAATGATTGATACTGTCATTAGGTGTAGTATGATGGTCTTTGTGATACTAGCCTGCTCTGTGATTTTGGAATCAGCTGAAGGCATTTTTCCTTCTACACTTGTCTATATCAATATAATAGAGGGAAACATTCCACGTGGGAAAAATTATATATAAAAACAAAGATGAGGTGACTTACCGAACGAAAGCGCTGGCAGGTCGATAGACACACAAACAAACACAAAACATACACACAAAATTCAAGCTTTCGCAACAAACTGTTGCCTCATCAGGAAAGAGGGAAGGAGAGGGAAAGACGAAAGGAAGTGGGTTTTAAGGGTGAGGGTAAGGAGTCATTCCAATCCCGGGAGTGGAAAGACTTACCTTAGGGGGAAAAAAGGACAGGTATACACTCACACACACACACACACACACACACACATATCCATCCACACATACAGACACAAGCAGACATATTTAAGCAGACATATATCTCTCTCTCTCTCTCTCTCTCTCTCTCTCTCTCTCTCTCTGTGTGTGTGTGTGTGTGTGTGTGTGTGTGTGTGTGTGTGTGTCTATATATATATATATATATATATATATATATATATATATATATATATAATAGAGGGAAACATTCCACGTAGGAAATATATATCTAAAAACAAAATTCAAGCTTTCGCAACAAACTGTTGCCTCATCAGGAAAGAGGGAAGGAGAGGGAAAGACGAAAGGATGTGGGTTTTAAGGGAGAGGGTAAGGAGTCATTCCAATCCTGGGAGCGGAAAGACTTACCTTAGGGGGAAAAAAGGACGGGTATACACTCGCACACACACACATATCCATCCACACATATACAGACACAAGCAGACATATTTAAATATGTCTGCTTGTGTCTGTATATGTGTGGATGGATATGTGTGTTTGTGCGAGTGTATACCCGTCCTTTTTCCCCCTAAGGTAAGTCTTTCTGCTCCCAGGATTGGAATGACTCCTTACCCTCTCCCTTAAAACCCACATCCTTTCGTCTTTCCCTCTCCTTCCCTCTTTCCTGATGAGGCAACAGTTTGTTGCGAAAGCTTGAATTTTGTGTGTATGTTTGTGTTTGTTTGTGTGTCTGTCGACCTGCCAGCACTTTCGTTTGGTAAGTCACATCATCTTTGTTTTTAGGTATATATATATATATATGTTGTGTGTGTGTGTGTGTGTGTGTGTGTGTGTGTGTGTGTGTGTGTGTGTGTGCATATTCAGCAAAGCATGATATTGTTTATAATGTTTGAATTCTTTGCATTATCAGGCATGTAATATATGTATTGGCTATCTATGCAAATTCCCAGTTGGAAGTAAGTTTGCTATTAATTCAGATAGAACACTACTGTATAAATTGGGAGCATGCCTATGACATGTAGTCCGTAGTCTTGTCATAATGCTGTGACATAATCTCTTCTGGATTTGTATTTATTACGACTCAAAACCACCCCACTGCCCCCTTGCCACCACCATTTAGTCACTATTTATTTTACTTATACCGTTGACCATACCTCCTCAACTTCCCATTGCTCTTTCACAATCCACACGCTACCCCCCTCCACCCCCCCCCCCCCCTTCCGCCAAACAAACATTTTGTATATGAAATTAGGTCAAATCTGTTGAAGAAATCATCAGCCAAGTCATGAGGACAAAGACACAGGATGGCTTCCATTCTGTGGTGCAATGAGTAAGTTAGAGTGTAAACAGGCAAGGAATCAGATGAGTCTTTCTGTCACCAAAGAAAATTGAACAAAGTTTGTGACCTGACAAACATACTCTCAGGCTCAGTGTACCAGGGATTTATAATATTCCTTGTGAGTATGGTATCAGTTATGTGGGACAGCCTATACAAACTACTGCTAATTGCTGTGTTGATCATCATCTGAAGCATGAAAAAATGAAAATTAGCAGTTTTCAAGAACTGTTTAGTGAGTAAATGCAAGAAAGCCTTTAAGCAGATGAGGATCTGGCCCATATTTCTAGCTGTTGGGTCTCTGTAATTATGGAAGCAGCTGAAATTAGACTGTATGATCACAACAATATATACACTGGCTATGTAATTATCAGTTTATTTATTTGCTATTTTTTAATACAAGAACAGACCACATGTTGCACATGAGGCAGTATATATGAATATAACACAATATTTTCACACAATTTCAAATTAATTAGTATAATTAAGCAATGCATGGAAGCATGCACATTGGAAAGAAAATTAATCTAATTCCTCATTCAGCATTGTTTATCACAATGCCATATGAGCATAACCCGGATTCTGAAAAACTAGACAAGGTGTAGGAAGATGCAGTTCATGTATAACACTGACGTATAGTTCCTTGTTTACACAACAACTACCAAAATTGAAGCATAACATATACTTTGCCAGGAGCACAATATTGGGACAACCCCTCCCGCCCCCCCCTCCTCCTAGAAATCTATTCTATGGACTTCTCTATAATGTTGTCTGAGGCCTAGGGTAGTTGAAGGGTGATAATTTCGTTAGTTGTGGAACTCGTAAAGTTTGAGTGCAGGATAATTGTTGTGGTGACAAACGGACATATGGCATTGCCTAATATTTACGTTTACGTTATATTTGAAGGTACCATATTTATCGCTATAAAACCTAAAAGAACAAGGTAAAATTGGAAAATGTAGTTAATGAATAAGCATTCAAAGAATATTTTGATACATATTATGAACAATATCATACATAAACTGGCTGTGGGCAATCTACATGTAATGGCTTTTTAAACAACAGGTGAGGGACGTTGCTAATGTCAATAGAGCTCATTACACTTCTTGTCACCAGGCGGCACTGCTACACACATTCTGTCTCCCTGATGACATCATGAGCCTCAACCAATCAGCAGACCCAATTCCTTGGCGTCCCCTAGACGCAAGTGTCTCCAAGTCCCCAGTATCCACAGTCCACACTGTTCGATCGTCACTATCGATACTCCCAGATCGCTTTATTTTAACAAAAGTAAACATTTTCAGCGAATGATAAGCAAAGAATCAAAATGTTTTACCAACTCAATCAACAAGTAGATATGTTAAATGTTACAGAATTCAAGTTAGCTTCTTATTTCTGTAGACACAATACGGAGAAAGGAGGAATTTCCGTATTTGTCAGAAACTGTTTTGTTTTCAAGAATATTGATATTAATAGATTTTGCTCAGACCAGCACTTAGAAGCTTGTGCACAGAAGTAGTATTTCATAATAAGTCCTTTATAATAATAGGTATATGTAGATCACCTTCAGGAAATTTTAACCTCTTTATAAAAAAAAGCTGGAAGCTCTGCTGTCCCATCTCATAGCAAAAAACAAGGAAATAGTGGTTGCTGGTAGTTTTAATGTGGATTTATTGAGAAGCTCTGTCAATGAACAATTATTGCAGTCATTAACACTATCATTCAATTTATTTCCTAATGTGAATTTTGCTACTAGGATATATAAATGCTCTGAAGTGGAAATGAGCATTTGGCATCATTGCCACTTTGGTGCAGGTCTTATTAGATTCGACGCCACATTGGGTGACCTGCGCACCAGATGGGGATGAAATGTTGATGAAGACAACACAGCACCCAGTCCCTGAGTGGAGAAAATCAAACCAGGGGCCCCTTAGGACAGCAGTCACTCAGGCTGACAATTCAGCTGTCGGGGCAGACTAAATGCTTTGAGATTGCTACTGATAATATCTTTGTAGACAAATCTAGAAAAAAAAAGTCATATCGCAAAACCAATAGTAAAGGGCTATCTGATCATGACATGCAGCATTTAGTGTTAAATGTTGAAACTTTGGCAGGGTTAAAAATCTATTAAATCTAATTACAAGAGGGAAATAAATAAGTAAAAAATTGAGAAATTCAGGATATTGCTCAAAGACATGTACTGGATAGATGTTTACAATACTTCTGACTCAAATGGAAAATACAAAGCATTCATTAATGGAGTTACCTTCACTTTTGAAAATTGTTTTCCCCTAAAGGTAACTGAGATCACATTGAAGTAAAATAATAAACCATGGATTACACAAGGAATAAAGATATCACGTGGGACAAAAAGGAGACTGTATCTACTATCTAGGAACAGCTCTGATGTTAGAATTGTAATGTGTTAAAAAGAATATAGCAAAATATTGAAGGAAGCAATACAGAAATCAAAGCAGCTTTATTATAAGAGAAAGATAATTACATCAGGCAACAAAATAAAAACTATATGAGATATAGTGAGGACAGAGACAGTTGGGGCCAAAAAGGAGAGGAACAGATAGCTCTAAAAATAAATGAGATTTTGGTAACAGATACATTTAATGTTGCAAACCTCTTAAACAAGTACTTCATTTCTATTACTGACAGGTTAGGGTAATCAGGTTCGGTGAACTGTGCAATGGAGTATCTGAGATCAGTCTCTAAAAATAAATTCATTAAAATGGAAATGACACTCACATCTCCCAAAGAAATAGCATCCAGCATAAATGCTTAAAATCTAACTATTCCAATAGGTATAATAACGTGTATGATTTAATCAAAGAGTGCTCATAAGACTTGTGTTCTATGTTAAGTTATTTGTTTAGTCAATCTCTTCTCAGTGCAACATTTACAGACTGGCTAAAAGAAGGGGGATAAAGAGATACCATCAAACAATCGACCAATTTCACTTTTGCTTTCTCAAAATTATTTAAAAAGGTTATGTTTAAGCGTCTCCTTAAGCATCTGACTGCAAATAATACATTGCCCAAGTCACAGTTTGGAGTTCTTAAGGGTTTTAATATAGAAAAAGTTATTTATCCTTACAGTGAGAATGTACTTAATCATTAGATAATTGATAATGGATAGGTACATAAGGAAAAGCCCCAACAAGCTATGACAAAAAATTAAAACCAATGATAGTAATTATTAGCACGCCCACTGTAACCGCCAATAAAGATATATTTTGCTATGCCAGAAGGTGGACAACAAATGATAAAAAATTCCATTCCATTTTTTTTTTGTTAATAGAGAGACTCTGTCTTTAGTTCTCGAGTGGAGAAGATTGGAAGATGTGTGTGGTAGCCATTTGTGTTGTCTGAATAATAATTATTATTTGTGCAAAACCACGAAAGTTTTCCTTTCTTCCGCACATCATCTCAATGTCAGCGGCCTGCATCGGAAGAAGAAGCCCAATCAAGAACTAATGTTAAACACATGGTCAAGAAACAATTACTCATGGTGGAAGAAGACGATTATAACCAAGGACACCAGAAGTAAGTTAATGAAACGACTGGTTCACAATTTAGGAAATTTGTGGATTAAAGGAAAAGACAAATTATATGTATATTTGCACAACTGGCGACCTAGAGACATGACATTGAGAAAGCCATGAAATCAGTTGTGTAAATTATTCAAAATTATTTATCACATTATATGATTTTTTTTCCATGTTCTAATTATTTTCCAATTTTCATGTGCAACATCACGACTGGGAGCAAAATAGCCAGAAAAAAATATTCTTGTGGAGAAAACCAATTAAAAACAGAAGCACAAAGAAACCGGAACGTGAGGAAAATTTTGGAGATATGCTTGCTTAGCTATGCTTGGTAGTGTCTCCTGCATAATAATTAGAAGTACCTTTCCTTAATTTCCTTTTCTAAATGCATTGTAAGGAATTTTCACAAATTTTATGTAATGACTAGCGAGATAAAAGTTTGAAGTTTTTGTGTCATAACATTTCGTGCCTACTAAAAGTAACTATTTAAAGCGTGACGTCACGTAAATCATATGTTTAAATACACAAAAATAATTTATTTCAATTTTCTATTTTTCAAAATTTTAATTTAATATTCAAGCTAAGTAGCACAAAAATCAGTTTTCATTATTGCTGACAATGGCGAAAATGCAATGAGGCAAAAATTCGTACAATTGCAGGGGAACATCTGAAGTACCAGCGCCATGTCTTTCACACTCGGAAGTATTAAGTAGTTTAGAGATGAACATAACCAAAGTAACATGTGCTAGTGAACTTTCACAGTGTTCTAACTTTGATGATACATTGCTGACAATAGATGAAACTACATCATGCATTTCCACGAGCAACATTCTGTTTGCACAGAAAAGCACAGAAAGCGTAGATAACATGATTTTTGACGACACTTTACCATCACCCATCACACGAAATTCAAATATTGATTTGGAGAGTACAATTGTCAACAACCGAAGTTCATTAGATAGCAACCAAAACAGCGCACTTGCCACTATATTTAAAAAACTCGATAGCTTGAGCACAGAAATAAAAAATACAAACACCAATAAAACCAATTTGCGTGCAGACATAAATACAAAATTTGAGTTTGTCAAAAAACCTTACCATTGTCACACAAGACATAAACAACATAAAACAAGAGCAGAAACAAGTTTCAAAACATTTTCAGGATACAGTCACACAATAGATCAGTGATTTGACTAAGAATTTTCACGAGGAAATGAATGTAAAATTGAAATACATGGAAAAACAGCTAAGCAAGATGTACTTTCCGAAGTAAACAATGACACTACAGGTATAAAACAGAAATTAGACACTCTTAATGAGCATAATGATACAGTTGAGCAGCAAATAAAAGCAATGAAAGACACACATACACAAACCTGGAAGCTACACAAACACAATTAACTTCCACAGTAAAAAACATCTCTACCGTAGTAAAGAAAATTGCACAGGGATTACAAAAACATACCAGCAGCAATAGAGGAACTCACTTTAAAAGTAGCATCACTTGAAATCGAATCAGTCTGTGCAAAAAAGGAAAGAGACAAAATTAATGAAAATTTATCTGACGTAATTTCACAAGCTGAAGCAGGTACTTTAGACAAAACCAGTGCCACAGCGGAAAAGGTAGTGAAGGAATGTGTGGTGTGCGTACTGTAAGACCTTCAGTACACACACCATCAGATTATTTGACTTGTTGCTCTAACGAAGTAGGAGAGTGTCAGCAATATGTCTCGTGATCTTTTCGTGGCGTGTTTATCTTTTGCCGTTAGGTCAGTTGATAGAAATGCCACTTGCACACTTAGAGTAGCAGATTGACGGTGACCAACTTTAAATAGAACTTGATTAATTTTCACACACATTTATTGTTGTTGTTGTTGTTGTTGTTGTGGTCTTCAGTCCTGAGGCTGGTTTGATGCAGCTCTCCATGCTACTCTATCCTGTGCAAGCTTCTTCATCTCCCAGTACCTACTGCAACCTACATCCTTCTGAATCTGCTTAGTGTATTCATCTCTTGGTCTCCCTCTACAATTTTTACCCTCCGCGCTGCCCTCCAATGCTAAATTTGTGATCCCTTGATGCCTCAGGGCATGTCCTACCAACCGATCCCTTCTTCTAGTCAAGTTGTGCCACAAACTTCTCTTCTCCCCAATCCTATTCAATACCTCCTCATTAGTTATGGGATCTACCCATCTAATCTTCACCATTCTTCTGTAGCACCACATTTCGAAAGCTTCTATTTTCTTCTTGTCCAAACTATTTATCGTCCATGTTTCACTTCCATACATGGCTACACTCCGTACAAATACTTTCAGAACACATTTATTAAAATAATAAAAAGCATAGACATTACATAACTTGATCCTGGATGCTGTTTACAATTGACAATCTGAAGTTCCTTTGGTCTTGGTACGTTAATCTTATTCTCACATATCTCTGATACTTGACAAAGGGTCTATTCATTTATCTTCATGGCTATGTACAGGAATATGGTAATCTTATTAGGCGCAGACTGAAACTTCACTATAGACTGGTACAGACTTATGTAGACTGGTACAGACTAATGCAGACTGACTAATCAGAGGTCTGTACACTCATTATAATACCTTGGGCGTTCAGGTATCACTGCGCGAGTGTAATCCGTGAGGAGAAAAGGTTCTACATTAGCAGCAATCTCATTGGCTGCGTTACAGACGAGGTCTATCCACGAAGTACATTATGTTTTGGAATTAAAAATAAATAAAGTATTGGAAATTTTTTTTATTATATACAGATGAAAGCTACACTTAAATACTACTTTTCTACATAGTTGCCATTTAAATTAAGGCACTTATAGTAGCGATGGATGAGCTTGGAAATTCCTTCGTTGTAAAATTCGGCCACCTGCGCCTTCAACCACGTGGTTACCTCTTCTTGAAGCTGTGCGTCGTCATCAAAATGCTGCATAGCCAACCACTTCTTCATTGCTGGGAATAAGTGGAAGTCGCTCGGTGCCAGGTCGGGACTGTACGGCGGATGAGGAAACAACTCCCACTTAAAAGATTCGAGAACTTCACGAGTGGCATTTGCCGTGTGGGCCCGGGCGTTGTCGTGAATCAGCAAGATCTTTGAGCCCAACTTTCCCCTGCACTTGTTTTGTATTGCTCTTCTGAGGTTGTGCAGAGTTTGGCAATACCTTTGAGAGCTTATTGTATTGCCTCTTTCCAGGAAATACACAAAAATCACACCTTTTCTGTCCCAAAAGACAGTCGCCATCACCTTCCTTGCCGACATTGTCTGCATGCATTTCTTGGGTTTTTGGGGGGAATTTGTGTGCCCCCACTGCATTGACTGCAATTTTGTCTCATAGTTCACATGCTTAACCCATGTTTTGTCACCAGTAACGATGCGATCGAGTAATGAGTCCCCATCTTTCTCGTAAGCGTCCAAAACCGCTAACACTGCAGCCATTCGCTGATTTTTGTGAATCTCTGTCAAGATTTTTGGTATCCATCTTGCACAAAACTTGTGGTAACCAAGCTTTTCGGTAATGATTTCGTGCAACAAACTTCGTGAAATTTGTGGAAAACTCATAGAGAGTTCCGTTATTGTGAAATTACAGTTTTCACAGACCGCGACATTGACTTTTTCGACAAGTTCGGCACTCACTATGCTGGGTCTTCCACTTCACTCTTTGTCGTGAACGTTAGTTCGGCCAGTTTTAAATTTTATGAACCATTGACGCACTCCACCTTCAGTGATTATGTTGTCCCCATACACTTCACAAAGCTGCCGATAGATTTCTATCGGTGTACAGGTTTTTCGGGTCAGAAACCTTATTACAGCACGCACTTAACACTTCGTGGCATTTTCAATTAATGCTGACATTTCAAATTGTCACAGTAACTCGACGGAGTACAGCACGAACCTCTCACTAGCACGGCAGGATGCCGACTGAGTGGTGGAATGCCATGACACCAAGATGGCCATGCTAGCCCCACCCCTAATGGACACAAACGAAAATGTAATGTAATTTGTTGATAGCCCTTGTATTAATACGCGGATTGGCGGAAGCAGAATTTGGTTCGTCTCTAAGGCAGCGCCATCTCGTAGTGCGGAGACGGACGAGTGCTGCGCCAGCGCTGTTGTGCTTAGCGGAGCGTGCTCTAGTGGGAAAGTTGTGTACACGCTGACTACGCGGAACTATGTACACAACAGAATGCAAATTAATCAATGATGTAGTTGAAAGGCCTATTTACCAAACGGTAAATGACATTATCGACAAAGTGAGCACCAATTTGCAAGCTACAGAGCATAAGATACACAACTACTTAGGTGAAACTGATACAGAGATGCCAGTTGTACACATAAACAAAGTGCCAGCCACAGTAAACCAAAGAAATGTATGCACACAGATCATTGCAAACACTACAAACGATGCCGGTAGTAATGACAGAACGCAGAGTGTAAGTTTACAGGGCATAACACCAGTACCAGTACCTACGAGAAGTGTAAATAATTGTGATGGCTATGTAAACACAGCACAAAATGCAAACAACTTGTCCACTGTATTTGCTGACGAAGGCCTATTAAGACACCGTCAATTTCCAACATTTACGAATGAAGGTAAGAAGATGAATCCTGTTGTGTTTATTAGTGCTTTTCGACATGTGTCTCCTAGAAATTGGATGGAAGCAGAAAAGATCAGGTTTGTTGTTGGGTAGACGCCAGGCAATGTACTTTTGTGAGTGACCAAGGTAGCTGAGCATTGTACCACATATTTACAATTTGAACAGGCATTTCTTGACAAATACTGGTCAGAAGCCTATTTCCCATGTTGATGTTTTAAAAATTTTAAAAAGCTGTTTGCCATTAATTACTACAGCTGAGTACAACACAGAATATTTTATATCCATTTTAGATTCAATCGATCTAATATATGAGGAGAAAGTAACAACAAATAGGGCGTCAGATAGCCAAACACCACAACAACATAATCAAATGGTTAATACAAAAAAGCCAACACGAACATGCAGCAAGGCTGGTTTGCGCTACCACAAGGATAAATTAACCACAGTAATGGATACAGGATTGGAAATGGCAGGAACAAGAGATTTTTAACAAAACTTTCCGTATAATAGGAACCATTACCATCTACAAGCTAATTTCAATCCCTCCTCTCAAAACTATGCACCACGTGTAAATAAAAAGTCACCTGTACCAAAGGTCAGCACACAGCAATAACAATAATATGCCACATGCTGTACCGCAGCCAACATTTGTGCAGCAAAATCACAATATGGCGTTGATTCCACAACAGCCATATGAACCCACGAGAAAGCATGTCACAAACTGGAAATGATACACACTGGGGAAAAAACCACACAGTACAACTGACAGAAATAATTTGTGGTATAAACACACAGTTAATACTTGATACAGGGTCCATGACTAATTTAATGCCTGAAGCATTTTTCACTGAATTAAAAATACAGAATTAATTTCTTGTTCTACCAGTGCAAAACTGCAAAGTACAAACCGCTACAGGCGCAAAAGCGAATTAGTAAAACACCAAGCTCTTATCACCGTGAACACTGAACAATGTTCTGTGCAGTGCAATGTTTTAATAGTAGACAAACTCTTATCAACTGCTTGATAGGTATGGATATATTTAGAACCTAAAAAGTTGAATAGACATAGGTAATGGTAAGTGCCATTTATTTGTGAACGATCAAAGATTTTCTATCAGTCCGAATACCACACCGGAGAGGTATGGCAAAGTAAACCTAGAACCCCATGTCACTGTACAATATTCATATCCCACCATGTATTTTATGAACGAATGTGATAACGAACATGAGACGGACACTGAAGTTAACCAGAAATTAGTAGAACAAAAATTGAACGAATCAAATATTCTAGATGCTACACAACGACAAGAGCTTTCTGACTTACTTTTTAAATATGCAGGTGTTTTTAATAAGAATCTAGGAGTAATCAAAGATTATGCAACATAAACTTAATGTCTGTCCTCACGAAACAATTTGTGTTACGTCTTACCTCATACTGTGGACAAAGTGTGAAGCAGTTAAGCAGGAAATCAATCGGATGAGCAAATGCGGAATCATACGGCCATCATTTTACTATGTTCCAGTCCAATACGACCAGTTAGCAAACATGATGGATCAGTACGACTAGTTTTAGATGCTAGAGGCATAAACAAAATCCTGGTTCCCGTAAGAACACAACCAGATAATTTAGATGAACAATTGCTAAAATTTCATAACACCAAATATTTCAGCACCCTTGACCTTAAAAAATCTTACTGGCAAATAAAGTTACATGAGGAGAGTAGAAAATACACAGCATTTGTCTGCAATGGCAGGAGTTATGAATTTAAAGTTCTATCCTTTGGTTTAAACATTAGCACAGACGAATTTATATCAGCCTTTGACAAGGTTAAGACCTGAATTGCTCAGTAAAGTTACTATTTATGTTGACGATATGTTAATAGCCATATCTACTTGGGCAGAACACATCAGTATAATAGAAAATGTATTTCAGAGATTTACAAAGTATGGAGTAGCAGCAAATCTAAAGAAAACTAACTTTGGTAAAGAACAAGTAAAATTTTTAGGACATATTGTATCAGAACAGGGTATATTACCAGACCCAAAGTAACTAGATGCCATACGTAATTGCCCATTCCCGAGGAACAGAAAACATTTCAAAGCATATCTAGGACTAACTTCCTTTTTCCAAAAATTTATACAACAGCAGCTTATGAATAGTGATGCCCTACTTAAGCTGTTGAGAAAGAATAAGCCTTGATTGTGGGATGAGAGATGCCAGGAGGACTTTACCAAAATTAAAAATGCAATAATATCAGCCTACATTTTGAGTCATCCTGACATGTCCAAACACTTTTGTTTAAGCACAGACGCCTCATCTCAAAGGAGAAATAGTATCCAAAGTCATCAGCTTTGCCAGCAGACCTTTATCAGAGGCAGGAAGATCATTCCCGTATCAGAACTAACGAAAGCGTTGGCATGTTGATAGACACACAAACAAACACAAACACACACACAAAATTAAAGCTTTCACAACCCATGGTTGCTTCATCAGGAAAGAGGGAAGGAGAGGGAAAGACGAAAGGATGTGGGTTTTAAGGGAGAGGGTAAGGAGTCATTCCAATCCCGGGAGTGGAAAGACTTACCTTAGGAATAAAAAAGGACAGGTATACATTTGCACACACACACACATATCCATCTGCACATATAGACACAAGCATGTGTGTGACATGAGTTACTCTTTGACTTTGTGATGGGATTGTTTGTAAACACTGTTTATGGAAGTTGTTGAGTTATTTCGTATTTAGTGCTTTATTTTTCACAGTGAAAATGCCTAGTGCTGGAGCAAAAGTGTTTAAAAAGCGTGTAAACTGGCAAAAGAAAAGAAATGATGATTCATTTGCAAAGCAGTTCTTGACCATCGCCGTTGGAAAATGTGAGTCCACTTACTACTGATTTGCTGAACAAACTTACTCCAAATTAAAATAGTGCTTTTCATAAAAAACTTAGAGATTTGGAAGAGAAATATAATTTACTTGACAAAGGGATAGAAGTTTTTGAGCTCACTGATTAATATGCAGTGTTTGTAAGTACAGCTGTAAGTTTCCAATTTCTGTTTCAGTAACTGTAAATAATGGATACAAGAAAACTGAACTTCATAGTGTAAATATTAGGTTAGTATACGGATTGCGAGCAATTGGTAAGGGCGAAGCAGCTGGTGATATGCTATGTGATGTTCTAAATCTTCCAAGTGTACCTTCAAAGTTTGATGTTTACAACTATGCACAGGAATCTGCAGTTGAAGATGTAGCACAGAAGTCAATGCAGGTAGCTGTGGAAGAAGCAATGAAAGAAAACGATGGCAGTTGTGACCTCACAGTGGCTTTTGATGGCACGTGGCAAAAAAGGGTTCAAACCTCCAACAATACTGTTGTAACAGCAACTAGTGTGGACACTGGCAAGGTTACTGAAGTTTCAAAAATGTCTAAATACTGTAGATGCATAGACAGGCTGAAAAAAGAATGAATTGATGACTGTATTGCTAATTATTATGGTAGAGGTTGCTGAGGTGAAGAAAATTTTTCATCGCTCTTCAGAGCGGTATAATGTTTGCTATGTCAAGTATCTGGGATATGGTGACTCTAAAGCATTCAAAGAAATTTGGAAAGCAACCCATATGGGAACAGTGTAAATATAAGCAAGTTTGAATGTGTAGGACATGTGCAGAAGATAATGGGTGCCAGGCTGAGAAGGTTAAAATCTGTTATGAAAGGGAAAAAACTAGATGCTGGGAAAACCTTGCACAGCAAAGGAAGATTGACTGATTCCATAATAGACCACTTTCAGAATTGCTATAACCTTGCAATCAGGCAAAATACAGGCAATCTTGTAGAAATGAGGAAAGCTATACGGGTTTTATGTTTCCATGCCGTATCCACAGATGAGTATCCAGAACATGGTGTGTGCCCTAAAGGTGAAAAGAGCTGGTGTAAATACAATTGGAGAGAAATACATTCACCACCACAGTCTACCATTAGCCATCATGGAAGGAATGAAGCCAATTTCAGAGATCTGGCTGACTAAGTCTTCTGATGAAATGTCTGCATGGTAAAACACAGAACCCCAACGAGTGCTTGCATGGCATTGTCTCCCAAAAACAGTGTCTGTTGGAATTAATACACTACATTTTGGTTTTTATGATGCTATGGCAAACTTCAATCTTGGGAATATAACTAAATGCCAGGTCCTTCAAAAGTTGGGTTTGCATGTTGGTTCCCACACAGTGCATGCTATGTTGACTTTAGATCAGCAAAGAATAAGGCATGCTGACAATATAATCAAGACATTAGTGAAAAAAAGCAAGACAGGTGCAGAGGGGTGCCACAAGAAGACTTGAAGATGAATATGAAGACTGTGAAGGGGGTACTAACTATGGATCAGGAATGTTTTAATCTTCTTTCTCCGTTTCCCGTAAGTTTGCTTTTTACTTCTTCTAGGAACATTATCAGGTACTGGTGAACCTAGAAGTCTGAAATTTTTATGACTTAGTCACATGGGTTTCTTTTACACACTGAAACAACGATTTTTTAACTAGCCTATTTGATTTACAAAAGACTTAGGGGTGCAATCTAGTAAAAAGAGATGGAAAAAAATTACTTAAAAATAAATCTCTCTGTAAGAAAATAGTGTTGTTATAACATATCAATGCACATACAGTAAAAATTTTATCTCTCTGTCTCCAGTAGTTTGTGAGAAAATGATCCCTATGATAAGTATATTTTAACATCGAGGGGATAGGCTATCCCATATCCCCTTAAGTGCTTAAACAAATCTGTATTTGCCGTGAGAATGATGTCAGATGTAGGAGACATAAATATAAAAAAACTTGCATACTTTGCTTACTTTCATTCTATTATGTCATATGGAATACCGGCAATATTCTGGGGCAACTCATCAAACCAAGCAAAGTTTTTAGGGTGCAAAAGCATGTGATAAGAATCATTTGTGGTGTAAATTCAAGAACATCAGTATAAACCTGTTCAAGGAACTTTGTGTTCTAACCACTGCTTCTCAGTATATTTATTCCTTAATGAAATTTGTTGGAAGTAATACATCTCTATTTCCAACAAACACCTACTTCACCTGACAGGTTAGGGTTCAAGTGCGGATGGATGTTCAGATTATCTTTCCTGTCTGTTGACAACTGATAGCTTGAGTTGAATGTTCCCTTTCCATTTCAGTGTTACTAACAATGTTAGTCCACGATTTTTCCTCCACTGCTTTCAACCTCTGATATATCCTATTAGTTCTGCCTTCTGCACTTTCATTGCTTCCTCAATCACATCTACATAACCCTTGTGTTCCTGGGCTACCTTTTGGACCAGGGTACTGCCTCGGTCTAGCATACCAGCCTCAGCTGTATCTTTTATTTCCTTAATGCCTGTATCTGTCCTTTCTTCCCTTCTCATGAACTGACTATTTAATGTTATGCTACCTAGTTGCATTGACAGGTCTTGCATCTGTTCAGGTAAGCCTTTGTACACTGTTTGCAACCCATCAACGGTACCTGTGAGCGTATTTATACTCTGGCACAATTGTGACGATTCCTGATGCATTTTTGCCTGAGCCTCAGATATCTTTCTGTAAATTGTTCTTGTGTTTTGCCTACTTATGACACTTTTTGGCTTAAATTATGTATACCTTGTGGCAAATCAGTGAGTAACTGTGTTTTTAGATCTTTCTCCATACTTACATGTTTATCTGATAATCTATTTGAAAGATCAACATGTAAGTCTTTTGCCAGGTCAATGAATTGTTGTATTCTGTCGGTTTTGGAAGCATCAAGAGTTTACATTTGCCGTTCAAGTAATTCAGTTTGTGTATCTGTGTGTTGTGTTGAAAATTCATTAAACATTTTGTTAGTACTTTATGCCAGTGTTTGTTTTTGCTCTTCCTTAAAGTCATTCTTAAAGTTATTGAAGCTTTTTTAAGTAACTGTTGTAATATTTGCATTGTGATCAGTGTTTCTGGTGTGCACAATGCACCCTGTCCAATCACCTTTGAATTAGGCGTAAGTGTGGCAGGCAAAGAATGATTTAATAAGTTTGCACTGTTCTGCACTACATTTGTGCCAGGGGAAAAAATATGCCTGGAGAAAATTGTGACCCCTGTCTCATCTACTGTCGTAATCTATGTTACTCTCATCTGTGTCTGAAAACTGAAAAATGTAATTGGTCATTCTCACTGTGACCAACATTTTCAGTTTTGACTTCATTTGTTGTCACATCCATATGGGTGACATCTTGTGCCTGGCTAACCAGTAATGGACTGGCAATAATGTGCTTTCTTGTGTACACATTTTTAATAATTTTACAAAATGACAAAATAAATGAGTACTTTTGAAAATGAAATATTCTGTTTCTAATAGTGAAGATACCACTATGAAATCTATTCAGTGTTGCCTCACTAACATGCATCAAAATACGGTCTCAGAGTCAGTGGCGGATACGTATGGGGGGCATACGGGGTGCCTTTATCAGGCCGCCAACATTGTCACCCACGCCGCCTCCTCCAGTCAGCCTGCACACTATTCATTCATTTCTTTCATCAGTCGACTCGACTGAATCAAGTTATCAAGTAGTTGTACTTTCCTATGTAGCATGTGCGTCCCTATCATCATATTTTTTACATTTCTGTCTGGCACACAGGTAGCTAACACATACCTATGAGAAAAGTCTCAGCCATTCTAGTGATCTCAATACGTTATTCTGTCTGGCGTTTGTTCGAGAAAAGTTGCAAATATTGTACTGTTTTGTGATTAAAAAGAGACTAATGGAAGAGAGTCTTTGATACAAGTAAACGAGCATAAACGCCCTTAATGATTGTGATTCTGTTATGCAAGCAATGTCTGTTGTCCTAGATCTGACTATCTTACTTTCACTCTCTGTACTAAATATTTGCATGTCCACCTGCATCTATTGCTAGAGTAGAAACAAGTTTTTCAACATTGTGCCGTACAAAGCCATGGCTGAGGTCGAGTGATGGAGTATCGACTTAATGGCTTAGCTCTGTTGAACACTCATCCTAACGTTGATTGTCCTATTGACGATGTAATTAACCATTTAGCCAGGAAGAATAGGTGCATAGAATTCATGATTTAAGGAAGAGAACTACAATTGTAACTTATTTATATCAAACAACACTGTCTTGTATATGTGTATAATCAGTTTAAATAAAAGTTTCTTAAACTTTACATGTGACTTGATTATTTTTTCTTATGGTAAAATTAAAGGTAGCTCAATATATCTTCAGTGCTCCCTCCTTGAGGTTTTTCTGTATCTGCCACAGGTCAGAGTAAGCCAATTAATTCTCTACCCAAAATGAATTTCCTGTCAAAATGTGTACATATTTTATGAGAATGCTTTAATTTGTATGGGCAGAGACACCATCAAGCAAAGTCATGAACAAAATGGATTGTACATTTTTGTTGGCCTTTTTTGCTCCTTCCGGAATTAATTCTCCAATTGATTATGTTTAATCCTTTGCACATCGTGTGATTTTCATCATTGCTGCAACAATATATAGTCCAATTCATGAAACAGAGAAAGACAATTGTTGGTATAATAGAAAATTTACAAAATTATATAATTACTTTAACAGTGCTAACATGGCTGCATCGATTCTCTCTTCGTGTTGACTTCTTCTTAACAGTTTTGTATCTACTTATATTTATGAAGAAAATTCATCATATCCACTCTCTTTCTTTTTCTTTTTAATGACAGTTATTCATTAAATTGCAATCTTTTGACAAAAGGGAACTCTCAATATCCAAACCTATAAGATTCTAAATTGTATTTGAACTTCTCATATAAGGATACCATGTGTGGGTAAATGTTGCACCGTAACTTAAATACAAGAGCAGGGGAAAGAAGTACAATAGAAGAAGAATGGGTAGCTTTGAGAAATGAAATAATGAAGGCAACAGAGGATCTAGTAGTAAAAAGACAAGGTCTAGTAGAAATCCTTGGGTAACAAAAGAGATACTGAATTTAATTGATGAAAGGAGAAATATAAAAATGCAGTAAATGAAGCCAGCGAAAAGGAATACAAAGGTCTCAAAAACGAGATCGACAGGAAGTGCAAAATGGCTAAGCAGGGATGGCTAGAGAACAGATGTAATGACCTAGAGACAAATATCTTTAGGGGTAACATAGATACTGCCTACAGGAAAATTAAAGAGACCTTTGGAGGAAAAAGAACCACTTGTATGAATATCAAGAGCTCAGATGGAAAACGAGTTCTAAGCTAAGAAGAGAAAGCAGAAAGGTGGAAGGAGTATATAGAGGGTCTATATGAGGGTGATGTACCTGAGGGCAATGTTATGGAAATGGAAGAGGACGTAGATGAAGATGAAATGGGAGATATGATACTGCGTGAAGAATTTGACAGAGCAGTGAAAGACCTGAGTTGAAACAAGGCCCCGGGAGTAGACAACATTCCATTAGAGCTACCGATAGCTTTGGGAGAGCCAGCCCTGACAGAACTCGACCATCTGGTGAGCAAGTTGTATGAGACAGATGAAATACCCTTAGACTTTAAGAAAAATATAATAAAACTTCCTGATAGATTAAAATTGTGTGCCGGACCGAGATTCAAACTCGGGAACTTTGCCTTTTGCGGGCAAGTGCTCTACCATTGGAGCTAGCCAAGCACAACTTATGACCTGTCCCCACAGTTTCAATTTCAATTCTGTCAGTACCTCATCTCCTACCTTCCAAACCTCACAGAAGCTCTTCTGCGAACCTTGCAGAACTAGCACTCCTGGAAGAAAAAATATAATAATTCCAATCCCAAAGAAAGCAGGTGTTGAGCCTCAGATACCTCCTTCACTTGTTCCATGTATGGTTGTTGGGTTGTGCAACAGAGGATCAAGTCCTCGTCACATTGGGATGTGGAGATTAGGACGTAGCTCAGTAGGAGAATGAAAACTTGCAACTTAACTTTCAATTAACACAATACTAGGAAAGTGCAAGTACATATGACTCTCTTGCACAAACTCAAAAAACTGACAGACACTAAGAGCAGTGAGAAAAACAATTGAGGTACATAAAAAATTGATAATATAGCTTTCAATTTTCTGTCAGCTTACTTTGATATAATAATAACTCCCTATGCTCCCTATGATATCTTTGCCACACTGGGACACTGTCAATAAGAATCACTACAAATATTTATTTATAAGTGTAAGACATTTAAAGAGCAGAATAGAATTCTAGAAAATCTAATTCACTTCTTCAGCTTCCAACATTATCGTAGAACAGAACGGAAAAGAATACACATTTATTGTCTCGTCACATACAATTCCGAGTCAGTAACTTAATGTACAAGAGGCTCATCAAAAAATAATTTCCTTTAGAGTTTTTCTAAAATATCATTAATATACCATACTGAATACATGACTGACACACAGCTGATGGATTTTTCAAAATAACAAACTATAACATCCTAAATATGTTTTCTCTCCTGCTCAAATTTTCAGACCATCCTACATGAACTCTTCAATTGAATAGTAATATTTCTCCACCAGTTTGTCATTCAACATTGTTTTCCAAGTTGATAAATTAATACTCAGGAATTCTTTTCCTTTTAGTTTGTTGTAAATTTTCATACCATATACTGCAGAGTCTGAGCATAAAGTTTGGGTGGGCAGCATAAACATATTTTGATTCTCGATGTTGTAATCGTGTCAGAATTGATTTGCTACAAATGAATCAGCTTTACTATGTACAAAAGGTAAGGGAAGACTTATCATTGATTTTTTATGAGAGGATGATGTGATTTTCTTCACTTTATATTGTGCATGTTTCCTAAAGTTTTAATATTTGAGACATGCGTGTTGAGCTATTCCGAAATTTAATTCTATATCTTATTACTGATTCAAAATAACTGTGACATATTACTCTCCTTATGTGTATGCTGGTAGTACTCTGTAATACCATCATTGTACTTGTGCCATTTAATTTATTTGCAAGGTACCGTATATGTGTGCCCTATGACATTTTTATGTAATTGCATTTCAAGGAATTTCGCAAGGCTAGCTTTGGGGAGCAAAATAACTGATGATGGTCGAAGTAGAGAGGATATAAAATGTAGACTGGCAATGGCAAGGAAAGTGTTTCTGAAGAATAGAAATTTGTTAACATCGAGTATACATTTAAGTATCAGGAAGTTGTTTCTGAAAGTATTTGTATGGAGTGTAGCCATGTATGGAAGTGAAACATGGACAGCCGGCTGTGGTGGTCTAGTGGTTCTAGGCGCGCAGTCCGGAACTGCGCAACTGCTATGGGCGCAGGTTCGAATCCTGCCGCAGGCATGGATGTGTGTGATGTCCTTAGGTTAGTTAGGTTTAAGTAGTTCTAAGTTCTAGGGGACTGATGACCACAGATGTTAAGTCGCATAGTGCTCAGAGCCATTTGAACCATTTTTGAAACATGGACAATAAATAATTTGGACAAGAAGAGAATAGAAGCTTTCGAAATGTGGTGCTACAGAAGAATGTTGAAGATTAGGTGGGTAGATCAAGTAACTAATGAGGAGGTATTGAATAGGATTGGGGAGAAGAGAAGTTTGTGGCACAACTTGACTAGAAGAAGGGATCGGTTGGTAGGACATGCCCTGAGGCATCAAGGGATCACAAATTTAGCATTGGAGGGCAGCGCGGAGGGTAAAAATCGTAGAGGGAGACCAAGAGATGAATACACTAAGCAGATTCAGAAGGATGTAGGTTGCAGTAGGTACTGGGAGATGAAGGAGCTTGCACAGGATAGATCAGTATGGAGAGCTGCATCAAACCAGTCTCAGGACTGAAGACCACAACAACAACAGCTTTCTAAAAAATCTTGTTTTTTATGATGGATTTTTTAACTTTGCTTGTTTTGTTTTAAACTGCATGAGCTGAGTTTCTCCATGTCTAATTCTAACCTGATACCTAATTTGTTTAAAGTACGAGGGCTGTTTTTTTTTTTTTTTTTGTTTTTTTTTCAACCTCCTATCGTCCATCTAAGCAAGTAAGAGGTAGGGAGGGGCCGGACCTGTGCGTCATGCGGTTGCACAGCTCCCCCACCACAACCTCTGCCGTTTTCAGCTGCAGTGTGTCAGTCGAAGCCGAGATACGTCCGTGTAAACATGGCCGCTACGCTCGATGCTCCCGCCAAATGTGAGTTATGAAGTGTAATCCGTTTTCTGCAAGCAGAAGGATGTAGTGCTGTGGAAATCCATCGCAGAATGAGCAACGTGTATGGTAACAACGTTATGAGTGATGGTAGTGTTCGGGAATGGTGTCAAAAATTTAAAGGAGGACGAACAGTCGTCCATGATGAAGGTGGACAAGGTCGCAAGTCTGTCGCCACTGTAGGCCTCATTGAGCGTGCTGATCAGGTGGTGAGATGCAAATGAAGGTTTACAATTAGCGAATTGTCGATGAATTTCCAGACATTTCAAGGTATGCTTTGTACACAATTGTGACTCAAGACCTAGGCTATCGGAAATTGTGTGCATGTTGGATCCCAAAAATGCTGAGTACCAACCACAAAACGCAAAGGATGGCATCAGCATTATCGTTTGTCACACGTTATGCCAATGAGGGAAACGTTTTTTTGAAGTCGATTGTTACTGGTGATGAAATGTGGGGCCTCTATGACAATCCTGAAACAAAGGAACAATCAAAGCAGTGGGTGGATGCACACAGCTTCCCCAAGGAAGCCAAAAAACTTTAAACATTCACTGACAAAAAGAAAAACAATGGCCACTGTGTTTTGGGACCATAAAGGAGTGCTGCTGGTGGACTTTATGGAGCAAGCTATGGCGATAACCAAGGAAGTTTATTGTGAAACTTTACGTCATCTCCGCAGAGCCATTCAAAACAAACACAGAGGAATGCTTTCATCTGGCATTGTTTTGATCCATGACAACGCCAGACCACACAGTGCCAACATGACAAAAGACCTCCTCAAAAAGTTTAAATAGGAAGTTTTTGAACATCCACCGTACAGCCCGGACCTAGCACCAAGTGATTATCACCTGTTCTGAGAACTGAAGTCATGGTTAGGTGGGCAGCGCTTCGCTACTAATGAAGAACTTCAGGACGCCATCAAGACTTACCTGTCCTCACTGGCGGCAACATTCTTCGAGGAAGGCATTGAAAAGTTTATGTCACGGTATGTCAAGTGCCTCAATCGTTTTGGTGATTACGTAGAAAAATAAGTTAAGACTTTATTGTAATTCTGGTAATAAAATTATTATTTTCTGTACATTTTTCTTTTATTTACAGCCAACCGGATGCTGGGGAAAAAAAAAAAAAAAGAAAATAGCCCTTGTATTTAAGAGGTTTGAGGAATTTGGTTGGTACTGTTAATTTCAATGATTAAAGGTGTGTCATCTGCAAATAAAACTGAGTGACACTCAATATCAAGTGGTGGACCTTTTATGTAAAACAGAAACCGAATGTGACCTAAGACTGAACCTTGGGGTACTCCACGTGAAATGCTTTTCCATTCTAAAACATAATTTCCTCTCTCTGATGTTGTAATCACTCATCTTCAGTTGGTTAGATGGGACTTAAAACTTTTAATACAATGCCTCTAATTCCATATTTTTCTCATTTAGAGAGTTGCAAGCAGTGGTTCACACAATTAAAGACCTTGGATTCATCATAAAAAGTTCCTGTAGCATGCAGTGAGTTTTTAGAGAGGAGCTAATTTTATCTACAGACTGGTTTGTAGCAAATAATGTGCTTTTGCCTTTCTCAAACCCATATTGATTTTTCGAAATTATATTAAACTTTTGTACAAAATTTTTAATTTGCATTGTGACAAACTTCAATTATTTTTGATAGTGAGGGAAGAAGAGACGGCAGAAGTTTCCTATATGTCCTTTCCTCCTCCCTTCCTTTCCCCCATTGCACACTCCACCCGAACCAACACCTCATTCCAGTGGTGCTGTAGGGCTGCCAAAATGTAGATAATGCAACGTAAAAGGTGTATGTGTATTCTATTGACTGTGAAGAAGCTTAGTCTGAAAGCTGACAACTTTTTCATCTCAATGTTTCATCTATGCTGTACTTCTTCCATTATTTATATTGTATCAAGAACTTTCCATTTCCACATTTAGTAATCATTAAGCTATAATTACAACTAATACTTTTGTGAAAGTGATATTCCTTTACATAAAAGATTTTTGAATATTTTTGACAGATACAGAATGTAGCACAAGAACAAAAAGAAATGCAATTTTTCAGTTGTATAAGCTTATAGTTTTCAGTTGAAGGTGGCTTACAAAATTCAAAGAAATCTACATAATACTACATAGAATGAAAAGATACCATACACACCCATAAAACTGGCACAGCACTTTTTGTGTGGAGGGCCAAATAGTGGTTTGTTTTTCACATCCCAGAGGTCCAGTTGAATGCTGTACACAGCATGTGCTGTATTTGCAGTCACCTGGTGATTCAAATGGTTACATGTAAGACAAGCACTAATTGTAACTCAAGGAGTAGATTACAGTAATTAAAGTCAGCACAAAAGCACCTAAATAACCACTCTTCTTACTCTTATTTTACTTAGACCTTAATCTGAAGTAAGGGTAAATGTGACACAGTGCATTTGAAGCTCTATAAGGTACATCATGACTACATGATTTATACTGTGTGTGTGTTTGTGTGTGTGTGTGTGTGTGTGTGTGTGTGTGTGTGTGTGTGTGTGTGTGTGTGTGTGTGTGTGACTAAATATGAAAAACTATGATGAACATTTATCAATATCAAATGTCAGAGATACACAACCAGTAAAACTTAAAGCAATGTAATAAGTACATACAACATTTATCAGAAAAAATGAAACACCTGCTGTTAATATTCTTAGGCATTAGATGAAATTAATTTTATTTATTGCTATTAATATTTCGACAAGAAACGCACTTCAGACTTGCTACAACTTCTTTCCTATGTTGTACATTTGTCCTCAGACATCAATATTCCTAACAAAACATGGAATATTTAACTCCAAATAACTAAAAAAAAAGCCACATGAGCATTAGTTTTTCACGTGAAACATAGATTTTTTTGTGTGTTAAAACATTTCAATTGCAGCATATTGGTCTTCGCATGCACGTATATAATGTACGTTGCATAAATGAAGGAGCTGAACTAGAGTACATCTCTTGGAGCATCTGCATCTTCCTGAGGGGTTAAACAGTGTTTACTAGCACAAATGTAGCTGTTGATGAGTTTCTGTGAGTATCTCAGATAATATAAGAACTATAAATGCAATGGGGATGACATAGATGTGCATGGCAGTGTACGGAATATGTTTAACAACTTAGAAGAATCTGTATTACTGCACCATTTCTACACCTTTATCTCCAAACTAATAAATGCTTTAACCTCAAAAGTTCATGTCAACTATTCTAGAAAAAGTGAATCTTATCCATAATGGATGCTGTTGAACTCAGTGACTGCTCCTTTATAGGGCAATCAATTGCAATTTGAATAGTAGTGGAGGTTATTCTATAACATAATATTGAAAAGTTGTGTTGGGTAATAGCATATTCAAAATTATTTAATATAACTGTTTCAATTGTTGTTCAAATTATGTTACTAATAAAAAGTAGGAATTAAAGCAGTTCAAAGGAAACAGCCTGTTGAAGTAACCAAATTTAAAATGTCTCTACAGTGAAGTGATTTTACCATAACAGTATATGTGTGCAAATTGTTTATTATGATTGCCGCCCGGTGTGGCCGAGCAGTTCTAGGCTCTTCAGTCTGGAATTGCACGATCACTATGGCCGCAGGTTTGAATCCTGCCTTGAGCATGGATGTGTGTGATGTCCTTAGGTTAGTTAGGTTTAAGTAGTTCTAAGTTCTAGGGGACTGATGACCTCAGAGGTTGGGTCCCATAGTGCTCAGAGCCATTTGAACCATTATTTAAGTAGAACTGTACAGAAATATTAGTGTCTCTGTCCTTTCCAATTGACCATCTGAAGATTTCCTTTTGTGATCTGTTTTCTTAAAAAATCTCATATATAATTTTCCAATAATACACTTGCTCGTGCACACTCTCTCTCTCTCTCTCTCTCTCTCTCTCTCTCTCTCTCTCTCTCTCTCTCACACACACACACACACACACACACACACACACACACACACACAGACATGCATGCAAATGTGTGCATGAGCATCTGACGCACGCGCACAGACAGAGAGAGAGAGAGAGAGAGAGAGAGAGAGAGAGAGAGAGAGAGAGAGAGGGAGAGAGAGAGAGAGAGAGGGAGAGACTGGGTGTTTAAAGAAAAGTATCCAATATTTGGAGATAGAACTGATTAAAGAAAGAAAAACAAGGCATGTAGCCATACTGCCAAGGCGCGTACTTGTTGAGAGAGGCTGTTTTAGCCGTGCTGATAATTGTCAGCAGTCGGTGGCTTGGGCTGTTTTTCTGTTGGCCGTTTATTGCTCATTTCTTATTGGTTGTGTCTGCAACCACAGTGACTCTGCTGCTGGTGAAATAGCAGTTCTGCTACCAGGGAAATAGTAGCTCTGCTACGGCAGTGTCGAAAACCATGGGTAGCCGATGGATGCTAAGGCATCTCATCGAAAGGCCCATTTACCTACCGTGATACAGTCCACACTGCATCTCACAATTCTGGCAATGTAGCAAAAGTGCAGCACAGCTGCAGGTCAGGTGAGAGGGTAACTACATCGTCGAACCATGGAGCAGTTGATTTTTGCGTGGTTGGAAGTATTGTATCGGCACAACTAATGTGCCATTAACCAGTGTAAATACGCATTTAGTTTAGCAGAGATGAGGGGTCTGGCTGCACCCACTTTGATATGAGGCCCACAAAAGTTACACCATACCAGCCCCTCACCTTCATGCCACTACAGTTTGGTGTCAGATGTCGTTGTCTGCCAGCTCTACCAGTAGAGTCAATCTCCCTGAAGCATGACTGCACAACTGCAGCAAGCAGTATCATCACACAGTGGGGTGGCTGAACAGATTATTGTTTGATTTTGGTTGTTTTTCCTGTTTTTGTGTCTAGTGACGTATGGTCCAGGTGGGAGAATCACTGGAATTTGAGGGTAACACCAGTGCCACCATGAGAGCTGCCTGATGTTTCTCATTTCTGGTGTATTACCAGAGAGCAATATGTAGTCAGTGTAACTGTCTAGGTCATAAAATGCAGACTGTCACTGAGCAAGAAGCTATGCAGTTATTGCTTAATGAGGTAGCACAATTAAGGGAGGATAAAATAGACTTAACTTGAGCAGCTTGCAGGTAAAGAGGAACAATTAACATTAAATGAACAACCTAGTTCTCTATCAGATCTAGGCCCTGCCAACTAAATCACACCCTTCTCTTGAAGTTGACTGATGATACAGTACCTTTCCTGGATGATCTGCCATTAACTGCTTAGACTGAAAAATGGTCACATGGTCAGTTACTGCAAATTGAAAAGTTGTGGATAGCAGGGAAGCAAAATCCAATGTCAGGTATGCACAGGGATTATGAAATGCACAGACATTTTGTATGTTGAAACAAGGCTTTTTTCAGAGGTATAAAAAACAGAACAATGTGACATATTTCTGAGAGTAGATGAGTACTTTAACAAAGAAGCACAGTAAACAGGTAGAAAATTTTGTGGGCAGAATACATTTGATTAATTTACAAATGTACAAGATGGGGAGAATGCTGAGCCAAATAGAGTCGTATTCTATGAAGCCAAATATAGGGCATTATATGACTTTTTGAGGGGCCTGCTACCTGGTATATCTAGTAGGATTAAGACAAGCACTCCAAAATACTTGTACTCTGCTGTCAGTTTGACTGCAAAGTTTGAGGAAATTGAAATGCCAAAATATGGAGTGTTGTGGCAAGTATAAGATGATCCTGATATAAAAGTTTGAAGAACTGGAGCCAATGAAGGCATGAACTCTGCTCTTGCCTGGTTAGCTCTCCATGAGGCATTGTTTTGTTTCCTTTATCCCCCAGACTTGTTCTGCAAACAAATTTTCTGTGCCATATCCTCACACAACTTCAGTCCTTCCACCACCCCGTTTTGTCACCCAGTACCAACCCAGACTGGAACAGATGAACCACATCCTTTGTCATGGCTTTGATTACCTCTCATCATGCCCTAAAATAAATTACATCCTACCCATGATCCTTTCCACACCTCCTAAAGTGGTGTTCTGTTGCCCACACAAGTTCCACAAGGTCCTAGTCTGCCACTACGCAATTTCAAACCCAACACCTTGTCACAGGGGCCTTGTCGAAGACAGGTGCAAGATCTGCCCAATCCACATACCAAGCACTTCCCCACAAATCTCGTAAATTGTAAGCCAGTGGTGTTGTGAACTAACATCGAATCTGGTATCCTTGGTTATATTTGTCTTCTTCCATCATATGTTTTTCTCTTTCTTGACAGTGTGTACAATATTAATTCTTAATCGGACTTCCTCTTCTGTTGCAGGCAGCTATGTTGACATGACATTGGGATAATGCACGGAAGAAAAGCAAACTTTTGTGGTTTTGCACAAAAATGAACTCTCAGACTTCATATTTTCATAGGATTATTATTCAGACAACACATTGTATCACAAGAAATACATCTTCTCACCACAAGAACTACAGACAGACTCTATGTAATAATTGACAAAAAATTTGAATGTTTTTATCATTTGTCATTTGCCTTCCAGCGTAGCAAATTACATCTTTTCTGGCGCTTACAGCGGCTGTACCAATGATTATTATCATTGGTTTTAAATTTTTGTCATAGCTTGTTGGGGAATTTCCTTATGTACCTATAAAATTGCCCCACACTGTGCAGTGACGTGCAGTGGAGGTGCACAGTGTTTTGTATACACTTGTACAGCTTAAATTTATATTTTTCCTAAGGGGGTACAATGACCTTTATTTGTTGGCATATTTTTCTTTGTATTTTGGGTTTGAGATGTCAGCTTGTCTTGCTTACACATTATCTTACAGGAAATACATAACTTACATACAGAATGATAGTTCATTAAGAATTCATATAAGAGCGCTACTAGAGTGGCTACTTGTCCTTTTGGCAACACTGCCAGTCTCTGTGCGTATGCGCACAAAATATGTTTGTTGGCTGTGCAAGAGCCGTTAATGCTTCATGCATTACTGTGTATGGTCGTTTGCACTTCCACTCCTGCTTTAGTGTCACTTTCACACTGAGTGCCGTACTGTCCGTCGAATAATATGCTATGGCGTGGTCTTCCATTGTGAGTGCATTGCATGTGCATTTAATCTCCAAGATCTGATGCTGCGGCAGATAATTCAACTTTGATATGGCCCAGGGATGATCTTCTCCATTGTATCCACATTTTCAGAGGGGTGAATACAGCACATCAACACCTGATGTCAAAGTAAGTGATACTTGCACAATTATAGGTTACTGATTAATATATCAGATGTTGTGTAGCATGACATTACCATAATTTATTCGTTGTACTACTGCACACACATTTGGATACCACCATCTATTTCATCATTCACTCTGGCGTGAGAATTGTTTTTAGTCCTTAAGGTTAGTTCCCTTTCTGTTAGATTTTCAAGTTCATCTTTTACATATGGCTCGATATACACATAAAAGTCACATAAACATTTTGACGTAACAATGCATATTACAATGGCTTACATCTAAGGCTGACATTCCACCCATAATATGTATCAAGAAAATTCTTAAATACTAAAACATTACAAAATTCCTTTTTCAGTTACAGTTGCTGGTTAGTGTAGTTTGTTTGTTGGCTTCAAAAAAATTCTGTTGTACATAAATAAAAGTAACTTACTTACATTTCATTACATTGTGTTACTATATATGCAGTTAATGCATCCACATTTTATTTTCCAGTCATGCATACATCAGTTATGAGAGTTTAATATTTTCCAAGGGAGAAACAGAGAAAAACATTCACATCAGGATTCTACATTACGTGTTGCTGGCTTAACTATGCTTTGGTGCTGCCTCCTGTGTTGGAGAGGGAATAAGGAATACTATTCTACTGGTATGGATAACTAAGAAAATACTATTCGTCCTTTCTTAAATTACTTATCAGGGAACTCCCATTTCATGGAACGGAAACATATTAACGACTCATGTACTATATACCATTGTGTTGCTTAAAACTGTTTATGTGTACCTTTGTGTTTGTAATGCAAAAGTTTTTGCATTAATTCATGCTTACCTCTTTACAATTATGTGGAAATGTCATCATTTATATTCGCATGTGGCGCAATATGAATTGATTAGCTTTATTTGAAGTAACATGCCTCCGTGTTTATGTGCACTTTGTAGTCAGTAAATGTTTTGTAGTTGCACTGCAATGAAGTATATTCTTATTCTTCATTTGCTTGATGACCAAAATATACACATAGACATACTAATAACTAAATCATTTCTTTGAGGTGCTGCCCGTTTATTCATTTGGTACCTATAACACCTGTTGTAAATCTCTTCTTCTGTGGTGTGTTGATGCACTGGTCACTGGAATATAAAAAACTTATAACTAACTTAAAAACTAATAGTGTTTCGTAGCTCATGGACCACACATATACTTGGTCACCACATTCATTTGCAGATGTTTTTCATATTTCATTCTTATTTGTTTATATAATTATTTACTTGCATTTGTATTTCTTTTATTCATTTACCCTGCAAAGAAAGTTACTCTGACATCTCCTACGGTATCTTATGCTGTTGTTAGTTAACACGTCCTGTATGTTTTGTTGTAATGATTTCTTTTTATTCTAGTTACAATGAATATCTTTTAGTATTGATGCAACTTGGAATGTTGATATAAATGTAATATTATATTATTTTGTTTCCTGATAGTAAATATAGTTGTTACATGTTATTATTTATTTTGAAATTGGGTTGATACTTGTTCAGCTTTGCATTTCTATTTGGTTGCGCCACGAGTTAGCCTGTTGCACTTCCGCAAGTTCAGTGTCTCTTCCCTAGTACTGACGTAAGCATGCGTTGTGAAGTGTGCACAGCTGAGTCATACGCTGCTCCAGTTTGCATTTTGCTTCATGTGAAGCTGTGTTTTTACACTTCCTTCTAGTCAAATGTTTGTCTGATTACAAAACAAGAAAATTACTTAAGTCTATACATATTTCATTCAGAAATACACATAATAATTTTTTTATATATAAAAACAAAGATGAGGTGACTTACCGAACAAAAGCGCTGGCAGGTCGATAGACACACAAACAAACACAAACATACACACAAAATTCAAGCTTTCGCAACAAACTGTTGCCTCTTCAGGAAAGAGGGAAGGAGAGGGGAAGACGAAAGGAAGTGGGTTTTAAGGGAGAGGGTAAGGAGTCATTCCAATCCCGGGAGCGGAAAGACTTACCTTAGGGGGAAAAAAGGACAGGTATACACTCGCACACACGCACATATCCATCCACACATACAGACACAAGCAGACATATTGGTCTTTAAATATGTCTGCTTGTGTCTGTATGTGTGGATGGATATGTGCGTGTGTGCGAGTGTATACCTGTCCTTTTTTCCCCCTAAGGTAAGTCTTTCCGCTCCCGGGATTGGAATGACTCCTTACCCTCTCCCTTAAAACCCACTTCCTTTCGTCTTCCCCTCTCCTTCCCTCTTTCCTGATGAGGCAACAGTTTGTTGCGAAAGCTTGAATTTTGTGTGTATGTTTGTGTTTGTTTGTGTGTCTATTGACCTGCCAGCGCTTTTGTTCGGTAAGTCACCTCATCTTTGTTTTTATATATAATTTTTCCCACGTGGAATGTTTCCTTCCATTATATTAATAATTTTTTTATTCTTTTAAAACTATGACATTACTTATAAATATATTTTACGGCAAGAAAACTGCTGTGACGTTGTGTCACTACTCGTGAAAAGCTTTTAAGTCTTTGTGAGGGTGGAGACCTTTGTTTCTCCCTGTTCTTTCATATACCAACCTATAAGTTCCAGGATAAGGTATTTTTGCAGTAATATAGGGCCCTGAGAATAGTAATTGCCATTTTTTATTTTGCTTACTGATCTTTGTCGATTTGGAATGTGTTATCACGAGGACTCGTTGCCCTTCAAAAAAATGTGTAACTCGTTTTAACTTGTTGTATATTCTCTTCCTGTATTCTGCTCTATTCTCCAGCTTAATTACTGCTAGTATGATTTTATCCTGTAAAGTTAACTCTTTAGTAGGTAATTTTGGTATGAGTGATTCCCATTCGTCAGTTTGCTTTGTGTTAAACATCAGTTCATTAAGCGTGAGACCTGTGGAAGTGTGGGGGAGATTGTTTACTATTTGCATAAATGGAGACATGTATTCAATCCATCATGAATGCTTATTATGAGCGTATGTCCTTATAAATCTATTGAATTCTTTAAACAATCTCTCCATGGGACTTGCTTCTGGGTGGAAAAAACTTACCAAGATGTGTTTAACACCCTAACTGCTCATGTATTGTCTCCATTTTCTTCTTATGAAATAGATTGCATTGTCTGTTAATATGACTTTGGGTTTCCCTACTCTTCGTAAACAATCCTCTTCAACAAATATCTTTGGACATGTCAGCATGACTCAAAATGTTTGCTGATATTAATGCATTTTTAATTTTGGCATCTCTCATCCCATAACCAAGGCTTATTCTGTCTCAACAGGTTAAGGAGTGCACTGCTATTCATGAGCGGCTGTGGTATAAATTTTCAAAAAAAGGAAGTTAGTCCTAGATATGCTTTAAATTATTTTCTGTTCCTCGGGGGTGGGCAATTAACATATGGCATCTAGTCTCTTTGTGTCTGGTAATTTACCCTGTTCTCTTACGATATGTCCTAAAAATTTTACTTGTTCTTTGCCAAAGTTAGATTTCGTGAGGATAGACATCAAGTTTATGTTCATAATCTTTGATTACTCCAGTCCTTGCAGCAAAAACAGAAACCACCTCAACATCGACCACACAAGTAAAATGACCAGAGAGATGAAGAACTGCCCCTTTTCACCATCAGGACATTTTCTTATGACCAATGGAAAAAACCAACTCATGCTTCTAGATGAGAATGAAGATTTCCCACATAATTTAAATTGAGGAATAAAGGTAAGTGGTCAACCAAGTACAATCAGAACAAACGGAAAATCTCACCAGGTCACTCATCTTCATCAGAATATTCAGTCACTTAAGAGTAAAGTAAGAGAGCTTGAAATCTTGCTATCAAATGAACTCAGATATGTTAATATACTTTGCTTAACTGAACACTGGCTGAAAGAAAATGAGTTAAAGATAGTGAAAGTAACAGATTATGTGTTAGCAGCACAAACATGTAGAAATCAGTTTACACATGGAGGGAACTGCATATACATAAAGAAAGATATCAAATTCAATAACGTAGGCAATGTTGAACCCTTAAACACTGAGAAAGATTTTGAAATATCAGGCATAGAAATTCCAGCATTCAAGTTGATTGTAATATGTCTATATAGATCTCCAGATACTCACCTAAAAAAGTTCAACATGTGGCTTGATACTTTACTAACTTAAGAAGTAAAAAATAAAAAAAAAACAGTTCTTATATGTGGAGACCTAAATGTAAACTTTAATAAGCAAAACAATTTAAAATCTGAGCTGATGAACATATTAACAGCCAATAATTTGAAGATTACAATCCACTCCCCTACACGTAAAATGAATCATTCTAGTACTACTATAGACCAACTAATAATTAGCTCCAAAACAATACATAAATCAGTTGTATTTAAAGCTGGATTGGCAGACCATCATGCACAGGCTATAAGCTTTTGTGTAAACACTAATCCATCCTATAATTATATGAGGAAGACAACACACATGGGCAGAACTTTCAGTAATACTGCAGTACAAACGTTCCAGAAATATCTCCAACAAGAATCATGGGAGCTAGTGTATAGTACAGAAAATATTTCTGATAAGTTTCTGACATTCATGAATATTTTTAAATATTATTTTGATCTTGCTTTTCCACTGAAGCCAAAACAACCCAAACCACTAAAAGCAACAAGTGGATTACTAGTGGTATAAGGATGTAGGCTGCAGTACGTACATGTACTGGGAGATGAAGAAGCTTGCACAGGATAGAGTAGCATGGAGAACTGCATCAAACCAGTCTCAGGACTGAAGACCACAACAACAACAACACAAATCAGGAGTTTGATAGTTACTTTAAAAAATATAAATCTATCTTAAATAAAATAATAAAGGAGGCAAAGAAATGAGACAATGACAAATACATAGAAGATACTTCAAACAGAACCAAAGGAGTCTGGCAAGTTGTAAAGAAAGACACCAAATCTTACAAAAATAGAGTTAATAATATAGTATTAAAGGCTGGCTTTGAAAACATTAATAACCCACAGGAAGTAGCTAATATGTTTCATAACTATTTTATACATGTAACAGAGAAACTACTACAACAGACCTCTAATAGAAAACAGCATACAGAAACAGGGAAAAAAGTCTTGAGCAGATCAATGTTTCTGTACCCAACAAATGTAGAAGAAGTACAGGTTGCAATAAAAAGTCTCAAAATTAAACACTCTGTAGGTGTAGATGATATACCTGATTTCATTATAAAGAAGTGTGGGGACTTAATTACTGAGCTCTTAACTCACCCATGTAACCTATCTTTTGCTACAGGAACTTTTCCTTCATGTTTGAAAATAGCAAAAGTAAAGCCATTATACAAGAAAGGAAACATAGATGATATTTCCAACTACAGACCACTGGCACTTCTGTCTGTTTTCTCCAAAATATTAGAGAGGCTTTTCAATAAGAGGCCAACAGACTTCTTAGAGGATAATGGCATTCTGTCAGAATCTCAACATGGATTTAGAGCAAACTGTTCAACCCAACCAGCAGTTCACTCCTTTCTATTAGAGGCACTGATAGCATTAGACAACAAAAAACTTACCATGGACATATTTTTAGATTTGTCAAAGGCATTTGACACCATAAATCATGACAAATTGCTACGCAAGCTAGAAAATCTTGGTATTAGGGGAACAGCTAACAACTGGCTCAGCTCTTATCTTAAGAACAGGGAACAATATGTGGAAATAGATCAAGAAAGGGACAATGTCGTTAGGAAATATAATTCAAAGCTACTGACTGTTAAATATGGAGTGCCACAAGGATCAGTAATGGGTCCTGTTCTGTTCTTACTCTATGTAAATGACCTAAACATAAGCAATGACAGCAGTAAAATATTTCAATTTGCTGATGATACAAGTGTTCTAATTACAGGAAACTCAGAAGAAAGTCTTGTAAAAAACATAAAAGAAGCCACTGACAGGCTAACATGTTACTTTGATGACAATAACTTAATAATAAACACCGAAAAAACTAGCTATAGATATACACACAGCACAAACAAAAAATCTATCACCCAATCTAGAGCTATATGGACAGACAATTGCCAAAACAGCCTGTACCAAATTTCTTGGACTTCATCTACAAGACAACTTGAAATGGAAAGCACATATTGAGCAAATGAACAAGAAATTAAGTACTTCTTGTTTTGTGTTACATACATTAAAAAATTGTACTAGCTATAACACACTTCAGTGTGTATATTATGCATTTGTACACTCTCACCTCTGGTATGAGATTATGTTCTGTGGAAATTCTGGAAATACCATCAAACATTCAAAATTTTAAAAAAAAATATAAGAATAATGGAAGGAGTAGGTAATCACAAATCATGTAGACCATTGTTTCAAAAAAGGATGATCTTGCCACTTCCTTGCATATATGTACTTGAAAATATAATGTATTTGAAGCAAAACATGCATACAAAAAGATCACTCATCACTCAAAATCACACAATACACAGCTATGATACAAGACAAAAATTGGATGTACATGTTCAAAGTGCCAAAACAAAGTTATTTCAAAATGGCCTTATCCATCCTAGTATCAAACTATACAATATCTTACCAGATACCACTAAACACATACAACACATTGGTCACTTCGAATCGAAATTGAAGTCGTACTTGGCTGATCACTGCTTTTACACAGTAAATGAATAGCTACAAAACTAAATTTTTTCTATGTTAACCCAATGTAGTCTCATTCAGAAGAACATTTGTATTTGATCTCTCTGTATATAGCATAACAACATTTATTTAAGTATTCATCATTAATTGATGTATTAATGTGTGTTATTATGTAGAAAGGTATATTATATGTAAAACTGTTAATATTAACATAAAAATCCAAATATCTCTTGCACATTGTGCAGCTGTAAATGAAAATGGATCAATCAATCAATGAAACTCCTGTATTGTTATTAAAAACACTTGCATATTTAAAAAGTAAGTCAGAAAGCTCTTGCCTTTGTGTAGAATCCAGAATATTTGATTTGTTCAATTTTTGTTCTACTAATTCCTGGTTAACTTCACTGTCTGTCTCGTGTTCGTTATCATATTTGTTCACAAAATATATGGTGGGATATGAATATTGTACAGTGACATGGGGTTCTAGGTTGACTTAGTCATACCTCTCTGGTGTGTGGTGTGGTAATCAGGCTGATAGAAAACCTTTGGTCTTTCACAAAGAAATGGCACTTACCATTACCTATGTCTATTTGAGTTTTGTAGGTTCTGAGTCCCCCCCCCAAGATCCATGGACCTTGCCGTTGGTGGGGAGGCTTGCATGCCTCAGCGATACAGATAGCCGTACTGTAGGTGCAACCACAATGGAGGGGTACCTGTTGAGAGGCCAGACAAACGTGTGGTTCCTGAAGAGGGGCAGCAGCCTTTTCAGTAGTTGCAGGGGCAACAGTCTGGATGATTGACTGATCTGGCCTTGTAACACTAACTAAAACAGCCTTGCTGTTCTGGTACTGCGAACGGCTGAAAGCAAGGGGAAACTACGGCCGTAATTTTTCCCGAGGACATGCAGTTTTACTGTATGATTAAATGATGATGGCGTCCTCTTGGGTAAAATATTCCGGAGGTAAAATAGTCCCCCATCAGATCTCCGGGTGGGGACTACTCAGGAGGACGTCGTTATCAGGAGACAGAAAACTGGCGTTCTATGAATCGGAGCATGGAATGTCAGATCCCTTAATTGGGCAGGTAGGTTAGAAAATTTAAAAAGGGAAATGAATAGGTTAAAGTTAGATATAGTGGGAATTAGTGAAGTTCAGTGGCAGGAGGAACAAGACTTCTGGTCAGGTGAATACAGGGTTATAAATACAAAATCAAATAGGGGTAATGCAGGAGTCAGTTTAATAGTGAATAAAAAAATAGGAGTGCCGATAAGCTACTACAAACAGCATAGTGAACGCATTATTGTGGCCAAGATAGACACGAACCCCACGCCTACTACAGTAGTACACGTCTATATGCCAACTAGCTCTGCGGATGACGAAGAAATTGAAGAAATGTATTATGAAATAAAAGAAATTATTCAGATAGTGAAGGGAGATGAAAATTTATTAGTCATGGGTGACTGAAATTCGGTAGTAGGAAAAGGGAGAGAAGGAAATGTAGTAGGTGAATATGGATTGGGGCTAAGAAATGAAAGAGGAAGCTGCCTGATAGAATTTTGCATAGAGCACAACTTTATCATAGCTAACAAATGGTTCAAGAATCATGAAAGAAGGTTGTATACATGGAAGAAGCCTGGAGATACTGACAGGTTTCAGATAGATTACATAATGGTAAGACAGAGATTTAGGAACCAGGTTTTAAATTGTAAGACATTTCCAGGGGCAGATGTGGACTCTGATCACAATCTGTTGGTTATGAATTGTAGATTAAAACTGAAGAATCTGCAAAAAGGTGGGAATTTAAGGAGATGGGACCTGGATAAGCTGAAAGAACCAGAGATTGTACAGAGTTCCAGGGAGAGCATAAGGGAACAACTGACGGGAATGGGGGAAAGAAATACAGTAGAAGAAGAATGGGTGGCTTTGAGAGATGAAGTAGTGAAGGCAGCAGAGGAGCACGAGTTAAGATGGCGACGCATATAGATGTGGTAGTAAATCGGTCCATAAATTGCGAGTATTTAGCGTCAGTAAGGTGCAAGTTATGCGACAAAATCGTATCAAGTGGCATTAGAATTTGTTCAGTGTTGCATATTTCGTATCATTCGCAGTGCTTCGCGAAAATAAATCAAGAAAACATCTCGCGTACGTGTGGAACAAAGTGTAACGGACGTCTGGCAGCGAGTGTAATGTGCCGCGCAAATCATAGTACTCGAATCACTGCAGAAAGAACTGAAAGCCACAAGAGAACATGCTCTGTTGTTGGAAAACATTATTAAAAGTCTATCTGACCCATCACATAAAGAACTCGGTCAACTTCAAGAGTACAGTGAACCAAAGAAATGTGCAAAACCTAAATTTGTTTCCAGTGCGTTAAAAGTTCCGTTAGGAAATCGATTTCAACATCTTATTACAGATTGTGAACTTAAAAATGTTGAAACAAGCAACTCACACCAAGACTATGAATCGGAATCGGCGGACAGGAAATTTACAAAGCGCAATAAGTCAGTAAAACGTAACTGTCTCGATGTTGCAAACAAAGTGACTCCTAAAAACTTTAGTAGGCCTACAGTTTTGCTTGCTGAGAGCCACGGAAGAGGAATTGCAGGAATTCTTCGTTTCCAGCAGGATCTTAATGTGACAAGTCTTGTGAAACCTGGAGCAGGCCTAAAAGAAGTTTTGAAAAACTATAAAAACAATAATCACGTGCCACAAAGTGAATCCATTGTAATATCGGGCGGTGCAAACGATGTATACAAGAATGAACTAATAGTAGCAAACAGAGTGCTAAGAGATGTGCTACGTACAACAGAGGATCAAAAAGTTATTGTTGTAGGCATTCCACACAGACATGACCTTACTGAATCTTCTTGTGTGAACAGAGAAATGCAAAAAGCAAACAGGATGTATGAAAGGATCTGCAAGACCACTTCAAACGCTTTTTTCCTCAGTATTGACGATCTTGAAAGACAGCACTTCACAACACATGGTATGCATTTAAATAAATGGGGCAAATCGCTGCTCAGTCAAAAGATCAAAATGATAGTGGATATTGTTTCTCCTATATGTAAGAAAAGCGATCCTATTCCACTACCACTGGTAAAGGACGCCTGCAAAGTATCTTCCCTACCATGTACTCCAGTTGCAGCAGTAACACATCATCAGGTATCACTGATTACAAAAGAATGTGCTGGGAGAGAGGAAGTTGTAACTACAGTTACAACAGGTAGAACACCTCATTCAGCAACTAAGATAACAGAAACAGCAAAAGTGGCAGCATATTCAGCAACAAGTGTACCAACAGGTGATCCAGCTGTCCATTCTGCAGCAACATTTGAACTACCTACAGTGGGAACCCAGCCACTTAGATCATGCCATGAACAAGGACGCGAAGAGACCTCCAAGAGTAGAAGCAGTATCAAGTGTAGCGGGCAAACGGAAAACTGTACCTCCATTACGTCTAAATGATTTTTTAGTAGAAGGCAGCAAGGGGAAGAAGCCCATAAGATAAATAGTGCCAGAGATTTAATAGTCTCTCAGCAAAATAGTGCATCTGTAAAGAAAGACAGGTTTGATTTTATAATCTGTTATCGTAACATTGAAGGAGTAAGGGATAAAGAATTTATTGTCAATGACTTTGGATTAGAAAATAAGTTTGATATCTTTTGTTTAAGTGAACACTGGGCTAGTGAGAGTGAACTTACATTTATTAAATTTGATGATTATATTCTAGCCAGTAGCTACTGCAGAAAATTGCATTTAAGAGGTGGTGTGGCAATATATGTTAACAAGTCATTTAGCGGTACGTTCAATAGATTAGATCTAGATTTTCTGTGTGATGAACAGAACTTTGAAGCTGCTGGTATAGTAATAGACAGTTTTAAGTTAGTTGTAATTTCCCTGTACAGGTCACCTAAGGGTATAACCAATGTATTTTTAGAAAAACTGGACCTGCTGTTACATGTACTTACAGATACTAGATGGATACATTATGATATTGTGATAGGTGGAGATGTGAATGCTGAATTCGATGTCACAACACAAAAACGTACTGTCACTGAACTCCAAAACCTACTAAGACAGTGCAACTTACATTCAGTCAATAACAAACCTACAAGAGAACATGCATGTCTTGACAATATTTTTGTAAATTTTAAAACAACAGAAGAATCATGTTTTGGACAGTATTTCCGTATTCTGATCATGATTCAGTATCTTTAAATTATACAAGTAGGTTCCCTCTTGATAAGAGTTATGTAAATAAGTTTGTCCCAGAAGTTGTGGTCACTAGACCAGTCACAGATGAGAAAATTGACACATTTCGTATGTCCCTTTCTAACAGAGATTGGTTTGGCCTGTGTTATGATGAGACACATTATACTCTAAGCAATTATCTGCCAGCAAAGGTACTATTTGATAGGTTTCTCAAAGCATTTTTGGGACACTTTAATGACTGCATACCAATAAAGAAATGCAATGTAACTGACAGAGTCTTAAAAGCAAAAGTTCCAAATAGACAAAATACATGGTACACAAAACAGCTGTCTCCTATGAAAAATCAAGTTATGTTGTTGTCCAATATTTACAAAAATCTGAAAACCAACCATGCTAAACTAGCCTATGTTAGATCTAGGAATGAGTACAAAAAAGCGATTGTGGAAGCCAAACAAGCACACAATCTCAGAAGTATTGAGAAATCCATCAATAAGTGCAAAGCAGCATGGACTGTAATAAATAGTGTCGCCAAAGATAAAAGAAGTGACAAAATTAGTATCTCTCCCCAGGAATTTAATGACTTTTTTTATTAAATCAGTTGAGGAAGTAGGAAGTGCTATAATTAAACCTGAAATCAGCTCATCACAGTTACTGTCAAAAAATATTGCTTGGTCATCAACAAACAGAAGTACCTTCAATTTTTCTGAGGTCTCACCTGGTTTTGTGTTAAGAATAGTGAAGCAGTTAAAATCATCAGACAGTGAAGACATATATGACCTATCTTGTAACATGCTTAAGAAAGTAATAGACTGTATAGTGTACCCCCTAACATATTGTATAAACAAATGTATGCTGGAGGGTTTTTTCCCTGATGAGCTTAAACTGTCTAGGGTAGTTCCAGTACATAAAAAAGGAGATACAAATTCTGTCTCAAGTTACAGGCCAATATCCATAGTCCCAGTTTTCTCAAAAGTTCTAGAATGCATAATTTACCAACAATTATCTGTTTACTTTGATAACATAGGATTAATAAGTGGATCACAGTATGGCTTTAGGAAAAACCTGTCAACCATTGATGCCATAGACAATGTTGTTAAATACATCCATCAAGTATTTGAAGATAAATGCTTTGCCCAAGTGACTTTTTGTGACCTAAGCAAAGCCTTTGACTGTGTAGAACATACACTGCTACTCGAAAAAATGGACTTTTACGGTGTTAAAGGTAACAGCCTTAAGCTATTAAGATCATATTTACAAAACCTTAAGCAAGCCGTCTGTGTTGGGAAAGAAATGTCCAGTATAGAACAAGTTGAGGTAGGTGTTCCACAGGGATCCATGCTGGGCCCTTTCCTTTTCCTAATAATGATAAATGACCTGCCATCATTTATCAAATCCAGAACAGTACTCTATGCTGATGATACAACATTTCTGAACAGCAGTAATGATCTTAATAGCCTTAAAACATGTGTTACAAAGACAATTGAGCAAGCTTCACTCTGGTTTAAAGCAAATGGGTTCTTGCTTAATGAAAGCAAAACCCAGTAGACGGTATTTAGTTTAAAAGACAAGTTTCCATCAGATGATCCTAGTTGTGTAAAATTTTTGGGGGTATATTTGGATGATAAACTTTCTTGGAATCCATATATTAAGTATATTAGCGGTAAATTGTGTAGGGTAATCCATTTGTTAAGGCGATTAATGCACTGTGTACCTGAAAATTATGTTAGAGTATCTTACTACTCATTTTTCCAAAGCATCATATCCTATGGCATTATTTTACGGGGAAACTCCACTTGTGTGCATGATATACTATTGCTGCAAAAGAAAGCTATTAGGATAATTACAGGCTCACCATACAAGGCTCATTGTTTACTCAACAAAAAATCATGACAGTAATAAACCTATATATTTATTATGTTTTAATCTACACAAAAAAGAACTTACCTAAAGTAAAACGCAGGGCAAATATACATTGTTACAGCACTAGGACAAACAGCTCTATCTACACGCACTACCACAGACTGTCAAAATCAGTTAACAGTTATGAAATTATGGGCCACAAATTATTCAACAAACTTCCACAAGGTATACAAAATTCACCAGAGCAACAATACAAACAAACACTTTATGACTGGTTAGTTGTAAACCCATTCTACAATGTAAAGGATTTCATGACATGTGATATTAAACTGTAAAGTTCTTAACAATTCTGTCCTTCTATAGCATGTACTGTACTGTATTGTATTATATGTATGACTTTGTCTATTGCTGTAACGGCTTAAAGACAATAAAATTATTATTATTATTATTATTAGGTAAAAATACGAGGGCTAGTAGAAATCCTTGGGTAACAGAAGAAATACTGAATTTAATTGATGAAAGGAGAAAATATAAAAATGTAGTAAATGAAGCAGGCAAAAAGGAATAAAAACGTCTCAAAAACGAGATCGACAGGAAGTGCAAAATGGCTAAGCAGGGATGGCTAGAGGACAAATGTAAGGATGTAGAGGGTTATCTCACTAGGGGTAAGATAGATACTGCCTACAGGAAAATTAATGAGACCTTTGGAAATCAGAGAACCACTTGTATGAATATCAAGAGCTCAGATGGAAACCCAGATCTAACCAAAGAAGGGCAAGCAGAAAGATGGAAGGAGTATATAGAGGTTCTATACAAGCGCAATGTACTTGAGGACAATATTATGGAAATGGAAGAGGATTTAGATGAAGATGAAATGGGAGATACAATACTGCATGAAGAGTTTGGCAGAGCACTGAAAGACCTGAGTCGAAACAAGGCCCCGGGAGTAGACAACATTCCATTAGAACTACTGACGGCCTTGGGAGAGCCAGTCCTGACAAAACTCCACCATCTGGTGAGCAAGATGTATGAGACAGGTGAAATACCCTCAGACTTCGAGAACAATATAATAATTCTGATCCCAAAGAAAGCAGGTGCTGACAGATGGGAAAATTACCGAACAATCAGTTTAATAAGACACGGATGCAAAATACTAACGCCCCGGGAGTAGACAGCATTCCATTAGAACTACTGACGGCCTTGGGAGAGCCAGTCCTGACAAAACTCTACCATTTGGTGAGCAAGATGTATGAGACAGTTGAAATACCCTCAGACTTCAAGAAGAAGATAATAATTCCGATCCCAAAGAAAGCAGGTACTGACAGATGTGAAAATTACCGAACAATCAGTTTAATATGACACGGATGCAAAATACTAACACGTATTCTCTACAGATGAATGGAAAAACTGGTAGAAGGTGACCTTGGGGAAGATCAGTTTGGATTCCGTAGAAATATTGGAACACGTGAGGCAATACTGACTCTACGACTTATCTTAGAAGCTAGATTAAGGAAAGGCAAACCTACATTTCTAGCATTTGTAGACTTAGAGAAAGCTATTGACAATGTTGACTGGGATACTCTCTTTCAAATTCTGAAGGTGGCAGGGGTAAAATACAGGGAGCGAAAGGCTATTTACAATTTTTACAGAAAGCAGATGGCTGTTATAAGAGTCGAGGGGCACGAAAGGGAAGCAGTGGTTGGGAAGGGAGTGAGACAGGGTTGTAGCCTATCCCTGACATTATTCAATATGTATATTGAGCAAGCAGTGAAGGAAACAAAAGAAAAATTTGGAGTAGGTATTAAAATCCATGGAGAAGAAATAAAAACTTTGAGGTTCGCCGATGACATTGTAATTCTGTCAGAGACAGCAAAGGACTTGGAAGAGCAGTTGAACGGAATGGACAGTGTCATGAAAGGAGGGTATAAGATGAACATTAACAAAAGCAAAATGAGGATAATGGAATGTAGTTGAATTAAGTCAGGTGATGCTCAGGGAATTAGATTAGGAAATGAGACACTTAAAGTAGTAAAGGAGTTTTGCTATTTGGGGAGCAAAATAACTGATGATGGTCGAAGTAGAGAGGATATCAAATTTAGACTTGCAATGGCAAGGAAAGCGTTTCTGAAGAAGAGAAATTTGTTAACATCGAGTATTGATTTAAGTGTCAGGAAGCCGTTTCTGAAAGTATTTGTATGGAGCGTAGCCATGTATGGAAGTGAAACATGGACGATAACTAGTTTGGACAAGAAGAGAAATGAAGCTTTCGAAATGTGGTGCTACAGAAGAATGCTGAAGATTAGATGGGTAGATCATATAACTAATGAGGAGGTATTGAATGGGATTGGGGAGAAGAGAAGTTTGTGGCACAACTTAACTAGAAGAAGGGATCGGTTGGTAGGACATGTTCTGAGGCATCAAGGGATCACCAGTTTAGTATTGGAGGGCAGCGTGGAGGGTAAAAATCGTAGAGGGAGACCAAGAGATGAATACATTAAACAGATTCAGAAGGATGTAGGTTGCAGTAGGTACTGGGAGATGAAGAGGCTTGCACAGGATAGAGTAGCATGGAGAGCTGCATCAAACCAGTCTCAGGACTGAAGACCACAACAACAACAACAACAGGTTCTAAATGTGTTCATACCTATCAAGCAGTTGACTATAAATTTGTCCACTATTAATTACACTGCACACAAAATTGTTCAATGTGGATGGTGATAAGAGCTTGGTGTTTTACTAATTTGCTTTTGCCACCTGTAGTGGTTTGTACTTTGCAGTTTTGCACTGGCAGAACAGGAATTTTATTCTGTCTTCTTAATTCAGTGAAAAATGCTTCAGACATTAAATTAGTCATTGACCCTGTATCAAGTATTAACTGTGTGTTTATACCAAAAATTTTCACTCCGATTACTGCTTGCAGTTGTTCTTCCAGTGAATTTTTCGCCGCTTTTAGTTCATATTTGTATAGATCTTCTCCATCACTTATAAGGTCTATAGCATGGGACTCAACTATGACTGACTGGGTTTTCCTGCAGTGTAGTGTGATCTACTTCTGTGTGTGGAACTATTTCTGTCACTTGTACTGTGTAGTTGTTTCCCCAATGTGTATCATTTCCAGTTCGCGACATTCTTTCTCTTGGGTTCATATGGCTGATGTGGAATGTTGCCGTATTGAGATTTTGCTGCACAAAGGTTGGCTGCGGTATGGTGTGTGACATATTATTGTTGTTGCCGCACCGGTCTTTGGTACAGATGACTTTTTATTTACATGTGGTGCATATTTTTGAGAGGAGGGATTGAAATTAGCTTGTGGATGGTAATTGTTCTTATTATACGGAAAGTTTTGTTTAAATCTCTGGTTCCTGCTATTTCCACTCCCATATCCATTACCACGGTTAATGTATCCTTGCGGTAGCACGAACTAGCCTTGCTGTATGTTCACGTCTGGCTTTTCGTATTGACCATTTGAGTTATGTTGTTGTGGTGTTTGACTGTCTGACACCCTATTTGTTATTACTTTCTCCTCATATATTAGATCGATTGAATCTAAAATGGATAGAAAATATTCTGTGTTGTGTTCAGGTGTAGCAATTAATTTTTCACGAATGTGTGATGGCAAACGACTTTTTAAAATTTTTAAAACATTAACATGACAAATAGGATTCGTCCAATAACGTGTTTTACTGAGATACTTCTCAAAACAACCTCGCAAGCTACCAATTTGCTATTAAAAGGGGCAGGGTTAAAAACCTCTCACCTAAGTCTCTCCTGTATGGCTTCTGACCAGTATTTGTCAAGAAATGCCCATTCAAATTGTAAATATGTGGTACAACACTCAGCCACTTTGATCGCACACAAAAGTACATTGCCTGGTGTGTATCCAACAACAAATCTGACCTTTTGTGCTCCTGTCCAATTTCTAGGAAACACATGCTGAAAAGCACTAATAAACACAACAGGATTCATCTTCTTACCATCACTTGTAAATGTTGGAGATTGACGGTGTCTTAATAGACCTTCGTCAGCAAATATAGTGGACAAGCTGTTTGCATTTTGTGCTGTGTTTACATAGCTGTCATAATTATTTACACTCTGCATTCTGTCATTACTATTGGCATTGCTTGTAGGGTTTGCAACGATATGTGTGCATTCATTACTTTGGTTTGTTGCAGCTGGCTCTTTGTTTATATGTACAGCTTGTGCCTCTGTAACATTGTCACCTAAGTAGTTGCGTAACCTGTGCTCTGTAGCTTGTAAATTGGTGTTCACTTTGTCGATAATGTCATTTTCCATTCGCTGAATAACTTTTCAAACTGCATCATTGATTAATCTACATTCCTTCACTACTTTTCCCTGCGGTGCTGGTTTTGTCCACAGTACCTGCTTCAGGTTTTGAAATTACATGAGATAAATTTTCACTAATTTTGTCTCTTTCCGTTTTTCACAGACTCATTCAATTTCAAGTGATGCTACTTTTAAAGTGAGTCCACCAATAGTTATTGGTATATTTTTGTAATCCTTATGCAGTTTGTTCATTATGGTAGAAATGTTCTTTACTGTGGAAGTTAACTGTGTTTGTGTAGCTTCCAAGTTTGTGTGTGTGTTTTTAATTGCTTTTATTTGTTGCTGTACTGTATCATTCTGCTCATGAAGAGTGTCTGATTTCTGTTTTATTTCTGTAATGTCATTGTTTACTTCAGAAAGTACATCTTGCTTTAGTTGTTTTTCCATGTATTTAAATTTTACATTCATTAAATCGTGGAAATTCTTAGTCAAATCACTGATCTGTTGTGTGACTGTATCCTGAAAATCTTTTAACACTTGTTCCTGCCCTTGTTTTATGTTGTTTATGTCTTGTGTGACTTGTGTTTTATGACAAACTGTCAAATTTTGTTTTTATGTCTGCATGCAAATTGGTGTTATTGGTGTTTTTATTTTTTATTTCTGTGATCAGATTATCGAGTTTTTGAAGTATAGCGGCAAGTGCGCTGTTTTGGTTGCTATCTAATGTACTTTGGTTGTTGACAACTATACTTAGTAAATTGAAATTTGTATTTCATATGATAGGTGACGGTAAAGTGTCGTCAAAAATCATGTTATCTTCACTTTCTATGTTTTCCTGTTGCTCGCGGAGATACGTGATGTAGTTCCATCTGTTGTCATCAACGTATCATCAGAGTTAGAACTCTGTGAAAGCTCACTAGCACTTGTTACTTTGGTTATGTTCATCTTTGAACTACTTAATATTTCTAAGTGTGGAAGACGTGGCTCTGGTACTTCAGATGTTCTGTCTTGCAATTTTACACCATCTTGGCTCATTGCGTTTTCGCCATTGTCAGCAATAATGGAAACTGATTTTTGTGCCATTTTGCTTGAATATTAAAATTAAAATTTTGAAAAATAGAAAATTGAAATATATTATTTTGTAAATTTAAGCATATGATTTACGAGTCGTCAAGTGTTAAATAGCTACTTTTATGATGCACAAAATGTTATGACACAAAAACTTCAAACTTTTCTCTAGCTAATCATTACATAAAATTTTTGAAAAATTCATTACAATACATTTAGGAATGGAAATTGAGGAAAGGAATGTCTAATTACTATGCAGGAGGTGCTACCAAGCATAGTCAAGCAAGCAGTTGCGTAACAGTCTTACCTTTGCTGCGATGGAACAAACAGCGTAGGCTATTTCCAAAATTTTCTGTGAATTCCTGTTTCATTTTGATTCCCTTTTGAATTGGTTACTTTATCCATAATAATTTTTGGTTCTGATTATTTTGCTCCCAGTCGTGATGTTGGACAGAAAATTCGAAAATAATTAGTACATGCAAAAATCTCATACAATGGCATAAATAATTTTCAATAATTTACAGAACAATGTCATGTCACGAGGTCGCCAGTTCCGATTGATATGGACATATTTGATTTGACCCCATTCCGCACTTTCGCTTGCTACAAATAGTGCGCACTTGCAGTCTATCTGATGACATATGCAGTTGGATAGAAAGTTTTCTAACAGACAGGGAGCATTATGTCGTCCTGAACGGGGTGACTTCAACAGAAACAAGCGTAACTTAAAGAAGTGCCCCAGGACGGCATAATAGGTCCTCTGATTTTTACGATTTACATAAATGATCTGATTGACTGGTATTGACGGTGGCCTTAGACTGTTTGCCGACGATGCTGTAGTTTACAAGAAAGTTGTATCACACGGAAGTAGTGAACAAATCAATGAGAATTTGCAGAAAATAAATGTGTGGTGTAATGACTGGCAATTATCTCTCAATATTAGTAAGTGTAACCTACTGCATATAACAAGGCGAAAATCCCCATTAATGAACGAGTACAAAACAAATGCCCAATGGAAGCGGTAATGTTGGTCAAGTATCTGGGTGTGACTATTCAAAATGATCTCAAAGGGAATGATCAGATTACACAAGTAACGGGTAAGACGAACTCTAGATTGCGGTTTATAGGTAGAATCGTGAAGTCCTTCAACAAAGGAAATATCTTACAATTCGTTAGGTCGTCCAGTCTTGGAGTAGTGTTTGTCTGTATGGGACCCCTACCAGTTGGGTCTGATTCAAGAGATTGAGAAGGTCAAAAGAAGAGCAGCAAGATTTGTGACTGGTACATTCAGCCATCACGAGAGCGTTACAAAGTTTGAAGTGGGACACACTTGCAGATAGATGGCGTGCTAAACAGAAGGGGCTGCTCACTAAATTCCAAAATCCAATCTTCACCGAGGATGTAGAGCATATATTATTGACACCAACTTTCAAATTGCGCAATGATCATGATTCAAAGATAAGGGAAATAAGAGCTCGTACTGAGGCGTTCAGACAGTCGTTTATCCGTCGCGCGATCCGCAAGTGGAACAAAGGGGGGAAATATGACTTTGGCACGAATTGTGCACTCTGCCACACACCACTTGGTTGCTAGTGGAGTGTAGATGTAAATGTAGATGTAGAATCTGGTATCCTCAGTTATATTTGTCTTCTCCCGCTATAAATTTTTCTCTTTCTTGATCGTGTGTATGATATTAATTCTTAATTGGACTTCCTCTTCTGATGCAGGCAGCTATGTTGACTTGACATTGGGAAAATGCACAGAAGAAAACAAACTTTTGTGGTTTTGCACAAAAATAAACTCTCAGACTTCATATTTTCATAGGATTATTGTTCAGACAACACATTGTATCACAAGAAATACGTCTTCTCATCACGAGAACTAAAGACAGAGTCTTTGTAATAATTGACAAAAAAAGAAAAGAAAAAAGAAATTTTTAATGGAGTTTTTATCATTTGTCATTCACCTTCTGGCATAGCAAATTACATCTTTTCCGGCACTTACAGCATCCGTGCTAATTATTATTATCACTGGTTTTTAAATTTTTGTCATAGCTTGTTGGGGATTTTACTTATGTACCTATACAGTATCCTACCCTATTAGAGACCAAACCTCTTGTGAATACAGTCATGTCATATACCAGCTCTGCTGCAATAATTTAACAGCTTTTTACATCAGTATGACTAACAACCAGCTATCCACCATCAGACTTTGGCCAAGAGCAAAGTGGACCAATCTGTGACACAATGTGCAGATGAACATAACGTGTTTTATTTCAATAGCTGCTTCTCGACCCGCACCACCTGGATCCTCGCCTCTACTGCCAGCTTTTCAGAACTGTGCAGATGGGAGTTATCCTTACTACAAATTCTCCACTCCCAAAATTATCCCAGCATCAACACATGATAACCTATCATCTCCACAGCCTCCACCCTCCTCTCCTCCTCCTCCTCCTCCTCACCTTCCTTGTTGCGCCCCCCCCCCCCCCCCCCCCACTGGCAGCCTCATCCTGTCCTGCAGACAGTGCTCTTCCTTCCCCACCTGTACCCTTCTCTACCTTCCGCTTCCCTGGTCCACTCTGGACTGCTGCTCTCTGTCAAGATGACACACTGCAGCATGGCCACATTGGTCAGTGATAGTGACCACATGTGGTATGCCTGCTCATGTGAATGGGTGTGTGTTTTCCTTTCTTTCCTGAAGGCAGCTTTGCCTGAAAGTTTATTGTGTAACAGGTGTGTCACCTCGACTGTCGGCAGCACATTGTGTAGGCTTTACTGTGAGTAGCAATTTATCCTTTTCGTAACATTGTTCATATTCCAACTTGGACTTTCCATTGTTTGATAGTCCTGTTCAGTCATACGTTACCAAACTGTAAGAATTCTGTGAAAAGTAATTAACATTGTAAACAACCAGGTGATCAATATGTGTGTCTGTTCAAACGTAAATGTTCCGTGACTGAAACTGAAACATAGAAGATGCTGTCTTTGTTATTTTAATTTATTACGAGTATCTATTTATTCACCTGTTCAATTACAGAGAAGAAGACATCATATGGACTCACAGATCAGTGGTACTTACATACAGTTACGCACTCATAGATCAGTGATACTTACATACAGTTACTATGAAGTATTGTCATAATTTCTTTTATGAAATCAAATCATTTAACTTTGTTTGTGCTTTATATTCTGTCAAATAGTTTCTAGTTTGAGTAGAAAAGAAATTACTGTATTTACTCGAATCTTAGCCACACTCGAATCCAAGCCACACCTGAAAAATGAGACTCGAAATCGAGGGAAAAAAAATTTCCCGAATCTAAGCTGCACCTGAAATTTGAGATTCGAAATTTGAGGGGAGAGATAAGTTTTAGACCGCATCTCCAAGTCAAAACAAAGTTGGTCCATTGTAACATGAGACACAATTGAGGTCAAATGAATGAAGATAAAGCTACAGTAGTTTGGTTCAAGTTGTAATCCTAAGTGTTTAGCTTTACCAAGTAGCTACTGCTATGTGTCAGGCACTCTGTCCATATTGATACGGGTTCCCTTCCTTTTTCAGGTGCTTTGTCTGGTTTGAATCGATTGCTTATGTTGTTTTGATCTGATAAGTGCTGTTCTCTTCGTTATAGGTGTTTGCGTCACTCTAAGCTGAAAATGAATTATTGTATTGCGTCATGCATTTTTTGTAGCATTCTGACAATGAGTGTTTACGACCTGTCGCCGCTCACAACATGGCTTGCTTTTGTATGCACTACTGCTGCTTACAATTAAAAAGGAGAGGAATTGTCTCATTAGCAAAACAATGGCAAGAGGCTGCTATTTAGACTGTGTATGATAGATGATGTTCTGAACGAGAGTTTAGCGAAAACTTTTCTCCATTTGAAAATCTTTGCAGACGCCTCTTTAGTACAGTACATTCTGCACAGAAATTAGATTCATCATAGATTTAAAAATCTATTCAGTTGCTGTGCTTCATTTCTGACTGTTATCACTATTGAGCATAAGAATAATACGAATATAAACATGACATGATATGTATATTCTTCCGTGTTTGCTGTTGTCTCATTCTAGTTTCATAGTTTATTAGGCAGACAGGATTTAAATGCAATAGCAGCAAACACGAAAGAATACATGGCATCATGTTTACATTCTTCTACCTTTAATTTTAATTTATTTACTGATGCAGACGGTTTTGGTGCCAGTAATTATCTTTGTGCCTGCAAAGCATGCCTATGTAGCGGTGCATACATTCGAAGGCAGATGTTAGTTATGGCAGTGCCTACCAACATTTTTCAGAACTTCCGTTTACTTTGCACTCGATTCTAAGCTGCAGGCGTTTTTTTGGATTACAAAAACCGGAAAAAAAGTGTGGCTTAGATTCAAGTAAATATGGTAACTTTCTTATGTAGAGTAACCACTCTGGCTAACATTACATATTTGAACTAGCAATGCTAATTACCCACTAACTGTAAGTAGTAACTTATTGTGTGATGATAGTAAATAACTGGTAATACTGTATGTATACATATTAAAACATCATTTGGAATATATTAGAGGTTGTTTTACTACACCTGAACATTGTTACTGTTCTTTTTACTGTGGATGCTGAGTATTGGACTAGGTATACCACCAAGTGTTAACTCTTGTTCCTTTTGGCCTGTAATTATATTCCAGGCACAGACATAACCGCTCTGATCACCAGTGAATATATGGTACTCAGACATGCATAAATCACCAACTTCACTGAAAATTATGAGAATTTTCCATATGAAATACAAACAACAAGTAAAAGAAAAAGATTTTCTGATAAACAGAGTACTACAATTGTACTGAGCAGATCTATGATGAGAATAACATAGAGGCCAGTATAGATGACTGAGTTTTAATATTTATTTATAAATAAATCAATAATGTTTATGGACAATCTGATATAAAATAACAAATTCATACTCTTTCTAAAGAGTATCACAGGTACTACAGAACAAAATACCTGACATTCTTTATTTCAATGAGGCACTGAGATTTTGGCTCTTTGCTATTCCATAAACGAACTGCACCATCAGATCCACCACTTACTAAAATGGGATACTTCACAAAGAGAACATTCACACAATCATTATGAGCTCTGACAGTCTGTAAAAGAGAAGTAAGTGATAGAAATGACTGAGATACACATTTAAAATTGCAGATGCTAGCAAAACAGAAAATGTGCATATGCAATTCATGAGTTGGTAATATTTGTCAAAGTACTGTGGGGACTATGTCATTCTTTGAATGGCATAAGACCAGAATGAATAATTCTGTGGAATGTGTGAATCTAGAGCCTAAAGAACTGCTCACAAGAAAGTATCATTCACAGGGGAGAGTAGGCAAGGTTATTTGGATGGTTTCTTGAAAGTATCATTCACAGGGGAGAGTAGGCAAGGTTATTTGGATGGTTTCTTGAAAGTATCATTCACAGGGGAGAGTAGGCAAGGTTATTTGGCTGGTTTCTTACCACAAATATCTAATTAGATGAAAACAGTAACTATGAAAACTTAATTATTTGCAATACATTTCCTAACCCTATATTAGGATGTTGTTTTTTAATATAAGAGCTGAAAGGTAACTATAGTTGCTACTAATAAAGTAACACATTGTAGTTCATATGGAGTCATCGGTATGGAAGAAAATTCATTTTATGTATTGCATGAAAATATAAGAATGCCACTAAATAAAAATGATTGACTGCTGTTATCAATATGGGAAAACAAATGAACAAATCAACTGACATATCAAGTTTTATGTTCATCAGAACATCCTTCCAAAGTCATAAAAAATAAGCATAGCTAATGAGATGGATAGAAGGTAACATCATATTATAGCTGACCTAGTAAATTGAATTTCTGGACAGTTGGATGCACAAAACCATAAAACCTATATGACTATAATTGACTGTATGAGGCATGTTATGTGATATTAAAAATTTGACTTGATTTGATTGGTAACTTTCAGGCCATCCACATTAGGGAATGTTACTTTGTATAACTCTTTGAATGGTGTGTCACAATATTTAGTCTAGAAACACCAAAGTCCAGGTCATTGACTTGAAAAGTTTTAAGGCTCATTTAGCTATTACAGGAGTATTAATGAGGTCTTTTGCATTGTTTGAAGGGTTTTGATGTTGAGTTTTGGTTTTTAGGACACCTAGAATTGATTTGTATAGATAATAAGAAGAATAAAAGGACATAATAACCATCAAAAATGAAAAACAGCATCCAAGGCTGGATGCTACCAGTAAAGCAACAATGAAAGCAACAGTGCTGTCCTGCAGAAAGACTGCAAACCACTGAAGTGCTTGAACCATGACTGCACATGGGGGAAATGAATTTGAATAATTCTGGTCATACTGAACAGACAACACAGGATAATATGAACAGATCTGTTCCTTTATTCTGACTGTGTGGTTTGGTGGTTGCCGCCATGTGTTTTGTAAATAAGCAGAACTTTTGAAAATAAGTGTTCAGTTAATTAATTTGTGGCACTACTAGGCATGAAACAAATAAACTATGCAAGGCAAATGATACTCAATCCCAGGTGGCAGTAGCAGAAAGACAGATGATATGAAATTAAAATAATTAGCTACAAAATCCACTAATCTTTCCAACAGAAGCTGAAAATATTGGTACAAAACATTGCCCATAAAAAGCAGATCCATCAGACAGAAACCGGCAAACACGTACACATGACCACAGTCTCTGGCTGTCGAGGGCAAAAGGGCAGCCTAGCCTTGGCAAGTCTTGTGTATGTAAGTTGTGTTTGTGTGAATGTATGTTGTCTAATTCTGATGAAGGCCTTTTTTCCTGGAAGCTTACTTGTTCGTCATTTCTCTCTCTCTCTCTCTCTCTCTCTCTCTCTCTCTCTCTCTCTCTCTCTCTCTCAGCCTATGTGTGACACTACATCTCTGTTATATGGTGAGTAATACCTATCCTTCTCATAGCACTGTCATTATTCTATCATGGATTTCCATTGTTTCGGTTCAGTTAAAGCTTCTCCACTGAGAAGTCAATATATGCTTTCACAAACTCAATGCTAGTAGAACCAAACAATAAAAATTATCCTGCTGGCATTTTCTGTCATCTTGTCAAAGCCTTTGTGTGTGTAGGTCATAAAATTCTGCAAGAGAAATTAAAATGATATGGCATTAATGGTCTTCTGTTTACGCCGGCCGAAGTGGCCGTGCGGTTACAGGCGCTGCAGTCTGGAACCGCAAGACCGCTACGGTCGCAGGTTCGAATCCTGCCTCGGGCATGGATGTTTGTGATGTCCTTAGGTTAGTTAGGTTTAACTAGTTCTAAGTTCTAGGGGACTAATGACCTCAGCAGTTGAGTCCCATAGTGCTCAGAGCCATTTGAACCATTTTTCTTCTGTTTACATGGAAAGCATCATATCTTGACAATAAGAAACAGAGGACCACATTATCGAATGAAACCACAGGAATCAGATTAAATTCAGGGTGGTGAAATGTTAAATATGGTGTGCTGCAAGGTTTGGTTTTGGGCCACTCCTACATGAATGACTTGACTGGGACATTGGAGGATACTAGAAAAATGGCCATATTTGCTGATGACAGAACTATATTGATAAACAGACTAAACATATTCATACCACAGTCAGATAGTACAATAATAGTGTGGGCTCACAACTGGTTCATGGTTCACAGTTTAACCTTAATTTTACAACAATCCATATTATACCATTTGAAAGAAATAAGAATGACTTACAGATATCAGTAGCAGAAATCAATGGCTACACATTGGATGAAACTCCTGTCCTTGAAGCTCTTGAGCATCCATAAAAAACAGGAGGCGCCAGCATGTGGATAAGTTAACCAAAAAAGTTCTGCCTGTTTTTCATTCACAAATCTTCCTCACTGTGTTGACCTACAGACAGGACTGATAGCACACTTGCTCTCAGTTCTGTCCTGAGGCATAATATTCTAAGGTGTTGCAACTAAGATGAAAAAAGTATTTATTCTATAGAAATGTGCAATAATAATACTGAGTCAAGTTGATAACCTGACTAGGGTTTCTTACACTTACATGCCAACATATGTTCTCGCTAATGATATTCATGGTTAATAACAGGTATGAATATCGGATTAATTCATCAGTTCATAATCACAATGCTAGAAGCAGAAATAGTTTCCCAATGATCAATCCCTCTCAAGGGTTCAGCACTGAGTTTTGTATATCGAAGAATAAGACAACTAGTCACAAATAGCTTACGCAAGTCTCTCAAAAACTGTCATATTTACTGAAGTCAAAAGCACCGTTGATAACCAAACCAAACATATCCATACTAGGTTCAGCCAGGATATTTATGGTTGGTTCCATTATTCACCAACAGTCATTAATGTCCATGGAGATCATAAGATCAGGCATGGGTAAAAATAACATACTCTGGTGCAAAAGTCTGCAACATATTGCCAGTGAACATCAGGCAGGAAGTTAGAAATCTGCAAGTATTTAAAACCAAAGTAAAAGAATAACATCTCATTAACCACTCCTTATACAGTTTGTGATGTTGCGCTTACCTGTTATTTTGTTACACTTGGCTTTGAAAACTCTTGAAGTCTAGTATCTCATGGAACTGAAAGAATTTATTAAAGACTAATGTCAGCTAGGAGATTTTTCAGTGACATAAACTGGAAATGAAATGAGTTTTAAAAGTGGTTCACTGTAATATATTTACACTGTATTATTGTTGGTGGCAAGTTCCAGTTTCACACTTCACAGTATACACAGGTGAAAGCACATCTCCATATTTGTAATGCCACAAGTAAAGGGAATCACACCACTACCAAGCAGTGTTGGAGATTTGATTAAAGTGAACAGTGGCAGAATAAATGATGACAGAAATATGCTTGTATCACTGCACCCTAAGGCATTTACCATAATGTTACCATGTAAGACATTTACCGTAATGTTACCACAATACAAAATGCTGTCCAGTAAACACAGTTTGTTGATCATTAACAATTTCAGATTAGATATCAATTAGTTCACATGAGGTTCATTAAAGATACTCACAGATTACACATATCTCATATTCCAGCAGACTACGGGTATGTATTATTTGTCACAGTATGTTTCGTGTGACACAATATAGCAACACTCAGATGTAGAATGTCACATGATCTGACATATGTATATTACATGTGCATTGGCTGACCACAAACTAGCAAATTTAGCAGGGTGGTGGCTATAGAAAGACAGGCATAAGGACATGAATTCCGAAATTATATAATGCTTTGAAATTCTATTAGATTAGAGTCTACTATTTGGCTTGCATTTGATGACTTTACTATTGATCAGTTTATGAAAAATATTATTGCATATGTGCAATAACATAGAACTGTCTATGGAACTGACCAGTCTGTCAAACTCAATGAATGTTACTGTGGTTGATGATAAATTTCTTGATATGATTGGTCATGGTGCTGTGGAACTGTATGCATGCAATGGGGTTAAGTTCATCAAATCAGTACTTAACACAGTGCTTTTTGTTCCAGAACTGAAATTCAGTCTACTAGAAACTATGTCGGACAAAGGTACATGTTTAGAGCCAAACAATAAACAGTGTGAATTCTTGAACAGAAAAGGTGAAGTTCGCACAGTATCCAAATGTCTCATTCTCTAAATGGAACATAATTAGAATTATCAATAGTTACTCTGACATGTGCAGATAAAATGCGCTCTGTGGTTGACAGAAATGACATTAGTAACATGTCTGCTTGTGTCTGTGTATGTGCGGTTGGATATGGGTGTGTGTGCGAGTGTATACCTGCCCTTTTTTCCCCCTAAGGTAAGTCTTTCCACTCCCGGGATTGGAATGACTCCTTACCCTCTCCCTTAAAACCCACATCCGTTCGTCTTTCCCTCTCCTTCCCTCTTTCCTGATGAAGCAACCGTTGGTTGTGAAAGCTTGAATTTTGTGTGTATGTTTGTGTTTGTAGATAAAAGTTTAGAGTCAGAGGGGCAGAAAGAAGTAGAAATGTGGATTGAGGCTGTAGATGAAAGTAGAAGTCAGCATAGAGATGAATGAGATACTGGTGAAGACATTCTTTTGAGGATGCAGAGGAGAGTGTAGATGATAATGATGAGAGGCTGTACAACACAGGAGGAATATACAACATCCAAATTACTTATAGAATTATGAGTTTGGCATGAATGATGATGACCTCAGCACCTACACAGATGTGATGTCTCGTAGTGCTGCTGAAATTAACTACAGCAGTCAGACTTTTTTTTTTCCAATAACTTTTACATCTATCAACTGGAAGTTTGTAGCGTTTTTATCTGTGCAGAGATAGTTATACACCGGTATGTAAAATTAATCATTGCATGTTGCAATACAATGATTGTAAACTTTGTAAACTTAGAAAGGATCTGTATTATATTAATGACTCACTCAAAAATTGGAAGTTTTAATTCCACACAGTAATAAATGGTTTATAATTTGTGAGGTCTGATTTTGAGTTGTGGGTTTCTCCTCCTAACGTAATGATGATAAACATAGAAAACCAACAGAATATGTCAAAACACACATTGATACCAACATACCAACACTCCAAGTAAACAGCAGAACACAACTTGTTGAGTCACGGAACTTAGCCTCACAAGTCCAAAAGTTTACTTTCCTGGATTGATAGTCACAACAGAGCCCCTGCCCCCCCACCTACTCTCCCCACACAGTAGTGTATAGCACTGGTGAGAAGGGTACATCGATGTGTGTGACAGAGTGTCGATTACACACATGTGGTGATCTTCTTGTACAAGTAAGATTGGGCATTTAGGAATCTTGTCCGGCTGTGGCGAGGTAGGTCCTTTGGGGAGGTGGACCATTGCTTGGCATGCTGTGAAAGGCAGGAGTACTGCTAGCAGAGATGATCTAGTATCTAAGCTAAGCTGGAGGTTGGAGGGGTTGGCGTGCATGGAAAAGAGGCATGGCAGAGGATGTTCCTTCATCTTGTGCCAGAGTAAGGAAAAGTACCGTGTTTTGGAGATGGTCATCAGCTGACACTGTGGTTGAAATGTAGCCCTCATTGGTGTTGTGTGGCAGTTCGACAATGAAAGAAGGTAATGTGGTTGATTGATGAGTTCAGGAGAGAAGTTCAACACATCGACCGTAACACTACATTGTTGGTGTCTCTACGAAGAGGAGAAGTTTTTGAACATTCCTGCATACTTGACTCATCCAATACTGGCAGGTGAATGTTCTACTTAGGTTGCCCACTGGCATACCATTGATGAGGGAGGAGGATCATTATCGCATGAGAGAGAGACACTATGCATAGAGCCTTCATCAGTGGCCAGGAGGGAATGCGGTTGAGTGTTCAGGCTGGTTTAACCCTATTGAATGAAACTGTCTGTTGTTCACAATTAAGGAGGATGTTGATGGTGTTATCACTCTGTGAGAGAATCTTGTCATGGTTCAAGTAGGGAGGCTGAAGAGCTGGCTGGACCATGTCATCCCAAAAAAGCTCCGTCCACATTAAATCCAACAACCACCAACAATAACTGCATTCCCAAAGGTGTCATCCCTACCAAACCAAAACATCCCTCCCATACAGCCTAGCCACCCAGGAACAGCACAAATCCAGTGACAAGAACTCCCTTGTCTAGTACGCTGAGGGTCTTACCAAAGCCTTCACAGACAGACATTACCCTCCAGACCTATTCTGCAAACAGACCTCCCATGCCATTTCTGCTCACACCTCCAAGCCTCCCACCAGCCCCATGAACCAGCAGCAAAGGAATGCCCCCTTTGTTACCCAGTACCACCATGGACAGGAGCAACTGAACCACATCCCCCATCAGCACTTTGATTACTTATTGTCATGCCCTGAAAGAAGAGATCCTTCCCACCCCTCTTAAAATGGTGTTATGTCCCCCATCCAACCCCCACAACATTCTAGTCCATGCCGATGCCACTCACGTTCCCAACCCCTCGTAACAGAGATCATATCCCTGTGGAAGCTCCATGCGCAAGACCTGTCAATCCACCCACCCAGCACTTCCCATTCCAGTCCTGTCACAGGCTTACCCTACCCCATCAGAGGTCTGTCCTCCCATAAAAGTTGCCATGTCATATACCAGCTTGTAGTGCCTCGAGAAATTTAGAGTAAATTCTAGAGACACTCGTATTTCCACCGCCTCAAACATACATTATTTTAGAGTTAAGTGTGGTAAAGTAGAACTACGTCTACTGCCCCACCATTATGTGTGCACAGGACGAACGTGTATTGGATGGATGATTGGCGTGAGCAGGTAGTCACCGAGCCCACCTAAGAAGTTACACGTCCCGCCCATGGAGTAAACGCATCGTACTCCGTGAGATATAAAACATTATTGGCGAGAACATTTGAAAGTTGTTGAAAGAAAAGAAGAGACTTTTATTCATGCATTCTCTCATTTTACTGCCATAAAGTCGGGACATTGTCTTGTTAAACTTGGAGAGATTTATAAACTGTATGTATAGATAGATGCTGGTAACAGCTTCTGTCGGACCGGAAGGTCTCAAGCTTACAGTAAATGTTTAGTGTATGAAAACTGTTATGTGTTATGAAATATAGTGATATTGAATTCAAAGTATTCTTGAGTGTCCCAAGTTATTTAAAAGTATAGACAATTCCTCCAGAGTAGCATCTATTCTTCAGAGAACAAGCTGGGCAGAATTCGCAGCTGACTATCCTGACTATCCTGGTGAAGTAACTCCAAGTAAGTTCGACAGCCAAGGGGGAGTGTAAGTCTTGCACATCAGTACTACACTGCCACCCTTAATCACCGGAAACTGCCAGAACGTGGCGACCAAAGTGAGTAGGACACCAAAAGGAGGAATTTTTTCGAAGAAGATTGAGATAAGTTGAGAGTTGCCATAGCAACACATAATAACGAGACGAAGAAATCGGTCTGCAAGACCCAACAAGAAGATTTGATTGTGGGGAGGAAACAATCCTCACACACGCAGTAACCAGCCGAATTTGACACAATAATCAACCGACGCCGATGCAGTAACCAGCCGACGCAGTCACAGTAACATGCCATCATTGCTGCTAGCTGTTTGAGTTGCTGACTTTGCACCTGCCAATGCCGCGACCAATGTGTTTCACTGCTGGTGCCCATGTGGTTCACTGGTGCTGTTTCTACACCTCACCAATGCAGCCTACAATCCTATGCTGGGTGAGCTCAAGATGATAACCATTTGAATGTAAACTAGGGTGGTCATTATTTGCAGAGGTAATTTTTTTTAATGATCACGAAAGGTTATGACTATGGGAAGGAACAACAACCTACAGAAACTACAGGACCTGCCATGGCCATGAAGGTGAACAAAGACATGTCAGATTTGTCTGAAGTAATAAACTTAATAAAAGCTCAGAGTATTCAGTTAAACACTATAAATGATCAGAATGCTTTGTTAAATGAAAAACTAGAAGCACAGGGTGAAGCTTTTGAAAAACTAGAAGCACAGGGTGAAGCTTTAAATTCTAAATTTGAGATTTTAAATGATTAAGTGCAAAATTTACAAGTAGATTTAAAGAACAAATTAAGTAATTCTTTAACAGTACAACTCGATCAAATGTTTATGAACTTTAACCAAAGACAGGAGGAGCAATTACAGAATTTGACCAAGAAACTAAAATTTGACATTGAAGACAAGTGTAATATTGTAGAGTCAGAGTTTAATGAAAAATTAGGATCACTTCAAAATGTGTGTAATGTTACATTCAACACAGTGAAACAAAGGTTACATACTCTAAACGATTCCACTGAAAGACAGGACAAACTGATCCCTATTGTCCAATCGCAAACTGCGGGGGTCAACACTCGTGTAGGTGCGGTAGAGAGAAATTTTAAGGAAAAGCTAGCAACCTCAGACACCATTAATATAAGCGGTCTGGAGGAACAAGTAGAGGAATTAATTGACCAGAAAGTGGCCAAGAGGGTAAACACAGATAACGTTCCATCATGTTTAGCATCGGAACTTGACGATATTAAGAAAGGCATAAACGATTTGTGGAAGGAATTTAAACTCATCCAGAATAAAGTAGAGAAAGGGGCAGATTCACAGAATGTAGTGTTGACTAGTGAAGTAGTTACAGATTTACAATGGGGAGTAAATTCTGGACTCGCCAGACAATTGCCCTAATTTAAACCAGATGGAGATGTGCATCCAACCCATTTCTTAAAGCGACATACTCAGGCCTTACTAAAGAATTGGGAAGATGCAAAAAAGATATAGTTTGCTGAGTTTAGGAGAGGCTTCTGAATGGGGCACCATGAATATAGAAAATTTCACATCTTGGGCAGACTTTCAGAGAAAGTTTATGGAGAAATATTGGTCATCTAGTGCCCAGGAGAAATTAATATTGGATTTATGGGACTCAAAGTATTACAATGAGAAAATCTTTCGACTGGCATTTAACAAGAGCTAAATATTTAGATAAACAAATGGAAGAAGAGGGGTTGGTACAAATTTTGATAAGGCGATTACCCACTTACGCTAGGAAAGACGTATTATGTAGCGGGTGGAAGACAGTAGAAGAGCTATTATCCTTTGTAGATGCCTTGATACGATAAATAAAGACCGAAATAAAAATGTGGATCAGAATGAGAATCAAAATTACATGAGTAATAATAATAGCCTCTCCAGGTGACACCGCCTTAACGAAGCACTGTCTGTGCGGGTGGAGAGGCTTGCGTATTCACAGGAAGCTGAGGGCTGTACCGAAGCTAGAGGACCTACTGCCGGAAAGGCCTCAGCCGATGGATCAGACTAAGAGTGTCCCACAACATCCCATCTTACCTATCCACACCTAGTCCTATCCAACTCCCTGACCCAACCCAAGGTGTGGTGCAATCCATGCTGAGGGGTGCATGGCACATGGGAAGATGAGTCACAAACAGGATACCAGGCGACCTCCCTGAGTAAGTAGCCTTACATCGCGTGGGGTATTCATGGTGTGGGCCTGTAGATCCCCAAATCTCATGGGACCAATAAGGACACAATTAAAGAAAAAGTAGAAAAACAAACTGAGAGGCAATCTGAGACCTCAGATATCCAAATATGAGGGTCAGTACTGATGGAAGGCATTCCCACTACTGAATCAGGGTCTAGACCTGAGCCAGAAATGGGAACTGTAACTGAGAAGCTAGACCAGATTAAGATCGAAGGCTTGTCTGGGGCCTAGAGGAGGAAACTACTCAGGGAACAGAGGAAAAAGGAAGGGAAAGAATGGCTTTCTAAAGACAAGTGGAGGGAATTAAAGGGACTTGAACCTAAGACCCCCATGAAGAAACCGTCTCATGTTGAAGGGGATAAGCAGAACCCCACTACGTCAAAGACAAGTAGCAAGCGGATAAGGGAGGACCCAGAGACTCCCTCCTCTCTGGATAAGTGAGTCCAGAAAAAACTGAGGCAAGAAATAGGGAAACAGACCTATAGTACTGCAGTCTTGGTTTTTAGGATGGCAGTTATCCAGGAAGGCTGTCCATTGGTGGCCATCATCTCGCAGCAGGAGGAACTGGTACAGATGGCCCTCTTTGAAAAGATTGGGGGGGGGGGGGGGGGGGGGCGCTGGCCCAGGACCCTACTTCAGGAGGGTCTATATAGAGTGTGGTGCCCCCATTTTTATCTGTGAGGGGGTGCACACAGTGGAATGGCTTGTGGGCAAGGTGCCCATGATATCCCTGTGGGAAGATGTGAAGCTGCTGGTTAAGATGGCAGTGGAACTTCTTAAGACCGCAAAAATATCGATATGGGTACCAAAGATCCTTAAGGAAGTTTCTCCTAAGTCACTGTGCAGGAAAATAGGGGCCCAGAACCCAAAAGTCTCAACAGAAGATTGGAGAGTGATCAACCAGAAGGTTGCACCAGAAGAACGAACCCTGGTAATGGGAGTCAGAGAGAAGTCGCTGAAGGTGATGTGGGAGTAGGACCTGAAATTTTTTTTAGGGTTCTCGCAGGTCACTGTCAGGGTTCTCAAAGACCTCAAAGATGGCAACAAGATGGAGACTGGAGATGCTGCAGATTAATCTGCAGCACAGAAAGGGTCCTCTGCTGCCCTGAGTTGCTGCCTTGGGAGGCAGGAAGTGGATGTGGCCCTGATACAAGAACCCTATTTAAATAAAGGGGGTGTATTGGGCCTCAGTGGTACTGGAGGTAAGCTGATCTATGCTAGAAATCTAAGAAGTTCCAGGACATGCATCTATGTAAGAAATTGAATTTCTTTCATGCCAATGATGGATTTCGCTCTAGGGATATAGTGACCATTGAAATGCAGCAGTTTGAGGAAGGTATCACAAGGGGAATTGTATTGGCCTCATCATACCTTCCTTACAAAGACACCTCTCCTCCTCCCTCGGAGGTGAGAAGACTGTTAGAGAATTGCCATAGGCAAGGTGACCAACTGCTGGTGGGATGCTGAGGAGCAGCAAGGACACCAACAGTAGAGGTGAGTACCTTCTTGCATTCCTTTTAGATAACAACTTACACATCCTGAATAGGGGCAATGAACCCATGTTCAGGAACAGCAGAAGGGAAGAAGTAATTGACATAACCTTTAGTCCCATGATGATGGGCAGCTATGACAAACAATGACATGTGGTGCTGGAGCCATCCTCATCGGACCACATGTACATTACATTCGAGGTTGAAACGGGAATCAGACAAACCATGATCTATAGGAATCCCAGGAAAACAGACTGGGAGACATATAGCAGGGACCTCGACTTAGGCTTATCGAAAATTAAAACATCGATAAGGAATCCAGTAGAACTGGAGGCAGTAGCAGATGCTGTTACCTCTGTCATAGTGACCTCATATCAGGACAACTGCACAATCACCAAGAAGTGCACAAATAGGAGTGTGCCTTGGTGGAATAACAACTTAGAAATACAAAGAAAAAAGGTACAGAGACTGTTTAATATTGTGAGAGATAAAGGACAATGGGCTAAATACTGTGAGGCCCTTGTCAACTACAATCTTGCAATCAGACAAGCAAAGGAAGTATCCTGGAAGCTGCACAAGCCAGACTGCACAAGATTTTCACTAGAGTACCAACCAATCCAGGAGGTACGTTGAGGAAGGAGGATGGGAAACATACAAAGACAGCACATGAGATGCTGGAACTGCTCCTCAAAACTCACTTTTCTCAATACGCTCTGCCGGACAACACAGTCCCGAATGTGATCCCAGAGAGACAATGATTCTCAGGCACTCGAAGAGAGGACTGGGAATTGCCAAGACTTGTGTGAACTTTAATAAAATACAATGGGCAGTGGGAACATTACAACCATTCAAGTCACATGGCCCAGATGGAATTTCTCCAACCCTCCTGCAACAGGCAGGAGAGAAGCTCACAAGAGTCCTATGCAGGCTATTCAGGGTTAGCCTAGCAGTGGCAATCATTCCCAATACTTGGAGGGCAGTGAAGGTTGTCTTCATTCCAAAGCCAGGGGAACTGATCATACCAAGGTTAAGGATATGAGACCAATCAGTCAGTCCTCCTTCATTCTCAAAACATTGGAAAAACTGGTTAATGTATATTTTGGGGAGAGGAGGCTAAGTACAGCTCCTCTACATTCAAACCAGCACTCATATCATCCAGGTAAATCATGTGAGTCAGCTCTCCACCAGCTCCTTGGGAAGGTGGAGAAAGCACTCACTTCCAAGAAATAGCCCTCTGCATCTTCCTGGATATCGAGGGGGCCTTCAGTAACGCAACCTTCGATTCCATGGTAAGGGCAGCAGAGGTGCGTGACCTGGGGGCCACTGTATGCAGGTGGACCAGGGCAATGCTTAGTGGAGGGAAGGTAGAGGTTACCATGATGAATGAAAAGATGGTAATTAACACCACTAGAGGCTGCCCATAAGGAGGAGTTTTGTTCCCTCTATTGTGGAATCTAGTGGTGAACGAACTCATTGTGGAATTCAGACAATGCTTTTGCCAAGGATATGCAGATGACCTTGTTATAGTAATACTTGGCAAATTTAGTGACACAGTTAGAAATATGGTACAAGGAAGCTTGGACATTGTTCAAAAAAGGTACATTAAACAGGATCTGAGGGTTAATTCTAAGATGACTGTTGTGGTGCCATTTACAAAGAGACATATTCAACACTCAAGTTGGAATCTAAAGCTCTTCGATGAAATTCTACCTGTGAAGAGGATAGTGAAATATCTAGGGGTAACCTTAGATGAAAAGCTAACATGGACCCCTAACGTGAAGTGTATCTGCTCCAAGGCAAAATATACTCTAGTGAGTACTAGAAAGGCTTGTGGCAAAAACTGGGGCCTCAGCCCCAGGGGTATGCACTACATATACACCACAGTGGTGAGATTTAGGTTTTCCATAGTGTGGCAGAAGAAGTTAGAACAGCGGGTTGCAGCTAAGGAACTTGGTAAGGTGCAGAGACTGGCCTGCTTAGCCATAACAAGTGGAATTAGCAGCAAACCAATGGAAGCCATGCTAGACATGCCTCCACTACACCTTTGGGTCAAGATGGAGGCAGCAGCTGGGGCACACAGACTTAAAACTGGCAAAAACTTTGTCTCATTCAGATATCCAGAATCACACACCAACATAGTGAGAGAGGTAAATATAGGAATAGCTGGGGAAATGCCTGCTGACTATATAATAACTCCCATCTGCTTCGACAAGCCTTATAATATAATAATTGGAAGCAGGGAGCACTGGAAAAAAGAAGTTCGACACCGTACGGAGGACATCGTTTGGTTCACTGATGGGTCGACCGAGGCACTGGGGCAGGGGTGTACGGGGTTCAGCCAAGGCTGGAGAGCATCATATCTCTAGGAAAACTGGCTTCTGTATTTGAAGCTGAAATTACCACAATCAGGGCATGTGTGGAGGAGAATATGTGTAGGTGCTACAAGGACTGTAGCATCTACATCTATTCAGACAGGCAGGCAGCTCTGAAATCATTGGCAGCTCCTGCAACAAGATCTAAGATTGTTGCAGAATGCCATAGGGCTCTGGTGGAGCTACAGGGAAGCAATATGGTAAACCTAGTGTGGGTCCCTGGCCACTCAGGGATCTGTGGCAATGAACAAGCCAACAGATTGGCTACAATGGGGGCAACAACTTCATTTATTACACCAGAACCTGTCCTAACAATCACCAGGGCTATGATTAAATTAGAACTATGGAATTGGCTTAGGAAACAGCAAGTAGGATATTGGACCAAGGTCCATAAACAAAAACATGATAAGGTAATGATGCCCATGCCATGTTTTAAAAGAAGCTCTGTAATCCTGGGATTGAACAGGAAAGAGGTCATTCTCATGACTGGACTGATGACCGGCAATGGGAATTTAAAAAAAAAAACACCTACACACAATGGGTATAATGGAAGAGGACCCTAAATGTAGGATCTGTGATGAGGGTGAAGAAACTGCTTCACACCTAATTTTCGAATGCATGGCATTGGAGAGTTAAAGACACAGAATCTTCAGGACAACTAGACCTGAAGAAATTGTGTCTAACAAAAAACTGATAGAGGGACTCCTTGCACTATTTAAGGGCACTGGTTGGCTTTACTAGATAGACAGGGAGTGATACCGCACGATAAACTTAGTTTTAGTGCAGGCAGTGGCGTGTTAGGCCTAAGCTGTTTTAGCTTCTCTGTTATAATCAAATCAAATCAATAATAATAGCTCTAGTAATTTCAAAAGACATAAGACAAATTTGCCTGTAGTACACTGATATAAGCAGAATAGGGGTAATGGAAATTATCAAAGAGGACATCCACTTTCTAATATAGGTCCAGCAACTACACAATATTTGTACTTGGAAATAATAGGGCTCAAAATGGAAACATCATACCATGGTTTGGTAACCAGCCGGTAATTACAAATAGTGAGGAAAAAGTAGGCTGATCTGAATCCAGGGCTGGGGCTCAGGTCATAGAAATACATTAAGAGGCCTATCTTATAATGAGTGTTTCATTTAAGCAAAGTACCAACAAAAGAATGGTTGCTACTAGAAGAACCTAGCGTAGCTACAATTAATACACAACCTATTATAGTTGGAAAAGTAGAAGATTCTGAAGTGGACATAGTTATTGATTCTGGTAGTGAAGTATCACTTATTCCTAGTGGATTTTTTAATACGTTAAGAACTAGTAGTAACTTACTTGTATTACCAGTAACTGGAATTAAAAGTAAGGTTGTTAAATACGAAACCCAAGTAAACTGTAACATCGGTGAGATTACATTCTGGCAAACACTGCTGGAAGTGGACAATATTAATGGGGAGATATTATGTGGTTTAGATTGGCTGTCGGAGTTTAATGTTATGTTGAAGTTTCAAGAGAGCTGCCTTTATTTCGGACTCTGGGGAAGAGAAATATTGTATTACATCTACATCTACATCTACATCTACATGGTTACTCTTCAATTCACACTTTAGTGCCTGGCAGAGGGTTCATGGAACCATTTTCATACTACTTCTCTATCATTCCACTAACGAATGGCACGTTGGAAAAAAGAACACCTAAATCATTCCGTTCGAGCTCTGATTTCTCTTATTTTATTATGATGATCATATCTCCGTACATAGATGGGTGTCAACAGAATATTTACGCATTTGGAAGAGAAGGTTGGTGATTGAAATTTCATAAATAGATCTCACCACAAACAAAACTGCCTTTGTTTCAGTGACTGCCACCCCAACTTGAGTATCATATCAGTGACACTATCACCCCTATTGCGCGATAACACGAAACGCACTGCCCTTCTTTGCACTTTTTCGATGTCCTGTGTCAATCCTACCTGGTAAGGAACTTATACTGTGCAACAAAATTCCAGCAGAGAATGGACAAATGTAATGTAGGCTGTCTCTTTAGTGGGTTTGTCGCATCTTCTAAGCGTTCTGCCAACAAAGTACAGTCTTTGTTTTGCCTTCCCCATGATATTACCTATGTGGTCTTTCCAAATTAAGTTGCTTGTAATTGTAATTCCTAGGTATTTAGTCAAATTGACAGCCCTTAGATTTGTGTGATTTATCGTATATCCAAAATTTATCGGATTTCTTTTAGTACCCATGTGGATAACCTCACACTTTTTGTTGTTTAGTACTAATTGCCACTTTTTGCACCATACAGAAATTCTCTCTAGATCGTTTTGTAATTGGAATTGATTGTCTGATGATTTTACTAGATGGTAAATTACAGCGTCATCTACAAACAATCTAAAGGGGCTGCTCAGATTATCACCTAGATCATTTATATAAATCAGGAACAGCAGAGGGCCTATGACACTACCTTGCAGAACACCAGATATCAGTTCTGTTCTACTCAATGATTTACCGTCTATCACTATGAACTGTGACCTCTCTGAGAGGAAATCATGAATCCAGTCACACCACTGAGACATACCCCATATGCATGCAATTTGGTTAATAGTCACTTGTGAGGAACAGTATCAAAAGCCTTCTAGAAATCTAGGAATATGGAATCGATCTGAGATCCCTTGTCGACAGCACTCGCTACTTCGTGGGAATAAAGAGCTAGCTGTGTTGCACAAGAACAATATTTTCTGTATCCATGTTGGTTATGTATGAATAAGTCATTTTCTTCAAGATGATTCATAATGTTCGAGTACAGTATATGCTCCAAAATCCTACTGCAAATTGAGATCAGTGATATTGGTCTGTAATTCAATGGGTTACTTCTATTTCCTTTCTTGAATATTGGTGTGACATGTGCTACTTTCCAGTCTTTAGGAACAGACCTTTCATCAAGTGAGCAGTTGTATATGATTGCTAAGAAAGGCACTATTGTGTCTGCATACTCTGAAAGGAACATGGCTGGTATACCATCTGGGCCGGAAGACTTGCCTTTCTTAAGTGATTTGGGTTGTTTCGCTACACCAAAGATATCTACTTTTATGTTACTCATGCTAACAGCTGTTCTCGTTTCCAATTCTGGAATATTTACTCCATCTTCTTTCGTGAAGGAATTATGGAAAACGGTATTTAGTAACTCTGCTTTAGTGGCACCATCATCAGTTACATTTCCATCACTATCACGCAGTGACAGTATTGACTGTTTTTTGCCACTGGTGTACTTTACATACAACCAGAATCTCTTTGGGTTTTCTACCATATTTTGAGACAATATTTCATTGTGTAACTAAAAGTATCTCGCACTGACATCCACACTAAATTTCGAGCTTACGTAAAACTTAGCCAGTCTTGAATTTAGAATGTTTCTTTCATTGCTCCTGCAACAGTGTTCTGGCGTGTTTTGTGTACCATGATGGATCAGTCTCATCTCTTATTAACTTATATGGTATGAATCTATCTATTGCTGTCAATACTGTATCTTTGAATTTGAGCCATTCTGATCTACACTTACATAATTAGCTTGGAAGGAATGGAGACTCTCTCTTAGGAAGGCATCAAGCGAATTTTTATCTGCTGTTTTAAATAGATATATTTTGCTTTTATTTTTAGTGGTTTTGGTTGATATGGTTTTGGGCCTCGCTAAGTTTCTAGCAGATAGTTATGTTGATAAACAAACAACTGAACACCAGAGTTTACGATTAATCACGACAGCTCAATTGTCACCAGAGATGGAAAATGTAAGTCATGTATCACAATAAGCTGACATTCAAAATAAAGTAGATGAATCCCCAATATTAACCAATGACCAGAAGACAGATTTAGCCGAAATTCTATTAGAATACGAGATGGTATTTTTGGATAGTCAGGGTTGTATTAGTGGCTATGTATGTAACTTTAAGATCAAAGATGATACTCCATTTTTCTGTAAACCATACCCGATACCGGCGAGTTTAAAAGAAGCAGTTAATGAGGAAATAAATAAAATGGTAGATAATAAAATAATAGAATGCAGAACAAGCATTATAAATAATCCTTTGGTAGTTGTGAAAAAGGCTACAGGTGGTGTGCGGCTCATACTGGATGGCCCGCACCCCGAATAAACACATAGAAACTGAAAGAGATAGACCCATGAACATCGACGAGTTATTATCTGAATTTGAGAAATCACAGTACTTTAGCTTGATGGACCTGACTGCTTGGTACTAGCAGATGTGGTTACATCCAGATTCAAGAAAATATAGAGCATTCTTTTTTTATGGAAAATCATATCATTTTAATGTGTTACCATTTGGGTTAAATATCTGAGTAACAATGTTTATATGTGCATTGGACGAAGCGATAGCTAGAGAGTTATTAAAGGATTTAATTATATATGTAGATGATATATTGATAATATCACCCACCTGGAAAGAGCATTGCCTAATCTTGAAGAAAACACTGAAAAAATTTAAAGAAAAAGGTATTACAGTAAAATAGTCTAAGTCACACTTTGCAAGACAAGGAGTAAAATTTTTGGGACATATTGTAGGTGTAGAAGGAATTAAGCCCGATCCAGAATGTATAAAGACAGTTAAGGAGTGTCCACCACCTGGAAATATAAGGCAATTGAAGGGATTTCTTGGAATGACAGGGTATTATAGACGTTATGTACAAATCAAGAGTTGAACGACCCTCAACTTTTGTGTTTATTACGAAAAGGAGTACCATGGTGTTGGGACCAAGAAGCACAGGAAGCATTTGAAAAGGCAAAGCGAGCGCTATCAGAATGACTGATACTGCACCATCCGGTAATGGGTGAACCATTTAAGATTTTGACTGATGCATCAGACTATGATATAGCCGCAGAGCTGTTCCAAGGTGAAAGGGGGTTAAACAGTGTAGACCATAGGTCAACATCTTTTGCCAGCCAGAGTCCCAACAAACATAAATTAAACTATACGGCAACAGAAAAGGAATTATTAACCATAGTATGGAGTATACAAAAATTGCAAACACTGATATGGGGGTCCGAAATATATGTCTATACAGATCCCCAAGCACTGTCATTTCTAATGAATTGCTACATAGATTGATGCGGTGGACGTTGTTTCTCCAAGTGTATGACATTAAGATCCATTACATAAAGGGTTCGGAGAACATTGTACCCAACGCTTTGTCTTGGCTACCAGTAGGCATGAAAGAACTAAAGCATTCAGAAGGACCTCGTGCAATCTTTGTGATTAATTTTCTAACATTAGAATATTCACACAACAAAGTGCAAGAAATAGCTCAGAAAATTACAGAGAACATCGAACATGATCCTTATTTTATGGATATCTTTGCTATGTGTGTTAGGAAATCGCTACTGCCTAGATGAGAGGGAAGGTGGATGATTGTGCAATATAATCTGTTCTGGAGAGACAGTAAGACAACACAACATTGGCATTTATGTATACCTAGTCTAGTGGAATAGTGAAAGATGAGTTAGTGTGGTACATTCATAAGGGTTATGGATATTTCGGTATAAAGAAATGCATTGCACATAGGAATAAGTTCTATTACTTTAAAAAGCTAGGACATAAAGTGGTGTTGGTCATTAAGACTTGTCAGAAAGTCATTAAGATTTGTCAGAAAGTAAAAGAGGATAACTCTCACGTTAAAGATAAGATGTATCCAATTATTCCTAAAGCTTTACACGATCTAACTGCTGCAGATTTCTTTGGACCAATTCCAAAAGGAAGAGGAGGAATAGCCTACATTTTTGTTCAAATGGCTCTGAGCACTACAGGACTTAACGTCTGAGGTCATCAGTCCTCTAGAACTTAGAACTACTTAAACCTAACTAACCTAAAGACATCACACACATCCATGCCCGAGGCAGGATTCGAACCTGCGACCGTAGTGGTCGCGCGGTTCCAGACTGAAGCGCCTAGTACCGCTCAGCCACTTCAGCCAGCTACATTTTTGTCCTCATAGAGAGTTGGTCGAAGTATGTTAAATTCTGTCCAATTAAAAAAACAAACACACCAACAGTAATACATTGTCTACAACCAAGTAGGCAAAACAAAATGATTTCTTTCTGACAATAGGCTTTAGCTCACTAGTAACAAGTTTAAAGAATTCTTAGCATGGGTAGGGATTCGTCAAATACTAATATCTAACTGTAATCCTTCTTCTAACCCATGTGAAAGAGTTATGAAGGAAATTGGAAAATTATGCTGCACTTACTGCCATGAAAACCATACATCATGGGCAACAAAAATTAAAGATTTCAAGCTTATTATAAATGAGTTGCCTCATTTATCAACTGGACTGACACCTTTGGAAGTAATACATAAACTCTTTATAGGTGAACCACTTATTAAATGTTTTACATGGGCAGAACAACCTACTAGTGATGACCAACTGAATCAAACGATAATTGCTAAGAACTTTTTTAAGAGCGCACACAATGAGTAAGCAAACATAACGAGAAGACTATAGAACCTCAATATATGGTACATGATGTAGTCTTAGTTAAACAACATCTTCAGAGCTCTGCCTTGAAGAAAGAAACTCATAAATTTTTTCAAAAGTATGTGGGGCCTTACCGAGTACAGTCATTAATCCACCTACAAACCTTATTTTTAGTGGATCCCACAACTGGAGAAGAAAAAGGAAAATATAATGTTAAAGATATAAAGTGGTATATACCCCAGGGACATTAACATTCTGTGTTAACGGGTGGAGTGATGACTGTCGGTTCCTGAGTTGGGTTCGATGTTACTTCCACATTAGTTTTTCTACACCAAATTCCCTTCAAATCATTGACTATTCTGTAATCTATTTATAACTTCTTAAACTATCATATCATATGAGTATTTAAGTGACTGATTATGACTGCACAGTTATAACTAATTTAAGGAGTCACGGTAAACAGTGACCTCTAAGCATGATGTAAAACTAACAGAATAACATTCTAGGAGGAAACATAATATGATATGATACATAATTTTTTACTTGCTACTGAACATTTTATACCCTTTGTGGAAAATGATGTGGATGATACGATACTGGGTGTGATGATATGATGAATAATTTCTGCTTATAATGATATGATACATAATGATATGATGCATAATTTCTATTTACGATGGTATGGTACATAATTTCTACTTACGATGACATGATACATAGTTTTTTACTTATTATGGAATAATTGATACCTTTTGCGAAATGTGATATGAATGGGGAGAGTTTATATAAATTTTTGAAAGGGGAGGGTAGTGGAGATACACAAGGTTAACACTACACACACACCACACCTTTCAAATGACCCTCGCAGGCAAGTGTGACTGATTCTTCCCCATTTGCCGTTCCATAGGAGTCACTAAGATCTTTCTTTGGGGACCTCAAAGGTGAATGTGAGAATGTCTGTTACAGGAGACATTTAACATCATATCACCTCCAGTTTCTCACTCAAGTACTGGCGAAGTGGGGATTCTGGGGAAGGGGGGTGGGAAGTTTGTCTTTGGGGCTATCTTCTTTCTCTTCTTTGATCTTAGCAACCATTTTTACTTTTTCCTTTCTTACTTCTCTTTTGAGTACCACTCTATCTTTCTCTCTGTCTATATGCATACACTTCTATTGCTGAAGTCCTTCTCAATTTCTGTGGTTTATTTTACATAAGTTGGCCAAAGAATCGGGCTACACAAATACTCTTATGCATACACACAGTGAAACATGAAGACACAAACAGAAAGAGTACAGTTTAAGGTAGTGTGAGAACCATCATATGTTGGATGGGGAAATGGTGCACATAGTGATAGGTGATGAACCATGGACCTTGCCGTTGGTGGGGAGGCTTGCGTGCCTCAGCGATACAGATGGCCGTACCGTAGGTGCAACCACAACGGAGGGGTATCTGTTGAGAGGCCAGACAAACGTGTGGTTCCTGAAGAGGGGCAGCAGCCTTTTCAGTAGTTGCAGGGGCAACAGTATGGATGATTGACTGATCTGGCCTTGTAACATTAACCAAAACGGCCTTGCTGTGCTGGTATTGCGAACGGCTGAAAGCAAGGGGAAACTACAGCCGTAATTTTTCCCGAGGACATGCAGCTTTACTGTATGATTAAAAGATGATGGCGTCCTCTTGGGTAAAATATTCTGGAGGTAGAATAGTCCCCCATTCGGATCTCCGGGCGGGGACTACTCAGGAGGACGTCGTTATCAGGAGAAAGAAAACTGGTGTTCTACGGATCGGAGCGTGGAATGTCAGATCCCTTAACCGGGCAGGTAAGTTAGAAAATTTAAAAAGGGAAATGGATAGGTTAAAGTTAGATATAGTGGGAATTAGTGAAGTTTGGTGGCAGGAGGAACAAGACTTTTGGTCAGGTGATTACAGGGTTATAAATACAAAATCAAATAGGGGTAATGCAGGAGTAGGTATAATAATGAATGAAAAAATAGGAGTACGGGTTAGCTACTACAAACAGCATAGTGAACGCATTATTGTGGCCAAGATAGACACAAAGCCCATGCCTACTACAGTAGTACAAGTTTATATGCCAACTAGCTCTGCAGATGATGAAGAAATAGATGAAATGTATGACGAGATAAAAGAAATTATTCAGGTAGTGAAGGGAGACGAAAATTTAATAGTCATGGGTGACTGGAATTCATCAGTAGGAAAAGGGAGAGAAGGAAACATAGTAGGTGAATATGGATTGGGGGGAAGGAATGAAAGAGGTAGCCGCCTTGTAGAATTTTGCACAGACCATAACTTAATCATAGCTAACACTTGGTTCAAGAATCAAAAAAGAAGGTTGTATACCTGGAAGAATCCTGGAGATACTAAAAGGTATCAGATAGATTATATAATGGTAAGACAGAGATTTAGGAACCAGGTTTTAAACTGTAAGACATTTCCTGGGGCAGATGTGGATTCTGACCACAATCTATTGGTTATGAACTGCAGATTGAAACTGAAGAAACTGCAAAAAGGTGGGAATTTAAGGAGATGGGACCTGGATAAACTGAAAGAACCAGAGGTTGTAGAGAGTTTCAGGGAGAGCATAAGGGAACAATTGACAGGAATGGGGGAAAGAAATACAGTAGAAGAAGAATGGGTAGCTCTGAGGGATGAAGTAGTGAAGGCAGCAGACGATCAAGTAGGTAAAAAGACGAGGGCTAATAGAAATCCTTGGGTAACAGAAGAAATATTGAATTTAATTGATGAAAGGAGAAAATATAAAAATGCAGTAAATGAAGTAGGCAAAAAGGAATACAAACGTCTCAAAAATGATATCGCCAGGATGTGCAAAATGGCTAAGCAGGGATGGGTAGAGGACAAATGTAAGGATGTAGAGGCTTGTCTCACTAGGAGTGAGACCTTTGGAGAAAAGAGAACCACTTTTATGAATATCAAGAGCTCAGATGGCAACCCAGTTCTAAGCAAAGAAGGGAAGGCAGAAAGGTGGAAGGAGTATATAGAGGGTTTATACAAGGGCAATGTTCTTGAGGACAGTATTATGTAAATGGAAGAGGATGTAGATGAAGACGAAATGGGAGATAAGATACTGCATGAAGAGTTTGACAGAGCACTGAAAGACCTGAGTCGAAACAAGGCCCCGGGAGAAGACAACATTCCATTAGAACTACTGATGGCCTCGGGAGAGCCAGTCATGAGCTGGTGAGCACGATGTATGAGACAGGCAAAATACCCTCAGACTTCAAGAAGACTATAATAATTCCAATCCCAAAGAAAGCAGCTGTTGACAGATGTGAAAATTACCAAACTATCAGTTTAATAAGTCACAGCTGCAAAATACTAACGCGAATTCTTTACAGACGAATGGAAAAACTTGTAGAAGCGGACATCGGGGAAGATCAGTTTGGATTCCGTAGAAATGTTGGAACACGTGAGGCAATACTAACCTTATGACTTATCTTAGAAGAAAGATTAAGAAAAGGCAAACCTACGTTTCTAGCATTTGTAGACTTAGAGAAAGCTTTTGACAATGTTAACTGGAATACTCTCTTTCAAATTCTGAAGGTGGCAGGGGTAAAATACAGGAAGCGAAAGGCTATTTACAATTTGTACAGAAACCAGATGGCAGTTATAAGAGTCGAGGGGCGTGAAAGGGAAGCAGTGGTTGGGAAAGGAGTGAGACAGGGTTGTAGCCTCTCCCCGATGTTATTCAATCTGTATATTGAGCAAGCAGTAAAGGAAACAAAAGAAAAATTCGGAGTAGGTATTAAAATTCATGGAGAAGAAGTAAAAACTTTGAGGTTTGCCAATGACATTGTAATTCTGTCAGAGACAGCAAAGGACTTGGAAGAGCAGTTGAACAGAATGGACAGTGTCTTGAAAGGAGGATATAAGATGAACATCAACAAAATCAAAACGAGGATAATGGAATGTAGTGAAATTAAGTCTGGTGATGCTGAGGGAATTAGATTAGGAAATGAGACACTTAAAGTAGTAAAGGAGTTTTGCTATTTAGGGAGTAAAATAACAGATGATGGTTGAAGTAGAGAGGATATCAAATTTAGACTTGCAATGGCAAGGAAAGTGTTTCTGAAGAAGAGAAATTTGTTAACATCGAGTATTGATTTAAGTGTCAGGAAGCCGTTTCTGAAAGTATTTGTATGGAGTGTAGCCATGTATGGAAGTGAAACATGGACGATAACTAGTTTGGACAAGAAGAGAATATAAGCTTTCGAAATATGGTGCTACAGAAGAATGCTGAAGATAAGGTGGGTAGATCACGTAACTAACGAGGAGGTATTGAATAGGATTGGGGAGAAGAGAAATTTGTGGCACAACTTGACTAGAAGAAGGGACCAGTTGGTAGGACATGTTCTGAGGCATCAAGGGATCACAAATTTAGCATTGGAGGGCAGTGTGGAGGGTAAAAATCGTAGAGGGGGACCAAGAGATGAATACACTAAGCAGATTCAGAAGGATGTAGGTTGCAGTAGGTACTGGGAGATGAAGAGGCTTGCACAGGATAGAGTAGCATGGAGGGCTGCATCAAACCAGTCTCAGGACTGAAGACCACAACAACAACAACAGTGATAGGTATGCACACATGGTTATGTGAGTTGACAGTTCCACATCACATAAATGTTTGTAAAGAAGAGTAGTCATGGTCATGTACAGGGATATTTATATAGGTAAGAACTGAGAGTATTCACAGTTATGATGACAGTATTCCATTGTAGTAGGTGTATGTTTGAGAAGGAGAACACGTTACAGTGTATATTTAAGTGGACAGAATTGGTGTCAGTCTAACATCTATTGGAAACTTAGGACTGGAAGAGAAATGGAGAGCTCAAAAGGGTTAAAGGAAGTATTGTGAAGTGAGTGTGAGGGGGAAGGTAGGATATTAATATTTTTCCAGATACTTTTGAATCATAGTGTACATAAATAGGTATACTAGGGCAATGGACTATGAAGCCTACTCAGGAAGGATAAGGAGGGTGCACCCAGAATTGATTGGATGGAAAAGGGCAGGTTGGCAGACCCAAGGAAGGCTGACCTATACTGTACAGGCAGGGGCACCACGAAGGGGATTGACCTGTACCATAGTACATTAGGAATTTGTTTAAAGGGACATACCTACCAAAATGGAAGGATGCAGTGCATTCATACCTTACCATTGGGTAAGGTATTGGTATTGTGCCTAAAGGAAAAGGGCAGTACCATGACAAAAGTCACACATTTTGCAGAGATTTTTCTGGTAAGTTTGAATTCTTGTTCCCACTCGCAGTGTTATGTTTGTGTGAAGTTACATATGTTGAAGAGAACACATTTATTTACCCAGGCTTCCTCCAGATTTTAATAAACAGTGAATAAATCCATACTTAAGGAAAGTAGTAGGTGAAGTAACTGCAAATAATAGCATATGCTTGTGTAATGCACACTCAGAATCGTAACAATTGGAAAGGGAACAGAAAGATCCTTGTCCTTACAAAGTTTAAATTGATCGAAAGGTCAATGATAATAACGGCATTTAAATGGAAAAAGAAAGAGTGTTATGTATTAAGTACACAATTGGTAAAAGGAAAACTGTTGGAATCATAAAGTAATGTTATACAAGTACGATATTGATGGGCATAATGAACATGTAAAAAATGTCGTGCTTTCGAGCTAAGGAGGGGGATATGTAGTGCCTTGAGAAACTCAGAGTAAATTCTAGAGACACTTGAATTTCCACCACCTCAAACACACATTATTTTAGAGATAAGTATGGTAAAGTAGAACTGTACCTACTTCCCCACAATTATGTGTGTACAGGGCGGGCGTGTATTGGACGGACTATTGGCATGAGCAGGTAGTCACTGAGCCAAACTAAGAAGTTACACATCCTGCACGTGGAGTAAACACATCGTACTCTGTGAGATATAAGACATTATTGGTGTGAACATTTGAAGGTTGTTGAAAGAAAAGAAAAGACTTTTATTCATTCATTCTCTCATTTTACTGCTGTAAAGTTGGGACAGTTGTCTTGTTAAACTTGGAGAAATTTATAGACTGTATGGACAGAAAGATGATTGTAATAGCTTATGTCGGACCGGACGGTGTCGAGCTTACAGGAAATGTTTAGTGTATGAAAACTGTTATGTGTTATGAAATATAGCGAGTTGAATCCAAAGTATTCTTGAGTGTCCTGAGTTATTTAAAAGTATAGAAAATTCCTCCAGAGTAGCATGTATTCTTTGGAGAAGAAGCTGGGCAGAATATCGCAGCCGGCTATTGTGAAAGAAGATCGGTGAAGTAACTCCAAGTAAGTTCAACAGCCAAGGGCAATGTGAGTCTTGCACACCAGTACCACACTGCCACCCTTAATCACCAGAAACCACCAGAGCTCTACTACAGTTCATTGCGCAGATTTTTATACTGGTATGACTACCTACCACGTGCCCGTTAGAATGAACTGCAAATAGTGGCACAACATGCAGCTGAACATAAAATTCTCAATTTCAATGGCTGCTTCACTACTCGAGCCATCTGAATCCTCCCCACCACAACCAGCTTTTCTGATCTGTGCAGATGGGAACTATCCCTGCAATACATTCTCGTCTCACAAAATCATCCCAACTTCACACTACGGTAACCTGCTGTTCCCATATCCTCCACCCAGCAGTTTCCACATTCTCTGTCCTATTATGTCATACCTATTCTCACCTCCCAACCTCTGGCAATGCACCTGCTGATCTTCTCACTTTCTGCTCTTGTCCTTTTTCTTAACCAATATCTTGTTGAAACTGGGTACATTAGGTCCACCAGTTTCTCCTTAAATGGGCTTACACTGTCATCGTCACATCCTGTAGCCTATCCCCTGCAACAGAACATCCACTGTTTGTCAAGGATTTGATCCCTAATGATTAATTTACTGGAACATATGCAGTATTATTAATGGCTATGAATACTTGATTATTCAGACTGGACAATGTAACCATTTTAGACTGGTTACCTCTCTAGTTACCTTAATTAGAGTTACTCTCCTTCCTCACTTCACTAAATTTACATTCACTCCAATTTGGAAACTTGGAGGGATAATGATTTCCTTCCATACTTTTTTAAACTTGATTGTTATTCTGCAAGTAATCTCCCCATTCCTTATTTAATGCATCTGATCCCTCCATGAAAGTTAATAGATCACTTTCTGTTGTCCAACCTGTATACCACATTTATTTTCCCACATGAAAAGGCAATCTTCCAACTGAGACTTTGACCAAATGACTCTGCTCCAGGAATTTGTCTAAGTATTTTAACCTAATCAAATGCCATTTGATACACTTTTTGTATGTACCCAACTATTGTTACAATACTTTGGGTGTAGTAGTTCCAAAATCAGTTTCTCTTGGGTAATTGTCAACCAATATTTCTTTTTAATTTTCTCCTGGAAATTACTCCGGAAAGAGAATTTCTCTGAATTAGCTGTTCATCTTTCAGTAGCACTCCCTTCTAATTAGCTTAAAATAAATCAATTCTTTCATTATTGTCCCAACATTTCGGTAACGAAAATCCTCTTAAGAAATATGTGGGTTAAATGCCACCTTGCACCTTAAATTTAGGAAACTGTATGTGTAAGTTAGTCCTTCCATCTAAATCCAATTCCTCCAGTAACTCTTTTATGCACTGTCATGAGCATCTTCTTCCATGGAAGCCAGTAGAATTCTGAGGCAGCAATCTGCTGCACGGAAAAAACATTAAGAGCAGCAATTGTGGCCAAATGTGAGCCGCTAAGAGAATCGCCCCATCCAGTAGCAATAAGTCTCTGTTACCATTCAGACAACATACACGTACAAAAAAACCCATGCTCAACTTAAATGTCCCATTTTCCAAACTATGTTAAATAAAAGTGCTTCAGTAGTTGAGATTCGTCATCTGTCGGTCCTAAATACCCTGTGTAACACACACACAAAGATCGGTTGTTTCAGCTGGATGATCAAACATGAAACACAGTACAAGACCAAAATTTTAATTCTCAACACAGGTAGAAAAAAGGAGGACGGATACAGGTTAACCTGTCACATCTGGCCACAGACATTACAAAATGAAGGTTGAAATTTTATGAACTTGTTCAAAGGCACCAAAAATGGGGCTTACACACAAGATTATGACACATTGAAAAATTAAAGAATATACCATGGATCCAAGAAGTTAAAAAGGGTCTTAAAAACCAGTAAGAAGTAGTGGAAGTAGCAGGCGGGATTCTGTTCAGTTAAGAGATAAACTGTTGGGCAGTACAGCCAAAGAATGAGAGCCACATGGAAGATGAGAAAAATGATTCTTAATGTACTGTGTCATTCAACAGGACCCATACACAAATAATAATAATAATAATTATAATAATAAAGTATGGGACAGTATCCAAAGGGGAAGTAGTACTGTGTTCCTTTGCAACTAACTTAATGCTGTGTCCAACAGTAGCATTCACGGTGGGACTGGTGTGTGGCTGGTGCAATGTTTTTCTGAAAAGTAAATAATTATCTTTTAATTTAATATGTTACATTACAAAGATAGCAAATTCCCCTTAAGGACTGATAACAGAAAAAAACTGAGATTATATTTACTAATTCAGTTAAGCTAACTTGGTGCCTCAAACACTTTTCATTCTTCAAGCTTATCCTCTCTTTTAGAATCATGTAACAACTTGAATACAGTACGAACTTATGACAGTGAACACTGCTGTCGAAGGTTGGATTAGAATGCAATATTACTGTTTTAACAGGCATAAAACACAATAGTACAGCAAAACAGACGACTTCCAAGAGCCAGATTTTTGAGGTACTACAACACCTCCAATTTTTTATTCTCAGGACTGGAGACATGAAAAACTTGTGGTTTGTTTTAAATAACTCAGGCACTTGTTGTGAATGGTTGACAGGGATGGCAGTACTCTAGCAGCAGTGGTGAGAGTGAGTGGCAATGTTTTTATTATGAGAACAGTGTATAATCATTTGTTTTCTCAATTTTTTTGTGTGCCACTGATTAAATTCATTGCCAGTAGAGTGAAACATATGGTGATGGTGTAGGGATGTGTCTAAAGTGTGTTCCAGGGTGTGACAGTTCAAAGAGGGTAGAATGTCATTTGACAGCAAATGAAGGCAATGTCGATCTTTCACCGCAATGTCGACCTTTCACCAGCCAATCTGAAGACACTATCGAGCTAGAGGAGAAAGTTGTTTTGGAAAATTGCTGAATGAGTGTGAAGCACATCACCTCTAAAGTTTCCATGGGATCTCTGCACACAGCCCTGTATAAACACCTGAAAATGCGAAAAGTGTCTTTCAGGCTCCCTACTCACCTGACTGGGTTACTAGTGACTTTCACTGTTTCCAACAATGAAAGACTCTCTTTGGTCACACACATGTTCATTAAAGAGGCTCACAATCCATGCAAAGCAGCTTGGAATCTGGTAAACGAGTGCAGAAAAAAGCCCACCTCAGCCTTACATTCTGGTAGCCCTGACGCCTTCAATCAGTAATTTGTTAGGACAGTGAAAGATACTACGAGGGCTATCAACAAAGTACATTACGTTTTTGTTTGTGTCCGTTAGGGGCGGGGCTAGCGCGGCCATCTTGGTGTCATGGCATTCCGTCGCTCAGTCGGCATCCTGCCGTGCTAGTGAGAGGTTCGTGCTGTACTCCGTTGAGTTACTGTGACAGTTTGAAATGTCAGCGTTAATTGAAAATGCCACGAAGTGTGAACTGCATGCAGTAATAAGGTTTCTGACTACAAAAAACTGTACACCGATAGAAATCTATTGGCAGCTTTGTGCAGTCTATGGGGACAACATAATCACTGAAGGTGGAGTGCGTCAATTGGTCATAAAATTTAAAAATGGCAGAACTAACGTTCACGATGAAGAGTGAAGTGGAAGACCCAGCATAGTGACTGCCGAACGTGCCGAAAAAGTCGATGCCGTGGTCTGTGAAAACTGTAATGTCACAATAACGGAACTCTCTATGAGTTTTCCACAAATTTCACGAAGTTTGTTGCACGAAATCATTACCGAAAAGCTTGGTTACCACAAGTTTTGTGCAAGATGGATACCAAAAATCTTGACAGAGATTCACAAAAATCAGCGAATGGCTGCAGTGTTAGCGGTTTTGGACGCTTACGAGAAAGATGGCGACTCATTACTCGATCGCATCGTTACTGGTGACAAAACATGAGTTAAGCATGTGAACTGCGAGACAAAATTGCAGTCAATGCCGGGGGGACACACAAATTCCCCCCAAAAACCCAAGAAATGTATGCAGACAATGTCGGCAAGGAAGGTGATGGCGACTGTCTTTTGAGACAGGAAAGGTGCAATTTTTGTGGATTTCCTGGAAAGAGGCACTACAATAAATTCTCAAAGGTATTGCCAAACTCACACAATCTCAGAAGAGCAATACAAAACAAGCGCAGGGGAAAGTTGGGCTCAAAGATCTTGCTGATTCACGACAACGCCCGGGCCCACATGGCAATTGCACTCGTGAAGTTCTCGAATCTTTTAAGTGGGAGTTGTTTCCTCATCCACCGTACAGTCCCAACGTGGCACCGAGCAACTCCCACTTATTCCCAGCAATGAAGAAGTGGTTGGCTATGTGGCGTTTTGATGACGACACACAGCTTCAAGAAGAAGTAACCACGTGGTTGAAGGCGCAGGCGGCCTAATTTTACTACGAAAGAATTTCCAAGCTCGTCCATCGCTATGATAAGTGCCTTAATTTAAATGGCAACTATGTAGAAAAGTAGTATTTAAGTGTGGCTTTCATCTGTATATAATAAAAAAAATTTTCCAATACTTTATTTATTTTTAATTCCAAAATGTAATGTACTTTGTGGATAGCCCTCGTATTAATGAAATACCTGACTCAGACTCAGTCCCTGTGTCAGACCCACCATACTTGCTCCGGACACTGCGAGAGGCTTGTACAAGCAATGATCACACGCACGGCATAGCAGACACACCAGGAACCACGGTGTTGGCCGTCGAATGGCGCTAGCTGCGCAGCATTTGTGCACCGCCGCCGTCAGTGTCAGCCAGTTTGCCGTGGCATACGGAGCTCCATCGCAGTCTTTAACACTGGTAGAATGCCGCGACAGCGTGGACATGAACCGTATGTGCAGTTGACGGACTTTGAGCGAGGGCGTATAGTGGGCATGAGGGAGGCCGGGTGGACGTACCGCCGAATTGCTCAACACGTGGGGCGTGAGGTCTCCACAGTACATCGATGTTGTCGCCAGTGGTCGGCGGAAGGTGCACGTGCCCGTCGACCTGGGACCGGACCACAGCGATGCACGGATACACGCCAAGACCGTAGGATCCTACGCAGTGCCGTAGGGGACCGCACCGCCACTTCCCAGCAAATTAGGGACACTGTTGCTTCTGGGGTATCGGCGAGGACCATTCGCAACCGTCTCCATGAAGCTGGGCTACGGTCCCGCACACCGTTAGGCCGTCTTCCGCTCACGCCCCAACATCGTGCAGCCCGCCTCCAGTGGTGTCACGACAGGCGTGAATGGAGGGACGAATGGAGACGTGTCGTCTTCAGCGATGAGAGTCGCTTCTGCCTTGGTGCCAATGATGGTCGTATGCGTGTTTGGCGCCGTGCAGGTGAGCGCCACAATCAGGACTGCATACGACCGAGGCACACAGGGCCAACACCCGGCATCATGGTGTGGGGAGCGATCTCCTACACTGGCCGTACACCACTGGTGATCGTCGAGGGGACACTGAATAGTGCACGGTACATCCAAACCGTCATCGAACCCATCATTCTACCATTCCTAGACCGGCAAGGGAACTTGCTGTTCCAACAGGACAATGCACGTCCGCATGTATCCCGTGCCACCCAACGTGCTCTAGAAGGTGTAAGTCAACTACCCTGGCCAGCAAGATCTCCGGATCTGTCCCCCATTGAGCATGTTTGGGACTGGATGAAGCGTCGTCTCACGCGGTCTGCACGTCCAGCACGAACGCTGGTCCAATTGAGGCGCCAGGTGGAAATGGCATGGCAAGCCGTTGCACAGGACTACATCCAGCATCTCTACGATCGTCTCCATGGGAGAATAGCAGCCTGCATTGCTGCGAAAGGTGGATATACACTGTACTAGTGCCGACATTGTGCATGCTCTGTTGCCTGTGTCTATGTGCCTGTGGTTCTGTCAGTGTGATCATGTGATGTATCTGACCCCAGGAATGTGTCAATAAAGTTTCCCCTTCCTGGGACAATGAATTCACGGTGTTCTTATTTCAATTTCCAGGAGTGTAGTTATGTCATACAAGAATTCAGAGAGCTAAGATATCTACGGTATGTCTTGCACAGTGCTGAAGAAAATTATTCTAGAGCTTGCTCAGTCATTATCTATAGCAATTAACAAATGCTTATCCTCTGGTGCCTACCCAAAATTTCTTAAACTAGCGCAGACAGTACCAATCTACAGAAAAGGTGACCTGTGTGAAGTGTCCAGCTACAGACCAATTTCTGTCATTCCTATTCTAGCTTAAGTTATGGAGTCTGTTATGAAACTCCACTTACAGAATTATTTTGAAGTAAATAAGCTCTTCCAGGACACAGCATAGTTTTCGCAAGAGAAAGTCAACGTTTACGGCAGCACTGCACTTAACCAGAAATATAAGGCAAGGATTCGAAGACAGAGGAAGTGCGACACTGACACTCTGTGATCTTAGCAAGGCATTTGACTGCATTTCCCACAAGATACTGCACAATAAATTGAAGTGTTATGGTGTCGGAGGTGTTGTTCTGGCAACTTTTCAGTCTTATCTGGGAAGCTGGAGACAAGCGGTATCAATTCATGGAGCAACATCACAAGAACAAAAGCTGGAACATGGAGTACCCCAAGGGTCTGTCATAGGGTCTCTCCTGTTCCTTATTTATGCCAATGATATGGGTTATAACAACAATATGTTGCAGTTTGCTGATGACACCACCCTTTTTGCCAAAGGAAGAACTGCTGCAGAATCACTCCAAGAAACAGATGTACTCTTCCAAAACATTAAAGAATGGTTCATCAAAAATAAAATGAAAATGAATGAAGGAAAAACACATCATCTGATATGCACCCTTAACAACATTGGATGCCATGATAATCTGGAGGCTGCCAAACTGTTGGGCTTCATGATAGACAGGAAACTAACAATGAACGAACGCACAGTGTACGTGTGCTCCAAGCTCTCCCGTGTAATATACCATCCGAGAAGGTTAAAAGGTGTATTGAGTGACCAATATCTCACAACAGTATATTATGCCCTATACCATAGCCACATCAATTATGGCCTACTGTTATGGGGACATTCCGCAGGTTGTAAAGATGTGCTAATTCTACAGAAAAAGCTCTCAGAATAGTCACATCAATCAAAAGACAGGAGCACTGCAGCCCTATATTCAAGCAGTTAGGAATTATGACAGTCTTCAGCCAGTATGTGTTTTTATGTCTCATCAGCGTGAAAGAAAACTGAGGAGTCTTCAGCATGAGGCAAGATATACACAATCACAATACCCATAACAAGAGAAGCATCGAAATACCCAGGTGTCGACTGACGGGAACGCAAGACAGCTTTCCAGTGGTTTCCCTAAAGATGTTCAACTCACTGCCTCAAGAAGTGCAATCCCTGCTGCTAGGAACATTCAGAAGGAGAGTAGCACAGGACCTGAAAGAACGCCCATTCTACTCCATTGGTGAATTCTTTAATAGTGACCAAAGTGAATGGACAAACAAATATTGTTTCTATTAAGTATAAATGTCTAAATTTTGTGAATATTTTTTTAAATGTATATATGTAATTAATCTTGATGCAGTCTGACCAGTCGTGACTGGTAAATGACACAGATCTAGTAATAAAGTAATAATAATTCACTAGCCATGCTGCTATTGCACCAGAGATTTTCCAGACTACTAAATAATTGTTGACAGTGGCCGAGGAATCACGGCATCGGCACTGTGATAAATGTGTGCAGCTGCTGACAGATTACATTGAGAAGTGATGTAAGTTCCACAGTTTTCATGCCATCGGTGGTGAGAAAAAATTAGAGGTGTTAAAATTTGAATACTTTTTATACATCCTTAACATCAGTATCTACACTTCAATTAAGGGAAAACATATTTCCATACAAGATATTGCTGCGAAAAATTTTAGAACATATGACTATGGCTCACACCCATTGCATTACTCCATAATAGGGTACACCTGTCGTTCATAAGCATTTCAAAACTCTCAAAAATAAACCTTATATCAGGGAGATATACACAGAAATAAGGGTGGAACAATTTTCAGAGTCAGGATACTACAAGCAAAATTAATAGATGTGCAAATGTAGTTTATAAATGTAGGTGTGGTACAACATGTTTTATGTTTTTTTGTAGCACTCAGTATTCAAAAATATGTTACATTTGAAGATACAATCAGTGAAAGATGATGGGAAAATGACACAAACCAAATGTTTTGACTCGACATGAAATGTTAGAACCTTACTTTTTGAATGTTACTAATCTGATACACATGATTACACTTGCGCACAAAACAAGTAGCCAATATCAGCTTATGTAGGTAAATAAACATGTGGAATTCACTTATTTTTCATGTAGTTGGTTTTGGAATACCTCCTAATCAATGGTGTTAGAGACAGACACTGCATATCAGGTTGCCCATCTGAAAACAGTGAAAACATGTAGCACAACAAAGACATCTTCCATAACCATGTTATTTTATGCAGTACTGACAACAAGTAGATGCTTGTTGTTCTGCTGTCTGAAAAACCTACCTTTTCTTTTTAACCTCTGCAAAATATCACCCTGTCCTCCTTGAGGAAGACATTATTATTTGCAAAACAAAAGAAAAATTTGGAGTAGGTATTAAAATCCAGGGAGAAGAAATAAAAACTTTGAGGTTTGCTGATGACATTGTAATTCTGTGAGAGACAGCAAAGGACTTGGAAGAGCAGTTGAACAGAATGGACAGTGTCTTGAAAGGAGGATATAAGATGAACATCAACAAAAGCAAAATGAGGATAATGGAATGTAGTCTAATTATGTTGGGTGATGCTGAGGGAATTAGATTAGGAAATGAGACACTTAAAGTAGCAAAGGAGCTTTGCTATTTGGGGAGCAAAATAACTGATGATGGTCGAAGTAGAGAGGATATAAAATGTAGACTGGCAATGGCAAGGAAAGCGTTTCTGAAGAAGAGAAATTTGTTAACATCGAGTATAAATTTAAATGCCAGGAAGTCGTTTCTGAAAGTATTTGTATGGAGTGTAGCCATTTATGGTAGTGAAACATGGACGATAAATAGTTTGGACAAGAAGAGAATAGAAGCTTTTGAAATGTGGTGCTACAGAAGAATGTTGGAGATTAGGTGGGTAGATCACGTAACTAATGAGGAGGTATTGAATAGGATTGGGGAGAAGAGAAGTTTGTGGCACAACTTGACTAGAAGGAGGGATCGGTTAGTAGCACAAGTCCTGAGGCATCAAGGGATCACAAATTTAGCATTGGAGGGCCGTGTGGAGGGTAAAAATCGTAGAGGGAGACCAAGAGATGAATACACTAAGCAGATTCAGAAGGATGTAGGTTGCAGTAGGTACTGGGAGATGAAGGAGCTTGCACAGGATAGATTAGCATGGAGAGCTGCATCAAACCAGTCTCAGGACTGAAGACCATAACAACAACAATGTAACATATGTAGTTTTATTTCTGTCTATCAGTGTTAAGATGGCGGCTAGTGTAAAAATTTGATGTATGTCTCCAGAAAAAATCTGAATTTTTCTGTGAAAAAGAAAAATTGTGACAGTTGTAAGGATGAAATTACAAAGCTCAGTGAACGTGTGTCTAGTTTACAATTTATTATCGGTTCCTTGAAGATGAATATCAAGAAACTTAAAGAAGAAAAAAGTGAATGGAACATGACAAAATCACACCATGAAAGCACGAATATGTCAGAGAATTGTACGGAAGTGAAGTACAAAAGATGCAAACAGATAATACAAGATACAGAAAATGGTGAAAGAAACATAAATGTAGTGAATGAAAATTACTTTCAAGCTCTTTTGACCATGGATTGTGACAGTGTTGTTAACATTTCGAGTGTACCATATGGAAAACCAAACGACTTTGTGAATGAGGTAAAACATGGAATATTTCAGCAGCAGTTAAGTAAAAGATCATATGCGAAAGTACTCACAAAAAGTCTTCCACCGTTAAGCTATTCTACTGAGACACTATCAACGTGTGTTAACAAAAAAGACATAATAAATAGTGCCAAACAAGACTTCGCTTACTGCAAAGGTAGACAGAAAACAGGTAATGTCAAAACAGCAAGTACCGGTAAAATTTAACTGTATGCTGACAGACAAGGATGAAATATAGCCACTGAATTTCGGCGTACAAGCAGTCAGAATTTTAATTTTAGTTGTACAATAAAACAAAGTGCAAAATTCAGTGCTGCTATGTCAATGAGTCAAGAAAAAATTTCCTCATTGAGCAAAAAGGACTTTTCCATCTTCCTGGCTGGATCAAATGATATCGCTAGGAACAATAAAAAAACAATCTATTAATCTTGCTAAAAAGAAAACTGTATGAACTGAGAGGAATAAATGTAATTGTTTTTTCAGTGCCACACTGTTACGACTTGATAGAATGGTCCTGTGTAAATAAAGAAATTGAAATTGCAAATAAAGGGATGGAAGTTATTTGCAAGCATTTTGAAAATGCAACATTTGTGAACATCAGCAATTTAGGGAAAATATTTCACACAACACACGGTTCTCATCTAAATGTACTTGGAAAAAATGTAATAGTAATAAAAATTTTAGAACTAGTAAATAAAATCTCAAATGTGCAGGGTGATGATAGAAAAGTCATACCTCTCATTGACAGGAAGAGTGTGTTACCTGGAGACTCAAATGTGAAATCTGCTGTGAGTGAAGCTACATCTATCCAAGACAAATGTGAAATTTTATTAATGCAAGTGAACACCCGAAATGTTATCAATTCACAGAAAGGCACAGCAGTTGTGGAACCACAAACACCAGAAATAAGTGAAACAGTAGCAGCACCATCATTATCATAAGAAGCAGCAACAGCAGCAACAACAACGGCAACAGCAACAAGAACAGCAGCAGCAGCAGCAGAACCAACAACTGGAGCAGCAACACAGCAATGCTTGAGGAGGAGCCAAAGGAAAAATATATTTGTGTCATTCAGTGATAATTTTTTATGGTTTCAAGCCAAGAAGAAAATAAAAATGTGACAAACCACCCAGATAAGTCACAGCAACATCTTATTTTTAAACATTCAGGGTCTTGAAAGTAAAGTTGAAATTCTGGAGTCATTGCCACAGAATAAGTATTCTTTCTTATGTCTATCTGAACATTGGCTTAAACCAGAACAAATACAATACTATGTGCCAGAAGGTTATAAACATGGAAACGGTTTTTGCAGATCTCAGTACCATAATGGTGGTACCGTTATCTATGTTTCAAATGAAATAGAGTGTAGAGCACTAGTTCTTATTTGGGCATGTGTAGAGAAACACTTTGAAATTACTGGGATCGTATGTGATATAAAGAAACTTACCATAGTATGTATCTACCATTCCCCTGACTCAGATGATAAAACTTTTTTAGATAATTTAGGCAGTGTACTCTGCTACATATCAAAGTGGAAACAATATTTAACTGTAATTGGAGGAGACTAATTCAAGCTTTGATGTAACATGTAACAATCCCAGTGTAAATAAGTTACTGAATATGCTAAGGCAGCACAACTTCCATCATGTAAATTCAGAACCAAGAAGACTAAAAGCTGCTTGTATAATGCTTTTGTCAACTGTGCTGATGATATGTACTCCACCAAGGTTTTTTCCTCAGACCACCTCCATGTTAACAGTAGACTTAAGACAAATAAAAGGCGACGAGAGCAAGGCTGCAGAAAAGTTAACAAAATCTAGTACCTTAATATTAACAAAACACAATCTAAGAAAACTAACACACCAGCTGAGCATAACTAACTGGGACAAATTATTTCAAAACTATGATTCCAGTGCCCAAACAGTTCATGAAACATTCCACAATTATTTAATAGGTACTTTAAAAGCCCATCTTGTTCAATAGAAATATTGTAAAAAAAGAAAGGGTAAATTGTGGTACGCCAAAGAACTGGAGAATCTAAAAAGTAAGCTACTGCTGTTGAAGTGCCTTGGCAAGATAAATAATTCTAATGAAATTAAGGATCTCAAAAAAACCACTAAGAAACTGTGTAAGAAAGAGTTACAATTGGTGAAACAAAGATACAACACAAATTTCATAAAAAAATAGTAAAAACCAATGCAATACAGCCTGGTCAGTAATTAATACTGTTAAAGGTGAAGTTAGAAACTTTGACAAGACAATCCCAATACCAGCAGATACATTCAACAAATATTTTGTAAGCTGTGCTGGTGGTATCAAAAAGTTGATCAGTAAAACCAATGTAACATATATAGATTATCTTAAGAGTGCAAACCTAAATCATAATGGGTCAAGATCTTCATTGAAACACTTTAAAGAGGTATGCCAACATGAAGTTCTTAAAATAGTCAAAGAAATGAAATATTCAAATAGTACAGATATTTTTAATATGTCAAACAATCTATTTAAAGAAATCATACATTTCATTGCAGCAGCATTAACATATTCTATAAACCTGAGTCTCATAGAAGAGGTTTTTCCTGATCCTCTCAAACTATCCGAGGTGATTCCAATCTTTAAGAAGGGTATCAAATCAGATCCTGCAAACTATAGACCAATTTCACTAATTCCAGTATTAGGAAAAGTCTTTGAAGGCATAATAAATCAGCAGATGTATGAGTACCTGGAACTAAACAGCATGTGAAGTGCATCACAGTTTGGTTACAGAAAAGGAAGGTCAGCTATACATGTCATAGAGCTCTTAGTCAGAGACATTTTAGCAGCATTAGAGGACCATGCTGACACACAGGTAACCTAATGTGATCTGAGCAAAGCCTTTGACTGTGTTGACCACTCACACTTGCTCTCTAAACTTGAGTACTATGGAACATGTGATAAAAGTTTAAAACTCATCAAATCATACCTCAATAAAAGGAAACAGGTGGTGAGTTCTGGAAGTCATCTGTCAAACACACTCGAGGTTCAACATGGAGTGCCGCAGGGATCTAAATTGGGACCACTTCTCTTCTTGTAAACATAAATGACTTACCAGGAAATATAGAGGTAAAGATGTAAATGTATGCAGATGATAGACCTTTTCTATCTATAAACCATGTATTTGATAACCTTATAAGTGGTATGAAATTGGCAAAAGAAAAGGCATCATGGTTTAATGCAAATGGTCTACTATTAAATGAGGAAAAGACCCAGAATATGTGGTTCAGTCTATGAAAGACTACAAAAATAGAAAGACAAAAGGCAAAGTTTTTAGGTATCATACTTGACAACAGTATAACATGGAACTCTCATGTTGATCACAAAGTGGTTAGGTTGTCAAGAGTTATATATTTGCTGAAGAGGCTGATGTGTTGTGTGACATTTGAGTACGTAAGGACAGTGTACTTTGCCTTTTTTCAATCTGTTTTAAGGTACGGGTTAATATTCTGGGGAAAAAGCAGAAAAAATAAATGAAATTATGGTGATCCAGAAGAAAGCAATCAGAGTAATGGCTAAGGTAGATAATAGGACACATTGTAAACCACTTTTCATTAAATATAGAATTTTAACAGTTATTAATTTACATATTCTTGACAGCATTAACTACATACTTGCTGAACTACCTAATTTAAGTGTAACAAATCAAAGGCATGACTGCTGTACAAGAACCTGTACTTCTCTGCTGTTGCCACAAAATAGATTAGCTAAATCTAACAATTATCATAAGTATATGGCAATTAAAATATATAACAAATTGTCTAAGAATGCGTCAATCAAGTCTGACAAATTATTTAAAGAAAATGTACATAACTTCAGGTTAACTAATCCATGCTATTCATTAGAAGAAATTTTTAGAAATGCCCAATATCAACTTAAATATGTAGAAATTTATTTTGTAAAATTAATAGGTTAAGTGAGCTGATGAAGTCTATTGCATGTAATAATCCTGAATGACCAATAAAGAATCTTAATCTGAATCTGAAGATCACATTGAATATCAGACAAAATTTGTGACTGTATTGAAAAGTTCTTGACAGGAAGCAGACAGCATGTTATCTCATGCGGAGAATCATTAATAGATCCAAAAGCAATTTCAGGTATACTGCAGGGAAAATGTATTGGGACTTTCACTGATGTGTTGTATATCAATGAGTAGGCAGACAATGTTAACAATAATCACAGACTTGTTGCTGTTGATGCAGTTATGTATAATGGAGTACTACGCAGAAAAAGCTCCGCAAACATTAAGTCAGATTTCAAAGTGATTCAATGATTGGTAACATGTTTTAAATGTTTGGAAATATAAATTTGTGCATTTCAGAAAAGGATATTATCCTATGACTAAAATATCAATGAGAAAAAATTTGAACAAGTTAAATTATACAAATATGTGCACTGAATAAGGTGAGCGGATAGGAACTGTAATGATCAAAAAGGCTTATACACAGATACAGCACATCACAGAATGCTGTTCATTGGTAGTACACACAGAGAAAAAGTAATCAGTCTACAAAGAGACTGCTTACAAAACACTTCTGCTACTCATCTCTGAATACTGCTCAAGTGCATGGAGCCCACACCAAATAAGGCAACAGAGGATACTGAATATAAATAAAGATGGTAGATACAAATGGTCACAGGTTTGTCTGAACTACAGGAGAGCATCTCAGAGTTGCTAAAATACCTTAACTATAGCTCTGGCGGGCAATAGCACACTGTTGCCAGATTGTGAGTCACAAGCACTCAATGGTAACATGCACCTCCGTTAGCCACTGTGATTGTTTCTCCTTTGGTTAAAATCAGTATAATTATGTTTTTGCAGTGAAATGTTGTTTTAGATTATGTCAGTCATATCATTATGGAAGCAATGTACGTGTAAATTATTTGTATTTAAAAATATTATAAAACCCTTGCCTTCAACTCATTATTTGCAGTCTACAATGTGTACAATTAGTAGACAACATAAGGTATTACTCATTTACATGAAGTGTAAATGTACATAAATCATTGATAAAAATGCACATCAGGGCAAAAAATTATATAACTTCTGGATTTCAAGGAAATTACCCCACTAACAAGGTCATATTCTGACTTGCTTGTCTTGCTACATCTGTAAACTAATTTACTTCTATTCTGATGCCATGTACACAACAATCAATCCGGCCCCTTTCCCAACAGGTACCCTAAAGCCCTCAATTTGACTCAAATTCTGCCATAAGTACTTTAGTGAATGGTTTTGTGTAACCCAAGTTTTGCTGATAAACAATATTGGTCGCTTGTCACCTGAAGTACACGGTGAATTCATCATCCACAAAAATTTAATTCAGGAGGCCACTATGTCATTGTGTTAAAGTAAAAATTGTCTACCATCATTCTGATGCTAGTGTTTAAATCATAGTTTGTTTAATATGCATCTCTCAGATCCAGTAAAATTTGTTTTTTGAACTAACTTCTTTCTCAGTTTTTATATGGTTGGATACTTGCAATTCACATAAAATTCATAGACTGTCTGTCTGACAATGCCTTCATCAAAGTCATTAAGTCTGGTTAACAGCTATTTCATTTAATATTTTTCTTAGAGAATTAAAAATTTGGGAATTTCCTTCACAACATGAGCACCGGATAATTCTTGAACCAATGCTATGAACTGCAGCACAGCTAGCCTGTACAGTAGCCAGATTTTTCTTACAACTTTTGGTTTTTGGTAACTTATCACTGCACTTCTTGATATCATCGCTATCGACTTTGTCTACCTACCACAAACTATTCTTAATGAGTATACATGTAGATGCTAACACTTTACCATAATTGTCTGCAAGATGTTTTAAATATTTATTGACACTGTGGATTATAGACCTGCTTTGCCACTGAAACTCAGTTGCCTTATTCTGTCACATTCTTCCTTTCTGTCAAAGGGCTTCTTGTTGTAATTGTTTAGAAACCCTGTCCAATGGAAAATCTCTCTTTCTACTTGCTTTGCCATTTTCAAATTAAACATAAACTTCCAGTCAGTAAATAAATTGCACAAATAATACTACAAGATACACTTTTGTAGCTAGAGTCAGACTGTTGAAACTTATTGCTCAATAAGGAATCGAAAACAACTACTGCACAAAACTCTGCATACCGTCTCACTACTGATGCTCCACTGGCACTCGAACTAGGCAACTATAGATTCTCAGCACTGCCATTTCTGAATGTTAGAGTGAAAGCACGATCTAAGGCCAGGCACAAGTGCAGCACTGGCAAGCTGGCAGCCACCTGCCGGTGCACTTGACCAGAGTTATAGAAATGCTAGACTATCAAGAGAGAGCCTATTTGCAGAGTTTCAGGAACTAGTATTAAGTGAGACATCTAAGAATATGATATAGTATGCTATCAAACAATGGAAAATCCAGGATGGAATAATGACAATATTATGAAAAGTATAGATTGTTTCACACCATATAGTGGAGATGTTCATTTGCATACAAGTACAAGAATAACAAAAACAACAAAAAGACTGTTAAACATTTAATCTTTTAGCCACTAGACCTTCTTCTGAAATAGACAAAACACACACACATTTTTTTGCAAACACAGCTCACACACCCATGACCACTGTCTCTGGCTGACAGGGCCAAACTGTGAGCAACTGCACATGATGGGAGAAGCAATCTGGGTGGTTGGGGTAAGGAGGAGGCTCAGGTGGGGATGTGGAGAGAAAGCGAGGTAGGGGTGGGGGACAGTAAATTGCTGTTTGTGGGAGCATACAGGGATGAGGTCGGCAGCTAGGTGTGTTCAGAACATTCGAGAGGAAAAGGAGATAAGTAAAAAGACTGTTGGTTCATTTGTGGAAGAGAAGGCTGTCGAGTGGGTATGGGATTGGGAATATGTGGGTGAATGACAATGATTAACAAAGGTGGTATGCTCCCACAAACAGCACTTTACCGGTCCCCACCACTACCCTGTTCTCCCTCTCCCTCACCATCCCAGCCACCTCCTTACTCCCTCCACACAGATTGCTTCTCCCATCATGCACAGTTGCTCGCAGTCTGAACCCAGCAGCCAGAGGCAGTGGACATGTGTGCATGAGCTGCATTTGCGTGAATATATATCTGTGTGTGTGTGTTTTGTCTAATTCAGAAGAGAGCCTTCTGGCCAAAAGCTTAAATGTTTAGTAGTCAGTTTGTTGTGCCTGTGTGTGACTCAGCAACTCTGTTATATGGTGAGTAGCAATCTATCCTCTACTGTCTTACATGTATCCCTCCTATAGAGACCACGAAGACAATTACTGAACTTGCATAAGCATGTAAGCAGCAGTTTTCTCATACTCATATGCAAATGGAATGTGAAGAAACCCTAACGCATGGTACAATGGAAAGCATCATGTGGTATGATCTTCACAGTCGTTTGCAAAGTATGGATGCAGATGTAAAAGTATATGATAAAGAGTTGTTGCTTTCTCAGTTAAATTGAGAAGATGTATACCACTGTTTGCCTAAAGTTTACATTCATATACTGACATTCAGCAAGAAAAAATATTGTTTACAGTATTATGAAAAGTATAGATTGTTACCCACCATAAAGATGACACGCTGAGTTGCAGATAGGCATGATGAAATGATGCTACACACTTGAGCTTTCAGCCAAAGCCTTCTTCAGAAAGGAAAAACACACACACACACACACACACACACACACACACACACACACACACACACACACACAAGCTAGCACACCACATGCTCACATGACCAATATGTCTGGACACTCAAGCCCTGCTACCCACAGTAATATTCATATATTTATTAATTATTAATTATTCTCTGTTTATATCCTTGTGACTCCTCGCCAATTTTAGTGAGTTGTCGCCCCCCGCTATCATCATCCTCATCAGATTTCATCGCGTTTTTTTCCCCTTGTGCATCCATTTCGTCCTTTTCATGATTTTTCACATCTATTTTGGTGTATTTTTGCGTAATTTTTCGGAAGTTATTCTACTTTTTTACGTAATTTTTCGCATTTTTTGCACCATCATGGATCCTTGCTCCTTCCATCTGCGTCAATACAAAAAAGTTTCCTTATCCCTAACCAGATCCCAGATCCACATACTGTTCCTGCGTTGTTGCTTGGCTCATGAAATCCCCCCTAATGGCCTTACCATCAAATTACCCATCTCTGGTTGTCACCCCTCCTTCCACAATGACCTCCACCTGTTCAGATTCAACCAATCCTTAGCCCTCACCATCATAGTCCTACAAAACCATATCAACCACTCCCAATCTTCCTTCCAGTACCTTTTCTCCATCCACAAAATTTTCCTGCTATGTAATCCCAAATTCCTGCAACCCATAACACACATTGAAACTCTTGCCCAGTAGGAACTTGAGCAACATGCACAATGCTGTCTCAAAAATCTCTCCATCCTGCTCATTTCCTATTCCCTCCTCAGAGTACCACTGTGCACCACCTCTACAACAACTTCCAAACCTCCCCGATGTCCCCTTACAGTTGACAAACCCTGTCTCGCAGACCTACTACCCTTACTCCACCCTCCAAAACTCCCTCCCATCACCACACAGAACCCAGAATCTAAACAGACCCACAACATAGTCATAAACCTTTCCTCCAGAAGCCTTAGTCCCACAGAAATATCAGTTCTTGCCAAAGGCCTCCTTTTTGCCCCACTCCCAAATCCAATCACGTAGGGCTTGTTAAAGACCTCCTCTCCTTCTCCCAGTCCCTACAGTGGAAACTCTTTTTCGCCACCAACCCAACCAGCCAGACTCAACCAAAGACCAATATTGAACCTTGCCTAACTCTGTTCACTCCTCTATCCAACTGTGATCCACCCACACTGCCTCCAAATCACCCACTGTTAACTTTCCAGAGTTTCTTAACCTCAAACCTTGCTTCACCATCATTCCCCAAATCCCTCAACATGCAGACTAATCTTACATCTGCAGAAAGAACCTCAGTCTACCATCTAAAAACTGATCCCGACATTATAATCCTACCTGTGGACAAAGGCTCCACCACTGTTGTTCTGAACCCCAAGGGTTACCTGGTGGAAGGGCTCCACCAGGTGTCAGGTACTTCCACCTACAAACCTTTCCACTGTGACCCCACATTCCAGTAATCCAGAAGGAACTCCAGTCACTACTCAAATCCTTAAGCCCATCCCAGAAGCTCTCCCCAGAGTCCATCTACCACTCCTCCCACTCCTACCTTCTACATGTTTCTTAAACTCCATAAACCTTACCACCCAGGACACCCTATTGTGGCCAGTTACTGTGCCCCCACTGAGAGAATCTCTGCTCTTGTAGACCAACCCCTTCAACCTATTACTCAGAACCTATTCTCCTAGATAAAAGATACCAACCACTTAGTCTACCGACTCTCCACAATTCCTGTCCCTCTACCACAGTACCCTGCTCATCACTACTGGTGCCTCCACCCTGTACACTAACATTCCTAATGCCCACAGCCTTACCACTATCAAACACTACCTTTCCCAATGCCTGATAGATTCCATACCAACAACCTCCTTCCTAGTCACCATGATCAACAATATCCTCACCCACAATTACTTCTCCTCTGATGGCATTACCTACAAACAAATCCGTGGTACGGCTATGGGCATACGCATTCCAACCTATTCATGGGCCATCCAGAGGAATCCTTCCTGAAAACCCAGAATCCTAAACCCCTCACCTGGTTCAGATTCATTGATGACATCTTTGCTATCTGGATTGAAGGTGAGGACAACCTATCCACATTCCTGCTTAACCTCAACAATTTCTCCCTCATTTGCTTCACCTGGTCCTACTCAACCCAACAAGCCACCTTCCTAGATGTTGACCTCCACCTCAGAGATGGCTACATCAGTACCTCCATCCATATCAAACCTACTAACCACCAGCAATACCTCCACTTCGACAGCTACCACCCATTCCATACCAAGAAGTCCCTTCCAAACAGCCTAGCCACCCATTGTCATCGCATCTGCAGTGAAGAGCAGTCCCTCTCAAAATATACCGAGGGTCTCGCTGAAGCCTTCACTGACCACAATTATCCTCCCATCCTTGTACAAATACAAAGTACCATCTGGGACTGGATCAACAGAATTACATTCTCTGCCAGGGTTTCAATTACCTCTCATCGTGCCCTGAAATGAGAAAGTACTGCCCACTATCCTTCTTACCCCTCCCACAGTGGTATTCTGCCATCCACCGATCCTTCACAATATACTCATCCATCTATACACAACCCCTGCTCCCAATCCCTTCTCATCGCTCATACCCCTGTAATAGACCTAGATGCAAGACCTGTCCCATACATCCTCCTACCACCACCTACTCCAGTCTGGTCACTAACATCACCTATCCCATCAAAGGTAGGGCTACCTGTGAAACCAGTCATGATTTACAAGCTGATCTGCAACCACTAGGCTGCATTCTATGTAGGCATGACAACCAACAAGCTGTCTGTCCACATGAATGGCCACTGACAAACTGTGGCCAGAAAGAAGTGGACCACCCTGTTGCTGAACACACTGCCAAACATGATATCCCTCATCTCAATGACTGCTTCACAGCCTGTGCCATATGGATCCTTCCCACCAACACCAGCTTTTCTGAACTGTGCGGGTGGGAACTTTCCCTGCAATACATCCTACATTCCCGTAACCCTCCTGGTCTCAACCTTCATTAGTCACTGTCCTCACCCATTCAGCCCCCTTCCTGTTCACATTCCAGCACTACACAGCTGTCATTTCACTGCCACACCCAATTTTTTAATTTCTTTTTATTTCTCTCCTTTCTGCTACTTACCCTCCCCCCCCCACCCCACCCACCACACTATCCCTCCCCCTCCCTGCCTCAGCCTCCTCCTTACCCTCACCCAGTCGGCACTCCCATCATGCAGTGGTGCTGCCGCTCACAGTGTGGTTTCAATTGTCTGAGACTGCAGATGTGTGTGCAAATTACATTTGCGTGAGTGTGTGTATATGTGTCTGTTACTGACAAATGGCCGAAAGCTATAATTGGTGAATCTTTTTGTTGTGCCTACCACAACTCAGTATCACCGCTATACGGTGAGTAGCAACTTTCGTTCCGTAATGGTGTTACGTTCCATCCTGGATTTTCCATTGTTTGAGTTATGAAAATGCAATGTCTGTTGGTAGGATAAGTAAGAATTATTTGTGCCAAATCAATGCTGCCCCCATCCATAAATTTTTATTGTATAAAGCACCAAGAATATCTTTCATGTAACAATTACATCACTGGCGCAAGTGCATGCAGTCATAGAGCAGAAGGCGGAGAAGTTGTTGTGAAGCATCTGTGGTGTGGAACAGATGTGTGTATTGGTGTGCAAATGCCAGTGTTTTGCATCTCAAATGTTGTGCTAAAATATGTGGCTATGCAAATTATAAGTGGGCAACAAGTACATGGGCATGGCATATGGTGACAAGAAGATTTTGGAAGTAATGAAGAATATTGTGTACCCTAAACTTATTCAAGCCACTTGCTTATCAATAAGAGAACCTATTGCCAATAACGGACCTCATAATGAGTATTACTTGAAACCACAAGCAGTGCATCATAATAGTAGGCATTCCAATGTCTTAATTATTTTTTGGAACATTACGTCATGTTTAGTCACAGAACAAACTTGTCAAGTGAAATTTCATAGACCTGAGTCATTAAGCATCAGCAGGGACCTATCCTTTCACCAAAAATTTTGTGAAATACTAGTACTGAAAAATAGTTGTTGCAATGAATGAAAGATTTACTGTGCCTATTTGAAAAGCAATCAGTTTCAATGTAATAAGTAAAGAAGAATAAAAAATTTTTGTCACATTCAAGCATATCTTCAAATGGGCATCATTATTATGAGTTAAATAACACAGTACAGTACCCATAAAGTGTTGCTAGAATATCTTTGCATTCCAAATTGATGAATTCTGTGTTCATGGTACATATATCTCTTACATATAAGCTACCGTTTGTGTATTTTGTCAAGCTGCTGCTTTGTCTTTTTCACACAATATTCCCATGATTTCAAAGTCATTACAATCATGTCCTACATTAACGTTTGCTCATTTCTGGCTGGTGATCATTTTATTCTACAATTTACATTCATTTCAACTAGATTCTTGTATTAAAAATTATGGCTAACTACAGAGATATTTAAATTTGTTACCATTTTTCACATTTTGATCATTGTTGTACATAGTAACAAACACTTATGCTATAGTAATCATGTTCTATGTATCTATATTCTACTGATAAGCACTGAATTTTAGATCTGATGCCCTGTTTCCACTAACAGCAGAACCTTTGGTACACATGTCACAATAAACCATCACATACACTTGTAGAGCATAGGCACTTGGTGATTGTGACAGGGCATTGGTCTTTAACGTATCACCAACATTATACTTGCTGACCATAAATTAATAGGACATGACATCATAGTTTGGATACTTTGATGTTCCAAGCTTTGCAAAATCAAATTCCAAATTAAATTCAACTACAGTCAGCATAGTTGGCAAAATAAACAATAGGTAGAAGGGTTGTCAAAATTTATAATGGAAGCAGGGTGGTAACTACAAAGTCATGATGTCAGCTCAGGAATTGTAATAGGGAGCTGGCTACCAACTGTAAAACAAACAACACAACTGATTTACATAGCAATAAAACAAGAAACCACAGATTCATATTAGAAAAATTCGGAAGAAACATTCACAGACTACAGAAACCATACAGATGAGCTCAAAACAAAAACACAACTGGTATTGAATCAGGTATGTGATATGAGTGTGATGATGCCATTGTTTAAGACTTTTGTCAGTCAGACAACCTGTCAGATAAACAATTATTTGAAAAACAAAATAAGTTAATCAAGTCAGTCTTTAAGCAACAAAATATATTCTTTGAACAGTACAATGGATGTGGTAGACAACAAATTCAATAACAAAGTAGATTTCTCAAATAAATCAATTAGCAAAGAATCAAAAACGAAATGGAAGAATGTTAGAGATGAAATGAGAAGGGAATTAACTGGAAGAATGAGTTCTATGGAAGACATGTTGAACATGCCAATGCACAAAGAAATTAGAGAAGTAATTAAAAGCCACAAAACTATTTGTAGTAATTTTGTCAGCCAAAGTAGATCATGTAATGAAAGTAATCAGTGAAAAGCAAGAAAAATGGGTAAAGAGTTCTTGCACGGAAGTGAATCAATCCTTAAACATTATACAGGGGCAAACCGAGTAGGTTCAGAATGAGACAGACACACAGTTACAGAATTTTGTGATACCAGTCAATGACCAGTTGTCCAAAACAGTAACTGCATTTAATACTGACATACAGAGAAAAATTCAGAGTCTGAAAGTCAATGTATATCAAAAGACCAAAAAGTTCAGAAACAAGGAAGTAGAAGGTTCAAGAACAGGAACAAATAAAATTAATGAGCATACTGAAGGTCCGTGGTAATCATAAAACCAGTCATCACTTTCGCTTTAGGAGGAATGTACCATAACTGAGCAGGAATAGAGTTTAAAAAATTGGATCTGGAAAGAAAGGTCCATCTGTTGACTTTAATGAGTGAGTATAAGAGATTATTTTTGAAGGAGCTTCTGGAAGAGGACCATGTGTCAATTGTGAGGGCAAAATTAAAAGGTAATGTGAGTACTGGGCAGCATGCACAATGAAAGGTTGCGGAACACTATACGATAAACAGAAAGAAGCATATCAGGAATTCCAGATTACTACTCCATATTGACCAAGGAGGGGAAGAGTATGAGGTATGTTGTGAAAAACTGTATGAAAAGTTTGAGCACTTGAAAAAGCTATGCACTGGAAGGTAATCTATTAAACATACTATATCAAAAACTACCTTGAAAAGTGCACTAACCCATTTATTTGGGAGCATGTAATAGTGAGTTTTTTTGTGAAGAGTCAGCAAAATTGATAGGTAGTATCAGAGCAATGACAACCAATACCATAATAACAATAATAGTAATTCAGGACAGAAAGAAGATCAGCATCAACCATAACATTATTATCATTATTTCTTTATTTTCTCAGACGTTATGTCTGGTTAAAAATGGAAAGTGACGTGGACCTTGATCAAGCGTGACTTCCTTTTAACTGTACGGTATATGTTACATTGCATTTAGGAACTTTCGGGTAATTGAACATGTATCAATAATTACAGATTTCTGTAGTTGTATATATACGTTTGGATGTAGCTGTATTGCATTGATATACTGGTGGATATTGTGTGGTATGACTCCTGTAGTTGATAGTATAATTGGTATAATGCCAACTTTATCCTAATGCCACATGTCCTTGACTTTCTCAGCCAGTTGGATGTATTTTTTAATTTTTTCTCCTGTTTTCTTCTGTATATTTGTTGTATTGGGTATGGATATTTCAATTAGTTGTGTTAATTTCTTCTTTTTATTGGTGAGTATGATGTCAGGTTTGTTATGTGGTGTTGTTTTATCTGTTATAATGGTTCTTTTCCAGTATATTTTGTATTCATCATTCTCCAGTACATTTTGTGGTGCATATTATTATTATTATTATTTTCATCATCCAGTTCACAATGTAACATTTTACATTTTCCGGTATGCCAAGATTACACAGCAAATTTGATTTTCATCCTCCATTTCTGTCTATCTGTCCACAAATTTCCTTCACTATTTCTTCTTCTGATGGCGATCTGAAAATTCCTTGAATCCATGTGATCAGCAGGCTCTCTCTTTTCTTTCTTTCTGGTGGCTCCCATTCCATAATTCCCTATCTCTTCTTTGACATCCTTTTTTTATGTCCATATCATAACAGTTGTTTTTCTTCTATAAAATCTGCATTTGAATTTGTAACATCCACTTTCTTCCTGATGACTTCATTTCCGATTCTTTCTTGCCTAGATATCCCTGTGGACCACCTTCAAAAGTCCATCTCCATTGCCATCAACCTTTTTACTGTTTGCAAATTAACTGCCTATACTTCTGATCCATGTGTTATAATGTTTCTGATAATTTTGTTGAAGATTTTTCTCTTTGTTTCCTTTCTAATATGTTGGTCCCTTAAAATACCATTTACTGTTCCAACAGTAAATTGCCCAGCATTTATTCTTGAATTAATATCCTTGTCTTGTTTTCCATCTGGTATGATACTGACTGCTATATATTTGTACTCTTCAGTGTGTTTAATAGTTCCCATCCCTTCTTCCTGTGTCAAATATTGATTTGTTTATCCTACTACCATATATTTTGTTTTATTCCTGTTGATCTGAAGTCTCCATTTTTTTATACTCCTATATTAATTTTCTTGTAATGTACTCTATGTCTTCTTTATCTTGTGCCAAAATTACACTGGTGTTGACAATTAAAGCTCTTCACCCATCCTCTGTCTAATTCACAATATATCATACAAGCTGTCAACCAGATATCCATACAATTGTGTTCCGCACGGAAGATGGCATTCTGGCCCACAGTGAAGTCGGAGCACCTGTGTTTGCCGGGGAGCCCAACATCCACAACTGCTCTGGACACTCACAGATGCTGCAGTATGGTGTGGAGAAGATGCCTACCAGACACTCTGCAGTGGTGGGTCATAGAATGAAAGGAAGCAGAACAGCTGCAGACTGATTTGGTCCGATGGCTTAATGTGGATTGTTGTGTTCTTTCTCAGATGTGGTGACTGTTTCTAGAGACTGAAACTGTATCCTGAAGATCTGGGCAGAGCTGACCATGTGTGACATCAGAAAGAAAGGACCATTATTTAGCTGTAAGGACATGATGATTCAGCCTTAGTACTACACGGCAACTGGCATGTTAACTGGCAGCATCCACTGGACATGTTGTATTGAGGCAAATGGTGTGCAGAAGGCTTTGGTAGAGTGGCCTTTATTGTCAGAGACCTGCTGTGCATCTATGAGTGCCTATGACATGTCTTCACAGAAGGGAGCTTCTAGAGTGGAGTCATCAGTATGCTACCTGGACGGTTGGACAGTGATGTTTTAGTCTGGAGAGTGATTCTCAATGGATACACATCTGGAGGGAACATGGAACATGATTTCAGGGCCCAAACATTGTGGAATGAGACTGATATTGAGGGTGATTCCTAATGGTATGGGCAGTAATAATGTTTAAAACTTGAACCCCTCTTTGTGAAATTGTACAGATGAATTGGCAAGGTTTAACTCCTGTCAGGTATCATGACAAGAACTTGGTATCTCATCTGCAGTAGTTGTGAGTAGCTGTGGGTGCAGACTTTGTACTGATGGACAATAATACTTGAACTCTTAGAGCACAGGCAGTTTATGTTTTCTTGGAAATGGAAGATATTGCACGCATGGCATGGCCTGCTCACTCTCCCATTTTGAATTACATAGTCCATGTGTAGGTTCCACTAGGGAGATGGTTGCATCACATCAGCATCCACCAACCACTCTCCAAGACTTGCGAGCAGTTCTGCAGGTAGAATGGGTGTTATTGCCTCAGCATGAGGTGGACATCACCATTCAACGCATTCCTCGTCATTGTCCGACCTCTATTGCTGCCAGATGTTGTCACATCCCATACTGAGCACATTAACCAGTTGTCAGAATGTGTGCACAAATGCATTAAGCTGGAAAAAAAAAGATAAACATTATTGTATACATTTATGCATACTGCTGTGTTTACGTCCTGTATTCTTTACATTGTTTCTACTTCAATGTCACCTGTTTGTACCTTTTTTGTGGCAAAATAATTACAGCCTTGCAAAATATCCATTTGCTTCTTTAATTTTGGACACCAGTGTAATTGGTCATCAGCAGATTTTCTTGTCCAGTTTTCCAATGCTTTTTCTGTACATATTTTCTAAAGTGATGGTGACAGACTGCATCCTTGTCATAATCCTTCTGTAACTTTAAATCCAGATGTGAGATAATTCTGTACTCTTATTCTTGCTATAGAGCTATGTAAAGGTTACAAATACCTTTAATTGTGATGGAACTAATATTAAATGCTTTTAAAGCTTTCCATGAGTTACATATGCATATATTATCATAAGCTTTTTCCATGTCTGCAAATACCAAATGCAGGTGTTGATTTCTAACACTTTTCTTCTCAATTATTTGTTGCAAGCAAAATATATGATCTATAGTTGATCCCCATACTCTGAAGAAAGCCCGTTCCTCTGCCTCCATTTCCTTAAATTCTGTTTTCAAAAAATGTTTGATAATCCCTCCATAAAGTCTGCTAAATACATTAGTTACAATTATTCCTCTGTAGTTCTCACACTTGTCTTTTCTTCCTTTTTTGTGAATTGTTGAAATAAGTCCTACTTTCCGGCCTTCTGGTATGGCCTCGCTATTTAAGCATTTTTCAAAAAGGCTTCTCAAAATCTCATGTAATTTATCTGTGGCATATTTCACCAGTTCAGTTAGTACCACTCCAATTCCAATAGCACTTCTTTTTTTAAAATTTTTAATTGAATTTTTGACTTCTTCTGTGTCCAGTGAAATACTGCCATTATTTTCTGTTTCTTCTATATTTTTATTAATTGTATCCAAAAATTCTTCTCTGTTTTCAGTCAATAATTCTTTGAAGTATTTTTCCTGAGTCTGGATACTAACGTAGTTAATTTGTTGAGTTCCTTTAGAATTTTCTCTAAGAGTTTTCACTATCAGCCATGCCTCTGAGCTTCTCTTATCTCAAATTAGATTATACACTTCATTATAGATATTTTCCTAATTCTTATTTTTTGCTTCTGTCACCATTTCCATAAGTTTTGCTTGTTGTGATCTTAATACTATCTTGTTCTGTACACTTTGTGTACTTAGCCATTTTAAATATTTTATCTTTCTTTATTTGTACCTCTTCCTCTATTTCTGTACCAAAATAGTATAAAGATTTTTTTCCTCATTCTTTATTTCTTCACTCAGGGCTTCTATGGCTGCCTCATTTAGAGTAGTAATGATATATTTATATTGTATTCTGTATTGCCAAATTCTGTTTCAGTTAACTTTTCATTTAATCTTTTTTTAAATAGATATACTGTACTTTCATTTTCTAGGCTATGTACATTATACTTTGGGATTATTATTTCAGTTTTAAGATCATCCTCCTCATTAACAATTCCTTCTTTACTTTTTTATCTACATATGGAAACACAATTTTACAGTTAACCAGATGATGTATTCTCTGATGTCTTGAGTTCTGTATTTTTATTGCATTACTGATCTAGATTGCGACTCAGTGCAGCTATCATCAGTGTGTAGTACTCACATACACTGAATATAAGTATAATGACACATATTCCAGTCTAATTTAGGCATGTACAAGCATTAGTCCAGGTTTAGACTAATGCTTGTAGATGCCAAAATTAGATTAGACAATGTCTCATTATAATTCTGTTCAGTCTACATGACTACTAACACAATGGTGATAGCTGCTCTGTCAGCTGAAATCTACAGGGTGGTCCATCTGAAGTGTCAGATGAGATTATCTCAAAAACTATACATCAGGTAAAAATAGTGGGTAAGACAAGTTTGTAAGCTCAAAGGGGAACATCAAATGATACTACACATGAACTCCAGCCCCCGCCCCCTTGGGTGGGGCGGAGGGCAACTTTTAAATCTTAAATGGAAACCCACATTTTTACTGCAGATTCGGATTCTCCATAAATAAGTAATCAAGTTTTGTCTGAAACATTTTATTAAATTATTGACAGATGGCACTGAAATCGAGAAAAACTAAAATGGGGGAAGAACTCCGATTTATTTAGAATGATCAGAGAAGGACACATCAAATCGTAAAAAAATGGGCACCAGTTCTTTCGTTAAGCCAAATTAAGCTATATTTGTACAAAATGTACTTTATTCCTACTTTCAGCATTACCCAGGAACAACGGAATGGATGTAGTAGAATGATGTTCCCATGGGGTGCTTCATTAGTGTGAGTTCCTTGCCTCTTACATGTTGGGGTGCTTCATTAGTGTGAGTCCCCTTACCTCTTACAATTTGGGGTGCATAATTAATGAAATTAGCCACGAAGAAATTGTTCAGAATAATCCCCATTTGCTTCAATGCAGAAAGTCAGTCGTCTGCGAAAGTTGTCCATAGTTTTGAGCAACACATTCCGTGTTACGGCTGCACATGTTCTTTGAATGTGTTACTCCATATCATTTCGGGTTGTGGGCTGTCTGGTATAAACAATATTTTTTAAATAACCCCACAACAAAAAAATCAGGAGGCGTAAGGTATGGTGAATATGGAGGCCACTGCATTGGTCTGCCACAGCATATCCACTGTCCAGGGTACTGTAAACTTAAAATGTTCTGCACATTTTTAGCATAATGGGGAGCTGCTCTGTCCTGTTGGAACCACATTCATTGCCTAGTTTCTAAATCAACATCTTCCATTACCTCCAACAAATCATTGCAGAGAAGTTGTAAATAAGATTCCCCAGTAACATTTTGATCAAAAAAATATGGGCCTATCAAGTAACTATTTAAAATTCCACACCAGACCATTAATGACCATTTGTGTTGATTTCCAATGGGTCATTGCCAGTTTGGATTGACAGGGGGCCAATAATAACAATCATGATGATTTAATTCGCCATTGTTTTTGAATGTGGCTTCATCGGTGAACATAATGTATCTAAAAAAAATCATTGTCACCTAATATCATTTCCAAGACCCATTGGCAGAAATGCACACGCATTTGCATATCTTTCAGTGTTAATGCCTGTGTCAGTGTGATATGATACACATGATATTTACGTGCCTTCAAAATCCTCAAAGCAGTTGATTTCGGTATTCCAGTTTGTCTTTGAATCACACGACTACTCATTTTGGGATCAAGTTCAACACAGGCCAGAACGGTAATGATACGAGCATGATTTTCGTTGTATTCGTGATGATGAGGTGGATGGTGCATGTATCCATTTTGAGCTCACTGAGTGCCATTTCGAATAATGTTTTCACTTGGATGTCATCTGTTTGGGAAACAATCTGCATACAATTGTGCAGCTGCAGCGTAATTGTTATGGCATTCACCTAAAATTAACATCATATCAACAATCTCTGTAGGAGGATAGTGAGCCATGTTTTGCTAAAAAATAATTTACTTTCATCAGTTGATGTTTATGGTTCACAATCTGAAAGTGAAGTGGCATCTGATCGCATTGCACTGACCTTTATACTGAGCCACAGATCACAGTTTGGCCACGGTAGTGCTACAGTCGGGTGAGTAATGCAATTGTGAAGAGTTCCCTAAAGAGATTTTAATACCATTCCACTTCCCTCCATCAAAAACTGTGGTGGGTAGGATACATTTAAAAAAAATAGCTTAATTTGGCATAATGAAAGAATTGGTGCTTACAAACTATTTTTATACAATGTATAGTTTTCGACATAATCTCATCTGAAACTTCAGAAGGACCACCCTGTATATCTATGATGCAATAAAAAGACAGATGTTATGACCAATGTTGACGTTGCTTCTCTCCTAGATTACATTACAGTCATTGGACACAATCATTCCCCTGGATTCAAACAGGGTGCATAATAGTAAGAAGCAGAATAGACAATATGATAATGGTAACAAAAACAAATACGGTAATGAGTATGATACGAGAATTGCCTGAGTGGAAAGAGGTAGTAATAATAATAATAATGATAACAATAAAAATAAGAATAATAAGAACAAGAATAGGCCTCCAGTATGTTCTGCCAGTCGTAAAAGGTGGTAAAAAGAACAAACCACTAATAGGGCTAACCCCCCTTTTAGTGTGATTAGTTGGTTCAGGACAGAACTAAAGAAGCCTCGGACAAGCGCTGCCATGGTCGGGGACGATGCTTGAACCCTATCCCCGTCCAAAATGGTAATGACACTGCTAGCCACATGGAAAATGATTTAAATCCAACTAGAGGTGTTTTGCAGGATATGCTTCCTCTATAAGGAAAACAAAGACAGAGGATGAGATGGTAAGATGTAGTTAACCAACACATCATGTTCTGTTACTACCAAGCAACAAACATAGGAACCAACACAACTGGATACAGATCACAAGTATACACAACATTTATTACCAGATACTCAGAATTAAAATTTTTAACAGAACGACGACTAGCTGATCAAATCCGTGCAATAATAAAAAATAACAGGATACCCCAGGTAGAATTAGAAAACATCAAACGACAAGTACAACAAATACCGGAACAAAATAATGTGCAATCAAAAGAAGAAGAAAATAGAGTAATGGACTCAAACATCCCAGAGCAAACAAACAAAGAACAACACACATCAATTAAACAATCAGAGGAAAATGAAATCTTAAGACAGCCACCAGAACAAGCACAAATAGAACACGAAGTGACACACATGTTTGATATAGAAGAAAAATTTCAGCTGACATATATAGAATACAAAGGCACAAATACAGACATTAGACCATTCTTGCATAGACCACCAAATAAGCCACAAATTGAAACAACAATAACAACTATCAACAAAATCATACACAACAAAATAAATGAAAATACAACTATGGAAGAGTTACAACTACTGGTTTATATAGGAGCACTCACTACACTAAATATACACACTAGGCAGAGATCAGAACCAACCAACGCACAGAAGAAACCCACAAAACCAGAATGGCAACACAGGCTACAGATCAGAATAGAAAAACTGAGAAAAGACATCAGACAGCTAACACAATTTATAAAAAATGAAATATCAGACAAATAAACGAAAAAGGTTAGGTAAAATCTCACAACAAGAAACGATAGAGCAATTAGATGAAAAGAAGCAGGAATTACAAGCATTAGCCAAACGACTTAGAAGATACAAAAAAAGTGAAAACAGAAGGAAACAAAACCAAACATTCAACACAAACTAAAAGAAATTTTACCAGACAATAGATAAGACACACATTAAAATACACAATCCACCAAACCTAACAGACATGGAACACTTCTGGAGCAACATATGGTCAAACCCGATACAACATAACAGGCATGCACGGTGGATACAAGCAGAAACAGATACATACAAGATGATACCACAAATGCCTGAAGTGATAATTTTGCAACATGAAGTCACCTGAGCAATTAATTCCATGCACAATTGGAAAGCCCATGGAAAAGACAAAATAGCAAATTTCTGGCTAAAGAAGTTCAACTCAACACATTCACATCTAACTAAATTATTTAACAATATAATAGAAGGAAACATTCCACGTGGGAAAAATTATATATAAAAACAAAGATGAGGTGACTTACCGAACGAAAGCGCTGGCAGGTCGATAGACACACAAACAAACACAAACATACACACAAAATTCAAGCTTTCACAACAAACTGTTGCCTCATCAGGAAAGAGGGAAGGAGAGGGGAAGACGAAAGGAAGTGGGTTTTAAGGGAGAGGGTAAGGAGTCATTCCAATCCCGGGAGCGGAAAGATTTACCTTAGGGGGAAAAAAGGACAGGTATACACTCACACACACGCACATATCCATCCACACATACAGACACAAATATCTCTCCTCCCAGCATTTTCAAAAATATTAGAAAAACTGATGAAGCACCAAATCAACAAATATCTAAATGACCGTAGTATACTAAATAGAAATCTGCATGGATTCCAAGCACATAAAAATACCGAAACAGCAGTAATCTGCTACACTGAACAAATAATGAGAAATCTAGAAAAAGATTATAGTGTAGTAGGAGTAAATTTAGACCTCTCCAAAGCTTCTGACACTGTGAACCAGGACATTCTTTTACAAAAATTGGAGGTGTTGGGTATACATGGGATAGGAAAAAAATGGTTTGAATCATATCTACAAAAACAGAACACAGGTTGTAGGACTGACATCAACTTACTCCAACCACAAAATAAATTCAGTATCAGAGGCAAAAAAATGTAGAAATAAGAGTACCACAAGGCAGCATTCTAGGGCCCATATTGTTTCTCGTCTATATAAATGATTTTCACACCTCAGATGACGCAGCCAAAGCAATAATATTTGAAGATGATACTAGTGTGACACTAAGTGCACCAAAGCAATTGCTACCAACAACTGCTGATAAAGTACTAAATTACATCCACTCTTGGTTCAATGCAAACAGGTTGACATTGAATGTAAATAAAACAAATTATATGCAGTTTGGGAAAAGATGTCAAAATGTAAATCTCAATCTGGTGTTGGGTGACAAAGCCTTAGACAGAGTGACATCCACAAAATTGCTGGGGATTCAGGTGGATGAAAACTTAAATTTATGACCACGCAATAAAACTTGCACAGAAACTTAATTCAGCCTGTTTTGCCCTAAGAATTATTGCAAATGTTTGTACCTCAGAGGGTGCCAGAATGGCATATTTTGGCTATTTTCAATCTTTTGCCACCTATGGAATAACATTTTGGGGTTCCACAACAGGGCGCCTAAAACAAATTTTTTTGTTGCAGAAGAGGACCATCCAAATAATAACTCATAATCATCCACAGACACACTGCAAACCCATATTCAAAAAGCTTAGAATACTTACTATACCATCATTATACATATACAATTGTGTATTGTATGTCAGGGCCCACATTGAAGATTTTCAGACAAATGCCATCTTTCATAACTACAATACCCGTAATAGTGCAGCACTCCATACTCAGCGAACAAAAAGAACGAATACACAAAGGCATGTGAGCCATATCGGTGCAAAACTGTACAACGCACTGCCAGTCAACGCCAGGCAGTTAGAAGATGATAACAAATTTAAAACAGAATTTAAAAAAATTCTGGAAGAACAATGTTTTTATTGTGTAAATGACTATGTAGGTCAATAAATTTTTTCTGATGATATTTATACAGGCAAAATGGAAAATACTCTATCTGTACCTAATAATTCATTACCTAATCCTTTATTACATTTACATACTTTAAGGACAGCTGTTGTGTGATGTAAATATATACTTAAGTAGTGTTGTGTATATAAGGACTTACCGTATAGGGAGGACAAAACTAAAGCCTTATGAGAAACAGACTATGCATTTTAAATAACAAGCAGGGATGTATATAGGCTATATTAATTTCATTGTATTATTATTAACTTCATTATATTATTTTGTTTTGTACTTTTTTAGGTATATATTGTTTGTGTCCCATTTCTTTGAAATGGCTTACATGTACCCTTGACAACATCCATACAATATTTATTGTCAATGGATGGATAAATAAAATAAATAAATAAATAAATATTACAGTCATGATTATGTGTTCACAGAAAAATGGTTTGCAGTGTGCATTATATGGAGGTCCAGTAGTTATCCTAATGGTTTTCTTTTGTAGTGTTAGGGTGTCATGCACTGAACACGAATTCCCCCATAAAATAATACTATATGTTAGGATGCTTTGGAAAAATGCAAAATACAACATTCTAACATAATTTTGAGGTACACATTCCATAAATCACCATAGCAAACACACCACTCAAGACAATTTTCCACTAATATATTGTACATGTTGACCCCAGGATAATTTTTCATCTATATATACCCCTAAATACTTAACACAAGTAGTATCACCTGATGGAGGCTTATCTTTTAGACTAAAAACCATCTGCTGTGTTTTGTTATCATTCAGTAGGAAGCCATTTGATTTAAACCAATAGGATGCTTGGGCCATTGTCTCTGCAACACAAGCTTTGAGGCTACTGAAATCATTACTACAGTGAAGGAAAGTTGTATCATCTGCATATAGTACTGTCTTGGACTCAGTGAATGATGGCAGATCATTAGTCATTATTAGGAACATAAAAGGCCCCGTACAGATCCCTGTGGTACACCTGCTTTAACTAATTCAGTGCTGGACTTTTCTTTACCTACACAAGCAGCTTGCTTGCAATCCTGTAGGTATGATTTTAATAAGTCAAAAGCCTTATTTAGATCACAGACGGTGACTTGAGCAAATCGTTTATCCTCAAACACTTGGTGTATGTGCTTGACTACTGAGTCTATAGCATCAACTGTGATCAAGCTTTTCCCTAAAACCATTCTGTGATTCACTAATTATTCCTGCATTTTCAAAGTACATGGATAACTGTTGGTATATTACACATTCAAACACTTTAGAGAGAGCTGGGACTATGGAAATTGGTCTGTAACTTGAAGGTAAGTCAGTATCTCCTTTTTTGTACATTGGGAGTACACTAGACACTTTTAGCTTATCCGGAATACAGGGTGTTACAACAAGGTACAGCCAAACTTTCAGGAAACATTCCTCACACACAAATAAAGAAAAGATGTTATATGGACATGTGTCCAGAAACGCTTAATTTCCATGTTAGAGCTCATTTTAGTTTCATCAGTATTTACTGTACTACCTCGATTCACCGCCAGTTGGCCCAATTGAAGGAAGGTAATGTTGACTTCGGTGTTTGTGTTGACATGCGACTCATTGCTCTACAGTACTAGAATAAAGCACATCAGTACGTAGCATCAACAGGTTAGTGTTCATCACGAACGTGGTTTTGCAGTCAGTGCAATGTTTACAAATGCAGAGTTGGCAGATGCCCATTTGATGTATGGATTAGCATGGAGCAATAGCCGTGGCGCGGTACGTTTGTATCGAGACAGATTTCCAGAATGAAGGTGTCCCGATAGGAAGATGTTTGAAGCAATTGATTGGCGTCTTAGGGAACACGGAACACTCCAGCCTATGACTCGTGACTGGGGAAGACCTAGAATGACGAGAACACCTGCAATGCATGAAGCAATTCTTCATGCCATTGACGATAACCCTAATGTCAGCGTCAGAGAAGCTGCTGCTGTACAAGGTAACGTTGACCATGTCACTGTATGGAGAGTGCTATGGGAGAACCAGTTGTTTCCGTACCATGTACAGCGTGTGCAGGCACTATCAGCAGCTGATTGGCCTAAACGAGTACACTTCTGTGAATGGTTCATCCAACAATGTGTCAATCCTCACTTCAGTGCAAATGTTCTCTTTACGGATGAGGCTTCATTCCAACGTAATCAAATTGTAGATTTTCACAATCAACATGTGTGGGCTGACGAGAATCCGCATGCAATTGTGCAATCACGTCATCAACACAGATTTTCTGTGAATGTTTGGGCAGGCATTGTTGGTGAGGTCTCGATTGGGCCCCACGTTCTTCCACCTACGCTCAATGGAGCACGTTATCGTGATTTCGTATGGGATACTCTACCTGTACTGCTAGAACATGTGCCTTTACAAGTACGACACAACATGTGGTTCATGCACGATGGAGCTCCTGCACATTTCAGTCGAAGTGTTTGTAAATTTCTCAACAACAGATTCAGTGACCGATGGGTTGGTAGAGGCAGGCCAATTCCATGGCCTCCATGCTCTCCTGACCTCAACCCTCTTGACTTTCATTTATGGGGGCATTTGAAAGCTCTTGTCTACGCAACCCCAGTACCAAATGTAGAGATTCTTCGTGCTCGTATTGTGGATGGCTGTGATACAATATGCCATTCTCCAGGGCTGCATCAGTGCATCAGGGATTCCATGTGATGGAGGGAGGATGCATGTATCCTTGCTAACGGAGGACATTTTGAACATTTCCTGTGACAAAGTGTTTGAAGTCATGCTGGTACGTTCTGTTGCTGTGTGTTTCCATTCCATGATTAATGTGATTTGAAGAGACGCAATAAAATGAGCTCCAACATGGAAAGTAAGCGTTTCCATACACATGTCCACATAACATATTTTCTTTCTTTGTGTGTGAGAAATGTTTCCTGAAAGTTTGGCTGTACCTTTTTGTAACACCCTGTATATCCATATCAAGGTCATGTGTAGTTAGTATCATCTTTGGAAAGAATGCACACCAAGTTTCAGTCATATTGGTCGATTTCTTTGTGTTTGGCGTTCGTGTGAATCAAGGAAGTCAAGTGATTGTCAAAAAATGGATGTAAAAGAATTTTATGTGGTGATTAAACATTACTTTATGAAAGGCAAAATGCCTCAGGAGACTAAAGAGAAGATTGGTAAACATTACGGTGACTCTGCATGTTTCATTAGAACAGTTTGTAACTGGTTTCCAAATTTTCGGAGTGGCCGTATGGGCACAAGTGATGCTGAACGTTCTGGAAGCCCTGTGGAGGTTACGACTCCAGAAATCATTGATAAAATCCATGATATGGTGGTGGGTAACAGGAGAGTTAAGGTGCGTGAGATTGCTGGTGCTGCAGGCATCTTGAATGAACAGGTACATAATATTTTGCATAAACATTTGGACATGAGAAAGCTATCTGCAAGATGGGTTCCATGATTGCTCATGCTTGACCAAAAACAGAATCGTGTGAAGTGTTGCAAGGATGGTTTACAGCTGTTCAGTAAGACTTCAAGCATCAGTTTGTCACTGTGGATGAAACATGGATACATTACTATACTCCTGAGACCAAAGAACAATCTTAACAATGGGTTACCAAGGGAGAATCATCACCAAAAAGCATTCCTTTGGCTGGAAAGGTTATGGCGACTGCCTTTTCGGGATTCGCAAGGGATAATCCTCATCGACTATCTGGAAAAGGGTAATACTATTACAGATGCATATTATTCGTCGTAATTGGATTGTTTGAAAACCGAGCTGCAAGGAAAGAGCCGGTGACTGGACCACAAAAAAAGTCCTTTTCCATCACAACAATGCACCAGCACACACCTCAGCAGTTGTGGTTGCAAAATTAATGGAAATAGGATTCCAACTTCAAACGTAACAGTCTAATTAAAATTAATTCAAACACATAAATTTTAGCCATGAACAGTAATTTCTGACATAGAGGTGTATGAAAAATATGTACCTGTGAAAAAGTTATGAAGGACATGATTATGGAATCTTAATTACACTAATGTGTAGAAGTCTGTTAATTGGTAGGAACATTTTATATTATAGGAATTTTCTGTAATAGTAAATATAACAAGTGTATTGTTAACATTTAACACCTAAGTGTTTATACACTGTATAAATAGTATATAGAGTAGAATTACTTATGTGTTTAATATATAAGAATCTAGGTAAGATTCAAAATGTGACATTTGTTTAGGGATGAGCGTTTTAATTGTTAATTAATGAAATAATAATTTCAAACAATGTTGAGGATTGTTTGGGATTGATAAGAAAGTACAAATACTAACTGCCAAGTTGGCAGAGTCAGTCAGTCGGTTTTTGGATTTTAGACAGACAGCATGTAACTCATTGTTCATGATTTATTTCATTATTGTAAGTATATTACAACTTATTTCAGGTTTGTCAAGATGCTTTTAATTAATTTGAGATTATAATGAATGTTCAGTGGAAACAAAAAACAGGATTAATTATTTAAAAAATAACTTAATAGTTTTTTTTTTTTTTTTTTTTACATTTACTGTTTCAGGACTTACGCTGTGCCAGATTGCCTGATATGATGAGCAAAACAACCTGTAAGAATGAAACCTCCTGGCAGATTAAAACTGTGTGCCCGACCAAGACTCGAACTCGGGAACTTTGCCTTTCGCGGGCAAGTGCTCCACCATCTGAGCTACCGAAGCACGACTCACGCCTGGTCTTCACAGCTTTACTTCTGCCACTATCTCATCTCCTACCTTCCAAACTGTAGTTCTGCTAGGTACACAGGAGAGCTTCTGTGAATTTCTGAGGGCATATACTGATTTTTTTTTATTTCTTTTATCTTTAGTAACACAATTTATTAGTTTCCATGCAGCTTTGCATTTAATCATGGAATTCACAATGCCGCTGAAGTTGTGTGGTCTTTTGGCTTCTACAATGGCTTTTTTTTTCTTCTTATTCCTACAATGAACATAGGCTGATCTGGCATGGTTGGTCTCCAGATTTTTATGTACACTGTGCAAACAACATAACTTGGTTTTTCAGATTTGTTAGTTATGCAGAATACTATGGGTTTCTTTGTTTATACCTGTGCCTTTGAAGCCCTTATCGATTATTTTGCATTTCTGTATCAGAATGCAGTCATTAAATTGTGTCAAAAATGCTTTGAAAAAACATTCAAATATTAGTTTTGCTGACAGATACTATAATTTGTGTCACCAGACCATTGACCAAACCAGTCTCTGTTAGTAAGGGACTTACAAAACCTGTCAATTTTATCATTTGTGACAGATCTAGTGATTACCATTTTTGGGACAGACTTATCAATGTTACTCTTATCAGCACAGAACCTACTTACGTCATTTAATGATACAGAATCATGATCGGAGAATAGGAATACAATCACATCACATGATTCTTCTGTAGTATTGAAACTGACAAATATATTGTCAAGACATGTTAAACAGGGACCTAGAAACGACGGAGTTTCTCCATCCCTGCTGCACCCACAGTGGTCCGCAACCCCACGACAACTACCACAGTCCACTTCACCCCTCCGCCGCCCCACACCGAACCCAGAGTTATTGTGCGGTTCAGCCCCCGGTGTACCCCCCTGGGAACGTCTCACACCAGATGAGTGTAACCCCTATGTTTGCATGGTAGAGCAACGGTAGTGTACATGTACATGGAGAACTTGTTTATGCAGCAATCGCCGACATAGTGTAGCTGAGGTGGAATAAGGGGAACCAGCCCGCATTCGCTGAGGCACATAGAAAACTGCCCATAAACAATCCACAGACTGACCAGCTCACTAGACCTCGACAAAATCCGCCAAGTGGATTTGTGCTGGGGACCGGCGCTCCTTCCAGTGTGGAACTGTCAAGACTTGCTTCATCTCTTGTGGGTCTATTATTGATAAAGTGCAGATTGTACTGTCTTATAAGATTTTTGAACTCAGTGACACTATGTTTGGCTGTTGTTACATCAAAATCTGCATTCGAAGCTCCACCTATTAGAATGTCATAATGTAACCATTTTGTCTTTCTAAATACATCTAACAGGATGTCCAGTTTTTCTTAACATACACTAATGTTAACCTTAGGTGATCTGTATAAGGCTATTATCACTAACTTAAAATTGTCACTAACTATAACAGTGGCTTCAAAATTCTGTTCATCACACAAATAGTCTAAATCCAACCTATTAATGGAGTGGCTGAGTGATAGGTTAATATACAATACCACACCACCCCTTTTATGCACTTTTCTACAGTAACCACTTGCTGATTTATAGTCAACAAATTTGATAGCTGTAAGTTGACTCTTTGTTGCCCAGTGTTCGCTCAGACAAAAAATATGAAATTTGTTCTCTAGTCCAAAATTATTTACAATAAATTCTTTGTCTTTTACTCCTTGAATCTTCAGGTAGTAAATTTTAATATCAGACTGGTTATTGTCATTAGAATGAACAGTTAGGTTAGGAGCTATAATATCTTTTACACCACCTATTTTATGGGCTTCTTAATCTTGCTGTGTTCCACTAACAAATCATGTAGATGGAGAGGAGGTACTGTTTTCTGCTTACCCTCAACACTTGATACTGCTTCTTCTGCTATAGTTCTCTTCCTTCATTCTGGCAGGGATGCTGTTATTGTTGCTGGTGTAACTTCTGCTGCAGTTTGTGGAGGTGCTTCTACAGCTAATACATTTTCTACTACTGCTTCTGATGATGGCAATGGTAACAATGATGGTTGCCATTCTGATGCTGATGTAGACCTTATTTCTTCCAGAGATGTAGCCAGAGATGTTTCTCCCTCATGTGCTGCTGGTGAATTCTCCATTTGTTTTGTCATTGGTAATGAACCTATTGCAGGTAGTGCAAGTTTTTTGTGCATGCCTACCCCTACCACTTTTACTGCTTGGAGAATTTTTTTGGCCAGCACTTTCTTGCCTAGGTGATTTCTATGCAGTCCATGTCTTGTAAAATGCTCTCTGACAGAGCTGGTTGCCTCAATGAATGTTGTGTCCACGTAAAGAGTGTATGTAAAAAAATATGTGGCCACCAAAATGAGGACAAAAATTTAAAGTAAGTTAAAACTGCTTTTGTTGCTAAGAATGAAAAAAAGTGAAAATTTACAAAAGTATTATAAAATTTACTATGTTGTTTTGTACTTGAGAAAGAACGAATTGGACTCAATAGACTATTTCCATTTGGCCTTTGGCCACAGTGGACCAAAAAAGTGTGTAAATGAAATAGATGAATCCATAGCATTTTCCAATGTGGACAGAAAAGCAATTGGAAGGATGAAAATATGTGATAAATATCAGAAACTAAAAGGAATGAATCTGACTACTCATGGTCCATTGCAAACCATCCAGCTCAAAGGTAATTTAAAACACATCTTTATTGTACATTACCAAAGGGTTTGGAAAATTTTGCGCATGCATTGGTCATACTGGATACTTTTTCAAACTTTGTTAAATTTTATTCATCATGAAAAGCCACTGCCATGGCAGTATTCACTAAGTTGACAGATGACTACTTAGTAAAGATCATGAAATTGAAGGCTATATTATCTGATAACCCACCTCAATTTATTTCCAAAATTTGGAATGGTGGTATGAAAGAACAAGGACTGGAAGTGATTCACATATCCGCATACCATCCATCCAGTAACACTCCCAAATACTATATTTGGGGTTGGGTACATAATTCAGGGTATATTGTCACAACAACAACGGGCATGGAGCAAATATGTATCTGAGATAGAATAAATCATGACTTCATTACCACATGACACTACTGGGTTTACTCCGAGCGAGATTATGTTAAATATTAAACTGAAAAGTGTGGTGGAGGAGTCAATATATTTTCCACCAAAACAATACTTATATGTTGTACAAAACAAAGAAAAAATGCTCAGGCATGAATTAGAAGACACGATAAAGATTTGAAACCAATGAAGTTCAAGACTGGGGATGTGATCTTCATGAAAACTCATGAAAATTCCAGTGTGACAGATAAAGAAATTCCAAAATTCAAGTTTATTTAAAATGATCCTTTCAAAATTGAGCGCATTTCTTGCCCTAATGTTTTCTGTCTCCTATGTTCTCAGCCAGGCAAAAGATCAGGCATGTGTAACATAACTGATCTGAAGTATTACCAAGTATAGATAATTAATGTTTGTAGTGCAAATGAATAAATAAAAAGTGAATATGAATATCATCTCCTGTGGATCCTGCACTTCACTGGGGGTGACATGTCAATGGCAGATCTAGGAATCATGTACGGGGTGGACTTAGACCAGGGAGGATGCAAAGTGCTGTACCAGTCCCTCCAGACAACAGGTTTGAGTTTCTGGCCTTCACTGAAATTGCAAATGAACCAGTGGGACTCACATCACCTGTTTTGGGGAAACCTGTTTTGTCTGGTGTCAAGAGAAGGTGAATGAAAAAGGGTAGGGGGTCTGTTAATTGTCAGCAGTACAAATGTATGGCGAATGATGGTGGCCTTAGGGAAATAGCAGCAAGGGACAGGAAAGGACAATATATACACTCAGGATGTATGCCTGCAGGCCTCATTCAACATGCTGAAGAGGCTATTCCAGCAGGCATTGAGGGAACAGGTACAACGAACTTCAGGTTGTGGCACATGTTGGAAAAAATGATGTTTGTCACCTGGGCTCTGAGGTCATACTTGGATCATTCCAGCAACTGACATAGAAAACCAGCTTTGGACATGGAGTTTCAATGAAGTTCAAATTTTGCAGCATTATCCTCAGGACTGATCATGGCCCTTTAGTTCTGAATTGAGTGGAAGGACTGAACTAGAGACTTCATCAAAGATCTGTGATAAGCTAGGCTGTGGTTTCCTGGACTTGCACCATAGGGTTGCAAACTGCAATGTACCCCTAAATGGGTCAGGTGTGCACAATTCATCAAAGGCTGTTACTCAGGTAGCTGAATATGTGTGAGGTTCACACAAGTTTTTTTTAGATTAGGCAACACTCCATCCAGTCCAGATAATGATAGCTGTAGGAAACCCAGAAGCATTAGCATAAGATCAAAAGACATGCCTCCCACAGGTGAGAGTTGTTAGCTGCCGAAGCATTTGCAACAAAGTGCCAGAGTTTGAAGCACTCCTGAAAAGCAGTGAAGCTCACATAAATTATGCACAGAAAGCTGGCTGAAACCTGAAATTGATAGTAGTGAAACTTTTGGGTAAAATTTGATATGCATATGGGAAATGGGTTGATGTATGTGTTGCATTAGATAAGAAACTCATACCCACCATGAAAAAAACTGAAGCTGCATGTGAGATTATTTGGGTAAGACTCAATATCAGGAGTGATAACTGGATTCCTCTATCAACCGCTAGACTCATCTCATGATGTTAGCAAAAGCTTTAGAGAAAACCTCAGTTCTTTTGTGTGTAAGTTCCCTAATAATAATGTAATCATCGGTAGAGACTTTACTCATCCAACAATTACTTGGTAAAAATTGCAGTTTTGTTAGCGATGATGAAAATACATTGGATCAAATGGCAACTACTAGACCTGACCACTTTGAGAATGTTTACATTGAAACTGGTATAGGAGACGATGATGCATTTGTGGCAACAATGATTACCAAAGCACAAAGGACAACTAAAACAAGCAGAAAGGTCTATATGATCATTAATCAAACAATGGAAAATCCAGGATGGAGTGTAACAATATTGTGAAAAGGAAAGTTGCTACTCACCATATCTGAGTCACAGATAGGCACAGAAAGAAAACTGTTACAAATACAGCTTTCAACCAGTAAAGCCTTTGTCAGAATTGATGACAAATGAGTGTGTATGTGTGTGTTTGTCACCTAATTTTGTCGAAGGCCTTACTGGCTGAAAGCTATATTTGTGACAGTCTTTTTGTTGTGCCTATCTGCAACTCAGCATGTCCACTATATGGTGAGTAGCAACTTTCCTTTTCACAATATTGTTATATGTTCACTAAAGTAGATAAAAAATCAGTTGTGTCATAGCTCAGTGATGAACTTGATACTTTAAGTACAGGGCAGAACAAAGTAGAGGAACTAAAGCTCAAGTCTAAAACAATACTTGGCCGTGCATTGGTTATATAAGTACCCAGCAGAAAAGCTCATAATGGGAGGGGATGTCCATGACATAAAGTCACTGTAAAGAAATTTCTAAAGAAACAGAGATAATAATAGGTGTAAAACAAAGCATAGGACTATAGGATAGAGAGATGCCAAATGAAACATGTTTGGCTGCCAAGAGAGCACTGTGTGAAGCCTTCAGTGACTAGAAAAACAGAATAATGTCAACTAATATTTCACAAAACCCAAAACAATTCTGATCATATGTAATGCCTATTAGTGGCATGAAAGTTAGGTCCAGTTCCTAGCGAATTACACAAGAAATGAAATTGAGGGTAACACAGTAAAAGCTGAAATGTTTAACTGCATTTTGAAATGTCACTTTACAAAAGAAAACCTGGCACAACTCATCAATTTAATCCTCATACCACTGGAAAGATGAATGGCATTAGTATTAGTGTCAGCGGCGTTCAGAAACAACTGAAACTTTAAAATTGAACAAAGCTCCAGGGACTGGTGGAATCCCTGTGAGATTTTATACTGAATTTGCAGCTGAGTTAACCCCTCTTCTAACTACAATCTATCATAGATCTTCAAACAAAACACCGTGGCCAGTCTTGGAAAAAAGCACGAGTCACACCCATCGACAAGAAGGATAGTAGAAGTGATCCACAAAATTACCATCCAACACCATTGAGATCACCAGCTGTGACAGTTACAAATATAAACAGTGATTCAGGTACTGTCAAATGTTTTTTTGGTTGGTTGGTTGTTTGGGGAAGAAGACCAGACAGCAAGGTCATCGGTCTCATCGGATTAGGGAAGGACGGGGAAGGAAGTCAGCCGTGCCCTTTGAAAGGAACCATTCCGGCATTTGCCTGGAGCGATTTAGGGAAATCACTGAAAACTTAAATCAGGATGGCTGGATGTGGGATTGAACCATCGTCCTCCCAAATGCGAGTCCAGTGTAATTGTTTTAATTTTTTTTATTATTTTTTTTTTTTAATTAATTTTTTTTTTTTAAATTCCAGGCTTTGATCACAATACAAATTCCTTTGATCTGCATCTACATGTATCTACATCTACATGGATACTCTGCAAATCAAGTGCCTGGCAGAGGGTTCATCGAACCACCTTCACATTTCTCTATTAGTCCAATCTCATATAGTGCGCGGAAAGAATGAACACCTATATCTTTCCGTACGAACTCTGATTTCCCTTATTTTATCGTGGTGATCGTTCCACCCTACGTAGGTCGGTGTCAAAATAATATTTTAGCATTCGGAGGAGAAAGTTGCTGATTGGAATTTCGTGAGAAGATTCCATCGCAACGAAAAACGCCTTTCTTTTAATGATTTCCAGCCCAAATCCTGTATCATTTCTATGACACTCTCTCCCATATTTCGCGATAATACAAAACGTGCTGCCTTTCTTTGAACTTTTTCGGTGTACTCCGTCAGTCCTACCTGGTAAGGATCCCACACCGCACAGCAGTCTTCTAAATGAGGACGGACAAGCGTAGTGTAGGCAGTCTCCGTAGTAGACCTTTTACATTTTCTAAGTGTACAGCCAATAAAACGCAGTCTTTGGTTAGCCTTCCCCACAACATTTTCAATGTGTTCTTTCCTATTTAAGTTGTTCGTAATTGTAATACCTAGGTATTTAGTTGAATTTACGGCTTTTAGATTAGACTCATTTGTCGTGTAACAGAAGTTTAACGAGTTCCTTTTCACACTCGTGTGGATGACGTCACACTTTTCGTTATTTAGGGTCAACTGCCACTTTTCGCGCCATTCAGATGTATTTTACTAAATCCTTTTGCAGTTTGTTTTGATCTTCTGATGACTTTATTAGTCAATAAATGACAGCGTCATCTGCAAACAACCGAATACGGCTGCTCAGAGTGTCTCCCAAATCGTTTATATAGATAAGGAACAGCAAAGGGCCTATAACACTACCTTGGGGAATGCCAGAAATCACTTATATTTTACTCAATGTCTTTCCGTCAGTTACTACGAACTGTGACCTCTCTGACAGGAAATCGCAAATCCAGTCACATAACTGAGACGATATTCCATAAGCACGCAATTTCACTACTTGCCGCTTGTGTGGTACAGTGTCAAAAGCCTTCCGGAAATCCAGGAATACAGAATCGATCTGAAACCCCTTGTCAATAGCACTCAACACTTCATGTGAATAAAGAGCTAGTTGTGTTTCACAGGAACAATGTTTTCTAAACCCATGTTGACTGTGTGTCGATAGACAGTTTTCTTCAAGGTAATTCATATTGTTCGAAGACAATATATATTCTAAAATCTGTTCTAAAATCCTGCTACATATTGATGTTAATGATATGGGCCTGTAACTTAGTGGATTACTCATACTACCTTTCTTGAATATTGGTGCGACCTGTGCAACTTTCCAGTCTTTGGGTATGGATCTTTCGTCGAGCGAACAGCTGTATATGATTGTTAAGTATGGAGCTAATGCATCAGCATACTCCAAAAGGAACCTAATTGGTATACAGTCTGGACCAGAAGACTTGCTTTTATTAAGTGATTTAAGTTGCTTCACTACTCTGAGGATTTTTACTTCTACATTACTCATGTTGGCAGCTGTTCTTGATTCGAATTCTGGAATATTTACTTCATCTTCTTTTGTGAAGGCATTTTGGAAGACTTGTATTTAATAACTCTGCTTTGGCAGCTCTGTCTTTGATAGTATCTCCATTGCTATCTCGCAGAGAAGGCATTGATTGTTTCTTGCCACTAACATACTTCACATATGACCAGAATCTCTTTGGATTTTCTGCCAGGTTTCGAGACAAAGTTTCTTTGTGGAAACTGTTATAGGCATCTCGCATTGAAGTCCATGCTAAATCTCGAGCTTCTGTAAAAGATCGCCAATCTTGGGGATTTTGCGTCTGTTTAAATTTCGCATGTTTGTTTCATTGTTTCTGCAACAGTGTTCTAACCCGTTTTGTGTACTATGGTGGATCAGCTCTGTCGTTTGTTAATTTATTTGGTATAAATCTCTCAATTGCTGCCGATACTATTTATTTGAATGTAAGCCACATCTGGTCTACACTTATATTATTAATTTGGAATGAGTGGAGATATTCTCTCAGGAAGGCAGCAAGTGAATTTTTATCTGCTTTTTTGAACAGGTATATTTTTCACTTATTTTTCAGGGATTTGGGGATTACAATATTTAATCTCGCTATGACAACCCCGTGTTCATTAATCCCTGAAATGGTTTTGATGCTCATTATTAACTCAGGATTATTTGTTGCTAAGAGGGCAAGTGTGTTTTCACAACTGTTTACTATTCGCATGGGCTCATGAGCTAACTGCTCGAAATAATTTTCGGAGATTGCAGTCAGCACAATTTTGGATGATATTTTATGCATTTATCTGGAATTAAACATGTATTTCTGCCAGCATATCAAGGGTAAATTAAAGTCACCACCAACTATTATCATATGAGTTGGGTACGTGTTAGAAATAAAACTTAAGTTTTCTTTGAACCTTTCAGCAACTGTATCATCTGAATTTGGAGGTCGCTAAAAGGATCAAATTATTATTTTATTCTGGTTGCCAACAATGACATCTGCCCATCCTAACTCACAGGAAATATGTACTTCAATTTCGTGACAAGTTAAACTACTTCTGACAGCAACAAACACACCACTGCCAACCGTGTTTAGCCTATCCTTTTGGAACACTGTTAGGTTCTTCGCAAAAGTTTTGGCTGAGCTTATGTCTGGCTTTTGCCAGTTTTCAGTGCCTATAACAATTTGAGCATCAGTGCTTTCTATTAGCGCTTGGAGCTCTGGTACTTACCCAACACAGCTACGACAATTTACAACTGCTATACCAATGGTTCCTTTATCTACGTTCTTCCTGTGTTCAGCCTGTTCCCTTTGTGACTGAAGCCCTTTTTGTGTTTTCCTGAGACCCTCTAACCTAAAAAACCGCTCAGTCCACGCCACACAGCCTCTGCTACCCGTGTAGCCACCTCCTGCGTATAGTGGACACCTGACCTATTCAGCAGAACCCGAAACCCAGCCACCCTTTGGCGAAAATCAAGGAATCTGCAGCCTACACGGTCGCAGAACCATCGGAGCCTCTGATTCAGACCCTCCACTGGGCTCTGTACCAGAGGTCCGCAATCGCTCCTGTCGACTAAGCTGCAAATGGTCAGCTCTGCTTTCATCTCGCAAGCAAGACTGGCAGCCTTTACCACTTCTGTTAGCCGCTCGAAGCCAGAGAGAATCTCTTCTGATCCAAAGTGACACACACACACACACATCATTGGTACCGACGTGATCTACCACCTGCAGTTGGCTGCACCCTGTGCTCTTCATGGCGTCCGGGAGGAACCGTTCCACATCTGGAATGACTCCACCCGGTATGCACACGGAGTGCACATTTGTTTTCTTACCATTCATGTCAGCCATGTCCCTAAGGGGCACCATAGTCTGAAGTTGAGAGCGAAGTGCCGCCAACTTGGCTCGCATTGGCACACAACAATCGCAGTCCCTGTCCATACTAAAGCCCGTGAAAAACTAAACTACACAGATAAACGGACTATCAGCATGAGCTGCGGAACTCTACTGTAGACCCTGACAAAAATGCTCAAACTGTGCCTAGTAATAAGCAGATATTCAAAAACCTAACTACCAAAGCACTCAGGCAAAACTAAATAATTTGCCCCTGATAAGGAACTTGTAATATGTCACAAAATTGGTTTACTTTCTGACGCAAATGAAAATGCGAGAACTGTGGCGATTAGATTTTAAATTTCCACACAGAAACTCAAGAAACTAAACTATTAAAGCACACAGATGTAATAAAATTCCCTCCCAGTTAGGAACTCGTAAATGTCACAAAAGCAGTTTGCTTATCTTATGCTGCATCTGTCACGGTTGGCTACTGCTGCCTGATGATCCGTTTCAGTCAGCAATGACCATCTTCAGACCTACAATATAAAAAATATATACACCTAGTGGGCAGTCTATCTTTCAAAACAATACAGCATTTCATATCACAATATACTCTCATACAAACTGGGAAATGTACAGATAAAATTAGGTAAAGCGTACCTGTTCTACACCATGTCCTAATGTGATAAGTTGTAACAGCATCATCAAAACTTATAAATACACTCAGCAAACCATTGTCACGTAGAACTAAAATATGGTGTAAAATTGGCCACATCGTCCACACAGTCATTTTACAACTGGCATTACTGTACTAAACCTACTGAAGTACAGTAGCTACCAGAAATCTGTTTGTCTACATGCCTCATAGATTATACATCTAAGGCCACAGTAGCGGTGTCTGTGAGGCATGTAGGCAAACAGATTTCTGGTAGCTACCGCACTTCAGTAGGTTTTGTACAGTAACGCCAGTTGCAAATTGACTCTGTGGATGATGTAGTTTATTTTACACCATATTTTAGTTCTACGTGATGATGCTTTGCTGAGTGTATTTATATGTTCTGATGATGCCATTATGTCTTTAACACATTAGCACGTGGTGTAGAACAGGAATGCCTTATGTTATTTTATCTGTACATTTCCCCGTTTGTATGAGAGTATATTGTGATATGAAATGCTGTATTGTTTTGAAAGATAAACTGCCCACTAGGTATATATATTTTTTATATTGTAGGTCTGAAGATGGTCATTACTGACTGAAACTGATCATCATCAAAGGAATTTATATTGTGATCAAAGACTGGAATAAAACAACATTTGACCATTAAGGTCAATTTGTTGCAGAATCGTAGAACATTCTCTGATCTCAAGAATAATGAAGTATCTTGAATAGAATGACATCCTCATTGCCAACCAGCATGGATTCTGAAAACATCAATCATGCAAAACGCGACTCACACTTTTCTCAAGACATACTGAGAGTGTTGGATCAAGACAGTCAGTTGATGCAGTATTTCAAAAAAGCATTTGACTCAGTACTACACCTAAACTTATTTTCAAAAGCATGACCATATAGGGTATCAAGTGAAATTTGTGACTGGATTGAGGACGTTTTGGTAGGGAGGACACAGATGTTATCTCGGATGCAGAGTCATCATTAGATGTAGAAGCGACTTCAGGTGTGCTGTGTCCCTGGCAAGTGTGTTGGAACCCTTGCTGTTCATGCTTATATTGGAGACCTTGCAGACAACCTCAGACTTTATGCAGATAATGCAATTATCTGTAATGAAGTACTGTCAGAAAGAATCTGCATATATATTTAGTCAGATTTTGATAAGATTTCAACGTAGTGCAAAGATTGGTAACTTGCTTTAAATATTCAAAACTCTAAAATTGTGCACTTCACAAAATAAAATCATGTTGTACCCTATGACTATAATATCAATGAGTCACAGTTGGAATCGGAATGCTCATACAAATACCTGGCTGTAACATTTTGTCAGGATATGAAACAGAATGATCACATACTCTCAGTTGTGGGTAAAGGAGGTGGTAGACTTTGATTTATTGGTAGAATATTGGGTAATAGCAAACAGTCTGCATAGGAGGTTGCTTCTCAACCACTCATGCAACTGGTTCTACAATATTGCAAAATCTATTAACAAAGTTTCAAACACAGGTTTTACATGATGATTCTGGCAATGTACTACAACCACCTACATATCACTCACATAGGGATCATGAGGATATACACTCCTGGAAATGGAAAAAAGAACACATTGACACCGGTGTGTCAGACCCACCATACTTGCTCCAGACACTGCGAGAGGGCTGTACAAGCAATGATCACACGCACGGCACAGCGGACACACCAGGAACCGCGGTGTTGGTCGTCGAATGGCGCTAGCTGCGCAGCATTTGTGCACCGCCGCCGTCAGTGTCAGCCAGTTTGCCGTGGCATACGGAGCTCCATCGCAGTCTTTAACACTGGTAGCATGCCGCGACAGCGTGGACGTGAACCGTATGTGCAGTTGACGGACTTTGAGCGAGGGCGTATAGTGGGAATGCGGGAGGCCGGGTGGACGTACCGCCGAATTGCTCAACACGTGGGGAGTGAGGTCTCCACAGTACATCGATGTTGTCGCCACTGGTCGGCGGAAGGTGCACATGCCCGTCGACCTGGGACCGGACCGCAGCGACGCATGGATGCACGCCAAGACCGTAGGATCCTACGCAGTGCCGTAGGGGACCGCACCGCCACTTCCCAGCAAATTAGGGACTCTGTTGCTCCTGGGGTATCGGCGAGGACCATTCGCAACCGTCTCCATGAAGCTGGGCTACGGTCCCGCACACCGTTAGGCCGTCTTCCGCTCACGTCCCAACATCGTGCAGCCCGTCTCCAGTGGTGTCGCGACAGGCGTGAATGGAGGGACGAATGGAGAGGTGTCGTCTTCAGCGATGAGAGTTGCTTCTGCCTTGGTGGTCGTATGTGTGTTTGGCGCCGTGCAGGTGAGCGCCACAATCAGGACTGCATACGACCGAGGCACACAGGGCCAACACCCGGCATCATGGTGTGGGGAGCGATCTCCTACACTGGCCGTACACTACTGGTGATCGTCGAGGGGACACTGAATAGTGCACGGTACATCCAAACCGTCATCGAACCCATCGTTCTACCATTCCTAGACCGGCAAGGGAACTTGCTGTTCCAACAGGACAATGCACGTCCGCATGTATCCCGTGCCACCCAACGTGCTCTAGAAGGTGTAAGTCAACTATCCTGGCCAGCAAGATCTCTGGATCTGTCCCCCATTGAGCATGTTTGGGACTGGATGAAGCGTCATCTCACACGGTCTGCACGTCCAGCACGAACGCTGGTCCAGCTGAGGCGCCAGGTGGAAATGGCATGGCAAGCCGTTCCACAGGACTACATCCAGCATCTCTACGATCGTCTCCATTGGAGAATAGCAGCCTGCATTGCTGCGAAAGGTGGATATACACTGTACTAGTGCCGACATTGTGCATGCTCTGTTGCCTGTGTCTATGTGCCTGTGGTTCTGTCAGTGTGATCATGTGATGTATCTGACCCCAGGAATGTGTCAATAAAGTTTCCCCTTCCTGGGACAATGAATTCACGGTGTTCTTATTTCAATTTCCAGGAGTGTAATTAGAATAATTACTGCATGCATAGAGCCATTCAAACAATCATTCTTCCCGCACTCTATACGTGAATGGAACAGGAAGAAATCCTAATTTGTAGTTTGTAGCAATTTTAAGTTTGTAGCAAGCAAGTTTGAAGTAATTTTTAGTACACCACACCATCGCTGTTCTACCAGATGTGTAACCATTATCTTTTGTGGATGCATGCAGGTCTTTGTATGGGGAGTTGCTGCTTTGTTTGGGCTCAACCACTCCTTTCTTTTCATTATGCTAGTATAAACACACCATTTATTGTCACCAGTAATGATGCAGAGCAGGAATGCTTTATATTTTTCATGAGCCAATTGATGATGAGCTAGCAGAGATGCACATATGGCCACCCACTGATTTTTGTGATTTTGGCATAGAGCATGCGTTACCCATATGCCCAGTTTTTGAACCTTCTCCACTGGTGCAAATGTCACAGCTCATAAAATTTTGCCAGTTCTTGTGTTCACTAACATGGATAATTGTGGATTAATGTGTTTAGATGAGCTTCTTCAAACCCTGAAGGTCTTACCGAATGTGGAGAGTCATTAATGTCAAAATGATTCTAATTAAAATGAGAAAACCATTATCTTGCTATGCTCTGTCCAATGGCATTACCACCACACTTGGAGCAAATGTTTCTTTCTGCCTACACTGCTGGTGCCCCTATATTGATCTCAACAGAAGAAAATGTCATAAGTGTTCCAATTTCTTCACTTGGCACTCGATATCTTCAAATGACAAAATGGCAAGATGTAAACTCAAATAGCAACACTGAACTTAAATAAAACATGTCAGTCAATAAACAAAACTACAAAAATCAGAATAGCAACATGCAAAACAAAAACACTATGAACTTATGCACCAACCGAATATTAGGGAAATTGAGTGAATCATTGCTAGGCAGGGAAGTACATTTCAAAATAATAAGACATTTGTTTAAGTTGCAGGTGAAATAAAATGAATGAAAACTTAATAAAGCATATGAAGTTCGCATACTGTACAAAAGAATACAGAATACCGGTATGGAAGAAATAGAAAATGAATTAATTATGTGTAGCAGTGTGGAAACATACCACTACATAAAAAATGGAGAAAAGATGGAAGGAGTGCATTATGTGGTTGTGAACTCATTACCTATCCTCATGGGAGGATAATACTTGTATAAAAGTAATTTGGTGAATAAAAAACTGACCAATGAAACAGAAAAGTAAATCTTCCTCCATATGTTAAGTAAATAATGGTGTTCTGATTATATAAATAAATTGCATGAATAAATTTCAGGATGTTGCTATGAAAAAAAGTGTACAATGTGTGTGCTGCTAAGACTCAGAAATGAGTCTCTGTATGATCAAGGGAGTTATTTGGTGTGTTAACCCTCTATCCTCTATCCATGAATAAGGTACCCATTTCTATCTGAAGGGTGTGCTTTTTGAGATACAAGGGCTGGGAAGTTTTGCCCTCTAGAAATTCCTAGAACATTTCAAATCATTATAGAGTATTCAACAGAATCCCAAGACATTCAAGAGTATCCAAGAGCACTTCACAACATTCCAGAATGGCCATGATTATCTGCAATGTTCTGGAATATTCTGGAATAGTCTGGAACTTTTGGGAAGATTCCAGAATGTTTGGCAACATCTCAGAACATCCCAAATCACTCTGAATTATTGTGGAATGTTCTGCAACATTGTGGACCATTTGAAGCCTTTTTAGCATATTCTGGAATTTGCCACTGGTGAGGCTACCCATTAAAAGGAGTATAAAAAGCAAGACCCGTCGCATGCTTCAACATCAGTTTCTTACAAGTGACAAAGGCAGGAACTGGAAAAATAGTACAATGAGTCAATAAAACTAACAGTGAAGTGTGAGTAGTCTAAGTGATAGTGACTCAATACAAATCAAAAATAAAATGTGGAAAGTGAGAGAAGTGTGATTAGTGTATTTATTTATAAAAAGATGTTTACCAACAAACAACAATGAACACCATGAGAAGAGGAGGAACCAAAGAACAATGAAAGGAATGGATTGAAGAATCAATAATTGTTACACAATCTTATAATAAAAGACTGTAAACTCAAGCCAACCAACAATATATCACCCTATGAGAAGCACGGACGAGGACAAGTGAACAGTACAACCTAACAAATGGAGCATTCCACTATGACCCGACAAAAGAACATAATAAACACAAACATGTTATTAGAAAAATGGATAACATCTGCCAAATATTCAATAGAGAATGTTACATGAATGGAAAAATTCAGTTACCACCACTGGAAGCTCCTCTGCAGGAATTTTTACATTAAATGACCAAGAAAATTCCAGAATCAAAACACTTTCTTCGAAATATAAAAGTGTTCATCACCTGCTTTCAAATGACTTTCAGTTTCACTTCAATCAACACTAACAGAGATGAAATCAGCCTCCCCCCCCCCCCCCCCCCATCCAAGGACAAAAATGAAGAAACATAAATTGATCAACAATGCACACATATCAGTGGATTGAGACGAAAAGTAGTCCAAGGTGTACTGGGGATCCTACAACAGTACCATCAACTGATTCACATATTCAGAACAGCACTGGACCAAATGATTTCTGATGACTATAAAGTTATTATCTGAGCCAGAAAAAAACCACCTGGAGAACACAAACATGATTTAAACATCTCAGATGGATGACATCATCATCATAATTATCGACAATGTAAACATACACTGTGACATAACTGTACAATGAAGGAGAGATGGACAGTGATAAACTGTAGACACAACATTCATATGTTGTCCTCCAGTATCCATTAATATTTCTGCAGATAGAGGATGGATATCATTTTAAGGTGAAAAAAATCCAACCTGAAACAGAGATAGAAACAAACAAAAAGTCACTTCCAAGGAGTTCTATTCTTACCACGTAATGATCAGGGAGGGACACTGAAATATACAGTCACATTATCAGCACTTGCTGTTTATTTCAACAATTACTGGCACATATGTATGCAAAAGTAGTAGCAGAAAAGATGACATTAGATTGAATCAGAGGAAACTATGCATGGAAGCATACATTCAACTTGAAGATAAATGATGGAAATAATGACAACATTAGAAGAACAGTAATCTCATCCTCACAATACATAAGAGGTCCGAGACAATATATGAATACACTCAAGATGTCATGACCTATATAAGAAAGTATGGACTACGTAACCTCTTGATAACATTTACCTGCAACTCATCATGGCCAGAAATCAAAGAACAAGAACAACTAAGATACAGACAAGCCCCCTTGCCTCAACATGACATAAGAGCTAGAGTTTCCTTGGGGGGGGGGGGGGGGGGGGGGGGGGAATTGATTTACTGAAGTTATCACAAAATATCACATCTTTGAAACCATCAGATACTGGAGTTGGATGTACAAAACTGAATGGCAAAAGTGAGGATTGCCACACTCACACAATCTCATACGACTATACGACAGCATTCATCCCATGGATATGGACAAAATCATCCAAGTTGATTTTCCCAGTTCATAATAAGATCCGGAACTGTAAAACATAGTTGTGGAAACATGATTCATTGGCCTTGTGGGCCATTAAACTTTAATTTGTCATGTGTGAGTGATGGAAAACGTAGAAAAAAATACCCAAAACCATACTTAGATGACACAAAAATCAGAGTTGATGGCTATCCAAAATACAGAATTAAATCACCCAAAAACGGTGGCTTCTCAGCAAAAATATGAATATGAGGCAGTGATGAACAGGAAAAATATAATCAAAGGGTAGTTCCATATAAAACACCACTTTTCAAAATGTTCTAATCACACATAAACATAGGATGCTGCAATTCAGTGAAACCCATAAAATATGTCTGTAACTATGTGAACAAAGGCAGTGACATGCCAATATTTCAAACAGGCAAAAACAGCAAACAACAAAATAGAAATGATGAGATCCTCATGTATGAAATGGGAACAGACATACTTTTGGTTTTTACATACACATAAATGAACCAACTGTGCAACATCTAGCAGTACATTTAGAGAGTGGACAGAGAGTTTACTTCACAAAAGATACAACCAGAAAAATAGCAAGTGAACCACCTCAGAACACAATGTTAACAGCTTTTTACCATTTGTGCCAAACAGATCCATTCACAAAAACATTACTATTGTCAACATCCCTCCCTATTATATGTGGAACACAAGAAGAAAAGTCTTTCGATGACAAAAAAACAAGGAATTCCAGTAGAAGATCATCCAGAAATCATGAAAACTGACACACTAGGCTGAGTATACACCATACATCCAAACAAAACCAAATGTTTCTATCTCCAGATGTTGCTACAGGAAATACAGTGACCAACAACTTTTAAATATCTTAAGACTGTTGATGGACAGAGAAGTACACCAATACCTAGGACTACTGGAAAACAACAACTACTGGGAGTTAACACTACAAGAAGACCCATTCACAGCCTCAAGTGAACAAATGAGAGACTTATCCACCATAATTCTAACAACATGCAATCCATTGAGTTCAAAACATCTATGGGACTCCTTCAAAGGGGGTATGTACCAACTCTGACAAGCTCGTCCTGAACTGACCATCGAATTCAGTGATGACATCTTCAATGAAACACTCACTTGCTTAGAAGACAAATGTTTAGCAATAAACAACCAGACCTTAGTACAATATGGGATGCAAGTACCATGAAAAAATTCTGACAGTGTGATAGATTTCAAAATTACAAAGGAAAAAATATACAACATTAAAGAACTACTTCAGTACTTTGCTCACAACTAAGAACTCCTCAGTGACAATGAAAAAGAAATTTACAATGTTATCATGGACCTGATTGACAACAGCACTTATGGAATTATTAATTTGGACACACCAGACAGCAGCAGGAAAATGTTTCTAATAAATCTATTGCTGGCAGAAATACATGCTAAACAACATATCATACTTGTACTGGCATCATTCAACATTGCAGCCACACTTGTGGGAGGAGGACAAACTACCCATTCTGCCCTACAACTATCTTTGATATAGCTGAAGAACAATTCCTGGTATGTAAGATCTCCAGAGCATCTGGACGGGGTGAACTTCTAAAGCAAACTAATATTATCTTCTGGGACGAATGTACAATGGCACATAAAAAATCATGCAAAGCCATGGACAGAACATTATAAGACTTGTGAGGAAACTCTGAAGCAATAGGAGGAGCTCTACTCATACTCACAGGAGATTTTTGACAAACACTTCCAGATATCCTCAAGTCAATACCAGTTGATAAGATCAATGCATGCTTTAAAAAATCACATTGCTGGCCACACATACAAATACAGTGACTAACAAAAATAATGAGAGTTGAACTACTGAAAGATGAAACAACAGCACATTTTGCTCAACAACTTCTACAAATAGACAAAGGCACATGTCCTACTGACCAGATGACCAGTCTCAAATTCAACAGTGATTTCTGCAACATAGGCACTGCTGAAAACAAACTCATCAACCAAATTTATCCAAACATTGTTCACAACTATACCAGTCCAGACTGGCTATTTGTAAGTACAATTTTGGCAACTAAAAGTAATATTATTGATGACTAAACTTTAATATTCAAAATAAAATTCCTGGTGAAGAGAGAATCAATCAACACGATGGCAAATGGTGAAGAAAGTGTGAACTTCCCCACAAATTTCACCACAAGTACCAGGAATGGCATTACACTGCCTTCAACTTAAAATTAGATCTCCAATCATACTACTCAGAAATCTCAACTTACCAAAACTACGTAATGGAACAAGAATGACTGTCAGATAGCTATCAAATAACATTGGCGAAGCTGACTGGAAAGTACAAAGGATACACACTATTTATCCCCAGAATACCACTGATCTCTACTGAACTGCCATACCAATTTAAAAGACTGTAATTTTCAATCAAATTATCCTACAGTTTTAAAATTCACAAAGTGCAAGGACAAACATTAAAATATTGTGGCATCAACCTCAAAGACTGCTTCTATCATGCTCAACTATATGTAGCTTGCACTTGAGTAGGGAATTCAACAAATATTGTACATGGGTACCCTGGATTACAAAATGAAAAATGTTGTTTATAAACAACTATTGTAAATAGTCAGAATATGTTTTCAATAACGTTTTTTACCTGTTATATTTTAAAGGTTAACCTTTTATTCCAGCTACCACACAGTCTCATATCAACTCTCTGAGTGAAGCCAGAGACCCCAGCTAGCTATATTTTATATCCTCATCACCATGAATGAAACATGCTAGTCACTATGTTATAAGTTCAGATGTTCCATTGATTGTATAATTAACAATATGAAAACTGGGGCACATGCAACACTACACCCCAGTGCAACACATATTTTTCAGTTACTTGATTTCTTGAGTTTATAACCATTTTTTTGTAAATTTATATCTTAATGAATTTTGTCAGTAATTAATGTTATGACAGTGTAATACATTTTGGTAGGATAATTAAGAATTATTTGTGTCAAATTACTGTAATGAACATGCAGGCTTTGTCAAGAAGTTTCTATTGTATGTACCATACAGAATATCTTTTGTGCAACAATAAAATCACTGACACTAGAGCATGCAGTCATAGAGATGAAGGTAGAGAAGTCGTTGTGAAGCATCTTCGGTGTGGAACAGACTTATGTGTTGGTGTGCTAATGGTAGAGTTTTTTGCATCTAAAAAGTTGTGGTAAAATATGCAGCCATGCAAATTATAAATGGGCAAGCAAGTACGTGGGCATGGCATATGGTCACAAGAAGATTTTAGCAGTAATGAAGAATAGTCTGTGGTCCAAATTTATTCATGCTGTCCACTAATCAAGACAAGTCTGTTGCCAATAACGGATCTCATAAAAGCACTACTTTGCACCACAACCAATGCATCACAAAGTAAGATCCAGCCAGTAATTTGTAGCAGTGTAATAGATATCACAGCATCTTAGCAACTTTTTGAAATATTACAGTGTCTTTAGTCAAAGGACAAACTTATGAAGAGAACTGACAATATTAAGAAAAAGATAATTGCTGTTCACCATATATCAGAGATGCTGAATCACATATAGGCACTACAGAAAGACCTTCAAACAAGTAAGCTTCTGGTGAAAAAAGGTCATCATCAGAATTACTCAATACACATGCACACACTCACAAAGACACAACACATTGACACATGACCACAGTCCCTGGTTGCCAAGGCTAGGCTTCTAAGCAAGCTGAGTTGTGAGGATAAGGGGGAGGCTGGGGTGGGGAGGGGGAGGGATAATGGGATAGGAGTTGGGAGAGAGCAGGGTAGCTAGGTGCAGTTGGAAGGTTAGATGGAGAAAGGGCAGGGGAAAGGAGGTGGTAGGGGGAGGGGGGTAGGAAGGACAATGACAATGGTTGAGGTCATGAGGGTTACAGGAATGTAGAACATATTCCAAGGAGATTTCCCACCTGCACAATTCAGATAAATCTGATGTTACAGGAGAGCGTCCAGTCAGTTGGCAGACTCTGTGAAGCAGTCACTGAAATGAAGAACATCATGTTGGGCAGCGTGCTCAGCAAGTGGGTGGTCCAGCAGTTTCTTAGTCACAGTTTGTCTATGGCCAGTCATGCAGACAGAGCGCTTGTTTATTGCCAAGATGAGACAGTAGGCAGCAGAGTGGTTGCAACTGATCTTGTAGATCACATTACCAGTTTCACAGGTTGCCCTTCCTTTGATGGGAGAGGTGAAGCCTGTTAGCAGACTAAAGTAGGTGGTGGGAGGATGTATGGGACAGGGGACATTCATTATTTCAGGGAACAATGAGAGATAGTCAAAACCCTGGTGGAGAATATGATTCTTCAGCTGCCCAGTCCAGGGTGGTACTGAATCGAGTCATGAAGGAAATGCTTCTCTGTAGCTGGACAGTGGGACATTGAAAAGTTGTGGGTGACTGGAGAGATATGGCACAGAAGATCTGTTTTTGTTCAAGGTTGGAGAGGGGGGGGGGGATGGGAAGGGGGGTAATTATGGTCTTCAAAGGCCTTAGTGAGATCCCTAATGTATGTCAAGAGGCACTCCTCATCACTACAAATGTGATGGCCATGGGTGGCTAGGCTGTACGGAAGGGACCTCTTGGTATGGACTGGGTGGCACCTGTCGAAGTGGAGTTATTGCTGGTGGTTGTTAGGTTTGATAAGGATGGAGTTACTAATGTAGCCATCTTTCTCCCAGTCCCTACAGTGGAAACACTTTTTCACCACCTCCTGTAAACTTTCCAGAGTTTTAACCTCAAACCTTGTCTCACTATCATTCCCCAAATCCCTCAACTTGCAGACTGACCTTACATCAGCTAAAAGAACCACAATTCACTCGCTAAAAGCTGATCTCAACCTTTTAAGCCTACCTGCTGACAAAGCCTCCACCACTATTGTTTTGAACCATGTGGATTGCCTTGCAGAAGGATTCCATCAGCTGCCAGATTTGTCCACCTACAAATCCTATCACAGTGACCCCAGTCCAGAAATCAAGCAGCACGTCCAGTCTCTCTTGATACCCTTAGGCTCATACCAGAACTTCTTCTCATAGCCCATCTCTCTCCCCACCTCTATCACTCCCAGCACTCCTCTCTTCTACATGCTTCCTAAAGTTGATAAACCCAGTCACCCAGAATGCCCCATTGTGGCTTCTCTCCTTCTTCCAGTCCCTACAGTGGAAACACTTTTTTGCCACCAACCTGACCAATCAGACTCAACCAAAGACTAATATTGAATCTTGCCTAACTCAGTTCACTCCTCTATCCAGCTGTGATCCATCCCCACTGCCTCCAAACCACCCCTGTTAACTTTCCTGAATTTCTTAACCTAGAACCATGCCTCACCAAATCCCTCAAAGTGCAAACTAACCTTACAAATGCAGAAAGAACTGCAGTCCACCATCTAAAAACTGATCTCGACATTATAATCCTACCTGTGGACAAAGGCTCCACCACTGTTATTCTGAACCACAAGGGTTACCTGGCAGAAGGGCTCTGCCAGGTGTCAGGTACTTCCACCTACAAACCTTACCATAGTGACCCCATTCCAGTAATCCAGCAGGATCTCAGGTCACTACTCAAATCATTGAGCCCATCCCATAACCTTCCCCGGAGTCCATCTCTACTCACCCCTGCCACTCCCCACACTCCTACCTTCCACATGCTTCCTAAAGTCCATAAACCCAACCACACAGGACGACCTATTGTGGCCGGTTACTGTGCCCCCACTGAGAGAACCTATGCTCTCATTGACCAACACCTTCAACCTATTACCTGGAACCTATCCTCCTATATAAAAGAAACCAACCATTTCCTCCACCGACTCTTCACAATTCCTGTCCCTTTGCATGCAGTACCCTGCTGGTCACTATTGATGCCACCTCCCTGTACGCTAACATTCCTAATGCCCATAGCCTTACTGCTATTGAAAATTACCTTTCCAGTCACCATATGGATTCCAAACCAACAATCACCTTCCTAGATGCCATGACCAACTATAACCTCACCCACAGTTATTTCTCCTTTGAAGGAATTACCTACAAACAAATCTGAGGTATGGCTATGGGCACCTGCATGGCACCATCCTATGACAGCCTATTCATGGGCTATCTAGAGGAATCCTTCCTAAAAACCCAGAATCCTAAACCCCTCACCTGGTTCAGAATCATTGAAGACATATTTTCTATCTGGATTGAAGGTGAGGACAGCCTATCCACATTCCTCCATAACCTCAACAACTTGTCCCCCATTTGCTTCACCTGGTCTTACTCAACCCAACAAGTCACCTTCCTAGATGTTGACCTCCACCTTAGAGATGGCTACATCAGTGCCTCCATCCATATCAAACCTACCAACCACCAGCAATACCTCCACCCATTCCAATGCAAGAAGTCCCTTCCGTACAGCCTAGCCATCCATCGTCATCGCATCTACAGTGACGAGCAGTCCCTCTCAAAATATACAGAGGGTCTCGCTGAAGCCTTCACTGACCGTAATTCTCCTCCCATCCTTCTACAAAAACAAATCTCCTTTGCCTAACTTTACAATCTCCCACCACCTCCCAAAGTCCCACAGTCCAGCCACAGAGGAGAATTCCTCTTGTAACTCAGTACCATCTTGGGCTGGAGCAACTGATTACACTCTCTGCCATGGTTTCGATTAGCTGTTATCATGACTTGAAATGAGAAATGTCCTGCCCACTATCCTTCCCACCCCTCCTACAGTGGTGTTCTGCCATCCACGGAACCGATACAATATACTCTTCCATCTTTACACAACCCCTGATCCCAATCCCTTATCTCATTGCTCATACCCCTGTAATAGACCTAGATGCAAGACCTGTCCCATAAACCCTCCTACCACCACCTAATCCAGTCCGGTCACTAACATCACCTATCACATCAAAGGCAGGGCTACCTGTGAAACCAGTCGTGATCTACAAGCTAAGCTGCAACCACTGTGCTCCATTCTATGTAGGCATGAAACCAACAAGCTGTCTGTTCACATGAATGGCCACTGACAAACTGTGGCCAAAAAAGAAGTGGACCACCCTGTTGCTGAATACACTGCCAAACATGATATCCCTCATCTCAATGACTGCTTCACAGTCTGTTCCACACAGATCCTTCTCACCAACATCATCTTTTCTGAATTGTGCAGATGGGAACTTTCCCTGCAATACATCCTATGTTCCCATAACCCTCCTGGCTTCAACCTTTGTTAGTCACTGTCCTCCCCCATCCAGCCCCCTCCCTGTTCCCATTCCAGCATTACACAGCTATCATTTCACCACCGTGCCCAGTCTTAATTTCTTTTTATTTCTCTCATTTCTGCTATTTACCCTCACCCCCCACCCCACCTGTTCTCTGTCTAAATTGCACCTTTTCACTGTCCGCCACCTCCACCGTACTATTCTTCCTCCTCCCTGCCTCAGCCTCCTCCTTACCCTCATCCAGTCACCACTCCCATCATGCAGTGGTGCTGCTGCTGCAGTGTGGTTTCAGTTGTCTGAGACTGCAGACATGTGTGCAGGTTGCGTTTGCATGAGTGTATGTGTGTCTGTTACTGACAAAGGCCTTAATGGCCGAAAGCTATAATTGTGTGACTCTTTTTGCTGTGGCTATCACACTCAGCATCTCCATTATAGGGTGAGTAGCAACTTTTCTTGTATCATATTGTGACATTCCATCAGGGATTTTCCATTGTTTGATTGTATTTGTCTTGAGGTACACTAACTCATGGCACACACATTTCCTGGAATATATTCATTGAGCATTTGAGAATGTAAACACTTAGGAACTCCCAACAACTTTACACATAATTTCAAATATGGCAAAACTTATTTTTGTGACACCTTCCACAAAATAATGAAAGAAGGAACATTTATTTTCTACTATGTTTTTGCTGTATTTACTGTTACAGACTGGGACATTACATAATGAACAGATCAACACAAAATATTTTGGAGATCACAGTACTATTACACTATGTTACATATGTGTTTCGCTTTTAATTGTATTGTCCTACACTGGCCACATTTATGAAAGTTGGTGAGCTTGTGATTAAATTAGGTACTTAGTACACAAATTTAATTAACTTATGCAATGTTGCACTGTAAATTCAAATTACTTTAAGCCAAATGTAGATACACACTGAGGTTATTATTTCTGAGATATAATACAAAAAAGCAGTAGTAATAATGACAGTACTCAGTTATAGTATAATTACAAAGTGGTTAAAGAATGCAATTAGTCAATTGTTTACAGTACATATTTCATGAAATTTTGATGTGAAAACCAATTTATTTCAATAAACTAGTCATTTTAAAATTGTTAGTAAACTCCATTAAAGCATAATCTGTAGTCTGAACCAAGAAAACTAGTGAATTTAATTAGTTAGTTTAATTATGTATTACTTTAACAATACTGAAAATAACTGTTGACATTGTCATCAAGTATAAAAGTAACTGTGGTGCTAGCCATGTTGTATTACACCAATTCAGTTTCAGTCAATGTCTGTCTCTGATAGTTAGATACAGTCTTGAATCAGTGCTGTGAGTGATAAATCCATGTTACTTTCGCCTTTGATGTGTCACAATGATTTTATTTTAAAAGCTATTTTTGGATTCGACTAGGTTATTTGTTGGTGAACACATCACAAAGTGCCTGCTAAGGTAAAATAACCCCTCACAACTTTTTAAATGGAGGAGTTTTATTAGAACTGAGTTACACATCAAACATCTGTCTTGCAGTCAACAAGTTAAGTAACCCGAATGTAGGCAGAAAAGCTGGTTACATTTTATGTTCAAGCAGTCAAATTCCAGCTTCAAGCACAATATTTTAATTTATTACTTCTTTATTACTAACTCTATTTATTGGATACATTTCACAGACAGTATCCGCATATAACACTGAATCTACCTGTGACACATAGATCACATGGGGGCATTGTGCCACAGTCAGGCACAATGAAAAAGAATGTTTTTGTAGTGCCTGTCTGTGAAATACTGCATTCTCTGTGTGGTTAGAAGTATTCTATTCTTTCCATTATGTTTTTATTCCATCCTAGACTTTCCACTGACTGGCACAGTTCAGGAGATACAGCATCATAAAAATTGTGATGTGTAAAAAACTAGCTTTACTTAAATGGAGTTATTTGATTAAAGAATCGAAGTGGAGGGTGGGGGTTACTGTTAGCATATGTAAGTCTCAGAAGTTTCCAGAAACTGCAAATAAATAACTGTAGGATTTGCGAATCAAACCTTTGACCTTACATTGCCAGTCAATGACTACTACCATTACACCACAGCAGAAGATGTACAGCACGTGACATGTATAGTTTATGTACCTGAAACCACATGGTATAACAACTCATTACCTCGTTGTAATATGTTGTGGCCCACTCTAATGATCTGCACAGTAACTAATGTCGAATGAATTGTTTTATATGCATCAGCAACACTGGAAGTGGATAACACTTCTCAATGGGAGCGAGACACTACTCCTCCCTTTATTTGTAATTCTCTCTTCCAAGTTTTATGTTTTATTTTACATCTTCTGATGTAGGAAATTAATAGCTTAAACATTAATATTATAAATTTAGAAAAGTGTGAGATCATTTGATCAAAGACAGACACTAAAATTATGTGAGCATAATTTCTTTCATACGGAGTTTACATACCACAATTAGCTTTTTTGTAAGGAAACTGAATATGCTTATATAGCCATTGACGTGTCCACAGTAAAAGAGATCTTCCTTTAGGTTTAGGTCCATACATGTAACTGGGTGCTCAATGAATGTGGTAGTTAAGCAATCACCTTCCAATCTTCTGAAAACTGGAAATTAAAGAAATAGGCCAATTAAAAACAAAAATAACATATAAAACTCTATCTGTATTAGTGCTGTTGCGCATATATGGTTTAAAATTTCATTTTCTGATAAATACACAATAATATCATCTCACTAAAATATGTTGTTGTTTTAGTCTTCAGTGTGGAGACTGGTTTGATGCAGTCCCCCCCTGTTAGTCTACCCTGCAAAAGACTCCTCATCTCTGAACATTTACTGCAACCTACATACATTTGAACCTGCAAGCTGCATATATGACTACGTGTCCCTTTACAGTTTTTACCTCCACGCTTCCCTTCATCCCCAGACTGACGATTCCTTAATGCCTCAGGAAGTATCACACCAACCGATTCCTCCGTTTAGTCAAGTTGTGCCACAAATTTCTTTTTTTTGTGAATTTGATTCAGTGCTTTTGCATCAGTTATTCAGTCTACCCATCTAATCTTCAGCATTTCTCTATAGCACCACATTTCGTTCTGTATCTGTCTGAACTGCTTGTCACCACAATTCAATTCTGTAAGAGGTTGAACACCAGACAAATACCTTCGGAAAATATCTACTAACATTTAAATTGGTATTACATTGGGGTGGTGAAATTAATCAAAAACTAAAGACAACTGCTGAATAAGAACAGTGTGTGACACATTTTCTGTTGTTCTTTGTTTTCTCTCTTTTTTCCCTTCCATATGGTAAATGTATTGCACTGTCCTCATTGTTCATGTGTTCTATGTACTTTTGCAAGAATACAAAAATAAATTGCTTTATTTCACCTGTTTCAGTTAGACTGTTTTTACTGTGAATATTGTTCTCACGTGTGGTGACCTAACAAAACTCCAATCTCCACCCTCAAATTTCTACAACCAAGGGAAATTCACTGGAAATATCAGGTTTAGTGCAGCCTGTGAACATTTCAATGGTCCATTGCATTGTATCATATGCACTGTGTTGCAAACGCACGATTCCATTGTACGTGTCTTAACAATCAGACTCGGGGTTCAAAATGCCGGAACTTTTGTTTGTCACTTACGGTACATGCAGCGACAATATAGAAATATTGAGGATCGTATGCTCCTACATGTTTTTAAATTACAGAACCTATGCATAGAACACATTGTGAAAAGTGGAACTATTGGCAACAAATTACCCTCTGAATTTTGGCATCATCTTTGAACATCAACTATAAAAGGTGAAATTTCTATAGTAATCGTGTGCCAAGGGCCATTTGCTGTTAAAATTGCTCTGATTTCAAATAAAAGTGGCAACATGTCTTTGGAGTTGCATGTTGCTCATCAAATGGGTAGCATTCTACAAAACGTGAAAATGGGTGCTGTGCTGCGCCCCAAACCAGCAGCGGCACCACGCTGATCATCTCACCCGACACTACAAGAAGGCAGTGGCAGCTCCTGCTGGCAGAACACATCTGACAAGATACAGGCACTCTCCAGCAGCAAATGAAGGAAAATCATCCCACAGCACTAACTCACAATAGCCAGAGGAGCAGTGACTGCCAGGATTCATGCAGCTGTACGAACAAGTAGCTGCAGATTTGATGTTGGTGCCATTTACACTTCTGACAGCAGGTGAGAAAGTGTACCTCTCCTTGTGGTCACCCAAATGACAACAGTGTCCAGGCTTACACATGATGGGCTGCCCTGAGAAGGTGTGTTTGTTGACAGAAGAATTATTCACAGTCCATTGATAGTTACCAAAGCCTTCATCACTACTCAAAACCAACTGATGGTCATTGCCAAGTAATTGAGGGATCTGACTTCATGCCCAGCACTGGCATTGTGAACATACGTGAAGCACCTGCATGACACAACAAGGCAGGCACATTTTGATCCACATACCTTGTTAACTCGTGATCAGAAGAGAGGGTATTCCCAGAGGATCAGGATAAACAAACTTTAGGTAACACTTGGTTTACAGCTGCTAATAACTCCAAAATTCTATGTTTGGTAAATAAATTCAGGTTGTGGATTTAGGCATTAAGAAACCATTACAGTGGACTTCTGTGTCAGTTCATCTCAAGGGACCCACTATAGGCACCAATTTATTGCACCATTATAACACGAACAGATCCTTGTACCACACATGAGCTACAAACACCTGGCAAGCTACAAACACCTGGCAAGCTACAAACACCTAAGAACAGCGTTTCAATAAGATGGCTATTCTGACATGTAGATATGTTGTGCATTCCAGTATAAGCTAGTGCAAAGCAGGGATGTTAATGAAGATGTGGAGGTACCAATTGGAAAAGGATTCTTGCAGTATTTTGGCAGTGTGTCTTCAAGAATAGAAAGAATCCTCAAGAGACGTGACATCAAATGTGTTTTCTGACCACCAGCAAAAGGGAGGAATTTTTTGTGTTCAGTCAAAGACAATCCTGGCTGTAGGAAATGTGGTGTATCTAAGATCTTATGACAAGGTGGGAAATCTTATACTGGGCAGACATGCCAAACTGCACAAGATCATTGTGTTGAACACCACTGTAATACACACTTGGAGCAACCTGATAAATCAGCAGTATTGGAGCATTCCCTGGATACAGCACATCATATATTTTATGAGAAGACTAAAATTGTATCCTCAGTGTCATCTTTATGGCACTGTGTTCTCAAGGAGACCACAAATATCCATATGGCGGACAATCTTATCAACAGGGATGCAGGTTTTTAATTAAGTGCCACCTGGAATCCAGCACTGGCTGTCATTAAGAGAGAGAGAGAGAGAGAGAGAGAAAAAATGAGAAACCAGAATTTCCAATTCAGGAGTCAACACAGCACACTGCCAAGATTCAATTTAACATTTAACCACAGGAGTATTTGGCAGCACAGTCACTGCTCACAGTGAACATGGGGAAAGCCTTTCTGTGGCTCCTGGGAGGGGGCACTAAGAGGAGCACTTCCCCGGGCATCTTCCTGTGCAACTGTATAGCCTGCTCCTGGCCTGATAAAGTTCAATGCCATCACACAATTATCATCTGTCACATCTTGCCACAGTGACAACAGCAACTACCAGCACCTGAATAAGTCAAACTGTTGTATCAGTCACTTTTATTGGGATGTGGACAATATGAACCGATGATAAACCAGAGAAGTGTATTATTAATGGACATCTTAATGAAATAAACACCTCTCATGCACTGCATTACCCACGCCATGTGTTATGGCGCAACAGAGTGATGTCCCCGGCACTTTAGTAGCAGATGTCACAATTATCTATGTGTATTCCGGTGGCTCCAGTTCTCAGAACCTCAACTAAATGCCAGAGGATATTCATATTATGGAGTGTGATTACTGTGATTTAAAAGAGAAGTTATGATCCCTAATGGAAGAAAAAAAAGAAACCTTTAAACAGAGAATAAAGTGTTAAGTTCCAAAATATGTGCCAAATCTAGGGAGCCCGTTCGTGGAAAATTATGAAGAATGCAAAAATATTTTTCCCCTCTTTTGCTTCTGTCAACTGGCTGAATGACTCATGGCCTGACTGTCACTGAGCAGCCTCCACCTATTTCTGATATCGCACACATTGCCATACACCACATTCGTGCTACTACTGCTCCAAGCCTTGCAGACTAGTGCCAGACAAGTATCCAGCGACAGACAAGTATTATGGTTATATGTTGCAAAAAGAAAGATGGCTCATGGAGAAAATATGGAGATTATGCCAGATTAAATGCATGCACTATTCCAGACTGTTACCCAGTACCTAACATCTGATACCTCACTAGTGTGGTAGCAGATGTGTCAGTGCTCGTGGTAACTGATTTCAAGAAAGCATACAGCCAATAGAAACAGAAGAAATAGTAAACAGTGTGTAGTGATTCCAGAACCACTCGTCCTTCTACCATCTAGAACACACAATATTTCAAAAATAAGTGTGAGAGAATGTACATATTGCGCGACACACGTTTGTGTGTGCAGGCTGGAAAGGAATCACGAGCACAAGATAGGAGTGGCGGAAGTGTTTGCCGCTTGCGCCGCGGAAGACTTATTGGAAGAGCAAGAAGTAACCGTGTAGTATTCCTTGCTCTTTTAGTGTCTGTAATTATTGTTAAAGAAAACTGAACAACTAATTATAGACATATAACTGTACTTCATGTGTTGCACTCGGAGAAGTCAAGACACGTGTTCATATTTTCATATGTCTCAATGTACTTAATTATTTCTAAATCTTAAGATATGAGTGAGATGATGAAGATATTTATACATCCAAGAGGAGAATTTTGTTCTGCATAGCAGTACTAGTACATCGTTGACACTAAAGTTCCTATATGTGATCAATAGATTACAGAAATAAGAAGATGCCATTTTCTGTCATCCCACAGCATTAGAACATGGCGAACAGGGAAAAGGGAGCAGAAGATACGATGTGTTGCCATAGCAACCAGATATAACAAGACAAGAGAACTGTTTCTTGGAATTGGATTTGGTCTAAAAGTTCAAATGGTAAAAAGTAATAAATGCAATAAAAGAGAAGATATAAGAAAGATATTGTGGTAAAAGAAAAGGGAGAAGATTCTGAAGTATTAGAATAAGAAGAAATACAACGAGAATAATTCATTGAAGAAGATCTGGTGTGGGGAGTAAGCGGCTCTCACCAACATCGCAGGGACACAAATGTGGAAACCAGCCTAAGTCCGACAATGTCAGCACTAGTCGCCACCAATGCAGCTAGAATTCTACACCAGGTGAGTGTGAAATAAAAACTTTATTACACTAGTAAGAAGTGTTACAAAATACTCTGGGGTGCACTTTTACTGTGTAATTGGTATAATTATAATTAGTATTAAATGCTCACAAGAGCTAAAGTCTATATAAGCATGGACAGTATACAACAAGTTGGAGAGAAGTCAGATCCAGCCATGGCTATGAGAATTATTAAAGAATGCCTGACTGGTCTGAGTTAGTAAATCTGATCAAAACTTTAAATGCTAAATTAGACACTCACTTCAAAGCCCAGAGTGAAGCTTTAAGTGCTCATTTCAATGCTCAGAGTGCAGCTTTAGATGCAAATTAAATAAAGGACTAGATTTAATAAATTCTAAATTAAAGGCTCAGAATGAAACTCTACATATTCAAACGTTGAGTATAGGTTCACTAAATGTCAAAGTAGATGCTCAAACCAAAGAATCTAGTAATCTATGTGAAGGCATGGGTGCTTTAAAAACTGAATTCAATGCCAAATGTAACAATGTAGAATCAGAACCTATTGAAAACTTAGAATCTTTGGAAGACGTGTACAATAGTGAATACAATAATGTAAGACAGGGAATGAATGAAACAGAGTGTAGACCAGCATAAGGAAATAATACTGATTATTCAATCACAAATTACAGGTGTCAGTACTTGAGTGGATAATGTCAATAAATGCTTCAGAGAGAATATATTTTTGCTAGTATCTTGGCTTTGTTATTATAAATGTATGTAGTTTTGAGGAACCATTTGAACAAATTGTAGATCGAAAAGTTACCGAGAGTATAACCTCCGGAAACGTTTTGACTACTGCTTCTTCCAAACTTAATGATACTAGCAAGGCCATAGATGACATGTGGAAAGAATTCAAGCTTATCCCAAAAAAGTAGAAAATAGAATAACTTTACTTAATGTTGTGTTTCCAAGTAAAGTTGTTGTGGGGAGGCTTTCACACAAAATTTAATGAGAAGTATTGGTTCATAAGTAATCAAGTGAAGTTAATGTCAGATACATGGGATCCAGGCGGAGTCACATTTGTCCCCCAGGGACAATAACGTTCTGTGTTAACGGGCAGAGTGACGACCGTAAGATCCCTAGTTTTTCTGGTGTTTCTTCAAACTTAGTTTTCCTGCACCGAATTGAAGAGGTTCAATTCTTCAACTATTCTGTAATCTGTTCTTGAATTCTTAAACTATCCTATAATGTTAGTAATTAGGAAACCTGATATGACTTAAGGATTAGGACCAATTTAAGAGAATCACAGATGAACAGTGATGTCTAGACATGAAATGAAACAAATAAAATATTATTTGAGTGAAACGTATAAAATGATGGTACTATTTAAATCTAGTGATGTCTAGAAAACATCAACTGAACAGAGTATTTTATGTGTGTATAAAGTAAAGTGATTAACTAAACAACTATTTGATTGTAGTGTATAATTTCCTATTTTTAAAAACATTTTATACCTTTTATGAGATGTGATGTAAAGGGGAGGGTTTTATTGGTTTTGGAAGGGATGGGTATTATAGATTAAAGAATGATTTACACTAACTAATAAATTGTGGCTAACAAAGAACACACACCACACCTTCCAGACAACCCTCACAGACAAGTGTGACTGATTCTTCACCATTTGACATTCCATAGAAGTTGCTAAGATTTTCTTCGGGGACATCAAAGGCAAAAGTGAGAATGTCCGTTCTGTAGCAGATGTTTAACATCATACCTCCTCCAGCTTCTCCCTCAAGTACCAGTGAAGTAGGGATCCTGGGGAAGGGTGGTGGAAGGGTTTCCTGTCTTTGGGGCTATCTTCTTTCTCTTCTACAATATTATCAACTATTTCTATTTTTTCCTTCTCTTTTGAGGGCCTGCCTAATTTTTCCCTCTTTCCATATTCATCTACTTCTATCACAGAAGTCCTTCTCATTTTCTATGGTTTCCAATAACCTATAACTTATTTTATATAAGTAGGCCAAAGAATCAGGCTACACAAACACACATCATCATACACACAAAGATGCACGAGTACGCAAACAATGAAACTACTAACTAGAAACCTGTTGAGATGTTGAGAGGTATGAACCATTAAGTGTTGCAGAGGGAAGGTATGCGTACATCAGGAAATATGCACACATTGTTGTTTATTGTCGTGGTTCTAGATCACATGTATATATATGAAAATATATATATATACATATGAGAACTATGATGATTTCATATCACATATATACATAAGTATAGAAAAATATAATAGAGGGAAACATTCCACGTGGGAAAAATATATCTAACAACACAGATGATGTGACTTACCGAACGAAAGTGCTGGCAGGTCGATAGACACACAAACAAACACAAACATACACATGAAATTCAAGCTTTTGCAACAAACTGTTGCCTCATCAGGAAAGAGGGAAGGAGAGGGAAAGACGAAAGGATGTGGGTTTTAAGGGAGAGGGTAAGGAGTCATTCCAATCCTGGGAGCGGAAAGACTTACCTTAGGGGGAAAGAAGGGGTATACAATCGCACACACACACATAAGTCACATCATCTGTGTTTTTAGATATATAAGTATAGAAAAACTATGATAATTTTACAATGAGTATACATAAGAAGGAGGCATGAGTAATGAAGGAGAATGTAAGCCAGTTTGGAGTTAATTATGATGCTTTATTAAGTAAAGTGATGGTAGCAAATACTCTGATGGATTGATGAGTTATAGAGTAGTGGGACATTAGATGTAGATGTAGTATCTACTGTGAATTGAATAATATGGGTAAACATAGTATCTACTAAAGATTACAGAAGTTGAAAAGTAGAGGAGGACTATAGTGTGAAGTGTGAAATAGGTTTTTATTTTTTCCAGGAAATATTTATTTATAGTGTACATAAAGATGTATACAAGGGCAATGAACCATGAGGCCTACTTGGGTAGTATAAGGGGAAGGGGGGTGGGAGTGTGGGGGTGTGCACTGTGTGTGCGTGTATTAACCAAATTAAGTCCGCCCCGGTAGCTGAGTGGTCAGCGTGACAGACTGTCAAATCATAAGGGCCCGGGATCGATTCCCGGCTGGGTTGGAAATTTTCTCCGCTCAGGGACTGGGTGTTGTGTTGTCCTAATCATCATCATTTCATCCCCATCGACGCGCAGGTCATCGAAGTGGTGTCAAATCGAAAGACCTGCACCAGGCGAACGGTCTACCCGACGGGAGGCCCTAGCCACATGACATTTCCATTTATACCAAATTAATTACAATATTATCAAATTTGATTTTTCTAAATTTTGAAGTGAATGAATTGTCTTTCAGTCTTAATTTACGAATCTTGTAAGTTGTAAGTCAGTAGTAGCATGAACTTACATCGATTTTTGCATTCTCTATGCGGTTGAGATTTGCGCAGTTTAGTTATATGCTTCTTCTCCTGCCATAAGTACTTCTCATTTTTGACGATGAATACAATACTGATTTTTATCGGACTTCCTCTTTAGATGCAGGCAGCTACAATGATATGACGTAAGCATAATGCACAAAATAAAATAAAAACTTTCGTGGTTTTGCACTAATAAGAATCCTCACACTTTATATTTTCATAAAAATTATTATTCAGGTATCACAAATTCTACTACACACTTCTCACAAGAAATTCATCTTCTCCCTACGAGGACTAAAGACAGAGTCTATTAAATAAGTGACCAAAAACTGAATGAAGTTTCCATTATTTGTCATTCACCTTCCAGCGTAGCAAAATACATCTTTTCCGACACTTACAGCAGTCGTGCTAGTGTTTATCATCATTGGTTTTTAACTTTTGTCATAGCTTGTTAGGGCTTTTCCTTATGTACCCACACTGTGCGGCAACATGCAATGGAGGTGCACAGTGTTTTGTGTACACTGATACAGCTTAAATTTAAATTTTACCGTAAGGGGTACAATGACCTTTATTTGTCGGCGTATTTTTCTTTGTGTATTGGATTGGAAATGTGAGCTTATCTTGCTTACACATTATCTTACAGGAAATACATAACTAACATATGGAATGATAATTCATTAAGTATTTACATCAAAGTGCTGTAAGAGTGGCCACTTGTCCTTTTTGGAAACAGTGCCAGTCTCTATGCGCATGCACAGAAAATATATTTGTTGGCTGTGCAAGAGCTGTTAATGCTCCATGAATTATTGTGTTAGATCGTTCATGCTTCCACTCATGCTTTTAATGTCATTTTCACACTGAGTGTCATTATTATCCATCTGAATAATTTGCTGTGGCGTTGTTTCCCATTGTTATTGCAATGCACGTGCATTTACTCTTCAAGAACTGAAGCTATGGCAGATAATTCACCCTCTGTCATATCCACATTTTTAGTGGAGTGAATACTGCACATCAACACCCAATGTCAAGATAAGTGATACTTGCACAGTTGTAGTTTGCTGATTAACATATCAGAGATTGTGTAGCATAACATTACCAAAGTTGTTTTTTTGCACTATTGCACACATGTTTGGATACCACTATATATTTTGTTGTTCACTTTGTTGTAGGAATCATTTTAGTCTTCTAGGTTTTGTTAGTTTTTAAAGTTCATCTTTTCCAGATGGCTTGATATACACTTAAAATTCACATAAACATTTTGACATAACAATGCATATTACAATGGCTTTCCTTAATTTCCCTTCTGAAATGTATTTTAATTAATATGAGAAAGTATACATAATGATTAGCGAGAGTAAAGTTTGAAATTTTTGTGTCACAACATATCGTGCGCCATAGAAGTAGCCAATTAACGCTTGATGACATGTAAATTGTACGTTTAAATTTCCAAAAATAATATATTTCAATTTTCTATTTTCCAAAATTTTAATTTTAATATTCAATCAAAATGGCACAAAAATCAGTTTCCAATAGTGTTGACAATGGCGAAAGCGCAGTGAGCCAAGATGGCATACAATTGCAAGACAGAACATCTGATGTACCAGTGTCATGTCTTCCACACTCAGAAGTATTAAGTAGCTCAGAGATGAACATAACCGAAGCAACAAATGCTAGTGAGCTTTCACAGAGTTCAAACTTTGATGTTACGGCGTATCTCCGTGAGCAGCATTCTGCTCGCACACAAAAACATGGAAAGCAAAGATAACATGATTTTTGATGACACTTTACCATCACCCACCATATGAAATCCAAATGTCAATTTACAAAGAACAGTTGTTAACAACCAAAGTACTTTAGATAGCAACCAAAATGACACACTTGCCACATACTTCAAAAACTCGATAGTATGAACACTAACTACACCAATTTGCATGCAGACATAAAAAATATAAACACCAATTTGCAAACGGACATAAATGCAAAATTTCACAGTTTGTTGCAAAACCTTACCATAGTCACACATGATATAAACAACATAAAACAAGAGCAGAAACAAGTTTTAAAAGATTTCAGGATACAGTCACACAACAGATCGGCGATGTTACAAAGAATTTTCATGAAGATGTGAACATAAAATGTAGAGACATGGAACAACAGCTAAAGCAAGATGTACTTTTTGAAGTAAACAATGACATTACGGAAATAAAATAGAAATTATACACTCTTAATGATTAGAATGATACAGTAGAGCAGCAAATAAAAGTGATTAAAGATACACACATAAACCTGGAAGCTACACAAACACAATTAACTTCCACAGTAAAGAACATCACTACAGCAGTGAACAAACTGCATAAGAATTACAAAAATGTACCAATAGCTATTGATGAACTCACTTCAAAAGTAGCATCACTTGAAATCGAATCAGTCTGTGCCAAAAAGGAAAGAGACGAAACTAGTGAAAATTTATCTGTTGTGATTTCACAAGCTGAAGCAGGTACTTTAGACAAAACCAGTACTGCAGTGGAAAAAGTAGTGAAGGAATGTAGATTAATAAATGATGTAGTTGAAAAAATTATTCAGCAAAAGGAAAATGACATTATCGACAAAGTGAACACCAATTTGCAAGCTACAGAGCACAGGATACTCAACTACTTGGGTGAGTATTTTACACAGGCATAAATTGTACACATAAACAAAGAGCCAGCCACAGCAAACCAAAATAATGTATATACAAAGGTCATTGCAAACCCTACAAACAATGCCGGCAGTAATGACAGACTGCAGAGTGTAAGTTTACATGGCATAACACCAGAACCAGTACCTACGAGAAATGTAAATAATTATGACAGCTATGCAAACACAGCACAAAATGCAAACAGCTTGTCCACTATATTTGCTGTGGAAGGTCTATTAAGACACCATCAATTCCCAATGTTTGCGAGTGAATGTGAGAGGATAAACCCTATTGTATTTATTAGTGCTTTTCGACATGTGTTTCCTAGAAATTGGATGGAAGCACAAAAGATCAGGTTTGTTGTTGTGCACACACCAGACGATATACTTTTGTGGGCAACTGGGGTAGCCGAGTGTTGTACCACGTATTTACAAGTTGAATGGGCATTCTTGACAAATACTGGTCAGAAGCCGGCGAGAGGTTTTTAACCCCACCCCTTTTAATAGCTAATATGGTAGCTTGCGAGGATATTTTGAGAAGTATTTCAATAAAACGCGTTATTGGACAAATCCTATTTCTCATGTTGATGTTATAAAAGTTTTAAAAAGTCATTTGCCATCACACATTCATGAAAAATTATTTACTACACCTGAGCAAGACACAGAATATTTTCTATCCATTTTAGACTCAATTGACCTAATATATGAGGACAGAGTACTAACAAATAGAGTGTCCTACAGCCAGACACCACAACAACATAACTCGAATAGTCAATACAAAAAGCCAGACGCAAACATACAGCAAAGTTGGTACACGCAACCACAAGGATACATTAACCGCTGAAATGGATATGGGAATGGGAATGGTAAGAACAAAAGATTTAAATGAGACTTTCCGTAAAACAGGAACGATTACCATCCACAAGCTAATTTCAATCCCTCCTCTCAAAACTATGCACCACAAGTAAATAAAAACAGTCAGCCACACCAATGGCTGGCGTGCAGCAACTACAGTAACATGCCACACGCTGTACCACAGCCAACCTTTGCTCAACAAAATCACAGTACAGCTACATTTCACAACAGCCATATGTACACAAGAGAAAGTATGTCTCGAGCTGATAATGATACAAACTAGAGAACCAATCACACAGTACAACCACAGTCTAACATTAGACTGTGGTACAACTGACAGAAATTGTTCCATGCACAGAAGTGGATAAGACTACACCACAGGAAAATGTACATCGATCATAGTTGAGCCCCATACTATAGACCATACAAGAGGTGAGGGCAAATAAGATTTTCAGACATGTTTTGTATGATTTTATTTGAAATAATATACATAAAAGACAGTCAGTATTTTATCGCAGATGCACTATCCAGATTACCACAGGGACTAGATGAGTTCAGTGAACTGTCTGATCACGATTCAGATTCCAAACATTATTGATGTGAAGTAATACACAAAAATCAGCCTACAAAAAAAATTTGTAAACAGATGGGAATGATACATCAAGACAATAGGTGGAAAGAGGTAATACAAAATCTTACCCAGAATATAAACCATAAGGTAAGTAAATGGTATCGGTTATACAAAGGTGTTTTGTTTCTCCAGAAGCATGAAAGTTTTAACCATTGGTGTGTATGTCCTTCAGAGGAATATATCGATGAATTTATCAAACACACACATGAAGTATCAGGACACTATGGAGTAACAAAATATACAGACAAGATTTACAAACTTTGTTACTTTCCTAATTCATGACAATGTGTTTCACAAATATTAAGAAAGTGTGCTATTTGCCAAAGAACAAAACAATCCAATGTGTCAAAGTTTACAGAACTACACCCTATACTAACCAAAGCTCCAGTGGAAATGGTTTCTCTGGATACCGCAGAGCTATATCCCAGAGCAAAAAGCGGTGTCAAATACATATGATGTTTTCACAAAATACATCAAATTTTATGCTATCAAAACCACTACAGCCAGTAGCATCATAAGGAGAATTGAAGAGGATTATTTATGAAGAGTAGGAAGACCCAAAGTAATATCAACAGACCAAGGAGCCTATTTCGTAGCAAGAAAATAGAAACAATTCATGAATACACAGGGCATTAAACACATCATGGTAAGTTTTTTCCATTCAGAAGCAAGTCCCATGGAGAGGGTGTTTAAAGAATTCAATAGATTTATAAGGACATACGCTCATAATAAGCATTCACAATGGATTGAATATGTGACTCCATCTATGCAAATAGCAAACAAGCTCCCCCAATCTTCCACAGGATTCACTCCTAATGAACTGATGTTTAACACAAAGCAAACTGACGAATGGGAATCACCCATACCAAAATTACCTACTAGAGAATAGAGCTGAATACAGAAAGAGATTATACAACAAAAAGTTAAAACGAGTCACACATTTTTTTGAGGGGCACTGAGTCCTGTTGAGAACACATTCCAAATCGACAAAGATCGGTAAGCTAAATAAAAAATGGCAATTACTGTACTCAGGACCCTATATTATTGCAATAATACCTTATCCTGGAACTTATAGGTTGGTATATGAAAGAACATGGAGAGACAAAGGTCTCCACCCTCACAAAGACTTAAAAGCTTTTCACGATTAGTAACCCAATTTCACAGCAGTTTTCTTGTCATGAAATATATTTATAAATAATGTCATAGTTTTACAAGTAAAAAAAATTATGTTTATTTTTGAATGAAATTTGTATAGACTTAAGTAATTTTCTTGTTTTGTAACCAAAAACAAACATTTGACTAGAAGGAAGTGTAAAAACACAGCTTCACGCGCAGCAAAATGTAAACTGGAGCAGCGTACGACTCAGCTGTGCACGCTCAACAAATGCCTGCTTATGTCAGTACTAGGGAAGAGATATTGACCTTACGCCAAGCACAACAGGCTAACTCACAGTGCAACCAAATAGAAATGTGAAGCTGCACAAGGATCAAGCCCAATTTCAAAATAAATAATAACACGTAACAACCATATTTACCATCAGGGAACAAAAGAATATAGTATTATATCTACATGCGAAGTTACGTCAATACTAAGATATACAACTGTAATTAGTATTAAAAGAAACCATTACAACAAAACACACAGAATGTGTTAGCTAACAAAAGATAAGATACCATAGGAGATGTCAAAATAACTTTCTTTGCAGGGTAAATGAATAAAAAGAATAAAAATGCAAGTGAATAAATATATAAACAAATAAGAATGAAATGTGAAAAACGTCTGCAAATGAATATGATGACCAATTATATGAGTGGCCTATGAGCTACGAAACATAATTAGTTTTTAAATTAGTTTATAAGTTTCTTATATTGGAGCGACCAGTGCATCGACACAGTGCAGAAGAAGAGGTTTACAATGGGTGTTATAGATACCAAGTGAAAAAACGGGTCACACCTCAAAGAAATGATGTAGTTATTAGTATGTCTATGTGTATATTTTGGTCATCAAGCAAATGAAGAATAAGAATATACATCGTCGCAGTGCAACTACAAAACATTTACCCGCATCTACTGACTACAAAGTGTTCATAAACATGGAGGCATGTGACCTCAAATAAAACTAATCAATTCCTATTGTGTCACATGAGAATATAAATAATGGCATTTCCACGTAATTGTAAAGAGATAAGCATGAGGTAATACAAAAACTCCTGCATTACGATCACAAAGCTACACGTAAACAAATATAATACATTTTGTTTCCATGAAAAAGCGGTGATTTAAGAAAGTACAAACAGCATTTCCTTAGTAATCCATAAACCAGTTGAATAGTAATTCCTTATTCCCTCCCTAACGCAGGAGGCGGTGCCTAACAGTAGTTAAGCCAGCAACGCATAATGTAGAATCCTGATCCCAGAATGAGATTTTCACTCTGCAGCAGAGTGTGCGCTGATATGAAACTTTCTGGCAGATTAGAACTGTGTGCCGGACCGAGACTCAAACTCAGGACCTTTGCCTTCTGTGGGCAAGTGCTCTACCAACTGAGCTACCCAAGCACGACTCATGCCCCGTCCTCACAGCTTTACTTCTGCCAGTACCTCATCTCCTACCTTCCAAACTTTACAGAAGCTCTCCTGCGAAACTTGCAGTACTAGCACCCCTGATGTAAATGTTATTCTCTATTTCTCCCTAGGAAAATTTTAAACTCTCATAACTGATGTATGTATGACTGCAAAATTAAATGCAGATGCACTAAATGCATATGTAGTAACACTATGTAATAAAAGAGAAATAAGTTATACGTATTTATGTGTGAAGGAATTATTATTATTATTATTATTATTATTTTTAAACAAACAAACTATATTAACCAGTAACTATAATTGAAGAAGGAATATTGGACTGTTTTAGTATTTAAGAATTTTCTATGTTTAATACAAATAATGGGTAGATTGTGAGCCTTAGACATAAGCCATTGTAATATGCATTGTTATGTCAAAATGTTTATGTGAATTTTAAGTGTATATCGAGCCATCTGGAATAGATGAACTTTAAAAACTAACAAAACCTAGAAGACTAAAATGATTCCTACAACAAAGTGAACAACAAAATATATAGTGGTATCCAAACATGTGTGCAATAGTGCAAAAAAAACAACTTTGGTAATGTTATGCTACACAATCTCTGATATGTTAATCAGCAAACTACAACTGTGCAAGTATCACTTATCTTGACATTGGGTGTTGATGTGCAGTATTCACTCCACTAAAAATATGGATACGACAGAGAAGATTTCCTCCCGGGTCATATCAAAGGTGAATTATCTGCCATAGCATCAGTTCTTGAAGAGTAAATGCACATGAATCGCACTCACAATGGGAAACAATGCCACAGCAAATTATTTGGATGGATAATAACGACACTCAGTGTGAAAATGACATTAAATTCATGAGTGGAAGCATGAAGTTGTTCAAGCATTTTTTGAAGGATACTAGGTGTAGGAAAGGCTTCACACCTGTGTTTAAGAATTATTAGCTGTAAGGATACTACTCAGTTTTAATAAAGTTTGTTTAAGAATTTGTTCAAAGAATATTATCTGTAGGTAGGTGTCATGCCTTGGATAAAGTTTGTTTGAGGATTTGAAGAACACTAGCTGTAGGAAGGCTTTATGCCTTTGGAGAGACTTTTTTAAAAAGGATTTGTTTAAAGGTTATTTTTCTTAAAAAGGCTTTACATTTTTAGTAAGAAATGTTTAAAGAGCTGTTTGAAGATTTTTCAGTATAGATAGGTGTTAGGTTTGTAATAAGATTTATTTAATTTATTACTAAGTTAAGAAATGGTTTATGCCTATAGAAGATCTTACTTGGAAGAAAGGATAGGATTACGAGGTGTAGGCTGGCTTTACGCCTGAATATTGGTAAAAATTAATAAGATTGAAGTCTTTAATTATTATATTCAAATGTTTTAGTGAGAATAAGTATTAAAGTTTACTGTAATGAAAATTTGTCATCTTGTTTGCTGTGTTAAATTTTAATACTTAGATTATACGAAGTAAAGGCATCACAACAAAATATCTCAACAGTATTTCTGATGGGTAGGAAAGAGTGTTTCCACAAAGTTGTCGACTTCTCTTGCGTAGTCCTTTAACAAGAATGGTTCGGTAAAAAGGGGGACTTCGTGTTTTGAAAAAAGTGTTGTGTGAAGTTTTAGTGATCCAAGATATTAGTGACGGGTGAAGTAATTCTTCATATGAAACTGGTAAAAACTTCAAATTCAATTTCTTCATGAGTACAGTAACTTAAAACGATTTGGACTCAGGAGTTGGAATACATAGAAGGTACTGGAAGTATATAGACAATTGCGTGATTAACTGATGGCCTCCAACACATAGGTCATAGGTTGAACTGAACAATGTTATAAATGTGTGGGGGGGGGGGGGGGGCAGACAAAAGAAGATATTATATAACAGAATGTGCATGAATTAACTTAAAGTCAATGGAATTCGTCAAGCCTACTGTTCCAATATAAAAACGAGCAGTAGTATTATTATGTTGGTAATCAATGTCGAAGATGCAGTTTTAAAGGCTGCATGCAGCAGAACATTGGACTTCAGGATGAAAGTCTCGGTCGCAAGCTAAAAGAAGAGGTGGCCAATTGAAAAACCAAATCGTACAGCGCTGCCTGGTACGATTTGGTGCAGTGGCAGCATCTCTTTGGCGAGTTTCGTCGGTTGATGTCAGCGTATACTCTCTGTATCAAACAATGGTATACAGACAATTGTAAGTCTCGGTCGCAAGCTAAAAGAAGGGGCAGCCGAGTGAAGAAACAAATCGTACAACGCTGTCTGGTATGACTTGGCACAGTAGCAGCTTCTCTTTGGCGTGTCTTGTCATCAGAAGAAGATTCAAGAAATTGTTGAAGATCCAGTCTTGTAAAATTTGTTTTGTATAGAGTCATGATGTTTTTAAACAGAGCAGTGCGCTTAGGCCCTCTATAATATAAGTGATATATTTAAATTTTGGAAATGTGTAGTGGCAGTTTGGTTAGGCCTAAATTATTAATTTTATTATATAATATGTCTTGATATATATATAGTGGGCAAACCTGTTAAGCCCGTCTAAATTTTAATGTTTGTCAAACATACTGTAACAAAATTTTGTATGATGTGCATGGAGTATGAATGAATGAAAAAAGAAAGAAAAAATCACACCCATTGCTAGGACAATGATAAGCGAAGGCGGTTTATGCTTATCATCATGCTAGGGGGTGGGGACAATGTAACACCTACAGCGCCCCTTAGTGTTGAAAAAACAAAAATAGCTCCCATGTCCTTAGAATATCAATTCACAAAATGATTCAAGTCCCTCCACAAGTAGTAATTATGAAAAATAAATAAAAATAGAGGGAAATATCTAGTATAGAAATCAAAAGAACAGAAAAGGAAAATTTAATTATAAATTTTAGGAACATAAGAAGGTGGAAAAACAGTAGAAAATATTAAAATATTTGTTATTCCAATACGTGAGAAAATCAATATTATAGTCATAGAACATAGGTCTGGGACACCAAAAATAGTGTTTATTAAAGTATAAGTAGCCATATGTTGTAATTACGATACTCCAGTCTCTAGTCCGTTCTAGTTCGGAAGTTATTTAGGACGTACAGCTTTAGAGAACAACAATTGGGACTTTATCAAATGGGGATCAAGAATAGATCATGATGAGCTTGTTTTTGAGGACTGTCAATTCAAGACTTTAATTTGGACATTTATCAGATTAGATAAACGCGAAGGTGAATAGTAATCTCTTTGGCCTTAATGTCAATTCATGTGAATATTTAAACGCTTTACTGAATTGAAAATTTTAGCCGGATTCAGAATTTGAAATGTGATAGTGGGAAACTTTAACTTCACGCAACTACTGATCATAGTTAATGACAGTTTGCGGATATTAAATAGCAATAACTTATTTACTGAAAATGACAGGATATTATCTAACATCTCTAATGCTAGCGGGAATCCTACTTAGACATCTAATTAAAGAACTTCTTTGAATGAGATCGTACGAGTGAACCTATTTATTAATAATCCTTGTCAATAAACTGACGTTGTTAATTTGAAACATAATACAAGTCTTGAACATTAATTTAACTTAGATTAATAAATGTTAAGGTTACGTGATCTAGGCCAAGAACAAACTAGCGATTCGTAACTAAAACAATTGAACAAAAGGTTAAAGTATCGTTGTCTGTAAACATCGGTAGTAAAGCTACTAAATATTTTTTTCTCTCAGAGTTGGGAAAATTATACATGTAGTCACCCACATTTAACATTGGGTTTTAAAAGTAATCAACCTGATACTTAGCTGGGACAATATTAAATAAAAGTAAAACCCTTCAATGACAGTCAATGTGTAAAAAATAAAATCAAACTTTCACATGTTATACGAAAAAGTGAAAGCAGAAAAAGGGTTGCTACATTTAACTAACTTTCTTTTAACTGTAACTCAATTTGTTTCTGATGTTTGGCTGTATGAGAGACTTACAGAAAGTTACATATTTATGTGGAAAGTGAGAGTTTTATTGTACATGGGGGGCAAATAAATCGTTAATTGACGAAAAGTAAAGTTTGTATGTCTACTTATTTCATAAGTAGAATGAGTCTAAAAATTCCTGTATCTAGCGTTATTTGACTGCGAAGGAGTCAAGAGAGTTTCCAGCAGCCAGCTAGCCAGTAAAGAAGAGTGGCTGCAAGTTCCAAGTAAGTCACCTCGTAAAGAATTGGAAGGTGATTTGGGGGAATGAACCAATATAACCCAGATTCACACTCACACTTTAAGTTGTTAGAACGTTAGACAGTCATTCCACCAGGAAGGAGGTACATGGCTCGTGTTGTCTGTAGTTAAATTACACCTATATGGTCAATACCACCGTTCAACTGTGGCTGCATTGTTACTTTGTGCCAGGAAGGGCTCTCAACAAGGAAAATGTCCAGGCATCTCAGAGTGAACCAAAGCAATGTTGTTCGGACATGGAGGAGATACAGAGAGACAGGAACTGTTGTGGCATGCCTCGCTCATGCCACCCATAGGCTACTACTGTACTGTGTGATCACTACCTGAGGATTATGGCTCTTTGAGCAACCCTGACAGCAACGCCACCATGTTAAATAATGCTTTTCATGAAGCCACAGGATGTCATGTTATGACTCAAACTGTGCACAGTAGACTTCATGATGAGCAACTTCACTCCCAACTTCCATAGTGAGGTCCGTCTTTGCAACCAAGACACAATGCAGCATGGTACATATGCAGCCACAGGATGTCATGTTATGACTCAAACTGTGCGCAGTAGACTTCATGATGAGCAACTTCACTCCCAACTTCCGTAGCGAGGTCCGTCTTTGCAACCAAGACACAATGCAGCATGGTACATGCCCAATAACATGCCGAATGGAGCACTCAGGACTGGCATCACATTCTGTTCACCCATAAGTGTCATATATGCCTTTAACCAGACAATCGTTGGAAATGTGTTTGGAGGCACCCTGTCAGGCTGAGCACCTTAGACACATTGTCCAGTGAGTGCAGCGAGGTGGAGGTTCCCTGCCGCATTGGAGTGGCATTATGTAGGGCCGATGTACACTGCTGGTGGTCATGGAAGGCACCATAACGGCTGTACGATATGTGAATCCCATCTGCAACCAATAGTTCAACCATATCGGCAGCATATTGGCGAGGCATTCATCTTCATGAATGACAACTCTTGACCCCACAGTGCACATCTTGTGAATGACTTCCTTCAGGACGACGTCACTCGACTAGAGTGGCCAGCACGTTCTCCACACATGAACCCTATCAAACATGCCAGGGTTAGATTAGAAAAGGGCTATTTATGGACAACGTGACCCACCAACCACGCTGAGGGATCTATGCTGAATCGCCATTGAGGAGTGGGACAATGTGGTCCAACAGTGCCTTGATGAATTTGTAGATAGTATGCCACGATGAATACAGGCATGCATCAAAACAAGCGGATGTGCTACTGGGTATTAGATATACCAGTGTGTACAGAATTCTGGACCACCACCTCTGTAGGTCTCGCTGTGTGGTGGTACAACATGCATTGTGTGGTTTTCATGAGCAATAAAAAGGGCAGAAATAATGTTTATGTTGATCTCTATTCCAATTTTCTGAGCAGGTTATGGAACTCTCGGAACCGAGGTGATGCAAAACTTTTTTTGATGTGGGTATTTTTTAAATTATGTTCAGTTGTACAATGTGCATCAGTAACTGATCCCTTTGGATAGTTCACACAGTCATCACCATGTATAACTGTAAAACACCAGTCACTGCTTTTAGTTACAGTCACATTACTTGTTTTATGTACATAAGTTATTAAAAACAAACAACTTCCAGGTAGGAATATCAGCGATGTAGCAAAAGAGAGATTGCTTCTTACCATAAAGATAACACACTAAGTTGCAGACAGGCACAATTAAAAGACACATAAACATAAGCTTTCAGCCACAGCTGTCATCGGAAAAAAAGGAACACAGCACTAATTCATATTTTAAGCAGGCACTCTTCATGCATTCATGACTGCCAGCACTGGCAACTCAGGCCACAATGCAGCTATCACATGGGATGGCAGTGGCAATCTGTTTGGGGTGGGACAGCAGTGTATGGGTGGGGAAAGAGGAGCATTGCCTGGCAGAGTGTACACGGACTAGAATGCCAACATGTGCAGCATCAGGATGTTATGGGTCAGGGAGGTGAGGAAAAAATGGAGCAAAAAAGGAATGTAGGGGGAAAAGATGGGCAGGTGTATTAGCAGAGGGAGGCAAAACAAAAAGTGTAGGAGATGGGAAAGGGAAGGAGGTTATAGCACAGAGGGGTGGAGACTGTTGGGTGAAGGGTGTTGAAACAGTATGTTACTGTAGGTTGAGGCTAGGATAACTATGGAAACAGAGAATGTGTTTAATGATAACTTCCATCTGCACAGTTCAGGAAAGCTGGTGGTGGAAGGGAGGAACCAGATGGCTCAGGTAGTGAAGCAGCCATTGAAATCAAGGCTGTTATATTCAGCTGGATGTTGTGGCACAGGATGGTCCACTTTCCTCCTGGCCACAGTTTGGCAATGGCCATTCATCCAGGTAGACAGCTGGTTGGTAGTCACACCAATACAAAAAGTGATGCAGTGATTGTGGCATAATGATAAATTACACAGCTGCTTTCATAGGTGGCCCAGCCCCTAATGCAGTGTGTATGTGTGTTTTCCTCTGCCACTCCCAATCCCAACCACTTGTATAAGTATCATATTCCTGTGGAAGGGTCAGATGCAAGCTCTGCTCAATCGGTCCACCAGCACTTCCTATTTCAGACCTGTAACAGGCTTATCCTGCCCTATCAGAGGTCTGGCAAGCTGTGAAAGCAGGCTTGTCATATACCAGCTCTGCTGCAATCATTGCACAGCTTTTTATATCGTTGAATAGCAACCAACTGTCTACCTGTATGAACAGCCATTGTCAATCAGTGGCAAAGAGCAAAGTGCCACAATATGCAGCTGAACATAATCTCCTCGACTTCAATGGCTGCTTCACTACCCGAGCAATCTGGATCCTCCCCTCCACCATTTTCTGAACTGCGCAGATGGAAGTTATCCTCACAATACATTCTCCACTTCTGTTATTATCGCAACCTCAACTTATGGTAGCATATACTGTCCCCAACATCCTCCATCAAACAGTCTCCATCCCCTCTGTGCTATAACATCCTCCCCTTTCCCAACTCCTGCACTTTTTGTTTGCCACCCACTGCTGACACACCTGCACATCTATTCCTCCTCCTCCCCTTTTTCACTCTATTTCCTCACACCTCCCTGCCCTGTGACTTCCTGACTCTGCACCTGTTGGCACTCTAGTCCCCACACCCTCTGCCAAACAGTGCTCCTCTTCCTTCGCCATTACACTACTGTCCCTTCCCCTTCCTCACCCCCTCCACATTGCTGTTACCACCTCTCATGATAACTGATTATGGTCTGAGTGCTCAGAGTTGGCAGTCATGTGTACACGAGGTGTGCTTGCTTGTGTGAATGAATGTTGGGTATTCCTCTTTTTCCAATAAAGGCTGTGGGTGAAAGCTTATATTTAAGTGTCTTTTAATTGTGCCTGTCTGCAACTTAGCATGTTATCTTAATAGATGTAACAATTTATCTTTTCCTACATTATTAAGTTTTTAAAAACTATAAAATAATAAATAAAATTATAAAACATGCAAACTGAAAGGTTAAATAAACTTAATACACATAGTTAATCCATCATACATGTAAGGATCATGCTGTAAGTCAGTATGATGTACCCTTAAGCCATTTGTGTTGTATTTGTAAACATTGGCTTCAGTGTAAACTCAGCCTCTGACATGAATAGTCTAGTTGGGACTATATGCATATGCAAGAGTTTTTTAATATTGTAACTTACATTTACTGGTATGTCTTTTATGACTGTCCATTTACAGAGCCATGCATTGTAGTGTAATATGGGTTATTCATGAGAATAATTTATATGTTCCACTGAAGGTGCTCATGCTGGCAAAAGATGGCCTTGGCTTTTACAAATAGTTTATGTAGTGGGAAAAATATACTGTGTACACCCCAATCTGTGATCTGGGCAGATGGTACTTATGCAGTGACATAACACAGCAGGGCTAGGTGTTGTTTGGTAACACTTGCTGGATGTCACCAAATATTTGTCGATGACATCCCTCTAAGGAGTTGTGAACACCCTACAGAAAATAGACATACTACAATGTAACTGCTGAAGACAAATGAAGACTGTAAAATCTTAAGTTGAGTTTAGTGTGGTCAGATATACTTAATGATGTATTTGAATTTATGGGTTATTGATAAATGCATCTGTCTTCCCAAACAGTTGAAAGAATACAGCAAATTATCAATCAGTAGCTGGATTTAGTGAAACACTCTCTTACAGCATCACCCTGCCTGGAGACAAAGTCGAGAAGAATAAGTTTGTGCATGGCTGTGGTATAGAGTAGCTGGACCATTAGAACAAAACAAAAAGGTTACCGTATTTGAAGAAGAACAGTAAAAGGTAATTTAGACCACATCAAACTGCCAGATGTGTCACGAAGTATTCCTTACTCAGAGTGTTACAGTCAAGTCACCATACACACACATGAAAGGGAAATATCACAGCATGTTACCTTATTGTGCTTTTTAACAGTGAAGATGACCACACAGTGACTGAAGTGTAGATGTGCAATAAACATCATTGCAACTGATTGCTGTACACTTTACTACTTAAATATTTAATTAGTGCTATATTAGAATTATCGCTGATTATTGGACAGTGTGTCATTAACTTATGCATCAATAACTTGACAGATTATCTGAGTGATTCTGCCACTGGACTCTTGGTTATCATTGAGCATTAACCGTATGCTATGTGCCAGTAATTTCACAAAATTGAAAACTTGTCACTGTCCAAGCAATAGGATCTCTGAGGGTAAAATATGTGAAAAAATCAAACCAAATTTATGATGTTGTGTACATTTTTTGAGCAAACACCATCAGAACTTTGTAAGATTTTCAGGTTCAAGGCAACAGACTGACATGCTATGGAGGAGCCAACAGAGATTATGAAAATGAATATGAAGCCTTAGAACTGGGTTCAGTTGTGTGCGTCTGCTTTTCCATAATACAGAGTTTACTAACTTCCAGCTTGTGTTTTGGAGCTTTACAATGAAGATACAACGGACTCTCATCTTTGTTAATTGCATTTGTCTACTGTATATGTTCCTTGCTACTCTATTTCATAACAGGATAATTAGCGCTTGCCATGGTATACAAGAAGTTCTTTCCTATAACAGGTGTACCAACATAATTAATTATGCTTATCTAGTGCATAATCAGTTTTGACTCATTTAATTGCTTGAGGATAACACTCGGTAAATTAATGAGAAGATCAATAAATACACCAAAGGCCCTGTCAATACAGTCACTGTCACTCAGTCTTTTCCACTCAGCTTTGCATAACTTGTCTGTTAGGTATATTCTGTGATCTGCTTTTAGCACCATGATCTTCATGACAAACAAGGGGAGATGTGCACCATGATAAAGACTTTCAATAGTCAACCATTATCTTGAAAAATGATCTGATATTATTAGACTACCAACTAGAATCTAATTCTTTTTTATATAAATTAATAGGTATAGAGTCCAAGCATGTGTTGTCTTGCAGTATGTCCATTATAACAGTACAAATTGACAGCATTTGAATAGTACTGTTTGAAAATCACACCTAATTTTTAGATTAATGTCTTCAATAAACACAAGGTTGAAGCTGCCATATTTCAAATCCAAATAAATAGTGAGACTCACAACTTTTTCACCAACTGTGTGTACAGGCTGCCTAGCCAGTTTGGGTTACCAGGTCCAATTTATCGATAATTTATTTACACTTCAAAATTTTCTTCCATAAATGTAGCTTCAGCAAAGCCAAAGGCTTGGAACCTAGCACAAGTTCTTGCAGTACTTATGTGATAGACTGGCCCATCCCTTCAGGACAGAAGCAGTTCTTTTTGTCAGAACTGCTGACAGGGTACGCTTTCAGCCGTCTGCTGAATCGACTGAAAGTGCCCACTCTGTCAATCGCCCGACGGGAGGCCTGAGAAAGGTGTCACGTGGTTACCACTGGTCACATCCTGGGAAGAAGAGGACAGTGAAGTTACCCTCTTGTAATTGAGCTTCCACACAGAGCAGATGCTCTTGATATCCAGCTTTCAGGTGGAGCAGATGCTCCCAAATCATCTGCACCCACCCCTGTTCTCCCTACCTGGTCACGAGCTAGCACAAATATGAACAATCTCTCTCCTCTCATACTCAGCAAACACTGACACTGGTGGATGTCCATCAAGCCCATACTGGATGAGGCCTCATGTATTCTCCATTTATCAGAATATTCCATGAGTTTCCTTTAACTCTCTCTTTTCATTATAAACCATCCTCCATTCCACCAATCACAAACCAACCCTCTACCATCCTTGACACAGGCTGCCTCCACACCAAGTGTGGTCTGTACACTCAGTAACACAAGAGTGTGGGCTACAATAGAGGAAAGTATTAATACTAAAAAATTATGCAGCTGCAATTAAAAAAAAAAAACCTTTCTTTTGAGCAAACATATCATAGATAATATTAGGCACTTTCTACATAAAAATAGCTATTCCTCCACAACTAATTATAGTCTGATGGAAAGAAGTTTCTAGCACATAACCTTCACAAATGTGCAATGCAAATTCAGCTTGTGTGAGCCAGTGACTGTTTATACAGAAGATATGAGAGAGCTTTGTGTTTAAGAAGGTAGTCTCTATGTGACTGCTTTAACTCATTGTTCTCCTCATCCCAAAATCTAGTCACAGCAGGCCTACCAATGATCTTCAGATTGTACTTGATATATGTGTGTAGGGACTTTTTGAAATATAGGTTGATTCTTATACAGAAGATGACAGTAACCACCCACTTTTTACAATGCTATTTATTTATTTAAACAGTGTCATTACCAGTTTCGAACTGAGGTTCATCTTCAGATGGCTAGTTCACATTAAGAATGTCAATTTCTGACAAAATAGCATTTCTGAAATATGTTTGTTTGGAACAGGAAGTACCTTCATTTGCCTTAAATAAGCATCATTGTTCCTCATCATAATATGCAGCCCATTATAAATAAAGTACAGCATCTCAAATTGACTTCCAATCACTGAACAGCACAGTTGCATGCATTATAGAGCTCTGGTGTGCAGATGGAAAAAATGCAGCATGAAGCACTTTTGCCAAATGAGAAGAAGAACGGCTACTGAAGAGCTGTAATAAAGGGAGGGAAACCTTGCATTTATATTAAAAATGTGACAGTTTAAAGACAGGCATGATCTTGCCACAATTAGTGTACATAAACGTTTCGAAATTCAACAATAAAAAAAGTTAATCCTTTTATATATGTGCCAGTCATCTATTGACAATGTAGACACCTAATGTCCTGAGCAGAGTGTCAGGTCCCATAATTAACACAATACTATGTGGAGAACATGAACACACATGTTAAGAATGAAGTTAGTAACTACTTCCTAAAATATTTTTAGTATGGCATCAATAATAAACACTTGAAAGAGGAAACTCAAAAATTTAGCATCAGTTTTAGACCATGTACTTACAGATACCAGCAGTGTACATATAAAAGATCTTGACCTCTCTGATTATGATTGCTAGACAATAAAATCCAAAAAACTGCAAGCCAAAAAAGGAAGTTCTCTGAAGCTAAAACTGTCAAACCAAACATGGGATGAAGTGTGTACATAAAACAATTTAAATGTAAAATACTCTAAATTCTACACTGTTGAAACACATTTTTAAGGATACATTTCCAAGACTGATCATCACAAATTGCTACACAAGCTTGGAAATCTTGGCATCAGAGGAACAGCTAACAACTGGCTCAGCTCTTATCTTAAGAACAGGGAACAATGTGAGGAAATAGATCAGGAAAGGGATAATGTTAGGAAATATAATTCCAAGCTACTGACTGATAAATATGGAGTGCCACAAGGATCAGTAATGGGTGCTGTTCTGTTCTTACTCTATGTAAATGACCTAAACATAAGCAATGACAGCATTAAAATATTTCAATTTGCTGATGATATGAGTGTTCTAATTACAGGAAACTCAGAAGAAATTCTTGTAAAAAACATAAAAGAAGCCACTGACAGTCTAACATGTCACTTTGATAACAATGACTTCATAATAAACAATGGAAAACTGCAGCTATGGATATACAAACACCACAAGCAAAAAATCTAGTATTACCCAATCTAGAGCTATATAGACAGACAATTACCAAAACAGCCTGCACCAAATTTCTTCAACTTGTTCTATAATGAGACATCATGAAATGGGAAGCAGGCATTGAGCAAATGAACAAAGAATTAAGTACTTCTTAATTTGTGCTGTGTACGTTAGAGAACTGTACCAGCCACAATGCTCTTCTATGTCTATATTAGGCAGTCATGCAATTCCAGCTCTGGTATGGGATTATGTTCTGGGAAATTTCTGAAAATGTCATCAAAACATTCAAAATTAAAAAAAAAAAAAAAAAAAAAATTAAAAGAAATTTATAAGAATAATGAAAGGGCAATATCATCCCAGATCGGGTAGACCATTGTTTCAAAAAAGAATGTTCCTGCATCTTCCTTGTATACATATGCTTCAAAATATCATGTATTTAAAACAAAACTTACATGCAAAAAGGCCACTCATCACTCAAAATATCACAAAATACTCAGCTATGATACAAGACAAAAATCGGATGTAAATGTTGAAAGTGCCAACACAAAGTTATTTCAAAACAGTCTTATCCATCCTAGTATAAAACTATACAATGCCTTTCCAGATACCATTAAACACACACAGAACATTGGTCACTTCAAATCCAAATTGAAGTCATACTTGGTTGATCACTGCTTTTACACAGTAAATGAATATCTACAAAAATAAATTTTTCTATATTAACCTAATGTAGTCTCATACAGAAGAACATTTGTATGTTATCTCTCTGTATATAGCCTAACAACATTTATTTAAGTATTAATCCTTAATTGATATATTAATGTGAGTTATTATGTACAAAGATATATATAAAATTGTTAATATATTGACATAAAAATCCAAATATCTCTTGCACATTGTTCAGCTATAGATGAAAATGGGACAATTGGTCTCTTGAGCAGCAGTATCTAAGAAAAAAAACAATAAATTGAACAACTTTGGGTACCAGAGGAACTTTGAAAAATCAGTTAAACTATTTTTCAGGGATTGTAAAAAAGCTGCAGCAATATAACAATAAAACATGTGTAGCAAACTCAATAAATTATGTAGCCAGCAGAACGATGTTATGTCCCACAACAGAGCAAGATATCATGTAGCTAACACAAAACGTAAAGAAAGAAGTCATCTGGTCTAGAAATTCATTCAGCTGTGTACTGAAGGTACGGATGAACAGGTGCAAACTAATTCCAAAACAGAAGAAACTTTTTATTTATTTATTTATTTATTTATTTGTCCAAGAATCATTTTAGTATGTTGTTTGTACATGTGACAAAGGCCAGTGGTAAACCTAGTTAATTTACAATACAATAGTCATTATGACTACATTGCTGACATAATCAAAATGCATAATAATGTGGGTTAGTGTACTAAATTGCTTCCACATGTGATAATAACAGTTATTAAGTGAGACAACATGATAAGCACAACATAAACTTTATTGTGAATTGACAGTTAGTAAAATTTTGTAAATGGAGTTTACTTATTATGATATTTCATAAATTCAGACAAAGAATAAAAGCAGTGGTCAAGCAAGAACTGTTTTAACTTTATTTTAAATGCATTTAATGTAGGTATGCATTTCAGGTGAGAAGGCAAATTGCTCCAGTATGATATACTCCTCTTTTGCATAAGCTTGTATTTACCGTGTCCATGTGTAGGTTCATCTCTTGCCTAGTTTCATATGTGTGTATATCATATTTTCCTTTTTCAAGATGCACGCTTTAGTGAAAATTATCATTTCGTATATATACAAGCAAGACAGCAGTAATATTTTGAGATTTTTAAGAAGGAATCTACAGAAACCCTTGCATTTAGGATTTTTTTATCACCCTGATAATCTTTTTCTGTATTTTAAGTGTTTTTGTAGAATTTTTGGAATTCTCCCAAAAAATTATGCCATACATAAGTAGCAACTGTATACTACAATGGTACATTGTCAGCACTGATGAACAGCTTGTATTCTGAGTGAGGATCCTAACAACATATACTAGTGAATACAGTCTCTTATTTAAATTGTTTAGGTGCACCTCCCACTTCAGATTTGCCTGAAAATGAATGTCTAAAAATTCTGTGTGACTGACCTACAACACATTTTTTTCCTTTGACGTTGAAAACAGGGTTTGCAGGATGGAGGTTTTGTGTGGTGTGAAAGTTAAACTGTCTCAGTTTTTGCAGAATTTACAATGATCCTACTGGTCCTGAACCAGTACATTAAGGTATACATAACTGATATCGCAGCCTACTGCAGATTTTTCTCATTCTGTGATTTAATTAGAATATTAGTGTTATCTGTAAAGAGTACAGTGTTTTTAGTATTTCATTTAAGAAGGCAAAATTTGCTGTCTGAGTTGACTTTACAGCTATGAACCAATGATGGGAGTTCCTTATCAGCCTCTCTTTATTTACGAAAACTGTTTATCTTCTAAGGAACACTTTTTCCATAACTTTGCTGAAGCCTGACAATACTGAAACTGGCCTATAATTAGCAATATCACTTTTTGCACCCTTCTTATGCAAAGGTGTTACTTTTGCAGTTTTTAGATTGTCTGGAAACACACCATCATCAAAAGATGAATTTACTATGTCTGTTAGTAGTTCCACAATATATGTTGCACTAACTTTGATCTGGTATCTCATAACACCCACTGAATATTTATTAGGTCATTCGTTTTGGATTAAATTTTTGATCTGAGTGACAGTCTGGCTGTCTGCCAAGGTGTGTATTTATTAACTACTGTGCTATATTAGAGAAATAACTGTTGAAAGTACTAGCCACATTAACCTATTTTTGTTCATAATCAGCTCTATATTGCTGTGATTAAATGGCCTGATGCCCACTTCTTTCCTTATAATTTGCCAGGTAGCTTTAGTTTTATTCTTGATATTATGCAATATTTATTCATTTTCTAGTTTTTTTGGTTTTGAAATAACTCATGTTAGTATTCTTCTATATCTTTTGAAATGTGTAATAAAGTCAGGATTAGTATATTGTTTGGAGTACTCATACAACCTCCTTTTATTTTGACATGATATCCCTTTTGTAATCCAATTGTCTTTTTTTGAATAGAGTTAAACATAGCTATTTTCTTGGGAAACGCCATTTCGAAAATTAATGTTTGAATGTAGCCATAAACTTACCATCTTTCTCATTGGCATCATGACAGTCATATACATCTTTCCAACTTCCACCCTTTAGGAGAGAACAAAAGTATTACACATTTTTTGTAATGAAATTCCTTACAATGTTCGTATTCTACAGGCAATTGAGTGTACTGAAATATTCACTGCAAGAATTTGAGCACTGTGATTACTAAAACCCATGTTTACAAATTGTATGTTGTAGGTATATTTGCGTGTATTTATCAAGATCTAATCAATAATAGATACAAAGGTTGGTGTTTCCTGAGTTACCGTATTTACTCAAATCTAAGCCGCACTTTTTTCTGGTTTTTGTAATCCGAAAAAACTGCCTGCGGCTTAGAATCGAGTGCAAAGTAAGTGGATGTTCTGAAAAATGTTGGTAGGTGCCGCCCCAACTAACTTCTGCCGTCAAATATGCAGCGCTACACAGGCATGCTTTGCAGCCACAAAGATAAATACTGGCACCAAAACCTCTGCTTCAGTAAATAAATTTTAAAAAAAGGTGAAAGACGAGCTTTTTTTCTCCGCCCCGAGTTTCGACCACAGCATTTTCATACATTATACAACAAAATAAATACGAATTCCATATTGTTCATCTTCGAATGTAGCAGCATTCCAATGTATTATGAAAATCCGACTGGCAAGACTGTTTGGATGTTTGTCAATATGGCCCACTCTACGTTCTGAATTTTTTCCTACCTGTGAGAAGACGCGGTTGTTAATAGGAACTTTTATGAATTGTGAATCACATGCAGTATTCTCTTCACCAAAAGAATAATATGACTATAAACATTTTGCCATGTATTCTTTCGTGTTTGCTGCTATCTCATTTAAATCCTGTCTGCCTAATAAACTACGAAACTAGTTGAGACAACAGCAAACGCGGAAGAATATACATATCATGTCATGTTTATATTCATATTATTCTTATGCCTAATAGTGATACAGTCAGAAATGAAGCACGGCAATTGACTAGATTTTTAAATCTAAGATGAATCTAATTTCTGTGCAGAATGTAATGTACTAAAGAGGCATCTGCAAAGATTTTTAAATGGAGAACAATTTTCGCCAAACTCTCATTCAGAACATGTTCTATCATACGCAGTTTATTATTTGGTTCTTGTTGATCATTATCAAAGAAAGCAGCAGTGTAAGTAGCAACAAATAGCAGTCTCTTGCCATTGTTTCGCTAATGAGATGATTCCTCTCTTTTTTTATTAATTGCAAGCACGGTAGCGTGCACAAAAGCAAGCCTTGCTGTGAGTGGCGACAGGCCGTAAACACTCATTATCAGAATGGTGACAAACAATGCATGGCACAGTACAGTAATGCATTTTCAGCTTAGAGTGTCGTGAACACGCATAACAAAGAGAACGGGACGTTTCAGATCAAAGCAAAATAAGCAATCAATTCAAACCAGACGAAGCACGTGAAAAAGGAAGGGTACCCATATAAATACGCACGGAGCACCTGACGCAAAGCAATGGCTACCTGGTAAAGCTTAACTGCTAAGCTTACAACTCGAACCAAACAACTGTAGCTGTATCGTCATTCATTCGACCTAAATTGTCTCTCATATTACAATGGACCAACTTTGTTTCGATTTGGAGGTGCGGCCTAAAACTTTTCTCCCCTTGAATTTCGAGTCTCAAATTTCAGGTGCGGCATAGATTCGGGAAATTTTTTTTCCCCCCGATTTCGAGTCTCATTTTTCATGTGCGGCTTAGATTCGAGTAAATACGGTAGTTCAGTTACTGTTGCACTGATGCTGAATGATTGTAGTACATTTTTTTAATGTCATTTCAGAATTTATTGGATTTCAAGAAAACTATATCAAAGTCCTCCCCCCATGAACCATAGACCTTGCCATTGGTGGGGAAGCTTGTGTGCCTCAGCAACACAGATAGCTGTACCGTATGTGCAACCAAAATGGAAGGGTATCTGTTGAGAGGCCAGACAAACGTATGGTTCCTGAAGAGGGGCAGCAGCCTTTTCAGTAGTTGCAGGGACAACAGTCTGGATGATTGACTGATCTGGCTTGTAACATTAACCAAAGCGGCCTTGCTGTGCTGGTACTGCGAACAGCTGAAAGCAAGCGGAAATTACGGCCGTAATTTTTCCCGAGGGCATGCAGCTCTACTGTATGGATAAATGATATTGGCGTCCTCTTGGGTAAAATATTCTGGAGGTAAAATAGTCCCCCATTTGGGTCTCCGGGCGGGGACTACTCAGGAGGACGTCGTTATCAGGAGAAAGAAAACTGGCATTCTACGGATCGGAGCGTGGAATGTCAGATCCCTTAATCGGGCAGGTAGATTAGAAAATTTAAAAAGGGAAATGGATAGGTTAAAGTAAGATATAGTGGGAATTAACGAAGTTCGGTGGCAGGAGGAACAAGATTTTTGGTCAGGTGAATACAGGGTTATAAATACAAAATCAAATAGGGGTAATGCAGGAGTAGGTTTAATAATGAATAAAAAAATAGGAGTTTGGATAAGCTACTGCAAACGACATAGTGAAAGCATTATTGTGGCCAAGATAGACACGAAGCACACACCTACAACAGTAGTACAAGTCTATATGCCAACTAGCTCTGCAGATGATGAAGAAATTGATGAAATGTATGATGAGATAAAAGAAATTATTCAGGTAGTGAAGGGAGACGAAAATTTAATAGTCATGGGTGATTGGAATTCGAGAGTAGGAAAAGGGAGAGAAGGAAACATAGTAGGTGAATATGGATTGGGTCTAAGAAATGAAAGAGGAAGCCGCCTGGTAGAATTTTGCGCAGAGCATAACTTAATCATAGCTAACACTTGGTTCAAGAATCATGAAAGAAGGTTGTATACATGGAAGAACCCTGGAGACACTAGAAGATATCAGATAGGTTATATAATGGTAAGACAGAGAGGAACCAGGTTTTAAATTGTAAGACATTTCCAGGGCCAGATGTGGACTCTGACCACAATCTATTGGTTATGAACTGTAGATTAAAACTGAAGAAACTGCAAAAAGGTGGGAATTTGAGGAGATGGGATCTGGATAAACTGAAAGAACCAGAGTTTGTAGAGAGTTTCAGGAAGAGCATAAAGGAACAATTGACAAGAATGGGGGAAAGAAATACAGTAGAAGAAGAATGGATAGCTTTGAGGGATGAAGTGGTGAAGGCAGCAGAGGATCAAATAGGTAAAAAAACGAGGGCTAGTAGAAATCCTTGGGTGACAGAAGATATACTGAATTTAATTGATGAAAGGAGAAAATATAAAAATGCAGTAAATGAAGCAGGCAAAAAGGAATACAAACGTCTCAAAAATGAGAGCGACAGGAAGTGCAAAATGGCTAATCAGGCATGGCTAGAGGACAAATGTAAGGATGTAGAGGCTTACCTCACTAGGGGTATGATGGATACTGCCTACAGGAAAATCAAAGAGACCTTTGGCGAAAAGAGAACCACTTGTATGAATATCAAGGGCTCAGATGGAAACCCAGTTCTAAGCAAAGAAGGGAAAGCAGAAAGGTGGAAGGAGTATATAGAGGGACTACACAAGGGCGATGTTCTTGAGGACAATATTATGGAAATGGAAGAGGATGTAGATGATGATGAAATGGGAGATATGATACTGCGTGAAGAATTTGATAGAGCACTGAAAGACCTAAGTTGAAACAAGGCCCCGGGAGTAGACAACATTCCATTAGAACTACTGACAGCCTTGGGAGAGCAAGTCCTAACAAAACTCTACCATCTGCTGAGCAAAATGTATGAGACAGGCGAAATACCCTCAGACTCCTAGAAGAATATAATAATTCCAATCCCAAAGAAAGCAGGTGTTGACAGATGTGAAAATTACCGAACTGTCAGTTTAATAAGTCACGGATGCAAAATACTAATGCGAATTCTGTACAGACGACTGGAAGAACTGGTAGGAGCTGACCTCGGGGAAGATCAGTTTGGATTCCGTAGAAATATGGGAACACGTGAGGGAATACTGACCCTACAACTTATCTTAGAAGCTAGATTAAGAAAAGGCAAACCTACGTTTCTAGCATTTGTAGACTTGGAGAAAGCTTTTGGCAATGTTGACTGGAATAATCTCTTTCAAATTCTGAAGGTGGCAGGGGTAAAATACAGGGAGCGAAAGGCTATTTACAATTTGTATAGAAACCAGATGGCAGTTATAAGAGTTGAGGGCCATGAAAGGGATGCAGTGGTTGGGAAGGGAGTGAGACAGGGTTGTAGCCTCTCCCTGATGTTATTCGATCTGTATATTGAGCAAGCAGTAAAGGAAACAAAAGAAAAATTCGGAGTAGGTATTAAAATCCATGGAGAAGAAATAAAAACTTTAAGGTTCGCCGATGACATTGTAGTTCTGTCAGAGACAGCAAAGGACTTGGAAGAGCAGTTGAATGGAATGGACAGTGTCTTGAAAGGAGGATATAAGATGAACATCAACAAAAGCAAAACAAGGATAATGGAATGTAGTCGAATTAAGTCAGGCGATGCTGAGGGAATTAGATTAAGAAATGAGACACTTAAAATAGTAAAGGGGTTTTGCTATTTGGGGAGCAAAGTAACTGATGATGGTCGAAGTAGAGAGGATATAAAATGTAGACTGCCAATGGCAAGGACAACGTTTCTGAAGAAGAGAAATTTGTTAACATCGAGTATTGATTTAAGTGTCAGGAAGTCATTTCTGATAGTATTTGTATGGAAGTGAAACATGGACGATAAATAGTTGGGACAAGAAGAGAATAGAAGCTTTTGAAATGTGGTGCTACAAAAGAAAGCTGAGTATTAGATGGGTAAATCACATAACTAATGAGGAAGTATTGAATAGGATTGGGGAGAAGAGGAGTTTGTGGCACAACTTGACAAGAAGAAGGGATCAGTTGGTAGGACATGTTCTGAGGCATCAAGGGATCACCAATTTAGCACAGGAGGGCAACATGGAGGGTAAAAATCGTAGAGGGAGACCAAGAGATGAATACACTAAGCAGATTCAGAAGGTTGTAGACTGCAGTATGTATTGGGAGATGAAGAAGCCTGCACAGGATAGAGTAGCATGGAGAGCTGCATCAAACCAGTCTCAGGACTGAAGACCACAACAACAACAACATATTAAAGTCAACACATATAAGTACATTTTTCTTGGGAGAGTGAATGATTTCCTCCATGTGATTGTAAAACACTTTTTTTTCTCCGTCTGGTGACTGGTATACACATACAATAACTGTATTTTGCCTTGGTAGGTCAGCTGTAAAGAGGTCTATATCTCTTTCACAGGACATTTTATGGTGTTTAGTTACACTTTTGAATTCAGTATTTTCTCTAACATATACACATATATACATGACTCCATATTTTCCTACAAAACATGTTTGCAAGTTTGAACTGAGGAATGTATGTTTGCTCTAACATATCTTGTTTTAGCCAGTGTTCTGTAAAGCATGGCACAAAAATTTCATTTGTTCATATAACATTATTTCTATTTCATTTAGTTTATTTTAGAGTGATTGAACATTTTGATGGAGTAATTTAAAATTAGGTACAAGGAGTAAATCATTTCTTTCACTATTTCAATTAGTGTCTGTCTTGTTGCTGCATTTGATGGCTTAAAATTTAACCTAGTAAGTGTGCTGTTGTGGCTATCTTTGAGCTTATTTTTTGTTATATACTGGTCCATACCTGTTTTCTCATGTGCAGCACTTTCACTTTGAGACTGGCACTTTTTATCTGATTGTCCGTTTGCATATGCTATTTGCCTGTACTAGTAAGGGAAGAGTAGGAACAGTGAGACACAAAAATTTAAATCCAAATTACACTTTAAAACAATCTTTATTGGTTTAATATCTTATGGTAACTACATATACTGTGCTTAAGTATGTTCAAAGTGGTATAATAATGTTTTAATGTATTGTGTTTCCTTTTAAAAAATTAATAATGAATGTGTCTCACTGTACTCATGAATTTTTAATGAAGGGTACAGTGAGACAGTGCCTCAAATTCTAACAAACATCATAATAAGCAAAGTTGATCTTAAATGAAAGCAGACTGTTGTCTTTTTGTCTTGCTATGTGTTGTAGTAGAGTTAGGCGATAACATTTTTCTGCATTTTGTGTCAATGAACGAAATATCTGAAACTACAGGCATCACAAATTTGTTCTCTAGTTTCAAACTTTTCCTAACAAATGTAACTTCACATTCAGATGACTCTCCTATAATTGAAAGAATTTTTCCTACATAATATATTTTCTTTTTCACCTCAAACTCTCATAAAACGAAGTCACCCACTTTGGGTGAGTGCTGGAATCAGTTGTGTCTGATCAGAGGTCTCATCATCTGAAGAATCTTGCAAAATTAATTCACTTTCATCAGTATCAGTTTCATCAACTAGGAATAAAGCTGCTTTGCTTTAGGTCCCTTAATGTCTTTTCGTTTCCTTTTCATTTGTAGTTCGTTTCTTTCTGGTGCGTTGGTCGCATTGTTCTTCCTTTAGGCTGTCGGCGACTGCAATTTTTTCTTGGTTTTGCCTTTGGGAAACCTCGTATGTCTTTTGCAGAGAGATAAGATGTTGTTGCAGATTTTACATGTGATTGTGAAGAGGTGGATGCTACAGACTGTGCTTCAATTTCATCATGTGATCGGTGTCCCACTTCAGTTTCAGTTTTAAGGTCTTTTTCAGGTGATATTTGTGTTTCCAGGCTTTCATTTAAAGGTCTGTCAGTAACAGAGGATGGAAGAAAATCATCCTCATAGAACACATGGTGATCTAAAGGAAATATTCCTGTCTTCTTAAATCCAGTGATGATATTGATAGGAGTCATTCCTAGGGGATGTGCTATCCCCAAACAGTGAGCTACATTGTAAATTGAAAATGTTTCACCTGGATGAGACATCATCCATGTATCTACAGCAGCATCATAAAATGTATGGAAAGGTTTCATGACATGACATCAAGAGGCTACAGTTTATTGGTGCAATGAAATGGAATTGTCAGAATTGTTATCCCATTCTCTTTGAACAGATCTACTGCCTCTATTGAGAGGTGGCTCTCATGATTATCCACCAGTAACAAAGATGGATTTGCTTTTGAGCTGGCAGAGAACTTGATGAAGTGATTTATTTAATTGTATGGCTAGGGCCCCCTGTCAGGCAGACCGTTCACTGGGTTCTGGTCACCACTTCAGTGACCTGCAGTTGGTGAGGATGTTAGGATGATAATGAGGACAGCACAACATCCAGTCCCTGCATGGAAAAAATTCCCCGACCCAGCTGGGAATCGAACCTGGGCCCAGAGGAATGACAATCCGTCATGCTGACCATTCAGTTACTGGGAGCGGACGATGAAATGATGAATGACCCTCACAAAACATTCTGAGCTCATCAGGCCTCCTTTAATGGCAAGACCTAATGTGCCAGCACATGCTCCTAATATCATATGATCTTTAAAATTCACATGTGGTAATATCATGACAGGGGGTAGGCTGTTACCAAGAGCATTTATAACACAATATGTCGTAACCAGTGTTCCATGTTCGGCACTGGTTGCCTTGTTAACTTGCTTCATACCCTTTAAGGGCAAAATCTTCTGTGACTTCTGCACTGTTGTTGTTCCAGTTTCATCAAGACTGAAAATACGTCTTCCATCAGCAAAATTTGAATGACATTTGATTACTTCTTCCACTTTATCAAAGAAATTTTACACATTAAATTTATTAAAGCCTTTAGCTCTCGATGAGCTGCATCCTTTCGGGGTTTGAAGAGAAACTAGATATTCACACAAACTAAGCTTCAACTCTGGTGGAAAAATGCGGTTCACTGAATAGTTGGGACACATGTTTGAAATGTTATCCTCACAATATTTCTTAGCATATTGACTAATTGTTTGAAAGGATAAGCCTTTCAGCTTAGATGCACTCCTGATCTTCATTTTATTTTTGATCACCAGCATGACAGGTTCTGTCATTGAAGATTCTGAAAACCTTCATATTTCCTTGTCAGTCCTCTTTCTCCTAGGCATTTTATAACCTAAAAGAAAAGTTTGCACACTAAAATCTACAGAAATCACTGTTTTACACAGCAAGCACACATTGTCATACACTATGAACAAGCACTGTTCCTAGTTGCAAACTTTTTTCAAAATGGCTCCAAACACATTCAGCTTAAAGCAACATTTCAATGAATGGGATTCACATGTCTTGGAAAAACCATAGTTTTGAGTGACTAGTGAAATGATTTGAAAATACCAATGATCTACTTAGAAACCAGCTACATAAATTTAGTAAAAAGATACTTTTCTTACCTCTGAGCACAAATTTATTAACAATGAAACCACAACAGTGATGTCAAATACAAAACATGGAAATCCATAGACTAAATAATAATGGTTAACACTTTTACCGTAGGTACCAACAACTGAAACCAAAATTCCAGAGATAAAACTAATGTCTCCCTGCTCCCACTGTCTCACTGTTCCCACTCTTCCCATATTTGGTTTTTCAGTTTTTGCCATGTTTATGAAAGAACCAAACCAATTACAAATGCAAATCTTTCCCATTTTGGTTATAATAGAGGGAAACATTCCACGTAGGAAAAATATATCTAAAAACAAAGATGATGTGACTTACCAAATGAAAGTGGGGGCAGGTCGACAGACACACAAACGAACACAAACATACACACAAAATTCAAGCTTTCACAACAAACTGTTGCCTCATCAGGAAAGAGGGAAGGAGAGGGAAAGACAAAAGGATGTGGGTTTTAAGGGAGAGGGTAAGGAGTCATTCCAATCCCGGGAGCGGAAAGACTTACCTTAGGGGGAAAAAAGGACGGGTATACACTCGCACACACACACATATTCATCCACACATATACAGACACACCCATTTTGTTTAGATTCATTTCTCTTCAGGTGTTCAATCTCAAAATTCACAGATAACCTCATCTTACTATACACCTGTGGCCCGGTTTTGATTTTTCCTAACATAATGTGATTTACAGATCTGATTTCTTCATTTAGAACTTGTGCATCATGCCTAAGTGGTATTGGATGAATTATTACACTCATTTTGTGCATGATTTTAAGTACATGTTCCAAAGAATCTATCATATTCTTCGGAAATTCATCCAGAGGTTTTTCAGTGTCATTTGTGCCACTAATAATGATTAATGTATCATTAGCGGAGAAGTTATCAGTTAATTTATCCGCATATTTCACAACTTCCTTAATTGGTGCACCAGGTTTTGTAATACATTGCACACTGAATTTTTTACCTAATTTGCCTTGTAGTATACTCCCACAGTTTCTGACATGACTGTCACTTAAAATAAGCACTCCTTTTGTAGCAGTCGTTTGAGACCTAACAGTTTTCACATGAAATATGATAAGGATTTCTCACAGTATCTGGTTCACAATGAGATATTAGTGCTTCTGGATTTTAATCTTCATAACACTGTTTTCTTCTTGCAATACTTTTTTAACTTTGTTCTTGATCACTCATCAGAAAAGGGCGGTGTTTATGAGGGAATTTTTGGCGCACTTTTCTTTGTCAGTGGTTCACATTTTGGTGTTTGAACATTAGTAATTTCTATGTTTTGAGTACCGGTACTGATAATGAAATGTAGACTGGATACACGTTCATGTAGTTTCGATATTTCCTCCTTGCAATTTGCACATGATTTCTTTTTACTTGATATACTTACATTTTTCCGAGGCGATGCATGACATACCTTTGCACTGGTCACCATATTTAAATTCCTCGATTAACAAACATTGAAAATGAGTGTCCCAGTTCATGTGTTTTACAAGAGTATCTAAAGCACACATCAATTATGCCTCTATTAAAGAAAGGTAACATGGAAAATATTGAAAAATAGAGGTCAGTTTCACTACTCTGAACATTATCAAATATAAATGAATCAATTAGGAAAGACAGATTAATTTGTTACCTGAATGAATGCATTCTTAACCTTTAACTAACGTAGTGACAAACATGGGTCACTAACACTCTGGTAGGGTCAATATAACCTCTTAATTATAGGTGGGTGTAACGTTAACATTTTGAATCCCTTTGAAATTCTCTGTTTTGCATATGACAGAGTCTTTAATACAATGTAAATAAACATGAAAATACAAAACATTAACATTAAATAATTATTGATAAATGCATTCAGATATGTTTACTACACATCTCATAAACTAATACATTTATCTGTTTTTCATAAGCTAATAACGAAATTAATGCTTTGATAGATTTTGCATTTCTTCTTGAAGAACTAATGAAACAAAAAAATGTAAAGTTCTTAATTTGAAAAAATACCTCATGAAAAATCTGAAACCTCCAAATCACAATTTTTCACAACAGCGCTTGCAGACCTGGGAACAGCACTACATGCATATTGGTCTCTTGCAGATGTAGCGAACATGCGATGTCTTCCTTTTCTTGCTGGCTGGGCAGATTCTCCACATTTTTCTATTCCTAGGACCTAATTCTGCTTCCACTGCTTCTTCTGTTGGAGCATCAGGGCCTAAAATCTGGCGGGTCATTAGTTGTAACTCCTGCAGAAGTCGTGGGTTTTGAGCTTGCTTTTACATATGTTTCAGCACAAGACTATGGGCCAGTTCTTTCAGGAAGATATCCCTGTTGACAGGAGATTTATCTGATCCACTCTTCCAAAGAACATATGCATTTACTGTGCTGATGTCCAATAAATGGTAGAATAAACACATTGGCCAACATCGAGTTCTTCGACTGCAGGAGTAAACGGAGCACTTTTCATCCAGTTAATCCACACATCCTTTATGGCATCGCAGTGTGATATTATTTCTGGTTTCTGAGATGCCAAATCATCAGCAGAGCTATGATACATGGAAGAGATAAGAAGAACCGCTTTGATCATACAATGTAAGCTTTCACGGCCGGTATTGTCTTCACTTAAAACTTCCGGGCTGATAGGCCGTGGTCGAACTAGTTTTATACTTTGACCAGCGCCTATCTGCCCGGAAGTTTTAAGTGATGAAGAACCGCTTTGTTTGTCTTTGGCACATGCGACAACAGAGTGGTCATTGTGTGAAACCGTACGAAGATGAACCAACAGGCATATGCTTATTTGGTTGGGAGGCTTGTGGAATATCTCTATTATTCTTTTTTAGAGTTACAACAAAAGTGCATCTGATTTTCCTTAACTCTTCTACAGCCTGTATTGAGATAAACCAATTTTAAGCAGTAATGTTGCGATTACTACCATGGATTGATTTACACAATCTCAACAGAGACTGTGTTGGTATCATTAGTTTCTTATCATTGTCAGGCAGAGTATTGCCATCAGAGCCTTTTCCAATGTACATATACCCATTATAAAAGAAACTGGTCCTTGCATCACACAAGGACATTATTTTTAAACCATATTTACCAGGCTTCTTTGGCATGTAGACCACAAATGAGGCTTTACCACAGAAGGAAACTAGTTGCTCATCTACAGTAGCACATGCGCCTAAACTGAAATATTTTTGGAAATTTTCCACAATTTTTCTAAAGAGAAAAGAGACTGCTGCCATTTTGTCAACTTTGAGACTCTCTTTTTTATTTTGAAAGTCATCAAACCATAAGCAGTTCAAGAAAAACAGTTCCTAGACATGACACATTTGAAAATTTCCCAACGAACCATTAGTTGCAAATATATAATTTACATTTTCGTGGTTGGATTTAAAGACAGAAGAATACATAAGAAGTCCTAAAAAAGCCAAAAGTTCATCCAAATCCAAAATCTGATGTTCAGCTTTGCTTTTGTCAGAGTACTTCTGCCTGACACAATCTATTTTAGCATTTGCCCATAGTAGAATGTGATCGAGAACCACTTCATCAAAATATATGTGCTATAATGAGAATGGGTCTTTTGAATCTCCTGTTGTAGTCAACGTGGAAGATGGAAATTTCATGATGAAGTTATGGTGAGGAGTTGAAACAGCTCGGATGGGAGGTTCTTTAGCGTATATGTACTGATTCTTGCCATAGAAGTAATTGCTTCTCTGTTGCTCATCACATGGATCACTGCTTACATCAGTGTAATTTTCTGTCACACTTTGTTCTGACAAAGTGTCATGCTCACTCACAATGGGTTCAGTTTCTTCAGGATTATCATCATAGTCACTATCGTCTCATTCCTCCAACCATCTGCTCACAGTGTCCTCAAAGCTTCAGCCTGAAGTGTTCACACATTGTCTGCTACTTGGATCAGATCCTTTACCTGTAGAATTACTAGGTTCCTCCATATTCCAAAAGCTGTGAAATGAAAAATATCAAGAATATGTAAGGAACGTAATTGCAGAAAAAATTACACAAACAACGTAGTGCAGTGAAAATGACCACGAGTGATATTCAAAAGGATGTTAGTCACATTATAGAAGCTCTGGAATAACACCACATGCGTTGCCGGTCCACTCACAAAAAACTCGCAGCTACTGAACCGACAGCCACAATAATGGATAGGGAACTGGCTAAATCGCAACTGTTGATGAAAGCGCGCAGTCAAATAGAATGCACCACGTTAGTTAAAGGTTAATTGAGCACACTCCAGCTTCTGTGGTAACAATAATACAGTATCAGCCATAAAAGAGTATATAATACTGGTACTAAACAACTCAACAGGGAAGACTGCATTACAGGCATATTTTTAAACCTGTCTGAGACTTGACACTGTTCAGTATAAAGTGCTACAAAGCAAATTAGAAACATGAGGTATAAGAGGAGTAGTTAATGAGTCACACCTGGAAAACAAGGTACACCTTTCATATGACGCTAATTTTTTAGTGAAAAAACAAAACAGCAACATTGCTGAATGTTCTGATAATTGTGTTACATCGCACATCCCAGTAAAAGTAAATACTGCACAAACAAAAATGCAATTAGCAGAGAAACGAACCAGAAATCAATGTAATACAGCTATGCCAGAACCTAAAGTTCTTATGTTGACTGATAAAAATGGCAGAAACTGTGCAAGTCTGTTAAATGAATTATCACAAGAAATGCTCTCTGTGACATCCTTTGTTAAACCAGGTGCATTATTTAAGGAAGTTACTAGAGACATTCATAGCAGAATCAAACACCCAGGAAAAGAGGACTCTAATAGTGTGTGCTGGATCAAATGACAGCAGAAACTGGAAGATGACCTGTAATTTCAGAAATGCTGTATAAGAGTTAATCAGGAATATGTTACACACAAGGGTGATATTGTGTACCAGCAAGACAGGGTACAGACAAATTATGTCATATGTCAGCTGAGCAAGTACACTGTAAAAACCTGTGAACAGTACAATCATGTCACAGTACTTGATTTAAACAGATTTCTAGGAATACAAGATTTCACATGGCAAGGATTGCATATAAACAAAATAGGAAAAAAGAAACTATGTAAAGAATTAAAGTATGCAATTACTACCAAAAAGCAGACCATGGTCATAGGAAACAACATAGCAGTAACCATCATGCCAGAAGTAGAAAAATCTTCTATAGAATGAAAAAACAGGGAAGATGGAAAAACTGGACCACGACATTCCAACAATGAGATTGACCACACTGAACCAAGAAAAATAGAAGCAGATGCACCATTAACAGCAGTACTGGAACAAGCAACATCATCATCATACCAGTCAACAGCAGAACCACAGCCACCGCTGGCAACAGCAGCAGAGCCACAGTCACCAGTGGCACCAGCATCCCAAGAATCATTGTCATCAGAAACACAGGCAACAAGAAAAGAATCAACACCAATAACGGAAAATGCGACATCAACACTGGCAGGAAGTCAACATTGGAAAACCCATCAAATGGTTGTATACTGTGGAAGAAGAAAGGAGCAGTTCCATCCCATCTCAATAATTTTTTGCTGAAGGGCTACAGGAAAACCACAGTAAGATAAGTACAAGTGTAAAGTTCTTACATATTAATGTGCAGTCTCTTAAGAACAAACTTAATGACCTTCAGTATTGGCTGGAAAACTTAAACTCCACTGTGATTTCAATAAATGAACACTGGCTTAGCAATGGGAAACTAAATTTAAGTGTGCCATTTGGATATGAATTGGCAACTGGCTACTGTAGAACAAGTATTAAACATGGTGGTGTATCTGTATATGTTAAAAATAGTGTGAACCTAATCTACGAAGTTATAGATGTAAGAGGACTGTGCATAGAAGCAAAATTTGAAGCTGCAACCATAATGTTGCCAAACCAGGAAATTATAATAGCTGAAGTATACCCCCCCCCCCCCAAAAAAAAAAAAAAAAAAAACGCAATGAAGACCTGTTTGTGAAACTTCTGGAGAAACAGATACTCTTGGTACTCAAATACAAAAATTTCAAAATACTAATATTTGGTGATATCAATATAGACATTAGATTTAAGAATTGAAAGTTTTATCACTTGCTACATACATTACGATCCCTTAACTTCAGTTGCATAAATGACAGGAAGCATGTCTAGATAACATAATTTGTAATTTTCATCTAAACAAAACAGAATTCAACACAATCAAGCTAGGCATTTCAGATCATGAGGGACTATGGCTCAGACAAACTCTTAACAGTAAAGCAACTGAAACTTCGAGAGACTGTAGAAAAATTATAAGACCAATTAATGAATCAAAGCTAAAGTATATTGAATTTAATAAAATGGGATAAAATAATAACCACTGCGGGTGCAAATGAATCTACAACAAATTTCTAGAACTGTTAACTGAAAATGTTGAAGCATGTTGTCCTAAACGCTGCAAGAAAATATCAAAGCAAAATCGTGAGACCAAGCCACAAAATGTAAAAAGATGGTACAACCCACTTCTAAGCAGAATAAGAATCATAATGCTACCCTTATCATGATAGGTCCATGCAAAATAATGCTGAAAAAAGAAATGTAGATGAAAGTAAAAAAGATTTACAGATCTGAAATCGAGGCAGCTAAGTGCAAAGCAAATGATACACATATATTGAACTCAGTAAATAAATGCAAAGGTGCATGGGAAATTATTAAAACAAAAACTAACTGTGATGATAAAGTATACCTGATATCAATTCCACCTGATATTCTAAATGTGCATTTTGTCAGTCCTCAATCAGATAACAGCATAATGGAGAATGTGGGTAAGGCAGAGGCACTGCTGCCAGAAATGAACAGTAAGCAGACAGACTGCTTTCACTGGACTTGTGTAACTGAGAAGATGGGCAATGAATCAATAGCTAAGCTCAGTAATTCTAGAGCCAGAATGTTTAAAAATATCTGTGGTTAAACTAGTACATAAGAAAGGAGATACAGCATCACCAAATAACTATCAACCAATATCACTTATAATATCAAAAATAATAAAATAGTGCATGCATAAACCAATGAGTCAATATTTTGAACATAATGATATATTCACCTCCTCAGATCCAGCCTTCCTACAGTCAAAGAAGTTGAGAGTATGGTAGCAAAAATATACAATTGTTTTCAAAATAAAGATATTATCTGTGCAACACTGTTGAATCTCAGGAACGCTTTTGATATGATCTCCCACAATATTCTCATAAAAAAATTCTACCACTATGCAATGAGAGAGAATGCTCTATGCCTAATGCAGTCGTACTTGGACAATTGAAAACAGTTAGTTAAGGTAAATAATCAAATATCAGAATGACTCCCAGTTGTAAAGGGCATACCTCAAGGATCTGTTCTTGGACCTTTCCTTTTCGTTATTTAAATAAATTATGTAGCTAAAGTTGTAACATGTGATGCAGTGTTATATGCTGATGACACCACATTCATCACATGTGATACCAATCTTGAAAATCTACAACACAGTATGGCAGTGGCAATGGAGAGGTGCACTACTTGGTTTGCAGCAAATGTACTGCAGAAGAATGATAGTAGAACTGAAGCTATCGTATTCAGTCTGAATGCTCCCAGTCATGATAGCAAAACAGTAAAATTATTAGGATTTCATATAGATCAAAATTTCAGCTGGGATACCCGCACAGGGAAGATATGTGACATGTGGTATCGATAGCTAGGATGCCACAATGTAGCTGCCAATTAAGTTGGTACTACGACAGACAACGATGACAGCGTCCTCTAGCAGGTGCAGTTCAGCTCCACGAGCACCACTGTAGATTCAGCCCATTTGATCAAGAGCAGACAGCCGAGACACTTTGCTTCAGCTTTGCACCTCAGGGTAAAGTTATGTATTACTCTTGTTGCTAAAGTAAAGGTGATTTTAATTCACACTGCAGTACCGAGAGATTTTTACCTTTTCCTGCTTCTACCCACATGCCGCCTTCCAGGTGGGATACAAAAGTTGGCGATGAGGTTTCCCCTGTCATTTCCTTTTTCACTCGGTACTGCTTTCTTTTCATGCTAGCTTCAGTACAAGACTTTCATTTGTGTAAAGCATGGCTTCACCACAGGAACAGGCTTCGCTGTCTGATCTTGTACGTTTTCAGGCTCAGCAAATGACGCAGCTGCTTGCTGCCATAAATGGACTGGTCACGCTACAAACTGCAGCTACTTCGGCGCCTCGGACGACACCGCCTGTACCGACGCCATCGCCGACGGCGCCGCCATTTCGTGCCTTCAATCCTGACGTTGAATGCTGGCCAGAATACATCGCCCAGTTCAAGGCACACTTTGCAGCATACAACGTACCAGGTACAGAGCGGCTTGCTTTTTCCATTCCCAACGCGGGTGTTGTGTTGTATCGTGCGCTCGTGAAATTGTTTCCCACCACCCGCCCAGAAACTAAAACTTACGACGAAGCGATTGATGCTTTCAACTCCCACTTCCATGATAGTGTAAATGTGGTAGCTGTGTGCTACAAATTCTTCCGTCTCTGGCGTGGCACTAGTCAGTCCATTAAATCTTGGTTAGCGGACCTTCAGGGACTAACACGTGAGTGTAACTTTAAGTCATGTGGACGCTCATATGTGGATATAATGATTAGAGACACTATTGCACAGAATGTGGTGGATCACCGCATCCACAGACAAACCCTCTGATTTAAAAACCCGTCTTTGGAGGAAGTAGTGGACTTGCTAGACAGACAAGACACATTAGACGTGGCTACTTCCATGTTTGACGTGACCCCGGGTGTGTGTACTGTTAGCGCGACACAACACGTGCCCTCCCGCCTGCTAGCACGGCCAGCCATATCGCACCGCTTGCATGAATGTAAACATGGTTCAAACCAGGCACCCTCTCAGAAACTGACATCATGTCCGAACTGTTTTTGTGCACACCCACGGGACAGTTGCCCATCCTGTCAAGAACAGTATTATTTTTGTAATAAGAAGGGACATGTGCAAGCTGTGTGTAGTAAGAGAAACTCTAATTCACAACTTATCTCCCGTTCGCCTGATTCGCGTGGGTGGCACCGCAACGGCAACCACTATGATCATGATTTACATCAGCCTATGGACGTTAATGCCATTTATTCAAAGCCTTCTGCTTCACGTGCTTCAAGAGCTTGTTGTGTGCATGAAGTTTTGCCAGATACTGCCTCTCGCATTCAGCACGATGCGAGGAAACATTTTGTGACTTTGCACATTTGTGGACGTTCAGTTTGCAAGCAACTGGACACTGGTGTGTCCGTTTCTTTACTGAACAAATCAGCATATGACTTGCTTGCTTTGTCCCCGCTTCATCGTTCGCATTCCACGCTGACTGCATTTAGTGGACAGGAAATCTCTGTGCTCGGCGTGTGTAGTTTGCAAGCCAGCCATGTTTGGTACAACAACCCGTACAGTGTCTTTCCATGTGCTCCACTCTAGTGATGCTATGGACATTTTTGGCATGGATGAAATTGAACTTTTTGGCCTCGCAATTCAAGACAATGTGCTTTGCATCACCACTAGTGACCAAGCAGACAGTGTTGCCGCAGTATGCGATGGTTTTTCTGAACTCTTTTTCTGATGGACTTGGTTGTGCCATAGACTTTGCAGCGCATGTTGTAGTTAAAGACAACGCCATGCCTAATTTCCAGTGCACATGCCCAGTACCACACACATTGCAGGATGCCATAGCTGCTGAACTTAAGCATTTGCAAGACAGTGATGTCATTGAACCTCTTTCTGGTTCGTCATGGGCTTTGCCTATAGTGTGTGTGAAGAAACCAAATGGTCGTCTCCGTATTTGTGCTGACATTAAGTCTACAGTAAATCCCCAAACAGTGGTAGCTACGTTTCCCTTATCACTTCCTGAAGACATTTTTGATAAGCTTGATGGGGAAAATTACTTTCCATGATTGACTTGCGGGATGCATACTTTCAGATTCCGCTCGACGAACAGTCGCAGCACAATTTTGTGATCAACACCCACCTTGCATTGTTCAAGTTACGCCTCCTTCCGTTCCTTTGTGTTTCAGCTCCCACTATTTTTCAGTCTCACTTGCAGCAGGTGTGTGCCACTGTCCCTGGTTGTTCCAACTATCTGGACGATACAGTCCTATCAGGTCGCACCCCTGACGAACACTTGCAGAATTTGCATGCCTTGTTTACTGTACTTTTGCAGGCAGGACTAAAGTGTAACAGAGACAAGTGCAAATTTTTTCAAACTGAGATTCAGTATTTAGGCCATATGATTAACAGACAGGGTATCCACCCCTTGCCGTCATACCTCAGTGCGATCAGAGACTTGCCAGCACACAGAAATTTTAAAGAACTTCGGTCTGTCTTGGGAAAAATTACATGTTATATTCGGTTTATACCAAATGCAGCGCAGATTGCAGCACCTTTGCATCGCCTTCGTCGTATGAACGTTCCCTTTGTTTGGTCTTTGGAATGTGATGCTGCTTTCCACAAGCTCAAATCTTCTTTGTTGAGTGATCAGTTTGTGCCGTCCTCGTTTTTCTGCCGCTGGTTGTTTCCGGGCAGAATTGGAGGCTTGGAGGCTTCGTGGTTTCCGCCGCCTCAGCCCACCACTCCACTGATGGCGCCTTAGCCGCAGGTGCACCTGCCGTCATTGCCGCTGCCAGACCGGTCACCTCCACTGGATGGGTGCCTCTCACCACCACAGCAACCGATGGCCGCTGAGGCTGCCGTCAAGCTGCCGCTGCCGCTGCCACCCATGGACGTCACTTCTCCGCCTCCTCATCCGAGCTTACCCAGTGGCGGTACGTGGCCTGGGCAGGTTTTCCACGGGGCATTTTCCTTGTCCCTCGCGCACAGTTAGGGGTAGCAGGTGAACAGTGTGACCCCGCAGTTCCGCTGGCCGCCCCCTCAGCTGCGCCGCCCTGGGCCCCTCCACCCGCCGTCGGAAGCCATACTCAATGACGGTGCGTCGTTTCAGGGGGAAGGGATGTGGTATCGATACCTAGGATGCCACGACGTAGCTGCCAGTTAAGTCAGCACTTACAGACAACGCTGACAGTGCCCTCTAGCACGTGCAGTTCAGCTCTATGAGCACCGCTGTAGATTCAGCCCATTTGATCAAGAGCAGACGGCAGGGGCACTTTGCTTCAGCTTTGCACCTCAGGGCAAAGTTATGTATTACTCTTGTTGCTAAAGTAAAGCTGATTTTAATTCACACTGCAGTACCGAGAGATTTTCACCTTTTCCTGCTCCTACCCACACGCCGCTTTCCAGACGGGATACAAATTGGCAAATTGGCACATGCCATATATCTACTGTACAAGCTGAGGAGCAGTGCCTGTAAAGAACCTCTGTTATATGCATATTTTGCATTCTCCCATCGCACCTGAGTTATGGAATACTGTTATGGGGCAGTTCCATAGGGTCAAAATTAGTGTTTAAATGGCAAAAGAAAGCCATAAGGTAGATAGCAGAACTTAGCCCATATGAATCATGTCAAGATTATTTTAAGAAACTAAATATAATGACAGTGCTTGGGCTGTATATTTATAAGTACCTTGCCTTTGTTAAAGAGAATCTGAGTAAATTTGACTTAAGGAGAACAGTTCATGACCATAACATAAGAAGTGGACATACAATTAATATGCCATATGCTAGGCTTGCAAAGACACATAACAGCTACAAGTATGAAACTTCCTGGCAGATTAAAACTGTGTGCCGGACTGAGACTCAAACTTGGGACCTTTTCCTTTCACGGGCAAGTGCTCTACCAACTGAGCTACCAAAGCATGACCCATGCCCCATCCGCACAGCTTTACTTCTGCCAGTACCTCGTCTCCTACCTTCCAAACTTTACAGAAGCTCTCCTGCGAAACGTGCAGGACTAGCACTCCTGAAAGAAAGGATATTGCAGAGATGTGGTTTAGCCACAGCCTGGGGGATGTTTCCAGAATGAGATTTTCACTCTGCAGTGGATTGTGCGCTGATATGAAACTTCCTGGCAGATTAAAACTGTATGCCGGACCGAGACTTGAACTCGGGACCTTTGCCTTTTGCGGGCAAGTGCTCTACCAACTGAGCTACCCAAGCACGACTCATGCCCCATTCTCACAGCTTTACTTCCATCAGTACCTCATCTCCTACCTTCCCGAGGTCAAGTCTCGGTCCGGCACACAGTTTAAATCTGCCAGGAAGTTTCATATCAGCGCACACTCCGCTGCAGAGTGAAAATCTCATTCTGGGAGCTACAAGTATCTTTGTCCTGTCTACTTCAACAAATTACCTGAAAATGCCTACACAGTGCCAGTAAATAAATTTGAAACCAGTCTTTCATGGTTGATCAAAAGTAAAGTAATTTACCCTGCTCAAGAGTTGGGCCAATTTTCCTTATGAGAATGAACTATACGTTAACTGCAAACTATACATATGTCACACTGTGCAACTATTTTATTACTGTTTCATTTACTAATTGTTAATTATCTGTTTGATTATTTATTTGTTGTTCACTGAACTTTGTAGTTCATTTATCTTGTAGATTATTATATTGTAGTTAATAACATTTGTCATGTCGAAGTTTATATTATTATTATTATTATTTATTATTGTTATTATTATTGTGTTAACACTGATGACACCAATTGCATGTAAATATGCTCAACGGTGGAATAAAACATTTGTACTTGTATTTGAATTTGTATCAGTATCATTGTTTAGGTGACTTTTACAGGTCACAAAGCAAAAGTAAATCTTCAACTTTCGTTTTAAATGACTATGAATTTTTCAATTATACTGAAGCATACTGAGGATTCACTGCTGACTACTGAGTCACAGCTGACAGCTGCACAGTTCCATCTGGGTTTTTGAAATGATAATACACCACCACCTCAAACATACAGTGAGCGTTGACAGCAATAAGGTGCAGCCATCAACTTCTAAATATTGTAGCATAGATAGCATCTGAAACAACAACTCCATATGAGCTGGTAGTACAAGTTTTTCTGTTTTTTATATTATGTTGCATTGAAAGGAATCATATTTTGTTTTAAATTAGTTATTTGATGAGTGGGTGTCAGTGACTTGGGTATTAGTGGGAATTTGTTTGTGTGATACTGTTTTCATTCGCAGCTGGTCTCAGCCAGAAAGATTGATCAACTGTGTGGGAGCCACCTGAAGAACATCTGAAATGCAGCATTATTCTGTGGTGATGAGCGAACATGGACAATCTGCCTCACTCTTTGATGTTTATTAGTATTCTTTGTATTTACTTATGTTTTTCAGTTGATTGGTGTTTGAGCTTTAGAAAATAAAAAAGTTATTGCCTCACTACTGCACTGTATGTCTCCAGCACACAGAGATAAGCTGTAGTTGAACAAAGTGTTGATCCCTTATATTGAATTCTGTTTTAGATGAGCAAATGCAGCACCATTCGATGTTGTCACCCACACGCACGACACATAGAGTATTATGGATCAGCGTGATGCTTGGTTGAAATTCATCAAAGATTTATGACATGACATTGGAAACCTGGAAAATGCTTCTTTGAACTTTTCTATTGCATCAAGGAACAGCTGTTCAGGGGATAACACTAGCAAGATCAAGATATGCCGACCACAGTTCATTCCTGATAAACTGGAATTATGGCTTGCAATGCTCAAGCTGATTTTTCAGCATCACGGCATTGTAAACAACGATACCAAATTTATGATCACTGTAAGTGCACTTGACAGTAAAACAGCAATGATCAGTGCGGATATAATACTCTGCCCACTTGCCACACAGAAGTATATGCATTTTAAACAGTTACTACCTGAGAGACTATGTCGACCAGTGGAACAATGTAACCAACAAGCTCTACACGGTGAAAAGAGAGGAGATGAGTCACGTTTGGAATTTTGGCGGGACCTGCAAAGCTTAGTTGATGACACCGAGTTGCCAGATATGACACTGTAACATGTAAGGTGTGTACAGTTGCCAGAGGCAGTTAGAACAGCTGTGGTGCTTTCCGACGCACGAAATATTTCATCGTTGCTCTCACTTACTGAGAAGGTCTATGTCTTGTTAGATACAGGGCATACATTCTCTGCAACATATGAACACAGCAGTACAGACATACAGGAAGCTACAACGATACTACAACTCCAACAAACGAACATTACTCAACAACTGGAGAAGCTACAAAATCACATTGACGACTTGCAGCGACAGATATAGATGTTGCTGGGAGGCAAATCAGCCATATGCAAGAAGAGCAAGGAAGATGGCAAGGTGTCTAAGGAACGCATCTGTTAGTACAACCATCACTTCAGAAATAAGACAACATGATGCACATCACCCTGCACTCATCCAAATGGTGACAATGGCCAGCGATGTGTGCCACCAGCTGTAAGTTTGGGCACCGGCACCTATGAAGCATTCTTCATCTCAATCAATGCTCACAGCTGCAAACCAGACTTCAGTAATGACAAGGAAAATGACAGATAGACATAGACCTCGGTTTTCAAGGTCAATTACCATGGACTTGTGTGATTGCTGATGTGTAAGACGCAATACTGGATGCCTCTTTCTTGTTTCAGCATGCAGTTCAAGTAGATATTGGCTCATCAAGCATCCCCTGAGGTAAGCGGAACGTTAGAGGCACCCTAGGATGAGGTTCTCTGCCTACATTCGATGACAGACAGGGAGTGGTGCCACACGTTGCAAACTATGAATTTGTGCCATGTGCACAGACAGTTAAGCACAACACATTCATAACATCAAGACTATACCCAGTCAACCAGTATCTAAGCACCCATGCTGGTTAGCTCCTGATTGTTTCGCTGCAGGCAGAATTCAAAGAACTCTTGTGCTCAGGAGTCATCTGTAGATCCGCTAGCCCATGGTTATCGCCACTTCATCTAGTAAAGAAGAAAGACGGGACCTGGAGACCGTGTGGAGAGAACAGAGCACTCAATACCCATACTATTCCCAATCACTATCTGATACCACATATGACGGATTTTACACACACATTGGCAGAGGCGACCATTTTTAGTGTCATTGATTGCCAGAAAGCGTACCACCAGATACCAGTAGCATCTGCCGATATACCAAAGACAGCTGTCACAACACCAATCGGCTTATTCAAATAACTGTATAAGCCATTTGGTTTGAAAAATGCAGCACAAAGTTGGCAATGGTTTGTTGATGAAGTACTAAGAGGTTTACCACAGTGCTTCACATACCTCAATGATACCCTTGTCTTTTTGACATTCAAGAAATTGCATGAACTGCATCTAAAGACCATTTGCCAACATATTGATGTGTATGGCATTTTTGTCAACGAATCAAAGTGTTTACTTCAGCGACATCAGGTGCCATTCTTGGAATCCTCAGTAACAGCAGCCGGCATCAGCCCATTGCAAGATAAAGTTCCCACTATCAAAGAGATGGCTCGCTCCATCAATTATCATCAACTACATTGGTTCCTTGGAGCCATTAATTTCTACAGACAACACCTGCCTAATGTGGCGGCCATCCAGGCACCTTTGATGTCAGCACTAGCCGGCAAGGACGCAGTGGGCAAACAACCTTTGCAATGGACACCAGAGATGTTCATGGCATTCAGTAAGACATGTCTACATCAGGCAGTCATGTTGACACACACAATTCCTCAGCGCAACTGGCAGTTGTTGTGGATGCTAGCCAGAAAGCCATTGGCACTGCTCTACACCAGCATGTCGAAGGGCACTGGCAGGCCCTGGGCTTCTTCTCCCATAAGCTTACATCATCACAAGTGAAATGGAGCACTTAGATAAGGAATTGCAGGCAATATATGAAGCTGTCAGACATTTCCAGCCACAAGTAAAAGCCAGGCCATTCATGGTTTTCACAGGTCACAAACCCCATTACTTTCACCTTCAGTAGGGAGAAGGATGGCTGCTCATCATGACAATTTAGACAATTTGAATTCATCGCCACATTCACAACAGACCTGCAGCAAATAAAAGGAGCTGAGAACGTTGTGGCAGCTTTCCTGTCTCAGTTGAAATCAATCTCTCAGGCTATTGACCGCAAGTAGTTAGCTGCTGTGTAAGAAACAGACCAACAACTCACCAAATTCCAATGCGACAGTATATCCAGCTTACGTCTACAGAAATACAACCTACTGCTGAACATCTCTGAGTTTGGTGTGAAGTATCACAAGGAAAACCAATACCTTTTGTACCTACAAAACTGCAATGTCAATTATTTACAGCATACTTGGGCTGACTCATATAGGAATAAACACCAGTGTCAAATTGATGGACAGATTCATGTGGCCCATAGTTGGGCAAAAACATGCTCAGATTGTCAGAGGGCCAAGGTTGGACAACACATGCACAAAGCAGTAGGAGACTTCCCACTTATGACACAATGTTTCACACATGTGCATGTGGACATTGTGGGACCTCTGTTGCCATTGGGAGGATACCATTACCTCCTCACTGCAGTGGACCGCTTCTCCAAATAGTGGATGCAGTTCCATTGTCGGACATTTCCACACATACCGTGGCATGGGTATTTCTTTCGTCAAGGCTGCCCTTTACATGTCACCACAGACCAGGGGTGTCAATTCGAATCGATGCTGTTCTCAGAATTGGCCAACCTCTGCAATTTACACCATCATCATACCACGGCTTACCACCCAACAAACAATGGAATGGTGGAGTGCTGGCATAGAACATTAAGAGCCACTTTAATGTGCCACATGCAGTTTTAACCATCAACATTGTCATTGATTTTGTTGGACCTTCATACAGCATTAAAAGCAGATGTAGGAGATTTGTATAAGTACGTGATAAAAGGCCCCCAGGATGCTGTAAATTTAAGATTTATTTAAAAAAAAAAAAAAAAAAAAAAAAAAAAAAAAAAAGAAAGAAGTGAAACACCGAGTAACCAGAGGGTTGGCAAAGACGTTAATTACGATTTTTTTAGACAGAGACAGTCTAACTCTCTCATATATAGAAGGATGATGAGGATGTGCGATTTTAGAGATGAAGTATAGCGTTCTTGATGTATTATATGGATGAGTGAATAATATAATGTTAACGAACCATATCAAGCATTTTATTTATTGAAGTAAGTGAAGAGGAAAACTACAGGGACAGAATTTTCGTGATGACAAGCGCCAGTGTCCTTGGAGTACTCCACCGCCTGCAGCTTCAACAAAAATGTAATGAAGTCTGATGCTTTCTGGGCAACGGTTGTTAGTAGTGTTTGTTAACTATGGTTATATTAAGAAATTTCTATGATATCGTTAAGAATTATAAAAACTAACTGGCTGTATTTTCTGTTTGCATGAATCATGACAGGGAGAAAGTATTACAAAAAGGCAAAAATTGAGGAGAAAAATTTTGAAACGGATAAGAATTGGACGCAGGTTATGTAAAAATTTTTCCATAGTAAGTTTTATTTGGCATGGTAAAGGTAGGATGGCTACGCAAGTTGCTTGCACGGTTACACTTGGTAGCGCCTCTTTTGATGTAAATAGAAACCTTTTTCCTCATTATTTCCTTACTTGGATTTTATTGGTGAAAAATTTACAGAAACTTTTCAGTATGATACGCATCATCAATAAAACATAAAGGTTTGTAAAACAATAGTTTGAGCATCGTAATACACGTAAAACAGGCTTTGACATTACGTAATTTACATTTATCAAGTGTAACAATTAATGTATGAAATTTTAAACATTTTTGTGAAATTTCCATTTTTTTGCAAATTCATATAACATGGCCAGAAAAAATATGCCCATTGTTGATAGCAGCAGCAATAATGCAATCAGCCAAGATGGTGCAGAACTGCGAGATCGAACAACTGAAGTTCAGGCACCACGCATGCCTACTGCCGAAGGTTTAAGCAGATCAGAGATGAGTGTCGCAGGACTGACAAATGACAGCAACACTCCACAACAGAATAACCTTGATGACACAATGTTTAAAATTGACGAGACAATGTCACACATCTCCCAGAGTGACATACCGCTCATGAATGAAACATCGGAGAGCGATCTAAATATGAATCATGACTACGTGTTACAAACACCACTTGGTCACAACACAAATATTAACTTGGGAAGTGCAGCAGACAGCAACCACAGTAGTACAACTGCAACACTGCTATGGCAGCTACTACCTAACATAAATGCAAAATTTGATGATATGAAACACAATATAAACACCAATTTCAGTAATTTGACACAAGATATGAACATGGTAAAACAGCAGCAAAACACTGTTACACAGGATATGAACACAGTAAAACAGCAAGGCTGGTATACACAACAGCAAAATTACATACCCAGAGGCAATGAGTACAGTAACAGGAATGGAAAAAACAAACAATTTAAAATAAATTTCCAAAACAACAGGGGTAATTTCAACACATGAGCGAATTACAATTCACCATCACAAGGCCCTATACAGAATATGAATAGAAACAGTCAGCCAAAGCAGTGGCCGACACGCAGCGACAATGCCATACCTTATGCTGTACCACAGCCGACCTTTGGGCAGAAAAATAACTGCACAGCAGCTAACGACACAAATTGGTGAAGTACACACACAGTGCAACTCACTGCAATTCCCCCAGGTAATGAATTAAGTCACACTACACCGTCGGGAAACACCACCAGGTTGTAGTTAAGCCCCAGGCTATTGACCTTTCAGGGTGTGGGGGCAAGGCTGAACTACAAACATGTTTCATAAGATACCCTTCAAGGATGATTTGTAACAGCATGAGTTAGATATAGTAGATAAAGTCATGGAAGAACAAGTACAAGCAATCATTAAGGTGAAAATATTTAGCATTGACACAGTTAATTTTAGATACAGGTTCAACTACCAAAAAGAAGAGAGCAAAATCACCATCTATTGATTAGCAACAGAAGAGGAATAATACAGCAGCTACAATGCCGAGAGGGAAGATTACAGCCTCACCAGAAGTGAAGTGCTCAGCATTAAAAGATACAACAATGGTTCATCTACAGAGGAGGAATGCATTAACTCCAACTCACTTAAGTGATTTTTTTTCTGATGGGAGCCAGAAAAAGGACAAAAAGTTAAGCACAGGAGGAGTAAATACCTCAGTCAATACATTAATAATGACACATCAAAACATTCAATCAATCAAAAAGAAACTCTTAAACTTAGAAGTAGTTATAAAAAGCAGTGGTATATGACCTACTGTTCTCTGTGTAACCAAACATTTGCTAAAAACAATGATATAACTTGTATAAACTTAGACAATTATAAGTTAGTATCATACTTTTGCAGAAAGAATTTTAAAAATGGTGGTAACTGCATATTTGTTGGATATTGCATCTTCTGCCCTGTAACTGCAATTCCATTGGAAATGTATGCAACTGAAAAACATTTTGAGTGTAGTGGTATTCTTATATTGAACTTTAAAATGTAACCTATGTAATAATGTCTTTATACAGAGCTCCCAGTGGTGATTTCAGCGTATTCATAAAAAACCTTGATAGGCTGCTCTCACAATTTTGGAAGAACAAGTTAATTTTATGCAGATACTTGAATATTGACTCTCTGTCTGAATCAAAATATAAAACAGAACTAGAGAGCCTACTTATAATGAATGGTTTATATAACACAATTCAAAACTATACGAGAATGGGTATGAACACTCAAACTGCCATTGATTACATAATTACAAATATTCAGTTTGGCAGATATAATTGCCTTATAGAAGACATGAGTTTATCACGTCACAACTCACAGACAGTAATAATAAAAGAAGTAGGGAAATTAGATTCACTCAGCTTTATCCCTTACAGTGATAGAGAAGTTCTAACATAACAGACCTAAAGATAAAACTACAAAATGAAAAGTGACCAAAAATGTACTTATCTAATAGTGTTAATGATAAATGTAACAGTTTCCTCAATACCAATTTAAAAATCATTGAAGAGTGTTTGCCAACTAAAACTAAAGCAATAAAGAAAAAGAAAGGAAATCTGCCATGGATAACCGATGGTCTATTAGTATCCTCTAAAAAGTTGAAACTTCTTCACGCAATTTGGAAAGCTACAGATAGGCCTATTCATTTTGTTGAATATTATGGAGCCTATAAAAAGATTTACAGTAAAACTTCAATAGCTGCAAAAAAACTGTATACTGGAAATGTTACTACACAAGCTCCCAACAGTCAGAAGCACTTGGAAGATAATAAACAGAGAAACAGGGAAGTCATCAGGAAATAACAATAAAAGCTTAAGCCTAAAAATCAATAATGTTGTAACTGAAGATCCAATAATCATTAGCAACACTTTCAACCAATATTTTACCAGTATCTGCCAACAACTTACACAGGGTAACAATAGCGATTCGCTGCAAGCCCAAAAACTAGCTGAGAATAAACAAAAGTCATCCAGTAACTCATGCTACCTGTATCCAGCAACTGAACAAGAGATAATAAAAATAATAAACTAAAAAATAAAGCATCCACAGACATAAATGGCCTGTCAAATAAAATTTTGAAGCTAACTACTAGGGAAATTGCTAAGCCCCTCTGCAACTTAGTCAACTCATGTCGTGAAATAGGAATCTTCCCAGAAAGAATGAAGATGGTCAGAGTACTACCACTATTCAAGAACGGTGATCACATGTGCCCAGATAATTACAGACCAGTTAGCTTCCTTCCCATTTTGTCAAAGATCCTAGAAAGAATAATATTTGTTAGGTTAATGGCATTTTTTGATAAAAACTGTATAATAAATGGTAGACAGTTTGGGTTCCAGAAGGAAAAATCTACAGTGTCAGCTGCATTTGAACTTATTAACAGAATCACTGCAGGTCTAGATCAAAGCCAAATCCTGGTTGGTGATTTTTGTGACTCACCTAAAGCTTTTGATCTCATCAATCACCACATATTAATAATAAAGCTACACCACTATGGGATTAGAGAAACTGTCCTTGATACCATACGTCAATTCTGCAAAACAGAAAACAAGCACTGGAAGTGTCACACAATCAAGGGAAACAGCTATCATAACTACAAGATACAAAATATGGGGTGCCACATATACTTAAATGATTTACCTTGTAACGTAGACAGTGAACTGATACTCTTTGCAGATGACACAACAAGCGTAACTGTGAGACCGAGCTTATAGGAGGCCATAAGTAAAAGTAATCAAACAGTTTAAGTAATTACCCACTGGCTTGAAGTGAATAGGTAAATTCTCAATTATGAGAAAACTAATACAATCCTATTCAGGAACAACAAAAGAAAAACAAGTGAACTGACAAATTTGCAAGAGCTACATGTAAGAGTAGTTGAAAGCGCTAAATTTTTAGGGATCACCATGGACAGTTGTTTAGGATGGAAAGAAGCAAACACTGAGGTTAGTTATGAAATGGTAGAGCAGAAACTAAGTGAATCATATGTACTAAATGAAATCCAGAGACAAGAACTTTCTAACTTGTTATTTAAGTATGCCAATGTTTTCAGTAAGGAGCCAGTGGTAATCAAAGACTATGAATATAAATTACGAGTCTATCCACATGAGACATTTTGTGTAATGTCATATCCTATTCATGGACAAAATAAGAAGCAGTAAGGGAAGAGATCAATCATATGATTAAACATGGAGTTATAAAACCTTCATTTTCACCCTATTGTAGTCTAATATTACCAGTAAGCAAACCAGCTGGTTCTGTATGATTAGTTCTTGATGCTAGTGGTATTAATAAGATTATAATACCAGTACGCGTAAGGCCAGACAATTTGGACAAAAAGCTTCTAAAGTTTTACAATACAAAATATTTCAGTGTACTCAATCTCAATGTGTCCTACTGGCAAATAAAACTCTATAAAGAAAGCCAAAAATGTACAGTATTTGTTTGTGGAGGCAGAAGTTACAAATTCTGTGTTCTACCTTTTGGACTGAACATTAACACAGGAGTGTTTATATCTGCATTGGACAAGGTTTTAGGACCCAAATTGCTTAGAAAAGTCACTGTCTATGTAGACGACCTGCTAATAGCCATACCCACTTGGTTAGAACATATCAGGCTCATTGAACAGGTGCTTCAATGATTTGCAGATTATGGAGTAACAGCCAATTTAAAAAAGTCTAGTTTTTGTAAGGAGCAAGTCAAATTTTTAGGACATATTGTGTCAGAACAAGGTATATTACCTGATCTGAAAAAACTTGATACCATACACAATTGTCCAGCTCCCAGGAATAAAAAACAACAAAAAACTTTTTTAGGAGTAGCTTCATTTTTTCATAAATTCGTACTGCAACAAAGGATGAACAGTGATGCATTGCTCATCTTGTTATGAAAAAATAGAAGTGTCAAGAGGACTTTAATAATATTAAGCAGGCATTGGTAAATGCAAACATTCTTAGCCACCCAGACATGTCCAAGGATTTATGTCTATGCACAAGTGTCTCATCTCAGAGTCTGGGGGCATGCTTATTCCAAATGTGTGAGGAAGAAGGTAAGGAAGTACCCAAGGTCATCAGTTTTGCTAGTCTCATGTTATCAGAAGCAGAAACGTCTTACTCTGTGTCAGGATAGGGAAGTTTAGAGATAATATGGGCATTTAAAAAGTTTGAATATTTTTTTGTGGAGCAAGAATACCAAAGTTTACTGTGACCACCAGTCATTGTCATTTCTTTTAACATGGAAACTATTGCTCTGTAGATTAGTTAGGTGGTGTCTATATATACAAGAGTTCAATTTTGAGATCATTTATAGTAAAGGAAGTCAGAATGTTGTTGCAGATGCCTTGTCAAGGCTAGCACTTTGTTTGAGGAATTTAGTGAATTAACAGAGTTTTGCAACCAGATGAAAATTATACAACAGCAAGAGTGCAGATGGAGTTAAGTCATGCAAAACCTGAAGCAAGATGAAGGTGGAAAGGTAAGTAAATGGTATCAGGAGTACAAGGGTGTTTAGTTTCATTGGAAATATGAAAAATCTGATCAATGGTGTGTATATGTGTATTCCAGAGGATTATATTGATGAATGTATAAGACACACACATAAAGTACAGGGATATTATGGAGTGAGTAAATGTACTGCAAAAATTGCAACACTTCGTTATTTTCCAAATTTGAGAAGGCGAGTCCTACAGGCATTAAGAAAGTGTGCAATATGTCAAAAATCAAAATAGTCTAATGTGTCAAAATACACTGAGCTACACCCAATACTCACAAAAAACCCTCTACATAGTGTATCCTTGGATATAGCTGGTCCATACCCAAAAATTAAAGGAGGAGTAAGATATGTAGCAGCACAATACGATATTTTCTCAAAACATATCAAAATGTGTGCCATTAAAAATGCAACAGCCCCAAATAACAGAAAAAACAACTGAGAGAGACTATTTGAGAAGTGTAGGTAAACCAAAGGTACTACTAGCTGATAATACTTCATATTTCGTTGGGTGGAAGTGGAAACAAATTTATGACCACACAGGGCATGAAGCACATATTAGTAAGCTTTTTTTACCCAGAAGCAAGCCCAATTTTATGAGTCTTTAAAGAACTTAACCAGTTTATTAGGACATACACCCCTCATAAACATACCCAATGGGAAGAATATGTAACTCCTTTCATGCAAGTTGTCAATAACCTTCCACATTCTTCAACCGGTTTCACACCTAATGAATTGAGTGGGAGTCACCCACACCAAAGATATCCACTACAGAATGACACTACAAGATGAAATCAAACCAGCCATAGTTACTCTAGAAAACAGGGCCGGGTGTAGAAGGAAAATCTATAACAAGAAACTGAAAAGTGTTACACAGTTTTTTGAAGGGCAACAATTCCTCTTACGGACTAACCCTAAATTGACAAAATTTGGCAAACTGAATAAGAAGTGGCAATTACTCTATTCAGAACCATATGTAATTTCTGAAATACCATATCTGGGGACGTACAGATTAGCCTATGAGAAAACAGGAAGAGACAAGAGACAAATATATAAAAGCCATTATAGAATGAAGAAGCATGGTAACTTTTTTTTAAGGTGACTGTACATAGTGTACATAATTCTAAGTGTAATTTTTCTTCTAGAGTGTATGTTAAGATAAAGTAATGTGTATAGACATAAGCGATTCTTTTCCTTTGCACACATAGGCATACAAATTATCAGCAATGAGAAGTAACACACCACTTGCTTTGAAACGAAAGTATAAACGAAATTAGCTTATGGCTCAGTTGTCACACACTCAACAATGTGCGCTGATGTCAGTAGCAGGAGAGGAGGCATTTTCCTGTATGCATGCATGACAGTCTATCAGAAGGTGCAACCAAATAGGAATGCAATATGTACAAGTCCTTCACTTAAATACAAAGTAAACGGAAATACTACATAGATAGATCTACTGTATAAGAACTAAGGAACCTATTGATATAAGCACACAGAGATTTAATTAAATAATGAGCTATATAAAATATATTTACAACCAAAAGGAAGCATTATGAAAAAATGATGACAAAATACCATAAGAAATGTCATATAATTTTCTTTGCAGGGAAAATGATCATAAAGGGTAACAGAATAAACAAATGTCTGTGAATTTAAACAAAATATGGAAATATCTGTGGGTGTATGCAATGTCCAATTGTATCAGTGGCCATCAAGCCATGAAATGCAATTAGTTTTAAGTTAGTTTTAAGTTTTTCTCTTTCAGTGACCAGTGCATCATCAAGGTGCATAAGAAGAGCATTGCATCAAAAGTAGCAGGTACCAAATGAAGAAACGGGCCACACCTCAAGTAAACAATTTAGTTATAAGGATATTTACAATAAAGGTCATAAGGCAAATGAAAAATGAAATATGCATCATCACAGTGAGTCTCAGTGTTAGTTATCACTACCTAAGTGACAATTATCACTACCTATTTGTTGCAGAGTACACATAAACATTTAAGCATGGTATTTTCCAAAAATCAATTAATTTCTTAACATCACACATGAAAGCTTGAATAATGACATTTCCAGGTAATTGAGAATGATAAGCCCACGATGGTTAAAACATCAGATTTCACACTAAGCTATCTGTGAATTGAAGCAAGCAACACTAGTACACGAAGAAACAATCTGACACTTTGTCAGTGTTTAGTCAGTACACATTATTTCAATGAACCAAAAGTTCCTTGTATGAGTAACATTTCCTTGTAAATCCTTGAACCAGAAGATGAGTATTTTCTTTCTTCCCTTCCAAACAAAGGAGGTGGTGCCCAGTGTAGTTAGGCCAACAATGCACAATGTTTTAGTCCTATTTCCAATGTTTTTCTCCCTCCTCTACATAAGAAAGAAGTAAGCCCACATAAGTGATAAAAGCCTATCTATAAAATGAAGCAAAAATGTATCATATGTTTGTATTGTGTCATAAAAATGTGATATGTAATTAATTTATATATGTGCTGTGAATGAAGATAAGTTGAAACTAACAAACAACCTGTAGTAACAGAACCCAGTTAATGAAAATTTTTATGATGTTCTAAACTTAAGAAATTGATGTTCGTAATGTAACCAATGGATGGAATGTCAGCCACAGGTATAAGCTACCATGTTATGTATATTGTTGTAACTCAATACTTGTATGAATTTTCATTGGAAACCAAACTCTATATCGAGAAATGAACTTCAAAGACAAGCAATTTATACAATGGTTTGGATAGCTAAATGTGTCTTTCAACAAGTGCACGGTCAAGTGTGGTGACATGAACATGTGTGTGGAACAAAATAACATATGAATATTGTGGCTCAAACACTTGATACAGGGGCAAGTGAACTATAGTTGTTCAAGCAGGTACTCACCTATTGACGGATGCTATTGTTCAGGGTTCTCTCCACTGAAAATGCGAGTATGACAGGTAGTAATGACACTGGGGCGGTAAAAATGGAGATCTTCTGCCACAGCATTGGATTTTGAACAATAAGCACACACTCACTGCACACAGAATGAAGACAAAAGCCATAGCAACCCTTCAATACATGGCACTCAGGTGAAAGAGTGACACTCTATGTGACATCAACACCAAGAAAACAAGTGCACGCATGTGCAACAGTAGCATGTTGACCATTGGCAACTAGTTATTGCCACCAAATCAGTCAGTGCCCCAGCGCAAAACCCAGCTGCAAGAATGGAGCAAACTGGATATTACTGTTAGCACACTATATTTAAATATGTAATGGACTCACATATTATGAAAATGATATTTTAATTTCTTGTAGAGCTCTAACATGCATAGGATAAGCTGACATGTCCATTCCATTAAAAAAATAAGAAGAAGAAGAAGAAGAAGAAGAAGAAGAAAAGAAAGAAGCCGACAATAAAGGGCATCGGCCGATATTGGCAAATTTAAGTAAAAAACACTGTACGTCTCCATAACATGTCAGCGTACAGTGTGGGAGCAATTGTGTAAGTACATGATGAATGGCCCCAGGATGCCGTAAAATTAATATATATATAAAAAGAAGAAAAAAAAATTGAAACACCGGGTAACCAGAGGGCTGGCGAAGATGTTAATTTTGAATGCGTGGTAAGGCGCAAACAAAAGAAAACATTTTCTCTTTCAATCAATTTGTTGTACAGTCTAAATCTCTCATATGTAGAAGGATGATGAGGATGCGTGATTTTAGACATGAAGTATTGCGATCTCAATGTATTATAGGTGTCAAGTGAATAATATAATGTTAAAGAAATGTATCAAGCATTTTATTTATTGAAGTAAGTGAAGAAAAAAATTACAGGAAGAGGATTCAGCTGGCCCTAACACTATAAAAGAGTTCACTCAACTAATAGGACATATCTGGCAAAATGAGAAAATACCTGAGGACTGGAAAGCTGCCCTAATTCATGCGTTGTATAAAAAAAAGGAATAGATCTGATGTTAATAATTACCGAGAAATTTCTATTCTCGCAGTCACATACAAAATTGTCTCGCAATGTCGAACACAACAACAGTTAGAACCTAAAATTGTTGAGTACCAAGCAGGCTGTAGACCAAAGAGATCTTGTCTGGAAGAAATCCATAATTTAAAATCAATTCTTAGGCTCCAAAGGATTTCTAGGAACAATATTGTATGTACATATGTGGATTTTAATAGGGCCTGTGACTCAGTTGATTGTGATCTCTTTTTGATTCAAATTTTAAAGGAACAAGGGCTATATAATAAAACTCAACAGCAATTAACGAAATGTTAAGCATCACTAGCTCTAAATTTAAATTCATGGGAGAAGTTTCTGAACCATTTGATATAAAGACTGGTGTTAGACAAGAGATGGACTGTCCCCATTACTGTTTAACTGTATTTTTGAAGGGGCAATTATATTATTTCAAGTGCAAAAGTTGAGTCAAAATACAGATCAATGAATCAAGTTAGACAGAAGTAATATTAGGGTAGATTGCCTCACCTTTGCAGACGATCTTGCAGTTTTAACTAGGGATATTACCACAGCTCAAAAAGAAATTGAAATTCTTAAAAAAAGTTGTGGAATGAGAAGAAAGTTACAATAAAAAATAGCTTTCTTAGGCATTACGGCACTGTAATCAAACCTGAATATCTTTATGGCTCAGAAACTTTAATTTTAAATAAAGAGAGGGATATTGAAGAAATTCAAAAGAAAAAAAAAGAAAGATTATTAGGAACATATTAGGCCCCAAAATTACTGATGGAGAAACTGATAGGCTGATAAGCAATAAGGAAACAGAAGTATGTGGTGACATGACAAAACGAAGACTTGAATTTTATGGGCACTTTAAAAGAATGGCACCCACTAGGTTGACAAAACAAATATTAGAATTCTACAAAAACAGAAGTAAGGCCAAAACTGAGCCAATTAAATGGATCGCTGCAATTAAGGAGGATCTCAAAGTAGCTAGTATAACTCAGGCAGACATTAAAGATAGAAAAACATTCAGACAAACTATATTTGATTGGAAAGTTGGTCAGAGGGAAATTGGAAAACAGACTGGAACACCATGGTCTGATGAAAGGAAAGGACTTCATTCTGAAAGTATGAAAATTTTGGAAATTGTGGTATCTTCCTATGGGACTAAACTGCTGAGGTCATCAGTCCTTAGGCTTACACATTACTTAATCTAACTGAAACTAACTTATGCTAAGGACAACACACACACCCGTGCCCGAGGGAGGACTCAAACCTCCAATGGGGGGAGCCGCGCAAACTGTGGAATGGTGCCTCAGACCGCAAGGCTTCCCCGAACGGAAACAAATTTGGACACAAAGGAAGGGCAACCACCGAAAGCAACATTGACTGATTGTCATGTGTGTGGTTCAACTGAGCCCATATGTGAATAATAATAAATAAAGGAAACAAACTACCAAATAGAAGAAACTAATTCTAAGTCATGAAACTTGAGGGACCTATTGTTGAGTCAAGATGGGAAAAAATGTTAATAAAAGAATTATGGCGCTAATGGAAAGGGTGGTAACTATGAAAGAGGAATTAAACACTGAAACCAACAATCAATGTCTTTTAGTTCATTATGAGGTACGGGAGCAGCTTAGAAAAGTTACTACAGACTTAAAATGGCTCAAGGAAGCCGTATACCAGGAAACTTCCCCATTTATTTAAAATTAAGTATTTTTGATCAATCAGACAATATGTAAGAAGTGGTGTATCAGGTGCAACTCTAGTAACATTAGAGGAAAGTGTGAGTGATAGGATCAAACAAAAAGTACAAGAAAAGATAGAATTGTCTATGGGCACACCTTATTCAGTAGGACTTCTTGAAAAGGTGAAAAAAGAATTCATGAAGATCTGGGAAGAATTGTTATGTTATGTGGTTTATTCATCTCATTACATACAATTTTCAAATCATTTGAATTGATGTACAGGAGACATGTCAAGGTTTACAAAAGAAACTTTTTTCACTTTTTTAAGAGAAATACAAAAGTTTACATTATATTTTACATTTCTAAGTTACAGCTACACATGTACATAAAATAATAAATGTATTACAATCCCTGTGTTCAGATTGTGAAGCTGTCCTCAATGAATTCATCGACAGAATAATAACACTTTTCCGCCAGGAGAGTAAAGAGCAATCTTTTCAGTGAACCAATCTCCATTTTAAATATATTACTGCCTTTTATTTTATTGAAAATTTTTAACCCCATATACTCTGGCGTTTGGGCATAAAGTTTTAAACGATGTGTTGGAAGTTTGAAGTTATCTCTGTGGCGAGTGCTGTAGTTGTGGTCAAAACGGAAATTGTCTAGTGTATGTTGATTTCTATATAGAAACACCACCATCTCATATATGTAAAGTGAGGGGATAGATAGTACTTTTAAATTTTTTAACAGTGGTCGACAGGATTCCCATTTTTTTGCAACACACATGTTTCTAATTACTTTCTTTTGTAATACTAGGAGCCTAGTGACATTTGCTGAATTTCCCCAGAAGATTATGCCATAACGAATAAATGACTCAAAGTAGCAGTGATAAACTATCTTTCTGGTATACATGTTTGTGGCACCTGACAAAATACACATTGCAAATGCTAAGTTGTTCAGTTTATTTGCTAAGTAATCTATGCGTGCCTTCCAATTTAAATTTTTGTCAAGATTTAGGCCTAAGAACTTCACATGGTTTGCTTCTGTGATATCCTGATCATTGCAAGTTATCTTTATTTCATTCCTTTCTACTGATTTAGCTTCAAATTGCATCATTTTGGTTTTAGTTACATTTAGTTTTAGTCCATTTTGATAGAACCAAGATTCAAGTTTTCCTAAAGTATTTTTGGCTTTTTCTGGAATATTTTCAGATACCTCATTTTCAATTGAAAAGGACTAAGGAAATGGTAAATATGCACATAGGTAGTGAACTATCTTTCCATCTTGCAGCATTTTTAGAAGTTTTGTTAGGACTAGGGTGTAATTTTAGCTAAGAAATCCTCAAAAGTTAAAACTAAAAGTCACATTCATCCAATGCATTTTTTGAAGGCATTTCAGAAATTGTTACAGATGATGAACAGATTCTGGGAAGATAATTTTTTTTCACACTTATTTAGAAGGAGAGGCAGTTAAGAAGGCAACATTCTTCTGGCATATATTTTCTTTAGGGTTTTAAGGAAATCCTTACCAACACAGTGTGAAGATTCCAAGAAGATAGATTTTGTCTTCAGTTATTTAGAAGCAGAGGCAGTTGAGTCATGAGCTGGAACATCTGATGAGTTTAAACAGTAAGAGAATTCTAACGAGAAGTTTAAAAAGAATACTGTCACTGAGCATACAGGAAAAGCCAACTCTTGATCTTTAGATTCCCATTACTGCAGGTACAGATGCAGAAATTATGAAAAAGATATGGAATAGGATTTGGCCTGATCCACTAAATGATAATAAGCCTGCTTGATAGCTTCCTTAAGCTATTTTAAGTCTGTAGTGACTTTTCCAAGCAGCTCTTCTACCTCATAATGGACGAAAACACATTAATGAAGAAGACTGTAATGAGGACAATACATCAATGTAGCTTGGCAATATTGAACATTACTTCATGTGCGTGTGTTATTGATTTGTATCAGCATTGAAGACCACTTGTTTCTATCAAGAACATTACTCTAATTGTATATAATTCAGGAAGTAAATATTCCTGAATTCCAATCAATAACAACTGCCAAGATGAGAAACATAGAAGTAGATATCCTCAGTGTAACAAAGCAGCTTAAATCACTTAATAAAGACAAGGCCTCTGGTTCAGATTGTATACCAGTCAGGTTTCTCTCAGAGTATGCTGATAAAATAGATACATATTTAGCAATTATATACAACACTCGCTCACAGAAAGATATGTACCTAAAGACTGGAAAATTGCTCAAGTCACACCAATACCCAAAAAGGGAAGTAGGAGTAATCCGCTGAATTACAGGCCTATATCACTAGCGTCGATTTGCAGTAGGGTTTTAGAACATATACTGTATTTGAACATTATGAAGTACCTTCCAAAAAATGATTTATTGACATATAGTCCAGCACGGATTAAGAAAATAATGTTCTTGTGAAACACAACTAGCACCTTATATTCAAGAAGTAATAAGATCTATTGACAGGGGAAATCAAATTGATTCCATATTTTTAGATTTCCAAAAGGCTTTAGACATAGTTCCTCACAAGCATCTTCTAATCAAACTGCATGCCTACGGAGTATCTCCTCAGTTGTGCGACTGGATTCGTGGTTTCCTGTCAGAAAGGTCACAGTTCATAGTAATAGACGGAAGTCATCGAGTAAAACAGAAGTGTTATCCGGCATTCCCCAAGGAAGTGTTATAGGCCCTCTATTGTTCCTGATCTATATTGACGACATTGGAGACAATCTGAGTAGCCATCTTAGATTGTTTGCAGATGAAGTTGTCATTTACTGTCTTGTAAAGTCATCAGATGATCAAAATGACTTGCAAAATGATTTAGATAAGATATCTGTATGGTGCAAAAAGTGGCAATTGACCCTGAATAAAGAAAAGTGCGAAGTTATTCACATGAGTACTAAAAGAAATCAGCTAAATTTCTATTATGTGATAAGTCACACAAATCTGAGGGCTGTAAATTCAACTGCATACTTAGGGATTACAATTACAAATAACCTAAATTGGCATGATCACATAGACAATATTGTGGTTGGAGCAAACCAAAGACTGCAATTCATTGGCAGAACACTTAGAAGGTGCCAGAGGTCTACCAAAGAGACTGCTTACACTACCCTTGTCTGCCCTATTCTGGAGTACTGCTGTGTGGTGTGGGATCCGCATCAGGTGGGACTGACGAATGACATCGAAAAAGTACAAAGAAGGCCAGCTTGTTTCGTATTATCACAAAATAGGGCAGATAATGTCACAGACATAATATGTGAATTGGAGTGGCAATCATTAAAACAAAAGCATTTTTCATTGAGACAGGATCTTCTCATGAAATTTCAATCACCAGTTTTCTCCTTCAATTGCAAAAACATTCTGTTGGCACCAATCTACATAGGGAGAAATGATCATTACAATAAAATAAGAGAAATCAGGGCTCACACGGAAAAATTTAGGTGCTCATTTTTCTCGCATGCCATTTGAGAGTGGAACAGTAGACAGACAGCTTGAAGGTGCTTCATTGAAACCTCTACCAGGCACTTTATTGTGAATAGCAGAGTAATCATGTATATGTAGATGTAGATGTAGACCACAGAAGATCCTTCAGTTATATGAAGTTCTGTATATTTCAGTTTTTAAGTGCCCATAGTGTAAATGTATTAATGTGTCATCTTTTCAAGATACTGACGATTTTTATTAACCACTTTTCCTACCAACATGTCAATTTCCTCAGATAATACTGGGTTAATTAAAGACTATATCTGTAAAATAAAAATGAAGGGCAAAAACTGTTCTACTTCACACTTATGGGAAGTTATTACCCAGGTTAAAAAAAGTGAGTCCTTTGGTTAAATGCACCTAAGATGTGGGTACTGATAATTTCCATTTGGCGAGGAATTCCAACAATATGAAGCTTCACTGTGAGTATATATTAGAAAATACTTATATGACTCATTAACTGCGTTCATTTCCAAACCTTTGAGTATCTGATCCATTCCTGCAGTTACCACATAATCTCCATCTGTAGAAAGTGCTGTAATGCTTCCTTCATGTCCAGCATATATTGTTAATAGAGATTGTTTGTTAACATCCCAACACCTGTAGAAATGTATGACTGAGTAATTCCATAGGCATTGTAAATAAAAATTAATTGCAATACAAAGATCTTAAGAAAATATTAGCAATAGCACACACAAAATGAGTCCACAGCATGAAAAAAAGTGAAAGAGCAATGATACTGAGGAAATGGCTTGCTGAAGAAAATAATATACATTGTAAAGCATTACAAATACATATTGTGATGACGGTGTTGCACAATATATCATTTTATAGCAGTTAAAAGTATTTATCAAGTGGAATATGTAAGTTTTATAAGCAGAGTTATAATAATAGTCAAGTGACCGTAATGAAAAACTATGGTCGATTACTTTTACTTATCACCCATAGGTAGAAACCTTCTCATTTTAACCTGTTTCCACTGGTTTTTTCTTCTTTCTTTTTTTTCTATTGCTTTAGCACAAATTTTTTTAAATGTGCTTGTCAGTTATTATTGACTTGTAACCATTTACTTACTTATAATTTAAATGTTTTTATATATAAGATGCAGCCAAATGAAAACAAGACAAATGGAAAAATTAGTAAATTAACTGTTCATTATTTCAAAAGTAATCAGCATTACTGTTAATATAACAATATAGCAGAGATGCTTAGTCACAGATAGGCACAGTAAAAAGACTCCCACACATATAGCTTTCTGCTAGTAAGGCATTTGTCAGAATCAGACAACAAACACACACATACCCACTCATGCAAACACATACAGTCATGTGGGTGTGAGTTACATTTGCATCAGTGTGTGTGTGTGGTCTAATTTAGATGAAGGCCTTACTCACTAAAAGCTATATGTGTGGTGTGACAGTCTTTCAGTCTTTTTGTTATGCCTATCTGGGACTCAACATTTCTGCTATATGGTGAGTAGCAACTTTTCTTTTCACAATATTGCCACATTACATCTTGGATTTTCCATTGTTTGATTACTGCTTGTATATTTTATTCTACAGTGAGACAACATGGCCGTCCCTTCATAGAAATATGTCTGCAGTTGCCTACTCTTTCACTACTGTTGCCTCTGTTCAATGATCATGAAGATAATAAAATGAAGATTATAAGTTTCAAAATTTCTGCAGCATAAGCTAACACAAAAATGTATCATACTTTAAGGACGATAATGGAATTGTAGATAGGCTGCTGTTACGTCAATTCTAGCAGCAATCAACAGCCAATAATTATATTCATCTTGATTTCTCATAAGTATCATTGTCTTGGCTCATTCTTCAGTAAAATTAGGAGTACGATTCCTTCACAGGCTCTGGTCTTGTCAAGTTTACAAAAAGAAGGGGAAAAAAAGTTAACTTGTCAATGTTGGAATATTATAGTATATTCTTGAATACAAATTGGACAGCAACATGATAAATGACACTGGTTAAAAATTATGACTTTCAAATAAACATTGTTTTTGAGACTGACTGGTTCTATATTTTCTGCTGCCATTGATGCATTACAAATGTTAATTATTGATACAGTCCTTTATTATAAGAGGCTTTTAACAATATTAAACTTCACATTATTTAACCTGGAAGGAAGTCATAGACTTGGTTTCCTAACTGTGTTGTCCTGCAACACATCACAGACACTCTCTTGAAAAGCAACACATCACAGACACAATCTTGAAAAAGTTGTAATACAGTAAACAAAGATAACATACCTCTTTGATGCAAAGATTTCATGAAGTAACAGTACTGCAAGCTTGAGTTGACAATTGTAAAGAAAGCAATAATCAGTACACAAACATATATGATAGAAAAAACAATTATATATTCTTAAGCATAATCTTTGGTAATGAAATTTCATGATTTGGATGATGTTAAATATATAATTATCTTCTGGTTACTATCAAAAGAAATACATCTAATTTCATAGGATAATTAATATGTTCAAAAATGTCATGAAATGTAAGAAATGGATCTTCAAAATATAAAGGAAAAAACATAAAAAGATAAATGAAATTCTAAATACTAGTCAACAAACAACACAATGGTCTTAAAAATGCCCATAATGAAAATAAGATATACAATTTTTAAAGAAACAACAACAAAATATGAATGATATTGGACAGTTAACTAAACAGAGGTGTATTGTCAACTACTACTGATCTGGTAACATTACTGTACACTTTTGTTTTACTACAGAACCATGATTGAACCAGGCACACATCTCTTTAACTATCGTAAATCAACAGCCGTGAATGTCTTGCTCCAGAAATATAAAATTAAATGGAGAGAGACAGGGACAGTATGGATAATGTGTAATAATTTACCAGCAAAACTTCTGGTGTAATGGTTTCCCAGCAAAACTTCTGCAGTGTAGTCAAACAACCTTGGTAACATGTGGGCAGGCATTATCCTGGAGCAGAATGATGCCATCAATAAATATTTGTGAGTGTTTGAACTTAATGGAGTGTTTCAGTTTGTACAAAGTGTCCCCATACCGTTGTACATTAACTGTGGCACTATGTTCAAGAAAGTCAATGAGGTGCAAGTCTTTGCAGAAAAAGAAAGAGTTTATCATAACTTATGCAGAGCTGGCATACATGACTTTAGATTTTTTGATGGGTGTGAAGCCAGGTGGTTCCCTTGTTGGCACTGACACTTACTCTCCCACCCACTGTGTTTTATCTCTCATAACAATATGGAACAGGAAACAATATAATTAATCATGATACCATTTCAGGTGCTTCAGTGATGCTGACAATCTGTTCAGCTTCTGCTTCTTCGTCAGGCTGTGAGGAACCCACGGCACACAGATTTTCCTGAGCTTCAGGTGCTCTGACATGATGACACCAGTGGTAACATGACTGATGGCCAACATGAACTTAATATCTTCCAAAATCCACCATCAGTCATTGAGGATGGTGGTATCCATCATAGTAATGACAGAAGGAGTAATGACACTATGAATCTGTCCCAGCTGACTGCTGTCTTTCGGTGACCCCTCACTTTTTCAAAATTGTTTATTCCACAAAAACACATACACACACAAAATACTGTCTTCACTATCTACAACAGACATTTGGGCATGAATTTCACTTCCCAACACTCATTACACACTCAAAAACCAAACTACACTTCTCTGTTCCTCTTTCCTGGCCTCCACAGAGAAGTCAGACACACACAGCACTTGCTGACCTCTCATTATACCTCTGTGACCATCCCTACTGTATGTAAGACTGGTCCTATGCAGCCTTCTACCACCACATATACTAGTCCTGTAACTGGCAAAACATATACTATTAAAGGGAGAGACACCTGTGAAATGACACATCATGTACCAACTGTTATTTAAACGCCATTCAGTCTTCTGCATTGGTATCACTATTAGAAAGTTATCAGTTATGGCAAATGTGCATAGGCAGAATGTGTACACTGGCAACATACAATATCCTGTTGCAGAAACATTACAGTTGTAAACTCAGTGCCTGTTTCACCACACATGCCATCTGTATGCACCCACCAGACACCATTTTCTTAGAACTCCACAGGTGGGAACTGGTGTTACAACATGTCCTTTGCTCTCCTCACCTGGCTTAAATTTACCTTAATTTTTGGTTCCAGCATTTATTTTTAGTAAATATTCCTTTTCTTTCCTCTCTTTGAGTTTTTTTATATCTTTTATTTTCTGACCTGTCTGTTTTTCCCTTCCCTCCACCTCACCTGTCAACCATACATAATACTTTTAGTTTTCCACTCTTATTAACTCTTGCACAACATTTTGTCAGTAATCTCTGTCTTGTGTATGACACGCATTCAGGTTTTCAAATCTTGTCCAGTGCAGTTTCCAACAATAAGTCTTTCCTTCTCATCCCATACAGTAAGTCTCCCCTAACCTGGCATTCTGGATGACTTCTCTGTAACTCTCCCCTTTTTGTAAGCATCACCAGTCCTTTTCCTTCATCCTTTTCTGCTTTCCCTTCATCACTTCTGGCAGAAGAAGGAATCATTGGTTTTGAAAGCTTGCACTTTTCTATAACTTTTATATGTGTTTCCTCCTGCTGCTGCAGCTTGGTAAGCAGATTTTTTTATCTATCCAGTTACATTATATTTTTAAAAAATTGATCATTTTCTTCAAAATAAGTAAAAAGATTTACAAGTTTGGTAAGTCTGATTAAGAGCTGTGGCAGAGCACGGTATTTTTGCAGCATTACGCAACTCCCAATAATTTTACATTTCATATGTCATCTTTCCTTATATTTTTTTCTTATTTAGGAAGCCTACTATGTACCATGAAATATGTTGTAATCATCTAACTCTGGTCGTCAGTATATCCTGTTTCCTCGCAACATGTCCAAAAAGGAAAGAAAATTCAGTGGGTTTGCACTCTTACGGAAACTCCCACACAGACAGCGCAGCCCAATTCACTTCAAGCAGGGTCGAGTCATGGCTTTTCTGGAGCACCAGCTGGCAGTCTGGCCAGTGACATCACAGGGTCTTGCAGTAGCATGCAAAATCCCTGACCAGAAATAGTTCCAAATGCCCTGTCAGGTAGCATCACTCTACAGAAGACATATCTCCCAGCTTTCTCTGTTGTTACAACACTAATTTGTTATCCAAGCCACTAGGTAATGCCATTCTCACACACACAATACTACCAATACTTAATAGTTCTACAGAAACCATAATAATTTTGTTTTATTCACTAATTTGTTTTGAGGGTAGAAATTCAAAAGAAATGTTCCTTCATCAGCATAATTGCATTTTATGATTTTTCTCATTTGTAAATAGAGCACTTTGTATGAAAACCTGGCAGAAAATCCAAAGAGATTCTGATCGTATATAAAGTATGCCTTCTCTGTGTGTTAGCAAAGGAGATACTATCAACAACAGTGCCGCTAAATCATAGATGCTAAATACAGCCTTCTGAGATCCCTTCACCAAAGATGAAGAAGTAAATATTCCAAAATTTGAATTGAAAATGGCTGCCAACACTACTAACATAGAAGTAGAAACCCTAAAAGTAGTGAAGCAACTTAAATCACTTAATGAAAGGAAGTCTTCCAGTCCCTTCTGGGTATGCTGATGCAGTAGCTTCATATTTCAGAATCAAATATGACCCCTTACTCAACAGAGTAGAGGTAATCCACTAAATTAACTGGCTCATATATTTAACCTCAATATGCAGCATGATTTTGGAACAAATGTTGTGGTTAAACATTATGAATTAACTTGAAGAGCATGGTCTACTGACACAGTCAACACAGATTTAGAAAACATCATTCTTGTGAAACACAACTAGCTCTTTTCACACACATAGTGTTGAATGGTACTGACAAGGGATTTCAAATTGATTCCGTATTTCTAGATTTCCAGGAAGCTTTGACACTGTAACACACAAGTGGTTTGCAGTGAGATTGTATGCTTATGGAATATCGCCTCAGTTATGTGACTGGATTTGTGATTTCCCGTAACCATTATAAATAAGGGAAATTAGAGCTCATGTGGAAAGATATAGATGTTTGTTTTTTCCATGCACTGTTCTAGAGTGGAATAATAGAGAATCACTGTGAAGGTAGTCCAAAGAACCCTCTGCCAGAGTATACATGTAGATGTGTATGCAGATGTAGCTTAAAGTGAATGCTAACATTGTGAGACTTGGGAAAGTGACTAGAATATTGTGACTGTTTATTAGACATATGAATATTATTTCTAAGAACCTTATGTACAAATGTTGTGGTATTTCAGGGGGACTGAGAGTATCAGTTCTCGATACTATCATTTTGCAAGTGTTGCTGTATCTGGCAAGTCCTGCACAGTGAGAACTAGCTCATCTTGTAATTTCTAGATTGACTGAAAATGAACAGTGTAAATAATTTACAAAGTCCAGACTTTTCCCACCATTCTGATGAGGAGAAGCTTGCCGTAAAGAGACTAGGATGACGGTTACCAGTTTTAAATACTGTGCAAAATATTAATACTGTGGATTAAGAGAGAACATTTAAAATGTATATTTATAAAAACAGTGATTGGTTATGTGAGGGTGAAGTTAAAAGTGTAATATTCTGCTTCTCATGCCTGTTGTTTGGTGGGGAACTCTTGTTCTTGGATAAAAGTGGGAATTATAGACATAAATCTGAGTACCACAGTGAAGAAGCATAATTTTCCAGCTATTTACATACAAAATAGTTTATGAATGGACCTTTTTGGAACTTTCAATGCAGCTCAAGAACTGCACAGTGCATATAGATGAAAACTGAAGAGTACAACAAAGAAGTTAGACATAATAGGTGTACTATATACATAAAAAAGCAGATTGTAAGTGTGGAGGTATGTGCGTCCAGTATCTGTTCTCATATCCCTGGGTCAGTTTCAACTAAATTTGGTATACAAAAATTAAAACTTCATGAGGATCAGCACTGTGCAGTTTGTAACCTCTTAGCTCCAACAGGGGTGAAGATATGAGCAAACACATATTTTTAGCACCTACACAATGGGCTGCAGTGCACAACAGGTGTGCCAAATGGGGATAGTATCTGCCTGCCACATATACCTACTTTATGTGCAGATGTGCACAGCTACAGAGAGAAAGAGGGGAGGAGATGGATAGTGTTGAGGGTGAGTAGGATGAGGTGGACAAAGAAAGAGAGAAGGAGGAGATGGTCTGACAGAGAGGAGGAGGAGGAGGAGGAGGGAGAGGAGATGGACATAGAGAGGGGAAGAAGAGATAGACAGTGGGTAGGGTGAGGAGGGGACAGATGGAGAGAGGAGAAGGAGGTGATGGACAGAGAGAGGGGGGAGGAGCAGATGAAGACACAGAGAGAGTGGGGAGAAGGACACAAACACAGAGAATTCGGAGGAGAAGACGGACAAAGATAGGGGGAGGAGGAAGATATGCAGGAGGGAGGTGGAAGGTGTAGAGGAGAGGTGGGCAGATGGATGATGGATTTGTGGGAGGAGGTGATGGACAGAGAGAGGGGAAGGAGGATCTAAACAGAGGGAAGGGAGAGACAGATATGTTCGGAAATATGGGGTGGAGATGGACAAAGAAAGGGAGATTAGGAGAATAAGAGACAGCAAAAGTGGGGACAAGGAAGTGGAGAGATAGAGGTTTAAGGATGAGGTGGACAGAGAGATGGAGAGAGGAAGAGATGGACAGAGGGATGGGGACAGGAAGAGATGGACACAGAGAAGAGGGACAAGGTGATGTGTGTAATATATAAATCAAATATGTATGCCGGTGAACCCACGGGAGAAAGGCAAGTCTATATGTGCATATATAAAGCACGCTGTAAATATGTATGCAAGTATGTATGTATATATGTCTGAGATCTTGTTCCATACCCCTGGATTGATATCAAGCAAATGTGGCACACAAATGGAAAACTTCACAAGTATCGGCAGTGTGAAGTTAATAAACTCCTCATTCCAATAGGGTTGGAGATATGGGCAAACATTTTTTTCTTTCTGCCCACAGCATACAGACTGCTTTGTATAACAGGTGTCTTTCATGTGAAGAGTATCATCATGCCTTACGGACCTACTCTACCCGCTTTACAGGGCAGTCTACATGTCAGGAAGGAAAATAAGTATCAAGTCCCCGATACTTAGGCTGCCTTAGACAGCAGGCACGTCGTACGAGTAATATCGGCCTGCTTCACTGACCTGTTGTGAAGTGACTACACATGTAGATGGGAATAGCTGGGGAAGTTTGAGACAGATAGTGGAAGAGGTGGGCAGAAATAGGGCAGCAGGAGGGGTTGGATAGGGAAAAGGAGGAAGAGGATTTAGACAGGGAAAGGGGTGCAAGAGAGGATGGATAGGAAAAGGGATGCTGAAGGCAGTGGATAGGGAGAGGTGGGCAGAAGGAGATGAATAGGGAGAGGAGGAGGTGGGCAGGAAGAGAGGGGAAAGAGGTGATGGACAGGGGGAGGGGTCAGGTGGAGATGGGAAGAGAAGTGGATGCAGGAGGAGATTGACACAGAGAGAGGGAAGAGAAGATGGACAGAGAGAGAGGAGGAGGAGGATGAGGAGGAAGAGGAGGTGGACAAAATGAGAAGGCCAGGAGGAATTGATAAGAGAGAGAGAGGTGGTAGGAGGAGATGTACAAAGAGACTGTGGAGGAGGAGGGGATGGGCATATAGAGGGGGGGGGGGAGGGGAGGAGATATACAGAGAGAGAGGTGGATGAGGACATGAAAAAACAGAAGGAAGGAGCTAGGAGCTAATGGACCAAGAGAGAAATGGGGAGGATTACTGGACTGAGAGAGGAGGAAGAAGAGATGGATGGAGAGAAGGAACACTTGGACAGAGGAGGAAGAAGAGATGGATGGAGAGAAGGAACACTTGGACAGTGATACACTGGAGGAGATGGGCATATAGAGCAGAGGTAGGAATAGTTGGAAAGAGGGGGGAGGAGAGGAGATAGACCAATACAGGGGGGAGGGGGGAGGAGATAGACTGAAAAGTAAACTTTCTTTCCCTTGATACCAGTCTGCCAGACACCCACATATATACTGAAATTTTATGCCAGAAGTAGAAAAACTGTGAAATCTTCTGGGCAGAAAGACAAGGATATAGGAGCTGTAGAACCCACAGAGTATCAGTAAAGTGTGTATAGATGGACATATTCCTGTCATGATGTTTCTATTTCATGAATACTCCACTATGTTGTTGTCAAGTACTAAAGTATTGTATATCTTCCTCTTACACTGCAGATGGGTCCAAAAGTTGTTGTGGCTGTCTTGGTCTCCCAATTCTGAGCAAGCAATTGGTCTCCGAACATCCAGTAATTGGAGATGATAAAACGTGTAACGTCTGTTGCATGCATTAGTAAAGAATCAGATCAAGAAAATTAAGAGCATGAACATTCTGTACAATGTGGAGAAAAAAATGAATACTCTTTCAACCCAAAAAATCAATTAGGCTCTCCTGAGGAAATTAAGGAGCAATTATTCATGACCGAACATCACAACTGTGGGTCGTGCAGCTTGTGATAGAAATGGATATGCAAAATACAACTGATTTTAAAGCTTCTGGTTCCTGGGTATATTGCTTCAAGCAGTGGAATAATACTGTTGATAGAGCAATAACCCACACCGTTGGCAGGAATTGGCAGGATAAGGAGGCAAATTTGTCACAGGCATGCAGTGATTTTGCTGTGAAGATTTTCAACCTCATCATTATAAAAACTTTCCACTGATACGTCTTCTGTTCTGACCAGAGCAGATTTCGCAAAGAGTTACATGGTCATCGAACACTGCAAACCAGAGGAACAACAGTTGTTCACACTATCGTTGGATCAGTCTCTGCAACACAGCACTGTTTAATGATTATGCCTGCGATTTCATTGAACAGCGATTTACTGTGGTCAACATATGTCTTTGTATATGAGACATCTGAAAAATACCCACAGTCAAAGCCAGCAGATCCTCCTAGTATAAGACTATATGCTGGAAAAACAGTGAATATGTCAACTGCAGATCTCTGAAGGTTCTATTGTGATGCATTTCTGCCAAGTATGCCCAATGAAAGCAAGAAAATACTGCTTTCAGTGGATTCATGGTGTTCTAACAAAGATCATGCATTGTTTGCTTCTGAAATACCTGATGATAAAGTCCTACAAAAAGAAATGGTACCTGAAGGATGTAAAAGAAACATCCAGCCTCTGGATATTCATTTTTTCAGACACCACAAATCTTTTGTTCATTACATAACAGTCACAGACATGATCAACACACAGGAGCACATTTGGTATTTTCTGACCCTACAGTCTTTTTTCCGAAATCAATTCAACTCCTCATGTCAAGAACTTGATTAAGTATGCTTTTAATGGGTGGATACTTCAACAACAAACCTGGAATGTAGATTGCAGCAGTGAACCACTGCTTTGGTTCATTGATAAATGATGGATGTGCAAAGCATGAGGCTATTGCTATTATTAAACATGCACATTGTGAACTGTCTTTCTGACCATCTTACTGTTTATTTCATGAAATGCACACTGATTGTCTCTTGTAATAGATTTGGTTTCAAGTCAATAACATATCACATTTTCAACATCCCTACTCAGTTCACTCCTCTATCCAACCATGATGCACCCCCACTGCCCCTATCCACCCCGTGTTAACTTTCCAGAATTTCTTAACCTCGTACCTTGCCTCACCATCATTCCCCAAATCCCTCAACATGCAAGCTAACCCTATATCGGCAGAAAGAGCTACAGACCACCATCTACAAACTGATCCTGATCTTATAATCCTACCTGTGGACAAAGGCTCCACCACTGTTGCTTTGAACCGTAAGGATTACCTGGCAGAAGGATTCCATCAGCTGTCTGATACTAACACCAACAAACCTTGCCACAGTGACCCCATTCCAGTAATCCAGCAGGATCTCCAGTCACTACTCAAATCGTTAGGCCCATCCCAGGACCTCTCCCCAGAGTCCATCTCTCAACTTACCCCTACCACTACCTGCACTCCTACCTTCTACATGCTTCAGTCACTACTCAAATCGTTAGGCCCATCCCAGAACCTCTCCCCAGAGTCCATCTCTCTACTTAGCCCTACCACTACCTGCACTCCTACCTTTTACATGCTTCCTAAAGTCCATAAACCCAACCACCCAGGACACTCCATTGTGGCCAGTTACTGTACCCCCACTGAGATAATCTCTGCTCTTGTAGACCCAATACCTTCAACCTATTACCTGGAACCACCCTCCTATATAAAAGATACCTACCATTTCCTCCACCGACTCTCCACAGTTCCTGTCCCTTTACATGGTGCCCTGCTCATCACTATTGATGCCACCTCCCTGTATACTAACATTCCTAATGCCCATGGCCTTACTGCTATATAACCTCCTTCCTACTCACCATGATCAACTACTGTATACCCTCACCCACAATTGCTTCTTCTTTGAAGAAAACAAACAAATCTGGGGAACAGCTTTGGGCACCCACATAGCACCATCCTATGCCAACCTATTCATGGGCCATCTAGAGGAATGCTTCCTAAAAACCCAGAATCCTAAACCCCTCACCTGGTTCAGATTCACCAATGACATCTTTGTTATCTGGATCGAAGGTGAGGACACTCTACCCACATTCCTCCTGAACCTCAAAAACTTCTCCCCCATTTGCTTCACCTGGACCTACTCAACCCAACAAGCCACCTTTCTAGATGTTGACCTCCACCTCAGAGATGGCTACATCATTACCTCTGTCCATATAAAAACCTACTAACTACCAGCAATACCTCCACTTCGACAGCTGCCACCCATTCCAGACCAAGTAGCCCTTTCCACACAGCCTAGCCACCCTTGGTAATTGCATTTACATTGATGAGCACTCCCTCTCAGAATATACCAAGGGTCTCACTGAAGCCTTCACTGACCTTAATTGTGCTCCCAACCTTGCACAAAAACAAATCTCCTGTGCCTTATCTTTACAGTCTCTCACCACCACCCAAAGTCTCACAGTCTGGCCACAGAAGAGCATTTCCCTCATAACTCAGTACCATCTGGGACTGGATCAACTGAATTACATTCTCTGTCAGGGTTCAGATTACCTCTCATTGTGTCCTGAAATGAGAAATGTCCTGCCCACAATCCTTCCCACCCCTTCTATCATGGTATTCCACCATCCACTGAACCTGCACAATATACTTGTCCATCCTTACACAATCCCTGCTCCCAATCCCTTACCTCATGAGTCATAACCCTGTAATAGACCTAGATGCAAGACCTGTCCCATACATCCTCCTATCACCACCTACTCCAGTCCGGTCACTAACTTCACTTATCCCATCAAAGGTAGTGCTATCTGTGAAACCAGTCGTGATTTACAAGCTGATCTGCACCCACTAGGCTGCATTCTATGTAGGCATGACAACAAATAAGCTGTCTGTCCATATGAATGGCCACTGACAAACTGTGGCCAAGAAACAAGTGGAACACCATGTTGCTGAACATGCTGACAAACATGACATCCCTCATTTCAATGGCTGCTTCACAGCATGTGCCATATGGATCCTTACACACCAGCTTTTCTGAATTGCACAGGTGGGAACTTTCCCTGCAATAATCCTACATTCCCATAACCCTTCTGGCCTCAACCTTCGTTAGTCACTGTCCTTACCCATCCAGCCCCCTTCCTGTTCCCATACCAGCAGTACACAGTCATCATTTCACCACCACACCCAGTCTTTTAATTTCTTTTTATTTCTCTCCTTTCCATTATTTCCCCCTCACCTTCTCTGCTGCCCTCCATATAAACTGCAGCAGTTCACTGTCTGCCACCCCCACCATACTATTCCTCCCCCTCCCCACCCCAGCCTCCTTACTCCCACCCAGTCACCACTCCCATCATGCGGTGGTGCTGCTGCTCACAGTATGGTTTCAGTTGTTAAGAGTGCAGACGTGTGTGGGAGGTGTGTTTATGTGAGTGTGTGTGTGTGTGTGTGTGTGTGTGTGTATGGGTCTATTGTTGACAAAGGCCTTAATGGCCAAAAGCTATAATTGTGTGAATCTTTTTGTTGTGCCTATTGTGACTCACCATCTCTGCTATATGGTGAGTAGCAACTTTCCTTCTCTAATATTGCTACATATATTGCATTTTTTCCATGATTTGTTTCTTCCTCTGTTTTGAAATTCCCAGCTTCTTATCATGTTTTAGTTCATACAAAAACACGAAATGAATATTTTAGAGACATTTGGTGTGGTGTTTCCAACACTTTACTGATACTTTGTTGCTCCTATTGTTCCTAAACACTTGTCCCCCAGCCCCTAAGTTTTGACAGTTTTCCTATTTGTGACATAAGCTTTCAGAAAATATATGTGTTTCTGGGCAAACCAGTATCAAAGAAGAAAAGGTTTACTTGTGCAAGAGGGAATGAGAGAGGAGAAGAGATGCACAGATGCGGAGATGGAGGGTGGAGGAGGAGATGGACACAGAGGTAGAGGAGGAGATGAACTGAGAATGGTGGTAAGAGGAGAAGGACAGAGGGAGGTAAGGAGAAGATGGACAAAGAAAAAGTGGTAGAGGAGATGTATGCAATATATGTCACACACATATACGTGAGCAAAGCTATGGATAAATTTATAGTATTTTAACAAATAGTGGTCCCTTTCAATTGGCCTTAAAGGGTCATGCTGATACTGAATTTTCATCAAATCCTGGTGTCTTCAGAGAAATGATTAATTTTCATGCTGGATTGGATGCAGTATCAGAAAACCTCTTGGATAAGGCAACTGCAACATGCAAAACAGTTCAAAATAAACTTTTGCAAATTATGTTGTATATATTCCAAAAAGAAATTTCAAAGCAAATAAGGGAATCAAAATTTTTAGGTATTATAGCAGATGAAACCACTGATATATCAAATGTGTATTGGACAGCTGCTGTACAACATTACATATTAGAGGTAAACCAATAGAAATGTTCTAGCATTTCCTGTCCCCTTCCAAGCATGATGCGCATATTGTAGCTGGGTCATTCCACGTCAAATCAACAAATGAAACCATCGTTTTCAACCTTACCCTCTTGGATTTAAATAAAATTAAGTATGCCTATAGTACTCATAAATATTACCACAAATCAATTTTTTCACACTTTTCTGATAAAAAGTTACTGAGTAATGGACTTTCAAAAATTGAAAAAATGACAAAGTTTTGGCTCACGGAACAATGTTGTTTTCTTTACAACTCAGGTTCTAATTAAGCTAGAACAATAAAATTTACTTCATTGGAAAGCTCTTTTAAAGAGCTTTTATATGATACCAACAGCACCAGCAGCAGCGAGTACTGTTTGTATAAAGCGTTTATTTTGCATTTTGTTTACGACCTTCCACTAAGGAAGGGATTCTATTTGTGTTTATCTGCTCTGCATAGTAACTAACAGTTCTTGATAAAACTTTACGTAGTTTTCGTGTTAGATTTCTTAGTGTTTTCTTGATCGTTTAGAACAGAAAGCGCCCTAAAACCGTCTTTTGTTTGTTTCGCGGCCGTTAGCCACTAGTCATTTGAATCAGCAGTTGTCTTGTGACAGCCAGAGCGAGAGCACCAGCAGCAGCGAGTACTGTTTGTATAAAGCGTTTATTTTTCATTTTGTTTACGACCTTCCACTAAGGAAGGGATTCTATTTGTGTTTATCTGCTCTGCATAGTAACTAACAGTTCTTGATAAAACTTTACGTAGTTTTCGTGTTAGATTTCTTAGTGTTTTCTTGATCGTTTAGAACAGAAAGCGCCCTAAAACCGTCTTTTGTTTGTTTCGCGGCCGTTAGCCACTAGTCACTTGAATCAGCAGTTGTCTTGTGACAGCCAGAGCGAGAGCACCAGCAGCAGCGAGTACTGTTTGTATAAAGCGTTTTTGTACTTATTTGCTGCGCTTAGCTTTTAAATAGTTTTTCTGGGAAAACCTAGCGTAGTTTTCGCGTCTCGTATTTCAGTGAGTGTTTCTTGATTATCAGAGTAGCTCATCAGAAGATTATCTTGGGAATTTGTCACCGTATAGAGTAGGGTAAACATAGTCATGTGTAGGGACTGTGGTTGTTGTGAGCGGACGCAAGGAGAATTGGCCACTCTTCGGGGGCAGGTGGAGGCTTTGTCTGTTAGGCTCATCGAGCTCGAGGCGCAGGCGTCGGCTCGTAGTGGCGTTGGGGCAACTGTGGTGAGACCTATGCCTACTTCGGTGACCTTGGAATCACATGGAACCCCTGATGTCGCTGCGTCTTCCGGCAGTGAGCATCTTACCGGTCAGCCATCACTCCAGGGTGAATGGCGGACAGTGGTGGGCTCGCGCGTGCCTGGCCGAAAGGCGAAGGTGGGATCTGGCCGCGTGGCAGCTGCCTTACCCCTTTCCAACAGGTACGGGGTGCTTCCTAGTGGTGATGACATCGTTTCCGAGCCACCACAGGATGCCTCGCCTGTTGGGTCAGTGGCTGATTCTCCGGCAAGGTCCCGACAGTCACAGAGGGCGGGCCTATTAGTTATAGGGAGCTCCAACGTTAGGCGGGTTATGGAGCCCCTCAGGAAAATAGCGGGTAGGTCGGGGAAGAATGCCAGTGTGCACTCGGTGTGCTTGCCGGGGGGTCTCGTCCGTAATGTGGAGGAGGCCCTTCCGGCAGCTATTGAACGCACTGGGTGTGACCGGCTGCAGATAGTAGCACATGTCGGAACGAATGACGCCTGCCGCTTGGGTTCTGAGGCCATCCTTGGTTCCTTTCGGCGGCTGGCTGATTTGGTGAAGACAACCAGCATCGCACGCGGAGTGCAAGCTGAGCTTAATATCTGCAGCATAGTGCCCAGAGTCGATCGCGGTCCTCTGGTTTGGAGCCGTGTGGAGGGTCTAAACCAGAGGCTCAGACGACTCTGCGACTATAATGGTTGCAAATTCATCGACCTCCGTTATTGGGTGGAGAACTGTAGGGCCCCCCTAGACAGGTCAGGCGTGCACTACACACCGGAAGCAGCTACTAGGGTAGCAGAGTATGTGTGGCGTGCACACGGGGGTTTTTTAGGTTAGAGGGACCCCCCCTTGGGCGAAACGATAAAATACCTGATGGCTTACCAGAGAGGACATTATCATCGTTGATAAAGAACGTCCATCCTCAGAGACCAAAAACAGGAAAAGTTAACGTAATATTGGTAAACTGCAGGAGTATCCAGGGCAAGGTTCCTGAATTAGTATCTCTTATTGAAGGAAATAGTGCGCATATAGTATTAGGAACGGAAAGTTGGTTAAAACTGGAAGTGAACAGTAACGAAATCCTAGACACAGAATGGAATATATACCGCAAGGATAGGATAAACGCCAATGGTGGAGGAGTATTTATAGCAGTAAAGAATTCAATAATATCCAGTGAAGTTATTAGCGAATGCGAATGTGAAATAATCTGGGTTAAGTTAAGTATCAAAGGTGGGTCAGATATGATAGTCGGATGCTTCTATAGACCACCTGCATCAGCAACCGTAGTAGTTGAGCGCCTCAGAGAGAACCTGCAGAACGTCGTGAAGAAGTTTCGTGATCATACTATTGTAATAGGGGGAGACTTCAATCTACCAGGTATAGAATGGGATAGTCACACAATCAGAACTGGAGCCAGGGACAGAGACTCTTGTGACATTATCCTGACTGCCTTGTCCGAGAATTACTTCGAGCATATAGTTAGAGAACCAACTCGTGAAGCTAACGTTTTAGACCTCATAGCAACAAATAGACCGGAACTTTTCGACTCCGTGAATGTAGAAGAGGGTATCAGTGATCATAAGTCAGTGGTTGCATCAATGACTACAAGTGTAATAAGAAATGCCAAGAAAGGAAGGAAAATATATTTGCTTAACAAGAGTGATAGGGCACAAATCGCAGAATATCTGAGTGACCACCATCAAACGTTCATTTCTGAGGAAGAGGATGTGGAACAAAAATGGAAAAAATTCAGAAACATCGTCCAGTACGCCTTAGATAAGTTCGTACCGACTAAGGTCCAAAGCGAGGGGAAAGATCCACCGTGGTATAACAATCATGTACGAAAGGTATTACGGAAACAAAGAAAGCTTCATCATAGGTTTAAGAGTAGTCAAATCATAGCTGATAAGGAAAAGCTGAACGAAGCGAAAAAGAGCGTAAAGAGAGCAATGAGAGAAGCATTCAACGAATTCGAACATAAAACATTGGCAAACAATCTAAACAAGAACCCTAAAAAGTTTTGGTCATATGTAAAATCGGTAAGCGGATCTAAATCCCCTATTCAGTCACTCGTTGACCACGATGGCACCGAAACAGAGGACGACCGAAGAAAGGCAGAAATACTGAATTCAGTGTTCCGAAACTGTTTCACTGCGGAAAATCGTAACACGGTCCCTGACTTCAGCCGTCGCACGGACGCCAAAATGGAAAATATTGAAATAAACGATATCGGAATTGAAAAACAACTGCTATCACTTAGTAGCGGAAAAGCATCCGGACCAGACGAGATACCCTTAAGATTCTACAGTGATTATGCTAAAGAACTTGCCCCCTTTCTATCAGCAATTTATCGTAGATCGCTGGAAGAACGTAAAGTACCTAGCGACTGGAAGAAAGCGCAGGTCGTTCCCATTTTCAAGAAGGGTCATAAATCAGATGCGAATAATTATAGGCCTATTTCGCTTACGTCAATCTGTTGTAGAATAATGGAACATGTTTTGTGTTCTCATATTATGACGTTCTTAGATAATATAAATCTCCTTCATCATAACCAACATGGATTCCGCAAACAGAGATCATGTGAAACTCAGCTCGCCCTATTTGCCCAAGAAATTCACAGTGCCGTAGACACTGGCGAGCAGATTGATGCCGTATTCCTGGACTTCAGGAAGGCATTTGATACGGTTCCGCACTTACGTTTAGTGAAAAAAATACGAGCTTACAGAATATCGGACCAGGTTTGTGATTGGATTCAGGATTTCCTAGAAGAAAGAACACAACATGTCATTCTTAACGGTTCAAAATCTGCAGATGTAGAGGTAATTTTGGGAGTACCGCAGGGAAGCGTGATAGGACCTTTATTGTTTACAATATACATAAATGACTTAGTTGACAACATCGGTAGCTCCGTGAGGCTATTTGCAGATGACACGGTTGTCTACAAGAAAGTAGCAACATCAGAAGACTCGTATGTACTCCAGGAGGACCTGCAGAGGATTAATGCATGGTGCGACAGCTGGCAGCTTTCCCTAAACGTAGATAAATGTAATATAATGCACATACATAGGGGCAGAAATCCATTCCAGTACTATTATGCCATAGGTGGTAAATCATTGGAAGCGGTAACGACCGTAAAATACTTAGGAGTTACTATCCGGAGCGATCTGAAGTGGAATGATCACATAAAACAAATAGTGGGAAAAGCAGGCGCCAGGTTGAGATTCATAGGAAGAATTCTAAGAAAATGTGACTCATCGACGAAAGAAGTAGCTTACAAAACGCTTGTTCGTCCGATTCTTGAGTATTGCTCATCAGTATGGGACCCTTACCAGGTTGGATTAATAGAAGAGATAGACATGATCCAGTGAAAAGCAGCGAGATTCATCATGGGGACATTTAGTCAGCGCGAGAGCGTTACGGAGATGCTGAACAAGCTCCAGTGGCGGACACTTCAAGAAAGGCGTTACGCAATACGGAGAGGTTTATTATCGAAATTACGAGAGAGCACATTCCGGGAAGAGATGGGCAACATATTACTACCGCCCACATATATCTCGCGTAATGATCACAACGAAAAGATCCGAGAAATTAGAGCAAATACGGAGACTTACAAGCAGTCGTTCTTCCCACGCACAATTCGTGAATGGAACAGGGAAGGGGGGATCAGATAGTGGTACAATAAGTACCCTCCGCCACACACCGTAAGGTGACTCGCGGAGTATAGATGTAGATGTAGATGTAGATCATTAGTTTAATATACAGTTACACATTGTTTATAAAAACAACATTGTTGATTTGATCGAATTTTTAAAAACTGTATTTTTAAAATTCTTAAAAAAATATATGTGAAAGATACACTTTACATCTACATATTCTGAAAGTTTCAACTTGGGATGAGCATGGAGTCACTATCAAAAGCAATTTTATGTTTACCATGATTCTCCAAAATCTCAGTCAGGTAGGTGAATTTCTATTGTTTTGCTACACATGAAAATATTACAGTGTTAGATTTTGTTACATGGTCCACAAACTGTACTTTTGAAACGAATAACTGCTTATTAAACTTCAGGGCTAACTATTTATTAATAGCTGTAACACCATGAGGGGGGGAAAAGGAAGCTATCTCTCATTTTAAAGATTATATATAAAATGATTCTTTGGTGTTACTATCTGCAATCTATTCTGTATTTTATCTCTGGTTAATATTGTCAGCAATTTTCACCTATTGTTAAAAGTGACCCACACATTCTTTTGTTGTGAGGCAGCTGCAATGAAATTATGTTATTAACTCTGAAATGTGTTTTGAATCTAGCTTGAAGGTACTTTTGTACAAACCTCACAAGAGTCTGTAAGTTTGTATGCCTACAACCAGTTAATGTTTGCATACTATTAACATAATGAAATATTTTTTTACAGGAAGTGAAAGAATAGAGGAGTAATATTGTGTTGTATTCAATATAGAAAGCTGGGGCATTCAACTTCAAAAACATTTTTTTTAAATTAGTTTGTTCGCTTGAGAAATATAAAATGCCTAAAATTTCAGCTTTGTGCTGTATTCCATTTAATGAAAAGGGCCACAATAACCACAAGAAAAACTTACGGCTTGTTTCACAATGGATGATACCAAGAAAACCTTTCTTAACTTTAAATCAAAAAGCGTGTGACAATTGCCGTAAAAAAATTGCACGAGTAGAAATTTGTGATACGTCTAGAACAGAAAATGATGATGATCTACTGTATTCTGTGGTGAAACAAGAAAGTGAAAAGGTTTTACATGATAGTGACGTACAAGACATTGCAGCAAGTGAGGCCTTGGAAAGGTTGAATGCTTCTTTGCAGTCTGTTGGTGAATCGCCAATTAAGAAGAAACGACTGTGTGAAGCAAAATATCCTAAGGAAAAACTAATTAAACTAACTTCAACAATTCAAGCAAAGGTATTATTGCTTCCTTCCGAAAAAGAAGAAGAGGTACATGATCATGCAGAATCTGAGATGATCAGTCAGCCGAAAGATAAATTTCATACATGTACATCTTGTAGTAAACACATGGAAATTCTTATCGTTTTACCTAAAAGCTGGAGTGTTAAGAAGCATGAAGATGAATTTAATGTAACAAATTACATGGCTCAAAGAGTAAAAGATTTGGTGAAGGCCAATGGAATTTTGTCTTCACCAAACCCAAAACCTGGCAAGACTTGATCAAACAACTGCTGACTTTGATAGAAACTTTTATTGTTCTGATGATATAAGCATGGCAATGCCGGGGAAAAAATATTTTGTGCTTGTGAGATATAAAGGAGAAAAACTGCAAGTACAAAAACGGCTAGTTTTAAGTAATTTGAAAGGAATTAACGCGAACTTTAAAGACAACCATCAAGAGCTTCACATTGGATTTTCGAAGTTTGCAGACCTACGTCCCAAAAATGGTGTTTTAGCTGGAAGTAATGGTACACATAGTGTCTGTGTGTGTACTACCCATCAAAACTTCAAACTGATGTTGACTGGATGTAACATTCCTCAGCTGACAAAGGATGTAGATAATCCAATAAAAACTTACAAAGACTGCATTGCAAGAGTTGTATGTAATCCGTCATTACCTACTTGTCATTTTGGTGAATGTGAATTCTGCCCTGGCCCAGAAACATTTAAGACATATTTACAAGATTTGTTGAATACTAATGATATTGATAATATAACTTACCAGCAATGGGTTTCCGTTGATCACACATCTCTAGAAACAATCATAAAATCATCTGACAACTTTATTGATTTTTTTTTTTTTTTTTTGGAAATTAAAATTGCTTACACGACATTCATTTGTTGCTAATCAACAATCAACCTTCGAAAAGAGACTGAGAAATGAACTTAAAGAAGGGGAGGTCTTAATAACAACAGTGTATTCAAACACTGATGATACTAAAATTGAACTGGTGACAGTTTCTCAAAGTGATACAATACTGTTCAAAGACATAAAAGGATATGTTGCCTGTGATTATAACCAGTGTACTTGAAAAATATCAGGAGAAGGATGAAATCACAGTTAGTTTCTTACATCCACATGGATCATCACCATCTTTTTACATTTCCGAGTCATCCAGACATTCTTTCCATAAGCAGTAGGGAAGTAGTGGCAATCGTGAACCCTGCAACTGCTACGGGGTGAACATATAAGTTATCCTGTGCAGAAATGTTGATGTGCAACAGACTGATTGGTTGGAAGTATGAAGAAGTGCACTAATAGGACGCCTATTTGAAATAATAGTAATTACTAACTGAGTTTAGGTTTGATCTCAGGTATTCATCTATCTGTGTCTTTTTATTTTTTTTAAGTTTTCATTTTGTATTTATTAATTACAGAAGCATAAAACATATGTTCTTTTGTCATTTATAAGTTATTTTTAATTTCCAAATTTTACAACATACTGCTGGTGAGAATATCTAAAATAATTAAGTTTTTAGGAACTTTTAAATCACCACCCTTAATGTAAAATTGTTTTTGATAGTATTCTCATGCTCATGCCAAGTTGAAACTTTCAGAATATGTAGATGTAAAGTGTATCTTTCACATATATTTTTTTGAGAATTTTAAAAGTACAGTTTTTCAAAATTCGATAAATTCAACAATGTTGTTTTTATAAACAATGTGTATCTATATATTAAACTAATGATGTTTGGTATCATGCAAAAGCTCTTTAAAAGAGCTTTCCAATGAAGTAAATTTTATTTTTCTAGCTTAATTAGAACACGAGTTGTAAAGAAAACAACATTATTCCATGAGTCAAAAATTTGTCTTTTCTTCAATTTTTGAAGGTCCATTACTCGGTAACTTTTCGTCAGAGAAATGTGAAAAAATTAATTTTTGTCATGATTTATGAGTAGTATATGCATACTTAATTTCAAAAAAATCTGAGAGGGTCAGGTTGTAGCACTTGTTGATTTGACATGGAATTGCCCAGCCGTGAGTTTGCTAGAAGAAATAGACAAGCTAAAAATAAATAAGACTCTCCAAAATTCTTTGCACAGACTATGATGGAGCATTCACTAAGGCTGGCTCCTTTAGTAAGGTACAAGTTATGGTGAAAAAGTTCCATCCTAATGTCGACTAAGTACACTCCTATGCCCATCAAACTACACTTACAATAAGCAATATGGAATTAATCACAACAATGTGAAAACATTTTTTCCAAGTGTGCAGGGAATATGTGCATTCTTCTCAAACAGACCACAGTGGACCATGATCCTTAAAGAGGTGGTGAGAATGATAATGCATTTGCCTTGATCTTGTACTGCTAGATCAAATGTTCTTTCTTGAGCCCCAAACATAGCCCACTACAGGAATGACATTATTCAGTGTAACAAACAATAGAAAGTACAGGCTGGAATATCAACAAAATTATGAAAATGATAGGCTAATAATTGCTATAAGTATAACACACTGAGTTGTAGACAAGTACAATGAAATGACTGTTACACACTTAGCTTTTGGGCAAAGTCTTCTTCAGAAAAGAAATGAAAAAAACACACATATTCGCACAAGCATGCACACCTCATGCACACGACTTCTGTCTCTGGCTGCCTGCTGTTATCAAGCATATGACTTCATGTTGCATCCACGTGATGCAAGCATCTTTGATTTACATATCAGTGGTTTCCTAGCCTGTAACGTACCGTACTTTCTCGAATCTAAGCTGCACTCGAATCTAGGCCACACCTGAAAAATGAGACTCGAAATCGAGGGGAAAAAAAGGTTTCCCGAATCTAAGCCACACCTGAAATTTGAGACTCGAAATTTAACGGGAGAGAAAAGTTTTAGGTCGCACCTCCAAATCAAAACAAAGTTGGTCTATTGTAATATGAAACACAATTTAGGTCGAATGAATGACGATACAGCTATAGTAGTTTGGATCGAGTCATAAGCTTAGCAGTTAAGCTTTACCAGGTAGCCATTGCTTTGCGTCAGGCGTTCTGTCCGTATTTATATGAGTACCCTTCCTTTTTCATGTCCTTCATCTGGTTTGAATTGATTGCTTATTTTGCTTTGATCTGATACGTGCCATTCTCTAAGTTATGTGTGTTCACGACACTCTAAGCTGAAAATGCATTACTGTACCGTGTCATGCATTGTTTGTTGCATTCTGATAATAAGTGTTTACGGCCTGTCGCCGCTCGTGGCAAGGCTTGCTTTTGTGCACGCTACCGTGCTTACAACTAATAAAAAAAGAGAGGAATCGTCTCATTAGCGAAACAATGGCAAGAGACTGCTATTTGTTGCTACTTACACTGCTGCTTTCTATGATAATGATCAACAAGAACCAAATAATAAACTGCGTATGATAGAAGATGTTCTGAACGAGAGTTTGGTAAAAATTTTTCTCCATTTGAAAATCTTTGCAGACGCCTCTTTAGTACATTACATTCTGCACAGAAATTAGAGTCATCTTAGATTTAAAAATCTAGTCAATTGCCGTGCTTCATTTCTGACTGTATCACTATTAGGCATAAGAATAATACGAATATAAACATGACATGATATGTATATTCTTCCGCGTTTGCTGTTGTCTCAACTAGTTTCGTAGTTTATTAGGCAGACAGGATTTAAATGAGATAGCAGCAAACACAAAAGAATACATGGCAAAATGTTTATATTCGTATTATTCTTATGGTGAAGAGAATACTGCATGTGATTCACAATTCACGGAAGTTCCTATTAGCAAGTACCTCTAGTCACAGGTAGGAAAAAATTCAGAACGTAGAGTTGACCATATTGACAACCATCCCAAACAGTCTTGCCAATCGGATTTTCATAGTACATTGAAATACTGCTACATTCGAAGAGGAACAATACGGAATTTGTATTTATTTCGTCTGATAATGTATGAGAATGCAGTGGTTGAAACTCGGGGCGGGGGAAAAAGCTCGTCTTCCTCCATTTTTTTACTTTTTTTAAATTTATTTACTGACGCAGAGATTTGTGCCTACAAAGCGTGCCTGTGTAGTGCTACATATATTCGACGCAGAAGTTAGTCATGGGGGCACCTACCAATATTTTTCAGAATTTCTGCTTACTTTGCACTCGATTCTAAGCCGCAGCCACATACACCAGATTATGTTCATCCAGACTTTCATAACAAGGGTACTCACTGGCTTCAAACAAACTTTAAGTATAATCTCAAATCCTTTCTTAACTTCTTCTATCTTACACACTTACTGTCAATTATTTAACACATTAACTCATTTGTAAAGTAATCAGATGTTGGGAGCTGTTTTATACATGTGAGTTCGATTCTTTAAATGACCAGACTTTTACTGGTAAAGTAGTATTTGACAACCAAAGTATCTTCAGCTAGTTCTAAATTATCCACAAAAATCATTTGTATATTTTTCCCGCTAAATCAGTTGCACTTGTGTAGTAAATTTAAATAATCTGTTCCAAACAAGTTGTTTACAAACAATATATCTAAAAAAAAGATGATGTGACTTACCAAACAAAAGTCCTGGCAGGTCGATAGACACACAAACAAACATACTCACAAAATTCAAGCTTTCGCAATAAATGGTTGCTTCATCAGGAAAGAGGGAACGAGAGGGAAAGATGAAAGAATGGGGGTTTTAAGGGAGTGAGTAAGGAGTCATTCCAATGCCGGGAGCGGAAAGACTTACCTTAGGTGGAAAAAAGGACAGGTATACACTCGCACACACACACATATCCATCCGTACATACACAGACACAAGCAGACATTTGTAAAGGCAAAGAGTTTGGGCAGAGATGTCAGTTGAGGCGGAAGAACAGAGGCAAAGATGTTGTTGAAAGACAGGTGAGGTATGAGCGGCAGCAAATTGAAATTAGCAGAGATTGAGGCCTGGCAGATAACGAGAAGAGAGGATATACTGAAGGGCAAGTTCCCATCTCCAGAGTTCTGACAGGTTGGTGTTAGTGGGAAGTATCCAGATAACCCGGACGATGTTACACTGTGTCAAGATGTGCTGGCCATGCACCAAGGCATGTTTAGCCACAGGGTGATCCTCATTACCAACAAACACTGTCTGCCTGTGTCAATTCATGCGAATGGACAGTATGTTGCTGGTCATTCCCACATAGAAAACTTCACAGTGTAGGCAGGTCAGTTGGTAAATCACATGGGTGCTTTCACACGTGGCTCTGCCTTTGATCGTGTACACCTTCCGGGTTACACGACTGGAGTAGGTGGTGGTGGGAGGGTGAATAGGACAGGTTTTACACTGGGGGCGGTTACAAGGGTAGGAGCCAGATGCTAGGGAAGGTGGTTTGGGGATTTCATAGGGATGAACTAAGAGGTTACGAAGGTTAGGTGGATGGCGGAAAGACACTCTTGGCAGAGTGGGGAGATTTCATGAAGGATGGATCTCATTTCAGGGCAGGATTTGAGGAAGTCGTATCCCTGCTGGAGAGCCACATTCAGAGTCTGATCCAGTCCCGGAAAGTATCCTGTCACAAGTGGGGCACTTTTGGGGTTCTTCTGTGGGAGGTTCTGGGTTTGAGGGGATGAGGAAGTGGCTCTGGTTATTTGCTTCTGTACCAGGTCGGGAGGGTAGTTGCAGGATGCGAAAGCTGTTTTCAGGTTGTTGGTGTAATGGTTCAGGGATTCCGGACTGGAGCAGATTCATTTGCTGTAGGGAAGGGACGATTTGATGTGGAATGGGTGGCAGCTGTCATATTGGAGGTACTGTTGCTTGTTGGTGGGTTTGATGTGGACGGACGTGTGAAGCTGGCCATTGGACAGGTGGAGGTCAACGTCAAGGAAAGTGGCATGGGATTTGGAGTAGGACCAGGTGAATCTGATGAAACCAAAGGAGTTGAGGTTGGAGAGGAAATTCTGGAGTTCTTCTTCACTGTGAGTCCAGATCATGAAGATGTCATCAATAAATCTGTACCAAACTTTGGGTTGGCAGGCCTTGGTAACCAAGAAGGCTTCCTCTAAGTGACCCATGAATAGGTTGGCGTATGAGGGGGCCATCCCGGTACCCATGGTTGTTCCCTTTAATTGTTGGTATGTCTGGCCTTCGAAAGTGAAGAAGTTGTAGGTCAGGATGAAGCTGGCTAAGGTAATGAGGAAAGAGGTTTTAGGTAGGGTGGCAGATGATCTGCGTAATAGATTGGGTAAGGATTCCAGGTGTTCGAGATAGTGGTTGGTATCTTTGATGAAGGATGGGAGAATGCATGTAATGGGTTGAAGGTGTTTATCTACGTAGGCAGAGATACGTTCTGTGAGGGCTTGGTAACCAGCTACAATGGGACAGCCGGGATGACTGGGTTTGTGAATTTTAGGAAGAAGGTAAAAGGTAGGGGTGCAGGGTGTTGGTGGGGTCAGGAGGTTGATGGAGTCAGGTGAAAGGTTTTGTAGAGGGCCTAATGTTCTGAGGGTTCCTTGAAGCTCTGCCTGCACATCAGGAATGGGATTACCTTGGCAAACTTTGTATGTAGTGTTGTCTGAAAGCTGATGCAGTTCCTCAGCCACATACTCCCGATGATCAAGTACCACGGTCATGGAACCCTTGTCCACCGGAAGAATGACGATGGATCGGTCAGCCTTCAGATCACGGATAGCCTGGGCTTCAGCAGTGGTGATCTTGGGAGTAGGATTAAGGTGTTTTTAAGAAGGATTGAGAGGCAAGGCTGGAAGTCAGCAATTCCTGGAAAGTTTGGAGAGGGTGATTTTGAGGAAGAGGAGGTGTGTCCCACTGTGATGGAGGACGGAACTGTTCCAGGCAGGGTTCAATTTGGATAGTGTCTTGGGGAGTTGGATCATTAGGAGTAAGATTAGGATCATTTTTCTTCATGGCAAAGTGATATTTCCAGCAGAGAGTACGGGTGTAGGACAGTAAATTTTTGACAAGGGCTGTTTGGTTGAATCTGGGAGTGGGGCTGAAGGTGAGGCCTTTGGATAGGACAGAGGTTTTGGATTGGGAGAGAGGTTTGGAGGGAAGGTTAACTACTGAATTAGGGTGTTGTGGTTCCAGATTGTGTTGATTGGAATTTTGAGGTTGTGGGGGGAGTGGAGCTGGAAATGGGAGATTGAGTAGATGGGAGAGACTGGGTCTGTGTGCAATGAGAGGAGGTTGAGGTTTGCCGGAAAGGTTGTGAAGGGTGAGTGAGTTGCCTTTCTGGAGGTGGGAAACCAGGAGATTGAATAGTTTTTTGAGGTGGAGGGTGGCATACTGTTCTAATTTGCGGTTGGCCTGTAGGAGGATGCTCTGAACAGTTGGTGTGGATGTGGGAGAGGAAAGATTGCGGACTTTCATTAAGGATAGGAGTTGACGGGTGCGTTCATTGGCTGAGTTGATGTGTAGGTGAAGGATTAGGTGGGTGAGGGCAATGGATTGTTCAGTTTGGAACTGGTATAGGGACTGATGGAAAGAAGGGTTACAGCTAGAGCCTTCATAATCACCCTCTCCAAACTTTCGAGGAATTGCCGACTTCCAGCCTTGCCTCTCAATCCTTCTTAAAAAACCTTAATCCTACTCCCAACATCACCACTGCTGAAGCCCAGGATATCTGTGATCTGAAGGCTGACTGATCCATCGTCATTCTTCCGGCGGACAAGGGTTCCACAACCGTGGTACTTGATCGTCGGGAGTATGTGGCTGAGGGACTGCGTCAGCTTTCATACAACACTACATACAAAGTTTGCCAAGGTAATCCCATTTCTGATGTGCAGGCGGAGCTTCAAGAAATCCTCAGAACCTTAGTTCCGCTACAAAGCCTTTCACCTGACTCCATCAACCTCCTGACCCCACCAACACCCCGCACCCCTACCTTCTTCCTTCTTCCTAAAATTCACAAACCCAATCATCCTGGCCATCCCATTGTAGCTGGTTACCAAGCCCCCACAGAACATATCTCTGCCTATGTAGATCAACACCTTCAACCCATTACATGCAATCTCCCATCCTTCATCAAAGACATCAACCACTTCCTCGAATGCCTGGAATCCTTACCCAGTCTGTTACCCCCGGAAACCATCCTTGTAACTATTGATGCAACTTCCTTATACACAAATATTCCGCACGTCCAGGGCCTCGCTGCGATGGAGCACTTCCTTTCACGCCGATCACCCGCCACCCCACCTAAAACCTCTTTCATCATTACCTTAGGCAGCTTCATCCTGACCCACAACTTCTTCACTCTCGAAGGCCAGACATACCAACAATTAAAGGGAACAGCCATGGGTACCGGGATGGCCCCCTCGTACGCCAAACTATTCATGGGTCACTTAGAGGAAGCCTTCTTGGTTACCAAGGCCTGCCAACCCAAAGTTTGGTACAGATTTATTGATGACATCTTCATGATCTGGACTCACAGTGAAGAAGAACTCCAGAATTTCCTCTCCAACCTCAACTCCTTTGGTTCCATCAGATTTACCTGGTCCTACTCCAATTCCCATGCCACTTTCCTTGATGTTGACCTCCACCTGTCCAATGGCCAGCTTCACACGTCCGTCCACATCAAACCCACCAACAAGCAACAGTACATTCATTATGACAGCTGCCACACATTCCACATCAAATGGTCCCTTCCCTACAGCCTAGGTCTTCGTGGCAAACAAATCTGCTCCAGTCCAGAATCCCTGAACCATTACACCAACAACCTGATAACAGCTTTCGCATCCCACAACTACCCTCCCGACCTGGTACAGAAGCAAATAACCAGAGCCACTTCCTCATCTCCTCAAACCCAGAACCTCCCACAGAAGAACCCCAAAAGTGCCCCACTTGTGACAGGATACTTTCCAGGACTGGATCAGACTCTGAATGTGGCTCTCCAGCAGGGATACGACTTCCTCAAATCCTGCCCTGAAATGAGATCCATCCTTCATGAAATCCTCCCCATTCTGCCAAGAGTGTCTTTCCGCCGTCCACCTAACCTTCGTAACCTCTTAGTTCATCCATATGAAATTCCCAAACCACCTTCCCTACCCTCTGGCTCCTACCCTTGTAACCGCCCCCGGTGTAAAACCTGTCCCATGCACCCTCCCACCACCACCTACTCCAGTCGTGTAACCCGGAAGGTGTACACGATCAAAGGCAGAGCCACGTGTGAAAGCACCCACGTGATTTACCAACTGACCTGCCTACACTGTGAAGTTTTCTATGTGGGAATGACCAGCAACAAACTGTCCATTCGCATGAATGGACACAGGCAGACAGTGTTTGTTGGTAATGAGGATCACCCTGTGGCTAAACATGCCTTGGTGCATGGCCAGCACATCTTGGCACAGTGTTACACCGTCCGGGTTATCTGAATACTTCCCACTAACACCAACCTGTCAGAACTCTGGAGATGGGAACTTGCCCTTCAGTATATCCTCTCTTCTCGTTATCCGCCAGGCTTCAATCTCTGCTAATTTCAATTTGCTGCCGCTCATACCTCACCTGTCTTTCAACAACATCTTTGCCTCTGTTCTTCCACCTCAACTGACATCTCTGCCCAAACTCCTTGCCTTTACAAATGTCTGCTTGTGTCTGTGTATGTACGGATGGATATGTGTGTGTGTGCGAGTGTATACCTGTCCTTTTTTCCGCCTAAGGTAAGTCTTTCCGCTCCCGGCATTGGAATGACTCCTTACCCTCTCCCTTAAAACCCACATCCTTTTTCTTTCCCTCTCCTTCCCTCTTTCCTGATGAAGCAACCGTTTGTTGTGAAAGCTTGAATTTTGTGAGTATGTTTGTTTGTGTGTCTATTGACCTGCCAGCACTTTCGTTTGGTAAGTCACATCATCTTTGTTTTTAGATATATTTTTCCCACGTGGAATGTTTCCCTGTATTATATTCACATGTTTACAAACAATATTTGATGAAAATATGTCAAACAAATGATACAATATTTTGCTGAATCTTGTGTACCATTTCAAAATTATCACATTCCTCTGAGGTTGTCATAATGGAATATTAATTTGCTACTTCATCTATATCTGTATATTATTTAGAAATACTGATTGTGACACCAGTACCTGAAATTATTTTTAAATTTGTATTTAATTTCCAACAATGTTCATTTAATTCCTTTATAACAAAATCAGACAGTTCAGTTCTGTCAGAGTATAACTCTCCTTGTGGATTATAATTCCAATAAATGTCTATTTATCTGTCTTCCTCATACAATTTTTCAACATATTCATCTAACATATTTTTTTGTCAATTTGTTTTAACATTTATTGTGTCTTATTTGGCAAATCTAACAGCTCCATTGTTTAATTTAGTATTGGTTTTTTCTGTCTCATCCTTAATCATATTTAGTTTTGAATTAATTGTCCAACCCTTGGCAATACATCTGTTAAACTGCTTTAGATGTGCCAAAAGCAGTTCATGATCTGCCTTAAGTTTCTTTACATCTGTCTTAAATCATTCACTTCACTTTTTGAAAAATTCTTTGAAATTATCATCAGTGTTTCTAATTAGTACTAGCTACAATTAAAACAACAATGATACATACACCAAACTTTCCCAACCCACTATAGCTACTAACACTTCTTTAGAAAAATTCTATTAAAACCCTAAATCAGTTTTCACTTGACACACAAGGTCACCAAACAAACGTAACAGAACTGTTTTAAAACAACTACTGCTTACCAGGTTTTGTCATGTGGCACACAGCTTGATAATGATGAATAAGCTGCACTGCCACAGCTTGGTGACACCACGAAGTTGTAAAACATAGAGGAACTGCAATTCACACTGGTAACTTCTGTGGAATCATTGAATGCCTATAGTAAATAGTCATCATCCATAACAGCTGCTGCCCATCAGTCTTACTATTTTAATAGCCCTTTCGATCATATATGATGCTGTTAACTTTAACTGTAATTCCTCAGCAATATATTTCTTTTTAATAGTTATCCTTTAGTGAATGTACTTATATGTGAATTTCTTCTTATCAAAGAATTACATATTTGGTATTCAAGGTCTTTCCATAAGACGTATTTGCTCTTCTCAAATAGCTCCATTTTCTAATTGTTCTTAGCAATGTCTTAATTTTGACTCACCTATGACAATAATCAGCTTTTCCCCTGCACTACTGTGCCAGAATGTAGTGTTCCTGTTGGGTCTAAAAATTAGATTAGACTTAAGTTTAATTAGCAGAGATTAATTATTATCCTGCTTTTCATTTTCTTCTCAGTTAGGTGTAGATATCTAGGACTACTGCTGTTTGCAGGATTCAGAATTCAGAAAGATAGTTCTGAGTGACAGATCTATTCATTTGTCTTAATATCGATACAGCCACTGGTATATCTTCCTGCACTGTCCCTGGGAAGACCACACTCCTTCCCATGATTCATGGAGCCCCAGTATTGGGCCAGCACAGGTACTTCTTCCTTTTGGGAAATTACTGTGATCATCGTCCCATCTTGAATATGTGAGTTGCCTCTTCCCCTGGAGCTCCACATGCATATAAAGCAAAAAAATCCAGAAAACAGTTGTGGTCTCTTGCACAGAATGTGATAAAAAAAGTGCTGCCAAAATTTCAGGAAACTTTCCTCACATGTAGAGGAATGAAATGTGTCATAAGGAAATAGGACCAGAAATGCTCTATTTTTATGTTAGAGTTAATTACAGGAAACACACAGAAAAAGGATGTTCTAAAATTTCATGATTCCTTTTCTTGTATGTGATGTTTGAACTACCTTCTTGGTTATGCTCTGCCAGAAAGTACAGTACATTTTAATTCTTAGGTTCACCTCCAGTGTTTGCCGTTGCAATTCAACAAAGGTAATGTTGACATGCAACTCATTTCAATGCACATACTAACATTCTACGAACTTCATTGTTTGTGTTGCAATGTGACTGACTTCACTGATCTATCACAGAGTAGTTCATGAGGGGCCTGGTTCCTGGTGCAGTGCAATGAAAGTGTACTCAGAAACAGTGTTAGCAGATACTGATTTACTGCACTGATTAGCAGACTGTAAGGCTATGACTCTCAACATTTGTATCAGCAGAGATCTCCAGAACAGTGGACCTCTGACAGAAGGATTTATGAAGCAATTGCTCATTGTCTCTGTGACGGGAGTTTTAAGCTTTCCACTCACAGATGGAGGAGGCCTAGAAGGATGAGAACACCTCAGCTGGGGAAAGAACTTCTTAGTGCAGTTGATGACAACCCTAATGTCAGTATAAGGCAGTTAGCTGCAAGAAGTAATGTTGACCATATAACTGTCCAGAGAAACTTCTGTACTCCTACCATGTATAGCATGTGCAGGTCATGTTGACAGCCGATTTTTCTGCACAGGTATACTTATCTGAATACAAACGTGGACTGATGCATGTGTACTCACTAACAGAAGGCATCTTGTACAAACCATTTGGAAAGTGTTTCATACTGTGCTGATATCTCGCTTTCTATGTGTTTCCCATGATTAAAGTGTTGAAGAGTTGTAGAAATTGAGCTCTAACACGGAAATACAGCATTTGCAGATGCTTGCCCATATCAAAAATTTTCTTCCTCTATGTGAGAGGAACATATCCTGAAAGATTGGGAATACCTTTCTGTTACACCCTGTTATTTATTATTCATGTATGGACCCAACAGGACCACATGAGGGATAATCAATCAACGTCACTTTTGGTGGTTACCTTTTTATGTGTCCAAATTTGTTTCACCCTTTCAGAATGAAGTCTCTTTCTTTCATTGGACCATGGTGCTCCAAACCATTTTACAATCTCCGTCTGACCAACTTCCCAACCAAATATCTTTTCTCTGAATGTTTTTCTATCTGTAACGTCTGCCTGAGCTATACCAGCTACTTGTCCGCCCCGGTAGCTGAGCGGTCAGCGTGACAGAGCCCGGTTCGATTCCCGGCTGGGTTGGAGATTTTCTCTGCTCAGGGACTGAGTGTTGCTTTGTCCTAATCATCATCGTTTCACCTCCATTGATATGCAAGTTGCCGAAGTGGTGTCAAATCGACAGACTTGCACCCGGTGAATGGTCTACCCGACGGGAGGCCCTAGTCTCATGTCATATACATTTACATTTACCAGCTACTTTAAGATCCTCCTTAATATCAGTGATCCATTTAATTTGCTTAGTTTTGGCCTTACTTCTGTTTTTGTAGAATTCTAGTATTTGTTTTGTCAACCTAGTGGGTGCCATTCTTTTAAAGTGCCCATAAAATTCAAGTCTTCATTTTGTCATGTCACCACATACTTCTATTTCCTTATTGCTTATCAGGCTATCAGTTTCTCCATCAGTAATTTTGGCGCCTAATATTTTCCTAAAAATCTTTCCTTCTTTCTTTTGAATTTCTTCAATATCCCCCTCTTTATTTAAAACTAAAGTTTCTGACCGATAAAGATATCCAGGTTTGATTACAGTGCTGTAATGGATAAGTTAAGTAAATTTAGAAAGAGATTTTTTATTGTAAATATTTTGTGTTAATCTGAATGCAGCTGCCACCTTCTGACAGTGAACTTTGTTTGTACATTTTTCCACACCATTTTCTAGTAAGATTACATACAAGCATTTCAATTGAGAAATCCTTTTTATTTTTCCATATTTTGTGTTGAAAACTATGGCGCTTGTTTGCTGATTGCCCTGTATTCTGTTTTTTGAATGATATTTGTAGTGCTTCTTTTTCCACAACTTGTTTAAGAATTTCAATTTCTTTTTGAGCTGTGGTAATATCCATAGTTAAAACTGCCAGATCTGCAAAGGTGAGGCAATCTCCTCTCATATTTCCACCTAACTTGATTAATTGATCTATGTTTTGACTCAACTTTTTCTCTCACCATTCTGTGATTACCTTTTCCAAAACACAGTTAAACAGTAATGAGACAGTCCATCTCCTGTCTAACACCAGTCTTTATATCAAATGGTTCAAAAATTTCTCCCATGAATTTAAGTTTAGAGCTAGTGTCACTTAACATGACATTAATTGGTGTTCAGTTTTACTATATAGCCCTTGTTCCTTTCAAATCTGAAAAAAGAGATTCAAAATCAACTGAGTCATAGACCTTTTCAAAATCCACATATGTACATACAATATTTTACTAGAAATTCTTTGGCATCTAAAAATTAAGAATTTGTTCTGGGCAGGATCTGCTTGGTCTACATAAACTATAGTAGCAAAAATACAAGACATACCATGTGTAAAAAGTATGGGAGAGTAGGCAGTAACGGCATATGTGAAACAAAGTTCCATTCTTGGTGTGCAAAAGCTGATCCGTCGCCGAAAACACATGAAAAATCATCGTCAGAATCAAAATATGATGCCAATGTCTACCGGGTCCGACTAGACCCTTCTATTCAATTACAAAACAGGTACAAAGTGCTACGCAAAATAAGTGATGATAGTGCTTTAGAAAATATTTTTGAAAATATGCAGGTACATGTTTCAGTTGTTGTTGCTCCCCTGAATAGGCCTACGTGCAATCCATGTCAACATATGCCTAGGCCACAGCAAAAAATACATAATCACATGGGAAAACTGCACATTTTAGCTGATAGCCACAGACGTGGAATAGCCTCTCTTGTTAATGAGGCATCAGTCATGAAATCCATGAGCTATGTCAATCTTCATTATCAGAGGTAATTAATAATGTTTAGACTGCTGAAATTATCAAGTTCACTTCAAAAGACTTTGTAGCTTTGTTTGGTGGCTCTAACGATTTATATAAAAATGAAACCTCTACAGCCTGCTCAGAATTGAAATCTGGCTCATTTGTCACATACAAACATTCTCTTTGTCAACATTCTACATCGTTATGATCTGCCACCCTGGTCTTGTGTGAACAAAGAGATTAGTACTGCTAATGAGAGTTTTTCCAGCATATGCAGTCAGTTCAAAAATGTTTGTGTTGTTGATATTAGTGGCATTGGTTGGAGATTCCACACTTCTCATGGCCTTCATTTGAATGGCTTAGGGAAGAAAATTATAGCACAAAAAGTACTGGATGAAATAAAAAGGCACCAGTAAACATCTGCAGCACCATCAACAACAGTAACATTAACATCACAAAAACCAATAAAAGCAGGTTCATCACAAGTAGCAACAACAACAGAAGCAACAGCAACATCAAAACCATCACCAGTAGCAGCAGTAAAATTATCACAAACAGTCAAACCACCATCACTTACAGCAACATCACCATCGGCAGAAACAACAGAAAAACCAACAGATACTATACCAACAGATCCACCATCATCAGAAATAGTACCAATAAAAGAAACAAAGGCAGCAACCGGATGAAGAATCCTGTCAGCACCACCACCACAACCACTACCACCACCTCCGGCCGCAGAAGCAGCAGCAACAACAGCAGCAGCAGCAACAGAAGCAACTACAACAGCAACAGTTGTAATAGAACCAACAATAACTGAAGCAGCAGGAACTAAAACAACAACAACAGTAGCAGTAGCAACAAAACCATCAACAACAGTTGCAGCAACACAACACTGCTTAAGGAGGAACCAAATACAAGGTACATCTACATCATTAAATAAGGATTTTTTATGGCTTCAAACAAAGAAAAGGAAAAGATTGTGACAAACCAGCAAGAAAAATTGCAGATAATTTACAACTACTATAGAAAAAGCAACACATTACCGGGTAATGACAAAAGAAAAAATACTTGTAAACGAGTCAGGATAGTGTGCCAGAACATTCAGTGCCTCAAAAACAAAGTGCTAGATCTAGAAGTAGCTTTAAACAATCTTGCTGATGTCCCTTGTATTTGTTTATCTGAACACTAGTGAATTAAGTTTCATAAATATAAGCAACTTTAATTTAGCATCACATTATTGCCGAAGTGTTTTTAAAAATGGGGGGGTATGCATTTACACTAGAGAACTGCAGTTCAAAGTGAAAACAGAATTGGACCATCTAAATACAGAAAAACATTCTGAATCATGTGCCATAGAGTTAAAAACTGCGGAGAAGTGTGAAAAACTAGTTGACATAACAATATATAGATCACCACTGAGTGACAAAAACATATTCTTAAAAAAGAAATAGAAGCAGCATTAAACACTTTTTATAGTAACGAAGTGAAATTATTGTTATGTGGGGATTTTAATATTAACCTGTTAATTGAAACTGATGAAAAAAGACAGCTTTTGAGTATACTAAGCCGCTTTCACATGAAACCATTCTACAGATGCCACCAGAACAAAAGAACTGTCATCTGCTCTTTTAGACAATATTTTAACAAATATAGACAATGGTATCACTGAAGTACTAAACATAAACTTAGGTCTTTCAGATGACAATACACTATTAGCATACATAAATTCCTCTGTACCCAAGGCAGTAAAATGTAAGTAGGAATACAAAAGGCACTTCTGTACAGAAAAATTGAATACTTTCATCCAATTGTTAGCTAATGAACCCTGGGAAGATGTCTTTGCACAAACAACAACCGTGGAATCTTTCAATGCTTTTTCTAGTGCATTGATGTCCCTATTTGAGAAGTGTTTTCCAAAAAAGCTCACAAAAATCAATGTCATGCCTAAGAACACAAACCAGTGTATAACACCTGCTATCAGAGTATCTAGTCAAACACTAAAACATACCAGTCAAAAAAAAAAAAAAAAAAAAAAAAGAGAGAGAGAGACAACAGAGATGAACACTTCACAGATTTTGTTAAGACATATAAGAAAATTTACAAGAAGGTGATCAAAATAGCCAAGACAATGCACAATGACAGTGTAATTGCTGGGTCAGCAAACAAATTGGAAGCTATATGGAATGTAGTAAAAAAAGAAATAAGCCCAAGCAAAAATGTTAGAAATCTAGATGACTTTGTTTTAAAAGATGATCAAGGTGCACTAGCAAATTACGTTCATGACTACTTCATAAATAGTTCAATCAATCTGAGTAAAAATTGTTCTAGGATTAGTAGAACATCAATCCCAGGAGAACAAAGTGTTAATTCAATATTGCTACCTCCCACGAACAAATTGGAAGTACAAGGAAACTCCCAGTAGCGACCAAATCTAACACAAGTTGGATTTGGTCACAACAGTTTTCAAGGGACAGTATAGATAATGCAACAGAAAAAGCAACAAGTATTCCTCCCAGTAACAAAAACGATTCAATGTTATTTCATGTTAATGTACAACCCCTAAGACATAAGGTTAATCAGTTACAGTACTTGGCAGACAAAATTAACTGTAGCATACAGTGTATTAACGAGCGTTGGTTGCATGACTCAGAAACAGATTGGTGTGTACCTTATGGCTACATATTAGCCACAAAATATTGTAGAACAAATATTGCACTTGGTGGAGTTGTAATCTACATCAAAGAAAACTTAAATATGCAGCATTCAGTGATAGACCTACACATACACTGCATTGAAGGTGTATCTGAAGTAGCAGCCATAGTATTGCATACCCAGAAAATTATCATTGCTTCTGTGTACCGTACACCAGCCTCTGATGAGGAAGTTATTATAGATAAACTAAATTCACTAATCAAATTATTCACTAAACACAAAAATTACAAACTTTTTATTGCAGGTGACTTCAATATAGATATAAGGGGAAGTAGAAAAAATGTAAAAGGCATGGTTAACAGCCAAAAGGCACTAAACTGCTACTGTATAAATGAAAAACTTACTAGACTAGATGCATGCATTGACAATGTAATTATTAATGTAAATCAGGATCAACTAAAGCATGATGTGATTAAGTTAGAGTTATCTGACCATGACAGGATATGGGTCAGAATAGGCAGTATGAACTGAGAGAGAACTAAACAGTTAGTCACTTTCAGAATACTAAAAGAGAGCAATATTGTACAATTGAAACATGAACTGAAGGTGGTAGATTGGTCAAATACACTACACAATATAAAAAGGCTTGATGAATGTTTCTCTATGTTTTATATATCATTAAAAATGCAGTAGATAGTCACTGTCCACTTATCACAAAAAGATGCACCCCTAACAACAGAAAAAAAACCTCAGCACTCTAACAAGTGGTACACTCCAGAGCTCAAGCAAATGAGGACACTGTTGTTGTTGTTGTGGTCTTCAGTCCTGAGACTGGTTTTATGCAGCTCTCCATGCTACTCTATCCTGTGCAAGCTTCTTCATCTCCCAGTACCTACTGCAACCTACATCCTTCTGAATCTGCTCAGTATATTCATCTCTTGGTCTCCCTCTACGATTTTTACCCTCCACAGTGCCCTCCAATGCTAAATTTGTGATCCCTTGATGCCTCAAAACATGTCCTACCAACCGATCCCTTCTTCTAGTCAAGTTGTGCCACAAACTTCTCTTCTCCCCAATCCTATTCAATACCTCCTCATTAGTTACGTGATCTACCCACCTTATCTTCAGCATTCTTCTGTAGCACCACATTTCGAAAGCTTCTATTCTCTTCTTGTCCAAACTAGTTATCGTCCATGTTTCACTTCCATACATGGCTACACTCCTTACAAATACTTTCAGAAACGACTTCCTGACACTTATATCTATACTCGATGTTAACAAATTTCTCTTCTTCAGAAACACTTTCCTTGCCATTGGCAGTCTACATTTTATATCCTCTCTACTTCGACCATCATCAGTTATTTTACTCCCTAAATAGCAAAACTCCTTTACTACTTTAAGTGCCTCATTTCCTAATCTAATTTCCTCAGCATCACCCAACTTAATTCGACTACATTCCATTATCCTCGTTTTGATTTTGTTGATGTTCATCTTATATCCTCCTTTCAAGACACTGTCCATTCCGTTCAACTGCTCTTCCAAGTCCTTTGCTGTCTCTGACAGAATTACAATGTCATCGGCGAACCTCAAAGTTTTTACTTCTTGTCCATGAATTTTAATAACTACTCCGAATTTTTCTTTTGTTTCCTTTACTGCTTGCTCAATATACAGATTGAATAACATCGGGGAGAGGCTACAACCCTGTCTCACTCCTTTCCCAACCACTCCATCCCTTTCATGACCCTCGACTCTTATAACTGCCATCTGGTTTCTGTACAAATTGTAAATAGCCTTTCGCTCCCTGTATTTTACCCCTGCCACCTTCAGAATTTGAAAGAGAGTATTCCAGTTAACATTGTCAAAAGCTTTCTCTAAGTCTACAAATGCTAGAAACGTAGGTTTGCCTTTCCTTAATCTTTCTTCTAAGATAAGTCGTAAGGTTAGTATTGTCTCACGTGTTCCAACATTTCTATGGAATCCAAACTGATCTTCCCCGAGGTCCGCTTCTACCAGTTTCTCCATTCATCTGTAAAGAATTCGCGTTAGTATTTTGCAGCTGTGACTTATTAAACTGATAGTTCGGTAATTTTCACATCTGTCAACACCTGCTTTCTTTGGGATTGGAATTATTATATTCTTCTTGAAGTCTGAGGGTATTTCACCTGTCTCACACATCTTGCTCACCAGATGGTAGAGTTTTGTCAGGACTGGCTCTCCCAAGGCTGTCATTAGTTCTAATGGAATGTTGTCTACTCCCGGGGCCTTGTTTTGACTCGGGTCTTTCAGTGCTCTGTCAAACTCTTCACGCAGTATCTTATCTCCCATTTCGTCTTCATCTACATCCTCTTCCATTTCCATAATATTGTCCTCAAGTACACTGCTACTTATACTAAAAAATAATAGTGATAAAAATAAGAACGCCAGGAAACACTATGTGACCCTTAAGAAGTTGTACAAATATGAAATAAAATCAGCTAAATGTAAAGTAAATGATGAATATATTGCAGGCTCAAAAAATGCCTGTCTAGCAGCTTGGAATACAATAAAATGTGAAATCAATACGAGCAAACAGGAAGCCACAGTGCCTATAGATTGCAACATCCTTAACGAATATTTCATAAATTGTGCCAGCTCTCATTCTCCTTCGTCTTCTTCTTCTTTTGGTAACAGTAATTCTGATAATATTTCAGCTGCTACAACCCTTCTTAAACAACAAGCACCAGCAACCATGAAATTCTCTTGGTCAAAAATCACCTCCGGCCACATTATCAAATCTATACAGAAACTTAAAAACTCAAAAACAGAGGACTATTATGGGCTTAGTAACAGTATTGTTAAACACATAGCCATTGCAATCTTAATGCCACTAACAGATCTGACGAATCGCATAAATGAAGATGGAATATTCCCTGAACGTCTGAAAATGACAGTTACACTCCCAAACTACAAAAAAGGTGACAGAAAAATGCCAAACAATTATAGACCTATATCAATAGTTCCCATTATATCAAAAGTAATAGAAAACTGCATACATATCCAAATTTACAATTATTTTGAAAGTAATAAATTATTGAGTAAGAACCAGTTTGGCTTTCAATCTGAACTATCAACAACCAAAGCAAGTGAATGCCTCCTTAGTAATATATATGGAGGATAAGAAAACAAGAAACTCACTTGTGCTACACTGTTAGGTTTAACAAAAGCCTTCGACTCAGTCACATATGAAATAATGATAAAAAAACTAGAACATTATGGTATTGTAGATTACAATTTTTTCAATCATACTTAAGCAATAGGGTACAATTAGTAAAAACAAACTATCAAAAGTCAACACCAATGAAAGTAAAGAGAGGAATTCTACAAAGCTCAGTGCTTGGCCCTTTCCTGTTCATTGTTTACATCAAAGACTTCTAAAATTATATGCCATGCAATAATGTACTGTATGCTTATGATATGACACTAATAACAGATGGAGAAAATCTGCAAGATGTCATGGAATACAACAAAGTAGTAACTGAAATGAGCAGTGACTGGTGCAGAGCCAACCTTTTATCAATAAACAAATTGAAAACTTAAGAAATTTCCTTCACCCTGAAACCAGTTGAACAGAATACAAAAAATGTCCAATCACTAGGTTTACATATAGATCAAAACTTACATGGGACAGACACAAATTATCTATGTGGCAAACTTGCTCAAACTCTCTTTCTATTACACAAGCTGAGACACATTATCAGTAAAAATTTGCTAATTTCCACATACTTTGCTTTTTTCCATTCACAACTGCAATATGGGGTACTTCTTTGGGGCAACTCAGTGGGTTCAAGTACCATCTTCAAGTGGCAGAAGAAAGCAGTTAGGTGAATTTCAGCACTAGCACCAAGACAATGTTGCAAAAATCATTTTAAAGAACTACAGATAATGACACTACCTAGCATATACACTTATAATTGTTTAATATATGCTAAAGAGAACATAAAGATTTTTAATTTAATATCGGAAGTGCATGTTCATTATACTCAAAGTAATAGTAAAATAGACCTACCATACACAAGGCTGACATTAAAACAAAAGTGTTGTAAACACCTTAGCTAGAAATTTTACAACAAACTCTCAAAGGCTGTGAGCGAACTACCAATGAATAGCTTTAAGCAAAACAATAGAAGTGTGGTGCAAATGTATCCATATTACTCACTTGATGAGTTTCTAAACAGTGACACTGCTGTTGTTGTTGTGGTGTTCAGTCCTGAGACTGGTTTGATGCAGCTCTCCATGCTACTCTAACCTGTGCAAGCTTCTTCATCTCCCAGTACTTAATGCAACCTACATCATTCTGAATCTGCTTAGTGTATTCATCTCTTGGTCTCCCTCTATGATTTTTACCCTCCATGCTGCCCTCCAATGCTAAATTTGTGATCCCTTGATGCCTCAGAACATGTCCTACCAACCGGTCCCTTCTTCTTGTCAAAATGTCCTCAGAAATTGATGAGGTACCTTGTTCAGTCATGTGGTTTTTTGCAGACATAGAAGTTAACAGCATCTGGTTTTTTTTTTTTTTTTTTTTTTTTTTTTTTTTTTTTTTTTTTTTTTTTTTTTTTTTAAAATTTAGTGTTAGTTTATTATTGGATGCCCACTCACGTACACTGTTTAGTGTTTGTTCGGCTTTTTCTTTCAGTGCATCTGGTGATTTGTCACTGATTAGAACATTTGAGTCATCTGCAAATAATATTGTTTGTCCATGCTTGATGCTCTGTGGGAAGTCATTTATGTAAATGAGGAATAGTATTGGGCCAAGGACACTACCCTGTGGGACACCTATATTTGCATAATTTGGATCTGATGTATACTTTACAATATAGTTTGAGCAACTTGAAATATGTAAGATTTCAGTTATCTGTCTTCTATTTTTTAGAAATGAATGGAATCAATTTTTGACAAGTCCCCTTATTCCCAGTTCATCTAACTTATTTAACAATATGTTGTGGTCTAATGTATCAAATGCTTTAGTTAGATGAAGGAATATATCTGTTGTGTAGTTCCCTTTATCTAATGCTTCCAGAATGTGTTTTGTGAGGTGTGCTGTTGCTGATTCTGTGGTTTTCCCTGATCGAAATCCAAACTGGTCAACAGACAGGAAGTTGTATTTATTTAAATAATTCATTAGCCTATCTTCCATAAAAGTTTCTAATATTTTTGCAAAGCATGATAGTAGAGAAATTGGCCTATAATTTTCAATTTTTACTGCATCACCTTTTTTGAAGAGAGCTAGTAATTTCGCATATTTTAAATAGTCTGGAAAGTAGCGCTGCTTGAAAGATTGGAAGTAGGCTCTTGATACAGTCCTTAATTATTAAAATGGGGACTTCATCCAGACCAGCTGAGTTTTTCAGTTTGCTGACTGCTTTATAGACTTCTTCCTGTGTTGTAGGGAATAACACCATTGAGTGTGATACACCATTATTTGGCTTTTTGACCTGAGGGCCTTTTAGAAAATTTTCCTGTAATTTTATTCCTATGCTACTAAAATAATCATTTACATAGTTTGCCAAATATATTGGATCTTTTATTAGAGTCCCTTCCTCTACGATTGTCAAGTTTGACAGATTCATTTTCCTGGTACCAGTTTCCTGCTTCACAATCTTCCATACTGCCTTATTTTTGTTTTCAGCAGAATTTGGAGTTATGAGCTCTCTTTGCTGCAAGCAATATTTTCCTATAAGTTTTCCTATATCTTTTATAAAACAGTGAGAAAGCAGGATTAGTTTGGCTGTGTTTAATGGAGCTCAGGTACTTTAGTGTTTCAGATGATTTTTTGATTACCTTTGGTGACCCACTTGTTTTTTCCTGCTGTTGATAATGGACATAATACTTTAGGAAATGTTTCTTAAAAATTTAATTAAACAATGTCATGAAATTTTTGAATTTTTCATTTGCATCTACCTCTGAGTATACTGAGTCCCATGTTTGTTCTGCTATCTGTTTGGCAAACTCATGTCTACTTTGTTTAGAAAAAATTCGTCTGTAAATATACATTTCCTTTGTTTCTTCTGGAGCCACTTTTATATTAATGATTTGACCTGAGTGATCAGATAATCCTAGCTCTGCTACCACCACCTCACAGTTTTCTTTGCCTAAATCTGTTAATACCTGATCAACAGCTGTCTTTGAGTATTTTGTTATTCTGGTTGCACTGTTAACCATTGGAACTAGATTGAAACTTTGAGCAAGACTTTTTAATGAGTCCCATGTAGAATCAGGATTCAGTTTATCTACATTTAGGTTTCCACATATGAGAATGTGGTGCTTTGGAGTGGATATCTTGTCAAGAACATGATTAAGTTTGGAGAACAAGATGTAGAAGTCTCCACTAGGAGATCTGTATATACATAAGATAATCAAATTCCTACACCTGTATTGGTCTCTGATTTCAACTGCTGCCAGTTCAAAATGTTGCTCTTCACTGATTACACATAAATCGCTTCTGGTCTTATACTGATAATTTTGTTTTACATAAATACAACACCCTCCGCACTTCATAGAAGTCCTACAGTATGCACACGCTAAATTATAAGACTACAAGAGTAATTGATTAATTTCAGCCTCATTGCACCAATGCTCAGTGAGACAAACATCTGAGCACTGTGTAGACTCCAGCTCCACTTCTAGCTGTTGGGTCTTATTTGCTAGGGAACATATATTTTGGTGAACAACTGTTAAGTAATTTTTTCCAACACTATTTGCATTCCCACTTTTTTTCGTTTTAATGTCGTTCTGTTTTGGTTCAACTGCTTCCCTATTATGATTACATTTGCGCTTTTTGTTTGCATATGGTATTCTTGGATAGTCATCCCCTGCAGACCATATTAGTTTCCCTTATTTTTTATCATTTTACTTAAGTCCAGGAGCATTTTGCTGAAAGTCATTGCACCTGGTCTGTTTAGGTGCAGGAGGCCATCCCTACCCAGACATTTCTCGTCGAGAAATTTATTTGGGTCAACAACAGTACAATAGGAATAAACTTGGACTTATCAAAGGCATTTGATACTGTCCAACATGATATCCTGCTAGACAAATTAGAATATATCAGTATGCGAGGAGTGGTAAAAAAGTGGTTTCAGTCATATCTCCATGATAGGAAACAGGTAGTAGAAATTTCAACAACAGACAGTAAAAACCAAAGTATTGTTTACAGATTGGATATTCAGACTGTGCCAATTGGGGTACCACAGGGAAGTGTTTTAGGACCTCTCCTATTTCTTCTTTACATAAATGATATCAAGATTCCAGTAAATGGTACTCACATAACCCTGTTTGTGGATGACACAAACATTGTAGTAACTGACATAAACCGGGTATTGCCAACATCTGCAACCAGAGTTATAGAATATTTGCAAAATTGGTTTGAAATCAATGAATTAACCACAAATATCTCTAAAACTAATTATATCCATTACAGGAAAACAAAGTCACACTCAGATATGGATCTCAGAATACAAAATAAAGAAATTGTGAAAGTTGCTACCACAAAATTCTTAGGTGTACATATAGACAAAAATTTTGACTGGAAATCCCACATCCTGTATCTATCTCATAAGTTAAGCTCTGCTTGCTTTTCATTACGTGTTAATAGCTTTGTATGTAGTAGGGAATGTAGCAGAACTGTTTACTTTGCTTGTATACATTCTGCTATTACCTATGGCCTCACCTTCTGGGGTTATAGTAAGAAAATTCTCCAAACCATCATCACTCTACAAAAATGAGCTGTTAGAATAATTACCATCATTTCAAGGCTAACTATTTCAAAGCAATTATTTCAACAGCTCAATATTGTACCCCTACCATGCCTCTATATACAAAAAATCGTAATTAATGTAAAGAGGAATACTGACAATTCCCAATCCAACTCGGATCTACATACTTACAACACAAGAAAGTGCAGTGACATTCATATTAAAAGAGTTAACAAGGCTTTGGTTCACAAACAAACAAACATACAAGGAAGTAGATTGTATAACAAACTATCGGTAAAGATAAAAGAAATAAAAAAATGTTCTTCATTTAAAGAAGTAGCATTCAACTTTTTAATGACCAACTGCTATTATAGTGTAAACGAATACCTGGAATAGCTTCACACAAAACAATTAGATTTACGTACTCTGTGCCAATAGTAATTTTTATCTTACTGTTGCTATGATCTAAATAAATAATATGTGCAAAAATGTTAGAATTATTGTGTATTATATCTAAATATCAACTGTGTATTCCATGTAAAATGTCTTTCTCTTACATTAATGTAATTAATCAAAGTTGTACATGCTATTTCAATGAGGTCTGATGTTGTGTAGTCTTCTATGCACATTTGTATTGTGTAGAGTATTGTTCACCCTTTATTACATATATTTTTTGATGAAATACATGCAATGTACATTGTCTCTGGATGAACAAACAACAACAACTACTACTACTACTACTACCACTACTACTACTACTACTACTACAGCCTGCTTGGCACTCAACAATTTTTGGTTATAACTGTTCTTCGGCTTGATCAAGTAAACATTGCAGCAGCATTTCGGATGTGATTGGGAGAAGAGAGATCCGCCAGCAATTATTAACAACACATCTATCCCTTTTTTTATGCAATGCCTTAATTAGGGCAGCTTTCCAGTCCACAGGTATTTTCTCAGTTTCTTAGATATCGCATGTTAGTTGTATGATCTCTTCTACAGTGTTAAGGCCATCTGATTTTAGGAGTTCTGCAATTATACAATCTTCTGCAGGTGTTTTATTGTATTTAAACCTCTTAATTTATTTATTTTTCCCACGTGGAATGTTTCCTTCCATTATATTGATATCTTAATTTATTTAGTTATTTCAATTTTGTTGGGTTCTTGACAGTTATGATTGGTATTATTAGTTTGCTGTGGTTGGAACTTATTCACTGGTTCTGGACAGTTCAATAGTTTTTTTTAAAATAATTAGCACATACTTTACAATTTTCCTGGTTGTTAAGAGTGAAACTGCCATTTTCATTTTTGAAGCAAAGACTTGAGGTTCGTAACCACTTAGTTCTGTTTTGAATGTTTTATAAATGTTTCTTGTATTGTTCTTTTGGAAGTCTTTGTAGATTTCTAAAAGTTGGCCATTATCATAATTTCTATTACTCTGCTGGATTAATTTAGATGTTTATTTTCTTGCAGTTAGAAAGGTACTGTACATATTTTCAGTTTTGTTACTATTCCAATTTTTGAACCTCTCATGCCTAGATTTACCTACTGTTTCATAATACATATTTTACCAAGGGTGTTTTTGTTTCTTTCAAAGAGGAATTAAAATTTCATGCTGTTTTGATGAACTTTTCTTTAAGGCTTTGCCAACTGTTGGATTGTTTTTTATCAAGTTTGCTTGTTAGAGTTGGTATTATTATAGCACTGTCAAACGTTGGGATAACATTTTTTGTTTTGAAGAGTATTTGAGGTTTAAGGTTTTACTTTTATTCACATTAAATAATGGTCAGAATCAATATTAGCCCCTTTCCTAACTTTAATATGTAATTTTTTTTATAGTTAGCATATGAAATTGCTACATGAACAATTTGAAATCCCCACCAAGTTTTTCATTTAGAAGGGTTCCTTTTGAAATGTGTTGACATGATTTTAAGGTTGTTTTCACATTCCAACACACCTTTGGCCATTTTGATTTGTCCATTTATGCAGAGGAAATCCACCTACTGTTTTCTTATATTTTTTTCTCCTTACCTAACTGAGCATTAAAAAGCATCCATTAAAATTTTAACATGGTTTTAGGGACTTTTCGAGATGATGCTTTCTAACATTTCCCAAGCTTCATTAACTTCTTCAGGTTTTTTACAGTTACCCTCTTTGACTGGCATGTGGGCATTAAATAAACTGTATGCTTTTTTGCACTTTTAAGAGGAATTTTCATTAGTCTAGTATTAATATGTTTATCTCCATTATTGAATGTAAACCATTTTTGGAGACTGCAAAAACAACTCCCAGATGTGGCATATTATTACATATTCTTTTGTCAGTTTTACTTTTAAAAATATGATAACTGCTGGTGTTATTGTCCATAATCCATGTTTCTTGAAGTGCCAAAATTTGAATCTTCTGTTCTTTGGATCTCCCAATTTTGGAAGTTTACTTGGTTTCAAAAGTGTTTGTATACTAAGTGTTGCAAAAAATGTATTTGTTTTGGTTTTAAGGTTGGCCAGAGGACTCTGACTGCCTATGTTGAATCACTCTGCATTTTAATCTGGCTGCCCCAGAATCCAAAAGACCAATTGCACCAGTAATACTGGCAGTGAATTGACCACCTGGAGTAATACTGTGATTATCAAAATGCTCCTGGAGTCAGGTGGAGTTGAATAGACTCATTGAGTGAACTCATAGTGTTAAGACTGGGAGGGTTAATTCCAGAATATAAATTTCAGCTGCACTGCTGATGCACAGATGCTGACCACTTTGCCACTTGCCACAAAACAGATGCAAAGTGGGTTTTGTTTTGTTTTGCCTTGGTCCGGGAATGCTTATTCTGCACTCACCGCTGTCCACCATATATGTTTTTGCATTCACTATCTGTCACCTGTGACCCATCCAATACCCTATGCAAAGTCAAATTCTTACACTTTTAGTTACAAAGTTTTGAAGCCTGGAGTTACACCCTATATAATAGTATGTTTTACCCTTCTTTTTTTTTCACAACTATTGTGCACCAGAAAAAGGAATGCATAAGGAAACAGAGTGATACGTAAAACCATAGTGGGAGTCACATAAAGACATTTTCAATATGTCAGAAGATGGTTTTAGCAACCTGTTTATCAACTGCATTATGTATATTAAGCTAATTTTGTCAGTAGATTTTCTGGGAATAGAGACTGGCAGATACATGCGAGAACTGAAATTCATGTTTAACTGCAAACTCAAACAAGAATAAGAAAACACTATAATCAAGAAAAAAATCATAAGTATAGAGGTTTATAAGAACATACTATGCGACTAGGAACATTACCTTGCAGTTGTATCAGCAGATCCAGTAATCAGTTGCTTACCACCTGATGTGAAGCACATACAGGTTATTTCATCACAGTGTCCAACAAGTTCATAGCCCAGTGATCTGCCAGTGGGGAGTGAGTAAAAAGTGACAGACCAGTGGCTTGTAGAAACAGCTAACAATGTCCCATCATGATTACAGGCAGTAACACGTTTCTCTAGGAACCTTGAATGTAGTAAAAGTGGTAATTATTTACAGGAAAATATTTCTATTTACATGCAATTATACCATTCTGTCAAAAAAGTGGATAGCTTTTGTAGATACTTAGTATGAAAATTTCCAATGAAATGGGTTGACACATAAAAGAATAAAATCTAGGCCCATGTAACAGTCCACAAACCATACCGGAAACTCAAACCTTACGGCAGCCAGTAATAGAAGCTGCCTATACCAGTTGAAAAAAATCATGGAAGCAAGTAATGCCACACAGAAATGAGGGGCAGCTTGCTGGATTTTATAGGACAACATGCTGAGGTTAGTAACCTTCCCAGTAACAGATGAGTGGCAAGCAACTAAAGTCAGAGGTATTCTGCAGGCATTGATCTTCACCTGAATATGCATAAGTGACTATTAAAAGGAAACCAGTACATGGTTGAAACTTGAAAACACAAGCAAAGAGAAATATTGTGTTTTGTTTTTATCCTAATTTCAATCCCACCTCATCCTACCAATAGCCCATCAGTTCCAGTACACCAAAACTGCACAAACCAAGTAAGCCTGTATTGTTGTTGCTGTTGTGGTAGTGGTTGTGGTTGTGGTGGTGGTGGTGGTGGTGGTGGTGGTGGCAATCATCAGTCCCAAGGCTGGTTCAATGCAGCTTTTCATGCTAGCCTATCCAACACAAGCCTCTACTTTAGAGCTACAACATATATCCATCTGACCCAAGCCATGAATCAAGAATTTTTATTCACCAGTGATTGTTTCACAATGAAATAGACTTCATCACTGGAGTATAATAAAGGATGTAATAATACACACATACTAAACTAATACCAATAATCTATAAGATACATAATAAACACAGCAATAAGAAAATACACTACAGGAAAATTTCAAAGAACTAGTGTCAGTCATCTATACTATAATATAGTATGGTATAAACCCTGTGTATAATAACTGAATGGATGAGGGGCTTGGCAATAAACAATGGTAAGGGACAGTATGCAAGAAACAGAGATATTAATTGTAAAATGAAGGAGATGGCATGTTTCATTCATATTAGTAAAAAGTCCCACAAAAAACCAATAGTTGGCACCTCTTTGTCAACTTTCAGATTTTGGCTGTTGGCAGTTTTTTTGATTCATGTACAAGTAAACAATGGTAAGTGCCTAAAACATGGTGGCAAGTGAGAGTGAAGTGTCCAATATTCGTGTGAAAAACAAGCTCTTCAGTGAGTTTTTGAACAAGTGTGGAGATGATCTGGATACTTATGACTCTGATAAAGACCTGGAATATATTGCTGAAGATGAAAGCACCTCCAGAGTTGTTGATGATCAGGTAAATATGAATATTTATTTCTGCATGTAAACAGTGTTAAGTTGCATCCCTTAACATTATTTCCATGAATTTCTTTGACAATGTGATGTCAATAATGTTAAGGGCTATCCTTAACTTTGCTTACTTGCCATAGAAAGAAATCCAGATTTTGAACAACTGTCAACAGTGTGATTCAATTTATGTAGCAATGAAGCATGCTGGAACTGTAAAAACGAAACTTAAATACATTCATTGTGAATAAAGCAGGAGATCCACCATCGAAAAGTAGAAGCTGGGCAATCTGCAATACATGAAGCAATGAAAGTAGCAAAACAAGACAAAAATGTTCATGTAATCATGTTTGATTTATAACAGACACTGCCCATACCTAAACTAACTACTGCGCCAACGTTTTATAAGTGTAAAATATGAGGCTGTAATTTTAGGGTCCAAGGAGACGAGACAGAACAGCAAGATGTTTACAGATGTATTTTGAAAAGAATGACATCAAAGGTGCAAAGTTGATTGTATTTTCTGACAACTGTGGCATTTTGGCTATACCTGTTAAAGTTTGGTCATTTCAGATACATCAAGCACATCTTTCCTCAGGCTGGACATAGCATGCTACCTAATGACAGTGTTTGCTCAGGTGGAGAAAAATGTCACCTACATTATCAAAGCATTTATGGGCCTGATCATTGGGAAGAAGTTCTAAGAACATCCCAGTGAAAGAAGCCATTCAAGATAACTCATATGACTCAAGAGTGTTTCTACAGCTTCTCTGCACTGAAACAGCTGCTCCACCAACCACAAGCATCAACTACTCAAAGCAAATTCAGTGTTAAAAATTGTGTTCAACTTGTATTTTCAGCTGAGCTACAAAGTCCCATCCCAACATTAATGTTTAGTGACACATACAATGGTTGCCTAGAATCTGTTGCCTTATCAAAATGTGGAAGACCTATAATCAGTTTTTTCATGACAGAGCTTAAACTGAAATATTCTGGGCCTCTTCCTATTAAAGAGGACAAGCTAAGAGACATTCCCTCAAGCTTAAAACGGATATCTCCTGTATACCATGATTGGTACAACTCACTCTAAGCAGGAGGTACTGCACTTCTGCAACAAGAAGACAAAGAAGAAAGATAGACAATCATGTACTGAGAAAACAATGTTTTTAGTAAAATAGTAATGTTAAGTAAATGCACTGAGGAATAAAATGTTTTCATGTAAAAAAATGTTAAGTAAGTGTGCTGAGACTGAAATGTTTCGAGTAAACAATATTAAGTACGTGTTTCTGAAACTTTGATTTTTTTTTTCCCCCTTCTCGAGTTGATATAACATACTAAAAGTATGTCCATTATAATTATCCGGGCTGTTATGCCGTAGTCGGTTGATGAATTCTGTGTCGATACCCAACGTTTCGTCTCCGACTGCAGGAGACATCTTCAAGGGGGTCGGTAACTCAATGGAAGGTCCAACATACCCACTGGCTCACTACTGACTGCCACTAAATTCTGTGTCCCCGTGCTCCCACGCCGCGGCGTGACGTCACATGTTTTGAAAACGTCAGTGCAATTGGCCGCTGTCCGTCGCTGTCGATCGCATTGCCATCACCCATTAGTGGGCGGGTGGTACATATCTTCTTTAATGCCGGTGTCCATATGCCGTTTAATTTCACACCCTCCTCCTTATGGTTGAAATTATTTGGGTGTTTAGCGATTTCAAATGTCTGCTTGTGTCTGTGTATGTGCAGATGGATATGTGTGTGTGTGCGAGTGCATACCCCTTCTTTCCCCCTAAGGTAAGTCTTTCCGCTCCCGGGAATGGAATGACTCCTTACCCTCTCCCTTAAAGCCCACATCCTTTCGTCTTTCCCTCTCCTTCCCTCTTTCCTGATGAGGCAACAGTTTGTTGTGAAAGCTTGAATTTCATGTGTATGTTTGTGTTTGTTTATGTGTCTATCGACCTGCCAGCACTTTCGTTTGGTAAGTCACATCATCTGTGTTTTTAGATATACTACAAAATGAGAAATAGAGATGAAATTCATAGAGAAAGCCACACAAAATCTATGTATCAAAAAGTGTTCTTTATTAGCCAAAAATCTTATTTAGTGCACTACCAAAGGAAAATAAAAGTATACCAAAATTCCACATATTCAAAAAAGAATTTAAAAAAAGTTAATTAGCAAGAGTTTTTATAGTGTCAAGGAATACCTAAATCACCAGCATTCAATATAGAGTAGCTTATTTCCTTCATTGTAATGACCCAAAATGCTCATTGAAAACTAAATTGTATTCACCTATTATTCTAATTTAGCACACTATGAATGTTGTTACGCATATAATTTCATGTTATATGTAATAATATTTTATTTATGGACATATAATTGTAAATCTTTTGATGTCCTATTTTCTATGTAAGGCAATGTATGACAAATCCTATAGCATTTTATAATGATGAGATGCAAGGATGCTAAGTAAATAAATAAATAAAGTGTTCAGTCAGGTGCTGGAAGGTTGCTTGGGGAATGGTAGCCCATTCTTCACAGAGTGCTGCACTGAGGAGAGGTATCGATGGCAGTCAGTGAGGCCTGGCATGAAGTCGCCATTCCAAAACATCCTAAAAGTGTTCTATAGGATTCAGATCAGGATTCTGTGTAGGCCAGTCCATTATAGGGATGTTATTGTTGTGTAACCTCTCTGCCACAGGCTCTCTGTATTTTACCCTTGCCACCTTCAGAATTTGGAAGAGAGTATTCCAGTTAACGTTGTCAAAAGCTTTCTCTAAGTCTACAAATGCTAGAAACGTAGGTTTGCCTTTTCTTAATCTTTCTTCTAAGATAAGTCGTAAGGTTAGTATTGTCTCAAGTGTTCCAACATTTCTATGGAATCCAAACTGATCTTCCCCGAGGTCCGCTTCTACCAGTTTTTCCATTCGTCTGTAAAGAATTTGCATTAGTATTTTGCAGCTGTGACTTATTAAACTGATAGTTCGGTAATTTTCACATCTGTCAACACCTGCTTTCTTTGAGATTGGAATTATTGTATTCTTCTTGAAGTCTGAGGGTATTTCGCCTGTCTCATACATCTAAGAACACCATAAATCTGCATATTTCTTTCAAAAAATTATCAAAGGTCATTTCGGCTCCTCTTTTCCCTGCTTGACAGTTATATATGAAGTCCCAATTTGCACTGCCTAGACCATCAATAAACACTCTTGTGTACTCTTTTATGCCATCTTAACAGGGTCACTCTTGGTTCTTCAACTATAATTGATTGGTTCTTATAGAGGATGACACTAAAGGCTTATCATCTGCCAGTCCACCTCCTGCAAGTCTGACTGTAATGTGTTCCCCTCGGTAATTCACGATAATAAGTTTATCTGGGCATTCTTATGTGTAGCAGCCTTGTTTGAACAATATAGGTCCAATGATTTCAGAATATTCAGAAATGTCCTTACGACTTGTCCTTCAGTGTCTGTCATTTCTACAGGGTTTTTCTTATTAATTTTTAAAAGCCCTTGAAGTGACGTAGATGATGCTGAGACAAGTAATTTAATGTGATGCACATTGGGGCTGCAAACATCTGGAAATACCCCAGAAATGGAAGCCAAATGTTGATCATGTGATGTCATCAGATGACGTACCCCACAGCACTTGCAGGCTTGTCGAGACTACCATTTCCATTGGGAAGCAGTTACACATCACTTCACTGGGCAACTCTGTTTCCAAACTCTTTCTGTAAATGTGATCTGTTGGAAAAATAGATTTTACAGAATTATTATCCTCATTGTTACCAAGTAAAAGTTATTATTTTTTTGTGTTTCTTTCCTCTTGGCCCTTCTTTTTCTGTTTATAAACATTATTTAGTAAAGAACACATAGGTCATTTACTGGTAACAGTGGAATTCAAACCCTTATACTTATTTACTTGTGACACAATGCATTATGTTTTTGTTGTACTGTATTTTGCAATTAACCAGTGGAAACTGCAAGACTAGTATATAAAGTAATAAATCTTACCTCAATATAAACACATAACTGTCTTAACACTGATGTGAGTACTTAATTTGTGTAGGATCAGGTGCGATCAACCAATGGGCCCCACTGTTGGACATGTGGTGATGTAATCATCTGGTGATGCCAAATGTTCAACACATGTCATCCAATTTTGGGGTATTTCGAGACATTTGTTGCCCTGGGTATTTACATTAAATTACTTGTGTTATTGTCATCTACATCAGGTTTTTAAACATTAATAAGTCTGTTAAAATCACCACAAATATCAATCCTTGACTTAATCTTAAAGATTTTGTTAACTATTAACTCACATATTTCAATAAACAAAATTTACATTTCCATCCAGAGACTTATACAAACTAACTACAACTAAACTCCCTATCCAATTATGAATAAAATTCAGATAAATCAATTATGGAAAATTTTACTCTTTTATTGGGGGAAAATTACAGACCCACCATTCTTGCTCTGTTTTCTACACATCATGTCTGCAACAACATACTTGGAGAACAAACATATTTACTTGGTTATGGGTTCACTACTGCTCAGATAAACATAAAATATACACATGCTGAACATTACACAAAAGTTCTAATTCTAAAATCTTATTTCTAATGCAACATGTATTAATTTGTAAAAATGTAAGTAGTTTGCCTCTATCTGTATTTTTCTGGGAGCTATTTGTCTTTATATTTGAAGTTGTAGGATCAGTTAATATCTGTAATGCTAATGTATTCTGAGAGTATGTGTTATGATAGACATATACCTGTTCTTCCATTTGCTCAGTCACTTTGTTAACTACTTTCTCTTGTGAAACAGCCTCTACACACAGCAAAAATCCTAGACACTTGCTAGAGGTTTCTTTTTTCAGCTTGACTCCTGTGTACTCACCGTTGGTATTCCCACTGCCCAAAGTTGTTCTTATTCTTCTCTTTTCTGCAACTTGGTCTGTCTGCTTCTAAGACGTATTCTTTTCTACCACACTTGCTGCTGAATTATTTTCATTTGATACACCTTTTAACTTTTGCATTAGTGTCTTGGGTATGATTATTTCCTGAGTAATTGTATTATTTGCTTTTAAGGATTCTGTTGTTCTTTGTGTGGGAGTTGTGGTGGTAACTGTTTCCACTGACACTTTATCTACTGTAGTACCTTTCCACATAAGTTCTATTGATGTTTTGTACACTTTCCTGTTCAATTTTGATGACTCATGAATCCTTGTGGCCATTAGTTCTTTGCAAGTAGCATACAGGAACAGCCCATGTACTGTATATAGGACTTTGTTATTGGGTGTTTTAATAAAATTTGTATTGTGAAAGGCTTTCACTACCTTCTATTAGTTTTCTGTTTGTGGATTGCATTTCTTGGTTTACTCAAGATGATTCAGCTAGGTCATGCCTGTGTGGCACTCCAATTACAAACATGTTTGTGTTTTGTAAGATTGACAATGTTTTTTGCAGATAATGAAGTGTTATGTTGGCTTCGTTTGGTTACCTGGTCTGGATATTTACTCTCAAGCATATTTCTGTAGAGTGACATTTCAGAAGTTTCTATTTTTCTAGCCTGTACTGCTTATCATCTATATTTCACTTTCACATAAGGCTGTACTCTAGACAAATACATTCAGAATAGTCTTCCAAATATTTCATTTATGTTAGCTATTAACAGATATCTCTTTTTCATAAAAGCTTTCCTTGCTATTGATAGCCAACATATCACATCCCCCTTACTTCCTCTATCATCAGTTATTTTTCTGTCCAAATAAAAAACTTTCTAATTACCTTGAGTCTACCATTTCACCCAGCACCAGCTCACTTAATTTGAACACACTCTGTTACCCTTATTTTAGTTTGTAACTTCATCTTATAACTTGTTTTCAGTGAATACTGCATCCCACTAAAGTGACTGTCAAAGTCTTTTACCACTTCTGACAGAATTATAAGCTCATCAATAAACCTTACAATTTTTATTTCTTTTTCCTCAAACCATAGTCCCCATCCAGATCTCTCATCAGTTTCCTTTACTGTTCTTTCAAGGCAATGCACAGATCTAACAACACAACTATGGCCATGCCTCAACTACTGCTTCACTTCCATATCCTTTGACTCTTGTAATTGCTGTCAGCTCCTTGTACATATCTACTTTAAAGGAATCACATCTGTATGTCATCAACTATGACACAAATGGTGGGTGTGATTTTGTGCTGTTTCATTCATAACACATAGGATTTAGCTTCTGAAGCAGTTATCTTATGGATAGGCTAGAATATAATTCCAAAGTACTATTACATTTTTAACTCAAACAAAGGTGTTACATCAAGAACATGCATACTATGTAAACTACAAAATTTTACATATCAGACAGTTAACACATGGGATGATTTTGCACAGTTCACTTTTGACACAATGCCACACTGTTCAGTAGGTGTTCATTACCTGAGCTGGAGGTGAAAAGCTTCCTCCCCTTTTATGAATTTTTCATATGTATATACAGCCCCAGGTATCAGTACTTCCTCTCCTACATGCATATTTTCCTTGTATTATATTTTTCTCATTCTGAAAACTTTTCCATTTTCCAAGAAATAATTCATCTAAATTGCCATTGTATTTTTTCTTTCATCATCTCCTCAAACAACAGTCTTTACCACTCATGGACTTTCAAACAAGGGATGAAACATCCTGCATAAATCAGTGTATATTCAATCTACATTTCAAGACATTTTAAAATTCATTAAATTTTATGTTTACTTTCCTTACCATGTTTGAATAATAATTAAATTTATTCATGTACATTTTAATTAATTCACAAATGTGTAACTTTAATTTAAAATGTATGCTTATGAACTTTGATTTGTTTTCCAAGATTTTACTGCAAACTTATGCAATACCTAATGTGAGACACTGCTTTGGTTTTCTCTATACTCAAGCACAGTCATACTTTAATGCAGAAATAAACAATTATTAACCTGACCCATGGGGTCCAAAAGAAGGCAAACCCCTGATGTGTAACACTTAAGTTTCTGGTGGTCTGGCCTCAGGAGCCAGAGACTGTGATTTTGTGTGTGTGTGTGGGGGGGGGGGGGGGGGGGGGGGGGGGGGGAGAGTATATGTTGTTTAATTCCAATGAAAACCATTTTGACCAAAGCTTACTTGTTTGACAGTCTTTTTGTTGTGCCTATCTATGTCTCAACATCTCCACTACATGGTGAGTAGCAATCTACCCATTTCATAATACTGCCATAAGAATAAAACACTAGGTGTTTTTTTTACATACTATATATTTTAAATTACAGTTTGGAAAATGCATTCTGTGCACAACACTATGAATTTTCTCCAAAAGCTGATAAACATTGAAAATAGTGGCAGGAAAGTGAAGTAAACTTAGATCTTGATGTATAAAAATAATTAGTTTTGTTTGTTAATATTTATTAGCAACAAAACAGGGTAAAGAGCATTTACATTAATAAAATATTAACTTTTGAACTAACCGTTCAACTTAGAAAAACTAGGAACAGCAATGGAAAGATGAGTAAATTTAGATGCACCTTGATGTATAATACATATACATACCACAAAATTAAAAGTGTGTCAGTAGAAAATACTTTGAAATATTTGGCTTGTCAACTCAGCATAATTCACATTAGATGAACTACAGAGAATTCAGAAACTTTTCCATGGTTATTTGCGAGGGACCTGAATGAGGGATCTGAACTTGTATTTTAATTAATTCACAAATGTGTAACTTTAATTTAAAATTTATGCTTATGAACTTCGATTTGTTTTCCAAGATTTTACTGCAAACGTATGCAATACCTAATGTTAGACACTGCTTTGGTTTTCTCTATACTCAAGCACAGTCATACTTTAATGCAGAAATAAACAATTATTAACCTGACACAGTGTTAAACAGTGAATAAAATCTGTATTTTGTTAAATCATAAAATATTGTGCGTAGTGAATTGAACATCATTTTCCACTGCAAATTCCCGCCTGCATATATTTTTGAAATTTGCAACTAGCTTTAGAGGATAAATGTGACAAATGAATTTGGTTTGTTCCTATTCTTTTAAGTAGCCAAATCTTGGAAAACAGCTATGGATTCAGAAATCCTAAGAACAGTGTTTTTCAGACTAATTTCAATTTACTAATTCATACAGGTGAACAGGGGGCCTCAAGAGGTAAACAGAACACTATTATCTTGTAACAACGGTTTATTGTACAAACAACAAATTGTAATGTTGCACATCTTTGCATGTTACTGTCATGTCAAACAATTCCAAAGTGTAATAAGTATTAAAAAGTTCTGTCTTGTACTGATACGTTGTTAGCTTATAATAATAATAAAAATTAGGAACAATATGAATCTTGGAAAAGACTGTTACTCATCACACACAGGAGATGTTGAACAGCAGAGCCACATTTAAAAACAGAGTGCTAAATTTCAACTACTGTTCAAAGTCCTTCATCAAAAAGAGAACACACACGTGTGGATATGTGCACAGTTCACACACATGGATGATGTTGTCGCCAAAGTAACATGTTAGCCTGTCAGTGGTTTCTTTTATGTTTTTTTACAAGAGTTTCTTCTGAGTTTCCTGCGATTAGAACACTCGTATCATCAGCAAATTGAAATATTTTACTGCTGTCATTGCTTATGTTTAGGTAATTTACATAGAGGGAGCACTCATTTGTAGCTGTTTCCTGGGGTTGGTGGGACGACTGGGAGGGGGGAATGGCACTGGGGATCTGTTTGCGGACTAGGTCTGAGGGATAGTGCCTGTCTGTGAAGGCCTTGGCAAGACGTTCAGCATACTGAGCAAGGGAGTTCTTGTCGCTGCAGGTATGCCATTCCCAGGTGGCCATTATGTATGTGAGGGATTGACAGCTGTCAATATGTTGGTGGTCAGTGGGTTTAATGTGGCCAGTGGTGTGGATGGAGCCACCAAAAAGGAGTAGTTCAATGTCCAGGAAGGTTGCACGCTAAATTGAGGAGGACAGGTGCTGCAGAACAGGTGCTGCAGATAGGAGAAAAGACTTTGAGGTTGTGATGGAATGATGGTAGTGTGCCTTGACCCTGAGTCCAAATCATGAAGATGTCATCAATGAACCTGAGCCAGACTATGAGTTTTGGCATTTTTGAAGACTAGAAAGGTTTCCTCTAGATGGGTCTTAAACAGGTTGGCATAGGATGATGCCTTCAAAGAAGCAGTAGTTGTGGGTTAGGATAAAGTTAGTAAGCTGCATGAGGAATGAGGTACTGGGTTTGGATTTTGAAAGATGTTGAAAAAAGTAGTATTCAATAATGGCAAGACCATGGGCATGAGGGATGCTGGTGTAGAGGAAAGTGACATCAAAAGTGATGACTAGGGATCCAGGTAGGTAAAGGAGTGTCGAGGAAGATAGTGGTTGGTAGCTATGACATTCGAAGCTACATTACGGACAGTTGTTAGGAGGTGTTGATCAATGAGGGCTAAAATTCTTACAGTGGGGACACAGAACCAGCTACAATGGAGTGTCCAGGATTGTTGCAATTGTGGATTTTGTGGAGCGTGTAGCAAATTGATGTGTGAGCCGTCATAGGGGTGAGTAGGGAAATGGATTCAGAACATGTTCTGGGAAGGGCCTAAGGCATTAACCCTCAAGCAGGCACACCATTTTTCATAACACAAGTGGGCAGGCAGCACACTTTGCACATGTGTATAGGATAGCTTTCTTTATGTTACCAATGTAGGTCATGTACAATCACAATCACAATTTAACCTTAGTTTATTTAAACAATGAAAAAATAAACTTACATAATATGAGTTTAACCACTGTTTTATTAAACAGTAATGAAATAAATTTCACTATAACACACTGTTGTCAAGGGCAGGTGTTACAGAGACACAACACGGATCATCCATTTTTTCTCACCTAGTTTGCTTCATGTTTTATATTACTTTGATCACTTGGATGTATGACAACACTGTTTACTGCTGTGTTAAGTGAACCAATAATGAAGGAACATGTATGAATTTGCAGCTGTGAAACAACAATGGAACTGTGGAAAATAATTTTATTTTTCGTTGGCACAGTGTATGCACAGGTGCGCTCGCTAGAGGGTTAAGCAGGGACTGGAGATTATGTTTGACTGGCATGGGATGACTCTGGCAGAGTTGGTGTGTGGAGCAGTCAGATAATGGGCAGAAACCTTCAGTCAGGTAGTCACTGTGATTCATAATGACAATGGTGGAACCGTTGTCTGCAGGTAGGATGATTAGGTCAGGATTTGTTTTGAGCTTGTGTGTGGCTGTACTTACTTCTGCTGATAGGATATTGTTCTTATGAAGGGACCTGGGGAAGAATTATGAGCCCAAGAAAGAATTAATGAATTACTGGAAGGTGACCAGGGCACGGTTAGGTGGGAAAGGAGGATCACGGTTGGATGATGATACAGACTTGGAGAGGAAAGGTTCAGTGTTGAGATTAATTTAGCTGTCATCTCTCTGACACCAAAAAATTCCTCCCACACAGCCTGACCACCCACGGATGGTGTATCTGCAATGACAAGAACTCCCTTGTTCAGTATGCTGAAGTTCTCACGAAGGCCTTCACAGACAGGCACTATCCACAGACCTAGTCCACAAACAGGTCACCCGTGCCAATTTCCCTACTCACCCTTACTCCCACCACTCTAAGAACCAACTACAAACTACCCTTCATCATCCAACACCATCCCAGACTGGAAAAAATTAACCACTTACTCTGTCAGAGCTTTGATTACCTATGATCATGGTCTGAAATGAGGGACATCGTACCCAACATCCTTACCATCCCTCCATAAGTGGTGTTCCATCACCCACACAACCTACACAACATCATGGTCCATCCCTATGCCACTGCCACTCCCAATCCCAACCCCTTGCCACAGTTATCATACCCCTCTGGAAGGACCAGGTACAAGACCTGCCCAACCCACCAATTCTTATTCCGTGCCTGTCAAAGGCTTATCCCACCCACTAGACACTGAGCCACCTGTGAAAGCAAGCATGTCACAAACCAGCTCTGCTGCAATCATTGCACAGCTTTTTACATAGGTATGGCTAGCAACCAGCTGTTCATCAGGATGTTCAGCCACCACCAAACTGTGGGCAAGAGCAAAGTAGACCACCTTGTGATACACCATGTAGTTTAACCTAATATTCTTGATTTCAATGGCTGCTTCACTACCTGGGCCACCTTGATCCTCCCCTCCACCACCTTTTCTGACTGCACAGATGGGAGTTAACACATTCACTGCACTTGAAATTATCTAGGCCTCAGCCTATCCCCACACCCTGTACCCAACAGTTACCACCCCTCTGTCCACCACCTCCCTATTCACATCCCCTTGGCCTCCACTGCCAATGCACCTGCCCATCTTTCCCCTTTCTTGCTCCTCTCTTTTTCTGCTCACACACTTACCCCCTGCCCTACCCAACCCCTGCCCCACACCTTCTTCATGATGCACCTGGTGGCAGTCTTGCCATGGCTCCATCTAGCCCTGCACACTCTGCCAGACAATGCTCTCTTCTCTCCCCATCCATTTCACACTAACACTTCCCCTTCCCTGCTCCCTCCAGATTGCTGCTATAATTCTTGTGACAGTTGCATTTTGGTCCAAGCTGCTGAAGATGGTGGTCATGACTGTGTGAGGTGTGCTTGGTTGTGTGAACGAATGTGCATGTGTTTCCTTTCGAGAAGAAGGCTTTGGCCAAAAGCTAAATGTGTAACAGCCTGTCAGCAACTCAAGATGTCATCTTTATGGTGAGTAGTAATATTAAGAATTTGATTCTTTAGAATATCATCACAATAATTTTTTTAAGAAATGGGTATGGCAGCAGGTTCTTTCTTCACCATCATCAATACGAGCCTCAGTCATTCCAGATGAAGCCTGATTCAATTATACTGTATTGCATCTGAATTTGTCCTGAAATCTCATCAAAGACTGTGAATTCACTTGGTTGTTCCTATTCTCTGAAATGAAAGGAATGTAATGAGCATATGTACATGATTTATTATTTGAACACTTAACACTTTTATTGCAGTAAACTATTCGGATACCTTTTTTCCTAAGTTGACTGTACTCCTCAAAAAACTGCAAATGAAAGGGGTTTTTCAATGGCCACAATTGATTTTATAATACTCTTTCATCACCAATATGTCATGCCAGTACTGGCAAGGATTCACATTCTGCACGTATGATTTCTGTGTGTCATTATGTAATCTCTTGCCAACACTACTCTATGGCTAACACTGGAGGTAAAACAGATTCCATAATATTTTGAGAGACATGTATTACGTCACCCTTAATGGTGGAAGACTTTATTTATGCAACAAATAAGACTGACATCATTCTGACATAAGTCTTTGGTTCTTTGAAAGATTCATTATTTTACTGAAGTTTGAGCTTTTCTTTAGGGAGGATTTTGACATGAGAATGTGGTAAAGACCAATTACCACTGGCCACCATGTCACATCATGTCACAGCCCACCCTGTCAAAACATCCTGCAATTCATTTCAAATGGCGGCATCCACATTGGCCCTACCGTCCCATGCCATCACGTCACGTCACTTCACATCGGCATCAAGGTTTCTGAGAAGAAAGTTTTGATGGTTGATGTGACTTTTGTTGTTGATATCAGTTCTTTGTTGTTCATTAGTTTTTATAAATTGTTTTGTTTTGTTTCATTGTTTTATTGTTAAAATTTATAATAAATGATGAATGATTAACAGAAGCAGTGAAGGTAGCAGTCTGAATCGTATGACATGAGCACACTAAATTACTTTCCCTCTACTATAGTTATAAGGTGAATTTTTAAACATACCAGTACAATACTTAATATTTTACAACAAAATGAATTGCAATATGGCTGTAACTTGAAATGAAAAAAAGTACTATGGGTAGAAGTAGATTGATTTGTAAGTGGAATTTATTTTAATGTTTCATAAAGAAATGGACTTAAAACCTTCACACACAGCAAGTTGTTTGTTTAAATGTGTATTTGTAGCGGGCTCATTTATTGTTAACTAGTTCTCTGGATTGTGTGTGAAGCAGTTCTGCAAGCATCAGTGGTCAATATTTAGGTGGCTTCACTAGCTAACCACAGCACAAATAATGCACTTAAAATATTAAAAGCCAAATACAAGCTCTAAAGAAAACCTACAAATCTTGAAGGGAAAGGTATTGAGGGAGTTATGACTACTGCACAAAAATTTATACTGTAGTAGCAACTAAATTTAACCTTAATCAAACCAGTTTTTCACAGAAGTGATGGCAGCTTGTAACACTGTGTTCCTTTTAGTAATTCTGGGTGCGATAAACTGGTGCTTTGATTTTCTAAAATATAATATGCAGATTACTCTCTCTTCCTTGAGCTCCTCGTATAGTGTGTGAAATTCTCCTTCTGTACCACGTAATGACATTTTTCACACCCCACACACTTTTTTTTTTTTGTGTTGCTTTGCACTTCTGTCTTCCTTCTCTTATACACAAGCTATCCCTACAAACTGCAAACCATTTGAGTCCAATAGATGTAATTTTCATACAAATGTGCACTCCAGCAGCCACATATATAAGCTACTGTGTTGTGTATGTGCATTTTGCATGTAAAAACAGTTGAAAATCAACTTACAAAGATCACAATTCTCACGAAAAGAATATTTCTCATTAGTTATGACAACAATAAATAATGATTGTTTTATACTTACATGGAGCATATTACTCTCTGTTAAGCACATTTTTGGAGAATACCTCTGGTTACATTGGAAATTTACAATAATTTTGAAAACAGCAAGCAATAATTGTTCTACAATTACTGAACAGTGCATTAAACTTTGTTAAATATATTTGTGGTCAAATGGTTTCTGGTAAGTGTTTTTCTCTCTCATAGTAGATGTTGGACTGTTTCACTTACGTATTCACAGAGAATGATTTAATAAGTTTTTGTATATATATTCAAACATATCTGAGACAAAGACTCTTTGACATAGATTTTTTTTCACAGGTTTGTGCTTGCAGCTATATCATTCTCAGGTTTTTTGTGGCTTTTACAAACTGATTTCATGAGTATTGTAATTTATATGTAGCAAATTGAAATTCTGTTGCTGTGCAGCCTGTTGTTCTGGTCAAGGGCATGTGGTGTGAGACACAAAAGCCGGACCTAGTGATAACAGTAGGGCATACAGCTCATACGAACACCACCCATCAGGTGGTGGCAGCATAACATTAAAAAAATTGTCCACAAGTATTGAGCTCACATTTTATTTCTTAACAATGCCACCTCTTTAGCGTGATTGTTGTCCCATGACATTTACTCGGTGCTAGTGACACCATATTCCGGTTCATATGCGTCATGCAACATGTCTCTTAACAGCACACATGACAAGCACTCCAGGACTGCAGAATTTCCTTCATTGGTACAGCAGTGGAGAAACTTCTTAGTCTGAAGTTGCTGCTTCACAGCCTTTTTTGTTCAGATCCACACTATTGGTTTTGACTGCGCCCATTTGCTTAAATTGTCAGTTCGCATATACAGATCCATTAGATTATATTGCATCCTCAAAATATAGCTCCTTCAGGCTGCCATCCCAAAGATCACATGAATTTACTACCCTATCGCTGAAATAATTACTTTTCAATTAATGATCATTCTTTAACCTACAACTGATGTTTCCTTTAAGCATCTCTACTCTGGGGCAGGACTGAAACATCCTTAACAAGTTTTTGACAAGTAAACGGTCAGAGATTCACAACCAGATGGTTATGATGCTGTTTGTTCCTTAATGATGCATTTTTCACTATGCCCACCAGCTTCAAGCTTAGGAAGAAAATATTGTTCAGCAGCGAGAACCGACAAATAAATAAATTTATTCCAAATATAACTCACAATAAAGCTCTGATTTTAACTTCATATTTCACAGAGTAATTAGAAACACTCAGTGGCAGTATCTCTTAAATCTTATTACTTAATTATTTACAAAGGGGAAGAATAACTTATTTGCTTTGATGTGATTCATATATTTTTCATTCTATAACTATTACTGTAGAACTTTTCTCAAACGGAAATACATAGACACATATACAGGGTGGAGAAAAATTGTGTCCTGAAATTTTAACCCTGAAGAGCTGATGCCAGTAGGAACCAAAATTACTTATGTTCTGTAGGTTGACAACACACAATTTTTAAACTACAGAAACTTGGCGCCACATACTCCAATTTGCCACAGTATTGCCCTGTTACCAGATGCTCTGGACAATGCATGACTGCGAATGCATTTCCTACCAGAGACTGTGATGTATCCAAGGTGGCCATCACACTCGGTGTAGAACACCAGCCTTCCAATCTGGGGCCTGAGGGCGAATTTGCCGCAGTCTCCACACATCCATTATAGTTTCATGATAAGACGTACCAGGGACAAACCCATCAACAGCTGTTAGTTCACATACAGAAAGTCTTCTACAAATTGTGTTGGCCCTGAAAAGGGCCTTTTTTGTTGCTAGGACATTGTTTACTTAAAGCAGGTGCTCGAACTGGTAACCCTCTAATGTGACACAAGCTTGGCAACATCGAACGGTGTTCTGCCGAAATCTTTCAAACATTCCTGGCATTGCCATGATATGATTGGTGGCATGCTGAATGAAATCCATTAATTGTACAATTAAAACATGAACTGAAGGTGGCAGATTGGTCAAATATGCTACACAATATAAAAAAGCTTGATGAATGTTTCTCTATGTTTTTATATATAATTAAAAATGCAGTAGATAGTCACTGTCCACTTACCATAAAAAAGATGCAACCCTAACAACAGAAAAAAACCTCAGCTCTCTAACAAGTAGTACACTCCAGAGCTCAAGCAAATGAGGACACTGCTACTTATACTAAAAAATTAATAGTGATAAAAATGAGGAAGCCACGAAACACTATGTGAACTTTAAGAAGTTGAACAAATATGAAATAAAATCAGCTAAATATAAAGTAAATGATGAATATATTGCAGGCTCAAAAAATGCCTGTCAAGCAGCTTAGAACACAATAAAAAGTGAAATCAATATGAGCAAACAGGAAGCCACAGTGCCTATAGATTGCAACATCCTTAACGAATATTTCATAAATTGTGCCAGCTCTCATTCTTCTTCTTCTTCTTCTTCTTTTGGTAAAAGTAATTCTAATAATATTTCAGCTGCTGTAACCCTTCTTAAACAACAAGCACCAGCAACCAAGAAATTCTCTTGGTCAAAAACCACCTCTGGACACATTATCAAATCTATAAAGAAACTTGGTTGTTATTGTTGTGGTCTTCAGTCCTGAGACTGGTTTGATGCAGCTCTACATGCTACTCTATCCTGTGCAAGCTTCTTTGTCTACCAGTACCTACTGCTGCCTACATCCTTCTGAATTTGCTTAGTGCATTCATCTCTTGGTCTCCCTCTATGATTTTTACCATACACACTGCCCTCCAATACTAAATTGGTTATCTCTTGATGCCTCAGAATATGTCCTACCAACTGATCCCTTCTTCTAGTGAAGTTGTGCCACAAACTCCTCTTCTCCCCAATCCTATTCAGTACCTCCTCGTTAGTTATGTGATCTACCCATCTAATCTTCAGCATTTATCTGTAGCACCACATTTCAAAAGCTTCTATTCTCTTCTTGTCCAAACTATTTATCATCCATGTTTCACTTCCATACCTGGCCACATTCCACACAAATACTTTCAGAAATGACTTCGTGACACTTAAATCAATACTCAAAGTTAACAAATTTCTCTTCTTCAGAAACGTGTTACTTGCCATTGCCGAGCTACATTTTATATCCTCTCTACTTCAACCATCATCAGTTATTTTGCTCCCCAAAAAGCAAAACTCCTTTACTACTTTAAGTGTCTCATTTCCTACTCTAATTCCCTCAGCATCACCCAATTTAATTCGACTACATTCCATTACCCTCGTTTTGCTTTTGTTGATGTTCATCTTATACCCTCCTTTCAAGACACTCTCCATTCCGTTCAACTGCTCTTCCAAGTCCTTTGCTGTCTCTGACAGAATTACAGTCATTGGCGAACCTCAAAGTTTTTATTTCTTCTCCATGGATTTTAATACCTACTCCAAATTTTTCTTTCCAACATTTCTACGGAGTCCAAACTGATCTTCCCCGAGGTCAGCTTCTACCAGTTTTTCCATTTGTCTGTAAAGAATTTGCGTTAGTGTTTTGCAGCTGTGACTTACTAAGCTAATAGTTCGGTAATTTTCACTTCTACCAACACCTGCTTTCTTTGGGATTGGAATTATTATATTCTTCTTGAAGTCTGAGGGAATTTCACCTGTCTCATACATCTAGCTCACCAGATGGTAGAGCTTTGTCAGGACTGGCTCTCCCAAGGCTGTCAGTAGTTCTAACGGAATTTTGTCTACTCCCGGGGCCTTGTTTCGACTTAGGTCTTTCTGTGCTCTGTCAAACTCTTCACGCAGTACCATATCTCCCATTTCATCTTCATCTACATCCTCTTCCATTTCCATAATACTGTCCTCAAGAACATCACCCCTGAAAAAGAAACTTAAAAACTCAAAAACAGAGGACTATTATGGGCTTAGTAACAGTATTGTTAAACACATAGCCATTGCAATCTTAATGCCACTAACATATCTGACGAATCGCATACTTGAAGATGGAATATTCCCTGAACGTCTGAAAAAGACAGTTACACTCCCAATCTACAAAAAAGGTGACAGAAAAATGCCAAACAATTATAGACCTATATCAATAGTTCCCATTATATCAAAAGTAATAGAAAACTGCATACATATCCAAATTTACAATTATTTTGAAAGTAATAAATTATTGAGTAAGAACCAGTTTGGCTTTCAATCTGAACTATCAACAACCAAAGCAAGTGAATGCCTCCTTAGTAATATATATGAAGGATATGAAAACAAGAAACTCACTTGTGCTACACTGTTAGGTTTAACAAAAGCCTTCGACTCAGTCACATATGAAATAATGATAAAAAAACTAGAACATTATGGTATTGTAGATTACAATTTTTTCAATCATACTTAAGCAATAGGGTACAATTAGTAAAAACAAAATATCAAAAGTCAACACCAATGAAAGTAAAGAGAGGAATTCTACAAAGCTCAGTGCTTGGCCCTTTCCTGTTCATTGTTTACATCAATGACTTCTAAAATTATATGCCATGCAACAATGTACTGTATGCTTATGATATGACACTAATAACAGATGGAGAAAATCTGCAAGATGTCATGGAATACAACAAAGTAGTAACTGAAATTAGCAGTGACTGGTGCAGAGCCAACCTTTTATCAATAAACAAATTGAAAACTTAAGAAATTTCCTTCACCCTGAAACCAGTGGAACAGAATACAAAAAATGTCCAATCACTTGGTTTACACATAGATCAAAAACTTACGTGGGACAGACACACAAATTATCTATGTGGCAAACTTGCTCAAACTCGCTTTCTATTACACAAGCTGAGACACATTATCAGTAAAAATCTGATAATCTCCACATACTTTGCTTTTTTCCATTCACAATTGCAATATGGGGTACTTCTTTGGGATATCTCAGTGGGATCAAGCACCATCTTCAAGTGGCAGAAGAAAGCAGTTAGGTGCATTTCAAGACTAGCACCAAGACAAAGTTGCAAAAATCATTTTAAAGAACTAAAGATAGTGACACTACCTAGTGTATACATTTATAATTGTTTAATATATGCTAAAGAGAATGTAAAGAACTTTAATTTAAGATCTGAAGTGCATGCTCATAATACTTGAAATAATAGTAAAATAGACCTACCATACACAAGGCTGACATTAACACAAAAGAGCTATAAACACCTTAGCTTGAAATTTTATAACAAACCCTCACAGGCTGTGAGAACTACTGATGAATAACTTTAAGCAAACAATAGAAGTGTGGCTCAAATGTATGCCATATTACTCACTCGATGTGTTTCTAAACAGTGACATAAAATAGATATGCTGCATGAAACAAAAAACTTCCATATGAATTATACCTATATGTTTGTGACAGTAATGTACCAACAAATACTTTTACATGGATACGTAAGATGTACCATAAATATATCTTGATACTATTGTATATTTAACTGTTATGATGTATTATTATTATTATTATTATTACTACTATAGTGAATGAATAATTGTTGTATTATCGATATTACCTTAGCATGCATATCTGCTTGCCCTGCACAGGCACAATTATGTACAGTAATAATTATTGTAATTTTTAAAAAATGTACTGAACACACTGACAATGCCAATTGTATGGAAATCATACTGAAAGGCAAATAAAGATTCTATTCTATTCTTTGTTTCTAGATGGTTCACCTCTGGGTGGGTGAACTAGAACCTTGAAGAATCCCCACAGTAAAAAGTCAGGTGGTGTGAGGTATGGTGATCGTGGGGGCCGTGTCCTACGAGCACCTCTGCCGATTACCTGGCCATCGAAGAGTTCATTTAAATATCCACACACAGCACGACAGTTATGTGTGGGTGTCCCATCATCCTGCAACCACATGTGTAGCCGTATGTCTGCGAGAACATCTTCCAGCAGGCCGTATAGAGTCGTTTGCAAAAAGCAAGGGTAATTTGCCCTGGCAAGTCAAGGAGGTAGATCAACTGGCCCAATCAGATGATCACCCACAATGCCTGCCCAAATGTTCAGCAAAAATTGTTCCTGGTGTCCATGGACAAACGTGACATAAGGATTTCTCCTTGCCCAGTAATGAACATTTCGAGTGTTATAAAGGCTATCCCAATGGAAGGTGCACTCGGCAAACAACACAATGGCGGGGAAATTGGGATCTCATGCAACATATCGCAGAAACCACCGGCGAAACCCTAGCCTGTGTTCATAGTCTGCCACAGGACTTAGGTGTTGGACAGTGTGGAAACTAAATGGATCACCCCTCAAAACCTCCCAGAGTAACCAATGAGTGACCCCCATGCCGTGTCCAACAGCTCAAGCACTTGTTGTAGGTGCTTCCATGAAGCACTCAAGAACAGTCTCTTCAAATGCAGCATCCAGTCATATTTGAGGTCTTCCAGCATCATCGTGATATCCCGCTAACAAGTCTGTTTCACCAAGTCACTGGTGAATTGCTGTAAACATTTGCGGGTGTGGGTGGCAACTTGCTGGGTACCGTTCCTCATACAACTATCGAGGTTCATGCGCATAACCGTCAGCTAGTGCCTAAACAAAAACCATATCTTGTTGTTCTTCAAACAAATACTGTGCCACCATGCTTACTGTATGAATAAATTGCAGGTGATGTGTGTGTGCTCTGAAGCAAAGCTTACATGTGAATGCCTCTGATGTGTGGTGTAGACAAACTGTAAGACTTATTTGACATGTGTGCATATGACTTTGGGGCAGTGATGGGGTGAGGGATGTTTGTATGTGTGAACTGACAACCACAGCACTGGCAACAGGGGAATCCCATGGCCAACTGGAATGCGTGGCACCAAGTTCCCATAGTTTAAAAATTGTGTGTTGTCAACCTACACAACATTAGTAATTTTGGTTCCTACTGGCATCAGCTATCCAGTGTTAAAATTTCGTGACACACCTTTTCTCTGCCCTGCATATATCCATGGCCTGTGTCCCAGCACATCAATTGGTTCACTTAATGCACTATTAGAAAATATTACATCTTACAGTAAAAATAAAAAGCACTGCTAATCATGTTACTATATATCTAAATTTATGCATGTTCATTTTTGGTATTGATCACACCACTGCACACACATTCAGTTCATGCACTTGTCATTTTTTTAGTCATGTTCTCCCATTAACCATACATTACATGAAATGCAGAAGAGTGGCTTAAACAATACTTAATACCTATAACTACAGTTTAAGTAATTACTTAATGCTATACACAAATGGCTAACTACTATTTACAAACATGTACATTTCTCTATAGGCACCTCTGTGCTAGTGATGAGTGTACATTTCCATAAGAGATTCTCATTCTTTCATACATAGTATTTAAAGAATGCCCTCACCATGGGTGCCTACAGGCTAGGTTTCATTTGGTTCTAGCTTTTTGTACCTTTTACAGATATACACTTTTACTTTCCTTACCAGAAGCGTTTTTTTAATCTTGGTGTGGGTAAAGGCCATTCATTTTATGCATTCCAGTATACACAGGAAGCACACTCCACTATACAAAATCTTCCACTTTTTATACTTTTTTCCTTACTTTATTTAATAAGTTAAGAGTAAATAAAGAAATACATTCTCTTGTCATGCCCCTAAAGACGGCAGTTCTAATACTTACAGAATAGGGTAGGACACAGGGCTAAAATTATTCATTGCTGTGAAATTCAGTAGACATTTAATCTTGGATTAAACAGGGTGTTTCATGAAACATTTTTGCATTCTTCGGCAGCAAATATTTCAAATCATTAGACTGAGCATCAGTCAAGTATGTAGACTCTGTTGCTTTTCACATTATCTTTTCCTTAATATCAGTCACAGAAACCGATTCAGATCACTACCTATCTATATCATCCACTCCAGTACTTAACAAACTGTACCTTTAACCCGGTCAGTAATTGCCATGGGTTTCAGTAGTCTTTTGCAATCCTATCTCTACCTTTATACTGTCAATATTCAAGCAGGACAGTGCAGCTGAAGGGTTAGTCATTACATCCCATTCATGGAGAAACTCAAACCCCAATTTGCAGTCTGTTACCAAACAACTACTACTAAGAACATTCACAAGTCACTACATTTCTTAGTTCAAGTGCTGACCAGACCTGTCACTTGACACTTTGAGATCGGGAACCTGTTGCTCCCAGAATCTTGCATTTATTAATAGGAAACACAAACTCTCCTACATATGTCTGTGAATAGAATATTCACAGCAACACATGTGTCTAGCACTACTGCAGTTAATACATTGACCACATACACACCGATTACTGATTTGTGGCACAGTATTGTGTCAAATATCATATTTTGCAGCATTCAAATAACATTAATCCCTGATGTCATGTCTGTCATTGCATCTAATCAGCTGAAATGATTGGTTTTTGCCTTACCCCATCCATCGGCCATTGTTCTATGGCTTAACAGGGTCAAGATCATTTTACCAGACCAGGAATGGATGGACAATTTCTAAAGTCTTCCATTTCTTGCATTTGAGCTGAATTATGCAAGTTCAGGTTACTTTGGCCACCTTGTGGCAGTTACTGCCACTGGGTATGGTTACTATTACTCTTGTAACTTGAGTTGCACTGGTCTTTCCTTCCTATTATTTTATGCATAATTCGCATGGAACATTATTTCATCCACTCTTGTGGCCTGTGCGATCATCATAACTTAAAACATTTTTTCCATTTTCAATCCCACTGAATCATCCATTGTTGGATGCAGCTTCCAAATCTTCTCGTGTAATATCAATGAAATACAGTACTGATAAGAATTCTTGTAAATTAGTTTCAAGGATTGTAATTAATATTTCTGTATATGTACTGGTACCTTTGCCTTCAGTATCCAATGCACGTCTCTATGAGGTATAGGATTACCCCAACATCTCATACTTTCATATACTTTTCAAGAATTCTTCTAAATTAGTTTCAGGGATTGTTATTAATATTTCCTGTACATGTGCTGGTACCTTTGCCTTTGCTATTAAATCCATTCTGTTGATATATTTTTCAAAATATTTGCACAATTCCCTTTCTGCATTTGTAATGGTTCACGCTTAAATACTTCCTTATGAAGCCATTCCTGTACTTGTCTGAAGAGTACCTTGCCAGAAAAGCCTTTTGGAGTTCATCATTCAGTCTGCAGTATTCTGCTGCCCACATTGCCCTCTCACCCTGTATGTAACCCCTCATGAAGGCTATTTTTTGGCTCTATGACCAAGATTTGGGTGTAGCTTGGTGAAATGCATGAATGAACAATCTGCCTGTGTCAGATTACATTGAGGTTGAGGCCTGGCGGATAACGAGAAGAGAGGATATATTGGTATATGTCTGCTTGTGTCTGTATATGTGTGGATGGATATGTGTGTGTGTGCGAGTGTATACCCGTCCTTTTTTCCCCCTCAGGTAAGTCTTTCCGCTCCCGGGATTGGAATGACTCCTTACCCTCTCCCTTAAAACCCACATCCTTTCGTCTTTCCCTTTCCTTCCCTCTTTCCTGATGAGGTAACAGTTTGTTGCGAAAGCTTGAATTTTGTGTGTATGTTTGTGTGTCTGTCGACCTGCCAGCACTTTCATTTGGTAAGTCACATCATCTTTGTTTTTTATATATATATATATATATATATATATATATATATATATATATATATATATATATATATATTACACATTACACACACAATTTATTCATCCTAGATTGTCCACTTTATAATTGATTAACCTGATTATTTATTTATGCCAATTTTATGCTGCATGAATTCTCTAAATGAGTAAAAACTATTTTTTAATAAATATTCTTTAAGGAATGCTTTAAATTTAGACAGTTCCTTTACAATTTTGATTTCTTTTGGCAATTTATTGTATATCTTGACACCTTGGTAAAAGATAGTGTTTTCAGTTTTAGTTTTATTCATTCTGTCTAGGTACAAGCAATTACTGTTTCTGGTTTGGTGATCACGTATATAGCTGTTTGCTAAATATTGCTCAATATTTTTGTGAATAAAAACTGTTGTTAGGAAGATACGAGTATATTCACTTGTGATTGTCAGAATACCTCATTCTTTAAATAGCTACTGCAGTGAGCTCTTTTGTGACTCTTGCTCATTATTCTGATAGCTCGTTTTTGCAATCTGAACACATATATCACATTTTGGGCATTTGCACCCCAGAATGTTATGCCGTAACTTTTTATAGAATGTACATGTGCAATGTATGTCATTCTCTGGCATGAACTACTGCACACAGTGACTAATATTCGTAAAGCATAGCATGCTGTGCTAATTTTTTTCCCAAGCCTCCTATTATGTTCATTGTCTACAGGAGCATCAGAATGATCATATTCCTCTTCTATTTCACTTGAAATTTTTCCATGGCACTCTGAACCCCAGCATTTAACGGCTGTAGAATTTTAGTATATTTTTCAGGTGCTCAGGCCATGAGTTACTGCACAAAATGTTTGCCCTGCATGTGAAATAGGTTATTTGACCTCCTCCTTTAGTGAAATTATCTATTTTACCCAAAAGCAGTTGGACATTTTGGCAGAGGTCAGAAAGTGATTGTCTAATTCCATTAACCTCTCTGGTTAAGGTTTGCACCTTCTTTGGAATACCTTAATGCACTCTCTTTAGTGCAGGTATCTCATCAATTATCTCTGTTGCCATTTTACATTGCCTGTCAGAGAGTAAGCTAAGATGTAACATTATCCCTGCTTCTGCGTGATTTCCCCAAACTTCACTATTTCTGTAGGCATAGCCTCCTTGATGCTCTCTGTAGCTTTCTGTTTTCTCAAATTCTATGAAATCTTATTGGCTGTGGCATCCTGCTTTTTTGCTATATAATTTTGCTTTTATTCTATTTTGGTTACTGCAAAAATATCAACTCAAATCTCTTCAATAATTCAGTTATGGGAATTTCCAATCATAATTCCTGCATACTCATCTCTCCTATCACTGTCGTGTTCATGTTCCAATGGTGAACTGTATGGTAATTTTTGCTATAGCATGGACTTATTGAAAAATATTAAAACACAACATTTTTTATTGAGACTGTCTATTGTGCAGTTCTTACTACTATAGTAGACATTTTTTGTTTTTTTTAATATATTTTTTATTTGGTATGTGTATTCCATGGATCCGTATGTGCGAGTGATTTGCCTGGATGTGGAACGTGTCAATACAATTGTACAAATACAATTAATGCTACAGAATAGTAATATAATACAATGATACAGATATTAATAAGTATTACTTTTTCTCGTTTATAAGCTGTCATTTAACTAGTATAGCAATTCCCCCCCCCCCCTCCCCCCCATGAAACATGGACCTTGCCGTTGGTGTGGAGGCTTGCGTGCCTCAACGACATAGATAGCCGTACCGCAGGTGCAACCACAACGGAGGGGTATCTGTTGAGAGGCCAGACAAATATGTGGTTCCTGAAGAGGAGCAGCAACCTTTTCAGTAGTTGCAGCTGCAACACTCTGGATGATTGACTGACCTGGCCTTGCCACACTAACCAAAACGGCCCTGATGAGCTGGTACTAGGAACGGCTGAAAGCAAGGGGAAACTACAGCCGTAATTTTTCACGAGGGCATGCAGCTTTACTGTATGATTAAATGATGATGGCGTCATCTTGAGTAAAATATTCCGGAGGTAAAATAGTCCCTCATTCGGATCTCCAGGCGGGGACTACTCAATAGGATGTCGTTATCAGGAGAAAGGAAACTAGCGTTCTATGGATCGGAGAGTGGAATGTCACATCCCTTAAACGGGCAGGTAGGTTAGAAAATTTAAAAAGGGAAATGGATAGGTTAAAGTTAGATATAGTGGGAGTTAGTGAAGTTCGGTGGCAGGAGGAACAAGACTTTTGGTCAGGTGAATACAGGGTTATAAATACAAAATCAAATAGGGGTAATGCAGGAGTAGGTTTAATAATGAATAAAAAAATAGGAGTGCAGGTAAGCTACTACAAACAGCATAGTGAACGCATTATTGTGGCCAAGATAGACACAAAGCCCACACCTACAACAGTAGTACAAGTTTATATGCCAACTAGCTCTGCCGATGATGAAGAAATTGATGAAATGTATGATGAGGTAAAAAAAATAATTCACGTAGTGAAGGGAGACGAAAATTTAATAATGATGGGTGACTGGAATTCAACAGTAGGAAAATGAAGAGAAGGAAACATAGTAGGTGAATGTGGATTGGGACTAAGAAATGAAAGAGAAAGCCGCCTGGTAGCATAGAGCACAACTTATTCATAGCTAACACTTGGTTCAAGAATCATGGAAGAAGGTTGTATACATGGAAGAACCCTGGAGATACTAAAAGGTTTCAGATAGATTATATAATGGTAAGACAGAGATTTAGGAAATAGATTTTAAACTGTAAGACATTTCCAGGGGCAGATGTGGACTCTGACCCCAATCTATCGGTTATGAACTGTAGATTAAAACTGAAGAAACTGCAAAAAGGTGGGAATTTAAGGAAATGGGACCTGGATAAACTGAAAGAACCAGAGGTTATACAGAGTTTCAGGGAGAGCATAAGGGAACAATTGACAGGAATGGGGGAAAGAAATACAGTAGAAGAAGAATGGGTAGCTTTGAGGAATGAAATAGTGAAGGCAGCAGAGGATCAAGTAGGTAAAAAGATGAGGGCTAGTAGAAATCCTTGGGTAACAGAAGAGATACTGAATTTAATTGATGAAAGGAGAAAATATAAAAATGCAGTAAATGAAGCAGGCAAAAAGGAATACAAACGTCTAAAAAATGAGATCGACAGGAAGTGCAAAATGGCTAAACAGGAATGGCTAGAGGACAAATGTAAGAATGTAGAGGCTTATCTCATGAGGGGTAAGATAGATACTGCCTACAGGAAAATTAAAGAGACCTTTGGAGAAAAGAGAACCACTTGCATGAATATCAAGAGCTCAGATGAAAACCCAGTTCTAAACAAAGAAGGGATTGCAGAAAAGGAAACAGGAGTATATAGAGGATCTATACAGGGGCGATGTTCTTGACGACAACATTATGGAAATGGAAGAGGAGGTAGATGAAGATGAAATGGGAGATATGATACTGCATGAAGAGTTTGACAGAGCACTGAAAGACCTAAGTTGAAACAAGGCCCCGGGAGTAGACAACATTCCATTAGAACTACTGACAGCCTTGCAAGAGACAATCCTGACAAAACTCTACCATCTGGTGAGCAAGATGTATGAGACAGGTGAAATTCCCTCAGACTTCAAGAAGAATATAATAATTCCAATCCCAAAGAAAGCAGGTGTTGACAGCTGCAAAATACTAAGGCGAATTCTTTACAGACGAATGGAAAAACTGGTAGAAGCCGGCCACGGGGAAGATCAATTTGGATTCCGTAGAAATGTTGAAACGTGTGAGGCAATACTGACCTTACGACTTATCTTAGAAGAAAGATTAAGGAAAGGCAAACCTACGATTCTAGCATTTGTAGACTTAGAGAAAGCTTTTGACAATGTTGACTGGAATACTCTCTTTCAAATTCTAAAGGTGGCAGGGGTAAAATACAGGGAGCGAAAGGCTATTTACAACTTGTACAGAAACCAGATGGCAGTTATAAGAGTCGAGGGACATGAAAGGGAAGCAGTGGTTGGGAAGGGAGTAAGACAGGGTTGTAGCCTCTCCACAATGTTGTTCAATCTGTATATTGAGCAAGCAGTAAAGGAAACAAAAGAAAAATTCGGAGTAGGTATTAAAATTAATGGAGAAGAAATAAAAACTTTGAGGTTCGCCGGTGACATTGTAATTCTGTCAGAGACAGCAAAGGACTTGGAAGAGCAGTTGAATGGAATGGACAGTGTCTTGAAAGGAGGATATAAGATGAACATCAACAAAAGCAAAACGAGGATAATGGAATGTAGTCAAATTAAATCAGGTGATGCTGAGGGAATTAGATTAGGAAATGAGGCACTTAAAGTAGTAAAGGAGTTTTGCTATTTGGGGAGCAAAATAACTGATGACGGTCGAAGTAGAGAGGATATAAAATGTAGGCTGGCAATGGCAAGGAAAGCGTTTCTGAAGAAGAGAAATTTGTTAACATTGAGTATAGATTTAAGTGTCAGGAAGTCGTTTTTGAAAGTATTTGTATGGAGTGTAGCCATGTATGGAAGTGAAACATGGACGATAACTAGTTTGGACAAGAAAAGAATAGGAGATTTCAAAATGTGGTGCTACAGAAGAATGCTGAAGATTAGATGGGTAGATCACATAAGTAATGAGGAGGTATTGAATAGAATTGGGGAGAAGAGGCGTTTGTGGCACAACTTGACCAGAAGAAGGGATCAGTTGGTAGGACGTCTTCTGAGGCATCAAGGGATCACCAATTTAGTACTGGAGGGCAGCGTGGAGGGTAAAAATCGTAGAGTGAGACCAAGAGATGAATACACTAAGCAGATTCAGAAGGATGTAGGTTGCAGTAGGTACTGGAAGATGAAGCAGCTTGCACAGGATAGAGTAGCATGGAGAGCTGCACCAAACCAGTCTCAGGACTGAAGACAACAACAACAACAATAACAACAACAACAGCAATTCACTCTATAACATTAACATAATATTGTATTGTCCATCAAACAACTAAGAGACTAAATACATCTAATATTAAGGGAGTGCATTACTTCTGGAAAGAATTCATCTAAGGACTACAGTGGATGGTCAAGCAGGGATTTTTTTAACGTACTTTTGAAGAGCGTTTCATTTTCCTCTTGTACATTTAATATAATTATGCAATGCATTAAAAGTCTTTATAGCAGCATTCTTTACTCCCTTCCGTAGAAGTGATAAATATTTTGGTTCAACATCAAGATCATCTTAACCCCTTGCATTGTTGTTATAGTATGAACAATTGGTTTCATACTAAGTGCAGTAGCCACCAGAAAGATTGCGGGAGGCGCACATCGGCAGGCGAGTCACGGACAATAGTTGCTGCAAGTAGAGTCCCAACCACCAGAGGGCACACGAGAATTCGGCTGTGCCCTCTGCCGGCGGAACTACAACAACTCAGGCTTCAGGCAGCACGGGCCGTGCCCGGTTAGTTTTACATTGGGAATGGCTAGCAGACAGTTCCCGGTCCACACTACGTGAGGTGCGATGGACAACATGAATCATGTTAATACACAATTGGCGATGAGTAGGGTCCTTCTTTCACGCGTTGTGTCGTTATTCCGGTTTCGCAGCTTATCCACGGCAAGGAGGATTTAGCGCAGGTTTTGATTGACCAGCAGACGGAGCTGATGGCAACCATGAAAAGAGCGCTTAGGGCGTTGCTCTCCACGCAGTCTGCTCCAGCGCTGTTCCCTCCTCCCTTTCCCCCGTACGACGAGACGGCGGAGGATTGGGACGCGTATGAACATCGCCTTCGGCAGCATTTCCAGGCATTTCATGTTGCCGATGTGGAGGTATGTCATGCTCTTTTCTTGTCTTGGATATCTCCCTCACTGTATCAAGTTTTGCAGCAGCTAGCCCCGTTGCAAGAACCCTCGTCCATGTCTTTTGACACATTGTGTTCATTGCTGTCTTCATATTATCGCCACCGCACGCATGTTGTGGTGGCTAGGGTCAAATTCTACCAATGCAAGAAGCAGCCCCATCAGTCTTACTGGGCGTGGGCCGCTACCCTGCACAGTCTTAGTCGCAAGTGTCATTTTGTCACAGAGCAGTCGCGAGGGTCGTATGCCCACGTTATGGTGCGCGACATCATTGTTCATTCGGCCCCTGATAGGGAGGTCCAGCAATGGGCCCTGCAGTTGGAAGATCCTTCCCTTGAGGAAGTCCTGTCCATTGCTCAATTGTATGAAGTCTCTCACATCGCCGGTCAACAGTTGGAAGCGTGGTGCGACGTTGCGGCGGTTCAGGGCGGCGCGGCCGCGTCCACTGTGTCCGGGGTGGACGATGTGCGAGCGGTACAATCCGGCCATTACGGCCGCTCCTGTACGGTGCGTAAACAGAGTTCTGGGCGCCAGCCCCTGTTACCATCCTGTGCACTGTGCTATATACATCATGATCGGTCAGAGTGCTCCCAGCGTTGGGCCCTTTGTTGCAAATGTAATAAAAAAGGACACACTGCTAAAGTTTGCTGCTCAGCCTCAAAAGAATCAAAGGAAGCAGGTACAGAGGACATGGACGTTGACATTCAGGATGTTTCATTGGGCCAGGCTCCTTGTTGAATGCACAAACTTAATCCAATCTTGGGTCGCCCCCGTTGGTGCCAGTATACCGGCATCTCCGCGGTTATGGTAAACAGTTCATTCCCCTACTGGTCAATTCACTACCGACGTTACTTACAAATCAGTCACTCGGCCTCCTACTTTTATTGTTGTCAGTGATGCGAGCTCCACTAACTTTTTTGGATTGAATGCCTTTCAAGCTTTCAGTTTTTCTATCGCAGACACCATACAGTTGGTATCCGAAGACGTTCCCTATCAATCATTGGAATCTTTGACCTCTGACTTTAAGGATATCTTTGAGGAGGGCCTGGGGCGTGTGTCCGACTTTGAAGCTCACTTAACATTGAAGGTGTCACCTCGCCTGCATTTTCTACGTACAAGACAGATCCCCTTGGCTCTCCGCCCTCAGGTAAAAGCAGAGCTAGACTGGCTGACAGCCCTCGGGGTCATTCTTCCCATTTCTTCTAGTGAGTGGGCTTCCCCACTTCTTATTGTCAAGAAATCCTCGGGAAAATTACGTCTTTGTGGCGATTTCAAGGCCACCATTAATTCCCAATTGGTGGTGGACACCTCCTATCCCTTACCTTGTTCTGATGAACTGTTCTCCGCCGTGGCGGGAGGCCAACATTTTTCGAAAATCTATCTTTCGGAGGCTTATCATCAGATACCACTTGATAAGGACTCCAAACGGCAGGCAGTTGTCAACACCCCGTTTGGCCTTTACCAATATCAGTGGTTGGAAAACATCACTTAGCGTCCATTATTTGTGAAATCGTCGTAAATGCTAGGAACAACGTATACTCAAAACACACACATTCGAAGAATGAGTGCTCCACAACACAAGAAGACTGCAGCAATGGGTATAGACAGACGACATTGGAGAAATGGCTGCTGAAAACACCAGGTAAAGCTGATTCTTCCCAGGCTCCCAGTACATGGAAACAGACCAACTTGAATCAATGGATAGTGAAAAATACCAAACCCACTCTGTCAACTGATATTTCTGTTTTAGGGATAAATGTATAAGTGGTTCTGGTAGGGTGACACGTACATCAAACGTTCAACAATCCAAGCTCACTTTCGTATTAATTCAGCAGAACTTTCGAAGTCTTGGCAATAAGCACAACGAGTTGGATACCATTGCAGCAATTGATAACCCTGGTGTTTTAGTTATAAGCGAACACTGGTACACAGATGAGCTAATTAGTGTATGTAAGCCACTTTCCATGGTCTTTTGCTCTGTCTTCAGTAGAAAAGAGAAACGTGGTGGTGGGGTAGCTATCTTTGCAGCCAGTGGTAGTAATTATAGTGTAATAGATGTAAGTGCTTTCGGCATTGAGGGTGTAATAGAACTAGCAGCAATTAATTATAAGTGGGGGAAAGAGAACTTAATTATTATAGGCCTATACAGACCTCCATCTGGTAGCCTAGATAGTTTCTTTGATGTTCTTAATGACCTGCTTGTTGACACTGACAGTAAACACTGCAATAAAAATGGCTGGGTTAACATAATACTAACTGGAGATATAAACATTGACTTGCTGTCCAATGACTCTATGTCTAAAAAACTAATGCTAATACCAGTTCAATTTAACTTAGCATTTCTGATAAACGAGCCCACTAGAGAGGTCAATAGTGTAAAATCATGCATTGACAACATTATAACTAACATGTCCCACTTTACATGCAGTGCATCAGTTCTGAAGCTTGCCATTTCTGACCACCACGCAGTACAGGTATTGATAGAAGCTGAAAATCTTCATGTCAATAGGAAAGAGAAACAATATGTGACAAAAAGAATTACCAATGATGACAATGTTAAAGATTTCAACCATTTGCTAAAAAGCCTACAATGGGGTGAAAAAACCAGCATTACTTTCAGTGAGTTTTCATCAGATTTTTATTATTGCTTCAATGTCTCATGTCCAGAAATGACCTTTACAGTAAATGACTGCAAAAAGATACAAAAAAATAACTGGATAAATCAAGAAGTAAAAACAGCAAGAGAGAAACTTAGACTTTTCCAATATGCAATGATAAATAATAACAATAATAATAGACTAAAGGTAGAATTTAAGAACTATCAGGATTACTATAAAGATCTTCTGCTAGAAACTAAAAGTAAATATGTAGCCACAATGTTAAGAAACTCTACTAACACAGGTTTAGCTGTTTGGAAAGTAATAAATAGCTTTAGGGATTGTAAGGGCAGATCAACAAGTGATTTTACTATAAACCATAAAGGGCATATCATGAAATGTCAATGTCAGATTGCAAATGTTTTTAATGAGTACTTTTCATCTGTTGGAAAATCTGTCAATGACCATTTTAAGAATGTCCAGCATAGATATAGGGGCATTCCAATCAAACAAACCATATACTTGGCCCCAACCAATAACAAGGAAGTCAAAAACATAGTAATGTCATTAAAAAATACAAAATCAGCAGGCTATGATGGATTGTCTATCAGTACACTGAAAAGATGCATAGACAACATATCTGATGCCATGGCCACAGCAGTAAATGATGTAATTGCATCAGGTTGTTTCCCAGATAGTCTAAAGACAGCACAAGTAACCCCGATTCACAAGAAAGGTGATAAATCTAAAATTGAAAACTACCGCCCCATCTCAATCTTACCTGCATTTTCTAAGGTAGTTGAGAAAGTTATTTATACTAGACTAATGACATTCCTGTGTCAACACAATTTAATATTTGAAAATCAGAATGGCTTTATGAAAAACAAATCAACATAAGTAGCAGCAGCACAATTAATAGACAAAATAATAATGGCCAAGAGAACAAGGAGTATGTAACTGGAGTGTTCCTTGATCTAGAAAAAGCTTTTGATTGTGTCAACATCACCATATTACTTGACAAGCTGTGGAACCTGGGTATCAGAGGAACTGGCTATGAGCTAACAAAATCGTATATCAGCAATAGAAAACAATTTGTCTTGCTTAAAACAAACAGTGGGTCTTACAAATCTAAAATTACTGATATCAAATATGGAGTGCCTCAAGGTTCTGTCTTGAGACCCCTTCTTTTCTTGATTTATGTTAATGATATATGGTATTATTCTCCTAATTGTAAAAAAATTCTTGTATGCAGATGATACATCAATTGTGTGTAAACACAAAGACTATGACAGTCTGGAGGTGCTGTGCAACAGCGTAACTAATGAAATAGTCAAAAAACAAAGATGATGTGACTTACCAAACGAAAGCACTGGCAGGTCGAAAGACACACAAACAAACACAAACATACACACAAAATTCAAGCTTTCACAACAAACTGTTGCCTCATCAGGAAAGAGGGAAGGAGAGGGAAAGACAAAAGGATGTGGGTTTTAAGGGAGAGGGTAAGGAGTCATTCCAATCCCGGGAGCGGAAAGACTTACCTTAGGGGGAAAAAAGGACGGGTATACACTCGCGCACACACACACATATCCATCCACACATATACAGACACAGCTTTGTGTGTCTTTCGACCTGCCAGCGCTTTCGTTTGGTAAGTCACATCATCTTTGTTTTTAGATAAATTTTTCCCACGTGGAATGTTTCCCTCTATTATATTAATGAAATAGTCAAGTATTTTAATGAAAGCCATCTAAATGTAAGTGCTTCAAAGACTGCAATGATGGAATTTAACACAAGGAAACAAATAGAATTTGACATGAAATTATCCATAGGAAATGACATTGTAAAAAAGGAAAAATGGACAAAGTTCTTGGGAATTACAATCCAGGACAGCCTCAAATGGGACATCCATATTGATTCCTTAGCATGTAAGCTGTCGAAGAATGAGTTTTCTATAAATATGATTAGCAAATATTGTAAGGATATGTGTGTACTAAAAACTGCTTATCATGCCCTATTCTCATCAAACTTAAACTATGCTGTAGAAATATGGGGTGCAACAACTCAAGCCAACCTAAGTACATTATTAATACTACAGAAAAAAGTTATCAGAATTATTTGTGGTGCCAAACCTCGAGAATCATGTCGGAATCTGTTCCCAAAATTGGGTGTGCTTGCCATTATAGGTGTATACATATTGAAAGTTATATTGCTTGTGAAAACAATAAATCCAAATTTCAACTGTGACCTGCACCAGTATGATACAAGGCAAAAGTTCAGATACCATGTAAATTGCCACAGAACAGCTTTATATGAAAAATAAATGCACTTCATGCTGGGCTGAAGCTAGCTAATGCCCTACCAAAAAGTCTCACAGCCCTTCCTACTAACAAATTAAAAGATCAGCTAAAAAGAATTCTAATTGAAAACCCTTTTTATTCCCTAGACGAGTATTATATCCATATGAAAAGTGCTTCATAAGTATGCCAAGCTCATAGTTTTAAGTAACCCACAACTAATATAATGTTGATAAAAACAGTAGTTGTAATATCGTGATTGTATACTACCAAATGTAAAATCCATTCAAATGTAAAATTTATTAATACAAATAGATCTTTAGTTTGTAATTTATAAACTGACGTATTCAGAAGAATAATCTGTATGATGTCCTGAAACTGTATTATTTCTAGGGATTGCTTTTGATTATTCGATGTTGAATAAGAATTATTATTAATATTATTATTATTATTATTAATAATAAAATCGGTAATTTCTTATATAGAAGGCTGTGGATAGTTGTGTTGTAAGAGTTAAACTATGTGTTTGTATTGGTAGCACTGTGAAAAACAGTATTGTATCATTTCATAGTATAAACATGCGTTGTATGTCGAAGTGCTAATGTTTTTCAGAGGAAAACCGATGAATAGATTGGTAAATCTCTCAAATAATAAAGTATGACGCCCAAATGAAGTGTTTTTAAGAAACATGTGTTTCATGGTAATAGATTTTCAAATACAGAGAAGCATTGTGTTCAACATGTGGCATGTGAAGTTACAGACAATGAAATACAGGCAAACTCATATGTAGAGAAACACCCATTAGTGCTTCAAAAATTAAAATAAATCATTGTGATACACAGTTTCCTCAAAACGAAAGAGATGTTAATGGTGGGTTAGGTTATGTTCTCTAGATTTACACATCCTAATACGGTTGTTAGGTGATGTGTGTGAGCCAGTTAGTTTAGGGGAGAGTGGGGCACATTGAACCATAAAACATATTTCTCCGTGTTTCTCATACAATAATTTTATTACAGAGTTGTTATTATAGATGTTACAGTTTAATCATTCATGTATCAAATGGCCTTATATGACTGCATTGTCATTAATTGTTTTTAAGCTGCACACATTTGAAGAAAATTTGATAAATGGTTCATTGAAAGCATGAATGTACTTTAAACATAATGTTTACATATACTCCACATGTGAATCATATAATTAAATCTGTAGGCACACAATCATGCAACTTATTTTGGAATTACCGAACATCAATGGACTCAAGGCTGATTCCAAATTTGAAATATGATTTTCCTTACTTTGTGACACCACCACTAGCAGGTCGTGGGAGCACGTAAAGTGTGTTGCTAGCTGGAACAAAAGCTTCGCCCTTTACCTGAGGAAAATAAAACTTCCCTCTCATTTTTGCACTTTTTCTCAAAAATGATACCTGATAGTCTCCTGCGTCATCCTTAAATTTCAAAATATACCCCACATAGTAAACCAGTGTTTTGTTTTTCAGTTCAAATTTGGTCAAAACAAAATCATCTGTTTCTGGTAATTTGTCCAAGTCTTCAAAGTTGTACTCGGATTCACCAGACGCACACACGCTGGCATTGCTCTCTTCATAATGCGCCTCACTAATGTCGTCATCTGATTCCTGCTCATAAAGCTTCCAGTTGATCTTTTTATTGGGATGTTTTGTGGCTTGCAACAAATCTTTCTCCGCTGTATCAGTTGCATTTCAACTTCGTCCTCGCTTACATTAATTGCTTTTCCTTCCGTTCTCTGCTTTTGGATATCCTCGAATTATTTCAGGAGAAACTCCATTAGGAAAAGCTGTTTGGGTGTTAAGCACTGCAGATGGTCCTGCTTGCTGCAGATCTTGTGACTGGCTGACATCGACTGAGGCTTGTCCTGTAGATTGTGCATCCTCGATATGATGGAGAGAATTAACATCTGAAGTTGCTCTGTTTTCTTCCACGACCCTGTCTGTTACTTCGCTGACCATAAAGTCTTCATCAGTGAAGATGTCTTCATCAAATGGAAATATTTCACATTTATTGACAGCCAAACATATGTTAGTGGGTGTCATTGATCTGTCCTGAGCAATTTTGACACATGCAGCTACATCATAAATAGTGAGAGGAGTGCCTTTCCTGTGTAGGAGTATTGAATTTAATGCTGAGTAATAAGTTCCCTTGAATGAAGAGAACTCTCCTCCATCTAGAGGCAGCAGTTTGTTTGAGGTATGGGGGGGTGTAGTTAGCATAACCACCCCATTGGCTTTTGCTATACCTATTACCTCAGTACATTGTAATTCTGTCCGAGACAGCAAAGGACTTGGAAGAGCAGTTGAATGGAATGGACAGTGTCTTGAAAGGAGGATATAAGATGAACATCAACAAAAGAAAAACAAGGATAATGGAATGTAGCCTAATTAAGTCGGGTGATGCTGAGGGAATTAGATTAGGAAATGAGGCACTTAAAGTAGTAAAGGAGTTTTGCTATTTGGGGAGCAAAATAACTGATGATGGTCGAAGTAGAGAGGATATAAAATGTAGGCTGGCAATGGCAAGGAAAGCGTTTCTGAAGAAGAGAAATTTGTTAACATCCAGTATTGATTTAAGTGTCAGGAAGTCATTTCTGAAAGTATTCATATGGAGTGTAGCCATGTATGGAAGTGAAACATGGACGATAAATAGTTTGGACAAGAAGAGAATAGAAGCTTTCGAAATGTGGTGCTACAGAAGAATGCTGAAGATTAGATGGGTAGATCACATAACTAATGAGGAAGTATTAAATAGGATTGGGGAGAAGAGAAGTTTGTGACACAACTTGACCAGAAGAAGGGATCGGTTGGTAGGACATGTTCTGAGGCATCAAGGGATCGCCAATTTAGTATTGGAGGGCAGCGTGGAGGGTAAAAATCGTAGAGGGAGACCAAGAGATGAATACACTAAGCAGATTCAGAAGGATGTAGGTTGCAGTAGGTACTGGGAGATGAAAAAGCTTGCACAGGATAGAGTAGCATGGAGAGCTGCATCAAACCAGTCTCAGGACTGAAGACCACAACAACATTACCTCAGTTGACAGATGGCTTTCATGATTGTCTAAAATTAGAAGCGCAGGATTGTCCTTGCTACTTCTTGATTTGTGGATGACATGGTTCATGACATCCACAAAAAGTTCACTATTCATCCAGCCAGTCTTTGCTGCTAACCCCAGGGAGCCTGTTGGTGCATTACTTATTACATGTTGTTTAAAATGTACTCTAGGAAATATCATTGCTGGGGGCTGGAAAGTACCACCTGCACTAATTATCAACGGGTGATCACAAAGACACCACATTCTCCACTAGTAGCTTGAGAAATATGTTTTCTTCCTTTTGTGCCACTACCTTTGGAAGCCTATGTGGGACAGTTGAAGTACTGGTTTCATACAGATTGGAAACCCTTGTACCATTAGCGACAGTAGGGTATCTCTGGTAAATGTCTTTCAAGTTTTTGAAGAAATTCGAAACAGTATACCGATTAAAGGACATTGCTCTGGATAAGCTGCAACCCTCTGCGGTTTGGATAATTAAACTGGGATTTCGTTTCATGAACCCATAGAACCAGTCTACACCAGCCATTCCCTCCGTCCAGTTCTTAGGACATTTCAGACCATTTTTCAAAGCCAGCTCACTTGCTAAGCGCCTACATGTTTTGGTGTCAACACCAAAGTATATCTTAGAAGAATCCAACAAATACTCCACTAATTCTCTCTCCTGTTCTGCAGAAGATACCTTACGATTGTCATAGTTTGGTGTCAGTCTTTCACTGGAACCACATTTAATGTTTTGAACATATCATCGAATAGTAGGGTAAGGTACTGAATGAGATTTAGCTGCTTGCTAACTGCCATGCCATTATTAAGAACATCTTGTACAGCTTCTTGCATAACATCGTGGTCAGTTTTACCTCTGTCTGTCTTCCTGCGGAATGAATGAACCATCTTCAAACCTGATAATACAAAACAGGACTGCTGAACATCTGTAATTTAAAGGCCTTAAATACCTACACGTATGTTTTTACCCATGCTAAGGAAACAAAGTACAGAGTGTTTGTATTGGACAACTAAAAGATTCTTGGGGCACAATGGACCACCCCGGGCTACAATAAACAATGGCTCATTGTGCCCCGAGAGAGCTTGGTTCAATGTGCTCCAGCAGTACATATTTCAAACAAAGCTCATGTGAGGTTATGTATGAACATTGTTAATATTTGAAGCTCTATACCATTAAAATACAGTATTGATATTGTTACAATGACTTACTTTCTCTAAAATTTGGTGACAAAGGACTGAACAAAATTCAATCAATCTACATCTCCAAAAATTACTTCACTCTCGCGAAACTAACATATCACCACTACAACACTAATGGTGGGAACTAGATCCTGCAGAAAACAAATGGCAGTCTGTAGGGCAGTACTGACAACATATTCAAAGAGGAAAAAATAATTTACCACCTTATACTGAAAGTATACTACCTGATTCATTGCACCCCACGGTTCAGAGTGCCCCACTCTCCCCTAACTCACTTCCCAAAACAAAATCCAAAGCCCTGATAACTTCAGCAATTGATAAGTTCAATTGTAAAGGTACTACACAGTATTAAAAACTTTTCCTATTTTACAAAAATGCAGTATATTGTTGGAATTGGGCTCTAAAGTAATATGATGAAATCCTGATGTCAAATGCAGACTTCTAAAATAATTTGCTTCGTGAAACTCATACAACAATTCCTCCATTGATTCTGGATGGTCAGTTTCCTTTTCCAGAAATTTATTTAAATGTCGAGAGTCAAGCACTATTCTGACCCCACCATCATTATTAATTACTACAATCATAGGATTGTTGTACTGACTTACTGACTGCTACTCCTTTCTATTATCCCCCAACTCTGCAATTTCTCCAACTCCTTCTCAACAACTTTCGTCTTACAACCAGGTACTCCATAAGGCTAAAAGAAAAATGGTTTATGTGGTCTCAGTTTTAACTTACACATGTTATTTTTTGCTCTACCTGGCTTGTCACTGAAAATACTATTATATTCCCACAGAAATCCCTCCAAGTCACTCTTTTCATCACTACTTAAACTGTCTGCTGAGTTATCTTAAACCAATACTAAATGAGAAAAATCTTCACTAACCATCTGGTTATCAAAATACTCATTATCTTCATCTAAATAATTTCTGTCAGTAAATACTTATACTCCTCTTAAATTATTGCTATAATACTCATCAAACACCAGATTTTGGATCAATAAAATTTAACTTCATATTTCACCAATCAAACCTAGTATTTACTTTCAGTATCCAATTCATCTCTAACAACATGTGCTCATTCCAGTCAGTTATTACCAGACATCCTTGCTCAAATACAACATTACTGACAGCAAATGAAATTAATACTTGCTTACTGATTAATTTACAAAGTTCCCATTGGCTCCTTTTACTTTAACACCAGTAATTGAAATTTCAGGATACTGTTCAGTACTCTTTAATCTATCTCTTAACTTACAAGACACACCTCTTACTAGGCTACCAGTGTCCAATAGACAAACTCCCTTCCAGTTGCCTCTAGATATTTCAATACATGGACTACTGAGTATTTCATGCTTATTACTTCCATCCTCTTCAGCCAATAAATCATCTTCAATATTCCTACAATTTAAATCTGGACCTAATTTCCTAACTTAAGTTGTGAAGTACTTAAAGGTGGCTTACAACTAGAATGTGTGTGTTCAATACTATCACAGAAATAACCTTTTCCAACAGACTCCTCATTCTCTTTCAATACTTTCAGTATCTAATCACTAATTATGTCCGCCCCGGTAGCTGAGTGGTCAGCGTGACAGACTGACAATCCTACGGGCCCTGGTTCGATTCCCGGCTGGGTCGGAGATTTTCTCCACTCAGGGACTGGGTGTTGTGTTGTCCTAATCATCATCATTTCATCCCCATCGACGCGCAGGTCGCCGAAGTGGCATTAAATCGAAAGACCTGCACCAGGCGAACGGTCTACCCGACGGGAGGCCCTAGTCACATGACATTTCCATTTCCATCACTAATTATCTTATCTTGATCCTCATTACTGTAACAACTATGTAATATCTCACTGACCACTATGGATATCAACTGATTTTCATGTACCTGTTTCTTTGATTCCAAATCATCATATCCTTCCATTCTATTACTCATATCATTGTCTAGTACTTCCACATAAACTATACCATCTTTCATTATAAAATACACCAGCACCAGCATCAATAGCATCAAAATACTCATTAGCAACATCATCTGCACCTACATGAACCTCAATTTCAACTACACATGTCTCCACATCACAATCAGTACCAGAAGTACTAGAACTTGTGCCAGCTGGCACATAAACATAATTTAACTTAGGTATATGATCCTTACTTCTCTCCACATCTTTTTCAGACAATACTGAAAACTCATCATCACAAAATAAGCTACTTAAACCATACTCATCAGCATCTTAATTAATGTTACTATTACCAAACAGAAAACTCCCATCAAATAAGTTAGTCCAATCATCTGAACCAAGATTACAATTATTTTCTACTTTACTAGTATCTTAACTCATTTCTGTCAGCATGAAATCCCAAAATGCTTTATAATAATCAACTATGTTTATCTAGTAATTATTGTGCCTATTGTGGTGTCTACGAACTGAATTCCACCTTCCTCTGCTGCCTCTAGCCTCATTTCTGTAACCGTTATTCACCTCAAACTGTCAGGCTTGCAATGAGTTGCTTACCTTTTTCCTGATTGTTATTTTCATTAGATCTGTTACCATTTCTTCTTTGATTACCTCTGCCCTGCTCATTCCTACTATTATTATTATAGTTGTGATGGTTGCTACCAAAATTATTATTACTTCTATTACCATCATTTCTGTTACTACTGTTCCTGTTGTTGTTCTTCCTCTGCTGGTCTTGTGATGATCCCCATTCTAAAAATTGATCTCCCAAGCATGATCTAATTTGCCCACATATTTCAGAAATTCCTCATTAGTGTCATCAGGTCTGTAAACAAGGCTCCACTGAACACGACCAAGTAAACGCTGCTTCAGTGCATCAATTTGGATTAATTCATCAAATGGTTTACCTAAATGTGCTTAGGTCCTAAGCTGCTTCTCACAAAATTCTCGCATTCTCATATCTCCTTCGCAAAATCTACTTCCATTCAAAAATTCTGATATTATTCATGCCTCCTTACTTTCTGACCAAAATTTGTTTAAAAATAATTTTTAAAACCCAGCAAATGTCATTTCTGTGTTAACATGCTGGTTAGCCCAGTATAAAGCTTCTCCATCTAAAAATTGCTTTGGAATTTTCACTTTCATTTCTTCTGGCATGCCCGGTGCAAAGCTGCCCATGCACTGATACAAGTAATTGACAGGGTGCAGTTTAAAATCACCCAGATAAATTTTCATAAAAACATTACTACAATTGTTTTGAAACAAGTTATTACCACTATATATACTACTAAACATATTAGTCTTTAGATTTACAACTTCAGAGTTGATAGTTTAAAGATTAGTTTAACTTCATTCACTTTGCTGTTTACAGAAGAAATTTGTTATGAAACAAGTACAGAAATTAATTTTAGTTCTTGTTAATGAAATTATTTTCAGTTTCAGTATAAGTCTGTATTTTATGCAACTCTGATTTTAATTTGTCAGTTTCGTCAATGACAATGTTGTCTGTTCTTTTTGCTAATTCGTTGACCACGTCAACACATTTGTTAACTAGCTGCAATTCAGCAACAGCAAAGTTCTTCACACAATCCACTTAAGACTCTACATTGTCTACTCTTTCATTTACACTGTTTATTTGTCTATTTGCCTTATTAACATCTTCCATAATTGCTTCTAGTTTCTGGTCCATTTTTTGAGACCACTGTCTATGTTCCCAAAATTATTTTCAGTGTCATCTCTCTCTTTTTTTATTTTCCTCTGACAGTTTACTATCTAGTAACTTGGATAATGGTTCCAATAAATTTACCAATTGTTGAGACCCATGGGAAGGTAAAATGATACTACTTGTTGAATGGCAGAGTATATTGTCAACAATCATACAACCTGAATACTTACTGACCATTAGCATACGATGCAGTTTTTTTACACATCCCATCTTCTTTCACCACATTGTAATAAAACGTGTTGAAAATGGTTATGTGAAGTTTGGGATGGATATCGTAGTTTAACACAAGAAAAATAATGTTCAGTCACTATCTAATTATTTCAAACCACGTTCTGCAACACATTACCAGCAATTAAATAATCCTCCACCTGTAACATATGTATCTTGTGTAATCTGGGGTGCTGCTTCTTGATGTTGCCGTAGTTTCATTTTGATGTTATTGCATCGTCACATGGATATTAAATAATGGTCAAAATAAATTGTAATAGTTCATGTTTACAAAGGTGTTTAAATCGCAAGCTAGATGTTTGATGGTAAACATACATCATAGAACTTACATCTTCCAGTTATAAAACAAAACAAAGTCTGTCTACATGCTGTTGATTCAAAATTCGACCTACAACTGAAGTATGGTGGCGTAAAAATCACTTCTGCTTATATGGGTTCAAACAAGGACTGTCATTGTTACATATTGAATTTTGCATACAAACAATTAAAGTTTTTATATACATCTCCCAAAATTACATAGAAATTTACACAGATTAAAAGTGAATAATTCCATACATAGACAGGAAAGAATTTGTTTCTATTAAGACTATAAATTGTATGTTTTATCATTGCAACAATGTTTTTCATTAATTTGCATATAGTAATGAACTGACTTAAAGAAAAATCATTCTAACATTTTAAAGTGAACAGACTGATTAGTTTTATCGAATGAAAGGCCTATGTGCAACTAATTAATTTTTGTACAAATGAAGTTTACATTTCTATATGGTCATAAATACTGTTCTATTAACTAACACCAATTAAAACATGAGTATGGTTGATTCTGACAGAAAAATCATCATGTCATATTTTTATTAGGGATTCAAACAATTTCTGGCTTCAAAACACAAAAATAACTGACTCTCTATGACTTGTGAATATTGGAACTTTAACTATCTCTAATAACACACTACTTCCAATCTTTTTGAAAGTGTCTGAATAGTGGTCGATTACTGACCCATTTAAGTTAACACAACATTTTAGCTGTCTCTCAGTTTAGCTTCTGTAAAGGATTTTCTATATAGAAAGCAATATAAAACCTCACAAAAAGTGCTAGCAGAGCCACGCATGAAAAATTACATTGTTTAATGATATATTCTGTAAGTCTGCCAAAGCCTCAATTGTGTGGATCACAAAATTCTCTTCATCAAACTAAAATGTTATGGCATCCCACGTGCTCGGATGGAATCTTAGCTCTACAACAGAAAGCAGAGGGTTTCATTAAAAAACTACATCTCAGGAGTAAAAATAACATCAGAGTGGGTGAACATAACATGTGGAGAATCAAAGGGATCAGTACCGGGTCGACTCTTGTTTCCAGTCTACATAAATCTTTCAGTTACTTTAAAGTCCAATTCAGAAACTGTAACATTTGCCAACAAGATTAGTGTACTAATTGAGCGTCCAAACTCAACCCTAGTTGACACAGCTCAGATGAAAGCTGAACAAGTCTATGAGTGGCTCGCAGCTGACTGTTTAAGTTTTAAGTCATTTTTAACAAGCAGTAATGCTCTCTTAACACCAGAAAGACATTAACAGCTGTACACTGAATGCAGCATAGAATGTAAAATTCCTTGGGCTTGAGCTGGATAACAAGTTACAGTGACGAGTGCACATGGATAAAGTAATCCAGCATGTCGTGTCATAAGCATCTCTCACTATGTTGATATAAGGAGAAGAATGTTGGCTTACTTTGCATGTTTCTGCTTCCTGTTGCCTATCTTACAGGACAGTACAACTAAAGTAAATAAAGTGTGTGTTCAGCAGTGGAAAGTACATACGCACCACTTGCAGAAGCCTTTTTGAGGATACTGGAAATATTACATGCACTTCCAAATGCATTTACTCTTTAACCATTTTTGTGGCTGATAAAATAATTCATTTTCAACAGAACTGTGATACACACAGTCAAAATATGAGACACAAAAGTAATTTTCATGTGCACAATGCACTCTGGTTGTAAATCCCAGCAATTCAAAAGAAAATTAAAAACACACCTCATTAGCTACTCTTTCTACAAATTATCTGAATGTTTAGATTCAGGGACTGAAAAGTTCTTTTAGTAATCTGGCAAGTAGGTACTTTTGTAATAAAGCTGTAAGACAAGAAATAATTTACTGTATATACACAAGACTCAGTATTTACTGGTAAAAATATTTTCTTTAAAAATACCATTGTAATGCAGTAAATATTTAGCTACTGACATCAGATAAACACCACCTGTGTAGTACTAATGAGGAGCAGGCAGTTGTTTGCAAAGTATCAACCTCCTTACTACTTTATTTGATTAAATTTAGTGTCCTAGGAGTGAATAGCATGAAGCAGTACTGTGATGGTTTACTATTAATACAATATACAGACTAAGATTCTATGATGCCTTTGTCTTATCTTAATGTTTGCCTTGACTCATTTCATTTCCCCGAAGGTTCTCCTTCCCGATGAGATCTACAGTACATGGTGAATGAGTGAATGACAACAATGGAAATTCCTGGGTAGAATAATATATAAAATTAAGGAAAGGCAACCATTTGCCTATAGTTGATTGATGTGTGCTTCATAGAACCATGCAACAGAAACCATTATTTGCACCAGCTTCAGTGGCAGCACACTAACACCAAAGGGGTTCAAAGTGTGGAGCATATAAATGGTAGAGAGAGGGAGGGGTGGGAGAGTGAAGGGAGGGGAGGAAAGGAGGGGAAGGTGGAGAAAAGAAGACAAAGGAAGAAGTGTGAAAAAAGGGGGAGGGAGGCAGGGATTGAGGGAGGGGGAGAGAGAGGTTGAGAAAGAATGTCGAATGGGGTTGGGGGCAGGAAGAATGCTGAGTAGTGTGGACAGAAGAAAGGAAAAGATAAGGTGACATGGTGGAAAACAAATTAGCAGAGGTTTAGACCAGGAGGACTGTGAGAATGCAGGATATACTGAAGAAGCAGTTACCACCTTTGAAGTTCACAGAAACTTGTGCTAGAAGGTTGGTTTGTTTGTTTGTTTTGTTTAAGGATGCAAAAACAACAAGGGTCATACATGCCAACATCAGAACTGTAGAAGATGAAGACAAAGAGAGGAGTTAAAAATGACTACATGTTAATCCCAATTGATGGAATAGAAGACAGCTTAAAACAGGGATGAGGAGAAAGGTCTATTAAATCCGCCATAGAGACGTGGAGGTCAGAAACTAAAAATTAAATAGACTTTACCATATTGCTATAATGGATAAAAAGTAAAACGAGGTTCACATACCACTCATCTTTTGCTAAAATCGCCGATAACTCAGATGGAAAACACAAACAAGAACATAAGTGGTTAAAAAAGGGCTTTCCATCAGGAAATGGCAGACCATCAAACATTGAGCGCAAGGAGTAGAAAGTGGTATGGGAGCACCACTTAACAAATGGCAATGGGCAAAAAGACAATGCCTGATTATGAAATCTAGCTAAAATGATCTCCTCACAGCAAGAGGGCTGAGAGAAAGTCGTCCAAGCTGCTGGTAGAGGCTTAATAACATGGAGCTTGTTCCCATGAAGGGAGGACAAGTGGTGATGCCAAAGTGACACCACCTGCCAATAAACGACAACACAGAGATCATCAAAGGCAATGTAAGAACCAGCAGGCTGAGGTACGAGGACTGCAGCCTTGGCAGCAGCATCCGCAGCCTCGTTTCTTGTCAGACTGATGTGATCAGGAACCCACATAAACATCACAGTGGGTCCTTCTAGAGTGAGCAAGTGATGGCTTTTCTGGGCTTATTGCACTAAGGGATGGACGGTGTACAGCACACAGAGGCTTTGAAGGGGACAGAGAGTTGGAGCAGATGACACAATTGAAAAGCCCTGTGTCGCTGGATGTACTGAATGGCCTGACACAGGGTGAAGAGCTCTGCTGTAAATGCTGCACAGTGTTCCAGAAGCTGACACTGAAAAATGTCAGTGCCAATGATGAAGCCATGCCCAAAACCACGATCAGTCTGAGAGCCATCAGTCTACGAAAAGTTACTATCGTGAAGTCCCATGCGATGGTAGTGAAACTGAAGGTGATAGAATGAGGCTGGACTAATGTCCTTAGGAAGCAAATGAAGGCCAAGGTAAACACAGGGAGCTGCATGAAGCTAAAGTGGTGAGAGGGTTACATATATCAGGAAAGTTGCAGGTAGTATGAAGTTAAGCTGCTGGAGCATGAGCCGTAAGAGAAATCCAGGAGATAAGAGAGAAGAGGGATGTGCCCCATACTGGCAATCAAAGGAGTCATCGAAGAACGAGGAATAGTACGGGTGGCCATCCACGGCAAACAAATGACATGCATATCTGCTAAGGAGAAAGTAGTTTGGCAGCTTCTGCATACAGACTCTCAACTGGGCTAGCTAAAAGGTGCCAGTGGCCAAATAGATGCCATAATTGTGGATAGTATTGAGACAGCAGAAGAGGGACAGACATGCAGATGCATAAACAGTACACCCATACTCTAGTTTCAAATGGACAAGGGACCACTACAAATGAAGGAGGGTGGTTCAATCTGCTCCCCAAGAAGTACCACTGAGAATAAGTAGGACAGTGATGGACCATGTACAGCAGGCTACCAGGTAACATGTGTGGGAAGACCAAGAAAATTTCCCTTCCAGCATGAGCCCCAGGACTTTCGTAGATTCAATGAACAGAAGAGCAAGAGGCCCAAGATGTAAGGACAGTGGAAGAAACAAATTGCGCCACCAGAAATTCATTCAAATGGTTTTGTCACAGGAAAAATGAAAGCCAAATTCAATGCTCCATGAGTAAAGACAATCCAGACAATGCTGAAGATGCTGCTCACTGAGACAGGTATGGACAGAACTGCAATAGATGACAAAATCATCAACAAAAAGGGAGCCGGAGATGCCCGGTGGGAGACAGGCCATTATAGAGTTAGTGGGGATAGTAAAGAGGATGATGCTCAGAACAGAACCCTGAGGCACACTGCTTCCCTGAATAAAGGTGTCCACATGCACCTTGAAAACTTGCTCTTTTAAAAATTCCTGAAGGAAACAGGGCAGACAGCCACAGAAGCCCCACGTGTACAGGTACGGAGGATACCAGCCCAGCAGGTGTCGTACGCTTTCTCCAAATCGAGAAACGTGGCCATAGTCTGGGATTTCCACAGATAATCACTTATAACATGGGTGGAAAAAGTGATGAAATGGTCGACTGCAGAATGGCGTGCTCAACAACCACACTGTGCAGTGTAGATCTTGGTCCCAGAGAGCCGTTGGAGGTTGACTCACATGATGGAAGTGGGAGTGAATGAAATCCAGCTAGCTTCTTTGCTATCCTGAAGTGCACTGTAAATGGCAAGACTCGAGCCATCTAACCAACTAGGCATGAATCGTGCATTCCATCACCTTGCAAACACAGCTGGTGAGAGAAATGGGGCAACAGCTAGAAGGAAGGTGTTTGTCCTCACCGGGCTTAGGTATGGTTATGACGGCGACTTCATGCCAGCGTCTGGGAAACTCCCCCTCCACCTAGGTGTGGTTGTACGTATGAAGCTGAAAGTGCTTGACCGCAAGAGAATGGTGGTGCAACATCTGAATGGGAACATCATCTGGCCCTGGGATGGAGAGTCAGGATGAAGTGAGAGCATGATCTAGCTCCCTCATAGTAAAGGCAGCTTTGTAAAACTCAAGTTTCTGAGAAGAGAAGGGTATTGCCAAGGCTCTTCCACTTGTTTCCAATGCAGCAAGCCAGGGTGATAGTGGGAGGAGCTCTGCAAAATGGTGGCCCACGGTGTTGTAGATATCAATAGGGTCCACCATGACATCGTCTATTACTACCAGGCTAGAAATTGAGGAATGGGTCTCGGTCCCAGAGAGCCGTCGGAAATTGGCCTACACGATGGAAGAGGGAGTGGAATTGTTCAAACAACTAGTGAATGAAATCCAGCTGGTGTTTTTGCTATCCTGAAGAATGCAACAACACTGTGCACAATATTGTTTATAATGAATGCAGTTTGCCATCATGGGATGATGGTTCGAAATGCATAGAGCACCTCTCTGCACGCGAATTGCATCGCGGCATGCCTCAGTCCATTAAGGGACCGGGACACAGCATGGTAAAGAGGGAGTGTGAGGAATGGAACGTTCTGTGGCTATAAGAGTAATGTTTGTAATATACTCTACCTGGTCATTGCAACTGGGGAAATAATGTTCATCAAAGATCACCATGGAGGAGTAAAGCCTCCAGTCAGCCTTAGTAAGCTGCCATATGGGGGTGCGCGTAGGTGGGGTAGGAGTCAGCAAACAGGTAGCACAAGGAAATGAACACTCAAGTATGTGTCAGAGAGAAAGGACCACTTGAGATGATGGGCAAGCTGGGCAGTGTAGACGGATAGATCCAAATGTGAATAGGTGTGCTTGGAGTCTGAAAGGAATGTGGGTACTCCTGTGTTAAGGCAGAAGAGGTTAAGTTGACTGAGAGGGTCAGCCAAGAGGGCATCTCTCAGATAGGTTCTGGCAGAACCCAAGAGAGGATCCTGCACATTGAAGTCACCAAACAGCACAAAGGGGTGAGATATCTACCCAATAAGCTGAAGGAAGTTTGCCCTGGTGACATCAAATGATGGAGGGATGTAAATGGTACAAAGGGAAAAGGACAAGAGAGGAAGGAAAAGGCAAACTGCAACAGCTTGAATGGAATGTCATCCTCAGTGGGGAGGTCAAACTGGACCGAGATGAAATGCAAGAACTCAAAGCGACTGTGAGGGGACAATTTTGTTTCCTGAAGGCAGAGAATAAGTGGACGCTGTGATTCTAAGAGCAGCCATAACTCCTCTTTGTCAGATCAAAGACTGTGAATGCTTCATTGGAGGAGAGTCATGACAAGGAAAAAATAAAGGAGTGTCACCTCGGCAGCTGCTGAGTGCCAGCCTTTGAAGACTTGCTACTATAGGTCATAGAGGCAGGAGGATCCTGCTCCTTAAGGTCTACGAAGTGTTGGCGTTCTTCTGCTATCGACCTGTCCAGGGCAGAAAAACAGTTGGTGGTGCACACCAGCGGCACAGAGGTCGGCCGGGTGAGGGTACCATGTGGCGACACCATCAAAAAGGAACTTCCAGTCAGCAAAGGAGAAGACCGTTTGCTTTTGTTTGACATCTTGGAGCCATTCCAGTTGGCTGAGAAAGACTCAGATATTGGTTGGCTGGAGGGATATAAGAAGTCACCACAGGAGTATTCCTTCTGTCCTTTCTGGCCTGCTGGTTCTGTAGCTGGTGAATTTGCCCCATGAGGCGAAAGTCTGGTGGTGTGATGCCCAGCTGGAGGAGGAAATGGGGATGCTACCATGACACTGGGCGATTTCACAACAGTGGTGCTAAATTTGAGGCACATGTCTACATGGCCATGTCCTTCATGGAGCGAGATGTAAGATGGACAGTACTATAAGTGTCAGATGATAGAACACGTGGTTTCTGACTAGCCAACAACTTGAAAGTGACCAGGTAAGGCACTTTTTCCTGCACCCAGGTCTCCTGGACTACTCACTCATCGAGATACATGGGACAATGACAGGAGGAGGCAGCACAGTCGCTATTGCAGTTGATGCAGAGAGAAGAAGCAGGCAGACAGTCACCCTTGTGAGCATCCCTAACACAGGTTACACATTTGGCTGTGTGTTGACAGGACTCTTGAAGTGTGGTTGTAATTATTACACTGGTAGCAACAAGACATCTGTTCTGCTCAAGGTCCAGATCACAAGGAAGTGAAGCAGCAGTGTTCTGCACTGCAGAGTCCTCCAGAGTCCACATACTTGACCTATATCTCACGCTCACTATTGGCTAAAACCAATGGCATGAATTTGCTAGCAATTTCAGCAGAGAGCTCAGGGCATCTCTTGTCAGCAGCTTTAACTGGACAGAACTGCATCAGTTCTGAAAGGCAGGCAACTTGTGTCACATAGGCACAGCGGAAGTTGCTCTGGGTGAAAACATGTAAAGATCTGACTGTGACCTTTGAAACAATTTTTTTTTAAATTCTTTGACTGGCTGCCAACCTGTACATTACCTCTTATATGCTCCTTCATCTGAATTACTTTTGTCTTGTTGTGCAACCACTCAGTCATGTATCCAAAGACCTACCTCACACTACCCTGCTACCACCTCTTCACCTCATGCATCCTTTCCTAGCCCCTTCCCACCTGCATCTGACAGGCAAATTCTCTCAGTAATCAGTGATCAACAGTTAGTCTCACCATGAGTGTGGGTGTGTATTTGTGGGTGTCTGTGTTGTTGTATATGTGAATGTGTATACCTTCACTATAGAAAGAGCAAGAGCTTCAATGAATGAATGAATGAATGAATGAAGAGTTAGGGAAATGAATTCAACAATATCATACCAATGGGGGATCAAAGCCAGGACAGTTATGGCGGGTAAAAGCCAGTACGCATTTGCTGGGATCCACATCTTGCAGACAGTCTTTCCCACCCCATTTTTTTGTTCTGCAAGAGGCTCTGGATGTTGGTATTCCCTGTGAAGACACTGGAGCCTCACCTCTGGACAGCTGCACTTTCCTACAAAACCAACATGTAAGTTGGTGAACCACTGAAGTTCCTTACACTTGCGCCTGAAGACGATAAGCAGCTGCCTAATGGAAAAATTGTGCAGTGGCCACAACAACATATGCTGCACTTCCTGAGAAACTTTCAAACTTATAAAGATGTCCTTTACAATTTCCTATTGTGCAGTGTGATTAACCACTGCATGTTGTGTGAAATAAATACTATTCTCACAGTCTCTACTACAGTCTACATATCCATAGTAAAATGTGTACAGCTGTAGTGCTCTGAAAGAATGTACACTAAAAGAACAGCATTTAGTTTCTTTTGTAACTGATCCCAACAATGGAACCTGCTATATGTCATCGAGAGTTGGTATGTACTTGTCACATTCGATAATAATCATACTGTTCTGTAAAATAGTGAGGTACGTCAAGAAGATATTTCCTGTGAAGGGCTGAAGAAAACATAGGGAACAAATAATAACATAGTATGAAGAAAATTATAATGGGACCTTGCAGCTTACATAAATGATGTAGTATGATTATGTTATTGTGGAGCTCACATGTAAACACATTTTTGTTTTTGTTAATTAAATTTAATTATAGTGCAACATAACAGTACATAAAACTACATTTAAAGTGCACACATATGTACTTCTTTACTGACTTGTGTCTACTACAAATTTGTAAAATGATGCAAGGACAAAACTAAATATACTTTATATTACCACATCACAATAAATATACTTCATATTACACTACCATTTTGTTTGCCTCTTCATGAATCTCGGTGTGTGGGTCCAAACAAAGATTTTATAAAAATAATTGGGAAAAGGCGAATCCAAAAATAAGAAAAAGCCAATTACAAATAAATGGCCTCTTTGTATTTTGAATTATATTATTTATATTCTGAAATTAGATGATCACAGGGAATAAATCTTACTCTGTATTTAGTGGTGAAACATTTGGCTTTGGAGCAAGTTGCACTCTGCGTGAAGCTCTGTTGAACAATTTCAAAAGAAATATTACTTCTTCCCTTCCTTTTGGATTCGGAGGTTCTGGAACCTCCAGCAATTTCACAGAGCTTTGTTCGCTACTCAAGCTCATCTGAGTTTGCTGCGGACACTGCTGTAAAAACACAAAAAAAAAGTCATTTCATTCATTCTTAGAATGCACTAATTGGCTGTATGTTTTTATCAATACATTTTTGTGTGTTTAACTTCATACAGAAAGGCAACAGTTTATTTAAGTTGTTTCAAACAAAATACAGGCTCAGAGCTGAAACATGCACTGCTACATTTTAAGACAAAAAGCATAGTACTGATGTGATAGTCAAACTGTGTAAGATAAGAGCAAAGTCCTAAATAAACAATAGGGTAGTACGATCATTCTAATATGACATACAAGCATGAAGTTTCTGTATGGTTGCTACTGAATAATTCAGATGGCACCAGAAAAACTTATAATGAAATAACAGCTGAAAGTTGCAAATAAAATTAAAAGTGGATGATCTAAGGGTGGGTTGTTGTGCTCTCAGTTAGAAGACTGGTTTGATGCAGCTCCCCATGCTAGTCTATCCTGTGCAAGTCTCATCATCTCTGTTGTGTTTACTGCAACCTATATCCAACAGAACATGCTTACTATATTTGTGCCTAAGTGTTACTCCACAATTCCCCATGTCACCAAATGTATTATTCCTTGGTGCCTCAGTATCTTCTAATTAGCCTCACCATCCGTCCCCAGTTCCCTTCCTCAGAACACCAACCTTCCAGCAGAAGAAAGAACAGCTACACATAAGCTCAAAACAAACCCTGACCTAATCATCCTACCTGCAGACAAAGGTTCCACCACTGTTGTTATGAATTGCAGTGGTTACCTAGCAGAAGCCCTCCATCAATCGTCTGACTCCTCCACCTATGAACTCTGCCAGAGTGATCCCATCCAGGAGTCAAACACAAACTCTAATACCTGCTTAAAGCCTGAAGCTCTTCCCAGAACAGCCCCAGAATCCATTTCCCTCCTCCCCCCTACGACACCCCATACACCAGCCTTCTATATGCTCCCCAAAATTGACAATCCTGGATGCCCCACTGTGGCTGGTTATTGTGCCCCCACTGAAAGAATTTCATCCCTCATTGCCCATAACCTAGCCTCCCATGTAAATACATCAACCACTTCCTTCAAAGACTCTCCACCGTGCCCACACCTTTTTACCTCCTGGATTTCTGCTCATCACAACTGACACCACATCCCTATACGCCAACATCCCTCATGTGCATGCTCTTACCACTATTGAATGTTACCTTCCCCAACATCCTTCAGACTCCAAACCCACTATCTCATTCCTCATACACCTTACTAACTTTATCCTAACCCACAACTACTTCTCATTTGAAGGGAAGGTACATGAGCAAATCGGAGGCACAGCCATCAGCACCTGCATGGCACTTTCCTGTTGTTGTTGTGGTCTTCAGTCCTGAGGCTGGTTTGATGCAGCTCTCCATGCTACTCTATCCTGTGCAAGCTTTTTCATCTCCCAGTACCTACTGCAACCTACATCCTTCTGAATCTGCTTAGTGTATTCATCTCTTGGTCTCCCTCTACAATTTTTACCCTCCACGCTGCCCTCCAATACTAAATTGGTGATCCCTTGATGCCTCAGAACATGTCCTACCAACCGATCCCTTCTTCTGGTCAAGTTGTGCCACAAACTTCTCTTCTTCCCAATCCTATTCAATACTTCCTCATTAGTTATGTGATCTACCAATCTAATCTTCAGCATTCTTCTGTAGCACCACATTTCGAAAGCTTCTATTCTCTTCTTGTCCAAACTATTTATCGTCCATGTTTCACTTCCATACATGGCTACACTCCATACGAATACTTTCAGAAATGACTTCCTGACACTTAAATCAGTACTGGATGTTAACAAATTTCTCTTCTTCAGAAACGCTTTCCTTGCCATTGCCAGCCTACATTTTATATCCTCTCTACTTCGACCATCATCAGTTATTTTGCTCCCCAAATAGCAAAACTCCTTTACTACTTTAAGTGCCTCATTTCCTAATCTAATTCCCTCAGCATCACCCGATTTAATTTGACTACATTCCATTATCCTCGTTTTGCTTTTGTTGATGTTCATCTTATATCCTCCTTTCAAGACACTGTCCATTCCATTCAACTGCTCTTCCAAGTCCTTTGCTGTCTCTGACAGAATTACAATGTCATCGGCGAACCTCAAAGTTTTTATTTCTTCTCCATGAATTTTAATACCTACTCTGAATTTTTCTTTTGTTTCCTTTACTGCTTGCTCAATATACAGATTGAACAACATTGGGGAGAGGCTACAACCCTGTCTTACTCCCTTCCCAACCACTGCTTCCCTTTCATGTCCCTCGACTCTTATAACTGCCATCTGGTTTCTGTACAAATTGTAAATAGCCTTTCGCTCCCTGTATTTTACCCCTGCCACCTTTAGAATTTGAAAGAGAGTATTCCAGTCAACATTGTCAAAAGCTTTCTCTAAGTCTACAAATGCTAGAAACGTAGGTTTGCCTTTCCTTAATCTTTCTTCTAAGATCAGTCGTAAGGTCAGTATTGCCTCACATGTTCCAGTGTTTCTACAGAATCCAAACTGATCTTCCCCGAGATTGGCTTCTACTAGTTTTTCCATTCGTCTGTAAAGAATTCATGTTAGTATTTTGCAGCTGTGACTTATTAAACTGATAGTTCAGTAATTTTCACATCTGTCAACAACTGCTTTCTTTGGGATTGGAATTATTATATTCTTCTTGAAGTCTGAGGGTATTTCGCCTGTCTCATATATCTTGCTCACCAGATGGTAGAGTTTTGTCAGGACTGGCTCTCCCAAGGCCATCAGTAGTTCCAATGGAATGTTGTTTACTCCGGGGGCCTTGTTTCGACTCAGGTCTTTCAGTTCTCTGTCAAACTCTTCACGCAGTATCATATCTCCCATTTCATCTTCATCTACATCCTCTTCCATTTCCATAATATTGTCCTCAAGTACATCGCCCTTGTATAGACCCTCTATATACTCCTTCCACCTTTCTGCTTTCCCTTCTTTGCTTAGAACTGGGTTTCCATCTGAGCTCTTGATATTCATACAAGTTGTTCTCTTATCTCCAAAGGTCTCTTTAAATTTCCTGTAGGCAGTATCTATCTTAGCCCTAGTGAGATAGGCCTCTACATCCTTACATTTGTCCTCTAGCCACCCCTGCTTAGCCATTTTGCACTACCTGTCGATCTCATTTTTTAGACGTTTGTATTCCTTATTGCCTGCTTCATTTACTGCATTTTTATATTTTCTCCTTTCATCAATTAAATTCAATATTTCTTCTGTTACCCAAGGATTTCTACTAGCCCTCGTCCTCACTTTCCTACGCCAACCCAAAACACCAAATCCCTAGTGTGGTTCAGGTTCATAGCCTTCATGATCTTTATTCAGGGCCAGGACACCCTACCTTCATTCATTCACAACCTCACTGCCTTTTCTCAAGTTTTCCTCCTCAACCTAACTTGACACCTTCCCAGATGTTGACCTCATCCTCTCTGATGGCTCCATGCATACCACAGCCAATATTAAACCCATCAACCACCAACAATACCTGCATTTTTCACACCAAAAAGTCCCTCCCATATAGTCTGGCTATCTGAGGACAGCGTATCTGTAGTGACAAAAATTCCCTTACTCAATATGTTGAGGGTCTCATTGAGACCTTCACCGACAGGCACTACCCCCAGCCCTAGTCCACAAACAGATCTCCCATACCATTTCCCCTCCATAGCCCCAATCCTTCCACCATCCCCAAGAACTAACCATGAAGGAGTGTCCCCTTCATCACCCAGTATCACCCCGGACTGGAACAACTGAATCACATACTTTGCCAGGGCTCTGATTATCTACCATCATGCCCTGAAATGAGGGACTTCCTACCTGAGATCTTCCCACACCACCTAAAGTGGTGTTCTGTCACTCAGCCAACCTCCACACCCATCCATCCCAAAAGGTTCGTATCCTTGTGGAGGACCAAGCTGCAAAACCTGCCCAATCCACCCACCCAGCACTTCCTACTCCAGGCCTGTCACAGGTTTATCCTACCCCATCAGGAGCAAGGCCACCTGTGAAAGGAGACATGTCAGCTACCATCTCTGCTGCAATCACTGCACAGCTTTTTATATTAGTATGATTACCAACCAGATTTCCACCAGGAGCTACAGCCACTGCCAAACTGGGGGCAAGAGCAAAGTAGACCACCCTGTGGCAAAGCATGGAGCTGAACATAAGACACTCGATTTCAATGGCTGCTTCACAACCTGAACCATCTGTATCCTTCTCTCCACCACCAGTTCTCCTGAACTGCACAGATGGAAGTTGTCCTTACAGCACATTCTCTGCTCCCATAAATATTTTCTCAACCTACAGTAAAATACTGTCCCCACACCCCTCACCCAACAGTTACCGTCCCCGTCCCCATTCTCATCTCCTAACCTGTTTATTTGCAGACCCTCTGCCAACACATCTGCCTATCTTTCCTCACTCCTCTCCTTTTTCTTTTGCTCCTTTTTTCCCCACCCCCCTGCCCCACAACCTCATGACCCTGCACCTGTTGACAGTGTAGACCCTGCACACTCCTCCAGACAGCATTTGTCTCTCTCCCCATCCATACCCTGCTAGCCCTTCCTCTTCCCCTCCCCCTTCGCAACCCCCTCCAGATTGCTGCTTGCATCCCACTTGTTGCATTCTGGCCTGAGATGCTGGAGTTGGCGGATGTGTGTGCATGAGGTGTGCTTGATTGTGTGTGCTTGTGTATGGTGTGTGTGTGTGTGTGTGTGTGTGTGTGTGTGTGTGTGTGAGAGAGAGAGAGAGAGAGAGAGAGAGAGAGAGAGAGAGAGAGAGGGGGGGGGGGGGGGCTGTGGCCGAAAGCTATATGTGAATGCCTTTTAATTGTACCCGATGGTGAACTGATGTGTCTTGTTTACAGTAAGGTAAGTAGCAATCTGTCTTTTCCTGCATTGTTGATATTCCTACCTGTAGTTTCCACTGTTTAACTGAAAGCTTTGTCACTTAAGAGAGATTCCACATTAGACAATGTAAGTTATGACAAACAGTTTAAGTCACCAATTAAGAGCGTGTGTCAGTTTCCACCTTCTTTTATATATGTTGACTTTGGATGACACGACATTGACCACCTGGGGGTGAGAAGCAAGACAACACCTGCCTCCTGCAGTGCAAGCACGTTAATCTGTCTGTGGATGCACATGTCATGTAAATAGCTTAAATGTTGTTTCTAAATGAAACTGAAATTATCTCACATACTGACGGGCCTCAGAAAGATTGAAAAGCAACAATTACAGACACTTATTATAAGGAAAAGAAACTGCATGAAATAGAATGATGTTAGAAATTGTAACACATCAGACAACCATTGCTGCCTCACACTGTACACTGTGACAGGTAATGTAGGCTGCAGACAATATTAAATGAATTGGCACAAGCATTCCAACTTCTACCAGTCAACCAGTTAAGCACTGGGGAGGTGATCAGCCATCTTACAAATAAGAGGGATGTTCAATAAGTAAAGCAACACATTTTTTATGGAAGCAGGTTGGCTTTGTTCAAGAGTGTGGAATGTTTATGGCTTTCTTTCCTATTGGGTGTGATAGGAATGAGCCATCAAAACAGCCTAGTAGCCAACCTGTCACTCTTGTATTTTACTGGATTTTCCAATTCTCTTAGATTTTCTGTCAACAGCTGTATAATATTCTTGCAAAAGAAGCTGAGTAGTACAGTCACCATTGTATAGTGGTTATGACACTGGATTGATGCAGGGAGGGTCGTGAGTTCAAAACTCCCCTGGACTGCAATATTTTAATTTCTATATTCGGTTCGAGTACATTCTAGAAGTATCCACAAATGGCAAAAATCATTTTACTGGAATGTTCTATAGCTGTATATACTGTATGTGTTCTGGCAGGAGGCAGTTCGCTCGGTGCTCTTGTATGTGCAAGTGCTGAATAAACCCTCATTACGTGAAGTTAGTGTTCGTCATTCATCTACTTACACATTCCTCTATGTGACTATTCTGGTGGAGATGCTGGGTATTGGAACATGTGATACCGCACATTATTGACGACACAGTGGCTCCCATCAGGCCAAGACAGAGCCGCCATATACGTGGCAAGAAACCCAAGTTAAAGCCATATTCAACAGACTGCAATATGTTGGAGACAGAAGAAGAAGAGGACGTTACAATGACAGCAACTGCGTGCCACCACATGAGACATCCTTCCGGGTTCTCTGATGACGATGGCCAAGATCCAAACAAGTGGCTGAAGGTATATGAGCGTATAGCCAAATTTAACAAATGGGATGACACCGTGTGTTTGGCTAACGTATTTGGCACTGCCAAGCAATGGTATGAGAACAATGAGAAGTTCACAAGCTGGGATGTATTCCAGGAGCAAGTATTTCAGCAACACACAACAACACAAGTGCAAGGCTGAAGATAAATTAAAGTGCAGGGCACAGCGCCCAGGAGAAACGACAGCATCCTACATTCAAAACATCTTGGAGAAGTGTAAAATAGTGGATCCTTGAATGAAGGAGGAAGATAAGGTTGCACATCTCATGAAGTGTGTTGCTGAGGACATGTATCAACCCTGCTCCAGAAAGAGGTTTCGACAGCAGACGGTTTCGTAAAATGGTGCCAGTATATCAAGACAATGCATAAAAAAAGAATTACATGCAAGTAGTTTGAATGGCTTCCAAATGTCATATCGATGTCTGTGATGGAGGAAGAAACTGATTACACAAGTGTTACTCGTCAGATAATGAGAGAGGAAGTTCAGAAGGCACTTGGATTACACAGTGAGCAAAAACCTGAGATGCTTCAAGAGGTCATAAGGGAGGAAGTGGAACAGACATTCAATCCAATCTGTCGTCCTTCATTTCCCTTTAAAACGGTAAAAAAGTCGAGACCCAGGTGAAGTTATGTTCCTACAATGCCCGCATGAGGAATCTGTTTGGGCACCAAGGAAGACTGACATCTGGAGGACACAGGATAACCAACCAGTATTTTTCCGCTGCGAACAACTGGGACATGTGGTGCGCTATTGTCAAGAAAGGTGGCGGATAATTGATGACGACCATGCCAGAAGACAGCAGACCGATCTTAGCGGATGCCAACTCCGGGACAATGAAGATGAACAAGAAGATGTGGGTGCAGGAAACATAGGTCACCATCGCTGCAAGCTAGCTGCTGGAGAGGATGCTCCCCAACACGCCGATCAAGGTCTCCATCACTGTTTAGAAGCTCCAACTGATCACCTAGCTGCCACAACCTGGAAAACTAAACGTTGCGACTTTCCTTGGAGGTGAGGCCCCAAAGAGAAAAACCCTCCATCGTCGATCACAACAAAAATGAAAGGAAACTACACTGATGTCCTCATGGGTGGCCGACTAGCCCAAGTTCTTGTGGACTCTGGAGCATCATATTCAGTCATTTCGGAGAATTACCATCGCCAGTTGCAGAAAACCGTATTCGTCGACAGAAAAACATCTCTGCTGAAGGTGAATAATCTGAAATATGTAAAACCTACAGGAAGATGTGTCATTCATGTGGGTATAAGTGGCCATACACAACCCTTAGAATTCATCATCTTAAAAGAGTGTAGTCATGATGTCATCCTCGGATGGGACTTTTTGAAAGCTTCTCAAGCAGTTATAGCTCCTGGTCGCTCGAAGTTTATGCTAGACGAGATGAGATACTGTGGACAGGAAGATGCGCATCCGAGCGTGTAGAGACTGTGTGCTGGATGACATGATCATTCCTGCAGTCAGCGCTAGAAAGGTAACTGTTATGTGTCATGTCATGCAACCCATGGATCTTGTAGTGGAATTAGCAGAAGCATACCACTGAAGAATAAATTGGTCATCAGAGCCTCTGTCGTCTCGTTTCAGAATGGATTTGGTGAATTGTGGATAGTCGCTGAGAACCACAATTACTTCCAAGATGCCTGTCCGTAGCAAATGCTGAGCCATTAATTGCAGAACAGCTGAGCATCATAGAAAGCTCCCATGCCGAGTCTGTGGGAGAAATTAAATGCTACCACTGTTGTTGTTGTTGTTGTTGTTGTTGTGGTCTTCAGTCCTGAGACTGGTTTGATGCAGCTCTCCATGCTTCTCTATCCTGTGCAAGCCTCTTCATCTCCTGGTACCTACCGCAACCTACATCCTTCTGAATCTGCTTAGTGTATTCATCTCTTGGTCTCCCTCTACAATTTTTACCCTCCACGCTGCCCTCCAATACTAAATTGGTGATCCCTTGATGCCTCAGAACATGTCCTGCCAACTGATTCCTTCTTCTAGTCAAGTTGTGCCACAGACTTCTCTTCTCCCCAATCCTATTCAATACTTCCTCATTAGTTATGTGATCTACCCATCTAATCTTCAGCATTCTTCTGTAGCACCACATTTTGAAAGCTTCTATTCTCTTCTTGTCCAAACTATTTATTGTCCATGTTTCACTTCCATACATGGCTACACTCCATACAAATACTTTCAGAAATGACTTCCTGACACTTCTGAAAGTAAAACGCTACCACTACAAGACAAGATCTCCTATAGTTCGACTATCACCATATCTCACTAAGGAACAACAGAAGAAGTTACTTGGCATTCTTGAAGAGTTCTCTGAATGCTTCAATCCACAAGTGAAGAGTAAATCAGACAAATCGACAGTGTAGCACCGGCTTAGGACTGGAGACAATCAACCAATAAACCAAAGAGCATACCATGTGTCAGCAATGGAACGTAGAATAGTTCAGGACGAGGTAGAGAAAATGATGAAGAATGACATCATTCTGCCTTCACAGAGCCCGTGGTCATCACCAGTGGTTCTTGTCAGGAAGAAGGACAGCACTTGGCACTTTTGTGTTGATTACTGGAAGCTTAACAAGATAACTAGAGGGATGTTTACCCTCTTCCACGAACTGACGATACACTAGATTGTCTGAAGGGAGCTAAGATTTTCTCAACCATGGACATGTACTCGGGATATTGGCAATACAAAGTAGATGAGGCTGATTCTGAGAAAACTGCATTCATCATCCCTGAGGGCCTGTATGCGTTTAAGGTAATGCCGTTTGGTTTGTGTAATGCACCATCAACTTGTAAACGAATGATGGATAATCTTCTAAGGCATCTGAAGTGGATGATGTGTCTTTGATATTTAGATGACATTATAGCATTCCCAGAGAAATTTGATGAACACATAAAAAGACTGAGGGCCGTTCTTAAGTGTCTCCAACAAGCTGGACTGAAACTTAATCCAAGAATGTGTCTCTTTGGAGCAAAAGAAATCAAAATACTTGGGCGCCTTGTGTCAAACGAAGGTGTCCGGCCAGATCCAGCAAAGGTGAGAGCTATAACGGAATTTCCTATTCCTAAAAGTATTAGAGATGTGAGAAGCTTCCTCGGATTGCGTTATTATTACCATCATTTTATCAGAGACTTTTGTATCAAAGCCAGACGACCTCAAGAGTTGTTAAAAGCCAATGCTAAATTTATCTAGGGTGGTGCTCAATAAGATTCTTTTAATGTGTAACGGTACTTTGACTACCGCGCCTCTGCCAGAGCAAAGATGTGATTTACGATCGCGCATGCAGAAGAGCGCTGCGCCAGCAACGGATTTTCATAAGTAATTTTGTTCTTCTTTTACTTTTGTGTAGGTGCTTGTTTTAACAACTGGTTCATTACTCTAATGTTATCTTGTCTTCATACGTTTAAGACATGTATTTATGTATTTTTTGGCGCTGATGTTAAAGAATGATTTTAAGTGGAAATTAAAACTATATTACGAAACGAACACACGGCGTCTTCAAGTTCTTTCAGTACTAATTCACAATGGTTATCGCCAAATTTATAAATTAATCCAGACAGTGAGAATTTCCAGAAATTTTCATCAGACGGAGAACAAGAGGACCAGCAAACAATAAAAAATGGACATCCTACAATAAAATCAAGAAGTACTCCAAATGCAGCCACGAAGACTGTATTATAATAGATACTACCTTTCTGACAGAATTATAAGGTAAATTTCAACTTATAAGTAATTTCTGATGCTATTTCCTTACAGTCGCTTTTTGTAGTGTTGCCGACCCGGTCTGCCATCGACGGTCAAATTACAGCACTATCTCAATCAGTAATACGGAGTCCACCTCATCTGTAACTTATTCCATCAAAATTCAACACCCAATCAGATTTTCTATTTTCTATTTTCACGGCAGAACCCCGAGGAAAGGAAACACTACAATTGGCGTCCTGGTGACAGGCCTTACAATCTTCGGATTTGATACAAGTGCAATTATTATAAATTTTGGACATTTTATCTAATTTTAATCACTTAATAGCATCAGAAAATGAATTTGGACTAATTGTCATTCATTTCAATTGTAAGGTTACGTGCATGAAATTTACAACAATATTGTTTGGCCTGTTATTAATTCATGTTAATTTTCATTTTCATGCTGAGGAAATCAATTTGTTAAAAAAAAAAGGAAAAGGATAACGTTCCATAAAATAATTTGCATGGATGTGAAAGAAAAAATTTTGGATTGAAAACTGTATATCAGACGCTACATTTGCAACGTTAGACTTAAGAAAAAAAAAATTGTTGAGTACAGAAATTTACATTTTTTTCCAGTTTCAAGCAGCCATCTGTACTTCCTTTACTCCAATCCATTTATTTCGAAATTATTTTTCCAAATTGTGGTTAAAATTGATTTACTATTGTTGCAAATGATAAGTGAAGAAATGAAGAGCATATTCACAGGAAAATTTCAGTACCAGTTTAATAATTCAATTTCTTATTAAAAATTATCTAGAAATATCCAGTTCCATAAGAGAAATTCCAGATTTCAACAGATCATATTTTAAAATTTTTTTGCCACTGGAAAATTTTATTTGCAATTAATTACAAAAATCACAAGATGGCCACTAGACACGTAGAAATTGTTTCCGCGGACGAGCTTAGTGAAAGTGACACAGTGCAAAACATGTCCGACAGTCAAATGAATATTGAACTTAATAGTGAGGATGTTCAAGACATAAATTTACCAGATCGACTAAGACAACAACCCCTATATTTAAACAGATATACAGGCGAATGGAGAGTGAGTACGACGCAACAAAAAGCGACAGTGACAATGTCAACTTCAGAACCAGACATTAATCAGACACGGAAAAATGACGAAACTAAGACACAGGACTCTGACATGCTCAACCAGATTCTGAAATTATTTGGTGACCAAAACAGAAGATTTGACGCTTTAGACAAGAAAAATGACAATTTAAAATGTGACATTTGCAAATTTGACACTAAATTCGATGAACTGTCACGGAACATAAAACAAAATTTTGAAAAACAATCGAGACAAATTGCCACTTGACAGAAACCACCCGTAGTCTTGGAAGGAAATTTACTGACTTATCAGACAAGGTTACAAGACAAGAAAAGGTATTTGGGGAATTCAGTGACGAGACAAAAACTGACTTACGATGATGTAATGAGAAATTGTTAACAGTAGTTTTTGAACAACAGAAAACCAGTACCCAAGTTGACGAATTATGACAGTCTCACAATTCTGTAAAAACAAACCAAGAACACTTATACCAGACAATTACAGACAGATTAAATGATGTAACATTGAAGCAGAAATCCTTACAGAAAAAGTTAGAAAAACTTGAAGACAGAGCAGATGTAGCATCTTTAAAGAATGACAACTCTAGCAGAGAAACTTGTACATAAATGTAAATTATGTGATGATTATTAAGACGAGAAGTTTGAGAGAATGACACAGATCATTTTACATAAGACAAAGGAACAAGTAAAGGGAGAACAGATAATACTCAGAAAGAGGTACGTGAACTTAAAGAAAATGTAATACCATGTCTGTCAGTGATACCAAAACCCTAATGAGAATCTGGATAATGCTAGGCCCAGCACACAGCCGAAAATAGAATTACCAATGTGTGATACAAATCCCAATGAACCACTTTCAATGTTACCACAAGATCAAAATTACCATTAGACATCACCACATACTATGCACAGTTTGACACAAAATGCAGGACCCATGATACCATCAGGAGTAGCTGATGAAACATTATTATGACATGGATACTTTCAGACATTTTCATGTGATGAGAAAGACAAAGTGCATCTGATTGTTTTCATCTGCTCTTTTGACGATATTTTCCTGAGACATTGGTTAGAAGCTGATAAAATTCGATACCTTACAAATTTGTTATGTGGAAGAGCAGCTAAGTGGCGAGCAGCAATGAAAAGATGATGTTTAACATTTGAACAGCTTTAACAAGCATTTCCTGAGGAATTTTGGTCAACTTGATCACAGCACACCAAAGTTTAAAACGAGAAGTATACAATCCAGAAATTTACAACCTGAAGAAAGAGACTTTATGTCAATACTTTGAATGCTACCTAAACAAAACATTATATTGGACAAAACCAGCAGATTTACCAGACGTAATTAGAACACTTAAAAGCCACTTATCATATCCTTACCGTGATAAATTAATAGGAGTGTCCGAGGACAACATAAAGAATTTTTTCAGTTATGTTGATGAGACAGATGTTGTTTACAGAGATGAGATCAGGAATTTCAATCAATTGTATCCGATTCATCCAAGCAATTTGCATACGCATAACAACAGAAATGACAGAGGCTATAGGAATCCGCCTCCGACACCACAACAAAACACTCAAAGATACAATTTGCACTACTCTGAGACAAATCCATTCAATATTTGGAGAAACAACTAGCAGCATTGGCAAGGAAATGGTAATTATTACTATAATGGTTATCCAAACAGTAATAACAATCAGAACAATAACAGTTATATTCAAAATAACAACAACAGAAGAAGGAACCAAAATTATAGAGATCAAAGAAGAGAGGATACAAGTACCACCCATGATATTTTCAGAGAAACAACAGACAACAACATCCAAACATGTATTGCAAGAATAACAGTAATGACAATACCAGTTACATTCAAGGGTGAAATAATGCATGGGGAAATCACAATGGACCACCGCCATGACAAATGCAATACAGCAACCCCTCAATTCATACCTAACAGAACTCCCAATGCAACGGGAGGTAATGTCAACAATCAAACAGCTGATACTTGGGTGATGAGCAACAGAAATGTAAATATTATTGATTTGATTTATTATTGGTCCTGTAGGTCATACAATTTGTACAGCAAAGCACAACATGATATAGGACAAGTGAATTTGAAAAATTATGTTAAGATGGTAGATGACGACAGATGACAGTAGTGGCACATACCTGACATAACAGAATACATATAGGATATATAGACAAAATATAAAAAAGGTGGTGTGTGATGAGAGATGATGGTGGTGCATACTGCACATAGCAGAATACATATAAGAGATACAGACAGAATATGAGTAACAAACAATAATTAAATTATCTTACTAAGTAGAAATATCTACAAGTGAATATACAGCTTATTACAAGTAATTAAAATATTGTGGTACATAGTTCACATAGCAGAATACATATATGAGATACGGACAGAATATAGATAAGATACAATAATTAAATTATCTTACTAAGTAGAAACATCTACAACTGAATAAACAGCTTATTGCAAGTAATTAAAATTTTGTTTCAAGAAATTCATGTACGAAATAGAAACAGTGATTTTGTAGCAATTCCTTTAATTTAAATCTCATTATTTTTGGGTTTTTGCTTGTTTTTATGTCAGTTGGGAGGTGGTTGTATATTTTAATGCCCATACATTTAACCCCATTCACATATAATTTTGTGTTGTGGGCTATAATTTGTAACTGTGTTTTCTTTCTGGTGTCGTGTGTGGTGGTCTGCATTTCTGTCGAGGACATCCAAGATCTGTACAGTAAAACAAGCTAGTTCCAATATATAGAGGCATGGCAGTGGCAGGATTTTTAGCTGCTGAAATAGTGGTTTACAGTGTTCAGTTCTTTTTTTACATTTCATTATTCTTACTACTTGCTTTTGTAACTTGAAAATTGTGAAAGAATCAGAGTTCTTTCCCCAGAAGATTAGGCCATAGCTCAAGACAGGCTCAAACAGGGCAAGGTACACCAGCTCCAAGGTATCTACCCTGGCTGTGTCTTTTACTGATTGTTATAGATAGTAGGTTTTACTAAGCTTTTGTGACAATGCCTCAATATGTGGTTTCCAATTTAGTGTGCTACTGATGGTAAGTCCAAGAAATTTGGTGTCCTGCCTGTTCATAATGTCATCTTTGCCGATAGCTATAACTGCATTGAAGAGGATTAGATTTTGTCTGGTATGGAAGTTCATACTTACAGTTTTTTGAGTATTTAGAGTAGTCTATTTGCTTCAAACCACAATTGTAAATGACAAGTAGTTTCATTAAATGCATATTGCAATGTGTCACCCCTGCTGGTTATCAGGATATTTGTGTTGTCTGCATACAGAAATGAGCTGGCATTTGGTATGTGTTCTGGGAGCTCATTTATGAACAATATGAAAAGAACATGGCCAAGGACAGATCCCTGAGGGACACAATTTGTTGTATGTAGTATATCTGATCTGCAGTGCCTGAATGTCTCTGATTTTCTTATTTCTATATATTGCTTTCTTTGACTAAGGTAGCTATGGAACCAATTGTGGGCTACACCTCTAATCCCATACTCATGGAGTTTCATAAGCAGCAGCTTGTGGTCGACCATGTCAAAGGCCTTGGACTGATCAAGAAATATACCAACAGCAGGTTGTTTATGGTCAATGAAACTTGAGCACTTTTCTAGAAATGCATACAGAGCATGTGTGGTGGACCTATTTTTACGAAATCCGTATCGGGAAGATGTGATTATGTTGTTAGAATTTAAACATATTTCTAATCTAGTTAACATACAGTATTCAAATATTTTTGGGAAGGCAGATAGTATAGCAATTGGCCTATGGTTTGTCATTTCCGTTTTCTCTCCCTTCTTGTAGAGAGGTATCATTTTAGCAAGTTTTAGCTGGTTTGGAAATGTTCCCTCTAGAAATGAGGTATTTATGATATTTGACAGGGGTCCACTGATGTAATTTGAGTACTTGAATTGGGCAATGAACCCAAGCCGCAGCAACAGCCGAATTTGCCGGAAAATGAACGATGACCAAGCTAAGTGCTCGAGTTACGGTCGATAGGGAGCAGAGTGCAACGGACCCGCCGATTTGTTTTCTCAGATATGACGATGGTAAGAAAATAGAAAAAGAATTATATCAGGATGTAGATTTTAATAGTACCAGTAAAACAAAGAAGATTATTCAGGTTATAACACGAGTTATGATTGGTAGTTATGAAGTGGAAGTAATGTTAGATGCAGGAGCAGCAGCAAGCGTCACTTCAGTGTCTTTGTATAATGAACTCAAACGAATAATGAACATACAAACATTACCAGTACAGAATTGTCACATTATAAGAGCCACAGGTAATAAATCAAAGAACGTGAAATTTCAAGCTCTCATTAACTTCACATTTTCAAATATACCACTCAATTACAGTTTTCTGGTAGTAGACAAATTAGTTATGCATAGCATATTAGGAATTGACTTTTTGAATGAATATCAAGCAATCATAGATTTAGGAAAAGGGAAATGTCATTTAACCATAAACCAACAACAACTGACAATAGAGTTAACACAGGGTAAAAATTTAACCAGTAAACAAGGTAAGTTTAAACAGTTATATTTTGTGTATCCACCAGCAACAAACATATGTGATTTAACTTTTAATGAAGCTGTATCTCAGGGAATTAAACCTAATGATTTATATGAGAAATGCACAGAATCGGAATATCTGACAAAGGAACAACAACTTGAATTACTTAAAGTTTTGCAGCAATTTGCTGAGGTATTTGTGGAGAAAACTAGAATTATTAGAGGCTACACTTATGAGATGGATGTTAAAGAACACAAAACATACTTTAGAACATATTTAATATCCCTTGGTCAAAGAAACCTGCAGTTTTGAAAGAGATTGAAAGAATGCAAGCTTGGGGTACCATTGAAAGGTCACATTCACCATATTGCAGTCCGATCCTAGCAGTTAATAAAGAGGATGGTAGTGTAAGGTTAGTGCTGGATGCACGAGAAATTAACAAAGTCATAATCCCAATCAACACACAACCTATAAATTTGGAAGAACAACTTTTAAACTTTCATAATGTACAGTATTTAACCAATACTGACCTCCGCTCATCGTTTTGGCGCGTGAACCGCCATAAAAACAGCTGTAAATACACTGCATTTCTATGTGAGGGATGTAGTTATCAATTTTGTGTTCCACCCTTTGGTCTATGAGTGAGTGCTGGAGTATTTATTGAAGCCTTAGATGCTGTTCTTGGACCACAATTGTTATCGCAAATCACAGTTTATGTTGACGACATTGTCATTGCCACCACTACTTGGGAAGAACATGTTAATCTTTTGAAGCAACTTCTGATTAAATTTTCTGACACAGGTGTCACTATCAATTTATCAAAAATGAAATTAGGGAGGAGAGAGATCAAATTCCTTGGTCACATCATATCAACTCAAGGCATTTATCCAGACTCAAGAAAAATTGATGCAATTAAGAATTTTCCATCCCCACAGAATCGTAAACAACTCAAAGCTTTTCTTGCTCTATCTTCATTCTTCAGGAAATTTGTACCCTACCACCATCATAACAGTCCACACCTTCTATCTTTACTCAAAAGAAATAATATCTGGAAATGGACAGTTCTGCCAGACAGATTTTGAAGCGATTAAGAATGCTTTAGTAAATGCACCGTTTTTATGTCATCCTGACATGTCAGACTTTTGCCTAGTAACAGATGCAAGTTCCTATGGACTCGGAGAATTTTTATTCCAAATTCATGTAGAAAATGAACAAAGAGCCATCAAACCTATGAGTTTTGCTAGCCGCATGCTCACTGAATGCGAAAAGTCGTATTCAGTGACCGAGCGCGAAATACTTTCCATAGTATGGGCATTTTGCAAGTTTCGGTACTTTCTATGTGGAAAACGTACTAAGCTTTACACTTATCATCAAGCTCTTTCTTTCCTGCTATCACGCAAGTTATTACATTCATGTCTTGCATGCTGATGTGCATCACTGCAAGAGTATGATTTCAATATTATATACATAAAAGGAGAATCCAACATTATAGCCGAAGCTCTATCTCGTTTGCCACAAGGCCTACAAGAATTTTCAGATGTGACAGAACAAACATCAGATTTCAAAATTTTACGCATGTATGACAGTACATTTGCACCTTACAAAAAAAAACATGTGCAGGAACTTTGCCATATTGCAAGACAATGATCCCAGGTGAAAGAAAGCAGAAATATGACAGAGGTGTCAGGAAAGCATAAACATTTCAAGTTGATGAGTTAGTTTTACTAAGAACACATCTTAAACCCACAAAACTGAAACATTTAAACAGGAAATGGCAGGTCTTATACTCTGGAACATACCGAACTGCAAATATTCCACACTCTGGCTGATATTCATTAGAATATCCATTAACACACAAACCCAGAGGTGTACATCCACACAGACATTTGAAAAAATACATACAGTAAAATGTTAGCGAATGAGAAGAAGATAATTAATATGATATACATTTATGATGAGCCTACATTGAAGTTATACAGATATTTACAATCTAATGAATGCAGGTAAGTCTAGAAAGCAAAGAGAAATATATATATTACACATGTGAACCATCCAACAGCTAATAAGATATTTGGTTATAAGAGGAGTTGCTATTGAGGCATAAACACATCAGAGGAGGCATATACACATTAGAGGAGGCAGAGAGCTGAACAGAATTATTTTCTTTAGGAGGCATGTAATAATAGTAATGTTGATATGAGTGCTTGAATGAGATGAGTGAATGTAATATTAGTTTAATAAGAGGATAAATAGTAATATGGAGAGAGGTAAATGGATTTAAGATGAAAAAAGGTTATTATTATTATTATTATTGAAGTAAAAAAGGAAGACATGGTGAATAACAGGTGAGAATGTTATGAGTAATTGAGAATATGTTGAGAGGAGGGAAACTAGAACTGAACGAAACTTCCTGGCAGATTAAAAATGTGTGCCGGACTGAGACTCGTACTCGGGACCTGAGCCTTTCGTGTGCAAGTGCCCTACCAACTGAGCTACCCAAGCACAACTCACACCCCGTCCTCACAGCTTTACTTCTGTCAGTACCTCATCTCCTACCTTCTGCCAGGAAGTTTCATATCAGTGCACACTCCGCTGCAGAGTGAAAATCTCATTCTGGAAACATCCCCCAGGCTGTGGCTAAGCCATGTCCCCACAATATCCTTTCTTTCAGGAGTGCTAGTTCTGTAAATTTCGCAGGAGAGCTTCTGTTAAGTTTGGTAGGTAGGAGACGAGGTACTGACAGAAGTAAAGCTGTGAGGACGGGGCGTGAGTCGTGCTTGGGTAGCTCAGTTGGTAGAGCACTTGCCCGTGAAAGGCAAAGGTCCGGAACACAGTTTTAATCTGCCAGGAAGTTTCATATCAGTGCACACTCCGCTGCAGAGTGAAAATCTCATTCGAGATTTGAACATTATATCACATGTACTCATGGAATACAAAATGAAAGTAGTGCAAGCAGTATTATTTATTAAAAAATTGGTATGCCTGAGATAATAACTAATGTGATGTCTTATTTATATTATTATAACTAAAGGTGAAAGTACAGATTTATGTGGAAAAAATTATTTATAGCAGCCACCCAAGAAGATATAAATCCATAACACTTGAACACTAATATAATGGTAAATTGTAATGAAATTTTTTGAATTATGTAGGCCTGACACTTGAGATTGGAAGAATTATTTAAGAGAACATATTTAGCATTCATCTAATGGTATAATTAAAGCTCATCTACTGTACTGAACCAACGCACCATTAAATAGAAATGAGAATAAGGAGAAAACAAAGCGTCAGTCCTCTGTTGCGGCTCACACTCTCATCCCTCCCTTAGAAAAATTTATGCATGTCGATGAAATATTTGACATTATATAATTTGTGATCATCTGACAGTATGGAGAGATATACACGCATATTTATTTATGAATAGAATTTTACAGGTACTACAAGGCAAGTACAGAATGGATATACAGCATGAAATGCAGCAGCAACTATCTGACAAGAACTAAGAAGATTTATTTATTTATTAAGTACAACATTTATTTATATTTCTTGATATTCATGAAAGGAAGGAGATGGACTACACAAACTTTATAGGAACTTGATTGACTTGAACTAAGTATATACACTTACCACACTGATGTATATACTTGATCCTAAGATATTTAGAGGGGCACTACTCTTAGAAAGGCTAACAGCGGGGACACCACACTCAGAAACGGGGAGGTATAGGAAATTTTACGTTACATTCAGTTAACATGTATTTTGTCTATCATATTTTATTTTGTGCAGTTCACTGTAGGAGATGACTTTACTAGTATTTATGAAGTAGTTAGCAACTATCCCATGACCCTATCCTCCTACAGAGGGCTGTCTTTAAGCTTGAAACATGTGTAAATTTTATTCCAGGAGGCAAGATGAATTTTAAGTTGAATATTCTAGCGAGTTGCCACAATTATTTTAAAATGTTGCAAGTGTAATGAAAGGGAAAGGAACAACAATGGAAACAAAGGAAAAAGAATGAGCTAACAAAAAAATGTATGTTTCAATGTGAATGTAATGTAATTCACATGTCAGCACAATAATATTGAATGTAACGTAAAAAATTTACTATATTTTTCCATTTAATTCTGTATATGTACTATATGACAACAATGTAAATATCTCAGGTAATGATTTATTGTAAATATTTGTATGTTTATGTACTTATTATATCAAGAAATGTAGGCCCCTATTTTAAGGATATGTTAATGAACTGCAAAGTAATTGTGCATGTAGCACATGATTCATATAAATGGAGCTGAAAATGCAAAGAAGAAACCAACATGATGGAACACTGGTCAAGAAATATTTACATAGTGTCAATATGCCTTGAAGTGTATGGTGCAGTAGAAGCCGACAGGCCTTCAGGTTGGTGTAAAGGACAAGCACATCACCTGTCTTAGGCAGTGAGGCCCGGTGGACGCCACCAAAATTCAACTGCTGGAGATCACAATTTCACGTTGACACAATGAACAAACTTTGGATTTTCTTCAAGTCACACTCAGAAGCCGATACTACGTTTAAAGACATTGGAGCGCTGCACCAGCGACAGATTTTCATAAGTAATTTTGTTCTTCTTTTACTTTTGCTTAGGTTCTTGTTTTAACAACTAGTTCATTACTCTCTTGTTATCTTGTCTTCATACGTTTAAGATGTGTATTTTTTGGCGCTGATGCTAAAGAATGATTTTAAGTGGAAATTAAAACTATATTACGAAATGAACACATGGCGTCTTCAAGTTATTTCAGTAATAATTCGCAATGGTTGTCGCCAAATTTATAAATTAATCCAGACAGTGAGAATTTCCAGAAATTTTCATCAGACGAAGAACAAGAGGACCAGCAAACAATAAAAAAAGGACATCCTACAATAAAATCAAGATGTATTCCAGATGCAGCCACGAAGACTGTATTATAATAGATACTACCTTTCTGACAGAATTATAAGGTAAATTTCAACTTATAAGTAATTTCTGATGCTATTTCCTTACAGTCACTTTTTGTAGTGTTGCCGACCCGGTCTGCCATCGACGGTCAAATTACAGCACTATCTCAATCAGTAACACGAAGTCTGCCTCATCTGTAACTTATTCCATCAAAATTCAACACCCAATCAGATTTTCTATTTTGTATTTTCACGGCAGAACCCCGAGGAAAGGAAACACTACAAATGTGCTGCGAAAAGCTCTGACCCTGTACTTGGTCTATAAGATGAGAGAGCACCTATAGAACTACACACAGATGCCAGTGGATATGGGATTGGTGCTGTTCTGGTGCAGATTTCAGATGGAAAAGGGAAGGTTATAGTCTATGCTTCTAGGACAGTTACAAAAGCCAATAGAAACTACTCAACTACAGAAAGAGAATGTCTTGCTGTGATCTGGGCCATGTGCAAAATTTCGACACTATCTCTATGGAAGGCCATTCACAGTTGTTACAGACCATCATTCACTTTGTTGGTTGACAGGTCTTAAGGATACAACAGGATGACTTGCCAGGTGGGTACTACATCTTCAAGAGTATGACATTACCATAGTGTACAGAAATGGAAGAAAACACCAAGATGCCGACTGTCTCTCAATAAACCCTGTGCAAAACCATCAAAACTTTGATGAAGATAGTGACTGTCTTCCTGCACTCCAGGATCTCTCTGCTGAGCAGAAGAAGGACGCCAAGATATCTCAAATTATGCGTGCCTTAAATCAGTCAGAGGATGTGAAAGGACAATTTAAGGTAGTTAACGGATTACTTTGCAAGAAAAACTTTGATCCGTTTGGAAAGAGGTGGCTACCAGTGATTCCTAAACACATGCGCTTTGATGTTCTACAGAAATTCCATGACACACCTGAGGCATGACATTTTGGATTTATTAAGACATACAATAGGATCCGCAAGAGATTTTTCTGGCCTGGTTATCTGTCGCACTGTCGAGAGTGTCAGAGGAGAAAGGCAGTTCCTCAGAAACCAACTGGCCGACTCATGCCAATTCCAGCAGCCAAAACGCCTTTCCAGTGTGTTGGGATTGACTTCCTCGGACAATTTGCAACATCTGCTAGTGGCAATAAATGGATTATTGTTTGCACTGATTATCTGACACGCTATGCCATTACAAAATCCGTGAAAACAGCCGAAGCATTAGAGGTAGCCAAATTCATCGTGGAAGACAATGTATTAAAACACTGTGCCCCAAGGTCGTTAATTACAGATCGAGGGAAATCTTGTGACAGAGATAAGCCGTCGGTGCAACATTACTCATCACATGACGACTGCCTGCCATCCGCTAACTAACGGGCTTACTGAACACCTTAATAATACCTTGGCTGACATGCTATCAATGTTCATCAATGTTGAACAGAGTAACTGGGATGAGGTTCTACCTTTTGTGACATTTGCCTACAACACCACCAAACAAGACACCACAGGATGTACGCCATTTTTTTTGGTGCATGAGCGTGAGGCGACTACGACGATGGACACTGTGTTTCCGTTACATCCTGATGACGTGGAGGATGACTACATCGGCCAGGTGTTAACCAGAGCTGAGGAAGCTCGGCAGTTAGCTCGACTCTACACGCTGCAGGCTCAAGAAAACGATTGCTGAAGGTACGATGCGAGCCACCGCCCTATTGTCTACCAGCCTGTTGACCTCATCTGGATCTTCACTCCTGATCGGAAGGTTGGTCCCTCTGAGAAGCTCCTCAGGCACTACTTTGGACCTTATAAGGTTGTAAGACAGTTGTCTGATGTTACTTATGAAGTTGAAGATTTCGACCCCGACGCAAGACGACGAAAGATAAGAGATACAGTCCACTTCCTTCGAATGAAGCCCTATAAGGATCCTGCAACCCAGGGTAAATTGAAAGCTCCAGCGACAGGCAACAAGCAGAAAGGTAATGAAGAGCATAGCGGCAAGGGAAGTTCTAAGAAGATAACCGCCAGGGTGAACATGAGTCTTTGGGAGTCAGAGTATGCAGGGCTGATGACTCATTCCCAGACTAGTAGGGCAGAAGTCTGAGACGCTTTTCTCTTAAGGAGGGACCAATTTTGCGGAAAAAGCCAAGTAGCGCAGTTGCCGTAGCCGGTAGCGTACTGGTTATGATATTAGATTCTTGCATCGAGGGTTGTGAGTTCGATACTCACCTGAACTAAAAAATTTTAACTTCTATATTCAGTTCGATTACAGTCTAGAAGTATCCACAAATGGCAAGAATCTTTGTAGTGGAATGTTCTGTAGCTGTATATATACCATATGCGTTCTGGCTGGAGGCAGTTCACTCCATGCTCTTGTATGTGCAAGTGCTGAATAAACCTTCGTTAAGTGAAGTTAGTGTCCATCATTCATCTACTTACACCTTCCTCTACATGACAATATCAATGCTGTGGTACCTTTGAACTGTGAACCAGCTTTTCCCCCATGGACGTCAATCTGCAGTGTGAATGATACTGAAAGACAATTCTTCTTCTGTCTAGTGGAATAACACACCTACAGAAGTGGAACTCAATGTATTTTTTATAGCATACGGTACTAATTTCTTCCAATTGACCCACTACATAGGTGTTAAGATTCTGGTCAGATGTTTGGCTGAATAGATCTCACAAAAGAATCTGAACAATTTTACCATAAAATCTGAATATCAATTGTCTTTTTGTTGATGATTTATTTAATCTCATGCAGGTCAAATACACTCCATGCCATTCACTCTTGTCCCCACAGAGCAAATGACTGCGCCCAGTGGGTAGAAGTGCCACTCTGCACCTCTTGTCACTGATACCACAGGATCGGCACAACTCTGATCTGTACAAACCATCAAAAATCTCTTGAAAGTGGGGTGCTTCCCACATAATAGCTACCTTAACCCACAAACATATTTTGTGGCTAGTATAGATCAATGACGTAGAACATCTCATTCTGTGAATGATGTATTACACCTGATATTTTCCTGTCAGACAAAATATGTTGTGTTCATAAACTTAATTCTAAAAGGTATAATGCGCTTAGGAAAAATGCAATTCAGTTCACTTTCACCAAGTAATTCTCATCATAAGATTATAAAACACAAAAGCTATTTCCAGTTCAGGTCCCTACGGGTTTCGCATATAGTTTATTTCATTACAGTCTTTGTTTACCTTGGGTATAATTTCAACTCTGCTCCATATTTTGGACATTTTAATTCTGAGCTTATACTTCAGTATTCTCCTTTTGTTCTTATTATCTGGGTTACATGATTTCTACTTCACTTAGCTACTGGTATTCCAATATGCAAATTTTTGTACATTTCTCAAGACATTACACTTAACCTTTATTTTGTTTTATTTGCTGCACATATGTGACACTACTTTAATGGCATGTTCTCTTTACTTCAGGTCTAGGCAGAGGTATCTGTGTTATGTTTGAAATTTAAATTATTTCAATTAATTCATTCACCCAAGGAGTTGCTTCTGACATTGGAATCAACAATCCCTTTTTCTACTCCCAACCCCAGGTACTCGTCTCCTTAAACCATGATAGAGATGCACTCAAATTAATGAAGTGTAATGAACCAGGTGCAGTCCACATTACTCCTATCTGGAAAGCATTTCTTTAATGTGAACATACTTCCTGTTCATGTTCGCACCTCAGTCTAGGGTGGTTGGTAGATTGGATCATACAGTGAAATCATCTGTCCATCTACATCTACACAGACACTCTGCAAGTTGCTGTACGGTGCATGGCGGATAGTCTCCTGTACCACTATTAGTTATTTCCTTTCCTGTTCCAATCACAAGTAGAGTGAGGGAAAGACAACTGTCTGTATGCCTCTGTGTGAGCCCTAATTTCTTTTATCTTATCTTTCTGGTCCTCATGCACAATATATGTTGACAGCAGTAGAATTATTCAGCAGTCAGCTTCAAATGCTGGTTCTCTAAATTTTCTCAACAGTGTTTCTTTAAAAGAACATTGCCTTGCCTCCAGGGATTCCCATATGAGTTCTTGATGCACCTCCATAACACTTACACGTTGTTAAAACCCATGGATAGCAAATCTAGCAGGGCGCCTCTGAATTGCTTCGATGTCATCCTTCATCCGACCTGGTACGGATCCTAAATACTCAAGCAGTACTCAAGGACAGGTTGCACAAGCATCCTATACACAGTCTTCTTTACAGGTGAACCGCTCTTTCCTAAAATTTTCTCAGTAAACTGAAATCGACAATTTGCCTTCTGTATCACAGTTCTCACATTCTCTTCACGTTTCATATTGCTTTCAAATGTTATGCCCAGATATTTAAACAACTTGACTCTGTCAAGCAGGACACTAGTAATACTGTAACTGAACATTAAGAGTTTGTTCTTCCTACTCATCTGCATTAACTTACATCTTTCCTCATTTAGAGCTAGCTGCCCTTCATCACACCAACTAGAAATTTTGTCTACGTCATCTTGTATCTTTCTACAGTCACTCAACTTCGACACCTTACCATACACCACAGCATCATCAGCAAACATGCACAGTTTACTGCTCACCCTGTCTGTCAAATCATTTATGTATATAGAGAACAACAGCGGTCCTATCACATTTCCCCAGGGCACTCATGATGATGCTGTTCTCTCTGATAAACGTTCACCATTGAGGACAATATACTGGGTTCTACTGCTTAAGAAGTCTTCCAGCCACTGACGTATCTGTTAACTTATTCAGTATGCTTGTACCTTCATTAAGAGCCTGCAATGTGGCACAGTGTCAAACGCTTTCTGGAAACCCAGGTATATGGAATTTGCCTGTTGCCCTTCGTAAATAGTTTGCAGTATATCATATGGGAAAAAGGCAGTTTGAATTTCGCACAAGCAATGCTTTCTAAAACCATGCTGATTCAAGAACATAAGCTTCTCACTCTCAAGAAAGCTTATTATATTCAAACTGAGAATATGTATGTAATATGTTTTCTGCAGCATACTGAAGTTAGGGATACTGGTCTCTGATTTTGCCATTCTGTTATTTTATGCTTCTTATATTCTGAAGTCATCTGTGCTTTTTTCCAGTTGCCTGGGACTTGTTCTGGGTGAAACAGTAATGATAAATCCAAGTTAAGTAAGGGGAAAATGATGAAGAGTACTCTTTGTAAAATCAAACTGGGATTCCATTGGGATTTGATAATTTATTTACTTTCAAATCTTTCAATTGTTTCTCTATGCCAGGGTTGCTTATTACTATGTCCTCCATAGAGGAGCCTGTCTGATGGTCAAATGACAGTATGTTTGTACGATTCTCCTGTGTCAGTGATTTCTTGAATGTGAAATTTAAAACTTCAGCTTTCATTTTGCTATCTTCAAGTGCCACACCAGATTGGTCAATAAGGGAGTGAATGGAAGTCTTATACCCACATATCAGTTTTACATATGAGCAGAATTTTCTCTGGTTTTCTGCCAGATCTTTTGCCAAGGTGTGGCAGTGGTAGTTGTATACTTCATGCATAGATCTTCTCACAGACATACAAATCTCTACTAACGTTCACTTGTCATCATTTGTGCATTCTCTTTTTAAGTGAGAGTACAATAATCTCTGCTTCCTCAGCATCTTCCAAATTTTGTTATTAAACCATGGAGTGTCTTTTCCATCCTTCATCCACTTACTAGACACATAACTCTCCAGACCACAATTTAAAATCTGCTTAAACTTTGCCTGTAACTCCTCTATGTCCATCTTACTGGAGTTAAGTCATGTCAATTCACTGTCTAAGTGAGATGCTAACAATTGCTTACCTCCTCTATCTAGCAGAAACACTCTCCTAAACTTCTTGACTGATTTATTAATTTTCGTAACCATACTACTATGATGACATTATGATTGTTAATCCCTGTTTCCATCATGGCACTGTCTATAATTTCAAGCCCACTTGTAGCTACAAGGCCTAAGGTATTTCCTTTGCATATGAGTTGCTGAACTAGCTGCTCAAGACAGTTTTCAGAAAATGTGTCCAAAAGTATTTTACATAACTGTCTGTCTGTACCCCCCACAGTGAATTTGTAGACATTCCAGTCTATTCTCAGTAGGTTTAAGTCACCTTTAACTATTATTGCATGACTGGATATATCTGTGCTGCTGACCCCATACTTTCTTTGAATGACTCTAGAACTGTCACAGTGGAGTGAGGTGGCCAGTAAAACCATCCAACAATTATCTTGGTTTCTCCTTCATATGTAATACACAACTAGATAACATCACTGTCACACTCAACTTTGACCTCAATAAACACAATATTTTTATCAACTTCAATGAACATTCCCCCTGCTATGGTCTCTAACCTGTCTTTCTGATATAAACTGAATAGCCAAAGAAACTGGTGCACCTGTCTAATGTCAAGTAGGGCTCCCGCGACCATGCAGAAGTGCTGCAACATGTTGTGGCATGGACTCGACAAATGTCTGAAGTAGTGCTGCAGGCAACTGACACTATGAATCCACCAGGGCTGTCCATAAATCTGTAAATGTACGAGGATGTGTAGATCTCTTCTGAACAGCATGTTGCAAGACATCCCAGATATGCTGAACAATGTTCATGTCTGGGGAGTCTGTTGGCCAGTGGAAGGGTTTAAACTCAGAAGAGTGTTCCTAGAGTCACCCATAAGTAATTCTGGATGAGTTGGATGTTGCACATTCCTGCTGGAATTGCCCAAGTCCATCAGAATGCACAATAGACATCAATGGACCCAGGTGATTAGACAGGATGCTTACGTATGTGTCACGTGTCAGAATCACATCTAGATATATCAGGGATCCCGTATCTCTCCAACTGCACATGCCCCACACCATTATAGAGCCTCTTCCAGCTTAAACAGTCCCCTGCTGACATGCAAGGTCCACCAGTTCACTAGGTTGTCTCCATACCCAAATATCTACGTGATACATTTTGAAATGAGACTCATCTGTCCAGGAAAAATGTTTCCTGTCATCAACAGCCCAATGTCAGTGCTGACAGGCCCAGACAAGATGTAAAGCTTTGTGTCATGGAGTCATCAAGGGTACATGAGTGGCCCTTCGGTTCAGAAATCACCTATTGACGAAGTTTCTTTGAATGGTTCGCACACTGACACTCGATGATGGCCCAGCACTGAATTCTGTAGTAAGCTGCAATTTCTATCATGTTGAACAATTCTCTTCAGTTGTCGTTGGTGACATTCTTGCAGGATCTTTTTCTGGCCACAGTGATGTCACAGATATGATGTTTTACTGAATTCCTGATATTCACAAACACTTGTTCGCTACCTCGGAGCTGCTCTGCCCCTTTGCTAGTACAGCGACTTTAACACCACATTCAGACTCACTTAAATCCTGATAAGCTGACTTTGTAGTAGCAGTAACCAATCTATCAACTGCACCACACTCTTATTGTCTTATATATGCATTGCTGACAACAGTGCCATATTCTGCCTGTTTACATATCTCTGTATTTGAATGCAAATGCCTGTGACCATTCCTTTGGTGCTTCAGTGTATTTCCACCATGAGTGGGGTTCCCAACTATCTATTCTAGATAGCTTTCAGAGAGGGGCATTTACTAATGTTTCACAGGTTGCCTTACCACGCCTACCACTAACAAAACATTAATTGAATGCAAATGCCTGTGACCATTCCTTTGGTGCTTCAGTGTATTTCCACCATGAGTGGGGTTCCCAACTATCTATTCTAGATAGCTTTCAGAGAGGGGCATTTACTAATGTTTCACAGGTTGCCTTACCACGCCTACCACTAACAAAACATTAATTTTCCCAATTAATTGTTGGATAATTAAAGTGTACCAATGATTACTTAGGAACTTACATACAAGTGAATAGAGATTTTCTCTAAAGTTTTTGGTTACATCATGAGATGAGTTTCATGGACAATAGAAGGATTCTATTACCTTTTTATGCTCACTCTTGATATTGAGTCTTGTCCAAACAGTGTCACATGCAGCTTCAATTTCTATTTTGGTAGATGTAAGTTTTTTGTCTATTGTCACAAATATACTATGTCTATATCCCATTTGCCTAACCTTCTGATATACACTTAAATTTTCCCCAAAAATGTCAGTGCTATAATTTCAGGTTTCAACCAGCTGTATGTATTATGTGAGGTTCACCGTTTTTCATAAGCACTTCAAACTTTGGCACTTTGTTGCAAATGCTTTGGCAGTTTACTGTTTGGGTTTTTTAATACTCTCACCTGTGGGAGGCACTTCTTTTGGCTGATATATACTGGTACCCATAGGTTTCCAAGAGCTAATGGTGTCCGGACTGGATGGAGAGTTGTGCAATCAAAAAAACCCTTGTGTGCATCCCACACACAGTCAGATAACTGAGTAGCTGCCTCTGATGTGTTGTACTGATGCATTTAGGGGACCCTACAGTTGTTAACAGGAAGTCACAGCCTAGCTTGTCACAGAACCTTTGACGTTTCTGGTTCTGTCCTTCCACTCAACTAAGAACCAAACGTCCATCATCAGTTCTAGGGAACAATGGTGCAAATTGTGAGCTTCACTGATAATCCATATGTAAGGCTGGTCTTCTCGACCTTTTACTGGGTTCCTGGTATTTACGGTACACTCATGAAATGGTCATATGAGAAAATCCCCACTTCATCGCTACCTCAGGGATGCTGTGTCCCGTCACTCATGAGCTGGCTATAACATCACATTCAAACTCACTTAAATCTTGATAATCTGCCCATTGTAGTGGCAGTAACCAATCTAACAACTGCGCTTTATGCCTGTTTACGTATATATGTATTTCAATACATATGCCTATACCAGTTTCTTTGGTGCCTCAGTGTACATTATATGACTTGCTACATATATCAGAGCTTTTCACTTTGGGCTTCAGCTACCTCTTCATCCCAAGAATAATTTGAGTGCAAGAACTATCCTGGAGGGCAGTAAATTCAGGATCTTTATAACGAATACTTTGTGAGTTTGCAAATAAAATTTTAACAGTAAAAGTGTCTTTATTCTCAATACCGTCTGACTTCCCTTGTTGTGTATCAACTGGCAAGTGTTCATCAGTGCACCTCAATGTACCGTCTAGCCTAATAAACCCTCATGTTCACTCTGCAAGTACTCTGCTACCCAAGTAGCTGCTTCCTTTGTGTAGTGCACCCCTGACCTATCAAGAGCAGTCCTACAAATCCCCACACAACACCACAGGTCTAAAAAACTATAGTCAAGACTGTCAAAGAGTCAATGAAGCCTTTGGTTGAGACCCTCCACTCAGCTCCAAACCAAAGAACACTGATGAACTCTGAGGACAATGCTGAAAATTGAGAGCTCTGCTTGCACCCCACATGCGAGGTCAGCAGTCTGTACCACAACTACCAGATGCCTACACGAACTGAGGGTGACCTCAGAATCCGTGTGACAGGCATCATCAGTACCGACATGAGCCACACCTCACAGATGACTGTGACCTGCATGCTCAATAGCCACTGGCAAGGCTGACTCCACATCTCGGACGAGGCCTGCTGACAGACATACAAAGTGCACATTGGCCTTCCTTTTGTTCCTGAATGCTATCTGCCTAAAGGGCTCCATAACATGCCTAACTTTGGAGCTTCCAATAACTCCCAATAATCTCCCTCCCCCCCCCCCCCCCTTCCCATCCGCCATGTTCTGCTTGGACCCTGCTCAAGGAGGGGCCACCTACCACTCTCAGGGTGAACATGCGAGGTCAGATGGCCAGTCTCCACATTGGCTATCTGCCTAAAGTGACACATACACATTACCAACCTCCTCTCACCCTACTATGAGGGTGGATCCACCATGTTGGGTACACTAGGAGTGCCTCGAAAGCAGAGCCTGTGGGCAAAAGAAGCAACACCTGGGGTGCCCCGTGTGACATGCCAGAATCTCTGCCACCACTGTGCCCTAGGATAGCAGCCTGAAGCTGACTGACCATAGCCAAAAGCACAACCCACTGTTCACGAACTGCGGCAAGCTGCTCCTGCATCCACAAAGCATGCCCACATACTAATCGTCCTAGCAAGACCAACTGAAGAACCAAACTAAAAAAGCAGATAGAGTACTAGATATGCAACTTGTTGCCTTCCTAACGTGTCACCAATGGATGCTGATGCATTAATGAGCTATGTAGCTGGCTGTTCAGTGAGGAACTATTACACTACAGACTGGATGAATTCACCCTTACAAAAATGCTAGATTGAACCTCAGAAACAGAAAAAGTTGCATAAAATTTAATAAATATACTATGAGGAAACCAGAATAAGGAAAAGACTTAATTTGCCACTCTGCAGATGTATATCAGCCGAGAGATGATAAGGTGGTGGATGTCAAGGGAGGAACAAAGAAAACAGCGCAGTCCAGTCAAGGGGAAAGGAAAATGTGTAAACAAAGCATTAAAAGGAACATCGTCAGTGTGAAGAATAAAGACCCAGAGAGGGTGGGAGGGGGGAGAGAGAGGCGAAAACGGTGGCACCTCAGGGACACTACACACATTGAGTCACCAACACTGCTACTGATCCTACTCAATCCACACACCATACCACAATCACGAAACAGGGACAGTACTATGGGAAAAAGACACTAGAAAATGGGGAAAAATGCCACAAAAACCTGGGCAAAAAACAAAATGGCACAAAACCAGGGGAAAATGTAGGAATAAAAGGGGGAAAGAACCCGGCTGCTGTGGAGACAATGACAAGCCCTCCTTAACCAATACCAACATTAACTAAGGACTCCAATTCCAGAGGGAAATTCAAAGACTGAAGCGAGGGAAGACAAGCAACTTTCACAGTGAAAACCATGGACAGATGTAACCATATGAGGGTCATCTGCTAACAGACACAACAAAGGAAGCAGGAGGGCATATTTAGTTTGAAGGGCCAAAAGGGGTAGGAAGCGAAGACTACTGAGTTAATGAAAACAGCCAACCTACAGAAGGTGGAAATGGGGCAACGAAGTCAGCTAGTTGTCAAAAAAGGAACAAAAAGACAGAAGAAATGGAACTGATGGACCACGGTCAAATCTGGGACATCAGGGCAGAGCTCCACATCAGGATGGACTGCAGTATGGCGACAGAAATTCACCATCCTCGACATAAGGGTAGAGAATTGAAAACTGTGCAAGTGTGTCCACTTGGAAGCATGCTGGATGGCACCTGGAGTTGTTGTTTTGCAGAGGCTTCCAAGAGGGAGCTAGCCAATATAGAGACATCACCCACATACAGAGCAGGGGAGACCAAAGGTCTGGCTAAGGGCACAACTCCGTTGATAATGAGAAAAACAGGGACACTTAATGTGGTCCCCTGTAGAATGTCATTCTCCTGGGTATGTGGAGAGCTGGGAATGGCATCAACCTGATCTCTGAATAACTGGTGGGACAAGAACTGGTGAATAAAAATTGGGCGGGGGCCCCAAAGACACCCACTCATGTAATGTAAGTAGGATGTGATAGCACCACGCTGTGTCATAGGTCTAACGAAGATCAAAAAAAAAAAAAAAAAAAATTGCAGTGTGATGGTGGTACTGAGAAAAGGTCTGCTGAATTGCAGTTACAATCGAAGCAGATGACTGTCCCTCCTGAAAGCCGCACTGGTAAGGTAATAAAAGGCCTCTAGATTCAAGGACCCAACTGAGCGAATGACCCACAGTCCACTCTAGTGAGTTGCACAGAACATTTGTCAGGCTAACTGGCTAGTAACTATCATGGGAGAAAGGATCCTCTACAGGCTTAAGTACGGGAATCACAATACTGTTTCTCCATTGAGAGGGGAGAATGCCCTGGAGCCAAATACAGTTAAACACCAGGAGGAGATACTGTTGTTGTGGAGGATTGAGGTGTTGAAGAAACTGGTTATGGATGGAGTCAGGGCCAGGGGCTGAACTGTGGGAAGAAGAGAGGACCAGACAAAGTTCTCATTCAGTAAAAGGTTCATTGTAGTATACCCCATGACAAGGGGTCAAATGTAAGTGGGAAGCTCCAGCCCACTGTTCCCAGAGGAGGAAGGTGGCTGGATAGTGGGCCAATGCTGAGGCCATCACAAAATGTGACTCGAGGTGTTCCGCAAGAACTGACGGACCTGTGCAAAAGCCACCTGGAAGGGCAAGCCCAGAATGGAAGGCTGTCACTGACAACCTTGCAGGGTGCAGAGTGTGCCCACACCTGTGCCAAAAGGACAGGAGAGCCTAGGGAGAAGGCAAAACATTCCCAACACACCCACTTGTTCTGTTCGATTAAGAAACAAGCCTTGGCACGAAGACCTTTAAAGGTAAAAAGATCCACAAAAGGAAGGACCCATACCACTTTTATGAAGGGAGAATTGTAAAAGGACACTGGCATCTCAGATGGAAATGTAATTGAGAAGTATCTGGCCAGTGACAAACAGGGCCCCTCAAGTGGGGAACAGCAATGCTTTCAGCATGAATTATCTTATCGGACAGATCACATATGACTTAATCGATATGATGTGATGAAGAAAGTGTAAAAATAATCTAGGAGTTATACAGAGACCAATCAGCACACTGGAAAGTCCAGCAGTGTAAACTGGCCATTGGGTGGTGGGAAGGGAATGAGAGGATCAATGGGAGGTCATCCTGTGGCAGCTAGTATAAGAAAGGAAGACAGGGAAAGGAAGTGTGTGAAAGATCACTGGCATGACATATCACAGAGGTCATCTTGTGACAGCTAGTATAAGGAAGGAAGATGGGGAAGGGAAGTGTGTGAAAGATCACTGGCAGAGAAAGTGCCATATGCGGCACTAAAATGAGTAGGGGAACCAGCATTAAGAAGGCAAAGGCTGTGGTCTACAAGAAACTGGTCAATGATGAGCCCCTGACTAGATGAAAAAGCACTGCCCCACAAAGGGTGATGTGCATTAAAATCCCCAAGGAGTGGGAAGGGAGGTGGGAGTTGCTCAAGTATGAGAGTTAGGGCAGTAGAGGTAGGTGGCCTGGGAGGGGGGGCCTCACCGTCAGTTAGCAACAATGATGGGGTGACATCCATAAATAAGAGGGCAGACTCAGGTTTCAAGGGGAGAAATGGCACCAATGGGCCTCGTTCTGGGACTTACATTTCTTTGTCTTCTGTTTCATAGGTTGAGGAGGGCACAGGATGGAGGTAGAGCAGGCTTCTGCAAGATTTGGAACCAAAAGAAAGGGGCGACCTAGGGACGCAGAGACTGTGTGTCCTGTGGCTGAATTGTATCGGCAGGCCTCCTACTTGGCAGACGCTGAGGAGAGAGGTCCCAGAGGGAGCCCAATCGACATCAGACGGTGCTGAATAAGGGCGACATTTCTCCGACTGGGGAGAGAGAGTGGCACCTGGAGGGGACAGCGTGGGAACTGCAGGGTGGTGGGGATGGGGGGAGGGGGTGGGACTGTGGTAAGAAAGAAGGAGATGGGGAAAGGATGTAACAGAGGCAAAGGCAGAAGTCATCGACACAGGGTGTAGTTGGTCATAATTCTGATGAGCATTGGTGTGAGATTAATGGTTAAGGAACTTATACTCCTGTATCTTCTTTCCCTCCTTATAGACGAGGCAATCTGTTGAGCACGGAGAGTGGTGGTCACACAGGCAGTGGAACACAGGGGCTCCCCTCACGGATTGAATGTCCACATTCACTTCAGAGAGCGTACCGTACAGTGGGAAGAGCGTCCGAAATGCGAGCACCGATAACACTTCGTGGGTAGTGGGATACGGGGTTTCATGTCACACTGATAAAACGTGACCTTGACATTCTCTGGGAGGGTTCAGATTGGCCCAGAATTCCACATTAGTTTGAAGGATGAGGTCCCTATGAAAAATGACTCCCTGAACTACATTCAACAACTGGTGAGTAGCAACAAGCATTGGGACATCGCCAAGATCATCACAGGAATGAAGGGCTGCAGATGGGGTGGCAGAAAATGTTTTGATCAACGGTATACCTGACCGCATCTTATTGAGAGATTCTATTTTGTCAAACTTGTCTTTGATATTTTCCACAAAAAATAAAGGCTCTGTGGTGGTGGATGTGTCCCCATCTGTCTCTGTGTAAACTAGGTAGTGGGGAAAGTGTTACACCCCAAGCCAGAGAGTCTGGCTTTCCTCCCAGCGAACGAGGGAAGGGAAGGCTGCAGGGTCATAAGAAACAGCATTAAATGATCCATTACCAAGGGTGGCCAAATTTTTGGAGCTCGATGCATATGATAAGCAAAGCATTTGCGATGATACCACCCATTCCAATCAGGGGCTCTCCCCACGGGTGCCACCCAGCCACATCACTGGTCATCTGACACGGCAACTGTTGCTGGGAGTTCCAATACTCCAGAATGACAAGCAACCACTCCTAGGCATACGTGGTGAGGAAACAACTCAGGTATCAGAAATGTGATCCCTGTGTTTCCGGGGGCTCAGCCAGATGGGTACATAACAGCTCCACGAACTGACTGTCTACACGTGCTGGCTGCTGACCTAATGAGGTGGAAGGGGGTTATGGTGGGGAAGGAAGACTGGAAGGAAGGGGGAAGAGGAATCCGTGCCATAGACCCAATGAAAGGAGTTCTTCCGCAAGTGGCTCACACTACAGACAGAATATTTAGAAGTCAAGTTCAAACCCTGAAGGGGAACCAAAAACACCAAAAAGGAAGGATGAAAAATAAATTGCAAGGGGAACAAAACCAGAAGGAATAAAAGAAATGAGGTGAATAGCCATATCGACATAAGTAAGAACACCGAGAGAAGGGAAGTGAGTGGGGACAGAGGGGAAGAAGTGAGAAAAGAGAGGGTGGGGTACAGGGAAGGAAATGTGGTCTAGAAAGGAAGAATGGGCCGCAATAGCTAAGGAAGAATGGACCACAATAGCTTGAGGCCCATGTGCACTATGCACAAACTCACTAAAGAACTGTGAATCCTCTGGAGGGACCAAGAATGCAAAACATGTTTCATAAACATAAGCTGGGGACACCTCGATTTATGGGCAGATACTTCTCAATTACATTTCCGTCTGAGATGCCAGTGTCCTTTTACAATTCTCCCTTCATAAAAGTGGTATGGGTCTTTCCTTTTTTGGATCCACCCACCTAAGGTATAAGTTATTTTTTCCATAGGTCCACTTAGCCTTTGTCCTCCAAACATGTTGCTTTTGAGTACACTGCAAAATTGTTTTTTAACTAATACTTACATTGACAGAAGACATTACTCATTCTATGTTTGACTCTCATGATCATTACCTTGCATACATTCCCACCTTCATCAAGTCTTGTCTTACATTAATATTTGCACCTCTTAACAGTTCTGTGCTGGTACTGCACCTATATTGTGGACTATTAATCATTACCATATGCTCCACCTTGTGTCATATTTTCTGTCAATAACTCTGTTCCACTTGCTCCACTTTATTGTAAGTGTTTATTGTATTCTATGATCAATATTTTTGAACTTCTTTTTAATCCTTTCCCTCAATTTACTAAATATTGTCGACCTTCTTTGGTACTTATTGAAATGAATACTAAGTGGTACAAGAAAGCATCACCTAATCCATATAATACTTATATTACAAAGTATATTTACTTCATTACTCATTAATTCTCGTGTCATAATTGTTAACTTCATCCTTTTTTTTCACTTTGAATTGCCCATCTTTTGGGGAACATCAAGTCTCTATGGACTCCCCAAGATCCAAAAGGAATGGGTACCTCTGAGACTGATTGTTGACTCCATCAACTCTCACAGTTACAGACTTGCTAAATTCCTAGCGACACTGCTCGAACCCCTTGTGGGACACTGCAGCCACTATGTGAGAAACTCAGCCGAATTCGTAAAAATACTCAGGCACATGAGACTACAAAGGGAAGACCTACTCGTGAGCTTCAACATGACGTTGCTTTTCACAAAAGTACCCCTTCAAGATTCCTTGGCACTTTTAGCCAAGCACTTTGAACCACAAACAGTCGGCCTCTTTGAACACGCACTAACAACCACCTACTTTCAGTGCAACGTGGAATTCTTCGAGCAGATCGACAGTGTGGCCACGGGCTCCCCATTGGCTCCTGCGATTGCAAACCTCTATATGGAACATTTCAAGGAGGTGCCCCTTCAAACTGCCAGACAGAAACCAAAGCACTTCTTCCACTATGCTGATGACACTTTTGTCATGTGGGGACATGGCAAACAGGAGCTATAGATGAGTTTCTGGAACACCTCAACAGCATCCATCCGAACATCAAATTTACAATGGAAATGGAGGAAAATGGATGCCTCCCCTTCCTTTATATTTTAATTAAGAGGAAGGCAGATGGTTCATTAGGCTATGCAGTGCATAGGAAGAAGACACACACAGACCTATACCTTCACGCAACAATCTGCCACCATCCAGCACAAAGACAAACAGTACTGACCACCCTAGTACATATGGTGAGCGCCGTCTGCGACAAAGACAGCCTACTGTCCGAGCTGCGACACCTGAGATAAGTCTTCCAACAAAATGGCTACAATGAAACGCAGATCAACAGGGCACTTAAAAAGAAGGAGGAAGCAGTGAGAATTCCAGAAGAAGATGATGAAGAAGAAGAAGACAAACAACTCACGTTCCTTCCATACGTGGGTCCTCTCTCGGCCAAAATTGCATTACTTCTGGGCAAATACAATATCGAAACCATTCTCCAACCACCACCAAAGACAAGGGAGCTTCTAGGTTCTGCCAACGACACGCTGAAACTTATCACACCGGGCGTATACAGCATACCGTGGGAATGCAGAAAACAATACATTGGGCAAACACAGTGCTGTATATCTAAAAGCTGCGAATAACATATCAGAAGTGTGCTACTAGTTCACACAGAAAAATCAGCCATAGCAGAACACAGCATAAATGAAGAACACACCTTCAACTTCGAAAACACAAAGGTACCGTGTCATGCATTGGGCTTCTGGGAAAGTGTTATCAAAGAATCTGTAGAAATAAGGATCCACGACAATCTGGGCAACAGAGAGGAGGGATACCAACTCGGCACAGCACGGAACCCTGCGATTGTGGTAACCCATCAGGAGCATGCTCGTCAACATCCTCCGCTGCGGATGCAGACAGAATTCTTACACCGAGAACTGAATGAGGCCGCCGGGGGAGACCGCCATCCCCATCACCACGCACACACTGCTGCTGCTGGTCCACCGGGGCCAACCGATGTCTAGTGAAGGGGGGAGACCGTGGATATAAATAGCGCACTCTCTGCAAATTTCAACACTTCGCCAGAAGACAGGTAGTATGACACTTCCCAAAATGTCGCGAGATATCAATGCTACCACCCGGATGGAGAACCGAGAAACATTCATCAATTTACATCTGTCTTCAAGAGGCTTCCAGTTCAGTTCCTTCCATATCTCTATGACATCTCCCATAGATTTGTTCAATGTCCCCTTTTAGTTATATCTCGTATAGGACACACACTTGAGCAGTATTCTAGAATTGGTCACACAAGTGATTTGTAAGCAATCTTCTTTGAAGATTAGTTGTACTTCCCCAGTATTTTACCAATAAACCAAAGTCTGCCATCTGCATTACCCATGACTGAGCCTAGGCCACCACCTGCTTTACCCAACCAGGTTTTTGTATGAGTTGGCTGATTCCAATTGTGACTCATGATATTATTGCCATAGAATATTTTTGTTTTGTGCAGTGTACAGTTTTACATTTCTGAACATTTAAAGTAAGTTGCCAATCTTTGCACCACTTTGAAATCTTATCAAGATAGGACTGAACATTTATGCACCTTCTTTCAGATAGTACTTCAATAAAGGTAACTGCAACATCTGCAAAAAGCCTGATGTTACTATTAATATTGTCTGTAGTGTCATTAATATATGACATGACCAGCTAGGGACCCAACACACTTACCTGGGGTACACCAGAAGTTACTTCTATGTCTGACAAGACTCTGCATCCAAGATAACATCCCTACCAAAAATCTTCAATCTAGTCACAAATTTCGCTTGATAATCTGATTGTACATTTAACAATAAGCATATGTGTGGTTCTGAGTCAAATGGTTTTTGGAAGTCAGGAAATACTTCATTATCAGACTGCCTTGATCCGAAGGTTTCAGTATCTAATGAGAGAAAAGGCAAGTTGGGATTCAAATGACTGATGTCTTCGGAATCCACACTGGTTGGCTTTAAGGAGATCATTCTGTTCAAGGTACCTCATAACATTTGAGCTTAGAACATGTTGTAAGATTCTACAACAAACTGATGTCAAATATATTGGACGGTAGTTTTGTGGATCATGTCTACTACCCTTCTTGTAGGTAATGTGTCCTGTGATTTTTTCCAAGAACTGAGCACAGTCATTTGTTCAAGGGATTTACAATAGATTATAGTTGGCAGAGGGGATAACATAACTGCAAATTCAGTACAGAATCTGACAGGGATTACAAGGGACCTGGAGTTCTGTTCAATTTTAATGATATCGGCTGATTCTCAACACCACTGACACTTATGCTTCTCCCATTCACCTTTTCAGTGATACAAGGATTAAACTGAGGCTGTTCTCTTGGGCTTTCCTTTGTAAAGGAACATTTGAAAATGGAGTTAAGCATTTCAGCTTTTGCTTTGCTACCCTCAGTTTCAGTTCCTGTCTCATTCGCTATTCACTGAACACTAACATTGGAGTTAGGAACAGACTTTACATCCAACCAGAATTCCTTTGGGTTCTGTGAAAGGTTATTTAACAATATTCTGATAGCATTTAGCATCTCTCTATCTATAACCCTGCACTTTGTTTTACACCTATTGTGCAGTAATATCTGTTCCTTTAGTCTATATGCTCCCGCCCTGTGCTGAAAGTTTCAAGCTCCTCATTGAGATATGCCACTACTGACATTTTATCTAGTTTACTTAACATATACATCCTTCTGAATGTTTTAGTTGTCCACTGCACTTTGATTATCATTGCTGCCACAACCATGTCCTTGTCACTAGTACCAGTTTTGATGTGGATGTCCTCAAAGAGGTGAGATCTATTTCTTGCCATTAGATCCAACTTGCACTGAAGAGCCAAGGAAACTGGTACACTTGCTTAATATCGTGTAGGGTCCCTGTCAGCATGCAGAAAAGCCACAACATGATGTGGAATGGACTCAACTAATGTCTAAAGTAGAGCTCAAGGAAATTGGCACCATGAATCCTGTAGGGCTGTCCATAAATCTGTAAGAGTACGAAAGCATAGAGATCTCTTCTGAACAGCACGTTGAAAGGCTTCCAAGTTATGCTCAGTAATGTTCATGTCTGGGGAGTGTGGTGGCCAGTGGAAGTCCTTAAACTCAGAAGAATGTTCTTGGAGCCACCCTTTAGCAATTCTGGATTTGTGGGATGTTGCACATTCCTGCTCGAATTGCCCAAGTCCATCAGAATGCGCAATAGACATCAATGGACCCAGGTGATTAGACAGGATGCTTACGTATGTGTCACCTGTCAGACTCACATCTAGACATATGAGGGGCCCCATATCACTCCAACTGCACATGCCCCACAAAATTACAGAGCCTCCACCACATTGAACAGTCCCCTGCTGACATGCAGGGTCCACCAGTTCACTAGGTTGTCTCCATGCCCAAACGTGTCCATCTACTTGATACAATTTGAAATGAGACTCATCTGTCCAGGAAAAATGTTTCCAGCCATCAACAGCCCAATGTCAGTGCTGACAGGCCCAGACAAGATGCAAAGCTTTGTGTCATGGAGTCATTAAGGGTACACGAGTAGCTCTTTGGTTCTGAAAGCCCCTATTGATGAAGTTTATTTGAATGGTCCGCGCACACTGACACTCGTTGATGGCCCAGAAGTGAAACCTGCTGCAATTTGCAGAAGGATTGCACTTCCGTCATGCCGAATGATTCTCTTCTGTCGTGGTTGGGTCCTGTTTTGCAGGATCTCTTTTTGGCAATGGTGATGTCAGAGATTTGATGTTTTACTGATTTTCTGATATTCACCGTACACTTGTGAAATGATCATACGGGAAAATCGATATTTCATTGCTACCTCAGAGTTGCTTTGCCCCATTGCTACTGCAGCGACTATAACACCATGTTCAAACTCACTTAAATCCTGATAAGTTGCCTTTGTAGCAACAGTAATTGATCTAACAATTGCACCAAATGCATGTTGTCTTATATACTCATTGCCAACTGCAGTGTTGTATTCTGCCTGTTTACATATCTCTGTATTTGAATACGCATGCCTATACCCATTCCTTTGGCACTTAAGTGTATTTCCACTGTGAGTCAGGTTCCTAATTATCCATTCTAGGTAGTTTTCAGAGAAGAAATTTACTAATGTTTCATAGGATGCCTTACTATGCCTACCACTATACGCACCAACTCCATGGGGCCTGAGAGGGCCCGGCCCCCTCAAAAATTTGTTTTTGGGGGAGAGGGGTGGGGGGGTTTGCGGAGTTGTGCCCCCCCCTCCCCCCAATATAATTTAAGAAAATTATTAGTTAGATAATGCTTTGTAAAATCACAAAATTATGTTGGAATTTTTTATTTTTTTTGTTTGACGATAGTTACCTTTTAAAATACATTCAGTAATGAGTTAAAACAAATAATTATTATGGTAGTAAGAAGGTTAACTGAAAACAAGTGGTATGAATCATGATTGTGTTACAGTGCTGCTGGCACCTTAAAATTTGTCCCGGTGCGCGAACCTTCAGGTAAAATCTGGCGACGGCGGGCCAGTGCTCCGGCCACAGCAACATCAAAACAACTGGAGCAGAAGTGCCTGGAAACCTCCACCTCATGTCGCCCTGACACTTCAGGACATTGTGATGCCTTGGCTATATAAAGCCCACCCTGCTGTCACAGTCATTCAGAGTGGATAGTTTCATTAAGTGAAAGCTGCAGACATGATTAGTGTTCTGACTTTAGTGTCTAGTGGACTATTTTATATGACAATATTTTATTCGTATACTTTAGTCTCTTAGTGTATGTGAATGAAGTTTGTAATGGATAAATTTGTTACCAAAAGGTGCACTTGGAAGTTGATGATACTGCAAGTCAACCTCCAACAATTATTGTATTGTCAACTGCTTCGTTGTCTTCAGGTGAGAACTGTTCACAGCTGAAACCTGGACAGTCCAGTAAGGGAAGATCATTTCAGTAGTATGGCTAGAATATGAAGCATCTACAAAAAATGATTTTTGCAAAACCTACAAAGAGGCAGATGTTAAAAATCTATTACAACTTTCTTCAAAAAAAGAAGATGTGTTTACTTCCGTGGGGTTTTCTAACTGGAAAAAGGCTTTGGTAAAATTCTGTCTTCATGAAAATACGTTTACACATAAAGAAGGTATCCTGAAACTAAATTCTATCACTAACCAAAGTGTGGCATCCCAATTGAATGATTTGTTATGTAGTGATATGAAGAAAGGCCGTTTAGTTTTTGAGACAATTTTTACTACTGTGCAATTTCTATGCTGACAAGGACTAGCAATTAGAGGGCATAGAGATATAAACTCAAATTTTATTTCAATTGTTGGAACTCTGAAAGAATGACATACCTGAGTTTAAAGATTGGCTAGGGGGTTCGTGGTTTAAGTGGACATCCCACGATATTCAAAATGAGGTCATTGATCTACTAGGAATGTCTGTGTTGAGAAAGGTATTGGCTTCAATCAAGAAGACTGAACATTTTTCTATTATGGTTGATGAAACAAGTGATTCTTCAATTCACAAACAAGTGTCATTTTGTATTCGTACTGTCAATGATTCCTTAATCATCAACTAAGACTTAATTGGCTTATACAAGATCTCCAACACTGAATCACAAACATTTTTTAGTATTTTAAAAGACTTTTTGCTTGTCTTGATTTGTCAATGGATAACTTAAGAGCACAGTGCTAAGATGGTGCCTTGAATATGAGAAGTAAGTTCAAAGGACTAAAAAAGTTAGTTTTGGATACACAACCAAAACCACTTTATGTGCGCTGCACTGGTCACAGTTTAAATTTGGCAGTTGTAGATAGTCTCCGCCATCTTATGTCCATGAGGGATATTATGGTTTTAGCCAAGGACTTAATAAACATCATAAGGGAATCCAACAAAAGGATGGGACTTTTCAGAAGCATACGCTGTGATAGTGCCAACGACCAAGCTGGTCTACAACCCGTTTGCCCGTATCGATGGAGTATGTGAGCTTCTAGTATCTTGAGAATATTGGAAAACTTTGAAGAACTAGAGTTTTTTGAAACATTTTCTGAAGAGGACAAAACAGAGGCAGGTTACAAATGTCCAGGCTACATTGAGTCTATGTTACAATTCAAGACTTATTTATTTTTACATCTTTATTGCCATGCAATGAACCCAGTAGAGGATGTCAATGAAAAAATTCAATGCCCTCATCTAAGTATTGCTGATCTGGAAAAAATATATGAGGGCTTGATTTGTATATTGAATGGAAGGTGTGATAGTTTTGAACACTTTTGGAAATTGTGTTTAAAAGAAAAACTTTCACAAGTTGATGATCATTCACTTCCTTGGAATCAAAGTATACCAAAGAAGTATGAAAACAAAGCCAACTCACTGCACACTTCCAAAACCCAAAGGAATACTACAAAACTATTTACACTGAAACTTGTGGAATGGTGCAATCTTGCATTACTGAGCAGTTTGCTTCAACTGGACTCACACAGGTCATTGCAGTTGAACAAGAGTGCTTGCTTTTAGTAAACAGAGGTGAAACAAAACTGGAAAAATCAACTGAGTTTTTCAAAAATGACCTAGAAATTGAGAGACTGCATTTACACTTGAATATGTTTGCCGATATCACAAATGAAAAACGACTGGTCTCAAAAAACATGCGTGATGTAAGAAAATACATCACACAAGAGCCTGCTGTTGGAGAAATGTTATGTGAAGTAGTGAAGTGTAATAGCTTCTTGAAGTAGTTCCAATCACGAAAGCAACAGCAGAATGGTCATTTAGTGCCCTTAGACATCTAAAGCTGTATCTCCAACCAACAATGGGACAGATGCAATTGAACAGCTTGGCTGTTCTTCATGCCCACCACATCGTTTTGGATGAATAGGATATCTTATCAGTCATCAACGACTTCATATTCATTAATCCAGTCAGATGGTCGACATTTGCACCTTTATAAAGACACTCTAGCCCTAATAATGGCATTTAGAGCAATATTAAAAATCTTTATAAAACAGAGAATTAAATACATCGTGTTAAATTTTCAATTTTGAAATATTAGTACTAGTTTAGTACTATATTACTATAGTACTGTATTAGTTATTTTCAAATACTTAAGTATTTTTAGGGTGTAAAACCCAATTAAAACCCAATATTTACATACTTTTTGACTAAAAGTGTTAGGCATACTGTATTAACTTCATTAACTGTATTAAAGCATTAACTTCGAGATATTGTTTTTATTTAATGAATTCTGAGCCTTATTCAAAGTAACCTTAAATTAGCTATTTCATTTATTAATCAAAGTGCTGTTACTGTGTGACAGCAATATATTACATTTTATTCTTTTAATGATAGTTTAGGATTTATTTAAATATAATTTCAGTCTTTTTCAGAGCTATATATTCACTGTTCTGTAATAGCCTACAAGCATGATTATTACTGTAAATTATATTAGCTTTTTATGAAAATACCATGCGTGTTTATATTTTGTTCCTTTTTTCAAAGCCAAAAAATGTGCCAGGCTTGTCGAGTTTCCTGGAGTGTTGAGTTATCGAGAGTCCAGTTTTTGGGGTTCTAATGTTGATCATATGGCTCTAAAATGCTTAAAAAAACTTTAAAACTCACTATTTTTCATCTAAAATTTAGAAAATTTCCCAGGGCAAGACCCCCAGTATGCCTCCCCTCCCCAATATTTTTTATAAGTCAGTATCCCTGACTACCTCTAACAAAACATTAATTTTCCCAATTAATTGTTGGATGGTTAAAGTCTCCACCAATGATTATTTAGGGGTTTACATACAAGTGAACTAAGATTTTCTCTAAATTGTTTGGTTACATCATGAGATGAGTCTCGTGGACAATAGACGGATTCTATTATCTTTTTATTCTCACTTTTGATACTTAATCCTGGCCAGACACTCTCACATGCAGCTTCAATTTCTATTTTCATGGATGTAAGTTTTTTGTCGACTGTTGCAAATATACTACCTCTATTTCTCATTTGCCTATTCTTTTGATACACACTTATTTTTCCCCAGAAATCTCACTGCTATAATTTCAGGTTTCAACCACCTTTATGTATAAGGACTTAGTATTATGTGAGCTTCACTGTTTTTTATGAGCACTTCAAACTTTAGCACTTTGTTGCATGTGCTTCAGCAGTTTAACATGTGGATTTTTTAATACTCTTGCCTGTGGGAGGCATTTCTTTCAATCTTACACTGGTACCCTTACGTTTCCCAAAGCTATTGTTATTCGGAGTGGATGGACAGTTGTAAAATCAAAAACACCCCTGTGTGCAACCAACACATAGCCAGCTATCTCAGTAACAGCCTCTGATGTGTCATACTGGCGCATTTAGGAAGATCTACAGTTCTCACCCCAATGGCGCAAGTGCTGGAAGTCACAGCCTAGCTTGTCACAGAACCTTTGAAGTTTCTGGTTCTGCCCTTCCACTCAACTCAGAACCAAATGACCATCATCAGTCCTAGGGAACAATGGTGTAAATTGTGAGCTTCACTGATATTCCATGTACAAGGCTGGTTTTGCGTTCTTTTCTTTTTTTGTCAAGGTGTACAACTTTGTTTCCACCATTTGCCAATAGGTGGCAACAATGGTAAGTAGCGATCAAAAGAAACAGATCATTACCATCAGGCAGTTAGCTCGGACCTCATTCAACATAACCTCATTCAAATATTAGTTGATTTGTGTCTGCATCATAAAGTTGTTCTTGATTGAAAATGTCAGATTACAAGCCTAATTCTCATCATTTGCGGGAGGTTTTACTGTTTTGTTTGAATGTGAAGAAAACAGCCGCTGAGTCACATTGAATGCTCTCAAGTACATATGGTAAGGATGCTATTAGTGAAAGAATGTGCCATGAATGGTTTCAACGCTTCAAGAACAGTGATTTTAATGTTGTAGACCAGCATAGTGGTGGAAGATAGAATGTTTTTAAATATGCAGTATTGGAGACACTGCTCAGTGAAGACTCGCGTCAAACTCAAGAAGAATTGTCACAATTAGTGGGAGTGACATAGCAAGTCATTTCAAAACATCTCAAGGCTATGAGCATGCATCAGAAAGAAGGAACTTGGGTCCCATGTGAGCTGAAACCAAGAGACACTGAATGGCATTTGTGTGTTTACGAACAGTTGCTTCAGAGGCAAAAATGAAAAGGGATTTCTGTATCGCATTGTGACCGGGGACAAAAAAATGGGTTCATTATGATAACACTAAACGCAAAAAATTATGGAGATATCCTGGCCATGCTTCCACATCGACAGCCAAATCAAATATTTATGGCCCCAAGATCATGCTCTGCATTTGGTGGGACCAGCTCAACTTTGGGTACTATGAAGCATTAAAACCAAGTCAAACAATGACAGGTGTTCGTTATTGAATGCAATTAATGCATTTGAGCAGAGCATTAAAAGACTAATGGCCACAATACAGCGATAGGCACAATAAAGTGATTTTGCAGCATGAGAACGCTTGCCCCCACGTTGCAAAAGAGGTCAAAACGTACTTGTTGTTGTTGTTGTGGTCTTCAGTCCTGAGACTGGTTTGATGCAGCTCTCCATGCTACTCTATCCTGTGCAAGCTTCTTCATCTCCCAGTACCTACTGCAACCTACATCCTTCTGAATCTGTTTAGTGTATTCATCTCTCGGTCTCCCTCTACGATTTTTACCCTCCACGCTGCCCTCCAATACTAAATTGGTGATCCCTTGATGCCTCAGAACATGTCCTACCAACCAATCCCTTCTTCTAGTCAAATTGTGCCACAAATTTCTCTTCTCCCCAATCCTATTCAATACCTCCTCATTAGTTACGTGATCTACCCACCTTATCTTCAGCATTCTTCTGTAGCACCACATTTCGAAAGCTTCTGTTCTCTTCTTGTCCAAACTAGTTATCATCCATGTTTCACTTCCATACATGGCTACACTCCATACAAATACTTTCAGAAACGACTTCCTGACACTTAAATCTATACTCGATGTTAACAAATTTCTCTTCTTCAGAAACGATTTCCTTGCCATTACCAGCCTACATTTTATATCCTCTCTACTTCGACCATCATCAGTTATTTTACTCTCCAAACAGCAAAACTCCTTTACTACTTTAAGTGTCTCATTTCCTAATCTAATTCCCTCAGCATCACCCGATTTAATTTGACTACATTCCATTATCCTCGTTTTGCTTTTGTTGATGTTCATCTTATATCCTCCTTTCAAGACACTGTCCATTCCGTTCAACTGCTCTTCCAAGTCCTTTGCTGTCTCTGACAGAATTACAATGTCATCGGCGAACTCTTAAGTTTTTATTTCTTCTCCATGAATTTTAATACCTACTCCGAATTTTTCTTTTGTTTCCTTTACTGCTTGCTCAATATACAGATTGAATAACATCGGGGAAAGGCTACAACCCTGTCTCACTCCTTGCCCCAACCACTGCTTCCCTTTCATGCCCCTCGACTCTTATAACTGCCATCTGATTTCTGTACAAATTGTAAATAGCCTTTCGCTCCCTGTATTTTATACCTGCCACCTTCAGAATTAGAAAGAGAGTATTCTAGTTAACATTGTCAAAAGCTTTCTCTAAGTCTACAAATGCTAGAAACATAGGTTTGCCTTTTCTTAATCTTTCTTCTAAGATAAGTCGTAAGGTTAGTATTGCCTCACGTGTTCCAACATTTCTACGGAATCCAAACTGATCTTCCCCGAGGTCCACTTCTACCAGTTTTTCCATTTGTCTGTAAAGAATTCGCATTAGTATTTTGCAGCTGTGACTTATTAAACTGATAGTTCGGTAATTTTCACATCTGTCAACACCTGCTTTCTTTGGGATTGGAATTATTATATTCTTCTTGAAGTCTGAGGGTATTTCGCCTGTCTCATACATCTTGCTCACCAGATGGTAGAGTTCTATCACGACTGGCTCTCCCAAGGCCATCAGTAGTTCTAATGGAATGTTGTCTAGTCCCGGGCCCTTGTTTCGACTCAGGTCTTTCAGTGCTCTGTCAAACTCTTCACGCAGTATCGTATCTCCCATTTCATCTTCATCTACATCCTCTTCCATTTCCATAATATTGTCCTCAAGCACATCGCCCTTGTATAAACCCTCTATATACTCCTTCCACCTTTCTGCCTTCCCTTCTTTGCTTAGAACTGGGTTGCCATCTGAGCTCTTGATATTCATACAAGTGGTTCTCTTCTCTCCAAAGGTCTCTTTAATTTTCCTGTAGGCAGTATCTATCTTACCCCTAGTGAGACAAGCCTCTACATCCTTACATTTGTCCTCTAGCCATCCCTGCTTAGCCATTTTGCACTTCCTGTCGATCTCATTTTTGAGACGTTTGTATTCCTTTTTGCCTGCTTCATTTACTTCATTTTTATATTTTCTCCTTTCATCAATTAAATTCAATATTTCTTCTGTTACCCAAGGATTTCTATTAGCCCTCGCCTTTTTACCTACTTGATCATCTGCTGCCTTCACTACTTCATCCCTCAGAGCTACCCATTCTTCTTCTACTGTATTTCTTTCCCAGATTCCTGTCAATTGTTCCCTTATGCTCTCCCTGAAACTCTCTACAACCTCTGGTTCTTTCAGTTTATCCAGGTCCCATCTCCCTAGATTCCCACCTTTTTGCAGTTTCTTCAGTTTCAATCTGCAGTTCATAACCAATAGATTGTGGTCAGAATCCACATCTGCCCCTGGAAATGTCTTACAATTTAAAACCTGGTATCTAAATCTCTGTCTTACCATATATATAATCTATCTGATACCTTTTAGTATCTCCAGGATTCTTCCAGGTATACAATCTTCTTTTATGATTCTTGAACCAAGTGTTAGCTATGATTAAGTTATGCTCTGTGCAAAATTCTACAAGGCGGCTTCCTCTTTCATTTCTTCCCCACAACCCATATTCACCTACTATGTTTCCTTCTCTCCCTTTTCCTACTGACGAATTCCAGTCACCCATGACTATTAAATTTTCGTCTCCCTTCACTACCTGAATAATTTCTTTTATCTCGTCATACATTTCATCCATTTCTTCATCATCTGCAGAGCTAGTTGGCATATAAACTTATACTACTGTAGTAGGCATGGGCTTTGTGTCTATCTTGGCCACAATAATGCGTTCACTATGCTGTTTGTAGTAGCTAACCCGCACTCCTATTTTTTTTTATTCATTATTAAACCTACTCCTGCATTACCCCTATTTGATTTTGTATTTATAACCCTGTAATCACCTGACCAAAAGTCTTGTTCCTCCTGCCACCGAACTTCACTAATTCCCACTATATCTAACTTTAACTTATCCATTTCCCTTTTTAAATTTTCTAACCTACCTGCCCTATTAAGGGATCTGACATTCCACGCTCCGATCCGTAGAACGCCAGTTTTCTTTCTCCTGATAACGACGTCCTCTTGAGTAGTCCCCGCCCGAAGATCCGAATGGGGGACTATTTTACCTCCGGAATATTTTACCCAAGAGGACGCCATCATCATTTAATCATACAGTAAAGCTGCATGTCCTCAGGAAAAATTACAGCTGTAGTTTCCCATTGCTTTCAGCCGTTCGCAGTACCAGCACATCAAGGCCGTTTTGGTTAATGTTACAAGGCCAGATCAGTCAATCATCCAGACTGTTGCCCCTGCAACTACTGAAAAGGCTGCTGCCCCTCTTCAGGAACCACATGTTTGTCTGGCCTCTCAACAGATTCCCCTCCATTGTGGTTGCACCTACGGTACGGCCATCTGTATCGCTGAAGCACGCAAGCCTCCCCACCAACGGCAAGGTCCATGGTTCATGGGGGAAACATTAAAATAGGAAGTCGTACCCCACCTGCCATATTCTCCAGACATTGTTCCCTCTGACTATCACCTGTTTAGATCAATGGCACATGGCCTGGCTGGCCAACACTTCCGATCTCATGAAGAAGTCACAAATTGGATCTATTCATGGATCGCTTCGAAAGATGAGCAATTTTTTCAATATGAGTTTCATACACTGCTTGAAAGATGGGAGAAACTAGTGGCCAGCAATGGAGAATACTTTGAATGCTACATGTGTAACTAATTTGCCTCAAATGTTGGGGAAAAATTGGCAGAAGCAAAGTTGTACACCTTGTATGTAAACTGAATAACTTATAGACCCCAATAAAAATAAATTAATGAGTTGTTTTGTGGCAAGAATAACTTTTTAATTCGATGTTAAATATCTGTAGGAAACAAAATAAAAAATACCCCTTTTCAATTTATTACTTTCTGTAACTTCACCTTTTTGTTTCTAAAACTGGTAGCATGCAGATGTATGCTTGGATCTGTCATACCAGCATTATTAAAAAATGTGTATTTCAACCTTACATTAAAAGTGTTAAAAAAAGTTGTTAGAAAGGTAAAATTAATTTGCACATTTGGGACATCCATCCCTGTCTGTTCATCATTTCACCTGCTGCCAAGATCCTGCATCAAGATTTTCTAGGAAAAGACACCTCTGAGTAGTCTTTCCAGTTTAGTATTGAGCTCACTGACTGCGAGCTGTCAGGGACCTTCTTACATCATCTCAGCTATTGTAGCATCTCTGACAGATATCACCATTGTAGATACTACTTCCTTAGCCACCTCCTGACATTGGCCAAAACAGGATTCCCCAAAAACAGATGACATGAGTCCCCCTGCCTCAGTTTCAGTTTCAGTAGAGGACAGTGCCTCAAATTTGTTTGTTAGTGTGATCGGTACAACACCCTGAGACCTCCCTGGTCCTCATACACACTGTACAGGAAGCCTAGATCTACCATTGATACACTACTCGCATTCAAGTGGATGAGTAATGACAGGTCCTAAACTTGCTGCAGAAGAGACGGGATCCACATGTGAGGAGACAACTAGAAGTACCTTTGGTACTGCAGATACGTGACTCCCAGGCACTCTTCAAATACACCAATTCACAGAAGCCGCCAATTGTTTGAAAGAAGCCTTGGCAATTCCAGCTGCTTACAGACGTCAACCAACTCATTCTGTTTGAAAACAGCATTTACTACAAATTGCTCATAGATTTTGGAAAGGACAATTGTAGCTTCTAAAAATTCTGAAAAATGCATGTTTATTTGTATTGATATACAATGAAATTTAGGGGTGATGTATTCTTTGGCAGAACTCTGAAGCACAAATGCTGATTTGCTATTAAATAAATTATGTATCCAAAATACTTGTACTGGTAACTTACAAAAATATAGTTTTCTAAGCATCACCATGTGTGCTTCTGTATATGTGTATGTGTGGTTCTTCAACTTGATGAGAAGATTAACTGGAAGAACCATATGGTGAGCTTAGCACTAAAACTAAATTCAGCATGTTTTGTGCTTAGAATAATTTCAAGAGTTTGTAGTAATGGCTGTACCAGATTAGTATATTTTGGCTATTTTCAGTCCATTGCATCCTATGGGATAGTATTCTGGGGAAAAACAAATTGTCATCTAAATGAAATTTTCAAATTACAAAAATGTGCTATTCGGATAATGACCCACAGCACACCTCAAACACATTGTAGGCCGCTTTTTAAAGCATTGAAAGTTTTAACAATTCCATCATTATACATTCTGAAATGTCTGTTGGTGATCAAAAGAAATCAGGACAAAATGAAGACCAATACAGACTTCCATAATTACGATACACGGCAATGTAAAGATCTCCACATACAAGCTGTAACAAGGACCTGAACTCAGAAACATGTATGTTATCAAGGCATCAAACTTTATAATGCACTACCAAAACATAACAAAGAGCTGGAAAATGAGGATACATTTAAAACTGTTATAAAGAACCACATGCTTGACAAATGTTATTACAACATAAGTGAATATCTCTGTGCAACTGTATAACAATATATGTTTAAGTTAATGTGACAAATGAAGTTACATCAGTGCATAGGAAATTATGTTATAAAAACACTTATGTATTAAACATAAGATAGATTAATATGAATTCAGCACAGGTAAAAATTTTGTAAAGATATTATATAGTTGTTAAAATGTACCCTGACAAATCCTATATCACAAATGTGATCATTGGGATGATAATTAATAACTAAATAAATAAACTGCTGCTGCCGCTACTCCCTATATGCTGTAAATATTGTAAATCTTTAAAAAGGTCACTCTCCTCCTCTCTCAGTACAATTTATCTCTGCAAGTCATGAGGTGCTATAAATATTTTACAAAGACAATATTATGAGGAAGATAGTTGCCACTCACCACATAGTGGAGATGCTGAGTTGCTGATAGGCACAATAAAAAGCCTTTCAAACTGTTCAACAGTTTTTTCGTTGTGCCTACCTGCAACTCATCATATCCACTATATAGTGGGTAGCAACTATTCTTTTCATAATATTGTCATTAATCCATCCTGGATGTTCCATTATAAATATTGTACAGTTGATAAATTGCTGTCATGTAAATAAAATCATTCTACATAGAAGCAATCACTCTTATTTTAACAAAAAATGTATCATTACTGATAATAAATGATTTGCTATAACTGTGTTATTATTATTTGATCATTTCACTGCTAAAGTTATTGTAGAGTGGAAGAAAAATAAAAACAAATTTATTTTACAGAACTTTTTTTTTTTTTTTACATATATACATCATACAATCATTCAACTTTGTAGAATCATCCAAATAATTGTTTTTTATACATTCTGAATTAGGCCTGAATCATATTGAAGCCCACAGGGGCAATTATGTATGTGGACTTTCTTCAGTAAATTCAGATGTTAGCCATACACTGTGTTCAGTTGCACATTTTGGTGCCACATGAACCATCCATTTATACATTGGTCTAGTCAATTTATATTTACACTGTGCTTATGCAAATAGTCAATGAGGTCATAATATGCAGCTCTAATATGACATCAGAGCCTCAGTCTATATGTAGCAATCAATAAAGCATTGTACAGATTATATAAATTTACCACACTATAATGTTTAACAATGAATAGTGATATGTTTGAGGGGATCAAAACTGATTAATCAAAATTGATTAATAATAATTGTTTGAATAACTGAAAATGATTGGAAAGGATAGTTGAATGAAGTTTCAAGGTAATTTATGAATCTGCACAAATCCTGGGCGAACTTTAACTGATACCAGTATCAACAGACTTTAAATACCAGTACATTCAAGGTCAATATTCATAATTTGCATTACGTACTGATTCACATTAACTACATCATATTTAGCCTTGATTGTGACAATGTCAATGCAGGATCACTCCTCCAGGATATCACGTAAATTCTTCTTGCCTGCTCCGAACCTCTTGATGCAGGATCTAAGCAGCAAGTGAAATGATGAACACATGGGAGTGGATGTCTTAAATCTGTGAATAAATTTGCTTTCCTAATAACGTACTGTACTTCTTAATGTACAGTTGAAATATTGATTTATTTATTTATTTTTTTTATTTATTTTTTTTTTATTTTATTTTATTTTTTTTTTTTTTTTTTTTTTTGACAATGCTGGTATGAGGGATTGAAGCATACAACTGTGCACTACCACTTATCGTAACAAAAGGGTTAAGATAAAAGAATTAATAAACTGAAGAGCATATTTCTAATTTTGTGTCATACAGATATTTAATGATGCATCAAAACATTGTCCTTGCCACAAAAAACTCGTTAATTACCTTTGGCGGGGTCTATAACCCTTTCAGTTTTCACACAGCTTCTTACATATGTAAGAAAAGAACAAAAAAAAGGTAATATGGTTCAACACAACATGTATACTCACACGCTCAGATTTTAATTCAAGAATTGACTCCCCATTCATACGGTAATTGATGCCTCAACCTTTAATATGCTAATATTAATAGGAGTATTTGATCAATAGGATTCAGTTGTCATCTTTCTCTTTATGAATTCCAGCATATTACACACATAGCCTTACTCATGCCCTGAATACTACACATCTCATTCCAGATTTAGATGTAACTGTAAGAGTAAAAGGGTTCAGGAATTTCAGACAACCCCTCAAGCTGGGAGCCTGAGTATGTACTCACGCTCTGCGAATGTCCGCACTGGCAGAATCCCGACCACGTCCTCATCAGTTGCAGTCTTGGAGGTAAAACTGTATTGCTCTACCATCTGTTGATGACAGCCGATACTGCTTCATCAACTAACTACAGACATATCTGTGCTGCTCTGCTTCGAAGATCTTTATCATGAAGTGAGGCAGTCAGGAGAAATAACATGTTGTATCTTACAGTCCAAGCGACACTCTTGAATGCAAAACAATGCAGCCAAACAGTTCGTGTGGTCTTACTTCAGAGCCAATTTTCACAATTCTCAATGAACCAATGAATGGTTTAGATAGTATAAATGACAGCAGGAGAGATAGATGTTGATGATGAAAGTGATTTTGACTGTTTGGAAGAAACACTCGTAAGAAGTGAAGAAGACGGCGGACAGTGACAATGACATCGAACAAGGTGCACCAGTGAAACACGCATGGAATGAAGAAGACAGGAAATGGCAAGAAGTTGACAGCTCTTATGTCTCTTTGAAAACACCATTCATTTGTAAATGTGGACCTGTGATACAGGTAAATTCTGCAGCTGAAGTGTTCAAGCTGTATTTCGGTGAAACCGTCTTAGAAACAATTGTGTGTGAAACTAACTGTTAAACTACAAATTGTATACAATAACAGACTGTTCTACAGCCTCATTCTAGGCTATGTAACTGGATAGGTACTGATAAAAATGAGCTTTTTGTGTTTTTCACACTGCAGATGTCGATGGCAATTATTCAGAAGCCATCCATAAAGTCGTATTTCAGCAAGCATCCACTTTGAACATGCTGATTTTTTACCAGCATATGCAACAAGACAGGTTTGAGCTACTTTGCAGATCCCTTCATTTTGTAAACAATGAAGAACTTAATACATTTGAAGGCAATAAGTGATTGTTCATGTTGGATTCCGTCATTCAGCACTAGGATAATACATTTAGAAATACATACAACATGGGAGAAAACATTTCTGTTGATGAATCTCTTATGCTATGGAAAGGAAGGCTGGCAATAAAAATCTATCTACTTCTAAAATCAGCAAAGTTTGGTATAAAGTCCTATGAGATCTGAGAATCTTTCACAGATTATTTATGGCAATTTATTATTTTTGCAGGAAGTTCAAGAGAAATAGAAATGAAATTTCTTTCTGCAGATACCCTGGAAACCAGTCAGATTGTAGTGAAGCTTGTTGAGCCTCTTTTCAACTTAGGCCATATGCTCTGGATGGACAATTATTATAACAGCGTTCTTTTGTGCCACTTTTTGAAGGAAAGAGGTATGAATGTAGCTGGCACACTTCAACTGAACAGGAAGAATGTACCTGATGCCTCGAGACATGCATAACCCAAGAAAGGTGAACTTGTCGCATATCATTCACACAGCATAATGGTACTGAAATGGATGGATAAAAAGTGGGTTGCCTTTATTTCTACATTTCATAACGATGCAGTTGTTATGGCAACCAAAAGGGGCAATGAGGTAAGAAAGCCTCAGCGCATAAAAGAGTACAATAGTTGTATGGGCGGTGTAGATTTGAAGGATCAGAAACTATAACCTTTTCTCATGGAAAGGAAGAAAGGTGTAAAGTGATATATGATAATGTTTAGAAGGCTGATGAATGTTGCAGTGCACAATGCTTTTATTGTTTACAATGCTAGCTAAAAAACAACAGAAGAAACGCATAAAAATTTCAGGTTTCTGCTCATAACACAATTGCTGGAAATTCACGGGAAGAATGTAACTTCACCTCGATGTGGGCGACCTTCAAAAACTCCTGTGCCTGAATGTCTCACAGCAAGGCATTTTATTGAGAAGATCCCACCCACAGAGAAGAAGAGTAAGCCTACAAAGAGATGTGCAGTCTGCTGCAGGAAGATGGGGAAACATTAGGAAACATCGTTCTGGTGCAAGGACTGTGGTGTAGGACTTTTTTTCGAAGATTGTTTCAAAATATACCACACTCAAAATACATTTGAAGTGACAATGTGTGTTTTAATTGTAATAAATATGTATTGATACCAATTTCTGAAATTTTCGTAACATTTGAACAAGTAATTCCCTTCCTAGACCAATTTCACTGAAACGCTGCTTTCTGGGGCCAGCCAGCCATATAAACTACCACCAGCCCACAAACTACCGGCTTGAAGGGATAGGAGTATTTGAGCAATAGGATTCAGCTGTCATCTTTCTCTTTATGAATTCCATCATATTACACACATAGCCCTACTCATGCCCCGAATACTACACATCTCATTCCAAATTTAGATGAAACTGTAACAGTAATAGGGTTCAGGAATTTCAGACAAAGAAATGTGAATATATTTATCTTGAGACTAAGTGAAATTTCCTAATCATTCAGCAACCAGTACTCAGTAAACACAAGTTGCAACACTTTTGTATAAGAATTCATGATTGTTTTCAATCAATATTTCCCCTTTATGACAGCACATGGGAAAAAAAACCTCATGGATAACTGAAGGCATCCAGATCTCTCACATTGGAAAGAGGAAACTGCTCATGGATCAAAGAGCAACCACAATGCAGAATTTGTCAGGCACGTAAACAATTCAGGTCATGTGACCTTGCAGACCATGGAATAGGACCTCCCTTTCCAATCCAGTGAACAGGAAATGCAGCACTGAGATGGTTGCAGACATCCACACTGAAGTGAGGTGGAGCACCATCGTGTTGTATTCACATCCTCTCATGAACAGCCAAGTGTACATTCTCCAACAACTCAGGCAGAACTTTTTCCATGAACCTCAAGTACAGGTGGCCATTCGGACAGCCAGGTATAAGATATGGCCCAATGAGACTGTCAGCTACAATACCAGCCCAGATATTTACAGAAAAAACATACTTGTTGGTGTGACTCTGTTACAGCATGAGCGCTTTCATCATCTCACACATGGCTATCTCTGTTGTTCAAAATACCATCACGATCAAATGAGGCCTCATCAGTAAACAGCAAAATTTGGAGGAAATCTGGCTGATCAATCAGTTGTTGGAGCAACCACTGACCCTTGGTGCAAAGTCAGCCACAAGCATTGCATGGACTTGTTGTGGGTGATATGAGTGTAATTGTTGTTCATGCAGTACTTGTCACACGCAAGTATGTGCAGTGCCCATTTCATGTGAAATATGATGAGTACTTGTAGTGCAGTCCACTGCAACACATTTCACCACCACGTCTTAAAACCAGGTGTGCAAGTGGTTCTCATGTTGCCAGGTCTCTTGTTTCTTCTTCCCAATGAACCAGTATCCCCCATTCATCAATTGAGAGAAATAAATACTTGGCGTGATGGCTAACACCTGTTAGGAAATCATTTCCTGTACAGCCTTTCAGCAGTAAGAGCATTGCAACATACTTCCCCACACACAAGGTCCACATCAGTGATTTATGTGAAACTGTACCGGAGCTACTTCATCGTATTTTACTCTACATCTCTGAATAGCACTGAGTAATGAATGGGTCTGTCATTGATTCGTAGAACATTCTGACATGAGACAATGTAAATATGAAACAACAGAGTGACCTTATGGACAAGTAAAGTAAACAAAACCTGCATATGACTTCCTAGTAATCAGGCTCATCCTTGTTTCATTGCAGGAAGTACAGAATGTACATGTAAATAAACAGCACAGTATGCATAAACTTGCACGCATATTAGTCGTAAACATGCTGGAAAACAGTAATGCTAGACACAGCAGTAGAGAAGTTTACTTTCATGTCTTCTTAACCTCTTTTCTCCAAGCCCAAGCTCCCTACCTCAATTTGTTCTATGTCCTGTTACATTTTTTCATGCTCTTACGGAAACAGCCTGTATAAATGACATGACATATAATGTAACTTCAGATACAATTCTGTATGCAGATGATTCAATAGCAGTAGTTTGCTGTAAAAACACTGAAGAATTAACACAAAAAACGAAACAAACTCTGCAAGAGCTAGGAAATTGGATAAATAATAATGTTATGAAACTAAATCTAGCAAAAACAAAAACGGTTCACTTCAAGACCAAACAAACTGTTGAATATATAACACATTTAAGTTATGAAGGCAGAGAACTGATCACTGCAGAGTCTGTTAAATTTCTTGGAGTGACCATAAACAAAAACTTGTCATGGACTGATCATACGGATTGCTTACTGAAGCAGTTAAATAATTTTTTTGTGCTATAAGGTTCTAAATATAATAACTGACTTAGATGTTAAGAAAATTGTGTACAATGTATATTTTACATCAGTTGTAAAATATGGCATAATTTTCTGGGGTGATGAAAACGGAAACTACCTCAGAATGTTCAAGCTATAGAAAATATTTATCAGAGCTATGACTGGAACAAACAGTAGACAATCATGCAAATCTTTATTTTCAAGCCTTGTTTATTGACAATTCCTTCTTTATTTACATATGAAACACTTCTCTTTTGGATAAAAAATGACATCTTTCTGAAAGAAATTTGTTTTCACATGCTTATGAAACAAGGCATAAACAAGAACACAGGTTACCTTGCCAAAGACTAACATTATCTGAAAATACTCCATATTACATGGCTTGAACTTAGCAATAAAATATGGTCAAAGTTCAAGAACTGCAAGCAAGAACCCACAGGAGCAAACATTGAAAAATCTTTGAAAAGCAAATGTCACTAAAGTGGGGATGATTTTATAAATGAGGAAGATAAGTAGGAGATATTAAATTTCATTTGGTTTTCTGTTTTGCCACAATATGCTCTAAGTGTGTGCATATTGTCTCCTTTCATCAAGGTATATGTTCTTTTTACATGTCTCCATACTTATGAAACATGTATGTATGTAAAATATGTATCTAAATATGTTCCATTTTATGGAGGTGTGTATTATTTTTATGTCCATATTTATAAACAACACAAACAAACTGAAAAATACTTAAAAAGAAAACATTTTAAACCATTGTGCAAAATTTTAAGAAACAGGAAGAAACGTAATATGAATTTATCTTTTTATTCTGTAATGTGCTTTCTTTTAATGTATCTTTTTTATGTATATCTGTGTAGACATAAAATTACTCACTGACAAGTCACCAGTGTTTGAATCAAGTGATTATATGTAACATGCCATTTGACAGTAAAAATTCCATTCTATTGTACATTTTCTACCCCTATAAGTACTTCAAAGTCTTTTTGGGCACTATGCCTATACCTACACATTGAGAACTACTGGTAGTCATAATGTATGTGCTGGCAAGTAACAGTATTCTTGTGGGAGTTGGCTGATGTGATTGTGCTATGGAATAGGCAAACGACACTAGATTCCAAAAGGTTGGGAAGACATCTAGTGGGCAGAGACTAAGGCTCGGGTGGGAACATCTAAGTGTCCTCACTCAGCACAGTAGCAGCTGTTTTTGTAGCTGATCATGCTACACCATAAGCAGGAGGACATCCTATGGACCATGGAAGCTGCTGTGACCTAACCTCATCCATGAAAATAACAGCAGCAAAGGTCTTAATATAATTAAATACAACCTTAATAATAATAAGTGATGACTGGGTAAAGTACCTACCAATAGTCTTCTTCTGCCTGTCTGATCGCTGCTGCTGGTGGCACTTCATGCTAGACACCAAATGATGGCACATGCGCAATTGACTTATTATAAAATTGATGCTGGAATGCAACTGACCATGGCTTTGAGGGGGGACACCTGGGGAGGGAGGTACTGGGTTGGGACGGGAAGGGGGGTGGCAGTGCTTTGTGCTGGACAGAATATGACACCACGCATGCAAACTAAAAAAATTGCGTGGCATTTGCTGCCAAGAAGGGACAGATGGGGGGCAGCAAATGTCTCAATAATCTGAGTCTATGGATCTCAGATTCAGACACTGGACCATTCAACAATTGTCACCACCACAGGTCTACTAGGAATTATGTCAGTTTTTAAGCAAGGTAAATTTTTATTGACGGTACATTCCACAGGCATCTTCCCTTCAGGAGCCACTTACCCCACCCATCTCCAGCAAGAACACTAAGGGCCAAGCCACCACTTTGGCATACCATCTCCCCAACTCTCAACTCGTCATAACTGCAGATTCAAGCAACTTCGCTACTTATGCTGTCCTGCAACAAGAGGTGAGGGTGTTCAATAGCCACATCAGCATCTAATTGAGAGTTACTAGCACTTTATGAAGCTGTTACTTCCAGCACAATGTCAAAGGATGCCCTCTGATTATTTATACAGACTACTCTCTCCTTGCAGACTATCTGCAATCCACCCAAGAACACTTGCCCCCAAAGGTTTTGGCACTTAGATTATGTACCACAGTTCACCACCTACATCCATCACCAGAAATGTGGAAGTTATGATGGCAGATTATGTCTTGTGCATCAATGCCATGTCATTCCACTTCAACGGAGAACAGTTCACCAGAGTGCTACAGCAACACAGCAGTTACAAACTCTTCTTCACACACCTTCAATGAACCTGTGGACCAAACTTCAAGCTAAACTGGGTGCAAAGTGTCTGATCCACTGAAATTGTGCAAAAATAACCACACCCTCTTGTTTCCTGACCATTCTGCTGTGTCATCTTTGACCAGTTATGGAATGTGGCACACCATAGTGTACATCTGAATATGTGCCTGGTGTGATAACGCTTCATAAGGCCTAATAAGGAGGAGGACAGTCAGATTTGGACTCATGCATGAGTCCTGTGGTAAAAGAGCAAAGTTTCACATCATGTTTAACCACACCTCGCTCTTTTTTGAAGTTCTAAAAGGATGTTTTCAGCATGTGCACATCAACCTTGGATCCCTCCTAAACTCTGATGGCTGTCGTAACATTCCATTGGTGATTGACTGTTTGCGCAATGGATAGACATCATAAACCTTAAGGATATAACAGCCCGTGAACGTGACCTTGGAGCCTCATTTTCTGAAATTCTGTACAGTGAAGTCCTATCCCTGACATCAGCTCGTGTGTTGACAACCTCTGACTACTACTCCAGACCTGCCCAAACTAGTGTCATAATTAAAATGACACACACTCATTTCTCTTTCACACTTGGCCGTTATAAAGTTTTCCTACATAAGGCCTCTAAAGATTGTGAGGTTTTGATGTTACACAGTTACAAAGTATGACCAGTCTTACAACCCCCATATTGGGGCCCCACAAGGTATTTTCACAGGATGATTGTACATTTGATATATTGCTACAAGAGTGTCCATCAATCATTTTAAGCTGGCATGGACCCTGCAAGAAGCTTTAGCAAACGATGATTGCTGCCAACCTTCGAACACTACATTATGCAGTGGCCTTCCCTTTACCTGTGACATACCTTCACCCTTCAAGTTGTGATTGTTGTACACGAAGACCTTAATATCATATACACAGGGGTGGACTGTGTCATCCTTGACACAATGTTATAACATTTGTAGAATACATACAGTGAGGTGACAAAAGTCACGGGATACCTCCCAATATCGCATCGGACCTCCTTTTCCCCAGTGTAGTGCAGCAACTCAATGTGGATCAGACTCGGCTAGTTGCTGGAAGACTCCTACAGAAATACTTGGACACATTGCCTCTATAGCTGATCATAACCATTGCCAGCCAACTATCAGTTCAGTTGGACTAGAGGAACTACTCTATTTCACATAAACACAGCCCACATCATTATGGAGACACCACTAGTCTCCAAAGCACCTTGTTGACAAGTTGTGCACATGGCTTTGTGTGGTCTGCGCAACACTCAAACCCTATCATCAGCTCTAACCAACTGAAGTGTTCATTGCACTTGACAAAAATATTATCTCAATTGAGGTTGAATTTCTGAGTGACTTTCCCAAAACCTACCCCTTTTCCCACCCACACTCTCCAGTTCTTTTCCTTCGCCCTTCTACCTTCAACTTCAACCCTTCTGACAGAAGGAGCCACTGGCTCCAAAAGCTTGTCAAATTATAACTTTCTTCTGTGTGTGTGTGTGTGTGTGTGTGTGTGTGTGTGTGTGTGTGTGTGTGTGTGTGTTCTGTCACCAATTGGTGAGTAGATTTCTTTATCTATCCAAATAAATTATTTAGTGAAGTTATATGGTTGCATATAAGAGGTCTAGGTGGAAACAAGTTATTTGTTGGGTGTTTTTCCAACCACCTGATTTTGCTGTGACACATGCAGAATCACTAAAAGAAAGTCTACAGTCAGTAGCATATAACACTAGTTGGAGGTGAGCTTAACCAACCAAGTACAGATTGAGATGACAATGGACCCATTGCAGAAGGTACAGACAGTCAGTCATGTGAAATACTTTTGAATATGTCTTCCAAAAACTAATGACACCAATTTTTGGTTGAGAGAGTAAAAACTGGTTTATGGTTGGGATATCCTATGGTGCATGGATTTCACTCAAAACCTTTTAGTGGGGAGAATAAATACCATTCAGTTGACTTTCTAGCTGCATGTAAGGATAACTTTGTGACAGGAATGAGTGAGCAGGCAAAAATTAAATATGTTAAGAGGCAGTTGGAAGGGGGAGCTCAAACATGGGAAAACCAAAATGGTGATAAATTTTGTGATCTTAAAACCTCTGAAAGCCTGTTCTTGAACAAATACTTGGGCCAGGCAAAACAATTAATACTGCAAAACGATTTTTTGAATGGAAGAGTGGAAAGGAAAGTATGAGAGAGTTCTGTGTTAGAGAACTGAATAAATTAAATCATCTGGATAGGCCACTGGATGTATTAAGAGAAATATCAACACTAAAGAGAAGATTACCAGAGCATTTGCAATGGGATTTGATTCACAGTGCAACTGATTCAGTGGAAGAATTTCTTAACCTTGTGGATAATATGGACAGGGCATTGTGTTACAGACCTAAATACATGGAACAGAGGGAGAGTGGAAGGTTTCATGAAAGGGGAAACAGTATTAATTATGAGTACAGTAATAATCATAACAGGCGGAGAGAAGATAGAAGTGATGAGAATAATCAGGATAGAGAGTGGAGAAGCAGGCAACAAAGATATAACAGAAATTTTGGGGGAGAGAAGAGACAATTTTGATCAGATGAGGAGTGATAGAGAAGGTATGAGAATAGGAATGCCAGATACAAATGGACAGTGAAGGCAATCAATGTCTCACTTAAGGTCTGCACAGGGCTGGTAATTATGTGAACAGGGCCAGACAAGGACATGATGGGATGAGTAATAAAGTCAACAAGGAAAATAGGGAAATTGGGATGTGTCATATGGATTCTGTCTTAGGAAATGAACCTCTGTGAGGAGGTTTTAACAATTATAGAAATACAGATAAAAGGTATAAGTGGAAAAAATGGAACAAGGCTAGTATCAGTAATCAACAATGTGAGTTTAACGTTGACGACATGTTTAAGAGGGAAGAGAAATTACAAGCAGAGGAGGACAATGTTGGTTTGTGTGCAGCAAAATTCACTGAAAGATCAGAGACAGAGGTAGTTTCATCAAAAGGGGAAACAGAAGTGGATATGGAATTAAGGGGCAATGTTCACAGTAATAATGGATGTGATGAATGGGTAGATATGTGTATTGGAAATAGTATGGAGAATTGTGGAAAAGATGAGGAGAGGATTATTCAGTATGATGTAAAGGTTAATATGAGTGGTGTATTTGACAATGTGAAAAATGCTGGTAAATTACCTACTGATAATGCTACTGTGATTTTTGGTGCAGGTGATAACTGTGGTGGTGATAATGAGTTCAATGTGGATATGGAAATGTGTAATGATATGGAGAATATTGCTGTAGGTTGCCCAGAAGATAAAATTGAAACCTATGTTTTCTTAACTGATGAGGATGCAAGCCTGAAAGATGTTAATTGTGGATGGTTAGGAAAGGAGGAGGCTGATTGCGATTTGAGTGATTGGGTGTCCTATGCAAAATTACATAAAGCTTTGATGCCTGAAGAATGGGGTGAAATAGAATTTAAAATTGCCAGAAAATTGGAAGAATTAAGTGAAGAAGAGCATGTTGAGTTTGCTATTAAGGATCTGTTTGAAGGGGATATTGATGTATGTTTTGGAGAAAGATCTAAAGATATTTGCATTTTGCAAGAGGAAAGCAGGAGTGAAGTAGAAAGAGATTTATTATAGGAATCAGGGCTGAACAAAGTAGAAATAGAGGTGATACAGCCAATAATTAATATCAATGTGGGAGGAATTACAGATATAGCATTATTAGACTCTGGCTCTAAGTTCATCTGTAATTTCTGAATCTTTCTGGCAGCAAATTAAAGGTTTAGGATTAATAGAATTACCAGTTACAGGAGTCAGAATTAAGACAGCAACTGGGACATGTAGTAAGCCCATCAGCAGAGAAGTATTACTGGAATTTAATAGTAATGAGTATTGTTTTGAAATTATTTGCTTTGTGATAAAGGGTTTGGCATGGAATGTAATTTTGGGTATGGACTTCTTGTACAAATATGACTGTAGCATTGACAGAGTGGTAGAATTTGATGCTGGTGGAAACAGACAAAGAATAAAATTTAAAGGGGAATTAAAAGGGGGCGAGACAATGACTCATTTACAAAGGATAGATGAGGTAGGTGATGAAATGTGCACTGAACAGCAGATATATAACAAAGTAAATGAAATGGGAAATTTAAATGAGGAACAAAAGGTGCAGCTTACAGATTTATTGTGTAAACATAAGCATGTGTTCTCTGACAGACCTGGAAAAGTTGTAGATTTCAATTATGTTTTGAGGGTATTGCCACATGAAGTAATAAGGGCCAAACCTTATCCTACAGCAACAGCGGACAAAGAGGCTGTAAGGGTGAGGATACAAAAGATGTTGAAGTGGGACATACTGCAAACGGGGAGGAGTGAGTATTATAATCCAGTAGTAGTGGTGAAAAAGAGGGATGGTTCTATAAGAATAGTATTGGATGGAAGGGAGCTAAATAAAATAATAGTAAAGGATAATCATCAGCCAGAGAACATGAATGAGCTGTTGCAAAAATTTTATAATGCTAAAACTCTGTCAAGTGTTGATTTGACTTCAGGGTTCTGGCAGATGCAATTGGCTGAAGAGAGCAGAAAGTACACTGCTTTCTTATTTGAGGGCAGGACTTATATGTTTACAGTTTTGCCATTTGGTTTATCAATATCTGTAGCAGTTTTTGTAAGGGCTTTAAGTCATGTGTTCGGTGATGAAGTAATGAGAAAATTGACAGTGTATGTAGATGACATTTTGATTATGAGTAGCAATTGGCAAGAGCACTGTCAGCTGTTGGAGGATGTATTCAAAGCTATATTTAAAGGGCGACTGAGTCTAAAGTTAAGTAAGTGTGAATTTTTTCAAGCAACATTACTATTTCTCAGTCATCAGCTAACTCCTGATGGCATTTTGCCCAATAAAGAGAAAATCAAGGCTATTGTTGACTGCAAGGTGCCAACAAACAGGAAACAACTGAAATCATTTATAGTACTATGTTCATTCTACAGGAAGTATATAAATGATTATAGCCTGAATTCACCTAACTTATGTAGACTATTAAAGAAAAGTGTAACCTGGTGCTGGACATCTGAGTGTGACAGGGAATTTAAAGCCATACAGAATAGCTTAAAAAATATCAAAATTTTGTACTACCCAGATTTGTCTTTGCCTTTCTGTATTGGGGCAGACAGCTCAGATTACAGGATAGTGGCAGTGCTATTTCAGTAGAGGGTGGTAGATGGGAAGACCGAGCACAGGGCAATCACTTTTGCAAGCAGAACGCTGTCCAAACAGAAATTAATGTATGGTATCTCAGAGAAGGAACTTCTAGCCATAGTTTTTGGATTTCTGAAATTCAGGATACATGTGGAAAGTAGGAAAGTGATTGTTTACACAGACCATAAGGCTCTGAGCTATTTGCAAGAATGTAAGCTGTTGAATAATAGACTCATGAGATGGGCCATGTTTCTGCAGCAGTTTAACTATGAGATAAGATATGTTAAAAGCACAGACAACAATGTGCTTGATGCCTTGTCTAGGTTACCTTTCATTGGAGAAGAACATGAAGGAAATTTAGACAAGAAAGAACTACAGATATTGTATATGAAAAGAGTGGGTGGAGAGAAGGAAATCAAATCCATCTGTAAGGACATGAGGGGACTTCAGAATGAGGACCAAACCTTGAAGTTTATCAAAACAAACTTTGGAAGTAAAGAATATGAAAAAATAGCTAAATATTATAGAATTTATAAGGGGATTTTGTTTAGGCAAAGAAATTTGGACAAAGAGTAGTGGAAGGTATGTTTTCCAGATGAGCATGTGGAAAAATTAATCAATTACATCCACCTTAGCCATGGGCATTATGGGGCTCAGAAATGTTTGGAAATACTGCAGGACTATGTTAGTTTTAACTACATGGTCAGGAGGGTAAAGAGACAGTTGGCTTCTTGCGACAAATGTCAAAAAGTGAAGTATAATACTATTGCAGTACAAGGAGAGATGCTGAATATTGTTCCTAACTGCTGGCTATTGACTAGTTTGAGAGGCTGCCAACAGGTCGAGGGGGTGTAAAGTATGTTCTTTTAGATGTTGATGTATTCTCAAAGTTTGTAAATCTGTATCCACTGAAGAAGGCCACTAGCTAGAATATTTGTATTTGTATTTATTTATTTATCCTGTGGATCACATATTGTACAAAGTACACATGATATAGGACAAGTCATTTTTCTTAACAAATATGTAGTTTGGAGAAAAAAAATAGGCAATGGACTGCCATTTAAAAAAATGTACACAAAATTGTTCATTGATGAATATAGTAACTTCACATACAGAGAATACAAACAATTTACATGGGGAACTAAGAAACATGTAGGCAATGTAGTGCTACTTTAAATTTACACAAATAATCACTGAGATTACAAATAGTGAAAATGTCAACTGGAAACACAACAGAAGGACAATGTCATTTAAAAACTACATTAAACATGAAATTAACATTGAGATTTCACAGACAATTAAGTTTTAATACTAATAGAATGTGTACTTGTACATTCAAAAAATATAATTAACAAGCTAGAGAAAGATTACTTTGTGAATGTTATAAAATCAGAGAATGTTCTGTCTGATAATGGAGCACAATTTGTATCTAGTGTATGGGAGAAGTTTATGCAAAGATCTGGGATAAAGCATATAAGGATTTCAGTGTATCACCCTGCAGGAAACCCGGCATAGAGGTATATGAGGAAGCTGACCAGGCTACGTAGGACATATTGCAGTAAAAAGCATGGCACTTGGGCAGAATATGTAACTGTGTTTGAGGATCTTATGAACACAGTGAAGAGGATTCTCACCCTATGAGCTCATGAAAGATATCAAGCCAGACAATCTAATAGCAGAACACACAGATTTTCCTAAATCTCAAGGCTTGACAAGTCAAGAGAAGATGCAGATTGCCAGACAGCAAATGTTAAAGAAAGGACATGAGAGACAGAGGAAAAAGGTATAAGACAACAAAGTTCAAGGAGGGAGATAAGGTGCTGGTGAGGAACAAGAAAAAATCCAGTGACATTGATGGTGAAATCAACAAGTTATTTGAATAATACCATGGACTCTTTGAGATAACTGGTTATCCACGTCCTAATGCATATAGATTGGTATATCGAGTGTCCAAAAACCCATTTGGACTGAGGAATGTAATGGAGTGGAAAAAATATGTGGTAAAAGAATAAAGGGTAAGGAAATGAGATTCGCTATAAAATATTTATTTGGGGCTATGTATACGTGTATTTATAATTTGAGGATTCTTTGTGTTATTGTGTATGTTGCAATGCCATTGTTTGTTGGTCAACAAACTTCATTATACTGCATGTATTTGCATTAAGTGAATCCGTTGACCAATGGATTTGCACAACTGGTGTGGGTGTGATAGAAGCCTCGTTGAAAAAGTCATATGGGAACTGAAACCTACTGTACATGTAGTCTCTATTTCTGTATAAATGTGTGGAGAATATAGAAGGGAGGAAATCTGCAAATTGTTTGTTTAAAAAATAGTTGAGATTTTGTTAAAATTTCTATTGTATCTGTGATACCTGGAGTTGATACTTGTGAGTGGGGATAGGATTGTTGCTGGGATAAACATGTAGGGCACTTACTAAACATGTAAATTGTAGAGGCATATGGGTAATAATTAACTTGCTTATTATAAGATACTAATGAGGGAAACAAGGGAAAGAACACTAATGGCTAAGTGGATCCATGTAAAAGTTTTGACCTTAATGAGTTTATTTGCCATTTATGATTGAATCTAGTTACCCATGGAAATGGCAGTAAAGAACAGGTTTCAAGATTTTTTTTTTTTTTTAAAAAAAGGGGGGGGGGGAGAAAGAGAGAGAGAGAGAGAGAAATTTGGTGTTTATTTATGTAAAGTGATATAGCTGTATGGGTGCCTGATTTGGGAACATTTGAGGGGTGAAATAGAATATATTTAACTATGCCATGCTTGTGTTTGATTTGTGTGCATGTTTGTCATTTGTATAAACCTCAATAAGAGCTGATCAGTGAACACAGGATATTCCAGGGAGACATTGGATAGCCTGACTCCTGGGATATGTGGGTTTGCATGTCTACGCAAGATTTATAAGGATTTGATTAAATTGTGATAGGATGGCTTGGCTAATGAGAGGAAGCACAGTACTGCTGGTTGACAAGTTTGGAAAGCCTGCATTCCAATGCATAAAGCTGTGAACACAAGGATCTGGTTACAACAACCTCGTGTAAATACAGAAACAACTGTGTAAAAAGTGGAAGTGTTAATGTGCTGTGAGTGTGCAACCTACATATAGACTAACATGGGCATTTATATAATATAAATTTCTTTGCATTTTGCCAGCCCAATCAGACTCAATACGAGACTATCTAATTGTATATTTAGGATGTATACATTGTTGGATCATTTCCCATGAACCATGGACCTTGCCGTTGGTGGGAGGCTTGCATGCCTCTGTGATACGGATAGCTGTACCATAGGTACAACCACAATGGAGGGGTATCTGTTGAGAGGCCAGACAAATGTGTGGTTCCTGAAGAGGGGAAGCAGCCTTTTCAGTAGTTGCAGGGGCAACACTCTGGATGATTGACTGATCTGGCCTTGCTGTGCTGGTGCTATGAATGGCTTAAAGCAAGGGGAAACCACAGACATAATTTTTCCTCAGGGCATGCAGCTTTACTATATGGTTAAATGGTGATGGTGTCCTCTTGGGTAAAATATTCTGGAGGTAAAATAGTCCCCCATTCAGACCTCCTGGCATGGACTACTCAAGAGGACATTGTTATCAGGGAAAGAAAACTGGCGTTCTACGGATTGGAGTGTGGAATGTCAGATCCCTTAGTTGGGCAGGTAGGTTAGAAAATTTAAAAAAGGAAATGGATAGGTTAAAGTTAGATACAGTGGGAATTAGTTAAGTTCGGTGGCACGAGGAACAAGACTTTTGGTGAGGTGAATACAGGGTTATAAATACAAAATCAAATAGGGGTAATGCAGGAGTAGGTTTAATAATGAATAAAAAAAATAGGAATGTGGGTAAGCTACTACAAACACCATAGTGAACGCGTTATTGTAGCCAAGATAGACATGATGCCCATGTCTACTACAGTAGTACAAGTTGATATGCCAACTAGCTCTGCAGATGACGAAGAATTTGATGAAATGTATGATGAAATAAAAGAAATTATTCGGATAGTGAAGGGAGACCAAAATTTAATAGTCATGGGTGACTGGAATTCGGTAGTAGGAAAAGGGAGAGAAGGAAATGTAGTAGGTGAATATGGATTGGGTGGAAGGAATAAAAGAGGAAGCCGCCTGGTAGAATTTTCAACAGAACATAATTTAATCATACATGGAAGAAGCCTGGAGATACTAGAAGATATCAGATAGATTATATAATGGTAAGACAGAGATTTAGAAACCAGGTTTTAAATTGTACGACATTTCCAGGGGAAGATGTGGACTCTGACCATAATCAATTGGTTATAAACTGTAGATTAAAACTAAAGAAACTGCAAAAAGGTGGGACTTTAAGGAGATGGGACCCAGATAAACTGACTAAACCAGAGGTTGCACAGAGTTTCAGGGAGAGCATAAGGGAACAATTGACAGGAATGGGGGAAAGAAATACAGTATAAGAAGAATGGGTAGCTCTGAGGGATGAAGTAGTGAAGGAAGCAGAGGATCAAGTAGGTACAAAGACGAGGGCTAGTAGAAATCCTTGGGTAACAGAAGATATATTGAATTTAATTGACGAAATGAGAAAATATAAAAATGCAGTAAATGAAGCAGGCAAAAAGGAATACAAACATCTCAAAAATGAGATCAACAGGAAGTGCAAAATGGCTAAGCAGGGATGGCTAGAGGACAAATGTAAGGACGTAGAGACTTATCTCACTAGGGGTAAGATAGATACTGCCTACAGGAAAATTAAAGAGACCTTTGGAGAAACGAGAACCACTTGTACGAATATCAAAAGCTCAGATGGAAACACAATTCTAAGCAAAGAAGGGAAAGCAGAAAGATGGAAGGAGTATATAGAGGGTCTATACGAGGGCGATGTTCTTGAGGACAATATTATGGAAATGGAAGAGGATGTAGATGAAGATGAAATGGGAGATATGATACTGCGTGACAATTTTGACAGAGCACTGAAAGACCTAAGTCAAAACAAGGCCCCGGAAATAGACAACATTCAATTAGAACTACTGATGGCCTTTGGAGAGCCAGCCCTGACAGAACTCTACCATCTGGTGAGCAAGATGTATGAGACAGGCAAAATACCCTCAGACTTCAAGAAGAATATAATAATTCCAATCCCAAAGGAAGCAGGTGTTGACAGATGTGAAAATTACTGTACTATCAGCTTAATAAGTCACAGCTGCAAAATACTAAAGCGAATTCTTTACAGACAAATGGAAAAACTCGTAGGAGTCGACCTCGGGGAAGATCAGTTCGGATTCCGTAGAAATATTGGAACACTTGAGGCAATATTGACCCTACAACTTATCTTAGAAGATAGATTAAGGAGAGGCAAACCTACATTTCTAGCATTTGTAGATTTAGAGAAAGCTTTTGACAATGTTGACTGGAATACTCTCTTTCAAATTCTGATGGTGGCAGGGGTAAAATACAGGGAACGAAAGGCTATTTACATTTTGTACAGAAACCCGATGGTAGTTATAAGAGTCTAGGGACATGAGAGGGAAGTAGTGGTTGGGAAGGGAGTGAGACAGGTTTGTAGCCTCTCCCCGATGTTGTTCAATCTGTACATTGAGAATGCACTAAGGGAAACAAAAGAAAAATTCGGAGTAGGTATTAATATCCATCCAGAAGAAATGAAAACTTTGAGGTTCGCCGATGACATTGTAATCCTGTCAGAGATGGGAGAGCAGTTGAATGGAATGGACAGTGTCTTGAAAGGAGGATATAAGATGAACATCAACAAAAGCAAAACGAGGATAATGGAATGTAGTCGAATCAAGTCGGGTGATGCTGAGAGAATTAGATTAGGAAATAAGACACTTAAAGTAGTAAAGGAGTTTTGCTATTTGGGGAGCAAAATAACTAATGATGGTCAAAGTAGAGAGGATGTAAAATGTAGACTGGCAATGGCAAGGAACGTGTTTCTGAGGAAGAAAAATTTATTAACATCGAGTATAGATTTAAGTGTCAGGAAGCCATTTCTGGAAGTATTCGTGTGGAGTGTAGCCATGTGTGGAAGTGAAACATGGACAATAAATAGTTTGGACAAGAAGAGAATAGAATCTTTAAAAATTCGGTGCTACAGAAGAATGCTGAAGATTAGATGGGTAGATCACATAAGTAATGAGGAGGTATTGAATCGAATTGGGGAGAAGAGGAGTTCGTGGCACAACTTGACTAGAAGAAGGGATTGGTTGGTAGGACATGTTCTGAGGCATCAAGGGATCACCAATTTAGTATTGTAGGGCAGCGTGGAGGATAAAAATTGTAGAGGGAGACCAAGAGATGAATACACTAAGCAGATTCAGAAGGATGTAGGTTGCAGTAGGTACTGGGAGATGAAGAAGCTTGCACAGGATAGAGAAGCATGGAGAGCTGCATCACACCAGTCTCAGGACTGAAGACAACTAAAACAACAACTTTGTTGGATAATGTTTGTATGTTTTCTGATGACAGTACTCACACTGATTAACTCATCACTATAACACTGTTCTATTTGTGCCATTATAGTTATGATTAAAATGTTTTTAATATGGGTTGGCTCTGTTTGGTGCTACCTCATGTTGCCATTACTATGGTAATGTGTCCATGAAGTGGGGGTATGTAAGGTAATAGGGGATAATATGGAGCTCTTTCAAGTAGTTTGTAATTTAAATTTAAGTCACAGCAGCAGAGATAATATGTTGGGCAAAATAGACCAGAAAATACTTGTTTTGTGTTTTGATAGGCATTGCAGTTCTATTTCATAGTGTTTTGGTTTTCTTTTAATTGCAACGAACTATAAAATTGTAATGATAAATGTTTAAAATTGTATAATGTATTTAGATTTAAGTATTTAAATCTTATAAAAATTGTAAGCAAATTGTTTCCATGTTTAAGGATTATTTTGAGTAATGTAGTGTCATGTGCCCCAACTCAGGACTGTGGATATGAATGGGAAAATGGGGTCTTTGTTTGCTGTCTGTTGAGGTGGCAAGCTGGGAATGGCAAAGTGTCGTGAGTGTAAGCATGGATGCCAGTGTATGTGAAGGAACAATGTGAAAGTGTGTAGGTGGGAGACAAACAGTCTACTAATTGCACCGATTATTATTTGTACAGATCGGATTTATTTGTGAACTTAAAAATGCATGGCCACAAGGTTAAAGTGTTTCTTTTGAATAAATAAGTTTCAATCTGAACGTGTATATTTCAATTCACTGCTGTTCAAAAGCTAGCCAACATATAACTCAATAGTAGGGGCGCAAATGCAACCGTTCACTACCAACCCCCTTTTGCAGATGAGCCACGTGAAAAATAGGCAGTGAATGAGCCCGAGTACAGATGCAGTTGCCCAACTTCTCTCCTCAACTGAGCACTACTCTCATTCAAACAGAAAATTAAATCATCTCAAAATCACAGAATGTTACCAAACAGTTGATCTGTTAGAATATTCACATCACTTTAGCACTAGTTACCAGTTAATCAGAAAAAATATTGTTCATCATCCCAGTATTACCACTTCAAGCTCATAATTCCTCATAACACGAAAAGCAGTTTTCAGATAATATATAGATCCAATGATGCAGCATTATATGACTTGTAAATATTGCTCTCATTCCCAACTGCAGTGTCATGAATTGCACAATATAAACAGTACCCAATGTTGCCTAGTTCACAATTATATCATCGTTACAGTTACACAACATTTGTTTATATACAGTTATCTTTTGCATTAATAATGTCTGTCAGCCCCATTATTTCACTTACATTTCTTACCTTGTTAGCCAGTGGAGTGCATTCACAAAAAATATCTCTACTGCAGAGACAGGCTCCCTAACCATTAAGATGCTAACCTTATTCATTATTTTATTATTCCATTATTGTTTCATTATCTAATAATCAAACACCTGCTCTACTTATCTACCCTCTACTGAAAAACACTCCACTGTAACTTGTATTCCATCAATTTGCTTGATATTCTAGCCTGACTGGTGATATACATAAAAACCTTGTTAATACATTCCCCATGCATTACTCCAGGCAACTATGTATAAAGTTGTAATTCCTTCACGTCAGAAAAGTTATCTCAATATCCTGACTGCACTTAACACAAACACTTCTATTACACCACAATTAATATTAAGATCTAGTATTCAAGATGGTTTTTACTGCATATTGCTTCCGCTGCTTCGCCAAATTATACTAACTTCACACATGAGCTGATTACTTCAGATGTTTATTATCCTCCACATATGCTGACATCTTTTATTTTCAGTTTACCTTACCTCTTTCACAGAAATTCTTTAACCATGGTATCTCTTCACTTTCTTCCATCCTCTTATGATTGCATTACTTATCACTGATACAACATACTATATATAGATATACAGATAACACTGAAGAAAACTTTTCTAACATATTTCTCTACTGAAGTATGTTAGTGCACAAATCACATGACAAAGAAAAAATGTTTCTGATTTACTTATAAACTACAGATAGGATAGGAGATGAATTTGACTGTCTCAGGAAACATGAAAAATGAGACAGACAGCTGAGGTAAGTATTATCGCCACATAACGAATCTAACACAGAATGTTGAACCCCCTACTTGCTAATTGCACAAGGAATTAGTTCCAAATATTACATCAATGCTGAGATTTTGAATCATCAAGAAACTGTATTTTAACAGCTGCCATGCTAGTTCCACAGTCAACAGTACCTCTTGTTTCACACTTTTTGAGAACTTACTAGTAGCACCAATAATTTTTATTCCAGAAACCTGCTTCACTACTATACCCTCTGTGTTCATAATAGATTCAGAAAATACCTGTGACATGCCATTCAAATGACTACCACTGTCTGGTAAAAACTTAACATGTATACCTTGTACACTTGCTGTTCTTACAGGTTGACACACTTCCTTTTTACTTACCATGTGATCTTGTTCATACAACAAATCATTTTTAACCCTTTCTGTACTTAACGCATTATCAATTATAGATTCAAATACCCCATTTTTGTCACTACTGGATTCGTCATTGCTATCATCATTACACTTACTGTCAGAATTGGACACACTTTCACTTACGCTATGGTCTAGATTTTGTACTTCTTCCACCTTTTTCTCTGTTTTAGCCAATTTTGAAACAACATTTTCATTTAATTTTTACAGTTTCTCCTCTACCACTAGTGCACACTTGGTTTCTACCTCAGTTTCTGAATCATTTTTAATATGATCAGTTTGGTTCTCAAGTTTAACCCTGTTTTCAGCACATTGTTTCTCTAAAACCTCGACCTTCCTACTGTTGTCATTACAAAGCTTCTCTCTCTCTTGTACATAATTACTACTCAGTGTTAATTTTTCATCAGTATTATATAATACTTTCTTTATACTTTTTATCACCCCATTTGTGGCTTTTTCCATGTCTTATTTCGTAGCTATGTTATTCAACACACTTATAATTTGCCTCAGCATTGCTTCAAAATTTTTGTAATGACTATTGTCCTGCGAAGCAGTCCCCATTAAGTCTTTCTGTTTATTTAACAACCTAATCTCTACATCTTTGTTATCAGTCACACTATCTTGTTCATTAAAGTCTCTCATTATGTACCACTTAATACAAAACACTTTTTGCTTTGAAATTACTGTGTTTTAATTACTCATCTTCTGCTGCTGTTGTTGCATTTGTCATCTTGATTTTTTGTCTGCTGCGCATTGTAATTCTCTTGGCGGGTGTCTTGTTTACCTCTGGTCAGCTGTGTCCACCTGCGTGCTGAATGGCTGCTCCTGTGCTCAGTAGCTGCTTCCTTAGGCCGGTATTATGCTATCAAACTTCTTTGTCAAAGATTTGATCAAAGATATGATGAAATATTCATCAAATTTTTATCAATGCAGAGTCTCGTGGCGATAACACCGAATAAAATGTTCTTGGGTTTCCAACTGCATCAATTGCTTAAAACTACACAAGCTTTTGCCCAAGCACTCCTTGGCCATTGTCAAGTTGGTGCACCCTTATATATATGCTAGCTGCTGGTTGTGACGTCACTGGTGCCCATGACATTGCCATTTATGGGCATGTTTTGAGTCGGTGTTCAATGTGCCTTCTTCAACCACGCATTCGCTGGATCCCACACAGTGCTGAGCTGCAAGCCACCATCACTATTCAGGGTGTTTGCGGTAATTTTTATTTCAATAGCTTCCTTTATTATACTGTCCCAGAAGCTGTGGTCTACAGAAAACCCACCCACACAGACCTGTACCTGGACGCCACCAGCCATCATCATCCAGCACAGAAGCACACAGTATTGCAAACATTGGTGCATCGTGCAAGAGTAATATCAGATGATGATAACCTGCCCCATGAACTGAGCCACCTATGCAAGGTTTTCAGGAATAATGGCTACAGTGTCCATCAAGTGAAAGAAGTGATTTCTGGGAAAAGTAGGAAAAGAAACTTGTTTTGCTGCCATTCTGTGGCTCTGTGTCAGGCAAGATGAGCTGCCTGTTGAAAAGACACAAGATCAAATCAATCTTCAGCCCTCCAATGAAAATCCGTCACTTACTGATACCAGTTAAAGATGCAGTAGGTCTCAGAACACCTGGAGTCTACAAAATACCTTGTGAAGGTGGCCAGAAGTACATCGTACAAACAGTGTGCACTGTGGAACAATGCAGAAAAGAACATGAGAGGTATTATCACCTATGCTATCCAGAGAAATCTGCGTTAGCTGAGCATGCGTTAGAAAATGATGTCTGCCCCAGTAGCTGAGTGGTCAGCGTGACAGACTGTCAATCCTAAGGGCCCGGGTTCGATTCCCAGATGGGTCGGAGATTTTCTCCAGTCAGGGACTGGGTGTTGTGTTGTCCTAATCATCATCATTTCATCCCCATCGACGTGCAGGTCGCTGAAGCGGCGTCAAATTGAAATACCTGCACCAGGCGAACGGTCTACCCAACGGGAGGCCCTAGCTACACGACATTTCCATTTTTACCACATAAAATTTGACGATACCTCATTGTGTCTTGCACTAACGGCTTCTGGGACAGTTTAATAAAGGAAGCTATTGAAATAAAGATTACCGCAAACACCCTGATTAGAGACGGTGGCTTACAGCTCAGCGCTATGTGGGATCCAGCAATCATGCAGTCGAAGAGGGCACATCGACTCAAAACATGTCCATATATGGCAATGTCACGGGCACCAGTGAATTCACAGCTGGCAGCTAGCATATATAAGGGAGCACCAACAGCCCACTGGCAATGGCCAAGGAGTGCTTGGCCAAAAGCTCGTATGGTTTTAAGCAATTGGCACAGTTGGAAACCCGAGAATATGTTTTTCATTCATCAAATTTATTTGACAAAGATCTTTTACGTGGCACCAGAAAGGGGTATTACAGTATCATCATATTCTTCCAATTGCACTGTGTGCACAGATGGAAGAGAAGTGGGAGAAAAAAAGGAAACATACCTGGGTGAAGCTGTGGGTTTTATGATGAGACAGTAAAAGCATTCAACAAAACTTGTTATGTGAGCTTGTAGTAGAGGATGTCAAGTCATACATAAATCACTTAAGAATGGATGGGTATACATTTCAGTATTAGCTCAGTGGAGTGTATCCTCATATCACAAAGCACAATATTCACTTAAGAAGTGCTATATATGCAGAAGACAGGCTCTCTGTGACACTCCAATTCCTTGCTACAGGAGAGAGTTAGGTTAGGTTAGGTTAGGTCTCTCATCTTCTTAATCTGTTTTTGTATTCAGGGTGAGGCCTCATCAGCTTCATACATCTCTATTAATTTTGTAGTTGTCAGTACACACCAATTGTATTTAGTGGCCATGTTTATAAACACACTACAGATGACAGAACGCTGCAGCGATGCTAGCGCTCCATGTTGTAACATGTCACATTGCAGTGAGAAGAAGACTAATGACGTTTATTATCAAATCTACAGTGAGGCTCTAGATTTGATCAAATTTATTTGACAACAAATGAGATTTGACAAAGTGCCTTATTTCACCATCAAACTTCTTTGACAAAAATATTTGACTCAAATATCAACTTTGACGAAGAAATTTGATAGTGTAATACAGGCCTTAGAACCCACTTGCTGACTGGCTGCTGCACCCTTCTTTGTTATGAAACCCCAGCACTGTTCTGCTATTGCACCGCTACACTGTAAAATGCTCTTGATATCACTTTTCAAAGTACACAGGTCCTTGTTTTACTGTAGTTATGTACAATATCTTCACTCGGAAGGGCACCACATGTGGTGGTTCCACCTGCTTTATTTGTCTCTTCGTTTTTTGATTGTCATTGGTGTCAACATACTGTGTTGCTACACTGGCAGAAAAATGGGTTGTGGATTCAGACACACACTATTGTAAATCATGTAGCCAACATATGCACAGTTGCATTTTTCATTTCTTCAATCTTTACTTTGCACGACCCCCAATATTTCACAGTCACATCTACGGGCAGTAAAACCTAACCACAAAGTTCACAGTTCTTGAAGAATAATCAGGTAAGTATGGAAGAGACATTGTCACTGTTTTTACATATTGCCCAATTGTTTAACACTTATTCCACAGTTAATTTGAAGCATTGTTATTGTTCTAACCAGCACAGTTTACTCGTCAGAAACTCGGCCATGGACTGACTGCCCTGTAACCAAAAATCGGCATCTCTTATATCATCACAATAATCAGTACTGAAACTACACATTGTTTGAAGTCAAATTTACAGAAATTACAATTAAAATTTAACTATGAGGTTTAGGCCAAATCACTAGTTTAAATCATGAAATTAACAAATATAGTTACATAAACAAGACTTTTGACAAAACTGTTGATTACTTTGGAATTAATGAAGAGCTGGCTTTTGCTAACATGTTTCTGACTAGGGCCAAATAGGTACTTAAAGATTCCTAGCATTTTGTCTTCCAAATGCTTACAATTATTACAGAATTTATATCTGTTTATATGTCAACAATAGAATTTAAGTTACAAAACAATTATTGATTCCACCTTATAACAAATGATACAAACTAGGAATAGTCAAAATAAATGAGAAAATCACTTACATACATAAAACTGAGCACAAAATTAGATCTGGTGTTATTTACTTTAAAACTGAGGGCCAATCTTTCTCTTTTATGGAAATGCAGATTATATTCACATATGTTAATGATAATTGGCTAAAAGTAACAAAACAAATTTAAGGAGGCATTTGGCAAAACTAGAGGGGAATTAAAATTATCGCAGCTTGCTTCGTCACACAGTAAGATGAATGTAGAGGAATTAATGGCAAACTTTAGGCAGATTGTAAATCATGGTCTGTGAGTTGTGCACCCATGCACAAATGACAACAAGCAAACATTTTTAGAGTTTCACACACCTGGGAAAAGATCTATGTGCAAAGTATACAACAATTACTATAGTCATACCTTCACAAAAAGTTATGAAAATGAAAGTTGCCACTCACCATATAGCAGATATACTGAGTCACAGATAGGATCAACAAAAAGTCTGTCACAAGTAAGCTTTCACCCAACAAGGCCCATATTGAAAAAAACAGGCACGTGCATGCCCCCCCCCCCCCCCCCCCGCCACACACACACACACACACACACACACACACATACACACACACACACACACACACACAGACACACACACAAGGCAACTCTCCTTTTCATCATATTGTTACATTCCATCCTGGATTTTCCACTGTTTTATCTTCACAAATGATCTGGCAGTGAAACAGAAAATTCTGCTAGATGTAAAATCTCTAAGTGTGTTTAAAGCTTCCATCCAGTCACTTGTTGACTAGTCTAGTGTGACAGTTGAAGATAGCTAAATGAAAGCTGAAATGTTAAATTTCATGTTTAAGAAATCATTCACAATGGAGACTCACACAAACATACCACCATTTGACCATCAAGCAGGCCCCATGTGGACAACATATCAATAAGCATCCCTGGCGTAGAGAATCAATTGAAGTACTTAAAAACAAATAAATCACCAAGCCCCGATGGCATCCCAGTTCAGTTTTTCGATGAGTATTCTACAGTACTGACACCTTTCCTAGGTTGCATTTATCATGAATCTCTCACCCAACGCAAGGTCCCAAGCAACTGTATATAAGAAGGGCAAAAGAATGGACCCACAAAATTACAGATCAATAAACCTAACATCGGTCTGCTGCAGAATCCTTGAACACATCCTCAGTCCTAATATAATAAATTTTACTGAGACCAAGAATCTTACATCCACGAATCAGCGTGGTTTTAGAAAGCATCACTCTTGCAAATGTCAGATATTCCATATTTCTAGATTTCTGGAAAGCATTTGACACTGCACTGTTAAAGAAGGTACAAGCATATGGAAAAGGTTCACAGATATGTGAGTGTCTCAAAGACTTCTTAAGTTACAGAACCCAATACATTGTCTTCAATAGACAGTGTTAATCAGAGTCAAGGGTGTGTGAGGAGTGCCCCACAGAAGTGTGATAGGACCGCTGTTGTTCTCTATGTACATAAATGATTTGGTGCACAAGGTGGGCAGCAATCTGAAGTTGTTTGCTGATGATGCTGTGGTGTATGGTAAGGTGTCAGATGAGTAACTTTAGGAGGATACAAGATGACTTAGACAAAATTTCAAGTCAGTGTGATGAATGGCAGCTGGCCCTAAATATGGAAAAATCGAAGTTAATGCAGATGAGTACGAAGAACAAACCTCTAATAATTGGATACAGTACTACTAGTGTCCTGCTCGACGCAGTCAAGTTGTTTAAATATCTGGACATAATATTGAAAAGTGATACAAAATGGAATGAGCACATGAGAATATGGCAGGGAAGGCAAATGGCTGATTTTTGTTTATTGGGTGATTTCTAGGAAAATGTTGTTCACCTGTAAAGGAGACCGCATATAGGATGCGAGTGCAACCTCTTCTCGAGTACTGCTCAAGTGTTTGGGATCCGTACCCAGTCAGATTAAAGGTAGACGTCGAAGCAATTCCGAGGCGGGCCGGGCTGCTAGATTTGTTACCGGTAGGTTCAAATAACACGCAAATGTTACAGGCGTGCTTCCGGAACTCAAATGGGAATACCTAGAAGGAAGGAAACATTATTTTCAAAGAAACCTATTGAGAAAATGTACACAGCCAGAACCTCATGCTGATTGCAGAATAATTCTACTGCCTCCAACACACATCGCACTTAAGGATCACAAAGTTAAGATATGAGAAACTACGGCTTATACGGAGACATATAGACAATCATTCTCCCCTCATTCTATTTGCGAGTGTAACAGGAAAGGGAATGACTAGTAATGGTATGGGGTATTCTCTGCCACACCCCATACGGTGGATTACAGAGTTTCGATGTAGATGTAGAAATCACGAATCGCCTGACCGGGCCACGGGTTTCCCCTGATATCGTCACGAGCCCAGGAGAGCCACTGCAGGTGGTGTCTCGGTGTAAGCAGAGGCACTCGTATTGGTAAAAATTGGTCATCTGCAGCCATTAACACTAAATTTTACTGCACTGTCATAACGGATAAGTTTGTCGTTTGTCCCACATCATTTTCTGGGATTATTTCACACAGTATTGCTCATTTGTTAGCACTGACAACTCTACCCAAATGTCGCTGCTCTCAGTTGTTGAGATAAGACCGTCAGCCACTGCACAGTCTGTGATGAGAGGTAAAACCTGAAATTTACTATTCTCAGCACTCTCTTGACACTGTGGACCTCAGAATATTGAATTCGTTACAATTTCCAAACTGTAAAGTCTCATATGCCTAGCTCCAACTACCAATCGATGTTCAAAGTATGTTAATACTCATCATGCTGCCACAATTATATCAGAAACCATTCCACAAGAATCACCTGAGTACAAGTGACAGCTCCACCAATGCACTGTCCTGTTATACATTGTGAATGTGATACTACCACCATCTGTATATGTGCATATCACTATCCCACAGCTTTTGTCACCTCGGTGTGTGTGGTTTCTGTTCTTTCAGACACTGTCTTGATCCTGTAGCCACTATCAATCGAGACATGAAGTAATTAAAGACATTAGCTGCCATCAGGCATTGACTTAACCGATAGAGAAAGCTGAAAATTTTTGTCAGTCCAGGATTTGAACCTGGATCTGCTGCTCACTAGACACGTGTGCTGGCCACTATGCACCCGGGCCCAGTGGTCATGACAACTGTATGAACTACTCTTCACACATCTACTGCGAGACACAAATTCTCCACTTATACTACACACTACAGATGACGTGCCCTGCTCATTATCCTAATTACTCGTGGCATATCACTAGTTCTTGTAAGCATAGAGGTGGGGAGGCAAATAATGGAAATTGATTGATAATTGCTGCTAGAATAATTAAAAAAATTGATTGGAAAGATTAACTGAAAGAAATAGGAAGGTAATTCATAAATCTGTACACATATCCTGGGTGAACTTTAACTGGAACTAATATCAACAGACCTTCAATGTCAATATATTTAAGATCAATATTTGGATTTGAAGTTATGTACTGCTTCACATTAGTTCCACTGTGCTTAGTGCTGATTATGACAATGCCAGTACTGGATCACCTCTCTGCTGCTCGCGTATATTCCACTCGTTGCTTTGAACCTCCTGATGCAGGATTCTCAGTGTGGGCAAAATGGTGAACAGACGGGTGTGACTGATGTAAATATATGAATTAACTTGGCTTTCCCAATAACTTTTGTCACAATTTTTAATATACAGTTGGAATACACATTTTTAAACAATACTGGCAGGACGGAGCTAGTCATACATCTGCCCGCTACCACTTACAAAAATAAACTGATGAAGATACTGGAAATAATCAATTGAAGAGTACCTATCTTCTCTTTTTTCTATTGAGACATTATCTTTGCCAAAAAACAACTAATTACTTTACCTTTGGATGAAAGAATGAGGAAAGAGAAAAAAACAATAATATGATTCATTATAATTGACCCCCACTGTCCACTGATGTCATATGGAGGTGCTCAACATCTGAGCTTATTTCACTTTTTGAGGGTTGATAACCCTGGCAGGTATGGGCATAGCCTCTATTTTCAGCCATTGGAGTTAGTCTGTATGGTTATCCATTTACATGGGCATGTCAGCTTCTTTTACACATCCATATACTAACAAAGTGCTTGCTGCAACTGCACAGTCCCACTGTTGTCAGTCAGCACCTGCACAGTGCCTGTTACCGTCCCAGTTTGCGCTCACATATTGAATACGAGGCCAGAGTGTCTGTGTTGTGCATTTACAGTAGCTTTCACTTCATCATGAATCTCATGTTCAGCAGTGTGGTCCTTTGTGAAATCTTCAATGTGGTGACAATTGGTTTCCATATCAGCGGCCTGAGGAATTTATTTCACCTCGCCTCTCTCACTTATTCAGTGGGGACACCAGCTGTACATCCGACATCTGTCGACAAGGTAAGTTTCTTGCCGCTTCTACTACTTTGTCGAGCACAGAAAATTCGAGTTACACAAAGTATTTCCATCTTATGTTTATCATGCGCACACCCCCGTATATCACAAACACACTTAAAACTTTACAGCCAGGTTTTGTTTGTTTTTGTTCTATGTTTTTGAGCATCTTTCATACAGTTGCATTAAATAGTTACTGTAGTGTCCTTTCCACATACTACACTCATAACATAATAAAATACAAACACAATTACAAAATACACTTATCCCATTCATTTGCTGACATGCCATTATCGCCGCTTATATACATTATAGTCTGCTTGTCGTTTTGTTTCAGTACATTTTGTTAAATTACAATTTTGTTACATTGTTTGATTTCAATTATAGGAGTACACATTTACTCTTGTTTAGTTATACATTCTTCATATAACTTTCATACAATAATAGATTCTGTTTTCCTTCATGGCATAAATTGACATACATTTCATTTCAATTTACAATAACTTCTTCTTGGAGCATATTTATCAATTCCAAAGAATAAAAGAAATAAAAAATACTTACTACAATAGATACTATGTGTTGCTCAGATAAGTATGCATGGCCTTGCCTCTCTAGTATTCTCCAGGAAGGATCTACACATTACAGGGTTGAGGAAATTCCACAGAAAGGCTTTTACGTGCTCAGTTATGTTTCATTATTAGACATAACTGTGATCTCAAGAACGAAATAGTCTGTTGTTTACAAACGCAACCCAAATCTGACGAAACCAATTGTATCAAATACTTATTCATTGTTTAAAAATCCAGCTCATTATTTACTTGTTATGTTCATTGTACAAAGGATAACCATTTCATATGCTCAGGTACAAACATGTATCAACAATATGATACATTATGCACAATAAGCATAAAACAGTCTTTACATAAGTATCAAACATGCATAAAAATTTCTATGTAATTCAGGTGTTTGATGCTTTCATTGGTAGTTGAGGCTCACAGTAGATAGGTTTTAACCCCTTGATTAATTGGTAGTACTCAACCTCAGTTCAGTATCATGATATGTGACGTACTGCAACAGTTTTCTTTTTCACATACTTTCACACTATTACATTCATACATATCATAAACTTAGAACTATAATTAGTTGTGGCACGCTTGTCGATGTATCATTCCCTGGAAGAAATACTAACTTAAAATTGAATCTTCACAGATAATTGTATAGTGGCTCAATAGCTACTGATATCTTTTTAATATAGTCAACCATGTATTCATCACCTCAGTGCGCAGCTGTGCTGTCACAAAACTTATTTAATGTCATGTGTGAATCTCTACTTGCCTTTTAAGTTTATCTAAAAACAAAGATGATGTGACTTACCAAACAAAAGTGCTGGCAGGTTGATAGACACACAAACAAACACAAACATACACACAAAATTCAAACTTTCGCAACCAACGGTTGCTTCGTCAGGAAAGAGGGAAGGAGAGGGAAAGACGAAAGGATGTGGGTTTTAAGGGAGATGGTAAGGAGTCATTCCAATCCCGGGAGTGGAAAGACTTACCTTACGGGGGAAAAAGGACAGGTATACACTTGCACACACAAACACACACACATCCATCCGCACATACACAGACACAAGCATACAATCAATATTTCTTCTATCACCCAAGGATTTCTACTGGCCCTTGTCTTTTTACCTACTTGATCCTCTGCTGCCTTCACTATTTCATCTCTTAAAGCTACCCATTCTTCTTCTACTGTATTTCTTTCCCAGATTCTTGTCAATCGTTCCCTAATGCTCTCCCTGAAACTCTGTGCATCCTCTGGTTTAGTCAGTTTATCGAGGTCCCATCTCCATAAATTCTGATCTTTTTGCAGTTTATTCAATTTTAATCTGCAGATCATGACCAATACCTTGTGGTCAGAGTCCACATCTGCCCCTGGAAATGTCTTACAATTTAAAACCTGGTTCCTAAATCTCTGTCTTACCATATATATAATCTATCTGAAACCTGCTAGTATCTCCAGGCTTCTTCCATGTATACAACCTTCTTTCATGATTCTTGAACCAAGTGTTAGCTACGATTAAGTTACACTCTGTGCAAAATTTTACTAGGAGGCTTCCTCTTTTGTTCCTTACCACCATTCCACATTCGTCTACTACATTTTGTTCTCTTCCTTTTCTTACTTCCAATTTTCAGTCATCCATGACTATTAAATTTTTGCCTCACTTCACTGTCTGAATAATTTCTTTTATCTCATCATACATTTCATCAATCTCTTCATCATATGCAGAGCTACTTAGCATATAAACTTGTACTACTGTGGTAGGCATCAGCTTCGTATCTATCTTGGCTACAATAATGCATTCACTATACTGTTTGTAGTAATTTACCCGCATTCCTATTTTTTTTATTCATTATTAGACCTACTCCTGCATTACCCCTATTAGATTTTGTATTTATAACCCTGTATTCAACTGACAGAAGTCTTGTTCCCCCTGTCACCGAACTTCACTAATTCCCACTATATCCAATTTTAACCTATCCATTTCCCTTTTTAAATTTTCTAACCTACCTGCCTGATTAAGGGATCTGACATTCCACGCTCCGATCCGTAGAATGCCAGTTTTCTTTCTCCTGATAACTTCATCCTCCTGAGTAGTCCCCGCCCAGAGACCCGAATGGTGGACTATTTTACCTCTGGAATATTTTACCCAAGAGGACGCCATCATCATTTAACCATACAGTAAAGCTGCATGCCCTCGGGAAAAATTACAGCTGTAGTTTCCCCTTGCTTTCAACCATTCACAGTACCAGCACAGCAAGTCCATTTTGGTTAGTGTTATAAGACCAAATCAGTCAATCATCCAGACTGTTGCCCCTGCAACAACTGAAAAGGCTGCTGCTCCTCTTCAGGTACCACATGTTCGTCTGGTCTCTCAACAGATACCCCTCTGTTGTGGTTGCACCTATGGTACTGCTATCTGTATCGCTGAGGCATATTGTGGGTAGTCAGTGACAATATCTATTTTCTATAAAAGCATGGTTTTGTTTTCTGTCAAATGTTGTTTTGGAATGTCAGTAATTTTAGCAATACTGCCTTTCCTCTGCTTCCTTTAAACCTGAATCTATTTGGGCTAGAAGCTGACTTTCTTTCTCCTTTCAAGCTTCTTCTATGGTATCTATATAAATTTTGCACCTAGATACTACCTTTCCAGCAAGGGTGCTGCCCTTACCCAGCATCCCTGCTTCAGCTTTTTCAGTTCTTTCCTTTACATCTGGCCTACCCTTAGACTTAACTTTTGTACTACTGTAGGTAAGTTTTTCCATATGTCTTGCAGCTCGCTGACTGCATCCGTCACAATTTCTGCCGATGCATCCACTTGGGATTGTGTCTCCTGAATTTGAGAATATGTTTCATCTACGGATGATACATTTTCTGTTAATGTATTTATAATGCAGGACATGTCAGTAATTATTTCTTGTTTTAGTTGGTTACATAGCTCAGTCAACTTCTCAGATAGTTCATCAGATAATTCAGTGTGTATAGTTTTGCCCATCTAACTGAACCATTGACTAACACTGTTCTTGAAATCGTTAAATGCCTGATTTTGCTGTGTAAGCTGTTGTCCTATATTTTCCTGATTTTTGTGAACTGCTGTGTCACACCTTTTCTTGTTGTCTTATACTTTCCTGAAATTCCTGTTTGTAAACTGTTTTGTTGTTAGTTGCATGAGTTGTATCAAATTATGTGTGTCACTAGTATTTACATTGATTTTATGAACTGTTCCCTGTTCTTGCATTTGCAACATCATGAGCAAATAATCAAAGTAAGTTTCACTGTCGTGCACTTCAGTTTGACTACATGGAAAACAGTTTCCCAGTGAGAACTGAGAAATTGTCTCATCGAGGGTCAAGAAAGTGACATCATGTTTAATTATATTACAAGTGATGTCATTTTTTGATAGTGGGATGCCAAACTCATTGTTTTGGAAGCCATCAGCCAGTTCATGAGTTGGTATGTTACCTTCAAATGTTGCTGAGTTTGGATTTCCAACATCATGACATATTGCATTTAGTAATGAATTTTCAACAATGTCCATTTCCTTTTACTCCATTGTGAATAGTGTTTAACAAAATTATGAAAAAGAAAGGTTCAAAAATGAAATTTTGTCTGTATCAGTATTTTCCAACTAAAGTAGATTTATCTGTGAATTCACAATGAAGCTGATTATTATCTGACACAGTCTTACAGAATTTGGTGACTTATCTTGCACTTAAATGATGACTTTATACGCATTTTCGTCTTTTCTGTAGAAATTTACTTTCCATAAAGGAGATTAATTGGAAGGAAAAGAGATTACCTACTGCCAGAGAGATGGCGCCAAGCACGGCCATATAAGCACACAGCATAACAGCTTCCTACCTTTCCCACAGAAACCAGGATTCCCAGCACATCTCATTTGTAGGCAGAATTGAATTTTAATTTGCTCCTTCAAGTTTTTATGAGTCCCAATCCCATGGACATGTAACAAAACAATGAAAGCTTCATTAGTTTCTGGCAACAATAACATGAATCATTTACCTCAATCCTGTTTTTCTCTCAACAGTTCAGAGGCCTGCCCATATTCCACTTGGCACCATCCATTAAACGGTTGCCATTAAATAGTGGCATATAGGTTGGTGGGCAAATAATAGAAACTAGTTAATAATTGCTGCCTGAATAACTAAACAAAATTGATTGGAAAGATTAAATGAAAGAAATTGGAAGATAATTTATAAACCTGTACACATATCCTGGGTGAACTAATATCAACAGACCTTCGGTGTCAATACATTTAAGATAAATATTTGGATTTTAAGTTATGTACTTCACATTAGTTCCATTGTGCTCCTGCACATAAAATCAATCAAACAATATAATAATCATGACTAATTAAACAACCTGCATGGCTGTGAGAAAACATGCAGTTGCTTCGACTAAAATTAAATGCAGCAGTCTCATAATATACAGCCACAGAAAGTAGCCAGAACATGAGTTGGATGCCTGCAAGTACTGATAACAGCCGCGCCATACGTCACACTTCCTGCAGATAAGTGGCTACTAGCTGGGCGCGGCAGGAAGTAACGCGCGGAAAATCCAACCTGGCGGCCACTTCTGCAGGCTTTAGTAGCGGATCGCGCTTAGTTAGAACTATAGCGCGATCCTCTGAGCTCTAGTGGCAGCCAGGCGAACTACGTAGCCACTGGCGCTGCATGTAGCTGCTGCAGCTAAGTCAGCACAGCCATGCCAAAAGCCATATTGGCGGGTGACCTTGAAGGAGTTTCGCTCAGCCACCGCTAGAGCTCGGAGGATCGCGCTATAGTTCTAACTACGCGCGATCCGCTACTAAAGCCTGCAGAAGTGGCCGCCATGTTGGATTTTCCGCGCGTTACTTCCTGCCACGCCCAGTGTGGTGGCACTTATCAGTAAGAACAGGCAGCTGCACGCTCATTCGACTCGAGGCAGCCGCACTGAGCACACAGCCATGCCGTACAGGAGAAGAAGATGTACAAGAAGATCAAGATTGCCTGTGTACAAGACTGTGGATACATTTAGTCTTACTCCTAACAATGTAGCACAAGAAGAGCTACTAAATGGACCTATTACTTTAATAGGAGCTAAGATTCATTTTTCTTGTACAACTACAGAGGTTGTAACTGGTAATAGTTGGTTAACTATTGCAATTGTAAGAGGCAGTGATAAGCCTCAATTAGGTTTGGAGGCTTATTATGATAGAGATATTATTTGTTATCATACCTGTTCTATTGGAGTTCAGGGCGACAGGAATTATGGTACAGCTATTGTAGTTACTGACAAGCCATTTTCATTGTATACTGGATCACCTCTCCACTGCTCACACAAATTCCTCTTGTCTGCTTCGAACTTCCTGCTGCAGGATTCTCAGCATAGGCAAGATGATGAACAGATGGGTGTAATTGATGTGAATATATGAATAAACTTGGCCTTCTCAATAACTTTTATAACACTTTTTAAAATACCGTTGTAATACACATTTTTAAACAATACTGGTATGATGGAGCTAGTCATACGTCTGCTCGCTACCAGTTACAGTAAAATTGCTATGATCATAAGCGCCCCTTCTGTGGCTTATGGAAGGGTAAAAAATCGAACGAGATGGCAACAGCAAGGGGAGTGAAACTCAAAAAAGGGGGAAACTAAAAACAGAAGGAAAAATTATAAAACCACTATAGAAGGGGAGGGGTGGCTGTTTTCTCCAAAAAAGAGCTTCAATTGACCAATGTCGTCTCACTGACACTGATAAACTTGAGGACACAATCAGCTGAGTGCATGTCATCTGGTAAATTGGAAGATATATCACGCGAAAGCTGTAAACGGGCACATTGCGGAGTTAAATAGGGGCACTGAAGTAAAAGGTGTCTCATCGTTCACAGCTGAGAACAGTGGGGACAAAGTGGTGGAGGATCACCACTTAAAAGATGTTGATGGCTAAAAAGAAAGTGCCCTATCTGGAGTCTAATTAAAATTATCTCTTCCAGAGGTTTTACATACTGCAATATATCATCAGTAAGTGTAGACCAATGTATGTGCCATAAAAGAGCACTCTGTACATTGGTGAAGGGAACCATGTGAACAGCGGGCTGAGGAAGAGAGACTGCAGCCTTGGCCACTATATCGGCTGCCTTGTTTCCATGGATATCAATGTGCCCTGGGATCCAGAGGAAGGCTACAGAGATTCCCCCCAAGTGGAGCAAGTGGAGGCAATCCTGAATCCGGTGGACCAGTGGGTGGACAGGATAAAGAGCTCGAATGCTGAGGAGAGAGCTGAGCGAATCCGAGCATATAATATACTGTATCCACTTATGGCAACGGATGTATTGGACAGCCTGGAGAACAGCGTAAAGCGCCACAGTAAAAGTCGAACACTGGTCGGGAAGCCGAAATCTATTATGTGTGTCGCCAACAATATAGGCACTCCCAACACCAAATGTTGTTTTTAAGTCATCAGTGTAAATAAATGTGGCATCCTCCATTTGTGTGCATAGAGTAGCAAATGCCCGATGATAAATAAGAGAAGGGGTACCATCCTTGGGAAACTGACAAAGGTCACGGAGCAGGCAGGTCCGGAGCCGGAGCCAAGGTGGTGCTGTACCCCTAGTTGTCAAGAAAGTTTTAGGAAAGTGGAAGGAAAAAGTATGTAGCAGTTGAAGGAAGAAGACTCCTGGTGGCAGTAGAGAGGAATGGTGGCCTGCATACCCTAAATCAAAGGATGAATCGAAAAAAAGGGGATGGACTGTATGAGCAGGCATGGAAGACAGATGACTAGTGTAACAGCTCAGGACAGCTCCCCGATTGGACAGCAGAGGTTCAGCAGTCTCAGCATAAAGGCTTTCCACAGGGCTGGTGTAAAAAGCTCCAGACACTAAACTCAAGCCATGGTGGTGAACAGAGCCGAGACGCCAAAGAATAGACGGCTGAGCAGAGGAGTAAACTATGCTTCCATAGTCCAATTTTGAATGCACTAAGGCATGATATAGGCAGAGAAGGACCACTCAGAACACGGAGGGTGTTGACGGATCACAGACAGCAAGCTGAAAGATACAAAACGTGGGAGGACCAGCACAGTTTTCTGTCAAACATAAGTCCCAAGAATTTAGTGACGTCTGCACACAGAAGGTCGACAGGGCGTAGATGTAGGGAAGGTGGAGGAAACTCCATATGATGCCAAAAATTTACACAGATGGTCTTTCTGGGAGAAAAGCGGAATCTAGTGTCGATGCTCCAAGAGTGGAGGCGATCGATACATTCATGAAGAGGTTGTTCAAGAAGGCTGGTCCATTGAGAGCTGTAGTAGATCGCAAAATTGTTGACAAAGAGGGAGCCCAAAACTTCAGGAAAGAGACAATCCATAATTGGATTTATGGCAATGGCAAATTGTACAATACTGAGCACAGATCCCTGGGGCACCTCTTTTTTTTGGGAGAAAGTATGGGAGAGTGTAGTGTTCACCTGCACTTTAAATGTGCTCCCCGTCATAAATTCATGAATAAAAAGGGGTAGATGACCTCAAAAGCCATGAGAGATCAGTGTGCAGAGGATGCCTGTCCTTCAAAAGGTATCATATGCTCTCTCTAGATCAAAAAATATTGCTACTGTTTGGTGTCTCCTGAGAAAATTGTTCATGATATAAGTGGAGTGAGCAACAAGATGGTCAACTGCAGAACAATGCTTACGGAAACCACACTGGGCAGGTGTTAGCAGGTTTTGGGACTCCAGCCACCAGGCTAAACAGCAATTCACCATACGCTCCTAAACCTTACATACATTACTCATGAGAGATATGGGGCGATAGCTAGAGGGGAGATGTTTGTCCTTTCCAAGTTTTGAAACAGGAACAATGACAGCTTCCTGCCATCTTCTGGGAAAGGTACTGCTGGTCCAAATTCGATTATAAAGGTGCAGGAGGTAACGCAGACTATGGTATCATAAATGCAGCAACATTTGAATGTGCACACCATCCGGTCCTGGGGCAGAAGAGCGAGAAGAAGAGAGTGATTGTTGGAGTTCCTGCATAGAGAAAACAGTATTATAACTTCCATGGTTTTGAGAGGAGAAAGGAAGAGGTCGCACTTCTGCTGCACATTTTTTTGGAAGAAAGGCTGGCAAGTAATTTGAAGAGCTCGAAATCTCAGCAATGTGTTGACTCAATGAGTTAGAAATTGTGACTGGATCCACTAAGGCATCATGCGCAACAGTGAGCCCAGAGACTGGGGAGAAACTAGACGTGCCAGATAATCATCAAATTTGACTCAAAACTACTGAGGAGGGAGTGAAGGTGTTAAAGGAGCTAGTAAAGAAGTCCCAGCTTGCCTTCTTGCTATTGCAGATGATGCAACGGCATCGTGCACATAACTGCTAATAGCAGATACAGTTTGCCAAAGTCGGACGGTGGCAGAAAACACAAAGAGCACGTCTCCACTCACGTATTGCACCACAGCATGCCTCGTTCCACCAAGGAACTGGGGGGTGCCGGGGCACATCAGAGGTGTGAGGTATTGAACATTCTGCAGCTGTAAGAACAACATCAGTTACATGAGTGACCTGATTGTCAAAACTGGGAAAATGACGGTCATCGAATGTTGCTAGAGAGGAGAAAAGTGTCCAATCGCCTTGGGAGAACTTCTGCCATCTTGGGCTTATTTAATGACTATGGCACTACAGGTGAGTTCGCAATCTGTGTGGCTGCCTCCTTAGTAGGCAGAGGAGATGCAAGGACAGTGCTATATTTACCTGCTGGGGGCACAGTGGGCTTTCAACTGGTGAATAACTTACAAGCAGCAAATGTAGACACCTTTTCCTTCACTCGGATTTCCTGAATAATTTGTTCATCTTTGATAATGGGGCAATCTCTAGAGAAAGCAGCATGGTCGCCCATACAGTTAATGCAACGAGGGAATGGAGGTGGGCAGTCACCCTCATGGGCATCCCTGCCACATGTAAGGCATTTGGCCAGATTGGAACATGACTGGCTGGTATGATTAAACTGCTGACACTGATAGTAATGCATAGCATTGGGGATGTAAGGGCAAACTGAAATTATCTCATATCCCACTTTAATGTTCGATGGAAGTTGAACTCTGTCAAATATCAAGAAGAGAGTATGGGTTGGTACCAGGTCCATGTCAACCCTTTTCATGACTCGATGTACAGCCATTACGCCCTGGTCAGACAGGCAGTTTTGAATTTCCTTGTTGAACAGTCCACTGAGTGAGCATATATAAACCACCCCATATGATGAATTTAAAGTGTGGTGCGCTTCTACTCAGACAGGGAAGGTGTGCAGCAGTGTAGTTCGCAGCAATTTTTGTGTCTGGAGGGCACTGACTGTTTCTAACAACAAGATGCCATTTCATAATTGGTAACAAGCCTTTACAGGACCTGCAATTGTGTTGACACCTTTCTTAATAATGAAAGAGTTGACTGGAGAAGTGTTGACCTTTGTCAGACCAGGAAACAACTATGAACTGTGGCGCTGATGGAAAAATTGTTCATGGATGAGACTCATTTAACTTTTTCTTGTGAGCAGAAGTTGTAGACATAGAGGAAACCATTGAAAAAGTATCTCCCATGATTACAGGCGTCTGCTTCATCATGGGGGCCATCTCTGAGGGCATTCTTGCCTTAGGTGATTGTTCACACCTCAGGTCACACCTCCTGAGAAACGGACGGAGGGACCAATCAGCCCGTTCAGAAGGTACCAGCTCGGGTAATAATCCCTCCCTGGGCCTGGTCTTTACCAGGGGGTACATACGTGTCCTACCTGTCTACCCGGGGTTGGGAATTATGCATTACCCCGTCACCGGCTACATGTGGGAACATGTGGGTCAGTCTTCAGACATGCACAAGGATGAAAGAAAGAGAAAGGGAGGAACAAAGAAAAGGGAAAGACGAGAGGTCTCAAATGCTGCAGTGGAGAAGAGGGTAAAGAGAAGAGGCAAGGAAAAGAGAAGGAGAAAGGGAGTACAGAGACTTTCCAGCATAGAGAACAAAGAAGAGAAACTATATCTTACAGTAACAAGAGCCCGTCTCCTGATGTAGGCACCAAACATACTCCCAAAGAGGGCGAAGGGGAAGTGAAGAGATGGGGGGGGGGGGGGGGGGAGGATTGGAGGAGGGTGTAGGGCGGGGGGAGGATGTGGAAAAGGAAGGTTTGAAGCCCGGAAAGGAAAGAGAGCTGCAGTAGCTCAGAGTCCCATGCTCACCATGCACGTATCCACAAAAAAGTTGTGGATCCCCTGGGGGTAACACTTATAAAGACAAACAGGAGAAGATAATGGAATTAATCAAATGAAGAGTGTATCTCTTCTCTTTTTTGTATGGAAATGTTATCTTTGCCACAAAACAACTCATTACCTTACCTTTGGCTTTATTTATATGTATAAAAAGAAAATAATGAAGAAAGAGAAATAATAATAATAATAATACGATTCATCATAGAGTTCAAGCTTGGTGCACATCTGCACTGTAGGGATAAATTGCCATCATTGCCTAAATTATATATGTGGTGTATGTTCTTTCGGACATGTCTGAAAGGACAGACACTATTTTGATACTGGAGCCACTATGAATCAAAAGAAAATGAATTAAAGAGATCAGCTGCCATTAGGCGTTGATTTATGCCAATAGAGCAAGCTGAAAATTTGTGTCAGTCCAGGATTTAGACCTGGGTCTGCTGCTTACTAGGCAGACACACTGATGACTACTCTGTCTGGACACTGTGGTCACAACAACTGCACGGATTACCCTATTTTATTTATTTATTTATTTTATTTATCCATCCATTGACAATAAATATTGTATGGATGTTGTCAAGGGTACATGTAAGCCATTTCAAAGAAATGGGACACAAACAATATATACGTAAAAAAGTACAAAACAAAAAAATACAATGAAGTTAATAATAATACAACGAAATTAATATACCTTATATACATCCCTGCTTGTTATTTTAAATGCGTAGTCTGTTTTTCATAAGGACTTAGTTTTGTCCTTCCTAAACGGCAAGTCCTTATATACACAACACTGCTTAAGAATATATTTACATCACACAACAGCTGTCCAAGTATGTAAATGTAATGAGTGATTAGGTACAGATAGAGTATTTTCCATTTTGTCTTTATAAATATCATCAGAAAATATTTATTGACCTACATAGTCATTTACAGAATAAAAACATTGTTCCACTAGAAATTTTTTAAATTCTGTTTTAAATTTGTTATCATCTTCTAACTGCCTGATGTTGACTGGCAGTGCGTTGTACAGTTTTGCACCGATATGGCTCACAGGCCTTTGTGTACTCATTCTTTTTGTTCGCTGAGTATGGAGTGCTGAACTATTATGGGTATTGTAGTTATGAATGTTGGCACTTGCCTGAAAATCTGTAATGTGGGTCCTGACATACAATATAAATTTTTATATGTAGAATGATGGTATAGTAAGTATTCTAAGCTTTTTGAATATGGGTTTGCAGTGTGTCTGTGGATGACTGTGAGATATTATTTGGATGGCTCTCTTCTGCAGCAAAAAAATTTGATTTAGGCGCCCTGTTGTGGAACCCCAAAATATTATTCCGTATGTGGCAAGAGATTGAAAATAGTCGAAATATGCCATTCTGGCACCCTCTGAGGTACAAACATTAGCAATAATTCTGAGAGCAAAGCAGGCTGAATTAAGTTTCTGTGCAAGTTTTATTACATGGTCATTAAAAATTAAGTTTTCATCCACATGAATCCCCAGCAATTTTGTGGATGTCACTCTGTCTAAGGCTTTGTCACCCCACACCAGATCGAGATTTACATTTTGACATCTTTTCCCAAACTGCATATAATTTGTTTTATTTACATTCAATGTCAACCTGTTTGCATTGAACCAAGAGTGGATGTAATTTAGTACTTTATCAGCAGTTGTTGGTAGCAATTGCTTTGGTGCACTTATTATCACACTAGTATCATCTGCAAATATTATTGCTTTGGCTGCATCATCTGAGGTGTGAAAATCATTTATATAGACAAGAAACAATATGGGCCCTACGATGCTGCCTTGTGGTACTCCTATTTCTACATTTTTTGCCTCTGATACTGAATTTATTTTGTGGTTGGAGTAAGTTGATGTCAGTCCTACAACCTGTGTTCCGTTTTTTAGCTATGATTCAAACCATTTTTTTCCTATCCCATGTATACCCAATGCTTCCAATTTTTCTAAAAGAACGTCCTGGTTCACAGTGTCAAAAGGTTTGGAGAGGTCTAAATTTACTCCTACTACACTACAATCTTTTTCTAGATTTTTAATTATTTGTTGAATGTAGCACATTACTGCTGTTTTGGTATTTTTACGTGCTTGGAAGCCGTGCTGATTTCTGTTAAGTAAATTATGGTCATTTAGATATTAGTTGATTCGGTGCTTCATCAGTTTTTCTAATATTTTTGAAAATGCTGGGAGGAGAGATATTGGGCGATAATTTTTTACCTTATACTTGTTGCTGTTTTTAAATAATGGCTTCACTTTTGAAATTTTCAGCCGTTCTGGAAAAGCTACTTCACTGAATGATAAATTGGCTATGTGTGCAAAGGGCTTTGCAATTTGTGGTGCTGTCCTTTTTATGATTGACACAGGCACCTCATCTATGCCAGCTGACATTTTGGGTTTCAAGCTTTGTATCACTTTCAACACTTCACCCCCATTTGTTGGCTCTACCCTCATCCTACAAGCTGTTTTTGGATATTCGGGTTTTTCTTCGTTTGTAAATTTTAAGCTTAATGAAGCTGTTGCATTTATGAAATAATTGTTAATATAATTTGGCAAATCTTGTTTATTAATATTGACATTTTTAAAATTTTTGAGGCTAATGTCCTGGTTTTCACAACTCTTCCCCGTTTCAGTCTTCACAATACCCCATATGGCTTTTGATTTGTTTTCAGACTGTCTTATAAAACTATCATTACTCATGAATTTTGCTTTAGCAGTTACTTTTCTATATACCCTCTTGTAATTCCTGACATATTCTATGAATTGTGGGTCTGTGGATGTTTTCATTTTAGAAATTAGTCTCTTTAGAGTTCCACAAGAAGTTTTGATGCCAGCTGTGATCCAAGAACTTGGTTTTGTATTGCCATGTGACCTGATTTTTGACAGATTTTTTTTGGAAAACACATTTCAAAATGTCCCATGAAAATGGAAGAAAATGTGTTATATGCATCATTTGTATTTGTTAGGGATAGCACTTCTGCCCAAGCCTCATTAGTTAGCATATTTATGAATTCTACACAGTTTTCTGTAGAAAAATTTCTTTTATACATGAAGTGTGTTTTTTTCTCTTTCAGTGGCCTTGAAGGAATTCTGAGGACAAGAGCATTGTGGTCTGATAATCACAAATCAGTATTTGTTACTTCAACTTCTGTGCATCCTACATTTGAAAATATGTTATCAATAAGACTGACTGTATTATTTGTTATTCTTGTGGGTGGGTGTATGTGTGGAAGCAGGTTGAAACTACATAACAGATTTAGGAACTGGTCTTTTAGCCTACTTTCATTCATAAGATTAATATTGAAGTCACCACACACAACTGCAGTGGCTCTATCGGTGAACAGAGTGTTAAGCAATATTTCTAATTGGTTAAAGAATATATCTGCGTGGTCTGTATATTGCTGTGACTATGACTTTTCCCTGTATTTCATTCAACTGCACAGCTGCTGCTTCAAAATGATTTTCCAAACTCAATGATTCTGCTTCACGCCTCCTTTTATAGCTGATACTTGGTTTGGTAAATATACATACACCTCCATTTTTGGTATTTTTTTTTTTTTTTACAATACTGGCTTGCCTACTAACAGCTGATGCCTTTATTTCCTTTGTGACTTGATCCTGATATCAAGCCATTAATAATGACCTCCTGATCTAGGGGCAGCATTCAGACTGCGGGTGGTTCTATCGCCTTCTGGAAAAGAAATAAGATACCACACAATGCCAATAGGATTGCCCTCACCTTCCACTTTGTGATGAAGCAAGCTGGGATAATTTTAATTCCCCTCTTGTTTTACCATTTGCCTCCTTAAATTCGTTATGTTACATTTAACTATTTACCATTAACATATGTGATCATAATCAGCATTTTAATAAAAGAGAAAGGCTGGCCCTCAGATTTAAAACTTAGTTTTATGTATGTAATCGATTTTCTAATTTATTAGTGTCTTTCATTATAGGGTAAAATCAGTAATTCTTTCGTAACTTAAATTTTATTGTTGACATATAAACAAATACAAATTCTGTAATAATTGTAAACACTTGGAAGGCAAAATACTAGTAATCTTAAAGAATCTATTTGGTTATATTTGAAAACATGTTAGCAAAACCATCACTGAATTAATTCCAAAGTAATTAACAGTTTTGTCAAAAGTATTGTTTGCATAACTATACATGTTACTTTCATGATTTAAACAAATAATTTGTCTTAACTCTTACAGTAGAAGAAACTGTTAAAAAGGACCAATTTTTCAATGTATTCAGTTAATCAAATGAGTTAAGTTTTAATTGCAATTTCTTTACATTAAATTCAAACAACATGTAGTTTCAGCACCTATTATTGTGAAGATATATAGGGGCCTGATTTTTGGTCAGGAGACAGTCAGTCCACAGCCAAGTTTCAGATGAGTAAACTATGCTGGTTAGAACAACAACAATGCTTCAAATTAACTGTGGAATAAGTGTTTAACTACTAGGGTGTATGTAAAAACATTGACAGTGTCTGTTCCATACATACCCATTTATTCTTTGAGAACTGTAAACTTTGTGGTTAGATTTTACTGCTCGTAGATGTTCAACAGGAAACTACTGTAGCAGTATGTGGCTGTTTGCCTGCAAACTATTAATGAGGCTTATGGAAAGTTAAACAATAGTGCACTGGCCACATAAATGTGTATATGGGGGGTTGTGAAAAGTGAAATTAAAAGACAGTGAAACACAACTGTGCATCAGTCGGCTACGTTACTTACAGTATACAGTGTCCAAATTACAACCCCATATTTCAGTCAGTATGTTGACACCAAGGGCAACAAATGAAGAAAATAAAGCAGGTGGAACTGCTACAACTTCTACTCACCATCACGGCCCCATGCCTGCATCCTCTGCATCCTACATCACTACCTGCACCATCTTGCAATGGTGACATTGCCATTATCCCTCTGATCAGCTACACATGCACACCCAGGCACGCACCCACTCTCTCTCTCTCTGTCTTTGGCTGCCACCACTACATGCCTTCATGACTAACACCTGTAAGCTGTAAGCCGAGCAGCTTACATTACCTCCAATTTTTGACCCTACAATTGACAACAACATGCCCACGGCATCGGCACAGTGCCAGGATGACCTCACTGTCTGCACTCTCTCAATGCCCCCACGCTCCACGCATCTTCCCACACAGTGCACTGCAGTATGGGGTGGAGGAAATCTGTGGGAACTCTGTGACAACAAAGAAGATGCTGACGGTCGACGAAGACCACGCACATGATCTTTGACTGGAAGCTTACTTAATGGCTTCTGTATTAAAGGTGTACCACCTCTGCTTATTCAAATCTGGGTTGTGGTATTATACATCCTACATTTCATCCACAGTGTAGCACTACAAATCGAATTAAACAACAGTGTGGCCTTGACAATTGGTTGAGTGGATAAAATCGAGAGAAAGAAGCAGGAGACGCTGCTCATTGAGATACACTGCTTGCTGTCAAATCTGAGACATATCTGGGACCCAGAAACGTATTTAAAGCTAAGTGTTGGAGTGAGAAACTGAAAACAGAATTGTTAAGCTCACAAACACACTATACCAGGTGTGATGTGTAGAGGCACTTTGTAGAGAGGTATATAAATAATGCTAAATTTCCTTCCCATATCTTACACCTACATAAGCTATATATCTTACACCTACACAAGCTATACAGTATCTTTGTGCATCCTCATATCAGCCCAATACGCAAACCTTTGCTCCAAGACTTACAGTCTCGTAAAAGACTTGGATGCAAGACCTGCCCTGCACATTCTCCTACTACCACCTACTCCAGTTTGGTCACAGACATCTCCTACCACATCAAAGGCAGGGCCACCTGTGAAAACAGCGACGTAATCTATCAGCTAACCTGCAACCACTTTGCCCCATTCTATGTTGGCATGACCATTAACAAGCTGTTTGTCTGCACGAATGGACACCAGCGAATTGTGGCCAAGAGATAGCTAGGCCACTGAGTCGCAGGGCAAGCAGTACAACACAATGTGCTCGACCACTAAATTTACTGCTTTGAGGCCTGTGCCAGCTGCATTCTTGCCACCGACACCAGCTTTTCTGAACCACACAAGTGGGAACTCTCCCTGCAACATATCCTTGCTGGCCTCAACCTCCATCAGCCCCCACCCCTACTTGCCCCTATCCCTTTCCTTCTTCCCCCCTCCCAGTTCAGCCTCTCAGACATCTTCTGTCCACCCCTTAACCCAGCTTATTTCTATAGTCCTTACCCCTCTTTCTGTTTCTCTCCCATCCCTCAAACACAGTTCTCCTCTTCCCTATGCAACCAGATTGATGAAAGACAGTTCAGTAGCTTATCCAATGGTCTGCTTTTCAATGTGCCCATGTACTACTCAGCATCACCTCTACGCAGTGAGTACCAAACCACCTAATCATATTATTAAACAAAACACCTTTCTCTTACCTCCAATTTAGCAATCCTTTCATTAACTTTTTTGATGATGTCTTGTTCCTTTGTGACAGCATTTACCATAAAAGTCCAATAGGGGTTAACATTTTTCACTATGTTCATAGCATCTTTGCTCAAGTAACTAAATATTCTGCTGTTGATATTTTCAGGTAGCATCTGTATCTGAAAGATTAAAAAATATTTACAATAGAATGATATTATGTACTATATATCTATGATGGTACTTCCAAAATTTAAAATAAAAAACATGGGGCATAGTAAGGAATGGAGAGAGCAGCTGTTGTTGAGAAAACTTACACAACAGTTCATTTTGTTTTCAGCGCAATAGAATTGTTAGTGATTTAAGTGAACTATTCGCACATCAGTTATCTACTGCATTCATCCCATATTTATTGTTTTAAATTTCACAATCCAATGCTATAAAAAATTCACAAGCACAAATTTTCAGGACTAACCGTATGTTGATGGGCGTCTGTGAGGAGCAAAGAGAAATTATTTTATGCTTTATAGTCCATTTTAAAAATGTGTTATATGAAAAGCTTTTATTTGAATAATTAATTTCTAATGAACTTCCTGTTGGCTTCTGCCTAGGGGTTCTTCAGCCAGTGTTTTCTTTTATTATTTTTCTGCCATTTTTCCAGCACAAGTGGCTGGCACTGTCAAAGTTTCACCCTCCATTGCCGGTGGTGGACTGAAGCCGAGCTCGCTGCTGCAGCTTTTGTGTAACTGGCACGGTAGCGAGCTCAGCTTCAGTCCACCGTCACCAATGGAGGGTGAAACTTTGACAATACCAGCCACTCGTGCTGGCGAAAAGTCAGAAAAATCGTCAAACAAATGTCAGCTGAGGAACCTCCAAACAGAAGCCAACAGGCAGTTTGTCAACAAGTGGCCACAAAAGCCGTATCAATTTTGTACTAAGCCTCTACAGGGAGGAGATTTGTAGATTGTACTGTCACCTTGACCAACAACAGAAGAAGAAAGCACAATCAATATCTTCTCTCGCCTTTCTGTCACAGGGCTGGGACGAAGGGGTACACCGAAGTTCTTGAAATGTAAGCACCTATCCGTCACTGCCCAAGCACATCATCTGTATGATAGAATAGAATGAGTTACAACTAAATATCAGAACACTTTGTGATGACTGGGACAAGATTGACAGAATTACTCACAGGAGCATGCAGAATGAACTTGAGCGTCACACTAAGGAACAGAAGAGAAAATCTGCAGGATGCCAGAAGCAGACTGACAAGGCAACTCCGGACATGTCACACACAGTGGTCAGCCTCACTGAATGACAACTGATTGAAGAGGAATAGTCTGTCCTCCAAGAACAAGGGAACTTTGCTATCATCTCAAGAACTATACCTATGAAGGACATCACTGATAATTTCTGAAGCTGCCATTCAGATCCTTCCTTGTGAAAGAGCTGAAGAAATATGCACTGAAACAGCCTGGATACTACACTGAGCACCTGCAACCTGAAGACAGGCGATTTACAAACCATCCAGACTCTTAATGCCAACAAGAGTATATTGACACTGCCAGCTGATAAGGGAAATGGGTCATTCCACGTCAAAGGGACCAATATTAAAAATTGTCCCCACTCGACCACCTCCAAATCTAATGAAATTTTGTGTGAAGGTTTTATACGGTTTTTGGTGGTTATATACCCAATTTCAGTCCAGTATCTTCAGTGGCTGAATTTTTAGGAGCTTTTAAAGAGACGCTACTCATCTTCACATCACAAACAAAGGTGCAAATGTGCCAAGTTTGCAAGGCTTTTTCAGAAGTTCAAGCAAACATTTGGTCATTTGTTTTACCATACATAGACATCTTTCTATGCTGAATCATGTGATGGCAAAAATTAGGGATTTCAGCCACAAGCCTCTAAAGTGGCTGAAAATTTCGTCACGCTATTTTGAGAGCCGAGGTTTAACCGCCACTGCTACTTTTCATACAAACCAATCACACCAAAACTTCAGAGGGTTATTCCTACCTATAATGTCTGTATGTGGATCAAATTTAATTAACATTGGACGCCTAGATGCAAAGATATGCATCTGGAAATTTGGCCAAAATTTTCTACAGTCAAGTTGTTTTTTTTTTTTTTTTTTTTTTTTTTTTTTTTTTTTTTTTTTTTTTTTTTTTTCCCCCCCCAGGGGTGGGATAGTATCTCAACTGTGTCTTGTTCAATCCTCTTTTTCCTGCCACAACTGGAAAGAGCATGCTTTAAGCTTTCAAAGCTATATGGTTTAATTTGTGGACCTGGCATAATGATGAGTAAGAATACCTTCCAAAAGAAAGGAAAATGGTTTATCGAGAAATACTAAAAATTAATAGAATTTGAAGTTGTGAATCAAAAATGTGTAATTGGAGTGCCTTTTAGTAGTATAAGATTCACTTGTGGTGTGGAGAATGTAACTATGCTAATAATAAGTATTTTACATTATTTCACAGTATAGAATATAAATATAATAAAACCTCAGATAATGCTCTTAAGATTATAAATTGTAGAAGATCATTATGGAAAGCTATGTCACTTTACAAAATTTTAACCCTACAATGCATGGTGGTGCATATCTGTGTTATCATCCAGTTTCCATCAGCATTATAAAGTACCAATAGTTGTTAAGGCTCTATCCTCATAGCTGTGATACATTGCTGAATCATGATTTTCAGCTGTTGCTTTCATTATTGGCAGTTTTCTCAGTGTCAATCTTCTGTGCAGTGTGATGTTTGGTGTTGACATTGTACAATCTTAGTTTTGAGTACTGAGTGTTTGAATGATCAATAATCATTGTTGTAGCTGAAAGTAAGCACCAAAACAATGTGATACACTAATCTGTATATTTTATATACAAACAAGTTTGAATCTGCTATGCTTCAAACCAAGATATTCATGAGCTTTCAAAATTGCTTGTTATATGTTAGTAAACTACTGTATAAAATGAACCTAGAGACACTTGCATCCTGCTACTTTGGTGGATCAGATAGACCTGATTGTTGCAAGTCATCACCATTCTATTATGGTAGAAGTCAACTACAATCAGTTAAGGAAATGTAACCAGTGGACAAGAAGCTTCTATGATATAGGTCTAGACTTGCTTTTACTGAAGATGCCCAAATTTGTTCACACCATAATGCCTTCTTGATGACAAAATTTCAGTTCCTGCAGAAGACTTGCTGCAACCCATTTGGTAAAGAAAGACATGTAATCAAGACGTCTATAACACCAGTGTCTGATAGGTGGAAATTACTGGCTAATGAAGTTTTTATACCTGGTCAGAAAGTTTGCACCAAATGTAGACAAGAAGGGGCCCATAAAGAATCATCCCACCAGAATAAGCAAGAATCATCATCCCCTGGAGACATGGATGTTGTTAATGCTTGCTTTACTGCTAATACTTCATTATCATCACTTGGAGAATCACCATTAGAGCTTCAACAGATTAGCAAAAGGGATTCAATGGGATATATAGGGCAGTCCATCTCAAGTTTTGTATGAGATTATCTTGAAAACTATACATTGGGTAAAACAGTGGGTAAGACAAGTTCATAAGCTCAAAGGGGGACATCAAATGATACTACATGTGACCTCAATCAAGTTCTGTCTGAAACATTTTTTGAAGCACTGACAGATGGCGCTGAAATCGAGAAAAAAGTAAAATTGGGGAAGAATTCCGATTTATTTAGAATTATCTGAGAAAGGCACATCAAGTCAATAAAAAATGTGCCCCCAATTCCTTCATTACGCCAAATTAAGCTATTTTTGCACAAAATGTACTGTATCCTTCCTTTAGCGTTACCCAGGAACGACAACATGGATGTAGTAGAACGATGTTCCCATGGGATGCTTTATTAGTGTGAGTCTCCTTGCCTCTCACATGTTGGGGTGCTTCATTAGTGTGAGTCCCCTTGCCTCTCACAATTTGGGGAGCTTAATTAATGAAATTAGCCATGAAGAAATTGTTCAAAATTATCCCCATTTGCTTCAATGCATAAAGTCAATCGTCTGCGAAAGTTGTCCACAGTTTTGAGCATCCATCCTGTGGTATGGCTGCACACGCTCTTGGAATGCATTGCTCTGTATTGTTTCGGGTTGTGGGCTGTCTTTCGTAAACAATATTTTTTAAATAACCCCACAAGAAAAAATCAGGAGATGTTAGGGCTGGTGAACATGGAGGCCACTGAATTGGTCCGCCCTGTCCTACCCACAGACCAGGGTACTGTAAATTTAAAACGTTCTGCACATTTTTAGCATAATAGGGAGCTGCTCTGTTCTGTTGGAACCACATTCGTTGTCTAGTTTCTAAATCAACATCTTCCATAAGCTCCAAAAAATCATCGTGTAGTAGTTGTAGATAAGATTCCCCAGTAACATTTCGGTCAAAAAAACATGGTCCTATCAAGTAACCATTGAAAATTCCACACCAGACCATTAATGACCACTTGTGTTTACTGTCAATGGGTCTGTGCCAGTGTGGATTGACAGGAGACCAATAATGATGATTTAATTCGCCATTGTTTTTGAATGTGGCTTCATCGGTGAACATAATGTACCTAAAAAAATCATTGTCACCTCTAATCATTTCCAAGGTCTAGTGGCAGAAATGCACCCGTATTTGCATATCTTTCATCATTAATGCCTGTGTCAGTGTGATATGATACGCATGATATTTACGTGCCTTCAAAATCCTCAAAACAGTTGATTTTGGCATTCCAGTTTGTCTCTGAATCGCACTACTACTCATTTCGGGATCCAGTTGAACACAGGTGAGAATGGTAAGTTTACAATTGTCATTTTCATTGTATTTGGAATGATGAGGTGGATGGTGCACGTATCCATTTTGAGCTCGTTGAGTGCAATTTTGAATAATGTTTTTGCTTGGATGTCATCTGTTTGGGAAATGATATGTATACAATGGCACAGCTGCAGCGTAATTGTTATGGCATTCACCTAAAATTAACATCATATCAACAATCTCTGTAGGAGGATAGTGACCCATGTTTCGCTAAAGAATAATTTACTTTCGGAGTTGATGTTTACAGTTCACAAACTGAAAGTGAAGTGATGTCAGATAGCATTCCACTGACCTTTATACTAAGCCATAGTTCGCAGTTTGGCCATGGTTGCACCACAGTCAGGTGAGTAATGCAATTGTGAAGAGTTCCCTAACAATACCATTCTGCCTCCCTCCGTCAAAGACTGTTGCAGGTAGGATACATTTTGTAGAAAAATAGCTTAACTTGGCATAATGAAAGAATTGGTATACATTTTGTATCAATTTGATATTTCCTTCTCGGATCGTTCTAAATAAATTGGAGTTCTTCCCCAATTTTAATTTTTCTCGATTTCAGCGCCATCTGTCAATGGTTTAAAAAAATGTTTCAGACAAAACTTGATTACTTTTTATGGAAAATCCGAATTTGCAATAAAAAATGGGTGTTTCCATTTAAAATTTAAAAGTTGCTCCCTGTCCCACCCAAGGGGGCAGGGGCTTAGGGTCATGTGTATTATCATTTGATGTCCCCGTTTGAGCTTACGAACTTGTCTTATCCACTATTTTTACCTGATGTATAGTTTTCAAGACAATCTCATCTGAAACTTCAGATAGACCACCCTGTGTATAGCATAAAGTTCTGAAAGCCCAAGGCAGCATTACTAAGGTAACTGCCACAGTTGCTGTTGTGAGCAAAGTGTATATTGCTCAAATACAAATGAAAGAGTGCCAAAACAGTAAAGATATGGACAGACTTCAAGCAATTGCAGCTAAGAAACTTCCTGGCAGATTAAAACTGTGTGCCCGACCGAGACTCGAACTCAGGGCCTTCGCGGACAAGTGCTCTACCCTCTGAGCTACCGAAGCACGACTCACGCCCGGTCCTCACAGCTTTACTTCTGCCAGTATCTCATCTCCTACCTTCCAAACACAGTTTTAATCTGCCAGGAAGTTTCATATCAGTGCACACGCCACTGCAGAGTCAAAATCTCATTCTGGAATTGCAGCTAAGTTCAAATTTTGACTCTGGCCTCAAAAAGCTGGATTATCGAAAAAAAGTCTAAAGAATTTGCTGTTTCAACCAAAATGGTGAAGAAGGCTAGGAAACTAAAGATAGAAGATAAGATTTTGGCTACACCTGCAAACCGAAAAGAAAAAAAAAACTCAGTGATGAAGTAAAACAAAATTTCCTCACTTTTTCTGAAAATGGTGAGTTTTCTTGTTTATGTCCTGGGAAAGAGGATTGTGTTGCAGTAGAAATAAATGGGGAAAAGATTCACAAGTAGAAACACCTGCTCTTTTGTAACCTGAAAGAAATATTCATTGCTTATTGTAAGCAATATGGAAATCAACTGAGCTTCTCAAAATTTTGTGCACTCAGGCCAAGATGGTGTACTGCAGTTGGTGGTTCTGTATTACATTCAGTATGTGTATGTGCAGTTCATCAAATATCAAATTAATGTTAGCTTCAGTAGCATCCATCCAAGATGACTACAAAGATTTGATGAAAAAAACTATGTGCAGTTTGGAATCAAAAGATTGTATGCTGCAATGTTGTGAAGAATGTCCAGGAAAAATGCAACTAGAGACTTTTCTTGAAGATGCTTTTAAAGCGTATGACCCTGAAGAAACAATGAAACACAAACAATGAGTCCATAATGGTAGAGAACTGTTGAAGATTTCATGGAGACACTGATTCTGAAAATTACTGGCATAAGAAGCTATCAATTTGTGTCATTACCCCAAAGTTTATACCTTAAGCAACTAAATAGAAATCTTGTAGAAAAGGAATAAACTATATTGATGGATCTTGCTGAGAATTATTCATTTGTTGATCAAGAGGGTGTGCTGGGATTTCATTGGGAGAATAGTCACACCACATTACATCCATTTGTTGGCAAAGAATGTTAGAGTATGATCAGCAAGTGTCTCCTTCATGATATCATTGCTGTCAGTGCCCTTCAAATAAAGTTAATAGCATATTTAATGACAAAAATTGAAAAACATTATGAACATTTATTACTTTAGTGATGGTTCAGCTATTCAACACAAGAATTTCAACCCAATTTGTCTCTACACGAAAAGGATTTTGGCATCACTGCGGAATAGAAACTTTTTGGAACAAGCCATGGTAAATCAACTTAAGATGGTATTGGGGGAACAGCAATAAGACTATCAACACTTGCTAGTAAGCAGAGAGGCCCGCAGTTAACCAAATATTGACTCCAACTGATTTGTTCAAATTCTATGAAGATATTATTCCAGGCATAAAGTTTCTTTATGTACCAAAAGAATAAATTGAAAAAAATTCAGTCTGACAAAGAACAAGGTTTCCCATGGCACACACAATATCTGGAAGATCTGCAATCATTTATCAAGTCCACCACTGTGTTGTATGCAGATGATACAACATTTCTTCATGCTAGTGATGATTTCAATAGCCTTAAAACTTGTGCAACGAAGACAATTGACCAAGCATCCTATTGGTTCAAGATAAATGGCTTCCTGCTGAATGAAAACAAAACCCTGCAGATGGTTTGTAGTCTTAGAGATAAGCTTCTGTCAAGTTATGTCAAATTCTTGGGGGTATACATAGATGATAAATTATCTTGGGGTCAACATGTACAATATATTAGTGGTAAGTTGTCAAGAGTTATTTACCTGTTAAGGCGACTTATGGATTGTGTTCCTGAAAAATATGTTAGAACATCCTATTTTTCATTCTTTCAAAGTATAATAACATATGGAATTATTTTGTGGGGGACTCTAGCTGTGTATATGACATATTAATACTACAAAAAAAAAGCTATTAGGATAATTACTGGTTCTGCATATATGGCACACTGTAAACCATTGTTCTGTGAACAAAATATCATGACTGTTATAAACTTACACATATACTATGTTCTAATTTATACGAAGAAGAAATTACCAGAAACAAAAACAAGAGAAAATGTACATGGCCACAATACAAGAAGGAATAGGTGCCTCTATATTCCTTACCACAGACTTTCAAAGACACTCAACAGCTATGAAACCATGTGGTATAAATTATTTAATAATCTTCCTCAATCTGTTCAAGAATTACCTGAACAATTATTCAAACAAACAATTCATGACTGGCTAGTCTAACACCCATTCTATGATATTAGAGAATTTATCAACTGTAATATACTACTATAATGTTAACAACAAACCTGTTGTTTCTTTCAAACTATTAATTGTATTTTAGTATGTATATGACATTGCCTATTGCTGTAATGGCCGAATGACAATAAAATTATTATTATTATTATTATTATTGTAATTAATTGTAATCAGCTCAGAGTATGCAGGGAGTTTCCAATGATGCTACAGCATTCACAGTTAATGCCTTCGGAGTAGATGAAGAAATTCCAGCAATTTCAATTTCAAGTTTACAACCAGGACATGCTGCATGTATGTATGACAATTTTTGGTGGACTGCAAATTTGTGTGGAGTTTCACATGAACAACAATGCCCTCATCAGCTTTATGCACCCACATTGTTCTGCTCATTCCTTCCACTGGTCAACTGCTAAAGACACCTGCTGGATTTCTGAGCAACATATTTTCCTGACTTTAGAAGCACCATCAACATCATCATTAGGAAGACATTACAGTTTTCCACAATCTGTCCTTGACAAAATTTTAGAACTCTTTAACCAAAAATGGATCTGCTCTTTAGTATTTCTGTTTTACAAATTTGCTGTGTTGTGTATTATACTTGTTTTTATGGCATGTGTTAAATTAATGTTTGAACTGATTTATACACTGGAATAAAAACAATAATAATGGGACTTAATGAGCAAAATATTTCACTTTTCACTCTTCTCGAAGACCTAAAATAATAACTTTTTGAAATGTATTTTTACTCATCAAAATGCAAGATCCAGAAATTAAAGAATATAGCTTTGATAGCTTAAAGCATACTCTTTCCATTTGTGGCAAGAAAAAAAGGATTGAACATTACACAGTTGAGATATTGCCCTCCAAAAATACCCTAAAATTCACAGTTAGAAAATTTTGGCCAACTTCGTAGGTATCTTTTCACCTAGGCATCCAATGTTAACTAAATTTGATCAATATATAGACATCATAAGTAGAAATAACCCTCTGAAGTTTTGGTGTGATTGGAAAGATGCTACTCAACATATAGCAGAGATGCTGAGTTGCACTGTAGAGACACACACACACACACACACACACACACACACACACACACACACACACAAATGCAACTTGCACACACGTCTGCAGTCTCTGAGGAGTGAAACCACACTGCAAGCAGCAGCACCATTGCATGATGGGAGTGGCAACTGGGTGGGAGTATGGAGGAGGCTGGGGTGGGGAGGGGAGGGATAGTATGGTGAGAGTGGTGGACAGTGAAGTGTTGCAGTTTAGACAGAGCGTTAAGAGATACGGTGTGGAGGGAGGAGGAGGTAAGTAGTGAAAAGGAGAGAAATAAAAGAAATTAAAAGACTGGGTGTGGCAGTGAAATGATGGCTGTGTAGTGCTGGAATGGGAACAGGGAGGCAGCTGGATGGGTGAGGACAGTGACTAACGAAGGTTGAGGACAGGAGGGTTATGGGAAGGTAGGGTGTTTTGCAGGGAAAGTTTCTACCTGTGCAATTCAGAAAATCTCCTGTTGGTGGGAAGGATCCATATGGCACAGGATGAGAAGCAGTCATTGAGATGAAGGATATCATGTTTGGCAACGTGTTCAGCAACAGGGTGGCCCACTTGATTTTGACCACAGTTTGTAAGTGGCCATTCATGTGGACAGACAGCTTGTTGGTTGTCATGCACACATAGAATGCAGCACAGTGGTTGCAGCTTAGCTTGTAAATCACATGACTGGTTTCACAGGTAGCCCTGCCTTTGATGGCATAGGTAATGTTTGGACCCAGACTGGAGTAGGTGGTTGTGGGAGGGTGTATGGGATAGATCTTGCATCTACGTCTACTACAGGGATATGAGCCATGAGGTAAGGGATTGGGAGCAGGGGTTGTGTATAGATGGATGAGTATATTGTGAAGGATCAGTGGATGGTGGAATACCACTGTAGGAAGGGTGGGAAGGATAGTGGGCAGGACATTTGTCATTTCAGGGCACGACGAAAGGTAATCGAAACCCTGACAAAGAATGTAATTCAGTTGATCCAGTTCCAGATGGTACTGAGTTACGAGAGGAATGCTCCTCTGTGGCTGGACAGTGGGACCTTGGGAGGTGGTGGGAGACAGGAAAGATAAGTCCCTTCCTATGGACGCTGCTGAAGAAATAAGAAGGGAAACTGGTCGGGTTCTTCTGAAAGCTCCTCCCCAATGCAGTAACATAACCGCTGAAGAAAGGGCTGCACTACAGAACCTTCGAGAAGATCCAGAAATAGTGGTGCTTAAGGCTGATAAAGGTATTTCTACCATTTTGTTACCTTTAGGGCTGTATTTGGAGTAGATGTGTAGTCTACTTAGTGATACTATGTATCGGAGAATTGATCAAGACCCAACAGCACGTGTACAACAGAAGACGTGTGCACTTTTGAACTCTTCCTTGCTAGCTCCAGAGACAAAAAAGCAGTTAAGACCACATGGCAGCATACCACCGAGACTGTATATTCTTCCTAAAGTGCATAAAGAAGGTCTGCCTTTTGGCCTACAGTGAGTAATATTCACGCACCCACATATGATTTAGCCAAATATCTAGCCTCTTTCTTCAGACCATTTTTTGGCAAATGTTCACATCATATATGGAACTCTGATGATTTTATCAACAGACTGGCAGCTCTCCACTTAAGTAGTTCAGATCTTCTAGTGAGTTTTGATGTGGTTTCCATTTTCACAAAGTACCTCTTGCAGATTCCTTGATTCTAATTGGTCAACAGTTCGCTTTGTTTCGACATACTCTTTCCTCAACTTATTTTATGTTGAACGAGGAATATTTTGAACAGTCTGACAGTGTCGCTATGGGCAGCCCTGTGTCTCCTCTGGTGGCTAACCTTTTTATGGAGGATTTTGAGGAGAGAGCACTTGAATCAGCAGTATGTAAACCAACTGTTTTTTGGAGATATGTTGATTACACTTTCATAGTGTGGCCCCACGGAGAAGAAAAGTTAATGGAGCTTTTTCATTATCTTAACTCCATCCATGAGAATATTCGATTTACTATGGAACTAGAGAAAGATGGCAGCCTTCCATTCCTGGATGTTTTGGTGAAATGGAAGAGAGACGGCAAGTTGGGACATCCTGTCTATTGTAAGCCCACTTACATTGATTTGTATTTGCTTTCTTCAAGTTGCCATCATCCATCCCAGACCTGAGTGTACTTAAAACCCTTGTGCACAGGGCACATACGATGTCAGATACTGAGCATTTGCCTAAGGAACTGGCACATTTGAGGACGGTGTTCATAGACAATGGGTACTTGGACCAGCAAATTAACAGGGCCTTCTCACCTAGAGCCAGGAACCGGGAAGGGGATAAAGAGGAGAACGCGCCAGCCAAGTCCCTAGCTTTTCTTCCCTTCATTGGAAATATCTCCTTCAAGATAGCAAGGATTCTTAATATTTTCATGTGACCCAGTAAGTGGCTGCAGAACTCTAATGGACATTCAACGGAGTATGACAAAACTTCGATGCTGGCCACAGAAACAACTTTTTGGGACTCGATTATCAAAGAATCCGTTGAAATATGCACTGCGGGAAATCTAATGAACCGTGACAGTGGTTACCAATTGAATAACACGTGGAATCCTGTCATCTCTTAAATTTGCTTGAGATGAAGACACCAGATGACTTTGATAGCTGCAGCCGGCGACAATACCGACAGCAGCTGAGTATTGCAGTTCCACCAGTGATGGTGCTGTCACTGGGTGGTGTGACCCTTCTGTCTCTGTGACTGCAGCACATGCGCGGCAGTACTATCAGTGCACTACATAAGCTGGAGTGGAGAACGTCTTTGTCAGTCCTCGTTTGGCTCACCTGAAGATGGCTGGCAGCTGTCCAGCTGAAATATCGTGCAATGAAGTTTACAATGACCGGCTGCAAGCCCAAGATCTATTTTAACTATCTATGACCTGTTAGATCTGCTGACATACCAAAAACTAACCATAGATCCAATGCAGTGGATCTCATGAAATACCAATTGGTTAATCAAGGTGCCTTCTCTCTCGGTGGACATACAGAGGAACTTGCGAAACAAAGAGGCCCTACTACCTCGGCTGTATTGATTACCAAAGATTCATAAGCTCACCAATGTATAAACTGGCAAACCTCTTGGCATATCTGTTCCAGCCACATGTGGGGAAGACTGACACATACATAAAGGACTCAGGACATTTCATTGAGAAGCTAGAGAAACTAAAACTTGGACCAAACAATATCTAGGTCAGTTCTGATATTGTCAGTAACTTGGGCACCCCTACCTATAATTTGGCCAAATATTTAGCTTCAGTCCTTAGGCCATATGTGGGAAAATGTGAACACCACATATCAAATTTGTCTGACTTTATTCAACGATTAAAATGTTTGTACTGTGGTCCTTCTGACTTGCTCATTAGCTTTGATGTTATTCCCCTGTTTACTCAGGTTCCTCTTGAAGAGACCCTGTTACTTATCGGTGAGAAATTAGATGAAGAAACTACCAAGTTATGTCATCATGTGTAGACTTCAACGTATTTTCTTTTTAATGATGTATATATTGAGTAAACTGATGGGCTGGATGTGGGGAGTCCACCACACCAATGTAGTGGAGTTTTGCGGACTCTGGTCAAAAGAGCTTACGCCATTTCTGACGACGAACATCTGAAAGAAGAACTTGATCATTTGAAGATTGTTTTTAAACAGAATGGATATAAGGAACAACAAATATGCCGTGCTCTTCAGTTTGGTCTGTCACGTGAGCCAATAGAGGATACTTTTGAAGCTGTTGCTTCGTTACCCTTTGCGGGAAGTATATCATCCAAAATTTCAAGAATTATAAGAAAAAATATAATATTAAAAGTGTTTTTATGCCGGTGGCCAAGACTAGAGCCCTTCTTGGCTCAGTTAAAGATAATTTGGGCTTGAGGAGGCCTGGGGTTTATGAAATTATGTGTCACTGTGGAAAGAAGTATATTCGTCAAACTATTCGAACTATTCAGGACCGGTGCGTGGAACATCATCAACATACTCTGTTGTTCCAGCCTGAGAAGTTGGCGGTGGTAGAACATTGCCTTAACGAAGGACACAGGATGATGTATGACAAGACACAAGAACATTGAAATTAGATTATCCAGTAATATTATTAACAGGGATAAAGGTTTTCCTCTAAGATATGGAATCCGATTTTGTCCAACATTAAACAACAATGGGCTTCTTTTCAATCGTTGGATTCTTTCAACTAGTACTGTTGCAATTTATCATTTCTGCTGTCTTCTCCCACTGGTGCACTGCATGTCTACTTGCCGCCATGAGGTGCTGCCCATCATCTCACGCACGCGTGGTGCTCTGCTCATGGTGTATAAAGGTTTCCGTTGTTGTGGCTGGAATTCAGTTCCAGCAAGGCAGTGCACTAGCATTAACTCACCTGAAGATGGCAGCCAGCTGATCCACCAAAATATTGTGTCTAGACAACGACATGATCCGTCTGCAAACCTGTGAAGTATATCAGAAGTTATCATGCTGGGAAAGTCTACGAAATCACTAAACTTTTGCTTGTCAGTTTTTTGAAAACGAATGTTAGGTAGCAATTGAATGATGAAAGGGATACAGTAAAACAAGAATTGGTAGCTTTGACAAATGAACTACTGAAGGTAGATGAAGATCAAATAGGCAAAAGTACAAGGTGCAGTAGAAATCATTGGGCAACACAGAAAATAATGAATTTATCTGAAAAAATGAAAAAATATAAAACAAGGAAATGATGCAGGTAAAAGTTAATATGTAAACATAAAACACCAAATAAGGATTCGGCCTTCTGACTGGCTGACTGCTGCTTACATGGCCGCATGAGGAGCAATCTATGATCATAGAACGCATGATTAGCATGTCGTCAATCCCTCCAGATACTGTTGTTAGTAGACAAATCACAAAAGGGATACAACAATGATTTAAAATGAAAAATGTCAAAATAGGAATGGCTATAGGAGATTTGCAAAGATGTTGAATCATGTATGACTTTGTGAATGATCAGTGACACATACAGCAATCTTAAATACACCTTTGGAGGTAAGGTAAGCAGCTGTATGAATATCAAGGACACAAATGGCAAGTCAGCACTAGCTAAAGAAGGAAAGGCTGAAAGTTGGAAAGAATGTGTAGAAGGTCTACTAGCAAAGTTGTATATCGAGCTGCATACTAACCTCATCAAATGTTGTCTTTTGTGACACTTTTTTGGCTGGCAGAGATTGTTTTCTTATTCCTTTTGACTGTGATGTCCTGGTATCATTCATGGGTGTTATTCTTACATTATATTTGTTACACAGCATTTGAAACTCATCTCTCCATAACTGATGACGTTTCTGTAAATCAATTTCTGACTGCCCTTTCATTTCATCTGTTTGCTTTTCTCCCACTTCACCTGAAATGATATTTTGGTGAATAGAGTTAAAAAAACTGTTGCTGCAATAGAAAGTGTAGAAGCTCATCTTGGACTAGGAGAAACAATAGGTACAGTGCACCATATGTGAATGTCTTTGAACTTCCACATTAACCACCAAAAATTAATCAGCCATAAGAAAATACGTTTATGACTTTGTGGTAGTAATTAAACTCACTTGTCAAAAGTATTAAAAACAGTAAAATAATAATAGTGCTAGAAAAGTGATTACAAATGATAAAATGTCTAAAATATAGTAGCAATGCTAATGTAGTTAAAACCATTTTGGAAAGATATTACATGAAATCTCTGAACAGGATGGCACATATGATTTGTATCCCTCACAGAAGTTTAAGCAGAATTTGGCACAAACAGTATCTTTTCCCAACTTGTTGATAAAGTTCCACTCACCGATGCCTCCAAGTTAAGATCTAAATTGTGTTCAGACAAAATGTTACAATTTCAATAGACACTTCAGTTAAATAGCTCTTCTTACTTGACACAACAATCAACCATTGGTTAAAATGAAGTGCAGATTTATATAATAAGCTGTATATTGTTAACTTATTTTTGCTAAAAGGTGTTGAAGGAGATAGGTCACAGCTGAGTGGTTGGTTTAGCTGACCAAAGCTTAGCTGGTGAAACTCAAGTTTCTCTCAGCATATAAAAGGTTCATACAACTTCAGGAATGCAGCTGGCTGACATCTTCATAAGGTGAACAGCCTGTTCACAGATGCAGCAAGAAATTGCTGTGCAAGGAACCGAGAACCACACATACAACCACACAGTAAACAACTAGTGTCATCACTCGACCAAAGATGAAAGTTTTTTAAACAAGACCTGCTTGTCTCCACTTTCAGCCACTTTCTTTACTATTTTCCTCTAAAAAGACATAAGCCAAAGCAAAAGATTTGTGCACTGAGAGACAGTGTTTTATGATTGTGGCAAGTTCCATCTTACTGACGGGGAATTATGATGTGTCACATTAGTAATCATAATGAGATCATCATCACCCTGTTTTGGTACTGAAAAAGAGAGGATCAAAGACAGTAGATGCTCAGGCAGTGGATGATCAGAAAATTCAAGCAGATGAGCTACTTCCAGAACATCATCAGAATTTAAGCCTGTGAACATCACATACAACTCCAAATCAAAAACATTAAATTCTGTTGATAGTTTTCGATTTTCAAAGCTGTCTGATGAAACAAAGTTACTTTTAATTGATAATCATCTGTTTATAAAACTAAAGAGTGATGGAACCTGTAAAACTTATGCTGGTTGATAATATCTGAAGTACTCTCATTGTTATGCATGTGAGCATAAAAATTGTACTAGTCCTGTTAATCGTTAAGTTGGCAAGGAACTTTACAGACAACCTCAAATTGTTAGTACATATGTTTCCGAATCATACTCTTTATGTTGAATCATACCTTTTTTTCCTTTCTCATTCTTTTCTTTTTAAACAAGTAAGCTATATGTAAACTGAATGACTTACAGACCGCAACAAAGATAAATTATCGAGTTGTTTTATGGCAAGGATAATGTTTTGTTACATCTGTATGAAAAAAAGGAAGAAGAAATAAGATCTTCAATTTATTAGTTCCTGTATCTTCACCTTTTTTTTCTAAAAGAGGTAGTGGGTGGACATACGATTAGATCCATCGTACCAGTATTGCTCAAAAATATGTATTTTAATTGTACATTAAAAAGTGTTATAAAAAGTTATTAGGAAAGCAAAGTTTATTCATACATTCATGATGACCACACCTTTCTGTTCATCATTTCGTCTGCCAGAGAGATCCTGCATCAGGAGGTTCAGAGCAGACAAGAGGAATTTGCGCAAGCAGCAGAGGAGCGATCCTGCATCAGCATTGTTATAATCAGGACTATGCACAATGCAATTAATGTGAAGCAGTACATAACTCAACTTATAAATACTGATCCTAAATGTAATGACAATGAAGGTCTGTTGATATTGGTGCCAGTTAAAATTCACCAGGATACGTGTACACATTTATAAATTACCTTCAAATTTCTTTCAACTGTTCTTTCAAATTTTTTTTCAATTAGTCAAGCAGCAATTATTAGTCAGTTTCCATCATTTGCCCACCCGAGTATGCCATTATTCATCTTGTTACTGAAGGAGACTGTACGTATCCAAGAACAGACAGAGATAAATCAAGTTTTGTAACTGCTGTTATGGCAAGACAATGGGTGAAAGAATATTAATACTTTTTCTGAAGCCTACACAGAACAGGTAGTTCAGAAGCCCTCTCATCATGAAATCTATTATGTGTAACAGCAACAAAGGTTTTTGAGAATGTCAGCAACAAAACTGGTGACAATGGCAAAACTGGTGTCAATGGCCATGAGTCAGTTGTAGCAACACTGATTACCAAAGAATAAGTGTCAACTTAAACAAGCAGAAAGATTTACATGTTCAGTAAAGCAGGTAAAGAGGCACTAGTCTCACCTGTCAAGAAGAAACTTGAAACATTTAGCTCTGGGCAGGAACATGTAGAGGATGTGTGGTTCAAGTTTAGGAGAATATTTGACAAAGCATTTGATATACATACAAGCTGGGCAACCATATGGAAACATGGTGAAAAATGCACGCTCAAACATCAATGCAGATCCTAGTTGAGCCTGCAGGTTGTGCTGTCATACTTGACAATGAACAGCATCTGTGTAATGTATTCAATACTTTGCAAGTTTCAGTTAAGGTCAGAATAGTGTTTTCTGTAGATGTGAGTGCATTATGTTGGAGCTAACTGAATTCCAACATGGTAAGATTGTTGATGCTCATATGTTAGGTGCATGTGTAAACAAGGTAACCAAAGTATTTGGTATTTCAAAGTGCACTATATCAAAGATTTTCTGATTATGACGAAAGTGGAGGAACATCTGTTAAGTTATAATTCAGATGAACCTGTGTGTCAAGTGTTTGTGACAGGCTGTCACTAAAGAGGATTCTGATGAAACATAAGAGGACAGTAGCTGCAAAAGTCACTGCAGAACTGAATGTTGAACACATGAATCCTGTCAGCACCAAAACAATGCATGGAGACCTACACGAGCAGGGAATTTCATGCTGAGTTGGAATTCCAAACCCACTCATAAGTGATGCAAGTTCTCGTAACTTTAAAACATGGTATAGAAGCGATAAAACCTGCGGTATAGAGCAATAGAAGAAAGCCATTTGGTCAGATGAATCTTGTTTCACATGGTTTCCAACTTCTGATCGAGTTTACAGCCCTGGAGGGAAACATTGTGGAAATTCAGTGATGATTTGGGCAGCCATACTGTGGTATTCCATGGACCCCATGGTTACTAAGGAAGGTAGTATTGTTGCCAAGGATTATGTGACCATTTTGGCTGATCAGGTCCATACCACGGTACAATGCTTGTTCCTCAATGGTCATGCTTTTTTACAAGATCACAAAAGACCATGAATTGTCACATCCCGCTGGCCACCAGTCAACAGATCCCAGTATTACTGAGCCTTTGTGGTCTACTTTGGAGAGATGTGTGCATGATCTCTATCCACTTCTATTATTGCTTCCTGAACTTGATATTGTTTTGCAGGCAGAATGGTATAAGAGTCCCTTGAAAACCATACCAGACCTGTATTTATCCATTCCAAGGTGACTAGAAGCTGCATTGAAGGTCAGTGGTTGTCTTACACCATAATACGCATGCTAATGTGCCATGTTTTTTATGTTTCCATACTGGTGTTTCCATATTTTTTTCCACCCACCAGTGCATACACAGCAGAACTGATCATGATGTGAAGGAAGCTCCTCAGTATACAGTACCTGTATGAAAAATTCTAAAGGAACATCAACTACTACATAATAGACGTAAAACAAAGATATGTTTATTTTAATTCAAACACATTTGTATATAAAAAAAGAAAGAAAGAATAAGTAAATAAATAAATAAAAAATCTGCTCATGCATGAAGTCCATCTGTGGCACCAAACTCAGTGCTCAGACTGTCATGGATGACAGGAACTGAGATTGAGAGTAGTAAATAAAAAAAAAAGGAATTATGCACATTGTTTTCATTATTAGTTCACAGTAGTACTGCCCCACTTTAGTTCACATCCCACTGCAAAGAAGGGTAACACAAATGATAGCATCAGCAACATTGAGAAACAGCTGTAATTGCTAAAATTGAATAAGGCCCCAGATCCTGAGGCAATTCTTATCCAATTATATGCAGTATTTATGGCTGAACTAGCATCTGTTTAAACCATAATATAGTGTAGCTCTCACAAACAAAAAGTTGTACCATGTGGTTGGAAGAAAACACATGTCACATACATATACAGGAAGGGTTCCCCAAAACCACAGACCAAAATCAATGACATTCATGCACCAGACAAATCTTCAGATGTAAATGAAAACTTTAGAGAAAATCTCAGTTCACTTGTACATAAGTTCCTCAATTATATTGTCTCATTAGTGGAAACTTTAATCATCCAACAACTAGCTGTAAAAATTACAGTTTTGTTAGTGTTGAGTGTGATACAAGATCCTGTGGAACATTATTAAATGTCTTCTCTAAAAACTACCTAGAACACATAGTAAGGAACCCCATCCATACTGGAAATATATTGGCAACAAATTGACCTGACCTCTTTGAAGATGTCCACATTGAAGATGGCATCAGTGACATGGCGCAGTTGTGGCATATATTATAAAAGTACAGAAGACAACTAAAACAAGCAAAAAGATAGATACATTCAGTAAACTAGATAAAAAACCAGTAATGCCATATCTCAATGAGGAGCTTGAAACTTTTGGCAAAGGGCAGGAGCCCATAGAGGAACTCTGGCTCATGTTTAAAAGAATAGTGGACTGTGCACTGTATAGATATTTGCCCAGTAGTCCAGTCGATAATGGGAGGGTACCACCATAGTGCGCAGTCACTGTAAAGAAACTTCTAAAGAAACAGAGATTACCGCATAATAGGTATAAAACAAAGTGTAGGGCTATAGATAGATGCTGAATGGAATGTGTTTAGCTGTCAAGGCAGCAATGAGTGATGCCTTTAATGACTACTGTAGCAGAATACTGTCAAATGACCTTTCACAAAATACAAAGAAATTCTTGGCATATGTAAGGGCTGTTAGTAGCACCAAAGTTAGTGTCCAGTCCCTAGCAAATGAGATATGAATTGAAACTGAGGGAAGCAACTCTGTTTTGAAATGTTCCTGTACAAAGGAAATCCAAGAGAACAGCCCCAATTTAATACCTGTAGCACTCAAAAAATGAATGGAATAAGTATTAGTCTCAGTGGTGTTGAGAAACAGCTGAAACTGTTAAAACTGAACAAAGTTCCAGTGCCCAATGGAATCCATGTCAGATTCTACATTGAATTTGCAGTTAAGTTAGCCCATCTTATAACAATAATCTATAACAGATACCTTGAACAGAAAACTGTGACCAGTTCTTGGAAAAAAGCACAGTCACACCTGTCTACAAGTAGGGTAGTAGACGTGAACCACAAAACTACCATTCAATATACCTGACATCTATTTGTTGTAGACTCTTACAACATATTCTGAGCTCAAATCGTATTAGGTATCTTGAACGGCATGATCTCCTTAATGCCAACCAGCATGGATTCCGAAGACATCAATCATGTGAATCCCAATTTGCCTTTTTCTCTCATTATATACCGAAACCTCTGGATCAAGGCAATCAGGTAGACGAAGTATTTCTTGACTTCCAAAAGCATTTGACTCAGAACCACACACAAGCTTCTTGTGAAAAGTATGATCATATAGGGTATCAAGTGAAATTTGTGACTAGACTGTGAACTTTCTGGTAGGGAAGACACATCACGTGATCTTGGATGGAGAGACATCATCAGGTGTAGAAGTAAATTACAGTGTACGCCAGGGAAGTGTGTTGGGACCCTTGTTGGTCATGTTGTATATTAATGATCTTACAGAAAATATTAATAGTAACATCAGGCTTTTTGCACATGATGCAGTTATCTATAATGAAGTGTAATCTTAAAGAAGTTGCATAAATTTTCAGACATATCTTGATAAGATTTCAAAGTGGTGCAAAGATTGGCAACTTACTTTAAATGTTCAGAAATGTAAAACTGTGCACTGCACAAAACAAAAAGATGTAATATTCTATGGCAATAATATCCTGAGTCACAGTTGGAATCAGCCAACTCATACAAATATCTGGATGGGTAAAGCAGGTGGTGGCCTTCGGTTTACTGGTAGAATACTTGGGAAGTGCAGTTATTCTACAAAGGAGATTGCTTACAAATCACTCATGAGACCTCTAGAATACTGCTCAAGTGTGTGGCACCCATACCAGATATGAATAATGGTGGATATTGAACATATACACATAAGGACAGCATGAATGGTCATGTTTGTTTGATCTGTGGAAGACTGTCACAGGGATATCAAAGGAACTGAACTGGAAGACTCTTGAAGACAGACTTAAATTACCTCGAGAAAGCCCATTAAGAGAGTTCCAATAACTAGCTGCAAATAATGACTGTAAGAATATATTACAACCCTCTACATGCTGCTTACATAGGTATTGTGAGAATAAGATTAGATAATTACTGCACACGCAGAGGCATCCAAACAATCACTCATTCTTCCTTGTTCTCCAGGTGTGAATAGAACTGGAATAACCCTAATAACTGGTACAATGGGACACACCCTCTCCCTTGCATCTCATGGTGGTTTGCAGTGTGTAGATGTAGGTGCAGACATTCATCTGTTGTAGAATTCTAGAGAAAACACTCTGAGCTCAAACTTAAGGGGGTATTTCAAATATCTGGCCATGCTGACCAGAATGAGTTCTCAAAATATCAGGGTTCGCAAAACCCTTCATTGGACTTATCTTATGTGATAATCACACAGTCATGGAGCCAGGCAGTAGAGCAGATGTATTTATTCTTGACATCCAAAAAGCATTTGATTCAGTATCACACAAAGAACTATTAATGTCTGACCCATCATGTGGGATATAAAGCAAAATTTGTGTTTAGATCGAAGATATGTTGGTAGCAAGAATATGTGAGAACTGAAATCGGGCAACTCTTACAAATACTCAGATGTGAGAAACTGTGGTGATATAAAATGGAATGATCATGTAGTCTAAGCCATAGGCACAGCGAGTGCCAGGTGTGATGCACTGGACTATCTTACAACATGATCCTTTACATTAATGAAGAATCTGTTCCATATGCCACAGGAATGATAATGTTTGTAACTGCTGTTAATGACTTTGTAATTTTTAATTCAACATCACATAAGTGTACAGATGTTATTATACTTAAAAAGCATACTGTTGGATGTCATATTACTGTTTTATATGAAAGAAACTGGCTTATAGAACATTCCAGAAGATAACATTACAATATGAAATCAGTTTAAAAAATATACAAAATATTAACCGATTATCTAACAGTAATAAACTATTCAGCTTTTGAATGAGAACATATGAGAATATTAGTGTCAAACTACAAACACACACATACACATTCACATGACCAAAGCTCACACAGACATGACCACAGTCTCTGGCCAGCAATTGAGACCACAATCTCTGGCCAGCAATTGAGACATGCCTGTGAGCAACTGCACATGATCAGAGAAGCAATCTGAGTGATGGGAGTGAGGAGGAAGCTGGGCTGGGGAGGGGATGGGATAACAGGATATGGGAATGGATGGTAAAATGCCACTTATTGGGGAATACAGGGACATGGTGGGGACAGGTAGGGCAGCTAGATACAGTCAGGAGTTGGTAGGGGTAGGATGGCAGTGGGGACAGGAGGGGGGGGGGGGGGCAAAAATGACATAACTAAAAGACTGTGAGTGCACTGGTGGGAGAATGATACGTAGTGCTGGAGTGGGAGCAAGGAAGGGAATAGGTCGGTGAAGTACAGTAACAAACAATAAAGGTTGAGGCCAGGTATTGGAACCCTGACTTGATTCTATGAGCAATTTTTAAGCGAAGGGCTGCAGAACTATCTCAATTACAATACCTCAACAACCATTTATTTCACCAACCAAATGAGCAGCCAGAACCAACAATCCACTTGGACCAGTAGAGAACACACTAGTTGCAGATATGCAAGGTTGAAGGAAACACTTATTTCACAACATTCTAGACCTATTATCATCCATATCTTCCGACACAGATGGATTTCAGTTAGCTAATAACAGACAATTCCACAATTTCTGAAGTGTAATCTCTGTGCAGTCCAGCTCCCACAACTACTACCTTAACAGAACTTGTAAATATCAGCAATAGCTCCCTTCAGTTCACAACTGCCAAGAGGACCACCAACTTCAACATGCAGCCTCACTAATCAACTCAAACGCTGCTAGTGTGAGCTGCACAGCAATTAAATTCACATTTATATATAAAAGCAATATCTGCCCACACATTTCACAGTCTCTCTTCATTATTTAAATACTCCAAATCGTTCAGTGCCACCTTACTTGCTGGTGTTGCCTCCTCTTCCACCTCAGGAATATTTCCTTCTATTCTCTCAGTTTGCTTACCGTCATGCTCACACAACTGATACCTGAGATTCTGAGCAAACCAAAATAATAACTACCATCTGCCCAGTCAACAACTACCCCAATTTTCCTTAGCGTATCTGAGCCGATAATAAATGAAGCTAACAAACTGGTAACTATCCTAGACTTGACCTACCACATTTGACCCTGCATTCTCAATTCAATAAGTGACACCCTCAGACATCTATCTGGGTGTTGGTAGCTGCCACTAATTGCACGATTTCTTGTTCAATTTTCCCCCATTTTCAACAACAGCTAATCTAGTGACCCGCCTGGTAGAATTTTGCACAGAGCACAACTTAATCATAGCTAACACTTGGTACAAGAATCATGAAAGAAGGTTGTATACATGGAAGAAGCCTGGAGATACTAAAAGGTTTCAGATAGATTATATAATGGTAAGACAGAGTTTAGGAACCAGGTTTTAAATTGTAAGACATTTCCAGGGGCAGATGTGGATTCTGACCACAATCTATCGGTTATGACCTGTAGATTAACACTGAAGAAACAGCAAAAAGGTGGGAATTTAAGGAGATGGGACCTGGATAAACTGACTAAACCAGAGGTTGTACAGAGTTTCAGGGAGAGCATAAGGGAACAATTGACAGGAATCTGGGAAAGAAATACAGTAGAAGAAGAATGGGTAGCTCTGAGGGATGAAGTAGTGAAGGCAGCAGATGATCAAGTAGGTAAAAAGACGGGGGCTAGTAGAAATCCATGGGTGACAGAGGAAATACTGAATTTAATTGATGAAAGGAGAAAATATAAAAATGCAGTAAATGAAGCAGGCAAAAAGGAATACAAACATCTCAAAAATGAGATTGACAGGAAGTGCAAAATGGCGAAGCAGGCATGGCTAGAGGACAAATGTAAGGATGTAGAGGCTTATCTCACTAGGGGTAAGATAGATACACCCTACAGGAAAATAAAAGAGACCTTTGGAGAAAAGAGAACCACTTGTATGAAAATCAAAAGCTCAGATGGAATCACAGATCTAAGCAAAGAAGGGAAAGCAAAAAGGTGGAAGGAGTATATAGAGGGTCTATACAAGGGCGATGTACTTGAGGACAATTTTATGGAAATGGAAGAGGATGTAGATGAAGATGAATTGGGGATACGATACTGCGTGAAGAGTTTGACAGAGCACTGAAAGACCTGAGTCGAAACAAGGCCCCGGGAGCAGACAACATTCCATTAGAACTACTGACTGCCTTGGGAGATCCAGTCCGGACAAAACTCTACCATCTGGTGAGCAAGATTTATGAAACAGGCAAAATACCCTCAGACTTCAAGAAGAATATAATAATTCCAATCCCAAATAAAGCAGGTGTTGACAAATGTGAAAATTACTGAACTATCAGTTTAATAAGTCACGGCTACAAAATACTAACGCGGATTCTTTACAGACGAATGGAAAAATCTAGTAGAAGCCGACCTCAGGGAAGACCAGTTTGGATTCCATAGAAATGTTGGAACACGTGAGGCAATACTGACCCTATGACTTATCTTAGAAGCTACATTTCTAGCATTTGTAGACTTAGAAAAAGCTTTTGACAATGTTGACTGGAATACGCTCTTTCAAATTCTGAAGGTGGCAGGGGTGAAATACAGGGAGCGAAAGGCTAATTACAATTTGTACAGAAACCAGATGGCAGTTATAAGAGTCGAGGGACATGAAAGGGAAGCAGTGGTTGGGAAGGGAGTGAGACAGGGTTGTAGTCTCTCACCAATGTTATTCAATCTGAATATTGAGCAAGCAGTGAAGGAAACAAAAGAAAAATTCAGAGTAGGTATTAAAATTCATGGAGAAGAAATAAAAACTTTGAGGTTCGCCGATGACATTGTAATTCTGTCAGAGACAGCAAAGGACTTGGAAGAGCAGTTGAATGGAATGGATAGTGTCTTGAAAGGAGGGTGTAAGATGAACATCAACAAAAGCAAAATGAGGATAATAGAATGTACTCAAATTAAGTCGGGTGATGCTTAGGGAAATAGATTAGGAAATGAGACACTTAAAGTAGTAAAGGAATTTTGCTATTTGGGAAGTGAAATAACTGATGATGGTTGAAGTAGAGAGGATATAAAATGTAGACTGGCAATGGCAAGGAAAACGTTTCTGAAGAAGAGAAATTTGTTAACATCGAGTATTGATTTAAGTGTCAGGAAGTCATTTCTGATAGTATTTGTATGGAAGTGAAACATGGACGATAAATAGTTGGGACAAGAAGAGAATAGAAGCTTTTGAAATGTGGTGCTACAGAAGAATGCTGAAGATTAGATGGGTAGATCACATAACTAATGAGAAAGTATTGAATAGGATTGGGGAGAAGAGAAGTTTGTGGCACAACTTGACTAGAAGAAGGGATCGGTTGGTAGGACATGTTCTGAGGCATCAATGGATCACCAGTTTAGTACTGGAGGGCAGTGTGGAGGGTAAAAATCATAGAGGGAGACCAAGAGATGAATGCACTAAGCAGATTCAGAAGGATGTGGGTTGCAGTAAGTACTGGGAGATGAAGAAGCTTGCACAGGATAGAGTAGCATGGAGAGCTGCATCAAACCCATCACAGGACTGAAGACCATAACAACAACAACATGCATGGCAGCTGTTTATACTGTCTCCACTTCACACTTCAACTGCCACAACCCACACTGCTCCCATATTTGCCACGCAGGGTGTGTGGTCCTTTCCCTGCCTCAATCTACACGACAGTGCCAGGCTAGATGGCCGGGACTGCCACAAGCAAAACACCTCAAGTTGCCTCGGGCTGCAGACATCATACTGCCACATGATCTGGCTTCCACGCTTCCTTTCTCTTTCCTTCACTTATTGACCTAAGCAATCCCCTGTGGCTACCCTTAACACCACTCCGTGTCTGTCCTTCGGCCGCATATCTCGAAGAATATGCCGTACAACTTCTGACTCATTAAATCCTAGGCACAAAACTCTAGCACTCCACTTAACTCTAGCTATGTAGCAGCTGGACTGCTCCTGAAGACCTTGTTCGTGTTCATAATGGAAATGAATAAGCTCCTACATCACCACCCTGTGTATCAAGGATCCCCTGCATACCATCTCATGAAATCCTGGGTAAAGGCATTATGTACCTTCTCCAGGAAGCCCCCATCAACATTCACGGCTAGTATCTGTAATAATTCCTCCTATCTAATGTCCAAGGCTCCACCCTTTCTCTTAAAGTTTATCCAAAAAATACAAAAACTTAAGTGCCTGTGGAAAGGGACTTGCTGAAAACTCACCCACCTTCTGAAAAACGCCTAAAAGTGAATTCAGCAACTCAGTGAAGTGCCTCAAATTAACACAGCTCACTGTTTTATCAATGAAAGCTTGGGGCATAGGTAACGCCTTTTGGAAGGACTGATACTTCTGTGGAACTAAGGCTTTTCGAGGAAGGGCTCACGAGTGTGTTTCAGGTCTGTTTAATTCTGTATTCTGTGTAGTGGTGGGAGTGAGTTTCTGAGGATGTGGTAAATGTAGTAAGTCTGCAAGGAAGGGTTTGCAATCTATGAGGGGATATGGCGGAGGTTTGGAGGCTGCTGTTGAGGTGACAGATAGTAGTAGTCAAAGGCAGCAGTAGGAGTTGAACAGATTGGAGAGTTTTTGAGGTTGTACTGTGCATGCTGCTTTGGTTCCCGGAGGGCAAGAGTTTCAATGTGAGAGATGGGATACAACAGAGCAGGAGAACCTTACAGATAGAGAGGAGGTATTGTAAGGAGATTTGGGCTTGATTCACATTGCTTTACTGGACTATATTGGTGAAGACTAAGGACTGGCAGAATGTGAACACATTGTAGAAGGAAGAGTTGCAGCCAGAGATGGGTAATTTGATGGTAAGGCCATTTGGCAGGGGGATGTGTGGGGGGTGGGGATTCCATGAGTCAGTCAACAATGCATGAACAGTCAGTGGGACAAGGTTCTAGTAGGTTCTAGCTAGGCATAAAGAAACTTTTCTATATTGGCACAGATGAAAGGAGCCTCGCTCCTCCATGGTGGAGAATAAAAATGCATAAAAATACACAAATTACATATAAATATGTGTGAAAAAATCAGAAAAATATATGAGAAAAATCACAAAAAGTATATAATTAATGTGAGTGTGAGGAAACAAGATGAAATGTGAAGTGGTAGGGCTGATAGTGAAAGGTGAAAAGGAACTGAAACAGATGTGAAAACGATGAGATCAAAGATTAAAATAAATAAAAGAATGATAATGTGGGATGCAGGTTGCTGGCATATATAGATGAAGGATGGGCACAGGAGATGTGACTGAATTAGGTGAAGTTAGTAGTGTGCTCTGGAATAAGAGAGAAGAAAGAATGATGAGGTTGGGATGGGGTTGGTAGTTTGAGGCACAATTTCTTGTGGCGCAAGAAAGTACGGAAAAGAACATGTTAAAATACATGAGAGTGAGGTAGGAAGAGTGATCCATTTGATGGTCTACGATTATCAATACTGCTGACAGTAATATGTGACACGAAATGCTGCATCGACCATCAGTGCAGTCATGTAGCCATGTGACTTACATAGATGAGACAGTCGATACTGTGAGGCTCGTAAGTCTGTGTGTGGTGCAGTTTGGAAGGTGACACATAAAACACATGAAAGAAGAGAAAGAAAAGTATGGATACTGAGAACAGTAATACATTTAAAAAATAGTAAAATAACACCAGGTTACGAGATGGAAGAAAAGCTGTTAGGAAACTCAAACACTGGACAATTTGGGATGGAATAATGACAACATAATGTAAAGGATAGATTGCTATGCACCACATAATGGAGATCTCAAGTTGTAGAGAGGCACAACAGAAAGACTGCTAAACAAATGAGCTTTTGGCCAACAGGTCGTCTTCAAAAGTAGATAACACACACATTCACACAAATACAATACACCAAAGCCAGACTGTGAGCAAAAGTGCATGATGGGAGCAGCAGCCTGAGTGGTGGAGGTAAGGAGAAGTATGGGGCAGGGACAGTAGAGTGTGCTGCTTGTGACAGCATACAGGAATGAGTTGGAGAGAGGGTAGGACAACTAGGTGCAGTCTGGAGGTTACACGGAGGGCAGATGGAGTGAGATTGGAGGAGAAAAGGAGAGAAGTAAAAAGACTGTGGGTGCATTGGTGGAATAGAAGTCTGTGTAACACTGGAGTGGGACAGGTGGATGAAGGACAGTGGGAGAGTTTGCACATGTGCAATTCACAGAAGCTGGTGTTGGTAGGAAGAATTTTGTAAATGACGTAAATATAAGAAATTTTACTGTAACTAGCCTGGGCTATGAATTGACTACATTCGTACACCTATATTGTTAATGGTCATATAGAGAGACTGAACTGAACTGAACTGAACTGAACGAATTGTTCCACAGTTCCCAGAGTTGTTATGATCTATGTATATGGCTAACATGAACAGAGATAGAGATCTGCATCTACATCTGATATTATCACTGATTATGAACCAAAAGTTGTCCTTTATGTTTAAAATTCCACTTTCCAAATGCCTGCCACTCTCAAAGATGTTTGGCACCACCAGATGTGGGCACACTGGACTACCAATGGACTAATGGACTAATAATGGCACTGACAAGACGTCACTGTTGTCAGGTTTCCTGTTCCTAAATTAAAGTACTCACTGTAGCATCTGAATTACAGCAGTAGCTTATTATGTGTTCAGTTGGTACAGTAATTGCAATTTTAGAAGCTATTGCTACCTCTTCTTTCTTTGAAAGTGAGATTCTACCAACTTCATACTTGTTATTAACATGTTTACTATGAAAAATGACAATGAGCGAACAATGGTAAATATTTATCTTATTTTCTTAACCCACCACATTTCATATGTGCACCATGGTTCAGTTGGTTGAGTGCTGCTGCAACCAACTCGTAATTTCTGTGTTCGAATCTACTACTCGGCAAATTTTTTTATTAATGTGAAAAATGGGAAGTTGCAATAAGATCAATCTCAAACTCGATAAATTTTTTCTAAGATTGGAAGAAGATGGTTTCCTTCATAGTGGTAATATTCAAGAATGGAGTGAGTTACTCACTAAAACATGTTCCATGGATCATTTGGCAAGGTAGATTGTAATGATGTGAAATGAGTCACTATGCATTCACATTCCACATTAATCTGTAGATAATTACATCCAGAACATTTCAAATTTTTTTATACAAAAAAAAGATATACAGATGTGATTTAGTAATTCCTACACACCACCTTTCACACATTATAACAGGAGAAATTCTTCTACGAAACAGGAGTTGTCAAAGAGAGACTTTCTCAATTCGTAATTAAATTTTACTTTGCTGTCTGCCAGGTATTTCATATCACTGGCTAAGTGATCAAAAATTTGTGTTGCAAAATTGTGTACTCCTTTTTGTACTAAAGACAACCTTAATATGCAGAAACAAATGTCATTTTTGCTTCTGGTATTGTAATTACGCACCTCATGGAGTAATGAATGTCATTTTTCCGTCTGGTATTGTAATTATGGACCTCATTGTTCCTCTTGAATTGTTGTGGACTATTTACAGCAAACTTCATGAAGGAAAAATATGCTGTGAAGCAGTAGTCAGAATGCCCAACTCCTTAAACAGACATCTACAATACGATCATAGGTGAGCACCACATATTATTCTCACAGCACGTTTTTCCCAATGAAGACTCACTTTCTTAAAGATGAGTTACGCCAGAACATTATTCTAAATGACATTACTGAATGAATATATGCAAAACACAGGGAACAAAACCAGATGGCAGTTATAAGAGTCAAGGGGCATGAAAGGGAAGCAGTGGTTGGGAAGAGAGTGAGACAGGGTTGTAGCCTATCCCTGATGTTATTCAACATACATATTGAGTAAGCAGTAAAGAAAACAAAAGAAAAATTTGGAGTAGGAGATACAATCCATGGAGAAGAAATAAAAACTTTGAGGTTTGCCCATGACATTGTAATTCTGTCAGAGAAGAGCAGTTCAACAGAATGGACAATGTCTTGGAGAGAGGATGTAAGATGAACATCAACAAAAGCAAAATGAGGATAATAGAATGTAGTTGAATGAAGTCAGGTGATGCTGAGGGACTTAGATTAGAAAATGAGACACTTAAAGAAGTAAATGGGTTTTGCTAATTGGGGAGCAAAATAACTGATGATGGTCGAAGGGGATATAAAATGTAGACTGGCAATGGCAAGGAAAGCATTTCTGAAGAAGAGAAATTTGTGAACATCTAGTGTAGATTTAAGTATTTGTGTGGAGCGTAGCTATGTATGGAGGTGAAACATGGATGATAGATAGTTTAGACAAGAAGAGAATAGAAGCTTTCGAAATGTGGTGCTACAGAAGAAGATGGGTAGATAACGTAACTAATGAGGAGGTACTGAACAGAATTGGGGGGAAGAAGAATTTGTGGCACAACTTGATTAGAAGAAGGTGATCAGATGGTAGGACATGTCCTGAGACATCAAGGGATCACTAATTTTTGGTTTGGAGGGCAGCATGGAGAGTAAAAATCATAGAAGGAGACCAAGAGATGAATACATTAACCATATTCAGAAACATGTTGGTTGCAATAGGTACTTGGAAATAAAGAAGTTTGCACAGGATAGAGTAGCATAGAGAGGTGCATCAAACCAGTCTCTGGACCGAAGACAACAACAACAACATACGCAAAATATGTCAACTTACTGATTTGTCTCTTCCCAGGATTTGCAATGATTCTAATTGCAAATGTGGCTAAACTAAATTGTTTTAGGAGTTCCAAAATGTGTTTCTTCCAATTTAAATTCCCAATATGGACCCCTAAGAATTTTGAAGTTTCCACCCTATTTATTATTTCCTCACCATGTGTTACATTAATCATTGGCGTAGTACCTCTATGTCAGCAGAACTGAATATGTTGGGTCTTTTTAAAATTGAAGGTGAGACCATTTACAGAAAACCAGTCAATGATGCTTTAAGAACTTTGCTTACCATTTCTTCTGTTTCTGTATATACATTTGGATTGATTACAATAGTAGTTTCATATGCAAAAAGAACTTTATGTATATGAGGAACAGTAATGGACCTCAGTCAGAATTATGTCCCTGGACTATACAGCTTGAATTACTAAGTACAACCTTCTGCATTTCTTTGGTTAGATATGATGTTATCCATTGTGTGGATATATCATCAGTCCCATAAAATGTTAATTTATTTTGGAGAATACTGTGATTCACACAGGCAAATGCCTTAGAGAGGCTTGTAAAATCCATATAGTGAACATGTAATTGGCATTCTCAGTAGAGCAAACCTTCTGAAACCCAAACTGTGATTTGCTAAGGATACTATTGTTGCTACAGTGAGATTCTATACTAGAATGCCATCCTCATGCCGAGCGTTTTTGCTGTTAGGGGTGTGTTGATTCACCTGCAGTGGCACACCACATTTGGTCTTAGAATAGCAGAGCAACTACCAATTTTTACTCTTTGCTTTTTGAAGAGATTCTGTGCCTCTTGTTGTTATAGTAACAGTTACACAACTGCGAATGTGGAAAGTTAATAAATCTGTTTGAAGTTCCATCTCATCTTTGATTGTACGGAAGTTCAAGTGTGGGATATTCTCACGTAGTTATACCTCTCATCAGTGGTGACCCTGACATGATTTTGCCATATGGAATTAGCGATCACACCTGGCAGTGTACCTTCTGCCTTTTGGCCCCACAATCCTGTATTTTGGTTTGCTCGGATAAAGCCAGTCTTTTCCTACGCCGGAATAACCGCCGGTAACACAAAACTTTCTTTCATCATAAGCCAACTTATCCAGCAATATACAGCATATAGTGGATTCACAGGAAGATCACATTCACCAAAAGACATGGGAAACAGGAAACCCTCACAATAACTTTGCCATCTTCAAAACAAATTGGACAGTGACACTGTTTCTGAGAAGCTCCCCCACACGATTTGGAGCAACCATCTGCCAGTCCACGTAAAGGCCATCATTGCTATTCAGTCAGACATGTCACTGGATGTGGTCGCAGAACTTGCTGACCACATTCAAGATGCCATCATGCCATGCTTGCAGGTCAGTGTAGTAACTGTTCCTTCCTGTGTTGTGTCCATAATCCCTATGGTTTCATGTGCCAATTACAATGCCCTGGCCGCTATGGTGGATCTCTTAAGTGCACAGATGGGAGCTTTGCTTTCACACAGTAATACAAGCCACCACGGTGGGCACAGCCGACGATGTTCACGGAGTCGCTCCACTTCACATACTGTGACAGAGTCTGGCCCCACAGTTTGTTGGTACCACTGCAGATATGCAAGCAGACAAAAAGTGTACAAGCCTGCGCACATTCCCAAATGGGAAGGGTGGTTATCAGTTGGCACCACCGACTGCCACAACACCTCTCGTTGCCTATTTATAATGGATTGGACCTAAGGAAGGAAATATCTAATTGATACTAAATCTGATCTGAGTATTTTACCAAGGAAGTCACTCTGCTGCTGAGGGCCATGCACAGCAGTCAACTTAGCAGCTGATAACAATACAGAGATCACAACTTACAGTACACACTGTGAGGATGTGAAACTGGGCCTGCATAGACAATTTACATGGAATTGCACAGTAGTAGATGTGGCTGAAGAGATAATAGGCGCTGACTTCATAGCCTATTTCAAACTTTTGCCTGATGTATCTAATACCTGCCTTGTGGACAGCCTTACTGGTCTGATAACCGCCAGATATCACTGCGATACCAGAACCAGTAGTGTCTAGCTTGTGCAAGTAGTAGATGAAGAGTTCCACACAATTTTGCAAGATTTTCCAGCCTTAACTAGACCACCAGGAGTTCCACAGCAGATATTGGATGACACTGTCCACCACATCAAAACTACTGATGGACACCCATGCAGATTAGTGCCCGGACGACTTGCAATAGCAAAGGCAGAGTCTGATCTTATGTTGAAGGAGGAAATTATTAGCCCATCATTCAGTCTGTGGGCATCAGCATTAAACCTAGTATCTAAAAAAGGTGGAACCGCACATATGCACAGATGGATATGTGTGTGTGTGTGTGTGTGTGTGTGTGTGTGTGTGTGTGTGTGTGCGAGTGAATACCTGTCCTTTTTTCCCCCTAAGGTAAGTCTTTCCGCTCCCGGGATTGGAATGACTCCTTACCCTCTCCCTTAAAACACACATCCTTTCATCTTTCCCTCTCCTTCCCTCTTTCGTGATGAAGCAACCGTGGGTTACGAAAGCTTGAAATTTGTGTGTGTGTTTGTGTGTTTTTTATTGTGTCTATCTACCAACACTTTCTCGTTTGGTAAGTCACAGCATCTTTGTTTTTTATATATATTTTCTGCTGGGAGATGAAGAAGCTTGCACAGGATAGAGTAGCATGGAGAGCTGCATCAAACCAGTCTCAGGACTGAAGACCACAACAATGGAATGTTTCTTTCTGTTATATTTACAAATTTAGATCAATTTAAAATAAGCTAATTTATACACACACATATTTAGAGACTTCTAGTTAGAGACAATCATTAGATTCACTATTGGTATACAATACGTCTTTTACAAATAACTTATTAAACAGTGTAATGTCACACTGTTCACTCATATCTCACCATCAGTCACTGCACCCACTATAAACACATTGTTTCATAATAATTTACTCACTGCACACACACACACACACACACACACACACACACACACACACACACACACATACACACTGGTGATCTCTGGGCCATTTTCTGTACCGCAACTTCCCATTTGCTATCCTGAAAAGCTGAGTGAGCATCCCTCCATAATGAGTGAGACGTTGAGCTCAGAAAGAAGAAAAGGTGTTAGTGTTGTGCTATGCATAGCTTGGGGGTAAGTATTTCTAGAAAGGAAAAAATGAAGGAAAAAACATAAAGTGAAGATGTTATGTGGAATGTTGGATATTTTATAATCATTATTATTATTATTTATTTGTGTAAATTTTTTTATCAAGCCCCTACTCTCTTTTAGCTGAGTAATCCTTCAATGTACAAAATGTATTGTCAAACAGGTACTTTTTGCTGCCTTTTTAAATAAGTGTATTTTTACAATTTCTTTAATATCTTTGGTAATTTATTGTAGTTTTATTCTTGGGTAGAAAATGCTGTTTTGAGTTTTATGTTTATTTTTTCTTGGTAAATTTAAGCTGAGTCTATCTCTTGTTGCATGGTCATGGACAGAGCTGTTTGTGGAGTAACTACCAATGTTATTTTTGATGTGTACAACTGACTGGTAAATGTATTCACATGGAGCAGTTGAAATCCCCACTGTTCTGAACAGATCTTTACAAGGAGCTTGACTAGTATTTTTGGTTACTATTCTTATGGCTCCTTTCTGCAGTTTGAAAAATGTGTTCATATTTTGTGCATTTGTTCCCCAAAAAAGAATGCCATAGCTAAGAACTGAGTGTACATACGAATAATATGTAACTAAAAAACACTGCATGTTATACACTGATGATAGTATTCTAAAGGCATAACATGCTGATGACATTCTGTTTGCAAGTACCTTTGTGTGTTCACACCACTTCAACTGAGAATCAATGTTCATTCCTAGAAATTTTTCATTTGTTACACAGTCTATAGAGTTGCCACCTACATTTAATTTAACATTGTCATTTTTCCTCTTCAAACTGATATTCATGTCATTAGTTTTCTTTAAATTACATGCCACTTTATTACTTATTGACCAATCATAAACTTCCTTGAGAGTTTCATTTGCTTTCTCGGCAAGGAGTTCACTTGTTTTCTCAGTGACTATAATATTGTGGTCATTAGCCAAGAGGATTTTTTCACAATCAGTAACACTACTGGGGAAGTCATTGATGTATATCAGGAACAGTGTTGGTCCTAATACGCTACCTTGTGGAACCCCTACATTAATGTATTTTGGTTCTGATAAGTGTTTCACTAAATGTTTGTTGTTGTTGTTGATGCGGTCTTTAGTCCTGAGACTGGTTTGACGCACCTCTCCATGCTACTCTATCCTGTGCAAGCCTCTTCATCTCCCAGTACCTAGTGCAGCCAACATCCTTCTGAATCTGCTTAGTGTATTCATCTCTTGGTCTCCCTCTACGATTTTTACCCTCCACGCTGCCCTCCAGTACTAAATTGGTGATTCCTTGATGCCTCAGAACATGTCCTACCAACCGATCCCTTCTTCTAGTCAAGTTGTGCCACAAACTTCTCCCCAAACCTATTCAACACTTCCTTATTAGTTATGTGATCTACCCATCTAATCTTCAGCATTCTTCTGTAGCACCACATTTCGAAAGCTTCTATTCTCTTCTTGCCCAAACTATTTATCATCCATGTTTCACTTACATACATGGCTACACTCCATACAAATACTTTCAGAAATGACTTCCTGACACTTAAATCTATACTCGATGTTAACAAATTACTCTTCTTCAGAAACGCTTTCCTTGCCATTGCCAGTCTACATTTTATATCCTCTCTACTTCGACCATCATCAGTTATTTTGCTCCCCAAATAGCAAAACTCCTTTACTACTTCAAGTGTCTCATTTCCTAATCTAATTAATTCAGCATCACCTGACTTAATTCGACTACATTCCATTATCCTTGTTTTGTTTTTGTTGATGTTCATCTTATATCCTCCTTTCAAGACACTGTCCATTCTGTTCAACTGCTCTTCCAAGTCCTTTGCTGTCTCTGATAGAATTACAATGACATCAGCAAACCTCAAAGTTTTTATTTCTTCTCCATGGATTTAAATACCTACTCTGAATTTTTCTTTTGTTTCCTTCACTGCTTGCTCAATATACAGATTGAATAACAATGGTGAGAGGCTACGACCCTGTCTCATTCCCTTCCCAACCACTGCTTCCCTTTCATGTCCCTCGAGACTTTTATAACTGCCATCTGCTTTCTGTACAAATTGTAAATAGCCTTTCCCTCCCTGTAGTTTACCCCTGCCACCTTCAGAATTTGAGAGAGAGTATTCCAGTCAACATTGTCAAAAGCTTTCTCTAAGTCTACAAATGTAGAAACGTAGGTTTGCCTTTCCTTAATCTAGCTTCTAAGATAAGTCGTAGGGTCAGAATTGCCTCACGTGTTCCGATATTTCTACGGAATCCAAACTGATCTTCCCCAAGGTTGGCTTCTACTAGTTTTTCCATTTGTCTGTAAAGAATCCGCGTTAGTATTTTGCAGCTGTGACTTATTAAACTGATAGTTCGGTAATTTTCACATCTGTCAACACCTGCTTTCTTTGGGATTTGAGTTATTATATTCTTCTTGAAGTCTGAGAGTATTTTGCCTGTCTCATATATCTTGCTCACCAGATGGTAGAGTTTTGTCAGGACTGGCTCTCCCAAGGCTATCAGTAGTTCTAATGGAATGTTACCGACTCCCGGGGCTTTGTTTCGACTCAGGTCTTTCAGTGCTCTGTCGAACTCTTCACGCAGTATTATATCTCCTATTTCATCTTCGTCTACATCCTCTTCCATTTCCATAATATTGTCCTCAAGTACATCGCCCTTGTATAGACCCTCTATATACTCCTTCCACCTTTCAGCTTTCCCTACTTTGCTTAGAACTGGGTTTCCATCTGAGCTCTTGATTTTCATACAAGTGGTTCTCTTTTCTCCAAAGGTCTCTTTAATTTTCCTGTAGGCAGTATCTATCTGACCCCTAATGAGATAAGCCTCTACATCCTTACATTTGTCCTCTAGCCATCCCTGCTTAGCCATTTTGTACTTCCTGTCGATCTCATTTTTGAGACATTTGTATTCCTTTTTGCCTGCTTCATTTACTGCATTTTTATATTTTCTTCTTTCATCAATTAAATTCAATATTTCTTCTGTTACCCATGGATTTCTACTAGCCCTCATCTTTTTTCCTACTTGATCCTCTGCTGCCTTCACTACTTCATCCCTCAAAGCTACCCATTCTTCTTCTACTGAATTTCTTTCCCCCATTCTTGTCAATTGTTCCCTTATGCTCTCTCTGAAACTCTGTACAACCTCTGGTTCTTTCAGTCTGTCCAGATCCCATCTCCTTAAATTCCCACCTTTTTGCAGTTTCTTCAGTTTTAATCTACAGTTCATAACCAATAGATTGTGGTCAGAGTCCACATCTGCCCCTGGAAATGTCTTACAATTTAAAACCTGGTTCCTAAATCTGTGTCTTACCATTATATAATCTATCTGAAACCTTTTAGTATCTCCAGGATTCTGCCATGTATACAACCTTCTTTCATGATTCTTGAACCAAGTGTTAGCTACGATTAAGTTATGCTCTGCGCAAAATTCTACCAAGCGGCTTCCTCTTTCATTTCTTACTCCCAATCCATATTCACCTACTACGTTTCCTTCTCTCCCTTTTCCTACTGATGAATTCCAGTCACCCATGACTATAAAATTTACGTCTCCCTTCACCATCTGAATAATTTCTTTTATTTCATTATAATAGAAGACCACAATAATGAGTTCACTATGCTGTTTGTAGTAGCTTACCCACATTCCTATTTTCCTATTCATTATTAAACCTACTCCTGCATTACCCCTATTTGATTTTGTGTTTATAACCCTGTAGTCACCTGACCAAAAGTCTTGTTCCTCCTGCCACTGAACTTCACTGATTCCCACTATATCTAACTTTAACCTATCCATTTCCCTTTTTAAATTTTCTAACCTACCTGCCCGATTAAGGGATCTGACATTACACGCTCCGATCCGTAGAACGCCAGTTTTCTTTCTCCTGATAACGATGTCCTCTTGAGTAGTCCCCGCCCAGAGATCCGAATGGGGGACTATTTTACCTCCAAAATATTTTACCCAAGAGGACACCATCATCATTTAACCATACAGTAAAGCTGCCTGCCCTCGGGAAAAATTGCGGCTGTAGTTTACCCTTGCTTTCAGTCGTTCGTAGTACCAGCACAGCAAGGACGTTTTGGTTAGTGTTACAAGGCCAGATCAGTCAATCATCCAGACTGTTGCCCCTGAAACTACTGAAAACGCTGCTGCCCCTCTTCAGGAACCACACGTTTGTCTGGCCTCTCAACAGATACCCCTCCATTGTGGTTGCACCTACGGTATGGCTATCTGTATCGCTGAGGCACGCAAGCCTCCCAGCCAATGGCAAGGTCCATGGTTCATGGGGGGGGGGGGGGGACTAAATGTTTAGATCTATTTAAAGTATGTGTTATCACTGCTCTTTGTACCCTATCTGTTAGGTATAACCAAAAACCAGTCATTAGTTACCCCTCTTATTCCTAATGCTTCTAATTTATTTAATAGATTTCTGTGGTCGACTGTATCATACACCATAGAAAGATCCAAAAATATGCCTGTGACACTCATCTTTATCAAGAGCATCAAGTACAACTTTTGTGAATTCTACTATGACTGACTCCATATTTTTGCCACTTTGGAAACCAAACTGTGATTCGGTTAAAACATTGTATTTATTCAGGTAATTTATTAATCTGTCTTTCACAATTGCTTCTTTTATTTTTGAGAATGCTGGCAGCAGGGAAATACTCCAGTAATTTTCTATGTCTTCTGCATTACCTTTCTTAAGCAAAGGTACAACTCTTGCCTGTTTTAACTGCTCTAGAAATGTCCCTGATGTGAAGGATTCATTTATTATATTTGTTAAGGAGGCTTGTATAATCCCTATGCATTGTTTCAGTACACACACTGGTAATTCATCTAAGCATACTGACTTTTTATTTTTTATTTTTCGAATTGTTTTACTGACTTCATTCTCTGTGGTTAGAAGTAACACCATTGTATTTATTGCAACATTATTTACATGTGTTATATTTGTTTGTAAGGATGTAGAGGCTTATCTCATGAGGGGTAAGATAGATACTGCCTACAGGAAAATTAAACAGACCTTTGGAGAAAAGAGAACCACTTGCATGAATATCAAGAGCTCAGATGGAAACCCAGTTCTACGCAAAGAAGGGAAAGCAGAAAGGTGGAAGGAGTATATAGAGGGTCTATACAGGGGCGATGTTCTTGAGGACAATATTATGGAAATGGAAGAGGAGGTAGATGAAGATGCAATGGGAGATATGATACTGCGTGAAGAGTTTGACAGAGCACAAAGACCTAGGTCAAAACAAGGCCCTGGGAGTAGACAACATTCCATTAGAACCGCTGACAGCCTTGGGAGAGCCAGTCCTGTCAAAACTCTACCATCTGGAGAGCAATATGTATGAGTTTGGATTCCGTAGAAATATTGGGACACGTGAGGCAATACTGACCCTACGACTTATGTTGGAAGAAATATTAAGGAAAGGCAAACCTACATTTCTAGCATTTGTAGACTTAGAGAAAGCTTTTGACAATGTTGACTGGAATACTCTCTTTCAAATTCTGAAGGTGGCAGAAGTAAAATACAGGGAGGGAAAGGCTATTTACAATTTGTGCAGAAAGCAGATGGCAGTTATAAGAGTTGAGGGACATGGAAGGGAAGCAGTGGTTGGGAAGGGAGTGAGACAGGGTTGTAGCCTCTCCCTGATGCTATTCAATCTGTATATTAAGCAAGCAGTAAAGGAAATGAAAGAAAAGTTTGGAGTAGGTATAAAATCCATGGAGAAGAAATAAAAACTTTGAGGTTCACCGATGACATTGTAATCCTATCAGAGATAGCAAAGGACACGGAAGAGCAGCTGAATGGAATGGACAGTGTCTTGAAAGGAGCATATAAGATGAACATCAACAAAAGCAAAATGAGGATAATGGAGTGTAGCCGAATTAAGTTGGGTGATGCTGCAGGAATTAGATTAGGAAATGAGACACTTAAAGTAGTAAGGTGTTTTGCTATTTGGGGAGCAGAATAACTGATGATGGTCGAAGTAGAGAGGATATAAAATGTAGACTGGCAATGGAAAGGAAAGCGTTTCTGAAGAAGAGAAATTTGTTAACATCGAGTATAGATTTAAGTGTCAGGAAGTCATTTCTGATAGTATTTGTATTGAGTGTAGCCATGTATGTAAGTGAAACATGGACGATAAATAGTTTGGACAAGAAGAGAATAGAAGCTTTCGAAATGTGGGGCTACAGAAGAATGCTGAAGATTAGATGGGTAGATCACATAACTAATGAGGAAGTGTTGAATAGGTTTGGGGAAAAGTTTGTGGCACAACTTGACTAGAAGAAGGGATCGGTTGGTAGGACATGTTCTGAGGCATCAAGGAATCACCAATTTAGTACTGGAGGGCAGCGTGGAGGGTAAAAATCGTAGAGGGAGACCTAGAGATGAATACACTAAGCAGATTCAGAAGGATGTTGGCTGCACTAGGTACTGGGAGATGAAGAGGCTTGCACAGGATAGAGTAGCATGGAGAGCTGCATCAAACCAGTCTCAGGACTGAAGACCGCAACAGCAACAACATATTTGTTTAGGGGAATTTTTGCTGTAACTTCTCTGCAATACATGAAAAATGCTCATTTACATAGTTTGCTAAGTGCTGTGGATCATTTATTACTTTATCCCCCTCCCTTAGCAGTATGTTTTTCTGCGTTTGTTTGCCTTTTTTCCTTTTTTATAACATCCCAGCCTGCTTTGCTTTTATTCTCTGCATTATACATTATATTGTCATTAAATGACTTTTTGCAGCAATCAGCACCTTCCTATAGATCTTTTTGTATCTATGATAGAAATTTAAGAATTCTGGATCATTGTGAATCTTTTTCATGAAACTGAGGTGTTTAAGTGTTTGGAAGGACTTCTTAATACCTGCTGTTATCCATCTGTTTTATTTTTTATTTTTATTTATTTATTTATTTTGAGATGTTTATACAGACATGCATATTTTTGGAGATGCGTTTTCAAAGTTCAATTTAAACAATGTGGAGTATTTGGAGAATTTCATATTCTAATTGGTTTCCTTATATACTTCATCCCAGCTTTGTTTTTCTAGTTATTTTGAAAAATCTTTTATTTTCATTTCTGATAGATGTCATTTGTAGGCTTGTAGTTTAGGAAATGATTCCATGCCTGAATTTACTGCTGTTATTTGACAGAGATGGTCTGATATCTTTTACAGCTACATCACATTTTTCCCTGTCCATATTTGTGGCCACATGGTCAATTATTGATGAAGTCATTGTGGTAATCCTTGCACTATTGACCAATTGGGGCATGCCAAAACTTTGAAGGATGTTTATGAAGGTGCTGCTGGATTCATTTACGATGTTAGTGGTGATGTAATGTCCCCACTCAGAATTATGTTGACCTTTGTACTTGAGACTTTATCTAGAACTTCTGTTAAATTATTGAAAAAAGTGTCCACACTACCACTGGGAGATCTATACACACACAAAATGATTAATTTCTTGGTGATATCAAGCCCTGTTAATTCAATAGCTGATATTTCAAAGTGTTTCTCTTCACTTACAGTACTGAGGTCATGTCTTGATTTGAACTGTGTTCCTTTTCTGATACAAAGGCATGATCCTCCACCCCTTGAAGTAGTTGTGCAGTAACAGTTTGCCTTTTTATACAATGATAATACTATATGTTGGATTTCTGTGTCTCTACACTAGTGCTCAGTAATACAAACTACTGTTCAGTTCAAGGATTGGAGCTCAACTGTTAATAGTTGTATTTTATTTTTTATTGATTGCATGTTTTGATGGAGGATTGTTAAGTCTTTGAAATGCTCCACGTTACTCTTTCAAATGGTTTGTTTTTTTTTTGTGACATCTGGTATATGTGATATTTAAGGTGTTAAATCTGTCTTGTGAGTGATTGTTTCAGTACTTTTTTAAGGTGCTGGAGATATCCACACCCTATACTTTCACGAATAAGCTGTACCAATCTTCCCTTCCCAGTCTTGTTTAAGTGTAGGCCATCATCAGTAGACTACTGCAGCTGCAGTGAGGAGGATCCTCCCAATGCTGAAGGAACTCGCGAGTGAATCTCGTATGGCCAACACGTATTCCACATAACATATCGGCATCCTTCTGAGATGTCTGGAACGATGAATGCCACACCTTAGGGGATCCTTTACTTGCTCCGAATTCATTTTGGGAAGTAGTAGCCTGCCATTCCAATTTCCAGAGTCCCTTCTCACCCTTTTGATATATTGTGTGCTCAATTCTGGCACGTGTACCTCGATCACTTTGGCTCCCTCTCAGAACAGGAAGCCTACAAATGCCTGCCGTCAATAACTGATCAAGTCACGTGCTTTGTCGAAGCCGTGCCTACGAAAGATGTCACGGCAGAATCTACCACTTGCGCTTTTGTCGCTACACTTCATCAGTCCAAAAACAATTACCAGAAATGAAAGGAGACAATTCAAATCCTTGGTTCTTGACACACAGTGCCACTCTGTGGCATTACCTTCAATTTTACCACTGCGTATTACCCACAGAGTGGGTAGTGTGTCGGCACTGCACTCTCGAGAACACGCATGTGTGCCACAGTAGATGGCAGACAGAGGCCTCACCACAGGTTTGCTCAACATCCTTACCCATACAGTGAATCCCCTACATTCCCAGCAGAGTTCTTACTCCCTGTACCAACTCCTGGCCCATCAGACCTGCCAGTGTTAGTGCAGCGTGTGAAGTACCGTGTCCACAATTTGCAGGTATTCCGTTCTACTACACACACTGCCCAAAAACTGTACACAAAGGATAACCAGACAGCAACTCTGTTGTGCTGTGAGATGACACAATCCAGTGAGTGTTACACCCACCTTACTCCGGACCATTTCTGCTCGCCGAATGTGGCCTGTGTACCTTTGACATCTTACTTGATAAGAAACAATAATTGTCTCCTTACATAAGCTCAAACTGACATCAGTAGTTCCTGACCTAGGCACTACATGCACCACAAATCCTATTGCTGCTTGAGATGACCACTCTTCCATCGACACCCTGCCAGCTACGTTGCAACACTATGATCCGGCAGTCATCACCCTTGAAATCCGTGACTTTGAGCCTGAAAGTAATTCATTGACTGTGACCTCTCAGTAGATGTGTGCCACAGTGACCCCCCCCCCCCCCCCCCCACAGTCTGCAGTATAGTGAACATCCTACCCATGACGGTGAGCTTCGCAATGAGTGTTTCTGCTTTGTGTGCAATCGAAGTGAGCTGCAGCTTAGGTGGAAGTTTTTAATTCAGAGCATCCGTAGGGTGATGTCTGGCATCAGATTTGTGTCCAATGATCTTCATAGCCAGTGCCACAATAAGGATGGGGTTTCACGGACGAGTCATTCATTGTACATAGCATGTCAAATTTGTTGCTCCGAGATCTTCTACATCCTTCTGAATCTGCTTAGTATATTAATCTCTTGGTCACCTCTAAGATTTTTTCCCTCCACACTGCCCTCCACTACTAAATTAGTGATCCCTTGATGCCTCAGGACATGTCCTACCAACCATTCCCGTCTTCTAGTCAAGTTGTGCCACAAATTTCTCTTCTCCCCTATTCTGTTCAGCACCTCCTAATTAGTTATGTGATGTACCCATCTAATCTTCAGCATTCTTCTGTAGCACCACATTTCATAAGCTTATATACTCTTCTTGTCTAAACTATTTATTGTCCACGTTTCACTTCCACACATAGCTACACTCCATACAAATACTTTCAGAAACGACTTCCTGACACTTAAATCTATACTCAGTGTTAACAAATTTCTCTTTTTCAGAAACGCTTTCCTTCCCATTGCCAGTCTACATTTTATATCCTCTCTACTTCGATCATCATCACTTATTTTGCTCCCCAAATAGCAAAACTCCTTTACTACTTTAAGTATCTCATTTCCTAATCTAATACCCCCAGCATCACCCGACTTAATTTGACTACATTCCATTATCCTCATTTTGCTTTTGTTGATGTTCATCTTATATCCTCCTTTCAAGACACTACCCATTCCATTCAACTGCTCTTCCAAGTCCTTTGCTGTCTCTGACAGAATAACAATGTCATCAGTGAACCTCAAAGTTTTTATTTCTTCTCTATGGATTTTAATTCCTACTCCTGATTTTTCTTTTGTTTCCTTTACTGCTTGCTCAATATACAGATTGAATAACATCAGCGATAGGCTAAAACCCTGTCTCACTCCCTTCCCAACCACTGCTTCCCCTTCATGCCCCTCAACTCTTATAACTGCCATCTGGTTTCTGTACAAATTGTAAATAGCATTTTGTTCCCTGTATTTTCCTCCTGCCAGCTTCAGAATTTGAAAGAGCGTATTCCAGTCAACATTGTCAAAAGCTTTCTCTAAGTCCACAAATGCTAGAAATGTAGGTTTGCCTTCTTCTATCCTCTAAGATAAGTCATACGGTCAGTACTGCCTCACATGTACCAACATTTCCACGGAATCCAAACTGATCTTCCCCAGGGTCAGCTTCTACCAGTTTTTCCATTCATCTGCAATCCATAGGGCCAGTTGTTTCAGTTGAAATAGCAGTAACTTGGTTTGAGAAGTGGCCCCTGAAATCAATGAACTGTTTGAATATGGATGTACTATAGAAGTTGTGCAAAACACTATGAATGAAGAAGTGTCACAAAGCACTCACAGCATGATACTAGATGCTGTAATGGTAGTGCAGAGATTTACGTCATGCGTAACACTCATGCTTTCAAATGGCAGTCACAGTTGGCCAGTGCAGGTGTCATGACTGTCAATGAATCATTTGTAATCTACATGAGCTGAACATTGGAATCCGAAATTGAAGTATTTGTATCTGAATCTTGCATCAAGTCCAATAGTAGATTGGTCAATAGAGGCTATTGTTGTGGCATGTTTGTAGATATGACGTTGTGTGTGAAAGCATGTGTAATAGCACACAGTTTAGATTTTAGCACTGTTTGTTGGTTAAGGCACTGATAACACTGGCAACAGGCATCACTCAATGGAATCCATGAGGCGTCATCACATGAAGAATTTCTTTCACAGCGATAGCAACACAGAGTGGAGAAAAAGAGTTCTGCCCATGCAGTTGTCATGATAGTCTTGGGTTACCAATATGGTAGAATTCGTTAATCAGTACAAGGAGACCTACTACAAATGTCAATGACACAATATAGTGTAATACAACTTTATTTACAGAGACCATAATACAATGCAACCACATTACATCCGGTACTAGACCAAAATGTGATGCTCATCTCACTGGTTCCCCCTGCAGTGCCAGTGGAGGGGGGGGGGGGGGGGGGGGGGGGGGGGGAGCAGGTAACGGGCGGGTGTGCTAGAATGGAAATGACCTGCAGCACATCCTTGCCTTTCATAAGAGGCAACTCATAGGAATCTTTTTTATTGGGTTAAGTCTTTTACCTTGGTCTTGACACTGTTCTTCTGATGTTTGAAGGTCTTTGCTCTTTTCTCTCTTTTTAATGTTTTTCCCTCAGTTTTTTTGGCTTTTTAAATTCTGGTCACCTTTTAGGGTTTGACTTCCACTTTCCAAATTTACCGAACTGCACACCATTTGGAGAAGGACGCCTTACTGTAGTGCATTAACTCTTCACTGTGTTATCTTTTGCGCCTACCAGTCAAATGAATCTACCTCTGAAATCAAAATCTAGTGTGGTACCCAGTCTCTTGAGGCTGGGTTGTCATGTACCCTCTCATTGGTAGCCCCATGACAATGCAGGGATCACACTGCTGATGCCTCCGCATGTTAGCCAAGCAGTAGGTGCCTGTCCAGTTTGGGGTGCCAGGACTCAAGTGTGCTGTGTAGTCTTTTCCTTAGTGGGTGGGCAGAGCCTCTGATTGGAGTCAGTGGCACTGGGGTGGATGATTCGCAAAGAAACAGACCAAACTTAATTGTGGCTGTGCCAACAAGGCTGTCTCACCAGTCATGAACAGTGATTTTAATGCAGAAGTTTACAATCCTACAGCATTTCCATCCTTGATTATGCCTCAAGGTGAGAGCCAGGCAAGGAGAAATGGAAGTGGACAGTTTGACAAGTTCTTGGTTCATTCCCACAATGATGGGGGCTCTTTTGCTAGAATGAGGTCAATGTTTTTTATTAAAAAGGCACGAAGATCAGTTTGGGGAGGTTTCAGCAATAGGGAAGATGAAAAGTGGATCTTTGCTGATCAAAACATCGCACCTCAATTGATCACAGCCAGTTCAGGTCTGTGTCAAACTGGGAGATATACCAGTCACCTTTTCTCCTCATAATAAACTCAATAGAATGCAAGGTGTTATCTTCCATCAGGACCTAACACTACAAACAGATGAAGAGCTGCATACTAATCTGGTGTCACGTGGAATCCATTTTGCTTGCCATATCCAGAAGGGGCCCAAGGATAAGAGGTTGGGCACTGGAGCTTTTATCCTAGCCTTTGATGGCAAGATTTTTCCTGAAAAGGTCAAGGTGGTTCATAGGTATGATGTAAGTCTTTACTTTCCTCCTATGATGAGATGTTTCAAGTGCCAAAGGCATGGACACACATCCTCCCATTGTTGTAATGAGGCTATTTGTAGGGCACGTGGATGGGCACCCCACGAGGTCAGACCTTGTAACAAACCTCACCAGTGTGTCAACTGCACCCTCCTCATTCATCACAATGCTCAGTGTTCAAGAGGGAGAAGAAAATTCCAGTGTAGAAAATGCTTGACCACCTGTTTCAGCAAGATGCAAAGAGAAAGTTTGAAAGACTTCATCCGACTAATAAAGTCTCCAATTTTGTGACTGTCATGACACAGTCCACACCTCACACAATGAAAAAGTCTTGCTTGACGCTTCCTGGTCCTGGTCGTATTCCAGGGCCCGCCCTACAGTTGGGGAAGGGAACTTCAGCTCCCTCATCCCCTACACCTATAGCACCAGTGCTTCCCACACCATCGAAGCAGCCAGAAATGCCTAGTCATCCTCTGATGTCAGGAATGAGGACACCTGTCAAGACAAGGACCTGTCAAGACAAGGACCAGCAGCCACAGGCTGTGGGCTGAAGAAAAGTACAGTCCTCTTCATTCTCAGATGATAAAATGGGGAAATATTCACAGAAATAGAAGTCTCAGAAGGATAGACAGAAACATTTTCCACTCCCAGCCCTGCAGTTGTCAAGCCTATGCACACAGATGATGGGTCACACAGTCAGGTGGACCACGACCTAGTGGCGAAGTCATCACACCCATCTTTTCCATTCTCCACTTTCTCAGACCTGACTCCAACATCCTTCAATGGAACTGTAATGATTACTATTGCCATATGACTAAACTCATGTCATTTAATTGCTACTTACTCCAAAATTGTACTCTCATACACTGAGATGTTTTCAGTGAACAGGTGCCCCGTACCATTGCTCTAGAGGCCGGGGTCATTAGTGTCTACCTGTCAGTTTGGATGACAATATGTAATGTTTATCTTCCCCAGATCAACCTTTCCATTATCACTAGCTGTTGAGTTAATGGCACAGCTCCATACACCTTTCACCTTATTGGGGAACTTTAATACCCATAATCCTCTGAGGGGTGGTGACAAGATATCTCTTTTCAGATTGGACGTCTGCCTACTCAAGACTGTAGCTGCAGCCCATTTCAGTGTGGCTCACTGAATGTTTTCAGCTACTGATTTCACAGTCTGCAGTACGAGTATCTTACCCCTGATTCAGTGGTGCATCCATGGCAATCTATATGACAGCGACTATTATCCCATCATTTTCTCCCTCTTCACTCACAGACATTTGGAACGTGCTATATGTTAGTCACTTTGGAAAGCTGATTGGCAGCCCTTCTCCTCTACAACCACTTTTGTAGCCAGTTGTGTGATGGATATTGACAAATTGGTACAGGATACTATTTATACTATTGCTCATGGTGCAGTAGCAACAATAATCTTCTTCTCTGGCTCATGCCAATGGCCATCGGTGCCATGGTGGTCTGAGGATATAGCCACAGGTATCAGGAAAAGCTGCATGCCACTTCAATGGGCAATTTAATAGCATTCAAGAGACTCCGGCTGAAAGTGCAGTTTTTAATAAATAAAAGTAAACAGGACTGTTGGGAGCAATATGTCGGACTAAACACCGCTGTATTTGTGGCCATCCACCACCCACGGAAGCTCCTGACATCCTTGTCAATAGTAACATCTGCACTGATCCCATGGTACTTGCCGAATGTTTTACAGCATACTTCGCTGAAGCATCCACTTGCAGTAATTACAATCCCTGACCCAGAAACACCTTATTCAATTCTGCCTACTATCTCTTTATGCACATGGCTATCTTATATGCCCCTTTTAGTGAATAGGAACTTCACAGTACTTTGATAGAGTGTCAAGATACTGCCCCTGGACCTGACAAAATCCACAACCAAATGCTCAAACATCTTTGTGCCGTCGGCATGAAACATATCCTCTGGCTTTTTAATCACATTTGGTGGGAGGGAGTATTTCCCCCTCAATGGTGGGAAGGTATTATTTTTCATGTGATGAAACTGAAAATCCCCCCCCCCCCCCATTTTTTAACTAATTACCAGCCAGCTTCTCTGACAAATGGGATGTGTAAGCTATTCAAATGAATGACTAACCACAATCTTTGTTCATGCCTTGAAGCCAGAGGACATATATTGTGACTCTAATGTGGCTTTCAGGCTTTCCAGTCCACCACAGATCATGTGGTTCATTTGGAATCTGCAGTGCTTTTGCGAATTGCCAACATCTGATTGCTCTGTTCTTTGACCTACAGAAGGCATACGATACTGCCTGGTGACATCACATCATATTAACACTGCACGAGTGGCATTTCCAGGGCAGTTTACCCATTTTCATCCAGAATTTCCTGTCTCTCTGACTTTTTCATGTCCAGATAGGTTCAACTCTCAGCAACCAATATGTACAAGAAACTGGAGTCCCTAAGAGATCGGATCTGAGCGTAATGCTATTCACTATCATCAGCGACAGTACTGTAAATGCAGTGGGCACCACAGTCTTTCTGTCACAGTATGTGAATGATTTCTGCTTGCTCAGATTCCTGTGTGAGCCAGGTTGTGGTGCTTATTGAAGATCAGGTGACACACAGATGGGGTTGTATTCTTACACACCCTATTCTGTGAGATGTCACAGAGGATTTGAGCACCAGTGCCAAGAATCACTCATTGTTTGATGTGTAAACTAGAGGTGTAACTGTTCAATACATCTGTGATGGATGGTTTGTGGTCTTGTTCATCTCCCAGATTGCTGTGGTCGAGTTGGAGTGAAATAGTGTTTACATGCAAGAGGTAGCTGGTGACAAAGTTGTCAGTTCTGTGCAACTGATGGACATCCCTTGTGTATTGCGTGATGACATTGAGGTGGCAAAAGCTGCTAGCAGTTGACATCCTTCGATGGGTGACATACTGCATCTACAAGTGGTTTCTGGTTTGTAGAAATCACAAAAGTCTGACTTCGATACCCTCCCAGAAATACCAAACTGCTCCATACGCAAGTAACTTGCAATCGAATGCTGACAATTTTCACTTCAGAACCATGAGTTCCTTGGAGAAGAAGTGAAGTGGTTGTGTTCCATTGCTGACAATTTACTGTAAAACTCTGCTGACAGCTGAACTGCTAGCAGCTGTTGGGACATCGAGTAATGAGTACCCCAGGCTGGCTGCTTCCACGATGCAGTCTTTGGCACTGTTGAATGCACCTAGCATGTTGGGAATCCACACAAATTTCCTCCTTCCTTACATATGCAGTCCAGTGAGGGCATCGGTAGAGGAGCCTATATCACTGGTCTGTGCAGCAGGTGATGTCGGTAAAAGCTAACGATGCCTAGGAAGTGTCATAGGTCATGATAAGTTTATGGATGTGGTAATGGAGCTCCATTCATTTGGACACGGGTTTGATGCCACCGGCATTTCGTGCATGTCCTGAAAGGTCACTTTGGATATCAGCAACTGAGATTTCTCCGTGTTAATGACTAACCTAGTTTTAAATGCTGTTCATGATCCTGGGACGTGGCAGACAAGTTTATATATTGTCAAGGTACATATAGCAAAAGCCTTATTGGAAGGGAATGCTACTGATAAATAGCTGCCAGCTTTGGGCTGCATTTTTTAATATATATGGCATGAAAAGAAACTCAAACAGGCTGAAAGATACAATGATACCCATCTACATATCTATTCTGGATGCATAGGTATTTGAAGGTAGACCTTTCTCCAATCAATAAAGTTAAAGACTCTCACATCTCCAGGGGAACGTGTAAAGTCTTGAATGTTCTGGTTTTGGTAACTGTCATATATTGCTCAAGTAAAACCAGAACCAAACAGAACTGTCCTTTTTTGCAACTAATTTCACAAGCTGTGACATGGTCACAAATAGAACACTGATCCAGAAAGTATGAAATGAATTTCTTTATTTGTTTATATGATCACAAACTTATTGGGTCCTCAGACTACAGATTTCAGCCAGCAATGACCATCTGCAGACCTGCAGCAAATATGGAAAAACACAAATACAACTAGTGGTCTGTCTACAGCTTAACACAATAAAATAGGCCACAATGAAAAGTATTACTGTCATACATATGAAAACTATATGCTCTAAACAGGAAAAGACATACCTGTTTTACAAACATGTCTAATATAATGCTGCCATAGTGGCATTGTCAAAAGATAAAGACAAAATCAGGTTAGCATTGTTACACATACATAAAATATGGTATATACTACAATCAACTTGTTAACAGCACAACTGTTCATAACAAACTGCTGTACAGTAGCCAAAAAAGGTTTGTGTCATAAGCTCATTAGCTCTGACTACTGTAAGCATACACATATTCTTCAACCATGTAACTGTAGAACAATGGAATAGAAAAAAGAATACAATCAGTAAAATCTGTAGTGGTCATAGGTGCATAAGTCATTACAGTAATAAAATACAATAAATTAAAATTCAATAGATTAAAATATGACCAAAGTTAGTTAAGTGGCAATAATTCTGATATGCTCTTGTTGTAAATTTTAGATCCAAATATTCTGACATATAAAAGAACAAGGTTATGGAGTTCACAGAATAATAAGAAAAATAATAAAATAATGAGAAGTGGTCAGAGTAAGTGAACCGCCCCTCGTACCCTGAGAGATGTTGTTCCAGAAAAGAATGATAAAACACCATACCAATCAATTAACAAGATTATTCAGTTAATTAAATATATTGTATAAACAGAGAAGGGACAAGAAAACATGAGAGTAACACACTCAATGTAAGAAAATAAAGTAAATATGTAAAGCATTTTATACTAGATAAAAACAAAAGCAAGATATATATATAAGAGAGGTGTACAGTGATTATAGTAGAACATTGTCAAACAAAGCAAAGTACGCATCGGGTACAAAATCGCTCTGCCCTTGCGCACTTTTGCTGACTCTTTTAGGATCTTCAGAAAATCTACACGTACAGATAGTACAATCAATGCCAGTTTGTAACTTCCTCCATGATATAAAAGGGATATCTGTGAATCAATGCCAGTTCATGTCTTCCTCCATGATATAAAAAGCCTACTTCACCTCCTTTATTCACCAACCCTTTCTTTTATGTATGGCTGAAAGCAAAATACAATTCAAATTTTAAAGCAAATTGCAATACCTAATGGTTTTTCTGTAAATTATGTCACATGCCCTGTACAGCAGGCTAAAGAAATGAATAATAAACATCAGGCAGATGCACACTCACCCAGAAAATAAAACCAATAAAAAACAACAAAAACCATTCCAATGAAATTTCATGGCAAAATTTCCCAGAGAATAGAGAAATGTTTCTGAAAATCGAATTTTATATGTGCCTTTCAAATTAATAACATCTTACATTGAGTGTATTGCTGTTGTGTTTTCTAGTCCATTCTCTGTTTGTATAATATACCGTATACACTTGAATAATCCGCGCATGTTTTTTCCCGAATTTTAGGATGAAAAACTGGGGTGCGCAGATTATTCAAAACATTATTGGTACTGCTCCACCTCCAACAATACATTCCATTATACCATTGCATTGTTGTGGCCTCAGTCTGTGATACATCAGTAGCACATTAGAAGTGAAGTATTAATGTCTTCAAACTTGTTAATTATGGCTACAAGTTCTCGTTATCGCTCATACACTGCTAAAGAAAAAGTGAAAATTATTGAAGAAGCCAAGAATATTGGAAACCGTGCAGCAGGGAGAAAGTACAATGTGAGTGAGAGTTGTATTCATGACTGGAGAAAAAATAAAATGCAGCTTCGAGAAACTAATAGTAATCGCCGGGCATTTTGTGGCCAAAAAGCGAAGTATCCAGACCTCGAGAAAAGGCTCTGCAATTATGTAAATGAGAAGCGACAATATGGATGCGTGGTGACAAATAAAATGTGCCAACTTAATGCATTGTCTTTAGCCAAAGAAGTAGGCATTACCACTTTCAAAGCTAGCCGGGGCTGGCTATCAAGATTTTTCAACCCAAATGGTTTAGGATTCCGGAGGAAAACTACAATCACTCAGCAGCTTCCAGGCAATTATGAGGAAAAAATAGTGAATTTTCATCATTATGTGATAAATCTGCAGCATAAACAGTCCTATATATTGTCACAAATTGGTAATGCAGATCAGACGCCAGTCTATTTTGAGATGCCGCTCGACAGCACAGTGAACAGGACAGGAGAATCCAGCATCATGATATGAACTGGCGGCAGTGAGAAACAAAGATGTACCGTGACGTTGTGTGTAACTGGTGATGGATGAAAGCTACCACCTTATGTGATATTTAAAAGGAAAACTATTCCAAAAATATCAGTAAAAGGCATACCGGTATTAGTGAGAGCGAATCCGAAAGGGTGGGTGGACAATGAACTTATAATTGACTGGGTGGCACATGTTTGGCAATATCGTCCTTGTGTGTTACTGAATTTATGCAACATGTTGGTCATGGACAGCTTCTGTGGACATACAACTAAGGAAGTGCGAGACAAATTACAAAAAGTGAAAACTGACTTGGTCATTATCCCTGGAGGCCTAACATCCATCCTACAACCACTAGACGTGTATATAAATCAGCCATTCAAAGCTGCACTTAAACAGCAATATACGCAATGGATGGCTGATGTAAACCACAAGTTCCCACCTAGTGGAAAAGTCAAACAGCTGGATTCGTCCCAGATTTGTGAATGGGTGAAAACTGCATGGGCTTTCATTCCGCAACAAGTGGTGGAAAAATCGTTCAAAAAATGTGGACTCACAAATTCACTGGATGGAACAGAGGACGACACTATATGGGAAGATGGTGAAGATGACAATGATCCTCCCACTAGTGATGATGATGAAAGTTATGAATAAAGTGGTAAGAGAGGAAACATACCGGCATTGACTAAAATATATTATTGCACACAACATATTAACAAATTCTTAAGCAAGATAATTCACATTTCTTATTTTGCTATTGTAGGTACACGTAGAGTCCCAGCTGGCAGTGATAATGTTCCCCGGCCGCCCACCCGTCTTATGGGCCAGCTGGCCACCTGCACAACGCTGAATCGGTTGCATTTTAATGATGTATCAACCTGTACAGCAGTGTTGCTTCAAACCAGTAGTTATTATTCATACTTTTGAAGACATCATAATGTTGGAACATTTCTTTTTTTTTTTTTTTTTTTTTTTTTTTTTTTTTTTTTTTTTTTTTTTTTTTTTTTAATGAAACAAATTTAACAAAAAAAAAATTTTTTTTTTTTTTTTTTCCTCTTCCTCAAAATTGGCGATCACGGATTATTCGAGGGCACAGATTATTTGAGTATATATGGTATTTCATTAACTAGATAATCTTGTTAATTGACTGGTATGGTGTTTTATAATTCTTTCCTGGGAATGGAGTGTCACAGGATATGAGGGATCCTCTGGTGGTTAAGCTGCTCTGACCACTCCTCTAGCAGTCATGTCAACAGAGGGTGCTGATTACTCTCTACAGTCTGTTTCCATTCATTTCTCTTCTTTCCCTTTTTATTTTATCATTTTCATACTATTCTGTGAACTCCACAAGCTTGTTCTTGTTTATGTCATTATATTTTTATCTAAAATTCACCACAAGAGCATATCAAAATTATTATTACTTAACTATTTTCTTTTTAACAATATAACTTTGGTCATGTTTTAATTTATTGCATTTTATTACTGTAATGACTTACACACCTTGTAAGCCCACTAAAAACTTCACCGATTGTATTCTTCTTTCTATTCCATATTCTACAATTATATGATTGAAGAATATGTGTACACATAAAGTAGCAACAAGTAATGAGCTTACGACACAAATATTTTGTGGCTACTGTACAGCAGTTTGTTACGAACGGTAGTGCTGTTAAGAAGATGATTGTGGTATATACCGTATTTTACGTATATGCAATGATGCTAAGCTGATTTTATATAGTTTTTCATAATGCCATATGGCTCCATTATATTAGGACATGTTTGTAAAACAGGTATCCCTTGTCCTATTCAGAGTGTATAATTTTCACATGTATGTCAGTAATACTTTTCATTATTACTTATTTTATAGTTTTCTGCTGTAGACATCCACTAGTTGTATTTGTGTTTTTCCCATACTTGCTGCAGGTCTGCATACAGAAATCTGTAGTCTTAGAATCTGACAAGTTTTTGATCATATACAGAAATAAAGAAATTCAGTATGGAACTACTGTGAAGGGTGACACCCAGGAGAAGTCCGAAAGGTGCACTATGACCAATTGTAGCAGTTCCTTGAATACTGGTTTTGCTGCCTACAGAGTAGCTGGAGCCAGGCAGCATGCTTTGTGGTGAACTGGTGGGCTAGGTGTCACAAGTACATAATACATTGTACTGTTTCAGTTACTGCACTCCTAAACATTCACTCTCGATGTGCGGGTGTGTGTGTGTGTGTGTGTGTGTGTGTTTGTTTGGGGGGGAAGGGGGGGGAGGTAACCTGAGGCAAGAGGCACTGGTACAAACCTGTGAACATGTGATGTTGTCCAAACTGCTCCGTGAGGTGCAGGTGGCAAGGCACGTTTGTCACATGTGGCAGTGGCAGAGCGCCTCTCATACAGGTCGCATGTGTGCATGAGTGCCACAGATACGTCATCAAGGTGTTGAAATAGGCTTGCATTTTCAGTGTGGATCATCCCTATGCTTTACACATTACCCAGTAACACTGCTGTGTCTTTGTGATAGCATTCATGGTCACAGAGCGGACTTTCGTGATGACAGAGCGATCGTCATCATGATGGCTGGGAAGTGTGGAGAAATCTGTGGTGGGCAATGGAGGAGGCAGTGTCAGAGCAGAAAGGCCCAGGATGAAACAAGTTGAGTGATGTAGAAATGTAGTATGCTCCACACCCAGAGAGAGATGAAAATTTCAGAGAAAATCAATCCCCACCAATGGTTCATTGATGTTGGTGAAGAAGGAAATCCACAGGCACTGGAAATCCCTGTTGAGTTGAAAAACATGATGTACTGTTCAATGCACAGACACTGAAGAATTGCTGGTGGCACAGAGCTGTAACTCAGTTGTGTCAGTGAATAGTGCAAATATGTCCTTCGGTACTACGCTGGCATCTGTCCCTGTATCTATAAGGAAGTACATCCATAAGCTGTAATGGAAAACATAAAATCTTCAGGTATCCCAATCACTCGCCACCTACCCTCCTCTGCAGACTACCATCAAACACTGACTTTGCAGCAATTTACTCCCATCTGTCAGAAGATGGCATGTGCACCACCACTGCACCGGCACATGCTTATTGCCAGCTACTAACTTATATTATAACACCGACTCTGTCTCCAACACCACTCGAGACACCACCCCAGCTGCAAAACCACAGTCACCGCACATGTCCAGTGAATCCTGCCTCAGCTACCCCAGCAGCTCGCAAATTACTTGGCACCATATCCCTATACCACCACTCTCAGGCACTAGATGCTGAGAAACAGTCCAGTCGTGTCCTGCATCACAGCTGGACACAACATGATCAGTCAGGTACACCTGTGTGCATTTCCCAAGCTTGACGATACTTATCAGCTGTCCCTCCCACAATGCTCTACACTACTTGCTACTTGAGAGGCGTGGGGGGGGGGGGGGGGGGGGGGGGGGGAGGCAGGAGTCTTTGTCAATACATCAGCACTGGCGATACCATAGATCAGGAACATCCACAGTAGAGTGAAGTTATCTGTAACAAGCATGAGCAATAAAGGGTACAGTACCTGATGTAATGATGCAAAAAAAATTTCCAGGCAACCGTCAACAGCATCGGCATGAATGGAGAAATGAATAACATACATTGTGCAGTTTTACAATACATTTATTCACAACAGGTTTCATAAGTGGACCATCTTCACAGTGCTAGCACAAAGAAGGAAACAAAGTGAATCGCAATGTAAGTTACTTTTCCTGAGAATAATTAGTCAGAAAAATTAATTGTACTTATGAAAAATATCTGTGCACAGCACCATCAATCAGGCACAACAAGACTTAGCAGACCCACACACAACAGTTGATCAATGCTGCTGCAAATCTAACTCAATGGTCACAGGTCAAAAACCAACTTACAAAATATTTGTACACTATTACACATTCACAGAGAGATACACATGCACTCATATTACAATAAAAGAAATATAAAGAAGATACAATTGTATTGGAACTTTCCCCTTGGTGCAATAGCTGTTACAGGACAATATTATGTAACATAATAATCATATGATACTATTATCATGTCACATGAGATCATAATGTCACATGATAAAAACAAACCAACCATTTGGTGGAAACCACCACATATGAAAATTAATGCAAAAATGAACACTATTATGCAATATAACAGTCACACATTACTATTGTAGTGTCACATGATAATACGGTGTCACATGATAAAAACAAATCAGCCATTTTGTAAGAACTAAAACATGTGAAAATGTACATAGACATGTAATGCTGAACAACTATATGAGGCAATCCATGTACCAAAAATCATTTGGACTGGCAGCACCAAAACACCTCAGAGGTCAAATGCATATCAGAAGTTCAAAGATACAAACAGTGTAACCAAATGAGAAACTGCATACAGTATTATGTAATATAATAACCACATGACAGTATTTAAAAAATCCAGTGATATTACAATGTCATGTAATGACAACAAGCCAAGAATTTGATGAGAAATACACCATAATGAAAAATACACAGACACATGTGATGATGAAACATTATAAGAGGCAATACCACTACAAACAAAGTGGATAATAATTACATAATAGCCAAAGCAATTTCAACTTCAAGTCCATATCAGAAGTTCAAGCACAATATTGTAACCGACTGACATGCCAAGGCTAAAATCACTTCTAATGGTCTCACTCAGGAACTGAAATTATCCATAGTATCGCGTAGAAGCACTGGTAGTTAGATGAATCACGAACACTAACTTTCCTTAACAAAAGTTTATTCAGCATTTACACATACAAGAGTGTGGAGCAAGCTGCCTCTGGCCATAACACATATAATACATATACAGTTACAGAACATTCCAGTACAATGATTCTTGACATTCGTAGATACTTCTGGAATGTACTTGAAACAAATATAAAAATTAAAATTTTACACTTCAGGTGAATTTTGAACCCACAAACCTCCATGCAACAGTCTAAAACCATAACCACTACACTATGGCTCCTTAAAAGAACACTGTCTTGGTGTTGCGTCCTGCTAATCAGGGAATGAGTCATCGGTCCTGCATACTCCCACGCCCTATGACTGATTCTCACCCTGGCAGTGATCTTCTTAGAACTTCTTTTGCTGCTACACTCTTCATCATCTTTCCAGTTGTTGCCTGTCACTGGCACTTAGAATTTATCCTGGGTTGCAGGATACTTATAGGGCTTCATTCAAAGGACTTGGACCATATTTGTGATCTTCCGTCATCTTGTGTCGGGGTCAAAATCTTCAACTTCATAAGTAACATCACACAACTGTCCTACAACCTTACAAGGTCCAAAGTAGAGCCTGAGGAGCTTCCCAGAGACCAACCTTCCAAACAGGAGTGAAGATCCAGACGAGGTCACCAGGCTGGTAGACAACAGGACAGTGGCCCTCTTCATACCTTCAGTGATCGTTTTCTTAGGCCTGCAGTGTGAGGAGTCAAGCTAACTGCCGAGCTTCCTCAGCTCTGGTTAACACCTGGGTGATGTAGTCAGCTACATCTACACCCATACTCAGCAAGTCACCTGACGGTGTGTGGTGGAGGGCACCTTGAGTACCTCTCGATTCTCCCTTCTATTCCAGTCTCGTATTGTTCGTGGAAAGAAAGATTGTTGGTATGCCTCTGTGTGGGCTCTAATCTCTCTGACTTTATCCTCATGGTCTCTTCACGAGATATACGTAGGAGGGAGCAATATACTGCTTAACTCCTCGGTGAAGGTATGTTCTCGAAACTTCAACAGAAGCCTGTACCGAGCTACTGAGCATCTCTCTTGCAGAGTCTTTCACTGGAGTTTATCTATCAACTCTGTAACACATTCATGATCCTGTAACAAAGCGTGCTGTTCTCCATCAGATCTTCTCTCTCTCTTCTATCAACCCTATCTGGTACGGATCCCACACTGAGCAGTATTCAAGCAGTGGGCAAACAAGTGTACTGTAACCTACTTCCTTTATTTTCGAACTGAATCTCAGTCTGGTATCTGCTTCACTGACAATTCATTTTATATGGTCATTCCATTCTAAATAACTCCTAATGCCTACTCCTAGATAATTTACAGAATTAACTGCTTCCAGTTGCTGACCTGCTATATTGCAGCTGAATGATAAAGGATCTTTCTTTCTATGTCTTCGCAGCACATTACACTTGTCTACATTGAGATTCAACTGCCATTCCCTGCACCATGTGTCAATTCAGTGCAGATCCTCCTGCATTTCAGTACAATTTTCCACTGTTACAAACTCTCGATATACTACAGCATCATCTGCAAAAAGCCTCAGTGAACTTCTGATGTTATCCACAAGGTCATTTATATATATATATATATATATTGTGAATAGCAATGGTCCTATGACATTCCCCTGCAGCACACCTGAAGTCACTCTTACTTCAAAAGATTTCTCTCCATTGAGAATGACGTGCTGTGTTCTGTTATCTGGGAACTCTTCAATCCAATCACACAGTTGGTCTGATAGTCCATATGCTCTCTCTTCATTAAGTGACTGTGGGGAACTGTATCAAACGCCTTGTGGAAGCCAAGAAACATGGCATCTACCTGGGAATCCGTGTCTATGGCCCTCTGAGCCTCGTGGATGAATAGTGTGAACTGGGTTTCACACAATCGTCTCCCTCAAAACCCATGCTGATTCCTACACAGTAGATTTCTAGTCTCCAGAGAAGTCATTGTACTCAAACATAATATGTGTTACAAAATTCTACAACTGATCGATGTCAGAGATATAGGTCTATAGTTCTGCACATCTGTTTGACGTCCCTTCTTGAAAACAGGGATGACCTGTGCCCTTTTCCAATCTCTTGTAATGCTACCCTCTTCTAGAGACCTATGTTACACCACTGCAAGAATGGGGATAGTTTCCTTCATGTGCTTGGTGTAAAATCGAACTGGTATCCCATCAGGTCCAGCGGGCTTTTCTCTTTTGAGTGATTTTAATTGTTTTTCTACCCTCTGTCATCTATTTCAATGTCTAACATTCTGTCATCTGTGGGACAATCTAGAGAAGGAACTACAGTGCAGTCTTCCTCTGTGAAACAGCTTTGGAAAAAGTTATTTAGTATTTTGGCCTTTAGTCTGTCATCCTCTGTTTCAGTACCATTTTGGTCACAGAGTGTCGGGACATTTTGTTTTGATCCACCTACTGCTTTGACATTAGACCAAAATTTCTTAGGATTTTCTGCAAAGTCAGTACATAGAACTTTACTTTCGAATTCGTTGAATGCCTCTCGCATAGCCCTCCTCACACTACATTTTGCTTCGTGTAATTTTTGTTTGTCTGCACAAGGCTTTGGCTATGTTTATGTTTGCTGTGAAGTTCCCTTTGCTTCCGTAGCAGTTTTCTAACTCAGTTCTTTTTTCCATCTCTTACAATCTTGCTTGGCACATACTCATCTAATGCATACTGTACGATGGTTTTGAACTTTGTCCACTGATTCTCAACACTATTTGTACTTGAGATAAATCTATTCTGTGGAGCCATCAAGTACTCTGAAATCAGCTTTTTGTCACTTTTGCTAAACAGAAAAATCTTCCTACCTTTCTTAATATTTCTGTTTATGGCTGAAATCACCGATGCTGTAACCACTTTATGATCACTAATTCCCTGTTCTACGTTAATTGTTTCAAATAGTTCAGGTCTGTTTGTTACCAGAAAGTCTAATATGTTATCTCCATGAGTCGGTTCTCTGTTTAACTGCTCAAGGTAGTTTTCAGATAATGCATTTGAAAAAATTTCACTCTATTCTTTGTCCCAGCCACCCATTATACACATTTGAGTCTCTCAGTCTACATCTGGTAAATTAAAATCTCCACCCAAAACTATAACATGGTCGGGAAATCTACTCAAAATATTTATATATTCCAAATTTTCCTTCAGGTGTTCTGCCACAACAGCTGCTGAGCCAGAGGGCCTATAGACACATCCAATTACCATGTCTGAGCCTGCTTTAACCATGACCGAGACCCAAATTAGTTCACATTTCGAATCTCCGTTGAATTCCTTTGATACTATTGCACTTTTTATTGCTATAAACACACCTCCCCCTTTGTTGTTCAGCCTGTCTCTGGGGTATACATTACAGTCTGAGTTTAGAATTTCATTACTGTTTACATCTGGTTTCAGCCAACTTTCCGTCCCTAGTACTATGTGGGTATTGTTGACCGGGAGGCCCCATGCGGGGAAGTTCGGCCGCCATATTGCAAGTCCTTTTTAGTTGACACCACTTCAGCGACTTGCGAGTCAATGATGATGAAATGATGATGAGAGACACACAACACCCAGTCATCACGAGGCAGAGAAAATCCCTGACCCCGCTGGGAATCGAACCCGGGACCCCGTGCGCAGGAAGCGAGAACGCTACCGCAAGACCACGAGCTGCAGACTCATTATTAATGAGAGCAGTTCTGGGACCTTTCTACAGACACTCCTGCAGTTTACAATTACCACATTAATATTGTCATTCCCTGTGGCATTTTGCCTACTGCTACCTTGTCGCATCTCAGGAGGCGACTTGTCGGGCCTAGGGAGGGAATTCTCTAACCTAAAAAACCCACATGTACACTCCACACATACTCCACTACCCTTGTAGCCGTAGCCGCTTCCTGCGTGTAGTGCACACCTGACCTATTCAGGGAGACCCTACATTTCTCCACCCGAAAGCGGAGGTCGAGAAATTTGCACCTCAGAACTCCACACAATTGTCTGAGCTTCTGGTTTAAGCCTTCCACTTGGATCCTAACCACAGGACCATGATTGGTTCTGGGAAAGACACTACAAATAGTTAACTCAGATTCCACACCACGAGCGAGGCTTTCTGCCTTCACCAACTCCGCTAACCACCTGTATTAACTGAGGTTGACCTCTGAACCCAGATGGCAGGAGTCATTGGTGCCGACATGAGCAACAATTTGCAGTCGGGTGCACCCAGTGCTCTCTATGGCCGCTGGCAGGGCCTCCTCCACATCTCGGATGTGGCAGACAGACTGAACACTGGCCTTCTTCCCCGACCTTTCTGCTACTTCCCTAAGGGGCTCCTTCACCCGCGTAACACTGGAGCTTCCAATCACTAATAAATCCCTCCCCTCCCCCCCTCCCCCCATGGGCCTGCTCAGACCTTGCTGAAGTAGTGGCCACATGTCCACTCACAGGCAGAGTGGGCGATGCTACACGGCCAGCCTCCACATTGACCCTCCGCCTCGTGCGACACGAACGGCCTTGAACCCGCCACTCCCCTTGGGGAGAGGGTGGCCCAAGCGTGCCCGGTACCCACAAAGATGTCTCCACAGCATGGACCGGGGCTGAAGCATGTAACACCTGGGGTGTACCATGTAATGCACCAGACTCCCCACTGCCACTACACTCAGAGGCAGCAGCCTGAAGACGGCTGACTGTGACTATGAGCACGTTCAGCTGTTAACAATTTACTGTAGAGAGTTAAGTAACCAACTTTTAACTAGACTGCTAATTCACTAAAGGCGGCTGGTTACAAGACACTTCTTGTTGGAAACAATGAAAATAAGCACTAACTGTCTCTGGACTGTATTCAAACCAAACACTACCACTACTGGCACTACAGCTGACTAAAGGGACTCTCTCTGACTGTATTCAAAACAAACACAAAATCTATGGAACACTATTACAAATACTCAAAAATTAGAGCTTCCTAAAAACAAAATCACACAGAAAAAGAAGTGACAAGTAAGAAAAGCACAGTTAATACTTAAATTTACATCGCTTCCTGCACAGGAGGTTGTAATGGAAACACAGTGTCAATCATTGTAGTCGCCCCATGCCCATACACCAGGAAAATGGCGTAAATCCTGTGATGTCTTGTTTGGTGGTGTTGAAGGCAAACATCACAAACGTTGCTCTGCTCAACATTGATGAACATTGATAGCATATCGGTCAAGGTCTTATTAAGATGTTCTGTAAGCCTGTTAGTTTGCAGATGGTAGGCAGTCGTAATGTGTTGAGTAATGTTGCACCGACGGTTTACCTCTGTCACATGATTTGATTGAAAAACTTTCCCTCGAGCCATAATTAACAACCCTGTGGCACCGTGTTTTAATACAATGTCTTCCATGATGAATTTGGCACTCTCAAATGCTTTGGCTGTTTTCACGGCTTTTGTAATAACATAGCTTGTCAGATAATTAGTGCAAACAATAATCCATCTATTGCCACTAGCAGACATGGGAAATCATTTGAGGAGGTCAATTCCAACACGCTGGAAAGGCGTTTCAGCTGGTGGAATTTGTCTGAGTCAGCCAGGTGGTTTCTGAGGAACTGCCTTTCTCTTCTGGCACTCTCAACAGTACGACACATAGTGACAGACACTCTTAAATAAACCTGGCCAGAAAAATCTCTTGTGGATCCTATCATATGTGTAAATAAATACTAAATGTCTGGCCTCAAGAGTGTCATGGAATTCCTATAGAACATCTAAGCGCATGTGTTTAGGGATCACTGGTAGCCACCTCTTTGCAAACGGATCAAAGTTTTTCTTGCAAAGCAGTCCATTAACTACCTTAAATTGTCCTTTCACATCCTCTGACTGATTTAAGGCAAGCATGATTTGAGATACCTTGGCGTCTTTCTTCTGCTAAGAAGACAGATCCTTGAGTGCAGCAAGACAGTCACTATCTTCATCAAAGTCTTGATGGTCTTGCACAGGGTTTCTTCCACTTTTGTACACTATGGTAATGTCATACTCTTAAAGATATAGTGCCCACCTGGCAAGTCGTCCTGTTAGATCCTTAAGACCTGTCAACCAACAAAGAGAATCATGGTCTGTAACAACTGTGAATGGCCTTCCATAGAGATACTGTCGAAATTTGCACATGGCCCAGATCACAGCAAGACATTCTGATTCTGTAGTTGAGTAGTTTCCCTCAGCTTTTGTAAAGTGTCCTAGAAGCATAGGTTATAACCTTATCTTTTCCATCTGAAATTTGCATCAGAACAGCACTGACCCCATACCGACTGGCATCTGTGTGTAGTTCTGTAGGTGCTCTATCATCATACAGGCCAAGTACAGAGTCAGTCATCAGAGCATTTCACAGAACATCAAAAGAAACATGTTGAGCACCACCCCAGATAAATTTAGCATTGGCTTTTAACAACTCTTGGAGTGGCCTCGCATTGATACAAAAGTCTTTTATAAAATGACGGTAATAAGAACATAATTCAAGGAAGCTTCTCACATCTCTAATATGTTTAGGAATAGGAAATTCCATTACAGATCTCACCCTTTCCTGGTCTGACCGCACACCTTCATTTGACACAAGGTGTCCAAGTGTTTTGATTTCTTTTGCTTCAAAGAGACACTTTCTTGGATTAAGTTTCAGTTTGCCTTCTTATTGAGCTTCTTATAATCAACACAAAGTGCCAACTGCCATCCTTCTTCCTGACGAGAACCACTGGTTATGACCATGGGCTCTGCAAAGGCTGAATGATGTCATTCTTCATTGTTTTTTCTACCTCATCGGGAACTATTCAACAGTCCATAGCTGACACACATTAGGCTCTCTGGCTTATTGGTTGATGGTCTCCATGCTAATCCAGTGCCTCAGTGTCGATTTGTCTAATTTGCTCTTCACCTGTGGGCTGAAGCATTCATAGAACTCTTGAAGAATGGCAAGTAGCTTCTTTTGTTGTTCTTAGTGAGATCTGGTGATAGTCGAGCTAGAAGATCTTGTCTCATAGTGGTAGTGTTAATTTGACCCACATGCCTCCTGGCATGGGAGGTTTCTATGATGCTCAGATGTTCTGCAATTAATAGCTCAGCATTCGCTATGCACACATGTCTTAGAAGGATCGGTGCTTTTCGTCAACAGTTAACTATCCGTTCTTAAACTAGACGACAGAGGCTGGGATGACCAAGTTATTCTTCAATGGTATGCTTCTCTTACATTCCACTACAAGATCCAGGGGTTGATGCATGGCATGACACATGACAGTTGCCTTTCTAGCACTGACTGCACGAATGATCACTTCATCCGGCGCACATAGTCTCCAGACACTCGGATGCACATCTTCCTGCCCACAGTATCTCATATCGTCTAGCATAATCTTCGAGCGACCACAATCTGAAATTGCCTGAGAAGCTTTCAAAAGGTCCCATCCAAGAATGACATCACGACTACACACTTGTAAGATGATGAATTCTGGAGGTTGCGTATGGCCATTTAAACCCACACAAATGACGCATCTTCCTGTAGGATTTACATATTTCTCATTAGCCACCCTCAGCAGAGATGTTTTGTTGTTGATAAATACAGTTTTCTGCAACTGGCGACGGTACTTCTCTGAAATGACTGAATATCATGCTCCAGAGTCCACAATAGTTTGGGCTGGTCACCCATCCATGAGGATATAGATATAGTTTCCTATCATTTTTGTAGTGATTGACGGTGTAGGATTTTTCTCTTCAGCGGCCACACCTCCAAGGAAGGTCATACCCATTAGTTTCCCACATTGCAGTGGCTAGGTGATCGGCTGGAGCTTCTAAACAGCGATGGACACCTTGTTCGGTGTGTTGTGGAGCATCCTCTCCAGCAGCTAGCTTGGGATAATGGTGACCTGCGTCGTCCTGCACCCACATTTTCTTCTTCATCTTCGTCGTCCTGGAGTTGGTGTCAGCTAAGATTGGTCTGCTGTCTTCTGGCCAGGGCATCATCAAATATCTGCTGCCTTTCTTGACAATTGCGTACCACATGTCCCGGTTGTCTACAATGGAAACATACTGGTTGGTTATCCTGGGTCCTCCAGATGTCAGTCTTCCTTGGTGCCCAAACAGGTTCCTCATGTGGCATTGTAGGAGCGTAACTTCACCTGGGTCTCGACTTTTTTACCGTTTTAAAGGGAAATGAAGGACGACAGATTGGATTGAATGCCTGTTCCACTTTCTCCCTCATGACCTCTTGAAGCATCTCAGGTTTTTGCTCACTGTGTAATCCAAGTGCCTTCTGAACTTCTTCTCTCACTATCTGATGAAGAACCCTTGTGAAATCAGTTTCTTCCTCCATCACAGACATCGATACGACATTTGGAAGCCATTCAAACTTCTTGCGTGTAATTTGTTTTTGAGCATTGTCTCGATATACTGGCACCACTTTATGAAGTCGTCTGCTGTCGAAACCTCCTTCAGGAGTAAGGCTTGATAGATGTCCTCAACAACAGCTCCTTCATTCTAGGATCAATTTTACACAGCTCTGAGATGTCTTGAATATAGGATCCTGTAGTTTCTCCTGGACGCTGTGTCCTGTACTTTAATTTATCTTCAGCCTTGCACTTCTGTCATTGTGTGTCACCAAAATACTTGCGCAGTTCCACCTGGAATAATTCCCACCTTGTGAACTTCTCATTGTTCTCATATCGTTGCTTGGCAGTGCCCTCCAAGTAGAAAAATACTTTAGCCAAACACACGGTGTCATCCCATTTGTTAAATTTGGCTATACGCTCATATGCTTTTCAGCCACTTGTTTGGATCTTGGCCATCATCACCAGAGAACCCAGAAGGATTTCTCATGTGGTGGCACACAGTTGCTGTCATCATGACGTCCTCTTCTTCTTCTGCCTCTGATAGATTGTGATCCATTGAATATGGCTCAAAGTCGGGTTTCTCGCCACATACACGGCAGCTTTGGCATGGCCCGATGTGGGCCACTTTGTCGTTGATAATGTGTGCTATCACAGGTCCGAATACCTGGTGCCTCCACCAGAATAATGTCACATTGAATCAGGTGTAATTAGATTAATGATGAACACAAACTTACCTTGTTGTTGTTGTTGTTGTTGTTGTGGTATTCAGTCCTGAGACTGGTTTGATGCAGCTCTCCATGCTACTCTATCCTGTGCAAGCTTCTTCATCTCCCAGTACTTACTGCAACCTACATCCTTCTGAATCTGCTTACTGTATTCATCTCTTGGTCTCCCTCTACAATTTTTACCCTCCACGCTGCCCTCCAATGATAAATTTGTGATCCCTTGATGCCTCAGAACATGTCCTACCAATTGGTCCCTTCTTCTTGTCAAGTTGTGCCACAAACTCCTCTTCTCCCCAATTCTATTCAATACCTCCTCATTAGTTATGTGATCTAACCATCTAATCTTCAGCATTCTTCTGTAGCACCACATTTCAAAAGCTTCTATTCTCTTCTTGTCCGAACTATTTATCGTCCGTGTTTCACTTCCATATATGTCTGCAATCAATACAAATACTTTCAGAAACCACTTCCTGACTCTTAAATCAATACTCGAAGTTAACAAACTTCTCTTCAACCATCATCAGTTATTTTGCTCCCCAAATAGCAAAACTCCTTTACTACTTTAATTGTCTCATTTTCTAATCTAATTCCTTCAGCATCACCTGACTTAATTTGACTACATTCCATTATCTTTGTTTTGCTTTTGTTGATGTTCATCTTATATCCTCATTTCAAGACACTGTCCATTCCATTCAACTCCTCTTCCAAGTCTGTTGCTGTCTCTGACAGACATACAATGTCATCAGCGAACCTCAAAGTTTTTATATCTTCTCCATTGATTTTAATACCTACTCTGAATTTTTCCTTTGTTTCCTTTACTGCTTGCTCAATATACAGATTGAATAACATCGGGGATAGGCTACAATCCTGTCTCACTCCCTTCCCAAGCACTGCTTCCCCTTCATGCCCTCGACTCTTATAACTGCCCTCTGGTTTCTGTACAAATTACAAATAGCCTTTCGCTCCCTGTATTTTACCCCTGCCACCATTAGAATTTGAGAGAGAGAGAGAGAGAGAGAGAGTACCTTACCTTACCTTAACGAAGGTTTATTCAGAACTTGCACATACAAGAGTGCGGACCGAACTGCCTGCGACCAGAACACATATGGTATACGTACAGTTACAGAACATTACAGTACAATGATTCTTACCATTTGTGGGTACTTCTAGAATGTGCTCCGTCCGAGTATAGAAATTAAAATTTGACAGTTCAGGTGAATTTTGAACTCACAACCCTCCCCGCAACAGTCTAGTACCATAACCAGTACACCATGGCTACTTGGGCAATATAACTGCAACATGTATGACCCTACTATCAGTCAGTAACCAATTCCATGTAACTAATTTACCAGTAATCTGAACCTGGCATGTGTCCAGTACTCTTATATTATCAAACATCCTCAGTATATTTTAAAAATATTACAGTGACTGTAACTCTCAGAAAGTATGTACACATCTGTGATCCTAACCATATGACCTAACTGTGAAATTATTCCTACATCATAAAGATGTGAAAGTTTAAAAAGAGGGGAAGGGAGCAGAGACATGAGTAAACCAAGCTAAACATCTCCATAGGCTACCACATTAATTATGTTTTATTTTTTATAACATATTATTTAATATTCGTACAAAGTGTACAGGCCCATAATACACTGAAGAGCCAAAGGAACTGGTACACCTGCCTTATATTGTGTAGGGCCCCCATGAGCAAGCAGAAGTGCTACAACATGATATTGCATGGACTCAACTAAAGTCTGAAGTAGTGCTGGAGAAAACTGACACCATAAATCCACTAGTGCCGCCCATAAATCTATACAAGGGGGTGGAGATCTCTTTGGAACAGCATGTTGCAAGGCATGCCAGATATGTTCAAAAATGTTCATGTCTAGGAGTTTGTTAGCCAGTGGAAGTGTTTAAACTCAGAAGAGTGTTCCTGGTGTGACTCTGTAGCAATGTTTTGGACGTGTGGGATGTCGCATTGTCCTGCTGGAATTTGCCCAAGTCCATCGGAATTCACAATGGACATCAATGGACCCAGGTGATTAGACAGGATGCTTACGTATGTGTCACCTGTCAGACTCACATCTAGACATATAAGGGGTCCCATATCACTCCAACTGCACATGCCCCACAAAATTACAGAGCATCCACCAGCTTCAACAGTCCCCTGCTGACATGCATGGTCCACCAGTTCACTAGGTTGTCTCCATACCCATACATGTTCATCTACTTGATACAATTTGGAACAAGACTCATCCAACCAGGCAACATGTTTCCAATCATCAACAGCCCAATGTCAGTGCTGACAGACCCAGACAAGATGTAAAGCTTTGTGTCATGGAGTCATCAAGGGTACACGAGTGGCCCTTTGGTTCTGAAAGCCCCTATTGATTAAGTTTCTTTGAATGGTCTGCACGCTGACATTCGCTGATGGCCCAGGACTGGAGTTTGCAGCAATTTTAAATTTCTGTCACATTGAACAATTCTCTTCAGTTGTTGTGGGTCCCATTCTTGCAGGATCTTTTTCTGGCCACAGCGATGTCAGAGATTTGATGTTTTACTGGATTCCTGATATTCACAGAACACTCATGAAATGATTGCACAGGAAAATCTCCACTTCATCGCTACCTCAGAGATGATGTGTCCTGTCGTTCATGTGCCGACTATAACACTACATTCAAACTCATTCTTGATAACCAGCCATTACAGCAGCAGTAACCAATCTAACAACTGTGCCAGACAATTTTTGTCTAATATAGGCATTGCCAACTGCAGCGCTGCATTCTGCCTGTTTACATATCTGAGTAGTTGAATTTGCATGCCTATACCAGTTTATTCAGTGCTTCAGTGTAGTATTAGGTCCCTGATGACAAGGCAAGATACATATGAAAAGTAGCTAAAACTGTTCCCACATCATGAAAATGTAATATCCTTCTATCCACCGCATAACGAGTAGTATATACTATAATATTAAACATTTGCAACAGGCATGTGAAAGCATTCTAGTATTTATTTATTTATTTATTTATTTAGTCCTTCAAATCCTACATGTATAGAATATATACAAGGATATTGGACATGGTTAGGTATTTACAACATAAAATACAGTTTGTATTGCATTCCTAAGGACTAGATATTGAAGTAATTTAGAAAAGAATCATACATACAACAAACATTAGAGGCAACATACAAAGTACAATATTCATAATGCATCTTTATTTTTGTTGTTTGGCTTTTAGGTGCTCTGTCAGATTGTAAAAGCAATGATCAATTAAATATGCATTTATTTCAGCCTTAAAACTACTGAGTTTACTTATTGATTTAATATGGTTTGTCAGATTATTGTAAATCTTTATCCCAGTATGTAGTGTGACTTTTTGGCACAATGATGTCCTCACATGTTTCATATGAAGGTCAGATTTTTATGTTGTATTGTATGCATGTATATCTTCATTTTTAATAAGATATCTGGGTGTCTATCAATATATTGTTTGATGAAAACTGATGTTTCGTAGATAAAAATGCAAGGAAGAGGAAGAACTGACAATTTTTTTGAATATGGGTCTGCATGATTTTGTATTATTTACGCCTTCAATAATTCTTAATATTCTCTTCTGCACTCTGAAAAGTTTAATATTTGTTGTTGCATTGCCCCTGAAGATTATGCCATATTTAATTATAGAACGCACATAGGAGTAGTATACATTTAACATGCTGGCTTTGCTGCAACAAGTTTTTAAGATCCTTATCATGTAGCAGATTTTGCTTAGTTTTCTTCGCAAATATTCAATGTGTACCTCCCGTTTTGTGTTGTTCTGGAGCCAGAGTCCCAAAAATTTCGTGCTGTCAACACTTTCAAGAACTCTGTCCCTAAGTGTTATTTGTATGTTTGGGTGGTGTCTTCTTTTCAGATTATGGAAGTTCAGTGCTACTTTCTTTTCTTTGTTTACAATTAGCTTCTTATAGCAGAACCACTGTTCTTCACTGTTCATTGTTTGGATAGTGGAGTATTTTTAGTTTTTCTTCTGTTTTACCACTAATAAGGAAGGTTGTATTGTCTGCAAATTGGAGGGTAATTTGGCAATAATTGTTGTACATAAGATTATTGACATAGAGGAGAAACAGAATGGGTCCTAATACTGATCCTTGAGGGACAACATATTTCACATTTTCATATCCTGAATAGTAGTAGCTGATTTTGTTATGGTCAGTATTTGCACTTCAACCATCTGTTTGAGACCACATAGGTATGTCCTGAGCCACTCATTGGATATTCCTCTAATTTATAATTGGTCAAGCTTCTGCAGTAGGGCATTATGGTCAATGACGTCAAAAGCTTTGGATAAATAAAGACATACGCCTGTCACAAACTCACTTCCATCCTGTTTACTATAGATTTCATTAAGAAATTCAAATATTGCACTTTCAGTTGAATAGCCTTTCCTGAAGCCATGCTGTGAGGGAGAGAGAATTTTATTTTTATTTAGGAAATCAGACAATCTCTTATTAAAAAAAATTTCTACAATTTTTGAAAATACTGGTAGTAGGGCTATTGAACTATAATTTCAAACACATTCTGGATTTCCTTTTTTGAGCAGTGGTTTTAGTTTTACTGCTTTTAAGCTTGAAGGGAAGGTTCCTGTTGCCAGTGAGCTGTTGCACAAGTGTGTCAAGGGTTCAGCTAAGGTAAGACTGCATTTTTTAATAATTGCATGTGGTATTCCATCAATTCCACATGAGTACCATGTTTTAAAGGTTTTTATAACTGATAAAATTTCTTCAGTATTTGTGGATGAAAGGAACAATGATATAGACACATTTCTCACACTATTGGATGATGGAGGTGATATTTTGTTGTGTTCTTCCAGTCCACTCACCAACTGTTCACTTACGTTTGCAAAATATTTGTTGAAGGTCCCTGCAATTTTTGTTGAGCAAGAAATCATTTGTCCTTCATGACATAAGTTTATATTTTTATATTGTTTAGTTTCACTTGTTTGATTTTTTATAACCTCCCATATAGCTTTAGGTTCATTTTTTGAATTTTCAATTTGTTTGTCATTTGCCATTGTTTTAGCTTTCCTTACAACATTTTTGAGGATCCTCTTGTAATTCTTCAGGTACAAATGAAATTCATGAGGAATGTTTGGTGTCTTTGCTATATTGTGTAATCTTCTTTTCTCTGCACAAGCGATTCTAATACCTGTTGTAATCCATTTGTTCTTCTTGAAGTTAGGTTGACCTTTTAGTTTTTTTTTTTTTGTTTTTTTTGTTTTTTTTTTTTTTATGGAAATGCAGCTTCAAAGTATGACATGAAGATTTCCATGAATTTTTCAAACATTTTGTTAGTATTTTCACAAGTATATGCTTCATACCACGATTCTTCACTTAGTCTGTGTATAAAAACATTTATTTGTTTGTTAGTGAATTTTCTTGTTTCTTTTACAAGTTCCTCTTTCTCAGTTGTTTCACTTGGGGTGTGTAAAGCAATAAACTGTGCATAGTGATCACTGAAGCCACTATTGAGATTTCCGGCACAGAAATTGTGATTTACATTTATGTTTATTAATATCTGATCAATTGTTGAGCTAGTAGTTGATGTAACTCTTGTAGGAGAATCTATGGTGGCTTTTATGTCATATGTTTCTAGTAGGGCTATTAAGCTTAGCTGGTCTTTTGAGACTTCTTGAAAATCAATATTAAAATCTCCACATGTGATTACAGTTTTGTTGAAGTTTTTTATAGTATTTAAAACTGCTTCTAGTTGATGACAGAAATTATTTAAGTTCCCATCAGGGCTCCTATATATACAGACGATTATTAATTTTAATGCAGATTTCAACTGTGGGTACTTCAGAAGCTTTCTCTTCAGCTAACAGTTCAATGGGTTTTATGTTGCAATAATCAATGCCACTTTTAACAAATAAACATGACCCTCCATAACTGGATGTAATTCTAGAGAATGATGATGAAAGATTGAAATCTGCAAGTTTTGTGACTGACATTGCATCTTTAGGTAGCCATTGTTCAGTTACGCACATTACAGAAGTGTTTTTTAGCTCATCAGTACATAAAATTTCAAGTTCACTTAATTTTTTTTGCGATGATTGGACATTTTGATGAATCAGCATGAAATTAAAAGATTTGTTAGGCTTTGGCATACTGTTAGACTATATTTAATTGATCACTTGCCTTTATCTTGTCAATAAAAATTAGGTTGGTACATATTTAATGTACTCTAGTAACTCAGTCAGAATAAGATGCAGTAAACAAAGTATCTCATAACACATTATGTAGAAGTGTCACGGTGGCTACATGTCCAACAATATCTCTGTAGAAGCTGCTATCAGCAGCAAGGGGCAGGGGGGAGGGGGGGGGGGGGGAGGCTTGCAGGGTCACTTTATAAAAATTTATGTAACATACAAATGTAAATATGTTAGGAGCAGGGGTGTCTAGGTTTGTGAAGTTAAGTACACTCCATGGAACTGTAGTATAGCCATATTAAGTAAGCTGTATACATTGTACACTCCTCAAATCTTTAGGCCCATCCCAGAGCATCTCCCCAGAGTCCACCTCTCTACTTACCCCTACCACTCCCCGCACTCCCACCTTCTACATGCTTCCTAAAGTCCATAAACCCAACCACCCAGGACGCCCCATTCTGGCCAGTTACTGTCCCCCCACTGAGAGAATTTCTGCTCTCATAGACCAACACCTCCAACTGACTATCAGAAACCTACCTTCCTATATAAAAGGTAGCAACCATTTATTCCACTGACTCTCCACAGTTCCTGTCCCTTTACCCCGCAGTGCTTTGTTAATCACTACTGATGCCACCTCCCTTTACACTAACATCCCTAATGCCCGTGGCCTTACTGCTATTGAACACTACTACCTTTTCCAACTTCTGACAGATTCCAAACCAACAACTTCCTTCCTAGTCACCATGTCCAACTATATCCTCACCCACAATTACTTCTCCTTTGAAGGCATTACCTACAAACAAATATGGGTACAGCTATGGGCACCCACATGGCACCATCCTATGCTAACCTATTCATGGGCCACCTAGAGGAATGCTTTCTAAAACATCCAGAAGCCTAACCCCCTCACCTGGTTCAGATTCATTGATGACATTTTTGTGATATGGATAAAGTGTGAGGAAACCCTATCCACATTTTTCAGAATCTCAACAGCTTCTTCCCCATTTGCTTCAACTGGTCCTACTCAACCCAACAAGCCACCTCCCTAAATGTTGACCTCCACCTCAAAGATGGCTACATTGATACCTCTGCCCATCTCTAACCATCACAAGTACCTCCAATTCGACAGCTGTCACCCATTCCGTACCAAGAAGTCCCTTCCATACAGCCCAACCGACTATGGTCATTGCATCTGCAGTGACAAGCAGTCCCTCTCGAAATATACCGAGAGTTTCATTGAAGACTTCACAGACTGCAATTATCCTCCCAACCTTGTACAGAAACAAACCTCCTGTGTGTATCTTTCCAGTCTCTCACCACCTCCCAAAGTCCTACAGTCTAGCCAGAAAAGAGCAATCCCCTCGTAACTCAGTACCATCTGGAACTGGATCACCTGAATTACATTCTCTGCCAGGGTTACAATTACCTCTCGTCGTGCCCTGAAATGAGAAATGTCCTACCCACTGTCCTTCCCAGCCATTCCACGGTAGTACTCTACATCCACTGAACCTACACAATATCCTCACCCATCCCTACACAGCCCCTTCTCCCAATCTCTTACCTCATGGCTCATGCCCCTGTAATAGACTTAGATGCAAAACCTGTCCATACACCCTCCCACTACCACCCACTCCAGTCTGGTTACAGACATCACCTATCCTGTCAGAGACAGGGCTACCTCTGAAACCAGTCATGTGATCTAAAAGCTAAGCTGCAATCACTGTGCTGCTTTCTATGTGGACATGACAACCAACAAGCATGAACGGCCACCGAAAAACGTGGCCCAGAAACGAGTGCACTACAATGTTGCTGAGTATGCTGCCAAACATGACATCCTTCATTTCAATGACTGCTTCACAGCCTGTGTAATATGGATTCTTCCCACCAACACTAGCTTTTCTGAATTGTGCAGGTGGGAACTCGCCCCACAATATATCCTACATTTCCATAAACCACCTGGCCTTTACCTTCATTAGTCATTGTACTTACTCATCCAGCTTCCTTCCTGTTCCCATTCCAGCACTACACAGCCTTCATTCCACCATAGCACCCATTTGTTTTACTTCTTCCCTTATCTGCTACCCCCCCCCCCCCCCCCTTGCTGTTCACTGTCTAAGCTCCTTGACTGCACATAGGTGCCCTACCCTCTCACCACCTCATCCCTGCCCGCTAGCTCCCCAGCAGAACTTCACTGTGTGCCAACCTTACCCTACTACTCTACTATTCCTTGGCCCCCTTCCCCTGCACACAGCCTCCTCCTTACCCCCACCCAGTCGCCACTCACATCATGCAGTGGTGCTGCTGCTCGCAGTGTGGCTTCAGTTGCCTGAGACTGCAGTCGTGTGTGTGTGAGCCACGCGCGCGGGCGCAAGCGTGTGTGTGTGTGTGTGTGTGTGTGTGTGTGTGTGTGTGTGTGTGTGTGTGCGTGTGTGTGTGTGTGTGTGTGTGCGTGTGTGACCTATTTTTGATGAAGACCTTACTGGCTGAGAGCTTTATTGTGACAATCTTTTTGAAGTGCCTATCTAAGACTCAACAGCTCTGGTATATGGTGAGTAGGAACTTTCCTTTTCGTAATATAATATACTTTTTTGACATATTCAAAAGCTTCCTTGTGATTGGCTAAGGTAGGACAGAGACCCAACCACAGTTTTCTTTCTAATTCTTTCCAACTTACATTTCCCCCAAGCCTCCCATTTGTCACCTGCCATACATTGTTAGATTATACAGTTTTGATGGTATATTTCTACATAAATAGCTATTAATGAATAGTACATGTATGTAGAATCCCATGTTAATGATGTGTGTTTTATTAGTGCCATCCAATGTTTTCTATGCTTCATCAGTGGCAATATTATGATTACACTCTGATGTACAATGTGTATAGGTTACTTAATGCAGTTAAACTGCAATTCCTCGGTGTGTACTTCACTTCACATAACCTAGACACCCCCCTCCTAACATATTTACATTTATATGTTACATAAATTTTTATAAAGTGACCCCCTCCCCTTGCTGATAGCAGCTTCTACAGATATATTGATTCTGTTAGTATCTACATAATGTGTTACAAGAGATTTTTTATTTGCTGCATCTTATTCTGGCTGATTTACTACAGTGCATTAAATATGTACCTTTTCAGTTCATGTTGACTATGATTAATAATGTAGTATATACCATTGGTTATGCCATGGATACCAGGACTAATCACACCTATGAACCGCCCCACTCCCCTCATTTACTTTTCCATGATGTAGGAGTGTTTTTACCTACATTTAATATGAATCTTGCATTGCTTAATACTATAACGGTCCTGAACATGTGGTACAAATATTAAACAGTATGTATATATACCATGGGGTAGCCCTTGGAGGCATTGGACTCATATTACTCACATCTCTGCCACATCCCCCTATTTTTTAAACTTTCACACCTTTATGATGTAGGAATAGTTTCACAGTTAGGTCATATGGTAATGATCACAGATGTGTCCATACTTTCTTAGAGTGACAGTCAACTGTTATATTTTTCATACTGATGCTGTTTGATAATATAAGTATACTGGGCATATGCCAGGTCCAGATTACTGGTAAATTAGTTAAATGGAATTGGTTAGTGACTGATAGTAGGGTCATACAAGTTGTAATTATATGAATAATTTCAGTTCCTGAATGTGACTATTAGAAGTGATTTTAGCCTTGGAGTGTCAATTGGTTACACTAGATGTATTTGAACTTCTGATAATGCCTCTTATAATGTTTCAACATCACATGTTTCTGAGTATTTTTTCTTATGGTGTAGTTCACACCAAATTGTGGGTTTGTTGTTATTATGTGAATTAGTAGTATCACTGGATTTTTTTATACTATCATGTGATTATTATATTACATAATTCTGTATGAAGTTCCTCATTTGGTTACACTGTTTGTATTATCTTTGAACTTCTGATACAGATTTGACATTTGAGGTGTTTTGCTGCTGCCAGTCCAAATGATTTGTGGTACATGGATTGCCTCATATAGTTGTACAACATTACATATCTATGTACATTTTCACATGTTTTAGTTCTTACCAAATAGCCAGTTTGTTTTTATCATGTGACACTGTATTATCATGTGACACTGCAGTAGCATCGTGTGACTGTTGTATTGGATAATATTGTACATTTTTGCATAAATTTTCATATGTGGTGGTTTCCACCGAATGGTTGGTGTGTTTAACTTGTTTTGAGATCCATTCTGTTACCATTTCTGCACTAACACTGTCAAGATTGTCCATGATCAAAACCTGCAGTGAATAAAAATACTGTTAGGCAGCACACTGTGCATTATGCATATTTCCAAGTGATGTAATGCAACTGTGTGTTAATAACATCATATTTCACCATGCTATGTCATCTACATACATGGTATATCTCCTTACACCAATTAGGGAAATCTGGGAATTGTTTATTTGGTGTCATGTACTCTATGTTAGCTGTTAATGGCAGAACAAGTGTGAATGGCGTTTAGTTGTGATGAATAGATATAGAACATTTATCAGTATATCAGGACTGGCTCTCCATATTTCAAACAAGTTTATCTGTGAGAATTGTCAAAGAATTCAACATTATCCCAAAAAGCCATGAACCCAGGATATCTGCAGTGAAAAAAAAATTAACAACAAAAATGAACAACAATGAACATCACCCTCAAATTCTTAAAAATTGATGGCCATTATAAAAGTAATGTTTCCTGCAGAACTCCTTAGGACAGTAAAACTCTGTTTGCATGTCTATTGTCCATTGTGTGGGCCCACCTGAGTATCAGTCAGGGTGCATGGACTTCTGCTGTGTCTGCTAAGTGTCATCAGTAGAAAATTATGATGAATTACTGAAGGCCATGATGAGCTCAATGTGGTGGCAACTGGTGAATAAATTCAGCAGAGCCTGGTGTTGGCTTGATCTCCTATGCTTTGAGAATGTGTCCAAGGAATGTAACTTTCTGCTTCTGCAGTTGCAGTTTGTCTACGTTAATTATCACTCCTGCATACTGGGGAGCAATGAGAATGGGTTTAAGGTGTCATTTGTGAGTGTGTGAGGTGACAGGGAAAATTAAAATGTCATCAAGGTACGCATAACAACAATTGATCTTGAGAAACACTCCATCAATAAATTGTTGACACATCTGCGCCATATTTTTCAGTCCATATGGCATTACCAGGGACTTGTATGGGCTGAAGGATGTACTAATAGTTGTCTTACCAACATTGCCTGGATACTTGGGGATATGATGATAAGCTTTGCAGCAGTCAACCACAGTAAAAACCATAGCTCCCATTAGTGAATGTGTGAAACCATGAATGTTTGGCATAGGATGCCTGTCACGAACTGTGCAGGAATTAAGAGACCTGTAGTCCCCACAGAGTCCTACAGATCGATACCTCTCAGGTGCTAATTTTTTGGGCAACACCCAAGCACTGTCCAAGTAATGGAAAATGCCAACTTGCAACATTTCGTCCACCACTACCTCAGCTGCTGAGGAGTGCAGGTGCGACTCACAGTGATTGCGATGAATGAGTGGACCCGGGGTTGTGTCAACGCAGTGGGTTCGCCATAGCTCACTATGCACTGGTAAAATCTAACTCATGATGTGTCATGGGTTCAAATGGTTCAAATGGCTCTGAGCACTATGGGACTTAACATCTATGGTCATCAGTCCCCTAGAACTTAGAACTACTTAAACCTAACTAACCTAAGGACATCACACAACACCCAGTCATCACGAGGCAGAGAAATCTCATGGGAATGAATGAAATTTAATTGCCACAGTGGAATGAATGAGGCAGGTAGCACTGTACTGACTTGTTTTGTTTGTTGTCAGGGACTGTCCTGTGCTGCAGTGTCAACAGGCCACGGTAGTGCAATGTTGCCTCCTGTGGGGGCATGGTCGTGTGCGCTCAGGCCGCCGTAGCACGGGGCAGTCATCAGTCAGTCACACGTATACATGAGATTGAGAGATGTTTCATGTAAGTGAAGTCACTGAGAATTGACACAGGTTGAGAGGAGTCATTCTTGGATTGTGTTGATGGTTTGTATGGTCCTAACACACACATGGAGAAATGGAGCATTAGCAGTTATGTAGGACATATTCAGGTATGAGCATTGGTTTGGTCAGGTGGGAGGCAAAATTTACAAAGGAAGTAGACCCCTAGCATGCGTCCAAGGGAATATAGCATGTCCAGAAAATGCATGGCTAAATACATGGTGCAGTGTACACAAAGGCCGATACTGACAGCTGTGTAAAGCTGCTGTCTGAAGTTTTTGGAGTGCATTTCTAAAATCTGCTGAGGCACTGTGCAGACATCAGACCCCATATCAATATGGAAATACTTGTATTTGGTACAGTCCCAGATAGGCAGGCACCCTTGTTATGATATCACTGTTGTAGAAGAGAGGTGATTTGGTGTGAGCCGGTGTGCCTTTTGTGGCCCACATTTGTCTTTTCAGTAACCAGGACTGCTGGCAGTTGTGGGCGGCAGCACTGTACTGCATGTGGTATTGAGAAGATTGTATTTTTGGGGTGCAATGATCAGCAAGCATGGTGCTGGCTGCTGCTGGTGTGTGGTCTGTGTATTCTACAGGTCAGAACTTGTAAAGGGGCCTATGATGTCAGCTTCCTATAAGGTCAGAAGGCATCAAGTCTGTTCAGTGTACATGCTGATCAAATGAGTGGTGGAGGCAGGGGTGCCAAAATTAATATTTTGCTTGTGCTGTATCATTGAAAGCAGTCTTTCAACTAGGACAACCTTTTTTTCAAATGGCACGGCCTTGAGTGCAATCATTTGAGCTGTAGTGGGCGTTTGACAATCCATAGTGTCCACAGTGTTGAGACTGGCATCAGAGAAAAGTCCACTAGCAAGTGTAAGCGGAACCACAATTGTGAAGGAGACTCCTCAGTGCATGGACCACCAATTGCACCTATTGCTCAGCAGTGTGAGTGATCCGTTGTAGCAATGCTGTTCTTGTGGTGTCATACTTGTTGTGTTTAGGAAGGGAGAAAATAACATCGCTCATAAATTCTGCATGTTCAGTGAGACAGTTAACAGCATCACAAATTTTGAACTGTCATTCACAGTGCCCCCGAATCAAATACACACTCATATTTCATGAACCTTACTGTATTTTAACACGGCAGAAAAGCAGGAGTTTAGGTTGTGCTGTAGCTGTACATTGTCCAGTGAAGCCTGATAATGGCTGTACAACATCTGACCTGAAAAGCAAAGCACGAACAGTGCTGACACCACATTTCCGCAGCACAGTTGTAGCTCCAAACACGGCATCAATGTTACACAACACTTGTGCATATGAAGTGATTGTGTTGAATGTTAGCGATCACAGCACAGTAGACAGGGAAGACACTGCTGGTACCAATTCCATTCTCACACACCAACAGCGAATTGTCCTCAAAACTCATTAACAATGGCTCTGTTGGCAGCCACTGTTGCATCAGTCACTGTGTCTTCTGAGATAACATTTACACAAGCATCTTGAACTGTATTACACACTACTTGTCGATCAAAGCAATGAGAACACTGACCTGTGGCTGATGCTGATGAATTCAGAGTGGTAGGGCATTGTGGAACAGTGATCAAACTACGTTTTTTGTCCATTGTTAATGTGCAATAAGGCAACTCAAAACAGTATTTCCTGAATATCACAGCATCTGTGTCACTGATGTGTGTTATTTCCACTGTGTAGCAGAAAGGAACACACCAATAAAACCTGAATGCAAGTTTCACTGGATACAAGGTTTATTTGTGACTTCATGATACAGAAACACCTCTCTTCCACATCGCTTGCCATGAACTGCTATCTAAAATGCAGACACTTCAAACCTAAGCTTGACTCCACTGGTCAGCAATTTTCTTTGCCTTAATGGTCCCATGAGGCTGTATATATAACACACATTTGGTATGTTAGATTTCTTTACTGTAATGGCTCGTCACATGAGAGCTCCCACCATTCTGAACTAGGAGTATCAACAACCATTTCAGACATTTAAGTTAAATATAATCATTTAAAGAGAAACATTAGTTAACAACACATATTTTACTCTAAAAAATGAAAGAACATTCAATTTAGATATTGAAAAGGTGCAAGTAAGTAGGAAAAAATTTCATAAAAATACATATATTTGAGATAAGTATTATCAGTCCACATTAATGTGCCTGTATTATTTAACACAAAGTTCATACTATCTTAAAGGAGAACATTGAAACTCAGTGAGCATTTTCTATGTATCAGTCACTCATAAATAAAACAGATTAAAAGAATTGTCATACCTTCACCTGCTGCATTAATATCACAGGCGAACAGATGATAACTTTTTAATTCTTCAAAATATTTCATCCATTCCTCATCTGGAGTTGCTGGGATATCAGAGCTCAGACTACGACCTACTTGTTCTGAAAAATTTAGAATATAGTTTGTATCTTCATGACTGTTACTCCAAAAAGCTTCCACATTCCACAAACAGCAAGATATCACATTAAACTCTATACACAACATAAATTTTGAAAAAAAAAATCTTTTTCTATCTGCTTCCTCTTCTAATTGCTTTCATACAGGAATCTTACTTATAGGATGTAAGCAATTTCAAGTTTGAGTTTTATCATTCAACTTAAAAGCAATGTTCAGAAGTGTCAGTGGAATGAAGCACAAATCTTAACAACCAATAACATATTTTACTGAGATATTGCTGTTTAAAATACTAACAAAGCTTATACAGAGAACTATGTTTCTGTAAACAGAAAAATTCTGTTGGCTCCATATTTTTTATCTGTAACATTCATTGTGTTACACCTTTCCCCACCTTAAAAGAAAAATAGAGTTCACTGAAAGCATACACCCTAAGACAAAGAAAATTACACCACATGAAGGAATTACCCAAATGGGATGGAAATCAGTAGATATGATGAACATGTACAGACAAACAAACAATGTGATGAACATGTACAGACAAACATACGATTACAGTTGCAGAAGAATTGGGAGATTTATTCAAGAAAAATAGCTTCGTAAAGTGAGCAAATCAGTAACTTCTGTAGTTACTGAGCTTGGCATTGATTAACAAAGGTGTTAGATGTCTTCTTGAGAGATATTATACTAAATCCTGTCCAGGTGGCATGTTAGATTGTCAAAATCCCAGGCTAGTTGGAGGACCCTGCCCATAATGCTCTAAACATTCTCAACTGTGGAGAGATCCAGCAAACTTGTCATATATATCAATGTCATATAGCAATCTACTATCAGAAGCCACATCCCATATGAAGCACAGTTGGATACTAGTTGACGAGACTGTAATGCACTCTTATTTCAACTGACTCTTTCATGACTGAACACATTGGCCAGGCATAATACCTTTGTCTATTCGAAAAACAAACATGTGACCTTTGCTGAAGCTGTGAGCTGCCACTGCAGATTTCTCAGTTTGGCCAAGGTGAATGCTCCTCACTTGTTCTGAACACCACTGAGGTGGCCTGCTATGAACACATAGCTGTGACTGGCCGAGGTACTGCATGCCACACTTGCAACTGATGCTGTAGACACGAGGTGCTCGTAGCCCATCTTTGACTGATCCGAGCACATTCTTGAATTTAAAAGTTGAATGGAAAATGGTTTTTATGTTGTACTTCTTCAATGTCCTGGAAATTTTGGTTGAGGATGACCTTGCATACAGAAGGAACACCAGCTGCTTGTTCCCTGCTTCTGGGTTGTTTCCTTTCTCCTTCTCGCTCAACTGGAGCATGTGCCTTCATCATGAGCAGTCATCTTCAAGAAAGGTTCGACACAGATGCTGTAAGCCATTCATTGTTGTGTATGCTTTCAACGTGATTGGGAATTCTTAAATGTTTTCTTTACCACACAGCCAAATAAAATGAGTCATGCAAATATCTGTAGAATGCCTTCAATTTCAGCACCGTGTTTTTGAGAGCTGTTTGTCGAAATGTTCCATGCACAGGTCAGGAATGCATGCAAATAGTGGTGAGTATGTGGCAAAACAGTTTCATCATGTCACTGTCAAAGTAACTCTAGAAATACCACATGGAATCTTCTGTAAGAACGTTTGCGAAAAGAGATACAATGTCAAAACTGACTAGTAGATTATCTTTTCCGAGACATATATCTCAAAGCACTTGCACAAACTCTGCCTCCTCCTTGACAACGTGTAGACAGTGACCTACAAGAGGTGTGCGATTCATTTCACTATACCATATGTCAGTGAATTTTTGGTGGTCACTATCAGGTGTAGTGGAATTCCATCCTTGTGTCTTTTCAGGGCATAAAACTGTAGTTGTACATTTGATGCTCTGGGTTACAGCATTTTGGCCACGTCCTTGTCCACTCCTGAGTTGCTGAGTGAGATTGTCTTCCATGTCACAGCTGGTGTATCTCTGTTCATTTGTTTATATGTTACATCTTGTAATAGCATGCAGGCAGGCACCGCAGGATTCAATGCCTTCATCAACTCTACATGCGATTAACGCTGTTAGCTGCAGTTCACAGGTGGGCCTTTCCAGCTATTGTCTGAGATGGGTCTGCTAGGGCTGAGCCTGGACCCTCTATCAGTATGACTGGACCATTGGCAAACATTACAGTTTTTGAACTGCCCTTTAAAGTTATTGGAAGATAATTTATTTAGGTCAGAAACAAGAGAGTGCTTAGAACCATATAGTATGTTTCCCCATTATGACATTGTTTTCATGCCTGATATACAGTCTATTAATGGCACGTTCAGCTTTTTGTTATTACAACCACGCAAGAATGGTGCCATTAATCTAATCACACTTCAGTTCACTGAGTAGAATTTTGTGGTGTATACTATCAAGGGCTTTTGCAGTGTCCTGGTACTTAGCAACAGATTTTTTTATTTTACCTCTGGCTGCATTTTATTTGTGAGGTCTAGTATTGGTTTCTCTATGGAGAATCCATTATGAAAGCAAAACTGAGAAGCAGTTAACCAAATTAAATGATCAATATTGTGTCACATGCCACTTTGTTAAACACTTTTGAAAAGAATAGAAGGAATGATGTAGATCTGTATTTAGACTATACGGTTTGCTTATCCTCAGCATTGTAGGTGAGTGTTACTACATACTACAGCACTCTTAAGTCAGTATCAAAATATGCCCCAAGTGACTGATTGATTGACTGCAAAGACAGTTTAAGGGTATGTCCAATAATAATGTCTTCAGCTGTGTGTATTAGTTTTTAACAAAGTAGGAAAAGACAGATTGCTATTTACCATAAGAAAGACATGTTACGTTGCAGGCAGGCACAATTGAAAGACATTTACATAAAGCTTTCAGCCACAGCCACTGGAGTTCTGGCATGAGATGCGGAAGATCGCAACCATGTGTGCATGAGGTGTGCTTGCTTGTGCAGCAACTCACTTCGATTGCTTGTCTGCACAAATGATGTTTGTCTCTCTTTTACTGATGAAGACTGTGGCTGAAATATCAATTGTTTGTCCCCTGGTTCACCACAAGATGTACACCACTGTACACATCTTTCATGCTGTGGCCAAAAGCTTTATGTAAGTGTCTTTTAATTTGCCTGTCTGCAATCTGACGTGTCATCTCTACGGTAAGTAGTAATCTGTCTTTCCTACATTGTTGATATTCCTACCTGGAGTTTCCATTGTTTGTATTAGGTTTTATTTATTTACAGTTAGTTTCTGTGCAACTCATCATTAGTTATAGCTGAGGTCCAATGCATGTGGCAGTGTGGAAACCATGCACTTCCAGACATAAGTTCATTATACATTTTTTGTTCCGTACCCTCTCATCAATCAATTGCTAGAGTTTGTACATGGTGGAAAAAAGTATGATGATTGTATTGTATTCGGTAGCACCTGCCCATTGGTAAAGGTTTTTCTTTCACACAAACACCATCGTCTTCTTGAGGATTATTCCTGTGTACTTGAAGCTTGTAGAAATAAAATACTTTTCTTGTATGTGCTCTCTTTTCTTTTAAAGCTATAAATAGTAGCGTAGCTAGTACTATCTGTCGTTCTACTAAACTGAATGAGCACAACACCATTGATGAAGTTTCAACCTTGGAAGAAGTTTATTAATACCAATTAGCTGGAAAAAAAACCCTCATCCAATCCAGAAGTCACTCACAGTTAGAGTAATTAGTTTCTAATGTGTGTGTAGTGATCATTAATACTTAAAAGATCATTTCAATAATTCTATCACTGTCCATTTATGAGTTGCTAAGCAACGTATCAACAAGCTGAATGTGCAATGATTAATATTTGTTGTACCCTGACAGTAAATCACTTCTCACTTGCTTTAAGCATCAAGATGATTACTATGCTGCTCAAATAAGTCTTTGATAGTCATTATCAAGCTAATGTCCGTAAATTGCAGTTAATGTTACTGAATCACACACGCGATGATAATGCCCAATATCCAGCCGTGTATCATGAACTCCGCGCCAATATTTGAGAATTCGCACATGATTTGTTTGCACCAAAGTCAGGCCGTGGTTCCCTAGAATAATTTTTAAATCAACTGCGGGTTGTAAATTAACAATTGTATGCCCATTCATGAAAGTTACAGCAGATCCGCACTCGACGACTGCTTGATCATGCACTCGAGCCACACGGAAGTTTTTTCCTTACAAAGAGAAAACATATCGCGCATAATGCAACAAGGTTATTCACAATTTTAGAAGGAAGGTTAGCATTGGCCATACTATTTATGGTTTATTGAGAGCAAAAACGATTTTCAATCACATAGTGATCATCTTCAGTGCTGTGGTGTACAAATTAAACTCATAGGCACTGGTATCAAGTTATTATCAGTTACCAAAGCTTCAATGCCAGTACCGGACACTGAATAAGTTCAAGCAGTGCCTTCAGTACACACGAGAGCTGGACGTTGGGTGAAATATAATACCCCTACATTCCTAGAGCTCCGCTCTATTGAATTTTGTTAGTGTTCTCTGTATCATCTCGTGTTTCGAGTCAATCAGTGTTCGAGCTCAAGAAAAAATAAAAAGTTATTGTTCAACTGCTACATTACATCTCTTCAGCAGACGGAGATAAGCTGTAGTCGACCAAAATGTTATTCAATGAGAACACTTAGTGAGTACTAAATTAGGGCCGGCCACAGTGAGCCAAATCGCACATGAGACGGACGTGCAGACCACATGCTAGCTGAGGCTTGACTTATCCCAGCTTTGCTCAGTCCTTCTCAGAATTATCCAGTACAGTGCAATGTTTCATTTAGCATTGCAGTGTGACTTTTTTGTCCAGCACAACTCTCCTCAGTTCAGCAGAATATTTGTGTCAGTGTTGTTATCATTCACTGTTACTGTTTTTTCATGGCACAAAGGATTTACACATGTCCAGTGGCTGCTTGCACAAAAAGAGGCAGTCTAGTAATATGTCATCATGAGACTTTAAAAATGAATCAGAATGGCAGAAGAGAGGGATGAGAATTATAAATATCCATTATGTAGTTGCATAATGGAAGGGTACTGCAAATTTGCTATGAAATGATGTCACAATACCATTCAAGAAGAATTTAAAGGTTTAGTTGACAATAGAATAGCAAATAATCACAATATTTGAAAAACAGGATTCATTGTCCTCTACATCGAGAAGTGCTTTGAGGCCAATTTGCAGGCACAGAGCATGTGAAGAAACTGTTGGTATGAACAGCAAAATTTCTGAAGTCACACACATTATTCCACTTTCAGTTGTAATCATTTTTGTCAGTTGCAACCATTTTAGAAGGAACTGAATAAAGAGTACGGAGACTTTATTTACTACTGCAAAGTGTGTTGCTTAAGTCAAGGGACATCCCTAGTACAATATTCCAATTTAAAACCAGCTATTGTTGAACTTATGAAGGAAAACTGAGTGCACGACCTAAAATGTAACATCCAGAATGGGTTGAAGGCCTCACATTTTAAGTGTACCTGACTGTGTTCTGCCCACTGCATGACACTGCAAGGTGGCAAACAACTTATTTCTGATACTTCTAGGAAAGAAATCTCACTGTAGAATGGAAGAATTCTGACAAACATAGCCCAGTTCCTTAAGCCCACTGACATTAAGGAAAACATGACGATGGAATACTTCATTGAGGCCTTGAATGAATTACAAGGATAGTTTTCTCAATGTTTTGAGGAAATTGTCAATATTACATCTGTTATTGAGACTCTTTGCAATTTCAGTTGAAAACACTCCTGTGCATGTGCGTATACAACTGATCGACCTGCACTGTAATTCCTGCTTTAGTGGTTCACAGGTGTCACGTCGGATAATTTCTTGAAAGCTGCATGACATTTCAATGAGAGAACAGCTGTAAATCACATCCAGAATGTGCGTGGGCAGTGTTCTGGTACCCAGTTTCAGTGCCCGGACTCCAATTCCCAATATGTGTCGACTCATATCTATACATATTTTTACTGCTGTTTTAATCGTGGAGTCCCAGTACATGGAGGTTGGTGAAAGAATCTTTGTCCATTTGTAGTTCATGTTACCCTCGTGTCAAGACTGTGTTCAGCAATAGCAGACTTTTCTGGCTTACCCAATCTGGTGTGACATCTATGTTCAGCACATCAATATGCAACTTTAAGAGTGTGACACATCTGGCCAATGTCTGGCTTCCCACATTGGCACAAGATTTTATGTATACCTGATCTTCTTCGACCCAGCTTGTGTTTAACAGAACCCAGAATGATTTGCACTTGTGCTCTAGGGCAGAAAATGGACACCTCCCATTCTTTGATGTCTAGGCCTACAGAAAAGGCAACAGTTCCTCATGTCACAATGTGTTCAGTAAACCAATTCACACTGACCTGTATCTATGAGCTGCCACCATCCATCTCGATGCAGTGGTGGAACGTGGACTCTCGTTCTTAGGGCTAGAATTCTCTCGGGACCGAGGAGCTTATCGCCAGAGCTTAGCCACCTTCACTTTGTGTTTGCACAAAACATCTACTCCAATAAGCAGATTGGAAATGCATTTCAACCTCCAGAACAGCCAGAAGTAATGTAGAACCTTACGAGGACAGTTTTTCGACCTCAGGTCGGTGGCGTGTCCTTTGAGATCTGCAGGCTGTTCAAGAAACGTCAGATAAAACATGTTGTCTGCCCTCCAGTGTGGGTGTAAATGATGCTGGGTTCTGTTAAACGTGAACTATGTCCAAGAAGACCATGGATATATCAAATTCCATGTGAGTGTGGGAAATCAAACACGGGTCAGACATGTAGCACTGTTAAAGATAGACAGCTGAACACAGACATCACTTGAGACTGAGTCAGCCAGAAAAGTCTGCTATTGTTGAACACTGTCTTAACACAGGGCTTAACATGAACTGCGGAGAGACACGGATCATTTCTCCCACCTCCATGTACCGGGACTCCATCATAAAAGAAGCAGTCAAAATACATGTAAGTAATGACCTGATTAATAGAGACATTGGATTTAAAGTTAGCAAGGAATGGAAACCAACACTGTCAGCACTATGGCATTGCCAGCCGCAGATAAACAAATCTGAGTCAACACAGACAAGGAACAGGTGTCTGGACACTTAAACAAAATACTAACAAACTATCTGCACACATGCTGCGACGTGAGTTGCAGCCGTGCTTTTCCTGCATTACACATGTGAACACCGTGGTTCACTTCTCCAGCAGGGGACACTGGGTGTAGTCATCCTCTGTGATTCATCGACAACAAAGTTATAGCCGGACCCCCTCGGTGCCTCCACTTCTCTAGTGAGCCAATATATATATTGGCGAGAAACTGTAGCAATGTGTCAGTAAGTACCTGAAGACAATGAACAACTGTCTCGTCGAAATATTGTGCAGCTTCCACAACATTATCTGACACTTGTGAACCACTGAAGTAGTTACGTTAGGAAAGTCTCAAAGAGCTCAATGTAATTCCCATTTTAAAGACAAATCCTTTTACATCAAAATTGTCCAGGATGTCCACATTTTTTTCCTCAGATAGAGAGTCCAAATCTCCATAATGAAACGGCAAAGGTGCTACAATATTTTGATCAAATGTAAGACCTTCTTCTGAATATGAAACTAAATAAAACACTGTTACTTGGCAACCTGAGTGTAAAAATCCTTGAAATTGTCTGTGTCTGTCCATATGCTGGCAGTTTGTACAAGATAAAAATTATATTATGCCTTCATTGTGCAAAAACAATTAAATAATACTGAAAACACGTTTTGTTTGTGATCTGTGGTGTCAATAAGTATGAAACAGACAACTGCACCGCCACTTAAGTGCAGCATATTCACCACTTCTCTTTCTTGCCACTCCTTGTGATCAGACAGCACAGATATGTGTCGGCTGAGCTGTCCCTGTGGCACTCCTGCCAGTGCATAGCTCATGTGCCAAACTCCACCCCTGCATTAGAGGTAACTGAAGAAAAATTTGGATAGGAAATTGGAGTTTAAGGAGAAGAAATAAAAACACTAAGGTTTGGCAATGATGTAATTCTGTCAGAGATGGCATAGGACTTGGAATAGCAGTTGAACCTAATGGATTGTTTCTTGAAAAGAGGTTATTAGGTGAATTCAACAAAAGAAAACTAGGATAATTGATTGTAGATTAATTAAAGTAGGTAGTGCTGGGGGCATTATACTAGGAAATGAACACTGAAATTAGTAGATGAGTTCTGCTGTTTGGCCTGTAAAATAACTGACGATTATTGAAACAGACAGGGTATTAAATGCACTCTGGCAATAGCAGAAAAATTATTAACAAAAGTGGAATTTTGTAAATACCTAATGAATAAATTTAAGTCTTAGGAAATTTCTTCTGAAGCCATTTGTATAGAGTATAACCATGTATAGAAGTGAAATATGAACAATAAACAGTTTAGACAAGGAGAGAATAGAAGCTTTTGAAATGTGATGCTACATAAGAATGCTAAAGATTACATGGGTGAGTTGAATAACTTATGAGGATGTAATGAACTGAACTGGAAAGGAAACAAATTTATGGTACAGCTTGACTAAAAAATGGGATCGGTTGACACGACACATCCTGGGGTATCAAAGAAGTGTCAGTTTGGTAATGGAGGCAAGTGTGGAGTATGATACCTGTAGAGGGAGAAATAGGCACAGGTACTGTAAGCAGCAGTCACTGGGAGATGAAGGAGCTCACATAGGACACACTAACATGAGGAGTTGCACCAAACTAGTCAACAACAACAGCTGTAGCAAACAGATCACATTTACTCTGTTTGCTACAGAAATTTTAACAGTGTTAATACCTACTTTTTTCTGCTATTGTATAGCAGCACCTTACCCAAAAACTTTTCCACATCAGCATTTCAAATGGTGTTAAATAAATTCTGCACATGTTCTAAAAAATAAACAATTTGCACTTTTTATGTGGTAGTCTTTGTTTAGCAATGATAGCTTTCAAATTAAATATTTTTTATGTCAGTTATTTACTACTTATTTTTGTAGTTGTCATTAGAAAACATTCAGTAAATTCTGAAACTGCACTGCTGCTACTGGGCTATTTCTTCATAATTAACTGCTGTTTTTTATGTGCTTCTTATAACTCTGCGTTAATCCATAGCCATTCACAATCTCTTTTCTATCTTTTTAGCTGTTAGAAGAGTTTCTATTTTTATTTTGGTACACGTATGAATGACTTTCCACCTTCAAAACAGGTCTCATTTAAATTACTTTTAGTCCATCCACTAATTACTTAATTTTTAAGATCAAGAAATAGCTAGTATCTCATGGGTGAGATAGATACCACCTACAGGAAAATTAAAGAGACTTTTGGAGACAAGAGAACCACTTGCATGAATATCACGAGCTCAGATGGAAACCCAGTTCTAAGCAAAGAAGGGAAAGCAGAAAGTGGAAGGAGTATATAGAGGGACTATACAAGGGTGATGTTCTTGAGGACAATATTATGGAAATGGAAGAGGATGTAGATGAAGATGAAATGGGAAATATGATACTGCGTGAAGAGTTTGACAGAGCACTGAAAGACCTAAGTTGAAACAAGGCCCCAGGAGTAGACAACATTACATTAGAACTACTGATAGCCTTGGGAGAGCCAGCCCTGACAAAACTCTACCATCTGGTGAGCAACATGTATGAGACAGGCAAAATACCCTCAGACTTCAAGAAGAATATAATAATCCCAATCCCAAAGAAAGTAGGTGTTGATAGATGTGAAAATTACCGAACTATCAGTTTAATAAGCCATGCCTGCAAAACACTAACACAAATTCTTTACAGACGAATGGAAAAACTGGTAGAATCCGAACTAGGAGAAGATCAGTTTGGATTCCGTAGAAATGTTGGAACATGTGAAGCAATACTGACCCTACGACTTTTCTTGGAAAATAGATTAAGGAAAAGCAAACCTACATTTCCAACACTTGTAGACTTAGAGAAATCTTTTGACAGTGTTGACTGGAATACCCTCTTTCAAATTCTGAAGGTGGCAGGGGTAAAATACCGGGAGCAAAAGGCTATTTACAATTTGTACAGAAACCAGATGGCAGTTATAAGAGTTGAGGGGCATGAAAGGGAAGTAGTGGTTGGGAAGGGAGTGAGGCAGGGTTGTACCCTAGCCCTGATGTTATTCAATCTGTATATTGAGCAAGCAGTTTTAGGAAACAAAAGAAAAATTCTGAGTAGGAATTAAAATTCATGGAGAAGAAATAAAAACTTTGAGGTTCGATCATGACATTGTATTTCTGTCAGAGACAGCAAAGGACCTGGAAGAGCAGCTGAACAGAATGGACAGTGTCTTGAAAGGAGGATATAAGATGAACATCAACAAAAGCAAAACAAGGATAATGGAATGTAGTTGAATTAAATTGGGTGACACTGAGGGAATTAGATTAGGAAATGAGACGCTTAAAGCAGTAAATTAGTTTTGCTATTTGGGGAGCAAAATAACAGATGATGGTCGAAGTAGAGAGGATATAAAATGTTGACTGGCAATGGCAAGGAAAGCGTTTCTGAAGAAGAGAAATTTGTTAACATTGAGTATAGATTTAAGTGTCAAGAAGTCATTTCTGAAAGTATTTGTATGGAGTGTAGCCATGTATGGAAGTGAAACGTGGACGATAAATAGTTTAGACAAGAAGAGAATAGAATCTTTCAAAATGTGGTGCTACAGAAGAATGCTGAAGATTAAATGGGTAGATCACATAACTAATGAGGAAGTATTGAATGGAATTGGGGAGAAGAGAAATTTGTGGCACAACTTGACTAGAAGAAGGGATCGGTTGGTAGGACATGTTCTGAGACATCAAGGGATCACCAATTTAGTATTGGAGGGCAGCATGGAGGGTAAAAATTGTAGAGGGAGACCAAGAGATGAATACACTAAACAGATTCACAAGGATGTAGGTTGCAATAGGTACTGGGAGATGAAAGAACTTGCACAGGATAGAGTAGCATGGAGAGCTACATCAAACCAATCTCTGGATTGAAGACAACAACAACAACAATGATTCCAAAGATATTAGATGCCATTGGTAGACAAAAATGGCAAATACTACCAGACTACCAAAAACTAAGCAACGTATCATTAAATATGGTATATCCTCTTCCCAGGATCAATGAGATCTTAGACAATTTGGGGACCGTGCTAAAGGGTACTATCAGGTACTAATAGATGAGAAGGACTACAAAAAAGATGGTTTTTAGCACATCATTGAGCCATTACGGATACAACAAAATGGCAATAGGACTGAATACATCCACTTTTCTGTATTTACTGAATACCATGGTGACTGGAATACAGGGGAACGAAGTCTTTATATATCTGGATGATACCGCTGTAGTGGGCTCCTCATTAGCACAATGCATGACTAAAAGAAGTATCCGACTGGTTGCGAAGAGGAAACTTGAAGCTGCAAGTAGAGAGAATTTTTACAAAGAGTAGTCATGTTTCTGGGACATTTACTAATTGCATCCGGATTACAACCCGATCCTGCTAAGGTGGAGGCAAGACATATACCCACAGTCAGAGACCACCTTGCAATTAAAATCATTCTTAGGACTCAAGGTACTAACAATAGTTGGTGAGTGATTTCAATGCAATTCGTTATATATTGACTGCCATAAATTCAAAATTAAATGGAACTTGTGTATGGACTGATTATTTAGTATAGAACCTATGTCTAACTACTTCATGACCATACATATTTAATTTTCTTTTACGTTTCTGCAAATTTTGATGGTTCACAGTCACAAATTGTTTCGTCGAAATCGGACGGAAGTTGCATATGGGGAAATAGTTTCTCCGCACCTTATTTTACTGGTAAATGCATGATAAACTTCGGTCCCTTAGGAAATTCATGTTGAGCTATCCAAAAACAATTATATTCTCAATAGTCATTTAGCCCTGACCAGTAAAGGTATTCAAAACCACTACAATAACTAGTTATGTCTATTGCCCTAAAATACAATATATATCATTATGTACTTTTCTCTGCAAATATATTTCCACTGACAATTGTAGCTGTATGTTAACACACAAAAGTAAATATATTGTTATAACTGGCACCTCTGAACAGGGACACGAATTAGAAAACTCGTCTACTGCTCAAAGGAATAAAACTTTTTTAGTGAGATAAGCAATGTGGAAATTTTCATACAGAATTGTAGCTAATCTTGTGCATTTGATTTGTTACATGCATCAAACACCATCCAATAAAATTTCCATTGAGCGAACAAAAGAGATAAGGCAATTAGAGAAATTTGCAGAAAAGAGAGTTTTTGGAATGGAATTTGTGCGCAAATCTTGTTGCATCGCTGAAGGCAATCATCAGCAACATGAGTTAAAATTTTGTCAGCCGTAGCCAAGCTTCCTTAGTTTCTGCCATCATTAATCAATTTGTGACGACCTTTAGTAGTTGCAGTAGAAAATTTGCTTCAAATCCAGTTGTTTGCATTTAGTAGATTGGGCATTTCTTTAACGATTCCATTGTTATGAATTGTATATCAGTTGTTTTTAAATGTCCACTGCCATTTCACAGAGCTGACCAGTATTAGTTTTCATTTATTTTGATCTGTGTGCAGCCATACTTCCTTTACAGTCCAGAATAGTCACTTGTTCTCGTGACGTGCAACTCCCGACATTTCGATCTTGTGGCATAGCAGTGACAACTGACTCGCTACCAATAAATTACATCCCTGTCAACAGCTGATGGGCGTAACTCAAACGAACTTCATTGACTTACTGTTTGTAAATAAGTGAGCTAAGGCAGATAATAAAATGTCATCTCTAGATTCAAACAAACAGAATGAAACGAAGGAAGTGTCGTGTCACTTACAGTCCCACTAGATAATTAGTAGGGCTGAGACGCCAATCAAAACAATTGTAGAAAGTGAAGTAGGAAATATTATGGACTTTGGTGCCTCACACCATAATGTTACTGAACTATACAATGTCAGCACAGTTTCTGCCACTAATACTCGTAGTCATATACCAGTTACAAGGGAGGCAGGTGAAATTAATCCAGGGGTAGTGACAGATGATGTATTCAAACATCTACTGAATCAAATAAGTCAAATGATACAGGATGGAAATGGCCAAATGAAAGAGGAAAATCGTCAAATGAAAGATGATTTGATGGAGGAAAATAGACAAATGTTAGGCTGGCTTCAAGATAAACTTTCCACAGTAAGCGAAGAAATAAAAACTGTTAGAGAAGACGTAGCCAATGAAGTAGCAAATCAAGTTAAGGATTCTGTTTCTCAAATGCAAAGTGGAATAATTTCTGAACTGAATGACACTTTAGCTAGCATGCAAACAGAGACAGCTGACATCCGAGACATAACCAAGAATCTTGACTCCTCTGTAACCACAGTTAATCATAGATTAGACAGAGTAACTACACAGGTAGAAAAACTAACCGTGGGAATGTGAAATTTGACTCTGGAAACTGAAACAAAAGTAAAAGAGAGGCTAGATCATCATGAGAGAGAATTTAGTGAAAAGTATGGGAACTGGATTGCTGGAAAGGACAAATTTGTCAAAAATAAAATTAACAAAGACCTAGTAGAGACTGTGAAAGCAACCACTCTTAGTATCTTGGCAGCTCCTGGAAGCTCTGGAGGTACTGTAATGTCTGAACTTGGTAGCATTAGGTGTACCCTTCAGCAAGAAATACCAAATTGGAAGCTAGAGGTAACGGAACAACTAAATAACTTGAAGGCACAAGTGAGTAGTATTTCCCGAATACAGAGACCGAATTATCCTACCTCTTTAGCCTCAGAGGCAGAAGAAGAATTATTTCGGCAGTTCCCAATACGTGTTGTATCTAATGAGCACACTTCACCACCACATATTTCAGTTAGTCACCAAAACCAAGAATCTGACTCAGTAGTACAAATGATGAAGGAAGAAAGCATGATAAAACATCGTGTTTTTCAAACCTTTAACCTGGAAAAATGAAGGATACACCCAACTGTTTTTCTTTGTTGATCCTGTGGCATTTTTCCAAATTCATGGACTGATAGACAGCATATCCAATTTGTTACCCGATATATAGGTGGTGAATCGGCAATATGGGGAACCGAAATGTTTGATAAGTGTTGAACATATGAGGAAGTTGATCACTGTTTCCTCAGCAAATTTTGGAGCGAAGGTGTTCAGAAGGGCCTTAGTAAAGAAGTTTATAACACAGAACAATTTTACCCCAGGAATAGTAGCCTGAGAAAGTACTTCAGAAACTATCTTGGCAAAATCCAGTATTGGGATACCCCTATTAATAGTAAAGATGTAATTATGATTCTCAATTCTAAATTACCCATATCAGTTTCATGAAAAGCTGATAGCCATACCAGATGATGATCCAGATACCTTTCTGTCAATATTAGATTCCCTAGACCTGATATACGAGGACATGAGAGCTAACAAACCACGGAACACTCCACAAAATTCTTGGCCACAACCTTACGAGAGTAATGGCTATGAAAAGCCAGGGAACGGTTACAAAAATAGTAACGATTGGCAAAATGGAAATAAAGGCAATGCGTATCCGTACAAAAGGAATAGACATAATCAACACAACCAATTCAAACCTGTGTATAACACAACTGGTAACCAGTATGGCAATCAACCGTACAAGCAGAAGTTTGGAAATCATTTCAGTCAAAAGGGTTGGCAACAGCAGGGTGGATCGCAGTGGAATGCACCATACTCGCAGGGCCAACATTCAGATTATGGGCAGCAACAAACAGCTCATAATGTCCACTCATACCAACACAACTCCACGCCTAGTAAAAATCAAGTGCAGGGAATGTATAGAAACTCACAGTTTAATGGCAAGCCACAGTGTGAAGACGGATTTCACTGTAATAATTCAGGAAATCATAATGGTAATAAAAATCATCAGATCTCGTGAAGGAAGTACAATCCTCCTGCATTTTTCGTGAATACTGGACACCAGAACAAACGCAACAACACCTTGACATGAGGTTTGTATATAATAGTAATTTTGTTCCTCAGTGTTCTCATAATGTTAGATTGGTTGAACTTCCTAATGATGAAGGCCAATCAAAACCACACTAACAGGAAAACTAATTTCAGCATCTGAAAGCTCCCTAAAGGATGCTGTGAGACAGAATGGGGGTGAACACTTCGGCAAAGAGCCTAACCATGACGTACTTGTACTGAGATACCATGATGGAATTGACAGGAATTGATATAAGAGGAGAATTATTACAAGAGAAAGAGATCACTGAATGTGATGAACCAATGCATCTTTAAGGCCTTGACAAGTTACTTGGCACTCAACTGTCCCTGCAAACACTCAATCAATCATCAATTGTTTAGAATGTGACTACTTTCCTAGATTCGGAAGACCTGAATAAATTCTCTCAGACAATGGGTCTAACTTTGTTTGCTCATCATCACATTATGCAAAATCCTTATCTCAATATTCAGGCCCCAGTCGAACCCGACTAAATGAGTCTTCAAGGAATTTAATCGTTTCATTCGTACTGATGTACCAAATCAGCAGACTCGCTGGGTTGACTTGGTGTCACCTTTGGAGGAAATTGTGAATAATCTACTGCACATGTCTACTGGTTTCACTCTGAGTGAGTCGATGTCTTCTGACCAAGAGAAAAATGAATGCGTCAATTCAATTCCTAAATGTAACAAGTGCTAGTTTAGACGCCAGAATAAGACAAGCTCTAACAACATTGATCATCCAAGGCAATTTACGCAAGAAGGCATATGACAAACATATTAATAACAAGCATATAATATTTATGAGAGAAAAATTAATATAAAGTGAAGGATGTGCCTAACAAGCTGGCTTCTGTGATATGAAACGGTAAAGAAATTAAAGTAAAACGTAGTATGTAAGAAATTTTTTTTAAGTTCAAGGAGCAATGATTGAAAAATGAAATTTATTTTCGTCAAGGACAATGGTTGCTTGAAAATTAATGGTTCATGATGCCACTAAAAAGGAAAATAAGTAACTAGTTTCTAAGTCAGCGATGTCTAGATTAGCTTATAATGTACATAGAAATCTGCATTAAAATAACCCAATGCTTATGAAGCATGTGAGTTACTTGTAAGTATCAACATGACAATGAAAGCACTATCCTTCAGCTAGATAAACAGAGTAGCATTAATTGTAATTGCAATACGCAGGTCAGATACATTTAAAGCCACAAATGAAATAAAATACCAAGCATAAGAGCGTAAGTGACAAGGAGAAAGCAATGATGACTTAAGGTCATTTATAGAGGTCAGTGCAGTGGAATGCAAGCAGGCATCAAAGCGGGAATAAAATGACAATGAAACTGCCAGTAAAACAAAGCAGGTAGTTCTTAATTACAGCACGTATGCAGACATACGATGGAAAGAAAAATTAATTTCTACGTCATAAGGAACAAGGAGTTGTTTGCTATATTGCTTCTTCTATGTACTTTTATATCTATGTCTTTATTCTGAATTTGTGTAAATATCCTAACCCACCTAAACCCGTCCAGTAGACCTGATGTCACAGATTGAGAAATGCGGTTGACGTGGAAGGCTGGTTTGGCAAATGATTTTCAAAAGGAAACGCGTGTATGAATCTGGGAAAAGCTAGTTTTGAAATGTCTTTACTTTTTCTTTTAAAGTCAATCCAAGATGCAAACTGAAATCGTGATAAGGAATTTGAATATTTTCTTGAATGGTGTTTTGTTTTCAAGAGGGTGATCAAGTGTGACTGATTGATTCTCGCATCTAGTAAAAAAGATATTTTTGTCAAAATGACAGTGATAAATGAACCTAATGAACAGGAAGAGCGATTCAAATGAATAAAAAAAAATTTTTTTTGCTAACAAATCAGAGAAACTAGTGTATTGTGACTGTGAATCGAAAGTGTAATTAGTCTTAGAGAAAGATGATGAATAATGTAAAGCGAAATGTTATTGTGGTTACCAACAAATCAACAGAAACTGAAATGAACATGATAATTGAATTGAACATCTCAATTAGCAATCTTCAAAGTGAGTCAAACTATTTGATTGAAAAAAAAAAAAAAAAGGGAGAGAACCTGTGTTAAGTGAAGGCTTAAAATGCTGTGGAAGTCTGCCACAGACATGAAGCAATACATTGATGTGGTAATTTCATTCACGATGAAAATAATAAGTGTTAACGTGCAGATATGCCGATGAACAGTGATACTCCGGTTGTGTAACCGAAGGCGGTGATGTGATTAAGTGCAGTGCATTGAAAACCACATGTAAGTGTTAGCTGCTTTGCAAAGAGCAAGCGCTGGCCTACCATAAAATCCTCAAAACCGCTTGGAAAATGTGAATGCAGGGATGGAAAATTGAGTCTCTGTCCCTGGTAATCATCAACCCTCCGCAGCAACTCAGAAAATCACAAAATATCGCAACACCATCGACGTAACATGTTCACTGAACCATGTGTGAGAAAGCTGAAATACTGCATGGCGGCTAGTGAGCACCTGGAGTTGTGATTCAGCACTAACAATCAGCCTGTGCCAATGCCCATCGACGCAAAAAATGTGTTAAATTTAAAGTGATTTACCAGCGCAGCACTCCCACTGTAGTTCAACAAAATGGACTTTCCTTGAAAGCCACTCCCAAAATAAAAGACTTACACCAGTTCACAACATATTTAAAAAAAAAAAAAAAAATGTGATAATGTGAATGAAATGCAAACAGCCAAACCTCACTCGAATAGTGACAAAGTCAGATTCCTATGAATCCCAAGTTCTAAAATTAGATTTAAGCTTAGTTCTTAGACTAGTAGGTATTTATATTTTTTTGTTACATGTAATGTGTGTACCTAACGTGTGAGTGAGACTCGCCCACCAGAGCTGATGAAAAGTTTTATTCTCGGAGAACGCAAAGTAGCGATGCAACTTCTCAAGGGGTAAGCTTCATCTGGAGAAGAATCAATTTTAACTTACCTGTCAAATACACAAATAATGAAAGCGTAAAAATCATGACAACTAGTGAGCAATGCAAGGTGGACACGTGTGAGAAATTCCATGTGTGAGAAGTATATGTGTATAGAAAGATGAATGCCTACGTGTTTTCTTTCAGGAGCAAACAGCCTATGAGCTCTGGACAATAACTTGAGGCCACAAAGATGGTCCTTATGAACTCTGTAAAAGGAATAATTGAGCACAATGTATAATCTCCATTGCAAACTTTGTAGATTTACTGTCTTAGTTTTTAAATTTTTTCTGTGTATCTTTACCTTAAGAATTGTCTTTTGTCTCAGAATGATAGATCACCATATTTGTGTAATCCAAACTGTCAAATGACAGAAATACTACATTTGATCCATGTAAATCTGTAAGGTACTCAATCCCATAATGTTAACGGTGACAGGTGAATCTTGGTAATCTCCTTGATTTCCAAGATTCCCATGGAAGGCAATGTAACATTATGTGATTGCCCTACCATTTTAAATCATTCACTAACTGAGCAGTCGCTCAGCAACAGCTACACTTAGCAAATAACGTCCTGTGACGTGACATGTTTATTGTGGAAGTGCCGTCAGAGATGCAGTGAGCTATTAACTTTGAAAACCACTGCACAAAAGACTGACCAAAGAAGAACATTTTTACACATTCTTTCGATGTATGAGGTATTCTCGATGAACAGTTACTCATTCTTCTGTCTCTTGTAATTTGTGTCGGACATGCATTTCTTGCGACCGTATTATTATTGTTAAAAAATATTATTTTAGTGTAATGTGAAAGTGCCATATGGCATAGAACTAGATTCATGTGAGAAGCTGTATTGTGTGACATGTATCTGGAAATGTTAAAAGATGTAAGTTCGTTATATATCAACTGCCATAAATTCAAAATTAAACGAAACTTGTGTATGGACTAATAATTTAGTATAGAACCTATGTCCCACTACTTCATGACCATACATATTTAATTTTCTTTTATACTTCTGCAAATTTTGATGGTTCACAGTCACAAATTGTTTCGTCGAAATCGGATGGAAGTTGCAAACGGCGAAATAGTTTCTCCATACCTTATTCTACTGGTAAATGCATAATAAACCTCAGTCCCTTAGGAAATTCATGTTGAGCTATCCAAAAACAATTATATTTTCAACAGTCATTTAGCCCTGACCAGTAAAGGTATTCAAAACAACTACAATAACTAGTTATGTCTATTGGCCTAAAATACAATATATATCATTATGTGCTTTTCTCTGCAAATATATTTCCACTGCCAATTATAGCTGTATGCTAATGCACAAAAGTAAATATATTCTTATAAAGGACCATATACCATTGTCAATGTGGAGGATCCAAATGTGATTATTCGATTACAGAGAAAGAAATATATAAAGGCACACGCAAACTGATTAAAAAAGAGTTTTCTGAAGTACGAGAAATAAGAAGAGAGATGGCACAGAAATACTCAACAATGGATTGGAGTAGTTAAACAAAGTGCTGTGCACTAGAATGACTGAATTTTAACTAGTGAGAATTACAGGAATACAATCGGGAGGCTGGTTTTTCTTTCTATTGCAGATGATATGGAGATAGGTCCTGTGGGTGACTGAATGCCATTCCAGGATGTACAAATGCAACAGTTCCAGCCTGGACTGGAGATTTATGACAATAACCATAGCATGGTCAGTTCATACAGTACAACCTGGTGGATTGTTAGCTGTTTTCACTCAAGAGAACTATACGAAAATCTTGTGCAAACACAACTACCTAGTTGAGTCAGGTCAATGTAAGCACAGACAAGCACAGCAGACTATAAAATGTTATGTAGGGAAGATTTTGGGAGCAAAAGAATGAACTGGGAAGCTGGTTAGGCACTAGCAAACAAGAGTAAAATGAGGAATACTGAACTGCATTGGTGAGACCAGCAAGATACTGTTTGGTACACTAGACAAAGATGATGCTTCCTTCTTTAAGGCAAAACCAGATGTGCTAGAAGAGCAATAGAGAAGACTGCTGTGACTGTCTAAAGAGCAAGTCACTACAGTAAGAGTGTCGCTAATGGTGGTCAATCAAATGATAAAAGCCATGACCAAGAACGAGCAGATTATTGCCGAAGGGATTAGAAAACTGAACACTCATGTGGAGGAATATGAAAACATTATGAGTAAGAAGTTGCAATATGCCATGATTCTAATAACTATAACATAGCAACTAGTGCAACTCACAGTTGTGTTCACTGAATTAGAATGTGAATGTGACTGGTTGATTTCTTCCATGGTGAATGCACAGAAGGATCTATTAGAACCACACTTGATCAGTCTCATACAGTTTTTTAAGTATCTTGAGCTCACTAAGGAGCATTTGACAGGTAAGAAATTCCCTACTGCACTCATAGTGGACCGACGGTATGAGTTATTTCATATAATAGATTTAGACATATTTTTAGTAGGTACTATGTCAAGTTGTGTGTTAAACATACCCTTAGTCAATAGTAACATATATACACCCTATACAAGGTTTGAACCTACCAGCTAAATTTGGTAAGTCAACGCAGTTATTCACTTATACAGCACCAGAAAATGAATTCTTGATCACATATGAAGTGAAGTGTCAGTATGCGCAATGTCCACTGATAAACTTCTGGGTAAAACAGTCACCATGAGACATGAAGTATGTACCCATAATTTAGTAGTGATGTCCATGTATGATCACAAATGACACAAACCTTGCATGCTGCAGCCCGTATGACACAATCACAATTATTGCAATATTAAATACATAGTGTTGAACAAAAGTATCTGGACGCAAATATGTTGCTTGAAAGGATGAAGGGTTGACTAAACTGTGTAATGATCTACCTCCCACTGACCTCACTATGTGAAACAAGAGAAGGCTAAAAATTTTTAAGAAAATGTAAGGGATACCATACACAGATTATGTTGCAGTCTGACCATATAGTAAGCATCAATACAACTAAAATAGATATAGTTCCTAAGATAAAAATAGATATAGATTGTTGGCTAATGTAACAAGAGAAACAAGAAATGTTTCAGATCCTCATAATCTTACCATTAGAGCACATAGCTAAACTTTTACATGACCCCATAGCCACAACACATAAAACACAAGAACTACAACATGAAATACACACCAATAACATATGACCTTCAGAGGATGCTTGATAGGCACATGCTTTATGCGTGTGCATGTGCATGTGTGTATTTGGAGCTTACAGGCACTAAACACCGAGGTTATCAGTGCCCTTACATACATTAAAAGATACGAATGTGGATGCAATTATGAAAATGTATAATTTAATTGGATAGATACAATATCTACTCATGAAGCAGCGGCAGGAGAACACACGCATAAAAAAGATTTTACATGTGCAGGCTTTTGGGGCCATTCACTCCTTCTTCTGGCAGAAGAGTTGAAGGGAAAGGAAGAGAAAATGTCCTTCTCATTCTGTCCAGTAAGCCTCTCCTGAACCATGGTTCTGGGTGACTTTTCCAAACTCTACCCCTCTTCCTAAATCTCTCCAGTCCTTTTCCTTCACCCCTCTTTCGTCCCCTTCAAACCCTCTGCTGGAAGAGGAAGCCACTGGCTCCGAAAGCTTACATATGTAAAATCCTCATTATATGTGTGTTCTCCTGTTGCTGCTGGGTGAGTAGATTTTTGATCCATCCAATTACATTATAATATCAAACAGTGTGCTCACTCCCTCTTCTTGTCCACAGAATCACTCTACCTCACTCACTCTATGACAATGGAAAAAGGGTAAAAGGTGCTACACATGCAATTGAACAGAAATAAAATTACAGATGAGCTAAATGAAAGGCACAGGGAAATGAGACAGGCTGGCCATTAACAAAAAACATGGGGGAATCAGTCACTCTGTTATGTTAAAAATGTCTCCCTAAAGTTTTCAGAAAAAATATTGGACAAATCACAAAACTTTAATACTCTCACAACACTCATTTGAAAAACACCTAAAATAGAGGGCAGAGTTGCAGACAAGTCTGCCACTATCCTCTGGTTGGAAAATAAAAGACAATCTAATAAAATGTGGTGCACAGTGATCAGTATGCCACAAGCATCACACATTGGAGGATCCTCTAGCTAGAACATGAAGCCAAGCATCCTAGGGCTGTAGCCTATGCAGTGACGAGTATGTATGACATTGTCCCATTGACACAAATGGAAGGAGATATGCCACGTCCATGCAGTGGGCTTTACTAGGGTTATTGTCTGTCACTTCCAGGCACTCAACCTCTCATAGACACAAGATTCTGTATCTCAACAGTGGGGGCGATGGAACGCCGAGATAACCGAGCATGATGACATGTCCCCTTGGCTGCCGTGTCTGCCCTTTCATTCCCTGAAATATCAATGTGCCCTGGCACCAATCAGAAGGAAACTTCCTTCCCCAACTGTTGTAGTTGGAGGAAAGTGTCCTGGTTATTTTGGACTACTTTCTTTGCTGGGTACAAGTCCTGCAGAGAGTGAAGGGCACTCAGAGAATCTGAACACACAAGGAATTTAGCACTTGAAGAATTTCTCATCTGCTCCAGGCACAAGATCACACATAATTCTGCCTCAAAGGAAGTAAAGTCTCGAGGCAGTTGAACCTTGAGGACACGATCTGCTAAAACAACAGGGCAGCCAACAGAGTCCCCTTGTTTTGAGCTATCTATAAAGATAGCTACATAGTTGTGATGCCCATTTAAAATGTCAGAAACTACCATATTAAAAACAGGAGCAGGAATGCAATCTCTCCTGTACACCACCAAACCTAAAATTCCATTGGTCTTCTGCAGTAACCATGGTGGCAGCCAGTTAAAGCCCTTGATTTAGGATTGTACATGCTACACACCAAATGACTTCAGCACACAGATCACAAATGACATTGTTGCTCATGGATGATTGGAGAAAAAGCATTGCAGAGGCAGATGAGCGCAATAGTACAGTATGCAGGTGAAGTCGGAGCTGCGAGTAACTTACATATCTGATGCACGATGAAGAGCTACCAACAGATGGTGAGTGGTGGTTCCCAAGTCTCAGGACAAACACTTGTTAGGGGCTGGCACCTGTGGCCAGCCTAATCCCCTCACACGGGATAATGTCAATAATCTCCAGGTAAGAAGGCCTCGCTGACCCGTACACTGTGCACCCGTAGTACTTTACATGGGGATACCCTGGTTCAGCAATATTTTGTTTTAATTGTGACCTGTTATTTATGTATTTACTGTAAATGCCACAAGAGATGTGGCAAACCCATTTATGAGGTAGAAGACAGGTGTCTGCTGGAGTAACTAATACAGTAGTGATTAGTAATACTGCTAAGGATGTAGTAAGGTAAAAAACTCTCCCTTATCTGACCAATATAGTGAGGAAGAGGAGTCAGTGTAGTACAACACTCGAGCAGAACAACATACTCCCCTCCCCAACAAAGTGATGTGGAGAGAACGAAGTCAGAATCTGTGGTCTACCAGAAAAATGGGGGCTGACATGCCCACATTAGAATTGCCCTAATTGCATGCTGACAAAAGACTGAATGAAAAGAGGTTCATAGACAATACACTCTACGTGGCAAACAAGCGTGAAAATTATAACCGATGTCAGAATAATGATTTCGCTAATGTGAGTGTAGTGTTATGGGAAAACGTTAATCTGTATAAAAATTTTTTATAATATCTCGTTGTCCCTGTAGAGATGTACTACGGGAAGCAAGGAGAGGATGTTTGGTAGCCAGTACTTGCTTTCTATAACACAAACTGCACACATACGTTAACTCGGTTATAAGAATAGAAATCTACTTAACTTAAGCTAGTTGTTGAGTGGTACAAGCTCTCTGTAACAGTCCATGTTAGCATCACTGCTGGTGAAGTACAAGTCCACTACGTACACTATTCTGGTCGCTACGAGACTGGAGACTGACTCTGAGCTAGGGGCAGAGCTAACTGCTACTGCGATTCCCACTGGGCAGTGACTGGTGACAGATGGGAACTCACTCGGCATAACAGACAGCAACAGACTGGCCCTCAAGTCTGCAGCAGTGATCTAAATACTGGGAGTTGGTGGCGCAATTCCTGCGAGACTGGCCTCTATCGGTCTTCTCGCAACCTCTCTGTCACCTGGTGTACTGCTGCCAGCTTACACCACCACATTCCTCCCCACTGAAATGCTGTACTGTTGTCATGTAGAGAGACTCTGAACGACAATGGGGAGTGAGGCAGGACGCTGGATGTAGAGTGGGCCGGGAGCTGTGACTGTGGAGGACAGCGTACTCTCGACTGCACCTCACCATCTGGCTTGTGAGATGACAGGAACATCCTCCAGAAAACTGCTGCCAGGGCACACAGCCAGGCCAGAGGGCACGTGCTGGGGCAATGAAGGTGATGGCAATGGAGACGGTCACAACCGGTCGACGACCCTCGGGTTGCCAAGCGGGGATGGTGGGGGCGAGAGCGCATCGTCCGTCCGTTCCTTCTGGAGTGCCCTGATGGCACCTGCAGGTGGCTGTTAAGGCCACTCAGTCTTGTAAAGCCATGAATCTGGGGGAGGAGAAGCAGCAGAATCATGGGGAAAATGACATCCACAGTTGCCTTAAACACTGAAAAGAATGAGATTGCACGGTGCAAAGCGATACTTACAGACCACTGGCAGCGCCAGATGCAGCAGTGGATGTAGCAAGTGTAGCAGCATCTGATGGCGGCGACCGTGGAGACGTTCCACTGGTGGCGGTCTGCCTCATGGATGGGAGTGACAAGAGGTGAGAGAGAGCTGCAGCATCTGTTCCCACATGTGGGTGAAGTGAAGCTAGGCCATCTGTCACTTGAAACTGTGCATGAAGTGTTCTGCTTCTCTGTTGGACTGCGGGTGAAATGGAGTCCTTGTTAGATGACAAATGCCATTGCATTCACAAAACTGTTCACAGTCACGTGAAGTGAACTGTGGTCTGTTGTCTAACACAGGTACCTCTGGCAAACCTTTGATGCAAAATACTGAGAGCAGTGCTTGAATAGTGCTACATGATGTGGTAGAAGACACAGGACCACAAATGGAAACTTACTAAAAGTCTAGCTCTATGAGCCAACATGTGTTTCAAAATGGTCCTGCAAAGTCTATGTGCACTCATTTCCATGGCAATTGAGTCTTAGGCCAAGCTGAGAATGTCTGTGACAGAGTGGATTGGTTTGCCACACACGCATGACAATGTGACATCATCTGTTCAGTGAAGGCGTCCGTGCCCTGACAAGTACAGTACCGTACTGTTTAGTGCGAACAATTCCCCAATGTCCTTGGTGGAGCAGTCTCAATGCATCCTTTTGTAACATTATGGAAATAAGCACACATGATTGTGCATTGTCATTTTGAACTAGATTTTCATTTTGAACTAGAATCACAACCTGTTGAACTGAAAGGCTATGCCAACATGCAAAATATCGGTGCATAACTGGATTCTGTATACTGTTCAATGAATGAGGCAAGATGTGCAAATATAATGCAACAAAATCTTGAGGTCTGGGTCTACTTCCATGGCCTGTACAATTTTTCTATAGTGGAAGGGAAAAGATTCCAGCAATTCTGAGTCCTGCCCATCAATTTGATGACAACATGCGACAGATGCATCAAAATCAGAATCTAGGCCAATTGGAAGGAAGGATAGGGTGTCTGCATTGTCATGCTTTGCCATAGGTCTGTACACCATTTCATACTGATAGTGCAAAAGCAACAAAGCCCAACATTGCAATTTTGTAGCAGTGCATGTAGGAACCAGCTTTCACAGATGAAACACAGACTGCAGAGGCTTGTAATCTGTCACTAAATACAACTTGCAACCATACAAATAGTGATGGAATTTTGTCACACCATATACAATACTGAGAGCTTCTTTTTCAATTTGTTGATAATTGCTTTGAGTTTGAGTTAACAACTTTGAGACAAAAGCAATAGGTCTGTCTTGTGCACCAATTCTGTGCGAAAGCACAGAACCAATTCTGTAGGAAGAAGTGTTGACTTGCAAAACTACTGTCTTGGCAGGTCAAAATGCACTAAACATCTGTCACTAAGCAAAGCATTTTTGAGTTTCTGAAATGTGTCTTGACAGTCTTTAGTCCACACAAAAGCCACATTTCTGTGCTGCAAGTGACACAATGGAGCCGTAATCTGAGTGGCATTTGGTATGAACCAAATATCGTACGTCATCTTGCCTAATAATGGCTGCAGTTTAAATACGTTGTGAGGAACAGGCAGTCATTGATTGCAAGGATTGGAAGTGGTGCGCACAGTGACTGTTTATCACATGACCTAAGTACTGCACTTCAATTGGAAAATGTCACACTTTTTGAGATGGTACTTGAGTCCTGCTTCTGACAACACTCAAAAAAGAGTATGCACATTGGAAATTTGTTCCTCTGGTGTGTGACCTGAGATGACAATATGGCACTTTCCAGTCAGCTGTTCCAAGTAATGATGAAAAATGATGGGTATGGAAGCACTGCCAAAGGGCAAACACAAATACTTGAACATTCCTAAATGTGTATTTACAACAAACACTTTCTGTGATCCTTCACCCAATAGAATTTGCAAATAAGCATCATGAAAATCTATCTTAGAAAAGTAATATCCTGCACAAAGCTTGTTCATGAGTTCTTCAGGGCAAGGTAATGGATAAGTGTCAACTATTGACTGTGGGTTGACTGTAGACTTGAAGTCAACACAAATGCGGATGTGATCAGAAGGCTTAGGCAACAAAATTAGTGGACTTGCCTACTGACTAGCTTGAATGGGAGCAACTACCCCATCATCTTGCAAATTCTTTCAATTCATTGGCTACTTTGTCTCTTAAATCAATTGGCACAGGGTGGGCCCAAAAAAACTTAGGTTTGCATTGTCTTTCAATGTGACATTTGCTACAGAGTTTTTTGCTTTTCCCATTCCTTCAGAAAATAGTTCAGGAAATTCTTTAAGCAAGCTGGTGAACCATCTTTTTGTGCAAATTTAGATATGGAAAGCACATTGCCTTTGATGATAAGGCTAAACAAATCAAAGGCATCTAAACTGAAATGTTCTCATTGTCTCTTGATTTCAACACAGCAAAATTCACTGTCCTAGTGTGAGATTTGTAAGTGGCAGGCAAACTACACTATCCAAGTACTGGAATTTCCTGTTCTTTGTAAGCAGCAATGTACGTGCCAGATTATAAAGGCATGGTGAGGATAACTGTTCATACACTGCAGGCTTAAGCAAAGTTACTGAAGCACCTGTGTCTAACTAAAAGTTCACACGATGGCCAGCTATTTGTAATGAGACAAATAGCTTGTTAGAACATCATTGAACAGCACAACCTTAATCTTACTTTTGCCAGAGCCTGTTGTAGGTTTGGAAAACACAGCGTTCACTGCATGTACATGAGACAGTCCCCCCCACACGTATTCTACTATCTGGGACAATGAATGTTATATGCAACTACACTTAAATTTACACTTCCTAGTCATGCCCATTAATTCTGTGTACCACTGACGGGATGTCTGTTCCAGCTTTTTCTGCAAGTGAAAAACTTGCAAAATCTTCTTCTGAATTACACTCATCGCCATCTTTTATGTCATCTAATTGCCCCTATAGAGCTGTAACAAAGAAAGCTAGGAGGGAATGTTTGGTAGTCAGTATCCACTTTCTATAACACAAACTGCACACATATATTAACTGGGTTCTTTATTCATAAGAACAGAAATCTACTTAACTTAAGCTAGTTGTTGAGCGGTACAAGCTCTTCTGTAATAGTCCACATTACCCTCTCTGCTGGTGAAGTGTGAGTCTGCTATGTACACCATTCTGGTCCCTATGTGCTGCCTGTCTCTGAGCTAGGAGTGGAGCTAATTGCTACTGTGACTCCCACTGGGCTGCGACTGAAGACAGGCTGGAACTCACTTGGCATAACAGAGTGCGACAGACTGGCCCTCCAGTCTGCATCGGCGATCTAAATACTGGCGGCTGAGAGGGTATTGGTGGCGCAATTTCTGTGAGTCTGTCACTGGCCTCTATCGATCTTCTCACAACCACTTTGCTGCCAGATGTGCTGGCGCCAGCTTACACCAGCTCAAAAATAATGCATACTTAAGTGTTATGTGACATGTAATCATCCAAACTGTATTCTATACCATGTGAATGATTCCACCAATGGGAGTTTTGTGTTATGTGAAAAGGTGAGCTATATCCAAAATAATATATACTAATATATTATGTGATGTGTAATAAGGAAACATGTAGCGCTATTATATACTGATGATTCCATTAATGCGAGTTTTGTATTATGTGTAACTGCAACATATGCCAAAAATAATGTTGTTGTTGTTGTTGTGGTCTTCAGTCCTGAGACTGGTTTGATGCAGCTCTCCATGCTACTCTATCCTGTGCAAGCTTTTTCATCTCCCAGTACCTACTGCAACCTACATCCTTCTGAATCTGCTTAGAATATTCATCTCTTGGTCTCCCTCTACGATTTTTACCCTCCACGCTGCCCTCCAATACTAAATTGGTGATCCCTTGATGCCTCAGAACATGTCCTACCAACCGATCCCTTCTTCTGGTCAAGTTGTGCCACAAACATCTCTCCTCCCCAATCCTATTCAATACCTCCTCATTAGTTATGTGATCTACCCATCTAATCTTCAGCATTCTTCTGTAGCACCACATTTCGAAAGCTTCTATTCTCTTCTTGTCCAAACTATTTATCGTCCATGTTTCACTTCCATACATGGCTACACTCCATACGAATACTTTCAGAAATGACTTCCTGACACTTAAATCAATACTGGATGTTAACAAATTTCTCTTCTTCAGAGACGCTTTCCTTGCCATTGCCAGCCTACATTTTATATCCTCTCTACTTCGACCATCATCAGTTATTTTGCTCCCCAAATAGCAAAACTCCTTTACTACTTAAAGTGCCTCATTTCCTAATCTAATTCCCTCAGCATAATGTGTGCTCATGTATTACATGGAGTATGATGAAGAAAATCGTAAACACATACTCCTATCAGTGATTCCATTAAAACAGGTTTTGTATTAGGTGAAAATGTAACGTATATCCAGAACAATGTGTGTGATATATCACTATACTTGTACTAATGATTCTATTTCTGAGAGTTCGTATTATGTGAAGAGATATGTTTTGAACATAAAGCTACGTATAAGTCCACTGGTATGTCAGATAGGCAACAAAAATTTTATAACCTCAGAGGTCTGAGCTTACAAAATTTTCCCCACAGGAATGTCAAAATATTCTTATCAGTTCATTAATACAGCTTAGAGAGTAATTTTGAGCTGGAGGCAGTAGGCCACTTGAAGAGGAGTGCAGTGCCAGCAGTGACCAGATGACACCATCTCCATAACTCTTGCCTAATTTCTTGAGTAATCCTACCAAGTTCAGTGCTCTGCACCACTCAAACCTTGCTTTTAGGTTGCAGCAGGGGAATCAGCTGGCATCCTACTACAAGTTAACCTTAGCAATTTCATCAAATGAGGTAAGGTCCCTTGTTACACATCGATGTCTTCTCCTTAATCCATCTCGGAACACGACAACCCTGTCTCACAGCACAGCATCATCAGTAAACAGCCACAGACTGCCGGTTACCCTATCTGCCAGATCATTTACATATATAAAAAATAACAGCAGTCCTATCACACTCCCCTAGGGCACTCCTGATGGTACCCTTGCCTCCGATAAACAGTAGTTGTCAAGGGCAACATATCGGATTCTGTTACTTAAGAAGTCTTCGAGACACTCACATACCTGGGAATGTATTCTGTGTGCTTGCACCTCCATTAACAGTCAGCAGTGTGGCACCACATCAAATACCTTATGGAAATCTAGGAATACAGAATCTGCCTGTTGCACTTCATCAATGGTTTGTAGGATCTCATCTGAGAAAAGGGCAAGATGAGTTTTGCACAAGTGATGCTTTCTCAAACTGTGCTGATTTATGGACAGAAGCTATATCCTCTCAAGGAAATTTATTAAATCTGAACTGAGAATATGTTCAAGGATTCTGCAGCAAATCAATGCAAAAGATACTGCTCTGTAATTTTGTGGTTCTGTTCTTTTACCCTTCTTAAAACACCGGATTTATCTGTACTTTTTCCAGTCACTTGGAAATTTACATGTGGAGAGAGATTCGTGATAATTGCAAGCTATGTAAGAAGGCAATGCTGTGTAGTACTCTCTGACAAACCGAATTGGAATTCCCTCCGCACCTGGTGACTTACTTGTTTTCAACTCTTTCAGTTGTTTCTTTACACCAGCAATGCTTATAACAATGTCCTCCATACACTAGTCAGTGTGATGGTCAAACAATGGTATATGTGTATGATTCTCCAGGGTGAACAATTTCTTAAATGCAAAATTCAAAACTTTGGTTTTACTGTTGCTATTTTCTACTGCCACATCAGACTGGTGAACAAGTGACTGAATAGAAGCCTTAGATCCACTTAGCAATTTTACATACAAGCAAAATTTTTACAGGCTCATCACACAGTTTATTGCCCTGATATGAAGATGGTGGTAGTTGTACACTTCATGCATCAATCATTTTACAGGTGCACAGTTTTCTATTAACTTCTGCCTTTCATCATTTGTGCATTCTCTTTTGGGCCCAAAATGCAACAGCTTTTGCCTCCTGAGAATTTTTTGAATTTTGTTGTTAAACTGCAGTGGATGAAAAATTCCTCAATCCACTTACTCACCACATACTTCTCCACAGCATGATTTACAATCCGTTTAAACTTGCCCATAATTCCTCTGTATCCAGTATATTGGAACAAAATGATGTCAATTCATTGTCTATGTAGGATGCTAACAACTGTCTATCTATTCTTTCTAGCAGAAATATCCTCCTAGCCTCTTTGATTGATTTATTAATTTCAGAAACCATCATTACTATGACAGCATGGTCAATAATCACTTTGTGATGTTTAAAGCTTTCCCGGTGTACTGATTATTCCATAAAAACACGGGAGAACTGCCGGATATCAGTAACGTCCTGCCACGATATTTCAGTGCAGGTGAGTGCCACTGTAGTACTACTATAGTGACACTCACCTGAAGATGGCCAAAAGACTCTGCGCTAAATATCGTGGCTGGACGTTACTGATATCCGGTAGTTCTCCCGAGTTTTTATGGAACAATAATCACTTTCTCAATACTGATGTCATCAATTTCGTCAGGCTTATTTGCAGATGTCTAAAATATTTCCAGTGCATGTGGGCTGTTGACCTAGTTGCTCAAAAGAGTTTTCGGAAAACATATTCAAAAGAACTTTTCAAGACTGTCTGTACCCCCAGCAGAAAGTCTTGAGTACATAGGAAGTAAATATCCAAATTATCCATTAGTTATAGGTGGAGACTTTAATCTATCATCCATTGACTGTGAAAATTACATGTTTATCACAGGGAGCAGAAGCAAAGATTCATATTAAGTTATTCTAGGAGTGCTCTCAACATACAACCTTGAGCAATTGGTTAGAAAACCAACTCAAGATGGGAACATATTAGATATCTTGGTGACAAACCAACCTGATCTTTTTGAGGAAGTTAATCTAGAAGAAGGTATTAGCGACCATAATGTCGTTGTGGCTTCTATGTCAGTGGAAGCTGCAAAAAAACCAAAGAAATAGAGTAGAGTTTTCTTGTTTTGGAAAGCAAATAAAAGTGTCATTCATGAATATCTTCATAGTCAGCTCCAAGCATTCACTGTGGGACACAAAGATATTTAGCATCTTTGGTCAGAATTTAAACGTATTGTCCACCATGTGCTAGAGAAGTATGTGCCTAGCAAAAGTATAGGGGAGGGCAAGGATCCACCTTGCTACAACAAACATATTAGGAAGTTGCTGAGAAAGCAGAGAATTTTGCACAGTCGTTTTAAATGTAGTCACTGCCCCACTGACAAACAGAAATTAAGCGAAATGAAAACAGCTGTCAGAAGGATAATGAGAGATTCTTTTAATGAATTTGAAAGCAATATTTTATCTGCAGATTCTAAAAATAATCCCAAAAAATTTTGGTTCTATGTAAAATCTATGAATGCTACAAATAATTCAATACCTTCTCTTGCTGATAGTATGGGTAATGTAAATGATGATGATAAACAGAAGGCCAAAATTCTAAACCTAGCTTTCAAAAACTCATTTACGGTAGAGGACTGCAGCACCATTCTCCCTTTCAATTATCGAACAAATGAAAGGATGCCTGACATAGTGCTTAGTGTATCTGGGATTGTAAAACAGTTAAGATCTGGTATCCCCGTAAGATTTTATGTTGAATATGTTACAAATAAAGCACCATTCTTATCCATCATCTACCAGAGATCAATGGAACAGCGGAAAGTTCCACGGCACTGGAAGAAGGCCGAGGTCATAGCAATCTATAAAAAGGGTAGAAAATTGGATGCACATAATTACCAGCCAATTTCACTGACATCAATATGTTGTAGAATCATGGAACATATTTTTTGTTCAGACATAATGACCTTTCTAGACTCAGAGAAGCTCATCTTCAAAAACCAGCAGGGGTTTAGGGAACAGTGGTCATGTAAGACACAGCTGGCCCTCTTTGTGCATGATATACAACAGGCTCTAGATATTGGCTCCCAGGTTGATGCCACATTTCTTGACTTTCGAAAGGCGTTCAACTCAGTTCCGCAATGTCACTTGCTACAAAAAGTACACGCTTACAGTCTACCTGAAGACATATGCGATTGGATAGAAAGTTTTCTAACAGACAGGGAGCAGTATGTTGTCCTGAATGGGGTGACTTCAACAGAAACAAGCGTAACTTCAGGTGTGCCCCAGGGCAGCGTAATAGGTTCTCTGCTTTTTACGATTTACATAAACGATCTGGTTGATGGTATTGACGGTGGCATGAGACTGTTTGCAGATGATGCTCAGGTCTACAGGAAAGTAGTATCACACAAAAGTTGTGAACAAATCAATGAGGATTCGCAGAAAATAAATGTGTGGTGTAATGACTGGCAGGTATCTCTCAATATTAGTAAGTGTAACCTACTGAGTATGACAAGGCAAAAATCCCCATTAGTGTATGAGTACAAAATAAATACCCAGTCTTTGGAAGCAGTAACATCCGTCAAGTATCTGGGTGTCATTATTCGAAATGATCTCAAATGGAATGATCAGATTACACAAGTAATGGGTAAGGCAAACTTTAGATTGTGGTTTATTGGTAGAATCCTGAAGTGATGCAGTCCTTCAACAAAGGAAATAGCTTATAGTACATAAGTTCATCTAGTCTTGGAGTATTGTTCGTCTCTATGGTACCCTTACCAGTTGGGTCTAATTCAAGAGATTAAGAAGGTCCAAAGAAGAGTGGCAAGATTCGTGACTGGTATATATAGCCATCATGAGAGCGTTACAAATCTCATAGAAAGTTTGAAGTGGGACACACTTGTAGATAGACAGTGTGCTAAACAGAATGGGCTGCTCACTAAATTCCGAAATTTGATCTTCACCAAGGATGTAAAGCATATATTATTACCACCAACTTTCAAATCGTGCAGTGATTACCATTGAAAGATAAGGGAAATAAGAGCTCATACTGAGGCAGTCAGACAGTTATTTTTCCCTCGCGTAATCCGCGAGTGGAACAGAGGCTGGGGGGGGGGGGGGGGGGGAGATATGATTTTGGTGCGAATTGTGCCCTCCGCCACACATCACTTGGTGGCTAGTGGTGTAGTGGTGTATATATGTAGATGTAGATGTAGAACATCCCAGTCTACACTCAGTAGGTTAAAGTCACCTCCAACTAATATTCCATGAACTGGATACTTCTGAGTGTAGACTCTCAGTAAATGACTCTAAAACAGTCACAGTGAAATCAGGTGGCTGGTAAAATCGCCCAATAATTAACTTCAGTTCACCTACATCTGTTATATTGTCACAGAGAGGAAGGTGTAAGTAGATGAATGGCGAACACTAACTTCACTTAACGAAGGTTTATTCAGCACTTGGCCAGAACATGTACAGTATATGTACAGCTACAGAACATTCCACTACAATGATTCTTGCCATTTGTGGATACTTCTAGAATGTACTCGAACCAAATATAGAAATTAAAATTTTTCACTTCAGGTGAGTTTTGAACTCAAGACCCTCCATGCAACAATCTAGTCTTCTGCGACATTGCTCCCTCCTTAAGAGAACAATGTCTCAGTGTTACGTCGTCATAGTCCGGGAGCAAGTCATCAGTCCACGATACTCCAACTCCCGATGACTGATGTTCGCCCTAGTGGAGATCTTCCTATAACTTCCCTTGCCACTATGTTCTTTCTTACCTTTCTGCTTGTTGCCTGTTGGTGGAGCTTTGAATTTAACCTGGGTTGCAGGATCCTTATAGGGTTTGAATCGAAGGATGTGGGCCGTATCTCTGATCTTTCACCATCTTGTGTTGGGTTCGAAATCTTCAACTTCATAAGTAACATCAGACAACTGTCTTACAACCTTATAAGGTCCAAAGTAGCGCCAGAGGAGCTTCTCAGAGAGACCAACCTTCTGCACAGGAGTGAAGATCCAGACCAGATCACCAGGCTGGTAGACAACAGGGTGGTGGCTCACATCATACATTCGGTGATCATTTTCTTGAGCCTGCAGCATGCGGAGTTGAGTTAACTGCTCTGGTTAACAACTGGCCAATGTAATTGTCATCCACATCATCAGGATGTAATGGAAACACAGTGTCCATCATTGTCGTTGCCCCATGCCCATGCACCAGGTAAAATGGTGTAAAGCCTGTGGTGTCTTGTTTGGAGGTGTTGTAGGCAAACGTCATGAAAGGTAGCACCTCATCCCAGTTGCTCTGCTTAACATTGACAAACATTGATAGCATGCTGGCCAAGGTCTTATTAAGGCGTTCAGTAAGCTCATTAGTTTTCGGATGGTAGGCAGTCGTAATGTGATGAGTAATGTCACACAGATGGTTGTAGTGCCCCCAGAATTTTATGAAAGTCTGGAGACACTTGTGTTCCAGCTGTTTCAAACACACGTTATTTTAAAGCAGGGCGTAAGGATGAGCATGGGATACTGCACTCATTTATTGTTTGTGCAGGCGAAACTGGAAGGGACAAAATTCATTGGGGCTGACAAGTGCTCAGCGCGACCAGCCAAAAATAAATACATACGGCCCGGAAGCTCCGTGGCTGGCTGCTTTGTATTGTTGAAAAAACAAATGGAGTGACTCGAGATAGTGACTTTTAGGTAGACGTTGAACTGCTGTTGAGAGTACATGGACTGGACGGGGATAGTCAGCCATGATAAAAGCTTATGTATTAATTGTGTTCAAAAATGTGTAATTAACTGATCTTGAGTGCCTGGTAATGTGTGGGCTTATGTCATAAAGTTTAGTTGTTTTTTTGTACAAAGTGGAAATAAATATGTTCTGGTGCATTGAATGATATTCCAAGAGAAGCGTATTTTTTAAATAAGAAGAGAGAGCTGCAAGAAAGCAGAACCAGCATTCTTCAACAAGTAAATCCACGAAAACACTTAACATTACACCAGGCCACCGCAAGAATGTGGCGACCGTAGAGAAAGGACCTGAAAATAAGGGGAAATATTAAAGAAGTTATAAAAAAAAAACAGTTGGGAGTTGCCATAGCAACCGATAACAGCAAGGCTGAAGAGCAATTCCATGATACTTATCCAGAAATATTGTGTTGATAAATGGTGAAATGATTAAGGGAATCAAGAAAATCACACAATACTGCAGTTAGACTGATGCCGTTGCACACCAACGCTGACGCCGCATCACACCAACGCCGACACCACCGTACTCCAACGCCGATGTCGCATCACACCAATGCTGACACAGCCATCCACAAAAGCCGACGCCGTTGTCCACCTACGCCGACAATGCCGTCCATTGACGCTGACGCCGCCGTACGATGGTGCCGACGCCGCCTTCCACCGATGCCAGGTGAGCTACTACTGACCTTTGATTGTTTGTGAAGTGTGGGGTGTTGTGGAAATAAGTGAGCGTACTTTTAATGATAATTAGATTAAAGGCAAAACAAAACACAATGGAAAAGGAACATCAATCCGTAGAGTCTGTTGGGGCTATGAGAATTGAAAAACAGGGGCCAGATTTAGGCGAATTAATGAGGTTTATCAAAGCGCATTTTGAATCACAGAACACAAAACAGAATGAACTGAAGGCAGAATTAAACTCTAAGTTTGAATTGCAAAACATAAAACAGGACAAACTGAAGGCAGAATTAAACTCTAAGTTAGATTTGCAAAACACAAAACTAGAGGCTCAAGTTAATATCCTAAGTAATCAGATGCAAGAATGGAAAAAAGAATTGAAAAAAGAATTGTCTGATTCCCTGAGTGAACAGACAAATATTTTATCTAAGGATTTAGAACAAAGAAATGAAACTAAACTAATAGGGTTAGTTCAAAAATTAGAGTATGATGTAGACTGTAAATGTAGTAATTTGGAAACACAATGTAACGAAAAATACAACACTTTCAAAAATGTATGTAATGTTACATTTGAGGTGGTCAAACGAGAATTAACTATGCTAAAATCCAATGTCTAGAAACAAGATAAGTTGCTCCCCCTAGTACAGGCACAAATTTCAGGGGTCAAATCACGGGTGGAAACCATATAACAGAACTTCAAAGAAAAGTTAATGACTGCAGAGCTTATGAATTTGAATGGCTTAGAAGAACAATAGGACAAAAGGTTGAAGAGAAATTAAGTGTTGATATCTCTTCGCCTATAGTAACTTCCGATTTAGATAACACCAAGAAAGACTTAGAAACGTTGAGGAAATAATTCAAGCTTATGCAGGAGAAACTAGAGAAAGGCACAGTTCCCCAAAATATTTTATTAAATAAGGACATGATAACTGATTTGCAATGGGGATCAAATGCAGGCTTGTCGATGCAGTTTCCTAAATTCAAACCAGACGGGGAGGTACACCCCACCCATTTCTGAAAACGGTTTAACCAAGCCATACCTAAAAGTTGGGAGGATGCTAAGAATATATAGTTTGTGGTAGGTTATTTGGAGGGTGAAGCTTCGGAATGGGGCACAGTAAATATTGAAAACTTCACATCCTGGGAAGATTTTCAGAGAAAGTTTAAGGAAAGATATTGGTCTTCAAGTGCACAAGACAAGTTGATCTCAGATTTGTGGGATCCTAAATACTATAGTAATGCCTGGGGTAAAATGTGAAAGTATTTGGACTGGCATTTGACAAGGGCAAAATATTTAGATCGACCAAAGGAAGAAGAGGGATTAGTTAGAAATTTAATAAGGTGTCTACCTACTTCTGCTAGAAAAGATATTCTATGCAGTGGGTGGAAAACAGTGGAGGAACTGTTATCTTTTGTAGATGCACTACATGCAATCAATAAAGACAGGAACGAGAACTTGCATGCGCAACAAAATCTGAATTTTAGGAGGAATAATATGTATCATAATAACCAGTAAAAGCCTTATGAATCCAATATTACCCGAGTTCACCGAACTAGCAGAAATGTAAATAGAGGGGGTTGCTCACGAGGACCATTAACGTCCAACCTCGGTCAGGTAACTACGCAGGAATTCGTGCCCAGCAGCAGCTGTGGAACAGGTGGTAACGCAGTTCCAACATTTGGAAATCATCCCATGAGGAAAATGTGGAGCGATCTAGACCTAGGGCTGGGGCCCAGGTCGTCAAAATACATTGAAAAGCCTAAATAAGAGGGTACAGGTTTCCTCTACGCATAAAGTACCTACCAAGGAGTGGCTACTGCTGGAGGAAATGAACAAAATAACTACGTCACCACAACCTATTATAACAGGAGAGATAGAAAACCACAAAGTAGACATATTCACTGATTCTGGTAGTGAAGTATCACTTATTTCTAAGGAATACTTTAATACATTAAAAACTAAAAGTAATTTACCTCTTTTAGCAGTAACTGGGGTATACATAGTTGGTATAACTGGAAAGAAGAGTAAGGTTGTTAAATACAAAACCTTGGCACACTGCCATATAAGTGATATGACGTTTTGACAACCTTCGCTAGTAGTGGAAGACATAAACAGAGACATATTGTTTGGTTTAGATTGGTGAACCAATGTTAATGTTATACTAAGTTTCAACGAGAACTGTATTTATGTGGGGGAACCCAAGAATAAACATTGCATTAAGTTTATGATGGACAGCGATGTGTATAAACAAACATCTGAACACCAAAGATTACAATTAACTGCGTCAGCTCAGTTGTCTCCAGAGATAGAGTTAACTAATACTGTATGTCCACAAGATGACTTTCACAAAAAGGTAAGTGAATCTGAAGTGTTAAATATTGAACAGCAAATGGATTTAGTGAGAATTTTCTCTAAATACCATTCAGTATTTTCAGAGAATCCGGGTACCGTTAGCGATTATGTTTGCAAATTTAAGATTAAGGACGAGACTTGGTTTTTTTGCAAACCATACCCTATACCTATAAGCCTTAAAGAAGCAGTTAGGGAGGAGATTAATAAAATGATTGATCAAGATATAATAGAAAGGAGTATGAGTGTCTACAATAATCCCTTAGTAGTAGTGAAAGAAGCTACAGGTGGAGATGCACGCACTCTCAACCATCATATTGAAACTGAAACAGATCGTCTGGTTAATATAGATGAATTATTAACTAAATTTAAGGATGCCCAGTATTTTAGCTTCATTGATCTGACAGATGGGTACTTGCAAATCCGGTTACATTCTGATTAAAAAAAGTATACTGCTTTTTTATTCGACGGAAAATCTTACCACTTTAATGTACTACCTTTTGGAGTAAATATATCAGTATCAGTGTTTATAAGAGCACTTGATAAGGCTATTGGATGAGAGTTATTAAGGAAACAGTTATTTATGTTGATGACATGTTGATTATTTCACCTACTTGGAAAGAACATTATAGGACATTTGAAAAAACTTTGGAGCGATTTAAGAACAAGGGTATCACCTTAAAGTTAAGGAAATCTCACTTTGCAAGGCCGGAATTAAAGTTTTTAGGACACATCGTGGGAGTAAAAGGCATCAAACCAGGCCCTGAGAGAATCAAGGCTATTACAAACTGTCCATCTCCTCGAAACGTTAAACAATTAAAAGGGTTTCTGGGAATGGCAGGTTATTTTGTATTTATAACCTTGTATTAACCTGACCAAAAGTCTTGTTCCTCCTGCCACCGAACTTCACTAATTCCCACTACATCTAACTTTAACCTATCCATTTCCCTTTTTAAATTTTCTAACCTACCTGCCCGATTAAGGGATCTGACATTCCATGCTCCGATCCGTAGAATGCCAGTTTTCTTTCTCCTGATAACGACGTCCTCTTGAGTAGTCCCCGCCTGGAGATCCGAATGGGGGACTGTTTTACCTCCGGAATATTTTACCCAAGAGGAAGCCATCATCATTTAATCATACAGTAAAGCTGCATGTCCTCGGGAAAAATTACGGCTGTAGTTTCCCCTTGCTTTCAGCCGTTCGCAGTACCAGCACAGCAAGGCCGTTTTGGTTAATGTTACAAGGCCAGATCAGTCAATCATCCAGACTGTTGCCCCTGCAACTACTGAAAAGGCTGCTGCCCCTCTTCAGGAACCACACGTTTGTCTGGCCTCTCAACAGATACCCCTCCATTGTGGTTGCACCTACGGTACGGCCATCTGTATCGCTGAGGCACGCAAGCCTCCCCACCAACGGCAAGGTCCATGGTTCATGGGGGGGAAACATAATGGTTGGTTATCCTGGGGGTCCAGACATCAGTCTTCCTTGGTGTCCAAACAGGTTCCTCACGCGGCATTGTAGGAACATAACTCCACCTAGATCTCGACTTTTTTTGCCGTTGTAAAGGGAAATGAAAGATGAGAGATTGGGTTCAATATCTGTTCCACTGTCTCCCTTATGACCTCTTGAAGCGTCTCAGTTTTTTGCTCGCAGTGCAATCCAAGTGCTTTCTGAACTTCCTCTCTCATTATCTGATGAAGAACCCTTGTGAAATCAGTTTCGTCATCCATCACAGACATCGATATGACGTTTGGAAGCCATTCAAACTACTTGCATGTAATTTGTTTTTGAGCATTGTCTCGATATACCGATATACGGGCACCATTTTATGAAGTCGTTTGCTGTCGAAACCTCCTTCAGGAGTAGGGCTTGATACATGTCCTCAGCGACAAGTTTCATGAGATATGCAACCTTATCTTCCTCCTTCATTCTAGGATCGACTATTTTACACAGCTCCAAGATGTCTTGAATGTAGGAAGCTATCATTTCTCCTGGATGCTGTGCCTTGCACGTCTGTTGTTGCGTGTCACTGAAATACTCGCGCAGTTCCACCTGGAACACCTCCCAGCTTGTGAACTTCTCCCCGCTGTTCTCATACCATCATTTGGCAATGCCCTCCAAGTAGAAAAGTACTTTAGCCAAACACACAGTGTCATCCCATTCGTTATATTCGGCTATACGCTCATATACCTTCAGCCACTTGTTTGGATCTTGGCCCTCATCACCATAGAACCCGGAAGGATGTCTCATGTGGTGGCACACATTTGCTGTCATTGTAACGTCCTCTTCTTCTTCTGTCTCTGATAGATTGCAATCTGTTGAATATGGCTGGAACTCGGGTTTCTCGCCATGTAAACGGTGGCTCTGTCATGGCCTGATAGGAACCACTGTGTTGTCGGTAATGTGCGGTATCACAAGTTCCAATAACCAGCGTCTCCACCAGAATAATGTCACATAGAGGAAGGTGTAAGTAGACGAATGACAAACACTTACTTCACTTACCGAAGGTTTATTCAGCACTTGCACATACAAGAGCGCGCAGTGAACTGCTTCCAGCCAGAACACATATGGTATATATACAGCTACAGAACATTCCAGTACAATGATCGTTACCATTTGTGGATACTTCTAGAATGTCCTCGGACCGAATATAGAAATTAAAATTTTTCAGTTCAGGTGAGTTTTGAACTCATGACTCTCCATGCAAAAATCTAGTATCATAACCAGTACACTACAGCAACTGCGCTACTCAGCTTCTTCTGTGGCAATATATAACCAGATAATTTCACTGGAAAGTTGCTGCCGACCATACAGCGGAGATGCTGAGTCACAGATAGGCACAACAAAAGACTCTCACAATTAAAGCTTTTAGCCATTAAGCCTTCGTGAACAATAGATGAAAGACACACACACACACACACACACACACACATGTGTGCGTGCAAATGCAATTCACGCACATGACTGCAGTCTCAGGCAACTGAAACCACACTCAGTTGCCTCCTGAGACTGCAGTCGTGTGTGTGAGATGCATTTGCATGCGGGCCTGTGTGTGTGTGTGTCTGTGTGTGTGTGTGTGTGTGTGTGTGTGTGTTTCTTCTATCAGTGTTGAAGGCCTTAATGGACGAAAGCACTTCAATTGTGAGAGTCTTTTTGTTGTGCCTATCTGCAACTCAGCATCTCCGCTATATGGTGTGTAGCAGCTTTCCTTTTCATAATATTGGTAACATTGTTTTATTCCATCCTCGATTTTTCATTGTTTGATCAGATAATTTCACTGTCACACTCAGATTCCATCGGAGCAGAGCTTATATTTTTGTCAGTACATCCTCCTAATGAGTGTAATCTGTCTTTCCGCTATATGAGTTGTTAAATACCTACAAGCTTTCTGCTTTCTACTATTCCTAGACTCATCATTTAAAGCTGCTTCTTGAAACTTTGTAAGTAGCTTTTCTTGGGATAGTGTACTTCTATCTTCAAGAGTCTGCCTGTTCAGTTTCTTCAGCATCTCTGTGGCAATCTCCCAAAGGTCAAACAAACCTATGAGATGATGAACCATGTGCAGTAGGTTAGAAGCATTAACTCAATTAGAAGTGAAAACTATACACATTTGTTTCTTACTGATGTCATGAAAGACAGAAATCAGTTCTAAAATTTCTCCCATCATCAGCAACTCATTGCAGCCAACATGACAAAAGCTTGGTCTGCTAGTGGTTCCTATTATTTTTATCAATATTGAACACAAATGAACTGGTGGAACTCTGTGTCAAGACAAGAGGTGAACTGATATTTTTTTCTCTCTCTCTGCATTTATGATCTATTGGCTGTTATCCCCAACTCCGCCCACATATCAGTAGTTTTATTATCACGAGTGGTGATAAATAAGCTATTGTATATGCAATAACATCAGCTCTCCTCACGTTTCTACTTGTTTGGGTAAACATAGTGTAACATCATAGATTAAGGGTCGACCTGCGACAGCAATTGCACAACTTGCATACGGGCCACTAGACGCCGCTGCAAGCACTAAGAGTGCATTGCGATCGGAGGTGCGCATGTTGCATATGGGCCGCAAGGTGCCGCCACGAGCACAACCGTATATAAGTGCTGACGGAGTTCTGTCAGTTCTCATTTTGTTGGCATCTCATTTTTGCCTATTCTCTTATTTGCTTAGTTGCTTGGTTCTTATTCATTTATGGCTCATTTTAATCTGCTCTCTTTCAGTCATTCTGATTGTTTTGATTTACTTCCAATTGAGAAGTGCTCATTTAGGCATTTCACTTTTGCATATTTCTCATTTTGCTAATAATATGCTCCTTAGCTTTTTACAGTTGAATTGATTAACACAGTCTCATGTAATGTTTGCTCATTTCAGCCTGTTCATATTTTGATGTTCTTTAAATACTGTAATAATTATCAGAAGCATTTCTTCCCTTAAACTTGTGTAAAGTACTCTCGATGTAGGATTTGTTCTGTGACACAGGTGTAAGGTTTTGAATATAAATTATATACGAAACTGTGCTTTAAAAGGAATTTATTTTTTCAGTTTGTACTACATCAGATGACAATTTTGTGATATGGGGAAGAAATTTGAGGGGTGAACCCATGGAAATAGTCTTAAGTGATCCCCTTTAAAAATAAAAATTTGTGTGACACTGAACGACATGACACTGTAGGCAACAAAAATTTATAAAATTATGTGTCACAATAGCTTGTGATGTACACCCCCTCCGAACTCTGTAACATGTGACACAATGGCACCCACGTTGTCACTACAAGCAATTTGTGCAGAGGGGTGAGAGAAGGAATGTGCATCTATAAGGTGATCCAGAAATGTTTCAACAAACTTGTAAAGGAGGTGTGGCACATCTTAAGAATTCAGAACTGTATAACAACCCACGGCTGCAAAGTAAGTGCAAGCAGAGGTCGAAGATCTGAGAGGAAACAAGAGAGTGATTCATATGATACATTTACTGGACATAATGAGTAAACATGGTGTGAGACATGAATACAGCTCTAACTTTACAACAGATACTTGTAATTTGCATCATCAGACACCACATTCTGACACTGATGGAGCATTAACTGAAGTACTTGCTCAAAAACACACTGAGAGTTTCTCTGATTGCAGCAGCTTTGCAGATGATTCTTGCAACAAGAGCCATTTCAGACTCCATACGATCACAATCCATGAGAGATTTCATGGCTCCTACAGAAAGAAATCAAGGCTTGATAAGTCCAGTGAATGTGCCAGGGAACTGATCCATCACACCCAGTCCATACATGTGGGAATGACCTGTTCAAATGTCTACAAACAGAAAATCCAAAATGAGCATGTGCCTCACGATGTTGGAACTAAGTGCTTCAGCACACATTTGGTGGAACATCTCACGCAAGTCAGAAAGAACCTGTTCCAGAAAGGTCTAATAATTTGCAGCAGTCAAGCGGGTTATTAAAAGGTATGGTCTGACCAAGTAGTCACCAACAAAACCCAGCCACACATCAACCATGAGGGGATGATGTGCCGCGCACTGTGGAGAATTTCTAGTGCCGACAAATGGTCATGGTTGTAATCGAATACGCAATCCTAGTAAATTTGGCCTCATCAGTGAGCAGCACATAAGCTAGTAAATGCACATCCCAGCCACTTTGTTGCAGAAACTACTGTGTGAAACGCAAACATGCACAATTGTCATCAGGATGCAGTAACTGCACCCTTTGGGTATGAAAGGAATGTAAGGACTCAGCGATGAAAACATGCTGGACACTGCTATGAGACATTCTTAAGCTGGAGGCAACAACGTGTATGCTGGTTCTCGATTAGTCTGCAGGCAGCCAACACTCTTTCTTCCCTAACGACTGAATGGGCCTATCACAGCCTGCCCTCACTAGCCCTGTCAGTTCTTAATGACCTGCACTCACAAAAATTTTGATGCAGACATGCAAACAAACTGTGGTGCAGTTGATGTCTATCTGGGAAGCATTCTTGATAAATGCCTCCAGCGGCTCATGTATTGCACTCAGCAAGCTTACCATTCATACACCATTCCCTGTTCCTCATATGCTGGCTAGTGCTCACATTCCCCTCCAGAACTCTCATATACACCACCACCTAGTGGTGCTTTCCTCCAGTATACTCATGTACAGCACTACTTAGCAGCGAATGACAATGCTTGCTGTCAGGGGTTTCTATACAGGTTTACGTTCACTGATGGAGAAAAGAGATGTTTAATTCTGAACTTCACCCTCTTTGGGATCAATCTGTTTTTATGTGTTTTCTAGAGTAGCCTAAGTTCATCCTCAGGGTTCAACCTATCTCCACACAACATTTCATCAAAATCTGCTGTTTTTTGGTGATGAAAATGTAACACACAAGATTACTTTTGCAATTCATATTAGTATGGAAGCATGGCTTAAAAACATTGAGTACTGTTTAAGCATTGCAGAACATATCAACCAATACAAGCAATGTCACAAAGATGATGAAGTTGAAAAGCTGAAGAGTAATTAGCTCTTTCAAAGAGTAAATGTTTTTCTCTAATTTGTAAAGTATTCCTCAAATCAATACATATCTCATACTATGCATTTTCTAAAGTAGCCTATGTTATTCCTCAGCATTCAAGCTATCTTCATATCTGATTTCTCACAGTCGGTTCAGTGATTTAGCTGTGAAAAGGTAACACACAAATACACTTCTATATTTATAATATTAGTACAGATCGACATCAACCTAAGACACAGAGAAAAGTGTCGGTATGTCCTGTGCTTATTAGATGCTTTATTTGTGACTGATCTGGAGGTATTTCAATTAACATCATCACAGTATGTCGGTACATCAGTAAGTTGGTTGCCACACCACACCAACAAATAGGGGCAGAGATATTTATGTTGATCACTTCATGCTATTTAACAAATGACCTTAGGACCTTAAGTTCTTATATGAATTCATTGTTTTGTAAACTATGTAAGCATTACTAAACAACCTTACAAGGTATGCATCAGCACTTATGCTAATCAGTGCATGTAATCAGTATCTTCAAAATGTCAGTGTGCATCTTACAATCACCATCACTAATGCATATCAACGCAACTACTTATTTTTCCTGCTTTTCTAAATTGGTTTAGTGTACTTAATTATTACTCTTATCCAGTATTTTCCTCATTTAGTACATGCAAGCCAGCATGTGCTCACAAACCATTGCCTTTCCACAGCATCACTCATCTTGCCTTGTTACAAATGCTGAAATTTAAAAACTGTTTAAAGCAGGTAAGTATGAATGGACAATGAGAGAGTTTCACTCTGCCTACAAAACCTCAATCTCTACTCACTGTCATCTTCAGTACTCTTGACAACGCAAATAGAACCATTTGCAGCATGAGCCTTTTGATATAATTTTGATCTTTTTATCATTAAGTAGATGGTTACTTGGGAGATTTTACGAATTCTATAGTGGCTCTTTGTCTTCTCTTTTTACTAACAGTCTGAAGATGAGCAGTAGCCAGTCAAAACCAGTTATGGCATTGTGAAATGCTTTTGTAATTGTGTCATAAATATATATAAGAAGAAATTTCCAGAGTTCCAACAGAAACTGCCATCCTGAAAACACTTAACATGATCGAGGCATTGCCAGACATACACAGCATGAGGTGGCCACAAAGATCTTCCTTCACATGGGAAAGTTTGAGCAGAGACCTGGCAGGATCCTTGGTGACTGGTTGCAGTTCATCCTGCATTTTATGCATAGGTCTCATATCCAGCATGTGATCAGTAGCTTCAAATGGGAATAATTCATACACTAGAGCAGGTTAATGTAACTGTCCATTACCCACAAAATGGAAATCCGGATCAAGAGCAACTATGAAAAGTAACACATGTTACACATCACCTCTGTAGCTCTGGAGATTAACAGTACTCCCATGGATACAAAGTTTTACACCTACATCTATACTCTGCAAACCACTGTGAAGTACAAGGCAGAGGGTACTTTCCACTGTACCAGTTATTAGAGATTCTGTCCATTTCATTCACATATGGAGCAGGTGAAGAATGATTGCGTAAATGCCTCTGTGTACACTGTACACTATAATCTCTATGGATATAGGGGACTCTGGCATATTTCTATATTCATCACTTAAGATTTTTTCTTGAACCTTTGTACATGGGCTTTCACTATACTGTGAATATCTGATTAAAAGCCTGCATTCTATGATTAAGATACTTTGAACCATTGCTATTCATTCCCTTCCTCATTCTGCAGGGAAATCAAGTGAAGGAAAGATGACTGTTTGTACGCTCTGTAGGAGTCCTAATCTCCCCTTTTTGTACTTGCAGTCCTTATAGAAGATGAACGCTGAAAGTACTCAAATCATTCTGCAGATTCTCTGAACTTCCTTAATAGTGTTTCATGAAAAGATCATCATCTTCCCCCATGGATTCCCATACTACTTTGTGAAGCAATTCCATAAACCTTAAAACTCATCAAACTGCAATTCCATAAACCTTAAAACTCATCAAACTGATCGATAAAAAATCTGTGTATGAGCACACCGAACAATTACTTCAGTGTCTTCCTTTAATCCAATCTCACAGGTTCCTCAAACACTTATGCAGCATTCAGAAACGGGTTGCAGAATTTTTCTGTTTATGATCTTCCTTATTGGTACACAATACTTCCACAAAACTCTCACAATAAAAGGTAGTTGCCTATTTTGCTTCACAGTAAAGTAAAATGAGAGTTGTCATCTTGTGAAAATTTTGGGAAACTTTTTAGAGAGGTTTCCAATTGTCTTCAATGAAATATTTTCCAAAGCAGTCTTCCAGAGAAAGACAACTAACAAATTGAACTGAGTTAATACTGGCATAAAAATACCTAGTAACAGAACAGGATACTACTGAGGAAGTCAGTTTATCAATTAAGTTAAAAATTACAAAAAATGTTTAAGAAATCTGTAAAGGCAGGAAATAAACAGCAAACAATCCATTCACTCAGAAACAAAGCAACATATAAAAGATACTTTGGGCAGTTTGTAAACCAAAACTTGGAGTTAAAGCCAACAACCAAGAAATTTTAGAACTCCAAATACAGAATACTCTAATCATAAATCCTGCTCAAATACTAGAAGATTTCAATGATTTCCTTACCACTGTAGCAAAAGATGGTGTGAATGCATATCACTATCTAGAAAATTGACAATTACTCCTTTTTATTTTAAATTGTGACTAAATGTTTCAGTAAACTTGAAAAAGTGACAAAGCGTAGAAAAAACAATATTTCACTGAAAAAAATAGACTATGGGATGGGCTGGTATACCCTCTGAATTTCTTAAAAGCATCTTTCAGTATGATAGCATGCCCATTATCCATTATTATCCATAAATAGGGATACTTTCCAGATGTGCTGAAATATGTTATGGTCACACCCCTATTTAAAGGATTCCAAAGAAGACATGGGAAACTATCACCACATCACTCTTTCTTCTGGTGTTCTATAAAATCTTTGAAAGGCTTGTTTCAATATACGTTGAATATTTCATTAAAAAATTATCTTCTCAGAAAATCAATGTGGCTTACAAAAACACAATTTTTACTATCTACAATTCTGTGGAAAGAAGCAGTTCATGTACAGACACGTCTAAGAAAACTACAGCAAATTTTCTGTGACTTATCAAAAGCCAAAATGGAAAAATATGAAATCAAGCATTAAATACAAAACAGCTTAAGTCACAACTGACAGACAGAAAACAAAGGGTTGTCATTACATAAGTCAATGAAAAATATTCCTCAAAAGAGAAAACATTTCAATGGACTACTGGAAGGCTCTGTATTAGGGCCAATCCTATTATGGCACTTTTATGTAAATGACACATCATTCAAGACAAATTTTCACTCATTACTATTTGCAGATATGACATCAGTGCTAAGTGAAAACAGTAATGCAGACAATCTTCCCAAACATGCTGTAAGTGCCCTAGAAAACTTATAAATACCTGGTTCCATCTAAATAGATTATGATTAAATATTTCAAAAATCCACTGATTCAGTTTTAAACCAAACAGTCAAAAACAAATAATATTGAGATGATCCCCAAAAATCAGAAACTAAAGGTATCAGGTAAAATTCTTGAGAATGTATCTGGATGAAAATCTGTCTTCGTCAACACATACTGAACACCAGCAAAATAAATTAAACAGCTTCACATTTGCTATGACAACCTTAGGCAATGCAGTCAACATGCACACAGGGAAAAAATTGTGTATCATAGATACTTTAAATGTGTGGTGAGGTACGGAACTATCTTTACGAGAAGCACAGGAAGTATGAAAAACGTTTTGACCTTGCAGGACAAAAAAATCATAAGGCATGTGAAAGAAAGGTCAACAGTACCTTTTCATCCAATATTAAGTGTTCCTTCTCTGTACAAATATCAACTAATTCTTTTTTACATACAAGAGTCTTGTTCTACTTTTGTTAAATTTCTAGCATATGTACAGTACTAGAAATAAAGCGAAATTCATTTTTCCTACCCACCAACTATGGCTCTTTGCCTAAATTACACAGTACATGGGAATGAATATTTGTAACATATACTGGGTGTTTATAAATGAATTTCGTGGTTTTAACGCTTTATAATATTTATTATATTAAACTTACAGTTATAAATGATATGTCAAATGAAAGAGCAACTCAAACAGTTTTACCAAGAACATTAAAAATGTTCAATGTGAGCACTATTTGTCATACAGCACACATCAAGTATATAGCCAAGTTCTTTCCAAAAGTTGGTAAGTGTGTCCTCAGTGATTGTAGCAACAGCTACTTCAATCCAGTTTCTTAATTCAGGGAAGTCTGCTGGTAGCGAAGACACGTACACATGATCCTTGATGAAGCCCCAAAGGAAAAAATCGCATGGCATTAGGTCAGATGAACGTGGAGGCCATGCAAAGTAAGCCCTGTCATTGGGCCCCTTGTGGCCTGTCCAGCGCTTGTGTACAGTGGAGTTCAACCAATCATGTACTTTGTTACGCCAGTGAGGTGGCACACCATCTTGCTGGAAAACAAAGTTCTCTGGCTCATCTTCTTCTAACAGGGGGAAGAGCCATTGGTCTAGTGTATCAAGGTAAGAAGTGCCAGTTACAGAAGGTTCACCAAGAAAGAAACACCAATAAACTTTCCACTGGGATACAACACAACAAACAGTCACTTTAGGGGAATATCGTTGCATTTTTACCACCTTGTGAGAATTTCTGAGACCCAGATGCGCACATTATGAGTGTTTACATGTCCACTAAGGTGAAAGGTCAATTCATCACTGAAGACAACAGTGATCCAGAAAACCTTCATCATCATGAAACAACATTTTGTTTGCAAACTTGGCACATAATCCATGGTCTGCTGGCTTTAGAGCCTGTAATAACTGTAAACGGTAAGGATGTAGTTGTACGTATTTTCTTAAAACTTTCCAAGCAGTCGACACGGGAACTTGTAATTCATGACTAGCATTCCACACTGATTTCTTTGGGCTAAGAGTGAACGACTCTCATTTGCTCAACAGTCTCTTCACTGACTCTTGGATGTCCTGTGCTCTTCCATTTACAAAGGCATCCGGTATCTTCAAATTGATGATAATCTACGAATGTTATTATCACTTGGAGGATCACAACCAAACTTCAGCTGGAATGCACGTTGCACAGTAACTACAGATTCAGTCTTTGCAAACTGCAAAACACAAAATGCTTTCTGTTCACTAGTCACCATCTTCGCTACTACCGCAGTCTTGCGGATTGCTGTGGAAACGTTGCTCACTGTGCATGTGCACTGGTGCCAAACAAAATTGTTTGACTTGCTCTTTCATTTGACATATCTTTATAGTGGTAAGTTTAATGTAATAAATATTATAAAGTGTTAAAACCCTGATATTCATTTATAAACACCCTGTATAAGCGCCATCATTGCATTTGTATCTGCATCTACGCATCTGTAACTAAAGGTATTATGTATGTAACTTTCATAATCATTAAGTTCTATGTGATTACAGTTGTATGTTGACTGACATTAAATCATTTTATAATCGCTCTCTCACATTTTGTGGCGGTGTCAGGGGCAGAATTTCTGGGAGTCTAGAATAATCCAAAGATTCTCTCAACAGAGCCATGTAAACATTTCAACTTTCAACTGCGAGGTAACGTTGCTCATGTCCGTAGGTTTAACCTTAAAATACCCTACACATGCCTCCTGGGTGGTGCTAATTGAGCAACAGTGATTACAGGCAGCCAGACTATCCACAGGATTTCTTGGCAATGACATATCAACTAAATAGCAGAAACAGTTCTTTTTGTAGCCCATTAACAAGGAACACTGGATCAACTATCAGACTCCAACTGAACATTGAAAGCATTAGCAGGGCAAAGTGTGACTACTTGTCAAAATTTTTGCTGGACAACAATACTGATGTCATCACCATTCAGGAAACTTGTGTTTCCAGCAAAGAAATATTCCAAAGCCGAGGTCAAATTCATGAATATTCTGCACTTGGTGTAACTTACTACAAGGTGTATGGAATTACTACATATGTCCGTAACAACATAAATGAAGCTTCACTGATTTCTGTAAGTGTGGAGGCAGATATACATACAGTTGTCATACAATTACATGGTATTACTATTACAAATGTTTACAAACCACCCAAAACAACATGGCCCGATTTTGTCCTACACACAGCAGAACATCCTGCAATTTACATAGGAGACTTCAATAGTCACCATGAACTTTGGAAGTACTCTCAAAATGATGAAAATGGGAGCATGCTTGCAGAATGGGTCAAAGAGAATAATCTTCATCTAGTGTTTGATGCCAAAGATCAAGGCACTTTCAGGTCAGCTGCTTGGGTCAAGGATTCAAATCCTGACTTATGCTTTGTTAGCTGCAACGAAAGTAGCTTTCCCATCAACACCACAAGGAAAGTGATAGATGCCTTTCCTCACAGCCGACACAGACCTGTAATAATATAAACTGTCTGCACAGTTCCTGTCATACGATCAATTTCACATGCTCGATGGAAGTTCCAGAAAGCTAACTGGATGAAGTTTTCAGCTGAACTGGATAAGACCATTCACTGGATACCTCCATCATATAATAACTATCAATGCTTCATTGGTGCAGTAACAGCAACAGCTAAAAAGTGTATGCCAAGAGGATACCAAAAAGAATATGTTCCAGGATGGAATGATGAAAGTGAAACACTGCACCAACACTTCCAGCAAAGTGGTGACCCAGGGATAGCTATGGAACTATTGTCCAGATTGGACATGTCTCGGAGGCAGAAATGGGCAGAAATAGTCGAAAATATGGACTTTACCCACTCGAGCAGGAAAGCATGGAGTCTTCTGAGAAAACTGGGAGGAAGTGCACCAGCATGCAGAAAAAATTCCGAAGTAACACCAGGCCAAATTGCTTCCCACATCATTACTACCTCAAGAGTGTCTCCTGACAAGAAACATATGAGACATATCAGAAGACAGTTTCGTGACCTGAAAAAGAAGGCATCTCCCTCATCTGAGTATACCCATCCCTTCACAGTTTCAGACATTGACTCTGGACTGAAGGACCTCAAACCTCTTAAGGCACCTGGATTTGATGGTATCCACCCAGAATTCCTGATCCATATGGGAGGAAAAGCTAAGAAATGGCTGGCAGAATTCTTCACTGACATCCTGCTGACTGGTCAACTTCCACTGGAGTTTAAAAAGGCGAAGATAATATTTGTTCTGAAACCTGAAAAACCCAGCAACATAGTAGAAAGCTATCACCCCATTGCCCTACTTAGCTGCTGCTACAAGCTTTTTGAAAGGCTAGCATATAACAGAATAAGTAGCACTATCCTAGAGAACGTTCCAGTTGATCAGGCAGGCTTCAGACCATGGTGTAGCTGCTGTGACCGAGTATTGTCTCTCACATCTTTCATAGAATCAGGATACCAAATGAAGCAGAAAACATCTGTGGCATTTGTTGATCTAATTGCCGCCTTTGACACTGTGTGGAGGGAAGGCATTATCTACAAATTTCTCCGCATCATTCCCTGCAGAACAATGGCTCGACTGATTAACAGCATGCTAAGTGATCAGAAGTTCTAGGTAATCACTGGAAGCAACATAAGTAAGGAGAGGAAGCTGAACAACGGATTGCCTCAAGGATCAGTTCTCTCACCATTACTGTTCAACCTATATCTATCTGATCTACCTGACACTTTATCCAGAAAATACTGCTATGCTGATGACTTGGCTCTAGCCATAAAACACCAGAAAATGAAGACAACAGAAGAGATTCTAACCAATGAACTGTCTGCATTAGATAATTACTTCAAAATCTGGAGACTCCAAACCAGTGTGGGTAAAACAGAAATGTGTTGCTTCCATGTAAATAATCGGTTGGTGAACGTAAAACTGGAAGTAAGTTTCAGAGGCAGAATTCTTCGTCATAATTGGAACCCAAAATATCTTGGTGTCATCCTGGATTGTACACTATGCTTCAAACAACACCTTCTTAACTTAGCTCAAAAGTTGAGGACTCGAAACAACATCCTCCATAAGCTATGCGGAACTACCTGGGGATCTTCAGCAACCACCCTGCGATCTTCAGCTCTGGGCTTGGTGTACTCATGTGCTGAGTATTGTGCACCTGTTTGGATGAACAGTCATCATACAAGGCTTGTTGATACCCAGCTGAATACGACAATGTGCATAATATCTGGCGCAATCAGATCTACTCCAGTTTATTGGCTTCCACTGTTAACCAGTATAATGCCTCCTGATCTACGCACATGTACTGCCCTTATGAGAGAATTCCACAAGATCTCCAGGAATTCTAACCTACCCGTGCATACCGATCTGCCACTTTTAAATTGTAAGAGACTGAAATCACGCCATCCAATTCTGTGCGATGCTGCTGATAGGTTGCTAAAGATTTCTAACCTCTTGAAGAATGGAAAGGTCAGTGGGAATCAGTGACAGATGTGCACCTGCATAACATCTTCTCAGGTGCTTAACTTCCAAGTGGATTCAATCTACCATGCAAGACCTGGACTACTCTCAACAGAATCCGTACTGGCCATGGCCGATACAGGGATGCTCTCTTTAAGTGGAAGAAGCTGCCTGATCCAGCCTGTGACTGCGGGGCTCCATACCAGACTGTTCACCACATTGTCAGTGAATGCAGGGTTCGAGCCTATCACGGCACCAAAGAGGACTTCCTACTAGCAACTCCAGATGCAGTGCACTGGATTGAAGGACTGGATATTCAGTTGTAAAGACAGACTTAAGTTCCTTGTGTGCCAATATGTACATATGTATATGTAATTTAATTTCATATATATCTAAAAACAAAGATGATGTGACTTACCAAATGAAAGTGCTGGCAGGTCGACAGACACACAAACAAACACAAACATACACACAAAATTCAAGCTTTCGCAACAAACTGTTGCCTCATCAGGAAAGAGGGAAGGAGAGGGAAAAGACAAAAGGTTGTGGGTTTTAAGGGAGAGGGTAAGGAGTCATTCCAATCCCAGGAGCGGAAAGACTTACCTTAGGTGGAAAAAAGGACAGGTATACACTCGCGCACACACACATATCCATCCACACATATACAGACACAGCAACAAACTGTCCATTCGCATGAATGGACACAGGCAGACAGTGTTTGTTGGTAATGAGGATCACCCTGTGGCTAAACATGCCTTGGTGCACGGCCAGCACATCTTGGCACAGTGTTACACCATCCGGGTTATCTGGATACTTCCCACTAACACCAACCTATCCGAACTCCGGAGATGGGAACTTGCTCTTCAATATATCCTCTCTTCCCGTTATCCACCAGGCCTCAATCTCCGCTAATTTCAAGTTGCCGCCACTCATACCTCACCTGTCATTCAACAACATCTTTACCTCTGCACTTCTGCCTCGACTGACATCTCTGCCCAAACTCTTTGTCTTTAAATATGTCTGATTGTGTCTGTATATGTGTGGATGGATATGTGTGTGTGTGCGAGTGTATACCCGTCCTTTTTCCCCCCTAAGGTAAGTCTTTCCGCACCCGGGATTGGAATGACTCCTTACCCTCTCCCTTAAAACCCACATCCTTTCGTCTTTTCCCTCTCCTTCCCTCTTTCCCGATGAGGCAACAGTTTGTTGCAAAAGCTTGATTTTTGTGTGTATGTTTGTGTTTGTTTGTGTGTCTGTCGACCTGCCAGCACTTTCATTTGGTAAGTCACATCATCTTTGTTTTTAGATATATATTTCCTACGTGGAATGTTTCCCTCTATTATAACCATATCATTAATTTAATTTCATGATATATCTGTATTAGCCATACGCTAAATAAAAAAAACTTTCAGCTTACTTCCATTCACAATTTATCAGCTTACTGCTTGCATACTAGCTACTGGAGTACTATTTGAGTAGGACATAGGAGAATAATTGTTGGATTACATAACAAGTGAGGAGTTGATCTCTAGTGAAGAAGTTTAACATTAAGGCTCATCCAGTGCAGCCACCTGTTAATGATGCTAAAATTGTGACTAAACATGGGCAAAGATACTGAAACAACCAACTGCCTCTATAAATTGAAACTAAAGAAGGAACACAACATTCCAACACTACACTGTCCATTAATCAAACAAAAATCTATTTGACAATTGTATGCCCAATAATGTGATACAGTACATTAGCAGTTGACAGTAGGAAACTAAGAACATTAATGATGGTGGACAATGCTATACGGGGCTTACTCAATGATGCAGAACATTAGGGTGAGATCTTAGCATGTGAAGACTACACAAATTCTGTGAAGTGAGTGGTCCTGAAAGTAAAATACAATAATGAGGGAAGCCTTTTGGATGCCACAGTCAACAGGATGCTCTCTGGTTTTCTACAGAGTCTTGCTGTTTGAGCGTCCAGCTATCACCGATCAAGTTAAGTTAGAGCCAATCTCCAGTGACACTCGGGACTAGTCTTGTTTTGGGGAACAGTCCAACACCTCCATCAGTGGAAACATGAACTTGTCAACTGTCAACAGACATGTATTTCTTCAAGGGTAACTGGAGGGGGGGGGGGGGGGGGGGGGGGCACACAAGAGTTTAGTACAAAGCATCGGTGTAAATGCAGCTGCCTATGAACAAAACGAGGAAATTTTTCGTGTGCATTATAGTCTGGAAGAAGTCATACCTATAACATACGATTTCCCATAATTTCATAACTTAGCAATTATTGAATGTTACACATGCATTCAGGCCCAGCATGGGAAGACATAGAGGCTTATGATCAAATCTTAGCTGCACTTTCCCTAAAGACACAGGTGGACACTGGGCAAATCATATCGAGAGGGAGCAATTCTCAGATGGACCCATACCAAAAATGATAGAATTCTTGTAAGTAGAGGTAGATGGGGTCCTGACAGTGAAAAACATTCATGAAGAAAATTAGCAGAGGGACTAACATTGTACCACCCACAACAAGATTCAAATACTCAATTTAACACAGGACGTGCAGTGCGCTGGGTGGTATGGAAGGCAGATGCCCATTGTGGGTTCTGTGAACAGTGTGGTCACTTGGTGCAAAACTGAGAGAAGATGAAGGATGATTGTGACTGCCTCAATATTTTGAGATTCAGAAAGAGGTGCTTTCTTTGCCTCAGACAGGGTCACATACTAAAAGACTTTATAAAGAAAGCAAAAGCATTTCATCTTTGCTGTAAGAAAAGCCACCATCAGTCAGTCTGTAGAAATTCAGAATATTCTACTTCATCAGCTTCTCCTCCTGAGCACAGTTCAGTCAACAATGTGAGTACCAGATATTTAGGATTCACTTACCTCCAGACCGCCTGTGTGTGTATAACAGGGCCCACAGGTATAAGCAGACTTACGTGTTGTGCTTTAGATGGTGGCCGTTAGTCTGGCTTTATTGGCAGATCACTGGTAGGCAATTTAAAACCAGAGGTTGTTGTGAATCACCAATTTGCAGTAAAAGCCTTTGAGTTCTCTTTCACTTCATCATACTCACATCAGTAGGTCAACCTGATGTCCAGAAGCACAAGGAAAGATGCTCAAATTACAGTTACCATGTCTTAATTTTCATTCCATTTCTTTGAGATTCATCAATACCTAAAGAGTTCAAAAGACAACAAACTTGTAATCCACAACTGGTCAAATCTGCAGAAGGATATAATGATATCCCTACTGAGATCAGATCACTACTGGAAAAATATTAAAGGCATTGCACCAATACACATGTCATCGACACTGGCTTCATTGCCTTCAAAATTCAGCTGGATCCTTCGTAGCAGCTGCCCAAGGCTTTTCATAAATCACACTGTAATTAACCTCATCAATTTACTGTTCAGTCAGTCATCTGGTAATCAAGACTGAAACTTCCGGGATTTAGAGACAATGCGATTATGTGGTGGTTTGGAGTGGTCAGTGAGGATGAAGGATTCAGCACTGCCTTACTAGACCAAAACATTTACATGAATACCTTTGCAGCTGGTTCTACATCTACATTATACTACATAAGCCATATAAAAGTGTGAGATGGAGGGTATCCCTGGTACCAATGACTGATACCCCCCCAATCCTGTTCCACTCACAAATGGTGCATGGGAAGAATGATTGTCTGTTAGCCACTGCACTGACTAACTTCTCAAATTATCTTGTTTACAGTCACTGGGTGAGACATATGTGGAAGGAAGTAATATGTTGTCTGACTCTTCCCGGAAAATGCTCTCTCGAAATTCAGTAACAAACCTCTCCGTTATGCACAATGCTTCTCTTGTAACACCTGCCAATGGAGTTTGTAGGGAATCTTGGTAATGCTCTTGCACCAACTAAATGATCTAGTGACAAAATGCAATACTCTTCATTGGATCTTCCACATCTCTTCTATCAGTCCTACCTGGTGAGGATCCCATATTGATGAACAATACTCAAGAATCAGTAGAACAAGCACTTTTAAGCTACTTCCTTCAAGCATGAGTTACATTTCCTTAAGATTCTTCCTATGAATTTCAGTCTGTCATCTGTTTTACCTAATATTTGTTTTGTGTGGTCATTCCACAAGTATGGCCATTCTGGATAGTTACTCTTAGATATCTTACAGTAGATACCATTTGCAGCAGTCTCTCATCAACAGTGTGGTTGCACAGCAGTGGCTTTCTTTTCCTATGTATGTGCAATATGTTGAATTTATTTACATTCAGGATCAACTGCCATTCATCAGGCATCTGCAAGCCATTCTGCACATCAATACCATGTTCTGGCATATCTTCTTTCCGTGTTATGGCATATCTACTTTCTCACAGACAACTGCACTACCTGCTGAGACTCTTAAAGATGCTTCATGTCAAATCATTGATACACACTGTAAACTATAACAGTCCTACCACACTTCCTCTCCAGAAATTACCTTTGCACCAACTGCGACATAGTCACGTATACAAATAGTGATCTAATACTGTCAAATGTTTTTCATCCCAATCTTTGATCACAATATCAATTCTTTAGACGATGACCAATTTCAGTCTGTAATGACCATCCTCAGATCTTTTTACACCATTTCCTAAAGTGATAAGACCATATTTATATGTTTTGATGATGCCATTATGGCCTAATCATTTTAGGACATGGTGTAAAAAAGATCTGAGGATGGTCATTACAGATTGAAACTGGTCATCATCTAAAGAATTGATATTGTGATCAAAGACTGGAATAAAAAAACATTTGAATTGCCTTTGCATCTGTCAATTTTGTTCCATTAAGACCAACACATTGAGTTACTATCTGCAAGGTAATCTTGAATCCAGTCACAAATCTGGTCCCTTAATTGTTATGCTAATGGTTTATTTTTTTCTCCACTAAATATCTGTGTGGGATGGTGTCAAGTTAAGGAACATGGCATCACTATGAAACTCATGGTGGAACAGGGTGAGCTCAGTTTTGCAAGATCTCTGTCTCCAGAATCCATGTTGAAATAAAACATGCTCCATAACTCTACACCAGACTGACACCAATGACATATGTCTGTAATTGTGTGCATCTGTCCTGTGGCCCTTCCAGTCACTCTGAACCCTTTGTTGGTCCAGTGAACTTTGATAAACTGCTGCTAGAAGGGAAGCAAGTTCTATCACATAATCTTTGTAGAATCCTCCAGGTACATCATCTGGTCCTGCTGCATTTCAACTACTCAGTCACTGTAGTTGCTTTCCTGTTCCGTGATCAGTTGTTTCAATATCTGTCATTTTGATGTTCATACAGTGATTGAAAAGAGGGACTGTTTTCTCATCTTCTGCAGTGAAATAGTTTAAAAAGATTGAATTCAGGATTTTGGCCTTCTCTTTGTCATCTTCTGTTTTGTTGTCAAGGGTTTTTGTTCAGATTGTTTGGCAAAATTTTACTTTCAAAGTCACTGAATGCTCATCTCATTGCTCCCCTTATGCTCAATTTTGCTTCATTCAGCTTTTGTTTGTCAGCTAGGTTTTGACTTCTCTTGACAGACACAGACACGGACATGGACATGTTTGTATGGGCACATGACAGAAAGGTCTCTGGTGTCCACACAAAAACAGTTTGAGACAAGTGTCAGTAAAATACACAATACAGGAAGATAAAACATCATGTAAAACACAGGTAACAAAAGTTGAAAATCTATGTGGGTACCCACACAGAACCACAGAACAAAGTATTGTGCCAGTAGTAAAACATTAATGACACAGGAAGAAAGTAGTATAAGGAGCTAAAACAATATAGCAAATGGACATGGTTGGCTGACCACAAGAATAAAACAGGAGAAGCAAGCCACACTGCAACACACTAAAACATCCCGCCTAAAAGTTTAGGCCAGAGTCCAGACACATCACAAAACTTTAAAACCTTGACCACACTCATCTCATCATCAGCTAAAATAGAGGGCAGATCCCACAAATATTTGCTTCTGCCCTTGCATCATGATATAAAATGGACTCCATTAAAATATGGCAGATAGAGATGTGCACACCACAAGCATCACAAAATGGGGGATCCTCTCGCTGTAAAAAAAAGCTACGTGTGAGAGGGCAGTGCCCAATTTTAAGACACATGAGGGTCACTTCATCCCATCTGAGCAACTGACAGGAGGAATACCATGGCCGGGCGTCAACTTCACCAACCGCAGCTTATTGGCTGTCACCTCATCCCACAATTGCATGCACTTCCTGTGTAGAGCAGAAATGACAGCCTGCAAGGGAATAGGACAATTAGCCACATCTTGTCATCTGTAGATGTCCTCAGCAGCCCAACTGACCTGTTCATTTCCCCATACCCCAACATGCCCTGGCACCCAGCAGAATGACACCTGCTTAACCCATTGTTGGAGCAAGTACTGTCAGTCACATATCAGCCAGACCAACTCCTCTGCTGGGTACAGATTTTGCAATGATTGCAAGGCACCAAGGGAATCGGAGCAGATGAGAAACCGATTGCCCCAAATACAATGCATCTGCTGCAGTGCTTTCAGGACGGTGTGGATCTCTGCTGTGAAAATGGTATATTCATCAGGCAGGCGAATCCTGGTGACATGATCAGGGAACACTACAGAACATCCAAGGGAATTCCCTTGTTTGGAGCCATCAGTCTACACTACTGTGAAACTGTGATGCTTAGCTAAAATGTTAAAAAACAGAGATTGAAATGTAAAATCTGATGTACACTCTTTCTTAAAATGTTTCTAGTCTAAAATAAGTCTGGGCTTCCGGAGAAGCCAAGGTAGAAATCTGCTCCCACCACAATGTAAAACATGAAGACTGGCCACACCCATCTCTAGAAGGCAATCCTGTGCACAAATCCCACTGGGCCTCATTGCCTGTAGCCAGTTATGAAGAGCCTTTCCAGTGGAGGCTGAGCAATGATATGGTAGGCAGATATGTAAGGTGTGGACAGTGTTTTATATGCCTGGTACACTGTAAGGAGCTGTCACCTGACTTGAAGTGGTGGTTCACCAGCCTCTGCAGAGAGGCTCAGTATGGGGCTTGTTCAGGATGCCCCAATGTCCAACCGAATCCCTTCATGGTGCACCACATCCAACATCTTTAAATAAGAGGGTCTCGCAGACTCGAACACGTTGCACCCACTATTGAGCCGAGATCGCACAAATGCCCTGTAAAACAGGAGAGGCAAGTCCTGTCTGCTCCACATGTACTGTGGCTATGACATTTTAAAATATTTAAAGCCTTAAGTGACCGCTTTTTCAGGTTGATAAAATGAGGTAGCCACAAAAACTTAGAGTAAAAAAATGAGGCCCAGAAACCTCACTGTGTCTGTACAATTAAGAACAGTGTCCCTCATCCTCAACTCATGAGAGTTTCAAATGGAACAAGAATGGTTAAAAAGAACACACACAGACTTCTCAGTTGAAAACTTAAAACCACTCTTCTGTGCCCATCAATCCAAACATCAAAGAGTTAGTTGCAACTGAAGTGTTGTCATTGCAAGATAAGTCATCCACAAACAAAGAACACTGGACAGGACTTTTCATTATGGATGTAACGCTATTAATAACTACGGCAAAGACAGTCACATTTAAAGCACTATCTTGAGGGACACCATTCTCCTGCTCCAAGTGATCAGACAGAATGTCACTGACTCAGTATCTAAAATACTGTGGCGAGAGGAAGGACCAAATAAAAATGGGAGGACAACCATGAAACCACATTCGTGAAGCTGCTCCAGGATAAAAATGCCTCCAAGTAGTATCGTAGGCCTTCTCGTGTCAAAAAATATACCTAGAAGGTGATGCCGGCGCAGGAATGCCTGTTGTGTAGCCACGTCCAGGAGTGCCAGGCCATCAAAAGTGGAGTGATACCCCCTGAACCCACAATAAAAGCCAGTTAGCAGTTGCCTGGATTCCAAGATCCAGACAAGGTCTTCCCCACACAGCTAGTGAGGGCAACTCTATGGTAACTACTTGGGCATGTATGGTCTTTCCCAGGTTTTAGAAGAGGAATTAAAATTGTCTCATTCCACAAGTCAAAAAAGTGACTTGACATCCAAATGGCATTAAAATATACAAGGAGGATATCTTTGTTTCACCTTATGAGGTGCCCCAGCATACTGTAATGAATCCTGTCATGACCAGGGGATGTGTCACAAGCCGCCAACAATGCAGAATCCAGCTCCCACATGTAAAATGGGCAGTTGTAATCTTCATTAGGGGTGGGCTAGAGCTCCAAACTACACATCTCAGCAACTGCTCTATGGTACTGGAAATCTGGATCCTGACTAGTTGTTGCAGTAACTGTGGCAAAATACGCTGCCAACGTCTCGCGGATTGGTTTTGAGAGTGCTGTTCCCCATTACAGTAGCCACGGGGCACCTGCCTCCTCTTCCAGAAATTTTCCTGATGGTCTCCCACACAATGGAACTTTCGATTGAATGATTAATGGTATTCAGGAACTGCTGCCACTACCTCCTCTTGCTCTCTCAAATAATTTGGTGAAACTTTGCCCTCACCACCCGAAAGGCTGCAAGATTCTCTGCAGTTGGCCGACACTTGAACCTACGTAGAGCTGACGCCTGGTCCTGATTCCGTAGCAGCATTTGGCAGTCCACCAAGGGACAGGTTGTCTCTTCTGTTGTCCTGTGGACTGTGTAATGGATGCTGCAGCAGTGTGGTGGATCATTTTGGTAACATGATCCACCCATGCCTGAACATTCGTGCAATGTGCAAACTGGGCCAAATGGCTATAAAGTGTCTAGTCGGGTCTACCAAACACCCATCGTGACAGTTTGCTTTCAGGTTCTACCCCAACCGGCAGGTGAATCCAGATTGGGAAATGATCACTTCGGTGCAAGTCATTGACCACTTCCCATTGAGCAGTGTGAGCGAGAGCTGGAGAGCAAAGCGAGAGATTAGTGGCAGAGAATGACCCAGTAGCTGTGCAGAAGTCCTGCATTTAGCAAGTATGCGCATGATGACTCGAGAAGCCTCTCAATTGCTCTACCCCTGGAGTAGGTAGATGCAGAACCCCAAAGCACACTGTCTGCATTAAAATTACCACAGAGGATAAAGGGGCGGGGCAGCTGTGTAATAAGGTAAGTTAGCGCCTCTTCATCATGTGCATCATGTGGGGGCAAGTAAAGGGAACGTATTGTCAATGGATGAAGCACATGCACTGATGCAGCAACTGCTTATAAAGTTGTTGTAAGTGAGAGAGGCAAGGAGTGGTAGTCGGTACTGACAAAAATACCTATGCCTCCTCTAGCTCTCTCTCCACTCAGGTGGTCCTTTTTGTGCAGTTCATAGCCTCATAGCTCAGGGGTGTATGACTGATGGAAATGAGTCCCCTGGAGACATAGACACAGTGGTCTACCCTGAGATAAGAGATGAAGTTCCTCCACATGTGTCCTGAACCCCTGCAAGTTCCACTGTAGGATGGAAGCCATTTCATAGATGTGGTTTTAATTTATCCCTATCTTTGCACCACAAGGTGAAGCACTTGTAGAGTGAGGGGGAGTGAAGGGGCTGCCTGGATCCAAGGCATCTAACTCCATGATGTCCTCAGCAGTCAGATATAAAATAATGACATCTGATGTTGCTCAGGACACCTTTTAACCTGAGCATCGTGAAACTTTCCCTGCACCCTGACCCAGATGCTCCAAGGATGAGGGAGAAGGGGGGCATTGAGAGGCACTATCTTCTCGTGCCCCTTCTTGACACTCGCTACAGAACTTGTTGCTGGTCTTTTCTGTGGTAGCTGCTTAGATTGCTTTGTCTTTACTCATTCTGCCTCGGCATGTGCATATGCTGGTGGTGGACAGTCATATACTGGCCGACATTTGTGTCGATACGTCGACCTTAGAAACAGGTTACTGTGCCACGGAAGCATAGGAAGTGGTAAAAACAGGAGGTTTTGTCACCTTATGTTCCTTTTGGGTTTCAGTGTAGGGGATCTGCTTGATGACTTTTAGTTCCTTAATTTTTCATTCCTCTGCAAAAACAGGCCAGTCTGGGCTCCAGACTGGGTAGCTCTCAGAGCAGTTAATGCGGACTACTGGAGATGGACAGTCACTCCCGGGTCCATTGGCTGCCTTTCCACATTTCCCACAGGCCGCTTCACCCTTGAAATTCAGCGTTGTGTGAGCAAAACACTGGAATTTGTAGCACCGCATGTGATTAGGTACATAAGGCCTAACCCTAAGTTGGAGGAAACCTGTCAATATTCAGTCAGGCAACGATGGACAACTAAAGGTCACAATGAAGGTGGTGGTCTCCTCGATTTCTCCATTATTCCTACACATCCTTTGCTCTACATCCCCTATCCCCTATAATGTCCAACGTTGGACAACTAAAGGTCACAGTGAAGGTGGCGGTCTTCTCAATTTCTCCATTATTCCTACACATCCTTAGCTCTACATCCACTATCCACTATAATGCCCATTCCTGATTAAGTTTGGCTATGTCGATATACATAATGTCACGGCATGTTCAAAAATGGCTCTGAGCACTATGCGACTTAACTTCTGAGGTCATTAGTCGGCTAGAACTTAGAACTAATTAAACCTAACTAACCTAAGGACATCACACACATCCATGCCTGAGGCAGGATTTGAACCTGCAACCGTAGCGGTCGCTCGGCTCCAGACTGTAGCACCTATAACCGCACGGCCACTCCGGCCGGCGTCACGGCATGTGACCGCACACTTGCTAGAGTTAAGGGAGATAAGCAATTAAATTGTTACATCATATTCACCCAATTTTTTGGTCTTTGTAAGTAGTTCCACCTGCTTTGTCCTGTTAGTCTTGACCAGTTGGGAATCAATCCGCAGCCACATAATAGACTTCAGTCTTCCAGCAAGTCCTTCCAAGCCTTTATGGAGATAGAAGGGGGACACTTTTTCAAACATCCCTTCCTTCCTCTTAATGACTAAAAACATATTTTGATTCATGACTCCTTGAGCCCTGTTACTATAATTCAAATGATGCAGATTACCAGGAGGGCTAGCCTCTCTTATTTGTTTGGAGGATTGGCTGTGAATACTCCCAGTCAGAACACTCTACCCACTGGAAGGAGGAGAAGATGATTTTAAGGGTTCCATCTCGGTTCCACGAGCAGCTAGGGAAACAAGGATCTACTCAGACAGAGCCCCACGTGCCTGAGTAAGCCTTATACAACTGAGGTGCAGCAGGTTCCCCTAACAACTTTTCCATCTCAACAGCTACGCATCTCATCAGCGCACAGCACACCTTGAGATTGAGGATCTTTTTTGTGGAGGTTTTTACCATCCTCGCGATCCGGGTGGTCGAACCGAGATCCCCATGCCCTGTGACGCACAATGTTCCACTGCTGCGCCATACGCTGAAGTGTGCCCAGAGCTTATAGTAACAGAGACTGGTGGCACTTACCAGTCCCCACCTCAAGAACCCCGGGGTTGCCCAGCCCGTGCTCAGCAAATGATAGCTGATCCCCTGAGGGCAACTGCTGCTGAGTCTGAGATCAAGTTCTCTGTGTTTGAGGAACAATTTCTGACATGGCTATTAGACCATGGTGGGTCTTTCCCATTCCTTAAGACCTTGCTCAGTACATACTTGTGTAATGCATATTGAAAGATGCTTTTGAATTTTTCCAGTTAGTGCACCACACCTTCATCCTCATCACTGAATATTTCATGCTGGCTACTCAGACACTCTGCAATTTGTATCCTGTTACTCTTGCTAAGTAATAATATCTTCCTACCTTTCTTAACATTCCTTGTAAAACCTGTAGTCATAGTTGCAATCACAGCCTTACGAACACTTATATTTCCCTCTATATTAACTGATTTGGTAAGTTCAGGTATGTTTCTCGCTAGGTGGTCTAGAATGTTACCAACATTACCTTCACAATTTGGTTCTCTATTTGTTCAAAGTAATTTTTGGACAAAACATTCAGAATAATAACACACCCTGTCTCTGGCACCATTTACGATAGCAAGACTCTCACAATCAGGAAAATTACTAACAATATTCTGTAAGTTCTCTCTAAAGCACTCTACCACTACAATTCATGAGCCAGGCTGTCCATAAAAGCACTCAATTGCCATTTTTTATGCTTAACTTCACCCAGATTAATTCACATTTGGGATCTGTGATAACCTTGCTCAATATTAGTGAGTTCATTATTGCAACAAATACGCCACCACCACTGGTGACTAATCTACCATTACAATAAAATTCCAAATCTGGACTTAGGATTTTGTTGCTATTCGCTTCTGGTTTCAACCACATTCTGTTCCTAATCCTATCTGTACATAATAACCTTGAATAAATGAAATTAATTCTGGAACCTTTCATTGGATGCTGCTGCAGTTTACTATTATTATTTTAATCTTTTCTATATCCTGTCTGTGAGGGCAAACATTCTCTGAGAAAATTGTGGCTGATGAAACTTCTTCTTTGGCAGGCAGGTAATTCATCTTTGATCCCAAGGAGGGACTGTGGGAGGAGGAGGTTCTCTAACCTTAAAAATCACCATGTACGCACAACAAGTACCCTGCTACACTAGTAGCCACTTCTCTCATGCAGTGTACACCTGACCTATTAAGAGAAACCCTACAGTTCTCCAACTGATAGTGGAAGTTAAAAACACGGAGTGATAAACCTTTACTATGAACTGACCCACTGATGAGTCAAATCCAGATAACTTTATTGGGAATTCAGTATAATACAGCAAATGATACACATTTTGTGGATCATTGTGAAGTTGCCAACAAAATATCACAATTTATCCACCATTTTTTCTGTGAAGCTTCAGAGGAACATTATAGTGAGATCTAGTATGTCAGGTGCACTGTCAATAGCAAGTCTCACGTCAAAATGATATAAAGAAAATGCAAACCAGCACTTGTGGAGAGGGTTGTACTGCCATGACTGGAACTGCTGGTAGTATCTATGGGGAAGAGCCTTCTATTTTATTATTGCAAAGATACCAATACAGACGTTTTAGAGATTTTAAGCACTTGAGTGTGTCTGAGTTTACAGCTGATGCCAATGATATCTCTTGGCAGGAAATGACAGGAAGTAACTTTGTCTTAGATTGTGAAGTATCTACTTTCAGCGAGACACTCAATAATTTATACAATAAATGCAGTCGGATAAAATCTGTCAGAGTCAAGAGAGAATGTGCACTATCGCTTACCGATCAACTCAAACATATGAAGAATATCAGAAATGCACCATACAGCAAATGTAAACAGTACCCAACCTCAGAGACCATCTTGTCTACAAGCAAGTATGCAACTGAGTTACTCAATTGGTGAGAAATACAAAACTCAGGAACACCCAATCATTACCTGAGGATTTCCCCAGGGCCTCTGTCTAGTGGAAAAATCTATGTGGGCTACAAATAGGCAAACCTCAAACTGCAGCTGAACTTCTCATTCCTACTGAGGATCTAAATCAGTATTTCACCATGCCTATGTCCCTACCTGAATGACACATAAAGACACAAACAGTCTGATCCCTTGATGTATTTGCAGTGGTACAAACAAAAAACTTTTTCTGTACCTGGTACGCCTTAATACAGTCAGTAAGTCAAGTGCATGATTGTTCTGCAGCTGCAGGACATGACAATATTATAATACAAATGATCAATTTACTCAACGATCCATTACTGTTGATGATAACGTTTCTCTGACTTCCAGCAACTTCTAAACAGCCCGAGGGACTCATAAAACCTCTACCCAAAAAGGAATCTGCCAAAGAACATTCTGACAACAGGCCCATATGCATTCTACCAGCTTTATCTAAGACTTTAGAATACATATTTCACAATCAGCTAACCAGTTAATTAACATCATATAACCTTCTGCATCAACACCAATCTGGTTTCCAGAAAAATCACAGCATGACAACTGCTTTTATAAAAGTGATTAACAAACTGAAATAACGTATGAGCAAACAAGAAGTGACTATTTATTTCGACGAGGTTTTCAATACTGTTGACTTTGATATTCTACTTGCTAAATTCAAAAGTCAACCTTTTCCTTCAAGTGCTGTACAACAGTTCCTCTCATACCTTACATACCCCAACAGTGGGTAATGATCAGAATAAAGAGGCCACAATGGAAACATGTAGAATCAGTAGTCCCAGAAGGACTAGTAACGGGTCCATTACTTTTCTCATTGTGTGTTAATGATGTATCTACTAGTATCTCCCATTGCAATTATCATTTATATGCTGATGACCTCAGTTATACTTGCTCCAGAAATCTGTGCACAACCATTCATATTGTAAATGCTGCTTTACTTGCTTTATCACAATGGGCACAGAACATGGGTTTGAAACTTACCCTATTTAAAATGCAAGCAATCTTATCACCCACAAAAGACTTATTACTACTCAGTCTTTTCTGCCCTTAATCATAAACAGCATGGAAATCACTTTTTCTTCTTCTGCAAAGAATTTGGGGATAATTCTGGACCATCATTAGACTGGACTGAACACAGAGCTGCAGTTTGTAAGAAAGTGTCAGCATCACTTCATTCATTACAGTAAGTTTGCAGCACGTTCTCTCAAGCTTAAAAAGAAACTTGTAGAGTCAATAATAATGGCAATCCTATTCCCCAAGAACTTTTGTATGAGAGCTAAATCAGCTGGAACTGGCAATGAATGCTTGTGTGTGATACATCTGTGGCATATTTCAATCATATCACTCCTACCTATGAAAAACTATCATGGCTACATGCCAATAAGTGCACCGACTGTCACATCCCGCATTTGCTGTTTCATCTTCTCAGTCACTGCACTCCTTACTATTTCTCTTCAACCCTTACTCTACTATCTGGGCAACACAACAGAAATACCCATTCTCAACAAAGTAAAATCCTCTCTGTACTACTATACAACACTCCCACGTTCTCTAAATAATTTTTGGTATCAGGAACTCAACTTTGGAACAGTATTCCTCAAAATATTAGAGAAATTAAAATCCTTTCGAACTTCAAATGGCAGCTAATGGATCACCTTCTATCATGATAGCTATCTCCTTTTGCGGCTCACTCTCAGCAACCCACTCTCCCCCATAGCTTTTCCATCTCATTGTCTACAGTGCTCTCTATTGAAATTCTCTTCTTTCCTAGCAGCCATAGTAACTTTAATTTAAATCCTCTCCTCTTTCATTATCCCTTCCACTTCTTCTAATACCAAACATAGCTTCAAAAATGCTAAACTAATCAATATTATTGTAAAGGATGAGCCAGATGGTAGTGAAATTTTAATTTATTTTATCAGCTCCCAGAGGTACCTTCATTTTTCCATTATGGCCAAGCCACAGCCGGCAGTGTTGCTGCCTGAAAATTCTTTCATCCCACGGTCTAGTAACAGGAAGTCAGCACTGAGGAAGGGCACCTTGACCATGCACCTCCCTCATGTGCTGACGAGGGTACGCTATGCAGAGCAGATGATGCTCTGGAAAGTTCCATTGCCGCCCCCACGGGTTTCTTGGTCCTGACCAATCAGGGTGGAGGAAGCTGCGTGATGCATAGAAGATGGCCACCTGTCACTGGGCTCGCTCTCCTGGATGTGCGCCCTGTAGCAGTGAACAGCCCAGCCAGCTCCCCCGCTTCTCTGAGTGCTGCGGCACCAGGGACTTAGTTTTCGCAGCCGGCATGCTGCTCGGACTGGCCCGATTGGCTGACTCCAACTTTCGTTAGCTTCATGAACTATGTTTCGCCAAACTCTACACTCTGGCTCACCCTCACCTCCCTAGCCCTGGCTATGTGACCCCTTTTTAACATGCTTTCACCAATAAATGGCCTTTGTCTAAATATTATCCTATTCATCCCATAAAGCCCATCGCCTTCCCATCCACCCATACTGTACATTATTACAATATCTCCATTATTATTATAATTATCATTGTTATTGTGTTTGTTATGTAATAACTAATTAATATCATTCTTATATTCATCAATTATTTTATCATCAACATCATCATTATTGACAATTATTATTTTTATTAATAATGACAAATAATTATTATTATTATTGTAACTATTATGTAATATTTTTCATATGTGTTGTACCTGGTCAGATGTAAGGGAGGGCCTTAAGGCCCTAATCTGGTCTAGTTAAATTAGAAATAAATAAATAAGTGGAACTACACTTTTGAACGGCCGCATGGTGACACTTGTTTGGTTAACGTGTAGACCTAATTCCTGGAAAATATTTGCACATAACAGAGCTACGAAAATCCTCAGGAACACCTTCCCATCTTAGTGAAGACACTGTCCAACTAGAGATGATATGGTGGGCCACCTGTCAAGGCTAAAAATGTGCAAGCCTTACCTATAATGTGGGCATAGGCTGCATTGGCTTTTGAAACTGTCCTGCCACTGGACAAATGAATATTACAACAAATGGCAACATCTCAGCATTACTGCATCAAGGCTGTACAAGGAAAATATCTTTTCTATTTGATTGAGACTTTGTAGGAAAATGCACCATCATCCAGTGGATTGAAAATAAAGAATCTCTATCCTCTTTTGCATGAAGGCCTGTTGCAACAAGGAAGTCACCTGCATTATGGTAAATTAACAATTGAGGAACAACATACACTTATCCAGTACAAAAACTATAATAACAGGAGGCTTTAATCCATCATGCTCACATCCATTTAAATCACCTTGGGGTTAGAACTGTGCTTTTGGAACTTTGTTCCTCCTTCTGGATACTACGCACCTACTGTGCCATAAAGTAGGTTATATATTGCTGCTTCCCACTTAAAATAGTGCACAGCATTGCCAGTCAAGAAATACAAGCTCTACTGTCTGCCTGCTGGGTAACACACTTCCAAGTCATTGTCATAGATGTTGCAGGGCTGTTGAACATCAAAGCAGGACTACCAAATGCTATGTTCTACTGTTAAACTGTGCCATTTACCTAGAGCTAATCCACAATGCAACAATGGATCAATTTTTGTTGCCACTACAAATATTTATTGGCAGATGCAGTGTGACAACACCTTCTACAGCGACAAGGCCCAAACATTTCATGCAGCCAACAAAGAGATAATGGGACTGAGAATGGGAATCTATGCCAATGATATCCACCAATATCTCACATTATTAAGCACAACATGGATGTTTTTAGCTGCAAGTGTGGCTTGGATATGGTAAGAGAGAGTGGTCAGTTCAACAACAAGATGTAAGCAAAATGTACTCAGATGCTCTAGCAAGGATGAGGAAGATCTTTTCTTGAGAATATTGAAGCCGCCCTCAACTCTAGGCCAAGATTTTAAAACGAAGGCAAACATTTACTAGGATGAACTTTTACTAAGTTACAGTTAGTTACAAATGAAAGTAGTAACTTAACTTGTTTCATTCATTCACCATGTCTCCTTCATACACTATTCTTCATGCTGTCTAGGCCACCACAAACAACCCTTTTTTCTGATAACCCAGGTATGCTATGTCAGTCAGTATCCCATGGTGTAGAGGGTAGCATGTTTGATCAATAATCAAAATGTCCTTGGTTCCAGGCTTGAATCCCACCATTGCTTAAGTTTTGAATAAAAATCATCAGCAGTGGCGGCCAAAGACTTCTGGCATAAGAAGTCGCTCTCTTTCAGCTAACAGCCATGTCAAAGAGGATGGAGGAGCAGACAGAGGCTCGGGGCAATTTTTTACCCATGGGGTGGGAAACCGCCCCTAAAGGCAGAAGACCCAGCAATAATCAATGGCATGAGGATGCAGAATGCAATGGACACCACTTCTCTAAAAACAAATAATGTGTACCCACAGCATAACTGAAAAAAAAGTGTCATAATGATCTCTCCATTGGCAAAATGTTCCAGAATAGTTCCCCATTCAGATCTCCATGAGGATACTGTCAAGCTGGAGGTGACCATGACAAAAAGATTCTACGAAGTAAGGCATGGAACATCAGAAAACTGAATGTGGTAGGGAAGCTACAAAATCTGAAAAGGGAAATGCTAAGGCTCAATCTAGGTATAGTAGGTGTCAGTGAAGTGAAATGAAAGAAGACATGGATTTCAGGTCAGATGAGTATAGAGTAATATCAACAGTAGCAGAAAATGGTATAACAGGAGTAAGATTCATTATGAATAGAAGGATAGGACAGAGAGTTTGTTACTGTGAACAGTTCAGTGACAGAGTTGATCTCATCAGAATTGATAGCAAATCAACACTGACAATAGTAGTTCAGGTATACATGCTGATGACATAAGCCAAACATGTAGAGACAGAGAATGTATATGAGAAAAATAACTGGTAATTCAGTACCTAAAAGAAGATGCAAATCTAACAGTCACGGGGTTTGGAACACAGTTGTATGGAAAGTGGTAGAAGAAAGGGTTACAGGAGAATAATGGCTTGATACTAGGAGTGAAAGAAGAGGGAGTCTAACTGAGTTCTGCAAATAAATTTCAGCTAGTAGTAGCAAATACTCTGTTCAAGAATCACAATAGAGGAGGTAACCTTGGAAAAGGCCAGGAGGTATGGGAAGATTTCAGTTTGATTACATCATGGTCACTCAGAGATTCCAAAATGAGATACTGGATTGTAAAATATCTTTATGGAATAAATATGCTGAGTAGAGGCAAAGAATTCATTTCAAAACATGTGACAGGCATAACAAGTAGTATCTCAGAAAATCAGAAAATTTTTGTTTCTAAAACAAAAGACAGAAACTTTAATAATTATTATTATTATTCTCCTGTTCTGTCTGTTAAGAGTTTGGAGAAAGTGTTAGTGTAATCTAGCAGACACTGTACAGTCACCAAAAATATTGGTGTTTTATTTAAAATGATAGTATACCAACTCTACTTGCTTCTGCCACAAGGAATTTGTATTTGTATATTAATATTTCTCAGCAATCAGCCAAGGTAACTGATGTAGCATTATGGCACTTAGCTAACATTTTATCAGCGGTCTCGTATTGTAATATGTATCCATTCAGACCAGCAACCTGTGTCTTCTAAGTATTTAAGTCTGATGTTTCCTTGTCCAGCAACAATAGAAATTCTAATTTGTGACACTGCAACTCAAATCTGTAATAAGTATAATAATGTCATTTTAAGCATAAGTCAACTGTTAACATGTACCCAGGAGCAGGTATAGACTCAGATCACAATGTAGTAGTGACGAAGAGTACACTGAAGTTATGAAGAGATATGCTTGAAGTCTTATGACACTATAGACATGTGATAAGGAATAGCTCAGAAGGCAGTTCAACAATGTAGGAAAAGACAGATTGCTACTTACTGTAAAGATGACATGTCAAGTTGCAGACAGGCACAATTAAAACACACTAACACACTCACATATAGCTTTTGGCTACAGCCTTCATCAGTAGACACACACACACACACACACACACACACCAGCCTTTGTCAGTAGACACACACACACACACACACACACACACACACACACACACACACACACACACATGACTGGCAACTCTAGCATCTCAGAACAGAATTGTTCAAAAGGCAGTTCAATTTAAGAGGAGTGGACATCTCTAAAAATGGCAGTCACACAAGCTGGAAAGAAAAACATAGGTGCACAGAAGGTAACTGCAAAGAAACCATGGGTAACAGAAGAAATACTTCAGTTGATCAATGAATGAAAGAAGTAGAAAAATGTTTACAGAAATTCAGGAATACAGAAGTACAAGTCACTTAGGAATACAATAAATAGGGACTGCATGGAAGCTAAGGTGAAATGAATGCTTGAAAAATGTGAAGAAACTGGAAAATAAATGATTGCCAGAAGGACTGACTCAGAGTATGGAAAAGTCGATACAACCTTCGATGAAATTAAAAGCAAGGGTGGTAACATCAAAGACGGCAACGGGAATTCCAGTTACTTGCAGAGGAGAGAGTGGATAGGTAGATAGGCACAATTAAAACACACTAACACACTCACATATAGCTTTTGGCTACAGCCTTGTGTGACGACATGACAGAAGAAGAAACAGGAGTTGATATAGACGAGATAATAGGGCACCCAATGTTAAAATCAGAATTTAAAAGAGCTTTGGAAGACTTAAGGTTGAATAAGGCAGAAGGGATAGACACTGTTCTGTCAGAATTCCTAAAAATCATTGGTGAAAGTGGTGTCTGGCAATATACCATCTGACTTTCAGAAAAATATCATCCACACAATTCCCAAGATTGTAAGAGCTGACAAGTGCAAGAATGATCGCACAATCAGTATAAAACTTCATGCCCTCTCTAAAAAGAATAGCATACAGAAAATGGAAAAGAAAATTGAGGATCTGTTAAATGATTATCAGTTTGGCTTTAAGAAAGGTAAAAACACCAGAGAGGCAATTCTGACATTGCGGTTCATAATGGAAGTACGACTAAAGGAAAATCAAGACATGTTCATACAATTTGTCAACCTGGAAAACTGTTTGACAGTGTCCAATGGTGCAAGATGTATGGAACTATGAGAAAAACAGGAGTAAGCTATGGGGAAAGACAGGTAATACACAGAATGTACAAGAGCCAAGAAGGAACAATAGGAATGGAAGAGCAAGAATGAAGTGCTCAGATTAAAAAGTGTGTGAAACGGGGACGTAGTCTTTCACCCCTTCTGTTCGACCTTTACATTGAAGAAGCAACATTGGAAATAACAGAAAGGTTCAATGAAAAAGAATTACAGGATTTGTTGGATGAAATGAACAGTCTAATGAGTACAGAACATGGACTGAAAGTAAACTGAAGAAAGACAAAAGTAATGAGAAGTAGCAAAAACGAGAACAGCAAGAAACTTCACATAAGGACTGATGGTCACAAAGTAGATTCAGTTTAGGAATTTTACTACCTAGGCATAAAAATAATGACTGATGGAGCAAAGAGGACATCAAAAGCAAACCAGCAGTGGCAAAAAGGCCATTCCTCACCAAGAGAATTCTACTAGTATCAAACATAGGCCTTAATCTGTGGAATAAATTCCTGAGAATGTATGTTTGGAGCACACCATTGAATGGTAGTGAAACATGGACTGTGAGAAAACCAAAAAAGAAGAGAACAGGTGCATCTGAGATGTGGTGCTACAACAGAATGTTGACAAAGTGGACTGACAAGGTAAGGAGTGAGGAGATTCTCTGGAGAAACGGTGAGGAAAGGAATAGATGGGAAACTCTGACAACAAGATGGGACAGGATGGTAGAACATCTCTTAAGACATCATGGAATAACTTCCATGGTACCAGAGGTAGCTGCAGAGGGCAAAAACTATGGAGGAAGGCAGACATTGGAATACATCCAGCAAAGGGTCAATTTTTCCTCACAATCTGAAACTGTGGAAATGTAGATATTGGAAGAGGTAGAGTTCATCCTTATCTCCTGGATGCCCCTCTTTTTTATTGAAGATCTGACAGATTTCCACAAGCATTTGATGTTCTGTATGTAGACAGATGGATCAACCCAATGACACAAATTCCATAGAATGATTCACAATGAAATCATTTTTTATTTAAGGCGTTGTATGGCTTAAAGCCATACATTATCACTTTCGTGCCTGGCAATATGAAGTGCTTTATCGTAGAGACTAAAGTTTTTCCCCCCTCGAATAAACTCTAACTATAAAGCACTTGTGGGATTCTCTTTTGATTCTGTCAAATACCCAAACAAACTTCATTTTTCAATGATCATCCTCTGGTATTTCTCAGTAGCTCTACACGTTCTTCTATTTCAACAACCTCATTTTGCACACAAATTGGAACACCCTCGTTTGTCACTATGAAGTAACAGACTTCTTGGCAGCAACTGTGGCAGTCACCTATGGTGTTAGTAGACAATTGTGTTTCAGAAACATTTTCTTGTAGTGTATAGTCTCTTAAACTGAAATAATTCTCTTCTCGATAAGTAACTTGCACCTGTCAAACCATGCGTTTGTTCTTATATATGTTCTTTTGTGACACAGGGCACAGTACAATTGCAAAGGAAAATCAGCATCTGCATCTTTCTTGTGAAGTTTAATGGAGTTGAGTCCAAGACACTCTACACAATTCCTATCATCCTCATTTAGAAGCCATCTGAAGTGCCAACAAAATTTCCAATTACTTTCCACATTACATAACTGAGGAATCTGATTTTGCTTTCGGCACTCAAAACTGCAATGTTTTCATTCATTGCTCCCTTGTAATGCACTAAACACTGACCATAAATTATGTCATCAGAGTTGTGTGGTCAACACCGAGTCACACATTCGATATATATCATTAGAGGCCTGCACGTTAGATAGGAAAACATTCTTGGAAATTACCCATGCTCTTACCACGTCTAACACCCAAACACAGGTCATTCTTCTGCAAGTACTAGTTCTCCAGTGACACATATGGAAGCTAAGGCAAGAGTGCTGATGTTGAAAGAAGGTAGACATGGAATCCCACACACAGAAGCCCTTGTCACTGCTGATGAAAGACACCTAACCAGGCCTGGCCTGCTGACAGACCAGGGTGGGTAGAGTGTGGCAGATTGCTAATGGTGCTTCTGCATTCGTAATTAAAAGTGATAAATAACTTCTGTGTATATAAAGTTGTATGTTGACTGATTTTAAATAATCATTTCATAATACTTGCACAGCTGTTACTCAATTCTGGAATTCTTGATTGATAATATTATATTTTGTGTGGAAGCAGCAAAGGGACTGAAAATAAAGTTTTTAACACTGATTCAGTTTTTGTGTAACACGCAATACTAAATTACTCTTACACAATAAATCAATGATTTTCATGAGACACTTACGTTCTATTGTGTAGTTAACAGATGGACATGCATGCATCACACTTTGGAATTGCTGTTTGTTAACTATCAGCTTCACTATTTCTTCACATATTTTCCTTTTAAAAGCACATCCACCTATTGTTGTTAGACCTGTTGCAGAAAAGACACAAAGTAAGCCATGTTGTATTAAGAATGTATGACACTGTAAATATGTTCTAGTAAATAATCTGAGCACAAACAAAAAACAGCAGGCAGACATCTGGGTGTCTAAGTTCAAATTAACTATGCAATACTGGATAACATTCTGTGAATTCAACCATTGCCTGGTCCCACTCTGAACAACATTCTAGGAGAAAATCATTTGGTGCACATTGTAAATGAACATTTGTTGGAACAAAAATTTATGCTTGTGTAAAATGTTTAAAAGTTGTTTGCTCATTAATAATATAATTGGGTCACAGTCTGACACATCATATGACTGCATTGTTAATATTGTTTCTCAATACAGGTTCAAAATACTGCAATGTATGAACCAGATTAACTTATAATATGTATCATAATGCAGTTGATGCCTGTCATGCTGCAAATCACAGCTGAAATCTGCAATTACTCAATTTTTATGGTTCTGTGCCTCTATCGGTCAAAACAGAATGCTTATGTTATAACGTCAAGTTTAACACATATATATTTGAGAACGACACAACACATATAAGTCACAGAGTAAGGTGACAAGCAAGACATGTGTACACGTTAGTATTCGAATCAGCACTGAGTCCCAGTCTAGCGACCACTGCTCGGCTGGCCGCTTAGGTGGCACAGCTGCTGCATGGCTGGCAGACAGCGCCGCATGTAGAGGATGCACGTAATTGCGCGGCAGCGCTTCGAATGATCGGCGAGTCACAACAGCTTATGGGATTGCTTTGTTGCCAGTCTGTGTGTCCGACTGTTAAAAACCTTTTCCTCAGGAAGAGGTATATGCATCAAGTTGAAATTTATGTCACTTAATGAGACCTATGCTCCCTTGCTGGTGTAAACAATTTAAGCTTCTAAGTCAATATAACCAAAACCTATGGCCATTTAGGCAATGTATTTAGATACTTGCAAAAGTCACTCATCAAACAAAACCTACAGGGCGCTTCCTGTTGGTCTAGAATCATGAAATTTGGCAAGAAGCAAGGTCTCACAATACAACCGAAGGGAACAACTGCAAAAAAAATTGTTATTATATCACACAAAAAATAATTTTTTCTTGTTCGTTATCAGACTGTCTGTCTGTCTGTCTGTTAATACTCCTTTTTCTCAGGAATGGGTACACATATCAAGTTGAAATTTTTGTCATGTATCAAGGTCTATAGGCTCTTGGTGGTGTAATAAATGAAAGCTTCTAAGTCATGCAACCAAAAGCTATGGCTATTAAAGGAACATATTTTGATACTCACAAACTCACTCATCAAAACCTATAGGATACTGCCTGTTGGCCTAGAATAATGAAATTTGTCAAGAAACAAGAGCTGCCAAAATGAATGCATTCTAGAGAAAATGAGTGTTCCTGTTGGCCCAGAAATTCTCTTTTTTATGACCAGTAAGCTCAGTGCTACACCCATTTCACCAAGAAGACCAGTCAAGCAATACAAAAATATGAAAGCAAATATTGTGCCTCATTTACATCATAAGGTGAAATATCAGTGTGTGTGTCAATCAAACAAGGGAAAAATAATCAGTTTTAAGCAGATAGGTTTGTCAAACAATAACATTTCAACTGTATTTCCAAGACAATGGACATATACAGGGACATGCAAGAAATTAACAGGCGATAACCACTATTTTATCCACATGAACAAGGCATGTTATCCACATCATTGTCTTCAATGTAGAGCACTGTAAAGGAGTTCTATGTATTTTTATGGTACATCTGCTAAGCATATATAAAAAGTATTTTTGGGAAAAGGGTGGTAGGGTGTTTGGAGGGGGGGGGGGGGGGGGGACATTACAATATAAAACCTATTACTATAGATTAACATGCAGCATCTCAAACCATTTGGGTGCTGGAAGTGAGGCGTATGTAATATCTCAGGCAACTGCAAGATAATTCAACTGAGCACTTTCTATGACCAGATGTTCTGCAGTCTGTCCATGAGTTGCACAGTCAGAGGCAGGACAGTTGCAGAGACTTCAACTTTACACAGTAATGCATTGGATCTGTCATAGTACATCCTTAGTCAGCAGAGCACAGCCCATCTTGCAGTTATGCTCAATTAGTTTAACAGAATGATCTGTGGTCTGTCATAATTCTCATTTTCACTTCTGGTTGTCAAATTTTATTTTATTTTTCTTTACTGTAATTTTGAACATTACCCATCTTCAGACAGAAATTTCAAATTCAAATATGCATAAAGGCTTAAAAGTAGCACTAGTCCAAATATCAAGAAAGAATTAATGGGGTTCAAGGCACAGAATACAAGAATATTCAGAATGTTGTTGGTGTCGTTGTGGTCTTCAGTCCAGACACTGGTTTGATGCATCTCTCCATGCTACTCTATCCTGTGCAAGCTTCTTCATCTCCCAGTACCTACCGCAACATACGTCCTTCTGGATCTGCTTAGTGTATTCATCTCTTGGTCTCCCTCTGCGATTTTTACCATCCATGCTGCCCTCCAATGCTAAATTGGTGATCCCTTGATGCCTCAGAATATGTCCTACCAACTGATCCTTCTTCTAGTCATGTTGTCCCACAAACTCCTCTTCTCCCCAATTCTATTCAATGCTTCCTCATTAGTTATGTGATCCCCCCATCTAATCTTCAGCATTCTTCTGTAGCACCACATTTCAAAAGCTTCAGTTCTCTTCTTGTCCAAACTATTTATCATCCATGTTTCACTTCCATACATGGCTACACTCCATACAAATAATTTCAGAAACGACTTACTGACACTTAAATCTATACTCAATGTTAACAAATTTCTCTTCTCCAGGAAAGCTTTTCTTGCCATTGCCAGTCTACATTTTATATCCTCTCTACTTTGACCATCATCAGTTATTTTGCTCCCCAAATAGCAAAACCCCTTTACTACTTTAAGTGTCTCATTTCCTAATCTAATTCCCTCAGCATCATCCGACTTAAGTTGACTACATTCCATTATCCTCGTTTTACTTTTGTTGATGTTCATCTTATATACCCCTTTCAAGACACTGTCCATTCCATTCAACTGCTTTTCCAAGTCCTTTGCTGTCTCTGACAGAATTACAATGTCATCAGCGAACCTCAAAGTTTTTATTTCTTCTCCATGGATTTTAATTCCTACTCCAAATTTTTCTTTTGTTTCCTTTACTGCTTGCTCAATATACAGATTGAATAACATCGGGGATAGGCTACAACCCTGTCTCACTCCCTTCCCAACCACCTCTTCCCTTTCATGCCCCTCAACTCTTATAACTGCCATCTGGTTTCAATACAAATTGTAAATAGCCTTTCGCTCCCTGTATTTTACCCCTGACACCAGGTTTTAAATTGTAAGACATTTGCAGGGGCAGATGTGGACTCTGACCACAATCTATTAGTTATGAACTGTAGATTAAAACTGAGGAAACTGCAAAAAGGTGGGAATTTAAGGAGCTGGGACCTGAATAAATTGATAGAACCAGAGGTCGTAGAGACTTCCAGGGAGACCATTAGGGAACAATGGACAAGAATGGGGGAAAGAAATACAGTATAAGAAGAATGGGTAGCTTTGAGAGATGAAATAGTGAAAGCAGCAAAGGATCAAGTAGGTAAAAAGATGAGGGCTAATAGAAATCCTTGGGTAACAGAATAGATATTGAATTTAATTGATGAAAGTTGAAAATACAAAATTGCAGTAAATGAAGCAGGCAAAAATGAATACAAATGTCTCAAAAATGAGATCGACAGGAAGTGCAAAATGGCTAAGCAGGGATGGTTAGAGGGCAAAGGTAGGGGATGTAGAGGCATATGTCACTAGAGAAAATCTGTAAACAAATACACTTGGAAAACAGTTACATACAAGAAAAAGAACAAACTCGAAAATACTGGTATCTCATCAAAGCAGGTTGACAAAAATGAATTTCTCGTTATTGGTGACTCCATACTGAAAAATGTGGTAGTTCCGAACTGTGATATCAATGTGAGACCTGAGTTTCTCCTGGCGTATACAACTTTCAAATAACTTCCGGGAATTCAGCCAGGTAAACTTTCAGCAACACCGATATTTCGGCGGGAGAACACCCTGCCATTTTCAAGGCAAACTGCAACGGACAGGCGGTGTACATGCAAATTTAAAACCTCAGTTCTGGGACAGAAGCAGGAAAGATAACACACACACACTGAACACTAGTGCCACCGAAGATGACCAAAGTCAGAGCTATCGGTAGTGAGACTATGAATTCACAGGTGAGGTAGCACTGACTCTGTCCCTCTGTTTTTTGACAAGGGAGAGAGCCGGATTCCAAACAGAGTTTAAACAGAAACCTCCATCCCTGTTAATGAGGTTGCTCGCTAATTTAATCTCAACTGCCTCCCTAATAACACTGTCCCAATAGCTGGACGTGCATGCCAATATCTCGGTGTTATTACGTAACATGTTAATGACCAGTATCCAAGCAATGTTCGGCAATAGCAGATCTATTTGGCTGCTGTAATCGTGTGTGCTGTTTATGCTCAGTACATCGGTCCTCCACGGGCCTGATAGTTTGACCAATATATGCCATGCCGCAGCTACAAGGTATACGATATACACCCGCCTTATGCAGTCCGAGATCATCCTTAATGGAACTCAAAAGTGCTCTTATTTTAGATGGAGGTTGGAAGACACATTTCACATCGTATTTTCGTAAAATACGACCGATCTTGTTGGACGTGTTTCCTACGTAAGGCAAAAAGGCAGTAGACTTAGGTGTTGACTCAGAATTATCATCAATCACCTGATGTACAGTTGGTCGATAGCACAATGCACTTTCAATCTATCTATCTATCATTGCTGAAAGTGTTACCTGGCTGAATTCCCGGAAGTTATTTGAAAAATGTGATATCGATGTTCGCCCTGTCATTCAACCTCAACAACTCACAAAACATTTTAAAAATATCAAAAATCATGATTCTAACTCCAGAAATAATAGTGGTCCTAAGGCAAATTTCAAAGCTGTTATAATACATGCAGGGACAAATTCATTACGAAGCAACATCAAGGAGGAAATAATAAATGAAACACGATACATAATTTGCTGTGCCAAAACTGTTTATACAGGCTCAAGACTGGTAACCAGTGGAATTTTACAAAGAAGATCGGTGAGTAATAGTCACATAAACGATTTAAACAGTGGCATTTGGGAACAGTGCGCTGAACTTGGTGCAATTTTCGTTGACCCATACAAAGTCCTGAGTGACAAATGTCTGGCTAGGGATGGTGTTCATTTAAATAGACTTGGTTCAATGACTTTTAGTAAAATGCTCATTCATATTTGTAAAATAATTAAAAATAAGGGAAACTGATTCTGTCTGTAGGGGGTGGAAAAACAAAAATATCTTCTCTAAATAAAAATCGTGAAAGTAATCAAAATGTAGAAGCTTCTCGAGTTTTGGAGCCTCACCAGGACACAGAACAGGACATGACAGAATGTGACTAAAAAACTTTCTCGTATTAACAAAACACTAACTGTGATGCAAGTGAATTTATACAGCATTAGGAATACATTGTTGGAACTGGAGCATTTCTGCATTGATAAGAAAGTAGATGTTGTTTGTGTATCAGAGCACTGGCTGACAAGTAATGAGGTAGATTGCTTTATTTCTCAGGGAAATGTTGCTGCAGATTTAGTGTGTCGGAAAGTGAAAAACAATTGGGGGGGGGGGACAAACATTTTTGTTAAAGAGGGGACAATATTCAGAAAAATTGATATTAGCCCATACTGTTCCGAAATGGATGGGGAATTCACCTGTGGTAAATCTTGTGGATCATAACCTAATTATTGTAAGTCTCTACAGATCACCAAGTGGTGACACATGTGTTTTCTTTGAGAAATTTGAATTAATAATGGAAAAGTTGTTAAAATCTAAATCAAAAATTGCTATCTGTGGGGACTTCAATATATAAATGGGAAATGATTGTGAGCAAGACACAAAGTATTTTTTCAACCTCCTCAGAATGTTCAATCTATATTGTAGCAATAGAAATGCCACACGTGATGGAGCATGTATAGATAACATCACTGTTAACTTTGATAGGGATTTGTACACTGTCAGTATTGTAGGTGGGGGATTTGCAGACCATGATCCAATACTCCTCACACTCAACCAAAACAAAACTGAAGTACTCCCCTCCAACACAGGTGCCATTGCTAAGGAAACGGTAATGTGGGTTAGAGGGCAGAAGGAAGAAGTAGTAAACCAGTTCATTCAGTAACTCGGAGATATTTAGTGGGACTGTATGTATAACTGTCAAGTGGGAATAAATAAAACTGAAATTGCTTTTGAAAACTTCATTAAAATTTATTTAGATTTGTAGATTCTCTTATAAAAATCAATCATAAAAGCCAACCTATAAAGAAAAACATTAAGTGGTACACAGATGAACTTACCACTATGAGGGAAAATATGTCATTGTTGTACCACATGTATAAAAATTCTCTTAAATATGGAATGGAGCAGGAAGATGAATTGTACAAAGCGTATCTTGAATGTAAGAGAACCTACAGAACTAAGCTTAGAATGACAAAAAGAACAGCATACAAAAGATACATTGAATGAGCTTCTAATAAGTGCAAAGCTGCATGGAATGTTGTTGCACAAGAGCATTGCAGGAATGATGAACATAGCATAGCTCTTGACCTGGATAAAGTTAATCGTTTTTTCATTGACTCTGTAATTGATATTAGGAACAAAATTGAAACAACAAACACTAATGCAAGTGAACTACTTAAGCAACAACAACCTGCAAACAATACCTTTAAATGGAGGACAATTGCACCCACTGAGATTACAAAGGTAGTGGCAAAGTTCTCAAACTCCAAGAGCATGGACTACTCTTGGTTGTTCAATTACATAATTAAAAAAATGGTGCATATAATTAGTGAACCATTGGCCTTTCTGTTTAATAGGTGTCTAGAGTTTGGAGTCTATCCTACAACTCTAAAAATATCAAAAGTTATCCCACTGTATAAAAAAAATGACAAACATGATTTCAAAAATTACAGACCAGTTTCAACTGTTCCCATTTTCTCGAAAATATTTGAATCTCTTATATATAACCAACTAAACTACTACTTTGAGTTGCATAACTTACTCTCTAATAGTCAATTTGGCTTCTGCAAGGGAAGAAATACCACCACTGCTGTTCTTTCTATTGTGAATGAAGTAATAACAGCCTTTGAGAATAAAAATAAAGCCTCACTTCTTTTATATGATTTAAGTAAGGCATTTGACTGCATTTCTCACAATATCTTACTCGCTAAACTCAAATTCTATGGTGTACAAGACTCTGTATTGGCAGTAATTGAATCATACCGAAACAATAGGAAGCAGTTTGCCTCTGTCAGAAACAAAGACTCACAATTGCTAGAAGTTAAGACAGGAGTCCCACAATGTTCTGTCCTTGCGCCCTTCTTTTTTATAATTGCAGTCAATGATTTACCCCACTGTATCCCCAGTACTGTTATTTGTTATGCTGATGACACAGCTTTGCCTGCTCAGCATGAGAACATATCAGTTCTGCAAGATATGATGCGAGATGGCCCGGAAGCAGCACTAAATTGGTTCTCATCAGATACACTGCTTTGCAATAGTGATAAAAACCAACAGATTATACTAGGATTGTCAAAAGAGGTAGAGGTGAAAGCAGTTAAAATTCTAGGAATTCATGTAGACTCTAAGTGAACGTGGGAAACACACATCAACCATACCTACACAAAATTGTCTTGAGTTACGTATTTAATGTCGAAACTGAGAAGCCTGGTGACAAAAGAATATTTAAGAGTTATTTATTTTGGACTTTTTGAGTCACATATAGAGTATGGACTGCTGATATGGGGAGAATCTCTTCACATCACTGAAGTTCTAAAAATTCAGAAGAAAGTGATACGGGCAATGAGCAATTCTGGTAGATCAGAATCATTCAGCTGAAAATATTAACAGTTATTAATCTTAATATATACACCTCACCATTGTACGCAAAAAACAATATAGCAGATTTTGAAATGAGGAAAAACATACACCACCATAATACCAGAGGCAAAACAAAATTAGATATACCTAGGCACAGGCCGACAAGAACAGGTAATTCCTATCTAATCAATAGTCTAAAAATTTTCTTCTTGGTCAGCTCACATAAGCAGTTTTAGCAGCAAGCTACTAAACTGGTTACTAATCAATCCTTTTTACAATATAACAGAATTTATGAATATAAAATCAATTGACATTAATTTTTAAGGATTTCATTATGTGATGTCACTGAATGTATTTATCTCATGTTACAGTGTATGTTATCATCTATGGAAGAGGATGTAGATGAAGATGAAATGGGAGATACGATACTGCATGAAGAGTTTGACAGAGCACTGAAAGACCTGAGTCGAAACAAGGCCCCGAGAGTAGACAACATTCCATTAGAACTACTGACGGCCTTGGGAGAGCCAGTCCTGACAAAACTCTACCATCTGGTGGCAGGGGTAAAATACAGGGAGCCAAAGGCTATTTACAATTTGTACAGAAACCAGATGGCAGTTATAAGAGTCGAGGGGCATGAAAGGGAAGCAGTGGTTGGGAAGGGAGTGAGACAGGGTTGTAGCCTCTCCCCGATGTTATTCAAACTGTATATTGAGCAAGCAGTAAAGGAAACAAAAGAAAAATTTGGAGTAGGAATTAATACCCATGGAGAAGAAATAAAAAATTTGAGGTTCGCCAATGACATTGTAATTCTATCAAAGACAGCAAAGGACTTGGAAGAGCAGTTGAACGGAATGGACAGTGTCTTGAAAGGAGGATATAAGATGAACATCAACAAAAGCAAAATGAGGATAATGGAATGTGGTCGAATTAAGTCGGGTGATGCTGAGGGAATTAGGTTAGGAAATGAGACACTTAAAGTAGTAAAGGAGTTTTGCTATCTGGGGAGCAAAATAACTGATGATGGTCGAAGTAGGGAAGATATAAAATGTAGACTGGCAAAGGCAAGGAAAGCGTTTCTGAAGAAGAGAAATTTGTTAACATCGAGTGTAGATTTAAGTGTCAGGAAGTCATTTCAGATAGTATTTGTATGGAGTGTAGCCATGTATGGAAGTGAAACATGGACGATAAATAGTTTGGACAAGAAGAGAATAGAAGCTTTTGAAATGTGGTGCTACAGAAGAATGCTGAAGATTAGATGGGTAGATCACATAACTAATGATGAAGTATTGAATAGAATTGGAGAGAGGAGTATGTGTCACAACTTGACAAAAAGAAGGGACCGGTTAGTAGGACATGTTCTGAGGCATCAAGGGATCACAAATTTAGCATTGGATGGCAGCGTGGAGGGTAAAAATCGTAGAGGGAGACCAAGAGATGAATACACTAAGCTGATTCAGAAGGATGTGGGCTGCAGTAAGTACTGGGAGATGAAGAAGCTTGCACAGGATACGGTAGCATGGAGAGCTGCATCAAACCAGTCTCAGGACTGAAGACCACAACAACAACAATATCTATGGGCACTATTTGCAATGTTTAGCTTTAAGGTACTATTCAAGGAAAATGTTATATGATATCCATATAAATTGCCTATTCCACCTCAGATGGTCAATGGTGAATAAAGATTCTGAATCTGAATCTGAGGACCTGTCCAAATTATAGGAATAGGGACAATACTCTGAAAGAGTTTTGTAAGAATCTACTTAAGAAATTAACACATCTTGACAAACCATTTGCCGAAACGATATTGATTGATGCATTCAAAAAGAGATTAGCAGAGAGATTTCAGTGGTATTTAGTACATGGACCTGACAAATGCCTTGAACAATTTTTATGATATGTTGACAGCATAGTATCACTTCATAAAGTGTAATGCAAACTGTGAAATAAATCTAAATACCAAGTGCTGTGATGGTTTGAAATACATTTTCCAATAATAATATTGTGTTTATTTGCCAGTAAAATACTGTAAAAGGGTCTATCTGGTAGAGCAAGACTATATTTTAATGTTTTGTGGAACTTTATGAAACAGAAGCAATGGAAAAACTCTGTTGTAAATAACTCGAATTATCACTTTCACTAGCAAGAATGTAGCATTGTAAATAACATCCTTCGCTTGTTAGCATTCAGTGAATTTTAACAAACTTGTGTACTCTGTGATTTTACTAATGATTCCCACCTTCCCTCCCCAATTAGTAAACTAAACTGTGGAAGGGCATATTTTCAAAGAGGGGGACACTTCTATTGTTAAAAAAAGAAACGACAGCCACCATTACTGCGAGATATCAGAAAAATATTAATTTTTGTCAATATATGCTCTTGTAAGAAGCTGAGTATACACTGTAATAGTTTAGCACTAAGAAGAATGTTTTTATAAAATAATAGTTGTTATCTTAAAAGGTAAAATTTTTCCTCATTTCTGAAGTGAATATTATGCTCATCTTCGTTCTCCTAATAATTATGCTACAAGTGCAAGCATACAGAAGACTTAGGATTTTGAATGCTAGATGATACTATGAAATCCCTGTTTAATCACACGGTCTTTGGGAATGAACAGATTCTCTTTTGTGGAAACCAAAAATTTGTGGAACTTGCCGTACCGACAAAGACTATCACAGTTTTTTAGAATCATATCCATCTGACTTACTTTTCAATAATAGCATCAAGAATTTTTCAAAGCTAAATCATGATGCAGGTCTTTAAAAGCTGTTTCTTACACTGGTTACTAAGAAGAACCTTAATCTTGAGGGTGCTCGATTGCACTCCGGAGAGGCCACACATTACTGCAGAATTATAGAATTTACTCTTTTTCAGCCAAGAAGACAGTAATTAAGATCCACAGCACTAAATATTCTATTTTTGATGAAAAAGTCAATTTCAATTTTCATATTCAAAAGTAACACCAAAGCACAGATTTATTTAAATCATTTAATACCAGGAAAGAAGAGAACCTGGTAAGATTAGGGAACAGTAGTTACAATCAATTTTTCAGTGGAAAGTTTTGAGGGTGCCTGTCTGTCTGTTCTTTTTGCTCTTATCAGGAATACTTAATCATTTTTCTAGTGCCCAAGGGAGCGTAATTAGGACAGGCTGGACAGGGCAGTAGAAAGAAACATGTATCATAATACTCAAAATGATAGAGATCGCAATTGTATTTACTACAGAAACAGAGGTAGTGGTAACTTCTGTTGGGATCAAAATGGTAATAGAGACAAAAATTTTGAACATCAGCAGAATAGGAATAATTGGGATAACCATAGGCAATTTAATAGGAGAAACAATCATAGAGGTAACTATTCGGGAACTGGCAGCCTGCCTCAATGAAGGTCCACAGTTTTGGGGCAGGGAAACATAAATACAGGATCCCAAATTTACACTTGCAATTAGACAATAATAACAGTGTAACTAATGTGGCACAGGTATCTGAAGATGAACGGAAAAAACATCAGATTTATCATTTACATTTTGCTCAAATGTTTTGGGATGCTATGTTTCATTATGGTGATATAGGTATTAATCACAAATCAGAATGTGAGAGTAATGAGAATTTTGATGTAGTATGTACTAATGATTTCTTCTCTTGGTCAGAAAACAGTGTTATTGTTGTATGTAAAGAGGTATCGACCGTATTGGATCTGAATTAGGATGTATTTTTGATGTAGATATGAATGAGAGCTGTGAAATAACTGAGATTGGTAACTCTGAGACTGGTAGTTCATTGCAAATGAATGTAGGTGATGAGTGTGACTTTAATAGAGATGCGACTTATGTTGTTCATGATGTTGTTGTTGAAGTAATTTTGGAAGAGGATGATGATGATGATGATGACGATAATTTTGATGATGATGATGATGATGAGTATCAGGTATTTGTGGAGTTTAAGAATAATGAAGTTCCAGAGTTATTTGCGAACGATATTGACAATACAGGTAAGGTAACTGATGTACGGTACGTGACAACATCAATGAGAGTCATAGAATACCAGTCCAGTCAAAGCAGTTTTTCATTAATGTCATGCAGAGTAACAATGCAAACAGTAAAGGTGAGTTATCTGTAAGCCTAGAGAATAAAGGTGAAAACTTTTTGAAATTTTTTTGGGAGCAGGTTGATGATAAATTAGATAAATGTGCATTCTGGAATAAGTTAGCTGTAGTTAGTCAAAATTTGTCTCCATATTGGTGGAATGAAGTGAAAGAAGATCTAGGCAGGAAGTGCAATTTTGACAGTAATATATTTTGTGTTCCTCCTGTAATTAGTGATGTTAGTTGTGCTATGGAACCCATTCAGTGAGTTCAATCTTTACCTGACAACATCAGTAATGAAAGTAATGTCATGATATCAATAAAGTTGATAAAACTCTGCAAGGACAGTGTGGATGTAGTATTCGATGAAATTGAAAGTGATCTTTTACATGAGGTATCTAATAACAGAGATGATGATTCAGATTTTAGATATCCTTACATTAAGATTAAGATTGATCAGTGGGAAGGGCCCTGTTTGATTGATACAGGTAGCCCAATTTGTGGCATATCTGAACAATTCAAAGACAAGATCAAGTATAGTAAGGGTTTGTGGAAATGCCTGTTGTAGGTGTAAACATAAGGAAGGCTACTGGTAATCAAAGCAAGTACATAAATTTATCTAAAAACAAAGATGATGAGACGTACCAAACAAAAGTGCTGGCAGGTCGATAGACACACAAACAAACACAAACATACACACAAAATTCAAGCTTTCGCAACAAACGGTTGCTTCATCAGGAAAGAGGGAAGGAGAGGGAAAGACGAAAGGATGTGGGTTTTAAGGGAGAGGGTAAGGAGTCATTCCAATCCTGGGAGTGGAAAGACTTACCTTAGGGGGAAAAAAGGACAGGTATACACTCGCACACACACACATATCCATCCGCACATACACAGACACAAGCAGACTCCCTTAAAACCCACATCCTTTCATCTTTCCCTCTCCTTCCCTCTTTCCTGATGAAGCAACAATTTGTTGCGAAAGCTTGAATTTTGTGTGTATGTTTGTGTTTGTTTGTGTGTCTATCGACCTACCAGCGCTTTTGTTTGGTAAGTCTCATCATCTTTGTTTTTAGATATATTTTTCCCACGTGGAATGTTTCCCTCTATTATATTCAAGTACATAAATTGTCATGTACTGTTAACTTTTAGTATAAAGGACAAGACATGTAAACATGGATGCATAATGATACCTATTCTAGGAGAAAATATACACTGTGTCTGTAGATTTACAAGACAATGTAATTGTGTTTTTTTTGTTGTGAGTAGTATGTAAAATCACATAATTTCTAAGGTACTCCTCTATCCATTGACTGAGTTTAAATCTATCTGTAGATTCATAAGACTATACATCTGTGTTTTGTTTGTCAGGAATTTAGTATGTAAGATGATGTGATTTCTAGAGCTTTATCTTATCTATTGACTGAGTTAAAATCTATGATACACTGTATAGTTGTGTTCTATAATAGATAAGTGCTTTAGAATTTGATACATGTATGTCATGAGACAAATTGAGTACATTCCTTTACAATTTTGAAATGTAACAATATTCATGATTTGTGCTGCAAAAATTAGGAATAGTATCTTGGCATATCTGTGTGAATCACCTTGTAAGTCCATTCATTTTTTTCTCATTGCATTTAACTCTGAATAATAATGTTTCATATGTGAATACTTTTTAATCACACCTGACATAAAACCCATATACACTCCTGGAAATGGAAAAAAGAACACATTGACACCGGTGTGTCAGACCCACCATACTTGCTCCGGACACTGCGAGAGGGCTGTACAAGCAATGATCACACGCACGGCACAGCGGACACACCAGGAACCGCGGTGTTGGCCGTCGAATGGCGCTAGCTGCGCAGCATTTGTGCACTGCCGCCGTCAGTTTCAGCCAGTTTGCCGTGGCATACGGAGCTCCATTGCAGTCTTTAACACTGGTAGCATGCCGCGACAGCGTGGACGTGAACCGTATGTGCAGTTGACGGACTTTGAGCGAGGGCGTATAGTGGGCATGCGGGAGGCCGGGTGGACGTACCGCCGAATTGCTCAACACGTGGGGCGTGAGGTCTCCACAGTACATCGATGTTGTCGCCAGTGGTCGGCGGAAGGTGCACGTGCCCGTCGACCTGGGACCGGACCGCAGCGACGCACGGATGCATGCCAAGACCGTAGGATCCTACGCAGTGCCGTAGGGGACCGCACCGCCACTTCCCAGCAAATTAGGGACACTGTTGCTCCTGGGGTATCGGCGAGGACCATTCGCAACCGTCTCCATGAAGCTGGGCTATGGTCCCGCACACCGTTAGGCCATCTTCCGCTCACGCCCCAACATCGTGCAGCCCACCTCCAGTGGTGTCGCGACAGGCGTGAATGGAGGGACGAATGGAGACGTGTCGTCTTCAGCGATGAGAGTCGCTTCTGCCTTGGTGCCAATGATGGTCGTATGCGTGTTTGGCGCCGTGCAGGTGAGCGCCACAATCAGGACTGCATACGAGCGAGGCACACAGGGCCAACACCCGGCATCATGGTGTGGGGAGCGATCTCCTACACTGGCCGTACACCACTGGTGATCGTCGAGGGGACACTGAATAGTGCACGGTACATCCAAACCATCATCGAACCCATCGTTCTACCATTCCTAGACCGGCAAGGGAACTTGCTGTTCCAACAGGACAATGCACGTCCGCATGTATCCCGTGCCACCCAACGTGCTCTAGAAGGTGTAAGTCAACTACCCTGGCCAGCAAGATCTCCGGATCTGTCCCCCATTGAGCATGTTTGGGACTGGATGAAGCGTCGTCTCACGTGGTCTGCACGTCCAGCACAAACACTGGTCCAACTGAGGCGCCAGGTGGAAATGGCATGGCAAGCCGTTCCACAGGACTACATCCAGCATCTCTACGATCGTCTCCATGGGAGAATAGCAGCCTGCATTGCTGCGAAAGGTGGATATACACTGTACTAGTGCCGACATTGTGCATGCTCTGTTGCCTGTGTCTATGTGCCTGTGGTTCTGTCAGTGTGATCATGTGATGTATCTGACCCCAGGAATGTGTCAATAAAGTTTCCCCTTCCTGGGACAATAAATTCACGGTGTTCTTATTTCAATTTCCAGGAGTGTAATTGACTCTGAAAAATGACTAAGGAGAGCATATCTCATGTGATGTGACGAAGGTATTGAACAGCATATTTAGAACACAAAACTGTGTTTCAGGATTTCATGTGAATACTAGACATGAAGTTACCTGTCCACTGAAGTGTGTGATGAGAATTCTAGGGAGGAAAAAGAAATGTGTGTAGATCCACTCCCCACACTGCTATATGGCTGTAGCCTGCAGGGCCAGTTGACTTACAAGAGATCACAGGTGCTGGGTAACGTACTCAAGCATCTGCCAGCTACAACAGAGTTGTGACTGATATTTGTGAACTGTTAGCCAAGACTGCTAAAGACAGTGTTATTCTGCATAAATACATGTTTTTTCCAAGTAGGGGGATTGACTTTCCCATACATTATGTAACTTTAAATCAGTATGTATTTTTTTATCAATTGTAAATGAATCTTCAAGGTCTTTGTGTATGTAAGTTAGTTTGTATGGTCAATTGGCAAAGAGCGTGGAAGACATCTACCAGTATAATCAATATAACAAGATGTATACATGTCTGCTTTCATACATTGATTTTGATCGTCTAGCAACTAAATTGTGCCACCATTCAAAGCTAATTATGACTCTGTTTACCTGTATTTATCCTGAATATTGCAATTTGTATCTGACTGGAACTTGAGTTGTGAACAAACTCATGCTTAACTCTGTTTTGGGTCCCCAGGTCATCGCGACCCTGTGTGTGTGTGTGTGTGTGTGTGTGTGTGTGTGTGTGTGTGTGTAGCACTCAAGGAGAGTACACAACTGTTGATTGAGGCTAGATGCTTCTTACACTTAATCTTTACATACAATTGAACATATTAATATGATTATGAACTTTATTCATTTTGTTGTGTTGAAAGATTTTTTGCTGGTTTGCACCCGATGTGGTTTGGATTCAGAGGTCAATCCCCACATCGTAAACTTAGGCCCTAATATTTTTCCATTATTTTGTCCTTAAATGAATCAACATATCCTTAGATACTATGGTTTATGTGGCTTATTGATTCCTACTCATGATTCAGTATATTCTTCTGATCTGTACCCCCTGTCCTGAGTTTTTCGATTCAGCTCACTCATCATACACTTAGGCTCTGAAATTTTTCTCTTCTCTTTTGAAGATTTTGAAAGTTTGATTGTATGGGTGTTAACCTACAATTTGTTACTCTTGTACTTTACATTGTCTCTCTAATTATTTCTATGGTTTAGTGGTGTAATGCTGTAGTTTTGACATTGTATTATTTGTCTTGTGACAGTATGTTCCACAGATCTGAAAGTCTGAATACCATATCCTGATATATGTATAGATTATGATCTGTACAGTAGATATTTTTCTTATGTTTTCTGTAATATGTTATGTATCAGATACTTCTGTACATCAATATAATATCCTGGGCATCATTTTGTACATCGTTTGGTAAACCTTGTAGACCGTCACACAATCCTGTAAACACCCTGTTTCCAAATTTTGTGAGGGGATATTGTAATGGGACCCTCTTTTCTAACCTAACCTTTTTATTTTATTTTTTTTTTTTTTTTATAGGTGAACATTCTCGGCTGCTTCGCTGAAAGAATTTCATTTCATTTTGTATATGATGTACTATATTTCTGGCTAAAATGTATAAAAAGAAATTAATTTGTTACAATTGATAAGTATAGTTAAAATTTTTATTCTTTTTGAAAATATTTTAAACTACGAAATATCTGTTGTTGTTGGGGTGGTCTTCAGTCCTGAGACTGGTTTGATGCAGCTCTCCATGCTACTCTATCCTGTGCAAGCCTCTTCATCTCCCAGTACCTTCCGCAGCCTACATCCTTTTGAATCTGCTTAGTGTATTCATCTCTTGGTCTCACTCTATGATTTTTACCCTACACGCTGCCCTCCAGTACAAAATTGGTGATCCCTTGGTGCCTCAGAACATGTCCTACCAACCAATCCCTTCTTCTGGTCAAGTTGTGCCACAAACTCCTCTTCTCCCCAATTCTATTCAATACCTCCTCATTAGTTATGTGTCTACCCATCTAATCTTCAGCATTCTTCTGTAGCACCACATTTCAAAAGCTTCTATTCTCTTCTTGTCTAAACTATTTATCGTCCATGTTTCACTTCCATACATGGCTACACTCCATACAAATAGTTTCAGAAATGACTTCCTGACTCTTAAATCAATACTCGATGTTAACAAATTTCTCTTCTTCAGAAACGCTTTCCTTTCCATTGCCAGTCTACATTTTATATCCTCTCTACTTCGACTATCATCAGTTATTTTGCTCCCCAAATAGCAAAACATTTTTACTACTTTAAGTGTCTCATTTCCTAATCTAAATCCCTCAGCATCGCCTGACTTAATTCGACTACATTCCATTATCCTCATTTCGCTATAGTTGATGTTCATCTCATACGTTCCTTTCAAGACACTGTCCATCCCGTTCAACTGCTCTTCCAAGTCCTTTGCTGTCTCTGACAGAATTACAATGTCATCGGCAAACCTCAAAGTTCTCATTTCTTCTCCATGGATTTTAATACGTAATCCAAAGTTTTCTTTAGTTTCCCTTACTGCTTGCTCCATATACACATTGAATAGCATCAGGGAGAGGCTAACACCCTGTCTCACTCCCTTCCCAACCACTGCTTCCCTTTCATGTCCCTCGACTCTTATAACTACCATCTGCTTTCTGTACAAATTATAAATAGCCTTTTGCTCCCTGTACTTTAACCCTGCCACCTACAGAATTTGAAAGAGAGTATTCCAGTCAACATTGTCAAAAGCTTTCTCTAAGTCTACAAATGCTAGAAATGTAGGTTTGCCTTTCCTTAATCTTTCTTCTAAGATAAGTCGTAGGGTCAGTATTGACTCATGTGTTCCAATATTGCTATGGTATCCAAACTGATCTTCCCCAAGGTCGTCTGTAAAGAATTCGTGTTAGTATTTTGCAGCTGCAGCTTATTAAACTGATTGTTCGGTAATTTTCACATCTGTCAACACCTGCTTTGTTTGGGATTGGAATTATTATATTCTTCTTGAAGTCTGAGGGAATTTCGCCTGTCTCATACATCTTGCTCACCAGATGGTAGAGTTTTGCTTGGACTGGCTCTCCCAAGGCTGTCAGTAGTTCTAATGGAATGTTGTCTACTCCCGGTGCCTTGTTTCGACTCAGGTCCTTCAGTGCTCTGTCAAACTCTTCACACAATATCATATCTCCCATTTCATCTTCATCTACCTCCTCTTCCATTTCCATAATATTGTCCTCAAGAACATCGCCCTTGTGTAGACCCTCTATATACTCCTGCTTCCCTTTCTGGTTTCCCTTCTTTGCTTAGAACTGGGTTTCCAATTGAGCTCTTGATATTCATGCAAGTGGTTATCTTTTCTCCAAAGGTCTCTTTAATATTCCTGTAGGCAGTATCTATCTCACCCTTCATGAGATAAGATAAGCCTCTACATTCTTACATTTGTCCTCTAGCCATCCCTGCTTAGCCATTTTGCACTTCCTGTTGATCTCATTTTTGAGACGTTTGTATTCCTTTTTGCCTGCTTCACTTGCTGCATTTTTGTGTTTTCTCCTTTCATCAATTAAATTCAGTATCTCTTGTGTTACCCAAGGATTTCTGCTAGCCCTCGTCTTTTTACCTTCTTGATCCTCTGCTGCCTTCACTATTTCATTGCTCAAAGCTAGCCATTCTTTTTCTACTGTATTTCTTTCCCCCATTCCTGTCAATTGTTCCCTTATGCTCTCCCTGAAACTCTGTACAACCTCTGGTTCTTTCAGTTTATCCAGGTCCCATCTCCTTAAGTTCCCACCTTCTTGCAGTTTCTTCAGTTTTAATCTATAGTTCATAACCAACAGATTGTGGTCAGAGTCCACATCTGCTCCTGGAAATGTCTTACAATTTAAAATCTGTTTCCTAAATCTCTGTCTTACCATTATATAATCTATCTGAAACCTTTTAGTATCTCCAGGGTTCTTCCATTTATACAACCTTCTTTCATGATTCTTGAACCAAGTGTTAGCTATGGTTAAGTTATGCTCTGTGCAAAATTCTATGAGGTGCCTTCCTCTTTCATTTTTTACCCCCAATCCATATTCACCTACTACATTTCCTTCTCTCCCTTTTCCTACTCTCGAATTCCAGTCATCCATGACTACTAAAGTTTCATCTCCCTTCACTATCTGAACAATTTCTTTTATCTCATAAATACATTTCATCAACTTCTTCATCATCTGCAGAGCTAGTTGGCATATAAACTTGTACTACTGTAGTAGGCGTGGGCTTCGTGTCTATCTTGGCCACAATAATGTGTTCACTATGCTGTTTGTAGTAGCTTACCCGCACTCCTATTTCTTTATTCATTATTAAACCTACTCCTGCATTACCCCTCTTTGATTTTGTATTTCTAACCCTGTATTCACCTGACCAAAAGTCTTGTTCCTCCTGCCACCGAACTTCACTAATTCCCACTATATCTAACTTTAACCTATCCATTTCCCTTTTTAAATTTTCTAATCTACCTGCCCGGTTAAGGGATCTGACATTCCACACTCTGATCTGCAGAACGCCAGTTTTCTTTCTCCTGATAACGATGTCCTGTTGAGTAGTGCCCGCCCAGAGATCCGAACGGGGGACTATTTTACCTCCGGAATATTTTACCCATATTTTAACCATACAGTAAAGCTGCATGCCCTCGGGAAAAGATATGGCTGTAGTTTCCCCTTGCTTTCAGCCGTTCGCAGTACCAAAACAGCAAGGCCGTTTTGATTAGTGTTACAGGATCAGATCAGTAAATCATCCACACTGTTGCCCCTGCAACTACTGAAAAGGCTGCTGCCCATCTCCAGGAACCACATGTTTGTCTGGCCTCTCAACAAATACCCCTCCGTTGTGGTTGCACCTACGGTACGACTATCTGTATCGTTGAGGCATGCAAGCCTCCCCACCAACGGCAAGGTCCATGGTTCAAAGGGGGACGGAATATCTGGTATACTTAAAATTCATATTATTAATTGCACAATCTAATGCTAATTTTTAAATTTATTTCTGGACTCATTTATAAAATAATGATTCGAATGAGAAGAAATTCTCCTTTTGTCAAGAAAGTTTTTAAACTCTTTTGCTTTGTAAACTCTTTGGAATATTGTGAGTACCACAGAATGTGGACATGCCTCTGATGGAAACGGACATATCTATAATTAGGACAATAACAATGTGCATTCGTGTTCATAAGTGGAAATTGTAAAGTCAGTGTGATACGGAAGAATGGGATAAAATAAAAGAAAGCCATAACAACAGAAAGAATTTCATCAATTATTCAGTTGAACAGGAATCCAAAAATAAAAATTTCAGCCTCAATACTATACCTCTAGACACAAGAACTGCAGCCAACAACAAGAGAAAATAAAGACAAGTAAAAAGCTTTTCTTTTGTATATTTTATGCCTCTCAAAGGGTAAGAGGCCTACATTTTAATACTGAGCCCAGCCATAAACAAAAATACCCGTTTCAGAAGCAAGACTTTGTTGCCCGTGGTGTAGCCAAACTCAATAAATTCATTGAAATGGACATAGCAATAAAACCCAACACATTATATCCAAAGTAGGTCATTATGAATGTAATAATATAAAACATACTGAAGCACTTAAAAGCCAAAACCAGAAATTAGAAATGGAAAGGGCTGTAGTTATGAGGGCTTACACTGGAATTTGGCTGTCATAATTTGCAATTATGACTACAACCAAAAAAACTTAAAATTTTTTTCCAAATAATAACATAGTCAAGATCAAGAGAAATCCTGTGAACTAATTTCAGTCTGAAATTTGGAGAACCATTGAGAACAGTAGCTTTTTGTTTCCAGATGACAAAGAGAAATGTAGATTGAAAATGATGAATCCATCCATTTTTATGCTTCATTCACAAATTAAATTACAGATGAGGGGAGCACCAGTTAAGCTGATAATTAACAATATGGCAAGTCCCAATAACAAAGTTAACAGGGAATACAACCAAAGACTGGGGGCAGCATATACTTACAAAAGGACATACAGCATCAAGAATAGTTATGAATTTGGAAGGGATATTAAGGATGTACCAATTCCAGCTTGGCCTCTTTTGACATTGTTAACCTGTATGCAACATCCCAAAGACATGGAAGGCATAAGATGAGCATATTTAGGAAGATGACTGCTACTGACATGTTTTTATATGCAAAATCCATCACCATAAGAAGCATAAATGGGCATACATCAGAGTCATGATCAACAGAATGCTAAAACTACCACTCACTTCTAATCATGAAGTAGAAGAAATAAATGTGATTAAACAAGTAGCCAGGGCAAACAGGTATTAGAACCATGATATAATGAAACTTTATAATAAAGTAAAGCCAAAAATACATGACAAGGCGGAGTCAACAGATCCAGAAGCAAGAAGTTTGTTGTTATGTCATACAGTGGTGCATTGTCTGACAGGTTTGCATGTGCTTTCAGAAAAACAGAAGTTAAAATTGGATTTCAAATGAAAGGTACAATTGCTTCTATGCTACACCATAAACATGGCAACAACAATAACAAACATTTAGAATCTGGTGTCTATAAGGTCAACTGCCAAGACTGTGACAACTTTTAAATCCATCAGACAGGAAGGAATTTCATGACAAGTTTTAGAGAACATACATAGTCAAAATAAGAGTGTTTTCTGCACCACTGAGATTCCACTCTGAATGTGTCATCTGGCTATTGAGATTTTAATTAATAGTCACTGTTATGTTACTTACCATATACTTGTAGTTACATTTAATTGTTTTGTCATGCTGAAAGGTTTCAGTTTATAGATCTGAATTTGCTATTAAGCTTTTTATTCTGGTTTTTACACAATTGTGAGTTATTTACTTTGCTAGGATAGGAGCTTCTCATTATTACTTTTTACATGTTTCTATATGGAATTTAAGTATGGATCTAATTCCACGCACTGTATGTCAGTTTATGTTCTACTGTCAGATGCTCATTTTGCCATGTGAAGTAATTTTAATTAACAACTATGCATTCTGTATTTTCACGGTCAAATTTATGACACTGGTTACTCAGGCCTCAGTTATTTGTATAAATGCTGGATACAGCACTTACTATCTACAGAGCACTATCTACAGCACTTACTATCTACAGATGTAGATTTTTCCATTGATACCTACATCAGAATATTTAGTCATATGTATGGCTGATAGGGAAGATCGTTTATCATGTAATTTTTTTTTATATTTGTTAGTTGTCATTAGGATTTTCACAGATTTTGTTTCAGCTCAACAACCACTATTAAAGCTATTCACCACCAACACAGCTAACAAGGAGGGATATATCAAAGGCAACAGTGCATATCCTCATTTCTACAGCCAAGCTATATTTAGGTTGTGGCACATGGGGCTTCACGCCACAATAAATTTTCAAAGTCAGTGACCATGTGTGGCTTTGTAACCGCTACCATATGGGTGATGTCATGTATCTAGTTGGTGATATCAAGTTCATTTCAGTAATATGTGCTGCAGTTTTATGAACATCAGTATTTAATACTGCTTCATCCATCCGACTTGGACAATAAGACAGATAACTACATGCTAGCAATGAGCTCATCTCTCCATTAGTTAATTTCCATGGTCATTCACAGAAATTTAAATACTACTCTTGAAAAGCATTCTTCATGGTTTCCAAAATCATCCATGTGATGTGCCATACAGCCAGGTCATAGCTTTGCAATGTAGCTTTCCCTGTGTTGTCATCAAATATGTGACCAACACAGCCATGAAATACACAAATTAGAAAATCGTGGATGGAACAATACGTAAAATAAGAAAAGACAACCAGTCTCCTATATCGAATTGATGCATGGAGCAGAGAAACAGGAACAGAAAACAGCATTCACATTACGTTCCAAGCACTAGCTCCTTTTATAGCAAAAGTGCATACATTCACTAAAACAAAAACCACACATACATCCAATTTATTGTTGATTACTGGTACTTGAGTAATTGAAAGCTGTTGCCTGAGTTATGGACATGGAGATGGGGAGGGAAAGATGCAAGGAGTGGTATAGGGGAAATCAGTTGGAGAATGGGGCAGACAGTGAGGTGGAGAAGTGTGTTGGAGAGTGGAGAGTGAGGGGAAAAGGGGGAGGGTGGGGAGTGGGAGATGGTGGTGATGGGGGACCAGAGGGGGGCAAAGGGAGGAGATAGGGCAGAAGGGGAGCAGAGGTGGAGAGGAGGGGGAAGGGGGGCAAGAGGAGGTAGAGGGTGGGGAGAGGGTGGGGAGGGGTTGGAGAGAGGGTGGGTAGAGGTGGGGGGAGATGCAGGGGGGAGAGGCGGGCGAGGGGCGAACCAAGAGGTGGGGGGAGAGCTGGGGGAAGAGGCAGGGGGAGAGGTGGGTGAGAGGTGGGGGAGGGGGAGAGGTGGGAGAGGGGGAGAGGTGGGGGATGGGGAGAGGGGGGATACGGGGTGAGGGGTTTGGCAGGGGGAAAGAGTGAGGCAGGGGGAGAGAGGAGATGTAGAGATGCAGGGAAAGAGGGGTGAGGGGGCGAGGCAGGGGGAGAGGAGGAGAGGCAGGGGGAGAGGGAGGACAGGGGAGGAGGATAGGGAGAGGGAGAAGATGTAACCAGGGGGCGGGGGGGGGGGGGGGGGGCTGGTCAAGAAGGCAGTGCGTGATCTGGATGGAGGAGGAGTGGTATGAACAACAGAGAGAAAGGGAAAAGGTAAGGTAGAGCAGTGGGGAACAGGATAGTGGAGGTTTTGGCCAAGGAGATTGCAAGAGTGCAGGATATATTTGAGAGACAGTTGCCATCTGTGAAGGTCAAAGAAACTTATGCTGGAAGGGAGTATCCAGTGACCCATGTAGTGAGGCAGCTGTTGAAATCAATTATGTTGTAGCGTGTGGCATGTTCAGCAACTGGATGATCAAGTTGGCAGTTTGCCACAGTTTGGCAGTGGCCATTCATGCAAGTACATTGCTGGTCACTTGTTATGCCCACACAGAATGCTGGACAGTAACTGCAGCATAGCTGCTTTCACATGTTGTCCAGACTTTTATTGGATGGGAAATGCGTGTGACTGGATTGAGGTATGATGTGGTGGGTGAATGTATGAGACAGGTCTCACACCTTGACTAGCCACAAGAGAATGACGCATGGGGTACAGGATTGTGAGTAGGACTGGAACACGGACGGATAAGTATATACTTTAGGTTGGGTTTGTTGGCAGAACACCATTTTTGGGGGGGGGGGGGGGGGGGGGGGGAGGGGGGGGATGTGGGGGAGATTTCGAGTATGGTACCCCTCATCTCTCAGCATGATGAGAGGTAGTCAAAGACATGCTGGAGAACGTGGTTGAACTTTACAAGGCCCAGGTGGACTGGGTGATCAGATGAGTGCTGTCTGGTGGTTGATTAACACATTTTTTGGTGCCAGAGGAGCAGACGACATTGGAGATTTTTTATGGATGAGTTTAATAGGATACTATCTGTCAGTAAAGGCCCTGGTAAAGCTGTTGGTATATTTTGGCACCTCCCCTAATGAACCATTGACCTTGTCGTTGGTGGGGAGGCTTGTGTGCCTCAACGATACAGACAGCCGTACCGTAGGTGCAACCACAATGGCGGGGTACCTGTTGAGAGGCCAGACAAACGTGTGGTTCCTGAAGAGGTTGCAGGGGCAACAGTCTGGATGATTGACTGATCTGGCCTTGTAGCATTAACCAAAACAGCCTTGCTGTGCTGGTACTGTGAACGGCTGAAGGCCAGGGGAAACTACTGCCGTAATTTTTTCCAAGGGCATGCAACTTTACTGTATGGTTACATGATGATGGTGTTCTCATGGGTAAAATATTCAAGAGTCCCTCATTTGGATTTCCAGGTGGGCACTACTCTGGAGGATACCTGTATCAGGAGAAAGAAAACTGGCATCCTACAGATTGGAGCGTGGAATGTCAGTTCCCTTAATTGGGCAGATAGGGGAGAATATTTAAAAAGGGAAATCGATAGGTTAAAGTTAGATATAGTGGGAGTTAGTGAAGTTTGGTGGCAGGAGGAACAAGACTTCTGGTCAAGTGAATATGGGGCTATACATATAAAATCAAATAGGGGTAATGCAGGTGTAGGTTTAATAATGAATAAAACAATAGGAGTGCGGGTAAGCTACTACAAACAGCATAGTGGACGCATTATTGTGGCCAAGATTGAAACAAAGCCCACACCTACCACAGTAGTACAAGTTTATATGCCAATTAGCTCTGCAGATGACAAAGAGATTGATGAAATGAGTGATGAGACAAAAGAAATTATTCAGATAGTGTAGGGAGACGAAAATTTAGTAGTCATGGGTGATTGGAATTCGACAGTAGGAAAAGGAAGCAAAGAAAACATAGTAGGCGAATATGGATTGGGGGTAAAGAATAAAAAAGGAAGCTGCCTGGTAGAATTTTGCACAGAGCATAACTTAATAATAATTAACACTTGGTTCAAGAATCATAAAAGAAGGTTGTATACATGGACAAGGTCTGGACATACTGGAAGGTTTCAGACAGATTATAGAATGGTAAGACAAAGATTTAGGAACCGGTTTTAATTTGTAAGTCATTTCCAGGGGCAGATGTGGGCTCTGACCACAATCTATTGGTTATGAACTGTAGATTATAACTGAAGAAATGGCAAAAAGGTGGGAATTTAGCAAGATGGAACTTGGATAAACTGACAGAACCAGAGGTTGTAGAGAGTTTCAGGCACAGCATTAGGGAACGATTGACAAGAATGGGGGAAAGAAATACAGTAGAAGAAGAATGGCTAGCTTTGAGCAATGAAATAGTGAAGGCAGCAGAGGATCAAGAAGGTAAAAAGACGAGGGCTAGTAGAAATCCTTGGGTAACACAAGAGATACTGAATTTAATTGATGAAAGGACAAAATACAAAAATGCAGCAAGTGAAGTAGGCAAAAAGGAATACAAACGTCTCAAAAATGAGATTGACAGAAAGTGCAAAATGGCTAAGCAGGGATGGCTAGAGGACAAATGTAAGAATGTAGAGGCTTATCTTATCTCATGAGGGGTGAGACAGATACTGCCTACAGGAAAATTAAAGAGTTCTTTGGAGAAAAGAGAACCACTTGCATGAATATCAAGAGCTCAAACGGAAACCCAGTTCTAAACAAAGAAGGGAAAGCAGAAAAGGAAGCAGGAGTATATAGAGGGTCTATACAAGGGCGATGTTCTTGAGGACAATATTATGGAAATGGAAGAGGAGGTAGATGAACATGAAATGGGAGATATGATACTGTGTGAAGAGTTTGACAGAGCACTGAAAGACCTAAGTCGAACAAGGCAACGGGAGTAGACAACATTCCATTAGAACTACTGACAGCCTTGGGAGAGCCAGTCCAAGCAAAACTCTACCATCTGGTGAGCAAGATGTATGAGACAGGCGAAATTCCCTCAGACTCAAGAAGAATGTAATAATTCCAATCCCAAAGAAAGCAGGTGTTGACAGACGTGAAAATTACCGAACAATCAGTTTAATAAGCCGCAGCTGCAAAATACTAACGTGAAGTCTCTACAGATGACCTCGGGGGAGATCAGTTTGGATTCCGTAGAAATGTTGGAACACATGAGGCAATACTGACCATACGACTTATCTTAGAAGAAAGATTAAGGAAAGGCAAATCTACATTTCTAGCATTTGTAGACTTTGAGAAAGCTTTTGACAATGTTGACTGGAATAATCTCTTTCAAATTCTGAAGGTGGCAGGGGTAAAGTACAGGGAGCAAAAGGCTATTTACAATTTGTACAGAAAGCAGATGGCAGTTATAAGAGTCGAGGGACATGAAAGGGAAGCAGTGGTTGGGAAGGGAGTGAGACAGGGTTTTAGCCTCTCCCCGATGCTATTCAATGTTTATATTGAGCAAGCAGTAAAGGAAATGAAAGAAAAGTTCGGAGTAGGTATTAAAATCCATGGAGAAGAAATAAAAACTTTGAGGTTTGCCGATGACATTGTAATTCTGTCAGAGACAGCAAAGGACCTGGAAGAGCTTTGAACAAAATGGACATTATCTTTAAAGGAGATTATAAGAAGAACATTAACAAAATCAAAACGAGGATGATGGAATGTAGTTGAATTAAGTCGGGTGATGCTGAGGGAGTTAGATTAGCAAATGAGAGACTTAAAGTAGTAAAGGAGTTTTTCTATTTGGGGAGCAAAATAACTGATAATGGTCAAGGTAGGGAGGATATAAAATGTAGACTGGCAATGGTAAGGAAAGCGTTTCTAAAGAAGAGAAATTTGTTAACATCGAGTATAGATTTAAGTGTCAGGAAGTCGTTTCTGGAAGTATTTGTATGGAGTGTGGCCATGTATGGAAGTGAAACATGGACGATTAATAGTTTAGACAAGAAGAGAATAGAAGCTTTCGAAATGTGGTGCTACAGAAGAATGCCGAAGATTAGATGGACAGATCACATAACTAATGAGGAGGTATTCAACAGAATTGGGGAGAAGAGAAATTTGTGGTATAACTTGACTAGAAGAAGGGATCGGTTGGTACAACATGTTCTGAGGCATCAAGGGATCACCAATATATTATTGGAGGGCAGTGTGGAGGGTAAAAATCGTAGAGGGTGACCAAGAGGCAAATACACTAAGCAGATTCAGAAGGATGTAGGTTGCAGTAGATACTGGAAGATGAAGAAGCTTGCACAGGATAGAGTAGCATGGAGAGCTGCATTGAACCAGTCTCTGGGCTGAAGACCACAACAACAACAACAACATATTTTGACATTTCCTACTTTCTGCTGTGGATGCAGAATTCACAGACAGCAAGGCTGTAAGGAAGATGCTTTTGGACATGGAATGGGTAACATCTGTAAGAGTGGAGATACTGAAGGTGGTTCGAATGCCTGACATCAGTCAATGTATTTATGGACGCTTCTGACAGCTGGAGATAAACATACCGGATGGTGGGTCAATTAGTTGAGGATCAGGTGAAGCAGACTTGGGAATAAGTGTAGAGGTTGTGCAGAACAGAGCAAAAGTTTCTTTGGCACTAGTACATGTCATGAAAATGTTATCAATGAATCTGAACCAGACGAGAGGTTTTCTGTGTTGACTGGACAGTAAGGATTCCTCCAGATGACCCACAAATAAAATGGCATCAGATGGTGCCATGCAAGTACCCCTGGCAGTCTCATGGAATAATATTGTCTTACTTTCACTCGGTTGATGTTTTATATTGTATCCCGCACATGCTTTTGCAAGTATGCAATAATAAATTGCAGTACATCACATATAGCAGTTATATACTGTTTCATTATGGATAGTGTTCCCACATTTCTCTTTGATAACAGTAGGCTAGTCACTGTGGGGCAATACTGTATCTGAAGCTTTGTTTTACAGAATAGTACACAAATAACTTTAAAATAAGCTTGCTGGTTCCCTTTTAATTTCTTGATCTGTTAAACTAAAAGTTTCCTTTTAACAACTGAAGCAGTTAATATGCAAAATGAGATTTCTAACAGGAAAGCCTGGAATGAAAGTAGTCATATCCCTGAAACTGTTTTGAGGTTATAGTCAATGAAAAATTAAAAAATGGCATTAATTTATGATAGATGCAGGAAAAATTCACACCTATTGAAAGGGAAAAACTAGATGTAACAAGATATGTTAGTTATAACATGCACTAAAATAACTGTAAATCACATATAACAGTACATTATGCACAACACTCAAAATTTCTAAAAATTCGCTAAGTATGTTTAGTCACATTGATAGTCACTGCAGTGGACAGTTTATATGAATGAGGATACTAATGCTAAAATTGTATTAAGCACATATGTTGATTACAGCTGATACTATACCACAAAACTTTTTTCTTTTTTTCAGCAAAAAATGTACACAAATACACAATATATTGTATTTATTTATTTATTTAGTCCTTCAAATCCTATATGTATAGAATATATACAAGGATATTGGACATGGTTAGGTATTTACAAGATAAATTACAGTTTGTATTGTAATCCTAAGGACTAGATATTGAAGTAATTTAGCAAAGATTCATACATACAACAAACCTTACAGGCAACATACAAAGTAGAATATTAATAATGCATCTTTATTTTTGTTGTTTGGCTTTTATATATTCTGTCAGACTGTAAAATCAATGATCAATTAAATATGCCTTTACTTTAGCCTTAAAACTACAGAGTTTACCTATTGATTTAATATGATTAGGTAGATTATTGAAAATCTTTATCCCAGTATGTAGTGTGCCTTTTTGGCACAATGATGTTCTCACCTGTTTCATATGAAGGTCAGATTTTTGCCTTGTATTGTGTGCATGTATATCTTCATTTTTTAATAAGATATCTGGGTGTCTATGGATATATTGTTTGATGAAAACTGATGTTTCGTAGATAAAAATGCAAGGAAGAGGAAGAACTGACAGTTTTTTGAATATGGGTCTGCATTATTTCATATTGTTTACCCCTTCAATAATTCATAGTATTCTCTTTCGCATCCTGAAAAGTTTAATATTTGTTGTTGTATTTCCCCAGAAGATTATGCCATATTTAATTACAGAATGCACATAGGAGTAGTATACATTTAACATGCTGGCTTTGCTGCAACAAGTTTTTAAGATCCGTATCATGTAACAGGTTTTGCTCAGTTTTCTTTGCAAATATTCAATGTGTACCTCCCATTTTGTGTTGTTCTGGAACCAGAGTCCCAGAAATTTAGTGCTGTCAACACTTTCAAGAACACTGTCACCAAGTTCTATGTTTGGGTGGTGTCTTCCTTTTACATTAGAGAAGTTCAGTGCTACTGTCTTTTCTTTGTTTATAATTAGCTTGTTGTAGCTGAACTACTGTTCTACACTGTTCATTGTTTCGATAGCGGAGTCTTTAAGTTTTTCTTCTGTTTTACCACTAATAAGGAAGCTTGTATCGTCTGCAAATTGGAGGGTAGTTTGGCAATACTTGTTGTACATAAGATCATTGGCATACAGGAGAAATAGGATGGGTCCTAATACTGATCCTTGAGGCACGCCATATTTCACATTTTCATATCCTGAATAGTAGTAGCCGATTTTGTTATGCTCAGTATATTGCATTTCAACCACCTGTTTGCGACCACATAGGTATGTCTTGAGCCACTCATTGGATATACCTCTAATTTATAATTGGTCAAGCTTCTGCAGTAGGGCATTATGGTCAATGACGTCAAAAGCTTTGGATAAATAAAGACATACGCCTGTCACAAACTCACTTCCATCCTGTTTAGTATAGATTTCATTAAGAAATTCAAATATTGCACTTTCAGTTGAATAGCCTTTCCTGAAGCCATACTGTGAGGGAGAGAGAATTTTATTTTTATTTAGGAAATCAGACAATCTCTTATAAAAAACTTTTTCTAAAATTTTTGAAAATACAGGCAGTAGGACTATTGGTCTATAGTTTGAAACACATTCTGGATTTCCTTTTTTGAACAGTGGTTTCAGTTTTGCTGTTTTTAAGCATGAAGGGAAGGTTACTGATGCCAGTGAGCTGTTGCACAAGTGTGCCAAGGGTTTGGCTAAGGCAAGACAGCATTTTTTAATAATTGCATGTGGTATTCCATCAATTCCACATGAGTACCCTGTTTTCAAGATTTTTATAACTGATAAAATTTCTTCAGTATTTGTGGGTGAAAGGAACAAAGATATAGGCACATTTCTCACACTATTGCATCATGGAGGTGATATTTTGTTGTGTTCTTCCAGTCCATTCACCAACTGTTCACTTATGTTTCCAAATTATTTGTTGAAGGTCCCTGCAATTTCTGTTGGGCAAGAAATCATTTGCCCTTCACAACATAAGTTCACATTTTTATATTGTTTAGTTTCACTTGTTGTTTGATTTTTTGTAACTTCCCATATAGCTTCAGATTTGTTTTTTGAATTTTCAATGTATTTGTCATTTGCCATTGTTTTAGCTTTCCTTACAACATTTTTGAGGACACATGACACATGCTTATGTTTTGATACACTCAACACAAAAGCATGTTTAAATTTTATGTGATGTTGCTGTACATAAGATAAAAAATAATTTAACTTTCGTTAGGTCTTTACGGCAAAAGACAGTTTTTTTATATTCATATAACATAATCATTACATTAGCAAATAGAATTGTTTCGTCATGTCAGTTGTTAGCTTACAATTTCATGTTGCAGTCAAAAATTCTTAATTCATTAAAGAGGTTGGCAACAAGCCATTTATTTAATGTGTTTCTAAATTCGCACTTTGGAAGGTCTTGTACCCTCTGCAGAAGAATATTAAATAGCTTTTTGCAGATGTTATTCTGAGTTTTTCATATTTTTTTGATGGTTATTTAGCTGTTGTATTCTAATTCCACATCACAGTTCAATTTGGCATCCAGGAATAGCAACATTTTTCAGTAATGAATAGCCCACCAATAGAAATTCATTTTCATTTCTTTGTACACTAGAGCCACTGCCTTTCCGTTTAGCATATGTTACTGACTTCCATTTATATTTATGTATTTATTATAGATATTAAGGCAAATTTAGCTGCTACACCTGATTTTACTTAGACACAAAGGAAATATAAGATGTTGGGTTCATGCATAAATATTAGTAAATAAATGTGGGAATTCTATGGATTTTACACCTAGATGGTTTCAAGATATCTTCTACACTAACATACCAAAGCAACAGCATATCTCACAAGAACAATACAAAAAGTGGTGCCCAACAAAGCATGTCTTCTGCTAGGGGCAGGAGGCTAACAATGTTTCCTCAGTTATGTTAAATAGTTTACCTGTATGTCCTGTTGATAGCCTAACACTTACTACTTTACAATGGTATTTTTTTTTAAGAAACTCATTACCTACATCTGTTAAAACAAGTGTTTGTTTATAATACACTATTACTTGTCCTGCAGCTGTACAATGAATACCTCAACTTGATATGCAGCTAACATAAATTTTAAATCTTGATTTAACAAATCTATGTAAGTAGGTAATTTGCAGAAAGAGTTGCTAGTAATGCATGTTTTTAATTTTTATTTGAACTAGTTGGATCCAATTTTTGTCTTGATGTTAGATAGGAGTTTGTTGAATATCTTTGTACCACAGTACACAACTTCAATCTAAACCATAGACAAGAGGGAAAAATCTACAGGAAAATTGTGTATTATGACTGTGCTGTGGCTAAGCCATGTCTCCGCTATATCCTTTCTTTCAGGAGTGCTAGTTCTGCAAGGTTCGCAGGAGAGCTTCTGTAAAGTTTGGAAGGTAGGAGACGAGATACTGGCAGAAGTAAAGCTGTGAGTACCGGGCGTGAGTCGTGCTTCAGTAGCTCAGATGGTAGAGCACTTGCCCGCGAAAGGCAAAGGTCCCGAGTTCGAGTCTCGGTCGGGCACACAGTTTTAATCTGCCAGGAAGTGCTAGTTCTGCAAGGTTCGCAGGAGAGCTTCTGTAAAGTTTGGAAGGTAGGAGATGAGATACTGGCAGAAGTAAAGCTGTGAGTACTGGGCATGAGTCGTGCTTCGGTAGCTCAGATGGTAGAGCACTTGCCCGCGAAAGGCAAAGGTCCCGAGTTCGAGACTCGGTCGGGCACACAGTTTTAATCTGCCAGGAAGTTTCATGTCAGCGCACACTCCGCTGCAGAGTGAAAATCTCATTCTGGAAACATCCCCCAGGCTGTGGCTAAGCCATGTCTCCGCTATATCCTTTCTTTCAGGAGTTCTGCAAGGTTCGCAGGAGAGCTTCTGTAAAGTTTGGAAGGTAGGAGACGAGATACTGGCAGAAGTAAAGCTGTGAGTGCCGGGCATGAGTCGTGCTTCGGTAGCTCAGATGGTAGAGCACTTGCCCGCGAAAGGCAAAGGTCCCGAGTTCGAGACTCGGTCGGGCACACAGTTTTAATCTGCCAGGAAGTTTCATGTCAGCGCACACTCCGCTGCAGAGTGAAAATCTCATTCTGGAAACATCCCCCAGGCTGTGGCTAAGCCATGTCTCCGCTATATCCTTTCTTTCAGGAGTGCTAGTTCTGCAAGGTTCGCAGGAGAGCTTCTGTAAAGTTTGGAAGGTAGGAGACGAGATACTGGCAGAAGTAAAGTTGTGAGTACCGGGCATGAGTTGTGCTTCGGTAGCTCAGATGGTAGAGCACTTGCCCGCGAAAGGCAAAGGTCCCGAGTTCGAGACTCGGTCGGGCACACAGTTTTAATCTGCCAGGAAGTTTCATATCAGCGCACACTCCGCTGCAGAGTGAAAATCTCATTCCGGAAACATCCCCCAGGCTGTGGCTAAGCCATGTCTCCGCTATATCCTTTCTTTCAGGAGTGCTAGTTCTACAAGGTTCGCAGGAGAGCTTCTGTAAAGTTTGGAAGGTTGGAGACGAGATACTGGCAGAAGTAAAGCTGTGAGTACCGGGCGTCAGTCGTGCTTCGGTAGCTCAGATGGTAGAGCACCTGCCCGCGAAAGGCAAAGGTCTCGAGTTCGAGTCTCGGTCGGGCACACAGTTTTAATCTGCCAGGAAGTTTCATATCAGTGCACACTCCGCTGCAGAGTGAAAATCTCATTTTGGAAACATCCCCCAGCCTGTGGCTAAGCCATGTCTCCGCTATATCCTTTCTTTCAGGAGTGCTAGTTCTGCAAGGTTCGCAGGAGAGCTTCTGTAAAGTTTGGAAGGTAGGAGACGAGATACTGGCAGAAGTAAAGCTGTGAGTACCGGGCGTGAGTCGTGCTTCAGTAGCTCAGATGGTAGAGCACTTGCCCGCGAAAGGCAAAGGTCCCGAGTTCGAGACTCGGTCGGGCACACAGTTTTAATCTGCCAGGAAGTTTCATATCAGCGCACACTCCGCTGCAGAGTGAAAATCTCATTCTGGAAACATCCCCCAGGCTGTGTCTAAGCCATGTCTCCGCTATATCCTTTCTTTCAGGAGTGCTAGTTCTGCAAGGTTCGCAGGAGAGCTTCTGTAAAGTTTGGAAGGTAGGAGACGAGATACTGGCAGAAGTAAAGCTGTGAGTACCGGGCGTGAGTCGTGCTTCGGTAGCTCAGATGGTAGAGCACTTGCCCGCGAAAGGCAAAGGTCCCGAGTTCGAGACTCGGTCAGGCACACAGTTTTAATCTGCCAGGAAGTTTCATGTCAGCTCACACTCCGCTGCAGAGTGAAAATCTCATTCTGGAAACATCCCCCAGGCTGTGGCTAAGCCATGTCTCCGCTATATCCTTTCTTTCAGGAGTGCTAGTTCTGCAAGGTTCGCAGGAGAGCTTCTGTAAAGTTTGGAAGGTAGGAGACGAGATACTGGCAGAAGTAAAGCTGTGAGTACCGGGCATGAGTCGTGCTTCGGTAGCTCAGATGGTAGAGCACTTGCCCGCGAAAGGCAAAGGTCCCGAGTTCGAGACTCGGTCGGGCACACAGTTTTAATCTGCCAGGAAGTTTCATGTCAGCGCACACTCCGCTGCAGAGTGAAAATCTCATTCTGGAAACATCCCCCAGGCTGTGGCTAAGCCATGTCTCCGCTATATCCTTTCATTCAGGAGTGCTAGTTCTGCAAGGTTCGCAGGAGAGCTTCTGTAAAGTTTGGAAGGTAGGAGATGAGATACTGGCAGAAGTAAAGCTGTGAGTGCCGGGCATGAGTCGTGCTTCGGTAGCTCAGATGGTAGAGCACTTGCTCGCGAAAGGCAAAGGTCCCGAGTTCGAGACTCGGTCGGGCACACAGTTTTAATCTGCCAGGAAGTTTCATGTCAGCGCACACTCCGCTGCAGAGTGAAAATCTCATTCTGGAAACATCCCCCAGGCTGTGGCTAAGCCATGTCTCCGCTATATCCTTTCTTTCAGGAGTGCTAGTTCTGCAAGGTTCGCAGGAGAGCTTCTGTAAAGTTTGGAAGGTTGGAGACGAGATACTGGCAGAAGTAAAGCTGTGAGTACCGGGCGTGAGTCGTGCTTCGGTAGCTCAGATGGTAGAGCACCTGCCCACGAAAGGCAAAGGTCTCGAGTTCGAGTCTCGGTCGGGCACACAGTTTTAATCTGCCAGGAAGTTTCATATCAGTGCACACTCCGCTGCAGAGTGAAAATCTCATTCTGGAAACATCCCCCAGCCTGTGGCTAAACCATGTCTCCGCTATATCCTTTCTTTCAGGAGTGCTAGTTCTGCAAGGTTCGCAGGAGAGCTTCTGTAAAGTTTGGAAGGTAGGAGACGAGATACTGGCAGAAGTAAAGCTGTGAGTACCGGGCGTGAGTCGTGCTTCAGTAGCTCAGATGGTAGAGCACTTGCCCGCGAAAGGCAAAGGTCCCGAGTTCGAGTCTCGGTCGGGCACACAGTTTTAATCTGCCAGGAAGTGCTAGTTCTGCAAGGTTCGCAGGAGAGCTTCTTTCAAGTTTGGAAGGTAGGAGACGAGATACTGGCAGAAGTAAAACTGTGAGTGCCGGGCATGAGTCGTGCTTCGGTAGCTCAGATGGTAGAGCACTTGCTCGCGAAAGGCAAAGGTCCCGAGTTCGAGACTCGGTCGGGCACACAGTTTTAATCTGCCAGGAAGTTTCATGTCAGCGCACACTCCGCTGCAGAGTGAAAATCTCATTCTGGAAACATCCCCCAGGCTGTGGCTAAGCCATGTCTCCGCTATATCCTTTCTTTCAGGAGTGCTAGTTCTGCAAGGTTCGCAGGAGAGCTTCTGTAAAGTTTGGAAGGTAGGAGACGAGATACTGGCAGAAGTAAAGCTGTGAGTACCGGGCATGAGTTGTGCTTCGGTAGCTCAGAAGGTAGAGCACTTGCCCGCGAAAGGCAAAGGTCCCGAGTTCGAGACTCGGTGGGGCACACAGTTTTAATCTGCCAGGAAGTTTCATGTCAGCGCACACTCCGCTGCAGAGTGAAAATCTCATTCTGGAAACATCCCCCAGGCTGTGGCTAAGCCATGTCTCCGCTATATCCTTTCTTTCAGGAGTGCTAGTTCTGCAAGGTTCGCAGGAGAGCTTCTGTAAAGTTTGGAAGGTAGGAGACGAGATACTGGCAGAAGTAAAGCTGTGAGTACCGGGCGTGAGTCGTGCTTCGGTAGCTCAGATGGTAGAGCACTTGCCCGCGAAAGGCAAAGGTCCCGAGTTCGAGTCTCGGTCGGGCACACAGTTTTAATCTGCCAGGAAATTTCATATCAGTGCACACTCCGCTGCAGAGTGAAAATCTCATTCTGGAAACATCCCCCAGGCTGTGGCTAAGCCATGTCTCCGCTATATCCTTTCTTTCAGGAGTGCTAGTTCTGCAAGGTTCGCAGGAGAGCTTCTGTAAAGTTTGGAAGGTTGGAGACGAGATACTGGCAGAAGTAAAGCTGTGAGTACCGGGCGTGAGTCGTGCTTCGGTAGCTCAGATGGTAGAGCACCTGCCCACGAAAGGCAAAGGTCTCGAGTTCGAGTCTCGGTCGGGCACACAGTTTTAATCTGCCAGGAAGTTTCATATCAGTGCACACTCCGCTGCAGAGTGAAAATCTCATTCTGGAAACATCCCCCAGCCTGTGGCTAAACCATGTCTCCGCTATATCCTTTCTTTCAGGAGTGCTAGTTCTGCAAGGTTCGCAGAAGAGCTTCTGTAAAGTTTGGAAGGTAGGAGAGGAGATACTGGCAGAAGTAAAGCTGTGAGTACCGGGCGTCAGTCGTGCTTCGGTAGCTCAGATGGTAGAGCACTTGCCCGCAAAAGGCAAGGGTCCCGAGTTCGAGTCTCGGTCGGGCACACAGTTTTAATCTGCCAGGAAGTTTCATATCAGCGCACACTCCGCTGCAGAGTGAAAATCTCATTCTGGAAACATCCCCCAGGCTGTGGCTAAGCCATGTCTCCGCTATATCCTTTCTTTCAGGAGTGCTAGTTCTGCAAGGTTCGCAGGAGAGCTTCTGTAAAGTTTGGAAGGTTGGAGACGAGATACTGGCAGAAGTAAAGCTGTGAGTACCGGGCGTGAGTCGTGCTTCGGTAGCTCAGATGGTAGAGCACCTGCCCACGAAAGGCAAAGGTCTCGAGTTCGAGTCTCGGTCGGGCACACAGTTTTAATCTGCCAGGAAGTTTCATATCAGTGCACACTCCGCTGCAGAGTGAAAATCTCATTCTGGAAACATCCCCCAGCCTGTGGCTAAGCCATGTCTCCGCTATATCCTTTCTTTCAGGAGTGCTAGTTCTGCAAGGTTCGCAGGAGAGCTTCTGTAAAGTTTGGAAGGTAGGAGACGAGATACTGGCAGAAGTAAAGCTGTGAGTACCGGGCGTGAGTCGTGCTTCAGTAGCTCAGATGGTAGAGCACTTGCCCGCGAAAGGCAAAGGTCCCGAGTTCGAGTCTCGGTCGGGCACACAGTTTTAATCTGCCAGGAAGTGCTAGTTCTGCAAGGTTCGCAGGAGAGCTTCTTTCAAGTTTGGAAGGTAGGAGACGAGATACTGGCAGAAGTAAAACTGTGAGTGCCGGGCATGAGTCGTGCTTCGGTAGCTCAGATGGTAGAGCACTTGCTCGCGAAAGGCAAAGGTCCCGAGTTCGAGACTCGGTCGGGCACACAGTTTTAATCTGCCAGGAAGTTTCATGTCAGCGCACACTCCGCTGCAGAGTGAAAATCTCATTCTGGAAACATCCCCCAGGCTGTGGCTAAGCCATGTCTCCGCTATATCCTTTCTTTCAGGAGTGCTAGTTCTGCAAGGTTCGCAGGAGAGCTTCTGTAAAGTTTGGAAGGTAGGAGACGAGATACTGGCAGAAGTAAAGCTGTGAGTACCGGGCATGAGTTGTGCTTCGGTAGCTCAGAAGGTAGAGCACTTGCCCGCGAAAGGCAAAGGTCCCGAGTTCGAGACTCGGTGGGGCACACAGTTTTAATCTGCCAGGAAGTTTCATGTCAGCGCACACTCCGCTGCAGAGTGAAAATCTCATTCTGGAAACATCCCCCAGGCTGTGGCTAAGCCATGTCTCCGCTATATCCTTTCTTTCAGGAGTGCTAGTTCTGCAAGGTTCGCAGGAGAGCTTCTGTAAAGTTTGGAAGGTAGGAGACGAGATACTGGCAGAAGTAAAGCTGTGAGTACCGGGCGTGAGTCGTGCTTCGGTAGCTCAGATGGTAGAGCACTTGCCCGCGAAAGGCAAAGGTCCCGAGTTCGAGTCTCGGTCGGGCACACAGTTTTAATCTGCCAGGAAATTTCATATCAGTGCACACTCCGCTGCAGAGTGAAAATCTCATTCTGGAAACATCCCCCAGGCTGTGGCTAAGCCATGTCTCCGCTATATCCTTTCTTTCAGGAGTGCTAGTTCTGCAAGGTTCGCAGGAGAGCTTCTGTAAAGTTTGGAAGGTTGGAGACGAGATACTGGCAGAAGTAAAGCTGTGAGTACCGGGCGTGAGTCGTGCTTCGGTAGCTCAGATGGTAGAGCACCTGCCCACGAAAAGCAAAGGTCTCGAGTTCGAGTCTCGGTCGGGCACACAGTTTTAATCTGCCAGGAAGTTTCATATCAGTGCACACTCCGCTGCAGAGTGAAAATCTCATTCTGGAAACATCCCCCAGCCTGTGGCTAAACCATGTCTCCGCTATATCCTTTCTTTCAGGAGTGCTAGTTCTGCAAGGTTCGCAGAAGAGCTTCTGTAAAGTTTGGAAGGTAGGAGAGGAGATACTGGCAGAAGTAAAGCTGTGAGTACCGGGCGTCAGTCGTGCTTCGGTAGCTCAGATGGTAGAGCACTTGCCCGCAAAAGGCAAGGGTCCCGAGTTCGAGTCTCGGTCGGGCACACAGTTTTAATCTGCCAGGAAGTTTCATATCAGCGCACACTCCGCTGCAGAGTGAAAATCTCATTCTGGAATTGAGACTTTAATTACTTTAGGTACATTCCTCCAAAGGCAAAATTCCATAAGACAACAGGGAGTAATCATAAAATATAAAACTAACATCCTGGACTAAGTCAACACAACATAAATCCTTCAAACAATGGGAATCCAAGATGGAATGTAACAATACCAGATAAGGAAAGTTGCTACTCACCATATAGCAGAGATGCTGAGTCGTGATAGGCACAACAAAAAGATTCACACAGTAAAAGCTTCCAGCCATTAAGCCCTTTGTCAGCAGTAGAGACACACACACACACACACACACACACACACACACACACACACACACACACGTAAATGCAACTCAGCACCTCCGCTATATGGTGAGTAGCAACTTTCCTTCTCTGGTATTGCAACAGAAATCCTTCCAACACGAAAGTACGCTGAACTGATCTTCTCAATTAGTTTATAAATTTTCATTTTTATCCAACTGGACATTTTACCCACAGTGTTTCATTAAGAGTTGGATCCTTAATGTCTACTTCAGGTGCTATCAGATATTTCTTGGTGTTTAAAATTGTGCAACATGTGGCTTCATGAGACTGAAGCTTAATGAACTTGTTCTTATTTTGGGGCAGTAAAATAGAGACAGCTCCACATATTTAAAAATGGTTTACAATATATTTAGAAAAAAGATTTTCATTATTCTTAGAAATTACCTGCAGTAAATGGAATTGAAAGTATGAACTTGGGACATGACAATTTTTATTATAAATCTAAAACATAAAAATAACTAATTTGACAAAGTAAGTAAGTATATGTAATATAAAGGAAAGGCAACCACTCATCTATAGTAGATGATCCATAATAAAAAATATGATACATATGAATGAAAAAAATTAATTTAAACTATATTACAATTGCATTATTAGAAATGTTGTGCTTGTACAATTTTTGGCTAATCAGACTTCCTCTCTAACATTTCACTTGTAGATGAAGACAGCAGACACCAAGGACACAAGTGTGAGTCAAAAACAATAAAATCCTCCTTAGTTGGTTCCATTTCACTCCAATAAAAAATACTTAATTCTGATATCAAATACTCCCTTATTTCACAACATATATGATATTGGAATGACTCCTTATCCTCTCCCTTAAAACCCACATCCTTCCGTCTTTCCCTCTCCTTCCCTCTTTCCTGATGAGGCAACAGTTTGTTGCGAAAGCTTGAATTTTGTGTGTATGTATGTGCCTGTTTGTGTTTCTATCGACCTGCCAGTGCTTTCGTATGGTAAGTCACATCATCTTTGTTTTTAAATATATTTTTCCTGCGTGGAATGTTTCCCTATTATATTCATATATGATATAAAATACTCATAGCCCATTATACTTCAAACTGTGCATCTTAACAGAACCTCTGCATACAAGCAAGTCAGACACAAAATTATGTACAAAGAAAAATGAATTATTTCCCCCCCCCCCCCCCCCCTCCCACCCCCTGCTCCCCGTGCATTCATAATTAAGCCAACGCTCTTATGGTTGATCAGTTTTAAATTTTTGTTTTTAATAAATTTAGCTTTACGAGACACTGGGGGTCTTTCACTATGTACCTACACAATTGCCCTTACACTGTACATTGACATGGTATACAGAAGCACAGTGTTTTTTTTTTTTTTTTTTCCATATACCTATTTCCATCTGCCATTAGGGGTCGATGCCCTTTATTTGTTGGTTTCTCTTTTATTTAATGGAATGGATATGTCAGCTTATCCAATGTATGTAAGAGTTCTACAAAAAATTAAAAGCTTATATACATAATATGATAGTCCATTATACCAATGACTCTTCTTTTCTTGTTTCTTGATCCCGGCTTCTTCAGATCTCTTGTGAAGAGTCATGATAAAAGTTTAGTAGCGGCGTGGGACAATCTGTCATGGGTGAATTTGTTTCTGACCAATAATCTGTCCAGTTAATTTGAAATAATAACATACGATAGAAGTGTTCAGATAAACCTTATTACACTTCTACAAGATTTTAATAATTCCACCTGGTACAGTTTATCATAGAATTGTAAGCTGATTGCTCTGTTTTAATGAAGTAATGCCCATTCAGTTATATTAGCATTTATTACTGATTGTGATGTGAACTGCTGCTTGGCAGTGTTGGTCAGTATTCAAAATTTGCTTGCTATTCATGTTCATTTATCAATAAGAATAATGTTCTTCATTGAAATGCAATATCAATGAAGTTACACAACAGTTGGTAATTTAACTTTTGAAACCACTGGTCTACTGGCATTTCTGGAAAAGAACACTCTTATACTCTCATTCGATCAGCAAATTCTGTGTAACAGTTTATATGTGTAATGGGACATATTACATCGCAAATTGTTCTGATGAATGAATTGATTTGCACTACAGTGTTCTAAGCAATGTGATCAACAAGGTGATGTGTCCTAATTAAAACAGAACCTTCATATTTTGAATATTTTTTTGGTTCGTTTCTATCAAAAATCAGTATTTCTCTCAAAAAGTAATTTCAAACTTCATGCATTAAGTCCAAGCACATTTGCAACTATTATAAGTGATGTAATGGAAAGCTCAATCATGCACTAGTGTGTAACATGTTTCAAATCTAGTGCACAGGTTTCAATTTTCCCTGATGGGCTAAATGACTTTTTGTAATAATGTGATGTGTCTATCTCACATAAAGTCTAAATGAAACTAGATTCGTCTCTATTCGGCTCAAAATCACAAAATGAAATTCACCACACAGGTCAGCGAACTGTACACGTGCACTTTTAGCATTCTAAGTGGTAGCTCGTCTAAGAGTAAAAGCCGCACATAAATTCAACTTTTTACATGCATACAAGAATCAAAACACCTTTATATTAAGCAGATAAATTATGGCATGCAATTACTAACTAAACATTTCCTATTCTAAACTTCAAGAACTTGTATTTCATAATCAATTAAATTTTATCTTAGTGAGGGTGGACGCTCTTGTCTCTCCATTTTCTCATGAGCTATTCTGTACATCCCAGGGTATGGTATTTTGGAAATTATATATGCCCCTGAATAGACAAATTGCCACTTCTTATGCAGTTTTCCAACTTTTGGCGATTTAGGGGCATCTGTAAGAGGACTCATTGCCCTTCAAAAAATTTTGTAACACGTTTTAGTTTCTTATTTTAAATTTTCTCCCTATACTCGGCCCTGTTTACAAGTGTAATCATAGTGTGTTTGATTTTGTGTTGTAGTGTCATTTCTGTAGTGGGTACCTGTGGTATGGGCAACTCCCACTCATTCATTTGCTTTGTCCGAAACATCAGTTCATTAGGTGTGAAACCTGTTGAAGAATGTGGAAGGTTACTGACAACTCGCACGAAGGGAGTTACATATTCTATCCATCAGGTGGGTTTGTGAGGGGTGTATGTCCTAATAAACTGGTTAAATTTTTTAAAGACTCATTCTGCTGGGCTTCCTTCTGGGTGAAAAATGGTTACTAATACTCGCCTTATGACCTGTGAGGTCATGGCTGTTTCCACTTTTGCCCAACTAAACATGAAGCATTATCAGTTAGTAGTACCTCTGGTTTACCTACTCTTCTCAAATAGTCTCCCTCAATTATTTTTCTTATATTTGTGGCTGTTGCATTTTTAATGGCATACATTTTGATATGTTCCAAGAAATATCGTATAGTGCTACTATATATCTTACTCCTCCTTTACTTTTTGGATATGAACCAGCTATGTCCAGGAATACTGTATCTTGAGGGTTTTTTGTGAGTACTGGGTGTAGCTCAGTATATTTTGACACATTGGACTGTTTTGATTTTTGACATATTGCTCATTTTCTTAATAGCTGTAGGATTCGCCTTCTCAAATTTGCAAAATAACAAAGTGTTACAACTTTTTCAGTATATTTGCCTACACCATAATGTCCCCATACTTCATGCATCTGCCTTATAAATTCGTCAGCACAATCTTCAGGAATACACACACACACACACCATTGATCAGACTTTTCATCTTTCCTATGAAACAAAACACCCTTGTACTGCTAATACTTACCTTTCCACCTTCATCCTGCGTAAGGTTTTTCCATGAATTTCCTCCATCTGCGATCTTGCTGTTGTCTAATTTTCATTTGCTTACAAAACTTCTGGTAATCACATTGTTGTGTTGTACCTTGCATTAACACCATTTTGATTTTGGCATCTTGCTCGTTAATTCACCAAATTCATCTAAACCTTGTGGTAACCTAGACAAGGCATCTGTAATAACATTCTAACTTCCTTTAATATAAATGATCTTAAAATTTAATTCTTCTAAATATAGACACCACCTACCTAATCTACGGTGCAATAGTTTACATGTTAAAGGAAATAACAGTGACTGATGATCACAGTAAACCTTGATATTCTTACCCCACAAAAAATATTCAAACTTTGTAAATGCCCATATTACAGTTAAACTTTCCAATTCTGACAAAGAGTTAGATCTTTTTGCTTCTGATAATGTGCAACTAGCAAACCTGATGGCCTTGGGTATTTCTTTACCTTTTCCTTCTCGCATCTGAAACAAGCTTGCCCCCGCCCTTGAGATGAGGCGTCTGTGTACTGATAAAAATCCTTGGACATGTCAGGATGGCTAAGAATGTTTGCATTGACTAATGCCTGCTTAATGTTATTAAAGTCCTCCTGACACTTATCACCCCATAACCAAGGCCTATTTTTTCGTAACAAGTTGAGCAATGCATCCTTGTTCATCAGTTGCTGTCGTATGAATTTACAAAAAAAAAAAAAGATGCTGGTTCTAAAAGGGCTTTTAGTTGTTCTTTATTCCTTGGAACTGGATAATGGAATATGGCATCAAGTTTTTTTTTTTTTGGACTAGGTAATATACCTTGTTCGACACAACATGTCCTAAAAATTTGACATGCTCCCTACCAAAACTAGACTTTTTAAAATTGTCTGTTACTCCATAATATGCAAATCGTTGAAGCACCTGTTCAATGGGCCTGATACGTTCTAACTAAGTGGGTGTGGCTATTGGCAGGTCATCTACATAGACAATGACCTTGCTAAGCAATTATGGTCCTAAAACCTTGTCCAATGCAGATATAAACACTCCTGCATTAATGTTCAGTCCAAAAGGCAGAACACAGAATTCGTAACTTCTGCCTCCACAAACAAATGCTGTATATTTTTGGCTTTCTTTATGGAGCTTTATTTGCAAGGAGGACATCTTGAGATTGAGTATGCTGAAATATTTTGTATTATAAAACTTTAGAAGCTGTTTGTCCAAGTTGTCTGGTCTTATGCGTACTGGTACTATAATCTTATTGATACCTCTAGCATTGAGAACTAATCTTACAGAACAATCCAGTTTACTTACTGGTAATATAGGATTACAATATGGTGAAAATGAAGGTTCTATATCTCCGCATTTAATCAATGATTGATCTCTTTTCTTACCACCTCTCGTTTTGCCCATGGAATGGGATATGACGTTGCACAAAATGTTTCATGTGGATAGATTTCAAATTTATATTCATAGTCTTTGATTACTCCTGGCTCCTTACTGAAATCATCTGCCTACTTAAATAACAAGTTAGAAAGTTCTTGTCATTGCATACCATTTATTACCTGTGATTCACATAGTTTCTGCTCTATCATCTCTTAACTAACCTCAGTGTTTGCTTCTTGTTCTGTATCAATATTTTTGTGAAATATGCAGCTGGGAAGGAATATTGTACAACTGCGTTTGACTCTGGTTTGTTTGTGTTACTTTCATCAGGTGTTTTGACTAAATCTATAGAAAAAGTCTAATCTTTCACATAAGAGTGGCATTTACCATTACTTATGTCAATCTGTGTCTTGTATGTTCTAAACATGTCCATGCCAATAAGACAATTAACTGTAAGTTTATCAACTATAAGAAAATTGCACTTCACTGTAAAATGTCAAATTTGTAATGGAATAAATGCCTGATGTTTAACCAATTTAGTCTTACTGCCTGTAGCAGTTTCCACCTTGCAATTTTGGACAGGAAATGTTGGGAATTTGCCTCTCTTCAATTCACAGAAAAATGCATTTGACATTAGCTTGGTAGTTGAACCTGTATCTAAAATTATCTGCGTGTCAATATTAAATATTTTCACCTTAATGATTGCTCATATTTGTTCTTCCTGAATATTATTTGTTGTATCTAACTCAAGCTGATACAGATCATCCTCGATGTCACCTGGTTTGTCAAACCTTATGAAACATGTTTGTAGTTTTGCTTTGCCCCCACTCCCAGAGAGGTCAATAGCCTGGGGCTTAACTATGACTGGTTGGTGTTTTCCGATAGTGTAGTATGACTTAATTCATTACCTGGAGTAATTTCAGTTAGTTGCACTGTATGGGTAATTCGCCAATCACTGCCATTAGCTGTGCCATTATTTTGCTGCCCAAATTTCGGCTGTGGTGCAGCGTAAGGCATGGCTTTGTTGCCATGCTTGGGTTGCTGATGCGGCTGACTGTTTCTGTTTATATTCAGCATGGAGCCTTGTGATGGTGGACTGTAATTCACTCGTGCATTGAAATTACTGCTGCTGTTTTGAAAATTTCTTTTAAATCATTTGTTTCTTCCGTTTCCATTACCGTACTTGTTACTTGTTGGTCTTTAACTTTACTGTTGTATGTACTATCCTTGCTATTTGTTTAGATCATGTTTTACTGACTGATTTACATAACCATGTTGTTGTTGTCATTGTGCCTGATCTTCTGTTGCTCTTTTGAGTACAGGTCTTTCCTCATAGATGAAGTCAATAGAATCATGAAGTCGATAGAATCAAGCACTGACAAAAATATTCAGCTGCATCGTGACTAATTTTTCTCTAATGTGCAATGGTAAACGACTTTTCAAAATTTTTAACTCATCTACCTATGATATTGGGTTCTTCCAGTAGTGTGTCTTGTTCAGGTATTTTTCAAAGTATCCAAATAGACTACTGTATTTGCCATTGAATGGCGCAGGGTTGAAAATCTCACATCTGAGTCTTTCTTGCACTGCCTCAGACCAGCCTATTTGTCGAGGAAAGCTTGTTCCAATTCAATATAAGTGCTGCAATGTTCAGTTGCCCATAAAAGAATGTCACCCACAACAAATCTGATTTTCTGTGCTTCCGTCCAGTTGCTTGGAAATACATGCATATTTCGAGATCTGGTAATATTTTCTTCTAAAAGATTGCAGATCCTATTTTCTGTGGCTTGTAGGTTACTGTTTACCTTGTTCACTGTTTCATTTTCTTCTTTCTGAATAGGCCTTTCTACTACACCTATGTATATTTTACAATCTTTTCTAACTTCTCTGCAATGGTATTATCCATATCTAATGTACCTGCTTCAGCTTGACTAATGATATCACCCAGATTTTCATTGATCTTCTCTCTCTCCTTCTTAGCACATGCTGAGTCAACTTCTAATTGCTAGCCTTAAAGTAAGCTCTTCTACAGCTAGGGGTACACTTTCATAGTCTTTATGTAGTCTGTTAGCGACAGTGGTTATGTTTACTACTGTCGAAACCAACTGGTTTTGTGTGGCTTCAATGTTTGTGTTTGCATCTGTGATTTTCTTTATCTGTTGCTCTACTATATCATTATGATCATTAACATACTGTGTTTGCATCTGTGATTTTCTTTATCTGTTGCTCTGCTAGATCATTATGGTCATTAACAGAATCTATCTACCTCCTGTTTTAGCTCTATAATGATACTATTAACTTCAGAAAGTACTTCCTGCTTTACTTGTTTTTTCATATCATTCAATTTTTGGTCAATTCCAGAGCAAAATTTTTTGACTAAGTCATCAAACTTCTGTGAGCCCGTGTCTTACAAATCCTTGAGTACTTGTTGTTGCTCTTGTTTCATTGTATTTAGATCTTGTGTAATGGTGTTCAGATTGTGTGTCAAATTGTCAATTTTGGTATTATTATCTTGTTTTATATCACTGAAATTGATGTCCATATTGTGTTTCATATCATCAAATTTCATGTTTATATTACATAATAACTGCCATAGCAGTGCTTTAGTTGTACTAGTACTGTGGTTGCTGTCAGCTGTACTTTCAAAGTTAATGTTTGTGTTGTGACCAAGTGCTGTACGTGACGTGTTGTCAAAGATTCATATTGGAATTGCTCTCCAATGTTTCATTAATGAGTGGTATGTGACATTGTCTCATCAATTGTAAACATTGTGCCATCAAGGTTATTCTGCTGTGGAGCATCACTATCGTTTGTCACACATATGACACTCATCTCTGACCCACTTATACTTTTTGCAGTAGGCATGCATGGCGCCCGAACTTCAATTGTTCGATCATGCAATTCTGCGCCATCTTGGCTGACTGCATTTTTGCTATTGCTATCAACAATGAACATATATTTTTTTGCCATGTTTTATGAATATGCAAAAATAATTGTAATTTACGTGATGTCAAAGCCTGTTTTACGTCTATTATCATGCACAAATTATTGTATTGCTATTCTTTATGTTTTACTAACAATGTGTATCACACTAAAAAGTTCTTGTAAATTTTTCACAATAAAATTCAAGGAAGGGAATAATGAGGAAAAGATTTCTATCTACATCAAAAGAGGCAGTACCAAGTGTAGCCATGCAAGCAACTTACGGAGCTGTCCCACCTTTGTTGCACCGAACAAAACAGTTTACCGTGGAAAATTTTATGTAACCTGTGTCCAGTTCTTATTCCTTTCCAAAATGTTCTCCTCAATTTTTGCCTTTGTGCTCTACTTGCTCCCCATTGTGATTCATGCAAACCGAAAATTAGTTTTCATGACTAATAACAATGTCATAGAAATTTCTTACTATAACATTAGTTAATAAACCTTACTCACAACCAGTGCCTGACACTCAGGTCGCCAGTTGTGTTATAATAAAAAATATATACAATACATATGAATGGAAAAAATTTGATGTATATTACAATTGCATTATTAGAACTGTTGTGCTTGTATGATTTTTGGCTAATCAGATTTCCTCTCTTACATTTCAGTCGTAGATGCAGATAGCAGACTTCAAGGACACCAGTGCATGTCAAAAATAAGAAAATCCTCCTTACTTGGTTCGACTTAACTTCAATAAAAAATACTTAATACTGATATCAAATCTTCTAAGTGAGTCAGAAACAAAATTATGTACAAATAAAAATGAAAGACCCTTTTGTGTGTGTGTGTGTGTGTGTGTGTGTGTGTGTGTGTGTGTGTGTGTGTGTGTGAGTGTGTGTGTGTGTGTGTGTGTGTGTGTCCACACCTTACCGCGCATTCATAATTAACATCTTTGCTAATGCTTATGGTTGATCAGTCTTTCACGTTTTGTTTTTAATAAATTTTAACTTTACAATATCCTGGGAGTCTTTCACCATGTACCTACACACAGACCAATGTATGGCACACAGAAACATGTAACAGAAAACAGTGTTCACACTTGCTTTGAAGCTCTTGCTCTTTTTCTACACACTGTATGCTCTCGGAGAATGAATGTCTGCCTCTGTTCACCAGTACCTTCAAACTATTGTTCATAACTTCCCATCCTGCACTCAAAACACCACTCACTTCCTTCTTCATCTTTCACAGTTCCCCTTCCCTTACCACCAGATGCCTTGTTGGTCACTTTCAATATGGTGTCTTTCCCAAGTCCTCCTGATACCACCTCTTTCCTAATCCTCCCAGCCAACCACATCCTGTCACACAATTATTTCAGTTTCAAACACCAAATCTATAAACAAACTCTTCGTACTGACACAGGTACTTGCAAAGCACCATCCTATGTCAATATCTGGAGAAATCCTTATCTAGTCAATACCTGAAACCCCTTGGCTGGTTCAGATTCCTTTACGATATTTTTGTTCTGGCATAACAACAAGCACTGCCAAGAAGACGAAGAATGCAAGAGCAGGGAAGGCTGTGAGACGACATCAGCCAATAGTATACTGACTATGACCACACCACAACAGGAGAATATAAGCACTGCTCCTGCCTCAGCCGGACAGTAGAAGACAGACACTAGTAGACTCGGACTAGAAAAGAGCACTAGAAGAGCCATGACTTGTCATTGTAATCCATATCCATTACTTGCAAGGACATTGTATATAGCGAAAGACATCGATTATTTGGATTTCGCCAATATCCTGCGACACGACACTGTAAACCAAAGTTAAGTATTGTCAATTTAATTACTGTAATAAACTCCATTAATATGATTTGCTTGTATGTTGTCTAGCTATCTGAGAACTCAACCTCCTAGGCACCCTATAAGACACGAGTGGGCAGGACACCACAATTTTCATGATCTGGACTCACAGCAAAGACAACTGTCACTCTCAAATTAGATTTTCACTCTGCAGCATAGTGTGTACTGATATGAAACTTCCTGGCAGATTAAAACTGCATGTCAGGCCGACACTCGAACTCAGAAACTTTATCTTTCCTAGGCAAGTACTCTATTGACTGACCTACCTGAGCACGGCTCACATCTCATCCTTGCAGCTTTATTTTTGCCTTCGAAAACTGACAGTAAAGTTGTTGGTGATAGTAGGCTACTGCCAATAATGTGGTCTACACCAAAACTTAAAATTCAAACACTTAAATTGTGTTATAATCTTATCTTAACTCTTGTTTATAGCCAGTTCAGGTCTCACATACATCAGTTTTATACACATAAATGAACAGCCACATACTAAACTCAGTAACAGGTCTGTAATTGCAGTCTGAGTTCAGTAACCTAACATCGACACTTCAGTTCATAATTGTTCTAAAGGAGCCAAATAAGCAAGTAACATTAGCCACAAATTGTATGTCAGCTAGATAACATAACAACAATTTAACAGAAAAAGGAATTTCAAATAAAGATTATAAATAAGAGCACAAAGTTAAATCAGATATTAGGCCTACAAGAGCAAATACAGGTACAGCCAATCTGTTGTTACAAAAAGTGTGATAATGCTCAAATGCTCAATAAAATCAATTGAACTAGTTCTAGACACAATAAGTTTAGTGATGGTATACATTTTCTTTCAAATATTCATCCACAGTATAAAAAGATTTCTCTGTCAGGGAATCTTCGAGAACTTGTTTAAATTTTGGCAGTTCTGTATGAACACATTTGATATGTAGTGAGAGAGCATTGAACAGCTCAATGCTGGAGTAGTAAACTCCTTTTTGTACCTGAGTGAGATGTTTCATTTCGACATGTAGATTGTTTTTGTTTCTGGTGTTATAGCCATGGAATTTACTGTTGTCTTGGTAGATAGAATAATTTTTGCACACAAAGGTCAGCAAGGAAAAAATATACTATGAGGCAGTTGTTAGGATACATATCTTTAAAAATAAGTGCCTGCAAGAGCGTCTTTGATGGAGCCCACACATTATTCTGATTGCTTTTTTCTGGACAGTGAAAACTTTTTTTGCAAGTGGTTGGTTCCCCAGAAAATGATAGCATATGATATCAATAAGTGGAAGTAGCCAAAGTAGGCAACTTTAATGGTGTTAACTTCAGCCACTGAAGAAATTACCCTTAATGCAAATGTTGCCTAACTCCTTGAAGAGGTACTTACTTGGTCATTGCACATTAACATCACATATTATTCCTACTCCTCACTCTTAGCCAAACAATAAGTTTTTTGAAGAGATTAGTTACCCCAGAAAATTAATCTGTAAGACACTATTAAGTGGAAATATGCAGCTATGACAGGGGGGGGGGGGGGGGGGGGGGGGGGGGGTTGATTTGTTTGTTTCTGAGACTAGCAATTACAAGAAGAGTAAAAGTAGCTGAGCGCCATACTGCAAATGACTTCAACAGCTGCTTCACCACACGAGCTGATTGGATACTGCCTTCCAGCACAAGTTTGTCTGAACTACACATGAGAAATTGATTCATTAGCATATTCCGTCTCTATCAGTCCCCTATTCTAAATGTCTGCTAACCTGTTTCCCACTGCTTAACTTTACCATTGCTCTTGTCCGTACTACTCCTTCCCCATCCATATCGTGAACTTTTCCACCCACTTCCCTTTCTCTCAATCCTCCAAGGCTACTTCTTCATCTTTACCCTCCTTCCCCTTCTTTCTCCCTCCCCCCCCCCCCCCACCCGCCTCCCCTCCCCCGCACGCGCACGCACACACACACACACACACACACACACACACACACACACACACACACACACACACACACACACACACACACACACACCCGTTTGCACCTCTTATGTGCTCTGAATGGTTTTCACCTCATTGTCCAGGCACCGAGTCATCTGCTGAAACATCCACCCCACATTATCCTACTACACCCATTTCCCCCCTCCCTACCTCCAACTGCCCAGATAACTGTTATCAACAATCAACAGTCTTGTCACGCATTGTGTGTGTGTGTGTGTGTGTGTGTGTGTGTGTTTTCTGACAGAGAAAGTGCAAGAAGTCAAAAGATAATGTAAATACTGTTTTCCATTGGGTATTTCTATGTGCCAGAGATTAGTCACTATAGGTTAGTGGTTGCATTTCCTTTGTTTTCCATATTACTCCATCCAGGAATTTCCATTGTTGTTAAGTATCTGTAATGGTAGTTCTGAATATCTTGTGTTTTTCAGTAATATATTTTTATCTTCTCTTTAATGATATTCCAATTTCAATTACTGTTATCATTACAAATCAAAAGTATATTCTTTACCATTTAATACGTGGTACTGCTGATCTGGTTTTAATCTTGCATACCAAACTTTATCTTGTAGCTGTACATCCACTAGATTAACATCTTCCAAAGTGCGATTATCATCTGCTGGAATCATATCTCTGGACCCTTCAAGAATGTCCCTGGAAAACATTATTTACATTTAAATGACAACAGCCATTATGTAGGAGCTACAGATATTTCAGACCAGGATAAAAAGAACATGTAGCATGGGGTCAGCCAATCTCTTTATTTCCTAGTTGTCTTTTGTACTATAGCTTTGAAATGAAGAAGTGTAATATGCTAATTTTAATTAACTTTGCTGTTTTGTTTTTGCATGTCATATCTGCTGAGAATATGAGTTTAAAACTACTAAAGTTACTGGTATCTAGGCAAAACAGGTAACAAACATCAATGTACTATATTTGGGCACATTGTATACTACAGGAGAACTGATATAGACTTCATAAGCTGGCGATCCGATTCCCCAACCCCCCCCCCCCCCCCCCCCTCTTTATCCCTCTTTCTTTTTCCGGTCCATGTACAGCTCAATATTTCAATCACATGAATGCTGGTTAGTGTTTGCAGTTTGAATTTAGTTACTATTAACCACATTACATTCGTCAAAGAGGTATGACCTACAACAGAGAAACAATTAGAAAACATGTCTCAGGGAATACCATACAATGTGGAATATGTCAACTGGTACATTTGTAAGTAGATGGTTAATCGAGAAAGTGGATGTCAAGAAATATTCCAGAACACTGTGCCATATCGTGCATGTTTTTATGGCTCATGACAAGTTTTCATTTTCACATGACTACTACTTTTATTAGTCGACATGGGTGCTTATTCAGATTGTACACATGTACCTCTAATGCCTTGATAATAACCAACACAGTGTTCTGGTATATTCCATGACATCCACATTCTCAATTAACCATCTACTGATAAAGGTACCACCTGACATATCCCACATTGTTTGGTATACTCTGACACATTTTCTGGAGGGTTTTCTGTTGCAGGTTATATTGCCCTTTGTCTTCCCCTGCTTAAGGGCTACATGACATACACAGGTCTTTGGCTGTTCTGAATGAAATGGGTGTTTTTCTGATGTACTGAGTATGTTCTGCAGTACTCTTCTTTAAACTTACTTCATAGCTTATGGTTTGGTATACATCCAACTACATGTCTGCTTACTTTACACTTTCATGATAACAATGGTAATGCCCTTTTAAATATATTTAAATACTTACTGCTTGGTGGGAATTCATTGTGGAATATTACATTACATTCATAGCTTGGTTCATTAAAAAGGTTTTATTAAATAAGTTTATTTATTTATTTTTTGTTCCGTGGGACCAAATTAAGGAGAAGTCTCCATGGTCATGGAACGAGTCAATACATGCAATTATAACATGATAGTAGAAACAGATAAAATGAAATATAAGAAACATATTCAGGTGACAAGTTATAAGTTTAAATAAAGAAAATCAACAATGTAACACTGGAATTTGCTTAATTTTTCAGCTCTTCCAGGAGCTCCTCGACAGAATAGAAAGAGTGAGCCATGAGGAAACTCTTCAGTTTAGACTTAAAAGTGTTTGGGCTATTGCTAAGATTTTTGAGTTCTTGTGGTAGCTTATTGAAAATGGATGCAGCAGAATACTGCACTCCTTTCTGCACAAGAGTCAAGGAAGTGCATTCCACATGCAAATTGATTTCTGCCTAGTATTAACTGTGTGAAAGCTGCTAACTCTTGGGAATAAGCTAATATTGCTAACAACAAACGACATTAAAGAAAATATATACTGTGAGGGCAATGTCAGAATTCCCAGACTATTGAATAGGGGTTGACAAAAGGTTCTCAAACTTACACCACATATAGCTCACACAGCCCGTTTTTGAGCCAAAAATACCTTTTTGAATCAGAAGAATTACCCCAAAAAAGTTGTATCTTAGAATCTGTGGTTTAAAAATTGCATTGATGTGACTTTATATTCTCATGTTATTAGTTATTACTGGTTATCTGGGATGTGATGGTACAGACAGTTATGGAGCTGACCTCCAGTAAATGGTCTACATTTATACGTGTAATCAAATGTTTTTTACCTCAGTGTGTACTCATCAGTATATGACTATATTTCTTTATTCCAGTTGTTTCACAGGCACTGTATTGGCATTACACCATGGTTATTTGTGAATAACATGCAACATTGACCTCAATTTATTAGGTTCTTTTTTACAATTATATGACATATATATTTTGCTCCCTACTTTATATTAATACAATGTGCAACTGTTCTCTTATTTAAGTCCTTAATTATCTGCAACTTTGATGTAACTTACTGTACGGTTGTACTGTTATGTTATTACATATTACCACTATACATAAGACTTGCACCAGCCCCTTTTATTATCTATTTCATGCTGTTACCATTGTTGTCTGCACACAGGGTGCCTGAAGATAGAACAATATATTATCAAAACTGGAAGCCCAATAAAATAACAGTTTGGATATTTATAAAGCTGAAAGGTGTTTGATTTGACATTATGCACTTAGTTCCAGTAAGATGGGTGTAGACGAATTACAGGCAAAGTTTAAGCAGATTCTAAATTGTGGTCTGGAAAACTGTGTGGCTAGTAGGTGGATTAAGGATGGGAAAGACCCACGATGGTTTAATAACAAGATTCATAAAATGATGAGGTAGTCGAGGCTGTTGCACTCTTGGTTCAAAAGAGAATTCCCAAATGACAACAAGAAAAGGTTAGTAAAGATTCATGTGTCTGAGAAAAAATGTATGAGCGAAGCATACAACTACTACCACCATCACTCCTTGGCAAAAGATCTGGCAGAGAACCCAAGGAAATTCTGGCATTGTGTAAAATCACTAAGTAGATCTAAGGCTTCCATTCAGTCCCTTGTTGACCACTCTGGTGTGGCATTTGAAGATAGCAAAATGAAAGACAAAGTTTTGAATTTCAAGTTCAAGGAATCATTCACACAGGAGAATAATACAAAAATACCATCATTTGATCATCAAACTGCCTGCCATATGGACAACATAGTAATAAGCATACCTGGCGTAGAGAAACAACTGAAGAAGTTGAAAACCAATAAATACCCAGCTCTAGGTGGAATCTCTATTCAGTTTGCCCCTTACTTAGCTTGCATTTCCAAGGCCTGTTCTATTAAGAGGAGGAGGAGGAGGAGGAAGTACACGAGCAGTTGGACGTATGGGAATGAACAGTACAAGAATATGGGACAAAATTTAGTATAAGTAGGAGTGACATGATTATCACAACAAAAAAAAAGGAGAGACGAACAACTGGAATAACAATTGGTGTGGAACAATTGAGGAGAGTGGAGAGTTTCAACTACCTAGGAAGCCTGATACAGGAAGATGGAAAAAATGACAGAGAAATAAATGAGTGGGGGAGAAAAGCAGAAGCATTTTGGAAGAGTGTCAAAAGCTTGATATGGAGCAAGGATGTACCCCAAGTCAGTAAAAAGGATATATACCAGTAATACTATGTCCTGACCTGACATATGCATGAGAAATCTGGGTTATGAAAGGAGGAGAGAAAAGCAAAATACAAGCCGGTGAGATGAAATTCTTGAGAAACAGTATTGGAGTGTCGAAGATAGACAGGTTAAGAAATGAGAGGATCAGAGAGTAAATGGAGGTGGAACCATTACAGGAGGAGATAGAGAAATCAAGGCTGAGATGGTATGGACACATTAAGGGAATGAAGGAGAAGAGGATACCCAGGAGGATACATGAGATGAAACTAAAAGGAAAGAGACCAAGAGGAAGACCGAGAGACAGATGGCTGTAAGAAGTAGAGGAGTGCATCCAGAAGAAAGGAGAAGACTGGACCAAGGTGTAGATGGAGAGATGGTGGCAATACAGAAGACAATGGACAGACCTATATTCCATACAGACCCAGCCAGAGGCTGAAAACTATCCAATGGTGATGATGATGATGATGACTTAGCTTGCATTTATCACAAATGTCTCGCCCAGCACAAAGTCCCAAGTGACTGGAAAAAAGTGCAGGCGACTCCTGTACATAAGAAGGGCAAAAGAGTGGACCTGCAAAATTACAGACCAATGTCCCCAACATCAGTTTGCTACACAATCCTTGAACACATTCTCAGTTCAAATATAATAAATTTTCTTGAGATCGAGAAGCTTGTGTCCATGAATCAGCATGGTTTTAGAAAGCACTGCACATGTCATACTCAATTTGCCCTTTCCTCACATGATATACTGTGAACTATGTATGAAGAGCAAGAGGTAGATTCCAAATTTCTAGATTTCCCAAAAGTATTTGACATTGTGCTCCATTGCAGGCTGTACAGAAGGTACAATCATATGGGATTCTTTCACTGATATATGAAAGGCTCAAAGATTTCTTAAGTTACAGAAACCAGTGTGTTGTCCTCAATGGTGAGTGCTCATCAGAGACTAGGGTACCGCCAGGAGTGCCCCAGATAAGTGTGATAGGACTGCTATTATTCTTCATATACATAAATGATTTGCAAACGAGGTGGGCAGCAATCTGTGGTTATTTGCTGATGGTGCTGTGGTGTATGGTAATATGGTGAAGTTGAATGACTGTAGGAAAACGCAAAGGATACAAAATGACTTAGACAAAATGGCAGCTAGGTCTAAATGTAGAAAAATGTTAGTTAATGAGGATGAGTAGGAAAAACAAACTCATAATGTTTGGATACAACATCATCAGTGTCCTGCTTTACACAGTCACATATATGGATGTAACATTCCAAAGTGATATGAAATGGAATAAGCATGTGAGGACTGTGGTAGGAAGGCAAATGGTCAACTTCAGCTTACTGGGAGAAATCTAGGACACTAGTGTGAGCTATTCTTGAGTACTGCTCAAGTGTTTGGGATCTGTACCAGCTCGGAATAAAGGAAGACACAGATGCAATTGAGAGGCAGGCTGCTAGATTTGTTAGTGGTGGATTCAAACTCAAACAGGAATCCCTCGACAAAAGAGCAAGTTCTTTTCAAGGAACATTATTGAGAAAATTAATAGAATCGATACTCGAAGCTGATTGCAGAATGATTCTGTTGCCTCCGACATACATGCTGTGTAAGGACCACAAAGATATGAGAAATAAGGGCTCATGTAGAGGCATATAAACATTTGTTTTCCCTCATTCTATTTGTGAGTGGAACAGGAATGGAAATGACAAGTAGTGGTACAACATACCCTACACCACTCACTGTAAGGTGAATTGTGGAACATTGATGTAGATGAATATTTTGGGACTCTTCTTTCAAAGCACAGCATGCTTCCACATGACCTCTTTTTTTTTTCTTTCCTTTCTTTTTTTTCAAATTTTCTGTCATAATTCACTGCACAGAACCCAAGTCAATCATGACAGCCCCACAATTTTTTTTCCTTCAAAGGTCCATCATTGATCTTTGTTGATGACTGCTCAAATGATTTCAACACTTTCATGTGTTTAAGTTGTGGAAGGATAACCAGAACATGGTTTGTCATCAACCGACATTTCACCATTTTTGAAACAGGAAAACTACTCAAACACTTGAATTTTCCCCATAGCATTGTCCTTGTATTCTCTTTTTAACTTTCAAGTGTTTCTGTTTCACTCTTTCTGAGCAAAAAGCAGAATTTCATCAATGGATGCCATTCACAAAAATCAGCCACTGCAAAAATGACAATCAAACAAAATAATTGTAACTGTAAACTCTACCAAGACTAGGCCTTATCTTCAGCAATGGAACTTGGCTTACTGACTCTGGAATGTTCACTCTATGCAGTCCTAGCAGTAAAATTGACTACTTTGAAAGGTTATTGAAACTGATTATGAAGTAATATAATAGAGGGAAACATTCCATGCAGGAAAAATATATTCAAAAACAAAGATGATGTGACTTACCATACGAAAGTGCTGGCAGGTTGATAGAAACACAAACAGACACATACATACACACAAAATTCAAGCTTTCGCAACAAACTATTGCCTCATCAGGAAAGAGGGAAGGAGAGGGAAAGACGAAAGGAAGTGGGTTTTAAGGCAGAGGGTAAGGAGTCATTCCAATCCCGGGAGCGGAAAGACTTACCTTAGGGGGAAAAAAGGACGGGTATACACTCGCACACACACACATATCCATCCACACATATACAGACACAAGCAGACATATTTAAAGACCAATGTCTTTAAATACACACACACAACAATGCTAATGAAATACATATTTCATACACACACACACACACACACACACACACACACACACACACACACACACACATATCCATCCACACATATACAGACACAAGCAGACATATTTAAAGACCAATGTCTTTAAATATGTCTGCTTGTGTCTGTATATGTGTGGATGGATATGTGTGTGTGTGTGGTGGTTATGTAACAATCTACTCTAATGGAAAACCTCTTAATGACAATCGGTTATGGCAGATCTGTAGACCCAACCCCAAAACTGAAGTGCTACAGTCTAGTTAAAATTACTTGACAGTTGATACTTCAGGCATTGCAGCTACTTTCTTCCAATCAGAGTGCTCAATGTCACGCCCGAACCATTTGCCATTGCCAAACTACCACACAATTGATTAGTTCATTTCCAATCCTTGCTTGGCATTCTTTCTTGATGAGTTTTGATCCTGAATCATGGGTCAGGCACTTATTTCATATTTCGTCATACCTGATAAAAACACACACACACAACAACGCTAATGAAATACATATTTCATACACAGAATTATCTAAAATCTAAGTGCTATTTGATACTTCTGCACAAAACGTGATCCAGAATCACATATGTGGTTATCATAATCACACAGATCAGCTTCTTTGCACGACACTGTATGAAATAGAGTCTGAGTTTTTGAAGGCTGCAGTGCATCACTCTGACTGCGTTATCACAGTCAAAAATATAACAGCTTCACTCACTGTTGTACTTTAGCACAAAATATATATATAATAGAGGGAAACATTCCACGTGGGAAAAATATATCTAAAAAGAAAGATGATTAAACTTACCAAACAAAAGCGCTGGCAGGTCGATAGACACACAAACAAACACAAACATACACACAAAATTCTAGCTTTCGCAACCAATGGTTGCCTCGTCAGGAAAGAGGGAAGGAGAAGGAAAGACAAAAGGATATGGGTTTTAAGGGAGAGGGTAAGGAGTCATTCCAATCCCGGGAGCGGAAAGACTTACCTTTGCCTTTACAAATGTCTGCTTGTGTCTGTGTATGTGTGGATGGATATGTGTGTGTGTGCGAGTGTATACCTGTCCTTTTTTCCCCCTAAGGTAAGTCTTTCCGCTCCCGGGATTGGAATGACTCCTTACCCTCTCCCTTAAAACCCATATCCTTTTGTCTTTCCTTCTCCTTCCCTCTTTCCTGACGAGGCAACCATTGGTTGCGAAAGCTAGAATTTTGTGTGTATGTTTGTGTTTGTTTGTGTGTCTATCGACCTGCCAGCGCTTTTGTTTGGTAAGTTTAATCATCTTTCTTTTTATATATATATATATATATATATATATATATATATATATATATATATATATATATATATATATATATATATATATATATATATATATATATATATATATATATATATATATATATAAAAAAAAATCAAATGACTTTGATTATCATTTTAATTTGTTTAAATGTAGTTTTTATTATTTATAATTCCTTGCCACATCATTTTCATCATCATACAGACTTTTTTATTTCCTCTTATTTTTATACCTGTCATTCTTTCTTCATGTGGAATCCTTATGTGTCGCCTATAATCTGCAACCAAGTGCAAACGAGGACTGCTCATTGGTTGGCAATGAGAGGACAGTTTCTGGTAATCAATGATAGTGAGAAACTGCAGTTTGCTTTTGGCTCTGGAACTCAACTTTTTCATTTCGAATTTGCTCATAGAGGTTAGCTTCAATAGCCACGAACAAAGTGATCACGAATTTAGTTCTGCAACAGGTTGTTCACCACCACTTTCTCAGATACATTACACATCATGAGGTTGTGGTTAGCTTAGTGCACATGTTTAAATTCAGGGTAAAAAAATGTATTTTCTGCTGTAGTTCAGTCACTGGTCAGTTAAAATCAGCTGTTTATAGAGCATTTCACATTTCCAACATGGAAGTAGAAGTAATCCATTGAATTACAGGCCCATATCACTAACATCAATTTGCAGTAGGGTTTTAGAACATATACTGCTTACGAACATTATGAAGTACCTTGAAGAAAACGATTTACTGAGATGTAGTCAGCACAGATTGAGAAAATATCATTCTTGTGAAACACAACTTGCTCTTTATACTCATGAAGTAATATGTGCTATCGACAGGGGATGTCAAATTGATTCCATATTTTTAGATTTCCAGAAGGCTTTCGATACCTCACAAGAGTCTTCTAACCAAACTGCATGCCTATGGAGTATCATCTCAGTTAAGCGACTGGATTCATCATTTCCTGTCAGGAAGGTCACAGTTCGTAGTAATAGATAGAAACTTATCAAGTAAAACAGAAGTAATATCCAGCATTCCCCAAGGAAGTGTTATAGGCCCTCTATTGTTCCTGATCTATGTTAACAACTTAGGAGACAATCTGAGTAGCCGTCTTAGATTGTTTGCAGATGATGCTGTCATTTACCGTCTTGTAAAGTCATCAGATGATCAAAACGACTTGCAAAATGATTTAGATAAGATATCTGAATGGTGCGAAAAGTGGCAATTGATCCTGAATAAAGAAAAGTGTGAAATTATTCACGTGAAAAGAAATCAGCTATATTTCAGTTATGCAATAAGTCACACAAATCTGAAGGCTGTAAATTCAGCTAAGTACTTAGGGATTACAATTACAAATAACCTAAATTGGAACAATCACATAGATAATATTGTGGGTAGAGCAAACCAAAGACTGCAATTTATTGACAGAACAACAGGTCTACCAAAGGGACCGCTTACACTACACTTGTCCGACCTATTCTGGAGTATTGCTGTGTGGTGTGAGATCCGCATCAGGTGGGACTGATGGATGACATCAAAAAAGTACAAAGAAGGGCAGCTCATTTTATATTCTCGTGAAATAGGGGAGATAGTGTCACAGACGTTATATGTGAATTGGAGTGGCAATCATTAAAACATAGGCGTTTTTTGTTGCGACGGGATCTTCTCATCAAATTTCAATCACCAGTTTTCTCCTCCAATTGCGAAAATATTCTGTTGGCACCCACCTACATAGGGAGAAATGATCATCACGATAAAATAAGAGAAATCAGGGCTCACACAGAAACATTTAAGTGCTCATTTTTCCTGCGTGCCTTTCAAGAGTGGAACGGTAGAGAGACAGCTTGAAGGCGGTTTGTTGAACCCTCTGCCAGGCACTTTATTGTGAATAGCAGAGTAATCACATAGATGTAGATGTAGATCTTTTGGTGTCCCTTCCAACATTGCTCCAGGTTACACATTAACAGCGTTTGTTAAGTGACTTGCCACTTATGTGTGTTACCTATAACTGAGCGGTAGCCAGTGGTCAGTATGGCAACACTGTATCAGACATCAACTATCCAGTGATTTGAAATGGACTATAGTCACTTATATCCATGGAAGGTGTAGGCCTTTCAGAGTAATAAATTCAGTAAAGCACTTTACAAAGTACTGTTATTTTAAAAACATGACGTGAATAGTAAGATTGATTATAAGGACATGTGAAGTTTGTGAAAAAGTTAAGTAGAGGAACCCTCCTGCGGGACACAAATTGTGTCCAATCATTCCAAAGTGTCTGTGGGACTCAATTTCAGCAGATATTTTTTGCCCTCTCCTGTGCAGTTTAGGTGAGTTAACATTATGTATTGGAATCTTGGTCAAAACATGAAAAGTTACATTAGTTGAAACAAGTAAATGCACAAGGTGTGATTTGCTGCCTAATGCATGTTTATTTTACTCATTGGAGTACTCTGCAATGCCTGTTATCAGATAATGGCAGTACATTCTCAAGCGAGCAATTTGAAGAAATGGTATGAGAATACCAGAAAAAAAACACTCTAATATCAAAAATCACCCACAAGAGAACCCCAGCCAAGCATGTGATGGAGGAACTGAGCCGTTTATGTAGGACATACTGTTCTAATAAGCACACATGATGGGCCAGGTTAATGCCCGAGATTGAGAAAATGCTACATGAACTGCCACACTTAAGTAACAGTTTATCACGACTAGAAATAATAGCTAAAGACACAACAGGAGAACACTTGTTATCAGCAATTCTGAGCATTGGATGGCATAAATTGGCAGGTACAGACTGAGATGGTACACAATAAGTCAATATAGGCAGAAGACCGTGCTTTGTCGGTGCTGGACATTTTACAGATTTTGACCAAGATAAACCCATGCTGCAGTGTACTACTTTGGCACACCAGTGTGGAAGTTGGCACAGAAACAGCCAAGTTAAAAATCCATACAATTCACATGTTTGTTTATATATAAAAGCTGATTTTGGTATTTTTCTTTGTGCGAGACAATGTGTACAAGATTTTATGTGACAATTTGAAACTGTAGATTTGTATATTTTGATGTTCAAATCACTTCTGCCTAATCTTTCATTGATTGTATTGATATCCATTTACATTGTTATTCATTGTAAAATTTTGAACATTTGTAAGTGCCTTGATTAACTCTTGCAGTTATTTTCAACTATGGGCTTCAACTTATTTGGGAGCTTCTAAAATTTCTGAGAACAACAGGCCTATCCTTGTTCAAAACAAATCATTCCATAATTTAATTGTATAATTATGTGAGAAGTAGGTTATTTTGGAGAATTTTCAAGACGCCTACAAAACTATATTTTTGAAATTTACCGGTAGAGTGATCTGAATACATAATTTATTTCATAGCAAATCAGCATTTTCGGTTCACAGGTACTGCCAAAGAACAGATCACCCCTGAATTTAATTGTATATCAATGCATAGAAAACTTACAGTTTTGAGAATTTTTGGAAGTTTTAATTGTCCTGAGCATAATCTAATTTGTAATGAATTGGTCGTTTGTGACTAGGTTACTGTAGCAGATATTCTTACTAACATATTGCATTACATCCAGTTTTCCATTAAAGAGGAGTAGCCGTATATGTTATCTACATTTATTGTAAATTAACTCTATTTTCGAGTTTGTTAGAAATTTCAGTTAACCTCAAAATGTTTTAGAAAACTAGCAATTTTTGGCAGATGTTTTGGTGTTGACTTAGAAATTTTGTTTTGTGTATTTGCTTCAATTCTTATAGGGAAATAGCAACTTTGTTACTCAAGAGATTGAAAGATAATCAGTGGGTATAATTTAAAGTTATTTGCTCACTGTCCCATAATACATCACACCATATAAAATGCAGCTCCATAGTGAATACTGTTCCCAAACACTGGATGACTCGGTTGACATTTGTAAGCAGTTGGAAATCACCCTGGCAGCTGATGCGAATTGGTGTGTTGGCAAAGCTCATGAGAGTCACATAGCTCTTGTACTGGTACCAGAGGTACCTCAAGTACTATCCTATCCTGTTCATCCTACCTCCTGTGCAGGAAGTACAGGATCTCTCATTACTCATCCTCTTGACTGTGAGTGGTATATCTAGGCGTCCTGTACAGGGTTGACAGGGACCAGGGAGGACTCGTGATCATGTACCGATCAGCAAGTTTGAGATGCTGCCTTTCACTGAAACAAACTGAGCCAGTGGGACTTACATCACCTGTTTTGAGTAGGTTTGTTTTGTCCGGTGTCAGAAGAGGCAAATGCAAAAGTCGGCAGTTCATGTGATTGGTGAATAATTTTGGAAATGGCAACAAGGATTAGGAAAGGACACCTGGGGGGCTCATTCAACATGTTAAATAGGCTACTCTGGCAGTCACTGAGGGAACAGGGTGCAACCAACTGGAGATTGTAGCACGTGTTGGAACAAATGATGCCTGTCATCTGGGCTCCGTGGTCATACCTGTGCCATCCCAGCAACTGGAAGAGAAGTCTGAAAAGTGCAGCCTTGTGCGTGGAGTTTCAAAGCAGCTCACAAACTGCAGATTCGTCCCCAGAATTGATTGTGGCCCTTAAGTTCTGAATCAAGTGGAAGGTCAGAACGAGAGACTTCGAAGATTCTGTGACGTAGCTACTCACGATTACAGTTTGCACAGAGGGAGAGCAGGCTTCCCCGAGACCCAGAATCGAAAGAGAGCAGGCAACCTCGGGGTCCACAGATGCTGCACCCTGTCGCTAAGATGTGGTAGCAGGACTCCAGCCTCAGAGATACTGAGGGGAGAGGTGCTGGGGAGGGGGAGGCCATCACTGACACATGCCGAAGGAGGTGCACACTTTTTCAGCTGGAGACAGGGAGTGGCACCTGGTGGGGAGGGTGTGGGAACCGCAGAAATGGGGAAATGAGAGAGGGACAGGGATGGAATAAGGAAGAGGTAGGAGAGAAATGATGTAACAGAGGCAAAAGCAGAAGAAATCGGCACTGGGCAGAGTCGATCGTACAACTGGCGACCTGTAGCATAAGATAGGTGATATAGGGACTTGTACTCTTGGATCATCTTTTTTTTCCATGTAAACTGGACAATCTGGATACACACATGTGACACAACACAGGGGCTTCCTCACGGAGTGGGTGGCCACAGTCACCACAGTCCACCATACAGCAGGAAGACGTATGCCCGACACGCGAGCACCAAAAACACTTCATGGCTAGCGAGGCATATGGCTTCACATCACAGTAATAACAAATAACCTTGACCTTCTCTGGGAGTATCCCCTCTGAAAGCCAAAACAGAGGCGCCGGTATCGGTGCAGTTGCCTTTATGACCCTTGTGCACACAGTGAACAAAGTCAATGCTGCATCGCTCCAGATTAGCCTGGAGTTCCTCATAAGTTTGCAAGACAAGTCCCTGTGAAAAATCACTCCCTGGACCATATTCAGAAACTAGTGAGGGGTATTAGACACTGGGACATCGCCAAGGCAATCACGAGCATGAAGGGCTACAAATTGGGCGGCAGAAGAACCTTTGACCAACAGGGAGCCCGACCACGTCTTACAGAGACACTCCACTCCACAAAACTTGTCCTAAATGTTCTCCAAAAAAAGCAATGGCTTTGTGGCGGTGAATGTGTCCGTGTCCATCCTAGTACAGACCAGGTACCAAGAAAAGTGTTTTGTCCCAAGATGGCTAGCTTAGTCCACTTCTCTGGGTGTAGCCAGGGAAGGGAAGGTTTCAGGGTCATATAAAGCACCATTCAATGATCCACTGCCACTCGAAGAGACAACTGTTTGAGAAGGGCCAGATTTTTGCAGTCTGATACACTTCGTGTGCCAAGTATTCTCCCTGACACCACCGACTCCGACCCGGGGCACTCCCCTCGGGTGCCACCCAGGCACATCAAGAACGATCTGGTACAAAGGCCCTTGCCCAGAGTTCAGATTCTCCAGGATGACAAGCAACCACTCCTTATCATACATGGGGAGGGAACAGCTCAGATATCAGAAGTGTGATCCATGTGTTGTCAGGGGGCTCAGCCACATGGGCACAAAACAGCTCAACAGCTCCACCACACACACTGGCTGCACGTGCTGATGACCTAGCGGGGCAGAGGGGGCCTTCAGTGGGGAAGAAAGGGGGGAGAGGAATCCGTGCCATAGATGCTAGGGAGGGAGTTCTTGCCCAAATGTCTCACACTAAAGACAGAAAATTTAGAAGTGGAGGTCAAACCCCTAGGGGGGGATGAGAAACACCAAAAAGAATGAAACAACAGGAAACATGAAAAATGTCTCAAGGAATACAGAGAACCAGATGGATAGCCAGGGAGGAACCAGGATGAGGAGGATGGGGTACGGTGAAGGAAATGCAGTCCGGGAAGGAAGACTGGCCTGCAGTACCTCAGGGTCCTGTGTGCACCATGCGAAAACTCAAGAAAGAACCACAAGACCTCTAGGAGGCCTGACAGCCTTGTTCCTTGTGGCCAATTCCAGAAAAGGTGTTCCAGATTAGCAACAGTGTGATGTACAGGTGAATTTGAAGTTGTGAGGAACTTACATGCCTAATGCACCATGTGGAGTAACTGTCGGATTGTAAGTGGTGGCTCACCAACCTGCGGTAACTTTCAGGTAGGAAGGCCACGCTGATCCATACAATGTGCACCCTAGGCCTAGCTGCAAATGCACAAAAGCTCTATAAAATTGGAGAAGATGCACCTTGTCCTCTCCTCAATCCCTGTGGCTAAAACACTACGTTATTCAGTGCCTTCTTGATTGTGGCTTTCAGGTCTCGCAGGTGTGGCCCTGCTGACTATCCATTGGAGTGGCTCCTGTTCATAATGCTCCATCCAGTAGGTGGATCCACTCTGGGAAGTGGTCACTGGAATGAAGGTCATCAGTTACTTTCCACTGTGCTGAGTCTGCAAGGGATGGAGAGCAGCAAGAGAGGCTGATGGCTGAGGATGATCCAGCAGCAGCCAAGAAATGAGTGGGACTGCCTGTACTGAGGATGCACAGCTCCCGAGACATTATGAGGTTCTCCAAATGTTAATATTATGGCAAGATAGTCCGTGCCCCTTAAAACAAAATCGGCATTGAAATCACCCAGTAGGAGAAATGGGTGGAGTAGTTGTCCAATAAGGCCTGCAAGAGCCTCCGAGTCTACTGCATCTGACGGTAAGTACAGTGAGCAGGTAGTGATCCTCTGACCCACGTAAACTGCAATGGCTACTGCTTGTAGGTCAATAACCGAGGTGAGAGCAGAGCAGTGGTGTGTGTTACTGACAAACACAGTAACACCTCCCTTGACTCTTTACCCAGACTAGCCATCCTTTTGGTGGAGGATACAGCCCCATAGCACAGGGGCAACAGCAGCTTTGAAGTATGTTTCTTGTAAACATAATAACAGAGGGTGGGTCTGCTGCAGGAGTTTCAGTTCCTCCATGTGCCCCGAACCCCTTGATGTTCCACTGCGATACAGCAATCTATCGCAGGGGTAGCACTTTCACCCTGTGTTTCCACTGGTGACAGGGGCCCCCAATGGGTGGAGGCTCCATCTTGGGGCGAGATGATTGCCTCAGTTTGACATTGAGGACCATCAGCTCTCAAGAAGATTCAAGAGAGATGTTAGAGAGAATGATGCAAAAATTGTCAGACTGTTTACTCCCCATCTCTGTCAGTGGTTGATTCCTCACCTTCATCATAGATTTTTTTGGCCTGAGGAGGATTCGAAGCCACAACTGTGGAAATGGTAGTGGTAGTGGTAGTGGCAACACTGGATGGTGGACAAAACGAAATCTTTGAATGGGTGGTGAACTCCACAACAATGGCAACAAAAGCATTTTCTGAAGTTCTGAGGGGTGGGACAGGCTTCCAAATAACTACAGCAGCACAAGTGCACTGACAAACACAGGTACTAGTGCTGACACTAGCAACCTCTGTTTATGTGGCATTTCCCTTAAAACTGAGAGTAATGTGCCCAAAATGCTGGCATTTAATCAGCGCATTGGGTCGGAACATAAGACTGCAGGCTTAGGCGAAGGAAACCTGCCTTGACATGCTTTGGAAGGTTGGAGCTGTTAAATGTAAACATACAAGAGTCTGATTTGATTAGGTTGCCATACATCCTTTTCGTGGTGTATTGCATGTCAACAATGCCTTCTTTGGCCCACTCAGTTTCAGTTCCTCTTTGGAAATACTGACTAGATCTCTGCAAGTCACAACACGTTCATTTACGTTCAAGATGTTGCGCAGTTCAGTTTCAACGGCATATTGCCTGACACATGAGAAACTCAGACAGGAGAGTACTGCAAATGTTAGAATAAGGAAAGGTTCTCATAAAAGTATAATTAAAAATAATGTAAGTATATTTCATCAAAATATTGGGAGTTTAAAGAATAAAGTAGATGAGCTTCTGGTTTGTTTAGAAGATTTAGAAGCTGAGAATGAAATAGATATACTATGCCTGTCTGAGCATCACATTGTTACTGATATGGATAAGGTAAATGTAAGTGGTTATAAGCATTCTGTACATGTAATGAGAGAAAATATGGAGAAAGGAGGAGTTGCCATATATGTCAAAAGTTATCATTGTGCAAAAAGTATAGAAACAAAAAAGTTTTGTGTAGAGAAACATATAGAAGCATGTGCCTGTGAGCTTAAATTAAATAAAGGCACATTTATAATTGTAACTGTATATAGGTCCCCATCAGGAAATTTTCATCTATTTCTGAAAAATTTGGACTCCTTGTTGTGCTATCTGTCAGACAGGGGGAAGCAAATTATTATTTGTGGGGACTTCAATGTAGATTCTCTGAAAGAGGGTAATAGGAAAAATGACCTTGAAGTATTACTCGGTTCTTTCAATTTGACACCCGTTATTGATTTTCCTACTCGGGTGGTAAAGGATAGCAGCTCACTGATAGATAACTTCTTTATAGACCAAGATAAGCTTAACCAGATAAATGCTCAGCCTGTTGAGAATGGTCTTTCTGATCATGGTGCACAGCTAGTTACAATATATGACATAGCTCCATTCAGCAATACTAAACAGTCCTCCAAAGTATTACGTTCAGTCAACGATTTAACAATTGCAAATTTCAGGGAAAGCCTACAGCAGTTAGACTGGGATGAGGTGTACCGTGAACCTGATGCCAATTTAAAATATAATTTATTTCATGACATTTTTGTAAATGCATTTGAAAACTGCTTCCCCAAGAAAATAGTTAAATATACTCGTAAGAAACCTTGTAACAAACCATGGCTTACTAAGGGTATAAAAATATCTTGTAACCGGAAAAGGGAAATGTATCTGACAGCAAGAAAGAGTAGTGACCCAGAAACTATCAAAAATTATAAAAACTACTGTGTTATATTAAGAAAAGTTATTAAAAAATCCAGGAGTATGTGTATCATGTCTGAAATCAGCAGCTCTGATAATAAAATTAAAACAATTTGGAATATTATTAAAAGAGAAACAGGTCAACCAAGAGCAGAGGAAGACAGTATTACCATCAAATTGAATGAAAACTTCATGAACAAAAGGTCAGAAGTTGAAAATATTTTTAATAATCATTTTCTAAATGTTGTGGATATAGTAGGATCCAGGTGTTCATTAGAAGATGCTAGGCTGTTAATGGAAGAGGCCATACCTATGCAATTTGATACAATTGAAATCTCACCCACTTCTCCCTCTGAAATTAGGAAAATAATAAACCTGCTTAAAAGCAAAAACTCTCATGGAATTGATTGCATTTCCAGCAAAATACTAAAAGCTTGTTCTCAACAGATAAGTAAGATTCTCAGCCACCTGTGTAATAGCTCTCTGGAACAGGGCATTTTCCCTGATAGACTGAAATATGCTATTGTTATACCTTTGCATAAAAAGGGGGATAGATCTGATGTCAACAATTACCGTCCAATCTCCCTTCTAACAGCTTTATCCAAAATTTTTGAGAAAGTAATGTATTCAAGAGTAGCTTCACATATCTGTAAAAATGAAGTACTAACAAAATGTCAGTTTGGTTTCCAGAAAGGTTTTTCAACAGAAAATGCCATATATGCTTTCACCAGTCAAATTTTGAATGATCTGAATAACCAAACACCACCCATTGGGATTTTTTGTGATCTCTCAAAGGCTTTTGATTGTGTAAATCATGAAATTCTGCTAGACAAGCTCAAGTATTGTGGCATGAGTGGGACAGTGCACAAATGGTTTAATTCGTGCCTAACTGGAAGAGTGCAGAAAGTTGAAATAAGTAGTTCTCGTAACATGCAAAGATCAGCACATTCCTCAAACTGGGGAACTATCAAGAATGGGGTTCCACAAGGGTCAGTCTTGGGTCCTTTGTTGTTCTTATTATATATTAATGACTTGCCATTCTATATTCATGAAGAGGCAAAGTTAGTTCTCTTTGCTGATGATACAAGTATAGTAATCACACCTGAGAAACAAGAATTAACTGATGAAATTGTCAATACTGTCTTTCAGAAAATTACTAAGTGGTTCCTTGTAAACGGACTCTCACTGAATTTTGATAAGACACAGTACATACAGTTCCGTACAGTGAATGGTATGACGCCATTAATAAATATAGACCTTAATCAGAAGCATATAGCTAAGGTAGAATATTCCAAATTTTTAGGTATGTCCATTGATGAGAGATTAAATTGGAAGAAACGCATTGATGATCTGCTGAAACGTTTGAGTTCAGCTACTTATGCAATAAGGGTCATTGCAAATTTTGGTGATAAACGTCTTAGTAAATTAGCTTACTACGCCTATTTTCACTCATTGCTTTCATATGGCATCATATTTTGGGGTAATTCATCACTGAGGAATAAAGTATTTATTGCACAAAAGCGTGTAATCAGAATAATAGCTGGAGTCCACCCAAGATCATCCTGCAGACATTTATTTAAGGATCTAGGGATATTCACAGTAACTTCTCAGTATATATACTCTCTTATGAAATTTGTTATTAACAACCAAACCCAATTCAAAAGTAATAGCAGTGTGCATAACTACAATACTAGGAGAAAGGACGATCTTCACTATTCAAGATTAAATCTAACTTTGGCACAGAAAGGGGTGAATTATACTGGCACTAAAGTCTTTGGTCACTTACCAAATAGTATCAAAAGTCTGACAGATAACCAACAAGTATTTAAGAAGAAATTAAAAGAATTTCTGAATGACAACTCCTTCTACTCCATAGAGGAATTTTTAGATATAAATTAAGAAAAAAAAAGAAAAAAACAAAAATATTAAAAAAATTAAAAAAAATAAAAATAAAAAATAAAGAAAAACAAAAAAACACAAAAAATAAAGTTGTTATATTAACTTAAGTATGTTGTTAAATTAACCTAATTATGTCATGTATTGGAAAATTCGACTCGTTCCACATCATTACGAAATATCGTATTCATGATCCATGGAACTAGTATTAATCTAATCTTATCTAATCTACATAGAGCTTTCTGTAGGTCCTTTAATTGTTATGAACTAGACAACCAATTGGGCCCTATTTCACAAGTGCTCGACAGATCTTGAAGTTCCATCAATGCCCTCTAAACCTTTTCAACTGTAGAACAGTGAAGCTGCCCTCTTTCCACTGATATATTAGAAACAGATTCTGATAAACAGCTTGCATTCTTTTACTATTAACTGAATCTGGAGCAATGGCTAAATGAGTCCTCTTGTGAGACTGTGCGTTGGTACCTTCCAGTGGCCCACCCATTGTCCCAGAAGGAGGAAGACAAAATTTTGAGAGTTCCACCTCGGTCCCACAGGTAGCTAGGGATATAACGATTCACTCAGACAGACCCTACCCCCCTCCTTCCCTCCCCAGTGCCTACGTAAGCCTTATACAACTGAGGTGTGGCAGGTTTCCCAGAAGTTACCTACAAATGACTGCTCCACCTCAACAGCCACGCATCTCATCAGCACGCAGCACTCTTTGAGATGTAGGGATTTTTTTATAGAGGTTTTTACCATCCTTGCTATCTGGCAGTCAAATCATTCCCTGTGATAAACATCATTCCACCATCGTGCCGAACAGTGATCACTGAAGTGTGCCCTGAGCTTACTGTGGCAGAAGACTGGTGGTGCGTAACAGTCCCAGCTCAGGAACCCCAGGGTTGCCAAGCCTGTACGCAGCAAATGACTGATGAGCCCCTGAGGGTATCACGCTACATTCCAAAGGGGTGAGATCTTATTCAGTGTGGTTGCAATGCTGTGATGTCCTTAGAGAACAACTGAAACTGTCGCTTTTGACCACAAAATGTGTGAAAATGAATGACCCGAGAGAAGGGGTGGTTTTATTCGTACTCTTTACAATACATTCTAAGACCTTTCTGTGTCAACTAGAGGCAGCAGCATGTCTGAAATGCTTTCCTTGGCATCCATAAGAAAACTGCGTAATTTCAGTGCTGAATGTGTCAATTCTGACCTCTGTCACGGAAGTAACAAGAGAGCACATGAGATATGGGTAAGGGAAGGTGTAGAATCAATGTATGACATATCATGATGTCTTTGGGCAGAAATGAAATGAAAAATGATGCCAATGTGACAGCATAAACCAACTTTACACCTCACATGAACGTCTGAGCTCTGGCATTTTCTTTGCCACATGTCGACACCTCAATGTATGAAACATTGCCAAGCCTGAGCATGATGTTGAAGAACCCCACAATTTTGCACCACTACAGGCAAAGGTTGCAAGTACCTTTGAGATAACTTTCAAACTCCCTCATCACAATGGGAGAGAATGATGGAGTTCCTGAAATGTGATCCTTTAATAACGAACTTTGATTATTACTTCTATGTACTTCTGTAAACAGTTGTGTAGGACATGCTTCAGGCAGTCCACAGTTCACATTACGTTACTGTTAGGATCAGTCAGTGTCCAGAGCTTAAACTGCAAACATCCACAAGAAAAGATTAGATTAGATTAATTATTCATTCCATAGACCCACAAAAGAAGAGATCCTCCTGGGCGTGGAACATGTCAGATAAACACATTACAAAAATGTAATTAGAAAAACTTGAGTTTCATTAATTTTAATGATCCTCAGTCAATAAACAGTAAAATTATGTATATGAATTAAAATTAAACTTCTAATATTTACAGGTTTAATACTTACATCTGTTTTCATTAAATCCATCATTCACACAGTAGCAAGTTAGTTGGCTATTACAACCAAGTATTGTCAAAAATTAAAGTAAATTACTCATTTCAATGATCCTCAGTTAAGAACAGTCAAATTATATACAAGATTTAAAATTAAACTTCCACTATTTACATACTTATGACTTACATCTGCTTTCCATACATCCATCATTCACATAGTAGGTAGTTACTTGGCTGTTACAACCAAGTATTGTCAAAAATTAAAGTATAATAAATTTTCATTGAAATGGTCTGCTGCATTTGTTGAGAAATTCATGGATGGATAGAAGGAGTTGGCAACCAAAAATTCTTTTAAATTATGTTTAAATTGCGCCTTGTCTGAAACTAAACTCTTAATAGTTCCTGGTAACTTAATGAAAACATGTGTTGCTGAATACTGGACTCCTTTCTGGGCAAGAGTAAGTGATTTTAAATCTTTATGTATATTGTTCTTATTCCTAGTATTGATACTGTGTACTAAGCAATTAGTTGGATAAAGAGATGTATTATTTACAACAAACTTCATTAAGGAATAAATATAGTGAGAAGGTGTGGTTAGTGTGCCCAATTCTTTGAACATGTTTTGACATGATGTTCTCGGATTTACACTACACACTACTCTTATTATACGCTTCTGTATCCTCAAAATTTTTTCTCGGTTTGTTGATACCATATGACATAATGGAGTGAAAATAATCAAAATATGCCAGTTTTATTATATTTATATCTCCTATGTCTGACATAATTCACACTGCAAACACAGACTTGTTTAGGCACTTTAGGAGTTCATCAGTATGTTGCTCCCAACTGAATTTATTATCAAGTTGTAAGCCCAAGAATTTTACACTCTCAACTTCTCCTATTTCCATGTCATCATATCTTATACACACACTAGAAGGAAATCTCTTGGAAGTTTGGAACTGCATGTAGTAGGCCTTTCAAAGTTTAATGACAGTGAATTGGCTATGAACCACTTATTATTGTCAGTAAAAATTTGATTAGCTACCCTTTCTAAATTTATATTTGATTTACTGTTTATTGCAATGTTTGTATCATCTGCAAATAAGACAAATTGGCATTTGGTAATGTAACAGATGACAGGTCATTAATATACACAAGAAGAAGTAGTGGACCTAGTATGGAACCTTGTGGAGCTCCACATGTAATTTCTTCCCAGTCAGATAATGTCCAATTGCCTACTGCTGAAGTGTTATGTAATGACACCCTTTGTTTTCTATTAGTAAGATATGACTGAAACCACTTTGCAGAACTACCAGTGATACCATATTATTTTAACTTATTTAAAAGAATTCTGTGATTCACACAGTCAAACCCTTTGACAGGTAACAGAATATGCCAATTGCCTCTAATTTGTTGTCTAATGAATTAAAGACATTTTCATGGTAAGTGTAAATAGCCTTATCAATATCAGAACCCTTAAGAAACCCAAACTGTGACTTTGACAGTATGTTATTTTCACTAAGGTGCTTAAGTAGACGCTTGAACACAACCTTTTCAAATATTTTTGAAAAAGCTGGCAAGAGTGAGATCAGTTGGTAATTTGATGGCATTTCTTTGTCCCCTTTTTTATGGTGAGGTATAACTTCAGCATATTTAAGCTAGTCCAGGAATATTCCTGTGATAAGTGATTGATTACACAAATAACTTAACTTATGACTAAGCACACATGAACACTCTTTTATTAACTTTGTTGATATGTTATCATAACCACTAGAATGCTTTGATTTCAAGGACTTTATGATGGATTATGCTTCTTTGGGTGAAGTAAGTGTGAATTCCATTTTACTGAGACTGCTTGTGTGCACTGGTCTCACATTTTCCATTGCATTATTTCCTGAACCTGACAACCCCATGCTATCAGTAACAGAGACAAAATACTTGTTTAAATGGTTTGCAACACAACATGCATTTGTTACCAGGGTTTCATTCATTTTCAGAGCTATTTGTTCCTCCTCATTTCTGGTCCTACCTGACTCTGACTTAACTATATCCCATATTGTTTTTATTTTATTGCTGGATATATTTATCTTCTTCTCATAATGCAGGTGTTTAGATTTCTAGATAACCTGCTTCAATATTTTGCAGTAATTTTTGTAATGACCTATAATGCTAGTATCAGAGGTGTCCCTACATATCAGATAGAGTTTCCTTTTTGTCTCACATGATATCTTTATCCCTTGTGTGATCCATGGTTTCTTATTAGACTTCTGCTTAATTTGAGTTACCTTCAGGGGAAAACAATTTTCAAATAAGGTGCTAACTTTATTAATGAATGTTTTGTATTTTCCATTTTTGTCTTGGATGCTGTAAACATCCATCCAATTAATTTCTTTGAGCAATCTCCTAAATTTCTCAGTTTTTGGTTGTTTTATTGGCCTTCTGTACTCAGTTCTGATAGATGTTTTACCTCGACAATTTTCAAAATTTAGTGTTAGGTGTTGCATGTCATGGTCAGATAGCCCATTTACAACTGGTTTTGTAATGTGGCTTAGTTGCCTAGAATTGTCTATAAAGATATTATTATTGACAGTCTTAGAACATTTTTATACCCTAGTTGGGAAATTTACGATAGAAATGAAACTAAATGATAATGTAACTGATTTCAGTAACTGTTCACTGACAGTGTTTTTCAGGACATCTATATTAAAATCACCAGCAACCAGTAGTTCTTTGCTTTTTAATTTTAGATGAGATAATAAATCTTAAAGACCATTTATAAACAGGTTGAAATTTCCTGAAGGTGCTCTGTATATGGCTACTATTATAAAGGATCTATTATGAAATTATATCTCTGTTGCACATGCTTCTAAATGTTGCTCTAAGCAAAATTTATTAATGTCAATATTCTTAAATTTAAAACTGTTTTTAACAAATGTGGCATCTTCTCCTTTCTCCATGTTTTGTCTACAGAAGTAAGAGGCTAACTTAAATTCTGTAAAGTTTAACATATCTATACCAGTGGTCACATGATATTCAGAGAGGCAGACTATATCAACTTGGTTCAATGACTGTGATTCATCAATGCACGTAAGTAGTTCATTAATTTTACTTCTAAGCCCTTGAATATTTTGATGCACTAAAGATAGTTGGCATTTCACATTTACCGAGATGAAATCGAGTGGAAATAAAATTTCTGCTGACTGCTGTAAATTTTTAACCAACAGCTGTGTTCACTGATCCAATGTGCCAAGATTATGCTGTTTCTGAACTTCTTTTGAATCAGCCAGTGAGAGACTAATAGCTAAATTGTTAAAATATCAAAACTGCTACCAACAGAAATGTATGATTAACCAGTGACATAATCAGAGTCCAACAGTCAGATTGTATAGTACTATTTAAATCATTCATGGCAGCACATAATTAGACTGAGAATGCAAGATCTAACTTTGAACTAGTGTATGGAAGAAGTATCTATATGCACCCTATCCATTTAGCTGTGATCTAATCTTCCACCTATGAAATGTGATACTGCTGATGAGTGCAATTTATCTATATGGTGTAATTTTTTTAGGACACAAAACGAATTGAGGTCACAAGTGCCCATGTTATCACTTTAGAACACTAATATGAAAAAGAACTTAAAAGCAACTACACATTAAGCCCAATTGACAGAAGGAAAGAGAGCTAAGAACATGGAGGTAGGTCCACAAAATACTCTGTACAGACAACGGAGGTCACGAACTGAAGATTAAATGTCCTTAACAATATTTCTATGATGGATGAAAAGTAAAATGCGGTCGACAGCCCACATGTTGTTCGCTAAAACAGCCAATAACTCAGACGGAAAACATATACTAGAATGTAAGCAATTGAAAAATGGACATTTGGTCAGGAAGTGGTGAACACTCAAAGGTTGATGACAATGGGCACAAATGGTGGGGATCACCACTTAACAAATGGTGACGGCTAAAAAGAAATGCTGAATACGCAACTGAGCTAAAATGATCTCATGGCGAGAGGGCTGAGAGGAAGTCATACGAGATGCTGGGAGAGGCTCGATTCCCTGGAGCTCGTTCCCGTGAAGGGAAGACCAGTGGTGATGCCAAAGTGACACCACCAGCTGACACATGGTAATACAGATTTCATGCGAAGTAATGGAAGAACTATCAGGCTGAGGTAGAAGGACTGTAGCCTTGGCAGCAACCTCAGCAACCTCATTTCCCAACAGACCAATGTGACCAGAAACCCCCTTGAACATCACAACGGCTCCCTCAACAGCGTGCCAGTCAAAGCTTTCTTGGACCTGTTGCACTGAGGGATGGGCTGTGTACAGCACACAGAGGCTCTAAAGGGTACTGAGAGAGTCACAGCATTTGAAATTAAAAAGCTTGTGCCACCAGATGTACTGGATCACCTGATAGAGGGCAAAGAGTCTCCTGTAAATATTCAGCAGTGTTATAGAAGCCGATACTTAAAACGGCCTGTGCCAATGATGAAGCCACATCAGACACCATGGGCAGCCTCAGAGCCATCAGTGTGCATGAAGGTGCTACCACTAAGTTGTGTGCGCTAAGTCGCATATGAAGGTCAAGAAGCTAACAGCAATATATTGAATATGGAGTAGTTTCCTTAGGAAGTGAATGAAGTCCAGGATGGCCACAGGCTACCACACGAAGTTAAGATGATCAATGGTTCATGCCTGACAGGAGTGTGGCTAGGCAGTGTGCAGTTAAGCTACCAGAGCAGGATCTAAAGCAAACTCTTGGAGGTAACAGAGAAGAAGCACATGTTCCATACTGGTGGTCAAGGGAGACGTCAAAAAAGGACGCACAGGATGGGTGGCAGGGCATGTCAGACAAACAGTATGCATATCTGCTGAAAACAACATCACAGTAGAATGACATAGTTCAGCAGCTTCTGCATACAAACTCTCCACCAGGCTAGTGTAAACAGTGCCAGTGGCCAAATGGAAGCCACAATGGTGGACTGTATTGAGGCGGTGTAAGGTGGATGGACATGCAGACAAATAAATGAAACACTCATAGTCTAGTTTCTAATGGACAAGGGATTGTTACAAACAGATAGGGGGGGTCCGATCTGCTCCCCAGCAAGTACCGCTTAGAACATGTAGGACACTGAGTGACCGCGTACAGTGTGCCACCAGGTAAGACAAGGGGCAGGACCAAGAAAGCATGAGCCCCAGGAATTTTGTGGTTTCAGTTGAAACGTAACAGTCTAATTGAAACCCATTTAAACACATAAATTTTAACCATAAACAGTAATTTATGACATAGAGGTGTATGCAGATATGTACTTGTGGAAAAGTTATGAGGAAAATAATTATGGAATCTTAATTACACTAATGTGTAGAAGTCCGTTAATTGATAGGGACATTTTGTATGGTATGAATCTTCTGTAATTAGTAAATATAACAAGTGTATTGTTAACATTTGATACCTAAGCGTTTATACACCAGAATTCACTCAGATGTTTAATATATAAGCGTCAAGGTAATTATTGAAATGTGTCATTTGTTTTAGGATGAGAGTTTTAATTGTAATTTTTTTTAAAAATCCTTTATAACATCGCCGAGGATTGTTTGGGATTGTTTGGATTATATATATAGGGGCAGCCATATTGGCATGGAGAGTCAGTACTTTGTGTGTATTATTGTAAGTATGTTACAACTTATTTCAGATTTGTCAAGATGCTTATTATTTACTTTGAGATTGTAATAAATATTCAGTTGAAACATTATACTGGATTAAATATTCATTTAACTTTATAGTTAAATCCTACAGTCACTGTTTTCCAGATCTTCCGCTGTGACAGATCATCAGCTACAATGAGTAATATTAACTTTAATCAAAATTAATTCAATAGTAACGTTTTAAATGGTGGAGGAGCTGGGATACAATGTGAGGTGGATGTTCTGGTCAGTTACACCAAACAACACCTTTTTAATGGTACCTCATTTATTCACCTCTTTACACAAGCAAGGCTTACAACAAAGAACTGCCTATGGCAGAATAGAGCAAAGATAATCTTAGCTTAGCATCCAAAGACGATGCTCGGAGTCTAGAGACAAACGTTTATTGATACTGGTGTCAACCTCATCAGCGCCACATAGCCCCCTCCCCCCTCCCGCAGTACTGAGTAATCTTGAGAGGCTGGGAGGGAGGGGGGGGGGGGAGTGAACGAGGCGTCGGCAGGGGTGGTCCGTGGGATCTGGGCCACAGTCAGCTCGACAGTGTCGTCGGTTAGCTGCGTGGGTAGATGACGCGAAGCAAGGTTCGGCCACCGAACCATGAAGTCGTTGGAGCGTGCCGGGCATCGTACTGGGCATGCTGGTCATGCGGTGACAGGTAGGCCAGCAGTTTGCGAGTGGAATGGAACAATGACGACAATGTCTCTGGTGGGCATGGCGGACACCAGAATCATGTCCAGGTCGACGTCGGGCGAGAGGGCAACACATTTCACCAGGTGGCAGGGAATGGTGGATGTTGTGTCGTGAGCACTGGATGAAGAGAAACACATGATGACAGTGTATAATTGCGCAGTATTATTGAGATGTCATGGATTATGTCCGGGGGGACAGGCACAAACACCTCGTGCGAGGGCACATTCAAGGGGGGGGGGGGGGGGGGGGGGTGAGAAACCTCGACAGGGCGAGGTAGGAGGAGACGGGGGAGAGGTCGAAGGGACCGGCGAAGGGCCCAGTGGTGAGGGCGTGACTGTAGGTAAGCTCGACGTGGGGGGCATGGGGTCACTTGACAGAGAGCGTGAGACTGGAGAAGGGATGTTGCCATTTCTCCACACAAAGCACTCCGCTACAAGGTGGGAAGACGCACAAACACCGGGATGGGCTAAATTACACAATGCGTTGAAGACGGCTCGTTGGAGTGTGGTTGGGATGAGGGGGCATAATGTGCCCGTACTGTCGTCACACCAGATCTCACCGGAAATGCCAGGGACAGTGGTGCGGATGAAGCGTAGTGAAGAAGTAGAGTCTGAGATCAGGTTTTGTGTTTCCTAGTCGGCGGGTTGGAGGTTAAGCAGTTCAGAGAGGTCGAACAGTGAATGGACGGTGTTGACTTGTGAAAGTAAATCAGCAACTATATTGTCAGCACCCTTTATGTGTCTGACATCGGTGGTGAACTGAGATATGAAGTCCATGTATCTGAAGTGGTGAGGAGGTGGGTCAGCTGGCAGGTTTGTAATGGCCACAGGCAGGGGTTTGTGGTCCATTATAACATATAAAGGGCGTCCCTCAATGTCAGTCTTAAAAGATTTGATCGCTTTGTAGACCGCAAGCAACTCCCTGTCAAACGCGAAATATTTCCGTTGTGTATTGGTGAGCTTGCGCAAGAAGAACTGCAGAGGCGAAGTTTGGCTGTCAATTGTCTGGCTAAGGACAGCACCGATGGCAGTATCGCTCATGTCTGTGGTGATGAAAAGCTGCGCATTGGGATGAGGATGCGTGATGGTGCAGGCCTCAGCAAGATTTTTGAGGGCAGTGAAAGAGTCAGTCATAGCAGGGGTCCATGGAACGGGCCGAGAACCAGAAGTGTTGGTGCCTGCCAAGTTGTCCGTCAGTGGAGCCTGGATCTCCGCAGCCTGAGGTAGATGTCGACGATAATAATTAACCGTCCCCAGAAAGCGCTGGAGCTCTTTGAATGATCAAGGTCTGGGTAGGTTTAGTATTGTTTGTACTTTCTAAGGGGGCGGTGAAATGCCGTCGGCAGAGACCCGAAAACCAAGAAAAGTGACAGCGGGTTGATGTAGCTGCAATTTCTCCTGGTTGGTCTCAATGTCTGCTGCCACGAGAGTGTTCATAACACTCTGCTCGACTGAGCAGCTGAACACAAGAATGTCATCAAGATATGCGAAGCAGAATTTTAAGTCGAATAGCACTTCGTTGATGAAGCGTTACCAGGTCTGGGTTATGTTTTTCAGACCGAGGGGCATGAATCGAAACTGAAATAACCCCATTGGGATGGTGATTGCTGTCTTCTCGATATCTTCAGGTGCCATGAGGATCTGGTGGTAGGCTCATTTGCAATCAATGACAGAGAACGTGGTCGCACCTGCAAGGGAACTGGTAAAGTCGGCAATGTTGGGTATGGGGTAGGTGTCCATAATTGTTCGAGCGTTTAGTCAATGGTAGTCTCCACACATGCGCCAGGACCCGTCTTTCTTGGGTGTCATATGTATGGGCGTAGACCAGCTACTGGCAGAGGGTTCAATGACGCCGGAGCTTAGTAGTTCAGAAATCTGATTTTTAAGGTCGTGGAGGAGCTCGGAACAAAGTCGACGTGGTTTACTGGAGATTGGGGAACTGGCGTCAGGCGAAGCTTGTGAACCGTGCCATTGGTGATGACGGAAATGTTGCCAGAGGCACGGGAGACAGTTTGTTTACAATGTGTGGCAGGTGGGGCAGGCGAGGCGCGGTCATGGTGTTCGGAGCCACTTGGCGGATCCAACGGGAGCCGTGGCGGCAAAGTGTCCCAGGGGTCGACGCGACAAGATGGCCACCGGCCCGAAGCAGTGGCCCCGTGTCAGGTGAGCTCGGTAGAGCTCATGAGCCATTAGTGAGTCCATTGTCTGAGGGCGCGGCCTGTGGCAGCACAGTAGCGGGCGAAGCACTAGGCACAAGTGCACTGTTTGCGTTGTCAGTGGAAGTTGCACAGTCGTGGACAGGAGCCGAAGTTGCATAGTTTGAGGTGCTGGCCGTGAGGGGAGGGGTAGGAGCTGTCAGTTCAGGAACACGTGATGCTCGTCGCGCATGCGCACTCGTGTTCGCCTGAGTGTCAAACGCTGCCCTGTTATGGGGGTGTGGCCCTGAGGAACTGTCAGTATACATTATGGCAGACTTGATAGCACAGTTGCAAGGGGTAGCGGGAGGTAAGGACACGGAGGCTCGATTGCTGGGACTACCAGCAGATTTGGCGCACTTACTGACCTTCCTTTGTCCTTGCTGCAGTGTCTGTAATTCCTTTGCTGCGTCAAAGAGCTGGAGCTTTCTTGGCATAGGCGAGCGACGTTTTCAAGCTCGACAAGGCACTTGTGCGTTGTCTCTTGTAACATCGTCGACAGAGACGAGCATGTACAGATGAGATGAGCCCAGACCGATGTGTCACAGGGGAGTTTGCTCGATGGAGCACAGGGGAAGTGAGTCTTGGACAGGTGATGAAACACAGTGTTTTGCACTAAGTCCGGTGAAAGTTTGTGGTGTCGCAAGAATTCAATGTCTAGTATAGGTTCATCAATTTCGCACACTAAAAAAGTCCACTTGAGTTTGCAGTTTGCAAAGAGTGAGACGACATGTGAAGTTGAACCCGAGCATTGTAGTTTAGTTGAATTCACAGCTTGCAGTGAAGTATGATGAGGGTGGATGTTCGACGACGCTAAGGACGTGGGCAGCAGTGAAACATCGGCGCCTGTGTCCACTAGGAAAAGGTATCCCAACGAAATGTCTTTAATGTAGAGTCGTCCACAATTATCTGGTCGTTCCTGGACAGAATGGAGCACTGGGGGTGCCTGTCATGTTGTGTGCAGGAGGCGGCACCCGGACCTACCTGTGATTGGCATTTGGGAAGCAGCAGGGTGGTCTGCAGTTCCATGCCGCCTCACCAAACCGTGTGTGGAAGTAACAGTACAGGTAGTGCAGTTGCATTTCCTGCAGAAAGTTCGTTGCCAGTGGTGGTGGCCGAGGTTCAGTGACCACAGCAGGTTCAGTTGCAGGGGGCGGCGTGACCACGGGAAGAGCCAGTGACATCCCAGTTACTTGCTTACTGCTTCCCGGAGCGAGCAGAACAGTCGGCACAGTACGGCCCCAGCCACATCTGGCCGCGGGGCGATGAGCCTGAAACTGAGACTTGTCAGGTAGGCAGTGGCTGGCAAAATGGAGCAGTGATGCATCGTGTAGCTTTTCAGCAATCATCATTCTTTGCTCTACAGGTTCAGGAGGCCTTTGCGCCAGAGCAAAGCGGATGTGAGGAGATAGTTTGTCTGAGCAGATGGCGAGGAGAGCTGTGTCAGAGAATAGATCGGCACTGACCACGGCATGTAGCCGTCTCCAGAGCTGGGAAGGTTTGTCATTGCCTAGTTGCTTGACATGGAGCACTTGCCGTATTGCTGCCTCAGTTGAGCGTGCTGATGTAGAACTGTCTCTTTGGCTAGAGTGTACCAGGTAGATGAGTCTGGGGCGTCGACCAGGTCGGCAATCATGTCCTCCTGGTCATGCAGGTGGGTGATGAGGCACAGAAACCTAGTTGACTCGTCAAGTTTGTAATGGTCGAACACTTCATCCACAATTTTGAACCAGGTTGTAGCTCTGTCGGGATTAAACAGCGGCAGCGTCGGTAAGCATTGTAGAATGTTCGGAAGAACAGGTTGAGTTGAGTTCATCGGGGCACTGCCTGAAACGAGCTGTTGTTGCTGTAGTATTCCAGGAGAGTGCGCCTCCAGGATATGAGGCAATGACAGCTGTTCAGGAGGCAGTGTGAAGGTGACACGTTGTGGTTGAGCGCGAACCATTGCGAAGCGGAAGACCGACGCGGGTGAGACACCATAATGTGTCGATTGCGGCTGCAGAAGCTCAACACGTTGCAGGTGTGTTCGGATTGATGTGTCATGGAAGACTGACACGGGTGAGGCACCGAGATGTGCCGAGAATGGTAGCGGAAGCTCGACTGGAGCCGGCGCACGGGCAACAGGTGAGAAAAAGTTCAAAGGTTGAGAATGCGTGCTAGTCTGCGGAAAGCTCGACGTACAATCAGAGCCGGGACCACCTGTGTTGCATGGAGGCTGCGGAGGTGCAGGCTGTCCAGAAGCACAGTGTGGAAAATTATGTCGAATGTCAGACGGAATGTGTGAATGTTCGCTGTTCATAGTCACTGAAGTGAAAACGGTGTGCAGATAAGGTGAATGTTGTGGCTCAAAACACTGAGGCATAGCAGTGGGAGGGAGATGGAGGTCAGGCACAGATAACAAGCTATTGTTCCTGTTGCAGGCCAAGGTATCAAAGCAGGAAGGCATGTGCTGATGTTGAACCGAGGCAGGCACGGGCGTGGTTGGATGCTGAGGAGGTTGACCTGTGAACAAAGCAGTTCCGGCCACATGGCAGGAATCCGCATGGTGCTGCATGGATTGTGGCATGGCAAATCGTTGTCCTGGTGGTGGTAGGTTGTCCAACGAAGCATTTGCAGAAATGGGCATTGGTCCCGCACTGCGCGGAGATCCGTAAGAGGTAACTGCACCATCAATGAGGGAGGGCACATGTGGTGGGAACAAAGGTGTCTGATAGCCAGAGTCATGCACACTCATAACCTCACTTATTGTTGCAGGCTTGAAAACGTCCGGCAAAATTGCCGTAATCATCGAGTGAGAAGCATCGTGTTGCAGTCATGGTGGGTGTACATCACCTGCAACATGATGCATGTCTATCACAAAATCCAACGTTAGGCATTGGGCTGAAGTCAATGTAATACACACAAAAATAACTGACGCGGAGGCCGCGGACACAGTTAAATGGCGAAAACGGAAGACGTTACAACTCGGGGTCACCAGTGAGGTGGATGTTCGGGTCAGTTACACCAAACAACACCTTCTTAATGGTACTTCATTTATTCACCTCTTTACACAAGCAAGGCTTACAAAGAACTGCCTACGGTGGAGGAGAGCAAAGATAATCTTAGCTTAGCATCCAAAGACGATGCTCGGAGTCTAGAGACAAACGTGTATCGATGCTGGTGTCGAGCTCATCGGCGCCACAAATGTAATTCTGTAAACTAATCTTGTATTTTGTTTCAGAGTTAATTCACTTGTTGAAATATTATTCCATTTTTTGGACAACTCAACAACGAAGAAAGTGAGTAACATGATAAAGGACTTAATGGTACTTATGTGAACATGCAACTTGGAGAACTAACTGTGAGTACAAAATTTATTTGCTAGTTTACATGTGGTAAATTTTGACTGCAGTTGTTAATATGGAGAATAATAGGGAAGTTGACTATAACGGGGAGGTTAATGGAAACATGCAAAATAACATAGATGTTACTGATAATAACGCAGGTCTTAGTGCAACAAACCAGGAAATAGATAACATGGGAGAGGACAGTGATCACAGTAGTGTATGTTCACTCACTCGTGGATTTGAACCTAATGTATCATAGGTTAGTTCAGCTTATGGAAGAACAAAAATGATCAATGGATGAACAAAAAAAGTCAATCGGAAAATCGATTGATGAACAAAAAAGATCATTCAATCGACAAAAAATTAGACAAGCATGGAAACCAAATTCGTGAGACAAAGGAGAGATTAGAAAGATACTAGGAAAAAGTAGGCATGTGTCAATTACAGAAGGGGAAATTAGTACCTTATAACAGGAACACCAAAAATTTGAAGAGAGGTTAGATTCCGTGAATAGTTTAAAAAAATTTTCAACAGCAGAAGTGCAACAATTAAAAGAATTTGGTAAAGAAGTCATAAAGAACTTTTCAGAAACTGGGAATAGTACACAAAATTTCACGAAAATTGCAAATGACAATTTCGCAGAATTAAAAGAAGATGTAGGTATTTTTTTATGCAAAATTTCAACTTCGAAATTGAAGATTCCATTGTTACGAAATCTTTCAGTAATTACAATCCATTGTGGAACAATGTCAATGTTAAAACATTTTCAGGGGAAGGGAACATACGTCCAGTTGATTTCATGTACCAGATAAAAGATAACTGAAAATAAAATGAGTGATAATTTGAAAATTAAGTTTTTTAAAAGATTTTAGATGGGGAGGCTTTGTCATGGGTGAACCAAGCAATCAAACCTGAAATGTCGTTTAATGAGGTAGAATGGGCTTTCATGAACAAATTTTGTCCAGAGATTAGACAATCCAGAATTAAGTCAGAATTTTTGAATGGCCCATACTTCAAGCATGGTAGTGGTCGCATGAAAACCTTTTGTGAACAACAGCTAAGAACTTTAGTACATCTTGATAAACCACTTGACGAAATGATCCAAATTGCTGCATTGAAATGTAGACTTGCAATTAGAGTTCAGTGGAGTCTTGTCTATGGACCTGATGACACTATTGAACAGTTTCTTAGATATGTAGATAAATTGGACTTAGCATGGGAAAGAAATGACAGATAGAATGACAGATCAGATAATAGCAGGAATAACAATAACAGAGCTTTCAATGATCATTTTAACAGTAGATTCAGAAATGATGACAGATGAAATGGAGAGAGAAATGGTAGGCTGAGACCAGAGAATAGGAATTTTCAACCAAGAAATAGGCAGTGGGGGCAAAATCAGGGAAACAATACTAATAATTTTGAAAATAGAAGAAATGATCTGGTAAACTAAGGCCTGCCTCTTTTGGAGTCTGGCAAAATGAGGCAAATAGACATGGGGATTATAATCAGGCACATTGTGGTAACATCAGAAGGGGAAGAGGTAGAACAAATAGGACATACCAAGATTTAGTATCCAGTATACAATCTGAAGTAAATAAAATAAAGTTTGATAGGGCATTTCGGGAAAATTTTTTATTTGAAAACAAAGATGAACAAAAAAGTAGAAAATCTGAATTTGAATTAAAAGAGAACACTTTGACAAGTTTCTTTAACAGTAGTAATGCAGTAGCAGCTGTTGATAGTAATGAGAACAGCTCTGTTCAGTATGGTTTAGTGAGAATGTTGAGTGACTGTGAAATGAGTGAAAAAGCTGATACTGGTGCTGCATGTGTGGAAGCTGATGTTCATGTACTTGGCAGTGAAAATGAGAATCACACTGTAATTCCAGATGAAATTCCACTAGATAATAGACAGAAACATGAGGATGTCATAGAAGAGAGTGGTCACAGTGTTGAGATATTGTTGAAGAAGTGTGTGACGAGAGAAATGAGTTTGGTGTGATGATAAACGTTTGTGATGAGAATGTCTCAGATGATGATAATGATGTTGATGATGATACGTTACTTACAGAATTAGATGGGATGATACATGTAGAAGTTAAAGTTGATGGTTTGATGCTGAATGATTCTGGAAATTCTTGTGTGTGTTCGAGTAATGAGTTAGAAACCAGAACAGCAGTGCCTGATAGATTAATGTTGGCAGTTGATGTTAGTGATATTGTGTCTGAATGTGTTAGTGAATATGGACGAGAAGATCTAATTAGTGATAGAGTACCAAGTGTAGTAAGTGACTATTGTAGCAAATTTCAGTATGGTGATCAAAAGTGTAAGGTCTGAAGTGAAATTTATCAAAGTGTGTACTTAGATGATAATAGTGCTATGAAAAATGTGGAACAGTCTCCTGGTAGAAATATGATTAGTAAATGTGTAGAGTCTGTAGTAAAAGGTAGTGATTGTGATAAAGGGGTGAATTTTTGGGACATAGAAGAGGATTTGTTATTTGAAAATGAGGTCAATGAAATGGATAAAGAACTTGGAAGTCCATATATTGTAGTACAGATTTATGATTGGATAGGAAACTCCCTTCTGGATACAGGCAGCCCAATTACAGAAATATCAAGAAAGCTAAGAGACAGGATCAAAAATACTAAAAATTGCACAGAATTTCCAGTAACAGGGGTAAGGATAAAAGGGGCAACAGGAAAAAGCAGCAAGTTGATTACCAGAGAAGTCTTACTTCAATTTAAGATTAATAATGTACAATTTATACAAGGATATTTAGTAACCAATGATTTGAATGAAAACTTGATACTAGGTATGAACTGGATTGTTAAAACTAAAGTAAATTTTGTCTGGGGTGACATGAAAACAACATTTATTCAACCAAAAAGTGGAATTCATGGGGAAACGAGTATTGTAATGGAAGATCATGGTCTAAGTAGTCTGATTAGAGGGATGCAAGAGACTAAAGGTGATGGTTATTGTGAGGAAGGGGAAGAATTTGGTATTAATGAGGATAGTGTTGATTATTACAGTGAACTGGTAGCAAAAAAAGTGTCTGAAACTGAAAGCCTTAATGCGAAGAACAGGAGAGAGCTTGAAGATTTTTTTGTGGGATTATAATGATATATTTGGTGTAAAACCTGGTAGAGTAAAAGCATATCAATGCAGGCTAAAATTGAAAGCTCGTGACCCATTCTTCATAAAACCATATGTTATCCCCATCTGTAAAAGAAAGGAGGTATAAAGAGAACTTCAGAAAGTGGAAAAGTGGAAAATAATAGAAAGGAGTTGTAGTCCTTACAAAAATCCATTAGTGGTAGTTTCGAAACAAGATAGGGGTATTCGTTTTATTCTTGACTCTGGACATCTGAATAAATATTAGGACAGAGAAACTGACCACCCTGAAAGTATACATGAACTACTAAATAAGTTTGAAAATGTAAAATACATGACTAGCCGTGACTTAACTTCAGGCTTTCACCAGATTGAACTAGAAAGTGATTTTAGAAAATACACTGCATTCTTGTTTAATGGGAAATGTTTTCAATACTGTGTTGTACCATTCAGTTTAAATGTATATGTGGCAGAATTTATTAGGGGATTGGACTTTGTTTTGGTTAAAGAACTCTTGGAAAAATTAATTATTTATGTGGATGACAGTTTGGTATCAAGTAAGACCTGGGAGGAACATATTCGACTTTTAAGGAAATTGGAGAGAAATTGAGACAGGGGGGGGGGGGGGGGGGGGGGTATGACTTTGAAATTAGAAAAATGTAAATTTGCAATGAAACAATTAAAATTTCTTGGCCATTGCATAAATGAAAAAGGGATTTTGCCTGATGGAGAAAAGATAGAGGCCATCGCAAAATTCTCAAAACCTAGAAATAAAAGAGATTTAAAGTCTTATTTTGGATTAGTACACTTCTATCGAAAATATGTGAAAACACAGGCACCATGTTTGAACAACCTGTTAACAAAAAATGCAATGTGGGATTGGTTTGATAAATACCAATTAGATTTTGATAAAATTAAGGAGTTGGTAGAAAGTGAAATCCTTTATAGACTTGATTTATCTTTACCATTTTGTTTGATGAAAGACAGTTGTGATTATGGGCTGGGGGTACATTTATTCCAAGAGAGAGAAATTAACAGGAAAATTGAACATCATTCTATAGCATTTGCAAGTGGAACCTTACAAAAACATGAGAGAAATTACATGATAACTGAAAAGGAACTTTTGGCAATTGTATGGGGATTCAAAACATTTAAAAATTTTTGGACATGAAGTCAAAGTTTATACAGATCATAAAGCAAACTTACTTACAAGAGTGTAAATTGTATCATGGGAGAATTACCAAATGGTCAATGTTCTTACAGCAGTTCAAATACACAGTTCATTTTATAAATGGAAAGGAAAATGTCACTGCTGATGTCCTATCGACAATGCCAGTGGGGAAGGGAAATGATAATGAAAACAGCGGTCAGGAGAAAAAATTTAAAATAATGTATTTCAATGATGTGAAAGAGGAAAGTGAAATTAGGAAAATCTGTAATCAATTGAGAAGATATCAAAATGGTGATGATCATTGGAAGCTTGTTAAGAGTTATCTAGGGAACAAAGGCCATGAGAAAGAACACATGTACTACCAGGTCTTCAAAGGTACCGGTATTCTATTTTATAGACATATCCCAGACAGTGATGCTTGGAAAGTTTGCTGGCCAGATTCTCACTTACATGCTTTGATAAAATACACACATGAAAGCTTCAGACACTGTGTTGCATTGAAATGTATTCAAAAGTTATATGAATGTATATATTTTCATAACATGTCTCGGAGACTTAGGGCCTTACTTACTTGCCTGCTGTGATAGATGTCAAAGAACAAAAGTTAGTAACAAAACAAACAAGGGACTTTTACAAAGGGTGGTACCACATAAACAGTTGGATTTGGTAAGAACAGATTTGTATGGTCAAATTCTAAGAGCTAAAGGAGGATTTCAATATATTTTTGTCATTGTAGATTTATTGTCTAAATATGTGAAATTTTATCCTTTAAAGAAAGCAACTAGTAAGAAAATAGCTACTAAATTTGTAAAAGATTACTTCATTAAAATAGGTATACCAAAAGCAATTTTATCTGACAATGGGAGTCAATTTACTTCAAAATTTTGGAAGGAATTTGCAGAAGAATATAACATCAGACATATCTTATCATCATCCCATTCACCTAAATGTAACCCAACTGAACGGCATATAAGGGAAATTGGTAGATTATGTAGAACTTACTGTCAGAAAGATCACACAAATGGGTTAAGTTATATTAATGAATTTGAAGATATTATTAATAGCCCACAACATACCACCACAGGATACTCTCCTTATGAGATCATGTTTGACCGAAAACCACCTTTCCTAATCAAAGAACTTATATAGAGTTTCCAGCAGCGGAAAGAGAGGAGGTAGTTAGAAGAACTATGAAAGATTATTATGAAAAAAGAAAGAAATAGTATGACAAACAAATAAAAACACAGAATTCAAAGTTGGAGACCTTGTTTTGACAAAAAGTGACACCAAATCTAAAGCACTAAACAGAGAAGTAAAGAAATTTTTTGATATTTATATACAGCCTTTTGAAATTGTTGAAAACCCCCATCTAAATGCACACAGACTTGCATATCCTAAGTCCAAAAGATTATTTGGACTCAGGAATATTACAAAATGAAATTATACAGACAACCTTGATCACTCATATAACATCACAAGAATTGTTTTTCCTCAGGAGGTTGCAAACTCTTTTTGAAATTTGGGGGTGGCGAACCCAAGGCTCCAAGCTGGTGTGACCCTTTCCTTTTCAAGTCACATCCTCTCTTACTTTTCTGTCCAAACTGACCCTCCTTCCACTATCCACATCCTCCAATAGTTAGTATGTCAGTGATTATGTTGTTTAAATGAATACAGGTAGTCAGAAAATGTGACAAAGCAACATATGTATGAATTCTGAGGAGAGTTGATGTGATATTTACTTATTATGTCTGTGTAATTATAATGAAGCTCTGTGACATCACATTTTGGATATAATACTCTCATTGTACTGATATTCTCATTGTGCTGATGATTTTGTGAAAAGTTGAGAAAATATTTAGAGTTGTGTGAAGTTTACTTATATATGTGTTCTCATTTGGTTTGTCCTGTTACTATATCTATTACATGAAAGTCACTGGATAGACGTTGATTTACTATCAAGTATGAAAATACTCTATGTCATGATCTTGTCCTTGGATCTACTGTGTATTACTTGAATGGTTCCATCTGTGGAGTATGAAGAAAACGGAATTTTATGTTGGAGATAGTTATTGGGACAGAAGTGTTTTCCCAGAATTTGAGATTCACACAGTTTTATTTTCATGTTATTTCTACTGCTTCAATGACCATTATGATCAACCATTGGTAGTTTCATTTAATTACTCTTTTGCCATCTTAGTACTATAAGATAGGGATGATTTTGCTACATGTCTGGTATCTGTATATGTCATGCTGTCTCCTTAGCATAGATATGAGTTGTTCTTTGTCACAATGTCTACACAAATCTGAAAAAACAGCTCAGCTATCAACTTCATGCAATACAAAATGTTTGAGTTACATACTGTTCAATACTGCTGTACGTTACAGCAAGTCAGTGCTTAGACTAGCTTACAACTTGATTCTTAATGAAAACTGGTTAAATTTCTCCATTATCTTATTGAAAATACTCTGATGACCACAAACGATTCAGATGTAATGAGTAGCAAAGGAAAAACTAAAGATGAGGATTTGTATTCATGGTATAGTTATGGTTCTTGCAGACACCTACTTTCAATTGAAGTCTAGTTGATTCATTAATACGTAACTGATGACGAAATATATCATACCTTTAGAATGGCTGAACTAACCATTTTACTCCTAATTTTGACCCATTCACATGTAACCAGTGGTACTTTACCCATTGCCTTAACCTATATTGGAATTTGCCTTACCTATGCCCAATTTTCCGAGCTGTCGGATCTGATGATCCTGAATTATGTCAAATGTGGTGATGATAACAAGAAATCTGTCAACTAGCTGTTGAGCAGTATGTGTTCTGGAAGTAACCTGCTGATAGTCAATTTACCAATGTAAAATGAACTCTAAAGTTACATGTGACCATGTTGACTCACAGTTACCACTGAAAAAGGGTGAAAATTCAGAATGACTACATCTAAGCTACGAGAACATGATGCCTTTGACAGTTGTTGTGTGCAAATCCTTCTATCCATCCTTGTGGTTTCCTAACCTGAAATGTTCATGTCAATTCAGTTATTCTGAAGTCTGAGTTTGACATATAAATAAGTAAGGAGTTTTGATCCTGCAAATGGTACAGTCATTATGTCTTGATGTATTTCAACTAACTTAATTCTTCCATGAAACTAGATGTCTGAAAGACTAACAATTACTGTTTCTTGTAAGCTGCTTGACAACCACTTTCACTTGATATGATGCACGCTATAGTCATTTTGTTTAATCTGATCTATCTAGACTTAATGTAATGATATACTGTTACATGCAACATAATTCTTTTTAATCACCCACTGTCAATGTATTCTCAAGTTTATGAGAGTTTATCTGTACGCACTGCTGCTTGTAATATCTTCCGCCTATACTTAATACTATGATATACTGTTACATGCAACACAGTCCTCAGTAACCACTCGTTATGAATGCTCTTTTCCTTTCAAAAGAAAAATATTTATTTTAATTAGATCTATAACTTATGGAAACAAAGTTAGAACTAGCAATGGATTGACATATATTATACCGTGAAGTGCTGTCACATGCAACCTAATTCACTGTAATCATTCATTGTCCAAGAGGTAAACTGCTTTCTTGTGGCATACAGCCTACCCCAGCTGTTATTAATAGCAATATCATGACTATAACTTATTCTATCACTCTGCCAACCACTGTATATTTATACATACTACCACTCAAAAAAACATATATATCTTTGCTTTATATAAAATTTTGTAACACTATAAATACATGAAATATGTCCTTGAACTTAAAGTAAGACTTATATATGCCTTGTCAATTGGAAAGGGAATTTATATATCACTTGGCTGAAATTCCAGTAACTTTAATTTTATATCTCAGACCTGCCTCCTGCTTAATTTTGAAAGTGTAACAAAAATTTCTTTTGTCATTATCACACTTGACTTTGTGGTGTTTAGTAAATATATTGATGCATAAGAAAGTACTTCACATAATGTAAACATTATAACACTTGGATGATCTGCCCAAAGAGGCAATGACTTTGTTTATTTATTGACATGGGATATGCTGTAATTCAATGTATTTGGCTACCTTAATTCTATATTTTCATGTTTATGTACTAATTATGATTGAGCTGCATCAAACATAATGGGAACATAATAATTCTGTACCTCAGTTTCGATTTCCCATGTCTATGTATCAGTAATGACACAGGTTTCTGTATTTTCATATGTATCTAATTAATTATGTTTAATCAAGATCAGGTATTAGGGGGATTGCTAGTAAGTCACATGGTTGTATCCAGCATTTGTTTCTTGTATTGACCAACTTAGTGTTAAATATGTCATTTACTTTGTCTGGCAGAATGTTGATTGTTTACCCCTCATCGATCACTCAGTAGGGAGTGTTGGGGTTAATTTTTGGGGACTGGGAAAGTGAAGCTGTGGCAAGTCCGTTCTGCAGGGAATGCTGAACACTCTTCTCCCTCTGGTGCCACATTGAAATACTGGAACAGTAGTGGTCCTGGGGAAGGGGGGAAAGGGGGGAGGGGGGTTTCCTGTATTTGGGGTTTGTCATCTTTTCTTCTTCAGCTCCAACACTCCGAATTTTCTATTTCATGTCTTACTTCTCATCAGAGTACCAAGCTATCCTACCCACTGTCCATGCACCTACGTCTCTATCACTGAGTCCCTTCTCATTTACCATGTCAGCCTATTAAGTAACTAAAGCCTATTTTATAGGAGGATCCGGGGAACAAGCTAACATTTCTGCGTTAATAAATGTAACTATACTCGCTAAATGCAACTATACTACATTATTTATCTATGCTGACTTGGTTGTGTATTGTTGCCCAAATGGTGAACGTCTACTTATGTAATTTTTTTCTTTTTCCTTTCTGCTATATATCAGCACTCGAAGTTGTGAACACTTACTTATATGCAAATATGATCTGTTATATAACAATATTATCATGAGGAATGGCTCACTTACTATACTCTGTACTACCATGCATAATGTTTGTTAATTATCATGAGGAATGACTCATTGTACTACCAAACATAATGCTTGTTAATTATCTGTACTAGCATGCATAATGTTTGTTAATTATCATGAGGAATGACTCACTTACTATACTCTGTAGTATCATGCAAAATGTTTGTTAATTATTGTGAGGAATGACTCACTTATTATACTCTGTACTACCATACATAATGTTTGTTAATTATCATGAGGAATGACTCACTTACTACACTCCGTATTACCGTGCATAATGTTTTTTAATTATCGTGAGGAATAGCTCACCTACACTACTCTCTATCACAAATATATTTCAGGACCTCTATATGTTAACACTTACTGTGAAGGAAGAGGCAATGATTGTAATTGCATAAATATTCATAAAAATAATCATTATATGTTTTGTAAAGACAGAAATGAAGAATCAGAAGTGTCTTGACAAATGAAAAATGGAAAGATTGGACATTGGTCAGACATTTCATTCTATGCATGTAGGGTGAATTATGCTAACTGTTGAGGAACTCACTCTCTCTCTCTCTCTCTCTCTCTCTCTCTCTCTATATATATATATATATATATATATATATATATATATATATATATATATATATATATATATATATATATATATAATGGAAGGAAACATTCCACGTGGGAAAAATTATATATAAATACAAAGATGAGGTGACTTACCGAACAAAAACGCTGGCAGGTCGATAGACACACAAACAAACACAAACATACACACAAAATTCAAGCTTTCGCAACAAATTGTTGCCTCATCAGGAAAGAGGGAAGGAGAGGGGAAGACGAAAGGAAGTGGGTTTTAAAGGAGAGGGTAAGGAGTCATTCCAATCCCGGGAGCGGAAAGACTTACCTTAGGGGGAAAAAAGGACAGGTATACACTCGCACACACGCACATATCCATCCACACATACAGACACAAGCAGACAAAGATGAGGTGACTTACCGAACAAAAACGCTGGCAGGTCGATGTTTTCAGGTTGTGAAAACAGCTTTCGCATCCCGCAACTACCCTCCCGATCTGGTACAGAAGCAAATAACCAGAGCCACTTCCTCATCCCCTCAAACCCAGAATCCCCCACAGAAGAACCACAAGAGTGCCCCACTTGTGACAGGATACTTTCCGGGACTGGACCAGACTCTGAATGTGGCTCTCCAGCAGGGATACGATTTCCTCAAATCCTGCCCTGAAATGAGATCCATCCTTCATGAAATCCTCCCCACTCCGCCAAGAGTGTCTTTCCGCCGTCCACCTAACCTTCGTAACCTGTTAGTTCATCCCTATGAAATCCCCAAACCACCTTCCCTACCCTCTGGCTCCTATCCTTGTAACCGCCCCCGATGCAAAACCTGTCCCATGCACCCTCCCACCACCACCTACTCCAGTCCTGTAACCCGGAAGGTGTACACGATCAGAGGCAGTGCCACGTGTGAAAGCACCCACGTGATTTACCAACTGACCTGCCTACACTGTGATGCGTTCTATGTGGGAATGACCAGCAACAAACTGTCCATTCGCATGAATGGACACAGGCAGACAGTGTTTGTTGGTAATGAGGCTCACCCTGTGGCTAAACATGCCTTGGTGCACAGCCAGCACATCTTGGCACAGTGTTACACCGTCCGGGTTATCTGGATACTTCCCACCAACACCAACCTATCAGAACTCCGGAGATGGGAACTTGCCCTTCAGTATATCCTCTCTTCTCGTCATCCGCCAGGCCTCAATCTCCGCTAATTTCAAGTTGCCGCCACTCATACCTCACCTGTCTTTCAACAACTTCTTTGCCTCTACACTTCTGCCTCGACTGACATCTCTGCCCAAACTCTTTGTCTTTAAATATGTCTGCTTGTGTCTGTATGTGTGGATGGATATGTGTGTGTGTGCGAGTGTATACCTGTCCTTTTTTCCCCCTAAGGTAAGTCTTTCCGCTCCCGGGATTGGAATGACTCCTTACCCTCTCCCTTAAAACCCACTTCCTTTCGTCTTCCCCTCTCCTTCCCTCTTTCCTGATGAGGCAACAGTTTGTTGCGAAAGCTTGAATTTTGTGTGTATGTTTGTGTTTGTTTGTGTGTCTATCGACCTGCCAGCGCTTTTGTTCGGTAAGTCACCTCATCTTTGTTTTTATATATAATTTTTCCCACGTGGAATGTTTCCTTCCATTATATATATATATATATATATATATATATATATATATATATATATATATATATATATATATATATATATATATATATATATATATATATATATATATATATATATATATAAAAACAAAGATGATGTGACTTACCAAACGAAAGCACTGGCAGGTCGATAGACACACAAACAAACACAAACATACACACAAAATTCAAGCTTTCGCAACAAACTGTTGCCTCATCAGGAAAGAGGGAAGGAGAGGGAAAGACGAAAGAATGTGGGTTTTAAGGGAGAGGGTAAGGAGTCATTCCAATCCCGGGAGTGGAAAGACTTACCTTAGGAGGAAAAACCCCAAAGCGAATTATCGATGCTCCACAAGTAACTATGGTCGAGACATCACTGAAGATGCTGCTCAAGGAGAAAAGCCTGTGGAGAACTGAAATAGATGGCAAAATCGTCTACAGAAAGGGAGCTGGAGATGCCTGGCAGGAGACGGACCATAACAGGGTTAATGGCGATAGCAAAGAGGACGATGCTCAGGCTGGAGCCTGAAGCACCCTGTCCTCCAGGATAAAGGTGTCCAATAAGGTCAAACCCACATGTACCTCGAAAACTCTGTCTTTTAAAAATTCCTATAGGAAATTGGGCAGGCGGCCTCGGAAGCCTCCACGTGTAGAGAGTACGGGGGATACCGGTCCTCCAGCATGTGTCATAAGCTTTCTCAGAATCAAAAACCATTCATTACATGGCTGACAAAGTCAAGAGATGGTCAACTACAGAATGGCATGCTCGAAATCAACATTGTGCAGTGGTTAACAAATTGCAAGACTCGAGCCACCATACCAGCCGGCCATGAATCATACAGTTCATCACCTTGCAAAAACAGCTGGTGAGAGAAATGGGATGATAGCGAGAAGAAAGGTGTTTGTCCTTATTGGACTTAGGTATGGTATGACAGTGGTTTTTTCTGGTGTCTGGGAAACATGCTATCTGCCCAAATGCGAATGCACGTATAAAGCAGAAAATGCTTGCTCAAGACAATGGTGGTACAACACCTGAATGTGAACATTTTCTGGCACTGGGGTGGGAGATCAGGATGAGGTCAGAGCATGGTCTACCTCCCTAATAGTAAAGGTGGCACTGTAGCAGTCATGATTCTGAGATGAGAAGGGTATTACCTGAGCTTCCTCCACTCGTTTCTGATGGAGGAAAGTGAGATGAGAGTGGACCTAAGGTGTTGGCGATAGGATCAGGGTCCACAGTGATATTATAGTTGGTTGGTTGATTGGTTGGTTTAAAAGAGGGGAGAGGGACCAAACTAAGAGGTCATCAGTCCCTTGTTCCAAATAAAACAATGTCACAAGTGTGAGAATAAAACAGGCGAGACATATAACACAAAATGGAAAGAATGGAAAAACCATAAGAATGAAGAAAAGGCAAGGAACACTAAAAGGGACAAAAGAGAACAAGAAAACCACAGAGAGACACCAGAAACAGAAGAGAGTAAAACAAGAAAGCAGATTACAGTGGCTGGCTGACCATGAGAATAAAAAGGAAAAGCCAGCCACTCTGCAGCACATTGAAACCTCCACCCTAAAAGCACTATCGTGGAGGACACAGAGGGAAAAAGGACATGTGTTAAAACTTAGATCAATTGATAAAACTCACCCTCACAAATAAAATGTAAAACTAAATCAGCCAATATGGTGTTGTCAGGTAAAATGAGTGGCAATGAGTCCGCTAACCCAAGATTTCATCGCTGGGCAGTCAAAGTTGGACAGTGCACCAGAATATGGGCCACTGTCAACCGGGTGCTGCACCAACACTGAGGTGGGTCTTCACAGCACAAGAGGTAACTGTGGGTTGCCTAAGCCTGGCCAAGTGGATCGCCCAAGCATGGCCAATGCGGAGCCGACAGAGGACAACTGCCTCCCTGCAAGAGGCCCACATGGAAGACTTCCACATATCTGTAGTCTCCTTAATGACACGCAGTTTGTTGTGCATACTATTATGCCATTCTGTCTCCCAAAGCCAGAAACCCTGCGGCGTTAAGTCAGAACACAGGTCAGGTTGAGAGACGCCCACCTCTAGAAGCAGTTTCCACGTAGCCTGTTTCGCCAGCCTGTCAGCAAGTTCATTTCCTGGAATGCTGACGTTTTGTGGGGTCCACACAAACAACCCTGATCGACGGGACCGGTCCAGGGCATAGATGGACTCCTGGATGGACACCACTTAAGGATGGCGAGGGTAGCACTGGTCGATAGCTTATAGGCTGTTCAAGGAGTTAGTAGTACACAGAAGAAACAATTCCTCGGGGCGTGAACGGATGCACTGAAGTGCACGTGATATGGCCACCAGCTCTGCAGTGAATACACTGCAGCCATCAGGCAAGGCATGCAGTTCAATATGGCCTCTGGACAAAGGTGTAGCCAACATTACCATCAGCCATCGAGCCATCAGTGTAAACCACTGCAGAACCCCGGAACATTTCAAGAATCGAGCGGAAGTGACAGCAGAGAGCTGCAGGGTTAACAGTGTCCTTAGGGCCATGGGAAAGGTCCAAGCAAAGTTTTGGCCTACAGTTACATCACAGAGGTGTATGTGAATGGATTTCAAGGAGAGGTGTGTATAGGCAAGGATTTCAGTTCAGACAGAAGCGATCGCACACAAACTGCAATCGTAAGCCCTGACCTGGACCGCTTATGTGGGAGGTGAACTGTCACGGTTGGGAAAAGAAGATGGTAATTAAGATGTTCAGAAGACCTATTAATATGTGCAACATAACTGGCAACCAGTTGTGCACGTCTGATCTTCAATGGAGGGACTCCAGCCTCCACCAGCGCTTGTCACCGGACTCATCCTAAAAGCTCCTGTCACTAGTCGAACTCTGCAATGGTGAAACGGGTTGAGTAAATGCAATGCTGAGGGCATCGCCGAACCATAAATCATGCTCCCACAGTCAAGACAGGATTGAACAAAGGCTCTGTAGGGCTGCAGTACCGTAGAGTGATCTGCACCCCAGTTGCTGTTTCTCAGGCAGAGGAGAGCACTGAGGTGCTGCCAACACTTCCATTTAATCTGACAAAGATGAAGAAGTCAAGTCAAACTAGCGTCAGAAACCAGACCTAAGAATCGATATGTCTCCACTACAGTGAGTGGATTGTCATTAAGGTGAAGTGCTGGTTCCGGATGAATGGACCAACGCCAACAGAAGTGGACACAAGTCTTCATGGCAGAAAACTGGAAGCTGTGGCCTAGAACCCACGACTGCACCTTGTGGATGCCTTCCTGTAGGTGACACTTAGCAACACCAGTCCTGGAGCAGCCATATGAAATGCAGAAGTCGTCTACATACAGCACGACAGCTGCTGCTATACCGTTAATGGCCACTAAAAATAGACAGACACTCAATACAGAGCACTGCAGGGCTCCATTCCCTGGATATGGATGGAATTATGGGAGGCACCAACTTGGACATGGAAAGTACGGAGTGACAGGATGTTTTGGATAAAAATCTAGAGCGGGCCCCAGAGACCCCACTCATACAATGTGGCAAGGATATGATGTTGCCAGGTCGTGTCATATGCTTTATGTACATAAAAAAAGATGGCAACCAGGTGTTGGCATCTAGGAAAGGTTGTTTGGATGGCAGACTCGATGGACACAAGATTATCATGGTACAGTGACCCTGGCGGAAGCCACCCTGACTTGGATTCAGTAGGCCATGTGACTCCAGGACCCAACCCAACTGCCGACACACCCTACATTCAGCAGCTTACAAAGAACGTTGGTGAGGCTGATGGGCTGATAGCTATTCACATCAAGCAGGTTTCTACCAGGTTTTAGCAATGGAATGCTGGTGCTCTCCCGCAATTGTGATGGAAATACGCCATCGCACCAGATCCGGTTGAAGATGATGAGGAAATGTAGCTTGTATTCAGATGAGAAATGTTTAATCATCTGGCTGTGCATCCGATCAGGCCCAGGAGCTGTGTTGGAGCAATGTGAAAGGGCACTGAGGAGGTCCCACTCTGTAAATGGGGTATTATAGGATACACTGTGAAATGTAGTGAATGAGAGGACGTTCCCTTCCAACCACCATTTGAGAGTGCGAAAGGCTGGGGGATAATTCTCCAATGCAGAGGATCGAGCAAAGTGCTCAGCAGAGTGCTCGGCAATCGCAATTGCGTCGGTAGATAACACATCATTTATGGTAACGCTGGGAACACCTGTTGGGGTCAGGTACCTGAAAATATGTTTGATCTTTGCCCAGACTTGGGAAGGTGACGTATGGCACCCAATGGTCGAGACGTACCTCTCCCAACACTCCTGATTCCGTTGTTTGATAAGTTGGAGAACGTGGGCACGGAGCCTTTTAAAGACTATGAGGTGCTCCAGAGAAGGGTGCTGTTTATGCAGGTGTAGAGCTCACCGACGCTCCTTAATTGCTTCAGTGACTTCCAGCGACCACAAAGGGACTGCCTTACACTGGGGGCACCCTAAAGAGTGAAGGATCGCGTTTTCTGCTGCAGAAACAGTTGTTGTAGACACATGCTCAACCATCACATCGATGTTACCGTGTGGAGGAGATTTCAACGATGACAGCAGAGGTGAAAGTTTCCCAGTCTCCTTGTTTCAAGTCCATATGGGCAGGCATCCATGGGCCTGATGCTGGGGCAGTGACAGGAAGATGGGGAAGTGGTCACTACCACACAGGTCATCATTTGCTCTCCAGTGGATAGATGGCAGAAGTCCTGGGCTGAAAATTGATAAATCGATGGCTGAGTAACTACCATGAGTCACACTGAAATGTGTGGCAGCCCCAGTATTTAAGAGACAGAGATCAAACTGAGACAGTATAGTTTCGACGTATCTGCCTCAGCCAGTAAGCGCGGTGCTACCCCACAAATAGTTATGGGCGTTAAAATCTCCTAAAAGTAGAAAAGGTTTAGGTAGTTGATCAATCAGTGCAGCTAATACATTCAGGGGTACTGCACCATCTGGAGGAAGATATACATTACAGACAGTTATTTCCTGTGTCCTCCTCATTCTGACAGCCACAGCTTCAAGAGGGGTTTGAAGGGGCACAGTGTCACTAGAGACTGAGTTAAGGACATAAACACAAACTCCACCTGACAGTCGATTATAGTCGCTACGGTTCCTGTAATATCCCTTATAGCCGCAGAGGGCTGGGGACCGCATTGCTGGGAACCATATTTCCTGGAGGGCAATGCAGATAGCAGGTGTAAAGTTTAACAGTTGCTGTGGCTCAGCCAGGTGGTGGAGAAAACTGCCGCAGTTCCACTGGAGGATGATGTCATCATGAGATTGGGATGATATGGAACATTCGATAAGACAGTTTACAGCTCAGGATCACCTGCTGCCACCGACTTTTTACCCCGAGCAGTCTATATCCATTGTGTCTCAGGGTTTGGCGAGATCTAGGTCCTCCGTGGATGCCAAAATCACCACCCCACCCTCTGACGTGGAGCTTGTAGGTAGCGGTAGTGTGGATACCACCACAATTTCCTTGGTCTTAGTGGTCTTCTATTCGGATTTCTCTCGCTGCTCCTTGAGATTCCCTGGCTGGGAGGACTTCACTGGCTCAGTCTCTGGGCCTGAGAAGGATCACGAAGCCCTACGACCAGCTCCTTTTGAGCTCTTCAGCCATATGAGGGTGTCATCTTTCCCACTAGTAGAAAACTGGGAAGGGAGTAACCCGAGGGACCCCTTACCAGCGAGAGAATCCGAAGAAGACTTCCCTGATGGTTGGGGGGCTGTTGCTCCTGAAGAAGCTGGTGTGGGAGCAACAGGGAGAGCAAGGCAAACGGTTCTCTCTGCAGTTGACACAGATGGAAGGCGGTGCACATGGAGTATTGGGATGTGATGGGCGTCCGCAATCTCAGCACGTGACACTGGAAGTACAGCGGAAAGACATACGGTCGAACTTCCGGCACTTGAAGCACCGCATCGCGGCAGGGATATAGGGCTTTACATCACAGTGGTAGACAGTCACCTCGACCTTCTCGGGCAATGTATGGCCCTCGAAGGCCGAGATGAAGACAGTGGTGGCAACCCGATTATCCCTCGGACCCTGGTGGACGTGCCGGACAAAATGTGCACCTTGACACTTTATATTGGCACACAGCTTGTCGTCAGACTGCAATAGAAGGTCCCTGTGAAATATGATACCCTGTACCATATTTGGGTGTGATGGTTACAGAAACATCCCCCAGCCTGTCACAAGTGAGTAACGTCAGTGACTGGGCAGAGGATGCTGTTTTGATCAAGACTGACCAGATCACCACCTCCCCAAACTTGTCCTCTAAATGCTCTACAAAGAATTGAGGCTTCATTGTCATGAAAGATTCCCCATCAGCTCTCAAACATACAAGGTACCGGAGTGAATAAGATCCGCTGCCATCCTTAGCCTGACGTTCCTTCCACGGTGTGGCCAGGGAGGGGAACGATTTGGGGTCGTACTTCTATGCATTGAATTGAGCTCGTGAATGCTTGGAGACTGCTGGTGTTGCATCATCGGCAAGAGGTAATGGACTACACTTCATCGCGTGTCATCTGCCGTGATGCCTTCAACTCTGACCGGACACCCTCCCCGCGGGCACCACCCGGCCACAGCAAAGGTCACCTGGGAGGATGGCCATTGCCGGGAGTCTCGATGCCCCAGGGGGATGGGCATCTACCCCTGGGCATACATGGGGAGTTAACGGAGCAGGCATCGGCAGAGCAATCCCTGTGTGGTCAGGGGGCTACAACCAACAGGGTACATGGCGGCCCCACCACAACAGACTGGCTACCGTGCTGGATATCAGGTGCAAAGAAGTCCAGGGTCATCGTCAACACGGAATGTGACTCTGCACAGTGCATGGTGGAAAACACAACCCAGGCAGGTGTCCTCGCCCAAGAAATGGAGAATGAGTGGGACTGAAATGCAACAATGATAAAGTGTGCTAAAGATCACAATGCACAAAGGACACTATGCACCATGTAAGATGCCCTTCCCCAATTGGCTCGCTCTTCAGGAAAATTTTGAAGAATGGAGGTCAAACCCTATAGAGGATCATCACGTAAAGGCCAAAACATGTGAAACTTCTTTTCATCACCTCATATGACAAGAAGGAATACTTCGGGCCTAATCTTATCACAGGACACGCAGGGGGGACAATGACATTGTCTGCTACAGTCAGGTAGGAAGTGGGGGATGGACATTGGTCCCAGAGAGCTGACAGAGGTTGCCCCATATGATGGAAGACGGAGTGGAACTGTTGAAAGAGCTAGTAAATGAAGTTCAGCTAGCTCTTTTCCTATCCCAAAGAATGAGATGACACTGTGCACGCAACTGTTTATAATGAATACAGTGTGCCATCATTTTTAGGATGATGGTTAAACATGCAGAGAGTACATTTCTGTGCACAAGTCACATCGGACCACACCTCAGTCCATCAGGAGACTGGGACATGATGCAGTAAAGATGAAGTGCGAGGTATGGAACGTTTGTAAGTTACTCTACCTGGTCATCACAACTGGGGAAACATTGTCATTGAAGGTCATTAGGAAGGAGTAAAGGCTCCAGTTGACCTCAGAAAGCTCCCAATTGGGTTTACAAGTAGGTGGGGTAGGAGTCAGCAAACGGGTAGTGTGCAGGAAACGATTGCTCGAGTACGTGTCAGAGAGGATGACCACTCCAGATAATGGGCAAGCTGGGCAATGTAGGGGAATGTGTGTGCATGGAGCCTGAAAGGAATGTGGGTGCTCCAGTGTTAAGACAGATGAAGTTGAGTTGAAGGTCAGCCAAGAGGGAATCTATCGGTTCTGTACATATCCCAAAGGGGATGGTCCCCATTAAAGTCACAGAACAACAAAAATGCATGATGGAGTTGACCAATAGGCTGGAGGAAGTCTGCCTTTATAACACTGTATGATGGAGAGATGTAGACACTGCAGAGAGGAAAGGTGAAGCAAAGAAGGATAATATGGACTGCAACAGCTCACAGCCAAACGTCCAGTGAGATGGTTTGGCCTGGATTAGCAGCCCATCCCTGCAGGGCATAGAGGCTGGAGTATCCTGTTCCATGAGATCTACAGAGGTGTCAGTATTCTCCCTAGGTCAGCCTGCAGATTCCAGGCCAGAGAAATGATGGTAGGTGGTGCACACTGGCGAAATGGCGTTTGGCTGGGTGAGGGTATCATGTAGCAAACTACTGAGGAGGATCCCCAAGTCAGAGAAGAAGAAGACCATTTCCCTCTGTTTCATTACTTAGAGCCTTTGCGGTTGGCAGATGAAGACTCAGATTTTATTGGCAGGAGGGACATAAAAAGTCTTTACAGGAGTATTCCTTTAGTCCTTTCTGGCCTGTTGCATACTGCAGTTTTAGAACTGCAGTGCTAAGTCTGCATGGCCATGTCCATGGAGCGAGGCATAGTGAGAACAGTTCTGTAAGGGACCATGGTCAGATGAAGGGCTTTCAACTGGCCAACAACTTGTGAGAGACAGGGTAAGGTAATTTTTCCTTCACCCAGATCCCCTGGATGGACCACTCAATGAGATACATGGGACATTCTCGGGTTGAAGTGACACGGTTGTCATTACAACTGACACAGCAGGGAGGTGGAAGTGGGCAGTCGCCCCCATGAGCATCCTTACCACAACTGACTCATTTGGCTATGTTTTGACGGGACATGCAAGGGTGGTTGTAATGTTCACGATGGTAGCAATGCATTAGGTTTGAAACACTCAGTTGGACCTTGATGATCTCTCAGTCTGCTTTTATCTTTGATGGATGCACTACTCAATCAAACGTGAGAAAAAGTGCATGCGGACACTAACATTGTATCAACTTTTCTCTTTACCTGATGGACTACAGTGATGCACTGATCTGAGAGATAAGTTTGAATTTCTCTCTCAGCCAGACCATCAAGCAGCCAAGTGTAAATAACACCACGCCTTGACATGAACAGGATAGCCATGGAGGAGAGAAGCTGTAAGCAGTTGTTGGGCTTGAAAATCACAATTGGTCTCCAGAAGCAAGAGCAGGATTTCACAGGGTCTGCAATTGCATAAACACCATTCTCAATAGTAAACAGATTAACTCTAGCAGAGGACTGACCTTTGGTATGTGATACTACAAGGAACTGAGGTGCAGCTGGGAGAGTCTTTGAATCTCTAGCCTCATTCCACTTACATTTAGTAGATACAGACTGAGATGAAGACAATTGCCTCATTGTGAAAAAATCCTCCTTGTTGCCACTGTCTCTGATGGCACGCTCTTTCCAACTTGGAGCCCCACCTCAGATGGGGGCTCAGCTGCCTTAGATGATGGTTCACACCTCCCAAACTCCTGACAGAGGGACCAACTGGCAATTTGGGAAGGTAATAGCTCAGGCGATCACCTCTCCCTTGGTCGGGCCAGTACTGGAGGTTACGTGCGAACCCTACCTATCGAACCAGGGTTGGGAGTTACGCATTACTCAGTCACCTGTTATGTGTCAAACACAGGAGTGCACAGGGAGGAAGAAGAAAGGAAGAGAAACCCAAATGCCACAGCGGGGAGAGGGTAGGAGATGGAGAATGAAAATAGAAAAAAAATAGATTAAGGACTGTTCCGATGTCAGGATATCTAAACTTCAGAGCACATTCCCAAAAATATCCCAGACATGTTCCCCATGGGAGGGCAAAAAGAATAGCAGGATGATATACATGCAGCACTGAAAGAGAAGAGGTGCAACAGAGGCTGGGGCCCCATGGTAGCCAAGTACAAACTCACCATAGAGTGGTGAGCCCCCTTGGGATATCTGCTGTAATTATCTACAGTCCTGACTTAGGATGCTGATCAGCACAAAAACTCAATGTATGTTAGCATAAGTGTGCAGAGATTGAAGACTATGTGCTGAAAGTGCAGGAATGTCATCCTAAAAATCAATGTGATGAGAGACCACCAAAGGCTAACAGTTAAATAAGTTAACTTACAAACTCTATGATCACTTCTCTGTGGTCTTTGTGCACTGGTTTGACCAGATGGTGCTTTTAGTCCTGACTTTTAAAAATTTGTTAGCAATAGTACTGAGACAGGCATCACAATGAGTTCATAAACATTTTGCTTTAAACAATCCATAACAGCTTGTATGAAGACATTTTCTCTGGTACTGTTTTCAACAATATGTATTTGAAATCACAGCACAATGCAACTTTTCATCTCAAACATATCAGGTAGCACAAATTGCTTTCCACTCAGTTTGTGAAATTTTAAAAGTTTCTATTTGGAGTATGTTACCAAAAATGATTATCTTGTCACAGCATTCCATAGCACAGTACATTTGCACTGCTTATAATTAAGGCTCCATTTTTTTCTATAATGTGTATTCTTTTCTGTTTTATTGTTCTTGATCTCAAATTCTTATAGGACAGCTTATTTCACTGTGTACAGTTACAGTAGTAAGTTAACTGTGACTTTGGGACTCTTGATTGCATTTAGTAAGTTCAAAGATAGCATGTAAAGTGTGCTAATGCCCTAGTGTTTGATGTGAGACAAGAAGCCAGAGTGCTAAGTAAATGAAAACACAAAAAAATAGATTGTCAATTAATTGTTTGTCTTTATAAATAAGTGTTCAGTGAAATAACAACTTATGATTTAAGTGTCACCTTCTAAAACTTTTATGGATTTGATCTTTAAAGTAGTAATAGGTGACATGGCACACAATCCTTCAGTTTCTGTTCCCCTGCACTTTTAGATGATAGATAAAAAAAGTCATAGCAACACACTACGGGTAAACAGAAAATGATATGGACAGATTTCTACTCAACATATACAGGAGGTGTTGAGAGGAGAAAAGAGACTGCTAGATATTATCAACTATCAGACTTAGTCCTTAATCAGAGATACACAAAACACATGCACAATTACATGTGCAAAGTCCAAATTCTTGGGGAAGATATTGTTGACAATTACTTTATCTTTTAGGTTGAAACTGACGCCAATTTTGAAGCTATTATTAGATCTCTACATTTCAGCTTTTCAATTGTAAAGTTATGACATAGAAAATTCTTTTGTAAAAAATTAATTATGTTGTCACTACTTAGCTTGGCAAGTTTGATCTGACTCTTTTCTCTCTGTACAGCATTCTTATTTCATCACTAGTACCTACAGTTCAGTTTTTTGTGCTGTCCTTTCCAAATAATTGGTCAGAGATGTCTGAGGATATCTTTCACCAGGATTTTCATTTTGCAGCACCATCCGGAATGTCCATTTATTACCTTTAGCTGTGTCTGTATCAGGATGGGAGCAGAAGGCACAGTCACAACTGTGACAAAAATGAAAGGCAGTCAGACACATAGGTACGTGAACAGATGGTAAACATGCCACAGAAGTTCTGTGCTTGCTTCCAAGAGGTAAGAAATACTGAGAAAATGATCTGGTGAAAGATAGACAAGTGATAGACATTACAAAACATGCAGGAATAATGTGACTGCGTATAGCTGAAGACTGTAATGAAAAGCAGACCTTAACCCAAAAGTAAATATGAAATGGCTGAGGAACATAATAACAATAATGATAATAACTGCATGTAAATAACAATTTGTAGTGAGGTAGGCAGTAATATTTTTTAAACACTTAACCAATGAAGTATTAATTTTTAAAAAAATCTTTGAAATAAGTGTTGTGTACGAAACACAACTGTTTATTCTTCATAGTTTCCTGAATTTCACATTGTATAACAGCATTCATTTCAATAATCCATTTATTTGATGAAAATTGTCATCATGATCCAAAAAATTATAAGACAGGATTGCTTCAACTTCAAGAGGTAAAATGTAGCACCAACAGACTACCTCACTCTCCCCTGACAGGACCCACTCTCCTCCATAAACTATGTAGTGTCTCATATTTACTTCTGCACGCACCTATTGGTGGTAGTAAGTGTATCAGCTTGTGAAGGTAAAGCAATCTTGTCTCATAATAGAGGAGAGAGTGTCACAGACACGATAAATGTATTGGAGCAATCATTACAACAAAGGCTTTTTCATAGCGATAAGATATTTTCACAAAATTTATTTTGTCAATGCTTACTTGCATAGTGAGAAATAATAATCATAAAAAATAAGAGAACACTGAGTATGCACAGAAAAGATTTAAGCATGTGTTTTTCCCTCACACTGTTTAATAGCAGAAAGAGTAGAAAAATAGTCTACTGCTATGCACTTACATGTGAACTGCAGAGTAGTCATGTAGATGTTGATGGAGACAGTTTATTATTTTTCTCAACCTGTTTTCATACTATGTGAGGCATAATGATGAAACTGTTTATAGAATATAACAAGACTAAACAACTCCAATTGTCTATTAAAATAATGCAAAAAAATCTCTTACAGATATAATATTGCCCTTTATGGGCAACTATGAAAATGCGGATCTATATACTTGTAAATAAACAACAAGGTGTCCCGGGATGAAATTTTCAGTCCGTATTGGGTTGAGCGCTGATATCAAACTTTCTGAAAAATTAAAAGTGTGTGCCAGAACGAGACTTGAATACAGTACCTGTGCCTTTCGCAGGCAAGTGCTCTACCGATTGAGCTACCAGGGCACAACTCGACTCGTGACCTGTCCTCACAGCTTTACTTCTGCCAGTATCTCACCTCCTACCTTCCAAACTTCACAGCAGCTCCTGCGAGACTTTCAGGACTGGAACTCCGGAGGTACTGGCAGAAGTAAAGCTGTGAAGCTGGATCGTGAGCCGTGGTTGGGAAGCTCGGTCAGTAAAGTACTTTCCCAGAAAAGCCAAAGGTCTAGAGTTCGAGTCTTGGTTCGGCACAGTGTTTTAATCTGCCAGGAAGTTTCATATCAGTGTATCTCCACTACAGACTGAAAATTTTATTCCATAAACAACCCCCAGCTGATGCTAAGCCACGTCTCTGAAATACCCTTTCTTGCGAAAGTGCTACTATTCAAAATTTTATAGGAGAGCTTTTGTCAACTTTGGAATGTAGATGATAAGGTAGTGGTGGAAGTAAAGCCCTGAGGACAGGCTGTTAATCATGCTTGGGTTGCTCAGTTGGCAGAGCACTTACCCACAAAAGGTAAAGGTCCCGAGTTTGGGTCCCCGTCTGGCACACAGTTTTAATCAGCCAGAAAGTTTCATATCAGTGCACATTCCACTGCAGAGTGAAAATCTTATTCTGGAAACATCTCCAGAGCAATGGCTCAGCCATGTCCCTGCAATAACCTTTCTTCCAGTAGTACCAGTCATGTGAGTGAGCTTCTGTGACATTTAGAATGTAGGAGATTGGGTACTGACGGACCTAAAGCTGCGAGGACAGGTTGTGAGCCATACTTGGGTAGTTCATTCAGCAGAGCACTCATCTGTGAAAGGCAAAGGTTCCAAGTCTGAGTCTCTACCTGCCACCCAGGTTTAATCATCCAACCTTCATCCTTACTCTGACAGAGTTACTCATATTAGAAATATCTTTACATCCTAATCGACCAGAAGTGCCTTTCATTAAACATATGGTACAAAATATATTGACTGAAAAATGAAAAATCAAAATATAAAACAGGTCAGTTCAATAATTATTAGCTGCAAAGATCTAAATTATTTCATCAAAAGCATTTTTTTTTCTTTGAGGGAACTTTCTCAGAAAATATTGCATGATCTCTACATAATTTATATTCATGTACTGTAAACATATTGAGGAAATATGGTTCAAATGTGGGAGATATTTTAGTGTTTTCTACAACTCTTGTGAGCCCAAGTGCAGCCAGTAAAAATGCTAATAATTATGTCACATTGAGTAAACCGTTCTTTCATCAAAAGCTCTTACAGAGAAAATCATAACATGTAAATGTAATATACTTACTGACTTTTGAGATAGGAGTAATCCTTAAAAATCCCTGAATCAATATTCTTCATGAGTTTTTGAACGACAGAAAAATCCTGTGTAATTCCTATGAGATCCATGACATAGTAATATTTTCTATACCAACTTATTCGAATAAACCAAGCTTTTAGAGAATAAAATCTCACTAAATATTGATACAACTTCACTCTCACATTTACACTTTTCTTGTCAGCAACATTTAATTGCATTCGTCCTATTAGTCCTGGAACAATCAATTCATCATAAATACATTTACATATTGTTTCCAATAGAAAATTAAAAGTACTAATGTGGTGACATTCAGAAGTAATCAGATATTATGTGCTATTAAAAATTTATACAGTGTACATTAACTTGCATATAGATGAGATTTTCACTCTGCAGCAGAGTGTGTGCTGATATGAAACTTCCTGGCAGATTTAAACTGTGTGACTGACTGAAGGTAGGAGACGAGATACTGGCAGAAGTAAAGCTGTGAGGACTGGGCGTGAGTCGTGCTTCGGTAGCTCAGTTGGTAGAGCACTTGCCCGTGAAAGGCAAAGGTCCCGAGTTCGAGTCTCGGTCGGGCACACAGTTTTAATCTGCCAGGAAGTTTGCATACAGATGTTTAACTAAATCTATTTCACAATGTTTTGCCACAGTTCACTACCTTTTAAAATTGTTGTTGCATGTTCCTCTACGCCATGCTATATTGATAGTTTTTTCCTGCTCTCCCCTATTTTCTCCTTTGTCCACAAAAATTCTCAATAGCAAAATATGTGTCATCTGATTTCAGCTTTATCTATAAACACTCTGTTGCGATTATTGTCTTTTGACAATTCTGTGGGTATAATCAATTCAGCAATCAACTGTGGTGTGTGTTACCTTTGCTACAAATGTTATCTTTGACGTTATTCTCAGTGTCGAGCTATCTGCTTTCATTTATGAGCATGTTTGTGTGTTGCTCCGTATAAAATGTAATTCTGTAGTCCTCAATTCTGTGTACTTTATTTTACGCAGAGTTAAGCATTACCCACATAAGCGATGACCCCATCAACAAAGAAACAAGTATAAGCACAGACAGCTTATTCTGTGGACACTTTAATATTGTTCCACAGCAATGGATGACACTCACAAGCAGTTACCCAGAATGAATGCAGAGATTTGAGAAATTTGTGATGAAATCCATGTCTTGCAGTTCTCCTTTCCTGCAATATAAAAAGTGAACGTAGTACAGTACAAAAAACCAGATAGTAAAACAGTACACAACTTCTTGCTGGTTTCTACAAATAGAAGCAATAATGCCAATTATTCACCACCACACAATTGATCAGGAGGTGATGTTAAGTCAGATTTGAAAATGTCAACTGTTTCAGTCAATTCTTCTGTGTCACGATTTCTCTCAGGAACAACGAATTGGTTATCTGTCACTTCAAATGGGTCTTCCGCATCACATTTTCAGTTATGAGCCCTATCAATTATGCCCAACCAACCATAAATTTTATTCACGGTCACAGAAAATATTTTTACACCCAAACAAGTTCTTGACGATTATGAACAATATACACTAGCACTTAGCAATTTAGACCAGTAGGTGAAAGCAGTGATGCTGGACATTATTGTGTCATCAAGATTACTTGCTTTAAAAGCTGAATTATTTGCTTACTGCACCAAATTACTACACTAAAGGCTCAGAAAAGTGCTTTGGGGTGACAAAACTGCTTCAGAATGTTGGCGGCATCTACGAGATACGATAGACATGTTTACAGTTTTGAACAATTTGTGTTGCTTATTTGGCAACAGCAGCTACCGTAGCAAGTGCAAGTAACATTGGCAGCGCACGATGAATGACCGATAGATGAGCCGCTAAAAGTGGTGGATATAATACGTGCAACAATGGTCACACTGTTATCCACTGACGACGTATCGGCTGAACTCGCCTAAAGAGACGACGACAGACTGTGTCACCGTCACATCCGACAGCCCACTGAGGATTTCCAAAGTGCTACGAAGTCCACATGCTATACTCGAAACATAAGACCTAGTCAACTGCTACAATCCTGATACTTGTGTGTTGCTATGCTAAGATTACCAGAGACCTGGAGACAATGTTATTAATATTTGCTGGTATCACAAACATTTTGAATGACAAGCATCAAAGTGCTCAAAACTGAGCACCTACCCAAACGACGATCACGATCTGGATTAGGTGCAATAGATCACAAACTGAACAAAAAGTGACACCCAGCCACAGATGCTAGGCAAACGACAAGTGGACCATCATCGTGCGACAGTAAACAGACCACACCACAACAGCTGGCAATACGTCAGATGAACATTCATGCCTGAAGATGGTAAATGACGTGGCAGTCGTCACCTACAGTCACGAGGTTCTGTCCCGTATACGAACATTTATAGTTACTGATGCCACCGAGCCTATATTGAGTACCGATTTCCTCGTTCATCGTGTTTAATTGTGAATTCAAGAAAAGTGTGACTACAGAACACAGTTGTTAGTAGCACAGTAAGTGTCTACAGCACAGTACTGAGAACAGACAACACCAACACCCGAGACAACATTTACAAATACCAGCACCACGCAGCAGCATCAGACGTAACCGTACATGTCACATCCGTACTACAACTGGCCGACCTCTTCTGTAGCATGCCTGCAGAATTGTGTTGGAACACCTAACAAAGATAAAGGCCACATTTGAAGAAATGCTCCAGTATTAAATAATCCGTCATTCTGACAGCCTGTGGCCTTCATCTTCATATCTTGTTCAAGGTGTACATTATCTGGCACAGAAGCTTTCAGCATCACATATTGCTGTACAGGAACAACCAAATACCATGCCTCGGTGTCTTGTGGTATCCCAAAGATAATGATAATCATGCCATTTGACCTGTTTGAATTTTCATTTATGCCATTTGGTCTGCAAAATGCTGCACAAAAGTGGCAACATGTTGTCAATGGAGAGTTAAAAGGGCTTCCATTCTCCTCGATGAGATTCTAGAGTTTTTGCCAGACACCCAGCTACACAAACGACACACACAGACGGTGTGTCGGTGGCTGCATAACTATAGCATAACATTCAATGAAGAGAAGTGTGTCACCAGCAAAACTTAAGTGACATTTCTGGGGTGTACGCATTTTGGTAAATGACATTCGTCCGTCACTGGTGAAGAGAGCAGCTCTACCGACCCGTCCAAAGTCGGTGGGCTATCGACAATCGAGAGGCTTTCTGGGAAACTTTTATTGCTGCCATCCTCCCAGTAACAGAAGCTATAAAAACATCTCTCACAGAGTAATCACAACCACAGGTGGAAACACAAGCGGCCAAAGACACTGCTAGCTAGGGCATAACCACCTATGGTAAACTAACATACGCAAACAGCGACAAACGCCGGTAAGCCCCTGCATATCAGCAACACTGACTGGCAACTACCAGCTGCTATTAGAGCCAACCAACAGGCCACAGCAGGGACACCGACGAGCTCGCCCACAGACGCACGAACAATCTGCCAACACTCCCTCACACTGTGCCTCCGGTATATGACCTATCGGACACAAGACCGATAACAAACCTAACTGTTGCAGGTTGCAGGACGCTGAACGAGGACTCTGTACCAGCACCCAGCGCCAGCCGCCGAGCAGCACAAACGCACAACGTCAAGGTATCGACATGCATGATACCCACTACTAACAAAGCCTATCCTTACACAACCTATCGCAGGCAGCAAGACAACTGCTACTGCTCTTGCCGCCCGACCTAACTTTCGCAGAGGTTTTTTTCCCTTGGCTCTTGCTTTGCCACTTTTTTTTCCTCTGCCCTTCAAACCGCTACCCTTCGTCAGATTTCGACCAATCTATCTCCAGATGAGCGCGTATTAATGGTTAATCCTAACCAGACGTACGCAGACATCGCAGTACCCACATCCTGCGACACCTCACTTTAGTGAATACTAACCCTTATGCAGAGATGGCAGTAGACCTTTTGTGTTGGCCATCATGCCGGTGTGGGCGCGGAGGGGCTCCACCTCTTTAAAAAAAAAAACATGACTGCAGGACACAACACTGAGGGCCGACAATCCCTCTTGTGGATCCCCGGATTGAAAAAGGTTTCTTTTGCAGTGCTCCTCACTCACCTGATGCCATCTGTGCGTCTGGCAATAGATGTAGATTCTAGCCGAACACTGATAGGTGCAGCCCTACAGCAACAGACTGACCGACACTGGCAACGGTTACACTTTTTCCTAGCACAGCAACAGTGGGTGTGCCTATGGCAGAAGTTTTCAATTTATGAAGCTGTTAAATATTTTTGACCCTATCTTGAAGTTTGCCTTGTGACAATTTACACCAACCAAAAACTGGTAGTCTCTGCTTTCCACAACTGACAATTGTTTGCCCTGACAGTTCATAGGTATAGCATTAGTTGGCCAGTTTACAATGGATACACACCTCATAAAGGGAGGAGGAAACATCGTGGTCAATTATGTTTCACGGCTCTGTGGATCGGCAAATACCGTGACTGCTATGACCCTGCCACAGTTTGAACTGCAGATCCACAACAAGAGCATTTATCCATTGGTACTTCCACAGGACTGCAACTCACCCAAATCCCAGTGGCAGTCACTGAGTTAACACAATTAGGTCAAGGTCCTGCATTTCATCAGAACTCTGCAAAGCTGCTGTCAACAGAATTCACAATATATCACACCCAGGGCAAACAAGACCATCAAGTTGCTGACTGTTTTCTGTGGCCATTCATTAATAAAGATGCCCGTGCACATGCACATTCGTGTATGGAATGTCAGGAACACAAACTGGAATGACACACACATCCTAACATCAAGGCTCTCCAACAACATTTGTCACATCCACTTCCAACTCTTAGGTGCTCTTCCATTTGCAGACTGCTTCAGGAACTTCACACATTGTGGACATTTCTGCTGAGACAGTAGAAAACTATTTACTTTCTCCAAGGTTTGACCAGGTTTTGTCCTAAGAAGTAGTCGAAATCATCAGACACCGTACATGCTTAAGACATATTTTGCAACCTACTGAAGAAAGCTTGAGACAGTACTGTGTACTCCTAAATATATAGAGTGGTCAATGTTTTCATCCATTTCTAACAAATAAAGGATGCATTTACTTAATACAGAGTTATAACCCGTTTCAATGTTAACGTGGGCCTATTATAATCAAAAAGAATGCTTATGACACAAGAATGTGTGGCTGTTGTTAACGTGCAATTCGACAATTTACTTTATTTGGATGTTCGACAGGAGTACATTTGGAAATTTCACAAGCCAGGACGAGCAACAAGAAGCATCCAATTACTTGTCAATAAGTTCCAAAGAGCTCAGAAAATTGCTGATGAATCACGAATCACACTTTTGGTGGCCTTATGACAGACATTTTGATGAATCGGAGAAGCGATTTCACAAATTAGACCGTGAAGATTACAAACCTTGTCAAGCTACATGTTACAATTTGACAGAAGCTGCACATAACAAATACCTCATGGATCACATTTTATTTACCGATGAGGTCACATTGCACATCTGTGGAAAAGTTAGCAAACATGACTGCTACATTGGGTAATGAGGGGTCACCTGCCACTGAATGGCAGAGAGATACTCCAAAAGTCAATGCATGGCTTGGTTTCACAAAGATTTCTGCATAAGGTACAACTACAGGTAACATTTACCTCAATATACTAGAACAATTCCTGGAACCGTGGCTTCGTCAAGTGACAAAGGAAAATGTGGTCTGCAACAGCTTGAAGGCTGGTAGTCAGGGAGATGGAATGACTACTGAACATCATATTGTCATATTGGATTTGCAGAATGATTCCCCCACGAGATCAAATGCCGTCCTTTGGGGGGGGGGGGGGGGGTGCAGCAGGGGGGGAGGGGGGGGGGGAGGGGGGGGGGGAGTGTCAGTAAAGGCACAGTGGGAACAAATGTGAGAGCTCAAAGCATTCCTGAGGAAGCAATTTTGTTTCCTGGAGGCAGAGAACAAGTGGACACTGCGATTCTAAGAGCAGTCATAAGTCCTTGTTGTTGGATCAAAGACTGGGAATGTTTCATTGGAGGAGAGTCATGACAAGCAAAGAGGAGGAGGAAAAAAATGAAGGGGTGTCACCTTGGTGGCTGCAGAGTGCCAGCCTTCAAAGATCCACTGGTACAGGACACAGGGGCTGGAGGATCCTGTTCCAAGAGATCTAGAGGTGTCAGCATTCTCACACTGTCAGTCTGCAGAGTTCAGGGCAGAAAAATGATTGGCAGTGCACACCGGTGACACAGAGGTTGGCCGGGCAGAGGTATCACATGACAACAACTCTGAAAAGGATCTCTTGGCTGGTAAAGGAAAAGACCATTTGTCTTTGTTTGACTTCTTGAAGCCTTTGCAGTTGGCAGAGGAAGACTCAGATGTTTGTTAGCTGGAGGGATGTAGGAAGTCTTCACAGGAGTACTGACCTTTCCAATCTGCCAACTGTGTAGCAGGTGACTTCGCATTGTGATGCAAAGATTTAGTGGCTTGTTGCATAGCTGGAGGAGGACACAGGGATCCTACCATGACACTGGGCAATTTTACAACTGTGATGCTGAATTTGATGTCACAGGTCTGCACAGCCACATCCTTCATGGAGCAAGATGTAGCAGGAACAGTACTGTAAGTGCCAGATGGTAGAAAGCAGGGTTTGTGGCTGGCCAATAACTTGCAAGCAACCAGGTGAGGCACTCTTTCTTCACCCGTATCTCCCAGACAGTCCACTCATCGAGATACGTGGGACAATCTCGAGAGGAGGTGGAACAGTTGCCATTGCTGTTGATACAGCAGGAAGGAGGAGGAGCACACAATTGGCCTTGTGAGCATCCCTGCCACAGGTTACACATTTGGCTGGGTATCGACAGGACATTCGAGTGTAGTTGAAACGATGACACTGGCAGCAGTGTATTGGGTTTGGAATGTACGGATGAACTGTGGTAACTTCATAACCTCCTTTGACCCTTGATGGGAGCACAACTCTATCAAAAGTGAGAAAGAGTGCACGTGGGCACTAAGGATGCATCTATCTTTTTCATTATCTGACGGACTGAAATGACTCCCAGATCAGAGACGTACGCTCGGATTTCAGCCTCGGTCAGATCATCGAGTAGCCTAGCATAACACCGTGGGAAGAGTTCAGCAGTCTACGGACATCAGCACAGCCGTGGAGGAGCAAAGCAGCAAGCAATTGTTGTGCTAGAGAATCAGAAGCAAAGTGCCATTTTGTAAATGATAGCAGGATTTCACAGGGCCAGCAACTGCATCAACACCTTTCTGAAAAATACACAGATTTATTGTAGAAAAGGACTGACTGTCTTCAGTACGTGAAACTACAAGCTCATTGTGAGAAAACCCCCACAATTGCCAACATCTCCAATGGCACACTCCTTCCAACTGGGGGCCCCCTCAGAGGGGGACACACCCACCTTACACAGTCATTCACACATCAGATCACACCTCCCGTACATTTGACCAATCGGCAATTTGGGAAGTAGCAGCTCAGACAATCACTCCTCACTGGGCCTGGCCTGTACCAGTACCTGTAAACCCTACCTGTTGATCCAGGCCTGGGAATAATGAGTTACCCAGTCACCTATTAGGCATCAGATGTGTGGACCAACCTCCAGAAGCACACAGGAAGATGAAAAAGAGGAACTTCAAATGCCAAAGCAGAGGAAGAATAGGAGAAGGTGAACGGAGAAAGAAAACAGGGACGAAAAACAGTGGAGAGACTGTTCTAATGTCAGCTACTGAAAATGCAGAACACATTCCCAAAAACATCCCAGACATGTTCTCTAAGGGAGGGAAAAAGGAACAGCAAGAGCATAGAGATGCAGCACAGAAGGGAAAATATGCTGCAAAGGCTCGGAACCTGTTGTAACCGAGTAAGAATACCGCCAAAGAGTGGTGAGCCCCCTAGGGAGTTGCCTGAGGTGCCTAGCTCAGAGACAAGAGTAATTGTTGCCACTTGTTCTGTTGTCTTCTGAATCAATGGCCACTTGGCCTAAATAACAAATGAAGGCCACTTGGCCTAATTCTTATATCACTGGCCCCTCGTCTAATTCACGGGAGGCAATTGCTATTCAGATACTTATTCCTACTAACAAATGAAATCTGCTACACTGCTATTTGAGACAAACAGAGTGTCTCTCTTCAACATTGTTCAGTTAAGCATATTTAGACACATGTAAGCTAACTACTTAGCCATCAGTTGTGGTTGTGGCACCCGGAGTAATACTGCCTTCTCGTGGATGAAGTACTACTGTGCCATCAGTAGCCGGTGCCATCAGCTAATACTGCTAGCTCCTGCCTCGGCTTCACTGGTTGGTAGTGCTTGGATATCTCATTGATACTCCCACACTGACCTGATACGAGCTATGGCTGTCCTTTTATTGGCTTGTTGAGTGTCTTTTTGCACTCACGTGTGATTGCACAAGACACCTTTCATTATCTTTCTGACCATCTCTAACATTCCATCTAGATCTGACACTCTTAGTCTCAGTCCAATCGACAGAGTTCAGCCAAATTTTTACAGTTACAAATGCATGCCTGAATCATTGACTTCTAGCCCTCTGGTGAGTGGTAAACAAGGTCTGGAACCTTGCCTGAACAAGTGCTAACTCAGCTGCCAGCTGGGTCCAAATGTGTTATAGCTTACAATTATCCAGTCTGCTCTTCTGTCGCCTGGCAGCACATACAGATATGCTCATCAAACACTCATTGGAATCTTTTCTCCTCACAATGTGACTTATAAACATAGTATTGCGCAGTTACAACATCTAACCTTGTCCTCATGTTGCCTATGGGAGCGACACACAGTGGGTTGTATATATTCCTAAATCCATCATTTAAGGGGAGGTTTACCAACTTTTGTTTCAAAAAATAGATTTTTTAAAAAATTGCATTTCTGGATCCATAAAAGTGTTTAGAATCCATCCCTGAAACAGTTTTTCCAAATAAAAAACAAAACTCCCTCAAAACAGGACTTGAAGGCCCAACAGTACCGACCTGCCACTGTGTCAATATTCAGCCCACACGTGTCACTGGATGTGGATATGAAGGGGCATGTGGTCAGCACACTGCTCTCCCAGCTGTATGTCAGTTTCCGAGACCAGAGCCACAACTTTTCAATCAAGTAGTTTCTCAGTTTGCCTCAAGGGCTGAGTACACCCTGCTTCTTCCGAATACAGAATGGAAATGTTTGTTATTCGCAGTTGAACACAAAAAAATGCACCTGCCTGAAACTGGCCTCTTTCGTGTACCAGTATTTTTCTTTCAGAGGACAAGTTATTGTACCGGTGCTTGGGAGCAAACACACAAAACTCAAATGAAAGTTTGAACACGTGTGTTTGGAAGTTAGCCCCCAAGCATTTGCATTCTGGTGCGAAGACTGTGGAGACTGTGACTTTCGTGTCAGTGAGCAGCTTCAATGAAGGGTATTCAGCAATTCTGAAGACCATGATAATGGACGTCACCCTGGGACTCTATTTGACGTAGTTTTCCAAGCATTCGGACGACCACCAGATTCAAGCGGACGAAAACCACTTGTCACTGGCCGTACGAGCAGCTCTGGAGCAGCGTAGGATGGCCCAGGTCGAGCAGAATGCCCTCTATGACGAAGAGGAAGGACTACTTTATGGACGTAAGTTGCATAATATTGCATTTATATGTAGTCAAAACTTCAACCGTGTTTTTCTTGAAATGACATTTTTTTATTGCGCAGTATGGTAACTTTAAATCTACTGAACTGATTGGTATGATTCTTTGTTTCTGAAGAAGCTAACTAAATTATCTAGAAGTTGTACCACTTTTATCCCAATCCATCAACTATAAATATTTTCACTTGGCTGACGAAGTCGAAAAAAAACCCTATTTTTTTTTAAATGACCGCCATTTTGTTTCCTATGGTCCAAATAACTTAGGAGAGGTATAACTTCTAAAGAGTTGCATATACTTCACTAACATCAACTCAATTTTGATTTCAGATGAGCCAGCTAACCTGTGATATACCGCGCATGAAGTCGAAAAATCGATGAAAAAAAACCCTATTTTTTTTCAAATGACCGCCATTTTGTTTCCTATGGTCCAAATAACTTAGGAGGGGTACAACTCCTAAATAATTGCATATAATTCACTAACATCAACTCAATTTTGATTTCAGATGAGCCGGCTAACCTGTGATATACTGCGCATGGAGGTCTAGATCGAAATTTTTTGACCAAATTTGTCATTGATATCTATAACAAATCCCAAGAAAAAAATTCTCAAAGAAAATGCTTTTTTTGGGCCAAAGATAGTAAACCTCCCCTTAAAGTTGTTCCACGAAATTTTGTAAGGAGGCTTTCTCAGGGTAGTTTCTGCCTATCTTCAAATATGTTAATCATTTACTAATGTGACTTTCTGTTTTCTACTGATAAGATATGATTACATGCTTGCATTAGATCAGCCTTTAACACCATACTATCTGAATTTTCCTAATGTGTTGTTATGACCAGCACACTCAAAGGTCATAGCAACAAAAAATAACACCAAGGTATTTTTTATTGTTTAGTTCTACTCGAATTGAGTTTCATTCTCTGCTCAGTATAGAAATATTTACTGAAGGCATATTGAACTGTTGTTAAGAGGTTATTATGAGGAAGATGGTGCAGTATTCTGTTGTAAGCTATTTTCTCAAAAAATTTTGAGTACATGGGAGACTGAAACATAACTAGAAGTCTCTGTTATTATATACTTCATACTTCAGTCTCAATAGCTTATCTCCATTTTTATATATTATATACCTTAGTCTTTCAAGAAATAGACCACAGTTCATCGAGTGATTACAAAGGTAACTCAAGTGTGGCGCTACAAAGTCACCAACAGATTTCACTACTTTAGCTGTCACACCATCATAGCCAAAGAGTAACAATTTTTTAATGATGTAATGATCCTTGTGATAAGTGAGTTGTCAAAATTGATATTGGTGGTGGAGTATTCATCACTTGTCTAAATAAGTTTATTGGATCTTTATTAATGTACCATTTTTTGTACATGTGTTTTCAGCTACTGTTAACAAGTGAACTCTTAGGTTTCCTCAGCATAACTGATTGATGAAAGCAACAACGAAGTGCATAAAATGGGAACAACTTGGCTGAATGCCTGGAAGAACACCATTACTGTTACCTAGAATACATTGAATTTAGTAGTCAATGATCTGAATTTCATGTCATTTGTCTTATTGTTACAGTCATTTGGACATTGAACATCATTTGTCATGCCTAGTTCATTTGTTCCATACCTAATATGCTTCAAATTGTCTGTGTCTTTTTCTTAGAGTTTTGAAATTTTTCTACAGAGTGCACGGTTATTGCCTTTCTGATTCAATATCGAAGAATTTTTGCAATATTGCTCGTAGTGAATTTTTTAATTTTGATTAGAGCTCCATTCTGTCATCCAACTATCAGATAAACCACTTATTATGGGTCAAACATATTGTTGATGACATTCTGTTAGATTTAGAAACGAAGTACGATTCCTGTTTACTATGTGTTTCTGTTCTAATAAGGAATTTTACTGTGTGAATCTAACCACAGCTGGTGCCCCTGATCAAAACTATCCAAGATGGAATCATGTATCACATGCTAATATTGTCTACTACACAAATTTCTAAACCACATAAAATAAGGGAAAGGCAATGACTCACCTACAGCAGACTGATGCTTAGTGGAAAGAAACAGTATTCAGAAAACAGTAGCCACACTACCTTTTAAGCTTTGAGTCTTTCTCTAGTAAGAGAACGCACATTCACAAAGATGCCAAACATACTCACCTGCAGTCACAGCAGAACTGATTATCGATTATTAAGAGCAGTTGCCTGTGTAGATGGAGATGGGAAGGAGATACGGAAGGACACACAAGGCAAGGATAGAGTAATGAGACAGTGTGAAGCAGGTCTTTCGACAGATGATGCAGTGACAGCTCGACGAGACGAAACAAGTTCAGCTGGTAACACATATAAGGAATTGAGAGAGGGTAGTAGAAGTGAAGAGAGTGGAGGGAAGGAGAGGAAGATGGAGAGAAAAGGAATGCCCATACAGGGATCGATTGATTGATTGACTGACTGACTGACTGACTGATTGACAGAGGGTTTTTGGGACCAAACAGGGACATCATCAGTCCTGTGATTCCAAAGTTATTCACAGAAGAAGGAGGGTCTGCTAAATGTGGACAGATCCAGTCAGGGGAGTCAAACTAAAGCAATGAAGTTGAAACACACACAGTAAAAGGCATAAAAGGTTAGACCAAATCTAAAAACTAGAAAAAAAGAGCAGTTGTTCCATTGGGGAGTGTCATGGGGTCCCAGACCAAGAAGACATGAAGAGAGGCCCAAACCATAACCACCCTGTCTCTGCTCTGTGGGTGCAGCAAAACCTTATATCTGGAAATAAAAACCACTTTCACAGAGAAAACTGAGGACCAGTTCAACCATCCGCCAATGATCCGCTAATAGTAAAATTAAGGAATCTGGAAGACTATACTTAGCACGAAGGGCCACACGGAAGGGACCCTCCACCAGTATGTGGAATACTGTCAGTCTGGCTGCACAACCATATTACGGGATTGTTCGTTGCGCAGGAGGAAACAACGAGTGAGGCTGATATGAACAGTGCTTAGAGACCACAAAACAGTGGACTCTACATCTACATTCTACATCTACATTTATACTCCGCAAGCCACCCAACGGTGTGTGGCGGAGGGCACTTTACGTGCCACGAGAGTACTCCTTCTGAGAGTACTCGAAGGAAGAGTGCCACACTGCAGTAGACTCCTCGATTGTGTGGAGTTCATTACTGTGAGCAGTAGCACATCACATGTCATTCCATTTTCGAGCAAAGAGAGATTTGACACATATCCTTATATCCGCAGCTCGAATCGTGAAAGGGAATGCGGGGGTAAGCCTCTGCTTCTCTAGCCAAACGATCACCAGCTCATTCCCTGAGATGCCCACGTGACTTGAGACCCAGATAAAGATAACTGAGCAGATGGGACGGCCAATGGCAGAGAGAAGGTCACGCACGACAGAGACCGATGACAAGAGTAGCGTCGGTCAACGATAGCATGCAGGTTGCTCGTAGAGTCAGAATAAATTAAAACACTGTGGAAGAAGGCCTGAGAAACAAATTTGAAGGCTCTGTGGGTGGCTAGAAGCTCTGCTGTGACCACACTACATGATCCCAACAATAAAAGATGTTCTAAGCCAGTAGGAGGCATGAAAGCGTATACCACCTCATGTATCATCTTAGAATCATCAGCGTGAAAGATGGTGGCAACCTGGAACTCTGCAAGGATGGTACATACAAGACACCAGAAAACCACAGGGGTGACAGAGACCTTAGGACCCTGGAATACATGGTGCTAAACTGTGGCCTAGGCACCATCCAACAGGGAGGGAGGGTGGGGGGGGGGGGGGGGATGAAATACACGGGGTGCATTCCAGTGAGTGGAGATGGAGATCCCAACAGAGGGAAGTGAGACGCATTCCAACCAGTAATCCCGCCCGTGGGTGGTTGTCAGGAGGGAGAGATCCCTCATTTGCAAAGAGGACAGGGTACACGTGATGGGGAACTGGCGAATGGCGATTGTGTAAGAAACCAGGAATTCACTCCATTGTATATGTAGAAGTGGAATCCCTCTTCTGCAAGGGGACTAGGAGGAAAGGCACCAATTGCCAGACTCACCCCACAATGGGGTGAGCGCCAGGAGGCAGACAGCATTAAACTTCTGCATGCATGTAGACTTTAGGTGGTGAATATGGGGCAGCCACATAGCTTTTTATCAAAAATAAGGCTCAAGAAATGGGACTGTGCTGCAAAATCGAGGATCTGGTCACCTAAATAGAGTTCTGGAACGGGTTGTACTGTGGGCCAATGACAAAAATTAATAACATGCATTTTGGGGGAGAAAACTGGAAGCCACGAGAGATGCCCCATGCAGAGGCCCGTCGGATGGCGCTTTGGAACCAACGCACGGCAGATGCTGCCGAGTCGGAGCTGCACCAGATGCAAAAATCATTTACGTACAATGCCAGGGTAACCAGAAGCCCTCCAGAGGTTACAAGCCCATTGATGGCTATGAGGAAGAGTGTGACACTTGACACAGAAAACTGTGGGATACCATACGTCTGAATCCGAGGGGTAATGAGTGAAGTGCTGACTCAAACTCAGCAGAGCCAGTGAGATAAAAACTCACAGATAAAAATCAGAAGGGGGCTGTGGAAGCCCCAGTCATGGAGGGTAACTAAAATGTGATGGTACCAAGCCATGTTGTATGGTTTATGTAGGTCAAAGAAGACTTTGACAAAGTGTCGGCAGTTAATAAAAGCCTGTCGGATTGCTGTTTCCAATCTAAGTAAATGGTCAGTTGGAGATCGTCCTTCCCGGGAGCCACACTGATATGGGGATAAAAGGCCCTGAGATTTGAGTACCCTACATAATCTGAAGCTAAGCATCCTCTCAACGAGTTCATAAAGTACATTCTTCAGGCTAATCAAGTGGTAGCTGTCAAAAGATATTAGGTTCTTCCCAGGCTTAAGGACAGGGATAATAACACTGTCTTGCCATTGGGACGGGAAAGCACCCTGAGCCAAATGTGACTGAAGATCCTGAGGAGATGTTGCCTCTGGGTAACATCTAAGTGTTGGATCATCTGGTTGTGGATGGAATCCAGACCTGGGGCCAGGTCACATGAAGAGGTAAAAGCCTGCAAGAATTCCCCTTCAGTGAACGGTTCACTATGGGGTTCAGCACGGTGAGGGTGGAAACAGAGTGGGTCTGTCGAATTCGATGTTTCTGCTTGATAAAGGTAGCCATACAGGAAGAGGACACCAATGCCGTCACGAAGTGTGTCGTGAGGCATTCTGCAAGGGCCAACGGATCAGTGCATCGAGTACGTTCGAGGTTAAGACCCCGGACACCCCGGACAGTTGACTATCGCCATTGGCTCAGAAGGTTACGGAGCTCAAACAAAACCTGCAATGGAGAGGCATACATTCCCAGGGAGGAAACGTAGTGCTCCCAGTATCCCTTTCTACTCTGCTTAAAAGTGAGCAAGTCGGTCTGTGAAGAGTGTCATTTAAGTCGCTACAGTGCCTGTCAGCAGTCCTGGACAGTGACTGCCACATCCTCGGTCAACCACAGAACCAGTCAATGACAAATGGGACCTGTGGATAGGGGAACAATAATGCCAGCAGCATGAAGAATGTTGGCAGAGATGTCTAGCACAACCGCATCAGTGCAATCTGTGAGAGAGATGCTGAGTGCAAAGCAAACATATATAATGGCCATATGGCTCTGTGGAATGCCGAATGTGGGGGCCTGTCTGCCTGGTGGCAGCAGGGGAATGATAGAATCACCAGAAAGTGGACACTGTCATGCGGGGGAGATCATGAGATCTGTTGTTGTTGTTGTTGTTGTTGTTGTTGTTGTTGTGTTTGGACCTGACAAGTGCCCAACGGTGAGGTCATCAACATCCTTACACTTATAAAAACAAACAAATGTGAAGACGAGCTAAAAATTTTGTACCCAAATGCACTCGAAATGATCACATAGTCACTCTGTATCACATGGATTCTCACATGCACTAAAACCAATTAGGAGGGAAGAGAGCTAATCAAGAAATTAAAACACAAAGAAACAAAATACAGAAGAATTAAAAGAAAAGCACAGGAAAATATGACTGGCTGACCAGTTACAAAAAACTAGGGCGGGCCAGGCACCCTTTGATACATTAAGAACATCTCCCTAAAATTTTGTTAAAAATGTTGGACAATTCACAAAACTCTAAAACCCTAACCACATTCATTTGATCATTACATAAAATAAACGGCAAATCCGCCACAGTCAGCTGATCGGCAAATAAAATGCAGTACAATAAAATGTGGCGCACCGTGAACTGCACGCCAAAGCCCCACACATTAGAGGGTACTCTCGCCAGAGTAAGAATCCGTGTGTCATAGGTTCAAATGGCTCTGAGCACTATGGGACTTAACATCTATGGTCATCAGTCCCCTGGAACTTAGAAATCTCTGACCCCACTGGGAATCGAACCTGGGAACCCAGGCACAGGAAACGAGAACGCTACCGCACGAACACGAGCTGCGGACTCTGTGTGTCATAGGGCTGTGGCCTACGTGAAGATGAGTAAGAAGGACCTCGTCCCACCGACACGGCTGGAAGGAAGTATTCCCAGCTGAGTTGTGGGCTCGATGACACGGAGCTCATTATTGATCACTGCAGCCACTCGTCTTCCCATCGACATGTGACTTTGTACCTCAACAGCGAGGTGATAGCGTGCAGGGAGATAGGACACCAAAATACCACCATATCACGACACGCCTCCTCGGCTGCTCGATCCACCCTTTTGTTGCCCACAATTCCAATGTGCCCAGGTACCCAGCAGAAAGACATCTCCTCCCCCAGATTTTTCAGTTGTAGGAGGGCATCCTTGATATATTGGGATACTGTATCTCTTTGATACAAATGTTGGAGAGAGTAAAGGGCACTCAGAGAATCTGTGCAGATGAGAAATCTAACACCAGGGCAACACATCATCTGCTTCAGTGCTTGCAAGATCACATACAATTCTGTGTCAAAGACAGTAAATTTTGGAGGCAGTCTGACCTCAAGGACACAGTCTGGGAAAACCACAGAGCAACCGACAGATATCCGTGCCTAGACCCATCCGTAAAAACAGCTACATGGTCATGGTATCAGAAATATCACATTAAAAATGGAAGCAGGAGTGCTATCTCTCCTGTATTGCACCAAATCTAAAATCACTCTGGGCCTCTTCAGTAACCATGGTGGCAGGTAATTAAAACCCTGGATTTGGGGTCGTACTGGCTCCACACCAGGTGACTCCAGCACGCACTGCACGTGGATCCCAAATGGCACCACAGCTTGTGGACGATTGGAAAAACGGCATTATAGAGCTCAATGTGCAACAGTATGGTGTGCAGGTGAAGTTAGAGCTGCAAGTAACTTACACGCCTGACGCACCATGAGGAGCTAGCGCCAGATGATAAGTGGCAGTTCCTCCACCTCAGCACACGTGCTAGGTGTGGGACTGGTCCGATAAGCACCCACAGTTAGCCAAATACCCTCACGATGGACAGTGTCAATGATATGCAAGAAAGAGGGCCTTGTTGACCCATACACCATGCAACCGTAGTCCAGCCGTGAACGCACAAAAGCCTGATGAAACAGAAGGAGACATGCCCTGTCAGCTCCCCAAGAGCTGGGGCTAAGGCACTTTATGATGGTCAGTGAGTTCAGAGTTCTGGCTTTCAGGTCTCCCAGGTATGGTAACCACAACAATCTTGAGTCAAAAATGAGGCCCAGGAACTGCACTGTGTGTCTGAAATGTAGGATGGTGTCCCCCCTATTCAAGGCAGGCAAATTAAAAAAACAACGAGAACGATTAAAATGAGCACACACACACTTATCTGCAGAGAACTGAAAACCCGTCTTTGCTGCCCACTCCTCTAACCGCTGCACTGTAAGTTGAAACTGACTGCTCGCCGATGCAACACGGTAGAAGAAACAGAAAGCAGCAAAATCTTCTACAAATAAGGAGCACTATATGACAGCCCTTACCATAGATGTGACACTGTTGATAGCTTTGGCAAAGAGGGTAACACTTAAAACACTGCCCTGAGGAACACCATTCTCCTGCTCAAATTGATCAGACAGCATATCACCAACTCAGGTCTTAAAAAACTGCTGAGACAGGAATGATCGTGAAGTTGGGGAGGAAGCCACAAAAGCCCCATTGATGCAGTTGTGTGAGACTACAGTGTCTACAAGTAGTATCGTATGCCTTACTTATATTGAAGAATATGCTGATACAGTGATGCTTATGGAGGAAAGTCTGCTGAATAGCTGCCTCTAGGAGCATCAGATTGTTGACAGTGGACCAAAATCTTCAGAATCCACACTGAGAGCGACTACGGTGTTGCTTGGTCTCCAACAACCAGACCAGACAATGGTTAACCATTCACTCCAGGGTCTTTCCTACACAGCTTATTAAGGCGATATTCCAGTAACTACCAAGATATGTGCAGTCCTTTCTTGGTTTGAGGAAGGGAATCAGAACTGCCTCCCTCCACGAGTTGGGGAAGTTGTCTGTCTGCCATATTAGATTCGAGGAGGATTTCCTTCAATGCCACTGGAAAATGTCGAAGCATGCAGTACCAGATTTGCTCATGACTGGGTGCAATGTCACAAATCTCAGTCTGTGCTGATTCGAACTCCCACATGGAGATAGGGAGCTGTAGTCCTCAGAACTGTTGGACCTGAAGTCCAACTTTTCCCTCTCTACAGTAACACAATAGTAGTTTGTGCAAAATGTTTGGCCAGCGTCTGAGAAATGTGTCTGGTTGTTGTTTGGAGATACCCCTCTTTCAGCACTGCTGCTATTGGTAAACGGCTGCGTTTACCAGAAATCCTCTGGACGGCTTCCCGTACTTCTATAGAAGAAGTAGAATGATTGATGGAGTCCAGGAATGCTTGTCACAACCTTTTCTAGCTCCCCCTAATGACACGTCGACCTTTGGCCCTTGCGACTCGAAAGCCCCTAAGGCTGTCTGTTATCTGTCGGCATTTAAAATGTCGAAGAGCTGCACACCTTTCCCGGATTGCGGAATGGCACACGTCTGTCCACCAAGGTACTTGTTGCCTCCTGAGGTGACCAGAGGACTGTGGGCTGGAGAAGTTGGTGTCACGATGGATCTCACATGTGACGTGGTCCACCCATTCTTGGATGCTGTCACAGTGTTCGAACACAGCCATCTGGCTGAAACACGTTCAGTTAGCCCTGATGAGCATCCATTTTGGGGGCTTAACTTCAGGTGGTGAGCTATTTAGTAGGTGAAGGCAGATGGGGAAGTGGTCGCTCGAAAGAAAGTCATCAATGACCTCCCACTGAACAGAGTCGGTGAGGGCGGGAGAACAGAAAGAGAGGTCGATGGCTGAGAATGACCCAGTAGCAGCAGAGAAATGTGTGTGAGTACCCATGTTGAGGATGCACAGTTTGTGAGATGTTATGAGGCCCTCCAAAACCCGGTCCCAAGGGCAAGTATTGGTCGAGCCCCACAGGACACGATGGGAATTGAAGACTCTCAGGAAGACGAATGGTCATGGGAGTTGTGTGATAAGATCCGTGATAGCCTCAGAGTCTAGTGCATCTTGCAGAAGTAAATACAGTGATCAAACAGTGATCCTTCACACACATGAATTTGAACTGTAACTGCTTGCAGGTCAGTAGCCAAGGGGAGAACAGAGGAGTTGTGCGTTACAGTGACAAACACTGCGACCCCTCTCTTGGCCCTCTCCCCCGATAGATCATCCTTGCAGTATAGGGAGTATTCCTGTAGCATAGGGACATCTGTATCTTAAAAATGCATTTCTTGTAAACAAAAGCACAAGGGTCATGCCTGTGCTAGGAGTTTCAGTTCCTCCACATGAATCCTGAACCCATTCATGTTGCACTGTAGTATGGAAACCATGTCATTGGTGTGGTTTTAATTTACCCCTATCTTTGCACCAGGGAGGAGAAGCACTTGAAGAGAGAGTAGGAGTGGAGGGGCTGCCTGGATCCAAGGCATCTATCTCCATGATATCCTCCTCATCAGTCAGATGGGACAGAATGACATCTGCTGGCACTCGGGACAGGTTTTTACCCGAACATTGTGAGTCTTTCCCTGCACCCCGTCCCTTGGAGAATGAGGGGAAAAGGGGGCATTGAGAGGCACTCTGCTTTCCTTGTACCTTATGAATGCTCACTGAGGAACTGTTGTTGGTCTTCCCAGGTGCAGCTGCCTGGACTGCTATGTCTTTACTCTTTTTCCCTTGACTTGTACACATGCAAGAACAGGTGCTTCTGGTAGATACAGACACACTATGCATCATCTGTGTTGAAGTGTCTGCCTTGGGAATAGGTTTCTGCATCATGGAAGAAAATGAGGTGGCAAAGACAGGGGGTTTCTTTTTTTCTCTTTCAGAGGTGTAGTAGGGCAGGGCACAGGGGGTACAGGCTTCTACCAGATCTGGAACCAAAAGACAGTAGGTGACCCTGGGGCGCACAGATGGTGCGTTTTGTGGCTGAGTTGTGGTAGGAGGCTTCTGGCCAGACGAGCCGGGGTCAGGGGTCCCAGGGGAAGCCCCATCACTGCAGGTGTCTAAGAAGGGGTTCACTTCTTCATCCAGTGAGAGGGAGTGGCTCCCAGACGGGAGATCGTGGGAACTACACAGGGGGCAGAGAGCGGCAGAGTGTGGGAAAGAGGGGCAGAGAGGGGGAGAGAGGGGGGTAGGGCTGGGGTAAAGAAGAGGTAGGAAGGGAAAGGATGTAACAGAGTAAAACTTGAAGATAGTGACTGGATGGCGTCTCTCATATTTTGGGCGAGCCTCAGCATAAGACAGGTGACCCAGGAACTTGTACTCTTGGACCTTCTTTTCTCTCTTGTAACCAGGGCAATCTGGGAGCAAGGGGAGTGGTGGTCATGACAAATGACACACTCACACACACGTGCACGCGCACACACACACACACACACACACACACACACACACACAGGCGGCGGAACACAGGACTTCCCTCATGGAGTGGGTGTCCAATCACCACACGGAGGGTCCGCCGTACAGCAGCAAGAGAGACGCACCTCATGGGCAGTGGGACGTACAGCTTCACATCACATCTGTAGCACATAACCTTGACCTTCTCAGGGAGGGTATAATCCTCAAAGGCCAGAATGAAAGCACCGGTATTGGTGCGGTCCTCTTTGCAACCCTTCGGCACACGTCGAACAAACTGCATGATGCGTTGCTCCAGATTATCTCACAGTTCCTCAACAGTTTGCAGGATGAAGTCCCAATAAAAAATCACTCCCTGGATCATGTTCAGAGAGTGGTGAGGGCTAATACACACTGGAACATTGCCAAGGTGATCACAAGCATGAAGAGCTACAGACTGAGCAGCAGAAGCTTTGATCAACAGGGAGCCCAACTGCACCTTACTGAGAAAGTCCACTTCACCAAACTTGTCCTTGATATTCTCACAAAAAACAATGGCTTTGAGATGGTGAATGGGTCCCTATGTGTCCTAGGACAGACAAGGTAGAAGAGAAGTGTTTCATCCCAAGATAGTGAACCTGGCCCTCATCCCATGATGTAACAAGGGAAGGTAAGGCTTCCAGGTCATATGAAGCAGCATTCAATGATCCTTCATCATTGATAGTGGCCAGATTTTTACTACTTGATATGCTTTATGTGCCAAGCATCTGCCCTGATACCACCCACTCAAATCCGGGCCTCTCCCTATGAGGGCCACCCAGCCACAGCGAGGCCTGGTATCAGTAGCGCGATTAACGTGTTGTCAGGGGGCTCAGCCAGATGGGTACATAACAGTCTGACCACACGGACTGGCTACACACTGTGGTGACATCACAGGGTGGAGGGGGGCTACAGCAGGGGAGGAATAGGGGAAACAATGAGGGAGTGGAATTCATGCCGTAGATGCTAGAGAGGGAGTTCTTCCCAAAAGGGCTCACACTAAAAACAGAAAATTTAGGAGTGGAAGTCAAACCTCAAGCGGGAAACTAAATGCCAAAAAGGATGAAAGAACAGGCAGAAGAAACAAAATTGCAAATAATGCAGAGAACCAGGTGGATATCCAGGTTGATAGAAATCAGAACACCAAAAGAGGGGAAGGAGGGGGCAACAATGAAGGAGTGAGGGTAAGGAGAGAGGGCAGGGTGAAGGAAATACAGCCAGGGAACAAAGAATAGGCTGCAATAGCTCGGAGGCACACGTGCACCGTGCACGAACTCACAAAAGAACCGTGACCCCCACACAGGGAAGGAAGGTGTGCACACAGGGCGAAGGGGGTGGAGGGTGGAAGAAGGTAGCACAAAATCTGGATGGGTAGGAGTGATGTGGACAGAAGACACAAGGGAAAGGGTAGAGTTAGCCCACATTAACAGGTTCACGGAAGTTTAGGCCGTGGGGATTCCAAGAGTGCAGGATACGCTGGAGAGACAATTTGCACCTGCTTTTTCAAAGAAACATATGCTGGAATGGAGTATCCCAATGGTTTGTGTGCACAAGCAGCTGTTGTAGACATTTGTGTTGTGTGTGAGTCAACCACAAGGGAATGACCCACGGGTGCAAGACTGGGGACAGGATTGGAGTATGGTTGCACAAGAATATCCTGTAAGTTGAGTGAGTGGTGAAACACTACTTTGGGTGCTGTAGATAGGATTCTGGGTAGGATATCCCTCATCTCAGGGCACAACGAGATGTAGTCAAAGCCCTGGTGAGTATGCAGTTGACATTTACAAGACCATGGTGATACTAGTTGATCAGAGGAATGCTGCTCTGTGGCTAATTAACATGCTTATTAGTGTTGCTGGACTCACTGAGAGGAATTTAGGAAAGGAAAGTGAGGTTAGGTTAGAAGTGGGGAACTCCTGAAATATAACCAGTGAATGACTTGGGGGGGGGGGGGGGGGGAATGGAAGGAGGGTCATGATTGGAGGGAGGTTGTAACTGTTTTAAAGAAGGTTCTATGAGAGGTTTTGAAATGTTTCCACTACAGTGAACAAGGAAAATAATGAGGGTCCTTCCCAGTCCAGCATGGCTAAAATTAAGTTTTGTGCAAAAGGTGAGGCCTTCAGAAAGTACTGAGATTTCTGCAGGGGTCAGAGTTTTGGTAGAAGGACTGAGACAACAGGGAGTTCTCAGCAGTGTGTTTCATGGAGGGTGGAGAAATTTTTGATGATATGGAAGGTGGAGTAAGTCACCAAGGCATAGTCAGATTGCTATTAGGAATTTGGGGGGGGGGGGGGGGGGGCATTAGATTACAATGTTGGGCTCTTTCTCAGCTATAGGTAAGGATAGGAGTAGCTGTGACTGATTCCTTCTCAGATGGTGGTGGGATGCTGTTTCAGTCATTGACAGTCAAGTGATATCATTAAGAAAGTTGTCATCAAAGGGAAAAATGATTATGTGAAATGTGTGGTGCCTGTCAAGTATCATTTGAGCTTCAACTGTATGACTGAAGGACCACATTGGTGAGGGTGAGGACAGAATTGAAAAAAGTGAAGTTTCTTGTGGCAGGATGGGTGAAGGCTCGAGATTCAAATTTTAATGGTAAGCTCATTATGTGGAATGTCACGTGCTGGACAAGATTTCAGAAAGAGGACATGTGTGGAATAACTGAAAAAATAGGTGAAAACTTACGGTTGAAGTGTTATAATGGAAAAATGTGGATGGTACTGTATAGAGAGCTATGTAGAAAGTTGGAAGGAAGGTTAGAAAACATTTTAAAGAAGCAGGAAAAGTATGTGCATGATAAACATAATCATACGAGACAATCGTAAATAAAAACAATACCAGCTTTAAATGCTCAGAAAGGGACCATCACCATGACAGCAAGGTGTTTTGTAGTTGCAGTTATTAATGAGGTGGCCATTACAACAACATGCAACTCAAACTGAGAAAAGAGATTGGACTGTGCGTATTTTGTAAGCAGATAATGTACAGGAGAAGAAAGCATAGATATATTAAGAAACAAAAAAAATGGACAACTGAGTTGCAGATAAGTAAAGAAAGACAGCAACAAAGTTAAACAGTATAGGATGGTAGAGAACAGAATCAGCAATGAATCACAGCCATGGAAATTCCTGGATGGAAAAATATGTAAAATAAGAAAAGGCAGCCATTCACCATTAGCAGACCAATGCATGGCACACCAATCACATAACAGAAAGCAGTATTCATACTAGATTTTGACCTCTTGCTCTTTCTCTATATAGCTAGCACATGCTCCCACAGAGTGGACCTCTGCGTTTGTTGACCAACACCTCCTAACCATTGTTTCTGATCTCCCAGTCTATATTCAAGATACTGTTGACATCCTTCACTGCCTTTCCACAGTCCTGTTACCACTGGTCACATTGGATGCAATGCTCATACACCATCATCCTCCTGATACCAAACCCACCATCTCTTACCTAATGCTCCTAGACAATCACATGCATACCCACAATTATTTCACTTTCGAAGGCCAAATCTACAAACTAATCTGTGATACTGCCATGGTTACTCCCATGGCACCATCCTATGCCAACTTATTTATGGACCATTTAGAGGAATCATTCCTATCCAGTCAACACATAAAACCCCTTGTCTAGTTCTGCTTCATTAATGACATTTTCATGTTTTTGACTCATGGCAGGGACAATTTTTGCTCTCTCCTCCATAACCTCAATACCTACTCGCTAATCCACTTCACACAGTCCTCCTCAACTCCAAGAACAACCCCAGATGTCGATCTCCACTTCTCAGTTGGCTCTATAAATACAGCTGTTCGCATCAAATGAATCAATCACCAACAGTACATCCACTTCTATGGTGGTCACCAGTTCCAGATCAAAGAAGTCTCTTCCTTACAGCCTCATCATCCATGAATGCCACATCTGCAATGAAAAGCAGGTGCTGCCAAAATATACCAATAACTTTAATAGAGCCTTAACTAACAGATAATATCCTCTCCAGCTTATACATAAACAGATCTCTCATGACATCTCTTCTGGCTCCAGTAAAACTTTTAACCAGCCACCGAACAGCACTCCTCTGATCACTCAGTTATCACCCTTGCCTTGTACAGCTCAACCACATCCTCCATTAGGCCTTTGACTACTTCTCATCACACCCTGCAATGAGGGATATCATACCCAAAATCCTACCCACATCACCAGAAGTAGTGCTCTGCCACCCACCCAACCTACAAAATATCTTTGCCCATCCCTACCTCATCCTTCTACCAATCCTGCATCCCACAGGTCTTTCCCTTGTGGCGTATCCAGGGGCATGACTTCACCCATTCATCACCTACTATCGCAGTCCAGTCACAAGCATTTGCTACTTAATAAAAGGCAGGGTCACATATAAAAGTAGTCAGGTAAAATATCAGCTATTCTGCAGTTACTGTACAGCATTCCATTAGGGCAAAATAATTAATCAACTGTCCACTCACACAAATGGTCAGTGTGGCAAATTGCAAACTTGTCCATCTAGATGCTGAATATACTGCACACTACAACACAAATGACCTCAACAGCTGCTTCACTACATGGGTTATTTGGATACTTCCTTCCAGCATGAGTTTATCTAAACTATACAGGTGGGAATTCTCTCCAGGATATCCTGCACTCTCATGACTCCCTGTGAATGACACAATGAGGGATTCCCCTGTTACGGATTGTAACAAAGTTCTCACTTCTCAACTGATCTGTCACCCTTGGTGCTTCTAAGCTCAGTTTTTGCCTCACTTTAACATTCAGTCACCTTGTTTTATTTTCTTGAAGCTGTAGACCTACTAATCAGTTCCACTAATTATGTTATGTGGACTTCTTCACAGTCTACAGAGGGTTGAGAGCTGTACGAGAGCACACAACTGTGCTAACTCGCAACACAATGATGTGACTGCTCTTAAAAGAACTCTTCCGTATATTATTTCTCAGATAAAGCCACTGCACAAATGGGTAGCTGGATCTTACATTAAAACATATGGAGTTAGTCTTAAGACATCACCTCACGGAGTACATCAGCTCAAGCTGCATATAGGACTGCAAACATTTTCAATTGTTATCTTGGATGTTTATACTGTAGACAGTGCCCTTTTCTCTCAGCCATCCAAAACACCACAAGTCATGATGCAAAACATAAGCAACCCCTTCACAGCAGGTAGAGAGACACAATCACCATCATGCTTGGCCGATGTCCTTTGTCCACACTTTGTTCACTGTTTCTGCACATAACAACATAAAGCATGCACAGCTGTGTGTTCGCTACTTACTAACTGCCTAAAATATATTTTCTACTTCCACAAGCATATTTCATCTGCCCTAAGAGGGACCTCTCCGTTTTACACTTCCCTCCCTCCCCCTCTATCCCTTACATGTTCTACCTTCCTTTTATCTTGTTGTACACTCATCTTCAAAAGATTTGCCTTTCATTATCCTGCTATCCCCTCATGGCCTGAGACATCCTTCCCTATCCTTCTCACCTTCATCCACCCAGGTAGTTGCTCTCAATGATAAATGATAAATAATCAGCCTCACCACAAATGCACGAATGTGCGTTTGGGTGTTTGTGTGATTGTGTGTGTGAATGTGTGTACTTTTAATAGAGAAAGAGTAAGAGTTCTGAAGCTTGTGTGAATACTGTTTTCGGTTATGCATTTCTGTGCACCATATGTTGGTCCACTATAGGTGGACAATTGCCTTTCCCTTATTTAAAGTATTTTTTCATCCATGAATTTTTGTTACTGCAACAGTTTTTAAATTTTTTACATTACAATCTGCACCTCCGATGACAACACTTGCCTATCAGCAAACAGAAAAACTTTTGTATTACCTACAATGTTTATTAGCATTTCATTGGCTTTAAATTAAGAAAAGTGACAGGCTGAGAACAGACCTCTGTAGCCCTCCAGTCAGATCTCAACCAGTTCCTGTATGTTGTCACCACCACACTGAAAAGCCTAAGAAACTGGTAAACCTGCCTAATATCATGTACGGCCCACACAAGCACGAAGAAATGCTGCAACACAACACAGCACGGGCTCAGAAAAGTGGTCCTGGAGCCACACTAGCAATTCTGCATGTGTGGGGTGTGGCATTGCCCTGCTGGAATTGCCCAAATCCGTGGGAGTGCACAATGGACATGAATGGATGCAGTAGACAGGATGCTTATGTAAGTGTCACCTGTCAGAGTCATATCTATACATATCAGGGGTCCCATATCAGTCCACCTGCACATTCCCCACACCATAACAGAGCCTCCACCAGCTTGAACAATCCCCCGCTGACATGCAGGATCTCCATACCCATACACGTCCATAGCCTCAACACAATATGAAATGAGACTTATCTGACCAGACAACATGTTTTCAGTCACTAACAGTCCAATGTCGGTGTTAACAGGCGGGGCATAAAGCTTTGTGTAGTGTAGGCATCAAGGGTACACGAGTGGGCCTTCGGCTCTGAAAGTCCACGTCGATGATGTTTCGTTGAATCGTTCTTGTACTGACACTTGATGATGGCCCAGCACTGAAATCTGCAGCAATTTGCAGAGAATGGAGAACTTGTTGTTCGAATCAAAATCTAACCACCCACATCTGTGGCTTCTTTCCCATCAAGGAATGAAGTCTATTAGTTGTTATCAGATGTTACATTACGGAAATAATCATATTATGCCTGTGCCACACAAGTTGGAGAAATTAAGGAGCCACTATGATGTAAATCTCATAAATTCATTAATTTCAACATTCAAAGAATGGGGCGACCACTTGATCGACATGTCTCACACTAAAAGTTCTTTGGTTTTCTAAACTCAATTTACATTTATTAAAAGTTGGTTCTGATCTAACATATCACACACATTTGACTGTAATTTAAGATTCCTTGGTATTTCCCAGTTTCTTCTAATATAATACGCATCAAATATATTTAAACATTCAAATGTCAACATATGATTTAAGTTTCCACTTTTGATTTCCTTTTCAGAAATTATGCCCAATATTGCTAACATTCTATTGACAGATACAACCTATTGTTATTCATGTTCTGAAGTAACCTCACCAAGCCAGATACGAAACTACTGAGCCATTTTGTTTTAACTTTTTATTGAAAATACCTTTCGAAATTACTGATCTCAATCAAAGCAATAGTTCAATTCTCAAAATGCTGAAAATTCCAACAGAATATATAACGGATTGCTAATTTTGGCACACACCATTATTTACAGAAACATGTTGTGTGCCTATCATATATGTTCATGCCTCTCTTATTTAGCTGACACATGGTAAGCACAAGTCTGGGAAGTGTTGTAGCACAGAATGAGAATGTGGAGTGTGAGGCACACAGTTGCATTGGAGAAGTCCACAAAGTGATTTTACAAAGTACGGTCAACATACACAAGAGACAAAGAATAAGGTGAGAGTATTTTCGTATTTTGTTGAAACTTTATATTTCTGACATCAAATGTGCCAAGAATGGAGGCAATGCTTTACTTTGGATTGCCAAGTTTTACTGGATTTCATACACATTCTCATTGACTGATGCACATTTATAACAGCATTACAATGAATGTTGGAAAAAGTTAGAAGATTTATCACAATGTTTTGCAACCACAAGTGACCGAGCTCATGTTAAATTATTCTTAAGAGCACTAATACACCTCTGTCTATAGTAATGGAACACTCATACAGAAGGGCAGAGCTGAAAGTCATAAATAACTACTTACAAAATAAAGCCAAAATATAGTGAACCTAAATTCTAGAACTTCCTGTCATTACCAATTCATCATTTGAACTAGGAAACTAATTGTAATCATATCTGTTAAGCCAAATGGTCATTGTTTGCGACAAATATGATACGCAGATGTGAACCGCACTACTATCAAATGGTCCAATGCCCAAATTTTGCTAACTACAATAGCAAATGTTCATGTAACTGACAGGAATACAGCCACGTGATGTCTTCGACAATTGCCTATATTTTGACAGGTGCACAGCCTGTCATTTTTGAGGCACAAATATGACAAGAGAGCACTGTACAAGGAAATTTAAAATCTTGGGCATATGCAGAAAGGACACACACACACACACACACACACACACACACACACACACACACACACAAAGTTTTTCTTCAATTGTTTATGTAAATCTCAAAAGATGGCCCTTGCAGTATTATATACCTGGGACCATGGTCAGACCAGTACCACCACAGCAGCAGTAGAAGAAGCAGCAGCAGCAACAGCACCACCACCACCAACAACAACAACAACAACAATAACAACAACTAAACTACCTTTTTTTTGGAAGCTCTTTCCATTTGATCTGTACTGTATTATTTTTACATTCAGATTAGATACACTTCAAACTTTCCTGATTTCATCTCAGTTTTTATCTCCTGCTCTCAGTTATCCCAATTTTAATTGGAAAACCCATACTAAAGGATTATTTAAGCACCTTATTTAACCAAAATTTACAAGTACATCATTACTGGTGCAAGTTATCAGCTCAGTCCAAATGTTTTCCTTCACCAATAAGTTATAGCTCGTTTTGGGGAAACTCAATTTACAGTGATAACGATGTGTGCACTATGGGTGAAGAATTCAAAATTCCAAGAAAAAACCAAAGACAAGTTTATGCATTATAACACGTGACACGAATAAACAAACACAGGTAAATGATTTTCAACACTCCGATGACAGTAGTAGTGAGATAGATGATGTTATTTTCAAATTACTGGCCACTAAATTCAACAAATTTTTCCTAACTATGGTCAACAATGTTAGGGTACAAAATGGCTCACTGAAAGAAGATCCATTAGATTTGCTTAGACAGGCAATGCACATTCCTCCATCAGACTTCAGTTGATTTACTGTTACAGAAATTATAAAAATCATTAGGGGACTGGAAAGTAGTAACTGTTGTGAGTAGGGTCATATTTCCACCAAAGTATAAAACCTGCTATAATCGTTGCACTGCCCCCCCCCCCCCCCCTCAAGTTACCTTTGTCTTCCATCTTTGCCAACAGTGGAAAACAATACACTGTTAGTAGAGGCTACGAACATTAACTGTGAGAAAACTACACGACCATCAACCGTGCGAGTCAGCCATCCAGAAAACCACAAATATAGCAATGTAACAGGCTGAAGAGCAAGCAGAATCCAGTTCTCTTCGGGCAGCTACGTTAAGCAGGTGGTCAGCAGTTCCTTCACACTGCCACAACCACTGGACTCTCAGTACAACATTGCTCTGCTCAGTAGGACTCTGCCCACAGTGCTCAACTACAGGTCAAATATTCAAAAACATTTCCTCTTGATTTCTATGCTACTGTGGTCTAGGTCATATTGGAAGTTGTATACAAGTATCCTGCAGTTTAATTTGTATTAATGTTGGATGGACCAGTAAATACTGTGGGTGTAAAAGTGTTTGTTTATTGCGTTGGTTACAGCAGTTTCCAGATGGTGAGTCAAAGTGTATTTCGTGAAAGACTGAAGTCTATAGTAGTAATAAGAATTTGTAAAAATAAAGATAAGCAAATCACCTCTAACTAAAACCTATCTCCCTTCATTCCTTGTTCTCAAAATACACAATACTGAATCACCTTTCTGAGAATGACCTTTTTAAGCAGCTCAGTTTGGCTTTCACAATGGCTTCTCTATTAAGAAAGCAATATACGACCTCAAAAACTCCATTACGGTTGAAGTAAGCACGAAAGATTACTCTGTTGGCACTTTTAGAGATCTTCATAAGGTCTGTGTGTACAAAAAATAAAATGGTACTCTCTTAATAGGCATTACCTCCACATGCTGAAGTCTTGCCGTAATAGATATTGATACGGCACGAATAAGACTGTGTTCAGAATGAGTTAATATTAAATATGGTGGCCTGCAAGGTTCGGTACTTGGCCCTCTCTGTTTCTCGAACTACATGAATGACTTACCCTAGACATTGGAGGACTCTTCAGAAACTGTCATATTTGCTGCCGATGTCTGCCTCCACAGCTGAGCAGTTGGCACGAATGACTGCCACGCAGAGGACACAGTTTCATCCCCTGTACTGCCAGGGATTTTTTTCTCGGTGGGAGGATCGATTTGGGATGTAGTCGTCCTCACGAGGTGAACCAAGGAGCTACTCAACTGATTAGTAGCAGATCCAATGTCGAGAAACTGTACAATGACTGGGACGGAGAGCTGACTGCACAGCCCGACGACACAACTGGCATAGGACAACACGGCTACCTGTCGGGCCCAACTGGCCTGTCTGCTAGGATTTTATTTTTGCCAAAGACATGAAGAACGAATATAGCCAGCAGAATAATTGTGGCTGGTTCACAACTGACTGCATAACCCTTCACTTGAGAAAGACTCATATTATGGAATTCTAAACCAATAAACATGACTTACATGAGCCAGAAGAGAGATTCATGGACACATACTGGACAAGGCTCATAGATGAATAATAAATCAAGGTGACATTAGTATGTGGATACGTTAACCAAAATCCTCAACATATCAGCATTGCAGTTGGAAATTTCTCTAATTGTGTTGACATGCAGACAGGAATTGTTAACATACTCTACTAGGTTATGTCATAATTTTCAGGAGCACTGCACCTAAGATGAAAAAAGTATAAAAAAGCATAAAAAGTATTTTAAAAAAAGCATAAAAAATAGAACGTTTTGTATACAAATATTTGATAACCAACGAACTTGCACAGGTTTCTTCAGGGAACCAGTGCTACATTCGAATGTCAATACCTGTAGCCTACTCCCTAATAACTAGAGCGCCTTTACGATGAACTGTGCAATTCACAATGACAATACAAAAAGCAAAAATAATTTTTGTGTAGGCTGTGCATCCTTATCTACAGTCCCAAATTGACACTGACAATCACTGCTATAGAAGCACAAACTAAAAGGAGATCTCATTACACATTATTTCTACAATTTTGCACAGTATTTGGACTTATGGATATAACTTTCACGTAACTCTAGCATTTGTATTACATGTATCTTGATTTTTCCAGAGTATGCTGTTGGTAGCTGATACTATGCTATATGTTAAAGTTATAAAAATGCTTTGTTTAAATCAATAAATAAATGACTAACAGCTGAGTAGTACACGAGGGGGTGCAGTGCCTTTTTTTGGAGTAAATTTCTTTCTCACAATATACTTACAAATACATAAATCCTTGCTGTGTTTCCCTGTGTGCTGGTCAGCCCCTGCTAATGTGTAGCTCAACTTGTTCCACATCCGTTGTGGCTCTCCTCAATTATGGGATTTATGGAAAATGGTGTGGGAATGAATGAATGTTAGGTCTAGAATATTTTACAGAGAACTGTTCATAAAACTTTGTACTTCAACAATGTTTCACACTGAATATTGTCACCAATATTTTTCCTATCTCCCTCTAAAAACAAAATGAAAGCATGGATGTAAGACTAGGCCCAGTAAAAATTTTAATAATTCTGCAAAGGCTTAATATTAGTACAGAAAGGAGTGAGATACATGGATAATGAAATGTTCAAGAACCTACCAGAGAATATAAAATTTATTGTGTTCAACAAAACAAAATTCTGTCAAGTAACTATTTCTACTCCAGTCAAGTGTACCTTCACATAACCTCTTCGGAAAGCTCTGGCAAGTGCAAATAATTTTGGAACAAAGCTAACAACTCACTGAATAAAATATACAATCTATTCAGCAGGCACACATGTATGTGTGTGTGTGTGTGTGTGTGTGTGAGTGAGAGAGAGAGAGAGAGAGAGAGAGAGAGAGAGAGAGAGAGAGAGAGAGAGAGAGAGACATGTGCACGTGTGTTCCAGCTCAACTTGCACAAAATCTAGCAAAGTTTTAGTCCTGTTCATGTGCCTGGCAACAACCTGATGCCTCTACTATTCAGTCAGTTGTACCTTTATTTCTAAATTATTTGACTAATATTAGTACTGTAATACAATAATGTTTCATTTAAAGTCATTTCCCTATACTTCACTTAAACAGAAATGTACATTTCTAAGGTCTTTCCACATCCCAAAGCTACCATTCAGTCGGATCCATGGACTACAACTGATGTAATGGAATTGGGTGGTTGAAAGTAATGTTGAACATAGGGAATCATCACTTATGGACAGTATATCAATGGTGCAGGCCTTTCTTATGTCTTTAAGGTCAAATAGGTATCTGTTATGAATAATACATACCTACTCTGCTTGTCAGCAATAGACTTGAGGCAATCTGGAAGAAAGAAAACTGTCTCAATTTGAGGAAAAATCACCAAAACCTAATGTAAGTTACTGCAGGCATGTTGATTGTTGTTTTCTTGTTAGTAAATTCTTTATGGAAATCACAGTAGGAACTTTTTTTTTCTGTAACTATTAACATACCATTCAATTTTGAAATATTTCTAAGGCCTAACAATGATATGGCGAAAGTACACAAATTACTGATAATATACTTCATAAATATTCTACTCACTTATGACATGAAATTAAATGAAATAAAAGGATTATGCTATAAGGAAATCATTTCATTAATTCTCAAGAATTACTGTCAGAAAATTACCTAAGGTTCCCCCTGGCAGTTTGACTTAGCACAGGACATCAACTCCCATTATTAGTTCATCTCTTGTTCTCCATCTCTAATGACCTCGTTGATGATGAGCCTTTAAACCCTAATCTTTCTTCCTTTTTTTAGTTCATCTAATTGGCCAAAAACTATTATGAATTTCTTTTTGTCTCTCTCCTATTTCATATACAGTACAAACTTACACATAAACTTTCAAAAATACCTGAATGAAGAGGGACATCCAGGATGAATGTATACCTCAACAAATAACACTAGCGTCACAATATTCAATGCATAGATGGAATGTCAGACACAACTTGTAATTCTCAAAACTTTCACAGCTGATGGGGTGTATTTTATTTTCTTTCACATTAAAGTGCACACAGATGTGGCCCCCCATGAACCATGGACCTTGCCATTGGTGGGGAGGCTTGTGTGCCTCAGCGATACAGATAGTCATACCGTAGGTGCAACCACAATGGAGGGGTATCTGTTGAGAGGCCAGACAAACGTGTGGTTTCTGAAGAGGGGCAGCAGCCTTTTCAGTAGTTGCAGGGGCAACAGTCTGGATGATTGACTGATCTGGCCTTGTAACACTAACCAAAATGGCCTTGCTGTGCTGGTACTGCGAACGGCTGAAAGCAAGGGGAAACTACAGCCGTAATTTTTCCTGAGGGCATGCAGCTTTACTGTATAGTTAAATGATGATGGCGTCCTCTTTGGTAAAATATTCTGGAGGTAAAATAGCCCCCATTTGGATCTCCGGGCGGTGACTATTCAAGAGGACGTCGTTATCAGGAAAAAGAAAACTGGCTTTCTACGCATCGGAGAGTGGGATGTCAGAGCAATTTATCGGACAGGTAGGTTAGAAAATTTAAAAAGGGAAATGGATAGGTTTAAGTTAGATATAGTGGGAATTAGTGAAGTTTGGTGGCAGGAGAAACAAGACTTTTGGTCAGGTGACTACAGGGTTATAAATAAAAAATCAAATAGGGGTAATGCAGGAGTAGGTTTAATAATGAATAAAAAAAATAGGAGCATGGGTAAGCTGCTACAAACAGCATGGTGAACGCATTATTGTGGCCAAGATATACACGAAGCCCATGCCTACTACAGTAGTATAAGTTTATATGCCAACTAGCTCTGCTGATAACAAAGAAATTGAAAAAATGTATGATGAAATGAAAGAAATTATTCAGATAGCGCAGGGAGATGGAAATTTAATAGTCATGGGTGACTGGAATTCGGTAGTAGGAATAGGGAGAGAAGGAAACGTAGTAGGTGAATATGGATTGGGGGTAAGAAATGAAAGAGAAAGCCACCTGGTAGAATTTTGCACGATGAAGTAGTGAAGGCAGCAGAGGATCAAGTTGGTAAAAAGACGAGGGCTAGTAGAAATCCTTGGGTAACAGAAGAAATATTCAATTTAATTTATGAAAGGAGAAAATATAAAAATGCAGTAAATGAAGCAGGCAAAAAGGAATATAAACATCTCAAAAATGAGATCGACAGGAAGTGCAAAATGGCTAAGCAGGGATGGCTAGAGGACAAATGTAAGGATGTAGAGGCTTATCTCACTAGGGGTAAGATAGATACTGCCTACAGGAAAATTAGAGAGACCTTTGGAGATAAGAGAACCACTTGTATGAACATCGAGAGCTCAGATGGAAACCCAGTTCTAAGCAAAGAAGGGAAAGCAGAAAGGTGGAAGGAGTATATAGAGGGTCTATACAAGGGCGATTTACTTGAGGACAATATTGTGGAAATGGAAGAGGACGTAGATGAAGACAAAATGGGGGATGTGATACGGCATGAAGAGTTTGACAGAGCGCTGAAAGACCTGAGTCGAAACAAGGCCCCGGGAGTAGACAACATTCCATTAGAAGTACTGACAGCCTTGGGAGAGCCAGTCCTGACAAAACTCTACCACCTGGTGAGCAAAATGTATGAGACAGGTGAAATACCCTCAGACTTCAAGAAGAATATAATCATTCCAATCCCAAAGAAAGCAGGTGTTGACAGATGCGAAAATTACCAAACTGTCAGTTTAATAAGTAACGGCTGCAAAATACTAACGCGAATTCTTTACAGACAAATGGAAAAACTTGTAGAAGCCGACCTTGGGGAAGATCAGTTTGGATTCTGTAGAAATAGTGGAACACGTAAAGCAATACTGACCCCACAACTTATCTTAGAAGCTAGATTAAGGAAAGGCAAACCTACATTTCTAGCACTTATATAGAGCAAGCAGTGAAGGAAACAAAAGAAAAATTTGGAGTAGGTACTAACATCCATGGAGAAGAAATAAAAACTTTGAGGTTCGATGATGACATTGTAATTCTGTCAGAGACAGCAAAGGGCTTGGAAGAGCAGTTGAACAGAATGGATAGTGTCTTGAAAGGAGGATATAAGATGAACATCAACAAAAGCGAAACAAGGATAATGGAATGTAGTCGAATTAAGTCGGGTGATGCTGAGGGAATTAGATTAGGAAATGAGACACTTAAAGTAGTAAAGGGGTTTTGCTATTTGGGGAGAAAAATAACTGCTGATGGTCAAAGCAGAGAGGATATAAAATGTAGACTGGCAATGGCAAGGAAAGCATTTCTGAAGAAGAGAAATTTGTTAACATCAAGTATAGATTTAAGTGTCAGGAAGTCATTTCTGAAAGTATTTGGTTCAAATGGTTCAAATGGCTCTGAGCACTATGGGACTCAACTGCTGTGATCATAAGTCCCCTAGAACTTAGAACTACTTAAACCTAACTAACCTAAGGACAGCACACAACACCCAGCCATCACGAGGCAGAGAAAATCCCTGACCCCGCCGGGAATCGAACCCGGGAACCCGGGCGTGGGAAGCGAGAACGCTACCGCACGACCACGAGATGCGGGCTGAAAGTATTTGTATGGAGTGTAGCCATGTATCGAAGTGAAACATGGACGATAAATAGTTTGAACAAGAAGAGAATAGAAGCTTTCGAAATGTGGTGCTACAGAAGAATGCTGAAGATTAGATGGGTAGACCACATAACTAATAAGGAGGTATTGAATAGAATTGGGGAGAAGAGGACCTTGCGGTACAACTTGACTAGAAGAAGGATCGGTTGGTAGGACTTGTTCTGAGGCATCAAGGGATCACCAATTTAGTATTGGAGGGCAGTGTGGAGGGTAAAAATCGAAGAAGGAGACTAAGAGATGAATACACTAAGCAGATTCAGAAGGATGTAGGTTGCAGTAGGTACTGGGAGATGAGGAGGCTTGCACAGGATAGAGTAGTATGGAGAGCTGCATAAAATCAGTCTCAGGACTGAAGACCACAAGAACAACAACAGATGTGATATTCCCAAAAAATGTGCACTCTAACAGTCAATGAGTGGTCAGTCAGATGTAGCTATGCTGCACTTGTGAGATTTGTTTCAATTTCAAAATTAATAAACTGGCTTCATGGGATATTTGTTTTTTGTGCGACAATAAGTTCAATTTCACGAATAAATATTAGTGGTGTGTAACTAACTTTCATTAATTTGAGACTTATTCTTGCTTCATTTATTACTGATTTTAATTTCACTAGTTATGTTTTTTTAAGTAAGTATGATATAAGGAAAGAGGACCATCAGTTTCATTACTTTCTTCTCAATGCATCAGAGCAGTAGCAGTCCACCAATAGTCTGTGAATAGTAGCAAAAATGTAACAAAAGAACTTGAATTGGTTGGTTGGTTAATTTAAAAGAGGAGGAAGGGAGAAAACTACGAGGTCATCAGTCCCTTGTTCCAAATAAAACAATGCCACAAGTGTGAGAATAACACAGACAAGACATATAACACAAAATGGAAAGAAAGGAAAATCCACAAGAACGAAGGAAAGGAAACAAATACTAAGAGGAACAAAAGAGGACAAGAAAACTACAGAGGGATGCTAGAAACAGAAGAGAGTAAAACAAGAAAGCAGATTACGGTGACTAGCTGACCACGAGAATAAAAAGGAAAAGCCAGCCACTTTGCAACACATTAAAACCTCCACCCTACAAACACTAGGGTGGAGGACACAGAGGGACAAAGGACATGTGCTAAAACTTAGATGAACTGATAAAACCCACCCTCACAAATAAAATGTAAAACTAAATCAGCCAATAAGGCACTGTGAGATAAAATGAGCGGCAAAGAGTCCAGTAATTCAAGATTTAGTCGCTGGGCACTCAAAATGGGACAGAGCACCAGAATATGGGTCACTGTCAACCAGGCTCCACACTGACACTGAGGCAGGTCTTCACGGCGCATGAGGTAACTGTGGGTCGCCCAAGTGTGTGGAGCTAGCAGAGGACAACTGATTCCCTGTGAGAGGCTCGCATGGAAAACTTCCACACATGCATAGTCTCCTTAATGACATGCAGTTTGTTGTATGTACTGTTATGCCATTCATCTCTGAAAGCTGAAAAACCCTGTGGTGTAAGTCAGAACGCAAGTCAGGTTCAGAGATGCCCATCTCAAGAAGTGGTTTCCATGTAGCCTTTTAGCCAGCCTGTCGGCAAGCTCATTGCCTGGAATTCTGACATTTCCTGGCTTCCACATAAATACCACTGAATGACGGGACTGGTCAAGGGCATAGATGGACTCCCAGATGGAAGTCAGCAAAGAATAGCAAGGGTAGCACTGGTTGATAACTTCTAGGGTGCTTAAGGAGTCAGTACACAGAAGAAACAATTCCTCGGGACATGAATGGATATACTGAAGTGCACGAGATATGGCCACCAGCTCTGTAGTGAATACACTGCAGCCATTGGGCAAGGAATGCTCTACAATACGGCCTCTGTGGACAAACAACATTACCATCATCCATCAAGCCATCGGTGTAAACCACTACAGAACCCCAGAACACTACAAGAATCGAGAAGAAGTGACAGCAGAGTGCTGCAGGGTTAATGGAGTCCTTGAGGCCCCACAAAAGGTCCAGGTGAAGCTTCAGCCTACGTATACACTGTGGAGGTGTACGTGAATGGAATTTGAATAGAGGTAGTGAAGGGAAGGACTCCAGTTCAGGCAGAAGCGATCGCACATGAAGAGGAATCGTTAGCCCTGACCTGGGCCGCCTATGCTGGAGGTGAACCACCATGGAAAAGAAGATGGTAATTAGGATGTTCAGGAGAGCTATAAATGTGTGCAACGTAACTGGCTAGCACTTGTGCACGTCTGACCTTCAATGGAGAGATTCCAGCCTCCACCAGTACATTTGTCACCGGACTCGTCCTAAAAGCTCCTGTTGCTATGATGGGCTAGAGCCATAGGCTAGAGCCCATTATTGCGCCCTGTAGATGGCTCCCATTAGGCGACGCTCACCAACACCATTACTGGAGCAGCAGTACGAAATGCAGAAGTCGTCTGCATACAGAGAAGGTCAGATGGAGGGTACGACAGCTGCTGCTAGAGCGTTAATGGCTACTACAAATTGGACATGGATAGTATGGAGCGACAGGAAGTTTTGGATAAAAATCAGGAGTGTCCCCAGAGACCCTACTCATACAATGTGGCCATGTCATGTCGTATGCTTCACGCAAGTCAAAAAAGATGTCAACCAGGTATTGGCATCTGGGAAAAGCTGTTCGGATGGCAGACTCGATAGACACAAGATTATCAGTAGTAGAGTGACCCTGGCGGAGGCCACCCTGACATGGAGCCAGTAGGCCACGTGACTCCAGGACCCAACACAACTGCTGACACACCCTAAGTTCCAGCAGCTTACAAACAACGTTGGTGAGGCTGATGGGCTGATAGCTATCCACATAAAGCGGGTTTTTACCGGGTTTGAGCACCGGAATGATGGTGCTCTCCCGCCATTGCGATGGAAAGACCCCATTGCAACAGATTCAGTTTAAGATGAGGAGGATATGGCGCTTGTCATCAGATGAGAGATGTCTAATTATCTGGCAGTGGATCCGATCAGGCCCAGGAGCTGCGTCAGGGCAATGTGCAAGGGCACTGAGGAGCTCCCACTCTGTAAATGAGGTGTTATAGGATTCACTGTGGCATGTAGTGAATGAAAGGACTTTCCCTTATAGCTGGCGTTTGAGAGTGCAAAAGGCTGGGGGGTAATTTTCCGACGCAGAGGCTCGAGCAAAGTGCTCAGCAAAGTACTCAGAAATTGCATTTGCTTCGGTAGGTAACATGTCATTTATGGTAACATTGGGGACACCTGTTGGGGTCTGGTACCTGAAAATACGTTTGATCTTTACCCAGACTTCGGAAGGTGACGTATGGCACCCAATGGTTGAGACATATCTCACCCAACACGCCTGTTTCCATCGTTTGATAAATTGGTTAATGCGGGCACAGAGCCATTTAAAGGCTCCATTGAAGGGTGCCGCTTATGCTATGTAAATCTCGCCAATGCTCCTTAATTGCTTCAGTAACTTCCAGCGACCACCAAGGGACTGCCTTATGCCTCGGGCACCCTAAAGAGCGAGTGATCGCGTTTTCTGATGCAGAAACAATTGTTGTAGACACATGATCAACCATCAAATCGATGTTACCGTGTGGGTGAGGTTCAATGATGACAGCAGAGGTGAAAGTTTCCCAGTCCACCTTGTTTAAAGTCCATCTGGGCAAGCGTCCGTGGGCCTGATGGCGGGGCAGTGACAGGAAGATGGGGAAGTGGGCACTACCACACAGGTCGCCATGTGCTCTCCAGTGGATAGATGGAAGGAGTCCTGGGCTGCAAATTGATATATCAATGGCCGAGTAACTATCATGAGCCACACTGAAATGTGTGGTGGCCCCAGTATTTAACAGGCAAAGATCGAACTGAGACAGTAAAGTTTCAACATCTCTGCCTCAGCCAGTAAGCAAGATGCCACCCCACAAGGAGTTATGGGTGTTAAAATCTCCCAAAAGTAGAAAAAGTTCAGGGAGTTGATCAATCAGTGCAGCTAATACATTCAGGGGCACTGCACCATCTGGAGGAAGATATACATTGCAGACAGTTACTTCCTGCATACTCCTTAATCAGACAGCCACAGCTTCAAGAGGGTTTTGAAGGGGCACAGTGTCACTACAAATTGAGTTTAGGACATAAACGCAAACTCCACCTGACACTCAATTATAGTCGCTACAGTTCCTGTAATATCCCTTATAGCTGTAGAGGGCTGGGGTCTGCATTGCCGCGAACCAGGTTTCCTGGAGGGCAATGCAGAGAGCAGGTGTAAAGCTTAAAGTTGCCGTAGCTCAGCCAGGCGGTGGAAAAAAACTTCACAATTCCACTGGAGGATGACATCATCGTGAGACTGTGAAGGCATGGAATATTCAATGAGGCAGTTTACACCTCAGAGTCACCTGCTGCCACTGACTTATTGCCTGAGCAGTCTATATCCACTGTGTCTGAGGGTCTGGCGAGATCTAGGTCCTCAGCAGACGCCAAAATCACCACCTCATCCTCAGACACGGAGCTTTTAGGTAGCGGTAGTGTGGGTGCCACCGCAATTTCCTTGGTCTTAGGCGTTTTCTTTTTGGATTTCTCTCACTGCTCCTTGGGTTTCCCTGGCTGGGAGGACTTCACTGACTCAGTCTCTGTTACTGAGGATGAGTGTGAAGCCCTACGACCAGCTGCTTTTGGGCTCTTCAGCCACTGGCGAGTGTCGTCTTTCCCACTAGCAGAAACCTGGGAAGGGAGTGACCCAATGGACCCCTTCATAGCAAGAGAAGCCGAAGAAGACTTACAGTTCTCCAGGCTTAGAAGTGGGGTGGACGTCCCTGATGGGGTTGAGGGGGAGGGGGGGAGGGGAAGTTGCTCCCAAAGCAGGTGGTGCAGGAGCAACAGGGAGGGAAATGCCCCCACCATCAAGGGGGCAGGTGTAGTCTTCCAGCTCTGAGAGGTGACTGCGGTTGGTGGAGCTGATGGTGCCAGAACAGTTGTAGCAGCAGCGTAAGACGATGTCATACACACAGGATGCAGGCATTCAAATTTTCTCTTAGCCTCAGTGTAGGTCAGTCGGTCCAGGGTCTTGTACTCCATGATTTTCCTTTGTTTCTGGAGGATCCTGCAGTCTGGCAAGCAAGGCAAACGGTGCTCCCCACAGTTGACACAGATGGGAGATGGGGCACGTGGAGTATTTGGATGTGACGGGCATCCGTAATCTCGACATGTGATGCTGGATGTACAGCAGGAAGACATATGGCCGAATTTCCAGCACTTAAGGCACTGCATTGGGAGAGGTATATAAGGCTTTACACCACAGTGGTAGAGCATCACCTTGACCTTCTAGGGGAATGTATGACCCTCAAAGGCCGAGATGGAAGCACCAGTGGCAACCTGATTATCCCTCGGACCCCGGTGGACACGCCGGAAGAAATGTACACCTCACTGCTCTAAATTGGTGTGTAGCTCATAGTCAGACTACAAAAGAAAGTCCCTGCGAAATATGATACCCTGGACTATATTTAACCTCTTATGGGGCGTGATGGTTACAGAAGCTTCTTCCAGCCTGTCACAAGCGAGTAATGTCCCATGACAAGACAGAGGATGCTGGATGTTGTTTTGATCAAGACTGACCTACATCTCATTTTTGACAAGCCCTCCACCTCCCCAAACATGCCTCCAAAATGTTCCACAGTTAACTGAGGCTTCATGGACATGAAAGATTCCCATCATCTCTTGTACATGCGAGGTACCGGGGCAAATAAGCTTCACTGCCATCCTTAGCCTGGCGATCCTCCCATGGTGTGGCCAGGGAGGGGTACAATTTGGGTTCATATTTCTTAACACTGAAGTTAGACCCTGGCCACCAGCAAGAGATGACGTACTACGCTTCATGGTGTGTCATCCACCCTGCTGCCACCCACTCTGACCAGGGACCCTCCCCACAGGTGCCACCCAGCCACAGCAAAGGCCACCTGGCAGGATGACCATTGCCGGGAGTCCTGATGCCCCAGGGAGATGGGCATCTACACCTTGGCATACATGGGGAATTAATGACACGGGCATCAGCAGAGCTATCCTTGTGTGGTCTGGGGGCTACAACCAACAGGGTACATGCCGACCCCACCACAACAGACCAGCTATCATGCTGGATATCAGATGCAAAGAAGTCCATGGTCATTGTCATAACAGAAAGCGACACTGCATAGTGCATGGTGGAAAACACACCCAGGAAGGTGGCATCGCCCAAGAGATGGAGAATGAGTGGGACTGAAATCGACGACAAGAAAGTGGGCTAAAGATCTCAATGCACGACAGACACGATGCACCATGTAAGGCGCCCTTCCCCAGTTGGCTCGCTATTCACGAAAATTTTGAAGAATGGAGGTCAAACCCTACAGGGGACCATCACATAAAGGCCAAAATGTGTGAAACTCCTTTTAGTCGCCTCTTACGACAGGCAGGAAAACCTAAGGCCTATTCTAATCCCCGGACCCACAGAGGGGAAAGAATTTGAGCCTCCAGCTAAATTTTGTGACAGATTGTGCACTTGAGAAATGGAAAAAAAGACATTTTAGTTCCGACGGTAATAGCCAGAATCAATCACATGTTACACAACCAAACCTTAAAGACTGTATACAATCTGAAAAAGACCAGTGACTCCAGATGGCAACGGGAAAAGAACCATTCACAGGCAATCTGTAGCACAGACATCATTTCTTTTTAACACCCAGCTACACAGCTCATTGAAAAGCCAGCCTCCATTGGTGACACATTAGCAGGGTAGGAAGTCGCATATTTAGGTTTCCCTGTGTGCTTTCTTAGTTTACTTATTAAGTTAGTCATGACTGCGTGGATAGGATGGGTGCATGCTGTGTGTGAAAGCAGAAGAAGCTGGCTGCAGTTTATAAACAGCCAAAGACACTTTTGGCTACGGTCAGCCACCTTCAGGCTGCTGTTTATAATTTTAATTAATATTGTGTTTATACAGGTTGCTGGTGAGGAGGAAAGTTAGTTATTAGTATTTTATTAATGATCTCATTCATAAGCAGCCATATCACAGTCATCACAGTCGCTCAAGAAAGTTATAATTAAGCTTTACTTGTTTAATCAGAACCAGAAGATGACTCTCCTTGCCCACAGTCTCGATGATTCAAAGCGATCTGCAATCCTGTGTAAATAAAATATCTTGGTTTTCTTGCATTGCGTAGTCAGTCGGGAAACCTCAGATCAAGCGGAAAGTTTGATTTGATAGAGTTTAATTATCCGATGAAATAATGGAGCTCTTGGATCTAATAATTGCAGGTTCATTTCCAATTCATCGGAAGTTCCCTTCTGATTACCAACGAAACGACACCTCCATGCAAATTCCAATTAGAGAATACATATATAATGAAATTCTTTACACACCTTTGATGTAAATGCTCAGTATATATTTTGTTGAGTAGCATACAATATATTTTCAATCTCTTTCTTCCAGTAATCTCGATAGCAAAATTACAATTATTCAGTGCAGCTATTTGACACGGAGAAAATCCTAGAAGTCCCCTCAAAACACACCAGAAAGAATATTACAAAGAGTAATTATGTGCTAATGGAATAGTAATAGTACTGTACTACTTTGCGCATCGATTCTGCGAGTATATAGATGGTCAAGTAGGAAACGTAATTCACTCATAGAATTGTACAGGGATAATTAGTAGAATATAAAGAGATATTACAATTGCCCCTCGCAGCGAGCAAAGTTAATGATAATACACTTTGCGAGATAACCATAAATTTTGTTGGCTCATTTATTTAAAAGAGAAATATTTTGAAGATTTGTTTCTTAGAAGTTTACCGTAGAGTGTATGACTAACATGTTAAGACTGTATGTTGCCAGAATACCTAGTCTGTGACTTTTACATGTAGCGGGGTATATCCGCATCCCACGTACACAACTAGGGAAGATATAAATCAGTATGATCGTGGACAAGGTCTACCTGTTTGGGAGCTGGCCTTCAGAGGGAAACCCTGGAAAACCCGGAAGAATAGACCCCAGCTCAGGTATTAAAGATGATAGGAAGGCCTAAACAAAGTGATTTTGAAATGTATAAAAACTTGATAGATGAGGTAGATAGAAAAGTGCCTCATAACCAAAAAAATCTTTACAACAGCGTTTCAAAAAAAATTTTTTTTAATTTCTTCTTTCGACACTGTAGGCAGAGATCACGTAGTGGAGGCGATGAAACAGGAACACTGGGTACGGACAGCGGGTAGGTGACATACAGCACTTGGTGGAGGTGGTACGGAGGACAGGCGATGAGTGGCGGTACAGGACAGAAGCTGGTAATGAGCCGTAGAAACAGCAAGATGGTCTCAGGAACAGATGGTCAGGGATGTGAACATGGAACAGGTTTAAAGTGGAATGAGGAAAGATTCTGACTGAATAAATCCCTGGAAGAGAGTGGATTAAGGCACTGAAGTCCATATTTCATCGTTTAATTAAAAGTCGGAATTGATTATTTATTCTTCAATCTGTATTAGACTGGAATATCCATCAGTCCTGAAAATCGCGAATTTTATTGTCGTCCTCAATTATGAAGTTGTTCAGAATCACAACTGCAGATCGTCCAAAGTATTGCAAAAGAAACTGTGTTAATTTAATTTTGCTGTAGCACGTACAAAATGTATTCCTCCCAAAAATTTTCTTAATCTAATCGTTGATTTGATATAGTTCAGGTGGAAGTAAGGCACTGAATCTGTCCGAATTTTGTTTTCAAGTATGAAATTATGGATAAAATTCAAGTTCATACATGAGGAAAATTTTAAAATATAGGCATGTGACATCGAATACACATAAAATTACATTCTTCCAGTATAAATATCTGAAAAATTTTCATCTTGGTATTATTGTTATTTGATCTGCAGATCCACCTGCAATTAAACAATATTAATGGTGATGTATGCTCATTTATCTCAGCATCCACTCGCAGAATCTTTGTCATTCTCTCATGAACATTAATGGTGAATTGTGGTTTATTAGTCTCATAACATACATAATCTAATAAATCATTTGATTTGGGTACAGGAGACACATCAAAATTTTGGTAAAGTTTTACCATATACATACAACACCTGATTTTAACAAATGGTACCATAACAATAATACAATATAAAAATACACATACAATAAAAAACTAACAATTAATTACAACAACTGATTTTAATAAATGGTATCACAATAATAATACAATTTTGTTACACATACAATAAATGGCTAACAATTAATTACCCCTTGCTCAAATTATCATGTCATCCTCTATGAATTCTTCTACTGAATGGTAGCATTTCTCCCACAGAATTTGCTGTAGCCTTATTTTTAGACTCTTTGGCTTCATATTAAATATATTTTTGCTCATTAGCTTGTCATCCCCATACACTGTAGAGTTCGTGCATATAATTTCAAATGGTGTGTGGGTAACATAAAATTATTTTTATTTCTTGTTAGGATTTGCACATTCCGAAATAATGGGCGACAAGATTCTGTTTGTTGTGCACTACACATGCATCTTATAATTCTCTTTTGCAGGTTGAGTATTCGAGATACACTACTTGAATTTCCCCAGAAAATTATACCATACCTAATGACAGATTCAAAATAACTATGATATGCTATTTTTCATGTACTCATGTCAGTAGAGTTTGCTAGTATTTGCATTGCAAATGCAAAGCCCCTTAGTTTATTTGATAGGAACTCAATATGTGTACTCCAGCTTATGTTGTTGTGCACATTTAGTCCTAGGAATTTGACTGTGTTAACTTCTTCCATAGGATAATTGTGATGATGTATTTTAAAATCCACACTTTTCAAATGTTTGGTTTGAAATTTACCATATTGGTTTTTGCAATGTTCAGTTTCAAGCCATTTAACTGGAACCAGTTTTCTAGAGTACCCATTGTGCTCACAATGGAGCTCTGATTTTTTTCTGCACCATCTTCAATTAAAACAGAAGTATCATCCGCAAACAGAACTGACGGGAAATTTATATTTATGGGCAAGTCATTTACATAGAATAGGAACAGGATTGGCCCCAAAATGGAGCCTTGAGGCACACCTTGTGATACTGTACTCCATTTAGAATAATAATTCACTGCATTTGATGTGACACTTACCCTTTGCTTTCTGTTGTGCAAGTATGATATGAGCCATTTCAGAGCTTTGTCCTTAATCCCATATTTGTTTAATTTGTAGATAAGCAAGTCATGGTTCGAGTCAAATGCTTTTGAAAGATCGCAAAAGATACCTGCGACTTTACTCCTCTGATTCTCAATAAAGTTATTTACTGCATCCAGTGTGTTTTTTTCTTGTTGGAATCCAAATTGGTTACTTACAATAATATCATTTTTTGCGATAAAATTTTTGATCTGATTTTCAGCTACTTTCTCTAATATTTTTGACAGGATTGGGAGAATAGAAATAGGGCGATAGTTTCCCATATCTTCCCTCGACCCTTTCTTGAACAGAGGTCTCACTTCGGCATATTTTAACAAATCAGGAAAGCACCCTTGTTCAAAAGATTGGTTGATTATTTTAGCTAGCGGGGGTGCGATTATGTAATATACTGCTTTAATCACTTTACTTGGTGTCCCATCCCACCCAGCAGAATGTTTATGTTTTAATGACAATATAACATTTTTCACATCCTTTATTGTGACTTTTTTAAAATCTGTGAGATACTCAGCTTCTTGATCGAGTCCAAAGGGATTTACTTTACTCTGATATCGTGCTACATCAACTTCTGACTATGCTACATTTATGAAGAATTCATTTAAACACTCTGATATTTGAGCTTGGTTTACAACAACATTATCATCTACTTTAATCTTAGTTATTTCATTGCTACTGACTTTAACACCTAATTCTGATTTGTCAACAGACCACACTGCCTTTGTCTTACTATCATGCTGTAAAATAAACTTGTTTGCCATTTGTTTTGCTGCCTTTACAACTTTTTTGAATATGGCTTTATAATGTTTCACATACACAGCAAAATGTCTGTTTTTGTTAGATTTCAGTTCATTATGTAGTTGCCTCTTTCTGGCAGTAGAAATTTTTATACCCTGAGTTATCCATTTAATCTTCCTAGTCATTTTGTTACATTTGGTTTTAAGTGTAAAAGTTTCATTAAATATTTCAAGAACGCTACCAAGAAATTTGTTAAAGTTAGTACTACTTGAGATACAGCTGTCATAAGGCCATTCAACCTCTCTTAACTTATTGCTAGATATAGTTAGGATTTTTTCATTGCAGTTCCTTTTCATGTGGCTTTTTGTTACATGAAATTTCTTTATAGAGTTTTGGTAGTTCAATGAATAATGCAGAGTGGCCAGAGATTCCTAAATCCAAGCAAAATTTATTAACATCTTCAAACACATAATTTGTTAAAAATTATCAATACAGGCTGTGGACTGTGCATTTATTCTAGTGGGTTGCATGAAGTTTGCTTTGCAGCGAATGTTTTTAATTAAGTCATTGAATTTGGACACATCATTGCTGTCAGCTATCATATTAATATTGAATTAAGCAGCTATTATAATATTTTTCCTTTTTTCTTTATTAAGATTTTCAAGAAGGCACTTAAATTTGAGCAGGAAAGCTTCAATTGTAGTTTTGTCTGGTACTCTGTAAATAGAAACTACAAAGACATTTAGGTCCTTTAACTCGATACAACAGCTTTCAAATATACATTCTTCATTCAAATGATTCAAATCGTTCCTTATTTCATATTTCATGTCAGAATGATTAAGTATGCAAGAACCTCCACTTGATTTCTCTCGTCTACAAAAACTGTTAGCTAAATCGAAATTTTCGATTTTATTAAGAATTTTAATATTACCACATGTAAGCCAACGTTCACTGAGACAGATAACTTTAATATTTTTAAATTCTGAAAGAATAATTTGTAAGTCGTCAAGTTTATGATTTGTGTTTGAAAAGTCGGCACTGAGACCGTTTATATTCAAGTGCATTATACGTGGACACACTTTTTTATTTATGGGTTCAGGCATAGGCCCACTCTTTCTTGGGTACTGTTTCGGTCTCGCCGTTTTTGTTAGCAAACACTGTTTCCCATCCCCATCTTTACTTACAAGTTTCCCTTATTATTCAGAATTTTACATGTATCAGCGAACATTTTACTGAGAATTCTGGATCCTAGTCTATTTAAATGAAGACCGTCTTTACCCAAGCATTTATTGTTTAAGAACTTGTTCGGATTTATAAACACAGCTCCTAGATTGTTACAGATTTCCTTTACATCACAGTTTATTCTGTCTATGTATTCATCACTGACGGATCGTCTGTATACAAGACCACTCACAACAATTCTAGATGTTTTGTAGAGCTTACTGGCTGATCGAATTAAGTTTTTTGTTTCACTTACAATTTCCTCTTCAGTGTTGCTTCTAAGAGAATTTGTACCTACGTGAATGAAGACTCCTTTATAATTCTTCCGAGAAGCCTCTGCTGGACCATTCTGCGACCTATGTATGTTGCTGAAGTGTTTGTTCAACTCGTGAGTCTTGATTCCTGGGCGAACGTCTACTTTGCATTATGGCACCACAAAATTTTTGAGCAGAGAATCGCCAATAACAAGGAAGTCATTTGTTTCGTTTTGTTTTTCGTTACTCAGGCGCTTCGAATTCTATTTACTGTATGTTACACTTGTCCACTTATATTTGTTTTCGGTTTTTGAGACTTTCGCGTGGGTTTCTTCCGTAGGTGCAGCAGGATCGTCGTTTAAGCGAACAGATCTATCATTCCGCCTGTTTTTGATAATTAATTCATCTATCGCCTCAACTGTTATGCAAAAAAAAAATTTTCCCGCGCTTCAGATCATTATTTTCTTGCTTCTACACTGATAATTCTGCTTTTAAAGTGTCAATGTCGCTACGCAGCACTTTAATAATTTCTTCCTGTGGACTAACTGTGGAAGCTAGTTTCGTGTTTTCGTCATGCAAACAGTCTAGTCATGACCAGTGAATATCGTCGCAAATAAATTTCAAAATGGAAGACATATTTTGAACAATCATATCAATAATATGAAAACACAAGAAATCCAACTCTTAAAAATTCAATTAAAACTCTTAAATTAATTCATCTGGAAAAGAATGCATAATGAGAACTTTTAAATATAATAAATTTTCTCTCGCGCGACCAGCGAGTCTCTTTAACCGTTCGTAGCGGTGATATTATCGACTGTAGTTTCACTTCACACTTCATTTGTTTTTACCGCGAACTGCGCGCGTCCGGAGGATGCTAAGTTCACCGGACTTGGATACGATGTGACGTCATTATGACGTACACACGCTACATCAAAAACGATAGAAACCGTATATCAACTATTCGACTTTTGTCAACTTTCGAGAGGTTGTGACAGGGTAGCGCTGTGCTCTGCGCCATTCATTTGTGAACAGTAGACTCCAAAGCTGAACTGAGTATATGATGACCTAACACATTGGTTCTCCGAGTAAGAGACCTTTACTGTTGCCATCTTCTGCAAGCTGCATCCAGCAAAAGTTACGAGACTTCTGCATAGTTTAAGGTATCCACTCATGTTGTGATGCAATTTGTATTTTGCATAATCTTGTCGTAGCAAATTATACTGCTGACATAAACCACATTGACATGGCCAGGTACATGATAAAACTATTGTGCTTGTATACATGACATAATAAACAGTACGTCTGGTTTATCATACCACCGTGGAATGATTTGACACTGCATTCAATTATTTCATACGTCAATCAGTACTGGACACTAACCTTTGGTTAAGATTACATAGAGAAACCCACTTCCCCTCGTATTTCATCTCCGGTCGACGATTTTTCTTCAACAATGCATCATATTTTTCTTTTTAAGTTCGAAATTCAATCATTCTACACACCAGTCATTACTGGACACTAAGGTACCTGTCTCTGCGGTCCGAGTGTAAAATTACTTGGAATTATGGTTGATAAAAGACTATCTTGGGATGGACATATAAATTACTTAGCTAACAAACGTGCACGAGTTCTCTTTCAGCTATATAAATTAAGAAAAAAAGTCAGCAAGAGTATGTTGCTACAATCTAATATGTACTAACAAGACCAATTGTATGAAACCATACTAAAATGTTGACAGTAAATAAATATTATTTTCGGCGTAAGCATTCAATACAACAATCGCACAATCTAATCTGGTCGGGACATAAGAAGACTTCAACTTTTTTAACGAAACGTGTTGTCCGTGGTGTTTTCAAGGCCACGGTCAGGAATATTTCTACTAATATCCAGCTCTTTTACTTTTATTTTGGCGAAATACATATACGCTGCCACACTGAGCTGTTTTCAGAATCGCATATGTCAAAACAAACCACTAGCAGACGACAGTTTAGTATCTCGAACGTTCGTAAAAGTCGATAGGTGTGTTAATCGACTAAAGCGTATATACGTCATAATGACGTCACATCATATCCAGGTTGGGTGAACTTAACGTCCTCCGCGCGCGTCCTGCCTTCAACGTACTCCCATATATAATTACTACGTTTAAAGTTTCACACGCCATGTTCATATGATGGTAATGTCTTGAGAGAATATGGGTGCACTTTAACTACACATTAACACTCCCTATGGCTGTTACTTATAGTCAATATGTACACACACTAGGAAATGCTACAGTCTGATATCTATTCTAAAGATTATACTAAAGTATCACAGGAGTAATCTCACTTTCTCTTAACCTACCGACCACATAAACATATAAATCCATTCTTGATTCTTCTTCAGGTACAGTGTCGAAGTTCTAAGATCCTTCAAAAAATTTCTTGATATCATTATGCGGGAATAAACCCTTGGCCGGCCGCGGTGGCCGAGCGGTTCTAGGTGCTTCAGTCTGGAACCGCACGACTGCAACAGTCGCAGGTTCGAATCCTGCCTCGGGCATGGATGTGTGTGATGTCCTTACGTTAGTTAGGTTTAAGTAGTTCTAAGTTCTAGGGGACTGATCACTTCAGCAGTTAAGTCCCATAGTGATCAGAGCCAATAAACCCTTTACCCCTTTTGAATCGGGATAGGCCAACAAGTATGATCCCGGATTTGGTATACTGACAATAACATATGGTCCAGTATATCTAAGATTCCATTTCTTGGTGTTCTTTCTCAGTTTCGAGGAATGCACGTGTCGCCTCAATAAAACCTTTTCTCCGAGATGAAACATCTGAATCCGGTGTAGCCTTTGATCATACGTCAACTTCCTTTGTGCTGGCTTTTCAGTCAAACTGAGAAGTGCTAGTCGAATCTTTTCCTCCCACTTTAGTTTTTGATCTTCATGCTTTTACAAATAGTTTATCCAGAAATTCACGGGGACTTGCCAATAAGAACTTCTCAGATCGACACTAGTGAAGTACGAAACATCTTGAAAATTTTGAATTAACTCATCAATATTTTCCGGATGGATTCTCACAGGTGCTATTATTTTATTGATCTCTCTCGCATCAAGAACTAATCTTACGTTGCCTCCAGGCTTTGGAACGATTAACAACGGAGAACAATATGGGCTCATTGATGGCTCAATCAGGTCCCATTTTAGCATTCTAATTACCTCCTTTTGAACAGATTGTTTTAATCGCCAGGGGATCAGATAGTTCGTGTGACAGTAAGTTTGATGTGGCTTTACTTGCAGGTGGCAAATATACCCTCTGATAATTCCCGGTTTCTCATCAAAAATCTCTTCATAAGCCACTAACAGATGATGAAGCTGCTGCCTTTGTTCTATGGTAAGCTGATTTGATTCAGTGGCTTTAAGTATTGCTGTTTGGTTAAAGTCTTCATTCTGCATCGAATTATTTGAAAAATCCTAACAACGACCGTTTGTAGTATCAATTAATTGAATGGTGGCATTGCGACAATACTTCTTATGCACGTCTCCTTTCTATTTAAGTCCAGTGCTATCTCTCCTCCATTTATTCTAAATTTAACTTTCCCTTCCGAAAAATCAATCTTACAATCGTACTCCTGCGTACTCCCAATACCAAAAATACAATCCACTGACAACTTCTCTACTACAAGGAACGTGTATCTTATTTCTACATTTCCCATCTTCATCTCCAATTGGGTTTGTACTTTGACATTGGGAGAGCGCACTCCTACAGCTCAGATGGTTTTACAATTTTGTACTGGTAAATTGGTACCTTCCTCTTCTTAACAATTATCCAAAATAGATCGACTGAGATGACACTGGCGGAAGCGGCGGTGTCTAGTATTACATTCGTTGGATTCTCTTCTATTTCGACAAATACCTCCGATACATGATCACTCGATCTTTCATTCTGACACATTGTTAAATCTTTCGTCAACTTTTCAGTTAATAGCTCGCCGTCATTATATCATAACATTTGTACTTTTACTGACTCGCCCCTAACAGATCCTCTGACCGCTCCTCCGGGGCGAGATGTGGTCACAATTAGTTTGATTGATTTGTATTACAATTGCTATTTGTATCGTCAATTATTTCAGTAATGATCGGTTGTTGTAGTGAGTCATGATTCCATTCTGTCTGTTGAGGTGAATTTGGTCGGTATTGCCGCGATTGGTTGGTGTAGTTATTGTTATTATTCTGCTGGTAGAACTGCCTTGCATTCCCATACATAGGATTAAATCGTTTAAAATTTCTGTTGTTCCTGAAACTGCCCCTCGCAGCACCGTTATTGAAATTTCCATTATAATAACAATTGTTGTTTCCATTTAATCCATTTCTAAGTCTTCATGGATAAGATGGTTGGTCGAGATTATTATTACTGTTACTATTATTGCCATTTCCGTTCCTGGTGTAGCTCGGATTTGCTTCAATTGCTCTTATTTGATGGAACATTTCTCTTGACCTTTGATTTGTCCTCCTCAATTAAATCAATGCGACCAAGACTGGTCATAAACGAGTCTAAGTCCTTATCATTGATGTACAAAAGCTGATTCCTTATATTCGTGGGTAATCTGGATTTAAATGTTCTGAATACGTCAGGTAAAGGAATTGGTACATCCCAGTATAATGATTTGTTAATATATTTCTCAAAATATTTCTTTAGGGATCCTCTAGGGAATGGGAAAGGCTCAGGATGTAACACTTCCTGCCTCAGTCTTTCTTGTATTCCGGCAGACCAGTATTTTGATAGAAAAGCCAGCTCAAATTCTTTATATACTTTACCGGACGATATTTGCTCAGATGCCCACAATGCTCCTGATCCTTGAATATATCCTGACACAAAATTAATCTTTTGCCATTGTGTCCAAGATCGTGGAAATAGACCTCTAAAGCTTCTAATGAAAACTACGGGATGAACATTCCTTTTATCAGGATCAAAGATTTGGAATTGTCTTTGTTTAATCATTTTTTCTTCTACCGCACTGCGGTTCCAAAAATCATGCTGTTCAAAATCTTTGCAGTGACAATCTGGTAGATCAACTCTAACCTGTGATGTTATACTTCTGTCTGTGTCTGACCTTGATGTTGACGGAATGTCACCCATAGATTGAGAATTCTTTTCTCGCTTCGTGCAGTTTCCAAATCCTCTTGCGAGAGATTTAACGATCTTTCAATATTCTTCTTCCAACGCGAAAATTCCTCACCAAGTTGCTCACGGACTTCCTTCAACCCATTGTTAAAGAAATTCTCTTCAGAACTATCAGAAATCAACTGCAAAGCTACTTTCACTGTTTCTTCGATCTTTTCAGGAGAAAAATTCTGCCGTTCTAATGTTATTTCTGAAAATTTCCCGGTAAGTACATTGATTCTATGTTCAACATTCGTTTGGTTTTCCTTGACTTCGTCGAACTGCTTCTTTAGATTGTCTTGTGATTCTATTATTTCAGGTATCATAGCTACGGCACACTGCTTGTCCTCTTGTGCTTGTATTAACTGAGGAACAAGTTCTACTTGTTTTTGTATCGTGTCTATCTTGACAGATACATATTCGGTTAGTTCCGCCTTTAATTTACTGGTAGTTTCTTGACATAGCTGATGGACCTGCTCAATTGAGCAATGAGATTTTGTTCGGTTCTTTCTGCCTGTTCTTTTATTTCCTGTGTTTTGGTATGCACCCTGCGATCTAGTTCATTAAAGCTTTCTCGTAATTGATACTGTAATTCGGTTTGATTTTCACTTAACTTGTTATGCAGGTCATATTGTACTGCTGATACTGCTGATAATTCTCGTTTGACTTCGGCTTGCCCTTCTGCTAAGAGGGATAGCTGCTGCATAACCACAATTAACGGGTCCACAACATTTTGATCTGGTGTCGTACGAACATTGTCTGAACCAGTGGGGGTTTCTATATTGCTACCACTATCCACAACAGTCTCAGAATTGCTCTCTGTGGCCTCTGCTTCGGCTCAAACAGCTGAAGGCTGTTGCACGTCTTGTTGCTGATGCATGGACATTTTATATGCAGCTCTAGTTAGTACCATGAAATAATTATCAATCACAGTTTATAAATTACTGAATATTGTTTCAAAATTAATGTCTTAACCAAGTTTAACGTTCAGATTAATTCACTGAGGTAGTCAAGTTAAATGCTCACACACGAAATAATAATCACACAACATTAAAATTTTACAAGCTAACTATTCTCTGATAAACTTCTTCCCAAGATACTTCAAATTCTATTTTAACTACAAAATTAAAAATTGGTTTGTTCTGGCCTTGATCTGGAGTGCAATTCTTGTCTAGTAGGTGAAACCTTTCCCGTCGGCAACCTTTACTGTTAGCACAGGATATCTCTGCAGCTTAGTTCCAGCTCGTTCTCGTAGTTTATCATAAAATAGAAAATACATGTATTATAGAACAATCCAAGAGAGTCTTGTCACACTGCCGCCAATATAATTTTAATTAATATTGTGTTTATACAGGTTGCTGGTGAGGAGGAAAGTTAGTTATTAGTATTTTATTAATGATCTCATTCATAAGCAGCCATATCACAGTCGCTCAAGGAAGTTATAATTAAGCTTTACTTGTTTAATCAGAACCGGAAGATGACTCTCCTTGTCCGCAGTCTCGATGATTCAAAGCGATCTGCAATCCTGTGTAAATAAAATGTCTTGGTTTTCTTGCATTGCGTAGTCAGTCGGGAAACCTCAGATCAAGTGGAAAGTTTGATTTGATAGAGTTTAATTATCCGATGAAATAATGGAGCTCTTGGATCTAATAATTGCAGGTTCGTTTCCAATTCATCGGAAGTTCCCTTCTGATTACCAACGAAACGGCACCTCCATGCAAATTTCCAATTAGAGAATACATATATAATGAAATTCTTTACACGCCTTTGATGTAAATGCTCAGTATATATTTTGTTGAGTAGCATACAATATATTTTCAATCTCTTTCTTCCAGTAATTTCGATAGCAAAATTACAATTATTCAGTGCAGCTATTTGACACGGAGAAAATCCTATAAGTCCCCTCAACACACACCAGAAAGAATATTACAAAGAGTAATTATGCACTCATGGATCAGTAATAGTACTGTACTACTTTGCGCATCGATTCTGTAAGTATATAGATGGTCAAGTAGGAAACGTAGTTTACTCATAGAATTGTGCGGGGATAATTAGTAGAATATAAAGAGATATTACATGCTTCAGGTTGTATCAGTAGCAGAGTATCTGGTGTGTTGCACGGGTCACCTCAGCTGTCGCTTGTTTTGCTCACAGGCTCTGCTGACACAGCACCTTGCAGTGTTCCCAAAGTGGTGGATTGGCCCTCACGACAGGGTGAGTAATACGTTCACATCAGTCGAGGCCGAGGGTCAATGTGGAGGCCGACTGTCTGGCCTTGCCCACTCACAGGTGGCCTTTCCTTTGGCAGGGTCCAAGAAGTTACACAGGGGAAGTGCTGTGCTAGTTACTGGGAGTTCCAATGTTCTGTCATGGAGCTCATTTAGAGAGTACTGTTCAGACCAGAAAGAAAGCCAATGTGCACTCGGTATGTCTGCCAGGGGAGGGGGCTTATCCGAGATGTGGAGAAGGCTTTGCCTGCGGTTACTTGGCTTGCAGGATGCAGTTATCTGCAAGTCGTGGTTCATCCTGGCACCAATGACACCTGTTGCTTGTGTTCTGAGGCCATCCTCAGTTCTTACAGGTTGCTAGCAGAAGTGGTGAAGACTGTTGGCATCGCTCATGGAGTGCAAGCAGAGCTCACAGTTTGCAGCATTGCTCCAGAGTTCATCGGGGTCCTTTGCTTTGGAACTGAATGGAGAGTCTCAGCCAAATGGTTCATTGACTTTGTGCCAGTCTTTGTTGCAGATTTCTGAACCTGTATTATCAAGTGGATAAGTGTATGACTGTCTTCGATAGAACAGAAGCACGCTACACAAAAGAAGCAGCTAACTCAAGAAGCAGAGTACTCATGGAGCACACATGTAGGTTTTCTATGCTAGACAGTATTCTTAGATACTTCGATGAACACTGTCCAGTCGACACACAGACAGCGAAATCGTACTGTGTTCAGAGTAAAATTTTATCAGTAAATTGTTGAAGAAGTCACAACAAATTTCCAAAATTTACTGCCCTGCACTCAAATTATTCTCTGGCCTGAGAGCTGGCTGAAACCCATCACGGAATGTATGGCATAAAGACAGATTAGATGCCACAGAATGGAGAAAGTCCATCGCAGTAGACAAAAATATTCTCCATTTTGAGGTCAAAGTTGAGTGTGACAGAGAAGTTATCCGGACGCGCATAACAGGGCCAAGTGAAATCGAGTTAATTATTGGAAGTTTTTACCAGCCACCCACTCCACTGTTACAGTTTTAGAGTCATTTAAAGGAAGTCTACACTCAGAAATGTGGTAACACTCACATCATGGAATATTACTTGGAGGCGACTTTAACTGACTGAGTATAGACTGGAACGTCTATTGATTCCTTACAGGGCTACGGACAGTCAGTCTTGTGAAGCACTTTTGAAAAAATTTCTGAAAACTGTTTTTATAAGATAATCAGACAACCCACACACAATGGAAACATTTTAGGCCTTGTAGCTACAAACAGGTCTCACCTTATTGACAGTGTCAGTGCAGAAACAGAGATTAGTGTTCATGATGTCTTCACAGAAGTATTGGTTACTAAAGTTAATAAGTCAATGAACAAGGCTATGAGAGTATTTTTGTTAGAAAGAGCAGATGAGCAGTTGTTAGCATCTCATTTGGCCAACGACTGGACATCATTTAGTTTCAGTATGACGGACGTAGAGGAATTACGGGCAAAGTTCAAACAGTTTGCAAATTGCGTTCGGGAAATGTACGTGCTAAGTAAATAGATTAAGGATAGAAAAGACCCACTGTGGTTTAATAATAAAATCCAGAAAATGTCGAGGAAGAAAATACTGTTGCACTCTCAGTTCAAAAGAGAATGCACAAATGGCGACAGGGAAAAGTTAGTAGAAATTCATGTGGCTATACAGAAATCAGTGTACGAAACAAACAACCACCACCATCATACATCAGCAGGAAATCTAGTAGAGAGCTGAAGAAAATTCTGGTCCCAAATAAAATCACTAAGTGGGTGGAAGGCTCCTATCCAGTCACTTGTTGACAGGTCTCGTGTGGTAGTAGCGGATAGCAGAAGGAAAGCCAAAGTTTTAAATTTGACATTCAACAAATTATTCAGCAGAAGGATCTACTAACCTGACCATCATACATACTCATACATAGACGACATGGTAATAGGCATCCCTGGCATAGAGGAGCAACTGAAAAAGTTGAAAGCAAGTAACTCACCAGGACCGAGTGAAATCTGAATTCTGTTTTACAGAGACTGCTCTATGGCATTGCCCCCTTACTTAGCTTGCAGTTATCACAAATCTCTTGCCCAGTACAAAGACTCGAGTGACTAGAAAGAAGCACAGGTGATTCCTGTATTTAAAAAACGTAAAAGAACAGACCCACAAAATTACAGACCAATATCCTTAACATTGGTTTGCTGCAAACTTCTCAAACATATTTTCCATTCGACCACGATAAATTTCCTCGAGATGGAAAAGTTTCTGTGACCAAATCAACACGATTTTCGAAAGCACTGCTCATGCGAAACTCTGCTTGCCGTCTCCTCATATTGTATCCTGTGAATCGTCGATTAATGGCAACAGGTAGGTTCTGTACATGTAGATTTCCGAAAAGTGTTTCCCACTGTGCCCCACTGCAGACTGTTAACAAAGGTATGAGCATACAGAATAGATACCCAGATATGTGAGTGGCTTGAAGAGTATTTATGCATTAGATCTCAGTACATTGTCCTCGACAGCACGCGTTCGTCAGAGATAAAGAGTATTGTCGGGAGTTCCTGCAGGAACTTTTTGGAGCATTCTTATTCTCTACATACGTGAACGATCTGATGGACAGAGTGAGCAGCAATTTGTGGCTGTTTGCTGATGGTGCTGCGATGTATGGAAAAACGTTATTGTTAAGTAGCTGTAGGATAACACGAGATGACTTAGTCAAATTTCTAGTTGGTGTTATTTACTTATTCTCACATTAGAAACGAACATACTATACACAGTTATGACTATATTTCTTTTCCGAAATCTTGGCCTCTTTCAGTGCATTTTCTCTTCCTCGATGAATTTCATCTTATGTGCAAGAGGCTGGACACAGTCGGCACTGAAGCACATGATGAACAGTCTAGTTGTCCCCACAGTTACACTGAATATCATGTCGATCAGTGTAGGCCCATCTTGCCAAATTAACATTTGATCTGGCAACTGCAGATCTCAGTCTATTCCGGGACTCCCACATCGTCCATTTCTCTCCACAGCTAGGAGGTAGAGTTTCTGAAACTATTTTCCAGCCAGGTAGAAGGTAGGTCATAGCCCATCATTGTTGTGGTTCTAAGTGCTGTCAATGTTCTAAGGAAACTTTTTCCTCGACTTGAGACACTTTGAGCGCGATTTGTGCCCATACAGAGGATGCATTCTCTCCTGCTCCACTTTCCTTCTGTCCTCATACGCAGGTATTTCTCTTCAAACAGGGAGTGGTGCTATTTCTGGAAGGTGGTAAAGCCATCCCACTGGAGGGGATTTCAAGGAACCTGTTACGATTTTGCATGTGTCACTGAGATGTATGTCCACCTGTTTGGCACGCGTTGAATTACACGAAACAGAACATGCATACTCTGCCGCAGAATAGCATAGTGCCACTACAGAGATTTGTAGAGTTTCAGGTTGACTACCCACTGTGATTCAGCCAATTCCCAAAGAAGATTGTTCACAATAGAAACTTTTGACTCACTTCTTGGAAGTAAGAGATCTATCAGGTGTTACTCTGAGATATTTTGGGGTCTCTCGGTGTTCCAGTTCAACACCTGACCGCCAGTCTTTAATTTTTAACTACCTTCTCTGTTTAACAAGGGAAAACCTGCACTTGGGTGTCTATGCGATTTGGTTTATGTTCGTTTGTGTGGTGGTTCCTAGAAAGTTGTTTAAGGGCATTCATGAGGGTGTTCTCCACTGATTCAAAATCTGTGGTCTGAGTGGCTAGAGGAAGGTCACCAGCATACAAGAAGATCTGGCTATTTGGTTCTAGATGAGTCATGTATACGTTGAACAGAATTGGAGCCAGCAGACTTCTCTGTGGGAGGCTGTTTTCCTGTAGTTTTCCCTGGAAGTTGACACAAAATCTGTGAAAGAGTGGTACTGACCATTGCTAGGCTAAAACCCTCAGTCAGGGTGTAGGTCTTGGCTGGTTGTAGCTGGTGACTAACGGTGTCATACACTGCTGAAAAGTCAACAAATAGCACTCCCATCACCTTAAAAGCTTCAAGCCTACATTCTGTAAAGTGAGTGAGAGTCAGCAGTTGTCCAGTGTCAGCGATGGGTGACAGATGATTTAAAATCAATCTTACCAGCAATTTGTACAGGTGACATAGTAGCAGTGCAACTGACTTAAATTCTTTGGATTATTCCGTTCTTTGCCAGGTTTCAGCAAAGCCGTTACTCAGCTCTTCCGTTTGGCTTCTGCTCACACTGTTGATGAAAAGTTTCTTTGTTGTCAAGCGAAAGTGCTTAATTTCTTCAGCTCCAAGGGAGCAGACTTTCCATTTTTGCTCTTTTTGATAACCCTCTGTAATTCTTCTATGTTGAATGATGCTCTTCTCTTTGGAGTTTTGGGTTTTATGATTCGTGGGTTGCCTTCCCATGCAGCAGTAACTGATGTGCTATGTGATTTGCAGTGATACTACGATGTGCAGTGGTCTGAGTCAGTTCATTGTTTAGACATCTCAGACTTCTCCAAACTTTACGTCTGTCTCTTTTCAAATTCTAGTTTTCTACAGTTTTTATCTGATTATCCTTTTGTGTTTCCCTTATAGAGGAAATGAGGAGGTTTCTTGCTTCCACAGTTATTTCACTGAAAGCATATTCATTAAATAAGTTGTTGTACTCTGCGAGTAGAGTGGCTCAGTTCTATCGAAGCCCAGAGATAACACGATTGACAGCAAAGAGGAGGGATAGACATTCTCGACAGTCTCTTTAGAGCCATGTCAAAGCCGTCATAGCATCTGGGTACAGGTTCTGTGTTAGCACGTATCAGTACCGTACCACTGGTGTTCTACAGTCGCTAACAGAATTGCAAGTTTCCGTCTGATGCCAACAGTGTTGGCATGGGATTCGGCGGACCTGCTAAGCCGCATCTCCGGTGGCTCTGTGCCACGAGCACGCTCTGTATCACAATACAGGAAGACTGGGGGCAGCAGCTCACCCACTTGCACTCAGAGATTCGGCGCAATGACGCCACCATTCGTGCTTAGTACAGTAAGCCTGATCCTAGTTGCTACTGTGACAGTTTCTTGCTGCATTATTTGTAACAAGTCTTCATACACTTAGAGAATTACAAGTTAAGTAAACCTTCTGTTTACGGTGTTAACTTTTTCGCCAATCCTTTCTGCTCCTTTCCAGCTTTCCTACAACAGTTGCCACAGCACTCTGTAGCCCACCTCTCCTTACCGTTGCATACCAAGTCGGACACGACGTTTTCTATTCGAGATACTTCGTCATTCGACAATCCGGCAAATCTTGACCAGCCAGCCTATTTAAAATTTAACATACTCTGAAAAGATATTTTCTGAGGTCTGGTGGAGCAAATAATTGGCACATTATTGGTCTGTGCTGTTAGTTGGGTATTGGGGACCCAAGAGACATGTCGGCTGATATTGCTGTTACCAAATATGATATCATGAATTGAAGGAAGGAAGAAAGGAAGGAAGGAGGGAAGATTGGGTTTAATGTCCTGTTGATATTGAGGTCATCAGAGATGGGTCACAAACACAGGATATCTGTGAAGTGCTCCAATGAACATTACGTAAACACAGCATCAAACCTAATTAAAAGTATGTTTGGTTCATACAGTAAAAACTTAAAAGTACCAATTTGTGAAAAGACAATGTTTCTGTAGCCAGAACAGAATCTGATGTGAGAAACACTATTAATAAATTTAAAAAAAAATGTCAAATGATATTGATGGAATTCCAGACAAGGTAATAAAACATAATTCCGCCAGTATAGTTTTTCAGATAATTGACATTATTAATACTTCTTTCAGGACAGGGGTATATCCATCAAAACTAAAGTTATCCATAATAAAAAGCATTCTAAAACAAGGATAGTACAGCTAACATAAATAATTATAGACCAATGTCACTAATTACATGTTTTCGCAAAGTAATTGAATGAGTAACACATGAAAAAACTGACTAATGCTCAAAATGCGTTTAGGGATAACAGTTTATCCGAAACCGCAGTTTTTCAATTCATGAAAGAGGTCCTAAATGTCTTGCATGTGAATGAATTAAGCTGTGGGACATTCTTAGTCTTATCCAAAGTGTGTGTGTAGTTTGAGGTTTTCGGGCGCTAAACAGCGTGGTCATCAGCGCCCAAACGCATAGAAACAGGAACACATGCAGTGAAGGGACGAAGACGGACAGCAAACAAGGAGAACAGCTAAAAGACACAGACCTGATGCAGTTCCAAATCCTCACATACAGAGGCAAAACGAGAGGAGAAGAAACGCACTAAAAAAGGAAAAGAGAACAGAAATCGAAGTGAAACAAGTAGATAATCGTGACTTGCGGACTTCTTACCTAAAACCTGGGTGAGCCAGTCACCCAGCAGCGCATTAAAATCCTCTCCCTAAAATCCGAGGCAACAAATTGGACAGGACACAAAACCGTAAGACCTTAACCACAGTCGTTGCGTCGTCTTGCAAAACAGAGGGCAATCCGGTGGCAAGGAAACCACCACCCTCTGGTCAGAGAATAAAAGACGGTCAAGTAAAATGTAGCGGACAGTAATCTGGACGCCACAAGCACCGCAGATTGGGGGGTCCTCCCGCCAGAGTAAAAAACCATGCGTTAAGGGACTGTGCCCGATGCGGAGGCGAGTGAGAACGAGAACCTCATCCTGCCTGCATGACTGGTAGGACGTACGCCATGGCCGCGTGGTGACCTTGACCAGACGCAGTTTATTGTCACCGACTGCCAGCCACTCCTCTTCCCATTGACGCATAACACGAAAATGAAAAGGGAGGTAACAGAATGGAGGGGGACGGCACATTCAACATCGTGAGGGAGGGAACACGCATCTTTGGCAGCCACATCCGCCAGTTCGTTTCCCCTAATACCCGCGTGCCCCGGCACCCAGCAGAAAGAAACCTCCTTCCCCTGCCGTTGCAGGTGGAGTAGAGCATCATGGATGTTCTGGACGACCTTATCCGCTAGGTACAAGTGTTGCATGGTCTGAAGGGCACTCAGGGAGTCAGAACAGATGAGAAACTTAAGACTGGGAACACATCTCATCTGCTCCAATGCCCGCAAGATCGCAAACAATTCGGCATCAAAGACGGTAAACGCCACAGGAAGCCGTAACTTGACGAATCGATCAGGGAAAACAACAGCACAACCAACAGAGTCCCCCTGTTTAGAGCCATCCGTAAATACTGGTACATGGTCGGGATGCTGATTTAAAATACCGTAAAATAAGGAGGTAAAAACAAACGCAGGAGTGCAGCTCCTCTGGTACTCTGACAAGTCTAAAAGGACGCTGGGGCCTCTGGAGCAACCAGGGAGGCAGGCAGGTAAAACCCTGGAGTTGGGGTGCCACACCCTCCACACCAAGGGACTCAAGCAAATGCTTGGCACGAATCCCAAATGGTCTCATTGCCCTGGGACGACTGGAAAAGAGACGTTCCATAGGCGGTCGGGCAACTGTAGGGTACGCAGGGGAGGTAGGACAGGCAAGGAATTGACACACCCGTCGCACCATGAGTATTTTCCGCCGGATGGCGAGCGGCGGTTCCCCCGCCTCAGCACACAGGCTGGGGATGGGACTGGTACGGAAGGCACCGGTAGCCAGCCTGATACCCTCATGGTGTACTGCGTCAAGAATCTTCAGATACGAAGCCCTCGCTGACCCATACACGGTGCATCCATAGTCAAGACGCGATCGGACGAAAGCCCTATAAAACTGCAGCAGACGCGCCCGATCTGCTCCCCAGGACCGATGGCTCAGACACTTCAAAATATTCAGTGCCTTCAGGGCCCGCACCTTGAGGTCTTTAAGGTGTGGCAACCACAACAACTTGGAATCAAGTCAGGCCCAGGAACCTCACAGTGTCGCTAAAAGGAAGAATGGTGTCCCTCAGATGCAATTCAGGGAAGGGAAAATGACGTCGAGAACGATTAAAATGGACACACATACATTTGTCTGCAGAAAAGGTAAAACCCGTCTTCGCAGTCCATGCCTCTAATCGCTTTATCGTAAGCTGCAACTGCCGACTAGCAGTGACAAGACCGGCAGAAGAACAGAAAACAGCAAAATCGTCCACAAACAAGGAGCACTGGGCAGGACTCCGGATAGTGGACATGATACTGTTAATGGCGACAGCAAAGAGGGTGACACTTAAAACGCTTCCCTGAGGAACACCATTCTCCTGCACTTACAAATCAGATAGCACATTACCAACCCGATATCGTAAGAGACGGTGGGAAAGAAAGGACCGAATGAAGATGGGGAGATGGCCACAAAGCATTTGGTCTAATCAGCCATGACTTAACTGCTTATCTACATCTACATCTATATTCCGCGAGCCACCTTACGGTGTGTGGCGGAGGGTACTTATTGTACCACTATCTGATCCCCCCTTCCCTGTTCCATTCACGAATTGTGCGTGGGAAGAACGACTGCTTGTAAGTCTCCGTATTTGCTCTAATTTCTGGGATCTTTTCGTTGTGATCATTACGCGAGATATATGTGGGCGGTAGTAATATGTTGCCCATCTCTTCCCGGAATGTGCTCTCTCGTAATTTCGATAATAAACCTCTCCGTATTGCGTAACGCCTTTCTTGAAGTGTCCGCCACTGGAGCTTGTTCAGCATCTCCGTAACGCTCTCGCGCTGACTAAATGTCCCCATGACGAATCGCGCTGCTTTTCGCTGGATCATGTCTATCTCTTCTATTAATCCAACCTGGTAAGGGTCCCATACTGATGAGCAATACTCAAGAATCGGACGAACAAGCGTTTTGTAAGCTACTTCTTTCGTCGATGAGTCACATTTTCTTAGAATTCTTCCTATGAATCTCAACCTGGCGCCTGCTTTTCCCACTATTTGTTTTATGTGAACATTCCACTTCAGATCGCTCCGGATAGTAACTCCTAAGTATTTTACGGTCGTTACCGCTTCCAATGATTTACCACCTATGGCATAATCGTACTGGAATGGATTTCTGCCCCTATGTATGCGCATTATATTACATTTATCTACGTTTAGGGAAAGCTGCCAGCTGTCGCACCATGCATTAATCCTCTGCAGGTCTTCCTGGAGTACGTACGAGTCTTCTGATGTTGCTACTTTCTTGTAGACAACCGTGTCATCTGCAAATAGCCTCACGGAGCTACCGATGTTGTCAACTAAGTCATTTATGTATATTGTAAACAATAAAGGTCCTATCACGCTCCCTTGCGGTACTCCCGAAATTACCTCTACATCTGCAGATTTTGAACCGTTAAGAATGACATGTTGTGTTCTTTCTTCTAGGAAATCCTGAATCCAATCACAAACCTGGTCCGATATTCCGTAAGCTCGTATTTTTTTCACTAAACGTAAGTGCGGAACCATATCAAATGCCTTCCTGAAGTCCAGGAATACGGCATAAATCTGCTCGCCAGTGTCTACGGCACTGTGAATTTCTTGGGCAAATAGGGCGAGCTGAGTTTCACATGATCTCTGTTTGCGGAATCCATGTTGGTTATGATGAAGGAGATTTGTATTATCTAAGAACGTCATAATACGAGAACACAAAACATGTTCCATTATTCTACAACAGATTGACATAAGTGAAATAGGCCTATAATTATTCGCATCTGATTTATGACCCTTCTTGAAAATGGGAACGACCTGCGCTTTCTTCCAGTCGCTAGGTACTTTACGTTCTTCCAGCGATCTACGATAAATTGCTGATAGAAAGGGGGCAAGTTCTTTAGCATAATCACTGTAGAATCTTAAGGGTATCTCGTCTGGTCCGGATGCTTTTCCGCTACTAAGTGATAGCAGTTGTTTTTCAATTCCGATATCGTTTATTTCAATATTTTCCATTTTGGCGTCCGTGCGACGGCTGAAGTCAGGGACCGTGTTACGATTTTCCGCAGTGAAACAGTTTCGGAACACTGAATTCAGTATTTCTGCCTTTCTTCGGTCGTCCTCTGTTTCGGTGCCATCGTGGTCAACGAGTGACTGAATAGGGGATTTAGATCCGCTTACCGATTTTACATATGACCAAAACTTTTTAGGGTTCTTGTTTAGATTGTTTGCCAATGTTTTATGTTCGAATTCGTTGAATGCTTCTCTCATTGCTCTCTTTACGCTCTTTTTCGCTTCGTTCAGCTTTTCCTTATCAGCTATGATTCGACTACTCTTAAACCTATGATGAAGCTTTCTTTGTTTCCGTAGTACCTTTCGTACATGATTGTTATACCACGGTGGATCTTTCCCCTCGCTTTGGACCTTAGTCGGTACGAACTTATCTAAGGCGTACTGGACGATGTTTCTGAATTTTTTCCATTTTTGTTCCACATCCTCTTCCTCAGAAATGAACGTTTGATGGTGGTCACTCAGATATTCTGCGATTTGTGCCCTATCACTCTTGTTAAGCAAATATATTTTCCTTCCTTTCTTGGCATTTCTTATTACACTTGTAGTCATTGATGCAACCACTGACTTATGATCACTGATACCCTCTTCTACATTCACGGAGTCGAAAAGTTCCAGTCTATTTGTTGCTATGAGGTCTAAAGCGTTAGCTTCACGAGTTGGTTCTCTAACTATCTGCTCGAAGTAATTCTCGGACAAGGCAGTCAGGATAATGTCAAAAGAGTCTCTGTCCCTGGCTCCAGTTCTGATTGTGTGACTATCCCATTCTATACCTGGTAGATTGAAGTCTCCCCCTATTACAATAGTATGATCACGAAACTTCTTCACGACGTTCTGCAGGTTCTCTCTGAGGCGCTCAACTACTGGCCTTCAAATGGTTCAAGTCTTATCTCTCTGACAGACGACAGAGTGAACAAATATACCATGAAGGTAAGGAATCGCTTCAAAATTAGCTATGGAATACCACTGCTGTCCATGTTAGGCTCCCTGTTGTTCCTCAAATATATAAATGATCTGACGAACCATTTGAGAGCCACAGAAATTGATGTTTGCCAATGTTTATAAAATGATGCACTGAGACTGATCTACAGAATGTCTCTGAACCAATAAGAGAGACAGGAAAATGGTTTGTGGACAAAACTTTGGTCATAAATAAAGAAAAAATGGCAATGAATTTCAGTAATATTAGAAGTAAAGCTCGAAGTCACATAAAAGCTGAGTTAGGGAACTATGCTATTGCACAAGCTCCATACACAAAATTTCTAGCGATATGGGCGGATTAACACTTGGGATGGGAGAAACATTGAGAAATTTTGAATAAAAAACTAAGCAAATGCTGTTATATGCTAAGAATGCTTCAGGACTGCTGAAGCACTGGATCAGTGTTGTGTGCCTATTATGGATATATAAACAACTTGCTTAGATATATTGTGATCTTCCGGGAAAATACTGTTATGGAAAAATAATTTTCAAACTTCAAACAAGGGCTACCAGAAAAACAAACGAACATCCCTATAGGTGGCCATGTAGGGAAATGGTGTGCATATGTTCGTATTTATTTAAAAGACAGTGACTGAAAAGTGGGGTATCAGCTGCCTCACTCTACTTTCCTCGGCAGCTTTAAAAGTATTCTCAAAAATTTTAGCATGTGAACATATTCATAATTTTTTTAACATGTGACTCATATCAAACATACAGGTCCCTTTACTGAAACTAGCTCACACCCACTAGAACATCACTGTATGTCATTCATACGCATCCACTCCCAGCTGCTCTAATTTTCACTCACTCATTTGGACCAACTCATTGTCATTATCTCCTTCTGTCTTTGCGTCATTGCCTCCTGTGTCACACCCACAATCCCCTTCTTTCTGTTGCACTACTACTGTCTCCTCTCATTGTCACTGTATCCCTTTAGCTCTCTCTTACTGCTAATACCTCATTCCTTTCTTGCTACTTCCGCTCTCCCTTCTTACTGTCATCATCTCTCTCTTCCTTGTTGTCACTGCCCTATACTTCGCCTCTCGTTATTACCGGTTCTGGTTCTCACCCACTCACACTTTCTCTTTATTCCCCGCCCCCCTCCACTCCGCTATTTTCTCCTTCCCTCTTATATTACCATTTTGTCGCAAGCAACCATGTTCCACTGCCACTGCTCCGCTCTCCCACTCTCTCTCTCTCTCTCTCTCTCTCTCTCTCTCTCCCTCACACACACACACACACACACACACACACACCAGACAATACTCCTTCACTCTTTCTACAACACATCCATAGTCTACTGTCTTCCAATATTTATTGCTTTTTCGTCTTTTTGCTACTGCCTCAGTCTTCTCCTCTCGGCATAAAAAAGTGTGAATACATACGCACATCAAATTTTTAAAGGTATTGAGGAAGTGAGCATGCGGCAACTGGTATCCCATTTTTCTGTCAAGTCTTTTGTATAAACAGAAATACATTAACATTCTTTGTGCTCCGATAGGAGCATTTTTACGCTGGCTCTCTTCTTTTCCTTGCTGCAGCACGGCATGCAACACAGATGAAAAGAAATGCATTGGTCAGTAAAAGTGAAAGTTCACTTACTTAAAACCGAAATAATGCAAAACTAATTATACACCTCAGACCAGATTTTACGTACAAAAAGTTTTTCATGTGCTTCGGTAAAACTGCACCATGTTCCCAGATAATAACAGAAGCACCTTACAGCATATTTCTCCATGTTTTGACACTTTATAAACAACGATTTCGGCTCACACTGGAGTTTTACACAGGTATTTTACATGTACAAGTACAGTAGATTTGAACCTCTGCATCTCATGATATGATGGTTGTTCTAGATCGGGATCTTAGGAATATGACGCTGAGTTTTGATACCCAAAAAATAGATTTTTGGGGTGTTTTTCGATAACGGATAAAGATTTTCCAGATAAATGTTTAAAGAATACACCGCTACAATTTGAGCAATTTGCAGCGGTTATTTATTATTTAGATTTCGCCCTAGAACGGATTTTTGCTTACAGAAGTGGGGTACCTTTGAACCTCTGTATCTTGGAAACGGATAAAAACATTCTCAAGGTTGTTCAAGATTGGGATCTTAGGAATATATCGTAAGAGTTTGAGCCATTTGCTGTGCATAGTCATCTTGGAATCTTCGGCTGGATTTTGGTCCCCTGTTGACGGTGAAAACTAGTAAAACAAAAGGTTTTTTTGGGGGGGGGGGGGGGGGATGGAGCCTTCCTAAGTCCCATCAAGTCCACCATAGACCATATGAAATTTAATAGAATCAAGCAATTTGGCCCATTTGCATAAGCAGGAGGAAAAGTATAATACTGCATTGCAGAAGTTCATAAACTCAAAGTGGAGGTAAAACAATTTTTAATAACATATAGCTTTTATAACTTTGAAGAATATGTGCAAATGAAAAAGTAAAATCAGGTACAATTGCACTTAGATGTAATTTTGTAAACAACATAAATATAAGAAATTTTATTCTAACTTCCCCATTCTACGAATTGACTTCATACATAAAACAATGGTTGTATAAAGAGACTGAACTGAACTGAGACTGATTATTAAGAACTATGGTTTCTTGCTCTTACTCTCATTTATTCTCCACAAACGAATTGCTCCACAGTATGTATATGGCTAGCGTGAACAGAGATCTAGAGATGTGCATCTACATCTGATATGATTACTGATTATGAACCACACATTATCCTCTATATATAAAATTCCACTTTCCAAATACCTGCCGATCTGCATCTATGTCTGATATGATAACTGATTATGAACCACAAGTTATCATTTATATTTAAAATTCCACTTTCCAAACACCTGCCGCTCTCAAACGTGTTTTGCAGCACCAGATTTGGACACACTGGAGTAATGGACTACGGAAGACAGCGATGGATGTCACTGTTGTCAGCCCTACTATTCCTAAATTAGTAAATTACTGTAGCAATTGTAGCAGACAAATTAAAACAATAGTTTAGTATATGTTCAACTGGTACAGTAACTGCAATTTTAGAAGCTATTTTACCTTTTATTTCTTTGGAAGTGGGATTCTGCCAACTCCATACTAGTTATTAGCATGTGTATTACGAAAAATGACAATGAGCGCCCAATGGTAACTATACCATATTTTCTTAAACCACCACATTTCATACGAACACCCTGGTTTCAGTCAATGCCGGCACGGTAACTCAGTGTGTTTGGTCGGAGGGTCAGCTGTCCTGTGTAACAAAAAAACTGAGTTAATGGATCAACAACTAAGTGAAACGGGTGTCATGCGACGTCCGCCCCAAGCAGATACAAAGAACGAAGATGAACAAAATGAGATTAAAAAAAAGTCGGTTGAGTACTGCTGCAGTCAACTCGTAATTTCAGTGTTCGAATCTACTGCTAGGCAAATTTTTTTTATTCATGTGAAAAATGGGAATTTGGAATGAGATCAAAGTCAAACTCGATAAATTTGTTCTAAGATCGGAAGAAGAAGGTACTGTACCAGTACTGTTGTCTTTCATAGTGGTCATATTCAAGGATGGAGTGAGTTAGTTAGTAACATATGTTCCAGGAATCATTTTGCACGATTATATGTTTATTACCTTATAAATAATAAAAAAACATTTTCTTAAATTCAGTGCATTAATGCGATCTTAGTAAACGACTGTTGGTAAAATGATTCTTTCATACAGTGTTCATTAAAAAAATGACAGTCATTCTACTTGGGACCTGTGGAGGGTACATCAGCGTCTTTGTTTTAGTTATAAATATTTGTAATGTATTATTGTTTTTCTGACATATTCTACATCCTGCAGGACCTCTTCACTATGGATCAATTGGAATGAAAGTTAATCTAATCTAATCTAATCTGATAGATTGTAATGATGTGGAACGAGTCATTAAGCATTCACATGCCAAATTAATTTGTACGTACAGTTACATTGTGAACATTACTAATTTTTTTACACGAAAAGAAAAAATGTTATACAGATGTGAGTTAGTAATTCCTACCCACCACCTTTTACGCATTACAATAATAGAAATTCTTCTATGAAATAGAAGGTGTTGTTTCTCAGTTCGTTATAAAATTTTACTTTGCTGTCTGTCAGACATTTCATATCACTGGGTTAAGTGATCAAAAATTTGTGTTGCAGCATTGTGCACTCCTTTTTGTGCTAAAGACAACCTTAATATGAAGTAATAAATGTCCTTTTTCCTTCTGGTATTGTAATTATGTACCTCATTGTTCATCTTGAACTGTAGTGGATTATTTACATTACAACTAACTTCATGAGGGAAAAATATACTGTGAAGCAAGTCAATATAGGTTTCATATATTGTAGTAGTGACAGTGGCAAAAAGAAAAAGTTTGCTGTCAGTATTTGTACACAGCAGGCATTTATGAAGGTATTATTTAGACCCGAATTTGAACTGCGGCGAAAATACGCAACAACTATTCAAGAAACTGTCCAGAGTAACTTTTTTATTGCACAGACTTAGGACTTGTGTCAGTAAGAGCCAAATGTTAGAGGCATATTATGGCTTTTTCCACTCGCACCTGGTCTATGGCATAGTACTTTGGGGGAACTTCAGGGGCTCAGGACGTTTTTAAGTGGCAGAAGAGGGCAGTTAGTGGTATAAAGGGCTTACCTGACAATGAATCATGCAGACCATTATTGAGGGAGCTGAAAATAATGACTCTCTCTGCAATATTCGTGTACCACTGTCTGATAGACATCAAAGAAAACCAGAGTAACTTCACAGTAAGGGGGGAGGTACATTCACACAACACAAGAAATAAACATTAGATTGACACGCCCCAGGTAAGGCTAAAGACAACCCAAAACTGCCATAAGTACATAGGGATTAAGCTATTCAACAAACTGCCTATAACACTGAGGGAAATGCCAGTACAGCAACTAGGGAAGAAATTAAAAAATTGGCTGATTCTGAATACAACCTACAACATTCTGGAATTCGAAGAAAACTTGAGACACCTCCAGAATGAATGTTTACAGCGTGTAGTGTAAATATAGGCGGTATCATATTCTGTGACAAATTTGATCCAAGGAGATGTATAACTGTAAATACTTTTCTTTTCTGTATATTTTTTAAAAACTAATTGGTACCTTTAAAAAAACCTGTATGTATTTATTGTATTGTGTTTTGGTACCTTTCCTTCTATTTTTTGACGCTGTCTATTACAGCACTAAGTTGTTTAACGACAATAAAATTTGATTTGATTTGTAAAGGCATTAAAATACATTCTTGTGACATTCCAGACTTTAATGTGCCCTAGTCGATAAAACCGGGCACCCATCAATGTTTTTATTTATTTGTTATATTCTTTTAGTCTGTTATTTACATAGAAGAACAGACCAAATGTTGCACATGAATTGGCATGAATATATCTATTGCAATGTTGCACAAACATAATATCAGAATTCAGACCAACAAACTTTATATTTTCACATGCGGGGATATACTCAAACACTGAGTGAAGTACTACTTAGTACAAACACACATAATCAGGAGGTATATTAACACGCAGTCTAACATTGAGCATACGTCCTGTGACGGTACAAACCCCCATTACTAGATGAATTTTTCTAGTCTGCAAGGATTGCTTTGTGGAGAGCGAGCGCGCTACATAACGCGCGAGATTTGCAACGGTCGCCGGGCGGCCATGTGGCCTGCAACTTGGGGTATTGTTTGGTTTTTCGCGCATTACGCGAAAACTATGTAACTTACGGTAAAGAGCGATGCGGCAGTGGATTGTGGTCAGCAATATGCACCTTCTGAAAGATCGATCGTTATTTCAAGTCACGAGACGCAAAAGTTGCAGTAACCTCAAAATCGGTTAATATCATGAATACTGAAAGATCAATAAAAATAGTAAATAACAACTTACAGGGATGAGCGAGCACTCATTAAAAACGTTTCGTCATAGCGGATCGAGTTAGTCCATAAAGAGCAATAAACAAAGTTTGAGGGAAAATTGTTTATAAAATTCAATAGGAAATTCAAGACATAAAGAACGGCACTATATAATATTTTGAGTGGCATCACACGTATTTTAAACTAGTTAAGTTATACTATACACTTAGCCTGCAATAGTTTTCGTTGTTTGCAAATTATCATTAACATTTATCGCCTATAATTAATTAATTATTATAGATATGAAGATTTTGATTAGCGCAATGTGTAGATCGCTATAGATTACACGTAAAAACGGCGCTATATGCAGTTCTATGTTAAAACTTTGCAGCACAGATGTCAACAAACAAATTTGCGCTAAGTGGCGAAATTTTGCAAAAACTAATACTTGATTTACGGGCGATAGAATAATCCTAGAAATTAAAGTAACATACTAAATAAGATGTACTTTTTAACGCGGTTCCGACGGTATACTTATTTCTGTCGAGGGATGTATGTATCAAAATTTGTAACCTGAACTGGTGAGATTGGTACTTGCATAACCAGAGGGGTTGACGTCGGAGGCTATATAAGAGAGTGGCCATCTTGGCCAGGGGTCGGTCGTTGGTCAGTCGTTTCGGAGGGTGGGTGGCGAGCAAGCCCCAATTGAGGGTGGCCCATGTGGTCGTTTGAGAATTTATCCTCGCGCCGATTTATTTCGACAAAGAGTATTGGTTGATAGTGCAAGTGTGCAAGCATATATTTGGTGAACTGGAAGTACTACGATTATTTGTGTGAGTGCGAATTACGGGGTATACATCGGCGTAAGTGAACATATGGCGATCTGTGATTTCGCCCCTAAACTGCTAGAACAAAGAGGACATCGGGACTTGTGATTCTGTTCGAATTATTTGAATAATTTTCCTTTATAGCAGGCTACATTACTGCTGTTGGGGGCTCAGAGTCAAATTATTATTAAAGTAGAACTGTAAACCGTCTCACCAGTGCTAATTTCATTGTGTGAAAGAAAAGAACAATGCCAATAAATAGTGATTGAACTGTGTCATGAAAAACTGATTTTAGTATGTAGTATGTTCCCTAGCATAAACTGTACTCATGTCTGAGTGAATAATTAAATCAAAAACTGTAACTAATGTGCGGGTGTGGAAATGTGTACTAATGCACCAAGTGTGAAAATCATCCCCTGAGACTTTTGCGAGAGCCAAAAATTTGCAATAACATTTTTGACCAACATTTGTATATGCACATTTCTTGTGAAAACACTTCAGCCGTACTCCTTCTTTATTTACCTGCCCCATCGCAGTCTGTCACATAAACATTAGTCTGCTGAGGGCCCTGGCGCGTAAGGCTGCTTGGCTCAGGGCACAGTGCTTTATGTACCATTTGTGTCGATGCACAGCAGCCTCTTTAGGGCAGCTGTGGAAGTGCATGCTGTTTAGTAATGTGTGTTCACTGTATAAAGTTAAACACTCCTTCCCACTTGAGGAAAAATGTTCACCATTGTGATGTCCATTTCGTCATAGGAAGGGGATGAGTGCTGGAGCAGGTGTCGAACTATCACACGAAGATACAGTCTGAAATGGCATCAGCATAGACCGGTGTGCCACTTACTCATCCATGAGAGACCTTCATTGAGCACTGGTGATGGAGGCATTGTGTCCACTTTCACATCTGTGTGGCACACAGCGACAGAGGCAGCACAGAAGACAAAAGCAGTAGTGAAGGGGCTACAGTGGCAGATGGAGGTAGCCCAGTTCTAACCACACTGCCCATTGGTGGCAGCACCCAGAACAAAGACAGCGCTGGTAATGGAGAGGGCACAGAGCATACCATGGGGACCAGGGTAGACAGATGGCCACAGGGTGGCAGGGTCTCTGGCACCTGGTCGGTCATGTGTGGACAGAGCTGATCATTGTGTCATGAACCAAGCCATCAGAGATGCACATGATGCTAAGGTGGCAGCCTCAGCAGTGATGGACAATTTCTGGTGCCGACCTAATCCACGAGCCCAGATGGAACTGCTGTGAGGCAGGATGCTGATGGATGGCTGAAGCCACCATGAATGTTTATGGGCAAGGAACCATATGAGGAAATTTTGAGAAAGTGTCAACTACTATAAGCTAAAAGCAGTTAAGGAATGGACCTGCAAAATCAACATGAATACGCATCCAGAGGCGCTGGGAGGCAGGCCATGGGAAAAGAGAGGCAAGCTGACACAACATGCATGATCTCATTGTCAGTACATGTCCAAAACTAGTGGTGGCGGGATATCCAAGAACTGATAATGGGAGAACCATTCATCATGTTTTAGGTGTCGATGTCTAAATGGAACACAATAGTTCATCCTGATCAAATGCTCAACTGGTGCCAATTGCCAATCAAGAAAGACCATCTGCATTAGCATGTTGGGCTTTGACTCAGAAATGAATCTTGTAGCTACAGCGAAACAAAAACAGTGCCCAGCATACAAGCAATTGGTTGCTTTGCCCAGTAGAAATGCCATAGGATGGAAATGAGGAACCTGAGGTTTATGCCCAATAATCAAATTAAATTTAGAACCATAGAGGAAAACCTTATTTTTTTGAGTGCACACTCAGGAGCAAGGGTTTCTTTTTCTATCTGTGAGTAGCGCTGTTGCACCAGATTCAGGTTTTTGGAAGCATGCACAAGTGGGCGTTCAGAACTGTTCACGTATTTGTGTGTGAGCACAGCCCCAAGACCATACTGGGATGAAGCTGTGGCCAAAAAAATGTTAGCCTGGTTGGAATGTACACAAGCAAAGTGCTGAGTGTGATTTTTGACTTTAAGGAGGATAAAACCATGCTCGCATGTGGGTAACCAGTGAAAAGGAACACCTTCATGTAAGAGAGCATGAGGGGGCTGAGCCACTGTGACCACATCAGGAGGAAATTTGTGGTAGTATACAATCTTTCTGAAAGAGACCTGCAACTCCTTGACATTGGTAGGACATGGTAAAACCATAATGGCGTTGACTTGCTCGCTTTAGGCTTGATGCCAGAACACACTGCTTCAAAACTGAGACAGACAATAAATGGCTAAAAAAAATTGCGATTTGTCCAAATTACATTTCAACCCAGTGGCCTGCAGCACCGTGGACAAGGCATAAAGCCTCCACAAGTGTTCATATTTTGAGAAACTGAAGGCCACAGTATCATAGAGGTAGTTGATGCACCTTGGCATGAAGGCCATTAGTTGCTCCAAAAACAGTTGGAAAATAGCTGAGGTGTTAGCTATGTCGAGTGGCAGGCGCTGGTATTGGTATAAACTAGATGGGCTATTCAATAAGAGAATATATTTAGAAACATCATCCAGAGGTAGTTGAAGTAGGTTTCAGACAAGTCTATTTTGGGAAAATATTGCACCCAGAAAGCTGCAGTAAGAGTTCATCCTGATAGGGTAAGGGATAGATATCAATAATAGACTGTGAATTTACGCACTTTTTAAAATCGACACAGATCTCAAGGTTATCGTTAGGTTTTGCGAGAATAACCATCAGAGTAGACTGTTCTCTAGAAGAGACAGGAGTGTAACAACAACCAGTAAGTCGATTGAGTTCCGATTTGACTTGCTCCTGTAAAGCAGTGGGAATGGGGAGCGCATGGAAAAAACGAGGCCACGCCATAGGATTCACTGTAATGTGAGTTTTGAAATTGGTAGCACACTCCAAATCATCCAAAACAAGTTACGAAACCCGTCCAGTTGTTGATAGGGAACTTGAAGTGCTACCAGATGCACCTCAACAGAAATAGAAAATCCAAACATTTTCAAGGCTTCTAACTCAAATAAGTTTTCAGTACCTGCCTCACCCACCACAGAAAGGTCAAAGGATGAACAACTGTTTCATTCACAATGGGAGTAGAAATCTGTCCCAATACGGATACTTGTTGTTGGTTGTAATTCACACACCAACAAGAGATGGGAAAACACCGGTGATCCAAGATCCACATTGGTTTGAGAATTTAACAAAGTCACTGCTGCGCCTGTGTCCACTTGCATTTTTAATGTGAACCTCAGCATAAAGTTTGTTTTGGGCTATTATCACTTGCAAAACGCTGTTCACATTCAAGTTGATGTCTGATGAAGGAGATTGAGAGTTGCACAATAACTCAGTATGTCCCTTTTTTTTAAAAAATGGTTGCATGTTGGCCAACGTTTTGGGAATGTGCCCTGTTCATCTTGAACAAAACAATAAGTGGATGGCAGGAGAGGAGCATGCCGCCGCTGTTGTGACACTGACTGCTGTTGCTGTTTAGCACAGTGCTGTGCTGTGCATTGTAGAGACCACGTTTGTACAGCCATGAGATCATCTTCCCCTATGAGCTCACCGTTGGCAGCTGTCTGGTTTCCTTCTTCCCTAGATCCTTCAAAGGAAGTCCAAAATCTCTGTGAGATAGGGATTTTCACATTACAAAGCATGTGCACAAACTTCTCTATCAGGAACCAAGAGTATTATAGCATCATGAACCATCCAATCAGCATATGAGTTCCAGTGAGCTTCAGTAAATTTTCACTGCCCAAGCTCTGTACGACTGATGTGGCTGCTTTTGAAAAGAGTAACTCAACAGAAGCAGTGAAAACACGAGTATGGTTCCAATGGCTTGAGCACTATGGGACTTAACTTCTGAGGTCATCAGTTCCCTAGAACTGTGAACTACTTAAACCTAACTAACCTAAGGACATCACACACATCCATGCCTGAGGCAGGATTCGGACCTGCAACTGTAGCGGTCTCGCGGTTCCAGACTGTAGCGCCTAGAACCGCTCTGCTACCCTGTCCGGCAACACAAGTATGTTTACAGTGATATGTATAGAGTAAATGAAACATTTCATCAAAAGAGAGACTGACGGGTTCCTGAAGAGCAGCCAATTAACACAAAAAGTGATAAACAAGAAGAGAAATACATGACAGAAAGAAAGCATTACACACATTGGGTTTAGTAACTACTAAAGCATGGAAATATTGCCAAAGATGCTTTTCATATGCATCACAGTCTTCTGCAGAATCATCATAAAGAGGAAACAGTGGGTATTGCGTCAATGGCGGTGGATCCTGGTACGTCAAAGAAGCTTCCACATTGTTTAGTGCCTCACAGAGAGCCTGTAGCTGGTTGATGAGGGCACACTGCTTTTCAACAAGAGATTGAAGAATTTATTCCACCAACACATTGGCCATAGCGAATTGAGAAACGAAACATTTGGAGTAGAATACCACACTCGTCATCAATAATATTGTAACATTACAGAAACACAATATCAGAATTCCAACCTACAAACCTTGCGTTTCTACATGCAGCGATGTACTTTGTCGCTGGGTTACGTAGTTCTTCATATGAACACACATAATCAACAATTACATCAACATGCATTTAATATCTAATAGCCACAGTTGTCGCATTTTCGTTTGCGTTGGAAAGTAAACCGATTTTGTAACATAATTATTACAAGTTCCTAATCAGGGGTAAATTATGTAGTTTCACCTGAGAGCTTCGGTAGTTAGGTTTTCGAATATCTGCGTTTTACTAGACACAGTTCATGCGTTTCCGCTAGAGTAGAGTTGCGCAGCACATGCCGATAGTCCGTTTATCTGCATACTTTAGTTTTCCACAGTCTTTAGTATGGACAGGGACTGCGATTGTAATGTGCGGATGGGAGCCGAGTTGGTGACACTTCGCTCTCAGCTTCAGGCTGTGATGGCTTCGGTTACACAGCTTGAGGCTGCAGTGGATGGGCACCACTGTTGTGGGCCGGCTGTGAGGATCCAACGGACGTCCAGCACTGCCGAGTCCTGCGAGCGGTCCTCACCGGGGGCCAGCCCAGTTACTGCTCACACTGAGGCTCACCCCTCACCTGTGGTCGAGTGGGAGGTCGCCCCAGGGCGTAGCAGCTGGCGAAAGACTTCCCAGGCGACCGCACGTAAGGCCTCCCCGGTTTGTCTGACAAACAGGTTCCAGGTGCTGTCTGTGGCTGACACTGTCGCTGAGACGGATGCTGTCGCCTGTCCTGTTTCAGAGGAAACCACTCAGCCTCCAAGATCCGGGCAGTCGCAGAGGGTGGGATTATTGGTAGTTGGGAGCACCAACGTTAGGCGCGTTATGGTGCCCCTTAGGGACATGGCTGACAAGAAGGGTAAGAAAACCAATGTGCACTCCGTGTGCATACCAGGTGGAGTCATTCCAGATGTGCAACGGGTCCTCCCGGTTGCCATAAAGAGCACAGGGTGCAGCCAACTGCAGGTGGTTGCTCATGTCAGTACCAATTATGTGTGTCACTTTGGATCAGAAGAGATTCTCTCTGGTTTTGGGTGGCTAACAGAAGTGGTAAAGGCTGCCAGTCTTGCTTGCAAGATGAAAGCAGAGCTGACCATTTGCAGCATAGTGGAAAGGACAGATTGCAGACCTCTGGGACAGTGCTGAGTGGAGGGTCTGAATCAGAGGCTCAGACGGTTCTGCGACCGTGTAGGCTGCAGATTCCTCGACTTGCGCCAAAGGGTGGTTGGTTTTCGGGTTCCACTGAATAAGTCAGGAGTCCATTATACGAAAGAGGCGGCTACACGGGCAGCAGCGGCTGTGTGGCGTGGACTGGGCTGTTTTTTATGTTATAGGGTCTCAGGAAAACACAAGAAAGGCTTCAGTAACGAAGGGTGCAAACTGAACACAGGAAAAACGTAGATACAGGAACCATTGCTATAACAGTTCTAAATTGTCGTAGCTGTGTTGGGAAAGAACCAGAGCTCCAAGCGCTAATAGAAAGCACTGATGCTCAAATCGTTATAGGAACTGAAAGCAGGCTAAAGCCGAATATAAGCTCAGCCGAAATTTTTGAGGTGAACCTAACGGTGTTCCAAAAGGATAGGCTAAACACGGTAGGCGGTGGCGTGTTTGTTGCAGTCAGAAGTAGTTTACCCTGTCGCGAAATTGCAGTAGATACTTCCTTTGAGTTAGTATGGGCTGAGTTCATTGTTGGCAACCGGAATAAAATAATAATTGAATCCTTTTACCGACCTCCACGTTCAGATGATACAGTTGCTGAAAGTTTCAAAGAAAATTTGAGTTTGATTTCAAACACGTACCCGACTCATACAATAATATTTGGTGGTGACTTTAATTTTCCCTCGACATGTTGGCGAAAATACATGTTTAAATCCGGAGATACGCTTAAAATATCACCCGAAATTGTGCTAAACGAATTCTCTGAAAATTATTTCGAGCAGTTAGTTCATGAGCCCACGCGAATAGTAAATACACTCCTGGAAATGGAAAAAAGAACACATTGACACCGGTGTGTCAGACCCACCACACTTGCTCCGGACACTGCGAGAGGGCTGTACAAGCAATGATCACACGCACGGCACAGCGGACACACCAGGAACCGCGGTGTTGGCCGTCGAATGGCGCTAGCTGCGCAGCATTTGTGCACCGCCGCCGTCAGTGTCAGCCAGTTTGCCGTGGCATACGGAGCTCCATCGCAGTCTTTAACACTGGTAGCATGCCGCGACAGCGTGGACGTGAACCGTATGTGCAGTTGACGGACTTTGAGCGAGGGCGTATAGTGGGCATGCGGGAGGCCGGGTGGACGTACCGCCGAATTGCTCAACACGTGGGGCGTGAGGTCTCCACAGTACATCGATGTTGTCGCCAGTGGTCGGCGGAAGGTGCACGTGCCCGTCGACCTGGGACCGGACCGCAGCGACGCACGGATGCACGCCAAGACCGTAGGATCCTACGCAGTGCCGTAGGGGACCGCACCGCCACTTCCCAGCAAATTAGGGACACTGTTGCTCCTGGGGTATCGGCGAGGACCATTCGCAACCGTCTCCATGAAGCTGGGCTACGGTCCCGCACACCGTTAGGCCGTCTTCCGCTCACGCCCCAACATCGTGCAGCCTGCCTCCAGTGGTGTCGCGACAGGCGTGAATGGAGGGACGAATGGAAACGTGTCGTCTTCAGCTACGAGAGTCGCTTCTGCCTTGGTGCCAATGATGGTCGTATGCGTGTTTGGCGCCGTGCAGGTGAGCGCCACAATCAGGACTGTATACGACCAAGGCACACAGGGCCAACACCCGGCATCATGGTGTGGGGAGCGATCTCCTACACTGGTCGTACACCACTGGTGATCGTCGAGGGGACACTGAATAGTGCACGGTACATCCAAACCGTCATCGAACCCATCGATCTACCATTCCTAGACCGGCAAGGGAACTTGCTGTTCCAACAGGACAATGCACGTCCGCATGTATCCCGTGCCACCCAACGTGCTCTAGAAGGTGTAAGTCAACTACCCTGGCCAGCAAGATCTCCGGATCTGTCCCCCATTGAGCATGTTTGGGACTGGATGAAGCGTCGTCTCGCGCGGTCTGCACGCCCAGCACGAACGCTGGTCCAACTGAGGCGCCAGGTGGAAATGGCATGGCAAGCCGTTCCACAGGACTACATCCAGCATCTCTACGATCGTCTCCATGGGAGAATAGCAGCCTGCATTGCTGCGAAAGGTGGATATACACTGTACTAGTGCCGACATTGTGCATGCTCTGTTGCCTGTGTCTATGTGCCTGTGGTTCTGTCAGTGTGATCATGTGATGTATCTGACCCCAGGAATGTGTCAATAAAGTTTCCCCTTCCTGGGACAATGAATTCACGGTGTTCTTATTTCAATTTCCAGGAGTGTAGTTGTGAAAACACACTTTACCTCTTAGCAACAAATAATCCTGAGATAATAAGGAGCATCAAAACTGATTCAGAGATTAGTGAACACAGAGTTGTTGTTGTTGTTGTTGTTGTTGTTGTCATGGTCTTCAGTCCTGAGAGTGGTTTGGTGTAGCTCTCCATGCTACTCTATCCTGTGCAAGCTCCTTCATCTCCCAGTACCTACTGCACAAACTTCTCTTCTCCCCAATCCTATTCAATACCTCCTCATTAGTTACGTGATCTACCCACCTAATCTTCAACATTCTTCTGTAGCACCACATTTCGAAAGCTTCTATTCTCTTCTTGTCCAAACTATTTATTGTCCATGTTTCATTTCCATACAAATACTTTCAGAAACGACTTCCTGACACTTAAATCTATACTCGATGTTAACAAATTCCTCCTCTTCAGAAACGCTTTCCTTGACATTGCCAGTCTAAATTTTATATCCTCTCTACTTCGACCATCATCAGTTATTTTGCTCCCCAAATAGCAAAACTCCTTTACTACTTTAAGTGTCTCATTTCCTAATCTAATTCCCCCAGCATCACCCGACTTGATTCGACTACATTCCATGATCCTCGTTTTGCTTTTGTTGATGTTCATCTTATATCCTCCTTTCAAGACACTGTCCATTCCGTTCAACTGCTCTTCCAAGTCCTTTGCTGTCTCTGACAGAATTACAATATCATCGGCAACCTCAAAGTTTTTATTTCTTCTCCCTGGATTTTAATACCTACTCCAAATTTTTCTTTTGTTTCCTTTACTGCTTGCTCAATATACAGATTGAATAACGTCAGGGAGAGGCTACGACCCTGTCTCACTCCCTTCCCAACCACTGCTTCCCTTTCATACCCCTTGACTCTTATAACTGCCATCTGGTTTCTGTACATATTGTAAATAGCCTTTCGCTCCCTGTATTTTAACCCTGCCGCCTTTAGAATTTGAAAGAGAGTATTCCAGTCAACATTGTCAAAAGCTTTCTCTAAGTCTACAAATGCTAGAAATGTAGGTTTGCCTTTCCTTAATCTTTCTTCTAAGATAAGTCGTAAGGTCAGTACTGCCTCACGTGTTCCAAAATTTCTACAGAATCCAAACTGATCTTCCCCGGGGTTGGCTTCTACCAGTTTTTCCATTCGTCTGTAAAGAATTCGCATTAGTATTTTGCACTTGTGACTTATTAAACTGATAGTTCGGTAATTTTCACATCTGTCAACACCTGCTTTCTTTGGTATTGGAATTATTATATTCTTCTTGAAGTCTCAGGGTATTTCACCTGTCTCGTACATCTTGCTCACCAGGTGGTAGAGTTTTGTCAGGACTGGCTCTCCCAAGGCCGTCAGTAGTTCTAATGGAATGTTGTCTACTCCTGGGGCCTTGTTTCGAGTCAGGTCTTTCAGTGCTTTCTCAAACTCTTCCTCTCAGTATCGTATCCCTCATTTCATCTTCATCTAAATCCTCTTCCATTTCCATAATATTGTCCTCAAGTACATCGCCCTTGTGTTGACCCTCTATATACTCCTTCCATCTTTCTGCTTTCCCTTGTTTTGCTTAGAACTGGGTTTCCATCTGAGCTCTTGATATTCATACAAGTGGCTCTCTTTTCTCCAAAGGTCTCTTTAATTTTCCTGTAGGAAGTATCTATCTTACCCCTAGTGATATAAGCCTCTACATCCTTACGTTTGTCCTCTAGCCGTGACTGCTTAGCCATTTTGCACTTCCTGTCGATCTCATTTTTGAGACGTTTGTATTCCTTTTCGCCTGCTTCATTTGCTGCATTTTTATATTTTCTCCTTTCATCAATTAAATTCAATATTTCTTCTGTTACCCAAGGATTTCTACTAGCCCTCGTCTTTTTACCTACTTCGCCCTCTGCTGCCTTCACTACTTCATCCCTCAGAGCTAACCATTCTTCTTCTACTGTATTTCTTTCCCCCATTCCTGTCAATTGTTCCCTTATGCTTTCCCTGAACCTCTGTACAACCTCTGGTGTAGTCAGTTTATCCAGGTCCCATCTCCTCAAATTCCCACCTTTTTGCAATTTCTTCAGTTTTAATCTACAGTTCATAACCAATAGATTGTGGTCAGAGTCCACATCTGCCCCTGGAAATGTCTTACAATTCATAATCCGGTTCCTAAATCTCTGTCTTACCATTATAGAATCTATCTGATATCTTTTAGTATCTCCAGGATTCTTCCATGTATACAACCTTCTTTTATGATTCTTGAACCAAGTGTTAGCTGTGATTAAGTTATGCTCTGTGCAAAATTCTACCATACGGCTTCCCCTTTCATTTCTTACCCCCAATCCATATTCACCTACTATGTTTCCTTCTCTCCCTTTTCCTACTCTCGAATTCCAGTCACCCATGACTATTAAATTGTCGTCTCCCTTCACTACCTGAATAATTTCTTTTATCTCATCATACATTTCTTCAGTTTCTTCGTCATCTGCACAGCTAGTTGGCATACAAACTTGTACTACTGTAGCAGGCGTGGGCTTCATGTCTATGTTGGCCACTATAATACGTTCAGTATGCTGTTTGTAGTAGCTTACCCGCATTCCTATTTTCCTATTCATTATTAAACTTACTCCTGCATTACCTCTATTTGATTTTGTATTTATAACCCTGTATTCACCTGACCAGAAGTCTTGTTCCTCCTGCCACAAGTTGTCGTAGCGAGATTAAATATTGTAATCCCCAATCCTCGCAAAATAAACGAAAAATAACAGTATTCAAAAAAGCAGATAAATATTCACTTGATGCCTTCCTATGAGGCAATCTCCACTCATTCCAAATTAATAATACAAATGTGGACGAGACGTGGCTTAAATTCAAACAAATAGTACCGGCAGCAATTGAGAGGTTTACACCAAATAAATTAACAAACGACGGAGCTGATCCTACTTGGTACATAAAACGGGTTAGAACACTGTTGCAGAAACAACGAAACAAACATACCAAATTTAAACACCCGCAAAATCCTCAGCATCGGCTATCTTTTACAGAAGCTCGAAATTTAGCGTGGACTTCAATGCAAGGTGCCTGTAACAGTTTCCACAACGAAACTTTGTCTCGAAACCTGGCGGCATATCCAAAGAGATTCTGGTCGTATGTGAAGTATGTTAGTGACAACAATCAATGCCTTCTCTGCGCAATAGCAATGGAGATACTATCGAAGACTGTGCTGCCAAAGCAGAGTTACTAAACACAGCCTTCCGAAATGCCTTCACAAAAGAAGATGAAGTAAATATTCCAGCATTCGAATCGAGAACAGTTGCCAACATGAGTAACGTAGAAGTAAATATCCTCAGAGTAGTGAAGCGACTTAAATCACTTAATAAAAGCAAGTCTTCTGGTCCAGACTGTATACCAATTAGGTTCCTTTAGGAGTGTGCTGATGCATTAGCTCCATACTTAACAATCATATACAACCGTTCGCTCGACGAAAGATCCGTACTCAAAGAGTGGAAAGTTGCACGGGTCACACCAATATTCAAAGAAGGTAGTAGGAGTAATCCACTAAATTACAGGCCCATATCGTTAACGTAGATATGCAGCAGGATTTCAGAATATATATTGTTCGACCATTATGAATTACCTCGAAGAAAACGGTCTGTTGACACACAGTCAACATGGGATTAGAAAACATCGATCCTGTGAAACACAACTAGCTCTTTATTCACATGACGTGTTGAGTGCTATTGACAAGATATTTCATCCACATCTGCATCCATACTCCGCAAGACACCTGACAGTGTGTGGCGGAGGGTACCTCGAGTACCTCCATCGGTTCTCCCTTCTATTACAGTCTCGTATTGTTCGTGGAAAGAAAGATTGTCAGTATGCCTCTGTGTAAGCTCTAATCTCTCTGATTTTGTCCTCATGGTCTCTTCGCGAGATATACATAGGATGGAGCAATATACTGCTTGACTCCTCGGTGAAGGTACATTCTCGAAACTTCAACAAAAGCCCGTACCGAGCTACTGAGCGTACCTCTTGCAGAGTCTTCCACTGGTGTTTATCTATCATCTCCATAACGCTTTCGCGATTGCTAAATGATCCTGTAACGAAGAGCACTGCTCTCCGTTGGATCTTCTCTATCTCTTCTATCAACCCTATCTGGTACGGATCCCACACTGGTGAGCAGTATTCAAGCAGTGGGTGAACAACCGTACTGTAACCTATTTCCTTTGTTATCGGACGGGATTTCCTTAGGATCCTTCCAATGAATCTCAGTCTGGCATCTGCTTTATCGACGATTAATTTTATATGGTCATTCCATTTTAAATGACTCCTAATGTCGTGATGACTGGGTGTTGTGTGATGTCCTTAGGTTAGTTAGGTTTAAGTAGTTCTAAGTTCTAGGGGACTGATGACCACAGATGTTAAGTCCTATAGTGCTCAGAGCCATTTGCACCAACTCCTAATGCCTACTCCCATATAATTTATGGAATTAACTGCTTCCAGTTGCTGACCTGCTATATTGTAACTAAATGATAAAGGAACTTTCTTTCTATGTATTCGCAGCACATTACACTTGTCTACATTGAGATTCAATTGCCATTTCCTGCACCATGCATCAATTCATTGCAGATCCTCCTGCATTTCAGTATAATTTTCCATTGTTACAAGCTCTCGATATACTACAGCATCATCTGTAGAAAGCCTCAGTGAACTTCTGATGTTATCCATCAGGTCATTTATATATATTTCGAATAGCAACGGTCCTACAACACTCACCTGCGGCACACCTGAAATCACTCTTACTTCAGAAGACTTCTCTCCTTTGAGAATGGCATGCTGCGTTCTGTTTCTTGGGAACTCTTCAATCCAATCATACAATGGGTCTGATAGTCCATGTGCTCTTACTTTGTTCATTAAGCTACTGTGGGGAACTGTATCAAATGCCTTGCGGAAGTCAAGAAACACGGCATCTACCTGGGAACCCGTGTCTATAGCCCTCTGAGTATCGTGGACAAATTGATCGAGCTGGGTTTCACACGATCGTCTTTTTCGAAACCCATGCTAATTCCTACAGAGTAGATTTCTAGTCTCCAGAAAAGTCATTATACTCGAACATAATGTGTGTTTCAAAATTCTACAACTGATCGACGTTAGAGATATAGGTCTATAGTTTTACACATCTGTTCGACGTCCCTTACTGAGAACAGGAATGACCTGTACCCTTTTCCAATCTTTTGGAACGCTACCCTCTTCTAGAGACCTACGGTACACCGCTGCAAGAAGGGGACCAAGTTTCTTTGCGTACTGTGTGTAAAATCGAACTGGTATCCCATCAGGTCCAGCGGGTTTTCCTCTATCTAGCGATTTTAATTGTTTTTCTATCCCTCTGTCATCTGTTTCGATGTCTACCATTTTGTCATCTGTGCGACAATCTAGAGAAGGAACTACAGTGCAGTCTTCTTCTGTGCAACAGCTTTGGAAAAAGACATTTAGTACTTCGGCCTTTAGTCCATCAGCCTCTGTTTCGGTACCATTTTGGTCACAGTGTGTCTGGACATTTCGTTTTGATCCACCTACCGCTTTGATATAACACCAAAATTTCTTAGGATTGTCTGCCTCGTCAGTACATAGAACTTTACTTTCGAATTCGTTGAACGCCTTTCGTATAGCCCTCCTCACACTACATTTTGCTTCGTGTAATTTCTGTTTGTCTGCAAGGCTTTGGCTATGTTTATGTTTGTTGTGAAATTCCCTTTGCTTCTGTAGCAGTTTTCTAACTCGTTTGTTGTACCACAGTGGCTCTTTACCAAGTCTTACAATGTTGTTTGGCACATACTCATCTAATGCATATTGTACGATGGTTTTGAACTTTGTTCACTGATCCTCAACACAGTCTGTACTTGAGATAAAACTTCTGTATTGAGCCATCAAGTACTCTGAAATCTGCTTTTTGTCACTTTTGCTAAACAGAAAAATCTTCCTACCTTTTTTAATATTTCTATTTACAGCTGAAATCACTAATGCTGCAACTGCTTTATGATCACTGATTCCCTGTTCTGCATTAACTGTTGCAAATAGTTTGGGTCTTGGTTCAAATGGCTCTGAGCACTATGGGACTTAACATCTGTGGTCATCAGTCCCCTAGAACTTAGAACTACTTAAACCTAACCAACCTAAGGAGATCACATACATCCGTGCCCAAGGCAGGATTCGAACCTGCGACCGTAGCGGTCATGCGGTTCCAGACTGAAGCGCCTAGAACCGCACGGCCACACCGGCCGGCAGTTTGGGTCTGTTTGTCACCAGAAGGTCTAATATGTTATCAGCACGAGTTGGTTCTCTGTTTAACTGCTCAAGGTAGGTTTCAGATAATGCACTTAAAAAAATTTCACTGGATTCTTTGTCCCTGCCACTCATTACAAACGTTTGAGTTTCCCAGTCTATATCTAGTAAATTAAAATCTCCACCCAAAACTATAACATGGCCGGGCAATCTACTCAACATATTTTCCAAATTTTCCTTCAGGTGTTCTGCCACAACAGCTGCTGAGCCAGGGGGCCTATAGAGACATCCAATTACCATGTCTGAGCCTGCTTTAACTGTGACCTCCACACAAATTATTTCACATTTCAGAGCTCCGTCAATTTCCTTCAATACTATTCCACTTTTTATCGCTATAAACACGCCTCTCCCTTCACTGTCCAGCCTGTCTCTGTGATATACATTCCAATCTGAGTTTAGAATTTCATTACTGTTTACATCTGGTTTCAGCCAACTTTCTGTCCCTAGTACTATGTGGGCATTGTGAGCGCTCATTAATGAGAGCAGTTCTGGGACCTTTCTATAGACGCTCCTGCAGTTTACTATTACCACATTAATATCGTCATTCCCTGTTGCGTTTTGCCTACTGCTACCTTGTCGCGTCTCAGGAGGCGTCTTGTCGAGCCTAGGGAGGGAATGTGGTAAAAAACCTACATGTGCACTCCACATGTACCCCTCTAAGCTTGTAGCCGCTTCCTGCGTGTAGTGCACGGCTGACCTATTCAGGGGGACCCTAAATTTCTCCACCCGATAGCGGAGGTGGAGCAATTTGCACCCCAGATCTCCGCAAAATCGTCCAAGCCTCTGGTTTAAGCCTTCCTCTCAGCTCCAAACCAGAGGACCGCGATCGGTTCTGGGAATGACACTACAGATAGGTAGCTCAGATTCCACCCCGCGAGTGAGGCTTTCCGCCTTCACCAACTCCACCAACCGCCTGTATGAACTGAGGATGACCTCTGAACCCAGATGGCAGGAGTCATTGGTGCCCACATGAACAACATTTTGCAGTCGGGTGCCCCCAGTGCTCTCTATAGCTGCCAGCAGGTCCTGTTCCACATCTCGGAAGAGACCCCCCAGCAAGCAGACAGAGTGAACATTGGCCTTTTTCCCCGACCTTTCCACTATTTCCCTAAGGGACTCCATCACCCGCCTAACATTGGAGCTCCCAATCACTAATAAACCCATTCCCCTGTGTGCCTGCTCGGACCTTGCTGAAGGAGTGGCCACATGTTCGCTCATAGGCAGAGCAGGCGATGCCACACGGCCAGCCTCCACATTGACCCTCCGCCTCATGCGACACGAACACCATTGAACCCACCACTCCCCTCGGGGAGAGGGTGGCCCAACCGCGTCCGGTATCCGCGAAGATGTCTCAACAGCAGGGGCTGTGGATGAAGCAGTTGAGATCGATTCCATATTTCTGGATTTCCGGAAGGCTTTTGACACTGTACCACACAAGCAGCTCCTAGTGAAATTCCGTGCTTATGGAATATTGTCTTAGTTATGTGACTCGATTTGTGATTTCTTGTCAGAGAGGTCACAGTTTGTAGCAATTGACAGAAAGTCATCGGGTAAAGCAGAAGTGATTTCAGGCGTTCCCCAAGGTAGTGTTACAGGCCCTTTGCTGTTCCTTATCTATATAAACGATTTTGGAGACAATCTGAGAAGCCATCTTAGGCTGTTTGCAGATGATACTGTCGTTTATCGACTAATAAAGTCATCATAAGATCAAAACAAACAACAAAACGATTTTGAAAAGATATCTGAATGGTGCGAAAATGGGCAACTGACCCTAAATAACGAAAAGTGTGAGGTCATCCACATGAGTGCTAAAAGAAACTCGTTAAACTTCGGTTACGCGATAAATCAGTCTAATCTAAAAGCTGTAAATTCAGCTAAATACCTAGGTATTACAATTACGAACAACTTAAATAGGAAGGAACACATAGAAAATCCTGTGGGGAAGGCTGACCTAAGACTGTGTTTTATGGCAGGACACATAGGAAATGTAAAAGACCTACTAAGGAGACTGACTACACTACACTTGTCCGTCCTCTTTTAGAATACTGCTGGACAGTGTGGGATCCTTACCAGATAGGACTGATGGCGTACATCAAAAAGAGTTCAGCATCACGTTTCGTATTATCGCGAAATATGGGAGAGACTGCCACAGTAATGATACAGGATTTGGGCTAGAAATCATTAAAAGAAAGGCGTTTTTCGTTGCAACGGAATCTTCTCGCGAAATTCCAATCACGAACTTTCTCCTCCAAATGTGAACATCTTTTGTTGATGGCAACATACATAGGGAGAAACGATCATCATCATAAAATAAGGGAAATTAGAGCTCATACGGAAAGATATAGGTGTTCATTCTTTCTGTGCACTATACGAGATTGGAACAACAGAGAATTGTGAAGGTGGTTCGATGAACCCTCTGCCAGGCACCTGAATGTGATTTGCAGAGTATCCATGTATATGTAGATGAACACTGAGCACACATCTGTCACATAAACACTAGTCTGCAGAGGCCCTGGCACACAAGCTCATATACGGCTGTTTGCACGTGGCGGAGGGCTTCCTGCGTCATTTGTGCCGATGCACAGCGAACTCTACTGGCCAGTCATGTAGATGAGTTCATTGTATAAGGTTACAACAATACCTAACAATATTTTGACATAATTTCAATTGACTTAGTGTAACTAAGCGTTATGGTATTTAAGGGACGGGGAACTACATAAAAATCGTTATAAGACTTCTACGTACTATACTTTGGCCATCTGGTGCACAGATTTATGTTCATGTGGAATCTAGAAGGCACAGTCTATTGTTCTGCTATACCATGCTGTATTTCTGGATCACAATGTTTGAAATTCATAAACGTGGACCACACTACAACACCAAACTATGCACTACTACCATATGCTACTGTTCACAGTATCAGAAGGAATCTAGATTTCTCATTTGTCTGGATATTTAGCCTCCATCGTGGTAAGACATAACTCAGGATACACAGCAGCTGTGCTGCTGTGCCACCCAACGTGTAGAATTGGGAGATGGCTTTCAGGATGTCAGGAAATCCTTCCTAGTCCTTCCTGTGATTTATCTCCTCACTGCTTACAGAATGTTGGCACAGGTGGATGTTCTTCCATGGTAGGGTTCGTTGTCATGATGTATGTATGGTCTTTTCTTGTTTGTCTCTTAGCAGTGCAGGCTTGCAGTTCATAAGCTGATATTTAACTGTCAGCAAGTTCATTTTATACCGCAGCTCCTCATTCAATATGATGTTATACACCTTTGTATTACCAAATATGTTCGTGTCCTGGTTTGTAACATGTTATCTAATGACACCCTCCCTGTTGATGTGATGCAGGGTGTCTTTGGTGTGTTGTCGTAACTGGCAGATGATGGATCATCTCCTAACAGGTTGTGTACAGCTGCCTTGCTCAGAAAGAAATATGAAATTCTGGGTCTTGCTTTTATTTTGGGAAGGAACTAGCAAGTTCTTCTCCCTGTTTCTGTCCTGTCCCAGATTTCTGTCAATCTCTGTCAATACATACCTTTATTTCTTTATTCGATGTGGCTTTTGTGCCCAGTATTTCCTTAACTTTTCCATATTTACCATTTCTGAGCCAATATTGCGCAACTCTCTCTCTTATGGCTAGGTCCAGCAGTGGTTCAATCGGAGCAGTACTGAATTCGTATGCCAAGTGCAGGAGTACACACCTCTGTGCTTGCTGTAGAACCTGTGCTGTACCTACCCAGCGTAATGAACGCTATAGCAGGAGATAATAGCTCACACATTCTAGGACAAGGAGAAGAGATACATAAAACCATGTTGGATAAATTGATGTGGAAAAGACTGCACCTGTAGTTATCAGATGAGGAGATCTGAAACTTTAGGTGTTCTGAATTTAGGCGTGCAGTTGTCCTTAACGTTCTGTTCATGAGGCTTGTTTGACTATCCAATCCTTCAACAGTTATCTCATCAAGCATGAACTCTTCAGACTTCAATCCAATTACAAACGCCTCGCTTTATCATTTGGTCGCTGCAGACAGACAGACAGAAAGGATAATCCTGAAAAGGATTCGAGCGTATTTAGCAACTGTAAACTATGTAATGTTGATGCATTAATTTGTTCTGAAAGCGGTGCTGATATTCAAGACAATAAAAGCTGGTTAAAAGCTGTGAGCTATCTGGGGAAGTTAACCTTGCATTACTCAGCAACTGTTTCACCAGGTATCCAGTCTAGCTTACCAGATTCCCAACCAGACTAACATTAATTATAATCTTTTAGTAGACATCTTACAATAACTGGTGATATATATATATATATATATATATATATATAAAGAGAATTTAAATAAAAAGAAATAAATCAGTTTATATTTGGACAGTTATTTTAACATTGATCATTGTTCCGTTAAAATTTCAGCATATTAAACTTGATTTGTAACTAAACTGGTGCCTTATTTAGGATTGTGAAAATGTGAGTTTGTAATCTTACGGAACACATCAAATATGGAGCCAAGATTGGGAGATTGCATACAACACTGCATTCATAAAATAACACACGAAGAATGTTGAAACATATGCAAGTGGAAATTAACCACAACCAACCAATTCAATTTTCACCCAAAGAAGTTACTTTCGTAGCGCAATCCTGTCCATCATGAAATTACCACACACTGGTATATTAAATTCATTGTAACTCTCTGTGAAATCTTCACAAAAAGAATAGATGGGGGCTACTTTGATGATTACACCACATGCTTCACGTCGTCAACTTGGTTTATGCAGAGAGCGTAACTCCACAATAATTTTGATAATTAAAATAAATTACATCGAAACACAAATTACAAAAGAAAAACTTCGAACTGGTTCCTATCATCTTACTATTAACCTGATGGGTCAAACAATTGTATAAGCTCGTAGTACTGGTCTCACAAAGTACACCCCATGTAGGTTGAACATAAAGAAAAGTTGCTATATTGAAAAATATTGTCAAAACGAGACGTTATAATCTCATGTACATTCGCATTTAAGATTCATGATCTTAGATAGAGTTACGGATCATCACACGTGGTTCCACTTTACTCACAATGTAATGACAAAGCAACTACTGGAAGATATTCTGTACTTCACACTCGAAATACACTGCATTGCAATTTAAGATACCATTAGATATTTTAGATCGAAACCTGAAATAAAGGTGATTAAATTTTCAGTTAGGCTGAACTTAAGAAATCCATTGTCCTACAGACTTAGCAGAGACGTGCTTAGCCGGAGATCTTACAACATCAGACGCTCGCCGCAGACAGACTGCCGTGGGCCCCTACGGAGGGTGCTTCCACAGATACAAATGGAAGTGACCAGAGAGGCAGCTTCCTATACCAACATGACAAGGGACGGATAGGACCATACTAAGAGTAGAAACCTCTTTGCTTTTAGAAAGCGTAGCTACCTGTTCGGACGTTGGTTCTACTGTTCTCTAGCACACAAGCTTGTCTGCTACCATCAAGCATGCAACTAGAAATACATTTGCTCATTCATCCTTTCACACAGAAGGGAAGGGGGATGACAGTATCTTATCATATACACTATATAAAAGAAAGCGGATGTAGGTTCCATATGAGACTGTGTGACATGAATTACATATAAACTGTGTTTTAAAGTGTAGTAGTGTGACAGATCGTTCTTTATTATGTGTAAAAGTAACATGTTCCACTGCTCAGTCTCCTCCCAGATAGTCAGAAACCCGACAGTAAATTTAGAAGTGGAATGTATGCCATAAATGACAACAGTTTTAAGAAATTAACATGAAAGGAATCCAACAGAGACCTTTCAACTAACGAATGCTAGAATTTACCTGGACTTCCAATGTTTTCACACAATAATTTACTGCTCGACTGGAACAGAAGCTCATATATTGTATAACATGTGCACAAGATTTTACACACTGTATTACGATATTGATGATAATTTCAGACGCACCCTTGGCCCAAAGAAGTTTAAGAAAGTATCACCCACAGTGGTGATAATATTCAAAGCAATGTGAGTTGGTGAAGACTGGAGCTGTGGATGTATGTACTGAAGTCGAATTATCGGAAAACTTCCCTTTGGGCACTTTAGTGTAGCAGAAATATTACACGGCCATCTCATAAACTACTCGTCACTAACAGAAATTGTACAACGTTTAGTATAAATGTAGAGGCATTACTAATCATACAAAACATTATACAATGATGCTTCAAAGAGCAAATATTGTTGCAGACACACAAGTGTCTTACAACAAGTGTGGACGATTTTTTAAAGCTCTGAAATTTTATGTGTGGTAGTGTGTGTTTTCTTTTCAGTTTCTTTTTTTTTCATTTTGAATGTTTTGTCACTTGAAATAGAAATCGTATTTTTGACATTAAATACTGACAGCCAATACGGGTCGTGAGATTTACGTAGCCACTATACCTAAATGTCATAAAACATGGACTACTAAAACTTTCATTTTTATTTATTGTCTAACTTTCTTGTGCTTATATTGAGATATTTAAGCATTTAGGTTAGATTTATTTAACTTTATGGTGACAAGTTTTGCAATAACGATTTCAGTTTTGTTGTAGCATAATGCAGCGACCAGTCAGCCTTTGGAAGCTGCTGTTCCAAAGACTCATCGGTCACTGCATTATGATGAGCAAATTTAAGGATACAGGATACTTACAAATGGTGAAAAATCAAAATGTCTCATGGCTTTATGAAATTCTGTACTCCTTCCTGATTACATTCATATATACATTCTAGGGTTTCAAGTGAAAAATGACCTATATATACCAAGTTTTAAAGTTACGGTCGTGTATGCCGCCACGCCCAATTTATTTGTGTTACAGAAACCAGTATTATTTAGAAAAGAATTGTGAACTTTCTGTTTCCAGCGATTACACGTATGGTACATTGTATATGATGGTAACAGTGCAGGTTTCTAGTGTGTGTAAATGATTATCTTTTCTAGTATTTACTTTTGTTTCGCCAAAGCAGTTTGTTCACGTGTTTCTGAATGTTTGTTACCCAAGTGCTACATATATTTGTGGAAGTACATAACCTTTAGTGTGCAATAAATACGAACGATGACGCGCATCAAGAAATTCAACAAAAGGAAATTCTGTGGTAACCAGTTCACAAACAAAGCAAGCCACACTGTTGAATGTAACCTATGTATCAGTTCTTTAGGGAACAAACTCCCACATGGCATGCCTACTGGTGTTTCAAATTTTTGTGTTAACAATGACGCTGTTTGTAGTGGACTTGTTGTTGTTGATGTTGTTGTTGTTGTTGTTGTTTGATAAAGAAGTAGCGAAATGTAAACAATGTGATGGTGTAGGCTGTCTGGAAATAACTGAACAACAAAGTAGCAGGAAGGGTTTAACGTCAAAATTAGTTGTTCTTTGTAGATCCTGCAATAAATCTACCTCGAAAATGACTTCAAAGATTCTGCATAATTCATATGAAGTGAATTGGAAGTTAGAGTATGCAATGAGTGCAATAGGAAAAGGAAAAAAGGCTGCTTTTAATGGACCTTCCTTCTCCTCCCAGTAGGTTTAGCAAGTACACAAAAATACTTTTAGATACCTTTACGGTTGTGTCTAAAGCATCTATGAAACGTGAAGTAGAAGAAACTGTAAACATTAGTGGAACCAGGGACGTGCTGTTGTGCTTGATGGGACATGGCAATGTCGAGGACATTGTTCCTTGAATGGTGTTGTAATTGCTACTTCTCTGGAAAATGGGAAAGTTGTTATGTTGGGTGTTAATCCAAGTACTGCCACACCTGCCATAGTAACACTGAAGGATATATTGAACTTCAGTGTTCTAAGAATTATGTTGGTTACAGTGGAAGTATGGAGTGTGATGGAGCTCTAAAAATATTTCAGAGGTCGGTGATCGTTTATAATGTTAGATATACAAAGTACCTAGGCGATGGGGACTCTAAAGCTTTCAATAAAATTAATGAGTTCAATGTTTATGGTGATACCTTGGTAACAAAACTGGAGTGTTGTGGACATGTGTAAAAGAGGATGAGTTCTAGATTAACGAAGCTATGAAGAGAAATGAAAGTAAAGTTGTTATATGACGGAAAATCTCTTGTCTGTCCGAGGCAGATTGACAGAAACTGAAATAGACCTTCTTCAGAGTTATGCACTGGCCATTAGACAAACTGCACCTCTGAATGATGTTACAGCATTGAGAAAAGCTGTATGGGTAACCTACTTTCATAATCCACAGATGACCACCCTGTTCACGGACATTGCACTAATGGAGCAAATACTTGGTGTGGTTACCAAAAAGCAAAATAAAGTGGCCAAATATACCATCATAAGCATTTTCTTCCTGAGCCTGTTATGAATGAAATAAAATCAACTTTTAGGGACCTGAGTGATCCTGTTTTGCTTAGTAAATATCTTCATGGGGACACTCAGAATACAAATGAAAGTTTCAACCATTGTGTATGGGAAAGATTATCCACAAATGTGTTTGTGGGAGTAAATACATTAAAAGCTGGTGTACTAGATGCAGTGATATGTTTCAGTGATGGGGTGATAGGAAGCTTGGAAGTCCTTAGAAATTTAAGCATAAAATGTGGCTCTAATATGGAAGATACATTGCTTGCATGTGACACAATAGGTGCATGAAGCTGAAAGATTGGCTCTTCAAGTTACCAAAGAAGCAAGAAGTGCTAAAAGGAATGCCAAGAGGAAGCTTGAAGATGAAGAAATGCTGCATGATGAAGACTATGCTTCAGGAATGTTCTGAGGCACCATTTAAGTGGCCTCATATCTTCATTCGCAATTTCCTCACAAGTTGTATTTTTTTAGAATTCAGGTGAAAATATTTCCTAAAGTTTATAAAGCATTCCTCTAATTTTTTTCTGTAACTTGCAATAGTCCATACTTATGTAGTAGACTTAAGCTTTATTGCAGATGAACTAAATTACAGAAAAAATAATATTTTTATTACAAAAAAATGTATAAAAATTAAAATGTAGGATGTGATATTTTTTATCCTTTTAATATACATAATAGGTGGAATTAAATAGGTCTAGTACCTCAGCCATCATATCATGCATATCCAGTAAACATTTGGTCTCCTTCAAATGTATAACATTGGATTAAATGGTACCCCAATTTGAGGAAGCATTTTGGAAAAAAATTGCATCACTTTCATTGTAATTTTTTTAATAACCCTAAGCAGGTTCAAAAATATTCAAAATACTTCTGATTTGTTTAGAAAGTGTGCTGCATTACCTGATATCAATAAAAAATCTGTAAAACATATACATTATAAACAGTGCCTGAAAGAAATAGGTGTTGATTTTTACATAACCGTGAGCCAGAAAAGGACCCTGTATCCTTAATATTCTTCATTGAAGAAATTTTACTTTCACAAATGTTTGTTGATCCAGAAAATATTTTTTTAAGAACAAAGTCTGCTAGTTTGGGAATCAATATTATGGCACGATTTCAAAAATTGCTGCATCTCTTTCTGTTCTGAATAGCATGAATCGATTACTTTGTAAACTGCAGACCTCTTTTTGAAGATCACTTCTAACACTTTCAAGACTAATTAGTGCATTCCGTTCCTTGCATAGGCAAATTCAAATTATTGAAATTATTAGTAAAACCAGTTATAAATGATAGTTCTGACAAAAAAGTGAATCCTTCGGCTTATTTTCTAATTACTTCTTGATTCAAAAAGCTGAAAATCTTTTTCTGAGCGAAGAAAAGAACTAACTATTTTCCTGCACTCAACCAACGAATGTCAGAATGAAGGAGCAAATCTTCATATTCCAAATCAATTTCTTCCCAAAATTATTTAAATTTTTTATGAGTCAATCATCGATTTTCTCCTGGAATTAGATTGGTAATTTTCGTCACATATTTCATTTCAGGCTGCATTCTGACACGTTTTTCATATAGTGCTTCCTGATTATAATAAAATGAAAAGTTGAACAATTTATTAGGCTTTTACTTAACTGACCAACGAAGTCATTTTCGCTTCTCACTGCAGCTTTGTAACATTGGTGCAAATTTCAGAGCACTTTTTAAAACCACCAATTTTTCATCACATTTTAACTGCATTAAAAATATCCAAACTATCCAAACTTGTTGTTCTAAGTAACAGAACTAAAGCTAGTAACATACAGAAAAGTCGTCCATTATTAGACGAATAGAAATTAATAGTTTACTAAGATCTGTTGGATCACTAGTCTCGTTCACCTACAAGTTCTTGTCAAGTCTTTGAAGGATGGCTCCAACATTAAGTATCGATACATCTGATATCTCTACATGAAATGCATATGGAGTCTGAATATGACATTATCGATATGCTGAAATTGGTTGTCTAAATACAATGCCCCCTAAAACGTATGGCTGGTTGGCGATTTTCCTCGGTAAAAAGAATAATACGGACAGTTTGCGACTAAATTTTAGTATCTTTTTATCCTGTGTCCCATATCAAGAACTCAACTTTTTACTGTGTTACATGACAAAGCAACTGTCTTAAATGCTCAGCAGTATCATTGTAACCAAATGCTTTCACAAGTACGCCATCGCTGAAAGATTTTTGACGTTTTGCTGGTTTTAAACATATCGCATACGACGCAGTTAAACTGTTTTCCTTAAACTTGATTGTTCAGGGAACTTTTGAATCTGTTTCTTTTTCTTATCTATTAATTCTCGTCGTCTCTAAGTTGTTTCAAGGAATTAAGAGAAATGCTGAGCAATATTACTACCTTTGTTTAGACTTGAACATTAATTGCATATTAAAAACTGGGGTTTTTCGTCAGAATTATGTGTAAAAGTACTTAGTCTCCTAAAGAAATACCTCCTCACTGAAAACACTGTTTTCAGTATTCTGTCGTTTCGACATTCTTGAGAACTGTAATAGAATAATAGCCACGGCAATAACCACAATCAAATCCAGAATAATAGCCAGAGTATCAACCAAAACGACAATGTGAACGATAGCACAACATTATTGAGAGTAAATCTGAACAAAACACTGAGAGTAAGTGGACTAACAAAACAGCTATGCATCTTCTAAGTCGGACAGCCAGTGAACATGCGACAGCCTGAGCTTTCACAAATAAGTTTGGATGACCCGCTCTATTACTGATAAAAAAGTGAACTTTAGGCTGCAGCGAGGCCGTGATGGTAGTATGCGAGTAGAATTGGAAGGGGGAGCAATCGCTGGAGGTGAATGGCTCCTGAGCCACACTTTGTCATGCCTGATATACTGTTTTGCACATCACATATGCCCCCTGCATACAGAAATGTATTTTGTAATATAGCATGTAACTAAATTGCTGTTAACAATTGGCACTAAGTAGTTATATTCATTAGGCAAGGACTTAGAGGCCGTACATTAATAGCAGTTTAGTTAGATGACATATTAAAAATATGTTCCTGCACATAGTATGTGATGTTCAATTCCATATATGCAGATTTTCGGTGTGTATATGTGTGTGTGTGTGTGTGTGTGTGTGTGTCACTAAATAGTTTTTAAATATGATGTACATTTCGACAAAGCAAATATGTAATGTAACAGAAATTATAATGTGCAGAGTGTAACTATGTTAAATGAGTGGTTTCACCTTTTCACTTTTGTTACTAGAGGTATTTCAAAATGCTCACAAGATGAAACTGGCAGGCAATATACTGCAATACATGATTAAATGAATGTCATCTTCTATAAAGAATTATATATTTAAAATGGTTTTACCATTTAGAAACTGGTGTTCATTGTCTCTGACCTTCATGGTGTTGCAGTTTCAATTGCCAGAAGCGTTGTAACTCAGCCTGTTGTTCTTGGGATAATGGCGACCTTTCAAAGTATAACAGTTGTGAATATAGTTGGAGTGAGTAACGTATCTGTATTTGCTAAATGCTGACTGAGTCTGACACAGAGTGAGACCATGATACATTTTTTCTTCATAATTAAAATAAACACTTTGAATGCCATAGACAAGTACAGGGGCACAGTAATGCAGAACATACGCTGCGTATTTGAATCAGATAAGGAAACGTAAGTGTATGAGGGAAGAAACTCATGCAAGAGATAAATACATAAAAAATGTAAGAGGACAGATTAAAATACTGGAAAGATACCTACCAGCCACAGCTTTAGTTAGGAGGAGTAATGATCCAGAAACAGTGAAACGATACACAAACTACTGCACTGTATTAACTGATATTGAGAAGTCAAGAAGTATGTGCATTATATCTGAGATTAGCACATCTGATAATAAAGTTAAAACAATCTGGAATATTGTTAAAAGGAAACAGGGCAACTAAGAGCACAGGAAAACTGTATTTCTATCAAACTCAATGAAAAGTTTACTAACAAGAAGTCAGAAGTAGAAAACATTTTCAATAATGATTTGTGAGTGTTGTACAGAAAATAGGATCCAGCTATTCATTAGAAAATGCAAGGCAGTATACAGAAGAAGCAAGACCTATGCAATTTGATTAAACTGAAATTCAATCCACCTCTCCTCCTGAAATAAGGAAAATGATAAATTCACTCAAAAGTAAAAGCTCACATGGAATTGATGTCATTTCCAAAAGAGTACTGAAAGCTCCTTCCCAACAGATAAGTAGGATTCTCAGCCACATATGTAGTAGCTCACTGAAATGGGGCCTTTTCCACATAGGCTGAAATATGCCATTGTTAAACCACTGCATAAAAAATGGGTTAGGTCTGATGCTACCAACTACTGCCCAATTTCACTTCTGAAAAATGTAACCAGAATTCTTGAAAAAGTAATGAAATCACGAATAGCATCACATATTTGAAAAAAATGAACTACCAAAAAAATGGCAATTTGGTTTTCAGATAAGCTTTTCAACAGAAAATGCTATATCAGATATTAAATGTATTGAATAACCGAGTATTATCCATTGGGATATTTTGTGATCTCTCAAAGGATTTTGATTGTGTGAATCATGAAATTCTTCTAGATATGAGTGGGACAGTGCACAAATGGTTTATTTCATATTTAACTGCAAGAATGCAGAAGGTTGAAATTAATAGTGCACATAGTCTGCAAAAATCTGCAGAATCCTATAACTGGGGAGGTATAACTGGTGGGTATATCCCACAGGGTACAGTCTCAGGTCCCTTTTTGTTCTTAATATATATTAATGACTTGCCATTCTGCATTAATGAAGATGCAAAACTAGTTCTTTTTGCTGATCAAACAAGTATAGTAATCACACTCAACAAACAAGAAACAGCTAAGGAAATTCTAAATAATGTCATCCAGAAAATTATTAAGTGGCTCTCTGCAAATGGACTCTCACTAAATTTTGAGAAAACACAGTATATACAATTCTGTACAGTAAATGGCGTAACACCATAGACTATGAACAGAAGTCTGTTGCTACAGCAGAATATTCAAAATTTCTGGGTGTGCGCTGATGATAAATTGAAATGGAAGAAGCACATTGATGATCCTCTGAAACGGTTAGGTTCAGCTACTTACACTATTAGGGTTATTGGAATTTTTGGTGATAAACATAACAATAAATTAGCTTACTATACCTATTTTCATTCACTGCTTTCATATGGCTTCATATTTTGGGGTAATTCATCACTGAGAGAAAAATTATCCATGGCACAAAAGCATGTAATCACAATAATAGCTGGAATCCAATCAATATCACCTTGCTGATATTTATTTAAGGAACTTGGGATATTCACAGTACCTTCACAATACATATATTCACTTATGAAATTTGTTATTAATAACCCATCCCAATTCAAAAGTAACAGCGAAGTGCATAGCTAGAACACTAGAAGAAAGGATGATCTTCACTATTTTGGATTAAATCTGACTTTGGCTGCCACAAAAATCTTTGGTCATTTGCCAATTAGCATTAAAAGTCTGGCAGATAGCCAACCAACATTTATAAACAAATTAAAAGAATTTCTGAATGACAAGTCCTTCTACTCTATAGCTGAATTTATATTTTATAGTGGAATTATTATTTTGTGTAAAGAAAACATGTGTTAAAGTGACATGTCCCATAACATTACAAAATGTCGTATTCGTGATCTATGGAACAAGTATTAATGTATGTGTGTATACATGTACAGAGAACCACCTAATTTATTTATCATTCACCTAAATGCTAGACAGTCTACAGAGGTTCTCAGAAATGTTGCAACAAACTCCTAGGGGTAATAGAGGGTGTCTTCAGGAACAAAACGAGAAAACAGGCACATGTACAGAAACGTCATACAACGACACAATAGAGCATTGAAATTACAGACGCCAGCGTCCGACATTAGGACACCCCTTTGCCAGAAGAAGTTACATTGTATGCTGCTTTACCATAGATGGATCGTCTCGCAACGTTGTTTATTATTCAGTGATCGTTACTGATTGCCACACTTGCCAGTGGAGGAGCTAGCTGCTGCATGGACAGGTCTCGTTTCCTATGAATGCAATGTTCTGTTGCTTTGGTGGGTGACATTTCAGATACTGGTTTCCACCTGAAGTTTATTTTTCTCACCTATACCGAAAAACATTGGGAGATCTTACAGGGTTCCAGGAGAAAAATAAACAGTGGATGGAACTGTCCAAAACTGCCGTCTACCAGGGCAATAGAGCATCACATTCAACGGAGACAAGGCTTGTCTACGAAGCAGTTAGCTCTGTCTAGCCAACTGGAGATCGTTACCAGTCATGATCAATGAATAACAGACAAAGTTGCGAGGCGTTCCACCTATGGCCTGTAACCATATAACATCACGTTTGCTGCTGCAGCGGTGGCCCAGTGTCAGGCGCCCACAATTTCGACACTCTGTAACATTTTAGCATTTCCTCAGGATGCCCTCTACAACCCCTTGACGTTTGTCACAAGGTTAGTGGGATACCTTGCACATCTACATGATTACATTTCACACTTAAATGCTTGGCACAAGTTGCAAGGTGCACCTTTCAAAAATTACCATTCCACTCTGAAAATCTGTGTGGGAGAAATGAATACATCAGTCTTTCTGAGCGAGCTATGATTTCTCTTACTTTATCACTATGATCTTTCTTTTCCATATAAGAGAGAGACATAAAAAAATTTGACATCAGAAAATACAGTTGTTGATTGAAATTTAGTTCATAGCTGTAACTCCTGTGAGAAAAGTCAAAATTCAACAGCCGTAACTTACTTACACTGGCATAACCGCACCACCAGTCGTGTAAGACTGCTTACATTTGGAAACGCCTTACTTGCACACTGTCTTCCCAAGTAACGCGCAAGATACGAAAGTTAAAAAGCAATTTAACTTTCTTGCATGATGTTGCTTCCTTCACCATCCCCTAAGAGCTCCTGTAACTGCTGGAAAGGAGATCTGCTGTCATTTTGCACTCGTTTGTTGGACAGCCCACATCTTGCATAGTTTTTGATAAACGCATATAGTTAGCATCATGACAAAATAAAGGGCTTAGTCTTCAACTACATAAAAAAATACTTTGTAAAGTGGCAAAATGTTCTTAAACAGAGCTATAGGAATCAAATTCTAGCATACAGCAATTCCTTATGGCGACTTATTTGTAGTACAGTAACACAGCATCGTTTGAAATGATATACAGATTTGAAAATTATTGTAACTGAGGGTGTGGTCTTGCTGAGGTTCATATTATTGCAGAACAGTCAATATTTTATTTCAATTTAATGATGATAATTTCTTGTATCAGTTATCGAGCGTAAATATTATGGTGGAATAAATACACAAAACTTGTTACTTTAAAAATTTAAAACCACTCTTTGACTCTGATTAAAAACCCAAATAAATACAACAGTGTTCATGTTGATGCAGTTATGGGGTAATGATTGCTCTTCACAGTAGTAAAAATATGATTACAAAATTAAGTACCACACAGGTGAAGGGTGGACATAAACAGTCTGAAAAGCTTGTAAGAGTGTTGCAGGAAGGTTGTGTTGAGAAATAATTGTTAGAAAAAAATTTGATACGTTGCACCGTTTCTGAGTTATTTAACATTGAAGTGAACCACTCAGGCCATTGTGTGTGCAGATTCAAGCACTTGCAGGTCCTAAAATGCGGTAATGCACAGACATCTCATTACGAATTAAAGTACATGTTCTTCTGATGTGAGCAAAAGTTACATTTGTGCAGTTTGAGGGAACCAAATGAAGAACACGTTTGGCGACATTGACCCTGGCAGGCTGCTTGAGTTTGCATGCATGACGACTTGATCGGCTAACTTCAATGTTAAATAACTCTGAAGCAGTGTAACGTATCGAATTTGTTTCTTAAAAATTATTTCTCAGCACAACTTCTCCTGCAACATCTTCCAAAAATGTTCACGCTGTTTCTGACTACCCTGTATTTAAAATACCTGTGACCTGTCAGAACCTTGACTAACTCTAAAAATAAAAATAATGTATAATTGTTGAGACAAAAGCCTTCCTTTACGATGTACATTCAATGTATTATAGATAACATTAACTACATCATATAAAAATTTAGAATCACTGAACTTTGGAATGGTATACTTGCATTACAGTGTCTCCATTTGCTAGATATAGGAATGGTACTTGTAATTACATCAAGCTGGTATGACATTTCTCATACTTGTATTATACTTTTGTATAGAGCCAGAAATAGCGCTCAAAAGTAATTCGGAATTGATTTTACACATTCGAAAATTATTTTCAAACTATAGCACCATCATATGGATGATATATTAAATAACATAAAATGTAAAACACACCACAATGAAGAACATTGTGTGTGCCATATGATTATTATTTTTAATACTTGTTATGATGAAAATGTGTTAAACACTGATAATTTGAAAATAATTGTAAAAGAATTTTAGTTATCTAGGCAAAGAATAAATAATGTGTCATAATGTCTTTCAGTAGATTATTGTGTAATAAATTATGAGATGTGCTTTGTGAAATGATGAACAACATCAGACATTACAGAACTTTTTCTCTGGATGTAGACGAAATTAGGCCGTTGTATACAGTCTGTGCTGTGAGACATGAGATAACATATGTATTAACCATCACTTTTATGATTATTTATGTAATAATGGCACCCTCCATGTCAAATATTTAAGCATTTTCAGATTTTACTGAAGACTGAAAAATAACATCATTTGTGTGCAACAAAACACTGCCATTTTATGGCAGATTCGGATTTCTTTAAATTGCGAGACAGGCACACAGCAACATGTAAAGTAAATTATAGTTTCTGAGTTGCAGCATATCATGAATGAGTGTAATGTAATATAAAGTCATTCTCAGTTTCTTTGAGTATTTTTGCAACAGATTCTGGCCTGTACTTACATAATGATAGAAATATTTTCACTGAAAATTTTATTGATTGATCTTCTTTGAGGCCCTAAATCATTAAAAATTAGACAATACAAATTTAAATTCAGAGATTATGATCTCAATTAACAAAAAGAGTAAATGAATAATTTTTCCACATTTTGCTACTGCTTATCCTTCTCTCTCTGGTATATTGGCATAAGCATGACACATAAAGATTTATTTTAAAAGTAAAAAGAGATAAATATTTATCATTAGAGAGACAGTATAATTGGTACGGTGCCTAATAACGTGGGGCTCAAATATATGTAATGCATAAAAATAAATGGTAATTTGTACATATGTATTATTTTATGTGCTAATTTCGATGCAATTCCTCTTACATGTAATCCCTGAGAAATGTAGAGAAAAAGGAAATTTATCCATGAATAGAATTAATATATAACACAAATGACCCTGAGAAGTGTGCAATTGAATTTTTGGAAAATAACAACAACAGAGAAACATGAAAAACGATACATAAAAAGGTAAGGGCAACAGTGCATGCACTCTTGTTTTTGATTCTGATTTTGGAAGTGATAGAACATCATATTACTTGTGGTGCATAACAAATTTTCAAGGTATTTTGAATTTGGATCCACAATAATATCTTACAGATATCTCAAATACTTGATAGCAAAAGCTTTTACTATCTTCTTTACGCAGGCAAGTTGAAATGTTTTTGTTGAGGTTCTACAATTGAATGTCCATTCTTTCTTGCATATTGTGACTATGTCTTTACTTGGGGGTTGCCATTTTTGTACAAGTGTATAGTAAGAAATATTTCAGTATATAATCATATATGGTAGAGCTATGCAGAAAAATGGAATCTAAAGCTAGTTCAGGGATAATGTCACTAGGAAGTACTCCTGATGCAAGCAATGACCAAAATGACAGTGTAGCCTCCACTATATCAAATGAAACGCTGGGAGCATATGGCACAAACATAGTGGAGGCTTCCACCTGCTGACAATCAAAGAACGGATGAAATATGTCCTGTAGAGCCCACAACAGTGAATGTTGAACTACATACAGACAGGTTAGAGACTGCGCCTATATACTCGTCCATACCAGATCTTTCTGCATAATTTCTAAGGAAACTTCAAGAAAAAGTGCAAGAGATATAGGCCGCTAGAACTTAAACTAGCAGAACAGAAGACAGAACATGTGCAAAGACAAGCAGAACAGTATAGGCAATTAGAACAGAAGGTAATAGAGCATGACAGAGAAAGAGATAGGCATAAGTAAGCCATGTGCTACCAAGTCTAAGTTACATAAATAAAAGGAGAAATAGAAAAGATTAAAAATGAAGTAGATAAAATGAATAAAGCATACAAAGATTTGCCAGTTTAGCCAATGACTTAGCAAGTGAAGTGCAAAACTTATAGTCAGCAAACACTCTAATGAAGGATGATGTGCAAACATGAGCAAACCATTCACAGAACTTACAGCTTGAACAAACAGAAAATATTGAGCAACACTTTGCTGAACAAGAGAAAAAGAAACGAGAATTTAGTAGATGCCTGCAAGTAGAAGACACAGCAGAGCGTGTTGACTCAGAACTAAAGAATGCAATCCAGCAAGTACACAACGGAACAAAGCGGTTTTCAGTAGTAATGAGAACGCCGAAGCTGTAAAGATAGAGCTAAGCCAAACCAAGGCACACTGAAGTCTGAAATACCACGCTGGCAGCATGATCTCACAAAACGTATTTCAGAGCCGGAAAAAGGGTAACAAGTAGTAGAAAAGTGGATATAATGATTTGCCACAAATGTACGTTTTTGGAAATGCACATAGCATTCTTGGCAATTACAGACACTAATGTCAGTGCAATGCAGAGAGCTACACCCCAATAATTGAACAATCAGCTCCTATCGTCGGGGCAGTTCCTATTATGCAAAACATTATGGTTGATGGGACCTTAATCAAGCTCAGGACGTTTCAAATATTAAGTGTGAATAAAAGCATAGTCCACCAAGTGGTGTTAATAACAGGATTTAAAAACATCTTGCCCAGTGCTTGGGCTGACAAACAAAACATTCAATTTATTATATCTCATATTCATGGTGACACCGCACTGTGGGCGACAGAGACTGCCAACAGCTGTTACTCTTGTGAACAATCTGAGAAGGCATTTTTGTCAAAACATTGGTCACCCTGCATACAAGTGCGGCTAAGAACAGAGGTATACATTTCGAAATTGTACAATCCCAAGCAAGGGAGCCTACGCAAATACTTTGAAAGATATGTAAATAACATCTTTAACAGAGATGTAATTTGGCTACCAAAGGCATGACTGCTGAATATACAACACAGAAAAAGTGATCAATGTATCCAAGCGTGTCTTAGAACACTTTTTATATGTGTTAGATTCAATAGATCTAATACAACAGGAAGTGAAACAGAGCAGTGAACACGAAAAAATCATTTGTTTCCATGTGAACATGCAAGCAGGAACAACATGACCAAGCACAATAATAATGGTATTGGTAGAAAAACCGTTTATAACTAGAACAATGTAAGATCATCGAGTGGAAATGGTCACACTCAATTTACAGAAAACATAGATATGATGACAGGGTAAGTGCAAGTTACAATGATAACTCTCAGTGGAGAAATACAAGAAGCCAGTAGCATAGTGGATATCCCATGCACTAGAACCAAAATAAGAGATCACCCACTATTATGTCTAGGAACGACAAAAGTAACCAAGCACAAGGTGCAAATAAAAATGCTTGAACTTGGAAAACAAGAAGCAACAATGTAAGGATAGTAGAAGTGACCGAAATAGCCATCCATGTCAATCACATTCAACAAACTAGAACCGACCACAATAATCTCTCCATTGTCGATCACAGGATGGAGGAGGGCACACTTAATAACACCAAGGAAAATTTAGACATGTTGGGGTACAACGCGGCCATCGGTATAGAACAAGAACTGTTGACCAAACCGCAAACAAGTAAAAAAACTCTGATGCTGAATTAGCATAAGCTGCGATCGAATCAATACTTGTGAATCTAGATATAGGCACAGGAGCATCAGTTAACATGTTAAATTATGATATTTCAACAAAATGAGGCAAGCCCACAAACTGCCCTCATTCCAGCACAAAATTGTAAGGGGACAGGCACTATTGGTACTCAGTTACAAATAATAAAGCACCAAGCGCAGGTTGAGATAATGATTGGAAAGGTAGCTCTATTTTGCACTTTTCTGATAGTGACAGGGTTGACAGTATCCTGAATCCTGGGGTGTGAGCTCCTGCAAGGGAGGAAGGCTGAGACAGACCTCTCAAGTAGAAAATTCATCATTAAGAATAGCAAAAACAAGAATAATACCGTAGTCTCGAATGAAAAACAGCCCACAGTTGCACTAAATTATGTTTATTTTAAATCTTGAGCATGGTTTCTGCTATAATAATATAGCCTTCTTCAGAATTCCTAAAATGATCAAAATAACATCTAGACCAGTGATAAAATCTACACACAAACTTCAGAATTACGTAACTGATAACATTTACTTACATACACACTAATAAATAAAAAATGCCTTAGTCCAGTGGCTGTGTCAAGACCAATAAAGTAACTTCAACAGACATAAGACTGTTTCGAAGATAACTAAAATTACATATGGCACCGTATGTCCTCTGCCACTACCTGTGTTATACTGGGCGCACGGTCATCAAATGTGCTGCACCCCGCGAACCATAGGTGGCGCTCACTACAGTCAGCTACACCATACTGTTTATCAGGCAACTAGTCAATATATACAACAATAAATCAATAACAAGCCTACATGTGCAAATGAAGGACCATATACTTATTACTACGAATGTCCAACAGATGAAATACTGTTGCATATGATCATTAGAGTGGTGGAACATTAACAATTTCATACAACGAAGTTTGTTGTATCACTATTTGATGCATCATTCAGAAACGAGACTATCATATGCAAATATAGCTACAGCTTACATTACACGCTCTAATAGCTTGTAGGGCTGATTCTATCAGCTGACTGTAGTCATTGTACATAGCCACACTATCAATTATTGACATTAGTTCTATGACTAGCACCCTAGTACATAAGTGCGGTAACATGGTACAAGATAACAAAGGGCACATTAACATACCTGTCTCAACATAAACCACGGTTTAAAAAAAAAGCAGCTCATGACTCTTTATGACATAGTCCTACTGGAGCTTTGACCTAAAACATTAGTTTAACTCAAAAGATAATCATACAGCACAATCAAGTAACTGCTAGTGCCTATCTGCTATGCCCAATACGTTCTGAAAACCTTCAAGAAAGCTGGTACTTTTCAAAAAACACTGGTCATGCAGTAAATTCCTATTGTCAGATTTTTTGTGCTTATATATCTGTACCTCTTCATACCCTTTGCTTCTTTAGGACAAAGCTCCAATAAAAATATGTCCTGAAGAGTCATGAGCTGTCGTTTGTTAACAGTGGGGGGGGGGGGGGGGTTGTTTGGGGAAGGAGACCAGACAGCGAGGTCATCGGTCTCATCGGATTAGGGAAGGATGGGGAAGGAAGTCGGCCGTGCCCTTTCAAAGGAACCATCCCGGCATTTGCCTGGAGCGATTTAGGGAAATCACGGAAAACCTAAATCAGGATGGCCGGACGCGGGATTGAACCGTCGTCCTCCCGAATGCAAGTCCAGTGTCTAACCACTGCGCCACCTCGCTCGGTGTTAAGAGTGGTTTATGTTGAGACAGATATGTTAATGTACCCTTTGTTATCTTGTGCCATCGCACTTATGCACTGGGGTGCATTAATGTGCATATGCTATACAAAGTTTTCTATACAAGTGTTTGGAACACATTCACCCACCACTTCTATATGTAAATACCTCTTAAAAACAGAATATTATTTTCCACCATATACTGTTTGTTGCATTTACTCTCTGGTATATGGATAATGGACTGTTTTGTTTACCTCAAGCAGGGTATGCGTCTTGCAACTGAACCATGTTTTTGCACATTTTCAAAATTCTTTACATATAATTTTGATCTTTTATTAATAAAATTTGATACTCTGATGCTTGTTCCACCAATTCCACCAGTGTTGTTAACAGGTTGGGGCGTATGTCCTTCTTCGATGATGTGTTTAGCAAACGTTGATTGTCTGGCATATTACATAGGGCAAACAGGTAGGTCTATAGCCATAAGATATGAAGAACATATGCCGTCGAGGATAGTTATGAATAAGAGTGGGTCAATTTTTGCATATGATTATACGCAAGAGGTAGTGGCGGAGGACATACAGTACCATATGTACGAGGGTGAGTCAAATTAAAACCTTAAATTTTTTAAAAATATTATTTATAGTGCAGAAGTGGTACAAATCTGCATCACTTTTCAACATAATCTCCCCCACGATCAATGCAAGTCCTCCAGCACGTACAAAGTGCATAAATTCCTTTAGAAAAAATTTCTTTGGGAGTCTGCGCAACCCCTCGTGCACCGCGTGGCGTACCTCTTCGTCAGAACAGAACATCTTTCGTCCCATTGCGTCTTTGAGTGGTCCAAACATATGGAAATGACTTGGGGCAAAGTTTGGTGAGTATGGTGGATGAGGAAGATACTCCAGATGCAGGTCTGTAATTGTTGCAATTGTTGTACAGGCAGTGTGGGGCCTTGCATTGTCCTGTTGCAAAAAGACACTTACTGAAAGCAATCCACGTCACTTTGATTTTTTGCAGGCCGCAGATAATTTTTTAGGAGATCTGTGTCTGATGCACTGGTGACAGTGTGTATTGCTCCAAAATGACGCCTTTTTCGGCCCATAAGCGGGTCAGCATAACCTTCCCTGCTGACGTTTCTGTTTGAAACGTCTTTGGTTTTGGTGATGAGGAATGGCACCATTCCTTGCTCGCTCTCTTTGTTTCCGGTTGGTGGAAGTGAACCCAGGTTACGTCCCAAGTAACGATTCTTGCAAGGAAGCCATCACCTTCTCGTTCAAAGCGCCGAAGAAGTTCTTCACAAGCATCAACACGTCGTTCTCTCATTTCAGGATTCAGCTGCCATAGCACCCATCTTGCAGACACTTTGTGAAACTGGAGCACATCAAGCACAATGTGGTGTTCTGACCCATGATTAATCTGTAAACATGCTGCAACGTCATTCAGTATCACTCGATGGTTTTCCTTGACTATGGCTTCAACTGCTGCAATGTTCTGTGGAGTCACAACTCGTTGTGCCTGACCTGGACGAGGAGCATCTTCCACTGAAGTCACACATTTTGCGAACTTGCTACTCCATTTGTAGACTTGCTGCTGTGACAAACATGCATCATTGTACTGAACCTTCATTCGTCGATGAATTTCAATACGTTTCACACCTTCACTACGCAAAAACCGAATAACAGAACGCTGTTCTTCCCTGGTGCAAGTCGCAAGTGGAGCCGCCATCTTTATACTGATACTGCGACGGTATTTGTACATCTGCACTATGCTGCCACCTACAGGCCATTCTGCACGCTGTTTGTAGCAAGCTTACCAATTTACAGGATAACGGAGCGAAATTTCGATTTGTTGTAACAAATTTAAGGTTTTCATTTGACTCACCCTCATAATTTTACTTATGTTCGAAACAGGCTTATGTCTGTTGAAGTTATTTTATTGGTCTTGACACAGCTGCTGGGCTAAGGCATTTTTTTATTTATTAGTGTGTATGTAAGTAATATGTGATCAGTAACGTAATTTTGAAGTTTATGTGTAGATTGTATCACTGGTCTTGATGTTATTTTAATCATTTTTAGGATTTCTGAAGAAGGCTATATTATTATAGCAGAAACCATGGTCAAGGTTTAAAATAAACATAATTTAGTGCAACTGTGGGCTGTTTTTCATTCGAGACAATTTCGTAATGGTTACCGTTGTTTGGTGAGACAGGGAAATAACCTCAGACTTCAAGAAGAATATAATAATTCCAATCCCAAAGAAAGCAGGTGTTGACAGATGTGAAAATTACCGAACAATCAGTTTAATAAGTCACAGCTGCAAAATACTAACGCGAATTCTTTACAGATGAATGGAAAAACTGGTAGAAGCCAACCTCGGCGAAGATCAGTTTGGATTCCGCAGAAATGTTGGAACACGTGAGGCAATACTGACCCTACGACTTATCTTAGAAAATAGATTAAGGAAAGGCATACCTACATTTCTAGCATTTGTAGACTTAGAGAAAGCTTTTGACAATGTTGACTGGAATACTCTCTTTCAAATTCTAAAGGTGTCAGGGGTAACATACAGGGAGCGAAAGGCTATTTACAATTTGTACAGAAACCAGATGGCAGTTATAAAGAGTTGAGGGGCATGAAAGGGAAGCAGCGGTTGGGAAGGGAGTGAGACAGGGTTGTAGCCTGTCTCCGATGTTATTCAATCTGTATATTGAGCAAGCAGTAAAGGAAACAAAAGAAAAATTCGGAGTAGGTATTAAAGTCCATGGAAAAGAAATAAAAACGTTCAGATGCTTTCGAAATGTGGTGCTACAGAAGAATGCTGAAGATTATATGGGTATATCACATAACTAATGAGGAAGTATTGAATAGAATTGGAGAGAAGAGGAGTTTGTAGTACAACTTGACAAGAAGAAGGGACCGGTTCGTAGGATATGTTCTGAGGCATCAAGGGATCACAAATTTAGCATTGGAGGGCAGTGTGGAGGGTAAAAATCGTAGAGGGAGACCAAGAGATCAATACGCTTAACAGATACAGAAGGATGTAGGTTGCAGTAAGTACTGGGAGATGAAGAAGCTTGCACAGGATAGAGTAGCATGGAGAGCTGCATCAAACCAGTGTCAGGAATGAAGACAACAACAACAACAACAACAACAACACTGTTGTCGCTGCCATGATGAAAATAATGAATAATAGCATAGATAGTTAAAACAAAGGAGATATTGTCAAGGTACCCAGGTGAAATGGAAGTATAATGCAAATTAGGAGTGAGTTATTAAACAGAGAATATTATTATGTCAACACAGAAAATGATTGATTTATTTATTCATATGTCTTACATAGTCGTTTTACAGTCTTATTTATGGACTTTATATATAAATGGTTAAATATACACTAAATAAACATAATATATACAAGTAAACAAACCAGAGAAAGAATTGTAACTAAATATCTAGGTTTGTTGATCACTCTACAGCTCTTTGTGTCACCAAATGCAGCTCGCTGAGGCCACCAGGAAACTTCCATAGTATACCCTTTTCAGTCAGATGCTGCATAGTTTACACAGGATTACCACAGTCACAGGCTTCGGCGTCTTTGAACCCCCTTTCATACAAACAGGCAGCACACCTACCATGCCCTGCACGGAATCGATCCATGTGTGTCCATAGTTTTCTGGGCAGACCAAATCCACTCATACGTTTGTTAGGATCAGTTATAAGATAAGAATTAGTCGAGTCAACTCTCTTTTTATTCTTGAAAAACATCATATGCGAGAGGCACGTCTGGCGTTGGCCATGGAAATTTCCAGATTTCAGTCTGCTGGTAGGTGTACTCTGTAGTTGTTTATACAGAAGTGAGTTCTGGTGAGTGAACTGTCTTATTGCTCCTGCTTCTTGTCTAACGCAGGCAGTCATGGAAGTGGTGTAGATTTGGTAGTGCCACCGATTATTCTGATTGGATGATGCAATTTGACGTCAAGTATGTGTACATGTGCACTATTTTTCTGTACTGGAGCACAGTATTCTGCCCTGGAGTAAAGTAATGCCAATGTAGCAATACAAAGGGTATCTCCATTTGCACCCCGTCTTGACCCAGCCAGGTTTCTGACTATCGTTCTGGTGTTTACATTTTCTTGCTGCATTTCCTTAATGGTCCTAAGAACCTGGTCAAACATGACACCCAAGTATTTTGGGTATGGGTTGTGTTCCATAGGGACGTTTTCAAAGACCACATCTAATTTGTGATTTGCCTCAAGGTTATTAAGATGATAAGCACTTACCATCGTTTTAGATGGATTTGGTTTCAATCTCCAGTTCTTGAAACAATCTCCCATTATGTGTAAATCTGTGGTGAAAGAGCCTTCAAACTCTTTCATCTTTCTTACTTGATAAGCTAGCGCTAGGTTGTCAGTAAATTGTACCTAGTGTTGAGCATATCATTGGTATAAAGATTAAAAAGGGTTGGTGATAGCACAGAGCCCTGTGGTAGCCCATCTTTCAGCCTTCACCATCTGATTTCTTTGTCTCCTAGGAATACTTGAAATTGTCTGTTGCTGAACATGCTATCCAGTAAAGTAACCAACTTTTTACACGGTATGATTTCTGCACATTTAAGTAGCAGGCCATAGCGCCATATGGCGTCAAATTTGCCCATAAGATCAACAAATGCTACAGCAGTCTTTAATTTCCATTGTTATGCTGGTTCGATGAAAGACATTTGTGCCAATACCTGATAACGGCAACTGCAATTCTTTTGAAAACCAGCTTGATGCAGTGGAGTTACTTCATCAAGTAATGATTGAATTTGGCTTAGCAACATCATTTCGTAGTTTGTAAGCTATACTAAGTAATGATATGGATCCTTAATGTGATGCTTCGCTGTCATCTGTACCAGGTTTTTTAATATCTGTTAGCTTTGCAGCCCTAAATTTTATTGGCAATTTTCCACTAATCAGTATCGTATTATATTCCTGTAACAGCCACTGCTTAGTTTTCAGGTCTGCGTTTTTCAGGAACTCTGGATCCATTTCGTCGAAACAAGACATTTTGTTTGTACACACACTTGCCAAAGCTCCCTCCAGCTCATCGGTTGTGAACTTGCATAAGAGATCTGGATGAGGGACTAGCTGAGAGCGTTTGAATTGTAACTGTTTCTTCAGAAGTCTGCAGCTTCTTGCCGTTTCCTTCTTCTGTGGCCATTCGGAGCTTGAAAAGTTCGTCTGTTGTTTGATTTGTATGTGTAAACCGATATTCCTCGTATTGCTGATCACACTCATCCTGGGATGTATTGTTCCCTATGTCCTCTGGGTATCGTCCCTTTTGCTCTCTTTGAAGCTTTAGTAAAACAGAAAACATTTATTTACCTTTAATACTCAACTGATTAGATCAATGTGACAGAATCGGAATACTTGACCACCAAGCAACAAAGTGAACTAACTCAGTTGTTAATTGGGTACATAAACGTGTTTTCTGAACAACCAGGAATAACAAATGGATATACATACGATACTGACGTATGTCACACAAGACATTCTGTCATGTTACCTACTCTGTCCCATGGAGAAAGAAAGAAACAGTTACCAAAGAAATAAGAAAAATATGACAATGGCAGATTATAGAGCCATCTCTGTCGTCACTGCGGCGAACCCAGGGGGAAAAGTAGGATTAGCTTTAGATGCTAAGGACATAAACTAAATTTATGGTGCCAGTGCACACTAGGCCAGAAAAGTTAGAAGAACAGATACAAAAATTATTTGGGGTAAAGTATTTAACTTCAGTAGGATGAGATATTCCTATTGGCAGTTTCCATTACTTGATCAATGTAAAAAGTATTTTCACATTCTGCACATTTTTTTGGAGGTAGAAGTTACCATTGGAGGGTAATTCCCTTCAGCTTAAATGTTAGTGCTGGAGTATTTATCACAGCACTGGAGGCAACATCAGGTCTACAGCTACGTGACAAAGTAACTCTCTATTAATAGCAGCTTCTACCTGGGAAGAACACATCATTGACTTGAAAGAGTCTTAAAGACGTTTTTGGGCACTGTGATCACAGCTAACTTAGAAAAATCTAAATTTGGTAGAAATCAGATAAAATTTCTAGGTCACATCATCCTACTGTTAGGAATACTGCCTGACCCAAAGAAGATGGAGGCCACAGAACAATTTCCAAGACCCAGAACCAAAACATGTTTAACAGCATTCATCAGGCTTGGTTCGTTCTTCTGTAGATTCATGCTTGACCAAATACTTAACAGTGGGGAGCCACTGAATTTATTGCATACAAATATGCCTTGATTTCGTCAACAGGATGTCAACAAGAATTTGAAGACATAAAGCAACCATTGCTAAATTCAGATATTCTGTATCATAGTAATATGGAGAACGATTTTTTACATTGTAGGTAGAGGACTGTTCAGCTGTGAAAGATCGTACTCAGTTACTGAATTAGAAGCCCTAGCAGTAGTTGGGCATTGAGAAAATTTCATTACTACAAATATGGTAGGAAGATTAAAGTATTTTGCGACCATGATGTGCTTAGTTTTTTGCTTACTTGCAAGTTACTGAATGCAAGATTGGCCAGGTGGCCATTAGCGCTTCAAGAATACAGATTTCAAATCATGTACATAAGTGAGAAAGATAAAGTTGTGACAGAAGCATTATCATGTTTACCCCAAGGGTCTGCCAGAAATGTCATGCTTGAGGGTGATAGAATGGCCACAACTGCATATATGCAGTATGCAATATATGCACTATGTTTACAATTTCAAATGATGTTCTCTACCTACTTCACAAAATTTATGGATCTAAGCATAAATGTACTACACTACTAAACACTTGAGGCATATATGAATTCAGACAGTGTCCGTAATAACTTACACCCAACAAAAATGACGTCTAAACCACAAGCTGCTTTATGAAATAACTGTTGCACTGGCAATGTCGAAATCTCGACTACAAGGAACTGAAAAAGTTTTACATCAAACACACAATGTGCAAAGTGATGTCCAGAATGACCACACATTACTGCCCCTGAGGGAGTGTGGAAAAGTAGGAATTGCAATTTTAATTCTTATTGAATCCAAAGACAATGTTGTAAATTGTGTGTAAATCAAATTTATGCAATAAACACTAAAAAGAATAGAATACCATCCCTCATAACTCATTTTTGCAAATTACATTTATACATATAATCTGGTAAAGCTAGCCTGTTAGTTTGAACACTACAGAACTTTACTAGCATGGTTGTGTTGGAGATGCCTTGCTGTTACCTTCCTCTGACCTCTGGACTGCCTTACCTCACCACTTGTAGGGGACCGACAATTTAACATGGACTCCAAATCACAGTGCAATTCCTCATTTTCACGTTAACAAACACTGCTTAAAGAAGTGGTAAGTCACTGACATGGGCTAGAGCATGAGACATTTGTATTTTGCTTTTAAGTAATCTACATCACCTATTATTGTACATGGTATTACATTAGAATTTGGTTTATATTATGATGCAAGGAAAATTACCTATGCTCATGAAACAGTTTTTTATGTGAAGAATGTTCTGACAAGTTGTTAAGCATATTTTTAGACAAAAGAAAATCAGAATGGAATAATGAGAGTATTATTGCTACTCACTATATAGTGGAAATGTTGAGTCACAGACTGTCACAACAAAAATATGGTTACGGAAGTAAGCTCTGGCCATAAAATCTTCTTCTGAATTAGACAACATACAAACACACACACACACACACATTCATGCCGACACAACTGACACACACATGACCACTATCTCTGGCTGCCCCATATGGGGGGGATATTAAAATGGGAACCTTCGATTTCGTTGCAAATTCGGATCTAACACCAATACATACCTATGGTTGACTAGAAACTTTTATTCATTCATGGTAGATAGCACTGTAATTGACATAATTAAATTTTCTGATTTTTTAAGTTATGAACCGACTCTTTCGGTCTACATTACGTTTTCGATAAAAATGTTAACTGTTACCTGAACATTTGATAAAAATTAATTTAGTGAAAATCTGATTATACAATAAAATCTTTACATTCGGACATTTAAAATCTCGCAAATAACCTACATTTAATGTAATGTAGTTTCCTGTACCATTTGGGGTTGATAGCAGTGAGTTCCCACATGATCAGGGTGCTTGATTTCGGTGAATCCCTTTGAATCTCATCATAGGGGTGACTGAATTCGGTATTTTCCACTGCCTAACAGCCATAACTGTCATGCTGATTACGGCACTATGTACTATGAGTGAAAAAAGTTTCTTGAGATAAACCCTAGGTATATTTCGTGCAGAACTCAAATCTGGAAAGAAAAGTGGGAACCCGTTTTTCAACAAAAAGCTGATCATCCTATGTGGGGTGCGGTGGTGGAGTTAGTAGTTTGCCAATTTTAGCACAGGCAGGTGTCCCCTTTGAAAATACACTCTAAGGAAAAAATTGATGTCGCACCACAAAGGAATTATCCGAATGGGACAGAAATTGGCAGATACAAACTACAAGTACAGACAAACAAATGATTAAAATTTGAGAAAAATTAAATGATTTATTCAAGAGAAAGAGCTTCAGAAAATGAGGAAGTCAATAACGCATTGGTCCACCTCTGCCTCTTATGAGCGCAGTTATGGCTTGCCTAGAAGGGCAACAAAACACGGCATACAATATCATCATGGACCACTGTGCTGCAAGGGTGCTGCACATGACAACCAAAAGGGTCCTAAATGAAAAGAAATAGAACCCCAGAATATCACTCCATTCTGATGAGCTATATAGGACGCAACAGTCAAGTTGGTATCCCACCGCTATCTTGGGATTCTCCTGACATGTTTTCAGCCTGAAGTCTCATTGATTGAAGCAGAATTATCTTCAGTGACGAGTCCAGCGTGGACCTGAGCCCCGATGATCAGCAAAGACGTGTCTGGGGGTGCTATGGACATTGGTGGGATAACAACCTGACTGGTTTGACAACCAGGAGTGATGGTCTGTGATGTCATTTCTTTTCACAGCAGGACCACTTTGGTTGTCATCTGTGAAATTCTTACAGCATAGCGGCACTTCGACGATTTCCTGTGCCCAGTTCTGTTGCCTTTCATGGCAAACCATCCTGGGCTTACATTTCAGAAAGATAATGCCGTTGCACATGGCGTGAGTTTCTACTGTTTGTCTTTGTGCTTCCCAAACCCTACCTTAACCAGCAAGGTCGGCAGATCGACTCTACGTCAATGCTCTGCAAACCACTGTGAAGTACATGGCACAGGGTTCTGTATAGATAGATAAGGAAAAGCCCCGACACGGTATGATAAAAGTTATTACCAATAACAATAAACACCAGCGCGCGCGCTGTAAGCAACAGCAAAGATATATTTTGCTACACCAGAAGGCGAATGAAAAATGATGGAAACTCCATTCAATTTTTTTAGATGGACTCCGTCTTTAGTTCTCTTAGGGAGAAGACATATTGTTGTGAGAACTGTGTAGTAGACATTGTGTTACCTGAGTAATATTTTTATGAATGTATGTTGTGTGAGAGTTCTTTTTAGTGCAAAACCACGAAAGTTTTCTTTTTCGCGCATTATGCTAATGTCATGTCACTGTAGCTGCCTGCATCTGAAGAGGTAGTCCCAAAAATCAGTATTGTATTCACCGTCAAAAATGGGAAATAATTATGGTGGAAGAAGAAGCATATAACCAAACTGCATAAATCTCAACAGCATAGACAATACACGAATCGATGTAAGTTCACCCCACCACTGACTTACAATTTACAAGATTTATGAATTAAAAGTGAAAGGCAATTCATTGGCTGCAAAATCTATAAAAATCAAACATGACAATAGTGTAATTAATTTGTTTAGTTTTATAGATATTTGTACAACTAACAACCTGGTAACATGACATTGAGAAAGCCATGAAACCAGTTGTGTAAACTGTTCAAATTTATTTATTACATTATATGAAATTTTTTGCATGTACTAATTATTTTTAAATTTTCATGTGCAACATCATGACTAGGAGCAAAATAACCAGACCCAAAAATTCTTTTGGATGAAGTACCCAGTTCAAAACGGAATCAAAAATGAAACCGGAATTTACAGAAAATGTTGGATACATTATAATTGTTTCATCGCAGCAAAGGTAGGACCGCAACACAAGCGCTTGCTTAGTTATGGTTGGTAGTGTCCCCTGCGGAATAATTAGACTTCCCTTTCCTTAATTTCCCTTCCTAAATGTATTGTAGTGAAATTTTCAGAAATTTTACATAATGATTAGCGAGAGAAATGTTTGAAGTTTTTGTGTCACAACATTTCGTGCATTATAAAAGTAGCCAATTAACACTTGAGGACACGTAAATCATATGTTTAAATTTCCAAAAATAATATATTTCAGTTTTATATTTTTCAAAATTTTGATTAAAATATTTAATCACAATGGAACAAAAATCAGTTTCAATTATTGTCGACAATGGCGAAAACGCAATGAGCCAAGATGGCGTACAATTGCAAGGTAGAATAGCTGAAGTACCACCATGTCTTCCACACTCAGAAGTAGTTCAGAGATGAATATAATCGAAGTAACAAATGGTAGTGAGCTTTCACAGGGTTCTCAGTTTGATGATGCGTTGATGACAATAGATGAAACTACATCACGTATCTCTGCAAGCAACATTCTGCTCGCACAGGAAAACATAGAAAGCGAAGATAACATGATTTTTGACGACACTTTACTGTCACCCATCATAAGAAATCCAAAAATGTTGATTTGCAGAATAGAGTTGTTAACGACCAAAGTCCATTAGGTAACAACCAAAATACTGCACTTGCCGCGATACTACAAAAACTCGATAGCTTGAGCACCGAAATAAAAAATACAATTACCAATTTGCGTACAGACATAAATACAAAATTTGACAGTTTGTTGCAAAACCTTATCATAGTCACACAAGACATAAACAACATAAAACAAGAGCAGAAACACGTTTTAAAATATTTTCACGGTACAGTCACACAACAGATCAGTGATTTGACACAGAATTTTCACGAGGAAATGAATGTAAAATTCAAAGACATAAAAAACAGCTAAAGCAAGATGTATTTTCCGAAGTAAACAATGACATTACGGAAATAAAACAGAAATTAGACTCTCTTAACGAGCAGAAAGATACAGTAGAGCAACAAATAAAAGCGATTAAAGACACACACACAAACTTGGAAGCTACTCAAACACAGTTAACTTCGGCATAGAGAACATCTCTACCATAGTAAACAAACTGCACAAGGAGTACAAAAATATACCAATAGCTATTGATGACATCACTTTAAAGTAGCATAACTTGAAATCGAATCGGTCTGTGCCACAAAGGAAAGAGACAAACTTAGTGAAAATTTATCTGATGTAATTTCACAAGCTGAAGCAGGTACTTCGGACAAAACCAGAACTGTAGCGGAAAAAGTATTGAAGGAATGTAGATTAATCAATGACATAGTTGAAAAAGTTATTCAGCAAAAGGAAAACGACATTATCGATAAAGTGAACACCGATTTGCAATCTACAGAGCACAGGTTACGTAACTACTTAGGTGAAAGTGATACAGAGACACAAGTTGTACACATAAACACGGAGCCAGCCACAGCAAACCAAAGTAATGTATGCACACCGATCATTGCAAACCCTACAAACAATGCCAGTAGTAATGACAGACCACAGAGTGTAAGTTTACATGGCGTAACACCAGAACCAGTACCTACGATAAATGTAAATAAAACAGCTATGTAAACACAGCACAAAATGCGAACAGCTTGTCCACTATATTTGCTGATGATGGTTTATTAAGACACCGTCAATTTCCAACGTTTACGAGTGAAGGTAAGATGAATCTTGTGTTTATTAGTGCTTTTTGACATGTGTTTCCTAGAAATTTGACGGAAGCACAAAAGATCGGATTTGTTGCTGGGTACACGCCAGGCGATGTACTTGTGTGGGCGACTGAGGTAACTGAGCATTGTCACATATTTACAATTTGAACGGGAATTTCTTGACAAATACTGACCAGAAGCCGTACAGGACAGACTTAGGCGAGAGGTTTTTAATCCCGCCCATTTTAATAGCAAATATGGCAGCTGGCGTGGGTATTTTGAGAAGTATCTCACTGAAACACGTTATTTGAAGAATCCTATTTCTCACGTTGATGTTTTAAAAATTTAAAAAGTCGTTAGCCATCATACATTCGTGAAAAATTAATTACTACACCTGAGCATGACACAGAATATTTTCTATTCATTTTAGATCAATCGACCTAATATATGAGGAGAAAGTAGAAACAAACAGTGCGTCAGACAGCCAAACACCACAACAACATTACTGGAATGGTGAATACTTAAAGCCAGATGCAAACATACAGCAAGGATGGTACGCACAATCGCAAGGATACATTAACCGTGGTAACGAATACGGGAATGGAAATGGCAGGAGCAAGAGATTTAAACAAAACTTTCTGTATAACAGGAACGATTACCATCCACAATCTAATTTCAATCCCTCCTCTCAAAACTGTGCACCACATGTAAATAAATACAGTCACCCGCACCAATGTCAGGCATGTACCAACAACAACAACATGCTGCACGCCGTACCACAGCCAGAGTTTGTGCAACACAATCACAATACGGCAACATTTCACAACAGCCACATCAACACACGAGAAAGTATGTCGCGAACTGGTAATGATTCAAACTCGAGAAACAATCACACAGTACAACCGACAGAAATTGTTCCGTGCACCAAAGTAGACTACAGGACAGGAAAACCTGAGTCAGTCGTAGTTGAGCCACATACTATAGACCTTATAAGCTATGGGGGCAAATCAGATTATCAAACATGTTTCGTATGATTCGATGAGCAAGGAACATAAAAGACTATCTATTCCAACATGAACAGGAATCTACAAAAGATACACTAGAAGAACAAGTGCAAGCAGTAATCACAGTGAAAATTTTTAGTACAGACACAAAGATATTACTTGATACAGCGTCTACAACTAATTTAATGTCTGAAGCATTTTTCACTGAATTAAAAAGATGGAATAAATTTCCTGTTCTGCAATACAAAATTGCAAAGTACAAACAGCTACTGGCGGCAAAACCAAGTTAGTAAAACACCAAGCTCTTATCACCCTACACATTGAACAATTTTCTGTGAAGTGTAATTTTTTAATAGTAGACAGACAAATAGTCAACTGCCTGATGATTTTCTATCAACCTGATTACCACACCGGAGAGGTATGACAAAGTAAACCCATAACCCAATGTCACGGTACAGTATTCATATCCCATCTTGTATTTTTTGAACAAACACAATACCGACACTGAAGTTAACCAGGAATTAGTTGAACAAAAATTGAACAAATCAAATATTCTAGATACTACACAATGACAAGAGTTTTCTGACTTATTTTTTAAATATGCAATGTTTTTGCATATTTTATTTTTAATAAGAATCCAGGAGTAATCAAAGACTATGAACATAAACTTAATGTCCATCCTCATGAAACATTTTGTGTTATGTCTTACCCCATACCGTGGACAAAGCCTGAACCAGTTAAGCAGGAACAATAGGATGTGAAAATGGGGAATCATACAGCCATCATTTTCACCATATTGCAGTCCAGTACTACAAGTTAGTAAACGTGATGGATCAGTATGACTAGTTTTAGACCCTAGAGGCATAAACAGAATCCTAGTACCAGTAAGGACAAAACCAGATCATTTAGATGAACAGTTACTAAAATTTCATAACATCAAATATTTCAGCACCTTCAATCTAAAAAAATCCTGCAACTTCCTGGCAGATTAAAACTGTGTGCCCGACCGAGACTCGAACTCGGGACCTTTGCCTTTCGCGGGCAAGTGCTCTACCAACTGAGCTACCGAAGCACGACTCACGCCCGGTACTCACAGCTTTACTTCTGCCAGTACCTCGTCTCCTACCTTCCAAACTTTACAGAAGCTCTCCGCAATATCCTTTCTTTCAGGAGTGCTAGTTCTGCAAGGTTCGCAGGAGAGCTTCTGTAAAGTTTGGAAGGTAGGAGACGAGGTACTGGCAGAAGTAAAGCTGTGAGTACCGGGAAAGGCAAAGGTCCCGAGTTCGAGTCTCGGTTGGGCACACAGTTTTAATCTGCCAGGAAGTTTCATATCAGCGCACACTCCGCTGCAGAGTGAAAATCTCATTCTAAAAAAATCCTACTGGCAAATTAAGTTACATGAGGAGAGTAGAAAACACACAGCATTTGTCTGCAGTGGCAGGAGTTATGAATTTCAAGTCCTACCTATTAGCTTAAACATCAGCAAGGCATATTTCTATTAGCTTTGGACAGGGTCTTAGCACCAGAGTTGCTCAGTAAAGTTACCATTTATGTTGACAATATGTTAATAGCCACATCGACTTGGACAGAACACATCAGTACAATGGAAAAAGTATTTCAGAGATTTACAGAGTACAAAGTATCAGCAAATGTTAAAAAACCTAATTCGGGAGGATGACGGTTCAATCCCGCATCTGGCCATCCTGATTTAGGTTTTCCGTCATTTCCCTAAATTGCTCAAGGCAAATGCCAGGATGGTTCCTGTGAAAGGGCATGGCCGACTTCCTTCCCCATCCTTCCCTAATCCGATGAGACTGATGACCTCATAGTTTGGTCTCTTCCTCCAAACAACCGAACTTAAAAAAATCTGACTTTGGCAAAGAACAAGTAAAATTTTTAGGATATATTGTATCAGAACAGGGTATATTACCAGACCTAAAGAAACTAGATGCCATACATAATTGCCCACCCCAAAGGAACAAAAAACAATTGAAAGCATATCTAGGACTAACCTCTTTTTTCCAAAAATTTATACCACGACAACTTATGAATAGTGATGGCCTACTTAAACTATTGAGAAAGAATAAACCTTGGTTATGGAATGAGAGATGCCAGGAGGACTTTACCAAAATTAAAAACGCATTAATATCAGGAAACATTTTGGGTCATCCTGACATGTCTAAGGACTTTTGTTTAAGTATGGATGCCTTGTCTCAGGGGCTGGGGGCATGTTTGTTTCAGATACGAGAAGAAGAAGGAAAAACAGAACCCAAAGTCACCAGCTTTGCCAGCAGCACTTTATCACAGGCAGAAACATCATATTACGTGTCAGAACTGGGAAGTTTAGCAGTAATTTGGGCATTTAAGAAATTCGAGTATTTTCTTTGGCTTAAAAACACTAAAGTCTACTGTAATAACCAATCATTACCTTTTTTCTAAACATGTAAGCTGTTACACTGAAGACTAGCAAGGTGGTGTTTGTACCTAAAGGAATTCAGTTTTGAAATAATACACAGAAAAGGCAGTCAGAATATTATCACAGATGCACTATCCAGATTACCACAGGGATTAGATTAGATTAGATTAATACTTGTTCCATAGATCATGAATATGACACTTTGTAATGATGTGGAACGTGTCAGGTTAATAAAAGATGTCTGTACAAGATATTACATTATACAAAATATTGCATGACACTAATGTTTAAGTTGTTGTTGTTGTTTTTTTTTGTGAACTGTCTGAACACAATTCAGAAATCCGAATATTATTAATGCAAAGTAATATACAAAAATCAGACAAAAAAATATTGTAAACAGACAGGAATGATATAACACCAAGACAATAGGTGGAAAATGGTAATACAAAATCCTAACCAGAATACAAACCATAAAGCAAGTAAATGATATCAGTTATACAAAGGCGTTTCGTTTCACCGGAAGCACGAATGTGCTAACCATTGGTGTATATGCCTCCCAGAGGAATATATCGACGAATTTATCAATCATACACACGACGTATGGGGACACTACAGAGTAACAAAATGTACAGAAAAGATTTCGAAACTTTGTTACTTTCCTAATTTGCGACAATGTGTTTCACAAATATTAAAAAATCATAGGGAGAATTGAAGAGGATTTTTTACAAAGAGTAGGGAGACCCAAAGTAATATTAACAGACAATGCAGCTTATTTTGTAGGAAGGAAATGGAAGCAATTCATGAATACACAGGGCATTAAACACATCTTGGTAAGTTTTTTCCACCCAGGAGCAAGTCCCATGGGGAGGGTGTTTAAAGAATTCAATAGATTTATAAGGACATACACTCATAATAAGCATTCACGACGCATTGAATAAGTAACTCCATTTATGAAGAAAAGCAAACAATCTTCCCCACTCTTCCACAGGTTTCACTCCTAATGAACTTATGGTTAACACAAAGCAAACTGACGAATGGGAATCACCCATACCAACATTAAATATCAAAGAGTTAACTTTGTAGGATAAAGTAAGACAAACAGTAATTACAAGAGAGAATAGAGCAGAATACAAAAAGAGAATATACAACAAAAACTTAAAACGAGTTACATATTTTTAGAAGTTCAACGACTCCTCTTGAGAACATATTCCAAATCGACAAAGATTGGTAAGCTAAATAAAAAATGGCAATTACTAAACTCAGGGCGCTATATCATTGCTAAAACACCCTTCCTGGAACTTATAGGTTGGTTTATGAAAGAACAGGGAGAGACAAATGTCTCCACCCTCACAAAGACTTAAAAGCTTTTCATGAGTAGTGACACAATGTCACAGCAGTTTTCTTGTCATAAAATATATTTATAATTAATGTCATAGTTTTATAAGTAAGGAATTTTATGATGTGTATTTTACATGAAATGTGTATGAGCTCAAGTAATTTTCTTGTTTTGTAAGCAAAGATGAACATTTGTTTGGGAGGAAGTGAAAAAACACAGCTTCACACAAAGCAAAATGCAAATTGGAGCAGTGTACAACTCAGCTGAGTGCGCCCAACAATGCATGTTTACATCAGTACTAGGGAACAGATATTGACCTTGAGCAAGCGCAACTGGCTAACTCGCAGCGCAACTGAATAGAATCGCGATGCTGCACAAGTATTAAGCCCAATTTCAAAATAAATAATAACATGTAACATCTATATTTACTATCAGGGAACGAATGAATGTAATATTACATTTATATCAACATGCGAAGTTGTGCCAGTACTAAAATATAGACACTGTAACTAGAATTAAAAGCAATCATTACAACGAAACATACAGAATGTGTTAGCTAACAAAAGGATAAGATACTGTAGGAGATGTCAAAGTAACTTTCTTTGCAGGGTAAATGAATAAAAGGAATACAAATACAAGCAAATAAACATATAAACAAATGTGAATGAAATATGAAAAACGTCTGCAAACGATTGTGATGCGTGTCCTATGAGCTACGAAACACAATTAGTTTTTAAGTTAGTTATAAGTTTTTTATATTGCAGCGCAGAAGAATATATTTATGACGGGTGTTATAGGTACCAGATAAAAAAAAAGGGCCGCACCTCAAAGAAATGATTTAGTTATTAGTATGTGTATGTGTATATTTTGGTCATGAAGCAAATGAGGAATAAGAATATACATCATCGCAGTGCAACTACAAAACATTTACCCGTACCTACTGACTACAAAGTGCACATAAACATGGAGGCATGTGACCTCAAATAAAACTAATCATCTCATATCGCGTCACATGCGAATATAAACGACGACATTTCCACATAATCGTAAAGAGGTAAGCATGATGTAATACAAACACTTTTGCATTGCAAAAACGAAGCTACACATAAACAATTATAAGCAACACATTGGTATATAGTACATGATCGTTAATACATTTCGGTTCCATGATAAGGGATTTCCCTGATAAGTTATTTAAGAAAGGACGAATAGCATTTCGTTAGTAATCCGTAAACCAGTAGAATAGTATTCCTTATTCCCTCCCCAATGCAGGAGGCGGCGCCAAAGCACAGTTAAGCCAGCATCACCTTAAGTAAAACCCTGATGTAAATGTTTTTCTCTGTTTCTCCCTAGGAAAATATTAAACTCTCATAACCGATGTTTGCATGACTGGAAAATAAAACATGGATGCATTAAATGCATATATAGTAACACAATGTAATGGAATGTAAATAAGTTACTTGTACTTATGCAAATGGAAGCTAACAAACTATACTAACCAGCAACTGTAACTGAAAAAGGAATTTTGTAACGTTTTAGTATATAAGTGTTTTCTACATTTGATACAAATAATGGGTGGAGTCTCAGCCTTACATGTAAGCCATTGCAATATGCATTGTTACATCAAAATGTTTATGTGAATTTTATGTGTATATCGAGCCATATGTAAAAGATTAACTAGAGAAGCTAACAAAAAAGAAAGAAAAACCTCAAGGACTAAAAACAATTCTCATGCCAAAGTGAACGACAAAATAGATGGTGGTATCCAAATGCAAGTGCAATAGTGCAACGAATCAATTATGGTAATGTCATGCTACACAACATCTGATATATTAATCAGCAAACTACAGTTGTGCAAGTATCACTTACCTTGACGTCAGGTGTTGATGTGCAGTGTTCACCCCACTGAAAATGTGGATACGACAGAGAAGATCCTCCCTGGGCCATATAAAAGGTGAATTATCTGCTGCAGCATCGGTTCTTGGAGAAAAAACGCACATGCAACGCATTCACAATGGAACACCATGCCTCAGAAAATTATTTGACGGATAGTATGACACTAAAAGTGTGAGTGGGAGCGCGGACGACCGTACCCAACAATATGCGCAACATTTAACGGTTGTTGCGCAGTCAACAAACATATTTAACATGCATGCGCTCAGAGACTAGCAATGTTGCCAAATAGACAAGTAACCACTCTTGGAGCGCCCTCATGTAAGGCTCTGACAAAAAAACATTGCACGACCACTGCAAGCGTCAGCAAAAGATGTATTTTACAATGACGGAAGGCGGTAACAAATGAGGGAAACCTCATTCATTTTTCTTGTCAATTAGTAGAGAGACTCTGTCTTTAATTCTCGAGTGGAGAAGACGTGTTTTTTGTAAGATGTGTTTGGTACCCATTTGTGTTGTCTGAATAATAATAATTATTGGATCAAAACCAAGAAGCTATTCAGTTATCTTCCGAGCAATATGTAAATGTCATGCCACAAGAGCAGCCTGTCTATAAGGAAGAAGTCCGATTAAATGAAAAGTACATTACCTACACAGTCTAGAATAAGTTTTACGGTGTTGCAAGAAGAAGCATCTAACAGGAGTGTGTCAGAATTTGGGCATTAATTGAAAATAATTGATTTCTATTAATCTCTTTATTTATGTACCCTTTATTATTATTACACACACACACACACACACACACATATATATATATATATATATATATATATATATATATATATATATATAGTAACAATTAATAAATAAATAATGTATCAATCTGCAAAATCTATAAAAATCAAACATGACAATAGTGTAATTAATTTCTTTAATTATTTTTTTATAAATATTTGCACAAGATGTCACATTTTAAGAGTGATTAGGGCTTCCTCCCATTCCATTCACGTTTGAACATGGGAAGAATGACTGTTTGAACGCTTCTAGGCATGCATTAATTATTCTGATCTTATCCTTACGAATCCCATGTGAATGATAGGTAAGGAACTGCAGCATTTTCCTGGAGTTGTTATTCAAAACTGTTTCTTGGAACTTCGTTAATAGCATTTCTTGGGATAGTTTACATCTATCTTCAAGAACATGCTAGTTCAGTTTCTTTGGTATCTCTGTTACACTCTCCCATGAATCAAACAAACCTATGACTATTTCTGTTGCCCTTCTCTGTGTACATTCACTACCCCTTGTTAGTCCTAACTGCTATGAGTCCCACACACTTGTGCAATATTGTAGAACGAGTTGCAAGAGTGATCTAGAATCAATGTCTTTTGTAGACGGATTAGTTTGATATGTGACACCATTATCTACTTCTTTCCTATTTGTTGTTGTTGTTGTGGTCTTCAGTCCTAAGACTGGTTTGATGCAGCTCTCCATGCTACTCTACCCTGTGCAAGCTCCTTCATCTCCCAGTACCTACTGCAACCGACATCCTTCTGAATCTGCTTAGGTGCAAGCTCCTTCATCTCCCAGTACCTACTGCAACCGACATCCTTCTGAATCTGCTTAGTGTATTCATCTCTTGGTCTCCCTATACGATTTTTACCCTCCACACTGCCCTCCAACGCTAAATTTGTGATCCCTTGATGCCTCAGAACATGTTGTACCAACCGATTCCTTCTTCTAGTCAAGTTGTGCCACAAACTTCTCTTCTCCCCAATCTTATTCAATACCTCCTCATTAGTTACGTAATCTACCCACCTAATCTTCAGCATTCTTCTGTAGCACCACATTTCGAAAGCTTCTATTCACTTCTTGTCCAAACTATTTATCATCCATGTTTCACTTTCATACATGGCTACACTCCATACAAATACTTTCAGAAACGACTTCCTGACACTTAAATCTATACTCGATGTTTACAAATTCTCTTCTTCAGAAACGCTTTCCTTGCCATTGCCAGTCTACATTCTATATCCTCTCTACTTCGACCATCATCAGTTATTTTGCTCCCCAAATAGCAAAACTCATTTACTACTTTAAGCGTCTCATTTCCTAATCTAATTCCCTCAGCATCACCCGACTTAATTCGACTACATTCCATTATCCTCGTTTTGCTTTTGTTGATGTTCATCTTATATCCTCCTTTCAAGACACTGTCCATTCCGTTCTACTGCTCATCCAAGTCCTTTGCTGTCTCTGACAGAATTACAATGTCATCGGCGAACCTCAAAGTTTTTATTTCTTCTCCCTGGATTTTTATACCTACTCCAAATTTTTCTTTTTTTTCTTTTACTGCTTGCTCAATATATACAGATAGAATAACACTGGGGAGAGGCTACAACCCTGTCTCACTCCCTTCCCAACCGCTGCTTCCCTTTCATGCCCCACGACTCTTATAACCGCCATCTGGTTTCTGTACAAATTGTAAATAGCCTTTCGCTCCCTGTATTTTACCCCTCCCACCTTTAGAACTTGAAAGAGAGTATTCCAGTCAACATTGTCAAAAGCTTTCTCTAAGTCTGCAAATGCTAGAAACGTAGGTTTGCCTTTCCTTAATCTTTCTTCTAAGATAAGTCATAAGGCCAGTACTGCCTCACATGTTCCAACATTTCTACGGAATCCAAACTGATCTTCACAAAGGTCGGCTTCTACCAGTTTTTCCATTCGTCTGTGAAGAATTCGCGTTAGTATTTTGCAGCTGTGACTTATTAAACTGATAGTTCGGTAATTTTCACATCTGTCAACACCTGCTTTCTTAGGGATTGGAATTATAATATTCTTCTTGAAGTCTCAGGGTATTTCACCTGTCTCGTACATCTTGCTCACCAGATGGTAGAATTTTTTGTCAGGACTGGCTCTCCCAAGCCCGTCAGTAGCTCTAATGGAATGTTGTCTACTCCCGGGGCCTTGTTTCGACTCAGGTCTTTGAGTGCTCTGTCAACCTCTTCGCGCAGTATCGTATCTCCCATTTCATCTTTATCTAAATCCTCTTCCATTTCCATAATATTGTCCTCAAGTACATCGCCCTTGTGTAGACCCTCTATATACTCCTTCCATCTTTCTGCTTTCACTTGTTTTGCTTAGAACTGGGTTTCCATCTGAGCTCTTGATATTCATACAAGTGGCTCTCTTTTCTCCAAAGGTCTCTTTAATTTTCCTGTAGGATGTATCTATCTTACCCCTAGTGATATAAACCTCTACATCCTTACATTTCTACTCTAGCCGTGCCTACTTAGCCATTTTGCACTTCCTGTCGATCTCATTTTTGAGACGTTTGTATTCCTTTTTGGATGCTTCATTTACTGCATTTTTATATTTTCTCCTTTCATCAATTAAATTCAATATTTCTTCTGTTACCCAACGATTTCTACTAGCCATCGTCTTTTTACCTACTTGATCCTCTGATGCCTTCACTACTTCATCCCTCAGAGCTACCCATTCTTCTTCTAATGTATTTCTTTCCCCTATTCCTGTCAATTGTTCCCTTATGCTCTCCCTGAAACTCTGTACAACCTCTGGTGTAGTCAGTTTATCCAGGTCCCATCTCCTCAAATTCCCACCTTTTTGCAATTTCTTCAGTTTTAATGTACAGTTCATAACCAATAGATTGTGGTCAGAGTCCACATCTGCCCCTGGAAATGTCTTACAATTTAAAACCTGGTTCCTAAATCTCTGTCTTACCATCATATAATCTATCTAATATCTTTTAGTATCTCCAGGATTCTTCCATGTATACATCCTTCTTTTATGATTCTTGAACCAAGTGTTAGCTATGATTAAGTTATGCTCTGTGCAAAATTCTACCATACGGCTTCCCCTTTCATTTCTTACCCCCAATCCATATTCACCTACTATGTTTCCTTCTCTCGCTTTTCCTACTCTCGAATTCCAGTCACCCATGACTATTAAATATTCGTCTACCTTCACTACCTGAATAATTTCTTTTATCTCATCATACGTTTCTTCAATTTCTTCGTCATCTGCAGAGCTAGTTGGGATATAAACTTGTACTACTGTGGTAGGCGTAGGCTTCGTGTCTATCTTGGCCACAATAATACGTTCACTATGCTGTTTGTAGTAGCTTACCCGCACTGCTATTTTTTTATTCATTATTAAACCTACTCCTGCATTACCCCTATTTGATTTTGTATTTATAACCCTCTATTCACCTGACCAGAAGTCTTGTTCCTCCTGCCACCGAACTTCACTAATTCCCACTATATCTAACTTTAACCTATCCATTTCCTTTTTTAAATTTTCTAACCTAACTGCCCAATTATGGGATCTGACATTCCACGCTCCGATCTGTAGAACGCCAGTTTCCTTTCTCCTGATAACAACGTCCTCTTGAGTAGTCCCTGCCTGGAGATCTAAATGGAGGACTTCATGCCCTCGGGAAAAATTATGGCTATAGTTTCCCCTTGCTTTCAGCTGTTCGCAGTACCATCACAGCAAGGCCGTTTTGGTTAGTGTTATGAGGACAGATCAGTCAATCATCGAGACTGTTGCCCCTGAAACTACTGAAAAGGCTGCTGCCCCTCTTCAGGAACCACACGTTTGTCTGGCCTCTCAACAGATACCCCTCTGTTGTAGTTGCACCTACAGTACAGCTATCTGTATCGTTGAGGCACGCAAGCCTCCCCACCAACGGCAAGGTCCATGGTTCATAGGGGGGGGCCTTGCCTAATTAGTAAAAGAAAATCTTGCCTATTTAGTAAAAGAAAATCTGTAAAGGCCAGTTCACACTGGCTGTCACACTCCATCACGTCATGGCTCTGTCATGTCAAGGTGCATTACCACTCTGAGTCACATCATAGAATGTGAAGTCAATTCAAATTAACTCACATGGCTGATTTTTTCACGAGAAATGAGATCTTCACAAGATGAGTTTCAATTGTTTTTTACATGTGAAGTGCACATATACAATGCTGTAGCTAATATATAAAGTTGCTGGAGTCCACATTTGTATGAAAATGTAATTTGTTGGACTCAGTTGGTTTGCAGGTTGCAGGGATAGCTTGCATATTGGTGAAATTAGACAGAAGTGCAAAACAAGGCAAAAAAGAGCGTGGATGCAAAAATGTCACTGTGTGGTACAGAACAAGAATTTCCCACTGTATGAGGAACACGAGAAAGTGGAATGTGTATGTTATAAGAACAGTAAAAGCACCAGTTTCTTTCATTTGTTAAGGCAAATTACTAAAAGGAACATAGTTTTAGAAGCTACCAACACACATCAAGATTAACTTTTAAAATTAGTTTTGTTTCCAGTCCAGTGCAAACTTGTGTGCAACAGTCATTTCTCCCTCAGTACTTTTCCCTACTGGAATTATTGGTTTTCTTTGCATCTTGTATGTACCTTTTAATAGCTCATATGTCTTATTTGTACTGGGATTAGCTAGTGAAACTGGTTAAATATTGACCACTGATGCTTGCAAAACTGTTGCACAGGCAATCCAGCGAGCTACTTAACAACAAATAAGCCCACCACAAACACATACTTATACAAACAACTCTAATACAATGTTTCATGTATACTTCACAAGAAAAGCATTTTGATACTGTTGCAGTGTCTGAAGGTTTCAGTCCATTACAAATGTCTGACAATATACAAGTAAATTCCACTTGCTAATCAATATGATTCTACCCATAGTACTTTTTTTCACTTCATGTTGCACCCATATTGTAGTCTATTTCATTGTAAAATACTAAATACCGTATCAATATGTATCAAAATTCATTTTATCATTGTAGCGATGGCGACTAATTTAGTAAGCTCATGTTGCACAATTCAGCCTGAAGCCTCGCTGCTTCAATTAATCTTTTGCCACTTACTATAAAATTATAAATTTTAACAAAAGAAATGACAGAACAAAACTATTTATAATAACAAAAACAACAAACATCTGATATAAGCCAAGAAAACCACAATGCAACGAAATATGGGGATGGGCACATGGCCATGTTAAAGGAGGAAACGACCATGGGAGTCACGTGGATAACAACAGATGAAAGACATCAGCCATCAAAACTTTCTTCCTGAGAAACCTTGATGCTGCCATGATGTGACATGATGTGATGTGATGTGATGTCATGGGATGGCCAAAGTGGATGCTGCCATTTGAAAAGCATTGTAGAATGTTTTGATGAGACGTGACGTGACATTGTCACCAGCATGAATTGGCCTTATTTGGTATTTTTCTGCATATATCACTTTTAAACCTTTTCCTAGCTTTTTCATATCCTTTAAGTGACGGATCTACTTCCCCACATTGAATGCAACTTAATTCCACTCAACTCAATGCCACTTGTCATCACTTCTCCACATTTCTTAGACAATTTTATCGTTTAGTTTTTCCAGAAACCTTGCGTTTAGTAGCAGCTCACTGTGTTTTCACTTTGCTGTTATCTATATTGTTGCTTCAGGTTTTGTTTTAAAGCATGCACCTCTTCTCACAACACACCATTAATGCCCTCTTTACACACTGTTTTATTTAGTTTTTGACTTCATTCATCTTTGTTGCATTTTGTGCAGAACCACTAGATATATAACTTTTACCTCTCTTTCCTCACTGTCGCTCAACCGAGCGAAATTCGATTGATAGTCAGCAAGTGTAATAATTGTTCACAGAAACCATTTACAGTAAATTTTTCATTTAAAGAGTGATGTGACTATATAATTAAATTTCACTTATATCATAAAATGAGAATTAATATGAAAAACATCAAATAATAATAATAATAATAATGGTTATAACAATAATGATAATGAATGTCTTTTCCTAAAGCCAGGTTCACACATGCAACTAATGTGGCGCCACAGCTTGCGGCTTTCTGTAGCGGCAACATGAGTCGCTGTTCACACAGGAACCCACAAATGCTGTATAGCTGCAGAGCTTTCAATATGGCCTCAATTGAAATCATATGGATGGGTATGACTGTTATAGTGCAGGTTATGGCATTAGAGCAGTGACAAAAATATAATATAGGGAACATGAAACCCAAATGTTGGATCCGAGAATAGATTTCACATAGGGAAAAATTAGGGCCAAAACACATTTATAAAGAAATAGCACTCAGAGACGAAACAGCTGTCTGCAATGGCAAACTAACCAACAGCTGGCATGTAAATGTCATCTGTAGACACGCCAATCTTCCAAGATTGTATTCATGGATATTGTCATTTAGAATAACTAACTTCTAGTTTAACAGCAGCCCAATCAAATTCAGGAGTTATTTCCTGCTCATGATTCACAATTTGACATTTCTTGGTCTCACAAATCACAAAGTTTATATAATTCGCTTCTTGGGCTTCATATATTACGTTTATCTATATGTTGTTGTGTGGTCTTCAGTCCAGAGAGTGGTTTGATGCAGCTCTCCAAGCTACTCTATCCTGTGCAAACTTCTTCATCTCCGAATAACTACTGCAACCTGCATCCTTCTGAATCTGCTTGTTCATCTCTTGGTCTTCCTCTACGATGTTTACCCTCCACACTTCCTCCAGTACTAAAATGGTGAGCCTTTGGTGCCTCAGAACATGTCCTACCAACCGATCCCTTCTTCCAGTCAAGATGTACTGCAAATTCCACTTCTCCCCAATTTTATTCAGCACCTCCTCATTAGTTATGTGACATACCCATCTAATCTTCAACATTCTTCTGTGGCACCACATTTCGAAAGCTTCTGTTCTCTTCATGTCTAAAGTGTTTATTGTGTTTCACTTCCATACATGGCTACACTCCACAAAAATGCTTTCAGAAAAGATTTACTGACATTTAAATCTATAATAGATGTTAACAAATTTCTCTTTTTCAGAAACGCTTTCCTTGGCGTAGCCAATCTACGTTTTATATCCTCTCTATTTCGACCATTATCAGTTAGTTTGCTCCCCAAATAGCAAAACTCATTTACTACTTTAAGTGTTTCATTTCCTAATCTAATACCCTCAGCATAATCTGATTCAACTCGACTATATTCCATTATCCTCGTTTTGCTTTTGTTGATGTTCATCTTATATCCTCGTTTCAAGACACTGCCCTATCTGTTCAGCTGCTCTTCCAGGTCCCTTGCTGTCTCCGACAGAGTCACATCATCGTCGGCAAACCTAAGAGTTTTTATTTCCTCTCCATGGATCCCAATTCCTACTCCTGATTTTTCTTTTGGCTCCTTTACTGCGTGTTAAATGTACACATTGAATAACATCAGGTATAGGCTACAACACTGTCCCACTCCCTTCTCAACCAGTGCTTCCCTTTCGTGCCCATCGACTCTCACAATTGCTATTTGGTTTCTGTACAAATCGTAAATAGCCTTTCGTTCCCTCTATTCGATACCTACCATCTTCAGAATTTGATAGAGAGTATTCCAGTCAACATTGTCAAACGCTTTCTCTAAGTCTACAAATGCTAGAAACGTAGGTTATCCTTTCTTAACCTATCTTCTAAGATAAGTCATAAGGTCAGTATTGTCTCACGTGTTCCAATATTTCTACGGAATCCAAACTGATCTTCTCCGAGGTCATCTTCTACCAGTTTTTCCATTCGTCTGTGAAGAATTTGTGTTAGTATTTTCCTGTGGTGACTTATTAAACCGATAGTTCGGTAATTTTCACGCCTGTCAACACCTGCTTTCTTTGGGATTGGAATTATTATATTCTTCTTGAAGTCTGAGGGTAAATCACCTGTCTCATACATTTTGCTCACCAAATGGAAGAGTTTCGTCATGGCTGGCTCTCCCAAGGCTATTACTAGTTCTAATGGAATGTTGTCTGCTCCCGGGGCCTTGTTTCGATTTAGGTCTTGCAGTGCTCAGTCAAACTCTTCATGTAGTATCATACACTATGTGATCAAAAGTATCTGGACACCCTCAAAAACATACGTTCTTCATATTAGGCGTAATATGCTACCACCAAATCGTATGTACTCCATATCAGCGACCTCAGTAGTCATTAGACATAGTGAGAGAGTAGAATGGGGCACTTTGCAGAACTCACGGACTTTGAATGTAGTCAGGTGATTTGTCACTTGTCTCATACGGCTGTAAGCGAGATTTCCACACTCCTTAACATCCCTAGGTCCATTTTTTCCAATGTGATAGTGTAGTGGAAACGTGAAGGGGCATGTACAACACCAAAGCGTACAGGCCGATCTCGTCTGTTGACTGACAGAGACCACCGACAGTTGAAGAAGGACGTAATGTGTAAGAGGCAGACATCTATCCAGCCCATCACACATGAATTCCAAAACTGCAGCAGACTCCACTGCAAGTACTATGGCAGTTAGGCGGGAGGTGTCAAAACTTGGATTTCATTGTCGAGTTGCTGCTCATAAGCCACACATCACGCCACTAAATTCCAAACGACGCATCGCTTGGCGTAAGGAGCGTAAACTTTGGAAGATTGAATAGTGGAAAAACGTTGTGTGCAGTGACGAATCATGGTACACAATGTGGCGATTCAGTGACAGGATGTGGGTATGGCGAAGGCCAGGTGAATGTCATCTGCCAGTGTGTGTAGTGCCAACAGTAAAATTCGGAGGCAGTGGTGTTATGATGTGGTCGTGTTTTTCATGGCAGGGGCCTGTACCCCTTGTCGTTTTGCGTAGCACTATCACAGCACAGGCCTATACAGATGTTTTAAGCACCTTCTTGCTTCCCACTGTTGAAGAGCAATTTGGGGATGGCGACTGCATATTTCAACACGATCGAACACCTGTTCATAGTGCAAGGCCTGTGACAGAGTGGTTACACGACAATAACATCCCTGTAATGGACTGGTCTGCACAGAGTCCTGACCTGATTCCTATAGAACACGTTTGGGAAGTTTTGGAACGCTGACTTTGGGCCAGGCCTCCCTGACCGACATTGATACCTCTCCTCAGTGCAGCACTCCATGAAGAATGGGCTGCCATTCCCCAAGAAACCTCCCAGCAGCTGATTGAACGTATGCTTGCGAGAGTGGAAGCTGTCATCAAGGCTAAGAGTGGACTAATACATATTAAATGCCAGCATTTCGGATGGAGAGCGACACGAACTTGTAAGTCATTTTCAACCAGTTGTTTGGATACTTTTCATCACATAGTGTATCTCCCATTTCATCTTCATCTAAGTCCTCTTCCATTTCCATAATATTGACCTCCAGTATATAGTCCTCTTGTGGACTCTCTATACACCCCCTCTACCTTTCTGTTTTCCTTTCTTTGCTTAGAACTGGTTTTCTGTCTGAGCTCTTGATGTTCCTACTGGAGGTTCTCTTTTCTCCAAAGGTCTCTTTAATTTTCCTTTAGGCACTATCTATCTTACCCCTAGTGATATAAGGCTCCGCATTTTTACATTTGTTTTCTAGCCATCGTTGCTTATCTACACTCCTGGAAATTGAAATAAGAACACCGTGAATTCATTGTCCCAGGAAGGGGAAAATTTATTGACACATTCCTGGGGTCAGATACATCACATGATCACACTGACAGAACCACAGGCACATAGACACAGGCAACAGAGCATGCACAATGTCGGCACTAGTACAGTGTATATCACCTTTCGCAGCAATGCAGGCTGCTATTCTCCCATGGAGACGATCGTAGAGATGCTGGATGTAGACCTGTGGAACGGCTTGCCATGCCATTTCCACCTGGCGCCTCAGTTGGACCAGCGTTCGTGCTGGACGTGCAGACCGCGTGAGACGACGCTTCATCCAGTCCCAAACATGCTCAATGGGGGACAGATCCGGAGATCTTGCTGGCCAGGGTAGTTGACTTACACCTTCTAGAGCACGTTGGGTGGCACTGGATACATGCGGACGTGCATTGTCCTGTTGGAACAACAAGTTCCCTTGCCGGTCTAGGAATGGTAGAACGATGGGTTCGATGACGGTTTGGATGTACCGTGCACTATTCAGTGTCCCCTCGACGATCACCAGTGGTGTACAGCCAGTGTAGGAGATCGCTCCCCACACCACGATGCCGGGTGTTGGCCCTGTGTGCCTCGGTCGTATGCAGTCCTGATTGTGGCGCTCACCTGCACGGCGCCAAACACGCATACGACCATCATTGGCACCAAGGCAGAAGCGACTCTCATCGCTGAAGACGACAGTCTCCATTCGTCCCTCCATTCACGCCTGTCGCGACACCACTGGAGGCGGGCTGCACGATGCTGGGGCGTGAGCGGAAGACGGCCTAACGGTGTGCGGGACCGTAGCCCAGCTTCATGGAGACGGTTGCGAATGGTCCTCGCCGATACCCCAGGAGCAACAGTGTCCCTAATTTGCTGGGAAGTGGCGGTGCGGTCCCCTACGGCACTGCGTAGGATCCTAAGGGCTTGGCGTGCATCCGTGCGTCGCTGCGGTCCGGTCCCAGGTCGACGGGCACGTGCACCTTCCGTCGACCACTGGCGACAACATCGATGTACTGTGGAGACCTCACGCCCCACGTGTTGAGCAATCCGGCGGTACGTCCACCCGGCCTCCCGCATGCCCACTATACGCCCTCGCTCAAAGTCCGTCAACTGCACATATGGTTCACGTCCACGCTGTCGCGGCATGCTACCAGTGTTAAAGACTGCGATGGAGCTCCGTATGCCACGGCAAACTGGCTGACACTGACGGCGGCGGTGCACAAATGCTGCGCAGCTAGCGCCATTCGACGGCCAACACCGCGGTTCCTGGTGTGTCCGCTGTGCCGTGCGTGTGATCATTGCTTGTACAGCCCTCTCGCAGTGTCCAGAGCAAGTATGGTGGGTCTGACACACCGGTGTCAATGTGTTCTTTTTTCCATTTCCAGGAGTGTATTTTGCACTTCTTGTCGATCTCATTTTTGAGATTTTTGTATTTCTTTTCGCCTGCTTCATTAACTGCATTTTTATATTTTCTTCTTTCATCAATTAAATTCAATATTTTTCTGTTAGCCAAGAATTTCTATTAGCCCTCGTCTTTTTACCTACTTGATCCTCTGCTGCTTTCACTATTTCATCTCTCAAAGCTACCCAGTCTTCTTCTTCTGTATTTCTTTCCCCTATTCTTGTCGATAGTTCCCTAATGCTCTCTCTGGAGCTCTGTACAACCTCTGGTTCTCTTAGTTTATCCTGGTCCCAACTCCTTAAATCCCTACCTTTTTGCAGTTTCTTCAGTTTTAGTCTACAGTTCATAACCAATTAATTATGGTCTGCCCCTGGAAATGTATTACAATTTAAAACGTGGTTCTTAAACCACTGTCTTACCATTATATAACCTATCTGAACCTTCCAATGTCTCCAGACCTCTTCCATGTACACAACCTGTGACGGATTTTTACGTGCGTGCATGCGATGCACCAATTTCGACGGATTATACGTTGCTGCTGCAATGCAATTTCTTTTATAATTTTAGTTCACCTACCTCTTTATAGCGGTAGATCTTCGCACGTAAACTCCTGACTGCAGCGACTTACGAGGTCACAGAAAAGCAGTGTTGAGGAAACTGTAACCTCATAGCTACACGCCGGAGGCCGCTATAAGTAAAATTTGCTGAAAATTGTCTATGTACTTAAAAGAAATGATTCGGAAAGGGGATGTCACTCGTACTTTAAACATGAAGCTCAAATTTAAACCTTCAATAAATCTTTACTGCCGTTAAGCAAGATCATCAGCCCACATTTACGAAATTTACTAAAGTTTCTGCTCACAGTTATCACCATACGTAAAACAGCCAGAACTTTTACCTTCCCAAATTCCGAAACCAATTACTTGTAACAAGGTCAATGATCGGCCAATTACTTCTGCACACGATATTCAGTGGTTATCTTTAGTAAAAGTTTATGCTCGCCATAAAATACTCAATAAGAATATACTCAGTACCGCCACGCTATATAATTCAAAGTTCACTCGCGATTTTCGTCGGAACGAATTATCGCAACACTCAAAAGTTTTCATAAACAGTTTCTGGTCACTACCAGATATCATTCACACTGGACCAAAACGCGGAAGTCATCCCAAGACTTCATCTTACACATAATGCGAAAAGTCACATCCAGCATAACCGCCTCCAATCAAAACGAGCTCGCGACTCTCCTCTCACTCTCCCACACTCCAAACTATATCTCCTCGCTAGGTGGCCAACCGTCTCGCTTCTCATTGGCTGTCAGTACTTACGACCAATGAGGACTCACTTCTAGGGCGCGGCTCGCGCCAAAATCTAGCAAGCACCAACCACTTCTCTAGGCTCATTGACATCATCAAATTAAGTAACACAAAACTCTCTAATTAAATAAACAAAACAAAATGAACTATAAGCTTTACTCTACATCTGGAAATTTATTATGTAGTCGCGAATGTTCTGGCTGTCTTATACATAAGCATACATACTTGGACATCCGACATCCACTAGTAGGGGAACCACTAATGGATTCGTTCCCACGTTATAGAATTGGAACACTTGCCAGTTCCTGCAGAGAATTACATGAATGATTTTTAATAATGCCGAACGTCCCACATACTCTCACGCACGCATTCTCATTCATACGCACCCTAACACACAATACACATATTTATTTAGAATTCTTGAAATTATTATTATAGAAAAGTCACAGAGGTTTTCTGAAACTAAAAACTTTCCAAATTTATATATGAACACTGAAAGTGTTATCAGATCATCGTACATAGTCACTGAAGGTGAACTATTACATCACTGTATTTATTTAAACTCTTGATTGTCGGAAAATTACGTCTTTTTTTTAATTTTACTAACTTCCAAAATACAACTATTTTTGATCTCAGACTTTGACATATTGTTTGTTTTGACAACAGAAGGATGTACATAAAATATGATGACGTTCCTCAGGTTATTCCTTTATTAGTTATTAATATTTTTAGTTTCGTATAATGTAAGTGGCCTGCCAGCGCTACTCAACTGCTTTCACACGCGCAGCTGCAACAGATGGTCGTGACGTCAGTCTGCAGGACACAACTCGTCTGTTACTGACCGTATAATACTCTACTGGCTTACATTGCAGCACACATACATTCTGAAGTAAAGCTTTTAATAGACAAATGGGCGATTGTGCATTAGTTGTGACGCCACAAACCTTCTTTCATGATTCTTAAACCAAGTGTTAGCTATGATTAAGTTATGCTCTGTGCAAATTTCTACCAGGCGACTTCTTCACCTTTCATTCCTTACCCGCAGTCCATGTTCACCTACTACTTTTCCTTCTCCTCCTTTTCCTACAAGTACTAAACTTTCGTCTCCCTTAACCATCTGAATAATTTCTTTTATCGCCTCATACATTTCTTCAATCTCTACATTGCGAAGATACTTGGAATATAAACTTGCTCTACTGTAGTAGGCATGGGCTTCATGTCTACCGTGGCTACAATAATGTGTTCACTATGCTCTTCACAGTAGCTTATCTGTGTTCCTATGTTTTTATTCATTATTAAGCCTACTCCTGCATTACCGTTATTTGATTTTGTATTTATAACCCTGTATTCACCTGACCAGAAATCTTGTCCCTTCTGCCACCAAACTTCACTAATTACCACATTATCAAGCTTTAATCTATCCATTTCCGTTTTTAAATTTTCTAGCCAACTGGCCTGATTAAGGGATCTGACATTCCATGCTCTAATCCCTAGAACGCCAGTTTTCTTTCTCCTGATAACGACATCCTCCTGAGTAGTCTCCACCTGAAATCCAAATGGGGGACCATTTTATCTCCAGAATATTTTAGCATGAGGAAGCCATCATAAAGTAGAGCTGCATGCCAGTGGGAAAAATTATGGCTGCAGGTTCCCCTTGCTTTCAGCCATTCGCAGTACCAGCACTGCAAAGCTGTTTTGATTAATGTTACAAAGCCAGATCAGTCAATCATCCAGGCTGTTGCATCTGTAACTCCTGAAATGTCTGCTACCCCTCTTCAGGAACCACACGTTTGTTTAGCCTCTCAAGAGGTACCCCTCCGTTGTGGATGCACTTAACGGTACAGCTATATGTATCGCTGAGGCATGCAAGCCTCCCCTCCAATGGCAAGGTCCAGGGTTCATGCGGGGGGGGGGGAGGGTTATTTATATATTCATCCAAAAATCTTTTAAGATTGTGAGATCCGTCAATCGCTTGCAAATATTGTCCCCCCACTCCTATATATACAGCTGCAGATAGCCAAACATGGGTTGCTATTCCTGTAGTTCAAGAAGGTGCAAAAGTATACTGGCCGAACACTGTTTTCACTTTTTATAGTAATAAAATGAAAACACACTGAAATCGAATGGAGTACAGTAGCAATTACTCCATAATAATCTCCACAGAATGCTCGTGTTTCGAAATACTGCCACGAGGGAGCAGTTGAACTTTTTGTTGCATGACAAAAGTCGAATCACTTAAAGTTGCGCCAGTAAAAACTGTCAGCTCACACATGCTACTGCACTGCAACTTCAGTATGCCACCAGATGTGGCAACACATTCCACTGGATATGTGAATCTGGCTTAATACAAAAGGCAAGCCCTGAAAGAAGAGCTACATGCCTCATGAACAAAACGCCTTTTATGTTTATAACGAAACTCGTATGTAATGGCGAGACATATGAGAACATTCAAACTAATATTTCCTGGTAAAAAAAGAATAAATAAATAAAAAGCTCGTATAGCACTAGAAACCAGATTAAATGTACACACTATTTCAAAACAAAAGCGCTCAACTGGACTGCAGTCAGTATTATTTTAGAGAACATTTCAGTATTTTGCAATAGATATGTGCAAATGACTTCGAAATTGACATGTGGAATAATCAGGTCAACTGCCGGATGTTTGTGTAGCTCTGGCACTATATTTCGGCCACATAACTCGTTGCCTTCTTCAGGTGCTACCTGAGACTGCCGTGTTGGAGGATCTTGTCCAGTATTTACGCCCAGAGGGCGCTGGGTGCTCTCTTTGACGTCGGCGCCCGCCTGGCGCTGCTTGTAATGTGTTGTCTCTTCCCCAGTGCTCCCTCGGACGTCCGCGCCCGACTTGGGCGCTATTTGTGGCAGCTCTCTGAGGCCTGTCCTGTGTCGAGCGTTCCGTTCGCGGTCCGCGCCCGCCAGGTGCTGCTCCTGAGGTTTTGGCCCCTCCCTGGTACTCCCACGGACGTCCGCGCCCGGCTCGTCCACCAACTGTGGTCGTGGCAGCTGTCTGGGCCCGCCAGGTGGGCGCGGACGGCAAAGAGAGCACCCAGCGACCTCTGGGCATAAATACTGGATAAGATCCTACAACACGGCAGTCTCAGGTAGCACCTGAAGAGGGAAACGAGTTAACGTGGCCGAAATATTGTGCCAGAGCGACACAAACATCCGGCAGTAGACCCGATTATTCCACATGTCAAGATCTCGCCGGGAAAGCCTGAAGAGTGACTTTGAAATTCTTTTTTTGAAGTCTTCATTTTTTTTAAGACAACATGAGCATCATATTCATATTCTTGTGGATGTGGTTCGATTCCAGACTCAATTGGTCTCCTCACATCAAGTCCATTATTAATATTTGTCTCCCAATGATGAATATCATCAGTTCTTTAACTAGAGCTGGTTGGTGTACGAACCTCAATGTTCTGTTGACTAAGTGTAAGGCATTAATTTGGAGCAGGCTCGAATATGGTTGCATGGTACAATTTTTGGAATGCCAGCATCAAGTACATCCATCTGTAAATTAGATACTTTACAATATAGCTGCATCTGGGCTTCTTTTGGGGGGGGAGGGAGGGGGATGAGATTAATTATTACCAACGCACTCTTACTAGAGTGAATGGAAATAAAAGTTCACTTTAGGCGCCAAAGCTCGCCAACAAATATATATTAGGAAAAATATTGCTAATTAGTCATCCAATAATTAAGACATGTGAAATACTACACACTACATCTTGGATAACAATATTATATCGACCTCCACATTTTTTATTGAAAGCTTTCAGACCTTGTAACATCTGTCCAAAAGTATTGTAACAACAAGAAAATGGACTGCTTTTGTAACAGGAACAGGAACAGCTCACACTCATGTGGGGTTTGTGGATGTTTTGCAGTGTCATGACCAGCTCAGGGTTCATAAGGCTGTCAACTGTGTTAACAGAGAGCTGGGGGGGGGGGGGGGGGGGGTACTGTAGGCAGAAACTAAATCTCATATCTCTGCTGTGCCTGTTGGTGAAATTGGGAGGTGGGGTTACACTATTCATGGTCTGCACCTGAATAGGAGGGGGAAGGACAGATTAGTTGATCTTCCTGCAAAAAATGTAAGGGGGGCCACATGCACACAAGACAAGATACCTGTGATCACTGGAGTCAGAGGGACACATTTTTTAGGATAGAGTCAGGTTACAGACAGAGAGTTTTGAAAGAGATTAAAACAGAACAGTTCCATAATGTCTGTAGCAGTATCCAAAGAAATAAAATTTGTGTGTTTCATCAGAACATTAGAGGAGTGAAAAATAAGATACATGGGCTTCTTGTGTGTGTAGAAAATGGGGTAAATTTTGAAGGTATAGATGTTTTCTGTCTCACTGAATACCCTGTAACTGCAGGGATGGAGAAGTTAAATTTAAGGGATTACAGATTAGGATCTTATTCATGTAGAATCAACATGGAACAAGAGGAGTAGCTACTTACATAACAACTGGACACAAGTCAAAAATATTGAAACAAATAGTTTTTGTGTAGATCAGATCCTTGAAGTATGTGCTTGTGAGTTGCTACTGCAATATACTTCTATAGTAATTGCAACAATCTACAGATCCCATCAAGGTAACTTTCAGCTATTCATGAAAAATCTAGAGGCATTATTGAGCTATCTGTCAGACAAAAAGAAGCAGTTAGTGGTTTGTGGTTATTTTAATATAGATTTCTTAAAAGATATGGATAGGAAAAATGAGCTAGAATCTTTGTTCTGTTGTTTCAATCTAGTATCTGTTGTAAATTTTTCAACTCATCTGCACCAGGATAGTAGGTCACTTATCAATAAAATTTTCATAGATAGTGTTCACGTAGACACAATTAATGTGTATCCAGTTGTTAATGGGTATTTGATCATGATGCACAGTTATTGGAAATAACACATATAGGACCTTACACGCTTCAGGCAGGTTCATACAAGGCAGGGAGGCTTATTGATGTGAACAGGGTACAGAGTTTTAAGAGCAGCCTGTAAGAGGTAGTATACACAGAAAATAATGCTCATGCAAAATTCAATTTATTCCACCGTAAATTTGTCTCAATATTTGGGAGTTGCTTTCATGAAACGTTATCCAAAAAAGTCATTACAAAGTCAAGTAAGCCTTGGTTTACTAAGGGAATTAAGATATTGTTTAAGAGGAAGAGGGAAATATATGGACAGGCCAGAATAAGTCAGGATCCGACATTACTTGCTTACTACAAAAGATACTGCAAAATTTTAAGGAAAGCCATTAGGAAGTCGAGAAGCTTATGTGTTCTGACAGAAATTAATAATGTGGATAATAAGATTAAAACTACACTCCTGGAAATGGAAAAAAGAACACATTGACACCGGTGTGTCAGACCCACCATACTTGCTCCGGACACTGCGAGAGGGCTGTACAAGCAATGATCACACGCACGGCACAGCGGACACACCAGGAACCGCGGTGTTGGCCGTCGAATGGCGCTAGCTGCGCAGCATTTGTGCACCGCCGCCGTCAGTGTCAGCCAGTTTGCCGTGGCATACGGAGCTCCATCGCAGTCTTTAACACTGGTAGCATGCCGCGACAGCGTGGACGTGAACCGTATGTGCAGTTGACGGACTTTGAGCGAGGGCGTATAGTGGGCATGCGGGAGGCCGGGTGGACGTACCGCCAAATTGCTCCACACGTGGGGCGTGAGGTCTCCACAGTACATCGATGTTGTCGCCAGTGGTCGGCGGAAGGTGCACGTACCCGTCGACCAGGGACCGGACCGCAGCGACGCACGGATGCACGCCAAGCCCTTAGGATCCTACGCAGTGCCGTAGGGGACCGCACCGCCACTTCCCAGCAAATTAGGGACACTGTTGCTCCTGGGGTATCGGCGAGGACCATTCGCAACCGTCTCCATGAAGCTGGGCTACGGTCCCGCACACCGTTAGGCCGTCTTCCGCTCACGCCCCAACATCGTGCAGCCCGCCTCCAGTGGTGTCGTGACAGGCGTGAATGGAGGGACGAATGGAGACGTGTCATCTTCAGCGATGAGAGTCACTTCTGCCTTGGTGCCAATGATGGTCGTATGCGTGTTTGGCGCCGTGCAGGTGAGCGCCACAATCAGGACTGCATACGACCGAGGCACACAGGGCCAACACCCGGCATCGTGGTGTGGGGAGCGATCTCCTACACTGGCCGTACACCACTGGTGATCGTCGAGGGGACACTGAATAGTGCACGGTACATCCAAACCGTCATCAAACCCATCGTTCTACCATTTCTAGACCGGCAAGGGAACTTGCTGTTCCAACAGGACAATGCACGTCCGCATGTATCCCGTGCCATCCAACGTGCTCTAGAAGGTGTAAGTCAACTACCCTGGCCAGCAAGATCTCCGGATCTGTCCCCCATTGAGCATGTTTGGGACTGGATGAAGCGTCGTCTCACGCGGTCTGCACGTCCAGCACGAACGCTGGTCCAACTGAGGCGCCAGGTGGAAATGGCATGGCAAGCCGTTCCACAGGACTACATCCAGCATCTCTACGATCGTCTCCATGGGAGAATAGCAGCCTGCATTGCTGCGAAAGGTGGATATACACTGTACTAGTGCCGACATTGTGCATGCTCTGTTGCCTGTGTCTATGTGCCTGTGGTTCTGTCAGTGTGATCATGTGATGTATCTGAACCCAGGAATGTGTCAATAAAGTTTCCCCTTCCTGGGACAATGAATTCACGGTGTTCTTATTTCAATTTCCAGGAGTGTATATGGAACATTGTCAAACAGGAGACGGGGCAGCCTGACAGTGCACAGCATACCATAGCAATAAAGCTAAATGATGATGATGTGAGTGATAATTCGCAAGTTGCAAGAATTTTTAACAATCATTTTCTGAATGTAGTAGCAAAAATAGGGTTAAAGGGGTCAGTTGAAGAAGCAAAAAAATATGCTAAAAATGTCATTCCCCAGGACTTTGTTGTTGTTGTTGTGGTCTTCAGTCCTGAGACTGGTTTGATGCAGCTCTCCATGCTACTCTATCCTGTGAAAGCTTTTTCATCTCCCAGTACCTACTGCAACCTACATCCTTCTGAATCTGCTTAGTGTATTCATCTCTTGGTCTCCCTCTACGATTTTTACCCTCCACACTGCCCTCCAATACTAAATTGGTGATCCCTTGATGCCTCAGAACATGTCCTACCAACCGATCCCTTCTTCTGGTCAAGTTGTGCCACAAAGTTTTCTTCTCCCCAATCCTATTCAATACTTCCTCATTAGTTACGTGATCTACCCATCTAATCTTCAGCATTCTTCTGTAGCACCACATTTCGAAAGCTTCTATTCTCTTCTTGTCCAAACTATTTATCGTCCATGTTTCACTTCCATACATGGCTACACTCCATACGAATACTTTCAGAAATGACTTCCTGACACTTAAATCAATACTGGATGTTAACAAATTTCTCTTCTTCAGAAACGCTTTCCTTGCCATTGCCAGTCTACATTTTATATCCTCTCTACTTCGACCATCATCAGTTATTTTGCTCCCCAAATAGCAAAACTCCTTTACTACTTTAAGTGCCTCATTTCCTAATCTAATTCCCTCAGCATCACCCAACTTAATTAGACTACATTCCTTTATCCTTGTTTTGCTTTTGTTGATGTTCATCTTATATCCTCCTTTCAAGACACTGTCCATTCCATTCAACTGCTCTTCCAAGTCCTTTGCTGTCTCTGACAGAATTACAATGTCATCGGCGAACCTCAAAGTTTTTATTTCTTCTCCATGAATTTTAATACCTACTCCGAATTTTTCTTTTGTTTCCTTTACTGCTTGCTCAATATACAGATTGAACAACATCGGGGAGAGGCTACAACCCTGTCTTACTCCCTTCCCAACCACTGCTTCCCTTTCATGTCCCTCGACTCTTATAACTGCCATCTGGTTTCTGTACAAATTGTAAATAGCCTTTCGCTCCCTGTATTTTAGCCCTGCCACCTTTAGAATTTGAAAGAGAGTATTCCAGTCAACATTGTCAAAAGCTTTCTCTAAGTCTACAAATGCTAGAAACGTAGGTTTGCCTTTCCTTAATCTTTCTTCTAAGATAAGTCGTAAGGTCAGTATTGCCTCACGTGTTCCAGTGTTTCTACGGAATCCAAACTGATCTTCCCCGAGGTTGGCCTCTACCAGTTTTTCCATTCGTCTGTAAAGAATTCGTGTTAGTATTTTGCAGCTGTGACTTATTAAGCTGATAGTTCGGTAATTTTCACATCTGTCAACACCTGCTTTCTTTGGGATTGGAATTATTATATTCTTCTTGAAGTCCGAGGGTATTTCGCCTGTTTCATACATCTTGCTCACCAGATGGTAGAGTTTTGTCAGGACTGGCTCTCCCACGGCCGTCAGTAGTTCCAATGGAATATTGTCTACTCCAGGGGCCTTGTTTCGACTCAGGTCTTTCAGTGCTCTGTCAAACTCTTCACGCAGTATCATATCTCCCATTTCATCATCATCTACATCCTCTTCCATTTCCATAATATTGTCCTCAAGTACATCGCCCTTGTATAGACCCTCTATATACTCCTTCCACCTTTCTGCCTTCCCTTCTTTGCTTAGAACTGGGTTTCCATCTGAGCTCTTGATATTCATACAAGTCGTTCTCTTATCTCCAAAGGTCTCTTTAATTTTCCTGTAGGCGGTATCTATCTTACCCCTAGTGAGATAGGCCTCTACATCCTTACATTTGTCCTCTAGCCATCCCTGCTTAGCCATTTTGCACTTCCTGTCGATCTCATTTTTGAGACGTTTGTATTCCTTTTTGCCTGTTTCACTTACTGCATTTTTATATTTTCTCCTTTCATCAATTAAATTCAATATTTCTTCTGTTACCCAAGGATTTCTACTAGCCCTCGTCTTTTTACCTACTTGATCCTCTGCTGCCTTCACTACTTCATCCCTCAACGCTACCCATTCTTCTTCTACTGTATTTCTTTCCCTCATTCCTGTCAATTGCTCCCTTATGCTCTCCCTGAATCTCTGTACAACCTCCGGTTCTTTTAGTTTATCCAGGTCCCATCTCCTTAAATTCCCACCTTTTTGCAGTTTCTTCAGTTTTAATCTACAGGTCATAACCAGTAGATTGTGGTCAGAGTCCACATCTGCCCCTGGAAATGTCTTACAATTTAAAACCTGGTTCCTAAATCTCTGTCTTACCATTATATAATCTATCTGATACCTTTTAGTATCTCCAGGGTTCTTCCATGTATACAACCTTCTTTCATGATTCTTAAACCAAGTGTTAGTTATGATTATGTTGTGCTCTGTGCAAAATTCGACCAGGCGGCTTCCTCTTTCATTTCTGTCCCCCAATCCATATTCACCTATTATGTTTCCTTCTCTCCCTTTTCCTACACTCGAATTCCAGTCACCCCAGGACTTTAGGCCTTTAGAAATAGCACCAACATCCCCCACTGAAATTAAGGGAATTACAAATATACTTAAGAACAAGAGCTCATGTGGTGTTGATGGAGTCTCTAACAGAATTTTGAAGCGTTTTTCTAACTTAATAAGTGGAGTCCTTAGTGATGTATGTAATGCTTCGATGGCACAGGGAATTTTTCCAGACAGATTGAAATATGCAATTGTCAAACCTCTTCATTAGAAAGGGGACAGAAGTGACTTAAATAATTATAGACCAATCTCATTGCTGACTTCATTTTCTAAAATTTTCGAATAAATTATGCATTCAAAGGTAGTCTCACATTTAAGTGAAAATAATTTACTCAGTATGTCACAGTTCGGATTCCGGAACGGTTACTCGACTGGGAATGCTATCTACACATTTACTCATCAAATAGTACAAGCCCTAAATAACAAATTATCGCCAGTTTGTGTTTTTTGTGGTCTTTCCAAGGTATTTGACTTTGTGGATCATGTCACTCTTAGAAAAACTCAGGTTTTAAGGAATTGAAGGCTATACACACAGCTGGTCTGAATCATACTTAATGAACAGAAAGCAACAACTTGAGCTGAATAACACAAATAATGTTGGGAGGGGGGTAAATTCTAGTGAATGGCAAGTTATCACAAAGGGAGTCCAACAGGGTTAAATTTTGGGTCCTCTGCTGTTCCTTATTCATGTGAATGATGTCTCACTTAACGTTCAGCAAGCAGAACCGGTAATTTTTGCAGATGACACGAGTGTTATAATAAATCCCATTCCAGAAAAAGCAGCTGAAGATATTATTAAGTATGTCTTTCAAAGAATTATTAAGTGGTTCTCAGAAAATGGACTCTCCCTTAATTTCGAAAAAACTCACTATATCCAGTTCTGCACACCAAATAGAGCCATACCGACAATTGATGTAGCATATGAACAGGGCTCCATTAACAGGGTAGATTTTTCCAAATTTTTGGGTGTTCGCATTGATGACAACTGGAACTGGAAGAAGCATATTACTGAGCTTCTCAGACAATTAAGTTCAGTTTCTTTTGCTCTTCATATAATCGCTAGTCTTGGCAATAAACAGATCAGCCTCCTAATGTACTTTGCATATTTCCACTCAATAATGCCTTATGGAATAGTTTTCTCGGGTAACTACTCCCTTAGACATAAAGTATTGATTGCACAAAAGAGAGCAGTGAGAATAATTCGTGGTGTTCACCCAAGGACGTCATGTAGGCATCTATTCAAGGAGTTAGGTATTTTAACTGCACCATCAGGGTACATATATTCGCTAATGAAATTCGTTATAAATAATCCATCTCAATTCGCGAACAGTGATGTTCATACAAACAACACTAGAGGGAAAAATAACCTTTCCTATCCGTTATTGAAGCTGTTAATTGCTCAAAAAGGCGAACATTATTCTGCAACAAAAATCTTTGATGATTTGCCCAACAACATAAAGTGTCTGGCAGGTAGCAGGTGAAGTTCCAAATCTAGCTTAAAATCATTTCTTTTGGACAACTCCTTCTATTCCATGGACAAATTTTTGTTTCAGAACTGGTAAAATAAATAATAATAATAATAATTTGTGGTTCAAATGGCTCTAAGCACTATGGGACCTAACATCTGAGGTCATCAGTCCCCTAGACTTAGAACTACTTAAACCTAACTAACCTAAGGACATCACACACATCCATGCCCGAGACAGGATTCGAATCTGCGACCTTAGCAGCAGCGCGGTTCCGGACAGAAGCGTCTAGTAGCGCTCGGTTACAGCAGTCAGCTAATAATTTGTACCTCTAAATGTAGTTGCATGTGTAGAACTAAAAATTTCAGTAATATTAATATTAACAATATTCATGTGTGTATATATATATATATATATATATCTTGTAATCTGACTTGTTCCAATCATATAGACAAAATAATCGTCAAAATGATCTATGGAACATGACATAACTAAACTAAAGCCTCTGCACATTTTCTGCTCCAGTGCTTTACTTGGAATGTGGCGTATACACTGGCAGCAGCCATTATAATGTGATAGCCAACACGAATCTTCGAGAAAATGGCGCGAAGCGCTCTATACACTCAGTAATGGTTCAAGAATCGAATCACAAGGTAACGTTGGGTGTGCTATCCTATGTCCAAGAGCAGCATACGGTAAACCTCCTTTGTCAGCGTCTTCTTATATGGCGGTAGCAATGGCAATCATATAGGCCATGAAGCACTCTGTAACTCTAAAATGACGAAAGGTTTTTGATGATTTCTTACGTGAGAAGTATTCTTAGTACCATAAAGAGTAGTAATTGGGGTAAACACAGCAATAAACTTGTTATCGAAATAGCTGATCAGATAACTGAATGCTCTAGAAAAAATAAATCCATTAACTTCGGATTAATGCTCATGCAGATATTTTGTGTAACGAAACTGTAGACCAGTTGGCCAAGGAAGCTGCTCTATCTGGAATCTTTTTCGATATCCAATAACTTTCACAAACTTCATTCATCAAGTAAAAATGGAAGTCATATTGTAACTGGTAAAGGAATAGGATGCATCGACTATAAATAAAGGAAAATATGAGGGCTGTTCAATAAAGAATGATCGTAATTTTATATGGTCATAATTTCTCGCTCTGAAATTTAATCTTATGGTATGTGCAACAAACACACTGCAGTAGTTTCATTGTTGGGACTCCTGGTTCCCACCTGTGAGAGTCAGGCAAGGTCAGATCTGTTCAGTATCGTCTACCGCTAGAATGGAGGTAACAAGTGGGGAACAACATGCGACTTTGAAATTCTGCTTTCATCTCAACAAATCTTCAGCTGAGGCCTATACAATATTCTTCCTCACAACACAGCTCCTCAAGGCGGTTTAAAATTTTTAAGAGGGGAGACAATCAATTTCAAAGGAAAGTTGACCCGGTGCTCCAGTTACTGCTCTTATGGAAGAAACCATCTACACTGCTGCTGTCATTGTGAGAGAGGATCGACGAATTACCGTAAGATCATTTTCTGGAATGCTGGACCTTTCATTGGGTGACACCCACACGTTGGTGATAGAAAAAATACACATGACACATGTTTGTGCGCGATGGATTCCAAGACTGTTGATCCCCGAACAAAAGGACGTTATCGTGCAGGTCTGCATGCAATTAAAGTTGATGTTAGAGGAAGGTCCGGAGTTTCTTTCACATGTAATCACTGCTGATGAAACTTGGCTGTACCATTTTGATCCTGAGAGCAAACAGCAAAGCTCAGTGTGTAAATTTCCTTCATTACCAACCCCCAAAATAGCAAAAGTGGTTGCTTCTGCTGGTAAAGTTACGATCATCTCATTCTTTGATATCCATGGAATGGTTCATCAATATGTTGTACCTGCACACACCATCAGTAACTGGACAGTACTACAGGGATGTCCTGAAAACATTGCAAGTCCATATCAGGCGCAAAAGACCAAGTTTTCGTGAAGCAGGATGGATGCTGCTCCACGATAATGTGTCGCCGCATATTGCCAATGTTGTTGTTGAGTATCTTGCAAAAATCAACGTGAAGTGCATCCTTCACACTCCCTATAGTCCGGATTTAGACCCATGTGACTTTTTTCTGTTCCATAACATGAAGAAACGCCTTCGTGGGAGGCCATTATCAATCATCAGAAGCAGTGGTGAAGGCTGCGGAGGCGATTTTGAAAGACCTCTCAAAAATGGTTTCCAGCATGTATCTGAAGACTGGCAGAAACGCTGGGACAAGTGCATCTCATTTATGGGAGACTACTTTGAGAAGGACCATCAAAGTAATGAGGGTGAGTAAAGGCATATTATATAAAAAAAAAATTATGATCATTCTTTATTGAACAACTCTCGTATTATAGCTGGATACAATCTTAAATACCCAGATTACAGTGGTTTCACATGTCTGTATACAGCAAAGCAGAGCTATTTCTACAATCAGAATGGGATTTGATCACGGCATCTTCCCATTTATTTCGTTTAAATCTTAGGAATTTTGATACCTGAGATTGCAACATTAGTAATTCAATCTTCGCCTGGCCGAAGTGCGATCACGGTCATCTTATAACTTAGAATTCTTACGGTTCCATTCCCAACAATCATAACTGGTCTTCTAACAAAGAATGATACAGCAGTGCTTCATTGTCTGACACAACTTATTCTTGTGAGCAATTTTAGAATCTGGCCACAGAACTATAAACAAAGTGCAATCACCATTTTACTTAAGAAATCGTATATTTACAAACTAGTTTTTAGTTCAGAGTTTAGAAATAAAGCTTATCTTCATTTCCCTAATAGCTAAAAAATGTTTAGTTCTTTTAACGAAATACGTTCATGCCTGAGTATCTCATTATTACTGTTTAATGGCTAATTAATGTACTCACGCTGAAGCCAAATAAAGAAATAAAAATACCGTTAAAAAAACCAACAGTAATTACCGAGAGTCTTGTAGCCATTCTTGAAAGGTTTTCTGAGAGCGTGGAACTTGCGTAAGAAGAATAAGTATTAATCTTCGCACATGAATGATCGCCGATAACTATTTGCTTCCCGTCATAGAATTTGTGTGCTTGCTGAACTACAGCAAGCAATAATACTATAATGATATTTCTGCTTTGCGAAATAAACGCTGCAGTATTTTACGCCACTATTAACCAGCGATTGTCTTATGTTCGATAGCGCATCAACCCAATTGGTTAATGCTCAATGCAGTGCACGCCTGCGTAGTTTTCAGAAGCTGTGAAAAAAAATGGCTTTTGGGGAATAGTGTTGTTTGAGTGTTGTGGTAGATTTTTAAAATTATCGAAATAACACGTTCCAAAAAAAAAAAGAAAAAATTGTGGAGACACTTTAGGATAAAATGAGTAAATACATGTACTCCACTGCGAACTTAACAGACAAGGAGTTAAAGGACCAGGGAAACAGACTTTTCACGTTAAGGAAATACGAGGATGCAGTAAATTGTTACACGAAAGCCATCGTATGTGTTAATTCCATACTAGTCATAATTCTGCGTTCTTTTTGTAATAAGTTCTGCCTCATAACCATAGCTTACCAGCCCCTTTTCATAGGAAATCGTATTTGTTGTGTGATTGTAGAACAGTTATTGCTGTGATCACTGTTTTTACCCATACAAGCTAGGTGTGAACGAGATTCGTTCTTTGCCATCTGAAACTTAATATCGTGAGAAACACGTTGTATGTATTTTTCACCACAATTCATAGACGAGTAAGTTATTTTATTTTGGTGTAGAAGTTGGAGAAGTACACATACAGTAACGTCAGTATGTTGCACAAAAATAAGTAATATAATTCTAGTTGTAGACTTTCACCTGGAAACAGGAACTTCTTTATCCTAGTAAGGTTTTTTACCCTAAACAGTGCTTGGGGGGGGGATCTAAAAGTGTGTTTAATCATTTTCTATGCACTCATTCCACGATAAATTCCTGCAAGTGACAGCACATGTGAGATTTTTTTCGTCTTTTATTTGAAGTAGATACTACAGTTATTTTCTGGAACTAGTTATGTTGATGAGTATACCAAGTTTGATACGTGGTTTTTGTCTTCTGCAGAACGTTGTTGGGTGTATCCCACAGTATTACCTCAACTCAGCTGCTTGATACTGTGAGAAACCTCTTTTGAATATCTGCTTTACATGTCATGACTATGTTGAAATTTTTTGCCTCTTTAGTTCAATAATTTAAGGACGTTTCTTGCATCGGTTTCACTAGTATATGAAGTTATTTTTGTTCTGTTGTGATTTGTTTTCAATTACGGGTGCTTTCTCAGTATAACAAGTTTTTTTATAGGTTGCTGCTGATTGTTGCACAACATAGTCAGCCTACATTATGCATTTACGGGATCAAACTTGTCTCGTGTTGCTTGTTTTTGGTACTTAAAAGTATCTAAGTGCCATCTGTTTGCTGTGGCAGTATTTACTTCTATGCCTACCTGAATTTATGAGAATTGTGTTATTGGTATTGGTATTCAAGATATAATTCTGTGTTTCAGGGAAATGTTAAATGCATTCCGCTGTGAGATATATTGAGTTAACTTTGTTTAATGTTTTCATATATCTCATTAACTGCACAGGAGATTCTGCAGACCTGCACAGAAAGCTCTAGAGGTGGAGTAACATGCAATAAGAACTCATTTTTCAGCAATGCATATTACTTTGCTGTTGCAGAGGCATTATCAGTGACCATTAGCATACTGAGATTGGAAAACTTAAGAAAGTTGTGCAGCTTGTATCACTATGACATGATAGATATTATTAATATTTTTAAATGTTTTGTTACAGTCAGATACGGTTTATGATGACTAGTCCTGTCACGTGACTGTTTAACTGTTAAGTGTTATGGACATTGACAGGAACTCAGTTACAATGGAGGGGTGTCTCAGACCATCTTTTTATTTTTTACATATAAAACCAGTGTTTTGCTGAATACATATTTTCGTGTCTTCTTGTTATTCATTACACTTCTTATAAGTAGATTTTGTGGGAACCTGGATTTTTTTCAACAACACAGAATTTTAAACATTCAGACAAATAAAACAGCAGAATTTGCGGTTTTATTTTAATATGCATGTCACGAAAATAACAGTTGATAGTTGGCTCTGTACTCACTCACTGATTATGACCAGAGAGATATTGCAGAGTTGCAAAATAAGTAGTTGGAAAAACAGGCTTCATTTATGAGAAATTGGAATCAAAATCAGCTTTGAGTTTACAGCTCATTGTTTCAAAGTAGAGTGGCTATTGCATTCCATAATTCAATAAAGGGAAAAATTTTGCCACATTTTACCTATAAAAGAACAAGTAAAAGCTAATTACATAGTCATTTGAGGACCTGAATCATATTTCAGTCAGTTTCAACTTGCATGCACTTCATACAGACCTTACTAGAACACTCTAAACAGATTGGAATGCCACACTGTTGGCAGGGAAATGAGGAGAACAAAAGGCACGCAAGTTTAAAACTGTTCTTACTGTGTCTGTGGCCCATCTTGTATGTGAAGTACTCTCATGATGTCACTCAGCTGTGGAGGCAAACGTCCTATAGAAAGCATACAGTTCATATGATGCTTAGCAAGATCTTTTGCTAGAGTCTTCATGAAGATCAATCTCATTACATCTGCCTTTGGATAAGATTGATGTACCACATAAGAATTCAACTTCTTGGGCACAAAAGAAACCAGTGTCATGTCTTCTGTAAAACAATAAACAGTTGTCTTCATATCTCACTTCTTATTAAGTAGAAACTGGTGTGATAAATCATTTTTATTTCTCTCCAGTCTGCCAACAAATGAGACTGTTTTCAAAAGTACATTGACTAGTTCTACTGATGTGTACCAGTAGTCACCTGTAATATTTCTCCAGGTCTTTCCAATAGGCTTCAACAATAACAGGACAGTGTGTGTGGGAACAATGTGACCTTTCTTATAATTTCAAAGGGTACGAACATCGCTGCCTTTTCTGGAATAAATGTACACATTATACAAGTAATTTGTACAAGCATCAGTCAAGCACTGAATTTTCTAGCCATATTTTGCCAGTTTGTTTGGCATATACATTGTAAACCCACACCTTCCATAGAAAGGTACAAGTATTTCATTGACACACACTGTTGCACTTAAAATGTAGCAAAGTTGATGGTTTTTGATGAAATGCAGAAAAAATTTGTGAAATTGGTGCTGACTTGTCTACTCTTTCCTTCCTGTTGATCATATGGATTGTCAAATTGGAAAGCAGTTAATAAAAACAGGAATCTTTCTTTACTGGCAGTGGATCTGGAAACACCTCTGCCTGTCCCATTGGATACAGGTGAGCTGTAAAGTGATTCATTTCCCGATTTGAAAATAGCTGATTACACCAGTAGAACAGTTAGTGACTTCAACATCTTGTAGATAACATAAGCGATCATTTGTGTACGGTATTCTGATCTTAAATATTTTCGGGTTCGTCCATAGTATGATTTCATCTAACATATCGTAGGTAAAGAACAGTTTCCATACCTCCAAAAGGGCAGGGTTTTCTTTGAGTCTTTTCACCATCTGTACAGTCCAGGAAGCTGCTAGACAATATTGTGTTGTAATGTTCTTATGTTAGCTGGTAGCTGTTTTTTTCTCCAGTGGAAACATCTGTTCTTAGTGAAGAAGTAATTGTCTTCATCATCATCAGCTGTCATCTTCACCACTTTCTGTTTCCTGTTCTGAATTAGTGTCGTGATCACTCAAGCTCTTGAATTAGAGTCATTATCACTCTTATCAAAGTCTTTGTCTTAGGATTCACTGAGATGTTTAGGAAGAGCCACATCTGTCTTACGTAAAACACGTGCCGTAGAAGGTCCAGTCTTTCCTGCACGGAGAAATAGTGGCATTCAACAGGACAATGACACCCAAACATCATGGTATGGCTGTGAGACCTCTCAAGACCCGTAAATAAGAAACAAAGAGCAGCAACAATGCAAGAGTTCTGGCACATGTAGCTTGTCAACCAATGGGAAGGTAAGCAGAAGTTTCCATTTCATTTTGCAGGGGTGTGTGAAATATCACCAGACAAAAAGTTGTGGCGGTCTGAGAGACAGTCTGCAGTAGCTAGGGGTTAAAATTCCATGGCATACAGTTGGACAAGAAGTTAAATGGAGTAAAGGCATAAATTGGTTGAATTAACTAAAATATTTTAATACCAGTTCTCCAAATCATAACCAGACTGTCACTTTCTAACATAACATTGACCTCGGGCTGAGATGTAGATCAATATTTCACTGCATCTATGGTTTCAGTTCACACATGTTCGCTTTCCCAACTCGCAACCAAACTGCCACCTTACAACCTAACTTAGACTTGTCAAGGAAAGCGTCCAATTCCACCCATCTACACGACCCATGACATAAGTTTATTGTGTGTGACATTCTTGTGACACAGTGCTCTTGAGTTGGGTCAGCTTTGTAGATGGTGTTTTGTAGTATATAGGGCTCCCCTTGTGGAGTATATGTTCATGTTTGAAGATGTTTGTGTTATGTGTGGTATTCAGTAATGTGGCATTGTGTAATCATTCGGTGAAGTTGTTGGAAGTGTGTGCTGTATCATCGGTGAGTTATGTTGATTTATTGTTTCAGGTATTTATTGGTTTGTGTTTGTGGTGTGTATGATTAGATTTATGTGTTTTTTTGTGCATTGAACTGTAATAGTGTTGGCGGAAAAAATTAATAATTATTCACTCCATGTTGCCCTGGGCATTGGTATGATGGGAACAATAAGTTTTCTGCAGAGGTTCAGCTTAATTGGTGCCTATGTGATGTGTTGTATGTACTGAGTGTGCAAAGTTCACTAGAGTCCCAGTTTCTTGGACCATGGACCTCTGTATGTGGCCATGCAATCATGACAATGAGGGACGTGCTTTGAGATTTCTTAGCATAGCCGTCAGGGAGATTGTTTTACTTACATACTACTATTGTAATCGTTCATTTGTATGTCTTCGAGGAGTTATTTTGTTGTTTTCTGTGGTGGTGGTGGTGGTGGTTAGTGTTTAACGTCCCGTCGACAACGAGGTCATTAGAGACGGAGCGCAAGCTCGGGTTAGGGAAGGATTGGGAAGGAAATCGGCCGTGCCCTTTCAAAGGAACCATCCCGGCATTTGCCTGAAACGATTTAGGGAAATCACGGAAAACCTAAATCAGGGTGGCCGGAGACGGGATTGAACCGTCGTCCTCCCGAATCCGAGTCCAGTGTGCTAACCACTGCGCCACCTCGCTCGGTTGTTTTCTGTGGACTGTGCTATTTTCTTTCTTTCTTTCTTTTTTAAATGTGTGTGAATGGTTGCAGTTTTTGTTCGTTCCATTTCTTTTGGATGTTGGGTTTAGGAGTGGTATTGGGTGGGTTCGAGTTGGTGAAAGGGGGAGGGACGATGTTGGGGACGTTTGGATGATTTTGTTTTGTTTTTATTGTGTGTGTGTTTGGGGGGGAGGGGGGTTGTCATGGCCAACTTTATTGTTTTGTTGATGGATTTGACTGTTAGCAAATGTTTTGTTTTATTTCATTTTTAATGGATTATTTATGGTTTTTTGTTTTGGTGTATAGTTTATTTTAATTGCTTAAATGAATGAGGGCACTGGTTTTGGGTTTTTGATTTGTTTGTGGGGTTTTGGTATCGTTGACTTCATTGAGATTCAATTGCCATTCCCTGCACCTTGCGTCAATTCGTTGCAGATCCTCCTGCATTTCAGTACAATTTTCCATTGTTACAACCTCTCGTATACCACAGCATCATCTGCAAAAAGCCTCAGTGAATTTCCGATGTCATCCACAAGGTCATTTATGTATATTGTGAGTAGAAACGGTCCTACGACACTCCCATGTGGCACACCTGAAATCACTCTTACTTCGGAAGACTTCTCTCCATTGAGAATGACATGCTGCGTCCTGTTATCTAGGAACTCTTCAATCCACTCACACAATTGGTCTGATAGCCCATATGCTCTTACTTTGTTCATTAAACGACTGTGGGGAACTGTATCGAACGCCTTGCGGAAGTCGAGAAACACGGCATCTACCTGGGAACCCGTGTCTATGGCCCTCTGAGTCTCACGAACGAATAGCGCGAGCTGGGTTTCACACGACCGTCTTTTTCGAAACCCATGCTGATTCCTACAGAGTAGATTTCTAGTCTCCAGAAAAGTCATTATACTCGAACATAATACGTGTTCCAAAATTCTACAACTGATCGACGTTAGAGATATAGGTCCATAGTTCTGCACATCTGTTCGACGTCCCTTCTTGAAAACGGGGATGACCTGTGCCCTTTTACAATCCTTTGGAATGCTACGCTCTTCTAGAGACCTACGGTACACCACTGCAGGAAGGGGGGGGGGGGGGGGCAAGTTCCTTAGTATACTCTGTGTAGAGTCGAACTGGTATCCCATCAGATCCAACATATGTTGAGAATTCTTTTGTTGGATTTTGTAGATAATATTTGTTTCGGGGTGGTGCTGTTCCTCGTATTGTTGTGTATTTAGGGTGTCCCTGTCCTAAACCCCATACTGATTGCAGTTGTCCCATTAGTTTCATTTTATTGCTGGAGTGAAATATTCTTGTGTCATTCCATAAAAACACGGGAGAACTGCCGGATATCAATAACGTCCTGCCACGATATTTCGGCACAGAGTCTTCTGGCCATCTTCAGGTGAATGCCACTGTAGTAGTACTGGCGAGTACGTGCTGAGCTCCGCTATTTAAAGCCATACTGAAGTGACATTGCGCATGCGCTGCTCAGCGTGCGCGTTCATAACAACTCCGTGCGCTGTGCCTCACACCTTCCACGGTGAAAGCCTGGCGTATTGATATCAGGTCGATTTTCATCTTTATGCGGATAACTACGTCGACTCTGAAGTTTCTCTATAACAGGATTCCAAGCAGAGTTTAGCTGATAACCGCTATCTCGATTGATGAGAGTCTCGTTGTCAGACAATTGTATTTCCACAGATTCATTGCTAATTGAGCTCCAAAAGTTTGATGTATGTTGACAACATTTTTGTGTTGTCGTAATTCATGGAATTGTCTGTGGAAATACGATGTTCGGTGATTGCGGACTTGCTGGGTTGGAGAAGGCGAGTATGCCGTTGGTGTTCCACAATGCGTTCCTGCACAGTTCGTGTTGTTTGCCCTATATATGATTTGCCACATTTACACGGAATTTTGTAAACACCTGATTTATGCAGGCCCAGGTCGTCTTTAACGGATACCACCAGTGATGAAATTTTGGAAGGAGGGCGAAAGATGACTCTCACTTGATACTTTCTCAATATTATGCCTGTCTGTGAAGAAATATTCCCAATAAATGGTAGGTAAGCAGTCGACCTGAAGGCCTCTTCCTTTTCCTTGTTCCATCGTTTGTAGGTCTGCATCACTCTGTTCACTTGCCTAGTTGAAAAGCCATTCTTCAGAAATACTTTTTGCAGGTGTTCCAGTTCCGCTTGAAGACTGTAGGCGTCAGAGATGGTATGGGCACGGTGGATCAAGGTTTTGAGAATGCCCACTGTTTGTGCTGGATGGTGGCAACTAGTAGCTTGTAGATACAGGTCTGTATAAGTGGGCTTTCTGTACACTGAGTGACAAAGTGTGCCATCACTCTTACGTCGCACCAAGACGTCTAAAAATGGCAGACAACCATCTTTCTCTATCTCCATGGTAAACTTTATGTTTTCCTGTATGGAGTTCATGTGACGTTAAAATTCTTGGAGACAGTCCAGATCATGAGGCCTCACTATGAAAGTGTTGGCAACGTATTGCCAAAATACTATCGGTTTAAAAGTGGCAGAGTCGAGTGCTCTCTCCTCAAAATCTTCCATAAAAAGATTGGCCACCAGGGGAGACAAAGGACTCCCCATGGCGACACCATCAGATTGTTTGTAAAATTCATTGTTAAATATAAAATATGTAGAGGAGAGATTGTGCTCAAACAAAGAACGTGTTCCAACTTGTACGGCTGCCTTATGTATTCCCTGGCTGTTTGTTTTAAAACTTATAATTAAAAATCTGAGGAGTTTTTGTTTGAGTTCCTGTTTACAGAGGTCGTGGCCGCGTCTTGGTGGGAGTCAGCAAAATAAGTGTGGTGCTTTGTTGCAGAACTGTGCTTTCAAATTCTGAATTTCTTCTCTTTTATTCACTGCTACTTAACCAGCCTGTTTTGTAAGTTTTAATAATGTTGTGATTTTTATGTGGCTGTTTCTGGAATGCCATTTAATTTGTTATGAAATTGTAGGAGCAAGAGGAATGTTCACTACTAGTTGGCGGCTTTGGCCAGCAGCGTTAATGTTATGGTTATTGTCACATCACCTTTTGGTGCATGTATTCATACATTTGTTGTTAATTGACAAAGCCAATGAATTTGGAAAAAAAAGAATGATCCTTGTGACATACTGATCTGTAGCTTGACCTGACATGTAGGTTCGATTGGAAGCTGACATTCTGTTGTAAGTTGGCGAAGCCAATCAAAGCTTATGACTTGAATTGCTTCATTGGAAGTGTTCGGTTCCATCCTTCCGTTTTGGCCCTTGATGTAATGGCGTTGTGTGTGACGTCACTAAGGTTCGGTGTTTTTGAGTTGGTTCGTGTTTGTAGTTGTCATGTTGTTGCATTTCATGGTGCCATCTATCGGATGTGATGTGTTGAGTTTAAATTGTGCTATTGTGTTCATTTGAGTATTGGTTATAACTGTGGTAATGTGGATTTATTTGAGTCTGGTTAGTCAGTGCTGTAACATGGGTTTGGAAGTGTTTGATTTGTTTTCAGTGAGTTATGTTTTTTTTTTCCTTTTTTTATGTGTTGGTGAAACATGAAAAAAATTCTGACTGGAGGCAGACTTCCTGCATACTGAATGCCGTCATGTCTAGCACTGCAAATTATGGATAAAGCTAGATTAACAGCCTCTCATTGCTTGCCTTTATATTGAAAACTAACTGTATGTCTTCTGTGCGAATTACATTAAACTTTTGATGACACACACTATTATGTCCTCTACTTTTCTGAACCATGAAATTTTTTTGTCCACCTCATGCCTTCCATGTCCTTGTAATGATATAACATTATATTGGTGTCTTTGTATCTCACTGTTCTCCATTAACCTCGTTGCAAAGGTCGCCTTACCGTTTGGCTATTTGTGCATGACTCATGGCCAGACCCAAACTTCCATATGCCATCAATCATGAATCTACGACCTGACTTGTACATCTATTATGTATGTTCCTTACAGGTGAGACATTTACTTGAAAGTCGCTTGCCTGGTGTCGGCAGATAAATACGATGTTGCAGTTCCTATGTTATTCTAAATTACGATGCAATTCGGAATAACATAGGCACACGTGTCCAAAGGAACAGGCACAGTGGCGACTACAGCTGTTATGAATTATATTAAATGTATCCATTTCTTCATACCTTGAAGTGTTTTATTCATCCGTGACATTATTTCCAGAATCTCGTTATACTTGTTATGAAATCTTTGATTCCATTTCATCTCTCTTGAACTATAGGCTACTGACTTTTCCAGCTACAAAAGTGATTGTTTTAAATCATCAGTGAATCATGAGGTTATATTGGCTCTTTGTAAAGTATGTTGTAGTCTAACTTCCAGCTCTAAATTAGGGTGGTAGCACTGAAACTGGTTGTTGCAGAAACTCACTATTGTTTTAGACCTACTGATGTACAGGGTTGGCTGGATAGATTTATAACTTTATGAAGCATGGTTTTGGGGGGGGGGGGGGGGGCGTCAGGGCAGCAGTTGCATAGGTTAGGCATCTGACATAGCAGCACTGCAGCTGGTGAAGAGTGGCAGACGATGATGATGATGATGATGATGATGATGTTGTGGGTGTGTTGATTGAGAGGGGCGACAAGACAGAGGAAGGAGAGACTATTGGTAAGAGGGTGTGGGGAAAGTGCATTAACAGAGATTGACACCAGGAGGCTTGGATTGAGAAGCAGCCATTGAAATAGAGCATGTTTTGCCATTGGGTGGTCAACTTTGTTCTTGACCACAGATTTTGCCAGTGATCATTCATTCCAGAGTTGCATATGTAACCCATCCACTTGTCGTAACACCCCCCTCCCCTCCCCCCCTCCCCCCCCCTCGCCCCTCCTGCACCTCCTCCTACTGCCTGCCTCTTTCTGGGTCTACCGCATCCGACACCCTTCCTCTTCCCTTTCCCAATGCCACTGCCCTTCCCCTTCCCCCTGAACCTCCCCCTTCTCCCCCGCACTCACACACCACAACAGTCCAATTCGTCTGCTGAACGGCAATCCCGGCATTGCTTGTCCCCACGGCACGGTATGGGAGCACCTGTGTGTGTGTTTCTTCTGAAAGATAGCAAAGCTTTCATTCGCTTTTGTGTGTGCCTGTTGACGACTCTGCGTTTATGCTGTTTGGTCAGTGATCTGCTTTACTCCTAAAATATTTACATTATATGACAACTTCCCATACTATATTAACACTGACAGAATTCAGAGATGTGTCCAGTGGAGAGACTCTTGTGGTTGCTCTGGGACCTCCCCCCTGTGGTTCTGGGGGTAAGAATATGCCTGAGATATTCCTTCCTGTCGTCAGAGGCGACTAAAAGGAGTCTCTCATTTTTCGGCCATTATGTGATGGTCCCCTGTAGGGTTTGACCTCCATTCTTCAAATTTTTCCCGAAGAGCGAGCCAGTTGGGGAAGGTACATGGTCCAGTGTGTCCATTGTGCATTGAGATCTTTAGCCCACTTTCCTGTCATCGCATTTCAGTCCCACTCTTTCTTCATCTCTTGGGCGGGGACACCTTCCTGGGTGCATTTTCCACCATGCACTATGCAGTGTCACATTTTGCATCGACAATGACTGTGGACTTCTTTGCACCTGATATCCAGCACGGTAGCCAGTCTGTTGTGGTGGGGCCGCCATGTACCCTGTTGGTTGTAGCCTCCTGACCACACAGGGATTGCTCTGCTGATGCCTGCCCTGTTAGCTCCCCGTGTATGCCAAGGGGTAGATGCCCATCCCCCTGTGGCATTGGAACTCCCGGCAATGGCCATCTTGCCAGGTGGCCTTTGCTGCAGCTGGATGGCACTCGTGGGGAGGGCCCCTGGTTGGAGAGGGTGGCATCAGGGCAGATGACACGCGATGAAGCATAGTTTGTCATCTTGCTGGTGGTCAAACACCAGCAGTCTCTAAGAGTTCACGAGCTCAATTCAACGAACAGAAGTACAACCCTAAATCATTCCCCTCCCTGGCTGCGCCATGGGAGGAACGCCGGTTAAGGATTGCAGCGAACCTTATTCACCCCGGTACCTCATATGTACAAAAACTGAATAGGCTCCTTTATTTCGATGAAGTCACAGTTTTTTTAGACTATTTAGAGGACAAGTTTGGGGAGGTGGAGAGCTTGTCCGAAATGAGATCTGGGTCAGTCTTGATCAAAACAGCATCCTCTGACCTGTCACGGACGTTACTCGCTTGTGACAGGCTGTGGGATGTTTCTGTAACCATCACGCCCCATAAGACATTAAAGATGGTCCAGGGTATTATATTCCACAGGGACCTTCCTTTGCAGTCCGACAATGAGCTGCGCGGCAATTTAGAGCGGCGAGGTGTACATTTCGTCCGCCATGTCCACCAGGATTCGAGGGATAATCAGGTTGCCACCAGTGCTTTCATCTTCGCCTTTGAGGGTGATACATTGCCCGAGAAGGTCAAGATGATGGTCTACCACTGTGATGTAAAGCCATATATCCCTCCCCCTGTGCAGTGCTTTAAGTTTTGAAAGTTCGGCCATATGTCTTCCCATTGTACTTCCAGCATCACATGCTGAGATTGCGGACGCCCATCACATCCCAATACTCCATGTGCACTGCCTCCCATCTGTGTCAACTGCGGAGAGCACCATTCGCCTTGCTTGCCAGACTGCAGGATTCTCCAGAAAGAGAGGAAAATCATGCAGTACAAGGCCCTGGACTGACTGACCTACTCTTGAGGCTAAGAGAAAATTTAAATGCCTGCATCCTGTGCGTATGACATCGTCTTACGCCGCCGCTGCAACTGTTCTGGCATCATCAGCACCGCCAACCCAAGTCACCTCTCAGAGCCAGAAGACTACACCTGGCCCCTTGATGGTGGGGGCATTTCCCTCCCTGTTGCTCCTGCACCACCTTCTTTGGGAGCAACAGTGGCATAAGCGGCACCTTTCCGTGGAGCACCTCATAGCTTTTAAATGGCACCTTGCGCGTGTTCGCTACCTTATCAAACAATGGAAGCAGGAGTCTTGGGAGAAATATGTCTCAACAAGTGGGTGCCATATGTCAGTTTCTCAAGTCTAGGCAAAGATCAAACGTCTTTTTGGGTAGCGGACCCCAACAGGTGTGTTCCCGGCGTTACCATAAATGGTGTGTTATCTACCGACGCAAACGCGATTGCCGAGCACTTTGCTGAGCACTTTGTTTGAGCCTCTGCATCGCAGCATTACCCCCCCGCCCCCCCCCTCCCCGCCCCCCCCCCCCCCCCCCAGCCTTCGCACTCTCATACGGCGGCTGGAAGGGAAATTGATTTCGTTCACTACACCCCACAGTGAATCCTATAACGCCCCATTTACAGAGTGGCAGCTCCTCAGTGCCCTGGCACATTGCTTTGACATAGTTCCTGGGCCAGATAGGATCCACAGTCAGATGATTAAACATCTCCCATCTGATTACAAGCGACATCTCCTCGTGATCTTCAACCACATCTGGTGTGATAGCGTCTTTCCATCGCAATGGCGGGAGAGCACCATCATTTGGGTGCTCAAACCCAGTAAAAACCCGCTTTATGTGGATAGCTATCAGACCATCAGCCTCACCATCGTTCTTTGTAAACTGCTGGAATGTGTGGTATGTTGGTGGTGGGGTTGGGTCCTGGAGTCACGTGGCCTGCTGGCTCCAAGTCAGGGAGGCTTCCGCCAGGGTCGCTCTACTGCTGATAATCTTGTGTCCATCGAGTCTGCCAGCCAAACAGCCTTTTCCTGATGACAACATCAGGTTGCCACCTTTTTTGACTTATGTGAAGCATACGACATGACCTGGCGACATCATATCCTTGCCACATTGTATAAGTGGGGTTTCTGGGCCCACTCCCGATTTTTATAAGAAAACGTCCTGTCGCTCCATACTTTCCGTGTCCAAGTTAGTGCCTCCCGTAGTTCCATCGATATCCAGGAGAATGGAGTCCCGCAGGGCACTGTATTAAGTGTCTCTCTATTTTTAGTGGCCATTGACGGTCTAGCAGCAGCTGTCGGGCCCTCCGTATCATCTTCTCTGTATGCAGACAACTTCTGCATTTCATACTGCTGCTCCAGTACTGGTGTTGCTGAGTGGCGCCTACAGGGAGCTATCCATAAGGCGCAGTCATGGGCTCTAGCCCACGGCTTCCAGTTTTCAGCCGCAAAGTCGTGTGTCATGCACTTCTGTTGGCATTGTACCATTCTTCCCGAACCAACACTTTACATTAATGATGACCCATTCACTGTAGTGGAGACATATCGATTCCTAGGACTGGTTTTTGATGCTCGATTGACTTGGTTCCATCATCTTCGTCAGCTTAAGCAGAAGTGCTGGCAGCACCTTAATGCCCTCCTTTGCCTGAGCAACACCAATTGGGGTGCAGATCGCTCTACGCTGCTGCAGCTATACAGAGCCCCTGTCCAATCCCGAATTGACTATGGGAGTGTGGTTTATGGTTCGACAGTGCCTTCAGCGTTGCATTTACTTGACCCTGTGCACCACTGTGGGGTTCGACTAGCGACAGGAGCTTTTAGGACGAGTCCGGTGACCAGTGTACTGGTGGAGGCTCATGTCCCTCCATTGCAGATCACACGTGTGCAACTGCTCGCCGGTTACGCAGCACACATTCGTAGTTCCCCTGAGTATCCGAATTACCGTCTCCTTTTCCTGCCCGTGGCAGTCCATCTCCCGTATTGGCGGCCCAGGTCGGGGCTAACGATTGTGGTTCGTGTGTGGTCCCTTCTGTCTGAACTGGAGTCCTTCTCTTTACCACCTCTACTTGCAGTCCGTTCACGTATGCCTCCATGGTGTACACCTCAGCCGCAGCTTCGTTTGGACCATTCATGTGGCCTTAATAACTCCATTAACCCTGCGACTGTCCGCTGTCACTTCCTTTTGATTTTCGACATGTACCGGGGCCATGAAGTGGTTTACACTGATGGCTTAGTGGCCGATGGTCACGTTGGCTTTGCCTATGTTTGTGGAGGACATATAGAGCAGCACTCCTTGCCTGATGGCTGCAGTGTTTTCACTGCAGAGCTGGCGGCCATATTTCGTGCTCTCGAGCACATCTGCTCATGCCCAGGTGAGTCATTTCTCCTGTGTACTGACTCCTTGAGCAGGCTAAAAGCTGTCAACCAGTGCTACCCTCATCATCCAGGAGTCCATCTATGCCCTGGAATGGTCCAGTCGTTCAGTAGTGTTTGTCTGGACCCCAGGTCACGTCGGAATCCCAGGCAATGAACTTGCCGACAGGCTGGCTAAACAGGCTACGCAGAAACTGCCTCTGGAAATGGACATCTCTGAACCTGACCTGCGTACTGACTTAACGCCGCAGGGTTTTTTGGCTTTGGGAGAGGGAATGGCATAACAGTACGCACAACAAACTGCGTGTCATTAAGGAGACTACGAATGTGTGGAAGTCTTCCATGCAGGCCTCTCGCAGGGAATCAATTGTCTTCTGCCGCCCCCACATTGGCCACAGTTGGGCGACCGACAGTTACCTCCTGCGCTGTGAAGACCAGTCTCAGTGTCGGTGCGGCACCCAGTTGAGAGTGGCCCATCTTCTCATGCACTGTCCCACTTTGACTGCCCAGCAATGGAATCTTGGGTTACTGGACTTGTTGCTGCTAATTTTATCTGACAATGCCTCATTGGCTGATTTAGTGTTAAGTTTTATTTGTGAGGCTGGGTTTTATCATTTGATCTAAGTTTTAGCACATGTCCTTTGTCCCTCTGTGTCCTCCACTCTAGGTGGAGGTTTTAATGTGTTGCAGAGTGGCTGGCTTTTCCTTTTTATTCTCATGGTCAGCCAGCCATGGTCACTGCTTTGTTGTTTTTCTCTCTTCATCCCGTTTTTTTGTGTTTCTGTGGTTTTCTCTTCACCCTTTGGTCCATGTACATGTTTGTTGCCCTTCATCGTTCTTGTGATTTTTCCTTTCATTCCATTTTATGTTGTCAGTCTCATTTGTTTTATTCTCACTCTTGTGGCATTGCTTTATTCGGAACAAGGGACTGATGCCCTCTTAGTTTCGTCCCTTATCCCCCCCCCCCCCCTTTTTTAATCCAGCCAACCAACCATCACTGACAGTGGCTTCAAGATTCATTTACCAAATGAATTTACTTTGTATGATGCATAGTTAGATATAATTCTACAGGCATTGGGTCAGATGACACATACTTATGTCGAGAGCATTAAGTGAAACTGCATCATTTAACCAGTGAAAATGCAATGTTTTTAGAAAGTGGAGAATGTCAGCCAGGAGTTTAGTTCCCAGTTGACAGAGAATTTTTTACAGTTTCATATTTTGTTTTTCGTGTTTTGAACATTTGATGAACTAATATGAAGATATTGTTTAACACTATTTCTGTTATCAGAAAGTAAGTTGTTCGTAAGTCATATGGTGTAATTTCTTCTTCAGTCGTCCTCTCTATCAACTTCAGTGCTGAGGTATTCTCTGCGGTGAGGGGTAGGGGTTGGGGGGGGGGGGGCTTATCCCACAGCAATTATTTTCTCTATTCAGTATGTGTTTATTAAGTTGTGTTTGATTCCATTCTTTAATGCACTTTGTTCACTGCTGTGGAAGGTGCTGGAATTTGTTGATGGAAATGCCTTCACCTTTAGAACATGTTAACAAATGAAGTTTTAAAATTGGAATGCATTTATTTGATTTGTATTTTATGTATTGTATGTAAAGAAAATATAAAGAAAACACAAAAAATTTTGTACTATATGTTCTTGACTGTAAATGAATGTTGAATCCCCTCTGTTTGAAAGTCCTAAATCCAGTCGCAAAACTGGATGTTATTATGTTAGTTCTTATTTCGTACATTAGGTTATAGTACAAAATGATATTGAATCCCTTCCAGAAATCAAGAAACATGACATCAGTTGCCCTCTGTATCTCATTGACAAACAGAAAGAATTGATTGTAAGCGTAGGCTTCCGCGGCCGTTGTCTTCTTCAATAAAATTCTTCAGAGTATCTGACCGCATCGTCATAATTTAAATTGCGCCAACATTTCGGCCAGCGTTGCAGCTAGCCTTCATCAGGGCCTTACGTAAGGCCCTGATGAAGGCTAGCTGCAACGCTGGCCGAAACGTTGGCACAATTTAAATTATGACGATGCGGTCTGATACCCTGAAGAATTTTATTGAAGAAAGAATTGAGTTTTACAAGATAACAGTGTGTTGAGTTCATGTTAATTCCTGCAGAAGGAGGTTTTCTTCTTCGTAAAGGCCATAATGTGCAAGCAAACAGTTTGTTCCACAATTCTACAGTGGATTGATATCATGTGTACATGCCTTTAATAATGGTAATCTGTCCAAAAATTTTGAAAGAAGGAATGTCCTGCCTCTTTTCGCATTTAGTTGGAACCCTTCATTGTTTCAGAAGCCTGCAATGAGATGCTGCTTGAGGGAGATTGAGTTCTTTTCATGTAACCTGTGTAGAGCTGTACAGGTGTTTTGTCAGGTCCAGTTGCATTTTCTCTGTTAAGCAATTTCAGTTCCTTTTTTATTCCTTCAGCATATGTGCAAGGATTGAGAGGAAGCACGGTATAATGGTCATCTGCAGTTAAATAAATTTAGAAGAATGAATTCCGTATTGTGATCTTATCTCTGTTATTTTACCTTCTGTTGACAGAAAAATCAGTGAGTGTACAGATGATGGTTTAGATACATTTTGCTGACAAAGCTCAAGACCAAAACTCCTGAGGATTTTTCATCAGCTAGATGACCAAAATCTTACCTTTGACTTCACTGAGCATGTCTCACATTGTTCGCCTTATGCTTATTTTAATGACCTGATTAGAAACTTGCAGTTTTTTAATGATTTTATGCATACTTTTCTTAAATGTATTTAGACTTCTGTTCAGATTATAATTTATATGTTGTGATTTTTCAGAATATATCGCAATGAACTGTTGGTATGATATGAAGGTTGTTCAATAAGTAATGTGACGCATTTTTTACTCTTGACCTAATTAGTTAAAAAAAATGTAACTTTGTTCTGAAATACGTATACATTCACACACCATCTCCTCTGTTTCCAGTAAATTGTGGTGGATGGCAGTGCTGTAAGCAGTCTTCAAACTTTGCATCTGCATGTGAGGTACATCGTGAGCAAAGAGCAGTTTTGAATTTCTTCAGGCAGAAGACCAAACCATCATAAATATTCATAGGCATTTACAGAATGTCTACAGACACCAGGCAGTTGATAAAAGTGCAATAAATCACTGGGCAAAGTATCTATTATCAGCAGAACAAGGGGAAGGTAATCTGCCTGATCTCAGAGTAAGCTGGCCACACATAGCTGTGATAAGTGCAATGTTGCAACGGGCAGAAGTCATATTCGAGGTGCTCAATGAATAACAATTGAGTATTTCATTGCTCAGCTGGACATTTCCATTGTTAGTGCTGTCACACTTGTCCAGCAGTTAGCATATTCCAAGGTTTGTGACCGTTGGGTTCCTTGAAGCCTACCATATTCCAAGGTTTGTGACCATTGGGTTCCTTGAAGCCTACCATATTCCAAGGTTTGTGACCATTGGGTCCCTTGAAGCCTACCTAAAAAGGAAAGAGGGAACATCTGTGCTGAATTTCTTGTGTCTTATGAGGCTGATGGTGACATTTTGTTGTCAACCATTGTCACAGATGGCGAAACTTGAATTCACCACTTTGAGCCTGAAATAAAACACCAGTCCATGGAGTCTCCTTCGAAATAGTGGTCCAGAACAATACCTTCAGCTTGTAGATTCAAGGTTACAGTCCTCTTGGACTCTGAAGGGCTTGTTCTGTTCAATGTCCTTCCTTCTGGTCAAATGATTGACTCTGAAGTCTATTGTCAGAGTCTTAGGCAACTAAAGAAATGATAACAGCATATTTTTGACCACAAAAATGTGAATCCACTTCTCCTTCTCCACGATAATGCAAGGCCACACACATGTCTGCATGTACGAGAGGAGATCACAGAACTTACATGGGCTGTTCTTCCTCATCCACACAAGACCGTGGATCTCGCATCTTCTGATTTCCAACTCTTTGGCCAACTCAAGGGTTGACTCTGTGGGAAGCACTACAGCACTGGTGGGGAAGTTACTGATGCAACAAGAACTTGGCTGAGATGTAGACAAGTAGAGTGCATTACGGCATAGAGGCTCCCAAATTAAGTTGGCCTAAGGCTGTAGATCTCAATGGAGATTACGTTCCAAAACAGGATTTTATTGCCAGAGAATTGGGAGAAAGTATGGTGTTAATAAATCACGAATAAAACTATTCTTTTATTTTTAAATATTGGTTTTAGAACAGTGTGTGTCCAATTTCCATTATTCCCTGTCATCTCAGTGATCTTTTCTTAACTTTCTGGGTCTCATTGCTTTTACAATGTCCTCATTTTAAGTTTTCCTCAGCCTGCCATGTTTTCCGTGAGTTTGGTTGTATCCACAGTATAGGCTTCTTAGGTAACTTGGATTTGTCCATCCATTGGACATGACCATACCATATTAATTGTTTCCATTTGACATCAGTTGTCAATAACCTTTCTACACCCATTGATAATTGAGCCTCTTTATTAAGTATTTTCTCTTCTCTGTATATTCCCAAGGACCATCTGATCACATCTAGTTTAGTGGCCTCCAACTTCATATTCTCTGTAACTCTCAATGTGTCTGCTCATACAGCAAAGAACTTTTCATTAGAATTTCATAGGTAAAGTTTTACAGTTTAATTCCTTTTTCGTTAATTCAAAGGGTTAAATTTAAACAAGTAACAGAAAATAACAAAATAAAACCACCTTGCTTTGAAAAAATAGTGTTGCATTACTTATTGAATTACCCTTTCGCTAACATGAGATATCTTGGACTGTTTGAGAACCTACCAAGCTTAGAAATTTTCATCTATTTTATTTATATTATTTGTGTGTATGCATTGTTTGTAGGTCATTTACTGAGTGGTAGTTCATGAAGGTAGGCATTCACACTCACAAGCATCATATTCCTTACGATAATAATGTGTATCTCTTCTTACACATTTCCCATCAGGTCTTGCATGGGAGCAGGCATTGTCTGGTTGGGTTGGAATTCTTATATACTGTTGGAATGGCTTTCCTGCTGATAACTGAAAGGATTGCAGAGTGTCTGATGTTGACATCTGCCGGTCTGTTTGATGTTCTTCTTTCAGTGTTTGGCAGTAATCTAAAATTACCCTCTTTTTTATGAAATTGTGGTTAATGGGGATAAACTTAACATTTTCGTTGTCCTTTCATTGTATTGCAAGCATTTTTCCAATTTTGCATTCAGTGGTTTCTCCTGTGCTGAGATTTGTTTTTGAGAGCTGGTGGCATGTACTTTCTTGTCAATATCCATTGATTTCTTGGTTAGAAGATCTGTGAGCTGAGCTGAGGAGATGTATAGAACTTGGTCATTGTCAACCGATTTCTTGTACTGAGATTTGTTGTTTTATTAGAACTATGAGTGAAAAAATGGCGGAAAGTTGTCAAATTCTCAATCCACATTCTTCCATTTCCTGTATAGATTATAAATAATCAGAGACACCATTATTTGATTCACAGAGCATATACACTGTGGTCAGAAACTGTTTGGAAAACTTGTAACCAAAAAAAGATTTTTCCTGCCATTTCCGAGTTACATAGCATTGAAATCTGCCAATCATGCCATTGCACCTTCAAATTCAAGCGGCCTGCCACATACAGTTAGTGTCAGTTGTTCTCAAAGCACAGATGGTAGCACATGAGTCTGCTCAGCCTTTGGCTTGAGTTTGATCCTAACTACTGTCCCATGTCCAATTTTTGTATCATCTTGTTTGATTTTAGGAAACAAAGTGAAGAACATGTTTGGTGACACTGTATATGGCAGGCCACCTGAATTTGCATGGACAATGGCTTGATTTGCTAACTTCAGTGCTAATTAACTCTGAAATGGTGCACGTATCAAATTTTTTCTTGAAAATTATTTCTCAGCACAGCCTACCCTGCAAAACTCTTAAAAGCTTTTCAAGCAGTTTCTGATCATAGTTTTATAGTAAATTGTGCCATTTCTAATGGCATAAATTAGTGCACTCAACCAATCTGCTCCCTTGTAAAGTAGTATAGTTATATGTCTGTTGGGCATAGGACAATTTTTAAATTTTCTTCTAGATACTGGTCAGTTCAACATAATTTATTCAGTTTCTAATCAGAATGATTTCATGGATTGAACTGGAAGTTATCATTCTTGGAATCATTTTGCTGTATATTGATGAATAATTATGAGACTGAGAAAAAGAGATGTTAGAGTCACTGTCCCAGTCGAAACTTACTTCACTGCCCGTGTCTTAAATGCATACGGCAGAACAGTAACCGTGATCGAGCCTAACACTTGCGGCAGAGAATATCCCGGGCGTATTTCTACGACAGTCAGATACTTGCATTGCTAGTGTATTTCCTACCCCTTCAGAAAGAAAGTAGTGGTAGTGTCAGCAAAGGTCTGTCGAGAATATGTGAAACGGGGACTCGCGAAATTGTGCAGAAACTAATGCAAATGATATTTACGTGCAAATTGTGCAACTGAGATGAACTGCAGCTGAAATAATGCTCGGTAGATTGCAAGATACAAAAAGAAAGTAACGTGTTTGAGTTAATCCAGGAAAAGTGCTTTGCGAACAGAATGAAATTGCCACTCTGCAGTGGAGTGTGCACTGATAGAAAACTTCCCGGCAGATTAAAACTGTGTGCCTGACCGAGACTCAAACTTAGGACCGTCATGTTTCATGGGAAACTGCTCCACCGACTGAGCTCAATTGGTAGAGCCCTCGCCCACAAAAGGCAAAGGCCCTGAGTTCAGGACTCAGTCTGGCACACGGTTTTAATCTGCCAGGAAGTTTCACGTTGCGAACAAATTGGTCTGCTTGAAATAACTCGGGCTAGTTTGTGATGAAGCCGAGTCTGTTATGAAGCCGAGTTTGTTTATGTAGCAACTTTTTAACACAGTTGTCGAACCACAGTGGGTGTTTCCCATCCCTCACAACCTCGCTCGGCACATACTGTCCAAACCGAACCATAGAGCGTAATACTTTTGGATTTTATCCACTGATATTTCACATTTTTGACCTAGAGATTAATTTTGGTGCATTCTGTTTCCTGTCACACTTCCTAAGTGAAAATATTAGGGCATGCTGAAAATTAATACTTCTGAATTTTTTATTCTTATCTCAATAGTGTTTGAGATATTTCATGCCATGCATATTACTCGATCCTCTCTTCAACTTTGCTGACGCAGATGGCAAACCTCTGCCACTAGAGGGCTCTGAATTGTAGCATGCGACAGGGTGATGTGTAACATAACTATGTCAGTGCGTGAGAACTGACCTGCTGTAATTGAGAAAACGGAAAGCACAAATTTGAACAGTTCATCCACACGTGGAGCACCCTCTCCTTCAGCACGACAATGCCAGACCACACGAGCGCTGCGATATCTACAGCAATCTGATGCCTCGGGTTCATCGATCATTTTCCATACAGCCCTGATACCGCTTCCATCTGATTTTCATCTGTTTCCAAAACTTAAAGAAGCTACGCACTGACTCCCCTTCGTTGGGTAACAATTCCTGCCAGATGCCTGTGGTGAGGGCAAGGGAGGAACAGAAAAACCACAACAAAAAGAAATGAAACTACATCACGACTTACGCTACAGGGGGCCAAAACCATATTGCTAAAATTACGATGTACAAAGAATGACAAGACAATAAAAACAAATCGTGTTCTCTCTCGAGACTAGAACTGCCAGTGGGACATTTTTGTCCCGTAACAAAATTTTAATCCTTTTCCCACTTCTAGTCCTTTTAGGAGGTTCGTGACTATTAATTCAGTACATCCGGAGATGTCTTCAATAGTTTGACTCCACAGTGAAGCTATTGAGTGTGCACCCGTGACTTTTCGCAACTTTGAGACGTAATATCTCCGACAATATTTTCTTGAAAGAAACAAAACTAGACCGTCTTGTACAACTTTTTGTGCGCTCTTAAGCAAAATAATAGGGAAGATTTTCCGAGCAATTTTCGTATGAGTAATTTTAAGTAAACTTGGCTGTAAAACACACGCACGGAAAAATGTGAAGTTTAGCTATTTATATTTCCAAAGTAATTGCGGGTTTCACCTGATACTTTGCATATAATAACCAATACGAGGACTTAGAATATAAAATTTCATCCCACTTCTGCTTTCCAATAATTTAAAACTGAGGAAACAGCTGATGATATTTCTAAAAATACCGAAATGGCTATTTTTGGCCCACTTTTTTGAAAAAAGTATTCTCTACAAACTCTTTTAAACCATTTTTGTTACAAAGACCATATTCTAAACCATCTAAAAATCTAGATTTGATGTTGCAATGGAAGTATTCTTCTTCTTCGGTTATCAACCCACAGGTTGGTTGGCAGCAGCACGCCATTCCGTTCTTTTGTCAACTTTCTTCTTCATATCTGCATAGGTCTGGCACCCGATGTCATTTATTACTTGTTGAATGTAGCTTAATCTAGGTCGTCCTCGGCGAGTTCTTCCTTCAATGATTCCTTCTAATATTCTCTTAATGAAATTGTTATGCCGTAAAATGTGACCTATGAAGGTTATTCTTCTTTTCTGTATATTTCGCCAAAGAGATCTGTTTTCTTTCACTCTTCTGAGGACATCTTCGTTTGTAGCCTTGTCTCGCCAGCTGATTTTTTCCATTCTCCGGTAGCACCACATTTCGAATGCCTCTAATCTTCTCTTTTCTTCTTTTCCACTAGTCCAAGTTTCACATCCGTAAAGGGCTGTACTCCACACATAGGTTTTCATGACTCTCTTTCTTACGTCTAAACTAACATTTCTACTCGTCAGTAAGTTTCTTTTTCCATTGAATGCTATTTTGGCAAGTTGTATTCTGTTTTTAATGTCACTTTTGCTCCTTCCATCTGCTGTTATTTTGCTACCTAAGTAGTTAAATTCTGTAACCTGCCCTAGTTTCTCTCCCTTTATTGTTATTCGTATGGGTTCATTGTAGTTCAGGGCGCCACTCACCATCACTTTAGTCTTTTTCTTATTTATTTTCATTCCATACTGTTCTTTTAAGGTGTTTTCCATTTCATTGAGTGCGGCTTCTAAATCTTCTTTCCTTTCTGTAATTATGGCGATATCATCTGCATATCGCAACATATCTATTTTCATTCCGTTAAGTTTTATTCCTACTTCAATATTCTCTCTTATTTTGTCTATTGCTTCTTGGATATATGCGTTGAAAATTACTGGAGATAGTGGGCATCCCTGTCTCACTCCTTTCCTTATTCTTGCTGTTTCTTCTTTGTTTTCCTTCTTAACTAAGGCTGTTTCATTTTGGTATATTTTAAAGATTATCCTTCTATCATTGTATTTCAGACCAGCCTTCTTCAGAATTCTAAACATTTCTGGCCATACAACATTGTCAAATGCCTTTTCGAGGTCTACGAAGGCTATAAATACTTGTTTGTTTTTGGAAATTTGTTTCTCAATTATTAGTCTTAAAGATAAGATTGCTTCCCTCGTCCCTACACCGCTTCTAAAACCGAATTGGTCTTCACTTAGAGTGCTATTCAATTGGTTTTCAACTCTTTTCAAAATTATTCTTATTAGAATTTTTGATGCGTGTGAAAGAAGACTGAGTGTTCGATGGTTTTCACAGTCCATAGTAGATGCTTTCTTAGGTATGGGGAATATGATGCATTTCTGATAGTCTTCAGGAACTTCACCTGTTTTGTATATTTTCTGTATGAGTTGCAGTAATGTAGCTTTCATTTTGTCTCCTGATTTCTTAAGATGAATTTGAAAAAGCACTAAAAGAACTACCAGATAAGAAAGCGGCAGGTGTTGATGATATACCTTCTGAACTAATTAAGAAATCAGGAGACAATGGAAGTATATAAGGACTTAAAAATGATGCAACAAGGTAGAGGTGTATTGAAAATGGGCCCCATATTCAGTTGGTTCTCAGATTAAATCTGACATCTATCGTTATGTTCTGCAATTGTTTAATACTCTTTGGGGAAGGCAAATATGAAAAGTCTTGATGAGTGGAACGTGAGATAAAGTTCAAATAACTCTAAAAATATCAGAAAAGGAGTGCCTTCTGTCACTACTCATTGTGACAATTTGAGTCTGTTTTTCGCTATGAGTACAGAATTGAAGTGGTTATAAACTTCACAGTATAACTCTGCATTACCGTGGTAGTGGAAATGGAGGTTGTAAAATTGTTGCCAACAGCTGCAGAATGCATCTTATAAATAGTTTGCAGGTTTTATACCATTGTCACATTGTGTAAGTTTCGGTGAAGTTCATAGCAGTCTTCCTGACATTGGAATGGATTCAAGCCGTAGAATATCACTAGTATGTCTCTTATTGTATAATGTCTTTGATGTGCTAGTTTAATTCTGGTTTAAGATATACCGCACTTTGTGTTAACATAGTCTGTGGTTAATGTGGAACATAAGTGTTCGCACGGACAATTGTATAAATTTAAAAAATAGTCTTCACAGGTTTTCCGCCGGATCAAGTTGTGCAAATTCCACAATATTTCCTCAGAGCAACTGTCCAACATCTTCACGTGGTTCAACCTTGCTAGGAACCTAGCCACCAGCAAGACTGAACCACCTGAAGATGTCGGACAGTTGCTCTGAGGAATTATTTTGGAATTTGCACAATGTGATCCAGCAGCAAACCCGTGAAGACTAATCACAATTGTATAAATGTGTTGACATGTTTCATGGTGGCCTAACCACTGCTGATTCCATATAAAGTGAGAAAGCCAGCATTCCCATCGCCACAGGGGCCACACCAGATATCTGTGCAATGACAGCTATGAGTGTTTTTTTTTTACCACAGGTTCCCATGCATAACTGTTTCTTTACACAAAATCCCAAGCTGATGATATGTTTCTGTAAGTGTGAGAGCCCAAAGTTAGAAGAGGTCTTTTTTAGGGTCCTAAGCTTATGTTTAATTCAAGCTACTTGAATTTTTTAGATGTTTCATCAATCTGCTGTGGAATGTCATGGAGGAAACTGTACTGCCTGCCAGATGGTATCACTGATTGGATTGTTTGGGAGGAAATTTTCCTGAGACAACCGAAAAATTACACTTTCCAGTACACTCCTCAAATTGGTAGAGCCACAAAAAGAGAGAAAACTTTTCTTCTCTTTAGATTCCGTATCCCAATTCATTTTTTATGAACAGAATTTTGTAGAGCTGAATGATGTCTTAAAGAAACAGAAAAGACTACTTATTTGCAGTTTTTCTGACTCAAGCTCATTTCCTAACCATCAAGACTTTTGTTGTCTCTGCAGAGAGTACTAATCAGTTGTAGAACATAATGGAAGAAGTCAGATTTAATTTCAGTACCATCAGTATATGGCCTGACTTTCAATGCACCTACACATTGTTGTTGTTTTTCTAGGGCCTTATATGTTTGCGTTGCAAAATCAAATCTAGTTTTTAGGACGATGAGCAGTATTTCCTGTCTGTGTACCTTTCAGTCATTTCATATAGAGCATGGTTGTTGACAGATTCCAGATACATGCTAAATACTTTTACAATCATGATAAGGATGAAACTCGTCGTTGTGGTAAACGTCTTAGTGACCTTGCACAGAAAAACTTGTAGGACCATACCTAAATGAAGGAATGTCACATGTAACAACTTTTTCTCCTCCCTTTTGCGAACGTGGCAACTGAAAGAACACCAAACAAGTGTGCTTGGTACAATAACCAAAATTTAAAGTAAAATAAAAAAAAAGTCCAAGAAGAAAGCTCCTGAGGACGTAGACAGGAATGTAGCTTTCAAAATTGGTATGTTCGTCACAGTGTTTCGAGGAAAGTTAGAAAAGAATTTAATAATTCTCAGTTCTTTGCATTCAGATGTACAAAGTGGGACTAACACAAAATAAAAGCCTGACACTGACGTGTTTCGATGAAACTAAGTACAGAATGAATGTTGACTAGATGACTTGCAAGCACTCTATGAAGCTGATAGAAGAAGATGGTCTGTTCATCCTTCTTAGAATATACTAGTTTTAACAGGCATCAGTGCCTAGGTAATCTACAGAAAAGTAATAAACATGAAAACAAGGTGATATTTTCTTTTCAAGCTGGTGGGCTAACTTGCCAAACATTATATAGGAACCTCGTCAGAGCATTAGTTGTTCATGTTGAACCATCAGATGTACCTAGAAGTCACTACTGCTACCTTCCACAGCACCAGTAAAATTTTTCCCAAAAAATTTGGCATGCAAGCATACTCTCACCATTTTGTACGTGCAACTCACCTTGAACTCCCAAGCTCCCTTAGCCCTAACTCACCCACACCCATTGGTCCATCACTGTAAGTTTCTCGTACCCATCCACCTCCAGTTTCCTACCTCACTCACTCATTCAGTGCAGCTCATTGCCATTATCTCTTTTGTGTCTCTCTGTCATTGTCACTTGTGTCACAGCCACAATCCTGTGTGTTCTGTCCTACAACAACAGTTACCTCTCACTGTCACTGTCTCCCTCTTGCTCTCTATTACCACTAATATCTCATCCCTTCCTACTGCTGCTCCCTCTTCTCATTGTCACTGTCTCTCTCTTCCTTGTTGTCATTACCATACACTCTGTCTCTCATTACCACTGGCTCCCACCCACTCCAACTTCCTCTGTATTCCTCTCCACCCCCAGCTCTGCCTACTTAACTCTTAGCCTATCACTGTTCTATCACTGTCAGCTATGTTCCGCTGCTACCTGACCCTCTCTTTTTCTAACACTGGTATTGTCTGTGTAGAATCTTGTACTGTAGGAATCGAGGGAGAGGTTGATGTTTGGTGGCTGGTGTCCTCTTTCCACAACACAACTGCACACATGTATTAACCAGGGTTCTTTATTTAGATGAACAGGAAGCAACTTATCTTTAAGAGTGCCCACGTGTTAATCTACAAGCTCTTCTGTAATAGTCCACGTTAGCCTCACTGCTGGTGAAGTAGAAGACCTGCTACGTGATGAACGACAGACACCAAACTGGAGTGTGAATTGGTGCGTCAGTGACAGAGCGACTGCGCTAGTGTCTGAGACTGAGCCCTCCAGTCAGCGGAGGTGAAACACAGTCACTGTCTGCCATCTTTCAGTTTCTGTTTCGTCTCTTTGCTACTGCCACTATCTTCTTCTCTCCAAGCATAAATAATTGTGAATATGTTCACATGCCATAAGTTTTTGGGAAAATTTTTAAAGGTTTTGCGGAAGGTAGAACGAGGCAGCTGGTACCCCTCTGATAGGAGCATTTTTCCGCTGGTTCTCTTCTTCTCCTTGCTGCAGCAGGGCAAGTTTCTCATATGAAAGAAAATGTAGTAGTCAGTAAAATTTAGATAGTTTCTAATTATGGCAAATTGAAATAACACAAAACTAATTTTACACTTCAAACAAGACTACATGTGCAAAAAAATTTTACATGTGCCTCGGTACATGGGGTTCCCAGATGTTAATGGAGACACTTCACAGCATATTTCTCCATGCTACGTCACTTTATAAACCGTGTTTTTGCCTCGCACCAGATTTTATGTGTGTATTTTACATGTGCAAGTAGCGTAACTTTTAATATCTGCATCTTGGAAAGAGATAAAGATATCAAGAAAATTTTCAAGTTTGTTCGAGATCAGGATCTGAGGAATACATTGTAAAAATTACAACCATTTGCTGTGCATAGCCATCTCAGAATCCACAGCAGGTTTTGGTACTAAAACATTAGTTTTTGAGACATTTCTTGATAATGGGTAAAGACTTTTGAAAGTGAGGAGATGGCTCTTCTAGACAATGCTTAAAGAATGTATTATTAAAATTCAAGCAATTTCCTGCAGTTATTTATTGTTTAGATTTCGCCTCATACTGGCTTTTGTGTGTAGAAGTAGGGTAACTCTGAACCTCGTATATCTTGGAAATGGATAAAGATATCAAGAAAATTTTCAAGATTGTTCGAGATCAGGATCTTAGGAATGTAATGTAAAAATTACAGCCACTGCTGTGCGTGACTGTCTCGGAATCCTCGGCTGAATTTTGGTCTATGGGTAATGGCAAAAATATAGTAAAAAAAATCTTTTTGTGGTGTTTTACAAGAAACCATCCGTGAACTAATAGTGCCTCCGTAAGTCTGATCAAGCCCACCGTAGACCACATCAAAATACAAGAAGAATCAATTAATTTGCTCCACTTGCCTAGGAAAGAGGTAGTGTTTAATATCATACTTATCCCTGTATTGGAGGATCATGACAGTAACTCAATTCTTTTGATGGATATTCAAATGTTCTTTAGTGCAAGGGCTATCCAAAACACGCATCATCACCAATAAGATCTGAGTTACGAGCACCAGAAAATCCCATTTTAATGTGCGGCATTTTGGAACATACAAGGTACGCATGCTGTCATATGCATATCAATATAAATGAGAAGCTGCAGACAGGCACAGTTAAGACACACAAAGGTTTTGGCCACAGCTTTTGTCAGCAAAAGAGAAACACACACCATTCATACAAACAGCAAGCACACCTCTCTCTCTCTCTCTCTCTCTCTCTCTCTCTCACACACACACACACACACACACACACACACACACGTGAAATCGCCATCTCCAGCGGCTCAGGCCTACATCTCACGCACACATGACCGCCAACCCCTGCAGCTCGGGCTAGGCCTGACTTGCCATGGGTGGCAGCCGTGAGTTTGTGAGGTGAAGTGTGCTTGCTTGTGTGTATGAATTGTGTGTGTTTCTCTTTTGCTGAAGGCTGTGGCCGAAAGCTTTGTGTAAGTGTCTTTTGATTGTGCCTGTCTGCAACTTAACAAGTATTCTCTATGGTGAGTAGCAATTTAGCTTTTCCTGCGTTGTTGATAGTGTTACGTGGCAAATTAATTTGCAAGATCTGTATAATACACTCCTGGAAATGGAAAAAAGAACACATTGACACCGGTGTGTCAGACCCACCATACTTGCTCCGGACACTGCGAGAGGGCTGTACAAGCAATGATCACACGCACGGCACAGCGGACACACCAGGAACCGCGGTGTTGGCCGTCGAATGGCGCTAGCTGCGCAGCATTTGTGCACCGCCGCCGTCAGTGTCAGCCAGTTTGCCGTGGCATACGGAGCTCCATCGCAGTCTTTAACACTAGTAGCATGCCGCGACAGCGTGGACGTGAACTGTATGTGCAGTTGACGGACTTTGAGCGAGGGCGTATAGTGGGCATGCGGGAGGTCGGGTGGACGTACCGCCGAATTGCTCAACACGTGGGGCGTGAGGTCTCCACAGTACATCGATGTTGTCGCCAGTGGTCGGCGGAAGGTGCACGTGCCCGTCGACCTGGGACCGGACCGCAGCGACGCACAGATGCACGCCAAGACCGTAGGATCCTACGCAGTGCCGTAGGGGACCGCACCGCCACTTCCCAGCAAATTAGGGACACTGTTGCTCCTGGGGTATCGGCGAGGACCATTCGCAACCGTCTCCATGTAGCTGGGCTACGGTCCCACACACCGTTAGGCAGTCTTCCGCTCACGCCCCGACATCGTGCAGCCCGCCTCCAGTGGTGTCGCGACAGGCGTGAATGGAGTGACGAATGAAGACGTGTCGTCTTCAGCGATGAGAGTCGCTTCTGCCTTGGTGCCAATGATGGTCGTATGCGTGTTTGGCGCCGTGCAGGTGAGCGCCACAATCAGGACTGCATACGACCGAGGCACACAGGGCCAACACCCTGCATTGTGGTGTGGGGAGCGATCTCCTACACTGGCCGTACACCACTGGTGATCGTCGAGGGGACAATGAATAGTGCACGGTACATCCAAACCGTCATCGAACCCATCGTTCTACCATTCCTAGACCGGCAAGGGAACTTGCTGTTCCAACAGGACAATGCACGTCCGCATGTATCCCGTGCCACCCAACGTGCTCTAGAAGGTGTAAGTCAACTACCCTGGCCAGCAAGATCTCCGGATCTGTCCCCCATTGAGCATGTTTGGGACTGGATGAAGCGTCGTCTCACGCGGTCTGCACGTCCAGCACGAACGCTGGTCCAACTGAGGCGCCAGGTGGAAATGGCATGGCAAGCCGTTCCACAGGACTACATCCAGCATCTCTACGATCGTCTCCATGGGAAAATAGCAGCCTGCATTGCTGCGAAAGGTGGATATACACTGTACTAGTGCCGACATTGTGCATGCTCTGTTGCCTGTGTCTATGTGCCTGTGGTTCTGTCAGTGTGATCATGTGATGTATCTGAACCCAGGAATGTGTCAATAAAGTTTCCCCTTCCTGGGACAATGAATTCACGGTGTTCTTATTTCAATTTCCAGGAGTGTATTTTCCTGTTCTGTGCCAATTGTAAATCTCAGACTATAAGATGATAATGTTCTGTAGGTATTTTAAAGGAACATATTCATGTAGACTGAAATGTTTGCGATCAGGCAATTTGTGTCAAAATTAGACCTGTATTAGACTATGGTAACATTGGTTTCCGTTTATTGATTTGATTTATTGCTGGTTTCCGTTTATTGATTTGATTTATTGCTACTTGTGGAAAATATCATTTTATACCAGAAACATTTTGATTCAGATGTATTTCTGTAAAGAGTACAAGGTTTCTTCATGACAATTGGGACAAATTTAAAAGATTTGCATATTTAAAGTTATTTGGACAAGAATAAAAATATTCAATTTTTATTTAGTTACAGTGAAATATTTCGAAAGAATTTGTAAGTATCTAACATGACTGTACTTAATGTTTAAAATTAAAATAAAATAACAGACCATTAGAGTGACTGTTACAAAAAAAAACTCATCCCCTAAAATAAAGAGTAAAAGCAAGCCATAAATGCATCAACCAGAAAAGGGCATATTTTTCTCCCAGTAGTGCTTTCAGGGATTCGAAAAATCAGGCAGTCCTAGTGCTAGTCACTGGAATTGTGATGCTCTAAACTCGTTCACTGAAACTGAAATGCAGCTGCTGTACAAAAAACTGACCGTGGCAGACTTCAGTGCTCTGCACATAGGCAGGTGATCAAATGTGAAACCAGTGTAGTCCAGTATCATTGCAAGTGAGACCCTGTCAACAAGTAGAAGAATAAATTATTTCTGGAATGAGCACCATATTCTTCCAAGAATACAAAGAGGACTTAATTTTCTCTGGTGCTTGCAGTGTTTCGATGTTAGGAGCTGTGTAACTAATTTTACCAAATGTATTGTTCACACTGTTTGGATGGCAAATTGACAATCACATGTAACACATTTCTTCACTCATAACTTGTAACACACTGCTGAAACATTAATATCAGTAAAATATGAAGTTTCTTATATTAGAACACTGTTTAGCATATTCCTTGAATATAATTTTTGTAGTTTTAGATGTGTTACACATAGCAGGTTATCCATGTTTTATGTCAGCCTAATGCCATTTTAATAGGTTAAGGGAGTTTATGCATCTGCTTCATTTACTATTCTTCAAATTCCTACCGTCATCCAAATGTTTGCACTCAATAGCCAGCTGGAACCAAAGTTATGGATTTGTTGCCCTCGTCAGCTGGCAGGACCACAGTGAAAGGATTGCTGTTGAGTGAACTCAGTTCTGTTCTTGTCAAAAGCTAGTGGTTTACGTTTTAATGGATCCTACTCAGTCCATACACCTGATGTATTTATATTCTTTCCTTATAATGAATCTTTTCATTGTTTCATGAAATATACGTATTGAAAAGTCGAATTAGGAAAAGACTGATTGCTACTTACTGTAAAGAAGACACTTCCAAGTTGCAAGACAAGCACAATTAAGACATTCACATATAGTTTTCGGTCACAGCACACACGCACACGCACGAACACCAACTTCTGCATCTAGGGCAGAGATGCTGGAGTTGGCAGTCATGTATATGTGCGTTTGCGCCTCTTTTACTTGACATGTCTTCTTTATGGTAAGTAGCAATCTTTCTTTCCCTACGTCATTGATATTCCTGTCTGGAGTTTCCATTAAAAAGTAGAATTAGCATTTCTCTGTAATGATTTTCTATTCAGTGACTTATGCTGTTTCTCGAAGTAAACTTACAAATAAGCCAGTGTTTTCTAACAGTTAGTACTTTTTTGAAGGAGAGCAGCCTATATTTTTATCTTCTAAATTTTTGTTGTTTAAATATATTTCAGATAAAAAATCCAAATGTGCCAACTTACTTCACAAACAGAGCACTATGCCACCTAAAGACAAAAAGGTGGGAGGAAGCGTGCCAGGACTGCCGAAGAGCGCTTGACATGGATCCAAATTTAGTCAAAGGACATTTTTTTCTGGGGCAAGCTTTATTAGAAATGGATAATTATGATGAAGCAATAAAACATTTACAGAGAGGTTGGGTTGCAGTTGTGTTAGTTTTTAATTATACACTCCACTACATCTTCAACTTCTATTTGACATTTGGTAATCCTCTCTTTCAGCAAATGATCTAGCTAAGGAACAGAAATTAAATTTTGGTGATGACATTGCAAGTCAGCTAAGGGCAGCCCGGAAAAAGAGGTGGAATGTACAAGAAGAAAAACGAATTGCACAAGAGATAGAACTACAGGTAAGCTTACCACAGATTTGATATTTCAATTTTGTTGAAGTATTATCAGTTGCATAGTATACGGATGTTGATATAAACAATTTTCGGTAAATATTTAAAATTGTAGTAGAACATAGTTTTACTTTCAATGCACGAAGGAGCCTTACTTCGTTCACACATCCAGTCTTTCCCTTTGACTGTGTGAAGCAAGCATCGGTGGCGCAAAGGAGTAGTCTGATTGCACTGGGAGGCTGATAATGTGAATGGAATAACAAGGTTTCCGATGTGAAGAAATAACATACCAGATGCAATTTTTTAACGCAAGTAGTGTGCTATTTCCTCACATTGGCATTCTTCAGAAACAGTTGCTGTAAATTATGAACAAATATCTAAATGACATGATTGATTATTGTGTTGGGTGGAGACGTGTGAGAGGGAATGCTGACGTAATTGCTGCTCCGTGTTACTAACAGAAACCATAATGTTTAACATCATCATGCAATTTTGACACTACAACTGCTAGGGAGCTAGTGTTTGCAAAAATTAAAAAAACTGGGAAGTCACATAAAGTGTTCCGGACAGTTCCGATATGTGACAAAACCGAGTGTTGGAGCCACTGGACACCTTTTAATGTGCCACTTACATGCAGTTAGCATTGTTAGCAAAGTGCTTATCACAGAGCGTGAACATGCCTCGTTTTTCTTTCAGTACTTGCTCTAAGGGGGACAAGCAGGTTGCTAGCTTGTTGATGTACAGAATATATAATAATAAATCAATTTTTAAATATACAGCACGAAAATGGGCAGTATATTTACAGTGTGAAGCTGATATTTTTATAAATCAGTACTTCAGTACCTTTGCCGGTGCTATATCGATACTTTTTTCGGTATACTGATGGCCGATAAAGATATTTCTTTAAATACCGACATATCGGGTTCGCAGTATTTTTAAAAAATATCAACAGTCCTAGTATAGTGGTATCTAATGGGCATTCCTATTAAAACAGCAGCATTTTTATTTACGTGAAGTTCGTGAATGGTCACTTTTTGGCTTATCAGTTGAGTATAATTAATTGTGTGGTGGAATAAAATCCAATAATTCATCATTTTAAAAACCTCGGGAGCAAAATCGTGACTTATCTATTAGCAGATACAAATATAACAGCTCACGTACTCCATCTTCATTGTGATATTATATAATTGTTTTTATGTCTCAGTAATCGTGCAGATTGTTAGTATTTCTGTTGCTAGTGTATAATTTTGTATCCTTCAAACATTGAGTAATTTTATCAGAAACAGTACCTAGATATGGCCATACAAAAACTGTTTTTGGTTGTTATTCTTTTGTGTCTCTGATTAAAGTTATTTTATCTACGAGATTGACGTGTTTTTGATTGGTTTTATTTTTGCATAATGTGTCCTCTAAGCTTTTAGGTTAACTTGGTATTTATAGTCAGGATTCAGAGAAGATCTACTTCTTTTTCAATTTTTTCTTTTTCCAGTGATAAGTTGATTGGTCAGTGTATCACAGAATGAAAACATCACTTCGTCGATCATTCCACAATATGGGAGTAGCTTGGGAGGATCTTTGGTAAAGAAGAATCTAATTTTTCTATGGCAGGAGGTGGCTACAGAGAATGTGTGGCTGACCTTAGCAGCTGTCTCTTTGTAAGAACACGGATCCACAATGTTTGTGGCTACAGCACCTAATGCTACGTTTGGTCCACCAGAGACCTCACATGGAGTGAGCTAGTGGTTGGTACTCACTGGGTCCCCAGCTGGTACTGCTGTTGTTGTTTACCCTTCCTCATGCCAGGTCCTCTCTTCTATCCTCATCTTCTCTGCTAGTTACTGCTTATTCATTTCTGATGCTGCAACAGACTCTTTTGACTCTCTTTGTGCGAGACTGTCTTTTCTTTCTTTTCTTGTTCAGACTTCTGAAGTTTTTCCTCCATTTTGGCAATCGAGGTCTTCTTTTTTGCCTCTCTTCTTGACTACTGCGGGTTCCCAAGGGACAGCTCACAGGTTTCATGCACGGTGGGTGAGTAACGTGTAGCTCCCAGCGTGTGGGTTGGCAGGTAGGGCTTGTGCGTACCACCGATAAAGTCCAGGCTCAGGGAGGTGTAATTGCCTGAGCTGTTGGTATCTTCTCAATCACTAGTTGATTCTTCCGTCTGGAGTTCGGGAGATGTGACACAGAGGCGTCCTCACACACTACGCAGTACAGCATATTGTGTTGTGTTACGAGATAAGATTTTCCTATTCGCAAGAATTTTTATTGTCTCTGTAGTAGTGATCATTTGCGCCCAATGCATATTATGCTTGCTGCTGCCAGTCTTTCATTCATTATCAATTCTCTTGCAAACAAATGAAATATTGAGACATTGTATCGCTCACGATAAATATTGTAGGTGTGTCGAATTGGACAGAGAGATTACTATAGTTATTATTCAGAACTTACATTTTGATTTCTGGATTACAATTGAAGATACAAAAAAATGTCTACACTGGCTTATGGTGAGACTTAACCCTGTACTACAGTGTCAGCATAGTTATTTTCAGATTGGAAGATTAACTGTTTTTCATTTCACAATAAAAAATCTGTGTGGCACAGCTTGTATTTGCAGCTAACGGTGTGGCAATATTGATAGTCACTGTTGGTGGCAAGTTTAATCGCCTTTTTCCTACAAACTATTTCAAAATTTTATCCGTGCCAACCGTTACCTGCACAATCGAGTGAGCATTGCTTCATACTGTACAATATACCAGCCACTTAAAGGAATATCATTTAATTTAAGAATAGAGAAGTATTTTGTAACAGAATGTGTTTCTCATTGTTTTCGTCGTGCTTGAGGAATGCTCAGAAATGAGGTGCAATGACAGTGTAAATTACTTCTCATCACTCTCCAGCAGTAGTTGTTAACTATAACTGGGGCACAAAAAGTTTGTTTACGAAAATGGATATGTGTAAAATTGCTAGGTAAGCTCTATTGAAATCCATGTCCAAATACTAGCTTCGTCATTCTGTCTGTAGCACACGCAAATGAAAACTTCAGTATCAGTGAAGACCATAAAAGGCTAAAGGGGAGGTTCCATGTTCAGTCAGTATGGGCAGCAAGAAAAACTTCCATTACAAATTGTTCACTATTTCTATTCAGTAACAAAATGTTTAAAATACACAAAATACCAGAAACGTGAAACAAGAAAGTACTAAATCGTGTGCTGTAAGCAGTACAGTCTCTCTTAGAGACAAAGTCAAAAAATAATTTATTTACTGCAATATTACTGCTAAATGCTTTTACATCATCTGTCAGACAAGCTCACTCCTGAATGGAGAGCACTCAAGTGTGTGTGTGTGTGTGTGTGTGTGTGTGTGTGTGTGTGTGTGTGTGTGTCTATATATGTATGGAAACATTCCACATGGGAAAAATATATCTAAAAACAAAGATAATGAGACTTACCAAACTTACTATCCGAAAAGAAGATAAAAGAACTTTGTTGAAAAGTGAAGCTATGTGTCCTCGATTGTATGGTGTACCTAAAATTCATAAAATAGATTTTCCTTTAAGACCCATAGTCGGTGCCATCAGTTCTCCCATTTATGGAATAGCAAGATATTTAACAACTTGTTTACAACCATTTATTGGAAAAACTGACTCATATATAAAAGACTCGCGTCATTTTATTGAAAAACTAGAGGGACTAACTCTGGCCCCTGAAGATATTCTTGTAAGTTTTGACATTGTGTCCTTATTCACAATGATTCCTGTTAATGAAGTTATGATTTTCATAGCGGATATTTTTCCAGAAGATTTGACTGTTCTTTTCAGACATTGTCTTACATCAAGTCAGTTCCAGTGGGATAATGAATTTTATGAACAACTTGATGGAGTAGCAATGGGTAATCCATTAGGCCCTGCGATTGCCAATCTTTACATGGAGAAATTTGAACAATCAGCCCTAGACAAAGCTAATAACAAACCATCTCGTTGGTATCGATATGTAGATGACACATTTGTGGTTTGGTCCCATGGCAGAAAGGCCTTGGACGATTTCTTTGATTATCTAAATAAAATTCACCCAAAAATACAGTTTACCATGGAAATAGAAAAGGATAACAGAATATCTTTCTTGGATGTCTTAGTTATGAGACGGTCCGATAGAAGCTTGGAATATAAAGTTTTTCGGAAGGCAACACATATGGACAGATATTTACATAAAAATTCTAATCATCATCCACAACAAAAAAGGGGTGTCATAAAAAGTCTTGTCGATCGAGCGGAACGGATATGTACACCTGAACATTTGGATGCTGAAGTGAAACATCTGAAGCAGGCTTTTGAAAAAAACGGCTACTCAAGAAAAGAGATAAATAGAATTTTGCGTCCAAGGAACAGAAGACCAAAAGATAAGAATGAACCACAACGACAGAAAAATACAGTAGTTCTCCCTTTTATTAAAAAAGTAACAGATCGGATCGGTAAGATTTTACGAAAACATGACATAAAACTGGTCTTTAAACCAACAAAGAAAATAAGTCAAGTACTACGATCTGTGAACGATAAACGCCCTCCCCTGTCGACATGTGGTGTGTATAAAATTCCATGTACCTGTGGTAAAGTTTGTATTGGTACTACAAAAAGAAGCGTAAACACGCGACTGAAAGAGCATTAAAGTCTTTGTCGACTTGGAAAAATAGAAAAATCAGCTGTAGCGGAACATGCTCTTCAACCAGGCAACCACCAAGTGAAGTTTTCGGATACCGAAGTTTTATCTACAACGTTAAATTACTATCCACGGCTATATAGAGAAGCTATTGAAATTTATAAACATCACGATAATTTTAATAGGAAAGAGGAGGCTATGAAACTTAGCGATACACGGACAGTGGCTCTACAAAATTGCTAACAATTTTTATCTTTGACAAGGTGGTAATCGATAGTCAACCTTATCTTTGCTATGGATTATCACTGCTCATCACATGTTACCTGAACCATGCCCCCTTTCTCACAATATATAAGTCGCTCTCAGACACCCGACCAGTCAGTCGGCAAGACTCAGCGGAGCAACGCCTCTGAGGAAGTCCAGCACAGTCCTGGACGAAACGTAAGGAGCAGAAAAGTTCTTGGACCACGACGTCACATCCCGGAAAGTATATCAAAAGCGATGATGTGACTTACCAAACAAAAGCGCTGGCAGGTCGATAGATACACAAACATACACACAAAATTCTAGCTTTCGCAACCAACATTGATAGACACAACCGTTGGCTGCGAAAGATGAAATGGGAGATTGCGAAAGCTAGAATTTTGTGTGTTTTTTTGTGTGTCTATCGACCTGCCAGCACTTTCCTTTGGTAAGTCACATCATCTTTGTTTTTAGATATATTTTTCCCATGTGGAATGTTTCCCTCTATTATCGTATATGTATATATATATATATATATATATATATATATATATATATATATATATATATATATCTAAAAAGAAAGATGATGAAACTTACCAAACAAAAGCGCTGGCAGGTCGATAGACACACAAACATACACACAAAATTCTAGCTTTCGCAACCAATGGTTGCCTCGTCAGGAAAGAGGGAAGGAGAGGGAAAGATGAAAGGATGTGGGTTTTAAGGGAGAGGGTAAGGAGTCATTCCAATCCCGGGAGCGGAAAGACTTACCTTAGGGGGAAAAAAGGATGGGTATACACTCGCGCGAGCGCGCGCGCGCACACACACACACACACACACACACACACACACACACACACACATATATTTTTTTTACGCCCTATCTCAAATGCTCATGGGAGTGGCGGGGGAGATACTATCTAGTATTTCCCCGGTTCGGAAATATCGTAGATCTGGTGCTGATGTGCAGAGCAGTCTGAGCTATAGTGGGGAAGTGGGTAGTCTGCACATGACCCGTGTTTACATTTAGTGATTTTGCTGTTTGTTCTTCGTTTACTGTTCTCATGTCAGATGAAAACAAAACAAATTTCTGTGGCCGGGAGCTATCAAGTGAATTAAAATACATTTACATAATTACAGAAGGCTGAAATGTGTTATTAGTTTCAGATTTTATTTTATTTCCACCTTTCTGGCGGTCAAGCATTAATTGCCTTGCAGAACTATGAAGTTCTTTTTGTCAGTTTGCTAAAGAAATTTTCTTTTATTAATATTTTCTGCTGAGGCAAACAATATATTTGAAACAAAGTGTTTAATTTCACACACTGTTTGCTGCATTTCAAGTGCGCATTTTCAACTTCTAGCACGTATGGCATTGTGCCATAAAAAAGAACCAAACATGAGATAACACAGTACTGCTACTCCAAGAAAATTTACATTCCGAAAACCACATTGAAAAGCTTAATATCAGGTCATGGCCTACTTCACTAGGAATCTGGACAAACGAATGTGCACATTTTAGTATGGGTAACGAAATTCCAATGCTCCTGGAGTATCCTCTGATGTTATGTTTTGTTTCTTTAATGACATAATGTAAGATCTTTTAATATTTTACACGTATGAACACAAGGGCTCCCTACAACATCGTAGCTGCGCACGTGCGGTAACGCCTGTCATCTGGCGCTCTCTGGCAACTGCAAAAACAAACCTATTTCTAACAGGTTGCAGGAAAATATTTCGAATGGTGGTTTGAAAAACGTTACTATCGAAGTAAATTTCCTTTTACACAAGTTGAACTATGTGCGAGAATGTACGATGAATTTCTTAAATCACAGACAGTTTGACTCTCATTTGAAAATAAACTCTTTGATGGCGAGCCATTTAGATGAATTTTGAGCCCAGAAGATCAGACATTTATGTCGTTATTAAAAATTTTAGCAGCACATTTGTGTGATGTATCTTAAATTGTAGTACGCGCATAAAATACCAACATTATATGTGAAAGCTTAGCCTCTCTTCCACTGTATTAATCTTATAGACCAATGTTATATGTGAAAACTTTACTTTTTGTGTAGCAACACTACCGTATTTACTCGAATCTAAGCCGCACTTTTTTCCGGTTTTTGTAATCCAAAAAACCGCCTGCGGCTTAGAATCGAGTGCAAAGCAAGCGGAAGTTCTGAAAAATGTTGGTAGGTGCCGCCACAGCTAACTTCTGCCGTCGAATATATGTAGCGCTACACAGGTATGCTTTGTAGGCACAAAGATAAATACTGGCGCCAAAACCTCTGCGTCAGTAAATAAATTTTTTTTTTAAAAAAAAGGTGGAAGACGAGCTTTTTTTCTCCGCCCCGAGTTTCGACCACTGCATTTTCATACATTATTCAACGAAGTAAATACAAATTCCGTATTGTTCATCTTCGAATGTAGCAGAATTTTGGTGTAATACGAAAATCCGACTGGTAAGACTGTTTGGGATGTTTGTCAATATGGCCAACTCTACGTTCTGAATTTTTTCCTACCTGTGAGAAGAGATGGTTGCTAATAGGAACCTGATGAAATGTGAATCACATGCGGTATTCTCTTCACTATACGAATAATACGAATATAAACATTTTGCCATGTATTCTTTCGTGTTTGCTGCTATCTCATTTAAATCCTGTCTGCCTAATAAACTATGAAACTAGAGTGAGACAACAGCAAATGCGGAAGAATATACGTATCGTTTCATGTTTATATTCGTATTATTCTTATGCCTAATAGTGACACAGTCAGAAATGAAGTACAGCAACTGACTAGATTTTTAAATCTAAGGTGACTCTAATTTCTGTGCAGAATTTGATGTACTAAAGAAGCGGCCGCAAAGATTTTCAAACGGAGAAAAATTTTCGACTAACTCTCGTTCAGAACTATGTTCTATCATACGCAGTCTATTATTTGGTTCTTGTTGATCATTATCAAAGAAAGCAGCAGTGTAAGTAACAACAAATAGCAGTCTCTTGCCGTTGTTTCGGTTATGAGACAATTCCTCTCTTTTTTTATTATTGTAAGCGGCGGTAGCGCGCACAAAAGCAAGCCATGCCGCGAGCGGCGACAGGCCGTAAACACGAACTATCAGAAAGCGACAAACAATGCATGACGCAGTACAGTAATGCATTTTCAGCTTAGAGTGACATAAACACCTATAACAAAGAAAAGCAAAATAAGCAATCGATTCAAACCAGACGAAGCGCGTGAAAAAGGAAGCGTACCCGTATAAATACGGATGGAGCGCCTGACGCATAGCAATGGCTACCTGGTAAAGCTTAACTGCTAAGCTTACGACTCGAACCAAACTACTGTAGCTGCATCGTCATTCATTCGACCAAAATTGTGTCTCATATTACAATGGACCAACTTTGTTTCGATTTGGAGGTGCGGCCTAAAACTTTTTTCTCCCCTTGAATTTCGAGTCTCAGATTTCAGGTGCGGCTTAGATTCGAGAATTTTTTTTTTCCTTTATTTCGAGTCTCATTTTTCAGGTGCGGCTTAGATTCGAGTGCGGCTTAGATTCGAGTAAATACAGTATGTATAATGTAAACCATTAACTTTTTCTGTTTGTGTGTTCGCGCTACTGAACAGTGATGTTGCTATTGGCTGACTACATCACGTGTCCTAAGCCCTGAATACCCACTGTCATCGGCTGGCGAGATCACGTGACATGAACTATGACTGGCTTACAAAAGGGCATCGCAACTCGATTTCAATGCTTCGGAAAGTAACATGCAGTGTTTGATGGAATTTGAATTTATACTTTCGTAATACAAAAATATGCAGCCTACAAGTTGCTACACATCCAAGATCTTTCCTAAAAGTGTTTTTTTCCCTGTGTTTCATCTTCTAAAGTGCCGGGAAATTCTACGCCCGTGTATAAAACCATAGCCATTCAAAGGACTGTAAGTTATACAGTTCCGAGAGAAAATATACTGTCAGTTAACAGGGAAAAAGTATGTTTTCCCCCGGGAGAAAATGTATTTTTTAACCAGGAAATCCGGGAATTTTTTTCCTTGTACGCATATACACCCTGTTTTGGAATTGCAACGTCCACTTGTATTCTTACTTCAGGAAATAAAATTGTGCCCTCACATCCACTTTGAGCTTTCGCGCTTCTTCCCAGTCCATTTTGGCATTCGCCTTGAGGTCGGCATTCCATCTCATGGAGGAGCCATGCTGCTCATACGGGATGATGTTCATTGTCAACCCATCCCCCTGACTACCTGACTACCCGTCTTCAAGCTGTTGCATTTCACCTCTTCCTTCCTCCCTTGAGCTTTTCCCTTTGTACCGTTTGCATCCCTCCATAATTCTGTCAGATTTCCTCCAACTTATTGGGCAGCTACCTCACCCATTTCTGCTGCTCAGTGACTTTAATGTGCACCATCCTCTTTGGAGTTCTCCCAGAAGCTTTTAGAGAGGTGCCCTCTTTGCTGACCTTAATCGACTTAACCATATGTGCCTTAACATGGGAGCGCCCACGTTCCTTTCAGATTCCACGCACACCTATTCTCATTTGGAACTATCCTTCTGCACTGCCCAGCTTGCCCATTGACCCGAGTGGTCTCTTCTCTCTGACACATACTCAAGCGACCATTTCCCGTGTGCTATCAGTTTGCTGACTCGTACTCTACCTACGTCCACACCTAGGCAGCTTTCTAAGGCTGACTGGAAGCTTTACTCCTCCCTGGTGATCTTCGACACCCAACATTTACCCAGTTGTGGTGACCAGGTAGCATATCTTACAAATGTTCTCCCCACCACTGCAGAATCTTCCGTTCCTCACATTTCCTCTTTACCTTGCTGTGTCCAGGTCCCTTGGTGGACTTAGGCATGCCACGATGCCATTCATGCGCGGAGACATGCTCTCTCCATTTTTAACCATCATCCTACAATGACCAACTTCATTTGTTATAAACAGTTGTGTGTAAAGTGTTGTCGTGTTCTTCTGGATGCAAAGAAAAGCTAGCTGGATTTCATATGCTAGTTCTTTTAACAGTTCCACTCCCTCTTTTGTTGTGTGGGCCAGCCTCTGATGGCTGTCTGGGACCACGGTCCGTTCCAGAGTTTCGGGCCTGGCAGTAGCAGACGGTGTCATAATGGACCCTATTGCTATCTCCAACACCTTGGGCTGCCATTTTGTGGAGATTTTGAGCTGCTGCTCGCTATCACCCTGCCTTCCTCCATTGGAAATGAGTGGAAGAGGTTTGGGCAATACTCTTCTTTACTCAGAATCATGAGTGCTACAATGTCACATTTACTATGAGGAAGGCAGACCATGCTCTCATTTTTTCCCAATCCTCCACCCCAGGGGCTGTAAAATTTTCACATTCAGAAGTTGCAGAACCTCTTTCTTACGGGCAAGCACCTTCTCCTTCACACGTACAGTTGTGTCTGGGCAGAGGGCATGTTTCTCAGATGCTGGCGTGAAGCCACTGTCGTACCCATACCTATGCGTGGTAAGGACAAACACCTTCCTTCTAGTTATCACTCCATTTTTCTCACCAGCTGGTTTTGCAAGGTGATGGAATGTATCATTCATGCCCAGCTGATATGGTAGCTCAAGTCTCACAATTTCCTGACCACTACACAGTGTGGATTTTGATTTCAGGTGCTCCGTTCTGCAGTTGACCATCTTGTTACCTTGTCAACCCATGTCATGAATGGTTTTCTGCAGAAATACCAGATTGTGGCCATGTTTTTTGATTTGGAGAAAGCCTACAACACCTGCTGGAGGACTGGTATCCCCTATACACTGTACACATGTGGCTACCGTGAGCTCCAGCCAAGTTTTCAAGATACCTTTAGCCAGGAAAACTGTATGCCTCATGGTTCCATCTTGAGTGTTGTCATCTTTGCTCTCCCCATTAATCTTATAATGACCTGTCCCCTGCCCGATCATCTCGGGCTCCCTTTTTGTTGACAATTTTGCATCTATTGCAGTTCTGCACGAACCTGTCTCATTGAGCGAGGTCTTCAGTGAGTCTAGATCATCTTTACTCATGGAGCATTGACACTGGCTTTCATTTTTTCACTGACAAAACCATTTGTACGAATTTCTGGCAGTGCTGTTGGTTTCTCCCCCTATATTTACATCTCGGGCATGTTGCTCTTCCGTTTGTTGAAACTACAAAATTCCTGGGGCTCCTGCTCGACAGGCAACTTTCTTTGTCCTCCCCCGTGTTTTACTTGGCAGCCCGCTGTATGCAGTCCCTCAATGTCCTGTGTGTCCATAATGGCACTTCCTGGGATGCAGATCGAACACCCTTATCCATTTGTAATGATACCTTGTCTGTTCAAAACTAGACTGGGGGTGCTTTGTTTGTGCATCCCTCTTACACCGTCTCAGTACTGTCCCCCATTGTGGCACCCGTTTTGCCACTGGCGCCTTTTACACTAGCCCGGTTGAAAGTCTGCATGCAGAAGCTGCCGAACCACCGCTGTTCTACTGCCGTGACGCGTGCTGTTAGTGTGCCACGTGTGGCCACCCGTCCTGTGTCTCTTTCTTCGATGACTCCTTTGATCGCCAGTATGGGGTGCATCCCTCTTCTATCGTACCTCCTGGAGTTCGCTTTCAGCTCTTGCTCTAGCAGATTAACTTCTCGCTCGCTGCAACTTTCCCGGTGGGTGTGAACCCAGCTCTAACCTTGGCTTCGTGCAGTGGCCCGTGTTCACTTTGGCCTCATTCCTTTCCTAAGGACACTACTCCAACCTCTCTCTATCGCCATCAGTTAAGGACACTACTCCAGCCTCTATCACCATCAGTTTCCCGACCTTCACGCGGAACTTCGTAGTAGTACCTTTGTGTAAATTGATGGCTCTAGGACTGACTGCATTGTCGGGTGTGCTTTCGTCATTGGCGCCAACATTTTTCAGTATTGGCTTCTGACACACTGCTCAGTATTTACAGCAGACCTCTTTGCCCTGTATCAGGCCATGGAGTGCTTTTGGCGACACAGGCTTTTCAATTGTGTCAGCTGCTCAGACTCTTATCAGTGCCCTTCAAATCCTCTGTGCACTGTACACCGTCCATCCATTAATGCAACGCGTCCAGGAAAAGTGTTACTTACTCACTCTTGATGGAGCCACTGTGATGTTTGTGTGGGTTCGTGGTCATGCCAATCTGATGGGAAATGAGGCTGCTGATGGTGCTGCCAGGGCTACAGTCCTCGTACCTCAGCCTACTAGTTCTTATATTCACTCTGTCGATCTCTGTGTTGTCGTCTGTCAGGAGGTTGTGTCGCTTTGGCATCACCACTGTTCCTCCCTTCGTGGGGATAAGCTCCAGGTCATTAAGCCTCTCACAGCAGCTTGGACAACCTCCTCTTGGCCCTCCTGCCACAAGGTGATTATTTTAACTAGGTTGCATATTGGGCACGCCCTTTTAGCCATCTCCATATGTTAAGTGGTGCTTCCCCATCACTTTGTGCACATTGCACCCAACTTTTAACTGTCTGTCGTTTCGTGACTGAATTCCTCTTTTTTAAAGAAAAAAACTGTTTGGGTTTGCCATCTGAGTTATCGGCTGTTTTAGCGAACGATGCATGGGTTGCCAACCATGTTTTTTTTTATCCGTCATAGCAATATTAGTTCTGGACCTCCGTTTCTCTAGGGTGTACTTTATAGACCTTTTTCCACGTACCTGTTTTTAGCTGGCTTATCTTCCGTCGATTGGCAGTGACGTATAGTCGTTTTTAACTCCTCTCTTTGTCTTTGTATTTCACAGTTTTGGCGTTGGTGCATATGACCCTAGTTGTTTTTGCACCCTAAAACAAAACAAACTCACTCCTAGGCTGCAGCCTGAACTCAGCTGATCATAGCCAAAAGCGCGTTCAACAATTCACGAACTGTGGCCTGCTCTTCCAGCATCCTTGTACGGCAGGAACACATCCTGCCCATCCTAGTAAATTTAACTGAACAAATAAACTATAAAAACAGACAGAAACCTAGATGTGCAACTCGCTGTACTCCTGATGTGTCACCAAGGGACACTTGATACCTCAATGAACTGTATGATTGGCTGTTCAAAAGAAATGGAACCTGTGTTATGGGCTGCCTGAATACACTCACCTTTAGGAACACGAGATGAAACCTTGTGAATAGAAAAATACGCATGAGATTTAAGAAGTATAGTACTAGGAAAACACAGAAAAAGCTAGCTACGTAACTGGCTGCTGTGGAGATATGACGAGGCGACAGCTGAGGGCCTGGCTGTCTTACTAAATGAACGGATGTCTTGAAAACAAAAGAAATTAGCAACTACTATGCTGCAAACTGAATGAATGTACACTTCCGGCTACAATACAGGAGATTAAACCTCTTAAATGGAAAGCATGGGTTCCTTTGCTCTTCCGTGTTGCCTTCATCTTTTGTCACCTCGGTTTTGTATATCATCTTCATCCCTTAACCATAGGGTCCAAAGGTGGACCTGAGATTTTTCAGTTCTGCATTCAGGTGTTCTTTATCGCTGATCCTGTGGGCCCTCATTGTTAATGTGAGCAGGATGGATTTCTTCTGCCTTGACTTATGGTGGGAGAAGGGATGTAGGTACCTCCCGGTGTTGGTGGATTTTCTGTATACTCTGTGGGCAAGTTTACCATCAGGGTTTTGGTAAACTTTCATGTGAGAAAAGGCAGTGACCCTTCTTTTCTATATCTATGGTAAACTGGATTTTACTGTGCTGTTGATTGAGGTGTTGATGGAAATTCTGTAGCTGTTGTTTTTCACGTGGCCAGATACGGTATCATCGGCATACTGGAATAAGCGTTTCGGGCATAATGGGGCAGAATGAAGAGCTGTTCCTTCAAATGTCTCCACGTCTTATTTCCGCTGATAACTGGAAATAAAGCAGATGCGAGTAAAGGACGTCTAACACCCCTCCTCCTCATCCCCAGTACACTGTCGTATTATGAAAACAGCTTCTTCCACTACTGTGTAAGGATTAAAGTTTTCTCATTCAGCAGTAAGCAGAACATCCAGAGGAAGGCCACTTGCAGCAGTGGCTGAAACGTAGAAGAATTTAATGTATTGACAATGCAGTCAAATCCACTAAAGAATTTTATTGACGTGACAGCTGACGTCAAAGTCTACGCTTACAGTATCTATTTAGATTCTGCGTGGTAATAATAGTTCAGGAGAAAATTTTTAAACAGTCTTTAGTTCACTGCAACACATTGCGGCACTGCAAAAAGTAATATTTCAGCTCACTCCAAAGCCTTAACTCATATTGAAAGTTTTAAGTTCTCACAATTGCAACCTACTTTATCACCTGCCAATAGTGAAACAAAATGCTTCCTACTGCTGAACTCTGACAAAACTGTCCACCGAGACTAGTGGCTTACCACAAATCCCAAAGCCCTGTCACTCGCATGTTGCATTTACAGAGCGTCATTGAGCTCACTGTCGTGTGTGTTATGATGAACATTACACTTATGACCACCATTCAGATTTCATAAACAAAACATTGAAACTATTCCTGTATGAAGATACCCCCGACTGAATGACCTCAGAAGTATTGAAACTATTCCTGTATGAAGATACCCCCGACTGAATGACCTCAGAAGTTAAGTCTCATAGTGCTCAGAGCCAAGGTACCCCCCTTTGTTGTGGCCATTTCCTGCCAGCAAAGTATGTTTAAAGTCCATTGGTTCTCTTCTACTATTGATAAAAGACGGTGAGACAATTTAGACCATTGCCTTATGCAAAGAAAAGACGTTTATCAGTTTTCAGATATAGCAAAAGCCTGTCTTAGTAGCTGATTACAACAATTTTAATATTACTGTTAAATCACCGAATATGGTAGACTCACTTAGACAAAGAACAGCTAATGGATATGCCTGCACTCTTGATGGTTTCATAATATGTATTGTTGTGGAAAATTGCATAGTCTAACTTGAATTTTTTTTAAGTTCAGAATTATTTATTGGTTGTAGTTTATTTAGTGTATTAGAGCATATGTCTCAGAGGTCATAGTAAAAATTTCAGTTGCTACCACATTTGACTCCGTAGCTCATCACATTTTTGCATAATTAAATTTGTGAAGGAAATTAGTGTAAATGACAATTATTAATATAGCTGTAACTCGCATAGTTTCTGAAGTAGAAAACATTATAAGTAGCAATGGGCTTGTCTTATGGGCACACCCAGTACAGTAGCTTTGAAATTATGTAGCATTACTGGATTGTGTGACACTAAATATCCAAGATTTTTGAGTTGATATGTTTTATTTCAACAGCTGTTCTCGCCGTGACACCTGTTTTGTTCTGTGCATGCAGGCTTCACATATCATGGTAGAAGGGAATTTTGTGTCCCTGACACCTGGCCACTTACCTAGCTGCTGGTAGCTGAGCACTCCTGTGTGCATCCTTGGCATCTGTTGTTACCTTATCCTCTGCCCCTAGCGATAGTAGGCTGTAATTTACTGCATTTCTGATCTTGATGGCTAGTTTTCATTTGATTGCACCCAGTGCATACCATTTAGGATCTGTAGAATGAAAGCCTGGCAGGTCACTGTTTGTATACGTACAGTGTGCAATTTCTCAGTTGCACAGAATTTTTGTTGTACACATATTAAACAAAATCAAATTATTGCTGTTCTGTAATGGAATCTGTAACTAGTGTAAGAAGGGAACCTGTTACTAGTGTAAGAAGGGTCATTGAAGATTGAGGCATAAAAAGAAGTTATACTTATTACTAGTTCAATTTTGTGTTTCCTAAATTTTGTATTTTGTAAATTACACAGTGGAAACTCCAGGTTGAAATATAAGAAAAGTATACATTGCTACTCACCATATAGAAGACTAGAAGACATGTTGACTTGCAGACAGGTACAACAAAATGACACTGACACATTAAATTTTGGCCAAAACCTTCATCAGAAAAGGAAACTTGCAGATCCACCCACCCGCCCCTTCCCCTCTCCACACACACACACACACACACACACACACACACACACACACACACTGGGCCAGAATGCAGAGCTGCCAGAGATGGTGAAAGTGTGTGTGTGTGTGTGTGTGTGTGTGTGTTGGGGGGGGGGGGGGGCCCTTGCATGCTTGTTCCTTTTTCAGGAGAAGGCCTTATCTGGAGCCTAACGTGCAAGTGTCTTTTCATTGTCCCTTTCTGCAACTTCATGTGTCCTCTTCATGGTGAGTAGCAATCTACCTTTTCCTTATATTGTGTTTTGTAAATCAGTATACATATTTTGCAAAGTAACATGTACTTACTAGTTGTGAGTTGCATTGAGGAATTATTTAACTGCTGTATCCTTTTCGTGAACAGAAATAACTGCAATTAACTTTCTTGATCGTCTTTCTTGGGTCTATTCCGATTTCTCTTGAAAGTTTGTGATGTGAATTAGTATGCTTTGTCACCTTATCTGCTGTGCTGTTAATGCTTTCCAGTGTTCATTAAAGTTTTTACCTTTTTTGTGTTGGTGATTGCATGACAGTATTTGCTAATCAGTAACGTTTCACTATGATATGTTATCAAAAAACTGAATACACATTATTGCATCTCCTCTGAATATAAGTCTAAGTAACGGTTAGGATATAATTACCCCTTATCTCAAGGCATACTGTTTTACATTTCAGTCTTACTTGAACAGATTGATAAGGGAGGACACCGAGCGGCAGATAGAAAAACTGCGTGAAGAAAGTGGTGGAAATGAAGAACTTGTCCAGGACAAAGTGATGGAGCTGGAGCAACAGTGTGTATGTATCTGTGTGTTGATCTGTTTTGTAAAATAAAAAAAAGAAAAGAAAGAATCATCAGTACAGCGCCTTGTTTTGAAATTAAGTATTTTTCTTCTTTTTGTTTTCAGGACAACAATACAAGTGAACTAAATGCTATATTTGCCAAAGTAGATGAAAGGAGAAGAGTAAGTAATAAGAAAAATAAATTATGAGAACTTGGGTGCAAGTTGATGAGTCCCTACCCACTAAATAGAGGCACTGAGCAGTAGACTTAACTGTAAAAAAGGGGAGAGAGAATGGAAAATTTTAACTTTTGGATAAGGTTAAACATTTTCTCCTTGTTTTTCCATGCTTGTCCATTGCTCAGTGCCTCCACTATTTACTGAGTAGTGGTATAGACTTTCGTATGCCTTTTTATCTTCTATCTTGGATTTGTCATTATTGGAACTTACGAGATTGGTTGTTCTGTAGTGCAGCATTGTTTCTTTTTAACACGATGTAAGTTACTTTGAAACTATAACAATAGAAGAACTTGGTAAGATTCACGTAAGCTTTACAAATGTTGTATCTGAACCTCTTTGGATAATAGGACAGGTTCCTAAAAAAATAACACATTTATTTGTGTGTCACAATTTCTTTTCTGAAAGTTCCATTTCATGAAGAATGTTACAACTACTTGCAGCCATTGTGGTGATGGAGGAAGGTACCCCCACACACTGAAAAATAAAGCAGAATACAATAAATAAATAAATAACAACTGTTTCGAATGCTGTAGCTAATGCATCAAACATAAATTCTGATTCCCACCAGGTCAGTGCAGTGGTGTTGTATAGGAGCATTCAGTTATAGACAAACCCCAGGTGGAAAGGTGTAGGAGACCTATTTTCTGAGAGATTCTGTTAGATATTTTTTTTTCTAAAATTTGAGGCATAGCCATGCTACCAGAGTGTTTCTTTGTTTTTGTTTTAGAAGGCTCACAGCATTAGAAATGTGCCCATCATGCACTTCCATGTTGACTTTATTGTACGTCGGATTTCCATAAAGAATAAGTCTCAGTTCTCTCTCTCTCTCTCTCTCTCTCTCTCTTTCTTTTTTTTCTCCCCCTGTCTTACTGGACACAACCTTTCAGAAAGTATCCTCTGTGTGTGTGTGTGTGTGTGTGTGTGTGTGTGTGTGTGTGTGTGTGTGTGCGCGCGCGTGCGTGCGTGCGTGCGTGCGCGCGCGCGTGCATGTGTGTGCGTGTGCGTAGGGGGAGAGTGGGGAGGGGCAATTAGTTAACACTAGAACAGCCAGAGCTGTCAGAATGACTGCTACACATTTTGAAAACATTTTTTGACTGCAATTTTTTCGTATTGCTATGGGCTTCAGTGACTTTTGCAAATTACCAATCAGACTCATCCATACAAAATATAATTGGACAGGATGTTGTTAATGAGAATACTTAAAACTGCCGGAGCAGTCATTTCGACTACTGTATTGATTATTATAATAAAACATGCTACGACGTGTCCTCCTTCCTTACTATGGTTGAGATTAAATCTGTTATAATTATTCTCTAAACTGCAGTAATATGATTGACAATGAAACTGTTATTATATTTTGACTAAAGTTCAGTCTTGATCACGTCATGTATGTTTTAATGATACAGGTAACCGGTTTCGGTTCTTTCTACAAAACCATCATCAGACCCATGGCTCCCTTAGGATGGTAGGCGGAGCTCTCCTCGCTGCTACGCAGTCTGATCAGTTGACTGCGTAGCAGCGAGGAGAGCTCCGCCTACCATCCTAAGGGAGCCATGGGTCTGATGATGGTTTTGTAGAAAGAACCGAAACCGGTTACCTGTATCATTAAAACATACATGACGTGATCAAGACTGAACTTTAGTCAAAATATAACAATTAATTGATCACTGCTTTCCAAAAATGTTTACCAAAATTGAAACTGTTATTGTTTATTCACATCAGTTGTTTTCCCCTTCGTCTCCAGTAGTGTTGTCATTCTTCAGCTTGTCACAGCACAGCAATCGTAGCTCATAAAGAGCTGTCCCTTACCAGTGCAGAATTGTTCGCTTCTATTGCATGATATTCCAGATCATATGTCTGAGCAGAATGTGACCTAGATGTAGAGGACTTAGGAGAAGAAGCAGCAGATGAAGATTACTGCCAACCAAATGACCATTCTGAAAGCAGTGATTCAGATGATTCTGATTATTGAGGTGAAGTTCAGCCAGGTTGGTTATTGATGTTGTTATTTTCATTCAACTAATGCATAAACTTCACTATTTAGATTGCTGTTATTCTGGGCATATGCTTATAATTTGAAGTTTCGTATTGTTCTATTACAGCAGCAGAAAGTGTAACACACAAAACTAGGTATCAGAGGGGACATATAAATATGTGTCTCCCAGGACCTCGTAATGTGTTACTAAGTACAGATGGCTTTGCGTAGCGGACTGTAGCTGTGTTTGGAAAGATTATATCTGACAGATTGGCGTGTCATAACATCTTGAAAGGAAATTCAGGATCTACTCCATATTCAAAGTGGCAGTTTCTAATGATATTGTAGTGAGCGCTTGGCACCTTTTTATTGATGAGTCAATAGTGAAACACACAAAACACTTTACAGAAATGGAAGGAAAAACATGTTCTAAAAAAATTAATTGTGGAGTGTAAGTTTGGAAAAATTTGAGGCCTTCATTGCTGTATTGAAAGCTTGTGATGTTTTTGAGCTACTTTTCTTCAGTGAAATAATGAGGAGTAAACCTTTCCAAGAAACTCTTAAGATTTTTGCATTTTGACATTTTAAACATAAGACCAGAATGCATGAATACAGATAAATTTGCATTACCTTCAAAAACTTGGAACAAATTCATTAAAAAACTGTCATTTTATATATATTCCAGATGAAAATCTGAGTGCTGATGAGCAGCTTTTCCCAAGCAAAACAAGGTGGCCATTCTTACAGTATATGCCCAATGAATGAGATAAATTTGGCATAATATTTTATCTTCATGTGGACGTGGACTCAAAATTTCTGTGTAGTGGGTTTCCGTATCTAAGAACAGACTATCTCGGACCATGTGATGAGACTCTTCCTAAAATTGTATTAATGAAGTTCGTGAGCCATTTCAAAAGAAGAGGCAAAACATGACCACAGACAACTAAAATAAGCGAAACATGGCAAGAAGTTGAAACATAATGGAACAGCTTTTTGGAACAACTACGCAATCAAGGAGAGGCATTCCTAATGCTTGAAAGGAAATGAAAGCTCATCTTTATGACACAGCTCTCTTGAAACATTTCAATGGCACTCTCACAATGTTTCAAGGTTTGTGGGGAGGGGAGGAAAGAAATGAACATCCCTGTTCTCCTTGTCTCGGAAGTTGAACGTCAAGCTAGTCCCAAAAGAATTCTGGAAGCCGTAGACTTCTCCGACAATACAAAACATGGTGGATGAAGTGGGAAGAAAATGTACTGCTTGAGCCGGTACACATAAATGGCCAGTTCATGTACTGAATAATATTTTTGCGTTGGCAGCTATCAATTCATGGCTCATTTTCAAGAAAGTAGCAGGGAAGAGGATCACTTAATTACATCCTGAAGCTAGCTGAGGAGCTTTGTGCAAGGTACTTGGGTTCGAAACCTAAGCCAGTGGAAACAGAACCAGAATTTGGAGAGCGTGTGGAAGGGAATAAAATGAGGAGGCAATATAAATGAAGAAATGGGGGGGATAAGACAAGCTATATCTTCAAAAAGTGAAATTATACGTGTGTAGTTCTTTCTCAAAGGACATAACTAAGGACACGGTATGTAGTTCCCACTACTAAAGATAAACGATTCACATCAGCATGTGCAAATACACTGAAGAAAAAATAAGACAGTGTTTTACAAATATGTGGTGGTACGTGTATTTGGCAAACCTGTTTCGTGACTTTAATTGCACTAAATAAAGCACTGCAGTATTTTATAATAATGAGTATGTAATAACTACGTCACTTTCTGTACTACAAGAATTTGAAATAAAATCTGTGCTTATTTTTTAGATAAAAGAATTCCCAAAAAAAGGAACACATTCATTTTTATAATAAATGGGGAAAATATTTAGTTTGCAATAAGATTATATAAATTTTCCTCATTTTAGTGTTACATCCCATAGTTAATGTTTTCTGAACTTCGTAATACATATTTGAAGTGATTATAATCAGATCGAAAATAAGAATTCCAATATAGCGGCGAAAATGACCGCATCGGTGGTTTTAGGTCTGTCAGTTCTAGTGTTAAACACAATTAACACAAGCTAGGTGGCACAGAGTTGAGGCACTGAACTCGAAGTTCGGAAGGGTTGTGATTCAAATCAGTGTCCATCCATCCAGACTCTGGTATTCCATCATTATCCTTAATTGCTTAAGGCAAATAGTTAATTTGGAAAAAAACACAACTGATTTTCTCTCCCAATCCAAACAAGTGCTCCCATATGTCTAATGATCTTGACAGTATCAGCACGTCAAACAGTAATACTCCTTCCTTTCTCCCATGGCATTTTGAACTTAAGTTACTTTCAGCTTTGTCAGGTGTTAATATTTTCATATGAACAACATTAATAATCTTACAATAATGAAAGTTACAAACAAACCTCTGGGTAGCCAATCACTCAGATGTAGCTCTGGCTCTGAGCACTATGGGACTTAACATCTATGGTCATCAGTCTCAGATGTAGCTGATTGATGCACAGCGCATACATGCACGTAACAGGATAGTGGCTCCACTACCATTTGAGCTACCACATTCTTTCTAGTGTGAGAGTGCACTTTCATACACATGACCAGGCACCCTAATGGGCCTGAGTGGCAGTAATTTGGACAGGTGATGTAGTTTCATGCTGCTGAAAGCAACTAACTGTGCTGGACCCTGTTACAGGACGGACTTTTTGCGACATCATACATCATCTTCAGTCAGTGTCCAGTAGGTGACTGCTTGGCGCTTTAAACAATTCTTTATGAGTCAATACATGAAACTTAATTTTCGAACACTGCTCGTTTATTGTTACTGGTCACATTGATGGTACAGTTGCAGATAATGAGACTCATAATTGTCACAAAATAGATCAGTAATGCATGAAGACTTCAGGGAACCCAACTTAAATAAACACATCAAAAGTCAGAGCAATTCGATATTTGGGGAATAAGCATGTGGTAGCAGATGTAGGAATCCCGTTGGAGATGATTTGCATTCTCTCTCTCTCTCTCTCTCCGATCTTTTGTATGGTGTGAAGTATGTGTCTGCAATATGCAGATTATTGTGATCAATACCTGGACAGTATAGTTTTGGGGTGGTTGTGTTATGGATGAAGGGGAAAGAGGGGATGAAACCAGATAGTGGTACACAGTTCACTCCTCTCGAATAGCAGAATAGCACCAAGGGCCTGTTTTCTAGCAAAGTACTCCAAGAAATTTCTAGAAACACAAATTTTATGTATGGAATATTTCGTGAACTAACATGTTACTCTAGTCCCTATTTATTGAATTGACAGCTTCAGCAGTTCAATTTCTCAGCTCTTGAAGAGTAGCAGGTGGGACAAAGATTCTGTCTTTTATGTACTGCTGCAGAACAAAATCACAAGGTGTGAGGTCTGGTGACCTGGGAGGCCGAAAGCAATGAACGGGATCTTGATGTCCACCTTTTCCAATCCAATGTTGTGGGATTAAGGTAATGCTGCACCTCAAGTTGAAAGTGGGGTGGCGCACCATCGTGCATCAAAAAGTAATCATTGGAATCTTTGTGAAGTTGAAGAAACAACTACTTTGCGGCATGTCCAAGTATGACAATCCTGTCACAGCTTTCTCTGTTAAAGAGAAAGGTTCGTAAACTTAATGAATGGAAACAATACAAAACTCATTCAGGTTCTGTGAGTGTCTTTCGTATACTACGATGATGCCAGGATTTTGTGACCCCCAGATTCGTACATTATGGTGCTTTACTTTACCCAATACACAAAATGTCATTTCGTCCAAAAAGATGAGTCGCCCGCAGAAAGAGTCCTTTGTCATATTCTGGAGAAGTTCAAGGAAATTGAAGTTCCTGGCCTGCTTATCTTGTGAACTTCTGAAGGCTCCATGTGAACGCATCCCGGATACACTTTCCTCAGATGTGGGTGGCTGTCCAGTGCTCTTCCCTTCGCATATGCAACCAACTTCCAAGAATTTTTTGTGCCAATCGTAAACCTGCGTGTGCAGAGGCAGCTTCTTGCTGAGTTGGCATAGGAATGCCTATTGCACTTGAACTATGGATGACTTCTTGCAAATCCCAATACACACAGTGATTTCTATAGTGATGTTGGTACCATGTTGCTGCCAACATATTACAGCGCAGCTGCGTCAAAACTTTGAACCTGTGTCTCTCCAGTGCCTTGCAATGTGTTTCTGGCATTTGTAATTCATCTGTAATAAACAGCTGAAATCGGCACTTCCTTTTTGAATCATCTGGTATTGGTATGAGTTTCAGAGAACAACAGATGTTCTTTATAAGGAAGGAAATGATAGAAGAAGAAGAAGGAAGGAAAAAAAAAAAAAAAGTATGTCAGTATGACGACGTATTGTTTTGCTGCGACGTTTTCAAATAAATGCCTCACGAAAGTTCTTGCCATGTCATATTTGTATTCGATCTTGCGGTTTTATTGACTTTTATCTGTTGCCATTGTCAGGAGATTTTAGTAGGCTATTATGTATTTTATTTAGGTGGCCTAGTTATGTCTTGGAAATGTCCCAAATTTGCAGAACTACCACATGCTGCCAGAAATCATGCCAATTGTCTGATTGATGGAAGAACATTGATAGTGATGCAGGTTTTGGTAGATGGTGGATGACAGCATATTTCTCCGTTACCTTCCAGCATCAAGTGTGTTTTCATGCACCAGTAAGATCTTTCTGATTAAAGTTGTTTTTACACAGTAGGTAGATGCGTGGAATAACACATCTGTTTCATCAAACATTGTCATATGTTTGTCCATAAGGCTGTGTTTGGCAACAACAGATTTGTCAAATATACTACTACTCCCTACATATCTCTGCTATAGAGATCGTGAGGACAAGACTAGATTAATTACATCATGCACAAACAGAATATTTTAAACAGTCATTCCTCTCACGTTCTATCATCTACATCTAGATCTACATTTACATCAACATGGATACTTTGCAAGCCACTGTACGGTGTGTGACGGACGGTATGCCGTACCACTACTAATTATTTCCTTTCATGTTTCACTCACAAATAGAGTGAGGGAAAAATGACTGTCGATATGCCTCCGTATGATCCCTAATTTCCTGTATCTTATCTTTCTGGTCCTTACGTGCAATTTATGTTGGTAGCAGTAGAATTGTTTGACAGTCAGCTTCAAATGTCAGCTGTCTAAAATTCTGTTAATTGTGTTTCTTGGAAAGGACATCGCCTTCCCTCCAGTGTTTCCCTTTTGAGTTCCCGAAGCATCGTGTTGTTCAAACCTACCGGTAATAAATATAGCAGTCCGCCTCTGAATTGCTTTGATGTCTTCCTTCAGTCTGAGAGTGTACAGATCCCAAACACTTGAGCAATACTCAATAGGTCGCACCAGTGCCCTATATATGGTCTCCTCTACAGGTGAAGCAATCTTTCCTGAAATTCTCCCAGTATACCGAAATTGACCATTTGCCTTCCCTACTGCAGTTTTCACATGCTCATTCCACCTAATATCACTTTGCAACATTATGCCCAGATATTTAAATGACTTCATTGTATCAAGCAAGACACTAGTAATACTGTATCCGAACATTACATGTTTGTTCTTCGTACTCAACTGCATTAACTTCCATTTTTCCTCATTTAGAGCTGGCTGCCCTTCAGTACACCAACTGGAAATATTGTCTCTTGTGGGAACCTGGTGGGTTATGGTAACATAGGATATACTGAGGGAGAGTTCCCACCTGTGCAATTCATGAAAGCTAATGTTGGTAGGAAGGATCCAGATGGCACAGACTGTGAAGCAGTCATTAAAATGAATAATGTTGTATTGGGTAGTGTGCTCAGCGAATGGGTGGTCCGGGTTTTCTTCGTCACAGTTTGTGTGGACAGACAGCTTGTCAGTTCATATATGAACCAACAGACAAGGGCTCGGGAGGTGGGGTTGTGTAGGGATAGACGAAGTTATCGTGTAGGTTCAGTGAGCAGTGGAATACCACTGTGGGAGGAGTGAGAAGGATGGTGGGTAGGACATTGCTCATTTCAGGCCATGATGAGAGGTAGTCGATACCTTGGTGGAGAATGTGATTTAGTTGCTCCAATTCTGGGAGACACTGAGTCAAGAGGGGAATGCTCATCTATGGCCAGATGGTGGAAAGTGGTGGGCGAGCGGAGAGCTCTCCCGTGCATTATCTCCAATTACCCACTACCTTCCATAGTCCCACCATCTGGCCGCAGAGGAGCATTTCCCTCGCGATTCGGTGCATCCCAGCACTGTAGCAACTGAATCACATTCTCCACCAGGACCTCTTGTTGTGTGTTTAAATGAGCATTGAACACTTGTAAGAAAAACTGTTTGTGTTGCTCTTTAATTGGAGGTATTATTTACAATTGTAACAATATAAGGGAAAGGGTAGATAAAGATGACATTTTGAGCTGCAGACAGGCTCAGTGAATAGACTTTCACACATTTAGCTTTCAGCCAAAGCATGCTTCGGAAAAGGAAATGTGCACACATTCAGTCTCACCAGCAAGCGCACCTCGTGCATGCAAGGCTGCCATCTTTGCAGCTCAGACAGGAATGTAACTGTCACGTGAATGAAATGAGGGGCATCTTATCTGAGATCCATCCCACATCTCCTACTGACTCCCGCAACATCCTACTACAGCTTTATGCCACTCCTCATCCCCAGCCGTTTGCCTCAGGGATCATGTCCTTGCACATATAGGTTTCGCCCTTACTATAGAGGGTGAGTCACCTAACATTACCGCTTGATATATTTCGTAAACCACATCAAATACTGACGAATCGATTCCACAGACCGAACGTGAGGAGAGGGGCTAGTGTAATTGGTTAATGCAAACCATAAAAAAAATGCACGGAAGTATGTTTTTTAACACAAACCTACGTTTTTTTAAATGGAACCCCATTAGTTTTGTTAGCACATCTGAACATATAAACAAATACGTAATCAGTGCCGTTTGTTGCATTGTAAAATGTTAATTACATCCGGATATATTGTAACCTAAAATTGACGCTTGAGTACCACTCCTCCGCTGTTCGATCGTGTGTATCGGAGAGCACCGAATTACGTAGGGATCCAAAGGGAACGGTGATGGACCATAGGTACAGAAGAGAATGGAACAGCACATTACGTCCACATGCTAACACCTTTTTATTGGTCTTCTTCACTGACGCACATGTACATTACCATGAGGGGTGGGGTACACGTACACACGTGGTTTCCGTTTTCAATTACGGAGTGGAATAGAGTGTGTCCCGACATGTCAGGCCAATAGATGTTCAATTTGGTGGCCATAATTTGCTGCACACAATTGCAATCTCTGGCTTTGCTGCACACAATTGCAATCTTTGACGTAATGAATGTCGTACACACCGCAGTACATCTGGTGTAATGTCACCGCAGGCTGCCACAATACGTCTTTTCATATCCTCTGGGGTTGTAGGCACATCACGGTACACATTCTCCTTTAACGTACCCCACAGAAAGAAGTCCAGAGGTGTAAGATCAGGAGAACGGGCTGGCCAATTTATGCGTCCTCCACGTCCTATGAAACACCCGTCGAACATCCTGTTAAGGGTCAGCCTAGTGTTAATTGCGGAATGTGCAGGTGCACCATCATGCTGATACCACATACGTCGACGCGTTTCCAGTGGGACATTTTTGAGCAACGTTGGCAGATCATTCTGTAGAAACACGATGTATGTTGCAGCTGTTTGGGCCCCTGCAATGAAGTGAGGACCAATGAGGTGGTCGCCAATGATTCCGCACCATACATTTACAGTCCATGGTTGCTGTCGCTCTGCCTGTCTGAGCCAGCGAGGATTGTCCACAGACCAGTAATGCATGTTTCGTAGATTCACTGCCCCGTGGTTTGTGAAACCCGCTTCATCGGTAAACAGGTAGAACTGCAACGCATTCTCTGTTAATGCCCATTGACAGAATTGCACTCGATGATTAAAGTCATCACCATGTAATTGCTGATGTAGCGACACATGAAACGGGTGAAAGCGGTGACGATGCAGTATGCGCATGACACTACTTTGACTCAGTCCACCGGCTCTCGCAATGTCCCGTGTACTCATGTGTGGGTTCATGGCAACAGCAGCTAACACCCCAACTGCACCCGCTTCTCCTGTGACAGGCCTGTTACGGACCCGTTTGCGCGCTACGACCATACCTGTTGCATACAGTTGGCGGTAGATGTTTTGCAATGTGCGGCACGTTGGATGCTCTCTGTCCGGGTACCGTTCTGCATACACCCTACAGGCTTCAGCTGCATTTCGTCGACACTCGCCATAGATGGAGTATCATCTCTACCTTTTCAGAGTTCGAATACACCATGGTCACAGTTCCTACAACACTACACTATCACAGACGTCTGGTAATACAATGTACTACAGTTGGTCTGCGTGCGGAGACGAATGCAGAATAACAATAGCAGCAAGCGCTACTTGCGGACACTACGACAGCTAGACCAAACCACAACAGTGCACTACAGCCACACTCGTAAACACGGTCTTCATCGTAAACATGTCCCTGCAGATGCTGCTCGCCGACCGTGGCCCGTGTTTGTTACAACACGCAACTGAACGTCGGAGGTTTCAAGCGTCAACTTTAGGTTACAATATCTCCGGATTTAATTAACATTTTACAATGCAACAAATGGCACTGATTACGTATTTGTTTATATGTTCAGATGTGCTAACAAAACTAACGTGGTTCCATTTTAAAAAAACGTAGGTTTTTGTTAAAAAACATACTTCCGTGCATTTTTGTATGGTTTGTATCAAACAATTACACTAGCCCCTCTCCTCATGTTCGGTCTGTGGAATTGGTTCCTCAGTATTTGATGTAGTTTACGAAATATATCCAGCGGTAATGTTAGGTGATTCATCTTGTATATTCTCCTATCCTGAAAATATCACAGCCTCAACCTATGGTAACCTACTGTTCCTACACTCTGCACCCAACAGTTTCCACCTTCCTGTCCTGTCACTTGCTCCCTATTTTCACTTCCTCACTCTCATTGTGTGCTGCCCTCTGCCAATGCATCTACCAGTCTTTCCCATTCCGCATTTGTCTCCTTTTCCACTCTCCTCCTCTCTGCCTCACACCTCTGTCGCACAGCCTCTCGACGCTGCACCTAGTGGGAGTCTCTTCATGCCTCTGTGCATGCTCCGTCAGGCAGTGCTCTTCTCTCCCACCCGTACCCTGCTATCCCTTCCCCGCCTCTTCCAGATTTCTGCTTTTGTTCACACGACAGTTGCATTCCAGTCCAAACTGATGGAGATGGCAGATGGGTGTGTGTGAGGTGTGCTCACATGTGTAAATGAATGTGTGTGTCTCCATATCTGAAGAAGGCTTTGGCTGAAAGCTAAATGAGTCTTTTTGTTGTGCCTGTCTGCAATTCATCATCATATTTATGGTTAGTAGCAATCAATCCTTTTCCTTGTATGGTTGATATTCCAACCTATGGTATCTATTGTTTGATTTATAATTGGAATTTGAATGTAATAAGTACTACAAAGCCTTAAAATGTGTATATTCATTTTGAAATATCCTGAATCAAGCTTCTAATAATAGATAAGCATCAGCTGCACAGTAAGACTGGGGAAACAACAGCTCTTTCCAGATTAGCAGGTTTCTTACTAATTATTTAGATTGAATGAGTGTGAGAAACATTATATAATGTAGTGATCATTTTAAGTTTCTGTGATGTCTGTCTCTCATGTTAATGTATTCCTTGTCTCATTGCACATCATGGAAGTTTCTTCTCCTTAATGGGACCTATGGATGGATGAATTTTGTTGTTGTATTAAGTATTTTGAATTTGTTTTTTACTGATAGTTAATTAGTGATTTGCATGTTTCCATGGTAGTTTATTTAAGCAGTTGGCTGGCCTTACAAAACCCAACAGATCCACTGACATACCAACCAAGTCAACCTCAGCCTGCTTAAGAGTAAATCCAATTGTTTATATTGTTCCGTGTATTACATCAGCTATTTCCTAGATGTATTGTATTTTAAAACAATCACTATCTGGTATGTAAACCACTAACTTCAGCTACAGTCAATATATCCCAACAATAATACCTTCGCAACCAGGATCCACTTATCGTTATTTACATATACCATTTGTAGTGCTATTAAGGCATGAGCCTGTTACAAAAAAGGGAACAAGTGTATGCTTGAGCCTGTTACAAAAAAGGGAACAAATGTATGCTTAACCACACACACACACACACACACACACACACACACACACACACACACACACACACACACACCACCTGAGTAACCAATACATGTAGACTGTGTGTGCCCCACCTCAAATTTCAGTACTGCATTGCAAATGTGAGTGGATTAATCGCAGTGTGTTTGTTTTAGGAAGACTGGAGAAGTTGTTACATGTGTAAGGTTCAAAAAAAGTGAAAGGCACAGATAATATCTTTGCAGTTTTAACTGATGTATGTACTGTATCTGTGTAGGATGTTCAACCATCACAATGATTAGAGATTTATACCTATCATATGTTTTGGCTTTAGATAGCGATTCATTATTATGCCCACTTGAATTGGTTATAATTTAAGAAGAACTTCATCGCTTATTTGATGAAGGATATTCGTGAGAAGATATTCTGTGAAAAGATAAATTTATGGATATTGTCTAGCAATTTAAGCTGTTCAGTATGACCCCAGCTAATAAACAATATACACCGATGTCTTCCTCAGCAAATTGAAGCTCTCGGATGTGTGGCTGAGTGAGTTCATCAATATGACGCAATGTTTCAATGAGTGTCAATCCTATTGTCTTCTGGTGAAGTGTTGAAATGTTGTTTCTCAAAACTGGCAAGTTGAGTTAGTCTCCACTTTCCATGCCATATTGACAGTTAGTGTGTGCAGTGTATTGTGTCCACAAACAGGTCCCAAGGAGACCTTAGGTGTTAGCCACCACCTCTGATGTTTATGTGGCCATTATTAGTTGTAATTTCAATGGCTTTCTGTTTTACACTTTTCCCAAAATTCAGTGCCCTTGCACAACACTCTTGCCCACTTAAAATCAACCACGTGTCTGCCTTCCAAACTATGCTCAGTGACCATCACTATTTGTTTCTGCCCCAGGCAGATGTACCTGACATGCTCTGTGAAGCACTGTGGAATGCAGTGCTGTGTGTGCCCGATTCACTGCAGTTCCAACAAATTGAATTCTTTTCCATGATTTCCCTAAACCACTTCAGGCAAATGCTGGGATAGTTCCTTTGAAAGGGTATGGCTGATTTCTTTCCCCATCCCTCCTTCCCTTTTCTAAGCTTGCCCTCTATTTCTAATGCCCACATTGTCAATGGGACGTTAAACACTAAATTGAATTATGTTGCTGCCAGGCATATGCAGCCCCACTGGATCCTCGGCCAAGCCAGTTACGTCATGAATATTCTGTGGTGGTTGAAGTATTGTTTTATCGTCATATCCTTGCAATTTTTGCTGTGTGGAAGAATTGCAAGTCACTTGCCCTTTTCCTGTGTTATTTTGGAGCTACACATTGTATGCATTGCCTTTATAAAATGTGTATCAGAGCCCAGTACACAAATTTCTCAAATCAGGGCTGTGTTGGATGTTGGCAGCTAGATGCATGCAAATACAGGCAAGCGAGTGTCAATTTCTTTTACAAAGAGTAGCCTAATAAGCTATTTTGCTACTTGAACACCCAGATGTCTAGAATTGGGAGACAGCCATTATTGTACTCCTCCATGGTGTATTTTCTTGTGGATGGTATTGATATTTCCAAGAAATTTGTAGAGAGCTTCCCTGTCATGTTGTCACACGGTAAGTGTCATCCACATATCCATAGAATTGATGTAGTTTGAGGTGTGCAGACTCCGTAGCAATTTCCTCATAATATTCCGTATATGAGGTGTGATCAAAAAGTACTGTAATTTTTTTTTTAACTTTGCGTGCTTTATACATACGATTTTCAAACTTTTTTTTATCCTGTTACGCATATTGCTGATGTATGTTTGCATTTTCAGTGGTTTTGAATGTTTAGTTTATTGTTGACAGTAGGAAGGGTTATATGTGTTTTTCACTGCTCGGCAAATTTTTACGTTCGACAAAGATGGCTTAAAGAATTTGCATTAAATTTTGCTTGAAAAATGGAATAAAGTGCAGCACCACATTTTTAATATTGACTGTGGCTTTTGGCAAATCTACTATGAGTAAGACAGCAGTTTACATATGGTAGAAACATTTCAAAGAGTGTCTAGAAGACGTTGAGGACGACGACTGCCCTGCATGCCCTAGCACATCAGTTGGACTGGAAATAAGAAATGCCCTGAAGTGCCAAAACTGTGCAGTGTCAGATTTTTGGTGGAAACCATTGTATGTGCCAAGGCGAATAACATGGGAAAAGTTGGCACTACCACAAAGGTTTTCTTTTAGTTCACAAAACATCCAATATATGTTGGAGAATGGGTGTTCCATCGGCAGCCGCGTGGTGAACGCTTAATGTGTCATTCACCTAAAGGCAGTGGTTGCTGTAACCTCTCTGGTGTGAGCTCCTATCATTGTTGTACTTTGAATATTCTGTATTTGTTTTGGTACTGTTTATTGCTATAAGAGAAAGGAAAAGAAAGGTTGCTGACTTAAAAAGAAACTCTGAGCTAAGAATTCTTGGAAGTCCATATTCAAGAACAAAAGGACAGCTGTTGCTCTTGAGCAGCCACCAACATTTGATATAAGTTCGAACCATAGTTATTACAATGTGTTTGACATAATAAAATACCTATAAGGAATATACCTATTTTAGTTTCATTAATAGTATTCTCATTGCTATTATATAAGTTTGTTTTCAGGTGCTGTGTGTAAATGTAGCTATTCCTGCTAATCATTACCGTATAAACACAGAGAACATCCATTTCTGCATTTTTACCCACTCTGTGAAGAACAGCAAGTTATGTAGTAAAATGTTCCCAGATATTTTTAGAATTTCTTCCTGACAGCTACAGACTCTTCAAGAGAAACAATTTACAAGGACTGTAGAGGACACACTGAAAGTTCTCAAGCTCAAAAAAAGTTCAAGGATGGGGGTGTGAATCAAATTGAAGTACACATCAACAGTGTTCCCAGAGGAGAAAGTCACAATGGCAGAAGGAAAGTCGAGTGAAGAACATTTCAGCCCGGACTTGAATATAAGCTACATGTGTGCTTCTTTTAAAGAAAAATGTGTGACTTACTACAAATTTTATTCTACAGCCTTCAAGGAATTCTTCAGCAATATATCTTTTGGCAAGCCAAAAAATTACACATGTGAACCATGTGATAAGCTGAGTTTGCAGGCTAAAATTTCCTATGATGAATCTGCTGAGTCAGCAATGCAGACTCGTGAAAATGACAGGAAATCTCAGGAATTGATGAAAATTGACTGTACAAATTCACAGATGACATTGAGACATGCACTGTATCCATAGGTTTGCAAAATGTTATGTTTAAACCCATGCTGACAGCATGTTTTACTTGTAACAGCTCTCAAATTGTAACTTTGGGCATATATGCTGATTTAGGCAATTCATTCATGTACATGTGGCATGAGGGTGTAGCTGGTTGAGGAGATAATGAAGTGGTATCCTGTATATTAAAGGTTATGGCTTTGGGATTTATACACAAAAAGAAACTCATTTTGCAGAGTGATCACCATGTCTGGCAGAACAAAAATCATATGATGTTGATGACATTAATGTTGCTTGTTTCAGAAGATATCTTTGAAAGTGTGGAAATCAAATTTGTAGTGTCAGGTCATAGTTACATGCTTTCATTAAAGACTTTATTATAGAGAAAAGAATGTTAAATGCATGGAGCCTGAAGAACTGGAAAATACAATGACCACAAATTGTGTAAAAAAATCGTTTAATGATGATCAACATGGGCGAAAGTGAATCCTTGGATCTGGCTTAGCTAATACGTATCTTATCATCAAGCTAAAGATAACCAGAACTTCAGCAATACATTCTACTTCATACAAGAAATGCAAGCTTCTAATGAAAACTCTCATTTTGATGAAGCAGACTGGACCGAGTCATATGTGTTCAAAAAGGGACAGAACTTCAGTGATCCACTATCGTTAGGAAATGTGCACTGACTACCACTTTGAAACAAATTAAGTGAAGAAAAAAAGGGGGACTTATTTGCTATGAGCATTTTGTGAATCTTTGTGTAATTGATATCAGAGTGTAAGAATGTGAGTGGACATCAGCATTTCCTTGGCCGAGTAGCACGGCACATTCAGCCTTAGTGAAATGTTAAGTTTTATGGGAGTCTGGGTTCAATATCAAATCTTGCTTTTTAAAATACATTTTGGTGAAATATTAACAGTGATGTCAAATATCAGAATTTATACTTCACTATATACAAATTGTTTGTAATATAACTTCCATACGGTTTTTCTCATAAGGTTTATCTCATTGTCCTAAATATTTATTTTTTGTGCTTCCAGTCATGGCGCGACATGTGTAGCAGCGAAGTTAGTTGTTGAATTCATTCAGAAGGTTCTTCTCACTATTTTCTAAGATTACAGTGGGATAGTGCATCATGAGTTCCTGGCTTGTGGTTGTACAGTCAATAAGGAATACTACCTGGGAGTTATGCACCATTTGCATGAAGCAATCCGATGAAAGCAGCCAGAATGGTGGCAAAAACCACTCGTGGAAATTGCATCACAATAATGCCCCCGCTCATATCTCAGTGCTTGTTTGTGATTTCTTGGCAAAAAACAAAAACATTATGTTGCCTCAGTCACCGTATTCACTGGACGTGGCCCCTGAAACTTCTTTCTGTTCCATAGTCCGAAGAGAACCGTGAAAGGTCATTGTTTTGCCGTCATTGATAAGATAAAAACAGAACTGCTGAAGGAGCTGAACACCATAATGAAAAGTGAGTTCCAGAAGAGCTCCCAAGATAGGAAAAAGTGCTGGCACAAGTGTATTTTATCTGAGGGGGATTACTTTGAAGGGGACAAATTTGGTGTTGATGAATAAATAGTGTCTTTAAGAAAAACAAAAATTTCCATTCAAGAAAAACAAAAATTCCCAATGCTTTTTGATCACAGCTTGTATATTGGCTACTCCTGGTGCCAGTTGGGACCCCATAGACACAGCCTTCATCTGCTCCTTAAAATGCCAGCCACACTGAAAGTAAATGGTATTGAGAGCAAGTTGGAAAAGTTTCACCATCTGTCGCTCAAAATGTTGCGTCAGGAGTGCAAACGAATCCATCAGGGGCACTTGGGGAATTATGACATTACATCATTAGGTCACCAGCAGGTCGTCCTTTTTGAACTGCATGTCCTTCAGTAGTTTCACAAACTCTTAGGCGCCCTGCATGTGATGGTCATAGTGTCCCAATAAATGTTTCAATAATTCTGCTAGGTATTTCACCAGCTTGTACTGCAGTTTGCTGATGTTTACTATCAGCCATAAGGGCATTTCTTCCTTGTGTACTTTCAAAAGCCACATAAGCGAGGAGGTGCTGGTGCCTCAAGTTGTAGCTGTTTTACCCTTTCTGGTGGCAAGTCAGAGTTCTTGGCAGTGGTCTTCTTATCACAGCTGATGTCACATCCTTCGTGAGTTCCTGGTATGCCTGGTCTTGCAACAATATGGAGCACAAAACCATTGCATTGCCTTTACCCACAAACAGCACAGTAGTGCCTCTATCCTCGTGCATGGTGTGAAGCGCTTTACATTCTGCAGCTGTTATGTCTGTGTTTGGCAGTTTTGATTTACTAACAGTCCTGCAGGTTTTTTGCTTTATCTCATTTTGCTGCTTTCAGGGGCAGACCCTGAATGACCTGTTCCACGCCAGTTATGTGGCACAGCTCTCAGAGCTAGTGTGAAATTAAGGCCTGTGGATGACACTAGTTTTGTCGCTGCATTTAGTTGTTTGTCTTGGAGGTTTACTTAGGTAACTTCGTACCAAGGAGTGATCAAAGATACTTCAAAAGAATAACTGTTCACTAACAAAACCAAAACTCAGCTATGTCCTTGGGTGAATATCCGTACAACTTGATGCAACAGAAATGTCTCTCCTTTGATGTTGTCTGTGATGTGCCTACACGACAAATGCCAGAGCTGTGGTAGGCAGAGGGGTGAAGAACCGGGACGATACTGGGCCGGTCTGCCGGCATATGACTGCTGTTGTACTGCTGGTGAACACCACTGTGAATTGGACCAGTTCTGCAGGCATGGAGTGCTGCGACAAAACTGTTCATGAATGAAATCCGGGTGACTGCATTCAGATTCTGTGACATCTCCACAAGTGTCATTCTCATCGCCTTCTGGTAAAGTTTCAGAAGAAGATAAGAATGACACTCATCAAAACATTGTGGAATTTGAACATAGCGACCCAGATGGAAGATTTCATCAACAGTACATGCAGGAAAGCCTGCATTCACATATGAGTTTTGTGTCTGTGTTATGTCATTAATATATACACAAGAAACAAGCATGGCCCAAGAATGCTTCACTGTGGAATTTCACAGTTAAGAGTATTGTATGTTGAGTTTATTGTTAGGTTCTTGCCCTCCTTTTTATTATAAAGTTTAGCACAATGTCTTTTATCATGAAGATAAGAACTTAGGCAATGTAGTGCCACTACATCCCATGAGAGTACCAAATGATTCACAGTATTGAAGACTGTAGACAAAATCTAGTAAATTCCCAATGATTGTGTTTCCCTCGTTCACTTTGTTTAGCGGTTTATGGAAAAAAAAATTGCTATTCCTGGTATTGCAAATAACTTCTTTCAGAATCTGTGCTGTGAGGTGTGTAACAGATTGGGTTTACAGAATAAAGTTTCATTTGGTCTAGAATTACACTTTCAAGTAGCTAGCCAAACACTGAAGTCAAACTAGCCAATAGTTACTTGTCAGTGAATTCTCCCTCTTGTCATACATCAGTGATTCTTAAAAATAAGACCAGGATAAGATGCCTGGCAAAATGAGTTGTTTAAGAACTGTGTTAGTGGTTTTTATTAATGCATTTCTCCTTTCGTTAAACAATCTAGGTGATTCGTAATCTCAGCGACCAGAACTTTTTATTTTGAGCTTAGAAATGTTTTCGGTGCCTCATGTTCTGTTATATTTTTTAGGAAAGATGAATTCATCATTTCATCTGAGTTTATTGCTAATGTCTGTTCATGTATTTCTTTTGTACATGCTTTACTAAAATATTGTAAGAAGCTCTCGCATACTGTCTTTGGTTCACTCATCAACATTCCATTTTTTCCTAGTGCTACATTACTGCAGCCTTGGTACAGAGCCATGCGAAGTCAATCCTGTTTCCTTGGCAGAAACTGCCAAAGGTGCCCCCCCTCCCTCCCCAATAAAACTAACTTCCCACAAATTTTTCTACGTAGGTTTAGTAAATTTGTAAGTATAGTTAATAAAAATGAAGCACGAAGGAATTGACTGCCCTGTAATATTTAATACAAGAACTACACGGATTAAACATTTAACGCAGTGACAGCAAAGAAACTTAACATTTTACATGTTTTAGCATGTATCATAATAAAATCAGTTCATGGACAGCATTCCACAGTCAACCTAAAAAAACAGTCAAAGCAAAGTGGTACATCCTCTAAGGAGGAGGAAAATGATTTACATGTGAGTTACAGTATATATGCAACAGTTTTGAATGCCACTGTTGTTCTAATTACATATACAAAATACATGAGTAAGACCTGCTTTCAGAAATCTTTCAACACCAGATGCTTCAGCAAGCAGCAGACAACTAGCGTCAGAGCCTTTGTTTGTCTACACGACATTTCAGTGTGGATGAACAGAACACACCTGTCTATGGGCACAAGGGCTAAGAACTCTTATACTGCTATTAATTAACTGCGGAAGTCTTGTTCTTGAATTGTATAATTATACAACAGATCATACCACCCAAAACTTAAGAGCAGCAAAATTACTGTCTAGAGGGACACGTAAATTACGTATTCTCTAGCTGTTTTTGCTTGCTTCCTTCACTATCGTGTCTCTGTCCAGTCCTTCAGAAATACGCAAATGTTGGGAACCTCTAGCATATTTGTCGGCACTCACTCACTTACCTATGAGATCCTACAATACCAAAAGCAAGGCAATAGCAAGAACTGCATTGCTGAACACGAGTGAGCTGTCTAGGCGGCAGCTGAATGTATTGAGAGCATTGTTGACACATCAACCTTTGTTAGCTATAGACTTTAGTAGTAGATTCTTAATAATGTAACTTGAATGAAGGGACACACACAAATTGTTACCTGACAGTCCATTGCTGTACTGACAAATCAGATGTTTCATTTCCATATTTTATTTATTTGGTTTGAATTAAAATGAATTATAAACATGGTCATGCTCATGTTTATAGCAAGAGACCTCTGTGCTCGTGGAGATTAGGGTGCCAATTATCATCTTACATCTGTTGCATGCAGTTCTTTCTGTAAATTTCTTGGAGTTGCTGAATCCCAGATGGGAACTCTGTCTGTCTACAGCTACATCGAGATCCCATAAGGTCCACAGGGACAAGCACCCGTCTAGCTTAGGAGGCAGGAGGTGGCGTGATCTGGTGCAACTGTGCTGGCCAAGTCATGGCATTATGTAGGCTTTGCATCAGTCCTGCTGCTGGCTGTGTAGCAGCTGCACAGTGCCTTCTCGAGAAAAGCAGATAACGTATTGAATGACAGCCTGAATTTGTGATGACCAACAGATTTAACAAGCTGAGCAGCTGACTGTAACTGTTGAAAAGGAGTCTGTTTTCCTGATGGAAAGTCCTTCCCAGAAGAGAGCGGGGCGAGACAGCAGTCACTTTGTGGTATGGTGACTCCACTAGTGGCAGGGAGGTCACTTGCTGAAAATTTGCAGCAGATCATTTTGGTTACCAGCAGTCATTTAGCAGAGAGGAGAAGTTGGATGCTAGTTTCATAAAATCCAAATGTGGAGCCTAGAGTATTGGCTGGTGAGAAAAACTGTACTGGATAGAGATGACAATTGACATAGTTTTTAAAAGCTACATCCTTTTATAGGTTAATACTGCAAAACTATTGCCAACTTGGGAATTTGTTGGATTATTTACGAGGATACAATTAGATCGAATATTGTAAAGTCATTCACTGGTGTTTAGAAATTTGTGTAGGCTCAGAAGCGAGGCTTATGTGGAGAGATGAGGAATCACTACTGTGGCTATGGGTGGTGAGTAAACGCTTCTCACGGGGCAACACGGAAATACTTCTTCCCTCCAGCAGCAGATTGTGTCATACGCATTCATCTGGTCAACAACTTACACAGTTTGTTGAGATTATGTGAGTTTAGGTGAATGGATACGAGACTTGGAGATCATTTTTATGTGCAGTGATTGAAGCAAGTAATTGTTGCAAACCGTGTAATCTTGAGGAAAGTTTGAGGGCTCATTTGTGAGTCATACTTTGACATAGTATGCATATTCCAATTGACCATTCTTTTGACGAAATCATATAATCACTGAGCAGGTACCGCGAGTTTGTACTTTCACGGTGGATTTATTAGACGACAAGTTCACATGTTCCCATACCCTCCCGTCTTTGTCAAGCTGTACAAATCTCTCATGTTAAGCAATTATTTATTCTGTTGTCATGGGGATCTGAAATTCAGTTGGATCTTGTAATTAGATTTATATTCATGTATTTAAACGCCGCAAAGATTACAATAAATTAGTTTGATTTAGAACACTATTTAAATCTGTAACTAGATGATCTCATTTTTATTAATTATACAGGGTGATTCAAAAAGAATACCACAACTTTAGGAATTTAAAACTCTGCAACGACAAAAGGCAGAGCTAAGCACTCTCTGTCGGCGAATTAAGGGAGCTATAAAGTTTCATTTAGTTGTACATTTGTTCGCTTGAGGCGCTGTTGACTAGGCGTCAGCGTCAGTTGATGCTAAGATGGCGACCGCTCAACAGAAAGCTTTTTGTGTTATTGAGTACGGCAGAAGTGAATCGACGACAGTTGTTCAGCATGCATTTCGAAGTATGGTGTTAAACCTCCTGATAGGTGGTGTATTAAACGTTGGTATAAACAGTTTACAGAGAATGGGTGTTTGTGCAAAGGGAAAAGTTCTGGACGGCCGAGAACGAGTGACAGAGCACTTCATAACTGGCCTCCAAGAAGCCCTGATCTTACCCCCTGCGATTTTTTCTTATGGGGGTATGTTAAGGATATGGTGTTTTGGCCACCTCTCCCAGCCACCATTGATGATTTGAAACGAGAAATAACAGCAGCTATCCAAACTGTTACGCCTGATATGCTACAGAGAGTGTGGAACGAGTTGGAGTATCGGGTTGATATTGCTCGTGTGTCTGGAGGGGGCCATATTGAACATCTCTGAACTTGTTTTTGAGTGAAAAAAAAACCTTTTTAAATACTCTTTGTAATGATGTATAACAGAAGGTTATATTATGTTTCTTTCATTAAATACACATTTTTAAAGTTGTGGTATTCTTTTTGAATCACCCTGTATATTGCTATGTGGTTGATCCATGGCTCATGTTTCATCAGGACCAACCTTTTGTAATAATTTAATCTGTTGTGCTCAGTTTCAATTAAACCTTAACTCACAAGGTGACTCCTCTGTAACACATAATACGAGGTGTGGTCTGTGGGATCCCTATCTTTGAACTGTGATTTCGGGGGTAAATCATTTGAAAAATTCAATTTATGTTGCCTAATTACATAAAATTTACATATACAATTATCTAAGTGTTGTTTAAATACTCCTTGTTGATTTTATTGCCCTAGATAAAGCCTGCAGTATTTTACTTTTTATCACACAAAAGTCACGCGGGGTAGCTGCGTGGTCCGAGGCGTTACGGAGGGGGGATGTTGGGATGTCCTGAAATTTCCAGATTTGCTCTACATTTGAACAGTGTCCAGGAGGAATTTTTCAGAACTCTCTAATGTCCTACATGAAATAAGCAGATGACGTAACAGTTGTGACGAGATGTGTAATGTGAACCAGTTTTTCCAGCAGCATAGCTCTGAACTTGAGAAATTATCCTGTAATGTTTAGTGGGTTAGATATTTTAGTTGTAGCAAGCATGAGGACTGCCATTCTGAACTGCCGAAACTAGTGCAGTACTTTTTGCTATTCCTGCACATTGCTAATGTTGAAAAACTATTTTCACTAATAGGAGCACAGTGGACAGATGAAAGGAGCAGATTATCTATTGATTCAGTCAGATTTATTACTTTTGTGAAGGATAATTTTGAAAACTTCAGTTGCGTGCAATTTCTTGATTATATTTCAGATGAGCTAAATGTTTTGCGCAAGATTAGTTCAGGAAAGTATAACTGATTGCTCTTGATGATTACATTTAACATTGTATGAGTCAGGATTTTAAGAAAATCGAAATGTATTCACCTGTGGGTATATATAAATAGCACTTTTGCATCGTCCAATAGTGTCCTACATTTTTGTAAGGTGACCTACATTTCTTTACTGTTGGGTCCTGCATTTGCATACATTAAACTGATAAGCCTAGTCTGGAGTGCCAGCATTGTATTTCCAAACTAGACAGAGTTGCACACCACGTGCATGTGACAGAACAGACGTGAAGCACTAGTCGTGGTCAAGCTCGGTTTGTGACACTATTAGAGGCATTGGGCTAGTACTCTCTTCTTCCTTTGTTGAATGTTGCGTCCTGTTGTAGAGCATCATTTTTAGTATTTTGGACTTATTCATTCTTGACACACATTTCTTCCATTCCCTTCTGTATTTTATTATTTCTTCGCCCGCATTAAATGTCGTCAGTTCTGATGTCTTCACCTCCATTATCGTCCAGTGATCGGGGCCGTACAGACGGTGTGGCGGAGGGTGGAAAAGTGGGGGGAGGGAAATGGGGCATGCAATACTATACCCATTTCCATGCACATATCTTAAGAAATAACATGTTTTTATAAGAATTTCTAAAGCATTATAGGTGGACTACAGGCAGTTAAGCTGTATTCTTGTCAGCACAATAATTTACCTTTTAAATCATAGGTGTCTTAATACTGCAATGAAATGTGATTTGAGATGGTTGCTTCTGCTTTCATATCAATAAGTTGGAATATTGACAATATTTAAGAAAGGATGATAGATTACTGCTCACCATAAAGATGATAAGTTGAATTGCTGATGGGCACAGTGAAAAGACTGCTACACATTCAGCTTCTGGGCAGAGTCGCCTTCAGAAACGAAAGCACACACACTCTTATGAAAACAGCCACATCTCATGCACACGTGACAGATATCTCTGGCCACTGCAGCCAGAATGCAACTCCTGTATTAAAAGGAAGCAGCATTCCAGAATGAGGAAAGGATGGCATGGTACTGGTGGCTGGGAGCACGCAGGGACTCGAAGGCGGCAGGATGAGGCTGCCAGACACAGCGTCAGGAGGCTGGGAGGGAGGGAGGGGTGGGGAGTGGAAAAGGAGAGGAGCAGAATGGGGCAAAGATCCTCTACCGAAATTATTCTGACCTCAACGTACAGTAACTTATTGTCCCCTCACTTTCCACCCAACCTTTTTTTTTTTTTTTTTTTAAGTATCTGTAGTAATGCATTGGCAGAGGTCACTGAAAATTGAGCAGCTAACAGACTGATTCTTCTTGCTGTCAACTGAGGCAGTCAAGTCACACTGTGCACCATAGGCCTGACTGTAGTCACAATTGCTTGATGTTGTGTTTTATTTTGGTGAAACATAATTTGATAGCAGTATCACGTATAAGTGACCTTTTGCACCGCGTCTAAGGCGCTGCAGTCATGGGCTGTGCGGCTGGTCCCGGCGGAGGTTCGAGTCCTCCCTCGGGCATGGGTGTGTGTGTGTGTTTGTCCTTAGAATAACTTAGGGTAATTAGTGTGTAAGCTTAGGGTCTGATGACCTTAGCAGTTAAGTCCCATAAGAATTCACACACATTTGAACATTTTTTCGCGCCACTGTGTACACGGCTATCTGATGCAGATAATAGTTCTGTCGATGGTAAGCACATTGAGTGCCCCACACGCAATATATATGTTGCTGTCAATGTTCCAAGCAATTATCATCTGCAATGGGGTCACAAGCGAGCAATTTACCGAGCAGTTTTAACCAATATTTTGAACACCACTGTCAGGAAATTCTGTTGTTGAAAATTATCTGCTACATTCACCAAAACTGGGTATGTTGACTGATACTCACAAAAATGTGGGTTGAAATGTGTTACACTTGTTTTAGAATATTTTTGATTGGAACCTGTAGCCTCCCCACATAGATCGTGGTTCACATAAATTAAATGCTACTTACAGAACTATCTTAGACCTGTTCTTAATTAGTTGTAAAAATGTCCTCAGTTTCCTGTTTCCATTTTCGTGCCTCGCTTTTTACTATGTTCCAAATAGTAAACTCAAAGAGTTTACACCGTGCCCAACAGTTGATGTGAAGAGAAAAGAGTTTTTGCTTGTTGGAAATGTGAGATTTGTGGGTGTTACAACAGCACAGTGTACATTCAAAAGGAATTATGGAAAATAACCTCACATATACAGAGCTTTGTGAATTTGTATCAACGATTTATGAATACTGGTTGTTATTGTCAGCAGGAAAGTACCATGTGAGACCTTAACTTTTCACGGCGAATTGAATGTTCAAATAGGCCGGCTGGATTGGCTGTGCGGTTCTAGGCGCTGCAGTCTGGAACCGAGCGACCGCTACGGTCGCAGGTTCGAATCCTGCCTCGGGCATGGATGTGTGTGATGTCCTTAGGTTAGTTAGGTTTAATTAGTTCTAAGTTCTAGGCGACTGATGACCTCCGAAGTTAAGTCGCATAGTGCTCAGAGCCATTTGAATGTTCAAATAACTTATGGGTTTGCTGCTGGGTGACGTCATCGACCACTGCGGTACCAGTCGACAAGCGTGGCAATATCGGCTGTGTAGAGGGTGAGGGATAGTTTTTTTTTTTATGCAGTCCACAGAAAAGCAATGGTCCTCTCAAGACATGAACCTTGAATACTGCAACAAACTGCACGGAAGATTTTGCGATGGCAGTCGCATTACAAAACCGTACCAAACCATACCACCTGCAGCTTGTGCAAAAATTAAAACCAGATTATAGCCGGTGCCTTCAGTTTTGTATCACCATGCTGGAAGCACTTGGAAATGAACATTTTGCTTCCAAGCTGATATTTGGCAATGAAGCAACCTTCCATTTATCTGTGGAGGTTAATCTCCACACTATGAGTGTGTGTGGCACTGAAAATCCTCATAAAACTGTGGCATATGAACATGATTTTCTGGAAGGTAACATTTTCTGTACATCCATCACGGGCATGTCTTCTGTGACAGAAGACTGTGATAGGTACGTCTTGCCATATTATGTTGCAATTGTGATTGTTACCATAGCTAACTGCTGATTCTGATAATTTCATCTTTCGCAAGACGAGGCACTCCCTCATTGGAGCATTGATGTTTGTCACTACCTAACTTCCATATCGCTTGCTGCCCTGGGCATACTGGTGAAGAAAAATTGGCTCTGTTCCCTTGAAACATGCCCCATCAATCACTCCCAGGTTGCCTAACCTTTCGCTTCGGGGCTCTTTCCTGACCATGCTGCTGTGATGACCAGTGACAAGATTTTGCTACATGAAGTATGGAACGAAGTCAACTACTACTTGGACATATATGATTGGGTGACCACAGGGGCCCTCGTGGAACAACATTAGTAGAGTGCAAAATGTAAACTTTGTGAGCTTACAGTTATGTTCATGCATCACTCTCATTTGCTCATGTACTACTTTGTAAAATGTGGAGCTTTGGAGACGAATGAACCCTGTATTTTGATTAAAAAACCTGAAACTGAGATTACTTCAATATTTCATGATTGGAAACGTCACCTGTAAAATAAAAAATAGAAAACAGTGACTCTCATTCACTTCAGAAATAAAAATATTATCACATGGTAAACAATTAACAGCTAATTTTTCATAGGTACAGAGAGAGTGATACTTCTAATAACCAAAGAGCACAAATATATACACTGTTCAGTGGTTCCCAGCAATGCACTATGTACTCCTCTCTGTGTGTGCTGTTACATCATTGGACTTTCCTCTTTGCATATGATTGTGGAATTTTATGTTGCGTCCCTGCTGCTGTAACAGTCCCGGCGGTCATGAAACAAACCCAACGGTACCTTCTTGATGCACTTTGCATGCATATGTGCATTAGAATGACACATCTGTATTGGCATGACTGGCAGGCACAGTGCAGCTGGCTGTACAGTGAGATTTGGTGCAAGAAATACATGGGCTAATCATTTAGCCTAGTGATTAACAAAGAAACTTAAGATTTGATTTGCTTTAGATTGTGTCATGAGTTTCGTTCACACCAAAGTAACAGCAAAATACCTAGTTCATAAGGAAGACCTACATCCAGTAGTCTCAAGACACCAGATGCGTGACCAATGACAAAGAATCTTTGTTTACGTGAGTAGTGTTGAGCTTAGATGAATAGGCTAGGCACAATGACTGGTAGCTCCTGTAATACAAGGTGATTCAAAAAGAATACCACAACTTTAGGAATTTAAAACTCTGCAACGACAAAAGGCAGAGCTAAGCACTATCTGTCAGCGAATTAAGGGAGCTATAAAGTTTCATTTAGTTGTACATTTGTTCGCTTGAGGCGCTGTTGACTAGGCGTCAGCGTCAGTTGATGCCAAGATGGCGACCGCTCAACAAAAAACTTTTTGTGTTATTGAGTACGGCAGAAGTGAATCGACGACAGTTGTTCAGCGTGCATTTCGAACGTAGTATGGTGTTAAACCTCCTGATAGGTGGTGTATTAAACGTTGGTATAAACAGTTTACAGAGAATGGGTGTTTGTGCAAAGGGAAAAGTTCTGGACGGCCGAGAACGAGTGATGAAAATGTAGCAAGCTCGTGTGTCTGGAGGGGGCCATATTGAACATCTCTGAACTTGTTTTTGAGTGAAAAAAAAAACCTTTTTAAATACTCTTTGTAATGATGTATAACAGAAGGTTATATTATGTTTCTTTCATTAAATACACATTTTTAAAGTTGTGGTATTCTTTTTGAATCACCCTGTATTATTAATCAGCCACAGAAAGTTTATTCTTGAATTTATCTTTATTTACACAGCAGATCATACTAACCAAAATTTTGAGTAGCAAACGTAGTGGCCAAGGGGACAAGTGAGTTACATACCTTATGCCCTACACCTATTTTGCTCGTTTCCTCCATCGTTGTGCCTCGCTTTAGTCATCAGAAATCAGCAGACATTGCGAAAAATTGGAAGCATTTAGTTGAACAGTATATTTGCTTCAAAACCAGCTTGCCAACTGTTGACATCCTGCAAAACCGTGGCAAAGTATCAGCAAGAACTCCACCATTGAATATGATCAAGCTGGTAGGTGGCAGTTGTGTGGACAAATCACGCTGTTGTCACATAAACTACGTTAGCCATGGACGGCTGTTGGACAGTAGTCACTTCTTTAGTATGTTACGTGGACAATATGACACTATGACAACAGTGTGTGTGTGTGTGTGTGTGTGTGTGTGTGTGTGTGTGTGTGTGTGTGTGTGAGGTTTTTTTCTTGCCGACAGGAGATAGGACCACAAATTGTAGGAAAATTTGTGTATCTCTCTGATTAATACTTACACATTTTCTTCTTTCGTTCTTTCCTCAGCGCCCTCTCGGTGCTTGTGCCCTTCCTGGGTGAAACTCTCGCCATGTCTTCAGTATGGCACAGCTGGGATATCCTTCCCTTCCCATTCATTATGGACTATATTCCACGCCGTTTTTATTAAAGTTTACTACCAGGTGAATGGTTTTTATACGTTAGACAGTTCAGTTTGAGCTGTTCCATAATTATTTTGCTCAATTTTTCACACAAAAAAATGCTTATCCTTGAAGTTCAAACGTGTGTTTTGTGTGCAGGCTTTCATCTAATTTACCTGTGTCTAGAGGCAAACATCTTTCATAATTTGAGCATATCAATTCAGTTCTTGTATTTATTTTGCTTATATCTCTGTTAACAAATGAGGTATATACCAGGTCTTACCAGTGAAGAATACAAATATAAGCTTCATTGCAAGCACATTATTTGTAACTGATACACTGACAACAGAACCACTGTCATGCAACATTTTACCTTCAAAATCTACATCATCTACTGTATTTCTTGTTCTCATTCCTGGCTACACCACACTGCAGACTTGCATATTATTATTTATTTTTTGTAGAGTATCAGCTAACTTTCTTGCATGGTTATCAGTAAGCAAAAATACATTGGACGTCACTGGAGATTTTTGATGCAGTGGTAGTTGCCATCTCCTTCACACTGTTCACAGGGTCTATTAACTCCATTAGTTGACTATTTTCCATCTGGTTGTACAAGTTCACTACTCTTTTGTCACTGGAGATAGATTTCTGTTGTATTCTTGTTTCAAAGATTAGTTTGTTTTTGTATCCACATGTTGTTCATGAAACTATGTCGTCTTTCTCACACTCATTGCTGGTACTACAGTACACTGTATCTGCTCGTATCTGGGACCATTTTTTCATGTGCTAAGTATGAAACCTGTTTAGCACTTCCTTTGTGTTTCTCATAACTCTGGTTTTTCCCATTTTACGTGCTCCATTGTTTGGAACACAACACACTTACTGCAGGTTTGAATTTTCATTTCTTAGATGAAAAAAATCACATCTTACAACATTCACAGTTGGTTGATAACTTGAAGGGGGTTTTTAGCTTCATAATGTGGTTTAGCAGGTTGTTCCTATCAGATGAAAGATTGTTAGCAATGTTTTGGAAAGCACAGAGCAAGCAATTCCGTTAACAATGTAAATGTTGGAAGAACGTCTGAAAGAAGTGGAGGAAAAATATCATTCTCGTATGTTTCGTTCTGAGATTCAGACAATTCTCAGTAATAAAAGGTTAATCACCTAACATTGCAAATGTTAAATACGAGAACAAACGAATACAGAAAGGTTCTCTAAAAAGGCAGTTGCATCATTTCATAGAGAGTTGGCGTGTGAGCTCTCTTACATCCGTCAACCCTTTGTACGTGGAGACAAAGTCACACGATACGAGGAGTATCACTTCATAGCAAGTTCACAGCAATGAGAAGGTTGCTGTAGGAAAATAATGAATGGTAAAATGCTCAAGGATAATATCAGGGTGAAATATCATTAGTGAAGTTGTTGGTTCACTTAAAACACATGATTAAAGTGAAAAACACTCCATTCTGGTGTCTCTGACAGCATGCGCATAAGAAACACTAAAATAAGAGAACTTTTGTGAGAGTAAAAAGAATCTTAAAGAAATTGTTGCCTAGAGCAACTTAAAGTAAAAACTGAAGGTGATTTAGATGAGCACACAGTGCAATTTTACCCATTGTAACTACAAAATTTAAGGGAAAGTAATCACGTGATTTGGTAAAAACAAGATGAATGGGAATTATCACAACAGAAAAGATAAACAAGAGTAGTTGACCATAGCAACCAACTCAATGACCAGAAATATGTACGTGTTGAAACAACAGTTTGCATGTGAGTCTGGAAATATGTCGGTGAAACAGAAGGTTTTGGTGTACTGACTCCGAGGCTGCAGTTGCAGCAGCAGTCTTTGAGAATCATTCTGTAGAAACTTCACTTCACTGGACAGCAGCAGGTTAACTAATTATGCAGTAACTGCTCTCTCTCTCTCTCTCTGTAGGGTAGGGAAAGTCAGTTTTGTGCATTATTCTGAGCACAAGTTATAGCCAGGTGCGGGCCAGATTGCAGTGAGTTACGCATACCAACAGTTGCGAAGTAGAATGGAGGCCACAGGGCTGTCAGATTGCTGAAAGAGTCTATGTAAGGGTTTTGCATGTCACAAATCACAGGCAGAAGGGGCCCACTGGCCAACCTAGCATGTTAAGAGTATGTGACGCGAAGCGACATGTATGGCAAAACAGAGGCGCACAGCCGCACATAAATAGGCGCGGGTTTCTAATGGGATTCATTCAAGTGTGGCAGCTCTCCCGGACGGTGGGACATGTTACACTGCCAGCTACACGCAGCAGCAGACGGAGCACCAGAGTTCCAGTCCACAGCGGGTCGCTGGTTCGACCCTCTGAGGCCGACGTGTGGTCTGTAGGCAGTCAGCCAGTGGTGGGCCACTCTTCGGCTCACTGCCGCGGACAGTCTTCTGGGCTCCAATACGCCCCAGTGACATCCAGGGCGAGGGTTGTAGATTCAGCTGCGGATTGCGGGCATTTGTTGTTGCCCCGTCCTAAGCCACGCTGGCGAGGGAACACGGCGTGGACCATCTTGCAGTTCTCAGCGGGCAGCTCGGCGGTTCCTCGGAACGGCGCTGAGGCAACAAGGACAGGGACAGCTGAGTCGGCAGCCGGCGCACCCTGACGCCATCGGAACTCCGCGGCTGGCCAAGGCCGGCTCGACATAGCTTTGCATTGCACAGGCCGCTGGGGTGCTTCCTCAGCATTTTGGGGCCCTGTGACGCAGATGAGGTGTACGAGGGCACTGTTGTTGGAAACAATAAATCATTTGGAAAGCTCGGACGAGTCTCTTAATACGGTGCCTTCTACCTCTTCCCGCTGATTTATTCGGTGGCAGAAGTTGCCACTATATTTGGTGTCAGAATGGCGGACGTCATCTGTCCAGTACGACGTTCGAGCCCACCGCCTGCATTACAGTCACAAGATGTGGTTAGTTTTGACCGGTTTTGTTTTGAGTGTTGGGCATTTTCTTTCTTGTTTGTGTTTTGAGTATGGCCTGCCAGGGGCCCCATTTTAGATGTTTTGTGTAGGCTTATTATTTATTTATTTATTGTCAGAATAAGTGTATTCCGGGCAGTGAGATTTATTTTTTTTTTTCCTTGGCATTTAATTACTTTTGTATTGTTCTGAGTATGATGATACTGAGGTGTAGGGAGTCGGGTTATTCTTGTACTTAAATATTTTGTTTCAGGAATAACTGGAAACGAAAGCAACACAATGGCAGAGTCAGGGTCGTGAGGTGTGTCGGAACCAGAAGCGGTACAGATTTTGTTGGAAAAAGGAGCACAATCGACAGCAGACAGTACGCAGTTGAGAAATGAATTAACATCTAGAAGTGCGCGGGAAACCACATCTGATCAACCATTTTTGCCTTGGGTGCAGGAGATTGATCTAGCTGCCGCGAGTTTGATTATTCCGTTTTCTGGCAAGGCATCTGAGGATGTGCATGCATTTGTGGAGGACTTGGAGACTTCAGCGGTGATGAATTGTTGGTCTGATGAGCAGTTGTTACATATAGCCAAGATTAGATTAATGGGTGAAGGGAAACATATGTAAGGTGTTCTGAGGCCTTAAGGAAGGCAGGATAGTTTAAGCAGTTAAAGGAATGGCGTTTACAAAGGTACGAAAAACAGAATAACGCTTGGTACATGTCAAAGAGACAGGGGGAGATGGTGGAGAAATTTGCAGACAGGATAAGGGAAATTAATGAGTATACTTAAGAGTTGGGTCAGAGCGATGACGCGAATAGTGTTCTGTTGCAGGAGGCCGAGCAAAGGGCACTTGATGTATTTGCGACAGGTTTACCGGCGCATGTGTCACAGAAAGTGCGTGAAGGGACTCCGAAAGGTTTGTATTGAGCCATTCAGCTGGCAATCCAATGCGAGGAAACAGACATGGCAACAGGGGTACGTGATAGACAAACAGTGTTTACAGTGGGTATAAAATGTTTTGAGTGTGGTCGCATGGGGCATGTGCTGAGGCAATGTACCCAGTCACCAAGGAATAAAGGAAGCGGCGGAAATCGGCAGTGGGGAGGTTGGAGAAGTGGAGATAGGAGAGGTGGACAAGCGTTAAACAGCAGAGGGGGCCCAAGACCCACCTAAGGGAGCTCCTATTTAATTTCAATGCTACGAATATGTATGCAGAGTTGGAATGTGCAGTGGTAGGATCCGTAGGAACTAAAAGTTTAAGATTTTGTTGGACATGGAGGTGCAAGTGTCAGTGGCTACTAGGAATATAATGGGACGAAGGAAGCTAGACCCACCACGTTATAGGTTGTGTGGAGTAGGGGATAAGTAGGTCGCGCCTTTGGGGTCGGTGACAGTTGACTTGCGAATAGAGAAAGTCTGATTTAATGCATGCATGGAAGTAGTACCACGGGTAAGCGAGGGCTACGACATGATCCTAGCAGTAGATTTCTAAGATGAATATCATACCAAAATTGACCTTGGACAAAGAACTGTGGAACTTGGTGGATTGTTATTTCAGCTAGGGGAAACTATTGTCAATGCAGAGCTGTCACGAGTGGCGTTAAACATAATGAACAAACCAATTGAACCGCATACATTAGCGTTAAGGCTTAATTCGCATCAGTGTGTGTCTAGTAGCACCGGGAAGTCGCTTTGGGTAAGTGTGAAGTCAAATATACCAGTGGGTACAGTATGTGTTATTGAACCATTGCAGGATAATGAAGTTTTGGGTCCATTGGGTTGTATTGTGAAATGTAGTGTTGTACGCGTACAGGAGGGCAACAGCGATAAGTGGACAACGCGGATAAGTTTAGCTCTGTAGATGCGAATTTGAGGAAAGGAGTTTTAGCAGCAAATTTGGATGTGCCAGATGACGAAGACTGGCGTTTGAGAGGTAGGCGAAGTGATCAACCACTAACTGCTGATAGAACTGCATTGCGTGACAGAGAGAGCATATGGAAGAATTATTGAGGGAATTTAAGGATTTGTTTTTTCCACACGGGCTGTTAGCAGCAACTCCATTAGTTCAACATAGGATACAAACAGGGAATGAAGCACCTGTTTACCATAAACCATACAGAATACCGAGGTATTTGCAGCCGATTGTGGAGGATTTCATTGATCAGCAGCTTGCGGATGGTATTATAAAGCCTAATAATAGTTGCTGGGAAGTGGGCATTGTCGTTGTGCCTAAAAAATCTCTGGATGGAACTAAGAAATACAGGTTCTGTTATGACTACTGATACCTTAATAATAAGACAGTAATAGATGCATACTCCATTCCAAACATATCAGATCACTTAGGACAGTGCCAGTACTTTTCTATGATGGATTTGACAAATGGTTATCATCAGTTAGAGGTGGCTCCAGAGGATTGTCCGAAAATTGTTTTCTGTACTCCTGGAGGCCATTACCAGTACATTAGAATGCCATTCGCTTTGAAAAACGCTCTGGCAATGTTTCAGAGGTTGCTAGACAGTGTCTTGTGGGGTTTGAAACCACGGCAGTGTCTGGTGTATTTGGATTACATTATAGTGTTATCAAGTAGTATGGAACAATATAGACAGCAGTTAAGGGAAGTCTTTATGAGGTTAAGAGCAGCTCGTTTGACGTTGAGCCTGGAGAAGTGTCATTTTGCTTTAGAAGAAGTCATATTATCAGTAAGGATGGAGTGCGAACAGATCCGAGGTTGGCACATGCTGTAAGGGATTTTTGGGAACCGAAAACAATTAAGGAAGTGCAGTCATTCATCGGAATTTGCAATTTCTATGGAAAGTTCGTGAAGGGTTTTGCAGATTTAGCACAGCCGTTGATACGATTGTTACGGAAGGGTGTGAAATTTGAGTGGACAGAAGAGTGTGAGAAAGCGTTTGACAAAAGTGTTAACATCAGGTCCGGTTTGTGTGTTTCCAGATTTTGAAAAGCAGTTTATACTAGCATGCGATGCATCGAATCGAGCATTAAGGTGTGTTCTTAGTCAGGAAATTGATGGTAAAGAACATCCTGTAGCCTGTGCGTCTAGGCAGTTGAATGCAACAGAGAGGAATTACTCAACAACAGGCAGGGAGATGCTCAGCGTAATCCACGGAATCAAATATTTTAAATGTTATTTATATGGGAGAAGATTTCAGGTAGTGACGGATCATGCTGCATTGAAGTGGTTGTTGGAGTTGGAGGATCTGTCCTCTAGACTCGCTAGATGGGCTGTGAGCCTTAGTGAATTCGACTACGAGGTGGTGCACAAGCCTGGGAAGAAGCACTGTCATGCGGATGCACAGTAGGAAGGTGGCAAAAGTAGAAGTCGTAGGTTATGACCTAGCAGTATGGCAAGAATTACAGGATGCAGACAACGATTGTAAAATGTATCGGACACAGCCACAATGTAGTATGTACGTTGGTCTTCTGTGCAGGGAAGAAACGAAGTTAGGGTCAAGGGTAGTAGTGCCAGTAAAGTTGAGGGATGAGGTTTTAAAGGAAGCACATGATCATGTGTTATCTGGTCATGGAGGGTGCAGAGCAATAAATAGGAGAGTGGTGGAGAGATATTGGTGGAGAGGAAGGAAAGTAGATGTAGATCAGTATGTCAAGAATTGTATACCATGTGCGCAGAGAGCAGATTTGAGTTGGAAACAGATACAGCTACAACGATAACCGGAAGCGAAATGTCCATTTTCCTTTCTGGGGATTGATATCTTAGGACCTTTCAGGCGAACACCATCTTGGAACAGATTCGTTCTGACAATAAACAGTTTTTAGAGGTATGTGGAGATGGTGGCTATGCCAAATCAACAGGCAGCAATGGTCGTGCAAGCATTAGTAAACAACTGGATTTTGAAGTTTGATGTACCGGAGACAATTACTGACCAAGGGACCAACTTCATGTCGGATTTAATGAAGGAACTGTATAAATTGTTGAACATAAAGAAGTTGAGGATGAGTGCATTGCATCCACAGGCCAACGGAAGGACAGAACGGGTACACAGAACAATCTGGAAGATGCTGAGTTTTTATGTAGATTATCACCACCATCAGTGGGATGAGTATTTGCAGCATATTGTATGTGCGTACAATGCAAAAGTCCATACAAATACTGGTTTGTCTCCATATGAGATACTGTACGGGTGAAAAATGCCATCAACGTTTGATTTGGTGAGGCTACAGAAGGGAAGGACCGGTGAATCTGTACATCAATTCACAAGGACAATTCGGGATGTTGGTAAACGGGTACAAAAGGTGAATGAATACAAAGGCTTTGGAAAGGCAGGAAGATGCAGTAAAGCGGAAAGGAATTTTACCGCAGTATAGAGTAAGGCAATGGGTAATGCTGTCCAGCACCTGTATGCAAAAAGGAAAAAACGAAGAAGTTCCTCAAGAGGTATTAAGGGCCATACCAAGTTGTTGAAACCACATTTCCCATTAATGTTAAGCTTCAGCTGCCAACTATAACAACGATAGTACACATTGGGCAGTTCTACATCTACATCTACATGACTACTCTGCAATTCACATTTAAGTGCTTGGCAGAGGGTTAGTAAACACCTGGATTTTGAAGTTTGATGTACCGGAGACAATTACTGACCAAGGGACCAACTTCATGTCGGATTTAATGAAGGAACTGTATAAATTGTTGAACTCCCGAACAGCGCGCGGGAAAAACGAACATCTAAACCTTTCTGTTCGAGCTCTGACTTCTCTTATTTTATTTTGATGATCATTCCTACCTATGTAGGTTGGGCTCAACAAAATATTTTTGCATTCGGAAGAGAAAGTTGGTGACTGAAATTTCGTAAATAGATCTCGCTGCGACGAAAAAGTCTTTGCTTTAATGACTTCCATCCCAACTCACGTATCATATCTGCCACGCTCTCTCCCCTATTACGTGATAATACAAAACGAGCTGCCCTTTTTTGCACTCTTTCGATGTCCTCCGTCAATCCCACCTGGTGATGATCCCACACCGCGCAGCAATATTCTAACAGAGGACGAACGAGTGTAGTGTAAGCTGTCTCTTTAGTGGACTTGTTGCATCTTCTAAGTGTCCTGCCAATGAAACGCAACCTTTGGCTCGCCTTCCCCACAATATTATCTATGTGGTCTTTCCAACTGAAGTTGTTCGTAATTTTAACACCCAGGCACTTAGTTGAATTGACAGCCTTGAAACTTGTACTATTTATCGAATTCCAACGGATTTCTTTTGGAACTCGTGTGGATCACCTCACACTTTTCGTTATTTAGTGTCAACTGCCACCTGCCACACCATACAGCAATGTTTTCTAAATCGCTTTGCAACTGATACTGGTCTTCGGATGACCTTACTGGGCGGTAAATTACAGCATCATCTGCGAACAACCTAAGAGAACTGCTCAGATTGTCACCCAGGTCATTTATATAGATCAGGAACAGCAGAAGTCCCAGGACGCTTCCCTGGGGAACACCTGATATCACTTCAGTTTTACTCTATGATTTGCCGTCTGTAACTACGAACTGTGACCTTCCTGACAGGAAATCACGGATCCAGTCGCACAACTGAGATGATACCCCATAGGCCCGCAGCTTGATTAGAAGTCGCTTGAGAGGAACGGTGTCAAAAGCTTTCCGAAAATCCAGAAATACTGAATCAACCTGAGATCCCCTGTCGATAGCGGCCATTACTTCGTGCGAATAAAAAGCTAGCTGCGTTGCACAAGAATGATGTTTTCTGAAACCATGCTGATTACGTATCAATAGATCGTTCCCTTCGAGGTGATTCATAATGTTTGAATGCAGTATATGCTCCAAAACCCTACTGCAAACCGACGTCAATGATATAGGTCTGTAGTTCGATGGATTACTCGTACTACCCTTCTTAAACACTGGTGCAACCTGCGCAATTTTCCAATTTGTAGGTACAGATCTATCGATGAGCAAGCGGTTGTATAAAATTGCTAAGTAGGGAGCTATTGTATCAGCGTAATCTGAAATGTACGGCCATTGAAGGGTTGCCCGGATGTGATTCCAGGCGTGTCACAGGAAGGAAAGAGGAAGAAAGAGAGAATGAAGAGGGGTGCTAAGCACAGAGAAAACCGGGAAGATAGAGTACAGCATGAATTACCGTATGCTCTGTGATGCAGAAAGTAGTAGAGTATTTGTACTTTTTTTTTTCTTGTCATGTATCATTGGGTTTGCGTAGAGTAATTAGGTATTGAATTTTCATATGTCGTATGTATTTTCAAGTATTGTGAGCCTGCTAGGGACAGCAGTCTTTTTGAAGAGGGAGGAATGGAATAGACTGTCCAAGGGACATCATGGAGAGAAAAAATTGAGCTTGCAACAGGTCGGGATGCGTTGGACCTTCTCCACCTACGAGAATGTGGTAGTAGTAGCAAGTTGTTTTGCGCGGAGAGTATTTGCAGGAGTAAAACGTATAGAGCCCAAGGGGAGCGGAATTTTAATCAATGGACCTAAGTGTAACATAATAGGACCAACTTTCCATCTGCCAGCGTCAGTTTCAGGAGTTTCACAATTGAGTGTTACGCAGCCACAGCTGTACTGGCCAGAAGCCACTTGAGAGTTTTTGCCAAGGCAGAACCTGACCTTGTTAAATCAAACTTTGGAGTCAGGTCTGTTGAGATCCATAAACCAGATCATTTTAGAGCAAGAGGGGCGCATTGTAGCCAAACAGCTTGTGCAACATGTCGCTCTGTTATAGGGAAAGGCAACGGCAAATAACGATCATTTTGAGCAGCTCTGTGCCAAGTGTCATCGCAGCCTTATGTTTTGTTTTCTTTCTGATCAGGCGGAGAGCTAATTCCAGTAGAGAACCGAGGGTAGTCCAAGTCCCAGTGGATTGGATACCAGGACGTGAGACGAGTAGGTAAGGAGTCGATCGACCAGTGGTAGTCGAGTAAGGAATTTTTATGTTTTGTTTCATGTCATGGTTTTAAGGGGCACTAAGTTTTCTAATAGTAAGGAAATATGCCATAGGTGCCAACCCAAGCAACTTAAGAGTTAGTTAAGGGTCAACCCTGGGACCGGGTCTTTCTGAAGAGGGGAATAATGTAGCGGCACCACCGTTTAGGATAAGGAAAGTCAGTTTTGCTCAATATTCTGAGCACAAGTTACAGCCAGGTGCCGGCCGGATTGCAGTGACTTACGTGTACTGACAGTGCAATGTAGAATAGAGGTCACAGGGCCGACAGATTGCTGAAAGAGTATACGTAGCTGTTTTGCATGTTGCAAACCACAGGCAGAAGGGGCTCACTGCCCAACATAGCACATTACGAGTACGTGACGTGAAACGGCGCATGTGGCAAAACATAGGCACATGGCCATGTATAAACAGGTGCGGGTTTCTAACGAGATTCATTCGAGTGTGGCAGCTCTCCTGGACGGCGGGGCATTACACACCACCAGCTACACGCAGCAGCAGATGGGCACCAGTGTTCCAGTCCACGGCAGGTCGCCGGTTCGACAGTCTGAGGCCGATGCGGAGTCTGTAGGCAGCCAGCCAGCAGCGAGCCACTCTTCTACTCACTACCACAGGCAGTCTTCCGTGCTCCAACACACACTGGTGACATCCAGGGCGAGGGTTGTAGATTCGGCTGCAGATTGCAGGCATTTGTTGTCGCCCCGTCCTAAGCCACGCCAGCGAGGGAACACGGCGCGGACCATCTTGCAGTTGTCAGCGGGCCGCTCGGCGGCTCCTCCAAACGACGCTGAGGCAACAATGACAGGGACAGCTGAGATGGCAGCCGGCGCACCCTGACGCCATCGGAACTCTGCGGCTCGCGAAGGCCAGCTCGACACAGCTTTGCATTGAACATAGAAGGGGTGTACAGGGGCACTGTGGTTGGAAACAATAAATCATTTGGAAAGCTCGGACAAGTCTTAATATGGTGCCTTCTACCTCTTCCCGCTACATTTGGTCATCCTGATACATTCAGTGGCAGAAGTTGCCACTACTCTCTCTCTCTCTCTCTCTCTCTCTATCTCTATCTCTATCTCTATCTCTATCTCTCTGTGTGTGTGTCAGACTCGAGGGGAAGTCATCAAACAGGAATTATGTAATAGTATTAAAGGTTTAAAAACAAAAGCGGAAAGGATATCTAAAAAGTAGAAAAAACTTTGATATAGGAACAATAATCTTATATTTAATTAAGATGTTACATGCCAAACTAGTAACGCAGTAGAAACAAAGTGAGTATGCCATTCAAAGAGGTACATGAAAACCACAAGTTGCTGTATAATCAAATCTCAGACACACATGTGTGTGTGTGTGTGGAGACATTAGAACAAAATAGAGGTTTCGATAAAGAAAGTAGTGCCCCAAATACTGTGGCTAGTTTGAACAAAACACCTACTGGAACTAGATGAACCAAAGGTGAGAGAGACTTGAGATTACTAGCACAGCCACCAACTATGTGGACAATATTGCAGTACACCAGAAGGAATTTGTAAAGTTCAAACTAGATGTCTCTATACGCCCAGTGACATTTTTGGAGCAATTTAAGAAAATGTTACCCAAAGGTTCGGCAGGTACCACTAGAACTAAATTTATTTTGAAACATTTGCCATCTGTGTTTGCAGAAGTTATTGAAAAGGCTGTGTATGTAAGGATAATTGATCATTTTATATCACACGATTTGCTATCAGATGTACAATTCAGCTTTAGAAGTCGTTTAACAACTGAAAATGCTATTTTCTCTCTTCTCTGTGAGGTACTGGGTGGGTTAAATAAAAGGTTTCGAACGCTAGGCATATTTTTTGATTTAACTAAGGTGTCTGATTTTGTTGATCACAGAATATTGGTCCAAAGTTGGACCATTACGAAATATGGGGAGTAGCTCACAATTGGTTCACCTCTTACTTTAGCAACAGGCAGCAAAAGGTCATTAATTACAGTGTTGAGAATGGCTGTGATGTGGGGTCTGAGTTGGGTACAGTCAAGTGGTGGGTGCCCCAGGGATCAGGGGCCACCTCCTGTTCCTTATTTATATAAGTGATATGCCCTTTAGTATTACAGGTAACTCCAAAATATTTCTGTTTGCTGATGACATGAGCTTGGTAGTAAAGGATGTTGTGTGCAACATTGACTCGGTTTCTAATAGCGCAGTTCGTGACCTAAGTTCATGGCTTGTAGAAAATAAACTACCACTAAATGACAGTAAGACTCAATTTTTAGTTTCTAACACACAATTCAACAAAACCTGACGTTTTAATTTCAAAGAATAGGCATATGATTAGTGAAACATTTGTAGGTGTTCAGATAGATAGTAAAATGTCGTGGAAAGCCCATGTTCAGGATCTTGCTCAAAGACTGCCATTTTTACTATTCGAACAGTATCTGAAGTGAGTGATTGCTCGACATGAAAATTAGTCTACTTTGCTTATTTTCATTTGCTTATCTCATATGGTATTATATTTTGTGGTAACTCTTCCCATTCTAAAAGGAAATTGGCTAAGAAAAGGGCGGTTCGGGCAATAAGTAGTGTAAGTTCACGAACCTCTTGTTGACCCTTGTTCACAAGTCTGTGTATTTTGGCATTGGCCTCTCAATATATATAATCCTTACTGTCATTTCTTGTTAACAATATTGGCTTATTTCCAAGAATAAGCAGTTTCACTCAGTTAATACTCGGCAGAAATCAAACCTGCATTTTGTTTGGACTTCCTTAACTCTTATGCAGAAAGGTGTACAGTATACTGCTGCAGCCATTTGCAATAAGCTACCACTCGAATTCAAAAATCGTAGCAGTAATCCACACGCTTTCAAAATTGAAACTGAAGAGTTTCCTCATGGGTCACTTCTTCTGTTCTGTCATTGAAAAATTAAGCTCATTCTTGTATTGTTGATTGCGTTTACTTAAACTTATGAATTGACTTTTTTCGGGTTCATAAACATTTTATTTTTATCTGTTATTACTTTTATGTTGTAATTTCATGTACTGACATGTTCCATGACCTTGGAGACTTGCTCCTCAATTTGGTCCTATGGAACTTGATGTGTAAATAAAAAATAAATATTGTAGGAAGTATGTAGTAGATAGGAGTCCAGGGATTGCTAGGGTGAGGAGTGTATTGGACTTAGGGAAGTGTTTCTGGAAAAGGCCAAGGGATTTGAGGAGGGACTGGTGATTGTGTTGAATTTCTGAAATAGGATAACTATGGAGCTTATAGGAGGGCATGACTTGACAGCTGTAGGAGCCCATCAACCTGGTAACCCCTGTGGCTTGTAACCACAGTGGTGGAGCCTTTTTTGGCAGGTAGTGTTATAAAGTCTGGGTCAGTTTTTAGGTGGTGGTTTGCAGTTCTTTCTGAGGATTTGACATTGGTTTTCACGTAGTAGAGGGGTTTGGGGCTGATAGTGAGGGGAGGTTTTTTAGATTATGAAATTTTGGTATCGGGGGATGATTCAGTGCAAGTAGGGGTGGATTATGGTTAAAGGGAGTAAAGTAATGCAGAGTTCAGTATTCATTTTGAGTTGAGTGTGCTTGGTAGTGTTGGTGGCAAAAATAAGTTTCCACTGCTAGGACTGGGAGGAGGAGAGGTGGTCTACAAGAAACCCAGCATGACTGAATTTCAGGAGGAGCCATATTGTTATTCCACCATATGTTTTCCATTGTTTGCAAACATAACTCGAATATTCACCTACAATTGTTAGGACAGGACAGTTGGTCAATTGTGGCCTTGTTGAAGGAACCATCTCAGTATTTGCCTTAAGTTAAGTGATAAAAGAAATCGGGATGGCCAGACACAGCATGGGCCTCCATCCTCTTTAATCTGAGGCCAGTGTCCTATAAATACAATCATTGTGCAAATTTTGAATGCTGATGTTCAACATGGAATCCTAGAAGAAAGTTACCATTCCTCTTCTTCGTAGTCCTTACATTTTTGTAACCGTATGCAACACCCTGCACAGACCTTTCTAGGCATTTTTCAGACTGTAGTACTGACCTGGATGCCTAGTCAAACTTACAGTGGATGGATTCATGTTTTCATCACTGGAATATCTGTTGTGGTATGTTTAAAAGAAGAGTAGAGTACTCTGAAGAATAATAATTTCTGCCCTGTATCATTCTGTATTTAATTCGTAGAATGTTGCCTCAGTAGATCACTGTCTTCTATGGTGCTTGTGAAATTCAGCCAAATTGACTTCAACTGTAGAAGCCTATCATTATGCATTAGTGTAAGATCTTCAATTCATTTAGAACCAAATGTAACATTTTAGATTATGTTTGGATAACCACACTCTTAATTCATATAAACAAATTATCTATCCAGATTCTAAAACTATAAATTTGTTCATTTATAAGCGATGCTGTTTTTTCCACTTTTATTATTCTTGTGAAGTTTATGCCACATATGTTATATGTGAAACCTGAGTATTATGTCTAATAGTTTAATTTTACAGAAGCGGGATGTTCCAGATTATCTGTGTGGAAAAATAAGCTTTGAGATCCTTCGTGAACCAGTAATTACTCCTAGTGGTATAACTTATGAGAGGAAAGATATAGAAGAACATTTGCAGGTAAGCTAGTTCTATATTACTAAAATGTATTTTATTAATTAATTCTTTTGAGCAATATAAAACTGGAAAGGTGGAGGAAGACGGAGAAAGAAAATGAAGGCCGTTAGTGCAAACAAAAATTCCAGAAATATCAGACCACAGTACTATACCATTAATAAACAGGGAATGATATGAATAATTATTCAGTAAATACAAGTTAATACAGAACTTGATAACTTTTCTTGATGAAGGATCTTTCTGATAAAAAGATTAATTAAATTGTACAGTGGAGCATAAGATATCAGAATGATACTCATGAGACGTTGCCAGCATAAGCTATGTACTGTAAATTGAATATGTTAGTATTCATACAAATTGCAAAAGAGCTCATAATGTTTGCAGTACCAGAATTACCTTTCCTGGAAGTCTGAGAAAAACGAAAGATGAAATATTTTAAACTGGTGGGCAAGTGATGAAAGTTATTTCAAGTACAGCCTGAGAAAGGATGGATAAATAGAAATTACCAATTATTTTTCCTTAGTCATCTCTCTTGTGGATTTACTACTGGTGTAAGTGCTCTGCTGTTATTGTTACATTACCCACAAGATGAGAGGATAATGTCTGCATTCATGGAATAAATGAAGCAGTTACCATTGCTGCTCCTGAATACACTATGTCGTCATTACTGTCCGGCATTTCTGTTCCACAACTACACAGAGATTATTAAAGAGTTTCTTAAGAATATTTCCTCACTCAGGATAATCTACTGTGCAAACTAACACACTGATTAGCACATGGGATTTGCATTATCTGAGACCGGCCATTTCAATTTATGTTTATCATAATTTCCTTAAATCAGTTTGGATGATCTCTGAAAACAGAATGTATATTACCATCTGAGATATATTGATTGTCAGGTTAAGTACTAAATAACAACTCCTCAGATAAAAAGATTTTTCACTGTATTGTCATCAACAGGGTTCCTATGGCCATGTCTTCATTCACTGTCAGGTTATGTTGTTAATGGAAGCATGATGTGCTTCCTTGCTTAGAGAACATTTTTACAAAACATTTACAGACTGTTCCAATTGATAATTTGCATCCTGTTACAGCTTGAAAGACTTGTTTGGCTGTTTCTGTCTGGTGTCTGTTATATCAGTTGGTGAGCAAAAGCTAATGCTTGTATCTGTCAGTACTGCTGTGAGGTAACGTCACTATAATCCATCCCTTTGTTTAGAATTAGTGCATTGTTCTGAAGTTACTCTACTGTGGCATTTCAAAATTGTTAAGGCTTTCGTGGCCACTTGTTGACAAACTGCCTATTGGCTTCTATCTCGGGTTCTTCGGCCGATGTTCATCTAATGATTTTACTGACGAGTGGCTGGCATTGTCGAAGCTTCACCCTCCATTGCCGGTGGTGGACCGGAGCCGAGCTCGCGGCCACAGACTATATATACCTGGCGCGCCAACGTCCGAGGGCTTCTCCGTGGTCATTTCTGGTGCAGTTCTCCTCTTGCTACCTGTGACGGTTGTTCGCTGCAGTATGGGAAGCCAGGATCTGTTTACCTTAAGGCTTTCCTCTTTCTTGTTGAAGGTGTTCGTGTGTTTTTGTATTTCTACAGGAGCAATGGGTACTCCACAAATTGCATTAGAAGTGTAACAGAGCCAAACACTCGGCGAAGTAAGGAATCAGAAAAAGAAAAGTTTTTTCACCTCCCACCTATCATAGTATTTGCAGTTTGGAATTCCTGTGTGATGGTCCGGATAGATGTCTGCCTATCACACATTACGACCCTCTTCATCTGTCGGCGGTCTGTCTGTCAACAGACGAGGTCGGCCTGTATGCTTTTGTGCTATACATGTCCCTTCACGTTTCCACTTCACTGTCACATGGGAAACAGTGGACCTAGGGATGTTTAGGAGTGTGGACCAATCTCGCGTACAGACATATGACACAAGTGACACCCAATCGCCTGACCACATTCGAAGTCTGTGAGTTCCGCGGAGCGCCCCATTCTGTTCTCTCACGATGTCTAATGACTACTGAGGTTGCTGATATGGAGTACCTGGCAGTAGGTGGCAGCACAATGCATCTAATATGAAAAATGTATGCTTTTGGAGGTGTCTCGATGCTTTTGATCACATAGTGTACATACATACAGGTTACTTTTAGGTTAAGGAATATGATCCATCAGATTTTGTTGTAATTTAAGTTGTAAGTGCACTTATCCATTTATTTTACATTGTGTGTGACCTGTGGCTACCAACCAAAATCAGCCACAGGTCTAAATTAGTACACAATGTCATCTGTACATTTACACATGACATGGTATACTATTTTAGACCCGTGGCTGAGTTTGGTTGGCAGGTCCAGGACACACCCAATGTAAAATAAAAGGAAATGTCCACTTACAATTTAAATGACAGCAAAATCTTATTTATCATATTCCTTAACCTAAAAATAACCTGTGAGTATATATTTCAGGAAAACAGTGATAAACTGACTGAGGATGCAACAGCTGTGGTGAAACATGTTTAGGTGATAAAACAAAACAATAATTTGTGTACTTGCAAAAATGTGTCAATTCTGTCATCACTGAATAGCTGAAAGGTGACCACCTCTTCTGAACAAACAAATGAACTCACCCAGCACTTTTGTACAAAAGTTGGTCACTGCACATTGACCACCATAACCTGCGTGGACTCTACTGAAAGATGATGTGTGACTGATTCGACTCCCCCCCACCCCCCACCCCCGCTCTCACTCTCTCTCTCTGTGTGTGTGTGTGTGTGTGTGTGTGTGTGTGTGTGTGTGTGTGTGTGTGTGTGTGTAAAAAGCTCAACTTATGAACTCATTTCATGTTACTATATGTTTAATCCAACCTACAACCTAGTCCACAAATGAAATTTGTGTTCACAGTGTAATACAATAGATCATATGATACTCTGGTTATTAACGCGACTACTTTTTGGTTAATTTTTTGTTCAGTTTTGTCTCTCACTGTGACACATCCATGATTTATTGCCAAACAGCTTTTCTTTCCCTACACAATTTGTGTATTATTTTTTCTGTATGATACTAGGAAAATGAGTTTTATTAAAAAGTAATAAAAATTACTATTTTTATCAGTTAATCTTCCTGTGATTGATGCAATTTATCCCATTGCTTAACAAATTTTACAATCCTCTTTTATTCGTAGGCCTGCTATTTACGACATTGTAACTTGCTGATGTTACAATCTGTTTTTAGCTGTCTGGTAATTGCTCTTAAATTAGTAATTAAGAGCAAATCAAAATATTAATTTTATAGTTGCAGCATGCACTCTGAGAATCCAGATGTGTGAACTGGATTTTGAGATACAGTAATGTTAGATCCGTTACATTATATCCCACTCAGCAAACTGTTGCAACACGAATTTATGAAAGAACAGTCATTCATTTCCTCTACATATATGCTAGTTTTAAGTGAATGTGGAAGGAATCCTTCATTGCAAAAGAGAAGTAGCAAATTACAAACAATGGAGATTTGTACACAACCTGTAGCAAGTGTGTAAGAGGAACGCAGTAGGGTCATTCCATGCCAATTGGTCTAGAGGTGCCCACATCACCATCACAGATTTTGATGAAATTTCCTATGAATAATTGCCCATGATGCCGGTGGACTGTGGTAAAGTTTCACGATCATGAATTCAGTACTTCAGAGGTATAGTCACTTGTGTGATCCTGTACCGCTACCGACAACAATGCAACCATGAGTTTTTGTCAGCAGTTTTTTTAGTTGTAATGTCTCTGGTAATGTAGTTTGAAAGGAAACAAAAGTAGATCACCTTTTTGCACGCTCTGAAGTGAAATAATAAAAACAATTTCCTGAGCGATTTGCATATAGATAATTTGCAGCAGTCGCCCAAAAATGCAAATGCTTGAAACAAAAAAAAAAATGAAATTTAGCTTTTTATAACTGTGGAAGTAATTGTTGAAACTTTTCTTGTGATATCTTGTAAATACAAAGTCTTAGAAAATAATATTTCATTCTCCTACCGCTTTTCAATAATTGAAAAATTGAGGGCAAAGGTAATGATTTTTGTAAAAATGCCAAAAGGCTGTTTTTGGCCCACTTCTACAAAAAGAGTTTTCTACAAACTCTTTTAAACTACACTACTGGCCATTAAAATTGCTACACCAAGAAGAAATGCAGATGATAAACGGGTATTCATTGGACAAATATGTTATACTAGAACTGAAATGTGATTACATTTTCACATAATTTGGGTGCATAGATTCTGAGAAATAAGTACCCAGAACAACCACCTCTGGCTGTAATAATGGCCTTGATACGCCTGGGCATTGAGTCAAACACAGCTTGGATGCCGTGTACAGGTACAGCTGCCCATGCAGCTTCAACACGATACCACAGTTCATCAAGAGTAGTGACTGGCGTATTGAAACGAGCCAGTTGCTCGGCCACCATTGACCAGATGTTTTCAATTGGTGAGAGATCTGGAGAATGTGCTGGCTGGGGCAGCAGTCGAACATTTTCTGTATCCAGAAAGGCCGTACAGGACCTGCAACATGCGGTCGTGCATTATCCTGCTGAAGTGTAGGGTTTCGCAGGGATTGAATGAAGGGTAGAGCCACGGGTCGTAACACATCTGAAATGTAACGTCCACTGTTCAAAGTGCCGTCAATGCGAACAAGAGGTGACCGAGATGAGTAACCAATGGCACCCCATACCATCGCGCCGGGTGATACGCCAGTATGGTGATGACGAATACACGCTTCCAATGTGCGTTCACCGCGATGTCGCCAAACACGAATGCAACCATCATGATGCTGTAAACAGAATCTGGATTCATCCGAAAAAATGACGTTTAGCCATTCGTGCACCCAGGATCGTCGTTGAGTACACCATCGCAAGCGCTCCTGTCTGTGATGCAGCGTCAAGGGTAACTGCAGCCACGGTCTCCGAGCCGATAGCCCATGCTGCTGCAAACGTCGTCGAACCGTTCGTGCAGATGGTTGTTGTGTTGCAAACGTCCCCATCTCCTGAACCCACCGATTCCATATTATTCTTACGAGGCATTAGATCTCGACTAACACGAGCAGCAATGTCACGATACAATAAACTGCAGCCGCGATAGGCTACAATCCGACCTTAATCAAAGTCGGAAACATGATGGTACACATTTCTCCTCTTTACACAAGGCATCACAACAATGGTGAACTGCTGTTTGTGTATGAGAAATCGATTGGAGACTTTCCTCATGTCAGCACGTTGTAGGTGTCGCCACCGGCGCCAACCTTATGTGAATGCTCTGAAAAGCTAATCATATGCACATCACAGCATCTTCTTCCCGTCGGTTAAATTTCGCGTCTGTAGCACGTCATCTTCGTGTGTAGCATTTTTAATGGCCAGTAGTGTATTTTCATTAGAAAGACCATGTTCTTAACCACCTGAAAAACTAGATTTGGTTTTGCAATGCAACCATATAAGGCCGTAAAAAACGACGACAAGATGGAGGTGCACTGAAAATGAGCCCATATTTGACTGGTACTCAGATTAAATCTGACATTTATCATTATGTTGTACAATTGTTTTGTACTCTCTAGGGAAGACAATATCAAAAGCCTTGATGAGTAGGAAATGAGATAAAATCCTAATAATTTAAGAAAACTTCAAAACTTTTGTCACTGCTCATCGTGACATTGTCTTTTTCTGTTGTAGCTACAGAATCAAACTGGTTATAAAACCCACAGTTCAGCTGTGCATTACCAAGGCTATGGAGATGATGACAGTATAATTATTACATAACACTTGTGGCACACATTGTATAAATAGCCCGTATGGTGAAGTTGACAGCAGTGTTCCTGTTTTTTTTTTTTTGAATTACTAGTATGTCTTTTTACTGTGTAATGTGACTGAAGCGCTACTTTAATTCTGGTTTATGGAATACCGTACTTTTCATTAGCATAGTTTACAATTAATGTGGAACATAAGTATACACACAAAAAATTGTATAAATGTGTTGCTATGGCCGGTATTACACTATCAAATTTCTTTGTCCAATATCTTTGTCAAAGATTTTTGATAGTGTAATAGGGACTTTGTCAAATGTCGTCCAATATTTGATCAAATCTAGGGCCTCGCTGTATATTTGATCAAAGAATCTGCTTGTCTTCTGTTCACTGCAATGTGACATGTTACCACATGGAGCGCTAGCATCGCTGCAGTGTTCTGTCGTCTGTAGTGTTTTTATAACCATTGCCGGTAAATACAATTGGTGTGTGCCGACAACTACAAAATTAATAGAGATGTCTGAAGCTGATGAGGCGCATTACAACGTGAGGCACTCTGAATACAAAAATAGATTAAGAAGATTGGAGACCTAACCTGACCTAACCTAACCTAACCTAACTCTCTCCTGTAGCAAGGAATCGGAGTGTTATAGTGAGCCCGTCTTCTGAAGATGTAGCAGTTCTTAAGTCAATATTGTGTGATATGAGGATACACTTCATTGAGCACATACAGAAATGTATGCTCATCCATTCTTAAGTAATTGATGTACGACTTGACGTCTTCCACTGTAAGCTCACGTAACAAGTTTTGTTGAACGCTTTTATCGTGTCGTCGTAAAACCCACAGCTTCACCCAGATTAGATTAGTTTTTCGTTCCATAGATCCGTGCTGAGAAGATCCTCGTGGATGTGGAACATGTCGATTTTTTTTTTTTTTTTTTTTTTTTTTTTTTTTTTTTTTTTTTTTTTTTTTAAAAAAAAGCTGAAATAACAATACTAATAGTATGAATAAATACATCATTTGTTTCTATTAAAAATTTCGCCAATGGAGTTGAAGGAGTTGGCCAGTAGTAAGTCTTTCAGGCTCCTTTTAAAATGATCTTTATTTCTAACTAAATTTTTTATGTTTCCTGGCAAATTATTGAAGATGAGTGTTCCTGAGTAGTGGACCCCTTTTTGAACTAAAGTAAGTGCTTTTAAGTCCTTGTGCAGATCATTTTTATTCCTGGTATTGTATGTATGAACTGAGTTGTTTGTTGGAAAAAGAGATATATTATTTACGAGAAATTTCATTAAGAAGTAAATATACTGAGTTAGTATACCCAGTTCTTTGAAGAGGTTTCTGCAGGAGGTCCTTGAATTTACTGCACAAATAATACGTATTACACGCTTTTGGACCTTGAAAACTTTTGTTTGACTTCAAGATTTACCCCAAAATATTATCCCATATGACATTATGGAATGAAAGTATGCAAGCTTTTTCATTTTTATGTTGCCTATGTCTGCTAACACTCGAATTGCAAATACAGATTTGTTAAGGCCTTTCTGCAGTTCTGTGGTGTGCTCCTCCCAACTGAATTTATTATCAAGTTGTAATCCCAGGAATTTAAGACTGTCAACCTCGTATGTATGGTTCCATTCCCCCCCCCCCCCCCCCCCCCTCCCCCCCCCCCCCCCCCACTTCTTTTCCGCATGTGCACACAATGAAATTGGAGTACGTAGAACTGCTGCGGTTAATAACAAGTTGTTGTCAGCCATCTTGAACTTTGACGAAAAATTTGATGACAGTGTAATACCCCTTGTAGCGCTACGTCAAAGATCTTTGTCAAATATATTGGACGGAATATTGGATCACATCTTTGATCAAATCTTTGACAAAGAAATTTGATGGTGTATACCGGCCTATGGTTCATGGTGGCTTAACCACTGTTGGTTCCTTTTAAAGTGAGAAAATTAGCATCCCCATCACCATAGGGGCTACACCCAATTGCTGTGCAACAACCTAAGGGTTTCTTTACTCAGGATCCCAAGCAGATGTTACATTTCTACAAGCATCAGAGGCCACAGGTAGAAAAGATCTCTTTCAGAGTCCTAAGCTTATGTCTAATTCAAGCTACTTGAAGTTTTTAGACGTTTATTAATATGCTGTAACTTTCCTGAGGAAAACTATACTACCATCTAGATGTTGTCACTGATGAGATTGTTTGGAAAGGAATTTTGATGGGACAGAACCCAACAAATTACACTTTCAAAAGTGATTTCCTCAAATTATTAGAGCCGCAAAAGAGAGAGAGAGAATGATTTTTATTGGATTCCTTGTTCCATTAATTTTTTTTATAAAAAGAATTTTGTTTCAGGTTTATCCCACAGTTACTTCCAGAGATATAAAAATCTAAACTTCACATTTATTTCATGCGTCCATTTTGTCAGTTGTCTTTGCTTCTAATTACCCACATGCAAATCACACAGGAATCCTTGTTTTTTATTAATTCGCTTAAGACAGAGCCCAAAAAGTTGTACAAGTGACATAGTTTTGTTTCTTGCGAGAAAATATTTCCGAATATGCTACGTTTCAAAGTTGCCAAAAACTCACAAGTGCACTGTCGATAGCTGCATAACAAGGTTAAACAAATGCTTAAATCTCTGAAAGCATTACATTGGTGAAAGTAAAACTTTCGCCGTGTTCATTGGGAATGTGTGAATGTTCAAACAAAATTTCAACAATATCCTTGGTGGTCATGCAGGAAGGAATCTTCTCTGAAATTAAACCACTTGGTGTGGAATGTGCAAGATCCCCCCGCTTCTAAACTAATACTGTTATTACTCAGCTTAGCCACGAGTCCGTAGAGGGTGGTATATGTGACATACAGTATAACTGGTCAGCATTTCCACCTGGAATTTGTGAGTGTAAGTCGGACCTTCCTTGATCCGCCTTGGTGAGTCGTGTCGTCGGATTTCCTCCTACCTGTGCGCGGTGCAGCTCTCATAAATGTCGTCCCATGGAGATTCATCATTGGCGCATTGGCTGTCTCTGTTGGTGGAAGCTAATTATCTGAAATTGCCGTCGATCAACTTTGGGATATCTATTTACTCGAAATTAAAATTTCAGAATGCCGTAATATCACTTTTATTCTTATTACATCAATAATGAAACACTCATGTCACAAACTACGCGTAACCGAGAGCATGGCTACCATCGAACAAGACAGGCTAACGCTTGTTGCTACAGTCCAGTGCCGAGCCCCACCCCACTACGCGCGACGTATGGTCGCTTCATCATCTAGCCAGCCAGTGTGGGAAATGTTCACCAATTCGTGGTCGGCTACGGACTACAGCACTTCCTAACTATCGTTAATACATGAATAAGAGACAGTAGTTTATTAAAAGTGGTAAAAATGTCTTCCTCACGTAAGAGGCACCTTACAAATGGCCCAATAAAATTTTAGAAATAAGCCTGACGAATATTATGTTCCCTTTGTTCACAGAGTGGGTGTTTGTAAGGGTAAGCTGAAAAGTTCTCAGCCTGGCACAGAGATGCTGAAATCGTCAGCATTTTCTTTTGATGGTACACTTGCAGTGAAATGGTTCAAGTTTCAATTTGGTCTGTGATGAACCTGAACTGTAGTTTTAACAGTTAAGAAACCTGTGGTAGCTGGAGATGCTGCTGAACTTCTCTGAAAATTGATCCATCTGAGGAAAATAACAAAACTGCAGCAATAATTGAAAAGCTCAGTAAAATATACAGTATTGTTTGTTTGAAGTCATTCACACCATAGAAAGAATATGGCTTATTTTACTTCCAACGAGAAGGCTTTGTGCAAGATGAGTGCTGCTCTTGTAGATTTTGTCGCCCAGCGGGGTTTCCTCGGATGCAAGATTAAATTTGAAGGTAACTGACAAATACAATAAAAGACTGATGGAAAAATACGAAAGAACAGGTCAAGATAGTAAAACCGACTTATTATTCTGCCCACAGAAGAGTGCACTACCAAAGGCTGTAGTGTTAGTAAAATTTTCATGGACAAAAACAACAACAGACTGCTCTTAATGGCATCATGATAGGTGACATCTCTTGGAAGCTACAAGCGGGTTGCACATGGTAAAGTGGCTCAGTGGTTGGTTTCCTGTTCACCTGCTGTGTCCAGAATCTGTGTGCATAGAACTCAATATGGTACAGTATATGGAGGTGGGAGTGACAGTTTGACTCAGTCTGTCCTTAGGATTACATGCGAGCAGTCCTCATGATCATCATGCACAGAAGTTGACAAAGAACCATGCCTGGAGGCTTTGGAAGGATTGATCAGGTTGATATGCTCCCTCAAACAATGCAGCAACTCTGATTGATACTGTGTTTCATTTGTAAGGGGGTCGGACTCAACAAACTCTCTGAGCAGACACAGTGTATCACCGTAAACAAGCAGAGGTGCAGATGTCCATGAACTTCAGTGACACATGAGGACTGACTTCAGTGTTTTATGCCGTCGCTCAATTGTGCCATTGCTGGCTGAATGGTAAATTGTTGTTTTATATCGTATGTGGCTACAGAATTTCACGAGCTGGGGAATCGAGCCTGATTCAGACTGTTGGCCCCTATAGGCAGTTATGTGCAATGGGAGGCCAAACCTTGCTAGCCATGCTGATGTAAACACAGAGACTATGGTTTCTGCCAATATGTTATCAGTCAGAACTGACTCTGGCCACTGTGTGTACATGTCTGTCATAGTTAGCAAATACCACTGGCCGTCCGAAAGGGGAAGCAATCCCACCACATTGAGGTGAACGTGAGCAAAATGTGAGGATGCATCTGGAAAATAACCTACCAGTGCCTGAACTTGGCTGGAAATTTAGAGTTGGCATGTTCATGTCCATTCAAGGCAGTCCATTCCATTCCTGGCCACAAAAAAACACTGTGACACCAACTGGAATGTTGGTAGAACTCTGGGATGACAGAGATTGTGAAAACTGTTGAACCCTAATCTCTGGAACATGGCTGGTACGAAGGGGCGAGATCATTTGTGTGCCACTTCACAGTATAGCTGAGTGCCTTCTCCAGGAGCATAAACTAGTTGCAACTTCAAGACTTTGGTGTCATTGTGCAGCAGGGTGTGTAACTCCAGAACCTCCTCTTGAGCCTTGACAAGTACTGTAGTGTGCACAGGTTGTGATATGCTGGTTACTCGAGACAAAGAGTCCACCACAACGTTATTAATGCCCAAAATGTGATGGGTATAGGTGCTGAAATGGGTAATAAATTCCAAGTGATTGCACTGATGTGGAAAGCAGGTGGTACTGTTCCTCTTGAAGCATAAGTTATCAGCTTCTAATTGGTGTATACAATGAACTCCCTTGCTTTGATCTGTGGTCTGAAATGTTTGATTGTTTCATAAATAGCCAAGAGCTCTCAATCATTGGTACTCCATCTCTGTTATGGTGGTGATAATTTGTGAGAAAAATTCACAACTGCCTGCCGTGCATTGTTCACCCATTGTGGAAACAGCTACGCCAGTAGCTGACTGACTTGTGCCCACCAGCATTGAGTTTGGGGTGTGCCAGCAGTGCTGCTTTTGCCAAGCTGTGTTTTGCTGCATCAAATGCTGAATGCATCACCTCGGTCCACTGCACTGGGTAACTGCTCTTGGCTTTCAGCCAAACCAGTGCTGCTGTCAGTGGTTCCTGTTGTTCTGCTGCCTGTGGTAAATGCCATGAATAGAAATTCAGCATACCTAAGTACCTTCACTGTTGTTTAATTGTAGCTGGTCGACAGCTGCAAAATGGCTTTGACTTTACGCTTCAGTGGCGACCAGCCTGCAGAAGAATTTGGTATCCTAGAAATTCATCTTCTGGCTGTCCAAACATGCATTTGGCCATGTTCAACACCACACCATAACGTTCTAAACACTGGAAAGCCTCCATGAGATGTTGACAGTGGTGGTCTTTGCATGATGAAAACACAAGCACTTCATCTAAGTCTGCAAGCAAAACAGCAGCCCACACAAGACAGAGTCGATAATTTGCTGCCAGGTTAGCACGGATTGTGTAGTCCAAATGTCACATATTTGCTCTCAAATAACCCAAATTGTGTGATGATTATAGTCTTTGGTATATCCTCCTGCTACAGGAATCTGAGTTCAGGATTTGGCACAGTAGAGTACACTGAACATTTTCACCCTGTGGAGTGCGTAGTTGTAGGCCCTCAATAGGCCCTCAATAACAGCACTGGGTAGCGATCAGGTACAGATTGGGCATTCAGTACACAATAATTGCCCGTGAGTGCCAGGCTCCTCCCTTCTTTGGAATTAAATGCAGGGCAGATTCCCATGCGCTATTTGAAGGTCTGACGATACCCCCTCACATCTTCGCAACATTTGGGGTCTACAAAACACAGGTGTTCCATCCACAAAACACAGGTGTTCCATCCGTGGTGTCTATGTTGTGTACAGTGTGGTGTCTATGTTGTGTACAGTGTCATGTAAGATTTGTTGTGGTGCACCAGATCAGAAACTCTTCATTGCCGACCTGTAATACCTTGACATGGTGGTCTCCTGCATTATGGTGGTACCTGATGGCCCCAAATAACAGTGTCCACTAACCAAGCGTTGGTCATGTCTGGCAAGAGTTGGTAATATGCCAAAAACTCTGCTCCAGTGATCACCTTGACGATGTCCGCTACTGTGAAATACCATGAAAATTGCCAGTGCTGCACTATGTTTAATTCCTCTCGTTGCATGCCATACATCACAATGTCAGAATTGTTTGCCACTGACAGATGAAATGATGTTGGTGGCCAAAACAATGCACAGACATCCTGGGTAGAATACTGAGGTCAGAGCCTGAATCTGTTAAATACTTCCAGGTAGATACTCTGTCAGTTGTAAACAGGTCTCTTAACGCATTTGGATGATCGGAGGCACCTGTGACCGACCGCCATTAGCTTTTGAATGTGCCCATGGGCTAGTGCATTTCTTAGCCTGCCCACCTAATCTTCTGAGGTACCAACATATTGACAGTCTGGTATCATAATGGCTCCTAGATCATCTGCGGTTACTTTCCTCGTATTGTGTGGGTCACCTTGTTACAGTAATGTGCCAGTCTGAGTGCTCAGCATATCAACCTTTCTTGACAGAGCATCAAAATCACAATGTGAGACTGTAGAATGTGTGGTTGCTTTACGGGCTGTCACTGACACAGCGCTGATCTGGCACGGAGCGATGGCTTCTTGCATGCGGTCCACCATATTCCAGGGCATCACTGCTCACGAAATGATGATCTCCGTTACTTACAACTACAGCCAGCTGCTCCATAAAGTGCCTAGAAGATTGTTGGGCTTGGTCCCACTGTCCACCTTGCCCAGGAGATGCTGCAGGTACTGTGACAGTTTCCAGTAGCCAGTGTCCTACTGTGTCGGTACTTGCCTGATGCAGTCCTTCCAAGATGCGCGGCTCTATGGATCAGTTCTGTTTTCATCTTTTTTAGATGTTCTCTAAAATTGGATCTGTAATAATCTCTTGCACTTATAACGCATAGAGTAACGTTGGTCTAATTGACTCACTGTTGTTGTTGTTGTTGTTGTGGTGGTGGTCTTCAGTCCTGAGACTGGTTTGATGCAGCTCTCCATGCTACTCTATCCTGTGCAAGCTTTTTCATCTCCCAGTACCTACTCCAACCTACATCCTTCTGAATCTGCTTAGTGTATTCAATTGACTCACTACAAGTACAAATTTGATGCGTCTGCTGTGATACCAGCGTAACAAAAACTGTCCTCCACCTGAGCAATGGTACCGGATTATGTGGCCACAACGGGGATAGACGAATGGCCAGTCATGACACTGAGGGTTGGCCCATCTCCTCACAATTCTGCAGAACCCGTATTTTTGCGTATATCACATTGGGGTCACCACTGATGGGATAATTGTACCTAAAGCTCCCATACTTGAGATAATGTTCAGGTATGCATACTGAAAATACACTGAATGCAGCTTTATTGTAACACTGATCAGTTGGAAAGCTAGACAAGTTTTGCTGCTAAGGGCGACTCTAAAACATGTCAACAAAAGAACATACAGAAAGAGGATTGTAGCACTTCACTGCAATAGTTTCGCTGGATGGTGCAAATGTTCACATGCACAACTATGATAATTGATATGTATAGTGGTTGGTTGCTACACATAAAACATTATTTACATATTTAATTTATTATATAAACCTGAATATTGTATTATTCCTTTACTACTAAGTAGTCTTTGTACTCCTTTCGAATATTATTACATGTATGACAGCCATAGGTTTTCGGGCAGACTTTTACTAACTTGATATCTTAAGTACCAATATTCTTTTTTGAGGACACACTTAGTATACCACACACAAAGGTTGTTTTTTCATCCTATCATGTATCTTTCGTAATGAACACTATAATTGCACTTTGGTTTTAACAGACTGTGTTCATATGCCATTCCCTTTTCATCTCATCCAGAATATTACTTAGCAGTCTAGTGAGTTCTAAAAATCACTTTAAAAAGATGTATTGACTTAACTGATTATTTTGAAGAGATTAAATAAAGTAGGGTGTATTGCAGATTTTTTTTCCTAGTACCCATTATATATGGGGTATGGTTGTGCTTTTCTGGTAATTCCTTAATGTTACAACTTTCTCAGGTTTATATGTGTAATGTTGTCAAGGCTTACTTTTCGAATGTTTTGATCTCTACTTCCAGTTACACATTTCCATTTCTCTGTAGAAGCAGACTGACTCATCACTGCTTTTGTGTTATTGTTGGTATCTTAAATTTCTCATATCACATGGTCTCAATCTCATAGTTAGTATATCTTTTGCAGAGAGTTGGCCATTTTGACCCAGTTACAAGGGTAAAGTTGACCCAAGACCAGCTGATCCCAAATTTTGCCATGAAAGAAGTTGTTGATGGATTTTTGCAAGAAAATGAATGGGCTCTGGACTACTGAGGATTCAACAGAGTATTAAGAAGACTGTTCGTGACACACAGACGTATAAGTATGTGGACATTGTCCACTAATTTGAGCCTGGTAAGGACCTGTAAATAAGGGGGGATGACAGATAGGTAACAAATTTTGTATTTACTTTTAAAAATTGTCCTGTATACTTGAGAATTGTTCCTTGTTTTATTCAGAATCTGGCCTTACATTTAGCAAAGGTGTAAGCAGAAGGTATGACGCGTATCCCAACAGTGACCTGTCTCTGTGATTTTCCGTGTGTCTGTGTGCAAAGCTGATGAGCACTCCTATGAAACCATCATTTTCACATGAAAATTTTTATATAAATAGACCAATTTTATAGCCGTGTAATTGAATCTACAGTGACAGTGAAAACTCAAGATATGCTATTCCACTTCAGGAGAGGCTTGTTAATGTTGTAAATTAGATTCATTCTGAGCTTTTGGCATCAAAGAGCATTATGTAGTGTTCTTTTGGAGGAACTGTGTAAGAACAGTTTGACATTAAATCGTCTGTTTCTTCCCAAAAGATGACATTTTATGAATATATGTAAAATTCATAGCAGGTTCCTTCTTTGTGCATATTGGTGATCACAAGAAACAATTAAGAATAAAAATATACAGTTTAGTAACTTGAAATGCTATCATTATCAAGCTATACTTGCTATGACTGCTTATGACAAACTGTGTCATATGCCTTATTCTCAAGCTCAATTGTCAGGTGATTGCTACTGTTGCTGTTGATGTGATAAGATGATAAGTCTATTGACAGTCCAAGATCAGTACAGTTATTTGTGTTGCATACTGAAATAATAATGTTGTGAAAGACTGGAAAGTCCAAAATGAGATAACAATATGAATAGGATATACTCACCACACAGGGGCGGCATTGAGTCATATATGGGCACATTTAAAAGTAGTCTGTTGGAAAATGCTAGCTTCCAGACGAAGTCATCAGATGGGACACGCGCGCGCGCCCACACACACACACACACACACACACACACACACACACACACACACACACACACACAGTAGTACCTGGAGATGACAGTGGCCGTGTGTGTGTGTGGGGGGGGGGGGGGGGCGGTGTCATGTGTATGTCTGATGCTTAATGCATTCTTGTGGTGAATAGCATTCTATCCAGTTTGTATCATTAATGAGTTTTCTTCAGGTTACTGCTCTAGTAAGCACAATGTTTTCTCTCATTGGAGAAAGTTACCATGTTTTTAAACTGGCCGCATGAACTTGTTTAATTTGATAAATCTTTATCCTTCGGCATGCTCCAGCTTACAGCTGTATTTGCACTATTCATTTTGCATTATTGTAAGATCCTGCCCATCTCCATATGACCTTCTGACAGCGTCAAATATGTAGGATTGTACTGCAAATAGATACTGTGATTCTCTGTCAGTGTGAGTGGCTACTTTACTCATCTTGTAAGTGTTCTTGAAATTTCCAAAATAAAAAATTACTGTCATTATTCTTAGACAATATGAAAATAGAACCAGTCTGATTTCTATTTCTTTGTGTTATAAATCTTCCATATTCAAATAGAAAGAGGTTTTCTTTAAAAATATGCAAATGTCTTTTATTTTATTTTTTTTTTAATTAACAAAAAAATTTCACATCGCCACCTGTCTTGTTTGTGAGAACATTTTTATTGATTTATTCATGGAAGAATTTTGAGTGTTCATTAAATTTGATTTACTGTGTAGTGTAAATGTTTGCCACTTTAAAGTGGTCTGTTGAAAAATTTCTTGGCCTTTTATCTCTGTATCAACGAATTGTATGGGTGTCACTGACACAGATGAAGCAGACCATTCTACACATAGTGAACCAGATTCTCCTGTGTAATAACTTTCTTTCCCAGGCCATAAGCTTCTCATAAAATTATTAATTCTATAAACAATATTGCTTCACAGTTTGTGATGTTCCCCAAAATTAGTATCAGTAGTATTGATTATTAACAGCACCAAATTTTTTCTGCAGGAATGTTCAGAGCCTGCCCAATCTTTTATAAAATATTGGAAAGAGAAAATACTTTAAGAACACAAAGTAAATAAACATTATTACTTACGCTTATCATCGAGTGTGTAGTAAACAGTATGAGAGAATGTTTTTGCTATAAATAATGAGAAATGCTTAATGTCTAGATTGTCCAACAGCTTAAAAATTTATTCTGTCAGTGATTTGTACACTTAACATGTTATTGGTAAATAAGAGACATACATTCCAGTTACATAAATAATATTTTTACATGTTCTTAATAACTGTCACGTGCACCACAGCTACCTTCATACCTATTCTATAGCATACACTTTTGTTGGCTGATAATGGCAAGTATACTTATTGTCATTGCCACATAATTTGATTTATGTGGTGCTGGCCTTGCAACAATGGTAATACTGGCTCCTATCAGATTACTGAAGTTAAGCAATGTCGGGCTGGACTAGTTCTTGGATGGGTCCCCAGCCGAAGATGACATGGCGGACGGTCAGTACCGCAGGACCTTCGAGGCCTGTTCAGATTTTGTTTTTGTTCATTGCAGACATTAACAGGCTTACAAGATGTGAATAACTACCAGGGAGCACCACAGCCATTCAGAAGTTTTGTCTTTGTCATTTACCTAATGATAAATCTCTTTGAAAAGAGAAAAATTTCCCTACTCTGTCCTAACATGAAGAAACCTCAAAGCAGCTGCTCCTCAGAGAAAGTGCAGTGTCTGATGGAAAGATGGTTAGTTTCTACATACAGTAAATAACATACTTACAAATATCAGGAAACAAAAAGTCATGTGAAAGTAGATGATGGTGATAAAGTGGTTCACTCATTGATTTAGACTGACAAAACTTTGATCGGTGGTGGAAAAATATCCAAACTTTCTTGGACTTGCTTAGTGAAAACGCCTGCGATAATGCCAACTTATTGGTGCTGTGAAATGTTAAGTTATAAATAAGAGCTGATTAACTCAAAAAGAGGCTTGTCTGATGTTCATTAGTGATTGCTGCATACCTGCAAGGAAAATCAACAGAAATTGAATACATTATAAGACTTGTATTTTTTTATGTATGCGGTTAGGATGTAGGAAATAGTGGCAGCTTTGTAAGAAAAAAAATGTATTATTCATGTCATTCAGTGGGTTGTATGTTATCTAGGTCTATTTTCAGTGTAGTGAAGCAAGTTTTCTGTGATTTATTTTCTGATAAAGGAAACTTAAAATGGCAACCCAGCTGTAAATGTGTTGAAGGAGCAAAAAAGATTGAAGGTGATGATTTCTGATAGCACAATATCTTGTGATATCAAACTTGTGTGAATATTTTTTCACAGATATCATCTAAAAATTTCTCAAGGACATATTTAAAAATATGTGGTGCTGCTGCTTTTGTAGTAAATGTTTAAGAATTGCATTCTTCTTGTTGTATTGTAAAATTTCACTGTTTCCTTTGCTCAGGTAATTTTTGTAGATGTCTGTATCATTGTATAGATTTTTTTTTGCTGTGACTAATAGTCAAGATTTATTTTCCACTCTTTGTATCTCTGTTGATTTTTTCTTACAGTAATTGCATTTACTTGCGTGAGTGATTCCACTGTAAAGTGCCATGAAAACATTAATCTTCATGTAGCAGTATAACTTTTTTGGATTGGCATTTTGACAGTTTGAGATTGTGGTAATTAGTATTCTGTACTTATTCCTTGCATTCGAAATTAATGGTCCTCATTTTAGACTTTCTGCTGTTCATGAAAGAGTACATGTGTGTTTATATGCTAGATCAATGCTCATACTGAAGTTGGATGCCACGAATATTATGTGATGAACCTACGCAGGGAATCTCATCTGTACATTAACATATTGCATTCATAAATTTGTACAAAATTTGGTGGATTGTTGATTTGTCAGTGCACTACCTGTTACCATTGTACAATAAAAGTGTATTTTTATTTCAAAGCCAGCTGAATGCATGTATTACCCATTGTTGTATCATAAACAGCCAATGTTTATATAATTTCTATTGTTACCAAGATGAGGGCACATGTAAGACGTGTTATTTCTTTGTTCAAGCATTTGGCACTCCAAATATATTTCAAGAAAATGTTTTACAGGTATGTCTACAATTAGCAATGATAATTACTATTCTCTGAAAGCCTATATATTCTTAAACATTCCTAGCCAATTAAATATGCACTACTTGTCTTTTGGAGGTACCCTCATCCATAGTTGCATTATTTTATTGACATTGGCAACCAGTCCTATAGAGACATGGATTATTGTTTTTCTCATAAGTATTTTGGTTTACTCATGTTTAGTCCCCAGCATGTGGATTTGACCTCCAATTCACAAGTTTTTACAGAAGTGCAGCTCGTGACAGGGAAGATTGCCCAATACTCAACACAGTAGCCACTCCATGCCAGTTCTTCAGGTACCTGTACAGTGGCAGTCCTGTGACTACAAGGGAGTGAACCATTATTGACACTGGAGTTGTTACCTCCCTACGCATGCTAGAGAGTTGGTGCTTGCCCATTTGGGCGCATGTGGACTCCGAGCAGTTGCCATCAAGCTGTGTGGTCATTGCTCCGATTGGACTGTGCTGGTGCGATAAGCCCATTCAGAGCAGGTGGCTCCATAGCAGATATCTTGTGCAGTAAGAAGGCCAAAGTTGTCATGGAGTGACCGTGAGCTTCTGACAGTCTCTACAGACAGACCTCAATCATTCAGTGCACATTGTTATGACACAGAACATTCCCTCTTTGGCCACACAATGAGAGGATTGCAAAATCAAGTGAAGTGTAGAAACTTGGTCCCTCCTCTCACTTCCTGGTTTGCACCCTAACTGTTCGAGGGTCATTTTTATCTATCAAGTCTGCAATCTTTATAGATAATATTGAAAATGTATTTGGAAAAATTTCTTCTGTCAGTAAACTACAAAGTGGTTCTATCGTAATTAAAACAGCAACTCCTACCCAGTCACAAATGTTATTTACCTCTGAGAAACTTGGTGACATACCTATTACCATAACACCTCTAAGAGCCTGAACATGATACAGGGTGTAATTTTGTCACAAGGACTAACAGCTGCAGGTGGATGAGGAATTACAAAAACCTGGAGAAGCGAGGGGGTCACTCTGTAGTTTGTGTACATCTTTGCTTGACATACAACAAATTTGGGGGCCAGAATATTTGTCCTATATTCTGAGTGAGCTTCATTTACTGAGAAATATAAAAACAAGGTCTGTGATTGTGATGCGAAGCCATACTTCACATCCACGACTATACTTCGGGTACATTTTATTTGTTCCATGAATTTGTAGGAACTGGTCAGCTGTTCGAAAACTCAACGTGTGACCAATCACCATTCTGTGTCATTTGCAGACACACCACCACACTCCTCCAATCTCCAAAGTGTGCTACTTTAATTGAAGAATGTAAAACCCAGAAACTAAAGGCCTTCGATTATCTGTAATATTTGGAAACCAGAAAAAGTGCAGCTACTTACATCCTGTCCCAGTGGTATCAAATTGTGCCACTACTGAGGCTAGATCGTCGGTACCTCAGTTACTTACTCCGTCCATTCCCTCAGTGTCTGACCTCTAGTACTTGTGCAAAAAAATTAGCCCATGAGGGAGGCAGGCCCTCCTACTTGTGGGTCGTGCAGCTACACATTTAAATATCTCCACTCCCCTCCACCCACCCTGTCCGTTTTCTCCTACTTGGAGATTTCAACCCCTACCACAACCTGTTGGAGGGAGGAGGGCAGGAAGGAGATCTACTGATAAAATAATATTTGGAATAAATATTACAATGGAAATTCGCTGGTGCCGCACAAGAGATACAACAGTGATGAGTTCGCTCCAGAGTGTGGTCTTAGATAATTTACGCACAGTGATGCTCACATTTTTCGTGTACACAAAAAATCTGTAACGTATAGTGTTGAGTTGTTAGATGATAGTTCTTCGAGTCTTTTATGTTATTTAGCACTACTTCTTCATTGAAGACAATGTTACGGCATCCAGATTGCTCTGCCTAAATTTCGTGCTTCTCCAAAGTATTACAAATACCGTCAATACGGATAGATAGATCAGATGAAGTAAGGAACTAGTAAATGAAGTTGACTTTGTACTATAAGAATTAATGTATTTCACGTTATTAGTGAACTAAACAGAAGTCCACATCCTCTCTCTATCATGGACTGGCAAAGACAGACAGCGCAAAATCGATGAACATCTAATAGGAGTTCTTTACAGATATAAGAAAATCGATGTTCTTCATCTTTTCTCACTAGTTCCACAGGCTTGATTGCTGTGGGTATACCGTGTTTTAATATCTGATGTAAACTACTCAGGCAAATGAATGGATGAAATAAACAGATAAAAATGAAACATATACCCATATAGATAAACCAGCATAAGTTCCAATACATCTGCACCACCCCCACCATGTGCAGGTGTGATCCACGATTACTGGACCGACAGTTTACACTAGCTCTCTGTCAGTCCATTATGGCCAGGTGACATCGGCTGGTACGTATTTCTTGATCCAAAAAAAAAAAAAAAAAAAAAAAAAAAAAAAAAAAAAAAAAAAAAAAAATATTCCAACAGCCATATATTTTAGGTTATTTCATTTTATGTACCCAATGCTACCAGTTACGGCAACTCAGTATTGCCATCTTCAGGCCCCATACGCTTATTTCGTATTAACAAGCATATCGTATGGCCCCATTACACTGGAACCGTGAATCTGGCCGTTATGCAACTGATTCATGAGTCGGTGTGACCCTTTCATATGAATCAGTTGCATAACGGTCGGATTCACAGTTCCAGTTTAATGGCACCATACGATAAGCTTGTTAATACGAAATAAGCGTATGGGGCCTGAGTTGCCGAAATTGGTAGTATTCGATATATAAAATAACCGAAAATATACGGCTGTTGGAAAAGTTTTTTGAACCGAGAAAAAAGGATTACAGTAGCGGTGATTGTATTTTTGGCCTGACCAGGGCTTAAAATACCTTTATTGATGGACAGTCTTATTTTAATGTATACCCTCTTATTTTACAATTTTATTTTCATATTCTGAATTCCGTAGAAATGTTGGAACACGTGAGGCAATACTAACCTTACGACTTATCTTAGAAGAAAGATTAAGAAAAGGCAAACCTACGTTTCTAGCATTTGTAGACTTAGAGAAAGCTTTTGACTAAAATACAGGGAGCGAAAGGCTATGTACAATTTGTACAGAAACCAGATGGCAGTTATAAGAGTCGAGGGGCATGAAAGGGAAGCAGTGGTTGGGAAAGGAGTGAGACAGGGTTGTAGCCTCTCCCCGATGTTATTCAATCTGTATATTGAGCAAGCAGTAAAGGAAACAAAAGAAAAATTCGGAGTAGGTATTAAAATTCATGGAGAAGAAGTAAAAACTTTGAGGTTCGCTGATGACATTGTAATTCTGTCAGAGACAGCAAAGGACTTGGAAGAGCAATTGAACGGAATGGACAGTGTCTTGAAAGGAGGATATAAGATGAACATCAACAAAAGCAAAACGAGGATAATGGAATGTAGTCAAATTAAATCGGGTGATGCTGAGGGGATTAGATTAGGAAATGAGACACTTAAAGTAGTAAAGGAGTTTTGCTATTCAGGGAGTAAAATAACTGATGATGGTCGAAGTAGAGAGGATATAAAATGTAGACTGACAATGGCAAGGAAATCGTTTCTGAAGAAGAGAAATTTGTTAACATCGAGTATAGATTTAAGTGTCAGGAAGTCGTTTCTGAAAGTATTTGTATGGAGTGTAGCCATGTATGGAAGTGAAACATGGACGATAACCAGTTTGGACAAGAAGAGAATAGAAGCTTTCGAAATGTGGTGCTACAGAAGAATGCTGAAGATAAGGTGGGTAGGTCACGTAACTAATGAGGAGGTATTGAATAGGATTGGGGAGAAGTTTGTGGCACAACTTGACTAGAAGAAGGGATCGGTTGGTAGGATATGTTTTGAGGCATCAAGGGATCACAAATTTAGCATAGGAGGGCAGCGTGGAGGGTAAAAATCGTAGAGGGAGACCAAGAGATCAATACACTAAGCAGATTCAGAAGGATGTAGGTTGCAGTAGGTACTGGGAGATGATGAATCTTGCACAGGATAGAGTAGCATGGAGAGCTGCATCAAACCAGTCTCAGGACTGAAAACCACAACAACAACATTCTGAAAGTTTAATTTTCCTAGCGAATGCTATGACAAGAGGCATGTCAGTCAGAATCTGCGGCTCCAGTATTGCGGAGTAACCACTGCATGCCACGTGCAGGGCTATGCTCATACACGTGAAGCAATGTTTGTTGCGGGAGCACTTCATAAGCCCACTGGTGCAACATGGCTAGCAGCCCATTGTGTTTTACAAGCTTTTAGATAACGTCAGATTTCATGTAGTCAGAATTACCATAGAGTTGCTCCGTAGGATAGTGTGCATAGCCGAGTGCGTAACAGAGTTTCCAGTGCTACAACGGAAAGGCCTGTCATTTCTGACCTGTAGTACTGGAACCACATCGTGCATCACATATTTCAATGTCCAAAGCCAGCCCATACATTCAGAATCACATTGAGATCTCGCCAAATTTCAGGTAAGTCCATAAATGTTTTCATTTTATATGCTCCCTTGTAGTGAAGTCTAGCATCCCTTGCCACTACAAACGAACTGAAAACGTTGGGCTCACACCTTCACTCACTGTAACAGATACAAATGTAACCGTTTTACAGCACGTGCCAAGCGTTTAATAATTGTATAGTTCCTCTTGACATATGTTTTGTAAGTACATATATGTATCCACATAATATATACAATATAAGCATTACAGTTCAGCAGTTTTGCTTTAACGTAAGTGTATGTAAGCCTATATCTAAGTGTTGCTGACAAATATGGTACATATACAGTACAATTTATACATATTTAGATCTATATTCATTTTAACATTTACAACTTGTGCGGAAAACAACATTTCAGTACCGCTGAATGTCCTTTTGAGATTTTACTTTGACCCTTGGGTTGCATGTAACATCGTCGTGACATTTTACACACACAATACTTGACATTTTCTCTGACCATTAAAGGCTTCTTGTTTCATACAGATTGTCTTCAGTTGGTAACTCTCTTAACCTTACTCCATATTACCTTTAATAGAACAACATTTTTTTCAGGGTTGAATGGACAATATACATATATACAGTATGATGATATGGGTAAACCACTGTCCTCACATTTCATCTGACTTGTGCACCTGTAAATACAGATTACTAATGAAAGGGAAGAAATATTCCTTTACACGTCAACCAACACAAGCAAATATGGATAAGCTTGGCCCCTTCTCTCTCAAGTCTACTAGAAATTTGTTTGCTGATCTATAAGGAATGGTGACAGGGAATGTAAAGAAGCATTTCTTTTGATATCCTGCTGAACATCATCTACACACTGTAGAATGGTTGAGTAAATGCTCTGTGCACTCTTCTTTGTATCTTCGTGAAACTACTTATTTAGTGTTTGATGAACCAGCTGCAGAATTCTGATATTGCAGTGTCATGTAAGTCATTTGTATTACTTGTTTGAAAGTATCTGTAATGAGTATAATTCTTTGTGCCTAACATATAACAGAATCTGCAGGATACCCATCTTGTGTAAATAATATACTTAAATAAGTCACGACAAAAGTTGTGAAAAAAAAAAAAAGAAAAAAATTGTAGAACAACATTCAGATAAGTCATGATCCCATATAAATGCATTATGAATACTCATATTTGGTTCTCACGTAAGTAGTGCTTTTCAATATGCAGGCTGACCCCCTCTTGCCTTGGTAGTACTAGACCTGAGCTTCATTTGACAAACAACATTCTACATACTTCAATCACTACACACACACACACACACACACACACACACACACACACACACAGTCCCATTCATACACATGTACCTATAATTACTCATATTGTGATTTGGCCCGTTTAGTGTGATACCAGCTACCTAAATTCTCCTTCCTGCATTTACCATGGTTTTTCCTTGCATCATTACCTGGAAAAGAAATTAAATAATAACTTACAAACTAAGAATGTAGTCACTCCATGGCTAAGTGACGTATTATTTTTCTCTTCGCATAACATATCGTTCTATTCTAAGTACTCCTTTTTAATTCTCAAAACCAATCCTTTTATAAGAGTGCAAATATTTGGATGGTGTCCATCTTTTCGACATTTTCAGCCCTTCTGTATTCATAGTACAATTACACCGGCAATTAATAAATGTTGTAGGCGGTAACAACCTCGTTATCTTTCATACTTCGTTCAGAATGTGACCATACTCCTATAATAATTCTTTCTTTCCTTGTATTTAGATACCATCCTTACAGTGTTTTATTCATTGTGTGTGTAACTATTGTGTAAATTGGTATATGCTATAAATAGTAGGGTAGTGTGTAAACAGGTTTCTGTAGTTGGTTATTCTTTCATAGTCTGTATATTTTCTTTCATTTTAAACCTCCTTACTGTATCAGTTTTATCCTTACAGTGTAGACTACTTCATTTTAATAGTAATTAACTTACATTAAAATATCCAGAATATAGCTTATTTGGCATCTAGATGCCCAGATTGTGTTGCATCCGGTGTGCTAAGTGGCATGTTGGATTGAACTGTTTCTGCACACGCGCTGAGTTTGCTTGTGTGTGTGTGTCTGAGCTCCTGCTACGCCTGCGCATCGTCTACATATTCTAATGCTACTTCGCGTATTTACATCTCAAGTGCATTATCACATTGTATTGGGGAAATGTACATATTGCAGAATGGATGGGCACCACTGCAATCATGTTTGAATTTCAGGCTTCACATCCTTTTGACATTAAACAGAATGTCAAATTACTATAGCTTACCTTTTAACAATATTATGGAAAGGAAAGTTGCTACTCACCACATAGTGGAGATGCTGAGTCACAGATAGGCACAACAAACAGACTATCGCGACATACACTTTCGGCCATCAAGGCCTTTTTCGAAAATAGGCAGCACATAAGAATGTTGAAGGGTAGATGGATAGATCATGTAACTAATGAGGTACTGAATAGAATTGGGGAGAAGAGAAAATTGTGGCGCAACTTGAGTAGAAGAAGTGATTGGTTGGTAGGACATGTTCTGAGTCATCAAAGGATAACCAATTTAGTACCGGAGGGCAGCATGGAAGGTAAAAATCGTAGAGGGAGACCAAGAGATGAATACACTAAGCATATTCAGAAGGATGTAGGTTGCAGTAGATACTTGGAGATGAAGAAGCTGGCACAGGATAGAGTAGCATGGAGGGTTGTATCAAACCAGTCTCTGGACTGAAGACCACAACAACTACAATTTCACTTGTTCATGTACAGTACTAGGTATGGCCTTCACCTCAACAGGACAGGGAAGGGTAAACTGGCTGGGAAAATATCAGAAAAGTTAAAGGGGGAGGCACTGTCATGAGTGATAAAATACCAGTTGTTATAGGGTATAGAAAAAGACCTTTTTTTAGGATAGGGAGGACAGAAAGAAAACAATTTTTATGAGAGGTTAGGATTGAGACAAACCTTCAGTTTGAGAAGGAAACCAAAAAAACGTAATTCTAGCTTATTACATCAATGTAAACAGCTGTTGATTAAGAATTTTCAACAATCAGCAGAAATTTCAACTCTACCCAATTTTAACTCAGTCAATGTGTAACATGAGCTATCTTTATTGCATCAAAATATTCGAGGACTGAGAAATAAAATTAATGAATTAATTATCTGCATAGATGAATTAGGGTCCTCAAACCCAGCTGACATAATCTGCCTCTCTGAACATCATGTGACCACTGGTATAGAACTTTTAAGTGTTCAGTATTTAGGTTAGCATCTCACTTTTGAGAAGCAGAAATGGAGCAGTTGCCACATTCATCAGGAACAGTCATAAATTTTGCCTAGAACAGCATGTGGAAACATGTGCAACAGAAGTAGAATTTCACGAACGATCCTTCATAATATTAAGTGTATATCAAGCACCTGCAGGTAACTTTTATCTGTTCATAAACCACCTTGAAGCTGTACTGGCCCTTTTAACAACAAAGAAATAGTGGTTGCTGGTGACTTCAATGTAGATTTCCTTAAAGACTCTCCCAATAATAACTTATTTGAGTTAGTAACACTGTCATTCAACTTAATTCTCACTATAAAGTTCCCCACTTGGGTAGCCAATTGCTCACAAACAGCCATTGATAATATCTTTATAGAAAAGTCCAATCAACAAAATTATATTACAAAACCAATAGTCAATGGCCTCTCAGACCATGACATGCAGTTTCTTCTGTTAAATGTTAATACTGAACTGGATTTAAAATTGTTATATCTGAACTCAAGAGGGTAATCAATAAGCCAAAAATTGATTATTTTATGACACCTCAGAGACATTCACTAGAGTGATGTTTACAGTGCTCATGGCATGAATGAAAAGTGCTTACCTTATTTGAACACTGTTTTCCCCCAAAACTAACCAAGGTTAGAGCAAAGTCTACAAAGAAGCCACGGATTACTCAAGGAATAGAGGGGTATCTTGCAAAACAAAAAGAAAACTGTATCTGTCAATCCGAGACAGTTCTGATATTGATGCTATAGCACGTTACAAGAAATACTGCAAAATATTAAAGGCTGTAATACTGACATCAAAGCAAATATATTACAAGAAAAAGATAGTCATATCAGATAGCAAAATAAAGACACTATGGGATATAGTGAAGAACGAGACTGGTAGAACCAGACATAAAGAGGGACAAATAGCATTAAGAGTAACTAATACATTGGTGACAGGTGTATAGTGTTGCAGAACTTCTTAACAAACATTTTATAACTGTTACCGAAAAGACGGGTTTCTCAGGTTCTGTAGATGCTGCTATGGAATACCTCAGACCGGACATTTCAAATAACTTCCATAATATGAATTTGACCCACACTACCCCAGCAGAAGTAATGTCCATCATAAAATCTTTAAAATCAAAAACATCTAGTGGGTATGATGAAATATCAAGAAAGCTAATTAAGGAATGTGATTCTGAGTTAGGTAAAACATTAAGCTACCTGTGTAACCAGTTGTTTATCAGTGGAATATTTCCTGAATGGTTGAAATATGCTGAAGTTAAGCCACTGTTAAGAAGGGAGATAAAGAAATAGCATCAAATTTCTGTCCAATTTCACTTTTGCCAGCATTCTCAAATTTACAATCGGCTTTATAACCATCTAATTACAAATAACATAGTGTCAAAGTCGCATTTCGGATTTGTAAAGGTTTCTGATATTGAGCAGGCTATCTACACTTAGTGAAAATGTACTTAATTCATTAGACAAAAAATTGCAGGCAACTGGTATATTTTATGATCTGTCAAAGGCAGCCAGCCGAAGTGGCCGTGCGGTCGCAGGTTCAAATCCTGCCTTGGGCATGGATGTGTGTGATGTTCTTAGGTTAGTTAGGTTTAACTAATTCTAAGTTCTAGGGGACTAATGACCTCAGAAGTTGAGTCCCATAGTGCTCAGAGCCATCTGTCAAAAGGCATTTGACTGTGTAAATTACAATATCCTTTTAAGTAAATTAGAATATTATGGTGTAGCAGGAAATGCTGCAAAATGGTTCAGATCTTAAATCTCTGGCAGTAAGCAAAGGATATTAGGAAAGAGACATGTATTAAGCAATCTGGCATCATCCAACTGGTAACTAATTACATGTAGGGTCCCACAAGGTTCTATCTTAGGGCCCTTACTTTTTCTTGTGTATATCAATGACCTTTCATCAGTAACAGATGCCAAGTTTGTTTTGTTTGCCGATGATACAAACATTGCAATAAATAACAAATCAAGTATAGTCTTAGAAAGATCTGCTAATAAAATATTTGTGCACATTAATCACTGGTTCTTAGCCAATTCTTTGTCACCAAACTTTGAAAAGTCACACTACAAGAAGTTCAGAACTTGTAAGGGGTGCCCCACGAGTATATGCCAACATATGTGACAAACATATAGAAGATGTGGACAGTGTTAAATTCGTGGACAGTGTTAAATTCTTGGGATTACAGCTTGATAATAAATTCAACTGGGAGGAGCACACCACAGAACTGCTGAAGCGTCTAAACAAATCTCTATTTGCTATGCGAATTCTCTCAGACATAGGGGATATAAAAATGAAAAAGCTGGCATACTATGCTTACTTTTACTATATAATGTCATATGGGGTTATTTTTGGGGGTAATTCATCAAGCCAAGCTAAAGTTTGCTGGGCACCAAAAGGTGCAATAAGAGGTATATGTGATGTAAACTCAAGAATATACTGGAGAAGCCTGTTTAGGGAACTAGGGATACTAATTACTGATTCCCAATATATTTATTCCTTAATAAAATTTGTCATTAAAAATATCACTTTTTCAAGGCAACAGCTCAGTTCATGGAATCAATGCTAGAAATAAGAATAATCTGCACAAGGATTTAAAGTCACTTACTCTTGTACAAAAAGGTGTGCATTATTCAGGAACACACATTTTCAATAACTTGCCAGCAACCATAAAAAGCTTAACCAATGAAATTCAGTTTAAGAGAAGCCTAAAGGATTTATTGGTGGCCAACTCCTCCTACTCCATTGATGAAGACTATTTCAACACGGAGAACTTTAGAATATACAAAGGAAAACCGTCGAGACAACTGAAAAAGGACAGTGTAATCGACTTTTCATCACCAAACGGAAGAATCAGCACCATCACCGTGAAATCAGCCAACAACCATTCGGAATGGGTTAGTAGACCTGCAGCCAAGTGCCTCCCCAGGTGGCATATCAGTGAATGCCTCCTAGATATAGGTGGTACCGAGGAAATAAATTACTCGGGGCGGACCAAAACTACTAGTAAGAAGTGTCTGTTCCCACAGTGGGCGACTAGAAAAGGCGTCTGTTCCACATGTCAGTGGCGGGCTCAACCAACCTCCTGATCTGGAAAGTCAGGTTGCAACGGCACCATGCCATATATCCATCTACTAAACATCATGATGGTACAATGAGAAAAATCTCATTACCCCGGTCCCCAGTCAGTAGACTGAGATTGTCGTGAGCATCGGATTCTGGTGCTCACAGACATCATGAGAAGAATCGGAGATTCTCAAACTCCCTTAAGACCATACGCAAACACTACATTGGCACACTTAACGTGAACATACTGATGAAGACAGGAAAGATGAAACAAGTCACAAACAAAGACCATTTCAACACGGAGAACTTAAGAAATACAAAAGGAAAACCATCAAGACAACCGAAAAACCTACGGCTTTTTGGCACTGGATTTGCAGTACACAGGTCCATCACAGACAGCATAATCGACTTTTCATCACCAAACGAAAGAATCGGCACCATCACAGTGAAATCAACCAACAAATCCTACACAATAATCAATGCACATGCACTGACTAATGACTACAACAGGAAAAACCCAGACTGATGACTTTTGAGCGACAATGGAAGAAACTATCAGGAATATTCCTGCACACAGAGTCAAAATAATACTGGGAGACTTCAACGTTAAACTTGGAAAAGAAAAGGAATACATACGTACCACAGGAAAATATACTCCACACAAGGACATGAACAAAAATGGAAAACACCTGATAGACTTTTGGAAAATCCATGACCTCGACATTATGTCAACAAAATTCAAGAAACCAACACGGAAACTTACACATGGAAATTCCCCAGTGGAAAGCAAGAACTACAAATCGACCAGTCCATAGTTCAGAAAGACTCACAAAAAGAAATTTTGAACATAGACACACGTAAAGGCTACTTCGACTTAAACCACCACCTACTACAGATCAGGATTTGTCTTTTGCCCAAGAAAAAGCTCCGGAGAACAAAATTATTGGGCCGGATCCAGAATACCTTACTTTAAACCAGACACAAATATTAGACTAAATTAAAAGGGAGAAAACGACAGACTGGATACAACTTTCAGGAAGAACTAGCACAAGCACCACGCACAAGGAAACACTTGGTGGAACCACACATCTGACCAAGCTATTGACCGAGTCAGCGTATGGAAAAAATTTAGTAGCTATAAATCCCCAGAGAATTGGATGAACTTTCGGGAAACACAAAAACAATCAAGGAAAATCATTCGCAGTGAAAAACAACAGTATGATAAACGGTGACTGATGGAGGTCGAATCGGACTTCACAAAGAACAATACAAGAAACTTCTACAGAACGTTCAGAGAAAATATGACTGGATAGCAACCACACAACTTGTGCCTCAGAAGACCGGATAAAACCCTAGAAACCAATACCAAAAACAATTGTGACATTCTGGCAAAGTACTTTGAAAAACTCAACATGGACACCCCTGTGGAAGAACTGATGACAGAAATGAGTACGTACAATCCAGATAGTGAACCTCCAACTCTAGAAGAAGTTAAAGAAATAATTAAGTCACTCAAGAATCATAGAGCACGAGGAGAAGACGGCGTCATCGCGGAAATCTGGAAGTTACAAGACCCTGAACTCACCAAAGACATCCACAGGATCTTGGAAGATATCTAGGAGACCATGAAAATTCCTGACGACTGGAAAACTGCCATGATACACCCACTACACAAAAAAGGTGACAAGACTGACCCGAACAACTACTACCGGTCACATACAAAATCCTCTCTAAAGCTTTACTGAATCTCCAACAAAGAGGTTCCTACTCAATGGTCTGAAGATGACCACAGTAGTGGTCGAAACCGGTCACCTTATTAAATAAATTGTGGTCAAGACTGTTTTTAATAGTAATTATCTTTACTGAACAGACTAGAATGCCATACCAACCACTTGATTGGGGGAAGGCTTCCGTAAAGGGTGGTCTTGTGCGGAAGAAATTTGGAACCCTAAAATGATTTTATAACACAGACAGAACCTGATCATTAACTTCGTTGGCTTCAAAAAGGCATATGACTCTATCGACTGAAAACTCTCTTTAAAATTCTAGCTGAATAACTCTCTTTAAAATTCTAGCTGAATACAAAGTAGACAACAAAACACGGACTATCCTAGAGCAAACCTTGACCAACACGACCTCCAAAACAAAGTTCTGAGGGGAACGATCAGAGCCCTTTGAAATGCGCATAGGAGTCCGACATGGCGATAGCCTCTCACCTCTCCTTTTCAATTTAGGGTTAGATAAGGTAATAAACGAATGGAAAATATCGCAACAGGGGATAACCTTGGAAACCTACAGATTAAATTCCTGGCTTTGCAGATGATCTGGCGATTGTCACGAAAGATATAAAAGAAGCTATTGAAAAACTACACGAAATCACTTCCAGAACTGGACTACAGATCTCTTACGAAAAGACATTTTATGAGCACAAAGAAACTCTCAACCCTGAACACAAAGTTCAACATGATTCACAAAACGGCAAACTTCAAGTACCTCGGTGAAACACAACAAATGAGCGGATGTAACAGAGACTCAAACGAAGAAAGAAAATTTAAACTGGACAAGGCATACAAAGAAATGTGGAATCATTACAACAAGAAGTCTATCTCACAAAAGAGCAAATTACGTCACTACGACACGGTACCTGAAGCACTGTATGCAGCACACCACTCTAATCCTAGGGAATACACGTATGAGACAACTAAAAAAAGTAGAACAGAAACTACTTAAGAAAATAACAGCAGTGGAATATGGATCAAAAAACCTACAGAGGAAGTATAAAAACTTACAGAGACAATCACAGAAAATATTAGAAAATGCAGACTACAATTCTATGGACACCTATACAGAATGCCATCACACTGACTGACCAAACAGATCTTTGACTGGGTAACCACTAGCAACAACAAATGGGTGGCAGAAGTAAAATACGACCTGAACCAACTCAACATCACACCAGACACAATAAACAACAATAAAATTCAGAAACATCATCAAGAAAAGTAAACTACATGAGATACACTGTGACAAATGAACAGGTGTAAAATGGACCAAAGAATGCAAACAAGATCGCAGCTGGAAGATGAAAGAAACATGGGCAACCAAGATGAAGCTAACAAGAAGCGTGGACACGGGACCAGAAACAGAAACGCAGCAAGCGAATGAGGGAAGTTTGGGCAGCAAGGAAGGCAACAAACTGAATTGGCCATGTAGTTTAGTCCAACTGCGCCCTTTAAGGGCAAAACACTATAATAATAATAATAATAATAATAATTCCCGTGGAGGCCCGGGAAAAGAATAGGCCTCCGATATGTTCTGCCAGTCGTAAAAGGCGACGAAAAGAACAAACCACTAATAGGGCTAACCCCCCCTTTTAGTGTGATTAGTTGGTTCAGGACAGATCTAAAGAAGCCTCGGACAAGCGCCGTCATGGTTGGGGACGATGCTTGAACCCTATGCCCACCCACAATGGTAACGACACTGCTAGCCAACTGGAAAATGATTCAAATCCAAATAGAGGTGTTTTGCAGGATATGCTTCCTGCAACCACCCTAGAAGGAAAACAAAGACAGAGGATGAGATGGTCAGATGAAGTTAATCGACACCTCATGTTCTGTTATTACCAAGCAACAAACCTAGGAACCAACACAACTGGATACAGATCACAAGTATACACAACATTTATTACCAGATACCCAGAATTAAAATTTTTAACAGAACAATGACTAGCTGCTCAGATCCGTGTAATAATAAAAAAATAACAGGACACCCCAGTCAGAATTAGAAAACATCAAACAACAAGTACAACAAATACTGGAACAAAATAACAATCAGAAGAAGAAAATACAGTAATGGACTCAAACATCCCAGAACAAACAAACAAAAAACAACACGCATCAATTAAACAATCAGAGGAAAATGAAATCTTAAGATAGCCACCAGAACAAGCACAAATAGAACACGAAGTGACACACATGTTAGATATAGAAGAAAAATTTCAGCTGATATATATAGAACACAAAGACACAAATACAGACATTAGATCATTCTTGCATAGACCGCCCAATAACCCACAAGTCGAAACAACAATAAAAACTATCAACACAATCATACACAACAAAATAAATGAAAAAACAACTATGGAAGAGTTACAACTACTGGTTTATATAGGAGCACTCACTACACTAAATAGAGATCAGAACCGACCAACACACAGAAGAAACCCACAAAACCAGCATGGCAACACAGGCTACAGATCAGAATAGAAAAACTGAGAAAAGACATCGGACAGCTAACACAATTTATAAGAAATAAAATATCAGACAAAAAACAAAAAAGGTTACATAAAATCTCTCAACAAGAAGCGATAGAGCAATTAGATGAAAAGAAACAGGAATTACAACCATTGCCCAAACGACTTAGAAGATACAAAAGAAGTGAAAACAGAAGGAAACAAAACCAAACATTCAATACAAACCAAAATAAATTTTACCAGACAATAGATAAGACACACATTAAAATAGACAATCCACAGATATGGAACACTTCTGGAGCAACATATGGTCAAATCCGGTACACCATAACAGACATGCACAGTGGATACAAGCAGAAACAGACACATACAAGATGATACCACAAATGCCTGAAGTGATAATTTTGCAACATGAAGTCACCCGAGAAATTAATTCTATGCACAATCGGAAAGCCCCTGGAAAAGATAAAATAGCAAATTTCTGGCTAAAGAAATTCACCTCAACACATTCACATCTAACTAAATTATTTAACAGTTACATTGCAGACCCATACACAGTCCCTGATACACTTACACATGGAATAACTTATCTGAAACCTAAAGATCAAGCAGACACAGCAAACCCAGCTAAATATCGCCCCATAACATGCCTACCAACAATATACAAAATATTAACTTCAGTCATTACACAGAAATTAATGACACATACAACACAGAACAAAATTATAAATGAAGAACAAAAAGGCTGTTGCAAAGGAGCACGAGGATGTAAAGAGCAACTGATAATAGATGCAGAGGTGACATATTAAGCTAAAACTAAACAAAGGTCGCTACACTATGCACACATTGATTACCAAAAAGCTTTTGATAGTGTACCCCACTCATGGTTAGTACAAATATTGGAAATATACAGAGTAGATCCTAAATTGATACAGTTCCTAAACATAGTAATGAAAAATTGGAAAACCACACTTAATATCCAAACAAATTCAAATAATATCACATCACAGTCAATACAGATTAAGTGTGGAATATACCAAGGAGACTCATTAAGTCCTTTCTGGTTCTGCCTTGCTCTGAACCCACTATCCAACATGCTTAATAATACAAATTATGGATACAATATTACTGGAACATACCCACACAAAATCACACATCTGCTATACGTGGATGATCTAAAACTACTGGCAGCAACAAATCAACAACTCAACCAATTACTAAAGATAACAGAAGTATTCAGCAATGATATAAATATGGCTTTTGGAACAGACAAATGTAAGAAAAATAGCATAGTCAAGGGAAAACACACTAAACAAGAAGATTACATATTGGATAACCACAGCGACTGCATAGAAGCGATGGAAAAAACAGATGCCTATAAATATCTAGGATACAGACAAAAAATAGGAATAGATAATACAAATATTAAAGGAGAACTAAAAGAAAATATAGACAAAGACTAACAAAAATACTGAAAACAGAACTGACAGCAAGAAACAAGACAAAAGCTATAAATACTTATGCTATACCAATATTGACCTACTCATTTGGAGTAGTGAAATGGAGTAACACAGACCTAGAAGCACTCAATACACTTACACGATCACAATGCCACAAATATATAATACATCACATACATTCAGCAACTGAAAGATTCACATTAAGCAGAAAGAAAGGAGGAAGGGGATTTATCGACATAAAAAACCTACATTATGGACAGGTAGACAATTTAAGAAAATTCTTTATAGAACGAGCAGAAACTAGAAAAATACACAAAGCAATCACTCATGTAAATATATCGGTTACACCTCTGCAATTTCATAACCACTTCTACAACCCTTTAGATCACATAACATCAACAGATGAAGAAAGTAAATTGGAAAAAGAAAACACTACATGGCAAGCACCTGCAACATCTAACACAGCCACACATCGATCAAGACGCATCCAACACATGGCTAAGAAAAGTCAATATATACAGTGAGACGGAAAGATTCATGATTGCAATATAGGATCAAACAATAAACACCAGATATTACAGCAAGCATATTATTAAAGATCCCAATACCACAACAGATAAATGCAGACTTTGCAAACAACAAATAGAAACAGTAGATCACATCACAAGTGGATGTACAATACTAGCAAATACAGAATACCCCATAAGACATGGCAATGTAGCAAAAATAATACATCAACAGCTTGCCTTACAACATAAACTTATAAAACAACATGTTCCCACATACAAGTATGCACCACAAAATGTACTAGAGAACGATGAATACAAATTATACTGGAACAGAACCATTACAACAGATAAAACACCACCACATAACAAACCTGACATCATACTCACCAATAAAAAGAAGAAATTAACACAACTAATCGAAATATCCATACCCAATACAACAAATATACAAAAGAAAACAGGAGAAAAAATTGAAAAATACATCCAACTGGCTGAGGAAGTCAAAGACATGTGGCATCAGGATAAAGTTGACATTACACCAATTATACTATCAACTACAGGAGTCATACCACACAATATCCACCAGTACATCAATGCAATACAGCTACATCCAAACTTATGTATACAACTACAGAAATCTGTATTTATTGACACTTGTTCAACTACCCGAAAGTTCCTAAATGCAATGTAACATATACCGAACAGTTAAAAGGAAGTCACGCTTGTTCAAGGTCTGCGTCACCTTCCATTTTTAGAAGAAGAAGAATAGTACATTCTAACTTCTGCACCATTTCAGTGACTTAATATATTCATTGTGTGTGTGTCTATATATATATATATATATATATATATATATATATATATATATATATATATACATACAAAGATGATGTGACTTACCAAACGAAAGTGCTGGCAGGTCGATAGACACACAAACATACACACACGTGATTTACCAACTGACCTGCCTACACTGTGATGCATTCTATGTGGGAATGACCAGCAACAAACTGTCCATTCGCATGAATGGACACAGGCAGACAGTTTTTGTTGGTAATGAGGATCACCCTGTGGCTAAACATGCCTTGGTGCACAGCCAGCACATCTTGGCACAGTGTTACACCGTCCGGGTTATCTGGATACTTCCCACCAACACCAACCTATCCGAACTCCGGAGATGGGAACTTGCCCTTCAGTATATCCTCTCTTCTCGTTATCCGCCAGGCCTCAATCTCCGCTAATTTCAAGTTGCCGCCACTCATACCTCACCTTTCTTTCAACAACTTCTTTGCCTCTACACCTCCGCCTCGACTGACATCTCTGCCCAAACTCTTTGTCTTTAAATACGTCTGCTTGTGTCCGTATGTGTGGATGGATATGTGTGTGTGTGTGCGAGTGTATACCTGTCCTTTTTTCCCCCTAAGGTAAGTCTTTCCGCTCCCGGGATTGGAATGACTCCTTACCCTCTCCCTTAAAACCCACTTCCTTTCGTCTTCCCCTCTCCTTCCCTCTTTCCTGATGAGGCAACAGTTTGTTGCGAAAGCTTGAATCTTGTGTGTATGTTTGTGTTTGTTTGTGTGTCTATCGACCTGCCAGCGCTTTTGTTCGGTAAGTCACCTCATCTTTGTTTTTTTATATATATATATATATATATATATATATATATATATATATATATATATATTTGTAATACTTCTATTATATGTTTATTGCCTTATAAATAAAAAAACTTTTTTTTTATTTAGTGCATTAATGCTATCTTAGTAAATGACTGTTTGTAAAATGATTCTTTCATGTAGTGTTAATTTTAAAAAATGACGATCATTCCACTTGGGACCGTGGAAGGTACAGTAGCTTATTTGTTTCAGTTGTAAATATTTGCCATGTATTATTGTTTTTCTGACATGTTCTACATCTTGGAGGACCTCCTCACTATGGACCAATTGGAATCAAAGTAAATCTTATCTACTTCAAGCAAGGTTTGACCTTTGTCCATTCCTTTTAGTGTATAATTCTCTTAGATCCTTGTATGTATAAAGTCCCTTCCCACAATCAGGGTAAGCTAATCTATATGCACCTGTATGTGGGATTTTAGTAACTACAAATAGCCCAGTGTACAAAAGCTGTCATTTATTATTGTGCTTCCCCTGTTTCATACTTATAGTGTGCTTTTGTAGTAATACCTCTTGTCTACTTGAAATTTTACAGTGCATGCTAATCTTTTGTCATACGACTTTTTCCTGTTCCCTTTACCTCCAAATTAAGCAAACCTGATGGACTTTTTCTTCAAGTGACATCTCTCCCATTGGAATCTTGGGCAATGATTATTCCTATTCACCAACTTCTCTCCTTTCAAACATCAGTTCAACAGGTGTAAACTGGATGAAGTGTGTTGTAAGTCGATAATGATTTGTTGCAATGGTGAGACGAACTCAAACCATGTTGTGTGCTTTTCCGGTGTATAGGTGCGTATAAACCTGTTAAATTCTCCAAATATCCTTTCTTTCGGGTTCCCTCAGGGTTAAATCTGGATACTAATATGTTTTTTCTTGTTTGTGTTAGTGAATTCCTTACATCTATTGATTACAAAGTATGATGCACCGTCTGTTAACAGTATCTTGGCTTCCCCATTCTCAGTAGTTAATCTTCTGTAATCCTCTTAATAATGGAACCTGGGGGGGGATACAACATTCTTTTTGAAGGACACTACTGAGAAAGTTTAGTGCAGAATGATTGTACTGCCAGCAACATACATTTCGGGTAAGGACCACGAAGATAAGATATGAGAAATTAGGGCTCATACGAAGGTGTATAGATAGTCATTTTTCCCCTCACTACTTGTGAGTGGAACTCAGGAAGGAAATGGCGAGTATTGGAACAAGATACTCTCCACCACGCACTGTACGGTTGCTTGTAGAGTGCGTACATAGATGTACATTTGTAGATTTCCGAAAGTAATGGAGCAGGCACACTGGTAATATCCAATTATTGAACACTTCACACTTTGCGACACTGAACACAGTTGTATTCTCTGTAACATTAGCCAAATACCAATTTCTGAGCCATACCTTTTCAAATCTGGATGCCTTCCAATCACAGGCAAGTATAAAAAGATTCACTGAGAATGACATGCCGTAAATGAAACGAGGTCAGAGTAATGTAAACAAATTTATTGTACAAAAAAATAACACAAAAGGCATACATTTCAAATTGGTGATGCAATTTCAGTTATTTACAATTTATACATTAATTTGTAACAATATTTTGTCATAGTATTTACAATAAAAGCATAAAAGTCACAATCAATGTGCCAAATGAAAAATTTTTATTGTTTAAACACTAACATTTTTTATAACCTGGTTTGTTTTTGGGTGCTAAGGCACCTGAAAAACATGCCTCGAACACACAGAGAAAACAACAGGAATCAAATATTTTAGTAACATTTCCCCTACAGAGCAGGGTGAGTTTCAGCAGTCTCATCTCTCTGAAGTATGGAAGATTATTGTAACGAGATAAGTGGAAACAAACAAAACCATTCTCCTTGCTGGAGGTGGCTCGTGGATGGTACATTTAAAAAGATTGCATATCCACATTTGTGTGTGTGTGTGTGTGTGTGTGTGTGTGTGTGTGTGTGTGCGCGCGCGCACTGAAAGGAGTGAAAGTTAGTCCAAATGCCCCTGTGAGGAATACATTTATTTGTAGATGGTTGGTTGCCTGCCCACATTTGTTTTTCCCTGCTTTAGGATATAATATAACCGGGCAGCAGTAGAGAGAAGACAGAATGAAATAAGAAGTGGAACAGTTTAACTGGCCGGGGGAGGTAAGAATACTGAGAGCATGGCCTGTTAAAATAGGGCCAGCAATAACATGAGGGTATGGGAGGGCCTATGATGGTAAACACTGAAAAAATCATTACTTGTCAGACAAGACTAATAAGCCAGTAGGAAGTGGATTTTATTATAATGAGCCCTTGGAAATTAAAGCACTTTTTTACTACAGGAAGATGTGGAATCACAATGCAAATAAGATTTACTTGGTGTAAAACAAGAAAGATGGGGAAAACCATCAGTATATGCAGTTTATAGGTTTATAGTAAAGAGTGCATTTTGATTTGTTGTTTTTGTTTGCTCTGAAGATTCAGAGAGCTACAGAATGTTAATCTCCGTACCTAGTGCACATTTCAGAGCAGACACAAAGCAAATCCTCGCATTATTGGAGGAAGTTTTACATCTTTGTACCATTTTTCTCTACCAGATTGAATTTAGAAATTTCCTTTTTTGTACTGGCATGTAGGTGGGCCTCTAAATCTGTGAAACAACTGAGCTCATTTCACTTGGACGAGCTACTAGTGCAGGAGATAAACCACAATAGCCTTACAATGAATTTACATCATTGTTCAGTGTCCTCGGACATAAGCCATTGCAAGGAATTAGTGTTTAATAATATGTGTACAGAAACACTTCTGGAATAACTTCGTACAAATCTAATAAAAGTGAATACCAGAGAAAGTCATCTTGAACTTTTCTACATGTTACCCATTATTATTAATATACGTCATGAATGTATCATTTGATTTCTTCACACTTTGAGAAAGAGTTACTCAACATATTTAGCTCATTCCTCCATAGTGAAATATGCCCCTATTGCAGGAAGCAATATGAGTAAATCAGTCCAATATTAAATGAAAAACACGGGGGAGAGAAGTGCCAGTGTTTATATGAAATGAGATCTTACCTTTGTCATGTGCTTTACTAGTGTTTTACAAAGGAACTAAACAACTTCTGAGAGCTAGACAGTGTGGCCCTCTTACTATACATCTCATCTACTACAGGCAAGGACTGGCCAGCAATCCTGTCTCACTTAGTTTTCTCCTCTGATGCAAGACAGTTTCATGTGAGATGAATAAAAATACATGTAAACAAATTAAAAAGTTATAACAAACTTACATACTACCATCTGACTGTGTTGTATATTAATCCGATTTGTTGCATTCCAGTGTCCATTATCACAGCTGCTTATAGTAAAAAATTTTCCACGATTAACAATCACCAAGAGCACACCAAATGGTGTAAGTGACATCATTAAGAAATGCACCCGATTCCAATACTATTAAGAACACAAAATACACAACTTTCTATATGATAAGTAAAAAATTAAATACACAACTTTCTATATGATAAGTAAAAAATTTCAAACATTGCAGTTGAATTCATTTTATGAATATGAAAGAAAACATTAAAAAGCTTTATTTTAACTGATAATAGATGACAATGCATTTATTTATGGAATAAAAGTATCTCGTCAGACAGACTTTCCTCCAATTTTGTTAGTAAGTACTAATGTGAATACACCTTTCTTATAATAATAATAATAATAATTTTAGCACTGTGTTAAACTGCATACAACAATTTCTCTGATTCATTTAGTGAACAACTTCTTATAAAACTTACATAGCACAAAGATATGCCTCAACTCCACAATTAAAACTGAAAGGCTTCAGACATGTACCAATAACAATGTCGGCCAACGCAATTTGATGCATTTCAGAAAGTTCTTTCAACTCTGAAGTATCGGAAATTTTAGCCTGAAATGCAACACCCTGTTGACAGTGGCTTTTGTGGAGGCACTTTTGGACTGTTTTAGGGTGATCTACACCATTTGGGTAACAATACAGCCACACATACAGGATGGTAGACTTAAATTTTTATACAAAATTTACTACTTCTCTTTGTCTTGTGACTCGCATGTCTTTGAGGTTTCACCTTTTATACTAGAACTGCCTAGTGTAATCTCAGAAATTTTGTGAGCTTCTTCCACAGAATCTACCGATTTCAGTTCACTATTGTTAATGTTTTTCTCAGAAGCAGCTTGCTTAATTTGACAATCAATTCCAACAACAGGCTCATCAATATGTTTAACGGGATAATTATGAATTATCTGTATCACTGGTTGAGGAGAATGTCCACGGTTAATGACTGCCATTTCAGTGTTTGGTTTTCCAACCACCTGCAACAAGAATAGAATAATCATGAACTAAAATATAAAAATGCAGAATTAGTTTTTTATTAGTATCAGCAGCAATTTGTTTGAAATTTCTTCTTTTGCAAATGATGTGATGATGAATATGTAGAGTGCTCAACAATGCATAGTGAAATAAGAGTAGTTATGATATAAAATGCAAGCACTGAAATTCCCTGTTCCTTTTCTTGATTTGCTGTTATAATGCAAATGCACTTACTGAACAACTTTCAGCTGATAACAAAATTGAGGACATACCATACAAGAGTAAAATTCAATTTCTCTCCCCTTAAAGGATCATATACTATTGGGATATGCACTTTCAAACAGCTATTCGGTTCCTCCTTTCAATCATCACAAACACCAAAATGAGAGCTTTCAAGAGACACGACAGCAAAACAACTGGAATCGCTCAACAAAGGCAAGATGCATACAATTACAGGACTACATTGGTAATGGGATTTTGTTTTAGACTTTCATAACAGGTTTTGTGCTCGCACATTAACATCTTTCTGGACAACCAAAAATATTTTGCACAGGAATCTCTCAGTTTCTGCCAACAACAGCCTTTTAAAACCAATCTCATTCCATCTACCCACAAGAGATGCCCAGGTGGATGCCCCATTCTTCAACTTCCTGAAGGGATTCTTCACAGATCACACTGTCGTCTAAGGAACAAAATGTCAATCTACGGAATATCAGACCAGCTCTGTAATTTGACTGAAGAGTTCCCTGCAGAGAGAATACACACAGAAATGTCTGAGCACGGAAGTAGCATCAGAGCTGTCCCACAGGTGTGTCGGTCGAGAGGTAGCTCTCGTACCTGCAGCAGAGTTGACACAGCTTCTCATCAAAAGTAACTTACCTTATATTTCACCACTTTTCTTTAGCTTCAACTCCTATACTTTGTGCATGTCTGTATTTATCAGACTGTCTTTACTACGGGTACGAAGTGTGACTGCTGTGTTCAGATGAGAGCTGAGCTGGTGACCCTTCACAGTGTCGGCTTCAGTCACACAGTTCAAGACTGTTGCCAACAAATAGTCATCTCTGGGGGGGGGGGGGGGGGGGGGGGCAGACGCAGAGATCCGAGGGACACCCGGCACGACACGAGACGAGACACGCGCTCCCCGATTGCGGCCTGCCCACACTAACACCGATCCCTCACCCATGGACGAACGGGAGGTCTTTCCGAGGTACGGCTAGCAGTGAATGACTTTCCGAGTGTCCCAACCGGAGGGCCTCCCCGGTTCGTCTGACCGACAGGTTCACACGCCGTCTGCAGTTGAAGTCATCGAGCCGGACAAAGTCGCAGAGGGTGGTATTACTGGTAGTTGGAAACTCTGACGTTAGGCACGAAATGAGGCCCTCTTAGGGATACGTCTATGAAGGAGGGGAAGGAGTCATTCCAGATGCCGTGAAGAGCACGGGGTGCAGCTAACTGCAGGTGGTGTCTCGTGTCTGTACTAACATAACGTATCGCTTTAGATAGGAAGCGATTCTAGTTTCGGGCGGATAGCTGAAGTATTAAAGACTGCCAGTTTTGCTTCCCAGATGGTGACGAAGCTCACTATTTGTAGCACCGCGAACAGAACGGACCGTGGTCCTCCCCTAGAGTGTCGAGCGAAGGGTCCGAATTGGAGGCTCGGGTAGTTCTTCGACCGCGTAGGTGGCAGATTCCTCGACTCGCACCGTAGGGTCGCGGGTTTCCGGGTTCAACCGAATACGTCGGGAGTCCACTACGTGCAGGAAGAGGGTAGAAGGGGCTGAATGGAGGGGATTAGGTAGTTTTTAGGATTGAGGATCTCACAAAAGTGCAGGAAGAGCTTCAGTTTCGAAGGGTGCAGGGGAAACACGGGAAGTGGGTAGGTATCAATATTGTAACTGTAAACTGTCATAGCTGTGTTGGAAAAGAACCAGAATTCCTAGTGGTAATAGAAAGCACTGAATCTCAAGTCATTCCAGGTATGGAAAGTGAGCTACAGCTGGCAATAAATTCAGCCAAAATTTTTAAAAAGTACCTAACTGTGTTTGGAAAGGATAGATTAAATGCTGTGGGTGTGTAGTGATACATCCTAATTCTCGAATGAGAGGTATCTTGTGTAAATTTTCCTGACAGTAGTCGATAAGTGATTAGCATCCCACTGTTCGGAGGTGTCTTAAATCACAGGTGCTGATACCAGAGCTAATGATTCAGTTACTGTACTGAAGTGGATAGCAGTCAGATGACCCTGCCTGGTGAGTTGGAAATAGGAGTTCCATGGAGGGGGCAGTGTGGAGGAAGGAGCTCCGTGAAATCTAATAATATAAAATGTCAAAGATAATAAATGTAGTGTAATCGTTAATTATCAACTTGAATATCAAATCTGGCTCTGAGCACTATGGGACTCAACTTCAGAGGTCATCAGTCCCCTAGAACTTAGAACTAATTAAACCTAACTAACCTAAGGACATCACACACATCCACGGCCGAGACAGGATTCGAACCTGCGACCATAGCGGTCTCGCTGTTCCAGACTGTAGTGCCTAGAACCGCACAGCCACTCCGGCCGGTGAATATCAGATGTGTTATGTATGTAGTATAGAGAGACAGTATACAAGTTGGTAGCTGTGATCATTTATCGTGTATGGAGTTGTAATTTTGAAGATAATGACAGTGAATTGTACATATCTTCTTATTTAAGTAGTAGAGTGAAAGAATGAGAAGAATTTTCAGCAGCTTTATCTGCAGCCTGTGAGCCAAGACGAAGGAAGAAGGCACACTGATTCAGGGCACAGACAATCTGGACCCCAATTAAAGATACTTAATGGGGACTGAATATTCAGTAAGCAACATTCACTGTATGTAACATGAGTGTTCAGGTGGCAACTTATTTTGGTGTTTGGTGAGTGAGGAAGTATAACAAACCACCACACAGCTCAAGCCAACCTGGAACACTCCAGGTGGTGGAGTATTTATTGCTATCAGAAATAGTTGACGAATTTCATTTACTGTAACAGCCGAGTTCACTTTGTAACCTTGTTTTTTCAGCAGTATCTCTAAAACTGCTTGCCAAGAGTTTCACTCTCTTTTCTTCTCTGATTTCATCTCCTTGTTCATCTGTTAAGTTTTGTCTGAATTTGTTAATTTTCTTCCATTGTGAAGGTAAACACACTTCCCCCTCATCTTTTTCACTTCTTTTCTGCTCTTTCTGTTTCCTTCTTTTGTCAATTTACCACTGGCAAGAACTACGTTTTGGCATTCTGTTAAATATTAATACTTCATAATACACTACAACTGCACTACCTTAAACAATTCACTTTCACTCAAATTTAGTTCCCTATCACTTTTGCTTTTCCTCGAGCCACTCAAATCAGTTTTCGGACATATACTGATATGTGTCATCGCCTATGTATACCCTCCTGAAATCATCCTATTCTTTAATGTAGCCACCACCACCACCACCACCACCACCACCACCACCACCACCTGGTGAAAGGTAACATTCTTCCAATGTTTCTGAGAGGTATAATAGTGTCACTCCTCATCGTGAAGGGGGCAATCTGGTACGATTTTAGATCACAGTTTTTAGTGATTAAGGGAACTCTGACAGCACAATAATACATCAAGTACGTACCACGTCCTCACGTGTTACCTCCGACGTGACAGTATTGTGATGCCATTTTTCGACAGGACTACGCACACCCACACACGGCACGCACCTCCACAAACTGTGTTATCCTCACAGCTAGTGAGATCACCACACCTGTCCCTGGTAGAACATGCCTGGGAGCAGCTCAGGTGTTAGCTGCACCTGTGCACCAGTATTCAGGATGTCTAGGACCAGTTATGACAGTTGTCAACCACCTCGCCTCAGGAGAGGATACGATGACTTTCTGATGACTTTCCCAACCAAATTGGTGAACGAATCTACACCAGAGATGGTGCTTCACTGCTTTTGTCATGTGGAGTATTTCTGTTAGAAATAAGCTGCCACCCACTCAGCTCTCCTCGTGTGGTACACAACGTCGAAGTGGAGGGCTGCATTTTAGCAGAAAGGCTTCTGTCGAGGTATGAGGGAGACACTCAACTTCAACACTTAATTGATTGTTTACTTTTTCACATAAATATTTCTCTTGTTTATAAATACTTTGCTCCGACATTGATAAAATTTGCACCAGGTCAGATTTAACACTAGTATTAAAGCACTGGAAAATGCAGAGTATATACACGGTGTACATAAAGTTCGGGAACACTTTCAATTACTTATTGGACAAGAACTGAACATTGTACAGGTGTCATACATATCGCATTTTGAACAGAAATTCAAAGCTTTTTTTTTTTTACAAACATTCGATATGCGAACCGTGAGTGACCTGGCAGATGTCAATACAATAATCGAATTCTTGCCATACACGTCCCAACATGGTATCGTCGACTGTGGCAGTCACTTCCCGTATTCTCTCCCGGAGCTCTGCTACATCACGTGGTAGAGGCAGTAAACGGCCTTCCTTGTTGGTGGCTCTGTACCGGACTTTATTCTACACATCCCTTTAACAGCTGTAGCACAATTGTTTTTGTCAAACTCCAACACACAGAAAGCTCGCTCCGCATCTGAACTCAACGCGTTCGTGACTAGTGCCGACTATCGGCAAATTACCAAACTACACTGTGGGGGAGGGAGGAAAAAAAAAAAAAGCTTCCGGGGTTTCTCTTCAAAATGACATACGTATGATATCTGTACAATGTTTGGTTCTTGTGCAATAAATAATCTAAACTGTTCCCGGACTTTATGTACACCCCCATATTTCCTTTGCAGGAAATAAGTTGCTTTACTTATTAATAAACAAGAATTTCTCAATTTGATCTACCTCAAATGGTAGGGAGGTGGAAGAAAAAGCTTTTATGCCGTACCTGATTTTGTGCAGCAGGTTCCAGTAGTGCCGGCATCCTCTCAGTGTGCGGTTCAGCGCTGCCTTTCATTCCGAGTGAGATGTGCTTATTCCCGACACTAAAGTTTCTACCAAAAATCCCAGCACAGAATATTGTGATGACGTAAATTACAACGAAAACCGCAATTACGAACACAAACAGTCCGTACAGCATCGAATGTGATTCTAAAAATAACACAAGACATCAATGATCAGCAATAACAGCACTATAGCAATACATGAAACTAAACTAGTCACCCGTAATAGTGAATCTAATGGTGTCTTAAGTTAAACAGTGGAAACTCCTGGTAGAAATATCAACAATGTAGGAAAAGGAAGATTACTAAACATAAAAAGAGATATGTCAGGTAGTAGACAAGCACAATTAACAGCTTTTGGCCACAGCCTACATCAGTAAAACACACATGTGCACACACACAAGAACTGTGGAAGCAGACACCTAATAAGCAGTCTTTGAATATGATGACTTCAATTGTTCTGCCCCCTTCTCCTCCCCCCCCCCCCCCCTCCTTCCGCCCCAAAAAAAGGGGTGTGAATCCAGGATGATGTCACAGACGATCAGCACAAGGTGCAAAAAATGTCAGCTCTTTAGAATGTGTCGTCTCAACGAATCCTTTCTTTTAGTCAAGTTATGCCAGAAATTTATTTTCTCCTTAACTTTAATCAGTAACACCGCATTGGCCACATGACCTCCCCATCTAACCTTCAGCATTATTCTGCACCTTCCCATTTCAAAAGCTATTTTCTTGTTTGAACTGCTTGCTGACCATGTTTCACTTGGGTACACGGTTGCACTCCAGACAAATACATTCAGGAAGACTTCGTAACATTTGAATTTATATTTGATGTTGACAGATTTCTCGACCTCAGAAATACCTTTCGTGCCATTGTTGTTATACATTTTATATCCTCTCTACTTTTGCCATCAGTTATTTTATTGCCCAAATAGCAAAACTCCTCTACTACTTTAAGTGTCTCACTTCCTAATGTAATCACTTTAGCATCACCAGATTTGACCACATTCCAATGCCCTTGTTTTGCTTCTGTTAATGTTACTCTTATATTCTCCTCTGCAATGCTGTCCAGTCTGTTCTTCCCAAGTCATTTGCTGCCTCTACCAGAATGTCATTAGCAAATCTCAAGGATTTTCCTCTGAACTGGAATTCCTTTTCTAAATTTTTACGTTGTTTCCATTACTGCACGATCAATGTACAGATTGAATAGCATTGACAATGCCCCTTCTCAACCACTGCTTTCCTTTCCCTCAATTCTTATAACTGCCTTCCATTTTCTGTACAAATTGTAAACAAACTTTACTCCCTATATTTTACCCTTGCTACCTTCATAATTTCAAAGAGGACTCCTGTCAACATAGTCAAAAGCTTTCTCTAAGTCTAGAAATGCTATTAATGTGGGTCTGCCTTTCCTTAACCCATCTTCTAAGAAAAATCTTAGTGTCAGTATTGCCTCTTGTTCCAAAATTTCTCCAGAAGTCAAACTGGTCTTCCTAGAGGCCAGCTTATGCCAGTCGTTTCGTTCATGTTAGTATTTCGCAAACATGACTTATTAAACTGATAAATAGGTAATAATAGAGGGAAACATTCCACGTAGGAAATATATATCTAAAAACAAAGATGATGTGACTTACCAAATGAAAGTGCTGGCGGGTCGACAGACACACAAACATACACACAAAATTCAAGCTTTCGCAACAAACTGTTGCCTCATCAGGAAAGAGGGAAGGAGAGGGAAAAGACGAAAGGATGTGGGTTTTAAGGGAGAGGGTAAGGAGTCATTCCAATCCCGGGAGCAGAAAGACTTACCTTAGGGGGAAAAAAGGACGGGTATACACTCGGGTATACACACACACACACACACACACACACACACACACACACACACACACACACACACACACACACACACACACAAGCAGACATCGAGTGTATACCCGTCCTTTTTTCCCCCCTAAGGTAAGTCTTTCCGCTCCCGGGATTGGAATGACTCCTTACCCTCTCCCTTAAAACCCACATCCTTTCGTCTTTTCCCTCTCCTTCCCTCTTTCCTGATGAGGCAACAGTTTGTTGCGAAAGCTTGAATTTTGTGTGTATGTGTTTGTTTGTGTGTGTCTACCTGATAAATAGGTAAAGTTTACATCTGCTGGCACTGGCTTTCTTTGGAATTGAAATAATTATATCCTGTTTGACATCTGACAATAAGGATATTTCACCTGTCTCATACATCTTGCACAGGAGATAGGAGAGTTTTGTCATAGCTGGCTGTTCCAGGGACATCAGCAGTTCTGACAATGTTCTCTACTCCAGGAGCCTTGGTGTAGCTTATATCTTTTGGTGCTCTGTCAATTCTTTTTGCAGTCTCACATCTCCCATCTCATCTTCTACATCCTCTTCCCTTTCTATAATACTGCCTTCAGGTTCATATCCCTTGTACTCCTTCCACCTTTCAGCTTTCTCTTTTTCCCCTCCTTGTGGTGTATGATTCTATATTCTTATACTTGCCTCCTAGCCATTCTCGATTTGCCATTTTGCACTTCCTGTGAATGTCATTTTTTAGATGTTTGTATTCCCTTTTCAGCTGCTTCACTTGAAGTACTTTTATATTTTCTAATTTCATCAATTAGATTCAATATCTAATGTGATATCAAGTGATATCTAATTTCATCATCTACTGTATTCTTTTCTCCCATTCCTGCCAATTGTCGGCCTAATGCTCCCACTGAAACTCTCAACAGCCTCCGATTCTTTCTGTTTATCCAGGCCCCATCTCCTTAATATCTTAGATTTTTGCAATTTCTTCAGTTTAAATCTGCTACTGATAACCTCAAATAGTGCCCCTTAAAATGTATTATAGTTTCAGATCTTGTTCCGAAATCCCCATCTCACCATTACATAATCAATCTAGAACATTCCCATGACTCCAGATCTCTTTCTCACGATTCTTAAACCAAGTGTTAGCAATGATTAAATTATGCTCTCTGTACAATTTTACCAGGTGGATTCCTACTTCATTCCTTTCTCCCCAGCTCACATAAACCTAGTATTTTTCTTTTTCTTCCTATTTCTACTACCAAATTCCACTCCATCACAAATTTTCATCTCTGTCAACTATTACATAATGTCTTATCTCATACTTATCTTGAATCTGCAGAGATAGTTGGTATATAAATTTGTATTATTGTGGTGGGTGTTCGCTTTGTGCCCATCTTGGCTGTGACAATGTGTTCACTGTGCTGTTCATAGCAGCTTATCCACATTCTTGTTTTCTTATTCATTGTTAGACCTAATCCTGTATTAGCCCTGTTCGATTTTTTATTTATAACCCTTCACTCACCTGATGAGAAGCCATGAAAAAGCAGGTCGACTCCCGTAATGGTGTTTTGTAGGCAGTCCTATTTCACATATTTAGGTCTATACAAAATGTTTGCTAATTTTCTTTTCAAAATTGCGATGTTAGAGTTCCTACATTAATCAAATGTTATACAAATTATCACGTTTGTAGAAACAAATCCCTACAAAAAGTTACTATAATCACTTCAGTTGTTGGCCTCGTTTCGATGAGGAGACCATTGGTTTCATCAGGAATGGTGGCAATCGAAAGTTAAATTTCATACATGCCAATTAGAGCTAAATTGCTGTAAATTTCTGGGATCTGTTGGTATACATTTGATTGCCCGATTTTCTTTAATCAGCTGACCCTCATATTGATGAGCAGGAATGCCTGATTAAAATTACCAAATTATTAATAACTAAATTTCAATACACAATATGGATCTCATGGTCATAAACCCGAGAGTCCCAACTGCTTAAGCACAATTTAGTACTGCATATTCTAATAGACGCTGCTCATGAGAAATAATATATAAACAAATAATACTAATAATAAAGCCCATGGAGATCAGAACTGACCAACACACAGAAGAAACCCACAAAACCAGCATGGCAACACAGGCTACAGATCAGAATAGAAAAACTGAGAAAAGACATCGGACAGCTAACACAATTTATAAGAAATAAAGTATCAGACAAAAAACGAAAAAGGTTACATAAAATCTCTCAACAAGAAGCGATAGAGCAATTAGATGAAAAGAAACAGGAATTACAACCATTGCCCAAACGACTTAGAAGATACAAAAGAAGTGAAAACAGAAGGAAACAAAACCAAACATTCAATACAAACCAAAATAAAATTTACCAGACAATAGATAAGACGCACATTAAAATAGACAATCCACAGATATGGAACACTTCTGGAGCAACATATGGTCAAATCCGGTACACCATAACAGACATGCACAGTGGATACAAGCAGAAACAGACACATACAAGATGATACCACAAATGCCTGAAGTGATAATTTTGCAACATGAAGTCACCCGAGAAATTAATTCTATGCACAATCGGAAAGCCCCTGGAAAAGATAAAATAGCAAATTTCTGGCTAAAGAAATTCACCTCAACACATTCACATCTAACTAAATTATTTAACAGTTACATTGCAGACCCATACACAGTCCCTGATACACTTACACATGGAATAACTTATCTGAAACCTAAAGATCAAGCAGACACAGCAAACCCAGCTAAATATCGCCCCATAACATGCCTACCAACAATATACAAAATATTAACTTCAGTCATTACACAGAAATTAATGACACATACAACACAGAACAAAATTATAAATGAAGAACAAAAAGGCTGTTGCAAAGGAGCACGAGGATGTAAAGAGCAACTGATAATAGATGCAGAGGTGACATATTAAGCTAAAACTAAACAAAGGTCGCTACACTATGCACACATTGATTACCAAAAAGCTTTTGATAGTGTACCCCACTCATGGTTAGTACAAATATTGGAAATATACAGAGTAGATCCTAAATTGATACAGTTCCTAAACATAGTAATGAAAAATTGGAAAACCACACTTAATATCCAAACAAATTCAAATAATATCACATCACAGTCAATACAGATTAAGTGTGGAATATACCAAGGAGACTCATTAAGTCCTTTATCACAACAGATAAATGCAGACTTTGCAAGCAACAAATAGAAACAGTAGATCACATCACAAGCGGATGTACAATACTAGCAAATACAGAATACCCCAGCAAAAATAATACATCAACACCTTGCCTTACAACATAAACTTATAAAACAACATGTTCCCACATACAAGTATGTACCACAAAATGTACTAGAGAACGATGAATACAAATTATACTGGAACAGAACCATTATAACAGATAAAACACCACCACATAACAAACCTGACATCATACTCACCAATAAAAAGAAGAAATTAACACAACTAATCGAAATATCCATACCCAATACAACAAATATACAAAAGAAAACAGGAGAAAAAATTGAAAAATACATCCAACTGGCTGAGGAAGTCAAAGACATGTGGCATCAGGATAAAGTTGACATTATACCAATTATACTATCAACTACAGGAGTCATACCACACAATATCCACCAGTACATCAGTGCAATACAGCTACATCCAAACTTATATATACAACTACAGAAATCTGTATTTATTGACACTTGTTCAATTACCCGACAGTTCCTAAATGCAATGTAACATATACCATACAGTTAAAAGGAAGTCACGCTTGATCAAGGTCCGCGTCACCATTTTTAACCAGACATAACGTCTGAGACAAGAAATAAATAAATAAATAATAATAATAATAATAGTAATAATAATAGTAATAATAATAATAATAATAATAATAGTAATAATAATAGTAATAATAATAATAATAATAATAGTAATAATAATAGTAATAATAATAATAATATTATTATTATTATTATTATTATTATTATTATTATTATTATTATTATTATTATTATTATTATTATTATTATTATGTTTGCCAGTGAAATACAGAAATTCTTACCTACGGAATTTATGAACTATTACAAATTAAAGAAGTTGAACAGTATCTTCACATTAGGTCAAAGTTCGCACCATTTCAGTTTATTTTACTTTAGCTTCTACCCAGGCTTGTTATCAGTAGCATACAGAGCTGATCTTGTCTCCGCCGTTGTTCAATTTAGCTTCAGGGCACATTAGTGACAAAATTTAGATTTGTTTCATCAAGACTGAGTGGCTGGATGATTAAAGGGACCAAACTACTAGGTAATCAGTCCCTTTTTACTTGAAAATATAGGTCTACATGATTGTACATCAGAGATGGCTTACCATTGTAACCTTACGTAACGTGTCAATCGTGGTAAAAGAAAGAAATGCTCCGAAAGTAATTTAACAGCAAAGTTTTGATTCCCAGAAAAGCGTAGTGTCATGTTGGGTTGGTAGAGTAACAGCAAGTGTTAATGCGCGACGTCACGCTGAATCAAAATTTTTTTTTTTAAATATATATCTAAATGTATGTACCCAATATTAATGTAAGATATGAGTAAAAATCGTATGACTATTATATCGTATTCACAGTGATATAATAGTGATTTGACATAGACTTGACAGTGAAGAAGTATATTTGTTCTTTGATAAAGACAGGTGTTAGCACTATCAAGTTACTCTGCTGCGCGATAAGTGAATTTCGTGTTTTGGTCCTAACTGATTGCGTAGAGGGCAATTCTAATTAATCAATTAATTAATTAATTGAGTCCTTTGAGTGGTAAAAGGAAGAGAGAGAGTGAAACAAAAAGGTCACATCTTGCGGACTTTATCAGCGAGGCGCGATATCACAACAGAAGGGATTGCGCTACTGCATCAATGTGGACTTCACTTAAAACAAAGAATTATTACCAATAATAATTACATCGGAAGTTGTTTCGAGAAAGCATACAATTCTGAACCGACTTTTTATTAACTATTACGAAAGACAATCAATTCGCAAGAGAAAAGACAGATTTTGGAATTAGATTTGATTGTATGGTTGCATAGCAACATAACAGTCTTGGATTACGTGCAGCTGGAACAGAATTGTAAGTTGAAAAATCACACACACACACACACACACACACACACACACACACACACACACACACACACACACACACACACTAATTATGATCGAGTTCCGAGTGAATGTGACTGTTTTTAGCCAAATCAGGACCTCAATAAACTACAGTTACATGAAAAGACAATTCATGTGTTGTGTCTCATTTCAGTAGACGACCAACTGTAGAAACTACAATTTCACATCGATGTTTTCACTTTTACCAACACAGTGACTTTCTTTTCCCATTTCCTGCCATACTCTAACGAAAGCTATAAATTGGAAGTTCTTAATGTCTTGTTGTGTATCATGATTTCGAAAAGATCGTAACATGTTCCGTTTCCCCCCCGTTTCCCCACTTCCTCAAACATACGACCCTGAGGATTTGCCGAGTGCGTAGAGAAGCAAGAAGAGAGAAGAGAGAACCAAACAAACCACAACCACTACCAATGACGAAGGAGGAGGAGACAAGAGGAGGAGAGGAGACACCGTGCAAAACCTAGGGGAAGAAAACCCCGAGGTCTAGCAAAGGGCAAAAGGTTAGATAAGGGGGGGGGGATATAAGAAGAGGGGCCGGTGAGATGCCACATCCAAGGAGCAGCAGGAAGTCCCCGAAAACAGATTGCAATGAGCGTACATACATCACCCACCCCCTGCCACTTGCCAGAGGTATCACACTCAAAGGCTATGAACATGGACTGGGCAAGAGCAGCACAGATAGACAAGATGAACAAGTCAAAGAGAACTTGTGAGAGTGTGGGGAGAAGAGTGGAAGAGCAGGCAGGGTGGCAGCTGGGCTGGGCCACTGAGCCCAGACGACCGCAGCCCAGTCTGGGCAGGGGAGGCGACAGTCTTCTGCTGACCCCTCAATGGGCCGATAAGTTTAAGTGGCCTGCTCTTAGAGTGGTGAAAGCCCTCTTCAGGAATAAAACATAAAACTAAGCAGCTGAGGCATCATCTCCTCAAGACTAAGTAGGTATACCTTATAGACAAGAGCTGTTGTATTTATTAAAATGTGTATATGAGGAATGTTGGTGGTTATACTAATTGTCATGTCTTGTATTTACAAATGTGCATGTGAAGCAACTATTTATCACTTCATCTGTACAGTGTGCTCTCCTTTTCTGGCAAGACAAGCACTATTAACCATTTGCCTTACGATTTAAGTTCCGTTGGCATGAGCCGTAAGGGGCTGCAAGGTACGGAAGGCGCCTTACGATTCCCAGCGCTTACACAGGCTAAGGCACTATGTATGGTGGTGTCCGAAGTCGTGCAGACGCCCTCGGGATTTGCAAGTACGTGTGTGAGATACCAGTAACGTGACATTTCTACAGGTATCATAAATAATGACCATTAGTTGCCCATTGGAAACTAAACATTCATTGTCTGAAACGCAACGATATATTCACAAACGTTTTATTTCCCTTTATAAGCAAACATACATTGATGAAATACATCTTAATATAATATTCACAACAATGCGATGATCTAAGACTATACAATATTTTGTTGTAAACATTCTCAGACCTGTTACATTAGTACGTTGGCAAACATATTTTCAAACGCAACGTCTTCACAATGACATGTACACGAATTTAATAGTCTTCGATTGTATGATATCATTCAAAACAATCTGGTATATGTAATGCAATCCTGCACTTTTTGCATTCCCATGTTTCGCTGCGTCGCTTATGCTTTTTGCACACTACACAAGCTCTCGCAGGATCTACTTTTGATGGTGTTGGATCAATGTGTTTCGGAAAATGTGCCCAATGTTGCATGTGCAGTCTTTGTGGTATATCGCTGGATGCTAATCGTCCCTTCCGATTACATTCCAGTAAAGGTGTAGTTTTCAACAGTGATTCTGCAATGTGAATCGTATATTCTGCGTAGCTCTGTCATTTGCCACAATGTATTTTGTAACACAAAATGTACATGTTAAATAAAGCAACAACAAATAGGGAAAAGAATATCTTGCGGTATCCTTTCATACATTTTCTCATCACAGGGAAGCATGCGAGCATCTGATCTTGGCGATCAATTCCAATCGTGCCTCTATTGTATTCAGCGACACATTTCGGTTTCCACGATGCATTGCGGAGAGGTGTGTCTGTGGCAATCATTTCTGCTGTTGAATGTCTTGTGGAAAGAATGTAAACGTCTCGTTTATCTTTCCATTTTAGTGCCAATATTCCATTACAACTCCTCATTGTATATTCTACCTTCTTTAATTTTGTCTTCAGGAAGTATGTGGGCATATTTTTTCTGTTTGAGCACACTGTTCCAATCACATTAGTTTTATTGGTGAGGAGAGTTTTGAAAAGTTTTGGTGAAGAAAACCAGTTATCTAAATATAGAGTATGCCCTTTGTGTAATACCGACTGTGATAGTTCTAGAACTACACTTTCAGAGGCACTACCATTAGCATCACATGTATATCTTAAAATCATAGCAGTATCCTGAACTTGACTCACACAATTTATAAATTTTAATACAAAACCTCGCTCCTTTTTATGGGTTATGTTGTTTGCAGGATAAGCGCCCCTTAAATTTCATTAATGATTCATCAATGGCAATATACTCTTGCACTGTGTACACTTCCTTAAATTTTTGACTGAACATATCTATGACTGGCCTTAGTTTGTACAGCTTAACTGTGTTGTCGGCTAACTGTTATTCGCTAGATGCAGAAATCTACTTATGTGCAGAAATCTCCTGAATGGCCTCGACTTCCTAAATATTGACGTTTCTATAACGGCCATCCTAGACCAGTACATCTGAATTGATGGTTTCCTTTCAGCCATGATTATACATAGCGCAATGTATATTTATTTTGTTACAGCTGATTGACCATTTTTGGTCTATTTTTTGTCTCTTCTGTTCATTGTTGAGTATGTCTTGTGCCTATCTATTCGTCTCAGTTACGATGATTTCCCAAAATGTACTATTAAATATTACATAGAAAACGTCGAATTCTCTTACGCTTGTACTCATGTGCTGTAAAGCTTTCCAGGATTTTCTGTATATGTCCAGATTGTTGGTTCATTGCCTTTCTTTTGCCACGTCCACGAGTCATTGTTGCTGGTAGGTTTGCTCTCCTCTGTCAGTATCATTTTCGATCACCGGCCACTTACACAATTTTCGTACAGGGGGCGAAACGTCGCTACCACTGTCACTGTTGCTGTCAAAATATCCTGTAAAATCATTGTTGGCTATGCCACCAGATATCTATCTCCCTTTCCTCGTGAACACATGTGCTACACATCGGGAACATTGTGAAGGTATTTTTGTGATGTCGGCAGGTCCGAATGCGGCGAAGAACACTTCATGTATGCCTTGTGCACTATCTGCTCCGCAACGTGTCAGATGTTCTGTTTACATTTGGTGCGGGCTGACCGATGACATCTCTCATACGACATGCGCTTGTTTGGCGCGGTAAATGTACTACGTCTCTGATATGTCTAGTTGATGTTTGGCCAGGTTGGCAAGCTACATCTCTCTCAACATTGTATGCTAAGGGGTTAAGCTCTGGGTATGTCCATAGTAACTACTCTACTGTGAGACACTCATTGCCATTAGGATGTTAAGGACACAATTAACGATTGGTAAACTTCCAATTTTGAACTGCCAAAAGCAGCTTCTGACTATTCATTTTAAGGATAAATCCTACAATACCATTTTCAGGTGGTGATCCAGTGAAACTGCACAACTGTCAAGGATTATTTCGTAACAGGTAGGATTAGTGACGTGACAAAGTCTTGTTCCTCCTGCCACTGAACTTCAGTAATCCCTCCACCCTTATATCTAACTTCGAACTATATATTTCCGTTTTTTAATTTTCTGGCCTACCTGCCTGCTTAACGTACCTAGCATTACACAGCGAGAGTAGAATTTCAGTTTTATTTGTCCCAATGACGACATTTTCCCGAGTAGGCTCTGTGCAGAGATCCGAATGGGGAACTATTTTACCTCCAGAATATTTTACCCGTGCAGATGCCATCATCATTTAATCAAATAGTACAGCTGCATGTGCTGCAGTACCAGCACAGCATGGCCATGTTGGGTTATTTGGGGAAAGAGACCAAACTGCGAGGCCATTGGTCTCATCAGATAAGGGAAGGATGAGGAAGGAATTCGGCTGTGCCCTTTCGAAGGAACCATCCCGGCATTTGTCTGAAGCGATTTAGGGAAATCACGGAAAGCCTTAATCAGGACGACCAGACGTGGGATTGAACCGTCGTCCTCCAGAATGAGAGTCCAGTGTGCTAACCACTGCACCACCTCACTCGGTAGGGCCAAGTTGGCTGATGTTACGACATCAGATCGATTGATCGTGCCCTTATGACTCCTGAAAATGCCTCTCTTCAGGAACTGCACATTTGTCTGGCCTCTCAACAGATGCTCCTCAATTGCAGTTGCACTTATGGTACTCCTTGAGGCCTCAGGATGTGTCTTACAACCAGTCCCTTCTTTCATTCAAGTTGTGCCATACATTTCTTTTTTCCTCAGTTTGATTCAGTGCCGCCTCATCTGTTAATCTAACCATCTACTCTGTAGCACCACATTTCTCTTCTAATGTGAATTGCTTAGCGTCTACATTTCACTAACGTACATAGGTACACTCCTGACAAATCTCTTCAGAAGACATTTCTTAACATTTTGCCATCAATTCTTTTACAGCCCAAATACCACAAGACATTTCCAACTTTTAGTGTCCCACTCTCTAATCTAGTTTCATTTTGAAATCTGTCTTACTATTATGTACCCTATCTGAAATCTTCCGATGTCTTAAGGTTTCTTCCCCATTTACAGTCTTCTTCCATCAATCTAAATTGTATAAGGTAGTTTCCTATTCCACTCCTTTCCCCCAATCCATGTTATCCTACAATTTTTCGTTTTATTCTGTTTCCTGCTACAGAATTCCAATACCCCATCACAATTAAATTATCTGAATAATTTCTTTTTTTTGTCATCCTGAATTGCCAACTGCGTACTGTGTGGAACTTTAGGTTACCCGAGGCATCTTGATCACCACTTTTCTCCCTTTCCCACAAACTATTCATTGTTTGACTGCTACTCTTTCTCTCCTCCTCTGAAATCTATAGTATGGACCTAATTTTAGTGGTTTCTCTTTCACACACTAATTGCTTTTCGGAAACAAGATTCTTTAATTTCATCACAGACTGTTCCAAATTTCTTATTTGTGAAACAAGTTGGCGTATAAACTTTCACTACTGTGACGGGTGTTAGTTTTTTCTCTCTTGACTACTATAATGCCTTCACTACACTGTTCATAGCAGCTTACCCACATTACTATAAGATGCAATCACATTAAAACGAGATGATATATAACGAAGTGCAGATGTCAGTAATGCAGGTAGGTGCACATGTACAAGTGCCATCTACTGGGAATTTGAAAGGAATGGCTTCAAAATTCACTATTGTGCCATTTGTTAGATCTGCTCAACACAATGTCAGCAAGTCACGTGCATCCAACTTCACTACAGAGGCTGGCGACGAGGAAAAGTAAGGTGTACTGCAATTTTTTACTGCAGACACGGAACAAGACGGTGTCATTTTTAGCCTGATAGCAAGTGTCAGAGCCAACAATGGAAGCACACTGATTCACCCCCACCAAAAAATCCAAAGCTGTGTAACATCAGCTCCTAGAAAGTCACATGACCTTTTTTCTTTGACTGCAAAGACCAGCTGCCCATTGACATTCTAGAACACAAAACGCACAGCAGTACATGGGCACTTTGGAATAACTGAAGTTCACAATCAAGTCCAAACACCCAAGAATATGGACAGACAGCATCATTCTCTCACAGGAGAACGCCTATGCACACGTTGCCGAGGTTGTTTTGACTCCACTGTAAAAGTTTTACTGGGAAGCCATTACACATCCCCCATACCGTCTCAATCTCTTCCTGTGTGATTTCTATATCCTTCAAGGCCTGAAGAAAGATATTTGTGACCATCAGTTTTCTTCAGACAAAGAGATGCACACCTCTGTACAATCCTGGTTCTGTAGGCAACGGCAAACATTATTCCATGAGGGCACTGACCATCTTGTCTCTCAGTGGGATAAACATATTAACAGTTCTGGTGATTACTACTGAAATAATGAACAGTTTACTTACCTTTTTTTCCATGTGTCTCATTTTCATTTGACTGCCTTATATATTATGCATTACCAAACCTACTTTTGTGTTACCGCTATTTGATCTCGTGTTTGTAATCCTGCACACACCTATCTTAAGTCTCATTCTTTCTGTCACCACACTTCACTAATTTCTACTATACTTTACTTCAATCTGTCCATTTCCCTTTGTAAATTCTCTAACCTAGTTATCCAGTTATGAGATCTAACACACTGTGTTGTGATGCATAGAATACCAAGTTTTGTTTTTCCTGATGGTGGCATGCCTCAGTAGTCCCAGCCAGAGATCCAAAAATTTTAACGAACAGGACACCATCATTAAGTGATACAGTAGAGATGTACGCACTTGGGAAAATAACAGCTGCTGTTCCCACTCAGACAATGAATGGACGTAATGGAATTAAGGACAAAGTTTAAACTGACTGACTAAATTTGACATGTGTGCTGATTAAGTGGATTAAGAACAGAGGAAACCTAGAGCTACATAATAACAAAATTTGGAAAATGTAAAAAACTGTTGCAGCTTGAGCTCAAAAAATACCTCAGAAATGCCTAGAAGCAAAAGTTAAAATTTCACACATCTACAAAAAGAAAGCGTGAAGCATACAATAGTGAAAGACATTGCTGAAAAACTTAGACAATTCTGGTTCTATCTAAAATTGCTAAGCAGTTTAATGGCTTCCATTCAATATGGCGTAGCAACAGCAAACAACTAAAGGAAGCTGAAGTTTTAAATTTTGCGTTTGAAATATCATTCACCCCTGAGGACTGCACAGATATACCGTTTCTCGATCATCATTCAAACTCCTCTACACAGGACACGGGAATTTAAATCCCTGGTCTACTAGAGCAGCTGAACAAGTTGCTAACAGTTAAGTCGCCATGTCCAGATGGAAACAAAATTTGGTTTTCCAGACAATATTCTTCAGCACTGACCACTTTTATCACTTTTATGACAAATCTGTTGCTCAGACAAAGTCCCAAGTGACAGGAAAAAAAACACAGAACTCCAGTGTATATAATTAGGGTGAAAGACTGCACCTGCAATATTACCATCCACTGTCTTTAATATAACAGGATGGATCCGATAGCTTAGTGTGCGCTTGGATTCTCTGCCGAGAGAGAATTTGGGGACTCTAAGGTGGTCTATCTTAACTAGTTTACCAAGGCTCGATTACAAGAAGAGAGTACGATGGTACCTCCTCCGAGGTGACAGCCTCTGTCTGCTGATCGAGTGTTCTGCTGCTGTGCTTTCGCTGTTTCCTGGCCGCAGTGATTGTGGCTGGCAGCAACAGCTATGGGGACATCAGGCTGTGAGCTGTGTCATGATCCCGGGCACAAGGTGTAGTGGTATGCCCCTGGCACCCTGAGGCTTAGGCGGTAGATGGCAATTCATGTCCCGGCTGCGCCAGAAGTGTCTGCGTCATCGGCACGGCACAGGGTACGGTGGGATCGAAGTCGCATTGCAGCCCAGTCATTTGACAGTGATGAGTGCGTTCTCTAATATTGCTTCTTCCCGCCGATTTCTGTCGTTTACTTCAATGTCTTCAAAATGCTTGCATGATGGAGAATATTTTAACCAAACTGATGGCATGGTGATGGGAAGTCCATTAGCTCCAGTAGTAGTAGACCTCTTTATGGAGCATTTCGAAGACATCGCCTTGACACAGCTGCTGCAAAGCTGAGCTGTTTTTACCACTACATCGATGATACCTTCGTTATTTGGCCACATGGACAAGAAAAGTTAGAAGAGTTCCTGGAGCACCTCAACAGCATCCACGACCACATCAACTTCACAATGGAAGTAGATAAGGAGGGTTCCCTGCCGTTCTTTGACGCGCTTGTCCATCGTAAACCCGATGGGTCTAGTTCATAGCGTTTACTGCAAGTCCACCCACACGGATCTGTATCTGAATGCCACCAGCTTCCATCACCCAGCACAGAAACAGACAGTTCTGAGGACCTTAGTACATCGAGCTGAAACTGTCTCAGACACTGAAAACTTGCCGAGAGAATTGAGCCACTTACGCAAAGTTTTTAAGGAAAACAGTTACAACTACAAACAGATCTCTCAAGCAGTGTCATCCAAGTCTCAAAGGAAGAAGACCTCTGAAGAAGACACCAAGCAGGTTGCATTCTTACCATTTTGTGGTTTGACAACAGGGAAGATTAGTCAGCTCCTGAAGAGGCATAAAATAGACACAATCTTCAGGCCCCTAGCAAAGATCCAGCAACTAATGAAATCTGTTAAAGATGATGTAGGCCTCAGAAAGCCAGAAATTTACAAGATACTGTGTGGATGTGGGCAGTTCTATGTCAGCCAGACTGTTCGCACTATTGAACAGCGCTGCATAGAGCATGAAAGGTGTTACTGTCTGCGCTATCCTGAAAAGTAAGCTGTAGCAGAACATGCTATGGAAAACTGACATCGAATTGCATTCGATGCGACGTCTATTATTAAACGGACTAATGGCTTCTGGGATAGCGTAATAAACAAGGCCATAGAGATTAGAATTTCTGACAACACCTTCAATAGAGATGGTGGATTGCTGCTGAGTACAGCACGGGATCTAGTTTTGAGGGAGTTTAAGCGGGCCCGACAGTCGCGCAGCAAAAACATTACCACATATGGTGCGGGACTGAGCACCAGTGACGTCACGTGCGAGGGCGCGGCAATATTAGCATGGCAATGACAACCACACGTATCATCAATTTGACAATGGCAGTGGCACAGCAGATCTCTGCCGAAAGCTCGTGAGCAGTAAACTACTTGACGCGGCTTGAAACCCGAGAACATTTTATTAATAGATTCTATCTACTGTTTCTGAATCTCTCTCTATTACTATCTCTTACATTAATGTTGGATTGCCATAGAGTTCTTGAGTTTATTCTAATTCTGAATATAATAAATTTTCTTTTGACAAAAGCTTCTGTTGACAGATCAGCACAGGTTCAGAAAGTACCACTTGTGTGCGACTCAACTCACCCTTTTTCTCACAGGACATCATTGAAACGGAGGAGGAAGGGCGATAGATTCTGTCTTCCTAGATTTTCAGAAAGTGTGCCAGTGCCACACTGGCGACTGTTAACAAACCTCAAAGCATACAGGACAGATTCTCGAATAACTGAGTGGCTCGAAGGCTCTGGCAACTAACAGAACCCAGTTTCTTGTCCTGAATAGCAAAGGAGTGAGCCAGTGAGACCAGCTCAGGTTTACTGGGAGACTTTCAGGAACGTGTAGCTTATCTTTAAAGGAGAGTGCTTGCAGAACACCTGTGCGACCCATTCCCGAGTGTTGCTCGAGTGTTTGATATCCCTACCAGGTGATATTAAATGAACTTTGAAGCAATTGAAGGGCGTGCTCGTAGATTTGTCATCAGTAGGTTTGATCAACATGCAAGTTGTGCAGACACACTGTGAAGTCAAACACAGGTCCCTGGAGGGAAGATGATCTTCTTTATGTGAAACATTGAGAAAGTTTTGTGACAGACTGCAGAAAAATTCTATGACTACTAATATAAATATAAATCTTGTTTAGAGACTGCACAGACATGGGGGGGGGGGGGGGGGGCATAGCATACGGACAGCCAGTTTTCGCTCCCTTCATTTGTTAATGGTAAAGGAGAGGGAATGATTAGCAGTGGTACAAGGTACCCTTGCATATGCATCATACTGTGATTTGTGGAGTACGAATGTGGATGTATCTGAGCCCAAAACTCACCAAACAGTGGCACAGATTGGGAGTTTGGGGAGGAGGATGCAACAACAATTTAGCTCTTAGATGAACCCTATTAGAGTGTAAACACACAAAACTGTGTCAACACACAAAACTGTGTCAACACACAAAACTGTGTCAACACACAAAACTGTGTCAACACACAAAACTGTGTCAACACACAAAACTGTGTCAACACACAAAACTGTGTCAACACACAAAACTGTGTCAACACACAAAACTGTGTCAACACACAAAACTGTGTCAACACACAAAACTGTGTCAACACACAAAACTGTGTCAACACACAAAACTGTGTCAACACACAAAACTGTGTCAACACACAAAACTGTGTCAACACACAAAACTGTGTCAACACACAAAACTGTGTCAACACACAAAACTGTGTCAACACACAAAACTGTGTCAACACACAAAACTGTGTCAACACACAAAACTGTGTCAACACACAAAACTGTGTCAACACACAAAACTGTGTCAACACACAAAACTGTGTCAACACACAAAACTGTGTCAACACACAAAACTGTGTCAACACACAAAACTGTGTCAACACACAAAACTGTGTCAACACACAAAACTGTGTCAACACACAAAACTGTGTCAACACACAAAACTGTGTCAACACACAAAACTGTGTCAACACACAAAACTGTGTCAACACACAAAACTGTGTCAACACACAAAACTGTGTCAACACACAAAACTGTGTCAACACACAAAACTGTGTCAACACACAAAACTGTGTCAACACACAAAACTGTGTCAACACACAAAACTGTGTCAACACACAAAACTGTGTCAACACACAAAACTGTGTCAACACACAAAACTGTGTCAACACACAAAACTGTGTCAACACACAAAACTGTGTCAACACACAAAACTGTGTCAACACACAAAACTGTGTCAACACACAAAACTGTGTCAACACACAAAACTGTGTCAACACACAAAACTGTGTCAACACACAAAACTGTGTCAACACACAAAACTGTGTCAACACACAAAACTGTGTCAACACACAAAACTGTGTCAACACACAAAACTGTGTCAACACACAAAACTGTGTCAACACACAAAACTGTGTCAACACACAAAACTGTGTCAACACACAAAACTGTGTCAACACACAAAACTGTGTCAACACACAAAACTGTGTCAACACACAAAACTGTGTCAACACACAAAACTGTGTCAACACACAAAACTGTGTCAACACACAAAACTGTGTCAACACACAAAACTGTGTCAACACACAAAACTGTGTCAACACACAAAACTGTGTCAACACACAAAACTGTGTCAACACACAAAACTGTGTCAACACACAAAACTGTGTCAACACACAAAACTGTGTCAACACACAAAACTGTGTCAACACACAAAACTGTGTCAACACACAAAACTGTGTCAACACACAAAACTGTGTCAACACACAAAACTGTGTCAACACACAAAACTGTGTCAACACACAAAACTGTGTCAACACACAAAACTGTGTCAACACACAAAACTGTGTCAACACACAAAACTGTGTCAACACACAAAACTGTGTCAACACACAAAACTGTGTCAACACACAAAACTGTGTCAACACACAAAACTGTGTCAACACACAAAACTGTGTCAACACACAAAACTGTGTCAACACACAAAACTGTGTCAACACACAAAACTGTGTCAACACACAAAACTGTGTCAACACACAAAACTGTGTCAACACACAAAACTGTGTCAACACACAAAACTGTGTCAACACACAAAACTGTGTCAACACACAAAACTGTGTCAACACACAAAACTGTGTCAACACACAAAACTGTGTCAACACACAAAACTGTGTCAACACACAAAACTGTGTCAACACACAAAACTGTGTCAACACACAAAACTGTGTCAACACACAAAACTGTGTCAACACACAAAACTGTGTCAACACACAAAACTGTGTCAACACACAAAACTGTGTCAACACACAAAACTGTGTCAACACACAAAACTGTGTCAACACACAAAACTGTGTCAACACACAAAACTGTGTCAACACACAAAACTGTGTCAACACACAAAACTGTGTCAACACACAAAACTGTGTCAGTGACTTGACAGTTCTCCTTTACTCCTAAATTATTTATCGAATTTTAATCGCTTCAGTTCTTCGACAAAACTTTTATTCCTTATAGCACAACAGAGCCAGATACTAAAAGAGTATCCACAAAATCATTTTAATATTTAGGCAACGGCCTTGCTGCAGTGGATACACTGGTTCCCGTGAGATCACTGAAGTTAAGCGCTGTCGGGTGTGGTCGGCACTCTGACGGATGACCATCCAGGCCGCCATGAGCTGTTGCCATTTTTCGGTGTGCACTCAGCCTCGTGATGCCAATTGAGGAGCTACTCGACCGAATAGTAGTGGCTTCGGTGAAGAATACAATCGTAACGACCGGGAGAGCGGTGTGCTGACCCCACACCCCTCCTATCCGCATCCTCCGTTGAGGACGACACAGGGGTCGGATGGTCCCGATGGGCCACTTGTGGCCTGTAGACGGAGTGGTATTTATCCACAAAATAGTTTAAAGCAATTTGCGTACTGCTCCATAAAGCACTGCACCAGCCACAATGTAGTCCCACTGTTAAGTGGGATTCACAGAATTAGCTGATTTCTGCACACAGCTGAACTTGTCCCGACTACTGTCTAACGAGCAGAAGCTGCTGTGAATGGACGTGTTACAACAGTTACCGAGAGACATTTATCAAAGTTATTAAAGGTGCTTCAAGTGCTACCCTCTCCTGTGGAACTTGTCTCCTTTCCAGAAAGTATGGAATCTATCACTATTTGTCCAACTGACTGACTGGTGTGTGGTTCACTGGTAAGGCTACCTACGCACCCCTTTTATTGGGGAGAACTCTGGGTAATGCTCCTGTCCTCTTAAGTTTTTGGAGTTCTCTGTTGATGAAACTGAGCCACTGGATCACATTTCACCTGTTGAGGAACATGCTGTATCTCTTATCAAGAAGAAGCAAGCCCAAGGGTACGGGCCTTTTTATCACCAGCAATTCAAGTACATGGTGATTAGTCTTACCCCTTGCAGAAAATACAGCAATGGATGGGTAAAAAATCACCCTACGCACTATGTGTATGCCTACAGACTTCATTTAATAGAGGCTGTTCTGGCATCTGTTGAGGGAACAGGATGTGACCGACTAGACTGTGGCACACGTTGGAATGAATGGTACTTGTCACCTGAAGGCCAGGGTCGTACTTTGATCACTCTAGTGACTAGCAGTAAAGGGCGAGAAGACAGGCCTCGTTCGAAAAACTTCAGGGAATCTCGCACTCTGCAGCACTGTCCCAGAAGTGATTGTAGTCCCCTCATTCTGAGTCGAGTGGAAGGCTTTAACCTAAGAATTGGCCACTTCTGTGACAAACTAGGATGCAACTTCCTAGACTTGCACCACAGCCTCGAAAACTGTAGGATCCCATAAATGGGACACGAGTGCACCATATACCAGTGACTGCTACCCAGGTAGCTGACTGTGTGGCGTGCAAACGAGGGCTGTATAGATTGAGTGACTTTTTGTTCTGTCGAGCCAATGATAGCTGTTAAAGAAATGCCCCTCAGATGAGAGTACTGAAATTCTACAGTATGTCTGTAAAGTAACTAGGCATCGTAAAAGGTAAATAAATTCTATATTTACAATCTTAATTTATTGAAATTAATATTGTGCAGATATTGTTATGTAAGAATGTGGATGCACAGTTCAAAATTCACTGCAGGCACCTCTGACACCCACCAACCGTCTCAAATGACTGGGTACGGAATCCACATACCTGTGGAGGAAGCTGTGAGATTCTGCCGATATCATCCCAATCCGTGTTTCCAATTCTTTCAGTGGTGAGGTTTCATCCGGTACACCTCACATTCTGCCCAGACCCACAGAAAGAAGTCACACAGTGTCACATCTGAACTTCTAGCACGTCACTCACTAGGTCGTCGTGGACATCGTGGAAACTTCTTATCTGACCACATATGCACGACATTTGCAAAGTGATGTGCCATCTCGCACGAAAATAATGTCTTCGATCTTATCCCGTGCAGACACGGTGGATCAAACGTAATTTTCAGACATCTGCAGGTAGTGTTCTGTGTCCACTGTATTGTGCAGGATAAATGGCCCAATAAACCTCGTGGCAGCCATTCACACCGCACAGTCACTTGTGAGTGAGACCGCATCATCTGCCAAATAGTGGCAATTATGTCAACTGATGAAACGTCACACAGAAAAAGGCCTTGTCACTCCCAGAGTGATGTTATTAAACAACTTACACCAATCTGCATGCTAACTCAGCATTGACTCACCACACTCAATTCTGCAGTCACAGTCTCCCAGTGCCAGCTGTTGCACCTGATGTGGTTTCCACATTACCTAATTTGATTCTCGATATACTACGTACCTCAATAGTTTATCTTCATATGCTGCCCAGCTAATCAATTACGAAGGGCTGTATATAAACATTTTCTGCACTATTGCCATGTTATTGTCAGATGGCGACACAGGTGGATGACCGGTTTTTCTTGCATCTTTTACCGAGCCTGCAGTCATTAACTTTCTGTGACAATTCTTTATTGTTTCTGGATGAACTCTAGCATTCACTCTGTTCACAGTACAGCATGACGTCTGCATTGGTTGAACAGTCAGGCAATCTACTGTCTTTTCGGCTGCCAAGTGCAGCTTCTTTCGTGGTAATCGGCTGCACTAAAGAAAATTTAAGAACGTGCACTTGCTAAGTAGGAAAAAAGAGAAAGGGGAGGGAGTAAGACGAAACAAATACTGAGCACGGGGTACAACTCTAGTCTGGCAGCGAGGTTCTGTCATAGCAATACGGCCTCTGAGCCGGGTGAAGGGTGATCTTGCAGTGACTGCAGAAATCCAAATCTCTGAGTGCACACCATTTCATTGCAATTCCACCGATATCTAAACTTCCACAGCCATTTTAAAATAACTATTTACTTTCCAGACACTGTGCAGTGATAAACTGCTGAAGAATTCACAACAACTTTACAGAGTTCGAAGCATTCATCAAAAGAAGTGGTGCTCCTAATATAGGTGACAGAAAGCTGGTTAAAACCCAAAACTGGACACAGTGAGATTTTTTTGAATAAACTGATGTGTATGGTGTGTATTGAAAGGACAGGCAAATAGGAAGCAGAGATCATATCTGCCATCACAGAAGAAAATTAAACTGAAGGTACACGCTCGATAATTTGGGGGAAACTCAGTACTGAGGGTGACAATAAATGTAAACTGGATCCTCCTATGAAGCACTAGACTCAGCCCCAGAGAGAACCAAAAATGTAAGAAAAAGCATCAATTCGCTAGTACACAAGTTCCTCAATTATACTGTCATCATTGGAGGGACTAATCATCCAACAACTGACTGGCATAATTACAATTTTTTAAGTGGCAGGTGTGACAAGATTTTTGTACAACAGAACTGGAAACTACCTAGAGAAGCTGGTCTGTAAGTCCACTCATGATATAGAAATCTAACAGACCTAATGGCAACTAACAGACCTGAGCTCTGAGGATGTGCAGTTTTTAACTTGCATTGGGACCCGTGTGCAAGATTTAACACTTCAAAAACAAGCTATTAACCAGGGCACGGACTGGAGTGTATAAGCTACTCAACAGTGCTCCTCTTCATTCAAGAAACTCAGTAAGCTGAACTCTGCTTTGCTGCATCATAGACAGGATCCATATCTACGTTCACCCAAATAAATTTGTGTGGTACTTCAACAATCTTCACAAAGAAGCATATGTTATTTTGATATTGGCAATATTTCGTTTTCATTTTCATATAATCTTAGTCCAATATTCTAACTCATTGTCCCACAGAGACTATAGAACACTGCAACTTTGTGATATTTATTAATGCATTTATGGAATATGCACAACTACTATGAAGTACTCTTAGCAGCCACTACAATTTATACAATAAGCATGCTGGCACCCACACTACCCCCACCCCCCTAAAACACACACACACACACACACACACACACACACACACACACACACACACACACACAACTTGCCTTCAGTATCACAAATTCCACATAGCAGGCATTCTTTGTTAATTTAGCCTGACTCAATTCAGACCTTGAGGACGCAGCTACACAAACGATATTATAAAATATTTTCAGTTTCTATGCGTACCTATTCCATTATGTACATTTAAAAATTATTATGAGAGCAGTTATAATAACCAATACAAACAACAACAGCGAATAATAATAATAATAAATACAGGGCATTAAGTGTAATAATAATTTGTTTAGCACATTTGGAGGCATTTTAAAATTAGCAGGAACAGAAGACATAATTAAAGAGGAGAAGGTTAACATGACAGTTGCAATAGCTGTCAACAAAGAAGCAACTTTCATTAGAGGACTTTGTAGACAAGGAGAGAAAAGCAATGGCGGAGGGGAGAACGACAAGAGTGAGCTGCAGGCAAATATATAGAAGAGAGAGCTATTGTGATTCAAGACGAAACATTAGCTATATTTTGCAATTGTACAGGAATTTAATTGCTGATATTTTTAGGAAGGTCATTCCAAACTCAAGTTCCTGAAACAGATTTTGAGAAGTTAGCTGTGTTATGCAGTTACTCATTTGAGTGAGTGTTACTGCTGTGCTGATCACACAGTCATGTAAGAGTCTAAGATAGATAAATGTGTCTGCAATGATCGAGAAGATGAAAGAGCAAACACAGGGCACGACAGTCTCATGTTTATTGCCACAGTTGTTCAGTTGGTGTTAAGGGACTTAACAGTCCCTCAGTCAAGGGGTAGTTCATCCGACGTTAGTGATATATATACCAAAAATGCAATCAAATGACTGACGTACATTGGCGTGGCAAAGCTGAGGCATTAAAGGCAATACTGATTGTAGAGCTGAGACAATCTACGAAGAAGTGAAAGTACACAGACCAGGCTGGTACGTAGGTCAGAGCTGACAAGGTGTCTCTCAGAGACCACCTGTGGCGAGTGAAACCTGACTTTCTTACGACTCCAAACTGAACCGAGAAGGGTAGTAGAGACAGTTATAGAGTAAATAATGCCTTCTAGTCTTGAGATTCACGACAGTAATACTGAAAACGCTAAAAATGTAATGCACATCAGTTGGAATGTCAATAATAAAATTAGGTGAGAGAAATAATTAACGCAGCATGTGGGTGGGTAACACACGAAGTACATTCTACAGAAGTGATGTGCGTGTCCCAGCAGAGGGCTTCGAGATGCATTCTGACCAGTAATATCGCCCAGCTGCTGGTGTCGGTGGCCGATGTCACTCGTAAGCAGAAACACTGTAGGAAATTGTCTGACTGTATTCGCACAAGTGAACGGCAGTTGTATTGTTGCGACTAAAGAGGGAAGAGCCTCATTTCAGCAAGGAGACGACAGGACTAGCCCAGACAGCTATAGCAACTGGCAGCTCGTCTAATACGTGGCAGCTAAGTCAGCTTTACAGCAGAGTAATCCTAAAAATCGGGCTTTTGCAACAGTGCTCGAGCACTGGGTACCTGTAGAATTCCAAGTCGGGACAGACTGCAAGAGGGCGACAGAAATGCTTCGACCACCTTTTGTGGGAGAGGAATGGAAACTGTGGGAAAGGGTTCGAGTGGAGGCCCTCCGGACAGCACCTCCAAGTTGCGAAAAAGCCAAATCTGCAGAGTGGGAGCTGTACCGAGAACGAAGTCTTCCAAGTACAGCGCGGGAGTGTCTGCTGGCAAGGCGGTTACAAACCCGTCGCCGGCGTCGAGGAATGGGGACGAGGAACAGAGTGACACTGGCGTGAAGCTGTTCTCTTCAACCTGTGAGAGTCGAGTGACTTACCGACTAACTGGATGACACTACTGCACCACTGAGCAGGGAAAACACCTTCGAGTAACATTTGGACATCAGATCACCCCACTACGAATATAACTGCGGCCCAGGGCACATAGCTACTATAATTGAGAAATATGACTGAAAGAGCAAATTTCAAAACTGTACCAAACGTGGGCATTCGTTGACAGTTCCAGCTGGCATGAGCTCTCGTACAGAAGTCCCCAGAGTAGGATCGCGGTAATCGAGTACAAGGGAGTCTGGTATAGGAAAGGATGGGAGCAGTAAGTGGCTGGGGGCTAGAATTCACTATATTATACTTGCAGCTGCGAACACATATTAGAAATTTTGCTACAGTGTGTGGTTGTGAATAAGCAAGCTATTGTATGTGGAATAACATCAGCTGCCCTAACGTGTCTGCCTGTTCATGTAAACTTAGCTCTAAAATTTGCTCCTCATAGACGGTTCTTTGGACATTGCAGTAGGTCACAAATATTATATGCCGAGCTGAAGTGCTGTGCGCCGAGATTTCATCAGTGCAAGTTACCTTATTTGGAGTTTGATTGTAAATCTATCAATAAATGTATGACAGTCTGCTGTATGGTGAGTTGACCCAAGTGGAAACAACATAAGTTTTGAGAAGGAAAACACAAACCATAATATTTTAATGGAGACACTGTTGTATAGGTAATTGATGTCCATATTTCCAGCTACAATTGTGTGTTCATACAGAGATTTAAGACCTGAGAGTGCACATTAAAACTAGAAAGCTGCCTAACTTTGGATGGCTTGTATATTGCACAGATAAGACACTTTCTTCTGAAAGTGTTTTGTTCCAGTGTGCATGAATTTAGGCTCTTTGTCCTTATTTTTGGACTTTAGCAAAGCCTTGGTGAGTAAGTTTATACTTAAATATCCTATTACATTTGCCCTGCCTCAAAAGAGCACAGCCATCAAGTCTTACAGGGCTGGAGGGGGCACTCCACTTCAGCCACGTCTAACAGATTTATGACATTAAAGCTGAGGTCCAGAAATATGCAGCATAACTCTGCCAAGTGGACCAGTAAGGACTGCACACTTTCACACTCAGGTTGGGGTGTAGTGCCACCACGAGTTGCTTCCATTATAAGCCTGTACGAAGAATGTGTGCCTCAGAAACAGGCACACCCAGCGCATTGCAAAATGTGATGAGAGTTCACAGAGCTGAACCAGTCAGGTAGAAGGCTGGAGAAAGGGGGTGAAACTGAAGGTCACTTACTTTTCAGCAACAGAACATGTGTCGCTCGAAAGTGTGCGAGATACATACAGGAAGCTCCGTCAACACGATGGCAAGTATACGGCAACAGAAAATCAGAACTAATGGATAAGTGCAAAGCAATGAAAGGGCTGTTTCTGGGAACCAAACATTTACACAGAACGATTAAAATATAGGAATTGTATTCCTGCTTTCTACTGCACTGTATTAAAAAATAGGCAAGAATGACTTACCAAATATTTGGTTTGAAAAACGTGAAAACATAATGCTAAAGTGTTCCATGGGCTGCAGCACGCCAACTGCTGTCATATGTGAAACAACTTGAATTGGTGTAACTTCTAGAGAAGGATCAATCTTCTGAGCATGTAGCTGTTTTAAACACTCCGCTTCATTATCTGAACCAAAGAAGTTGAACCATGCTCGCCTACGTGGGCTGCACTGTGTCTGTTTCATCAAAATGCGTTCATTCTGCAACTCTAGTTTCTGTAACAAGATATTTACTTCAGTGTTACCTACTGTGCAATGTTTATCATAAATAATGTTTGTCCTTGTGTAATACAAATTTATTTATTCCATTGTGGCACTCACACTAGATCATACACAATATTTTAACTTATCATCGAAATCTTATGAAAAGATGAAAAATATTAAAACAATAGACAAAGACACAAACCATAAGAATTTAACTCTTAGCAAATCTTAGTAAAACAAAGATACTAGTAAGAACCATACTGGCATCAACCAGGGACAATTAGGACAGCTCCAATCACACTGACTACCAGACAAATCTACATCTTTGTCACATAAACAGCTTTGCCAACTTCTCAGTACATTTTAGTGACTTATCATTATAAAAACGAAACCGAGTGCACCTGAAGTACACATACACACGAGAAGTAAATGAATATGAAATGTATTGTTCACTATCCATTTAGTTTTAGTGCCTGATGCATTAACAAGCATTATACAATGAAGTTACAAAACATATTATAGTGGAAAGAATATTACAGAAAGATGAGAGGTATCTATTTATATGATAAGGAAAGTTCTGGCATAATGTACAAGGGCTACTCAGAAAGTAGGGAACGATTTGGCATTAAAAAAATCTGAGTACAAGAAATACATTTTACTATATACATCTGAAAGAGTGACTGTCATACTACTTTTCCACAGTCACCAAACACATTGAGGTACTTATAGCAGTGGACAAGCTTTGAAAGACCTCTGTCGTAAAATTCTGCCACCCGAGACTTCAGCCAGTGAGTCACGCCTGCCTGTAGTTCCGTGTCATCACCAAAACACTGCGTTGCAAGCCAGTTCTTCCTTGGGAAACAAGTGGAAGTCACTTGGTGCAAGATCGGGGCTATAGGGTGGTTGAGGGAAAATTTCCCATTTGAATGAATTAAGGAGTTCTTTAGTGTGGTTTGCCGTGTGAGGTCGGGCATTGTCGTGCAAAAACAAAATTTTCTTTTGAACTGCTCTTCTAAGGCTGTGCAAAGTTTGACAGTGCCAGGCAGAATTTACGGTTGTTCCACGTTCGAGAAAGTCAATAAGAAGCGCACCTTGCCTATCCCAAAACACTGTTGCCATGAACTTCCTTTCTCACAAGGTTTGCAAATATTTTCTTAGTTTGGGGGAGGGGGGGACCTTGTATGCCCCCACTCCACGGACTATAATTTAGTCTCGCAATTGATGTGTTTCACCCAAGTCTCATCAACGGTTACGATTCGATCCAGTAGTGAATCACCGTGTCTGTGGTAGGTCTCCAGAAATGTCAATGTTGCCCCAATTTGCTGTTCTTTATGGTGCTGTGTAAGCATTTTGGGTACTCATTGTGCACAAAATTTTTGGTAGCCTAGCTTTCGAGTGACAAACAACAAAGTCCATGAAAATTGTGGAAAAGAAAATGGAAGCTCCATTATTGCGAAGCGATGGTTTCGTCAACTTTAGTGACAAGGTCGACAGTCATAATGTTCGGGCATCCACTGTTTTCTTCATCACGAAGGTTGGTTCGGCCATTTTTATATCGAATGCACCATTTCCAGATGGAACATTCACTCATTACGTCATTTCCGTACACTTCCCACAGTTCACGATACATTTCTATAAGTTTTAGGTTTTTTGCCAGCAAAAACCTTATCACATACGCGCAGAGACGTTCCTGCTGTCACGGTCTGGTGCCGACTCAGCTGCCGAGCGTGCACATACCAAAATATACGTGGTCGGTGGGCACCTAGCGGATCAGATAGAAATGTTCCCTACTTTTTGAATAGCCCTCATAAATAACTTAAAAGTATAGGAGACAATTCACCAAATACCAGAAGCATCGAGTCACTGACAGACACTAAACAGAACAAGGACTTCACAAGCTTTCACATCAATGCTTTAAAGACTGTGTGTGCGCACGCCCACCCGCACGTACACGAGCCTGTACAGCTACACTGTGCTGGCCGAACACACAATATCAGGACTGCAATTTGGCCAACACGCTGGGGTGAGGGGACGTGTCACGTTAGTCAGGTGAAAAGAAGAAGTGGGGACAAGAGTTGGAGAAAGACGGCAAGTGACTGGAAAGGGTGGAGCAGGTTCTCGGGATAGGAATGCAACACAGGGCAGCGAATCTGTAGGACAATAACAACAGTGTGGAGAAGCGGACAGGAAGGCAGGTGCCGATCAGAGGAAGGGGAAGGGGAAAGGGTGCAGATGCAGTGGGCTGGCAGAAATCGAGACCACGAGGATTACACAAAGAGAGGACAGAGAAAGAATCTAGATGGCGTGGGTTTTTAAGCACACCCACTGCCAGGGCTCTAGCTGCCCATCACCTCGGTGCCTGGAAATTGGTATGTGGTTAAGATGTTTCCAGTGTGGAGGACAGAGATACAAGACCTGCCCAGTTCACCCACCCGGTACACGCTACTGCACTCGTTCCGACAGGGGTAGAGCGACCTGCAAACACGGCCACACCGTACAGACTCTGCCGCAGTATCTACGTCAAATTTCGTATCGGTGTGACCACTGTCGAGCTGTTGACATAAACGAATGCAGAATGACAAACCGTGGCCAACAGAAAAGTTGCTGCCTAGTATGACACACTCAAATTAACTGACTTCTTCACGGTCCATGCACCCTGGATCCTACCTCCTGCAACCAGCTTTTCTCAACCACACAGATGGTAGTTATCATTGCAAAGTGACCACTGTTCCCACAATTGTCAATCCACATCCTCAATCTGACAGCCTCCCTCTTCCTCTGTCCCGCGCCCTACCTTTCCACCGCCCTCGTGTGTAGTACGGACACACTGGCCCGACGTGTCATTTCTATCCCGTACACCCGTTGCCTGCCTCTGAGCTGTCGGCCCTGACCCTCACTCCCACCCCAGCATCATTTCTCCTGCTACCCACCCCACCTGACATGCGACTTAGTTCTGTTTCATTTCTCACATATTGTCCGTTCATTTATTTCCCTATTTTCCTTCACATCAGTTATGCACGTGTGTCACTGGCCCCAAATGATGCAGTCCCTCTGATTTTTGTGGCACCTGATGGCACAGGCCACAGCCACTGACTGTAACACATGCTATCCTCTAAACCACCTGTCAAGGATCTCAGGTAAACATTATCTGAATGAAAAATTACTAAATTTCATTTCATCTTCAGTTGATGCCTTCCTGAGAGACAATCTCCAATCCTTCCAAATTAACAATGTCGGTGAGGACCAGATGTGGCCTTAAGCCAGAGAAATACCCTAACAGATTTATACCACATAAACTAACAAACCATATAGTGGAGATGCTGAGTCGCAGATAGGCACAACAAAAAGACTGTCACAACAAATAAATCTTTCGGCCATTAAGGCCTTCGTCAACCACACACACACACACACACACACACACACACACACACACACACACACACACACACACACAGAGAGAGAGAGAGAGAGAGAGAGAGAGAGAGAGAGAGAGAGAGAGAATCTCAGGCAACTGAAACCACCCATGTTATTACATTCCATCCTGGAATTTCCACGGTTCGTTAGTTTCTCAAGCGATGGAGCTGATCCCCTTTGGTACACTGTTACAGAAACAGCAACAAAAGCAGGCCAAATTTAAATGAATGAAATAATCTCCGACATTGTGAACCTTTTACGAAAGCCTGAAATTTAGTACTTACAATAGTTTCCACAGTGAAACTATCTCAAACCTGGAAGAATATCTAAAGAGATTCTGGTTGTATCTAAAGTTTGCTAGTGGCAAGACACAATCAATGCATTCTCTATGTGATCGCAATGGAAATACTATCAATGACAGTGCTGCTAAAGCAGAGTTATGAAACACAGCCTTTTGAAATTCCTCCACCAAAGAAAACAAAGTGAATATTTCAGAATTCGAATCGAAAACAGCCACCAACATGAGTAACTTGAAAGAATGTATCCTCAGAGCAGTGAAGCAACTTAAATCACTTAATAAAATCAAGTCTTCTGGTCCAGACCGTATATCGCTTAGTTTTCTTTCAGAGTATGCTGACTTAATAGCTCCATATTTAATCACCACGTATGATCACTCGCTGGATGAAAGATCCGATTCCAAAGCCTGGAAAGTTGCACAAGTCACACCAATATTCAAGAAAGTAAGCAGAGTAATCCACTAAATTACAGGTCCACATCATTAATGTTGATATGCAGCAGGATTCTGGAATACATACTGTGTTCAAACATTAGGGATTACTTCCAAGAGAATGGTCTATTGTCACAGTCAACACAGATTTAGTAAACATTGTTCTTATGAAACAACATGCCCCCACAAAGTGTTGAGTGCTATCAACAAGAAATTTCTAGATTTCCACAAAGCTTTTGACACCGTGCCTCACAAGTTGCTTGCAATCAAATTGCACACTTACAGAAGACCATCTCGGTTATGTGACGATTTGTGATTTCCAGTCAGTGAGGTCACAGTTCATAGTATGTGATGGAAAGTCATGAAGTACAATAGACATGATTTCTGGCATTCCACAAGCTAGCATTTTAGGCCCTTTGCTGTTCTTTATCTATATGAAGATTTTTGGAGACAATCCGAGCAGCCGTCTTAGGTTGTTTGCAGATGATGCTGTCATTTATTGTCTAGTAAAGTCATCAGATGATCAAACCCAACTGTAAACCAATTTAAAAAAGATATGTCTGGTGAGAAGATTTGCAATTGACCTTAAATAATGAGAAGTATGAAGTCGCCCACATGAGTGCTAAAAAACCTGTTAAACTTCATTTAAATGATGAATCAATCAAATCTGAAGGCCATAAATTCCACTAAATACCTAGGAACTACAACTATGAACAACTTAAACTGGAAAGAACGCACAGAAAATGTTGTGGGGAAGGTGAACCAAAGACTGCGTTTTCTTGGCAGAACACTTAGAAGATATAACAGATCTTCTAAAGAGCCTGTCTACACTATGCTTGTCCATACTCTTTTGGAGGTCTGCTGCACGGTGTGGGGTCCTTACCAGATAGGATTAATGTAATACATTGAGAAAGTTCAAAGAAGAGCAGCACATTTTGTACAATTGAGAAATACAGGAGAGTGTGTCCATGACACAATACAGGATTTGGGGATCATTAAAACAATGGCGTTTCTCATTGGGGTGGGATCTTCATGAAATTCAGCAACTTCCTATTATGAATGCAAAAATATTTTGTCAATACCAACCTACATAGGGAGAAACACTCATCATAATAAAATAAGCAAAATCAAAATTCGCATGGAAAGATATAGTGTTTTTTCTGTACACTATTCGAGAGCAGAATAGAGAATCACCGTTGAGGTGGTTCGATGAACCATCTGCCAGGCACTTAAGTGTGATTTGCAGGATATCCATGTAGGTGTAGATGTAGATGTAGATTTCCGAAATTGAATGTTCCATACGTTTAGCTCCAACTACATTGCATGTTCAAATGTCTTAGTTCCCATTGTGCGGCCATAATCATGTTGGAACTCCTTTCACATCAATCACCTGAGTACAACTGACAGTTCCAGCTCTTTCACACTTTGTGTACATGATACTACCGCCATCTGTAGATGTGCGTATCACTGTCACATGACTTGTCACCTCAGTGTATTATGACATTTGTATACAATCTACATTTTATTGGGTCATATATGATGAAAATGTATCTCTGGACCATTGATGTTCATCATTTTTCTACTGTGAAGATGTTTGTAATCATTGAAACCAATAGAGAATAAACAAACAATTTTACAGTCAATGGCACAAATTTGCATTTTTAAAAATTAACATTTCTCCTCTCACATCTGGTATCTCCGCAGTGGCCGTGCTATTGATCCCTGTGCCCAAGGTAAGTGGCCAACTTCAATTAGCTCATAGTCGAATTCACTAACAACAAAACTACACTCTTACGAGCATATTGACATTAGCTGACATTTTTAGATTTGGCTGTTGGTTTCTACATGTATCTTCTTATAAAACACAGGTAAAAAATGCAGGCCAAACCATTTGATCTAAAACTTTAATTTGTCCATCTCCCATATATATTTCACATTTTCATTTGGCTTACTGCAGTTGGGCTCACGTGTTAACGTGTTTTCTACATCAGAAAGACATTGTCCAAAAGTTTTAATATTGTAGCAGTCTTCTTCACTGCGCATGTCTCTGACTCAATACCTCTTCTAGAAGTTATGTAATACTCTATCCTTTCCATATTATTAACATTTTGTAGACCAAGCAAAACCTTAAGTTGGGCCAGCCATGACTGTGTTAAAAAGACCACATCTGAGAATAAGTTAGATTATGATTTTCTCAATGCACGAGCCATCTTTTGCTTGAAAACTGGACTCATCGTACACGAAAACGATGTACCAACATCTCGCTACCTTTCTCGGCTGGTGCTGCCTTCTGTTGCCAATTTCTATAATTATTTCAAATTAAACAATAGTGAACATAAAACAGTGACATAATTTGGTGTGTATACTCACAAGGTTTCATAGCTCTCTGTAATACTGCTACAAATACATCATGTCAGTTGACTGAGAAAGGAATTTTGCCAGCTCAAGATGCAGAAATTGTTCAATAACTTCACTTTGACATTTTTGTGTAAGGATAATTATACTTTCCGCCATCATTTCAAAATTTGTAATCTACCAATGAATTAAAGTAAATATGAAAAATAAATAGAGAGAGAGAGAGAGAGAGAGAGAGAGAGAGAGAGAGAGAGAGAGAGAGAGATAGAGAGGGGGGGGGGGGGGGGGGGGGCAGGCTCTAGCTTGGGAAGGGTTTTCCTCTGAAAGCTAGCAAGTTTTCATTCTCTCTTGTAGGAGCCTGTTAATGACAATGCTTCTGCTATTCAGTGAGTGGTCCCCTTTACTCCTAAATTATTTACATTCTACCAGAACTTTCCTACTAAATTTAACCACTAATAATACATTTTTAAACTACATATGAAGTAAAAAGGATGAATACTAGAATTGGTAATGTTACAACAGAAGTAACTCACCTTAAGCAGCAGTTTTTGAGTCTTAAAGTAACTTACAGCAAAAATAGAAAGTGCAAGAATCAGCACAATTCTCCTCATCGTTCCACCCATTAGGAATACACAGACTGGTAAAAGGGCGAAACTCATTGCAGCAATATTTGACCAAACCTAAATATGACAAAGATTATTATTATTATTATTATTATTATTATTATTATTATTATTATTATTATTATTATTATTATTATATACATAAAGAAAGAAGTTTTATTTCATCACAATAAGTACAGAAATACAGGTAAAGAAAGAAACTGTTCCAGCTAAGAAATTGCACATTTTTTTTACATTTATTGCCATTTTACAGTTTCTTAGTAACTTGTATTATCAATATGGAGAAGCTGATCATTGAACATAACTACTGTCAGTTTCCAAAACATGAGCAAGGTGACAGAGATACATGTTAGAAGTTAAAACGGCTGTGTAGTTTTCACATTCATTTCTGACATCACACACTTTTAAGACATACCTAGCACATAGTTCACAACCAAACATAGTAAATCATATATGCAGACATTCCTGAGATACAGCAATGCTCTCTCTCCTGTGTAACAGTGTGTACGCATTCTGTGGATCACTGATGTGTCGCCCTGCAGTCTAATCTCCCATTACAGATGATTATTAGCCCTGCGGCAGTCACTCCACAATTAGTACCATTAGTAGTCACTACAGACTGTCAGTTCGCATGGAGATAAATTAGATTTATATGTAAAAAAAGTCATTCTGAGTATATAATTTACCATGTTTATATTTTAATGGCAGCTTGGACTTCAATGTGTTTTGAAACAAGCTCAGAAGACAACAGGAGCAGAAAGTTTCTTCGTCTAGTGCAGCTCACTCAGTTTTTAGCACCATGAATTACTAAAGCACAAACAACTGTAACCTAGCTGCAAACTGCACACAACTGTCATGTGATTACACCTCGTTTCATCTTGTTGAACTAGTTCAACCATTTCTTCTTTGACCCTCTCTTGGGCAATTTCATCTCAAATCAGGCAAATCAAAAGTGAACGTGTCATATCACTACTTCAAAGTTCGCTGAAAAAAAAAAATATATGTAGAAGTTCCACATGATACTTCTCCAAAACTACAATATTTTGATTTTCTGATGATTTCTTAAAACACTACAGACCTCTCTAAATGAGAGTATTTGTGAAAATGTCACAACGAAAGGCAAAAGTGACATTGTAGTAAAGAAACCAAAAGTGATATCTGAATTTATTTTCAATAAATACTTTGTTCCCAATACTATACATAAGATTTTTCACTTTCTTTGGAAATATAAACAATGAAAATTTGTAACTTTTTGAGAATTTCAAAATTGCGTTTTGAAAATAAGAATAGTCACAGGATGTTAAATGTCTCGATAAATGATAAAGTGGAAGGATTTCTAATTGTCAGCTACGACATTGTCGTCGTCGTTGTTGTCGTCAACAGTCCACAGACTGGTTTGATGCAGCTCTCCATGCTACTCCATCCTGTGCAGGCCTCTTCATCTCCAACTAACTACTGCAACCTACATCCTTCTGAATCTGCTTAGTGTATTCATCTCTTTGTCTCCCTCTACGATTTTTACCCTCCACACTGCCCCCCCCAACACTACATTGGTGATCCCTTGATGCCACAGAACATGTCCTACCAACCGACCCTTTCTTCTAGTCAAGTTGTGACACAAATTCCTCTTCTCCCCAATTCTATTCAGTACCTCATTAGTTACGTAATCTACCCATCTAATTTTTGGCATTCTTCTGTAGCACCAAATTTTGAGAGCTATTCTCTTCTTGTCGAAACTAACTATTGTCCATGTTTCATTTCCATACATGGCTACACTCCATACAAATACTTTCAGAAACGGCTTCCTGACACAAATCTATACTCGATGTTAACAAATTTCTCTTCTTCAGAAACGCTTTCCTTGCCATTGCCAGTCTACATTTTATATCCTCTACCTTGACCATCATCAGTTATTTTGCTCCCCAAATAGCAGAACTCATTTACTGCTTTAAGTGTCTTCTTTCCTAACCTAATTCTCTCAGCATTTCAAGATTTTAAAGATAGCTGCAGCAGCAACTGTTAAAATTCTTCACAATAAAGGATGACAGTTGCTGCTGCAGCCATGTTTAAAATCTTGAAATATGTACCTGCCCAGGTTTCAAAGGCTGTTTCGAAATACATGGACATCTCATTTAAAATCCTGAAAACAGGTACTGCTATTGACTTCACTAAACAGTGTGAGAGACGCCATTTGACACCGAATTACGTGAAGGCTTTTATCAAAGTGAAACAGTGTAAGAAGTTTCCATCTACTAAAGCTAAACTGGTGAAACAAATTATGAGTGACAGAATCAGTGACCTTTATAAGAAGAAAGATAAACTAAATGAAGAAGCTTACTCTTTGTATCTCTGTATTACTAGAACTTTTAAAGATTATTTTAACTTTCATGTAGACAGTATTTGGCATAGTGTTAATGAGTGGTTACACAATCTTAAGGTTGAAATTCAGTGTAGGCATGATTTTGAACTTCATAAACTGGAAAATGTGACCCCCAAAATCTAACGTTGTTCATGCAAAAAGAACTGTCAATTGCGAACACTAATTTTTCGACAGAGTACTAAACAATACTTCTATAAGCTTTACCCCTCAAGAAAGCGCCATGCTAGCGAGAGGTTTTAAATACAATTTCATGCCTAATATTAATGATCCTAAAGTGGTAGATAATTTTATTGTTGACCTTAAAGTTGGTCTTGACTCCGTAAAAACTGAAAAATCCCAACAAAATAGGATAGCTCATGAATGTAGCGCAATTATAGAAAGAGAGGTCAAGTCGGTAAAAAACAGTGATTTAAAACAGAGAGGTAGTAACATCATTACTAGTATTAACCGTAAATTAAAAAATAATGAGGCTCTCATCACTAAATCAGACAAAGGAAATTCGCTTGTTGTAGCCTATAAAAGTGAATATATTGCTAAAACTTTGGCTTTTTTCGAAGAAAATGGTATATTTGAAATTGAGCAGGATCATACCCTTACGTTACAAAAGCAAATTAGAGATACGTTAAGAAGAAGTAAACATCTTATGAAAGTTTCAAAAGAAAACCTTAATTAAGATGAACCCTAGAGCACCTACGCTTAGAAGTCAGTTTAAGGTACACAAAAGTCAACACCCAGTTCGTCCCATTGTTAACGGAATAAAGAGCCCACATCACAAATTAGCGAGATTTTTACACACTAAAATTAAAGAAGCCTTTGTTTTTGGAAACAATTACTCTGTTAAAAATAGTGCTGAGGTAATAAACAAGCTAAAATCAATAGAGATCACTTCTTCCTCTCGTTTGGTTTCTTTTGACGTCGTAAGTTTATACACTAATGTTCCAGTGGATATCACTCTTAAGATTATTGAAGGTAACATTCGACAACATAAAACTTTAAGTGAGCTATAGTTGTCGGAACTTATGTCACTACTACAGGTTGTACTAGATTACAATTACTTTCAGTTTAATGGTAAAATGTATGAGCAACCATTCGGCTTAGCCATGGGTTGCCTGTTAGCTGGCATCTTTGCTGACATCTTTGTGAATGCACTAGAAGAAAATTTCTTCAAAAACAACCGTAAGTTAGGCAATAAGATTTCTTTTTATGCTCGTTATGTTGATGATATACTCATACTATTTCAAGGGTGTGACCAAGATCTACAACAACTGTTTCATGTTTTCAACAGTTTCCACGAGAAAATGAAATTTACAAAAGAGATACAAAATAACGAGAGAGAACTCCATTTTCTTGATTTGAAACTTAAGTTATCGGGTAACACTATTAGCTTCGACATTTTCCGTAAAGAAACTTTTTCTGATAATATTATTCCAGCAGATTCCTGTCATCCTCAAACTCACAAGATCGCCTTCTTTTCATTCTGCAGTTCATCGCGCTGTGAGCACACCTTTAGCACAGAATTGTTTTGAAAATGAAATATCTTTATTAAAATCAATAGCTACTAACAATGGATACGACCCTAAATTAATTGACCAAATTGCTAAGAAAAAAACAGCTGTAAAAATATTTTCTACTTTAGGAGATAACAGGGCAAAAAACTATGAGAGTAATAACTTTATTTCTATTCCATTTTTAGGGAACGTTTCATATAAGATAAAAAGACTTACAGAAACAATACGGTTATAGAGTTGCTTTTCCCGTAAATAATAGCCTCAAACGTAGAGTAATTCATAATATTGGAGCACGAGAAGAACTCAGCACTAAGTCCGGTGTATACAAAATTACTTGTAACGACTGCCCAAACTATTACATAGGGCAGACAGGTAGACCCATTAAAGTTAGGTAAAAAGAACACAGGTTAGGTAAAAATGGGGAAAACGTATATAATTCCACCTTTGCTGAACATCTATGGCTCTTACAGCACACGCCAAGTGAACTGGACGACGTAGAGCTGCTTCATCAAGCTAATAAAGGTTACAAACTAGACTTGCTTGAAGAATTAGAGATTTTCAAGCATCTATCTCTAAAAGATGGTTTTGTTCTTAATGAACAGGTGCAGCTTCGAAACAAAAATTTTTTAGACAGTTTCAAACCCCTCATTGCCTTAATGTAATATAGTCTGGCTGACTAGGAGTTATTTTCTTGCTTGTTGATGCCGGTGAAATGCGCTTTTCCTGTCTTGTTGGGATTCTACATATTGTGATGTTTGTTAGTTATGAATTTCAATGTGTATGTGTGGTTAAATGACTACTATGTTTTATTCATAATGACAGATGGTTTCGTTTTATTATAACATTTTGGTTGTTTCGCTAGTATGATTTCACTGCCTACGTTACGCGAGACTCTCGCGCATTACACTAGTGCCCTCTCGTTAGATGTTCCAAGCGCCGCAAGCTTTATCCGTTTGACACTAGGACACAGGTAAATTTGGTTCTATATTTCTATTTTACATAAATGTCTTTAATTGGCGTGATAAGTTTTATTTATTAAGACAAAGTTTGAATTAACACAACCTTTAATAATTTTTGATGCGCTTATGTATGTATTTATGGATTGTAATATGCACGAGTCTGGCACATGCAAGTGCCCTCTCTCGGCTAAACAATCTGCCTTAGTGCCTTCACACTCGTGTCTCAATAGTTCATAGGCAAAGTAACGGTGTTAAACTGTTCGCTTTGATCCTGTGCCCATTACACATGTTGTACAAATGGAGATGATATTTTAATTATTGACGACGCCTTTTGGCATAATTGTTTTATTATTCTCCAGTGCATGATGTAATTTTAGTAAGTACTAAAGATTTTGTGCCTGTATTACTTTAGCAATTTCACCGTTATTTAAGCTTCTGTTTCTCACTTTCGTTGATATGGCTTTTCTAATGAATGTGTCTTTCTGTTCAGGAAGTTTTACTTCTGATGAAGGTATATTTATATGCACCGAAACCTTGGTCAAGAATTTTAATAAAAAAATTCTATCCTGCAACTGTTTTTGGCTGTCATCCCTCAGCATTGCCTGATTTAATTCAACTTCCATTATCCTCATTTTGCTTTTGTTGATGTTCATCTTATATCCTCCTTTCAAGACACTGTCCATCCCATTCAACTGCTCTTCCAGGCCATTTGCTGTCTGACAGAATTACAATGTCATCAGCGAACCTCAAAGCTTTTATTTCTTCTAAAGGGATTTTAATACCTACTCCGAATTCTTCTTTTGTTTCCTTTACTGCTTGCTCAATATACACATTCAATAGCATCAGGGAGAGGCTACAACCCTGTCTCACTCCCTTCCCAACCACTGCTTCCCTTTCACACCCCTCGACGCTTATAACTGCCACCTGGTTTCTGTACAAACTGTAAATAGCCTTTCGCTTCCTGTATTTGACCCCTGCTACCTTCATAATTTGAAAGAGTATTCCTTTGAAAGAGTATTCCTGTCAACATTTTCAAAAGCTCTCTCTAAATCTACAAATGCTAGCAACATAGGTTTGCCTTTCCCTAATCTATCTTCTAAAATAAGTTGTAGGATCAGTATTGCCTCACTTGTTCCAATATTTCTACGGAATTCGAACTGCTCTTGGGGGAAAGCAGTTTGGATTCTGTAGAAATGTTTGAACACGTGATGCAATACTGACCCTACAACTTATCTTAGAAGATAGTATTTTGCAGCCGTGACTTATTAAACTGACAGTTCAGTAATTTTCACACCTGTCAGCACCTGCTTTCTTTGGGATAGGAATAATTACACTCTTCTTAACGTCTGTAGGTGTTTTGCCTGTCTCACACATCTTACTCAGCAGATGGAAGAGTTTTGTCATGGCTGCCTCTCCCAAGGCTATCAGTAGCATTAATGTAATGTTGTGTACTCATGAGGCCTTGTTTCAACTTAGGCCTTTCAGTGCTCCGTTAAGTTTTTCATGCAATATCCTATCTTCTATTTCATCTTCATCTACATCCTCTTCCATTTCTATAATATTGCCCTCAAGTGCATTGCCCTTCTATAAAGTCTATATGCTCCTTCCACCTTTCTTCTTTCCCTGCTTTGCTTAGAACTGGTTTTCCAACTGAGCTAATATTCATACAAGTGGTTCTCTTTTCTCCAAAGGTCTCTAATTTTCCTGTAGGCAGTATCTGTCCTACTCCCAGTGATATATGTCTCTACATCCTTACTTTTGTCCTCTAGCCATCCCTGCTTAGTCATTTTGCACTACCTGTCAATCTTATTTTTTGAGACGTTTGTATTCCTTTTTGCCTGCTTCATTAACTGCATTTTTATATTTTCTCCTTTCATCAATTAAATTCAATATATCTTCTGTTACCCAAGGATTTCTACTAACCCTCGTCTTTTTACCTACTCAATCCTCTGCTGCCTTCACTATTTCATCTCTCAAGGCTACCCATTCTTATTCTACTGTATTTCTTTCCCCATTCTTGTCAATGATTCCTTAATGCTCCCTGAAACACTCTACAACCTCTGGTTCCTTCAACTTATGCAGGTCCCATCGCCTTAAAATCCCACCTTTTTGCAGTTTCTTCAGTTTTAATCTACAGTTCATACCCAACAGATTGTGGTCAGAGTCCACATCAGCCCCTGGAAATGTCTTACAATTTAAAATGTGGTTCCTAAATCTGTCTTACCATTATACAGTCTATCTGAAACCTTCTAATGTCTGCAGGTCTCTTCCATTACTGTGGTACATGTAGGCTTGTGTCTATCTTGGCTACAATAATGCGTTCACTATGCTGTTTGTAATAGTTTACCTGCATTCCTAATGTGGTCATTGTACTTAGGGAATATGCAATCAGAGTACTTGTCTATACGAAACATGAGAAATCTTTTAGAGAGTTTTAGCTTTATTCTCAGGGTAAAAAATTATGGGCACTTAAATATTTAAACTGATGCGATTTTGTGATATGATGACATGGTTGGAGACCGTGGCTGTTATTTGAAGACAAATGATGATGTTGAGACAGCAACTAGCCACAAATTTATTTTGAGTTTCTTTATTCAAGAGGTACCATTACCGGTTTTGAATCATTAAAAGTCATCGTCAGATGGCTTTCATGCTTTCATTACAATATGTGCTGCATTTTTTTACTGATCAGTAATCCTAAAACAAAAATAATACATAATTATAAGCACGTCACAAAGATGGTGGAGTTGCAGATTTGCATTTCATGTGAGTCACACCCCAATGCAAATCTGTTAACAACCATTTTTGTGACATGCTTCTGATTATGTATTATTAATATTTTAGGGTAACTAATCAGTGGAAAATGCAGCACATGTTGTAATGAAAGCATGAAAGCCATCTGACGATGACTTGTAATGATTCAAAACCAGTAACCGTACCTTTTTAATAAAGGAACTTGCAATAAATTTTTGGCTGGTTGCTGTCTCAATATCATCAACATTTAGTCTGATAGCTGATTCTAAATAAATGTCATGCAAAACTTATTTCTGAATCAAAATAATTACTTTACAACATTAAAAGTGAGAGGGAAAACAATTCATAATTTTGTTTGAAAGCATTTTCTAACAAATGAGATACAGAATATTTATACCCATTTTTCTTTTTATTATTCACAAAGTATTATTGTCTTCTGTCATGATTTCACATCATGACTTTCCATGAATTAAAATTGCGTAAAATGTAACAACACTGCACTGTTGAAAAGAGTTCAACTGCTTTTTCATCTGCTTCTCACTGAACTGTTATAAGCCGAGTTGAATTTGCACACCCCGCAAGAAGATTCCAACAAGAGCAGTACTTGGGAAATGGGAACTGCACACTGATCTTTTTGATGATCGCCATTTGAAAGCATTAGCAGGACCATGAGGTGTCAAAGAAAACTGTTTTATCTTGCAGCTCATGAGAGAGAGCTATCTATCCCACCCACCACTGACTGTTATACACACAAGAAACGAAGTGGCTCACTACAAAGTCTTCTAACAGATACTGTGGTCTCTGCATTTCACACACAGTAAGCGGCTGCATTTTGTGGAGAATCATTCTTGCAAAGTATGTGCCACTCCGGAATGCAACCCAGTAGTGATTCCACTGAATTCGTATCACAGGCTTCAGAGCAGACCACTCTTCTTTTTTAATTGGGATTCCCTTAATGCACTTTCACTTACAATTAAGTGTTTCACATTTGTTACTGATGTTGACATGGTGTGTACAAATCCAGTAGCATCTCCTACAGTACCAACAGCTTCATGCTGGAGATTAAATCTTGTTACAAGATGTTTACAGAGACCTCCTACCACATCACATGCAGTTTTTACGTGATCTTCTGCTCGAAATATCCATTTTTTGTCTTTATTCCTGTACTACAGTGTTAAACAAGCTCAAAGTGGAAAACAGTTTTTAAAATGAGATGCTGCATCATGAGTCACATACACATATTAAGGAAATACATTGCCTCTAGATGCTATGTCATCAATTATTATCGCGACAGCATAGCACACATGTCAACTGTCATGAATGGGATCACTGACAACAGCAAAACAGTGTGATGTTCCAAGTAAGTGAGCCACACACGTTAATATTGATACCTGTGACAGGTGTTGAGAGGCCAGACAAAAATGTGGTTCCTGAAGAGAGGCAGCAGCCTTTTCAGTGACTGACTAATCTGGCCTTGTAACATGAACCAAAATGGCCTTGCTGTGCTGTTACTGTGAAAGACAGAAAGCAAGGGGAAACTACGGCCGTAATTTTTCCCGAGGGCATGTAGCTTCACTGTATGGTTAAATGATGACAATGTCCTCTTGAGAAAAATATTCCAGAATTCCTTTCTGCAAAGCAACATACCAGTCCTCAGCAGAATTGGAATGAAGAACTAAGTGTCAGCATTTTGAGATGTGGCTGATTTTACTTCTGCTATGGCGATCTCTGAATCCTCCAAGTATGATGGTGAGCTGCTATTCCTTTCATGACCCAATGCCCAGTCTCTGTAATAAACTGCTCTGGCTCTACTGTCTTCTTCACCAAGTCTCCTCCCTCCCACAATGCATTGGTTAGGTGATTGTCAGTATCCTGAAGGTGTAATGCTTCAACAGTCATCATTTCAGCATCAGGACACACAGTACACTCTTGCAACCAACATTTATCATGCAGCTCTTTACATACACACAAAAGCATCAGGTCCATCTCTGTGTACTACTTTCCTGTGAAACTGCTTACAGTGAAACAAACAAGTTTCAAATTAGTGCAGTAAATGCATGCAAATACTTCCTTCACTGGCTGGTAATTCACCCATTTTGGTCTTACTAAGTAGAATTTTATGAGACAATTTTTAAACTTTGGTTTTCCTTTTTCCATTGGGAGATATTCTCTTATTGATTTTGTCATAAATCTTTTTACTTTTTTAACTCACAGAGGTAATATCGGCCTGATTAGGACTTGCCCGCTGCAATCATTGTCATCACTTAGGTAATATTCCAGAGCAACAATACACGTATCATCTTTTAGCAGATGCCCACAGTAAGAATCTGGGCATTCCCAAATACCTTTCTCATTCTTTATTTTCCAAGCTTCCAAATCAAATAATGTGAGGAAATGGGTATGTATTTCTGTATCTGCTGCTGAGAGTAACCACCTCGTATCAGTGTTAGTAACTGTACCGCCTCAGCACAGGTGACTGCTGAGGCAGCAGTGTTTAGGTTTTGAAACCACACTTCACGTTTTGTGCATGTATCACTATTTTCAGGTTCTGCACTAAATGCATCTACACTATACACTTCACAAAGCTTTGAAGATGTTGCTTGTGTAAAACTTGTTTCAATTTCTTCCACTTTTCTTTTTATATAATGTTTTCTTCTTCTGCTTCTTACGTTTCCTGGAAATTTATGAGGGAATATCGTAGGGGCTACAGCAGGAATGCTAACATTCAACGCATCAGTAACTTGACACCCATGAATACAAACACCTGCACTGTATTCTTCAATTTCACATTCAGGTGATGGTGATCGTTCAAGTGGGTTGTTACTAAACTACTAAACACATAGATCAAACGATAAAAACCTCCTGCACGAATAAAACTCAAAACTAAATCTGCCTTCACAACGTCATCCGAAAAAGTGCAGGAAGCATATCAGGCAGTGCAAACGTCTGCCTCAGTGGAGTTAAAAGCGGGCAGTCGAACAAGATGTGGACTACTGTCAAAGCTGATCCGCAGTGACAAAGGTGGGTCCTCGCGGCGCAATAAATAGCTGTGTGTCACTGAGGTGCGGCCAACATGCAGCTGGCAGAGGACAACAGAGTCCTTGTGAGAGACCCGCAAGGAGGAGCGCCGTGCAACGGTAGCCTCATTCATGGCCCGAAGTTTGTTGGGTGAAGCAAGGGCGCGCCATTCTCCACCCCAGGTGCGAAGTACCTTCTGCGGCAAAACTGATCTAACGTCACTCTTCGAAAGGCCAATCTCCGTGGCTAGTACACCGACAGCCTGTTTGGCCAGAATGTCAACACGTTCATTTCCCGGGATGCTGACATGACCCAGGGTCCACACAAAGACCACAGAACGGCCGCAATAAGCAAGAGTATAGAGCGACTCCTGGATAGCCATCACCAGACAAGAGCGAGGGAAACACTGGTCGACAGCTCGTAAACCAGCTCAGGGAGTCACTATAGATAACGAAGGTCTCACCTGAGCAGGAGCGGATCTACTCTAGGGTGCGAGAGATGGTGACCAGCTCGACAGTAAAAACACTGCAGCCAGCCGAGTGTTGTTCACAATGATCCCCTAGCGTAAGAGCATAACCGACACAACCAGCAACTCAGTATAGACAACGTCAGAGCCTTGAAACGCGGCAAGGATTGAAAGAAAGCAGTGGCGGAGGGCCTCAGGAGGGAGTGAGTCCTTTGGGCCCTGTGCCAAATCGAGCTGAAGGCATGGGCGGGGCACACACCACGGGGGTATATGCAGAGGGGCCCGGAAAAGAGGTGGAAGAGGGAGAACCTCAAGCCCAGAGAGAAGAGCTCTGACATGAACCGCAATCTTCCCCACTACCGGGGCCACCATTCCGGAAAATGGACGACCGACTGAGGGAACAGGAGGCGATATTTGGGATGCCCGGGCAAGCTACAAAAGTGTGTAGCATAAGCGGCCAGTAATCGTTGGTGCCAGAACTGCAATGGAGGGACACCTGCCTCCACAAGTACGCTGTTGACAGGGCTTGTCCGCGAAGCTCAAGTGGTGAGTTGGGTCCCACTGTGAAGGATGGGGTCCAGCAACTGCAATGCTGAAAGGGATGCCGAACTGTAAGCCAGGCTCCCATAATCTAGATTGAACTGAATTAATGCCAGGGACAGCCGTAGAAGGGTAGACCAATCGGCACCCCAGCTGATGTGACGCAAGCAACAGAGCGTTTAGGTGCCGCCAGCACATCTGTTTAAACTGCCGAATGAGGGAGCCAAGTCAACCAGGTATCAAAAACCCGATGTGTCTCCACCACAGCAAGAGGTTTGCTATCAAGATAAAGCCGTGGCTCAGGGTGAACAGTGTGTTGCCAGCAGAAATGCACAACACAGGTCTTGGCAGCCGAAAACTGGAAGCCATGCGCTACAGTCAACTAGCGCCCTACAGCTGCTGTTCAGCAGCTGCAATGCCAGTGGAGCTATAGTACAGGCAGAAGTCGTCAGCCTACAAGGAAGCTGAGACAGACGTTCCCACAGCTGCAACAAGCCGATTAATTGCAATCAAAAAGAGGCAGACACTTAAGACAGATCCTTGGGGTACCCCAATCTCCTGAACTCGGGTAGTTCTACGGAAGGCCGCAACTTACACACGGAAGGAACGAAGCGACAGAAAATTTGGTATGAAAATTGGCAGCGGACCCCAACGACCCCAACCATGAAGCTTACAGAGGATGTGATGTCGCTATGTTGTATCATATGCCTTCCGCATGTCAAAAAAGACTGCGATCAGATGCTGACAGCAGGCAAAGGCCATATGGATGGCAGACTCCAGGCACATCAGATTATCAGCGGCAGAGCGGCCCTTACAGAACCGACCCTGAGACGGACCCAAAAGCCCCCTGAGACTCAAGTAGCCAACTGAACCTCTGGCTCACCATGCATTCGAGCAACTTGCATTGGTGAGGCTAATGGGGCAGTAGCTGTCCACCTCCAGTGGGTTCTTTGTAGGTTTCAACACGGGGATTACGAGGCTTTCCCGTCATTGCGACGGGAACTCGCCCTCAACCTAGATATGGTTGAAAAGGTCGAGGAGGCGTCGCTGGCAGTCCACCAAGAGGTGTTTGAGCACCTGACAGTGGATGTGATCTGGCCCAGGAGCTGTTTCAGCGCAAGCAGCTAGGGCACTTTGGAATTCCCACTCACTGAACGGAGCCCTGTACGATTTAGGGGGGCACATGTGAAATGAAAGGCTCTGACGTTCTGACTGCTCTTTCAGGGAGGGGAAGAGGCAGTGGGCAATTTGCAGAAGCGTAACTCTTAGCAATATGCTCCGCTAAGAGGTTTGCAATTGTGTCCGAGTCAGTACAGACTGCTCCATTCAGTGAAAGCGCAGGTACGCTGACGGGGGTCCGATAGCCATAGAGTCGCCTGACTGGGGATGGGGAGGTACGGAGGCCAATGGTGGAGACATACCTTTCCCAGCACTCCTGCTTACGTTGGCGAATGAGGCGGCGGGCTCGCGCAAGGAGCCGTTTAAAGGTGATGAGGTGTTCAATGAGGGATGCCGCATGTGACACTGGAGTGCCCGCCTGCGATCTTTAATCATCTTGGTGATCTCGGGCGACCACCAAGGCACAGTCCTCCGCCGAAGGGACACAGAAGAACAGGGAATGGAAGATTCTGCATCAGTAACAATGCCGATGGCGACTGAGTGAACCACCGCATCAATGGCATCATTGGAAACAGGCTCAATAGTGGCAATGGAGGTGAACAAATCCCAGTCAGCATTATTCATAGCCCATCTGCAGGGGCGCCCAGAAGAGTGATGCTGTGGCATTGACAGAAAGACCAGAAAGTGGTCACTACCGCAAAAGTCTTCATGCACACTCCATTGGACAGATGGTAATAGGCTAGGGCTGCAGATCGAAAGTCCGATGGCTGAGTACATGCCGTGCACCACATTGAAATGTGTGAAGGCACCATTATTTAAAAGAGAAAGGTCAAGCTGTGCCAATAATTGCTCAATGATGCTGCCTCACCCTGTTGTCACTGATCAACGCCCATAACCCTCTGTGGGGTGGAAGTCACCCAATAACAGAAAAGGTGGCGGCAATTGGTCTATCAGCACGCCAGAACATGCTGCATGACATCACCATATGGTGGAAGATAGAGACTGCAGATAGTAACAGCCTCAGGTATCCATACCCCGAACAGAGACAGCCTCTAAATGTGTTTGTAGAGGGACAGACTCGCTGTAAACGGAGTGAAGTATGTAGATGCAGATGCCACCAGATACCCTCTCATAAGCTGCCTGGTTCCTATAATAACCCTGATAGCCACGGAAGGCGGGGGTTCGGATCGCTGGAAACCAAGTTTCCTGAAGAGTAATGCAGAGGAAATGGTGAAGGCTGAGAAGTTCTCGGAGCTCAGCAAGACTGTGGAAAAAACCGCTGCAGTTCCACTGGAGGATGACATTGTCCATGGCTGAGAAAGGTGTGAAGGAACCGAGGAGGCATATATCACCGCCGGGTCACCTACTGCCACCAATTGAGTACCGATGGGAGAGACATCCATCATGTCTAAGGGACCAGCGAGATGTGGGTCCTCAGCGGACGCCAGCATCTCCTCCACATCCTCAGTTGCAGAACTTGTAGGTAGCAGTGGAATGGGTGCCACCGCAATTTCCTTGGTCTTAGGGTCTTTGATTTCAATTTCTCATGCTGTTCCTTTGGTTGCCCTTGCTGGGAGGGCTTCTTTGATTCAGTCTTCAGGACTGAATAGGACCGCGAAACCCTATGACCAGCTACCTAGGGCTTCTGCAGCCCCTGGCAATGGGGACTGGTGTCCCCAATGGTTGAGAGGGTGCTGCTCTCGAGGTAGGTGGTGCGGGAGAAATAGGGGAGGGAGGGGGGGGGGGCGAGTGTGGCACCCACCATCAAGGGGGCAGGTGTGGTCCTTCGGCTCCGAGATATGACTGTATGTGGTGCAACGAATGGAGCTGTAACAGGAGTGACAGTGGCAGCATAAGATGACATCATGCACACGGAATGAAGCCGTTCCAATTTCCGTTTAGCCTCAGTGCGGGTCAGTCGATCCAGGGTCTGGGATTCCATTATTTTCCATTCCTTCTGTAGAATCTTACAGTCTGGCGAGCAAGGGGGATGGTGCTCTCCACAGTTGATACAGATGGGAGGCGGGGTGCATGGATCAACGACCACAATTACGACATTTGAGGCTGGAAGCTGTGAAGGCATTGCTAATTACGCATATAAAATTTTTTTTCGTGATTTTCTTTATATTTCTATTCTTTTTCTTTTGTTCATATGGGCATTTCTAATTGTGATTATGTAACATTCTACTGTTGTTTCTAAATGTAAAGATGTAATTGTGATTGTTTCGTTTGCCAATGGATAAATATGTTTCTTGCTTTGTACCTGTGGTAAAGTTTATAAAGTTCTCTTTTGAAATAATATTAATTGTGAAAAATGCAGTCAATAACATTTATAAAGGTTTATGTAATTTACGATAACGATATAACATGTATAGACAGGGGACAGCGATAGTGATATCGAGAGTCGAAAGGTTGTTGCGTAGTAGAGGGGATGGTGGATGGTGTGCCTGTGAAGCGTGCGTGGGAAAAATAGTACTGTGTTTCATGAAAAGCATACGTAATTGTACGGACAGTGATACTGAACTATCAGATTGTTAATTCTCTTTACCACTGCAGTATGTAATGCCATCGCCAGTGAACTTTAAGAGCAAATAAACCGGACTGTGAAAGTACCGCTAACATTACTTTGTAGTGGCCGATACAAACTGTGCTTTTATGCGAATGAACTTTGCTGGTATAGGTTTTGGGTGGTGGAACTGTTGTGCATCACATTCTATCAAGCCGTGAAAGTGAAGACTAATTAACTGTGTAATATAAATGGCTTTCAGTGACGTTGTCAAAGTTTGAAATGCGACAACAGAGTGGACATTGTTTACGGTGTGCTTCAGACACAAGAACAATTCTATGAACTGTGTATTTATGGCTAAGACTATATGAATGTGACGAACTGCGTAATTATGGACAATAGCATCACGGACAGTGCATAAAGTGTAAAAACGAGCGATGCCTACGTCATGTACTTTGAAAGAGAGGACATGTCAACAACGTTCGTATATTGGCGTCTTGTGGTTTGTTAATCACCACGGGGTTAATGATACAGCTGTGCCGGAACTTTATTTGCGTTTCGCCGGAGAAGATTAACCAGTGGAACTGCCTGTATCCTGCTCTCATCATCATAACCCGCCGACATAGTGCTGCCTAATGCAACGCTTCGTATGCAACAAAAAGTTAAGGGATTTCGCCGAACGCTATCCCCTGACCTAGAAACTTACTTTCTCTATTAAAAGTATAAGAATTACAGACTAACTAAATTCTTTGTTTAGTTTCTTTGCTTTCTGCAAACGAAAATAAAATTACAATCAGTGAATTAAAAGTTGCCTGGTAGTCATTGTTGAAACACCAGCAACTATGAACTACTTCCCCTCATTAGGACTAATTCTCCTTGCATGTCAAAATTATTGTAGTTATTTTATGTAGTTTTATGTATTGTTATGAGACTAGATATGACAGTGACTAATAAGACTATTTTGTCGCGAAATATGGCTTCGCGCAAAAATTACGGCGAACGCCATAATTGCTTCCATTCTGATCAATAACTTAAAAGCTGCTATTTCCGTATTGGTGCTTTTTTCTGACGTGAGCGGGAATTATAAATGTCAGCTGTCAAATCACGTAGTGGCTGTTTACCCAGTAAAAGTTTTTGATATTGTATTGCTACGAGTCTTAGTATTAAGAGACACTGGTTATACTCAAAAGTGGGTAGATGTATGGTGAAACCACCCAGTGTTCATGCGATTGTTAACAGTATTGTGTGTGATTCATGAAATTTTGTCACTTTTTCTAATTCCTTTGAGATATTGTCTTAGATGTCTTTGAAGTTTCTGAGAATATACACACAATTTTGTCGGTTCAGGTTAATTTCAGAGCAGTTTTTCGTGAATATTAGAATTTTCAGTTCATAAACAAAGTGGGATCGTGACCAATTGAGAAGTATAACGAAGAGTGTGGTTTTCCAACTAGAATTTTGGATGACTTCACAGTTCAGATTTTGATAATTATTTTTCCTGTGGGTTGAGGTCATCACAAAGCACATCGGAAAGACATATGACCAAACTTCCAACTCTTTAAGCACCGCATCGGGGGAGGGATATATGGCTTAATATCACAGCGGTAGACAATCACCTTCAGCTTCTCGGGTAATGTGTCACCCTCGAAGGCCAAGATGAAGGCATTGGTGGCAACCTGATTATCCCTCGGACCCCGGTGGACACGCCAGGTGAAATTGACACCTCGTCACTGTAAGTTGGCGCACAGCTCGTCATCTGACTGTAAAAGAAGGTCCCTGTGGAAGATAATGCCGTGGACCATATTTAAGCTTTTATGGGGCGTGATAGTAACAGAAACATCCCCAGCTTCATACAAGCGAGTAATGCCCAGGATTGGGCAGAGGATGCTGTTTTTATCAAGACTGACCCAGACCGCCTTTTTAGCAAGCCCTCCACCTCCCCGAACTTGTCCTCTAGATGCTCTACAAAGAAATGAGGCTTCATGGACACAAAGGATTCCCCATCAGCTCTCGAACAGACTAGATACTGGGGCGAATAGGTCTCCCTGTCATTAATAGCCTTTCATTCCTCCCATGGTGTGGCCAGGGAGGGGAACAATTTGGTGTTGTACATGTTTGCATTAAGTTGAGCCCTCAAACGCTAAGACTGCTGTTGGTTGGTCACCAGCAAGAGAAGATATGCTACGCATCATCGCGTGTAATCCACTCTGATGCCACCCACTCCGACCAAGGGCCCTCCCTATGGGCGCCACCCAGCCACAGCAAAGGCCACCTGGCAGGATGGCCATTGCCGGGAGTCCCAACGCCCCAGGGAGATGGGCATCTACTCCTTGGCATACGTGGGGAGTTAATGGCGCAGGCATCAGCACAGTGATCCCTGTGTTGTCAGAGGGCTACAACCAACAGGGTACATGGCAGCCCCACCACAATGGACTGGCTACCGTGCTGGATATTACATGGCAAGTGGTCCACGGTCGTCGTCAGCGCAGAAAGCGACACTGCAGAGTGCATGGCGGAAATCGCACCCAGGAATGTTTCCTCACCCAAAAGGTGGAGAAGGGGCAGGACTGCAATGCAATGATGAATAAGCTGGCTAAAGGTCTCAATGCACGATGGACACAACACACTTAGTAAGGCACGCTTCCCCAATTGGCTTGCCCTTCGGAATAATTTTGAAATATGGTGGTCAAATTCAAGAGGGGACGATCACGTAAGGGACGAAACGTTTGCGTCTCCTTTTAGTCGCCTCTTATGACCGGCAGGAATACTGCAGGCCTATTCTTACCCCCGAACCTACAGGGGGATATTTTTAAGTGGAAAAATCAACTTAAATTTCGTATTTTCATCCTAAATTTGTAAGTTAAAGGAAGCCCATAAGTGTGCAGGTGTCAACTAAATTTCAGCACACCAAGAGGGAGCTTCAACACAAAACATTGTCCAGATCTCCAGTACTTTTGGTTTATTAGTTATATTTTTTTTTAGTTCACTACTGTTTAAAGAGTTATTTACACAATCTACATTTTTCAAAGGGCCATATCATTTACAAAAATTACAGTAAAATGAAAATACTTTATTCCTTAACACTTATGATATGGAGGTCTAGTATATGTTTTTGCAGAGAAATTCATGACCACAAGTTGACATGGCCTGTATGATCTGACATGAAATCACCCTCTTCCTGCACACTGTCATGATGGTGGAGACTGGATACAAGTAGAACACTGTTTCCTTTCTTTGGAATAAATGGTATAAGAGTACAAGATTTTATCTATGCATATAAGAACCCTCTGGACAATTACATGGCTTCACGAATTAGAGTTGCAATTTCACTCTGCAAAAATATATAAATGCAACAAGTATCTTACCTATCGCTAACAAAACAACTAAGAAAGTAACACCACAATAATAAAAAAAACCTTGAGAATAGAGTACGATATGGCTACAATGTGTTCCCTTTACTGCTTCTCCTGAAGTCAACAATGGAAATTATATCGAATGCCACTGCTGGACAGTCAGTCTGCAATCCTCAAACATCTCACCACAACTACTAGAGTGAAAGTGAAACGAAGGCGTCATGTAATACTGCCAACAACAGGAAGATACTCGGGTCGTGGGATTTCTCGCTCTAAAAAGGTGAAGAAACACACTCTTGTGGACTGTGTCAGTGTGCGACTACTGCAGGGTTAAAATGAAAGGCACGCAGGGGCGGGAACACTATTTCCTCTCAATAAGGGAGTCACTACTCTGACAAACGTTATGTTCTCTCTGTTCACAAGACAATTTGCAAAGATTTGCAGTTTAGCCCAGAGTTTAAACACTACCATCTCTTTATCCTTTGCCAGCCAACTATTGACAAGCAAATTCTATTTTCCATTTATAAAAATCTTCACAGATGTCAAACGAATCACTGTGCACATTAATAAAGAGAAGCAGCTGTTAGAAATTAATTCTGGACATAATACTAAAAAGAACCTATAATGTTACTGCTTTATATTTTTTGTGCTTACCGAAGCTAATTTAAGATGGTAAAATTATTGATCAAGTTATAACTCTAAAAATAGCTGAGGTTTCATCCGTTACAGTACCTAAATAACTGACCTTCTCGACTAATGCGCCACACAACTGTACTCGACGGCTCAGACAGTGGATGCCACCTCCGTGCCCACACTGCCTCCACACTTCGGCACAGGTGTCTAAGAAGCAGATGCCGTTTACGGCGTCCGTAATAATCGACGACGGGCCGGCCCGGCCGGGCACCACCGCCTCACTGGCCACCGTCCTCACCGCGGCACAGTGCATCACCGGTGACAAGCAAATGAGTGAGTGAATGCTGTTACCGTTACCGTTATATTTATCTGCCGTTTGATCGTTACTAATTCCTTGCGGTATTCAGCAGTGCCTTCCGATCCCCCTACTATTTCCCTTTCGACTTTCCTACCAACTACGGCAAACGGTGTGGCGACATTACACTGTCGACGCTAGACATTACGAATGACCCTGCCTCGGCAATGCGGACTACTCGGGCTCTGAGGAGACCGGCTCACTTCGGGCATGGATACTGCTGAGATGGCGATCTGTCCGGACACCTGTACGCAGCCGATAACTGCACACCTCCGACCGTCACTTTAATCTCTCTAACTCAATGTGTCGAGTTACCGAACGTAAAGTCGTACGGTGGGGAAATTGTGGCCTACTGATATTCCTCTTTTGTACCGACAACTGCCTGGTATTAGATTCTGCACTATTTCTGGAATGCCACTCTAGTGTATATCGTGAATGATTTTCGTTTTTGATGACTGTAGAACAGTTTTATCTAGCCATTCCACTTTGTGTCATTTCCCTTGTTAAATGAATTCTGCTTACGTGAATGAGGATAACCCAAAATTTTATTTAGTTACTAGTTTGAGCCCAACACAAAATCAATCTTCACACTAAATTATGTAGAAATGGTACATCAAAAATTGTATGCAGCAGCATTCATTTCACATTATCTGTGCTCTACAACTGCAGCTACTCTGCAAACCACTGTGAAATATACAACATGAAGTGCTACTTATTAGATTTATTCTCATTACATTTGTGTATGGAGCACAGAAATGTGGCCGATTAAACACTTCTGCCTGCACACTATCTCTTATGTGGGACAGCCGCAGCCAGAAGTAGAGATCTCTAATAATAACAACCACAGAGTTTCTCTCCTAAATAACTGGCCGCTTTCCTGCCTGCTTCTCTGTACAGTTTAATCTGCTATATTTATGGTGCTCCGTATCTGATTTAATCTACTCAGTATCTAATGGTTAACTGGTTACGTTTGGACTACTGTTGTCCGTACGAATTTGCGGCATGCCCGAGGAACTGTGGATCTGTACTTTCTGCTTACCTGACGACCCAGTAATTGCTTCATTTACTACAAGACGAGGAATGTGCAGTCCTATCTGTGTTGCAAACATAATGTCACGATTCATCATATATATAACTTGATGACGTGGCTTCTAGGCTACAAAACTGTTTGTTAAATGAATTATTTACAAAAGGAGCCAAGCAACTGTTACTGAAGATGACTTCTACCTGCACTGTTGTTAGTATAATCTCGTTCTTGTGATCTCTAAGGAAGCCAAAGTTGCCAGTTTTTGCACCATAGTGAAATCTTATTTACAGCCACATCACCTGTGAAGAGTCTGAGGTTTCTATAATATTGGCTCATAGCTTACTAACATTCAACACGACCAGCACGGGTCCCAGTACACTTCCCTGGGGTACGGCTGAATTTATCGACAACTCTCCAGCTGAGATAACATGTTGCATTTTTCCTGCCGAGAAATTCTCAATACACTAACAAATTTTGCTCGATAGGCAAATTATTCGTACTTTTGATAATAAGCCTAGGTGTGGTAGTGAGTCAAATGCTTTACAGAAGTCAAGAAATGCTGCATCAACACAGCTGCCCATATCTGTGGCTGTCAGGATGTTTCTGTGAGAAAGGCACGATTTGAGTTCCGCGTGACCAATGTTTCATTCATTGCCGGTTGCCGTGCATGAGGCAATTCTTTTCAAGACATCATTATGTTTGATTTCAGAGTATGTTCGAAGCGTCTACAAGAGAAATATCAAAGATAACAGTTACTTGTGGATTATTTCCACTACGCTTTGTGTTGACAGGTGTGATATGACATATGCTTTGTTTCAATTATTGGGCATACATTTTTATTTGAGAGTTATACATTACACTATGCTTATGAGAAGCCCGCCTGGTTAGCTGTGTGGTCAATTGCACTGCTGTCCAGGCAGGAAGGTGTGCCGGTCCCGGCACAGATCCACCCGGCGGATTAGTGTCGAGGCCCGGTGTGCCGACCAGTCTGTGGATGGTTTTTATGGGGGTTTTCCATCTGCCTTAGTGAATGCGGGCTGGTTCCCCTTATTCCACCTCAGATTGCTGTGCCAACACTATCTTCATGTACGCGTACACCATCATTACTCTACGACGCAAACATTTGGGGTTACACTCGTCTCTGGTACGAGACATTCCCGGGGAGGAGGGGCGTCCCCAGGAGGCCAAACCGCACAATAACCTTGGGTTCACTGTGGGGCAGCACTGGGGTGAGTGGACTGTTGTGGGGTTGTGAACCACCGAGAGCTACAGCAGGGACAAAGCCTCTCCAACGTTTCTAGGTCCCCAGTTCAATACAATAGAATACAAACAATACAATACAATAATTAAAAGAGGAACTAACTCAGTATTCTGTATAGAATCAGACAGGTATTCCATTAGGCCATGGAACCTCATTCAGATTTAATGATTACAGGTGTTTCTCAACAGCACTGGCAGTAGCACCTGCATTCATCTTCACAGTGATGGGAGAATTCAACTGGGTCAATAGACCCAGAGTTTCATTGCTAAATGAAAATTTAGGATTTCTAATTTTGCTTTGGTACCCTTATTTTCAATTCCTTTGTCCACCACAAGTGTCTGGACATTAAAAAAAAAATTGTCAAATGCAAAGACTGTCAGTGACACCAAAGTTAGTTTTGTGAGATGACTTTCAGTAACATTCTAATAGAGTAGCTGAAGATTCACTCACCGTTCTTTTGAAAGGCAAGCATTTCATTTAGCATTTCTTGATCTACAGCCTTTCATTTTCTTTAACACCTACTGTGCAATCAATACTGCTTATTTAGAAGTTTCTTCATAGGGATTGTATACCACGGAGTGTCACAAATTTTTCTAGTGGGTGCATACAGTCAATTATTATTCCACGCATCAGTCATCATTCGTCTAGGTGCTCCTCCCCTGCCTTATACGTTTGGAGTTCCTCTTCGAGATGTGACACTACTTCCTCTTTATCTTGTTTCTTGCACATTTAAATCTTTCTGCTAGCTTTAGCTGTACTTTGTACTCTGGTGATTGTTGTTGCTACGACTGCCATTTGGTCACTGATAATGACTGAAATGTGGATGTCCTGAAAGTACTTATATTTATTTGTGGCCACTCTATCCCCCATTTCCACAACTAGTGGGCTTCTGCATTATCTGTTCTAGGTAGTTTTCAGAGAAAGCATTTGGTACTGTTTCACAAGTTGTCTTGCCATGCCAACAGTTGGAGCAGCAACACTTCACTGTAGTGTAAAAACAGCCACTCAGATCCTACAAGTGAATACGGAAGTCAAACTGCCTGCAGCGTAACACCAGGAATTTGACAATGTCCATATGTTCTGCTGGTATAGGAAGTTGCTTCTCCACTTAAGGCATTCACATTTTTCAGAATATCTACAACACAAATACTGGCCGAGCCAGATAAATGTAACAGTGTCAGCATTAACACAGTATATCATTAGCATCGCAGGGTCATGAATACAAACAAACTGATTTGTGTGTAAACATGCCAGTTTCATCACTACTCCTCCTCCTCCTACTATAAGGAATCTAATTTCAAGTTATTTTAATTTCAAATAAAGGTAACAGTTTTATCTGTCAAAGACAGACATCTTGAAAGTTTTGCACAACAAATCATACGAATCGATAGCAGCAAACCCAACAGGTTGCTGTGTCAATTTTAGTATTTACAAAACTAAAGTGCTTCCAGTATTTATAACTGTGCACTACAAAAATATGCATTTTAATTGAGGCATTCCACAGCAGACCTTCCCAAAATGTACTGTTTCCACTGCAATCAATGTGTCTAAATGACACACAGGCTGGTGGAGATGGATAAAACTGTTACTGGCCACATCAGTTCTGGATAAAATCTCGAGCTTTCGACGATTACCTCCATCGTCATTGCCAGGAGCAATTTACTGTCTTCACTGCTGCTGTGGTAGCCTTCTGTATAGCCCGTGGGCGGCTTCTGATTGGTCAGCTTATGATTGGTCGGCGATCACGTACTGCTGCCGCAGACGGTGTCACTGTGTGCGCTGGTGGCGCCACCTCTTCGGCTGAAACATAAACCTTGGAAGGAACATCTCTGCTGCTTCTCTGCATCAAGCGCTCGTTCCGATGCACAGCTCAGATGGTATCCGCTATCGTGGTTAAAGTTCTTTTGGCTCATTCTTGTTTCAATAGCCTCCTTAACCCTAGGATGCATATACAGGGCCTCTGAGGCCCTTGTATGTCTTCATTTAAAAAAAAATTCTGTAATTTTGTTTGTTTGATTTGAAACTGCTTTCCAGTACTCTTTCACTAACACTGTGACATTCCTCCTATCAAGTCTGAATGAGATACCTTTTTAAGTTTTTTGTATAATTCAATACGTTTACCCATACACCGTGAATGCATAAGCAGGGCTTCAGAAGCCCTCACACATTTATAAATGTTCTTTAGCTTATATTGTCTTCAACATTTGTTTGGGAGCAGTTATTAATTCAACTATAACTGTAGTGGTATTTTCAGCAACAGGACTGCCAACAGCAGCAGTAGCTGTAGTAGTAATAGTATAACTAAAAAATAATACACACTACTTTCACATATTGGCGAAGTTGGTGTATTATTGATCTTTTTGCTATCAAATGTTTTATTATTGCATAGTATTGTATTCCTGTGCTGCTCTTGTCAGCCTCATTGTTACTGTAGTTAGTTTGTTGCTGCAAGGCCCATATTGTTACGAGTATGACTCATTTAGTGCTGCACAGGCTGCTGTTCGAGAGACATGCCTTTTGCTATGGCTTTGACATGCAAAGCAAGAGAGTCAGTACGTGCAAATGCAGCTAATTTTGAAAGTGTTGTGGCTCAGTGGTTTGAAGATGATGATTTTTGTGAGGAAGGAAATATTTTTGAAGATGCAATTAGTGAAGAATCAGCCAATGAACCTGCAGATGTGAATATTGAGCCAGATGACAGTCCTTCTGATAATATTACTTAATCAGAGTCTGAAAATGAAGAACCAGCACAAAAAGAACCAGCACATACATTAGCCGGAATGGAACGATTTGGAAATTAGATCCTCCTGCAACTTTTCGTACGCCTGTCCATAATATCGTAAAGAAGGCACCTGGACCAGTCCGTGGTTTGAAAACTTGTAAACCTAAGGATGCCTGGGGACTATTTCATTTCCAAGGAAATACTAGAAGAAATCATCAACTGCACAAATATTGAAGGCAGAAGATTGGCTGCTTTACATGGTAAAACGTGGAAAAATGTTTCGCTTGCTGAAATGGAGGGTTTTCTTGGTCTTTTACTGCTTTCTGGTGTTGAGAAGAGTTGGGATGTCCCTATTAGAGAATTATTCTTGGATGAAAAGCAAATCCTACATATAAGGCGACCATATCAGTAAATAGATTCGAGGATATAAGGAGAATGATTAGATTTGATGACAGGCGTACCTGTGAAGCTCGATCTGCAGATGACAAACTTGCAGCTGTTCACTATGTATGGGAACTATTTCTTGACAAGTGTAGAAATAGAATGATTCCCATTGATTCGCTCACAGTTGACGAACAGCTAGTCCCATTCCGTGGAAGATGCAGCTTCACCCAGTATATGCCCTCTAAACCAGCCAAGTATGGCATAAAAATATTTTTGTTATGTGATGCTACATCTGCATATGCTTTAGACGGAATTGTTTACATGGGAAGGAAGCCCCATGAACCTATGCAGAAAAATCTCTGATTGAATGTGGTGAAAGATCTTGCTAAAAGCATTGAAGGATTATCAAAAAATATTACTGTTGACAACTTCTTTACTAGTGTGCAGCTGACAGAAGAGATGCTTCAGAAGCAATCAAACAAAATAAACCAGAAATTCCTGATGAGATGAAACCACCTGCCTCAAGAGCGATTCATTCCTCTTTGTTTGCATTTAGAGGTGACATTACAATGGTGAGTTATGTTCCCAAAAAGGAAAAAAAGTCTGTAGTTCTCATTAGCACAATGCATCACGACAGAAACATTGATGAAACTCATGTAAAAACGAAACCAGATATAATAAAGATCTATAACTCCACGAAGGGTGGAGTCGATCAAATGGACCAGACAATTCGTTATTACACTTGCAAGAAACGAACAAGAAGATGGCCATTTGCATTATGGACGAATATGATGGACGACACAGCAATGAATAGCGAAATTTTATTTTCCACCCAGCATCCGATGTACCACAGTGGAAGAAGTGATAAAAGGCGTTTGTTCCTAAGAGATTTAGCAGAGGAAATGGTAAGACCACTAATGGAACTTCGTATTCAGATCCCTAATCTTCCAAAGAAAATCGTTGGTGCCATGCAAAGATGTGGTGTTCAAAAAGATGTCATATTGCCGAACCAACTACCTGTTTCAGGAAAAAGAAGATGATGCCATTATTGTCCGCATAATAAACACAGGAAAAGTGCTATGACATGCATTAAGTGAAAACCACCATTTGTAAGGAACATAGTGGCATTCTTTGTGCTTCTTGTTCATCACATGTTGAAAACTAAGAAAAATGCAATTTTATGTGAACAATGAATAACTTTTTGTCAAAATATTGCCTATATACATAATATTGTGAATAATGAGTACGTTTTAATTGAAGAAATTGGTTGTAATAAATGTTATAAAATGTAAACTGCAACTTATAAGTGAATTAATAATATTATTTGTATATGTTGTATGTAAATGGATGTAACTAAAAAAAATTCACTCTTCAAGTTTTTTTTTTTTTTAATTAATAAAATGTTAATCAGTCCCACCAGATCCTGTTACTGTATCTTAAGAATCTCAATATGACAATATATTTGACAGAAATAAATTCAACTCCAAAGAATGATTATATGAAAAGAGGAAAATTTTAAATTAGGGCTGGGCCTTTGAGGTCCTGCATATGCATTCATTTGTGTTTTCGGCACCATGCATCCTAGGGTTAATAACAGAATCCCAGTACATGGAGGCATGAGACAAAATTTTTGTTTCATCGAACAATATTTTGTGTTTGTTCGTGAGGCTGTGCTGCGTAATTGCAGATTTCTCCAGTTCTCTATTTTTGATATGGTGGTGGTGTTCTGCACAGCGGTCAGAAACGGTACAAATTGTCTGACCTATATAATTGCTTCCACACTCACAGGGGATATTATAAACTCCAGGGATCCTGAGGCCGAGATTGTCCTTAACGGTGTGCATAATCTCCTCCATTTTCTTAGGAGGACGAAAAATCTGCCTTGTACCCTGTCTACCCAGGACTCTTCCTATTTTGCTGGAAATCACGCCACAGAAAGGAAGAACCGCAATCGGTGTTTCATCCTGCGAGTGTGCAGCATTTTCATGTTTCCTTTTTTGGATAACGCTGCCTTTATATCGCATGCACCATAGCCACTCTTTCAGAACACGTACTTCAAATGGTTAATCTCTGACCTTACGTGGTTCTTGTAGAAACAGTTTTTGCTCTATATACCAACGTGTTCAAAACGGCTATCTTCTAAGCAGGATGATGGAAACACTCACTGTACATTCAGGTATAAATCGGTATGCATCTGCCTACGTTATACAGAGTGGTCAAGACGCCCGCCCACCTGTTGTCATACTAAAATGTCTAAAAGGCAGTCTCACTTCCTTCTCCATCTTGACAGTGAACTGAATATTCGAATGTATGCTGTTCATGTGTTCCATGAATTGTTCGAGAGCTTCTGCGCCGTGTGGCCAGATCATAAATGTATCGTCAAACGTAATGATAAAATAAGGATGGATGGTGGGGAGCCGAATTTAATGCTCGTTCCTAAAAATTCTCTATAAAAAAGTTAGCCACTGATGGAGACAACGGAGAGCCCATCGCCATACCGTCCGTTATTTCATAAAATTTGTTACCATACAAGAAGTAAGTGGTCATCACCACGTGTCAGAACAACTTTATAGTTTCAGGAGGAAAAAGATCCGCCAGCATTTTCAAAGTGTCCTCCACAGGACCTTTTGTGAACAGAGATATCACATCCAAGCTGACTAAAATGTCATTTGGACCAACTCTAATCTGTTTGATTTTCTCAATGAACATTTGGGAGTTTTTGATGTGATGTTCACAACACCGGCCAACTATAGGAGTCATCAAGTTTGTTAGGTATTTGGCCAGCTTGTAAGTAGGAGAACCAATTGCACTGACAATAGGTCTCATGGGAACATTATCCTTGTGGATTTTCAGTAGTCCGTGTAACCTGGATGGTCTAGGAGCTCTGAGCACGAGATTTTTTGTAACATCGTCTGGCAGCCCAGATTTCTTCAGTAACTTCATGGCTTTCCTGCTGTACGTCAAAGTTGGGTCCCATTTAAGACATTTATATGTACTATCCTCAAACAGTAATGTCATTTTACTATTATATTCGGTAGTAATAAGGACCACAGTGGCACTTCCGTTGTCAGCTTGTAATATGAGAAGATCTTCATCCTTCCAAAGTAAACAGAGCCCCTCCCTACTGATATTAGATCTGGGAGGTTTAGCTGAGGCCAAAAAGCAGCTGGTAACAAGTCTGACTTTGTCGGCATCGTCCTGTGCAAGATTCTGTACCACTGATAAGATCCACGATTTGCATAATATGTGGTGTAGGAGCAAAATCCAAACCTTTATTAAGTTTCCATCATCCTGCTCACAAGAGCGCTGTTTTGAACATATTGGTATATAGAGCAGAAACTGTTTCTACAAGGACCACTTAAGGTCTGAGATTAACCATTTGAAGTACGTGTTCTGAAAGAATGGCTATGGTGCATGCTATACAAAGGCAGCGTTCTCCAAAAAAGGAAATTTGAAAATGCTGCACACTCGCAGGATGAAACACCGATTGCTGTTCTCCCTTTCTGTGGCGTGATTTCCAGCAAAATAGGAAGAGTCCTGGGTAGACGGGGTACAAGACAGATTTCTAGTCATCCTAAGAAAATTAAGGAGATGATGCATCCCGTTAAGGACAATCTCGGCCTCAGGGTCCCTGGAGTTTATAATATCCCCTGTGAGTGTGGAAGCAATTATATAGGTCAGACAATTTGTACTGTTTCTGACCGCTGTGCAGACCACCACCACCATATTAAAAATAGAGAACTGGAGAAATCGGCAATTACGCAGCACAGACTCACGAATGAACACAAAATATTGTTCGATGAAACAAAAATTCTGACACATGCCTCCAAGTACTGGGATTCTGTTATTAAGGAGGCTATTGAAATAAGAATGAGCCAAAAGAACTTTAACCGCGATAGCGGATACCATCTGAGCTGTGTACAGAAAACAGCGCTCGATGCAGAGAAGCAGCAGAGACGTTCCTTCCAAGGTTTATGTTCCAACGGAAGCACTGTGTGCGACAGCAGTACGTGATCGCCGCCCAATACGAAGCCGCCCAATACGAAGCCGCCCAATACGAAGCCGCCCAATACGAAGCCGCCCAATACGAAGCCGCCCAATACGAAGCCGCCCAATACGAAGCCGCCCAATACGAAGCCGCCCAATACGAAGCCGCCCAATACGAAGCCGCCCAATACGAAGCCGCCCAATACGAAGCCGCCCAATATGAAGCCGCCCACGGGCTATACAAAAGGCTACCACAGCAGCAGTGAAGCCAGTCAGTTTCTCCTGACAATGACGAAGGAGGTAATCATCGAAAGCTCCAGATTTTATCCAGAACTGACACGGCAAGAATACTGAGAATGTTTTACATATAAGTGTCGTCGCGAAAAACTTCGTTCCCATGTTACTGGACGATGTCACATCTAGGTCGATAGTTCTTTATGCGGGAAAGAAGGGAAATTTCTGAGCCTCAAGAAAAATTCAATAACAGATGTAAAGAAACACCTTTCAGCTACCAATTCTGTTAACTATTGCCTTCAGATTTACAGCAGTTTTGCACAGACATGCGAAAAAGCCAACTTTTGTGGCATTTGGTAAAAACTTCAAATTTTACATCGTTTTGGGTTCTTCAGTCCGAAGACAGCTTCGATGCTGTTTCCCAGGCTACTCTCCCTCTACTGCAAACTACATCCACTGAACCTGCTTACCGCGTCTCCCCCTCCCACCTTCCTGTCCATTACCAAACTGATTACTCCTAGATGCCTCAGGTTCTGTCCTATCAACTGTTCCCTTCTTTTAGTTAAGTTGCACCATAAATCTCTTTTGCAGTCCAATTCCATAGCCAATTATCAATTATTTGGTCTACCTATCTTCAGCATTCTTCTGTATAACCACACATCAAAAGCTTTTATTCTTTTCTTGTCCAAATTGCTTACAGTCCACATTTCTTTCAGTACGAGGCTACCTTCCAGACATTACTCGGGTAGAAACCACTGATTCTGTGTTATATGTTTTTCGTATAAAAAAATTCTAACACTAGTAATTACTATGAAACATTAAATACTTTTTCTAAAGCTCTAGAGATCTTTGTAATATGTGTAACAGAAAAACCTTTTTGTGATTGTAAATCAAAGAGGATATAACAGGTTCTAGATGAATGCAAGTGTAAGCTTTCACTACTGTTGTCAGTTTCAGTTAAATTGTTCTGAGTGTGTGATAACAGAAGGTGCACAAATCCCTTTTCTATGCAACTGAGCACAAAGAGGAGTGGGCCAGCGCTGTGGTGGAGGGCCACTCCTCTAGAGCAGTACTACGGGCAGTGGACGGGCGGAAGAGGCTGTATTAATTACGATTGCCCATTCCTATAATTAGCCGTGGCTCCACAATATGCTACCATCTTCATTAACGGCAGCAGTTCCGGCAACACAGTTTTGTCATCGGCTCCGACTTTCGTCGTATGCACGGCACTGAGGTAAGACTGTTCACTGGTAGAAAGTATTAACGGCTAACCCAGTAGCACACCTGAATGTGATTGATTGATAAGATTTATTTAAATAATAATCAGTTAAACTCAGGGCGATTGTGTTCTCATTGCCCCCAGACATTGTAACCGAGCAGAATCCTTGTTCTTTTTTTCCTAATATGCTAACTGAGTGTCATAAGAAACAAATTGAATAGTTACAACAAGTTTATTAATGAATAATTTCTCTTTTAAGAATTTTAGCCTCAGTCTACTTTCAATTAACTGTTGTACAACAGAGGCTTCAGTGTGTGACTAAAGTAAAGCGATTTCATTTTTCAAGTTTGAGAATCAATCACTGGAAAAAAATCCAAATCTACAGAAATGCACAAATTAAGAATGTGGAAGATTTATTTATTTTACATATAGCTTTGAGCACATGGCTGTTTGGTTTGGAATGTATTCTAGTATTTAATTCTGTTCAAGTAAGTAAAAATTGCTCAGTTGTTCAGACAATAAAATGAAATCCAATTTGCAAAATAAGTAATGGCAAAGTAAAAAGTGCTTGCTTTTTTTCTAAATTTCTTTGATGATGTTATGCTGAGGTCACTGAAAGTCATTTTTCACGTAACGAAGTTCAGTACTAACATACGGTTTAATTGCATATTTTCATATCATTACTCGATAGCCTTTTTCAAAATTTAATGCCAAACATAATGTAAGAGTGAATTCTCAGTTTTCTTTATCTTTACATACTCACTTAAAATTAGTGTAAAAGAAAACGTAGCAACCTTTAGTTGCCACGTCAGTGTTTAATAATACGTGTTTTTCTTTCCCATCATCTTGTACAGGATTTTAGATGTAAATTGCCCTAGTGGGCTGGCAACCGTTAATTACTTCCTTTTCATTCATAAGTGTAACTTCTGGATTCATGATCAGTGGTACCCTTTTCTGTCCAGTGTTGTTCATGAGTGAATGCACAAAATAACTTTCATTTTCCAAATTACAGCCCTGTTCAGTTTAATTACTTTTACTTTTAGTAGACTTTCCATCAGAAGGGTCGGTTGTGCACTTTCCTCCTACTTATTGGTATCACTTCTTTGGGAAAGATAGCCTTACACAATTAGAAAAAAATTCATTAGGCATACAGGCGATCCACAGTCATTTTATGTAGCAAGCAGGATAGGTTGATTAGTAAGAGTGAGGTTACATTCTTTCCCATTCTGTCTGCTGCTTCTATTAATAGCTTTATGTATATAGATAAAGCTTCACCTTCGGCAACTTAATTTGCACCCATTGTTTTCTACACAGCACGATAGTGAATTTTAGGAACACAAATAAAAGACCAACAGGTTTGCTGTCCAGCTTGGCACTCACATCCTACCCATGGAAGGTGATGAAAAATGTCTACCTGTTTCATTTGTGTAAAAGAATTTTGTAATTATTTGATTAGTTATTTTCTCCTACATTTTAAATATGAGTTTTGTAAGATATTAAAAATTTCATTGGAAGTGACTTATATAAAACCACTTATCCAATATAATACACTACTGGCCATTAAAATTGCTATACCAAGAAGAAATGAAGATGATAAATGGGTATTCATTGGACAAATATATTATACTAGAACTGACATGTGATTATGTTTTCACACAATTTGGGTGCATAGATCCTGACAAATCAGTATCCAGAACAACCACCTCTGGCCATAATAACGGCCTTGATACGCCTGGGTATTGAGTCAAACAGAGTTTGGATGGCGTGTACAGGTACAGCTGCCCATGCAGCACAATACCACAGTTCACCAAGAGTAGTGACTGGCATATCGTGAGAGCCAGTTGCTCGACCACCATTGACCAGACGTTTTCAATTGGTGAGAGATCTGGAGAATGTGCAGCAGTCGAACATTTTCTGTATCCAGAAAGGCCCGTACAGGACCTGCAACATGCGGTCATGCATTATCCTGCTGAAATGTAGGGTTTCGCAGGGATCGAATGAAGGGTAGAGCCACGGGTTGTAACACATCTGAAATGTAATGTCCACTGTTCAAAGTGCCATCAATGCGAACGAGAGGTGACCGAGACGGTTAACCAATGGCCCCCATACCATCATGCCGGGTGATACACCAGTATGGCGATGACGAATACGCGCTTCCGATGTGCGTTCACCGCGATGTCACCAAACATGGATGCGACCATCATGATGCTGTAAACAGTACCTGGATTCATCCAAAAATATGACATTTTGCCATTTGTGCACCCAGGTTAGTCATCGAGTACACCATCGCAGGCGCTCATGTCTGTAATGCAGCATCGAGGGTAACTGCAGCCATGGTCTCCGAGCTGACAGTCCATGCTGCTGCAAACGTCGTCGAACTGTTCGTGCAGATTGTTATCATCTTGCAAACGTCCCCATCTGTTGACTCGGGGATCGAGATGTGGCTGCATGATACGTCACAGCCATGCGGATAAGATGCCTGTCATCTACACTGCAACTGCAACGAGGTGATTGGGATCCAGCACGGCATTCCATATTACCCTCCTGAACCCACCGATTTCATGTTCTACTTCATGTTCTACTAACAGTCATTGGATCTCTACCAACGCGAGCAGCAATGTCCCGATAGGCTACAATCCGACCTTTATCAAAGTCGGAAACGTGATGGTACCCATTTCTCCTCCTTACACGAGGCATCACCACAAAGTTTCACCAGGCAATGCCGGTCAACTGCTGTTTGTGTATGAGAAATCTGTTGGAAACTTTCCTCATGTCAGCATGTTGTAGGTGTCACCACCGGAGCCAACCTTGTGTGAATGCTCTGAAAAGCTAATCATTTGCATATCACAGCATCTTCTTCATGTCTGTTAAATTTTGCATCTGTAGCACCCGCCTTCGTGGTGTAGCAATTTTAATGACTAGTAGTGTAGTATTCTCTCACTCCAATAAAACAAATCCCTTTTTTATATTTTGTTAGTCTTTTATACATTTTTCATATTACATTACTTTTCTTAAAGACTACAAATGATATGCACTAACATTGTACTCATCAAGACAAGAGGAACTACTACACAAAAATTGTTGGCACCTGTAACAATGTGGCCATATATGCTGACCAGAAAACCGAACTCTTGTCAAGTAAGAGACAACCAAGTACTCTGACTGACATACTTGCGCAGTGACAGTAATGTGTTGCTGCTATAATGCAATGCAGACACGAATGGGGCAAAAGCGTTCCCACAAGTTTCAAGATGCCTGTACACACCAAGAATGCTCGATGTGGGCCTGCATCTTTTTCCACGTGAAAAGTTTTGTTTTCTCGACTGCAGATTTTTAGTTAATCTATGGGTCCAAATGTATTAGCAGAAAAAGAGAAGAATACCAGTTTCTGCACTAGATAAAAAAAAAAATTCTCAAAGTTTGTAACGATGTCCTCTCCAGAAATTGAGAAATTGGGACTTTCTATTTCTATGGGTTGTAATATTGCCACAAGCAATCGTAGAAGAGGCCTATGGCTGTTTAATTTACATGCTCATATGACCATATACTAGCCCTGAGATACACAAACTAACTGCCCTAAGAAATGCAGCTTTTTTCGACTTTTGTTGGTTAAAATTAAAACAAAAAACCACGAAAGCACTGCTGTAATGCCAACATGATGAGTTGTGAAGTTTTGTAAGCATAGAAAGTTTTATACATTGTATCGAAGTGAATAAGCCTTTTTATAGTTTATTTCTTTTCCTCCACTTTGACGAGTATTAATGTGGAGTTATTTTTGTCGATTTTCAACAGCATTTCAGTTCAGCTTCTTAAATTTTCATTTTCAACCAAACATTACAGATTATGAATCAATTTTTCTGTGAATATTTTCTGGTTGGTGGTGTAACACGTGATTCTTAGGAACAACAAGTTCCAGTTTTATCCCTTCAGACAGGCAACTGATATTTGTGAGAAGTGAAAACATTACTTAGATAGTTATTAAATACAGAACATTCCACTGTGTGCACTCATTTTATGTCCATGAAGAAAAAGTCACATCAGTTTCAGACATTGGCAAGGCATAACACACACACACACACACACACACACACACACACACAGACAGACTAAAGATCTCTCTCCGCAGCCATAGGTCCAACAACAGAACCGTGCCGCTGCACAGCAAGACCACAAAAGTAACTTTGAGAAAGCGATGTGAAAGTATTTACCAGGTAAAGCTGACATGTACAGCAGTATTGAGCTGTAAGTTCAACCTCAGGAACACTACAGGCTTCAGTTTAAAACTCACTGAATACCTTTAATTTAATAATACAAGGATGGAAATTCAGATTACCAAATCATAAACATGGGAAAATTATATATATATATAAACAAAATTATATACATAAACAAAGATGAGGTGACTTACCGAACGCAAGCGCTAGCAGGTCGATAGACACACAAACACAAACATACACACAAAATTCAAGCTTTCGCAACAAACTGTTGCCTCATCAGGAAAGAGGGAAGGAGAGGGGAAGACGAAAGGAAGTGGGTTTTAAGGGAGAGGGTAAGGAGTCATTCCAAATCCGGGAGCGGAAAGATTTACCTTAGGGGGAAAAAAAGGACGGGTATACACACACTCGCCCCCCCCCCCCCCCCCCCCCACACACACACACACACACACACACACACACACACACACACACACACACAAGTGCACCCGCGCCCGAGTGTATACCCGTCCTTTTTTCCCCCTAATGTAAGTCTTTCCGCTCCCGGGATTGGAATGACTCCTTACCCTCTCCCTTAAAACCCACATCCTTTCGTCTTTCCCTCTCCTTCCCTCTTTCCTGATGAGGCAACAGTTTGTTGCGAAAGCTTGAATTTTGTGTGTATGTTTGTGTGTCTGTCGACCTGCCAGCACTTTCATTTGGTAAGTCACATCATCTTTGTGTGTGTGTGTGTGTGTCTATATATATATATATATATATATATATATATATATATATATATATATACAAAGATGAGGTGACTTACCGAACAAAAACGCTGGCAGGTCGATAGACACACAAACAAACACAAACATACACACAAAATTCAAGCTTTCGCAACAAATTGTTGCCTCATCAGGAAAGAGGGAAGGAGAGGGGAAGACGAAAGGAAGTGGGTTTTAAAGGAGAGGGTAAGGAGTCATTCCAATCCCGGGAGCGGAAAGACTTACCTTAGGGGGAAAAAAGGACAGGTATACACTCGCACACACGCACATATCCATCCACACATACAGACACAAGCAGACATATTTAAAGACAAAGAGTTTGGGCAGAGATGTCAGTTGAGGCAGAAGTGTAGAGGCAAAGAAGTTGTTGAAAGACAGGTGAGGTATGAGTGGCGGCAACTTGAAATTAGCGGAGATTGAGGCCTGGCGGATGACGAGAAGAGAGGATATACTGAAGGGCAAGTTCCCATCTCCGGAGTTCAGATAGGTTGGTGTTGGTGGGAAGTATCCAGATAACCCGGACGGTGTAACACTGTGCCAATATGTGCTGGCCGTGCACCAAGGCATGTTTAGCCACAGGGTGATCCTCATTACCAACAAACACTGTCTGCCTGTGTCCATTCATGCGAATGGACAGTTTGTTGCTGGTCATTCCCACATAGAATGCGTCACAGTGTAGACAGGTCAGTTGGTAAATCACGTGGGTGTTTTCACACGTGGCTCTGCCTTTGATCGTGTGCACCTTCCGGGTTACAGGACTGGAGTAGGTGGTGGTGGGAGGGTGCATGGGACAGGTTTTGCATCGGGGGCGGTTACAAGGATAGGAGCCAGAGGGTAGGGAAGGTGGTTTGGGGATTTCATAGGGATGAACTAACAGGTTACGAAGGTTAGGTGGACGGCGGAAAGACACTCTTGGCGGAGTGGGGAGGATTTCATGAAGGATGGATCTCATTTCAGGGCAGGATTTGAGGAAGTCGTATCCCTGCTGGAGAGCCACATTCAGAGTCTGGTCCAGTCCCGGAAAGTATCCTGTCACAAGTGGGGCACTTTTGTGGTTCTTCTGTGGGGGATTCTGGGTTTGAGGGGACGAGGAAGTGGCTCTGGTTATTTGCTTCTGTACCAGGTCGGGAGGGTAGTTGCGGGATGCGAAAGCTGTTTTCAGGTTGTTGGTGTAATGATTCAGGGATTCCGGACTGGAGCAGATTCGTTTGCCACGAAGACCTAGGCTGTAGGGAAGGGACCGTTTGATGTGGAATGGGTGGCAGCTGTCATAATGGAGGTACTGTTGCTTGTTGGTGGGTTTGATGTGGACGGACGTGTGAAGTTGGCCATTGGACAGGTGGAGGTCAACGTCAAGGAAAGTGGCATGGGATTTGGAGTAGGACCAGGTGAAACTGATGGAACCAAAGGAGTTGAGGTTGGAGAGGAAATTCTGGAGTTCTTCTTCACTGTGAGTCCAGATCATGAAGATGTCATCAATAAATCTGTACCAAACTTTGGGTTGGCAGACTTGGGTAACCAAGAAGGCTTCCTCTAAGCGACCCATGAATAGGTTGGCGTACGAGGGGGCCATCCTGGTACCCATGGCTGTTCCCTTTAATTGTTGGTATGTCTGGCCTTCAAAAGTGAAGAAGTTGTGGGTCAGGATGAAGCTGGCTAAGGTGATGAGGAAAGAGGTTTTAGGTAGGGTGGCAGGTGATCGGCGTGAAAGGAAATGCTCCATCGCAGCGAGGCCCTGGACGTGCGGAATATTTGTGTATAAGGACGTGGCATCAATGGTTACAAGGATGGTTTCCGGGGGTAACAGATTGGGTAAGGATTCCAGGCGTTCAAGGAAGTGGTTGGTGTCCTTGATGAAGGATGGGAGACTGCATGTAATGGGTTGAAGGTGTTGATCTACGTAGGCAGAGATACGTTCTGTGGGGGCTTGGTAACCAGCTACAATGGGGCGGCCGGGATGATTGGGTTTGTGGATTTTAGGAAGAAGGTAGAAGGTAGGGGTGCGGGGTGTCGGTGGGGTCAGGAGGTTGATGGAGTCAGGTGAAAGGTTTTGCAGGGGGCCTAAGGTTCTGAGGATTCCTTGAAGCTCCGCCTGGACATCGGGAATGGGGTTACCTTGGCAAACTTTGTATGTGGTGTTGTCTGAAAGCTGACGCAGTCCCTCAGCCACATACTCCCGACGATCAAGTACCACGGTCGTGGAACCCTTGTCTGCCGGAAGAATGATGATGGATCGGTCAGCCTTCAGATCACGGATAGCCTGGGCTTCAGCAGTGGTGATGTTGGGTGTAGGATTAAGGTTTTTTGAGAAGGATTGAGATGCAAGGCTGGAAGTCAGATATTCCTGGAAGGTTTGGAGAGGGTGATTTTGAGGAAGAGGAGGTGGGTCCCGCTGTGACGGAGGACGGAACTGTTCCAGGCAGGGTTCAATTTGGATGGTGTCTTGAGGAGTCGGATCATTTTTCTTCGTGGCAAAGTGATACTTCCAGCAGAGAGTACGAGTGTAGGACAGTAAATCTTTGACGAGGGCTGTTTGGTTGAATCTGGGAGTGGGGCTGAAGGTGAGGCCTTTGGATAGGACAGAGGTTTCGGATTGGGAGAGAGGTTTGGAGGAAAGGTTAACTACTGAATTAGGGTGTTGTGGTTCCAGATTGTGTTGATCGGAATTTTGAGGTTTTGGAGGGAGTGGAGCTGGAAGTGGGAGATTGAGTAGATGGGAGAGACTGGGTTTGTGTGCAATGAGAGGAGGTTGAGGTTTGCTGGAAAGGTTGTGAAGGGTGAGTGAGTTGCCTTTCCGGAGGTGGGAAACCAGGAGATTGGATAGTTTTTTGAGGTGGAGGGTGGCATGCTGTTCTAATTTACGGTTGGCCTGTAGGAGGATGCTCTGGACAGCCGGTGTGGATGTGGGAGAGGAAAGATTAAGGACTTTTATTAAGGATAGGAGTTGACGGGTGTGTTCATTGGCTGAGTTGATGTGTAGGTGAAGGATTAGGTGGGTGAGGGCAATGGATTGTTCAGTTTGGAACTGGTATAGGGACTGATGGAAGGAAGGGTTGCAGCCAGAGATCGGAACTTTAAGTGTAAGGCCTTTGGGGGTGATGCCAAATGTCAGACAAGCCTGAGAAAATAGAATATGGGAGTGTAATCTGGCTAGGGCGAAGGCATGTTTGCGGAGGGAATGTAAATAAAACTTAATGGGGTCATTGTGGGGGTGTTGTGAGGGTGACATGGCATTAGAAGGTGGAAAGTGTTAACATGAGGTGAAATGAAAATGAAAATAAAAATATAAATATATGGGGAGAGATAAAGGTGAACCGGAAAGAAACAGGAGATCTGGAATGAAAAAAGGCGAAAAGGTGTTGGTAACAGCTGGGCTATGTTGGACTTGGGTTGGTAGATAACGATGTGCATAAAGGTTAGGTGGTTGTGTTGCCGCCAAAACACGTTAAAGGACGCAGAAATTCGGGAAAATTTCGAAAAAACTGCGTGTAGTATATTAAAAGGAGTGGTATTGTGGTGGCAGATTATGAAAATGAGACTAACAATTGTCTGACGAAGAAATAATCGCGTTAAAACCTGTGGGAAGCGGCTAAAAATGATCAGTGGTGTGGGAAAAACGGAAATGGAAATAAAGTGAAAGTTATTAGAACTGGCCGAAATGGTTGTTTAAAAGGTGAAAGGAGCTGTTTGTGAACTAGAAACGGTGGATATTATAGCGGCGGTAGTGCTGAAAGCGGCAAAAAATTTTTTTGGTTATGGTTTGGAAGTGGGTTACGTATTATTGAGTATATATATAGGCGGGATAAAATAGTATAGCAGATTACGGTAAAAAGGAGAAGGTGAATTCAAAGTGAAACCAAAGTGAAACTACTGGCAAAAACAGAAAGAGGAAAATAAGACGACAGAAAAGATTTCGAAATGCAACAGTGACAATAACAAACGTAATTGTTGGATTCAAATTAATGATATCAATATAATGGAAGGAAACATTCCACGTGGGAAAAATTATATATAAATACAAAGATGAGGTGACTTACCGAACAAAAACGCTGGCAGGTCGATAGACACACAAACAAACACAAACATACACACAAAATTCAAGCTTTCGCAACAAATTGTTGCCTCATCAGGAAAGAGGGAAGGAGAGGGGAAGACGAAAGGAAGTGGGTTTTAAAGGAGAGGGTAAGGAGTCATTCCAATCCCGGGAGCGGAAAGACTTACCTTAGGGGGAAAAAAGGACAGGTATACACTCGCACACACGCACATATCCATCCACACATACAGACACAAGCAGACATATTTAAAGACAAAGAGTTTGGGCAGAGATGTCAGTTGAGGCAGAAGTGTAGAGGCAAAGAAGTTGTTGAAAGACAGGTGAGGTATGAGTGGCGGCAACTTGAAATTAGCGGAGATTGAGGCCTGGCGGATGACGAGAGTCTGCCAACCCAAAGTTTGGTACAGATTTATTGATGACATCTTCATGATCTGGACTCACAGTGAAGAAGAACTCCAGAATTTCCTCTCCAACCTCAACTCCTTTGGTTCCATCAGTTTCACCTGGTCCTACTCCAAATCCCATGCCACTTTCCTTGACGTTGACCTCCACCTGTCCAATGGCCAACTTCACACGTCCGTCCACATCAAACCCACCAACAAGCAACAGTACCTCCATTATGACAGCTGCCACCCATTCCACATCAAACGGTCCCTTCCCTACAGCCTAGGTCTTCGTGGCAAACGAATCTGCTCCAGTCCGGAATCCCTGAATCATTACACCAACAACCTGAAAACAGCTTTCGCATCCCGCAACTACCCTCCCGACCTGGTACAGAAGCAAATAACCAGAGCCACTTCCTCGTCCCCTCAAACCCAGAATCCCCCACAGAAGAACCACAAAAGTGCCCCACTTGTGACAGGATACTTTCCGGGACTGGACCAGACTCTGAATGTGGCTCTCCAGCAGGGATACGACTTCCTCAAATCCTGCCCTGAAATGAGATCCATCCTTCATGAAATCCTCCCCACTCCGCCAAGAGTGTCTTTCCGCCGTCCACCTAACCTTCGTAACCTGTTAGTTCATCCCTATGAAATCCCCAAACCACCTTCCCTACCCTCTGGCTCCTATCCTTGTAACCGCCCCCGATGCAAAACCTGTCCCATGCACCCTCCCACCACCACCTACTCCAGTCCTGTAACCCGGAAGGTGTACACGATCAAAGGCAGAGCCACGTGTGAAAACACCCACGTGATTTACCAACTGACCTGTCTACACTGTGACGCATTCTATGTGGGAATGACCAGCAACAAACTGTCCATTCGCATGAATGGACACAGGCAGACAGTGTTTGTTGGTAATGAGGATCACCCTGTGGCTAAACATGCCTTGGTGCACGGCCAGCACATCTTGGCACAGTGTTACACCGTCCGGGTTATCTGGATACTTCCCACCAACACCAACCTATCTGAACTCCGGAGATGGGAACTTGCCCTTCAGTATATCCTCTCTTCTCGTCATCCGCCAGGCCTCAATCTCCGCTAATTTCAAGTTGCCGCCACTCATACCTCACCTGTCTTTCAACAACTTCTTTGCCTCTACACTTCTGCCTCAACTGACATCTCTGCCCAAACTCTTTGTCTTTAAATATGTCTGCTTGTGTCTGTATGTGTGGATGGATATGTGCGTGTGTGCGAGTGTATACCTGTCCTTTTTTCCCCCTAAGGTAAGTCTTTCCGCTCCTGGGATTGGAATGACTCCTTACCCTCTCCTTTAAAACCCACTTCCTTTCGTCTTCCCCTCTCCTTCCCTCTTTCCTGATGAGGCAACAATTTGTTGCGAAAGCTTGAATTTTGTGTGTATGTTTGTGTTTGTTTGTGTGTCTATCGACCTGCCAGCGTTTTTGTTCGGTAAGTCACCTCATCTTTGTATTTATATATAATTTTTCCCACGTGGAATGTTTACTTCCATTATATATATATATATATATATATATATATATATATATATATATATATATATATATATAGTGGAGATCCCAACAGAACACAGTGACAGAATGAGGATCACCTTCCGTGCACAGTGCATTTTGGTGACGCATTGAGACACGACAATTAACTGAGTGACAATACATGCTCGAGTTTTGTCTTAAACCAAAAAATTTAGCTCTGAGACAGAGTGCCCAATTCGTGAAGCCTTCAGGGAAGGAAGCCATGTCCCGACTGAATTCACGAATGGCCCGAGATGTTCTAGAAGGTCCGAGAAAATGTCAGCGACAAGTGCTTCAAGTGATATCGCTGACATCCCAAATGCACAAAAACGTGGATAAAATGAAAACAGTTTTGAATAGGGGCAGAGACCCAAATGTGTGATGGCACAGAATTTTAATATGCTGAAACCTAACATTTATCACATTTTGAGACAAATTAGGGATGAAAAAGGTGTGTATGAAGATTGTCCCAAAGGCTCTGTGGTCTCAGAACAGAAGAAATCCACATGCTGAAGTACAGCAAGTTGACCAAAAACAAAACAAAAAACTGACACTATTTTTTTTTAGAGAGTATACTTATAGATGACAAGATGTGGGTTTCCGAGTACGATCCCAAATAGTAGGTCATCAGAGGGGGTACAGAACTCTTTGATGTATTGCCTTGAGGAGGTTCCCGATGACAGCTTCCGGGAAGCCTGTAAAGACTGGGCAAGCCAACAGGAAAGATGTACAGATACAGAAGGAATGAAGATTTTTAAGGTGTTTCACATTAAAGAAGCAATGCCTTTAAAAAATACATTGGAGTTAGCGAGAAGTAGTGACATTCCAAATTTTAACCGACAGATTCCCAAAATACAATACTGAGGTACGGTGTGTTAATTTCACATTGAAAACAGAAGACTTTTCTCAAGGTTTTGATACGATGAACATGGAGCCTCGCACCACCTCCATACTGTGATATTAACCACATTTCTGGCCATTTTAGGATGCAGCTTTTACCAGCATGATTTACATGCTTGATGGTGGTGGTGGTGGTGGTGGTGGTGGTGAGGGATCTCCACTAACAAATGCAGCTCAGCTCAGTCAGATCCAGACAGTGACAGAATCAGGATCACCTTCCGTGCACAGTGCACTTTGGTGTACTAATTTCATTCCCCTATCGACAGCCACCAGAATATTCTAGAAGAGTGATTTTGAGTGCTTGTCTGACAGTCGACACTCCCCTGCCAAAGGGCAGCAGCAACACAGCTCAAAATATTTGCCAGGAAATTTTTTTTACTGAAACAAGCTTACTAACTTCACAACAGTGCATTCTAACTCTGCTTTGTGAAAATAACAACTCAGCATTAAAATCACTGGATAAAAGCTCTCCTCGTCAACAATACAATTTGATAAAAAACTATTATATATGCCACTTGCTTACACCACAATTTTTTAATGATGTATGACACTACACAGCATGCACATTGTTATGTTATCCATTATTATTAAAACTGTATATCTAGGACTGATAAACCTTCTTTACTTACCTCATCCGAGATGAAAATATCTGCTAAAAAGCTGGATTTCTCATGTACTGTCATGTACGAAAATATTCCGTTCAGCACTCTAACTGTTGCTTCACTATCAGCAGCCTCCTTCAGTCGGTAAAGCTCCCGTAACTGGTCATGTGTCACTGTCACAAGTATTGAAGTATCTTCCACAGCACCATTCTGGCAATGATTTATCAACAAATTAACCAGTCTTTGCAAAAAATTCTTTTCCATTCCATTTCTTTCACTCTGGCAGTTTTTACACACCTTAGAGCGTTCTTTCCTGTAACAGGATAAAAAATTTAGAAGCTTGGGAATCCAACAGGTTCACTCACAGACAAAAACCTGGAACGTCGGTCGCAACTCACAGGAACTGAATCCAAATTGACTGCTCAATGGGATGGGGCAATAAACTTGCCAGCCTCTTAATTCAGAGTCTATCTGGCAATCTGCACTGCTTTGTAGAGGAATTTTTGTATTCCGTTCGAGCTGTCGTCCAAGTACGTGCTCGTGGTCTAGCGGTAAACAGCTTGCAGTGTAAATGCGAAGCCTTGTGCTTTGAACCATTTGTTGCATAATTTTTTATACCACATTTTTTCTGCAAGCGCAAAGAATCTCCTGTGGAACTACAATCACAATTACTTGTCTTTCCATCACAAAAGTAGTAGAACAGCCATCAAAAAATATTTTCACAACAGCTGGACATCTATCTCACAACATCGTCTTTGGGAGTTTACAATTATGCAGGGCTCCAGCCGACAGCTGCGAGCCACCAGTAACCACTCACGTTTCTCCTCCACATCCTCGTGAATGCCTACGTTCTGTAGCAGCTTCTGCTGCCCTCACTTTAGCGAGCATTAAGTTATTTATTGTCATCGTCCATATTTCCAGAGAAAATGTCTTCTACAAACTGAGTGAATACTGGGCTGCGCACATTCAATGGAAATGCCACCAGAGTTCGATCCCCGCAAATGGAGTTACGAAAACATCGAGCTGACAAAGTAATATTACAGCTGTTCAGCTACACTTATTGAAAATGAGTTATTTTTATGCTGCTTAACACAGAAAAATTGAATAACTTCTTGGCTATGAATGACAATTACTGAAAATTGATATATAGGAATGGCAAAGTACACTGGTGTAGTTTTCCTACTTCTGTCTTATGTTCAATGAAGTTGCAAATAGCCAAAACTAAATTCAGGTTATTGAACTTTTATCTGAAAGATTATTTTCGCATTCTGCACTATGTAATTTTTCACTTATTTATGAGTACTCAATATGACTGATTACTGTGCAGCACTGAACAATGTAAGTTCTCACCCACTTGCACACTAGTTAGCTTTTTAAAAGATTTTTCATTTTTACTCTTATGGTCTTTAGTCCTAAGAATGGTTTGACACACTTCACTGTATCCTGCTCGACTCTCAACCTCCAGTTAACTTCAGCTACTTACTTCCACTTGAACATGCTTACTGTGCTCGTCCCTCAGCTTCCTCACCTGCTCACACACACTATCTAGCTAGCTCGCTCGCTTTCCCAAACAAGTGAACACTCTAGCTCTTCTCTGCAGCAAGAATCTCTATTCGTCAAATTTTATTATGTGGTCGGTCTCTCTCGGGGCGTGCTTCACCGGGCACGATTTCTTCACCTGTCCTGGCCTGCAATACTGCTTTTGTCGGGTGATGCTGGTCTCCCCGGACCATCCGTTCGTTCCGACACTGGCTTTTCCGTACATAGAACGTATGTGGTATATTCCCAGCATTACTACTGGGGTCCTTTTTGCCATTTGCCTATCATTCCGTTCGACTGTTCTCCCTAGTCGTTTGCTGTCTCACAGAATTACAATATAAATGGCAAAACCCAATTTATTTCATACTCCTGAACTTTAACTCCTATAACTGCAATATATTTCTGTACATGTGGTAAATAATCTTTTGCTCCCACTATTTTATCACTACTGTCTTCAGATAGTGAATGAGTATATTCCACTCAACAATGTCAAAATCTCTCTCTATACATACAAATGCTATTAACTTAGACTTGCCTTTCTTTAGCCTATCTTAACACAAATCACAGGGTCAGTACTGCCTCACATGTTCTTTCATTTCTCAACAACCCAACTGATCATACCTGAGGGAGCGTTCTATCAGTTTTTCCAATGTTCTGTAAATTATTTGCATCAATATTTTTCAAGCACGAGTTATTAAACTGATAGTTCAGTAATAGTTGCATCTGTCAGTGCCTGTTTTCTTTGGAATTAGCATTACAACATTCTTCCTGAAGTCTGGGTGTATTTCACCTGTCTCATACCTTGCATACCAGATAGAATACACTTATCGTGGCTGCCTTTCCCAAGGATCTCAGTACTACAGAAGGAATATTGTCTAAATCGTGGTCCTGTTTCAACTTAGGTCTCTCAGTGATCTGTGTTGTTCTTACAGCACTACCTGCATCTCCCATCTCATCTGCATCTACTTCACCTTCCCTTTCTATTCCATTTTTCCCTCCTATTTGTGGAAGTAAAAAATCTGACATCCTATCTGCATCGCCTGTGACTGCATGCTGCACATTATTAATTTACTCAATTATAGACATTTTACATAGAAACTCAGAAACATTTCATAGCTTAATACTTGTCAAAATTAGAGCAGTAGCAGATACACTGCCTGCGAGAGACAGGAATAGCGCAGCCTGCAGTGACGGCAGCTGGCTGATAGCTTTACCACAAGAATGTGTGCGAGTGGATCTGCTGTTACTGACATTTCTGAGAGAAGTAGACTGTTGTTGTGCTTCCACAAGGCACTTACTATTAAAAAACACACAAAATACAATGTAAAAAAATTATGCAAATGCTTGCCTCCAAATGTGATGCTTTAGGTTCATGCTGCAAGCTGTTTATCACTTGACCACCAGCATATACTGCAAATGTTGGTCGGTCAGTTTAAACGAGGGGCAGGGGGAGATGTACACCACAATAACAGGAGAAAGGAAGAACCAGAAGAATGACAGAAGGACAACCGAGACTATTATTAACAAAACAGGAAAAGAAAACCACAGAGAGAAGCAAGAAACAGGTAGAAGGGGGTAAAAACAAGAGCACATGACCGTGGCTGGCTGACCGCGAGAATAAAGAGGAAAAGCCAGCCACTCTGCGACACATTAAAACATCCACCCTAAAAGCATTAGAGTGGAGAACACAAACAGACAAGAGACATGTACTAAAACTTATAAGGAATGATAAGACCCACCGTCACTTATAAAACGTAAAACTAAATTAGCCGATAAGGTGCTGTCAGCTAAACGAGTAAGGTAACTGAAGAGTCCGCTGTGGAACAGCCAAAGAAGGACAGCTCATCAAGATATGGGTCACTGTCAGCTGGGCACCTCATCAACACTGAGGTGGGCCATCATGGCGCAGGAGGTAGCAGTGTGTCGCCCAAGTGTGGCCAGTGCTGAGCCAGCAGAAAATCACACAGTCCATGCGAGAGGCCCGCATGGAGGACTGCCACACATTCTTAGTTTCCTTAATAGCACACAGTTTGTTGTGTGTGCTGAGGTTATGCCAATTTCATCTCCCAAAGCCGGAAAACCTTGCGGCACAATACTAAACACAGGTCAGTTGCAGTGAAGCAGATCTCCATAAGCGGTTTACACATAGCCTGTTTAGCCAGCCAGTTGGCAAGTTCATTGCCTGGGATTCTGACGTGACCTGGGGTCCAAACAAACACCACTGAATGACTGGACCATTCCAGGGCATAGATGGACTCCCGGATGGTAGCTACCAAAGGTTGATGATGGTAGCACTGGTCGATAGCTTCTAGGCTGCTCAAGGAGTGTGTACACAAAAGAAACAACTCCCGAGAGCATGAACAGATGTGCTCGAGAGCACGAGATACAGCCGCCAGTTCGGCCGAGAAAATACTGCAGCCATCGGGCAAGGAAATACGTTCAATACGTCCTCCACAGATGTATGCGAAGCCGACATGAGTATCAGCCATCAAGCCGTTGGTGTAAACCACTTTGTGGCATCTGTACACGTCAAGAATAAGGAGGAAGTGGCAGAGGAGAGCAGCAGAGAGTGGCGGGGTTAACTGAGTACTTAGGGCCACGTGGAAAGTCCAAGCCGCAGCCTAGGTGTACACCGTGGAGATGTACATGAATGAACCTCAAGTATAGGTGGTAAGGGAAAGGACTCCAGTTCAGGAAGAAGGGATCAGACGCAAACTGCAATTTGAAGCCCTGACCTGGGCCACCGATGCTGGAGATGAACCGCCATGGGCAGGAAAAGGAGATGGTGATTTGGACGGGCAGGAGAACTATGAACATGTGCAACACGGAGGGACTACGGCCTCCACAAGGACACTGGTAACCGGACTCATCCAACAAGCTCCTGTTGCAAGGCGAACACCAGTGGTGCACTGGATTGAGTAAACTCAACACTGAGGGCGTCACCAAACCATAAACCAGACTAACATAGTCTAGACAGGATAGACCAAAGGCTCTGTAGAGCTGCAGCAGCTTATAGCGATCTGCACCCCAGTTAGTGTTGCTCAGGCAGCAGAGGGCATTGAGGTGCTGCCAGCACTTCCGCTTAAGGCGAGAAAGGCGAGAAAGGCGAGAAAGGCGAGAAAGGCGAGAAAGGCGAGAAAGGCGAGAAAGGCGAGAAAGGCGAGAAAGGCGAGAAAGGCGAGAAAGGCGAGTCAATCAGGTGTAAAAACCCTGTCCTAAGAAGCAATGTGTCTCCACTACAGTGAGTGGATCGTCATTAACGTGAAGTTCTGGTTCCGGGTGAACGGTACAATGCCAACAGAAGTGCACGACACACAACTTTGCAGTCAAAATCTGGAAACTGTGGGTTAGAGCTCGAGACAGCACCTTGTGGATGGCTCCCTTTAGGCGCTGCTCAGCAACACCAGTACTGGTGGAGCAGTACAAAATGCAGAAGTCTTCTGCATACAGAGAGGCTGAGAGACAGCCCTACAGCTGCTGCTAGACCATTAATGGCCAGTAAAAGTAGAGACAGACACAATACAGAGCCCTGCGGGACCCCTTCTCCTGAATATGGAGGGGAATTATGGGAGGCACCAACTTGGACATGAAGCAACAGAAAATTTTGGATAAAAATTGGAGTGGGCATCGGAGACCCCACTCGTATAATGTAGCAAGGATATGATGTCGCCAGGTCGTGTCGTATGCTTTAGACAAGTCAAAAAAGATGGCAACCAGGTGTTGGCATATGGGAAAGGCTGTTCGGATAGCAGACTCGAGGGACAGTGGTAGAGCACTGACTTGGAGCCAGCAGGCCATGTGACTCCAGGACCCAACCCAGCCGCCAACATACCATACGTTCCAAAAACATTGGTGAGGCTGATGGGCTGATAGCTATCCACATCAAGCAGGTTTTTACCAGGTTTGAGCACCGGAATGATGGTGCTCTCCCGCCGCTGTGATGGAAAGACGCCATCACTCCACATCCAATTGAAGATCACGAGATGTCACTTACAGTCAGTCGAGATATGCTTAATAATGTGTCTGTAGATGTGATTTGGCCAGGAGCTGTGTCAGGGCAATGTACACGGGCACTGAGGAGCTCCCACTCTGTAAATGGGGTGTTATAGAGTTCACTGTGGCGTGTAGTGAACGGGAGGACTTTCCCTTCCAGCTGCCGTTTGAGAGTGCGAAAGGCCAGGGCGGTAATTCTCCAATGCAAAGGCTCAAGCCTAGAGTTCAACAAAGTGCTCGGCAATCTTGTTTGCATCTGTAGATAACAGACCATTTATGTTAACTCCGGAAACTCCTGTTGGGGTCTGGTACCCAAAAACACGTTCGATCTTCGACCAGACTTTGGAATGTGACATGTGGTACCCAATGGTCATGACATATCTCTCCCAACACTCCTGTTTCTGTCGTTTGGCAAGTTGGCAAATGCGGGCATGGAGCCGTTTGATGGCTATGAGGTGCTCCAGGGAAGGGTGCTCCTTTTGCCACTGTAGAGCTTGCTGACACTCCTTTTTCTGGCGAGCACCATGGGACTGCCTTACGCCTCAGGCACCTTAAAGAGCGAGTGATCGTGTTTTCTGCTGCAGAAACAATTTTAGTCACATGCTCAACCATCACATCGATGTTACCCTGTGGGGGAGATTCAGCAATGACAGCAGAGGTAAAGGCTTCCCAGTCTGCCTTGTTTAAAGCCCATCTGGGCAGGTGTCCATGGGCCTTATGCCGGGGCAGTGACAGGAAGGTGTGTAAGTGGTCATTACCACACAGGTCGTCATGTGCTCTCCAGTGGATAGACGGGAGAAGTCCTGGCCTGCAAATTGATAAATCAATGGCCGAGTAACTACAGTGAGCCACACTGAAATGTGTGGCTGCCTCAGTATTTAAGAGGCAGAAGTTAAACTGAGAAAGTAAAGTTTTGACATCTCTGCTTCGACCAGTAAGCACGGTGCCACCCCACGAGGGGTTATGGGCGTTGAAATCTCCCAAAAGTAGGAAAGGCTTAGGGAGTTGATCAATCAGTGCAGTTAATACATTCAGGGATATGGCACGATCTGGAGGAAGATACACATTGCAGACAGTTATTTCCTGCATCGTCATTCTGACAGCCACAGCTTCAAGAGGGATTTGAAGGGGGCACAGTTGCACTACAGACTGCTTATAGGACATGAATGCAAACTCCACCTGACACCTGATTACAGTCACAACAGTTTCTGTAATATCGCTTATAGCTGCGGAGGGCACGTGTCCGCATTGCCGGGCACCAGATGTGCCGGAGAGCAATGCAGAAAGCAGGTGTAAAGCTTAACAGTTGCTGTAGCTCAACAAGGCGGTGGGAAAAACCGCTGAATTCCACTGGAGGATGACGTGATCGTGAGACCTGGAAGGCACAGAACATTCAATTAGGCAGTTTACGCCTCAGGATCACCTGCTGCCACCGACGTTTTGCCTGGGCAGTCTATATCAACTGTGTCTGAGGGTCTGGCAAGATCTAGGTCCTCAGCAGACACCAGAATCTACACTTCATCCACAGATGCAGAGCTTTTAGGTAGCAGTGGCGTGGGTGCCACCGCAATTACCTTTGTCTTGGGGAACTACTTTTTGGATATCTCTCACTGTTCCTTGGGTTTCCCCAGCTAGGATGACTTCAGTGATTCAGTCTCTGGGACTGAGGACGAGCGTAAAGCCCTATAACCAGCTGCTTTTGGGCTCTTTAACCTCTGGTGGGCGTTATCTTTCTCACTAGCAGAAACTTGGGAAGGGAGTGCCCCAAGGGACCCCTTCCTAGCAAGCGGAGCTGAAGAAAAATTATGCTTTTTCCAGCTCAGAAGTTGGGACTGATTTCCCGTGTGTGTGTGTGTGGGGGGGGGGGGGGGGGGGGGTGTTTGCTCCCGAAGTAAGTGGAGCAATAAGGAGGGAAGCGGCCCCCACCATCAGGTGTAGCCTTCTGGTGCCGAGAGGTGACAGGAATGCAAGGAACTGATGGGGCGACAACTGTTCTCGTAGCGGCGGCATAAGAGGATGTCATAGCCACAGGAAGTACACGCTCAAATTTTCTCTTAGCCTCAGTATAGGTCAGTTGGTCCAGGGTCTTATATTCCATGATTTTCCTCGCTTTCTCTAAAATCCCACAGTCTGGCAAGCAAGGTGAATGATGCTCTCCGCAGTTGAGACAGATGGGAGGCGGGGCACATACAGTATTTGGATGTGATTAACGTCCACAATCTCTACGTGTGACGCTGGAAGTGCAGCGGGTACACACATGGCCGAACTTACAGCACTTACAGCACTTAAAGCAAGGCATTGGGGAGGGATATATGGCTTCACGTCACAGCAGCAGACGTTCACCTTGACCTTCTCAGGCAATGTGCCACCCTCGAAGGCCAAGATGAAGGCACCGGTGGCATCCCGATTATCCCTCAGACCTCGACAGACTCGCCAGACAAAATGAACACCTCGCCACTCTAAATTGGCGCACAGCTCGTCCTCAGACTACAAAAGGTCCCTGTGGAATATAATACCCTGGGCCATATTTAAGCTCTTATGGGGTGTGATGGTAACATAAATATCCCCAACTTGTCACAAGCGAGTAATGTCCGTGACCGGGCAGAGGATGATGATTTTAGCAAGACTGACCCAGAGCGCATTTTGCACAAGCCCTCCACCTCCCTGAACTTGTCCTCCAAATGCTCCACAAAAAAAACTGAGGCTTCATGGACAGGAAAGATTCCCATTAACTCTCGTACATACAAGGTACCGGGGTGAATAAGCTTCACTGCCATCCTTAGCCTGGCTTTCCTCCCAGGGTGTGGCCAGGGAGGGGAACGATTTGGGGTCGTATTCCTTAGCATTGACGTTAGTCTGCCCACTTAGAGACTGCTGGTGGTGGACCACCAGCAAGAGATGATTTTCTATGCTTCATCCACATGTCATCTGCCCTGACCAGGGGCCCTCCCCACAGGCACTACCCAGCCTCAGCGAGGGCCACCTGACAGGATGGCCACTGCCACGAGTCATAATGCCCCTGGGAGGTGGGCTTCTAGTCCATGGCATACGTGGGGAGTTAATGGCATAGGCATCAGCAGAGTGATCCCTGTGTTGTCAGGGGGCTACAACCAACATGGTGCACAGCGGCCCCACCACAACAAACTGGCTACCGTGCTGGATACGAGGTGCTAAGAAGTATATGGTCATTGTCGGCGCAGAATGCACGGTGGAAAACGCACCCAGGAAGGTGTCCTTGCCCAAGAGATAGAGAATGAGTGGGACAAATGCGACAATGAGAAAGTGGTCTAAAGATCTCAATGCACGATGGACATTTTGCACCAAATAAGGCGCCCTTTTCCAATTGGCTCGCTGTTAGGGAAAATTTAGAAAGATGAGGTCAAACTGACAGGGGATCATAACAAACGCCGAAACATGAGACACTCCTTTTAGTCGGCTCTTATGACAGGCAGGAATACCTCTAGGCCTATTCTAACCCCCAGACCTGCAGCGGGATACTACAAAGGACAGCTCATGATGGGGAGAAACTTTCCTCTACGAACTGCCGTAACCTGTATACAGTATTGTCGTTTGTGTAAACTCCTGGACTTTGAAGTGTCAAATTTACTGATGCTTTAAGTAGTCTATTCAGGCTTAGTCACTGTGGCATGAAGTTTTTTTTTTTATTATTAAGTAAACACGAATGACAAACACAGCATTCTCATACTGCAATAGTAAAGCTCTTTGAAATGCAATCAACCATAATGTGATTAAGGAAAAGCCTGGATGGAATATGGCCAATGGAATGAACATAGCAGGTGTGTCGAGTCCAAAAGTGTGGATCACATGAAACCAAACTCGCACTTCTCTCACATGCTGTACTGAAAAATTTGGATGACTGCAGTCACATAGATGTTGTAGTTCTTTATTTCCTAAAACCATTTGACTCACAAGGGAAATTCTACATCACCTCAAACACCCCCCCCCCCTCCCCCAAGAGATTTAGTGGTGCGAGGGCCCAGTGAAAGCCTGTCAAAAACTGAACACAGACGAAGCATGAAAATAGGAAGACAGTGCACTGAACTGTGGAAAAAAGCAAAACAGAAACAGTGAACAGCCCAAACACAGGAAGTGCAACACAGATCAGTACGCAAAAGCAACGGTGTTCTGGATAAGTGATCCACTGAAAGTGGGCAAGCTGTGTTCAAAGCTACCTTGTGCCAATAATTTTCTCCATGAAATTCTTGACTGGAATGAGGACTTTTTGGTATGGAGGACGCAGAACGTTATCTCGGATGAAGAGTCATTGTCAGATGTAGAAATAACTTTACTTATAGCCCATGGAAAAACGTCGGGACCCTTGCCATTCATGTTGTATATTAATGACTTTGCAGACAATAGTAAGCTCAGGCTTTTTACACATGATACAGTTATCCATACTGAACTACTGTCTGAAAGAGGCTGTATAAATATTCAGTCAAATCGTAACAACATTTCAAAGTGGTGCAAAGATTGGCAACTTGCTTTAAATGCTGAGAAATGTAAAATTGCACTTCACAAAATGAGAAAACATAGCATCATCTGACTAATATCAATGAGTCACTGTTGGAATCGCCAACTTTTACAAGTATCTGGGTGTAATACTTTGTAGGGATATGAAATGTGATGATCACATAGGCTCAGTCACGGATATAACAAGTGGTAGAGTTTGGTTTAGTGATAGAATACTGTGAAAGTGCACCCAGTCTCCACAGGAGATTGATTACAAATCACTTGTGTGACCAGTCCTAGATTATTGCCAAAGTGTGTCAGGTCGGACCCACACCAAATAGGACTAACGGGATATTGAACGTAGCAGCAAGGAGGCTCACAAATTTATTTGATCTATGGGAAAGAGTCACAGAGATACTGAAGAAAATGAACCGGCATGCTCTTTAAGATAGATGTAAACTCTCCCGAAAGAGTCTACTAACAAAATTTCAAGAACTATTTTTAAATGGCAACTCTAGGAATGTACTCCAACCCCCTTTGTATTACTCATAGGGATTGTGAGGATAAGAACAGAATAATTACAGCACACACAGAGGCAGCCAAACAATCACTCTTGCTGTGCTCCAAATGTGAATGGAACGAGAAGAAACTCTAGCAAGTGGTACAATGGTACATACCCTTTGCCGTGCACTTCACTGTACTTTGCAGAGTATAGGTGTATGGCTCTGAGCACTATGGGACTTAACATCTCAGGTCACCAGTCCCCTAGAACTCAGAACTACTTAAACCTAACTAACCTAAGGGCATCACACACATCCATGCCCGAGGCAGGATTCGAACCTGCGACCGTAGCGGTCGCGCAGTTCCAGGCTGAAGCGCCTAGAACCGCTCGGTCACCAGTAGCCGGCTGTATAGGTGTAGATATGTATGTATTATATGTAGATAGTTTCTATCTATCTTCATGTGTGTGTCAGTTCAGTTTCTTAGCTTTTCCTGTGGACTGAACAAACCTGTGATCTTTGCTACTGCCCTTCTCTACATAGATTCAGTATGCCTCATTAGCCCTATTCAGTACGAATCCCCCACACACTAGTGATTTTCTAAGTTGCGTCACATGAGTGTTTAGTATGCAGTTTGGAAAAACTGAAAAAGTTACTACTTGACAATGCCCATTACATAGAATTTCTACTATTGTGATGTGTAAAAGGTGGTGCGTAGCAATTACTAACATCTGTATATTTAAAAACAAACCTTATAAATTTTCAGCATATATCCATATTTACATACTAATTTGCAATGTGAATTCAATGATTCATTCGATATTACTAAGCTTTATCATGCAAATGATCTGTGGAAAGTGAAACTAACTAAAAAAACTAGCTAAGTCTCCTTTGCAGATGGACTGCATTTTCCTAGTATCCTACCACTGAACCGGAATTTGTCACAGGCTTTATCTATGATTGAGCCTACATGATCCTCTAATTTAATCCTCTTCATAGGTCTTCAATTATCAGGTCCTCTCGAGAGCAATACGCGGTGGTGCAGCTGGTATCCTGTGATCTTATCAATGTCTTCCAGTCTCACTCTTGTTCCTTCTTTCTACTGTCCCTTCAGTGATATCGCCACATCTCAGCAGATCCCTGACCCAAGTGTTCCTTCTGTGTTGGATAAGCTTAACTTCCCTCATTCTGTGGATCACTTCATTTGCTATCTTGTCTAACCACTTAAGACTGAATGGTAATTTTGTTGATCATTTTTGCCACCTGTGCGTTCACCCAACTAGTGTACGAAGTTTTTTGTTTCAGGGATCTACAATATATTATGGTTAAAATAGGGGTTAACTTAGCTGAAAATATAATTCAACCCACAGCTTCCATTCAGCCTGCCGATGCAACAGTTTAATTGGGGCACTACTTCGATTTTAAGTTCAGCAGTTATGCTTTTGCTTTACGATCCTCAGTTTCATTTCTCTTATCGACTGTAAGTACCTGGGCACTAGCTTTGGTACTGCTGTGGCCTTTACACACGACCAGAACTGCAACTGGTTTTTTTGACAAATCTTTCAATAATCTCCATGAGAAACTTAATATTAGAACAACTGTGGAATTGTATGATAGTTGCAACAAAATTCCAATGCATGTCAAATGAAAGAGGATACTGAATGCATACAGAGAAGGGCAGCACAAATTCATTTACCTGTGGGAGTGTGTCACAGACATGCTGAAGAAACTGGACTGACAGACTAAGACAGACAAACCGTCACGCAAAAGAATACTTAGTATTACGAGGACCAGCTTTAAATGATGACTCTAAGGATATACTACAATCGCTTATGTATTGCTCCCACACGGACTGAGGACATTATTAAATTTCAGCACGTTTTTAAAGTACCATTCTTTCATACATGAATGGAATTTAAAGAAACTCCAGTAACTGGTACTACGGGGTGCACTTTCTGCCACGCACTTCACAGTGGCTTGCAGAGTACAGATGTAGATGAGGAGAAGTGTAGACATTGTGGTGCCCACTCCGCCAGCTACAGCATCCAGAAACATCACCATAAAAATTCAGAATAGTGATACACTTCATTAGCTGTAACGTGATGTGCAGCTATTGAGAGTTACGTCTCACAAAGTAAGGCAGAATTTGTGACTGCCGTAGACAGAGTCGATAGGTACCAGTTTGTCCTCCGTATCTCAGTGTGTGCATTCATCCTCACATTTCAGCAAGTCGTTCTAAATATTTTGCTGAAATGAGTAACTTTCTGTGCCCATATCATTTTCATTGTTACTGATAGGTCGGAAGAGCATTCAGAGATTCTGGAGAAAGTATCAAACACATTGAAAGTAGCAAGTTCTCATCTATCCAAAAATCATAGTTTTCATGTAAACAGACCTAATTGTAAGTCACCATGTATGGAGAGAGCTTGGTCCTTCAAAATTAGAAATTGGTACAGAATTTTCCAGGTCATCAATATAAATACCAATTAAAACTTGTTATATCCGAATCACACCAAATCTTGCTAAGAGGAGACTTAACTTCATGAAACAAGTACTGGTCAGCAATTCTGTCCCTTGTAGCTTTATAGCTATACCACATTTTCAGGGAAAAAGCTCATACGTATTTTAATGTTACACTGGCACAGGTGATAAAAATAATGTGCTCACAGTTGTGAAATAAAATCAAGTACTAAATTTTTACTTGTGAGCCAACACCTATAATCTCAAATCCAGAACCTTGCACACTGAAAACAAATTTAGTCAGCTCTTACAATACCATACCAAAGATGAGCAGATATCTGCCTACTTTATTACTCCCATATACAGCAAATTTTATTTCAATGTAATTTGACAGTTAATACCTACACCATCTTCCTTTCTCCGTGGCTGTAGCACGTCATATCAAATGGGTCGACCCATTCTTTTGTTTCTTGATCCTTAGAAGCATCAATTCTGAAACAGTGGGAAACCATTAAAAATAAGAATTTCTGTAAGATATCACAGGACAAACACAATGCTTTTCACATCAAAATAAATCTGAGACTTCTGCAATGTACAGTTTAATGTTATCAAATGTATGTAGGGCACAGTAGTACTGTACATATAATAAGAATTTAACAAGATAGACTAGAGCGTAGATAGTTGCAGACTGATAACTACGACAGCAGCTTATACTGAAGTGCCATTGCTGACAAAAAACAAACGTCTTATTTTTCAATAAGTCAAGAGTCGGATATGGCAATTTAGATTTGTCTTCTATTATGCAAAATATTTGCAAACACTCTAAACATTAACATACAAAATAAAAAATATTAATTAGATAAATTATATATAATGGAGAATACAGATAGAACATACTAATTCCACTTAAAACTTCTGGGCTGAAAGGTCGTGGTCAGTATCCTGACTCCCCAACATTTCATGTCCAGTTGCAAGGGAGATCCTCTGAGGTGAAGCAATGAACTGCTATTGGAACTCAACACAGTATCGAATATACGGACAGGACTATCAAACACTTGGCCAGTAAAGTGGGCTACGAGAGCACCTCTAGTAGTGCTGGCATTTTCAACTGAAATGAATCTATAGTCATTCCGTCAATAGAAAGTCAACATCCACGCTTTATCTAATTCGACACCCTCTCTTTTCTGTTAAAATTACTGTGTTTCTAAATCTCAATAGCCTCTCTATACACACATGCACGATGATGTGATGGTTTCGATAAGACACTTGTCTCACTGAATTTTATTTCAGAATCATCCTCTTGGTACGCATGATCTACTGCAGTCCATTTATCCATTTTATATTCCACACGCAAATTCATCTTACGTTCACCTAAATGGGTCTTATTTCTTTTTGTGGTGCCAATATGTACTAGTCCACAACTATAAGGAATTTTATATACAAGTGTTGCCAAAAGCCAAAATGATGTCATATCTTTTGCTGCTCTTAAATATTCTTTTAACTTTTTGGTTGGTCTGAAAATAGTTTCAAGTCCATAATCATCCAAACATTTGCAGTGCAAGGGGGGTACGATAAGTAATGCCACACTTTTTTCTGAAAGCAGGTTGATTTTATTCAGGATTCCAATACACCATATTATTCCCCACTTTTTTTGGCTACAAAATCCTATTTTTCAACATAATCACTGTTCAATGTGACTGCCTTCTGCCACCTTACTGTGAGTGCCAGTGTACCTGCAAGGTACCACTATTGGTTGACATCTGAGCCAATGTCTTGCTGCATCAATAATTTGCCCGTCATCCATATACTGCTTTCTGCAGAGTGCATCCTCCATTAGGACAAACAGATGGAAATGTGAAGATGTGAAATTTGGAACGTACCGTGGTCGAGGAAGACCTCTTAGATACATAGACTTGTATAAGCCCTGTGTTGTCGAGGAGAAGGAGAAGAACAAGACAGACTGCATTTTTGTGGGTAAGAACGGGCTTAAGTAATTTCTTCAGTTTCGTGAGGGTAGCACAGATTTGTGCAGCTGGTCAGCATGTGGGAGATCAGACAGGGTTGCACAACCTCATTGCAACGATGACAGACATCTCGCCCAACAACTCACTGTGCTTTTATTCACTGCCAGGTCACCGTAAACATCTGCAAGCACCTAGTAGTATCTGTAATGATCCAGTTTTGTGCCAAAAGAAGCTCGACGACTTTTCTCCACTTGGAATGCACCGCCGCTACAGACAGCATTTTGAAGGCTACGTATAAGCGCCATCACCTACTGGAACTTCACGAAATTACGGGGGCCAAAGCACAAGTATTCCACTATGTCCCACAACACATTCTGTATTTTTCAACTGAAACTGGACAGGGAAAGATGAGTCACATTACTTACCAAATGCCCTTCGTGTAATCTTCCTCACTGATCCGAATTCTCTTCATAGGGTGTAGAGCTCGATCTTTCCCCTCTGTAGAATTACCGTTGTTCTTAATGGGTGACCATATGTGGTTAACCTTGTATTGTAAATAAAATTTTACAAGCCCTATCAACCAAGGTGTGAATAACATCTTTTTTATCTGAGGTGTGACCCACCAGGAAGATAAAGAACAATCAGCATTATACAACAGGCACAACCACTAACAAACTGACTGCCTCCATGAATGGTCACTGTCAACTGTACTGTGGTTGCAGCTAAGTGGTACTGCTAAGTGGTACTGCTTTCACAGTTAGCACTACCTTTAACAGGGGAGGGTATAACTGTTACAGGACTGGAGTATGTTTCCGTGGGACAATGTACAGGGGAGGTTTTCCCTATGTCTACTGGAGTGATACGAGCTGTGGGGCACGGGGTTAGGTAGGGGCTGACGAGGATATTGTGTAGGTCGGGTGGGCAGCAGCAGAATACCACTGAAAAGGGTAGGGGGGGGGGGGGGGATGATTCCATGTCAGGGCATGATTAGAGGTAGCTGAAATTGTGGCAGAGAATGTGATTCAGATGCTTCAGCCCCGAGTGGTACCAAGTCATGAGAGGAGTGGCCGACTGGCCAGTGGTTATTTGAGGGATGGTAGGTGACTGGGGAACAAAATGAAGGATACCTGTTTCTGGACAAGATGTGGAGAATAATTTCAGTTTGTGAAGACATCAGTGACACCCTCAGCATATTTAGAGTGGGACCCCAGATCACATAAGAAACAGATTGCCCGATCGCTTGGTCTAGCAGGCAACCCTTGTCAGGGAACGGCCACCAGGCGGCAACAGCGTCACACCCTTACTTGTAGAATCAACCACTAGATGGCACTCTATTCTGTGAAATATGTGGCAACATCGGCCGAATGCATGCAGCTTTCCACTATTTGGCGTCTGTGAAGTACTGGTGGTAGCGGATCGAGTCATGATGCAGAGGGCCTGCGAGTATATCATCTGTGGAAGGAGTAGACGAACAAATCCTGAATTAAAAATGTTCAGCTTTCCCGTCAAAGATAAAGAAAGGTTACGCCAGCGGATTTTAAATTCGGGTAAATCAATAAATTAGTTACGAGTAAGAATTAATAAAGAGCCCTAAGCATTCGATTCTATCTAAATTTTGTCAATCTTAGAATATGATATAACATGGCAGCCCTTCCTGTACAAGAATCATATCATATAATTTTTAAATGAAATCTTTGCTGCGATTTGGACTTTTTTAAACTGTTTATTCACTTCATTATCGTAATTTCGGCTGTAGAGGCATTTTTGTGTGCAATGTGAAAACTGAAACAAATATAAGATATGAGTGATATGAAGATATGAATAACCAAAAGCAAAGCATAGTGTGGTAACATTTGGTAAACAATTTAAGAAGCATTACCTTACAAGACCTTTCCCTTGGTACTTGAAAACGGCTCTAGAGCTGAAATCGCAACAGTGAAATAAATGAATAAAGCCGTCATCTAACTGCTAGGTCATTGGTCCCTCTAAATCCTGGTATATACTAGAGCAAACGAAGTGAACGAGTGTAAAACCTCGTTTACACTGCTGCAAATGAGTATTCATAGATAGTTCACCAATGTTCACTGCCACTCATTTATACGTGTGAAAAAGCGTTTATACTGGAATGAAGGGAGTAGAATAGAAGAGAACGAGCATAGCATGCAAACTATAGATGCTGCTTATTTTAATTTTTTTTATCTGTGCGCTAATAATCCTCGCACAGCTTTCACTCGAAAACAACACTAATTATAGTTACAGGTCTGCGCGAGTGCGGATATCCCCAGTAATAACTGTGTTGCAGATAAAAGTGTATGTCTGTTGCGAATATTTGCGGGTTATCTTTAAACTGTACAAAGTAAACTTAACATAATTATGGTTTGCCGTCTGTGGCTCTTCAAAGTTGATCCCGCCAAAATATGCTCGAAAAACACTCTCACTTTTATATTACTGCGTTTGCATCCCCCTTTCAACAACAATCCAAAATTCATCGTTTTGTGACACTCTTATATCATTTACGATAAGTTACATGCAAAGTAAAAGAATTTAAATTTGAAATGACTGTCACTGAAATATGTCAAGCCTTAATTCGCATCGTAACCGAGTGCGGACATCAGCAGACAAAAATTCAGGCCAGGCACAAATCTCTTTCCAGAGCAGTGGTGGGTTAAACTGCTTTACAAAACGTTAATATCTGAGAATGCGGATAAGCAACTTAGCAGATGTGGATAATGATCTTGTGGATGCGGTGCACTTACGGATGGCAGCATTTTTCCTGTCCATGCAGACTTCTAGTTACAGCTACGATGTAAATCTTTGATTTTGAGATAGATTATTTTGCCCGCTGGTTTTGACAAAGCGAACAAAGTGGCGTAGGAAAATAAATGTGTTGTTGGCTTAATTTGTTACGTAGATGTGAAACGCTTGGAAGTAGTGCCAGTGCACTTAACACTGAATTGCAGCTCCAGCCTTCTTTAGATTTATTCCAGAAATTTGCACATATGTCGGTTGACGCCTTTCACTGGCTCCTCATTACACCTGATGAGGAAATTTACTAGCAGCAACATAAAGCAGTTCGCAAGAAGATGAATACTCTCCTTGCTGGCAAGGCCAAAGGGGAGACGAGGCAAACTACTTTTGATGCTTTGCTCAAAAACCGACAGCCAGCTTAACACTAACGAACACTACCGAATGCGTACCGAAAAAGACAATGTTATTGTCTCGCAGTAGTGAATGGAATTGAACACTACAGAATCAGCATTTCATCACGCAAACACTTGCAAACATTGATGTTATACTTTCACTACTTAATTGTTTCTCACTGTGAAAAGCTAAGCACTAAAGGGGAAACAACATTATAGGCAATGTTTGTTTTAATTACAAAGCAAGTAATGTCACACAGAAAAGATTAGAAACCACGTGTTTCTTAACTTTTGCAGGAACTTCAGAGGCACTGAGAGCACCGAGTAAAGTTTATGAACCAAACACAACTGTATGTCGTTTGCTCAAACTCGTCTACACATATGAAAATGCAGTTTTCCTGTTTTAGTTCGCTCAGTGTTGACCAGGCTTAAAACGCCATAGGGCCACATTCCCAGAATTAATCATAATATTTAAAGTCCAAAAAAGGTTGCACACAAAGATCTCTCTTATCAAATAATTAATGAAAGATTCCTTTCTATCATGCTAATGTAAACTGAGCTACTAAATGTGTTAATGGTATATACACATATCGTATTTTTCTGATAGTTATTGTTACAGGCAATGTCAAACTGTTGTATATGGACCCAGAAAAACTGCACAATAGACTGCTGTGTGATGTCCATTTTGATGAAAAGTCATTCACGAGCAGTACGAAACAACGGCTTATACACACAGCAGTTCCTGTAAAATTTACATCTGACACTGGTTCTTCAGCAGTATGTGAGGGAACTAGTGACAAGAATAGTTTGTCATCACTTGAACTGAAAGTGAACATTCCAAGGAGAACAGTGCAGCTAGTCACCTTCTGGTAGAAACAAATGCAATGCCACAGAAGTGTGAACCATTCCCAGACCTGAAAGAAATCTTAACACTGCCTGCAAGACAAGTTAAAAGACAACTCTGTATGCTACGTCATGATGAGGATACTCCTAGAAAGTAAAAACTGAAACAGAAAATATATAATATGAACAGATCACTGGAAACAAAACTTCCTACTTGTCAAAAGTTAAGAGTAGATTATTGCATTATAGGAGCACAAATAATATTGCCCATGTGTTAAGCAGTTTCTGCTTCGCATCTGATTACTCCAGGGCACTGGCTGCAATGCAGTGCAAGAGCAAAACACGTTCGTGGTCTTCTATTGAGAAAAATCTCTTTCTGATGTTTTACAAATCTCCTGCAGCATATAAATTTTTGCGAAAATTGGGTATCTTATTACCTGGACTGTCCACAATTAGACGATGAATTGGCATCACAAAATTTCTACCAGGGTTTAACAAAAAAACTTTTTAGTCAACTTAGCAAGAAATTTGAGGCACAAACTTATTTAGAAAAGGCATGTGTAGTATCTTTTGATGATATGCCGATAATGCGTCATCTGGAATATGCAAAAGATCTCGATTTAGTAGAAGGTCTAGAAGATTTGGGTGATAGGGGAAGGAAACCACTTCCTGCAAATTATGCACTTGTTTTTATGATTAGAGGCATCTACAGAAACTGGAAATTGCCTGTTTCATATTTTTTGTCGAATTCAGGAGTAAAACATGCAGATTTATTGGGACTCTTACAGGAACTAATTATTTTATTGCAAAATGCAAACCTAGAGCCAAAATTAGTCGTTTGTGATCAGGGAGCTAGTAATCAAAGTGTTGTGAAGCATTTACATGTTCCTCCTGAAAAACCTTATTTTATTGTAAATTGACATATTTTTTTATATTTATGTCCCACATTTATTCAAAAGCATACGAAGCAATCTGCTTAGTGGCGACTTCATGTTCAACAATGCTGTTTCATTTGGAGAGGTCAGGGAAACATATGACATTGATAAGAAGAACAAAAAAAAAAAAAAAAAAAAAAAAAGCAGAATGTTGGTTAAACTCACATTAAACATTAGCAACCTGATTCATTCCAGAAAATGAATGTAAAAATGGCAGTCCAGGTCCTCAGCCACTCTGTTGCTGCAGCTATCAGAACTTGTGTAGCGACTTAATAATTGCAGAGTGATACAGCCGAGAGCACAGCTACTTTTATAGAATTTATGAACAATTTGTTTGACATTTTGAACAGCAGGACAGCATTTTCCTCTAATCCATATAGGTGTGCATTATCAGAACAATGTCCAGTAGTAATGGAAATGCAAAGGATGTCTTAAGTGCCATAAATAAAATTGAAAAAAAAAGACAGGTAAAATAACGACACCACCATGCATTATGGGTTTAATCCAGACTGTATGCTATTGCTCAGTTTTTTCTTGAGGAACAAACTGTCGGCATTGAATTTTTACTGACCAGCAGATTGAATCAAGATTCTCTTGAGAATTTATTTTCTTTGTACCTTCAGAAAGGAGGCTACAACTGTAATCCAACAGCTGGAACACTAAGGTGCTTGTTCCGAACAAGCACTATTAACTCACTAATGAAGCCTTCTGATGCTTCAAATTGTGAGAATGACACTGACAAGATGCTGTTACTGAACAACTGTGTGTTGCAAAAAGAAGGTGATGAATCTCAGCTGTTGGAGAGCTCTGGAAACGTCGGAATTCTGAACACCCGTGGTTCCACTACGGATGAAGAAGGGAGTATCATCGAGGCTGACGAGTATTTGTCTTCCTCATAGCAAGACCTTTCCTCTGAACAGTGTTCAGTTGCATATTTTGCTGGCTACTTAGCACACATATGCATCGAAAGGTATGGTTGTCTGAGATGTAAGACACACATTTAGCAGTGAGCTTCAAGAGAAGAGGGAATTATTTATTCTCCATAAAAAATACGCAACTGGGAATTTGTGTCATTCTTCAGTGGGACTCAGCGCTCCAACTGTTGAGTTCAGCAATGTTATTGTAATTTCTTTACAGGCATATGAGTCCTGTTTTTTACAGTTTATTTATAAGCGAAATATGAAGTTTAGGATTGTTAATTACATCAAATCAAAACTTGAAAACTTTCACTGGTTGGACGATGAGGAATGTGGAGAACACAGACTTTTTATTTTGAATCATCTTGTGAAATGCAAATTGTATTACAGTTGCAGAACAATGTTCAAAGACAAGTGTAGTAGAACTGTCTCAAAACTGAAAATTATAAAAAAATATGTAGTTTATTCATAATGTATTTAAGTACCAAATAAATATTCTCCCTTAGGCTGCACAAATAAGTTTCATTGTCTTTCCTTCATCACTATCACGTTTAACTAGAAAGAAGTAATGTGTTAAATCTGAGCAAAACAGTACTGCTTGTGACAGTAGTAGATGTGCTGACCGCAAAGTTAAGATGTTTACCATCACAGATTTTTTTTATCACAATGTTTAAAGTTTCACAATATTTATTTTTTCGAAGATATCATTAAGTGCGTACATGAAATTACATTCATTTACAACTAACAGTAATCAAATGCAAAATGTGGTTATACTTAAGAACGTTTACAGAAATACTTAGAAAGGAAGCAAAATCTGTTTCTTAAACTTATTTATAGTCTCAATGTGAAAAATATATTGTCATTATAACTCACCTAATCCCTATACATACTCTATGCAAAATAAATAATTATGTCGGTAATGTCAGGACGCGAAACCTACTGCTCAGTGCAAAATTTGTCAGTAAATTAATGGATTATATTTCAAAGACATTGAGAAGATTTTGAAAACTTTCTAGTGTTAACCTGCATGTGGAGATCTTTTTTACCGCCATAATCTGTATCAGAAGAGCTGTATAACAAAGAAGAAATAGATGGCATGGAAGGCAAGTGTAAAACCTATGCGACTGCAATACAGTCTGAATTTAAACAGTAACTCACGAGAAATATTTGTGTGTTACTTTTCATTTATTTTATTTCGCATATGATTGTGAGAAGTATCCCTACAGTAGAAATAAACTTGGTTTGTAGAATTACAGGAGCTAATCTACATTCTTCGATTGAAAACTCAGGAAAAACCATAGCCGATCATGGTCTACAGTCAGCTGTGTGACTAATGCATTTCGTGCACAACCCTCTAGCCGAACACAAATCAGCATCATTCACGTCACCGAAGATACAGCGTTGCCAATTCCGCGACATGGACAGGTCAGTTAGCACTGTAGCGTCGCCTGTGACATCTGTTGACCGACGGGAAAACTATTTTTACGGTTGCCTGTTCCGCCGTAAGGACGGCCAATCTGTTTCTTATGTGACCTGGGGTGGGACTGCTTGTCACTGGAGATGTGATGAACATGGTTTTCTAGCCTCATATGGAAGGGAGTTCTTGGCATGCAGAGTGTGGCAGCTGCCCAAATGGGGTCAACAGAAGCGTCCGATCTTACCCGTCGGCTTTGACCCGTGACGTAAGCATGTTGTGGTGTGTGACGTCATTACGGCGCGGAGTTTGATTTGCGATTGTGGCGTGTTTGTAGATGTCTTGTTTTTGTTTGTCGTGATCTCTGGTGGTGTGTTCATGGTTTTCGTTTGTTTCGTTTGTTTCGTGTGGTGGGGTCAGTTTTCTGTTGCTCAGGTGTTGGATTTGAAGCGGAATTTCTATTAGTGAGTTAATGGTTAATTTAATGCTCATTGCTGTATCCGATCTCACGCGTCGGCTTTGACCCGTGACGTAAGGGACCTACACATTGATCTGTAGCGTAGCCCTGAATACGAGGTTAGGTTGGGAGTTTTTTTTTGGAATGCGGCCGCGGCAGCGGCCGCCTATGATTCGAAAATATTGATTTGACACTAATGAACATGTATACGTAATATGAAGCAATTTGATGAACATATTGATCTGTAGCGTAGCCCACTTGAGGTTAGGTTGGGAGTTTTTTTTTGGAATGCGGCCGCGGCAGCGGCCGCCTATGATTCGAAAATATTGATTTGACACTAATGAAGCCTGTGGGGGGATGGGGGGGCACTGCAGACTCCCCCCACCGCATAACGACACATGATGATCAAATTTTGAAAAAAAATGAAAAATTTTTTCCGTACCTGCTAAACTGCATAAGTGCCGATGTATGTAGGTGTAAGGGAAGCTTTCGTTTCTTAGTTTTCTATTGGGGGATGTGATCGGTAGGTTCTGTTGAGCTATATAGGTTAAGGGAAGTGTCCGATTATGGATAGGAATGTGTTTTTTGGTATTTTGTCAGTTTTGTGATGTTGATTTATTTGGTTGTTTTGCGTGGTTTTGAATGGCGGTCGGTGGCTACATTTCTGTATATTTAGTTTCTCCGCACCCAAAAACCCCTAATTTCCCACGCTTGTCCCGTTACAGTCATTAGGCTTTTTGTGAAACTTGTGTATTTCAGTGTTTACAATACGTATGCGATGTTTTTATATCCGCCATATTGGAATTGTTTATAGTCGTTTCCGCGGTATTTGTGACGTCATGGGTCAAAGCCGACGGGTAAGATCGGACGCTTCTGTATTTCCCCCAAATGGATGTACTGCCAGTGGTAAGTAGGTTCAATGTGGATAAGAGATCCGATGTAGCCACACTCGAGGTGGAAGTAGACCCTGAGGACGCAACATCATTATCTTATACTCCACCCCTCCAGAAATCATCTCCTTCCTATGGAAGAGCATCTGCAGTTTATTACCTAGAACCTACATACAAATGAAAGACACAAACCATCTCCTCTACCAATTCTCCATGCCTCCCAGACCCACAGCCTCATCTTCAACAAACTACCTTTCTCAACACACTAGTCACTCCAGACCTACAACCTCTGTGGCCAACTGTTTTCTCAGAGGAATTCTCCTCATTCTCTGAGAAACCCAATTACTCACTTAGTTCAAACCAATTGTGACACCTTCATAATCTAGACTGAGGGTGAAAACACCCTGTGCCTATTCCTCCAGAACATCTACACCCTCTCCCCATTCCCTTCACCCTGTCCTCAGTCCAACAAGCCACATCCATCAAAGTCAACCTCCACTTTGCAGATGGCTGTTTAGTACCTCTATCCTCAAACAGACCGTAATAATATCTGCACTTTGACAGCTGCTACCCACTCAACACCAAGAAGTCCCTTGCGTACAGCCTGAACACCCATGGTCATACTCTTTGTAGTGACGTACAATCTCTAGCCAAGCATGCCAAGGGTCTCACTCAGGCTTTCACAGACTGAAATTGCACTCCACATATTGTCCAAAAACAGATCTCATGTGCTCTTCTTCAGTCTACTACCATCCCCCGCATACCCACTAATAGTATGTAAACTGAAACTTCCTGGCAGATCAAAACTGTGTGCCCGACCGAGACTCGAACTCGGGACCTTTGCCTTTCGCGAGCACCTGCCCGCGAAAGGCAAAGGTCCCGAGTTCGAGTCTCGGTCGGGCACACAGTTTTAATCTGCCAGGAAGTTTCATATCAGCGCACACTCCGCTGCAGAGTGAAAATCTCATTCTGGAGTATGTAAACTCTTACAGAAGTCAGACTGCAATTATAAGAATCAAAGGATGTGAACAAGGAAGAAATGCTCCAGAAGAGGATCAAGCAGGATTGTAGCTACCCCCATATTATTCAATCTGTACACTGAACAATCAGTAAAGGAAACAGGAGAAATTTTGAGAGGGAATCTAAAACTAGAGAGAAGAAATAAAAACTTTTGAGGTTTGCAAGTGACACATTCTCTGGAGGTGGCAAATGATTGAGGAGCAGTTTAACAGAATGGATAGTGGCTTGAAAGAAGCTTATAAGATGAACATCAACAAAACTAAAACACAGGTACTGGAATGTAATAAAATTAAATTACGTATTGTTGAAGGAATTACATTAGGAAATGAGAAACTAAAAATAGTGAATTGATTTTTCTGTTTGGGCAGCAAAATAATTGGTTATGATTGAGAGATAGAGAGGATGTAAAATGCAGACAGGGTATAGCATGAAAAGCATTTCTGGAAATGAGGAATTTATTAACACCTAATATAAATTTAGGAAGTATTTCCTGATGGTATTTGTAGAAAATGTAGCTTTGTATTGAAGTGGAATGTGTGTGATAAGCAGTTAGGACTACAAGAAAATAGATTTTGAAATGTGATGCTACAGAAGAACAAAGAAGATTAGATGCATAGAGATAATAGCTAAGTAGAAGGTACTACACCAAACTGCAGAGACAAGGATGTTGTGACAACTATTAGTTCAACCCAGTCGATAGGAGACGTCTCGATGCATTGTCAATGTGACAGTTCTTATGTGAGGAAGGTGTGGTGGTGGTGGTGGTGGTGGTGGTGGTGGTGGTGGTGGTTGGGGGGGGGGGGGGGGTAAGACTTGGTGAGAGGAAACCGAGGTTCAAATACAGTAAGCAGGGGCAAATGGACATAGGTCGCAGGCTCACATGTGAGAATAGCATGGAGAAGTTCATCAAATCAGTGTTCACTGTAACTCTGAGCAGTACAGAATTACACACATTATGCTATCAGAGGGAGATCGAGGTATGTATACAGTAAACAAGTTCGAATGAAAATAGGTTGCAGTGTTTATTCATTAAAGAGGCTTGCATGATGTGCAGAGCTGCATCTAACCAGTCTTCAGACTGAAGACCACAGCTGCACCATCTGTAAGCATGCATACCTTGACATCAATATGAAACTGTTTAATGTGGAATACATAATGTATCAAACCAATACGGTCTTACAGGAATTTTCTCCATTTCACTGCACGTACATAGTCTCGTGATGTGCTTTTTTTATGTCTAAACAATATTTAAATACAAATTTTACAACTGCAGCGTCTTTTTCCAATTCTCCATTTTGAAGTTGATCAGTAAAGTAACATGTTTCTTATACTTGCCAGAACCTCTATACAGATTGTTCGCAGCAGATAAGACTCCTCATAAGTTTGAGAAGTTCTACTTAATAAAGATATATTTGAAAGCAAAGGACATTCTTGTCGATTTCCAGAATACACTGGGGACTCTGCTCTTTCATACTGAACTGTTGCAGAGTGGGCAGATGGATTTAAATTTGGTCGGGAGAGCTCAGATGACGATCCAACAGTGGTCGACGAAGATGTGCCACTGCTCCAGAAATCATTGCGAAAGTGCAAAAAATGATCATGGATGATCACCAACTAAAAGTGCGTGAAATTGCTTACACTTGCCAGATCTCATCTGAAAGGATAAATCACATTTTAACTCAAGAATTAGAAATGAAAATCATTATCTGCAAGATGGGCACTGCAACTCTTGAGGCTGGATCAAAAACGCATGAGAAGGGCCATATCTGAACAATGTTTGGCCCATTTTTGGAGAAACAGACAATTTTTTGCGCCAGTTTATGACCACAAATGAAACTTGAGTGCTCTTGTATAAAATAAGTCAAAGCAGTGGAAACATGCTGATTCTCCACCACCAGAGAAAGCAAAGACAATTCTTTCGGCGGGAAAGGACACGGCACAGTATTCTGCGATGTGTAGATTTGTAGATTATATCTCCACTGGGCAAACAATTACTGGAGATACTACACTAACCTTCTGGAAAAACTGCAACAAAAGATACATGAAAAAAGACTAGGTTTAGCAAGGAAGAAAGTCTTTTTCCATCAAGACAATGCGTGACAGCACACGTGCCGTCACCGTGGCAAAGTTACACCAACTTAGGTATTAATTGTTGCCACACCTGTCTTATTCAACTGACATGGCTCTGTCAGACTTCAATCTCTTCCCAAAACTGAAAATTTTTCTTGGTGGATGAAGATTCACTTCAAACAAAGAACTGATAACCGGAGTTGACAACTATTTAGCGGGCCTGGAGGAAACTCATATTCAATATGGGATCAAGGCACTGGGACATCACTGGACCAAGTGCAATAATCTACGAGAAGACTACATTGAAAAATAAAGTTTGAGTGAATTGAGTACTTTTTTCCTATTCCGTTCCAAGAACTTTTCAAACCACCCTTATATTACCTCCATTAGAGTTTTACGAACCTCTCCATTACAGTCTCTGAGCCCTTACTAAGTAAAAAACATTTTATATGAAAAGAACTACACTAGTGTTTAAATAACAATGAGGTTACATGCTGGTGCTCAATCACAAAAATCTAGGTTAAATGAGGCAGCCTGAGAGATATTAAAACCTATATCCAAGCAATATAAAATTGCAAAATACATTTTACATTTCCTCACAAATAAAATAAAGTAATTTAAAATTTGATACAATATGGGTGCTATGTAACAAATACTTCATTCTGGTGGGTGTTCTTACATGTGGAATCAAATTCATTTCAGAGGGCAATGACGACTTCATCCACTATCGACTATCTCCGAGTACCCGACTGCTACTTTAAATCAATTTTTGCATCATTCACGGAGTTTTTAAAACAGTATGTGATTTAGTGGGTACACCATCTTGCATAGGATCAAACAAAAAAACTGTTACTTCAACAACCACAAGTTATTTCTCAATACCGTGGCAGTTAATTTATCGACAACTTAATATCGTCCCCTCTTTAACGTACACAATCTAAAGAATATATACGGACACCTGTTAATATTAATACGAGGTGTCCCCAACCTTTGCCTCTACAACAGGTCACGACAGCCGGTGACACTTCCACGAGGTATCAATGTCTGCGGAGGAATGGCAGACCGTTCTTCTTCGAGAGGCAAAATCTAAGTTGTGTGTCTGGCAGTGCGGTCTGAAGCAAAGTCGACATTCTAAATTGTACCAAAGATGCCTCGAGGGGTTCCGGTCGAGACTGGGCCGGGTAGGCCAGTCCATTTTGGGAACTTTTCCGTCCACAAACCGGAGCCTCGAAGATGCTCCTTTACGATCAAGTGTCTCGTCGTAGAGCACAATCTTCATTTCTCAACTTTTCCTCGACTGTACATAATATGTAAGCTGTAAAATGTATTTGTACCCCCTTCTGCATTAAAAATTTTCTTAAGTGCAATAAGGGGACCACACCCCGACAGTGAAAACCATCTTGATACTGTAACACCGTTACCTCCGTGCTACACGCAGTCTGCTAGGTATCTTCACAGTCGCTCTCTAGCATTTCCACTTTGCAATTACGTCACCGACAGTAGACTCCGACAGTTTGAGAAGGGTCGAAATTCAGATCTGTTACTCACACGACATCCAACCGACGGTCCACATTCTCAGTCCTCGAGCTCTCATGGTGACCGATCGTCCCGTTACTGCTTCCCTACTGACAATAAAACACTCCCCACTTCCTTTTATACTGACGGATCTGCTGCTGGTAACACCTAGTGGTCAACTGTATTTCGTAGAGTTTCCAGATACTTCCGATCGACTTCGAGGTGGGCTCGCCGTGTCTGTAAGCTAGTTTCATTGTCGTGTTTGATACCTCATTTATCTTTGCACCCAGTAGACTACCACATATTCCTAATGCTTCTGCAAAACTTTGGACACGAAATATATACAAGCATTTGGCGAAGTTCTCGCAATGCACTAGATATATTAAGAAAGTGACGGAACATCCTGCTGTAATGATATCGTAAACTGGAGCACCGAAGAAACTGGTACAGGCATGTGTATTCAAATACAGAGATATGTAAACAAGCAGAATATGGCACTGCATGCAGCAACACCTATATAAGACAGAACATGTCTGGCACAGTTGTTTGTTCAGTTATTGCTGCTACAATGGCAGGTTATCAAGATTTAAGAGAGTTCGAATGCGGTATTATAGTCAGCGCACGAGTGACGGGACATGGCATCTCCGAGGTAGAGACGAAGTGGGGACTTTACTGGACGACCGTCTCACAAGTGTGTCGCGAATATCGGGAATCCAGTAAAACGTCAAATCTCCGACATTGCTGCAGCTGGAAAATGATCCTGCAAGAACAGGACCTGTGACGACCGAAGAGAATGGTTCGATGAGACTGAAGTGCAAATTCTAGCAGATTTCAATGCTGGGCTATCAAGTTTCAGTGTGGAAACCATTCTACAAAACATCAATATGGGCTTTCGGAGTTGAAGGCCCACGCACTGTGTACCCTCGATGACTGCACAACACAAAGCTTTATGCCTCACCTGGGCCAGTCAACACTGACATTGGGCTGTCGGTGACTGAAAACGTGCTGCCCGATCAGTCGAGTCTCATTTCAAATTGTATCGAGTAGACGGATGTGGAGAGAACATCATGAATCCGTGGACCCTGCATGTCTGTAGGGGACTGTTTAGGCTGGTGGAGGCTGTATAATGGTGCGGAGCGTGTGCAGTTGGCGTGATATGAGACCCCTGATACATCTGGATACAATTCTGATAAGTGACATGTGCTAAGCATCCTGTCTTATCTTTACCCATTCCTGTCCACTGCGCAGTCTGACGGACTTTGGCAATTCCAGCAGGACACTGCAACACCCACACGTCCAGAATTGTTACGGAGTGGCTCCAGGAACACTCTTCTGATTTTAAACACTTCTGCTGGGTCACCAAACTCCTGAGACATTAACATTATTGAGTATATCTCTGATGCCTTGCAAAGTACTGTTCAGAAGAGTTTGCCTCTTCTTACTCTCACGGATTTGTGGACTGCCCTGCAGGATTCGTGGTGTCAATTCCCTCCAGCACTACTTCAGACGTTAGTCAAATCCACAACTCACAGCGACCCTAAACAATATATTTACTGAGGAAGATGTTTGTTACAGCTCCATTTTATTTCAGGATACCTGGTCCCTTCGGTAGGAGCTCCTACCTCCGCCTAGTGGTCCCCCGATAAGTACGACGGAGCTCATCTGGTCCATTTTATTTCAGGATACCTGGTCCCCTCGGTAGGAGCTCCTACCTCCGCCTAGTGGTCCCCCGATAAGTACGACGGAGCTCATCGAGTCACCGGCTGGCGAGTCACCGGCTGGCGAGTCACCGGCTGGCGAGTCACCGGCTGGCGAGTCACCGGCTGGCGAGTCACCGGCTGGCGAGTCACCGGCTGGCGAGTCACCGGCTGGCGAGTCACCGGCTGGCGAGTCACCGGCTGGCGAGTCACCGGCTGGCGAGTCACCGGCTGGCGAGTCACCGGCTGGCGAGTCACCGGCTGGCGAGTCACCGGCTGGCGAGTCACCGGCTGGCGAGTCACCGGCTGGCGAGTCACCGGCTGGCGAGTCACCGGCTGGCGAGTCACCGGCTGGCGAGTCACCGGCTGGCGAGTCACCGGCTGGCGAGTCACCGGCTGGCGAGTCACCGGCTGGCGAGTCACCGGCTGGCGAGTCACCGGCTGGCGAGTCACCGGCTGGCGAGTCACCGGCTGGCGAGTCACCGGCTGGCGAGTCACCGGCTGGCGAGTCACCGGCTGGCGAGTCACCGGCTGGCGAGTCACCGGCTGGCGAGTCACCGGCTGGCGAGTCACCGGCTGGCGAGTCACCGGCTGGCGAGTCACCGGCTGGCGAGTCACCGGCTGGCGAGTCACCGGCTGGCGAGTCACCGGCTGGCGAGTCACCGGCTGGCGAGTCACCGGCTGGCGAGTCACCGGCTGGCGAGTCACCGGCTGGCGAGTCACCGGCTGGCGAGTCACCGGCTGGCGAGTCACCGGCTGGCGAGTCACCGGCTGGCGAGTCACCGGCTGGCGAGTCACCGGCTGGCGAGTCACCGGCTGGCGAGTCACCGGCTGGCGAGTCACCGGCTGGCGAGTCACCGGCTGGCGAGTCACCGGCTGGCGAGTCACCGGCTGGCGAGTCACCGGCTGGCGAGTCACCGGCTGGCGAGTCACCGGCTGGCGAGTCACCGGCTGGCGAGTCACCGGCTGGCGAGTCACCGGCTGGCGAGTCACCGGCTGGCGAGTCACCGGCTGGCGAGTCACCGGCTGGCGAGTCACCGGCTGGCGAGTCACCGGCTGGCGAGTCACCGGCTGGCGAGTCACCGGCTGGCGAGTCACCGGCTGGCGAGTCACCGGCTGGCGAGTCACCGGCTGGCGAGTCACCGGCTGGCGAGTCACCGGCTGGCGAGTCACCGGCTGGCGAGTCACCGGCTGGCGAGTCACCGGCTGGCGAGTCACCGGCTGGCGAGTCACCGGCTGGCGAGTCACCGGCTGGCGAGTCACCGGCTGGCGAGTCACCGGCTGGCGAGTCACCGGCTGGCGAGTCACCGGCTGGCGAGTCACCGGCTGGCGAGTCACCGGCTGGCGAGTCACCGGCTGGCGAGTCACCGGCTGGCGAGTCACCGGCTGGCGAGTCACCGGCTGGCGAGTCACCGGCTGGCGAGTCACCGGCTGGCGAGTCACCGGCTGGCGAGTCACCGGCTGGCGAGTCACCGGCTGGCGAGTCACCGGCTGGCGAGTCACCGGCTGGCGAGTCACCGGCTGGCGAGTCACCGGCTGGCGAGTCACCGGCTGGCGAGTCACCGGCTGGCGAGTCACCGGCTGGCGAGTCACCGGCTGGCGAGTCACCGGCTGGCGAGTCACCGGCTGGCGAGTCACCGGCTGGCGAGTCACCGGCTGGCGAGTCACCGGCTGGCGAGTCACCGGCTGGCGAGTCACCGGCTGGCGAGTCACCGGCTGGCGAGTCACCGGCTGGCGAGTCACCGGCTGGCGAGTCACCGGCTGGCGAGTCACCGGCTGGCGAGTCACCGGCTGGCGAGTCACCGGCTGGCGAGTCACCGGCTGGCGAGTCACCGGCTGGCGAGTCACCGGCTGGCGAGTCACCGGCTGGCGAGTCACCGGCTGGCGAGTCACCGGCTGGCGAGTCACCGGCTGGCGAGTCACCGGCTGGCGAGTCACCGGCTGGCGAGTCACCGGCTGGCGAGTCACCGGCTGGCGAGTCACCGGCTGGCGAGTCACCGGCTGGCGAGTCACCGGCTGGCGAGTCACCGGCTGGCGAGTCACCGGCTGGCGAGTCACCGGCTGGCGAGTCACCGGCTGGCGAGTCACCGGCTGGCGAGTCACCGGCTGGCGAGTCACCGGCTGGCGAGTCACCGGCTGGCGAGTCACCGGCTGGCGAGTCACCGGCTGGCGAGTCACCGGCTGGCGAGTCACCGGCTGGCGAGTCACCGGCTGGCGAGTCACCGGCTGGCGAGTCACCGGCTGGCGAGTCACCGGCTGGCGAGTCACCGGCTGGCGAGTCACCGGCTGGCGAGTCACCGGCTGGCGAGTCACCGGCTGGCGAGTCACCGGCTGGCGAGTCACCGGCTGGCGAGTCACCGGCTGGCGAGTCACCGGCTGGCGAGTCACCGGCTGGCGAGTCACCGGCTGGCGAGTCACCGGCTGGCGAGTCACCGGCTGGCGAGTCACCGGCTGGCGAGTCACCGGCTGGCGAGTCACCGGCTGGCGAGTCACCGGCTGGCGAGTCACCGGCTGGCGAGTCACCGGCTGGCGAGTCACCGGCTGGCGAGTCACCGGCTGGCGAGTCACCGGCTGGCGAGTCACCGGCTGGCGAGTCACCGGCTGGCGAGTCACCGGCTGGCGAGTCACCGGCTGGCGAGTCACCGGCTGGCGAGTCACCGGCTGGCGAGTCACCGGCTGGCGAGTCACCGGCTGGCGAGTCACCGGCTGGCGAGTCACCGGCTGGCGAGTCACCGGCTGGCGAGTCACCGGCTGGCGAGTCACCGGCTGGCGAGTCACCGGCTGGCGAGTCACCGGCTGGCGAGTCACCGGCTGGCGAGTCACCGGCTGGCGAGTCACCGGCTGGCGAGTCACCGGCTGGCGAGTCACCGGCTGGCGAGTCACCGGCTGGCGAGTCACCGGCTGGCGAGTCACCGGCTGGCGAGTCACCGGCTGGCGAGTCACCGGCTGGCGAGTCACCGGCTGGCGAGTCACCGGCTGGCGAGTCACCGGCTGGCGAGTCACCGGCTGGCGAGTCACCGGCTGGCGAGTCACCGGCTGGCGAGTCACCGGCTGGCGAGTCACCGGCTGGCGAGTCACCGGCTGGCGAGTCACCGGCTGGCGAGTCACCGGCTGGCGAGTCACCGGCTGGCGAGTCACCGGCTGGCGAGTCACCGGCTGGCGAGTCACCGGCTGGCGAGTCACCGGCTGGCGAGTCACCGGCTGGCGAGTCACCGGCTGGCGAGTCACCGGCTGGCGAGTCACCGGCTGGCGAGTCACCGGCTGGCGAGTCACCGGCTGGCGAGTCACCGGCTGGCGAGTCACCGGCTGGCGAGTCACCGGCTGGCGAGTCACCGGCTGGCGAGTCACCGGCTGGCGAGTCACCGGCTGGCGAGTCACCGGCTGGCGAGTCACCGGCTGGCGAGTCACCGGCTGGCGAGTCACCGGCTGGCGAGTCACCGGCTGGCGAGTCACCGGCTGGCGAGTCACCGGCTGGCGAGTCACCGGCTGGCGAGTCACCGGCTGGCGAGTCACCGGCTGGCGAGTCACCGGCTGGCGAGTCACCGGCTGGCGAGTCACCGGCTGGCGAGTCACCGGCTGGCGAGTCACCGGCTGGCGAGTCACCGGCTGGCGAGTCACCGGCTGGCGAGTCACCGGCTGGCGAGTCACCGGCTGGCGAGTCACCGGCTGGCGAGTCACCGGCTGGCGAGTCACCGGCTGGCGAGTCACCGGCTGGCGAGTCACCGGCTGGCGAGTCACCGGCTGGCGAGTCACCGGCTGGCGAGTCACCGGCTGGCGAGTCACCGGCTGGCGAGTCACCGGCTGGCGAGTCACCGGCTGGCGAGTCACCGGCTGGCGAGTCACCGGCTGGCGAGTCACCGGCTGGCGAGTCACCGGCTGGCGAGTCACCGGCTGGCGAGTCACCGGCTGGCGAGTCACCGGCTGGCGAGTCACCGGCTGGCGAGTCACCGGCTGGCGAGTCACCGGCTGGCGAGTCACCGGCTGGCGAGTCACCGGCTGGCGAGTCACCGGCTGGCGAGTCACCGGCTGGCGAGTCACCGGCTGGCGAGTCACCGGCTGGCGAGTCACCGGCTGGCGAGTCACCGGCTGGCGAGTCACCGGCTGGCGAGTCACCGGCTGGCGAGTCACCGGCTGGCGAGTCACCGGCTGGCGAGTCACCGGCTGGCGAGTCACCGGCTGGCGAGTCACCGGCTGGCGAGTCACCGGCTGGCGAGTCACCGGCTGGCGAGTCACCGGCTGGCGAGTCACCGGCTGGCGAGTCACCGGCTGGCGAGTCACCGGCTGGCGAGTCACCGGCTGGCGAGTCACCGGCTGGCGAGTCACCGGCTGGCGAGTCACCGGCTGGCGAGTCACCGGCTGGCGAGTCACCGGCTGGCGAGTCACCGGCTGGCGAGTCACCGGCTGGCGAGTCACCGGCTGGCGAGTCACCGGCTGGCGAGTCACCGGCTGGCGAGTCACCGGCTGGCGAGTCACCGGCTGGCGAGTCACCGGCTGGCGAGTCACCGGCTGGCGAGTCACCGGCTGGCGAGTCACCGGCTGGCGAGTCACCGGCTGGCGAGTCACCGGCTGGCGAGTCACCGGCTGGCGAGTCACCGGCTGGCGAGTCACCGGCTGGCGAGTCACCGGCTGGCGAGTCACCGGCTGGCGAGTCACCGGCTGGCGAGTCACCGGCTGGCGAGTCACCGGCTGGCGAGTCACCGGCTGGCGAGTCACCGGCTGGCGAGTCACCGGCTGGCGAGTCACCGGCTGGCGAGTCACCGGCTGGCGAGTCACCGGCTGGCTCAACCTGTTGCTGTCTCTATGGCCGATCAGTGTGTGGTCCTCTAGTGTGAACACAATGTTCATCTCCTGTTTTCTTTCTGAATCAGAGGAAGGACAAGAAATGTGTATGCAAATATCACACGAGAGACAGAAGTAGACTGCAGGATAGCAGAAAGCAGGTGTCACAGAGGGAAGAACACAGATCGAATAAACTGGCACAAACCAAGACAATACAATTTCTGAGACCAATAATGAGTTACGCAGCCAACTCTCGCCTGCAGAGTGAAAAGCACTGCAGCTATGGGTGAGGCTACAGGCAGTGACAAAACACTAGCAAGTCTTATGATGTAGCATTTTTATCTATACAAAAATGTCTATTGTATAGAGTTGCAGGTTCTTTCCAGCCATTCTGAGAGAACACAACAGCTGTCACTTGTTCAGAAAGCCAGGCAAAAAGGGCAGTTTAGTTAACATACAATATATAACACTATCAATTACTCTCTTTAATTAGGTATGTCTCGTAAACAGTGCAAAAATGGTGAGGTAGATAATTTGTTCTCAATCGTAACATTTCATGTCTGTCTCGCAGACATTAACTCTGTAATGGAACCTTAGTCCACGAGCCATTAGAAAGCTTTGATCTCTTAAGTAGAGAATTTGAGACATTCCTACCACAGGTAGTGCAGTTAACTATTTCAGTCCTCTACGGCACAGTATCATAGGAAGTATGTTTTGTGACTCACAGCCCTCTTGAGCAGAACAGAGTCCACAATGTGGAAAGTTATGCTTCCCAGAAAGTTAAGCATGATACATATGACATAGCTGGCTTATTCAGTTAAAGAGTACAGAGTAGGATTAGTGGAATGCTGATTATGTGTATGTTTGGGCAATATATTTACTAAGAAATTACTACTTTTGGTGAAATTAATATCAGAAGAAATGTAGAGGTTGTACAAAACTGAATAATCTTTGTTTGTCTGTGGTAGGCTATGATATGGGAACTGCAAATGATGACACCTTGTGAGACAAGACAATTGTCTGTAAAAGTCACTTATTTCCCTCTTTCACAGCACATTCTGAAGGCCTACGTACTCATCTTCAGGTGGATCAGTGGATTACATTGTCACCTGATGACAGCCTAAGAAGCCAAAAGTGAGTGTTTGATAAAATAAATAATATTAGCTGAACAACAGGGAAGTTTTTTCTATTTAATACTGTAATGTCCTGTCAATCATCGGAAAATTCCATTAAGATAATATTAAAATTTCTTTCCCTGGCTGCTTGTGGTAAGATTGATTTCGAAGAGAGTCCAGCAAAACAGTGGCTATGAATACACATTTACATTATTGAGTAGCATGGGTGTCTACTGCTCAGTTATACAAGTATGTATTTACAACTGCCCTCAATGTCCTTTTTGCTGCAACATCTTCAGAACTAAGACTAAGACAAACAGTTGGCAAAATCTAGGAAAAGAAATTCCAAAGTAATCCACCGATTCACCAGAAGATGACAGTGTACGCCCTAAAACAGTGCCACAAAAGAAGAAAATAGGAGCGACTGCAAAGGTAATTGTTCCAATTTGTCTCCTGTAGACAGCTGAATACTGGCACTAGGGAGAAGGGGATACATGTAAATTTCATAAGATGCAATGGGTTGTCAACAATACAGACTCTCCATAAAATCATATGGCTAAGATTTATCAGATGTATACCATTGTCTGCCAGTCCTGGGACTCTAAGAATGCTGTTTCTACATGAATTATACACAGGTTTATACAGAATGAACACATCTTGTTACTCAATGGTCTGTCCCTTACTATCCTCAGTTTCTTTATTCTGGGCTTATTAGTTTAAGTGTGATTCTTCTAGCTTCTAATAAATAATGTACTTAATACAGTGAGAACTGTGGTGCAAAAGAATGTTCTCAGCAGAAAAAAAAGACTGTATACATGAGAAATAATCTTATAAGTTACAATTTATAAGATGGATAGTGTCAAACACAGTACATAATGGAAACACACAATATTAAATACATGTGGCCAGGAACTGACAAACACAGTGGTTTCATCAAGTGTGGGCAAGTGACAGCTTTCCTTGACCCATTGCGGTAAGGGATGGACGGTATGCAGCGCACAGAGGCTCTGAAGGGCACAGAGTGTCAGGGCAAATGACGCAATTGTAAAGCCTGTATCTCCTGGTGTACTGTGCAGCCTGATACTGGGTGAAGAGCTCTGTTGTGTACGGAGCAGTGTTCCGGAAGCCGATACTGAAAACCACTGGTGCCAATGACTAAGGCACACCCAACACCACAGTCAGAGAGCCATCAGTGACGGGAACGGAGCAACTCTGGAGTCGTTTTTTAGGAAGCGAACGAAGTCCAAGGTGGCACACGGTTCACACTCACTGTGACAGTGGCAGACAGAGTGAAGTTAAGCTGCTGGAGCAATAGCCGAAAGCAAATTTCAGCAGGTTACAATAACAATGAACATGTCTCCCATACTGGCAGTCAAAGGAGGCTTTGAAGGAGAAGGCATAAATTGGGTAGGGAGGCACGGCAGACAAATGGGAGGCATATCTGCCGAGGAGATCACCACATCGGTATGACAGCAGTAGTTCAGCAGCTTCTGCATACAGACTCTCAACCGGGCTAGTGTATAATGTGCAAGTGGGCAAACAGATGTCACAATATAAAAGACATATTTATGCCAGTGACTGTAACATTTCATTTCCCAAAATAAATTTTGTGAAATAATGTGTTTCATGAAGTTCTACATGACTGAACCCCAGGTATAAAAAGTTAATTAGGATGCCACAATGGTGGACCGAATTGATATGGCATAAGATGGATGGAAGTGCAGATGCGAAAACGAAAAGCTCAGTTTATTTTGGAACGGACAAGGGATTGGTAGAAACAGAGGAAGCACCGCTGAGGACAACTAGGACACTGAGGAACCATGTACAGTGGGCAGCCAGGTAAGACACCTGGGAGGACCAAGAAAGTTTTCTACGAAGCAAGAGACCCAGGTATTACATAGTTTCAGTGAATGGAAGAGCAACAAGCCCCAGGTGTACAGACGGTGGAAGAAACCCACCGTGCCACCAGAAATTCATACAAATGGATTTGTCAGTTGGAAAGTTAAAGACATTGTCAATGCCGCACAAGTAAATACAAACAAGACATCGCTCAAGATGCCGCTCCAGGCAACAAGACAGTGGGAAAATGCAATAGGTGGAAAAATCGTTAACGAAAAGGGAGCCGAAGATGTTCAGTGGGAGACAGGTCTTAATAGGGTTAATGGTGATAGCAACAAACAGGAAAGAAGCCTGAAGCATACCATTTTCTTGGATATAAGTGTCCAACAAGGTCAAACCCACACGTACATTGAAAACTGTGTCTTTTTCCAAATTCCTGAAGGAAATGAGACGGGTGGCCTCGGAAGCACCGCATGTAGAGAGATGGAGGATACCAGTACTCCAGCAGAGGTTGAAGCTTTCTCCAAAACAAGAAACACTGCCACAGTCCGGTATTTCCAAAGAAAAACAATTAACGACAGGGGTTGACAAAGTGATGAGATGGCGAACTGCAGAACAGCGCACTCTAAACACACACTGTGCAGTGGTTAGTGGACTAGTGGACTCTAGTCACCATACCAGTCGGGTGCGGATCGTATGTTCCATCACCTTCCAAACACAACTGGTGAGAGAAATGGAGCAGTTGCTGTAATGGAGCTGTATGACCTTATCAAGCTAAGGTAGAGGCACAACAGTAGCTTCACGTCAGCGTCTGAGAAATGTGCCCTTTGCCCAGATGCAGTTGTATGCACGAAGGAGAAAGTGCTAAGCTGCAAGAGGTAATAGTATCTACTATGACATCAACTGTTACGGTGTGGCCAGAAATTGGAGGAACGGACCTCTGTTCCCGAGAGCACCGGATGTTCGCCCACACGAAGGAAGAGGGAGTGCCACAGTTAAAAGAACTAATAACAAAAATACTATTAGCTTTTTGCTATCTCGAAGAATGCAATGACGCTCCACATGCAACTGTTTTAACAAATATGGTAAGTCACTGTGCAATGACAGTTAAAAACATGGAGAGCACATCTCTGCACAAGATTGTGTTACGGGACACCACAGTCCACCGAGAGACAGAGACACAGAATAGTAAAGGTGAAGGTGAAGGTGAAGTACAAGGATTAGAATATTCTGCAGCAGTAAGGATGTTGTCTGTGGGGTATTCTACCTGGTCATCACAGATGGGGAAACAGTGTTCACGCCAAGTCGCCATGGGAGGAGTAAAGTCTCCCATTTGCTTTAAAGTTGCCGCTTTGGTTTACACATAGGCGGAGTAGGAGTCAGGAAACCGGTAGCACACAGGAAATTGTGGCTCAATTACGTGTCACAACAAACTACTTGACGCAATGGGCAAACTGGGCAGTGCAGAACGAGAGGGCCAAATGGGAATAGGAGTACGTGGAGTCTGAAAGGAATGTGGGTGCTCCAGTGTTAGGGCAGACAAGGTTCAGTTGATTGGAAAGGTCATCCAAGAGAGCACCTCTCTGATAGGTCCTGGAAGAGCCCGAAAGGGGATGGTGTGCATTAAAATCAGTAAGCAACAAAAAGGGGTGATGTAGATAGATGTTCAGTGACACGGTTTGACTACGAATGTCGTCCCAATTGAACAGCACATTTTCCTTCACCCCTTCACCTGTATCTCCTGATGGTCCACTTGTCAAAATACATAGGGCATTCTCACAAGGAAACCTCCCCATCGCACCCCCCTCAGATTTAGTTATAAGTTGGCACAGTGGATAGGCCTTGAAAAACTGAACACACATCAATTGAAAAAACAGGAAGAAGTTGTGTGGAACTATGAAAAAAATAAGCAAAATATACAAACTGAAGAGTCCATGGGCAAGATATGCAACTTCAAGGAAAACGTAAGCTCAGGTGCGCCGTGGTCTCGTGGTTAGCGTGAGCGGCTGCGGAATGAGAGATGCTTGGTTCAAGTCTTCCCTCGAGTGAAAATTTTACTTTCTTTATTTTCGCAAAGTTATGATCTGTCCGTTCGTTCATTGACGTCTCTGTTCATTGTTATAAGTTTAGTGTCTGTTTTGCGACCGCACCGCAAAACCGTGCGATTAGTAGACGAAAGGACGTGCCTCTCCAAAGGGAACCGAAAACATTTGATCGCAAGGTCAAAGATCAACTGATTCCTCCACAGGAAAACACGTCTGAAATATTCTATACGACACTGGTGACAGCATGTGCGTCACATGACAGGAATATGTTGTCGACCCACCTAACTTGTACACTTGGCGAATGGGTAAAAACATTCTTCTATCTTGACCGATTTAGGTTTTCTTGTGGATGTGATAATCACTCCCAAAACATTAAATTTATCACTCGAGCGTAGACTTGAACCCAGGACCTCTCGTTCTGCAGCTGCTCACGCTAACCACAGGACCATGGCGCTCGTGATGTAAGGCTATCCTTGAAGTTGCCTATCCTCGCTGTGGACTACTCAGTTTGTATATTTTGCTTATTTTTTCATAGTTCCACACAACTTCTTCCTGTTTTCTCAATTGTTCTGTCTTCAGTTTTTCAAGGCCTATCCACTGTGCCAACTTATAACTAAATCTGAGGGGGGTGCGATGGGGAGGTTCCCTTGTCAGGAGGAGGCTGCACGGTCCCATTGCAATTGATACAGCAGTGAGAAAGAGGCAAGGCAGTCGCCCTCGTGTGCACCCCTACCACAGGTTACACACTTGGCCGGGTGTCGAAAGGAAATTAAAGTGTGGTTGTATTGATGACACTGGTATCAGCACTTCAGGTTTTCAAGATACAGAAAGACTGTCAAGACTTCATAGCCTGCTTTGATCTCTAAGGGAAGCATTACTTCCTAATCAAACGTGAGAAAAAGAGTGCATGTGGGCACTAACAATGCATCTACCTTTACCACCACCCCACGGACTGCAGTGATTCCCTGATCAGACAGGTAAGCTCAGATCTCTGCCTCAGTCAGATATCGAGCAGCCCAATGGAAGTAACACCACGGGATTCGGCGTTCGACACGAACAGGATACCCTTGGAGGTGTGAAGCTGCAAGCAGAACTAGTCTACAAAAGCAAAGTGCCATTGTGTAAACGAGAGCACGATTGACAAGGCTGGCAATTGCATCGACACCTTTCTGAATAATAAACAGATTAAATGTAGCAAAGGCCTGACTGTCTTCAGTATGTGAGGAACTGTGGTGCAGCTGGGAGGTTATTCATATTGTTAGCCTCATTCTGTTTATGTTTACTAGATGAAGACCATCGGCTCATTGCAAGCAAATCCCCCCACAATTATCAGCATACAGGATGGCGTGCTCCTTCCGACAGACAGCAGATCCACTGGCAAATCTGCCACACCCCACCAGTCGGCAAATAAAAAGCAGTCCAATAAGATGAGGTGCACCACGATCTGCACGCCACAAGGACCACACATTGGAGGGTCCTCTCGCTGGAGTAAGAATCCGTGTACTGTGGCCTATGCGAAGACTAGTAAGAAGGACCTCGTTTCGCCAACGTGGCTGGAAGGAAGTACTCCACGGCCAAGTTGTGGGCTCGATGACACAGAGATTGTTATCAGCCACTGCCAGCCACTCCTCTTCCCATCCACAAGACTTTATACATCAACAGCGAGGTGATAGCACGCAGGCAGATGGCACACCCAAATACCAGAGGATCACAACACGCCTGCTCGGCTGCTCGATCCACCCTTTCATTCCCCACAATTCCAATGTGCCCAGGTACCCAGCAGAAAGACACCTTCCACAGTTGCCATAGTTGTAGGAGGGTATCCCGGATATTCTGGGTTACTGTACGTGTCGGGTACAAATGTCGGATGTCAGAGAGCTGAGGACGCTCAGAGAATCTGAGCAGACAAATCTAACACCAGGGGAACGTCTCATCTGTTCCAGTGCTCACAGAATTGCATATAATTCTGTGTCAAAGATGGTAAATTCCAAAGGCAGTCTGACTGAGGACACAATCCCAGAAAATGACAGAGCAACCAAAGGATTTTTTTTGTGGATTTAGGGCACACAACTACAGTGGTCATTAGCGCCCAGACTAAATTATGAATGCACTGCGAGGCACAATGTTAAAACAGCAACTAAAAATGACAACACTATAAAAGGCAAATGAAGAGGCAAGGGATTAAAAGAAAACATCATAATCAAATGTCCTTGGACAAGTTTGTCAAGTGGATGAAACGAAGAACGGGAGCAGCTGCTCCTGGGTCATCCGCTAAAATTTCATCCAGAGTACATGGCAGGCCAAGAACAATGCGCTGTGTATTAAAATTCTGTCAGGACGTTAAAATGTGCCGTACCGTCAGCGGTTGCCCACATGGGCAGAACAGCGCCGGCGTAGCCGTCAGCAGATGGCGATGGCTGAACCGGCAGTGTCCAATTCGTAACCGGGCCAAAACGACCTCCTCCCGCCGAGAAGGGCGTGAAGAGGTCGTCCAAGCCGTGGGAAGAGGTTTCAAGGCCCGAAGCTTGTTGTCCGTAAGTGTAGACCAATCGGCATGCCACAGCGATAAAATGCGCTGACAAATGACCCTGCTACAATCAGATGAAGGGACACAACAAGAAGCTGTCCGAGGCTGGAGGACCACATTCTTGGCCGCGTCATCTGCAGCTTCGTTCCCAGGGATATCGACATGGCCAGGAAACCACATAAAGGTAACCAGAGAACCGTCGTCTGCCAGCTGCTGAAGAGAGCGTTGGATCCGGTGCGCGAAAGGGTGAACCGGATACGGATCACTGAGGCTCTGGATGGCACTCAGGGAATCAGAGCAGATGACATAAGCAGAATGTCAGTGGCGGCAGATGTAAAGAACAGCCTGGTAGAGGGCAAAGAGCTCAGTTGTGAAGACCAAACAATGGCCATGGACCCGGCATTTGGAACTGTCTGCCCCGACAATAAAAGAACACCCGACACCGTCATTGGTCCTAGAGCCATCTGTATAAATGAAGATTGTATTAATGAACTTTAAACGAAGTTCGATAAACCACGAGCGGTATACCGAAGCTGGGGTAACCTCCTTTGGGAGCCAGCTGAGGTCAAGGAGAATACGAACCTGAGCCTGGAGCCAAGGTGGCGTGCGGCTCTTGCCCACTCTAAAGTTTGCAGGGAGTGGAAAATCAAGTTCTTGAAGGAGGCGATGAAAGCGAACTCCAGGGGGTGGCAGGGCAGATACATACAACCCATATTGACGGTTTAGAGAGTCATCAAAAAAGAAAGATAAGACGGGTGGTCGGCCATTGATAATCGCCGACAGGCGTATTGACAAAGCAGTATCGTGTCGGTAAGTTAGTGGCAATTCACAGGCTTCAGCATGAAGACTCTCGACGGGATTAGTATAGAATGCTCCGATTGCAAGACATATCTCCCGATGTTGTATAGAGTTGAGGCGGCGTAAGATGGACGGCCGTGCAGAGGAGTATACAAAGCTCCCATAATCCAGCTTTGAGCGGACGATCGACCGATATAGGCGAAGTAGGACGGTTCGATTCGCTCCCCACGATGTACCGCTGAGAACACGGAGGACATTTAGGGAGGGGGTACAATGGGTAGCCAAATATGACATGTGGAGACCAGCTAAGTTTCCTGTCAAATGTAGGACCTAAAAATTTTGTTGTCTCCACGAATGTGAGAGCAACGGGACCGAGATGTAAGGACGGTGGGAGAAACTATTTTGTAGCACCAGTAGTTAATACAGACCATCTTCTCGGCAGAAAAATGGAAGCCATTGGCGACACTCCAGGAGTAAAGACGATCAAGACAACACTGAAGACAGCACTCCAGGAAACATGTACGCTGCACGCTGCAATAGATGGTAAAATCGTCCTCGAAAAGGGAGCCTGATACATCAGCTGGGAGGCAATCCATTATAGGATTGATTGCTATGGCGAAGAGAGCTACACTCAAAACTGAGCCCTGTAACACCCCATTCTCCTGGCGAAAGGCGTCTGACAGGACAGAACCCACACGTACCCTGAACTTTCTATCCATTAAAAATGCACAAATAAAAAGAGGGAGGTGACTGCGAAGGCCCCATGTATGCATGGTGTGGAGAATGCCCACCCTCCAACAGGTGTCTTAAGCCTTCTGCAAATCAAAGAACACAGCCACTGTCTGGCACTTCCGCAAAAAGTTATTCATAATAAAGGTCGACAAGGTAACCAGATGGTCAACAGCAGAGCAGCGCCTATGAAATCCACATTGTACATTGGTAAGTAGGCGTCGAGATTCAAGCAGCCAAACCAAACGAGAGTTAACCATTCGTTCCATCACCTTACAGACACAGCTGCTAAGGGAGATCGGTCGATAACTGGAAGGCAAGTGCTTGTCGTTTCCCGGCTTAGGAATTGGGACAACAATAGATTCGCGCCAGCATATGGGAACATGACCCTCAATAAAGGTGCGATTATAAGTATGAAGAAGAAAACCTTTACCCACAGAAGAAAGGTTCTTCAGCATCTGAATATGAATAGAATCAGGCCCCGGAGTGGAGGACTGTGACCGGGCAAGTGTACTTTCGAGTTCCCGCATGGTGAATGAGGCATTATAACTTTCACGATTCGAGGAGCGGAAGTTACGTGGCCTTGCCTCCACTGCCTGTTTTCGGGGGAGGAAGGCAGGGTGGTAATGATCAGAGCTCGAAACCTCTGCGAAAGGCATTGGAGACATCCTCATGGGCCACAAGGACGTCATTCACGACCGTCAAGCCAGAAACTGGTGAGTGGACCTTAGTGCCAGAGAGCTGGCGCAGTCTACCCCCAGACAACAGAAGGAGTAAAACTGTTGAAGGAGCTTGTGAAAGCAGCCCAGCTGGCTTTCTTGCTTTCTTTAATAACACGACGACACTGCGCACCTAATTGTTTATAATTGCTACAATTCGCCATCGTAGGGTGGCGTTTAAAGGTGCGCAAAGCACGTCGACGAGCACGTAAAGCGTCTCTACATGTGGCAGTCCAGCAGGGAACCGGTACGTGACGTGGAGAAGTAGTGTGAGGGACGGAATATTCAGCAGCAGTGAGAATGACTTCTGTAAGGTGTGCGACCTGACTATCGCATCTTGCGAAGGATTGATCCTGAAAGGTCGCCCTGGAAGAGAAGAGCCCCAGTCTGCTTTGGAGATGTTCCAACTAGTTGAGCGGGGTATGATGCAGGAGATGGATAACAGAAGAGAAGTGGTCGCTCGAATACATATCAGAAAGTGCGTACCAATCTAACCGGCGTGCAAGTTGGGTAGTACATATAGAGACGTCTAAATGTTCCCATGTGTGAGTGTTGTGTCCGAAAGAAAAGTAGGGGCGCCACTATTGAGGCAGACAAGACTGAGGTGGTTGAAAAGGTCTGCTAACAGGGAGCCTCTCGGGCAGGATGTTGGAGAGCCCCAAAGGGGATGGTGGGCATTGAATTCTTGAGTCAAAAATGGTGCAGGTAGCTGAGCAATAATTTGCATCATGTCTGCCCTAGTAACAGCAGATGACGATTGAGTGTAAACAGTACAAATGGAAAATGTGAAAGTGGGGAGAGTAATTCAGACGGCAACTGCCTGCAGATCGGTGTGGAATGTGATGGGATCGTAGTAGATATCATTCCGAACCAGCAACATAACCCCTCCTTGAGCTGGAATACCTGCCACAGGGGGTAGGTCAAAACGCACAGAGTTATATTGTGCCAAGTCAATGCGGTCACATAGGCGTAGCTTTGTTTCCTGGAGAGCTATGACGAGCTGACAGTGCAAGTGTAGCAGCAACTTTAAGTCCTCTCGGTTGGAGCGAATGCCGCGAATATTCGAATGAAGAAGTGCCATCGTGAGAAGAAAAAGAAAAAGGAGAAGCAAGAAGGGGTCGCCTCAAAGGCCACTGAGGGCCGGCTTCGAGCAAGCACTGCTGCCGCTATCAACAGGCAGAGTCATCGTCCATGTTTTCAATAGGTTCACTGGCCACCATGTTAAGATGGTCAGGAGGGGAGCTTCCTCCGCCGGTGAACGGCCAGATGGTCGGCTACCAGTAGTGCGGCCAGGTGAAATGAATGACAGCCTGGGGCGGCAACCGCTGGGTGGTGCAGGAGAAGAAACGCGCCGTGGCGGAGATGGAGAACTTTTCTTCCTATGAGCCTTCTTGGAAGGTTGTTTAGTCTAAATACTGGTCGATGGCTGGGAGTTTGGGGTACATAAGAAGTCTTCACGGGACGGTTCCTTCTTGAAGGCCTGTGCATCTGATTTCTGGGTCTTAGTCTTGGCAGAAGCTGATGAAGGTGCTCGTGTCTTAGGGAGGAGATGTTGACCGGGCGATCTTAGCACTGGCCGAACGAACGACCGTAGTGCTAATGGTCAGATCGCATTTCTGCGTCGCCACCTCCCTGGTAGTCCGAGGAGAGGCGAGGACAGTACCTGTATTTCCCCGCTGGGAGCAGCGTGGTCTTCCTACTAGCAAATAGCATGCGAGCAGCCAAGGTGGACACTTTCTCTTTGACCCGAATTTCTTGGATACAGCGTTCTTCCTTGTAGATGGGACAGTCGCGGGAGGACGCTGCATGGTCACCCTGACAGTTCACACAACGAGGAGATGGAGGGGGACAGTCATCCCTGCCACAAGTGATGCTATTCGGCACGCTTCCCTCCTTAAGCATCACTGTACCAGCATAGTCTTAGATATTAGTAAGGTATTTGATACTACTTGGAGACACTGTATTCTCTCACAACTGCATCAAAAGCACATTTGTGGCATAGATGGATAGAGCGTCTGCCGTGTAAGCGGGAGCTCCCGGGTTAGTCCCAGTCGGGGCGCACATTTTTGACTTGTCGCCAATGACGTATAACGATGCCTGTTAGCAGCTAGGGTGTCTATTTAATTATCATTTCATTTTAACTGTCTGCTGTCCTGGTTACTGGAGAGGTCCACAGTGATTTTAGATTTGGTGCGGTACAGGAGAGAGCACTCCTGCTTTGTTTTTAATCTGATATTCTCTGATTTTTATCGGAGTACCACACAACTATGTAACTGTTCCTAATGGATAGGTCGAAGCAGGGGAACTCCTTTGGTTGTCCTCCCTGTGCGTTCCTGAAGGCCGACCCACGTGTAGCCGGCGACGGGGTAACGCGTAATTCCCCGCCCTGGGTAGACAAGTAAGGCACGCACGTACCCCCTGGTAAAGGCCAGGCCCAGGGAGGGGTGATTGCCTGAGTTGACACCTTCCGACCGTGCCGATTGGTCCCTCCGTCCATTTCTCGGGAGGTGTGACCTGAGGTGTAAACATTCACCTAAGGCGGGAGCACCCTCTGAGAGGGTCCCCACAAGGAAGAAGCGCACCACCGGAGACGCCGGCAATCCTGGGGGATTCCTCCGCAATGGATTTATCTTCTTCTCTCTTGACTTCTGCCCAAAAACGGAAACTTGACCAGCCACGAGTGACAAAAGTACTACCGCATGCCCCAAAGTTCCTTGTAGTTTCTAGATCTGTTATTCAGTAGGGCGTAGATGCCATAGCCAGACCTGTCAAATCTTGTACCAGGATGTGTAACAGTACCTTGTTGGAAACAGAGCATCTTTCAGGCACACAAAAACTCCTTCGGGCCACACTCTTGTACATTCCTCGCAGGCCCATTGCACCACGAGGATCCGGTGCCGGACGGTCAGTGGCGGTTCCTCGCCTCAGCACACACGCTAGGCACGGGACCGGTCCGATAAGCACCGGTGGCCGAACGAATCCCCTCCCGACAGACAGCATCGACGATCCACAAGTAAGAGGGCCTCGCTGCCCCGTACACTGTGCAACTGTAGCCCAGCCGTAAACGCACAAAAGCCCAAGGAGACGTGCCCTGCTTGCGCCCCAAGACCTGTGGCTGAGATACTTTACGCTGTTAAGTGCCTTTAGAATTCTGCCCTGAGGAGTACCATTCTCCTGCTCAAATCAACCAGACAGCGTATCACCACCCGGGTCCTAAAAAACTGCGGAGACAGAAAAGACCGTATGAATATTGGGAGGGGGGGATGGGGTCACAAAAGCGCTTTTGATGCAGTTGTGAGAGAATACAGTGTCTCCAAGTAGTATCAAATACCTTACTAATATCTAAGACTATGCTGATACAGTGATGCTTAAGGAGGGAAGCGTGCCGAATAGCTGCCTACGAGGAGGGTCAGATTGTTGACAGTGGACCAAAATCTTCGGAATCTGCATAGAGCAGCTAAGGAGTTGCCTGGTCTTTAACAACCAGACCAGACAACGGTTAACCATTCGCTCCAGGATCTTCCCTACACAGCTCATTAAGCCGATACTCTGATAACTACTGGGATATGTGCATTCCTTTACTGATTTGAGGAGAGGTATCAAAATTGCCTCCCTCCAGAAGTTGGAAAAGTTGCCTGTCTGCCATATTAGATTGAAACATTCGAGGAGGATTTCCTTTGATGCTTCTGGCAAATGTCTAAGCATGCAATACCGGATTTAGTAGTGACCAGGTGCAGTGTCACAAATCTCAGTCAGTGCCGATTTGAGATTGCACGTGGAGAACCGGGAGTTGTAGGCCTCATAACTGCTGGACCTGAAGTCCAACTTTTCTCCTCTCTACAGTTGCACGATAGTGACAAAATGCTGGATCCTGACTCACATTGGCAGTAGTTTCTGCAAAATGTTCAACCGGCATCTGATCAATGACTCTTGGTGCCGTTTGGAGGCACCCCTGCTTCAGCACTGCCGCTATCTGTAAACGGCTGCGTTTACCGGAAATCTTCCGGATGGCTTCCAATACTTTTAAAGAAGTGGAACGATTGACGAGTCCGAGAACACTTGCCGTGACCTTTCCTTACTCTCCCTAATGACACGTTGAGCCTTGGCCCTCTTCACTCTAAAGGCTCTAAGGTCGTCTGCTGTGGGTCGGCATTTAAAATGTGAAGAGCCGCACACCTTTCCCAAATCGTGGAGTGGCACTCATTTGTCCACCGAGGTACTGGTCGCCTCCTAAGATGACCCGAGAACTGTGGGATGGAGAAGCCAGCGGCATAATGGATCACTCGTGTGACGTGGTCCACCTATTCTTGGATGCTGTCCGAGTGGACACAGCCTCTGGCTGAAACACGTTCAGATAGCCTTGCTGAGCATCCATTTTAGGGGCTTAACTTCAGGTTGTGAGCCTTTTAGTAGGTGAAGGCAGATTGGGAAGTGGTGACTGGAATGAAGGTCACCAACGGTCTCCCACCGAACAGGGTCGGCGAGGGCGGGAGAGCGGAAAGAGGGGTTGACGGCTGAGAATGATCCAGTAGCAGTAGAGAAATGTGTGCGAGTACCCACGATGAGGATGCACACCTGACGAGGCATCATGAGGCCCTCCAATACCTGACCCTGAGGACAAGTATCGGTCGAGCTCCACAGGACACGATGGCCACTGAAGTCTCCCAGGAGAAGGAACGGTCGCGGGAGTTGTGCGATAAGATTCGTGAGAGTCTCAACGTAGACAAGTGTAGTGTGCTGCAAATACATAGAAAGAAAGATCCCTTATCATTTAGCTACAATATAGCAGGTCAGCAACTCTAAGCAGTTAATTCCATAAATTATCTGGTAGTACGCATTAGGAGTGATTTAAAATGGAATGATCATATAAAGTTGAATGTCGGTAAAACAGATGCCAGACAGATTCATTGGAAGAATCCTAAGGAAATGCAATCCGGAAACAAAGGAAGTAGATTACAGTACACTTGTTCGCCCACTGCTTGAATACCGCTCAGCAGTGTGGGATGCGTACCAGATAGGGTTGATAGAAGAGAGAGAGAAGATCCAATGGAGAGCAGCGCACTTCATTACAGGATCATTTAGTAATCGCGAAAGCGTTACGGAGATGATAGATAAACTCCAGTGGAAGACTCTGCAGGAGAGATGCTTAGTAACTCGGTACGGGCTTTTGTTGAAGTTTCGAGAACATACCTTCACCGAAGAGTCAAGCAGTATATTGCTCCCTCCTACGTACATCTCGCGAAGAGACCATGAGGATAAAATCAGAGAGATTAGAGCCCACACAAAGGCATACCGACAATCCTCCTTTCCACGAACAATATGAGACTGGAATAGAAGGGAGAACCGATAGAGGTACTCTAGGTACCTTCCGCCACACACCGTCAGGTGGCTTGTGGAGTATGGATGTAGATGTAGATTTAGAGCCTCTGAGTCTAGTGCATCCTGCAGAGGTAAATACAGTGAGCAAACAGTGATCCTACCAGATGTGAATTTGAACTGCAACTGCTTGCAGGTCAGTAGCCAAGGGGAGAGCAGGCCCCGACAGGTTATCCTCGTGGTATAGCGTATATCCCTGTAGCACAGTGACCTCTGTATCTTTAAAATGCGTTTCTTGTAAACAAAAGCATAAGGGACATGCCTGTGCTAGAAGTTTCAGTTCCTCCACGCAAGTCCAGAATCCAGTCGTGTTCCACTGTAGTATGAAAGCCATGTCATTGGTGCATTTTTAATTTACCACTATCTTTGCACTGAGGAGGTGAAGCACTTTAAGAGTGAGGGGGAGTGGAGAGGCTGCCTGGATCCAAGGCATTTAACTCTACGATATCCTCCTCATCAGTTAGATGGGAGAGAATGTTGCATGAAAGTGCTCGGGACAGCTTTTGACCTGAAGGTTGTGAGCCTTTCCCTCTATCTTCGAGGATGAGGGAGGAAAAGGGGTGTTGAGAGGCACTCTGCTTTTCTTGTACCTTCTGGATGGTCACTGCGGAACTGTTGGTCTTTCCTGGTGCAGCTACCTGGATTGCTCTGTCTTTACTCTTTCCCCTTGACATGTACACGTGCAAGTACAGGTGCTTGTGGTGGATATAAGCACCCTAAGCATCATCTGCATTTAAATGTCTGCCTTGGGAATAGGTCTCTGCACCACAAAACAATATGAGGTAGCGAAGACGAGGGTTTCGTCATCTTATATTCTTTTTTGGGTTCGGCATAGAGGATCTGCTCAGTCACTTTTATGTCCTGTATTTTGTGTTCAGTAAAAACAGGGCAGTCTCGGCTACAGACTGGGTGGTTCCAAGAGCAGTTTATGCAGATCGCTGGAGATGAGCAGTCAGTCCCAGGACGAAGAGTGGCTTTTCTGCAGTTCCCGCAGATCAATTCACCTCCACAACTGATGGCCGTATTGCCGAAACGCTGGCATTTGTAGCACCACATAGGGTTTGGAATGTAAGGCCAAACATTAGGTCGAAGGAACCACACCTTAAGATGTTCAGGCAGTGTCTGAGAATTAAATGTGACAATGAAAGTGGTAGTCTTAAGTTGCTCCAGTATTCCTGGGCGTTCGTTGCTCCACATCGACTGTTCCCTGGGATGCCCATTCTTGCTTCATTTCTGCTATGGCCACAATATGTCAGCATGTGACAACGCCCATACTGGAGTTGAGAGAACTGTGCATCTTAACAATATCTCAGTCACCCAGTTTCTGCCATTTCCTAAGAAAGTCTACATACTTTGACCTGCTAGTTTCAACCAACAATTAGCCATTACACAATCGTTTCATAGATTTTAACATTCCAGCAAGGTCATCCAAACCCTTATGGATATAATAGGGGGACACTTTTTCCAAATACCCCTCCTTTCTCATTATCACCAGAAGCCCTGTTAGTGCAGTCCAAAGTATTCTTATTATCAGGAGGATTAGCCTCTCACATTCTTTTGGATGAATGGGTGTGAATACTCCCAGGCAGTACACTCTTCCCATTGGGAGGAGAAGATGATTTTGAGGGTTCCATCTCGGTCCCACGAGCAGCTAAGGAAATAAAGGTCCACTCGGACAGAGCCCAATGTGCCCGAGGAAGTCTTATAGAACTGGGGTGTGGCAGGTTCCCCAGAGGTTGCCCTCTAACTACCGTTCCACCTCGACAACCGCACGTCCCACCAGCACGCAGCACACCTCGAGATTGAGGGTCTTTCTTTATAGAGGTTCATCCTGTCCTCGCAAACCGGGCAGTCGAGCCTAGATCCCCGTTCCCCGAGACGCGCGACATTCCACCACAGTACCACACGGTGGTCGCTGAAGCGTGTCCGGGCTTACAGTGACCGGGGAATGGCGACACTTACCAGTCCCCAGCTCAGGAACCCTGGGGTTGCCAAGCCTGTATCCAGCAGATCAATGCTGAGTGCCTGAGGGGTCCAGCTTTCTCTTCTCCAAGACTTTTGTAAAACAAACGATACTGTTCCTCGATAATTCTGGTGTGCCAGAGGTCCAGGTTTTATTTTTCCCTGAAGTTTTAGTGCTCCACGGTATTTCAGTTACAACTGGAAGACTGAATCAGAGTTTTAGAATTTTCTGGTAACTGGCAAACTTTTTAATTGTCAATCATGGAAATGTTTCAAAAAGATACGATTAACATTGCTTTTGTAGTATTAAAGCTATGTTACCATATGTCATTGTAGTTTATTTCCTTCACTGTCAACTTTTTTTTATTGTTCAACCGTTCTTTCTGCATGGCACTGAAAATCAAGTTCATCTCGTCCACTTCAACAACTTCATACAGCCTCCATTTTCAAGCAGCGTGAATAACAGAATACCATTCTAAAAACACACAATATTTTTGCAGTCTTCTCTAAATAGGCACTGACTGAATCACTGTCCACTAAAAAGTGGCCAGCCTCAAAGACTCACTGCCATATTATGAGAACGTCTAGAGATTATACAGCCTGAAGAAACACAGTGCTCACATTGACATTTCAATTTTGTTCTCTGCAGGTGCACGAGAACGAAACAAGTGGATAACCATTTTCAATCTTCTGGCATTCTCAACATATACACAATGCTATTTCAATCGATCCGCATTTAGCAACACGTAATTTCTAACTTTGGTTAGTTGCCTGGAGTTAAGGGACCAAACTGCAAGGTCATCAGTCCCTTCATCCTTTATGTATCGAATCGAGAATAATCCTCAGAAGAAGAGCCCAACTGCAAGCCAGATATAATAAGACAGAAATAAAATCGAGGAGAAGTAGGAGGGGATTGAGACTAAGTCAGGCAAGAGTTGGAGGTCCCCAGAGCAATGTATGCAGTGGCAGATGCACGTCCTACATGCTACCAGTACCACTTCACCATCTATTACCCCAAGAAAAAGAGCAGCACAGGCAAGATGATGAAATTTTAGGGAAGATGAAACATTAAGAACAGCAAACGTAAAAGAATAAGGAGAATAAAAAGATGGGAAGGGTAGGGGCCAGGCCAGACTGCGAAGAAAGAGTGTCACGGAACACCTGGACCGAGGCAGACAAGGGGTGGCCCTCCAACCTCTCAGGTGGTCAATGAGGTCAAAGTGTCCCACCTCACAGAGACGAGTAGAACCCACCTGCACGGCTGAAACATAACATCAGGTCAGCCACTTTGGTGTCTTCCTCTAGTATCAGAGGTCACTTGTGAGGAAGGTAAAGACATCGCTGCAAAACAGCCAAATTGAGGCAGTCAAGCAGGATGTGGGCCACCACCAGCTGAGCACCACACTGGCAATAAGGTGGGTCTCCACGCCCGAGGGCTGCGGACCGACCCAGTGCGGTCAATGCGTAGCCGACAAAGGAAGCGTGAAGGGAAGACTGTCAAATATTTGTGATCTCCTTTATTGCCCTCTGTTTGGACAGTCCAGGGTGAACCACTCCAAGCTCCAGACATCGACCAATTGGCTGCATAGAGGTGTTCAAAGGGGGTACTGTAGGAAGCACGAACTAAAACCCGGAAAGTGCGGTGCAACAAGAAGCTCTGAGCAAAAATCTGAAGTTGGCCCCGGAGACCCCACTCGTGTAAGGTAGGGAGGATGTGGAGTCACCATGTGATGTTTTAAGCCTTTTGTAGGTCAAAGAAGACAGCAATAATATGTTGACGCATGTCAAAAGCTGTCCAGATGGCAGATTTCAGGCAAGCCAAATTATTAGCAGTGGAACAGCTCTGGCAATAACCAGTCCAGGTTAGAGCCAGAAGGCCCAAGGCAAAGAGCCGATACAGGCACCAGCTCACCGCATATTCGAGCAACTTACAGACGACGTCGGAGAAACTAATTGGGTGCCTCTAGGGGATGCTTATCCAATTTCAGTACTGAGACAATGGTGCTTTCTCAATGTTGAGGTGGGAGCCCACCCTCACTCCAGATACAGTTGAAGACTGTACGGACACGACGCTGACAATCCACTGACAGGTGTTTGAGCATTTGGCTGTTGATGTGGTCCGGCCTTGGGGCTGTATCTGGACAAAGGGCCAGGGCAACGAGCAATTCCCACTCGATGATGGGGAAGGACACAAAAAGCAGGTTGACTGTTCACAGACACAGAGGCCCAAGTATAATGCAGAGCAAAATGTTCTGTGTCAGTGAAAACAGTACTGTTCAAGAAAATACCAAATACACCATACAGGCCTCTGATCTCTCACCCTGACTTGAAGGAGGTGTATATTGTCCAATGACAAACTTACCATTCCCAGCATTCTTGCTTTGTCCTTTTCTTAAATGGTGGACCTGGGCATTGAGCCATTTAAAGGCAGTGAGCTGCTTAATCTATGGATGCTGCCTATGGTGTTGGAGAGCCCACCTGCTTTCTCTAATGCCCTCTGAAGTTTCAGTTTCAGAGGTCCACCAAGGTACTACCTTCCAACAGGGGGGGGGGGGGGGGGGTTAGAAGAATATGGGATCATTAAGTCAGCTGCCAACAGAATAGCTGCTGTTGCATTCTGGACAGCCTCCTTGATGCTTCCATTAATGGGGAACTCAGAATGACAGTGGAGATGAAAGCATTCTAGTCGGCATTGTGGGCAACCAGGGTGGTGATGCTGAGGGAGGGACAGAAAGATAGGACAGTGGTCACTACCACACAGGTCATCGCGGACCTGGATGGACGGGATAAGACCAGGGCTGCAAATAGAAAGATGAATGGCTGAGTAAGTTGTGTGTGCCACAGTGAAGTGAGGGGAGGCACCAGCGTTCAAGAGAAAGAGAGAGCTTTAGATCTGCCACTAAGTTTTTGATGTCTTTCCTGTGGCCAGTGATCATGCCTCCATCCCACAAAAGTTATGGGCATTGAAATCGCCCAAGCTTAGGGAAAGTGGGGAGAGGGAGGGAGCTAAAAAACCATTGCTGACAAAATGTTCTGAGGCACTTCACCATCAAGTGGGGGATTAAACATTACAGATAGTAAAATCCTGAAATGCCCTTACCCAAACAGCCACAGTCTCCAAAGCTGTATCAAGAGGCACAAGTTCACTATATACAGAGCTCAGAACATATGTGCAAACTCCATCTCACACCTTATCATACTTGGCACAATTCTTAAAATATCCCCAGTAGATCCAAAGGGCAATGCAGAAAGCATGGGAGAAGCTCAAGAGATGCCATAGATCAGCTAGGTGGTGGAAAATATCATTACAATTCCACTGGACAATTTTACTGTCTGGATACTTTGAGGGCATGAAGGGGCCAAGGAGGCAAGTTACATCCCATGTTCGCCTACTGCCAATGGTTGAGATGTTATGCTATCAAGACATCCAGGTTGTGAGACACGTGTGGTGCGATCTGGAGCCTCAGGGAACACCGGGATCTGTACTGCGGCTACAGGTGCAGAACACGTGGGATCTGGTGGCATGGGGGCCAAGAGAATTTCCTTCGTCTTTGGAAACTTCATTTTATCTTTCTTTCGTTTATGGGACTTGGATGACTGGGAGCGCTTCTCTGAATTAGTTAGACTGACAAAGTTTGTAGAGCACTATAAGCAGCAGCCTGCGGCTCCTTCGGCCACTGGCTGGTATCCAGTTGCAGAATGGCAGAAACCTCAGAGGGGATTGGTCCGAGCGAGCCCCTCCTGGTGTGAGAGGCTAGACGAGGGTGATGCGTCTCCGTCTGAGGGATGGGAATTCGCCTCCCTGGTGGGTGGGGAGCCATTACTCCGAAAGTGGGTGTTGAGAAGTAGCAGAGCCAGGCATAGGAGGGCAGGCATAGTCGTGCCGGCAGTACTGACACTCCAGAATGACAAGCAACCATTCCTACCTAGGCATACGTAGGGAGGCAACAACTCTGGTATCAGAAGTGTGAGCCCTCGGCTGTCAGGGGCTCAGCTCCACCACACAGATTGGCTACATGTGCTGTTGACCTAGTGGGACAAAGGAGGCGCTATAGTGGGGAAGGAAGAGTGGGAGGATGGGAGGAGAGGAATCCGTGGCGTAGGCCCTAGTGAGGGAGTTCTTCCAAAAATGGCTCACACTACAGACAGAAAATTTAGAAGTGGATGTCAAACCCCAAAGGGGGACCAAAAATGGCAAAAAGGACAAAACAGAAAAGGCCAGAGGAACAAAATGACAAGGAAGATAGGAAACCAGGTGCATAGCCAGGTCAACATAAGTAAGAAAACAGAAAGGGGAGCTGGGAAGGTAGTAGGATTGGGGCGGGAGGGGGGGCATGGAAGTTTCTAACCCAAATGCAGAAATCATCCACATACAGGGCAGGGGCGACCAAGGGACCGACAGAGGCCACAAGTTCATATGCCACACACGATCTCACAAAAGAACTGTGAGCCCCCTGGTGTGTGACTGGACTAGCATGTGGCATCGCAACATGAAGACTTGCCCAAATTTCATACATTTGAATCATCTCACAGGGTGGGCCAGCGAGGGGAGGGGGGCAGAGAACGGCCTCACGTCAGACTGGTGTACCATCACCTTGACCCTTTCAGGCAACAAATCACCCTCAAAGGGCAAGATGAAGACCTCAGTAGCAACCTTATTGTCCTACGCTCCCTATGGACACGACAAAGTGTGCACCCCTTTGCTCCAAGTTGACATGTAGATCATCATCGCACAGCAAAATGGGAAAGGATGCTGTGAACAATAATGTATAGGTTATCATGGTGAGGGATAGAAACCAGAGTGTTATCCAGCTTGTTACAAGCAAGCAATGCCCTTGACTGGGCAGGGGATGACTTCCAGAGAGATGTTCTCTACAGTCTCCACAAAGAATAAAGGGTTGGTGATAAAAAAGAATTCCCATCTGTCCTTGTGGAAACAAGGAACTGGGGAGAGTTTTACTCTGCTTGTCACTTAGCCCAACATTCCTCCCACAGTGTTGCCATGGTAGGAAATATTTTGGGATTATATCTCTCTGCACTGAGAGAGTTTTTTCCTTCTGAAGAGATTACTGGGGCCATATGACCACCAACAGGACAAAGCTTCATATGCAAGCCATCCACCATGGTGCCACACACTCCAAATGGGCACTCTCCCCATGGGTGCCACCCAGTCTCAGCAATGGCTATCTGTCCAGTAACTCACTGTTCCGAATCTCCTTACTCCAGTCTTGATGGGCACATACTCCTTGGCATACATGATATCAGCTCAGGCATCAACAGTGAGATCCCTTTATGGTCAGGGGGGCACCACCGTGCAGTAATTTATGACTCCAACAGCATCGCTACCGTGCTATGTTTGGGGTATACCATCTCAATGGAAAGGCAGGCTGCCAGGATGGAAATGTACAAAGGTGGAACAGACTCCACATTGGGTGACGTTCCCTGCAACATCTGCACTTTTGAAAAAAGTGGCAGGTCTAACCAAACAATAGGGACCATGTATTTGTTAATGAAAACGTGTAGAGAACACCACAAGTGAAATAGGAAACTAGGGTCATAAATCATGTACCAGGGCAAAGAGGGATATACCAGGAAGACCATCCGACAAAGTGGAGGGGGAAAGGCATAGTGGAAGTATAGGTTTGCAGTACAGAGAAGGAAGTATTGCTGCAAAGGCTGGGGTCCTGTGGTACCCAAGCACATGGTCACAGAAAACTTGTGAGCATCCTGGGGATTTCTAGATTTCCTGGTATCACTATTTTAAACTGATAGACTGTATACAGCTAGTCTTTTTGTAGCAAACTCACTGATGCTTGGACAGTACCCTTCCAGAGCCAGTAAATAACAGTCACCTGCTCAGACACTCCATTTCATTTTTTGTCTTTAGCTGCTTCTTTCCTCTTTAGGTGTTCTCAGTGCTGGTCTTTCTCCACCCCTTTATTTTCCTCAGAGATTTTGAAAGTGATAACAGTGGTTGCATACATCTTTTCTAGGTACACAAAAGCCTATGTTAAACTCTGTATTGAATATTTGTCTGTCGAGCCAATATTTTTCAGAAGTAACTTGTTCCTCTTCACAAAGTTTCTTATACAGGTCACACATTATCTGTATATTCAGATCACCTGGTAAGAATTGTCGCACAATAGGAATCAATTTTATAGAGTTTTATAATCTCTTCCTCGCCTCGTCCAATCTCCTTATACACGGACAATGACGACCTCTCTTACCAACAGTCAAAATTGTATTGCTGCTGCCTTTTCTTTATGTACTGCACAGATACACTACGTGTTCTACAGGATTCAGGTCAGGACTCTGTGCAGGCTAATTCATTACAGGGATGATGTTGTTGTGTAACCACACTGCCACAGGCCTTGCATTATGAACAGGTGCTCGAACATGTTGAAAGATTCAGTCACCATCCCTGAATTGCTCTTCAACAGTGGGAAGCAAGAAGGTGCTTAAAACATCAATGTACACCTGAGCTGTGACAGCGCCACACAAAACAAGGGGGCGCAAGCCCCCACCATGAAACTCACGACCACACCATAACACCACAGCCCCCACATTTTACTGTTGGCACTACACACACTGGCACACAACGTTCACCGGGCATTCAGCATACCCACACCCTGCTATTGGATTGCCACATTGTGTACTGTGATTAGTCACTCCACAGAAAGTTTTCCACTTGTGCCAGTTCTCTAGCACGTTTCGTATCCAGCACTATCAATAGCCACTTTTATTTCAGTTTCCGTCTGGTTCGGCCTGCGCAGGCGCTGAGGCGGCTGCTGCCCACTGGAGCGTTTTTCGCGAGGGGCCGCGTGCGCGCTCGGCTCAGCAGTTTGATTCGCACCAAGCTGGCAGTATTTTTGCCTTCCACCCTGGCACGGAGGTGTGGTCTCTTTGATTTGGGCATTGGGCAGTGTGCCGTGTTGATGATGTGGTGTAGTGGACAACTGATGGATTCCCACACGAGATCGCTCGAGGTTCTCAGCCTCTGAGAAGGGTGCCACGATATCACTTGGGTTTCCGCACTCAGCAGTTGTAAGGACTGCAGGGCAGTTTTGGTGTGTGTTTGCTCTGTCCGGTCTGTGTGGTGGGGTTCGTTTCACCTTACTTCAGCTGCTTCATATTTTCTGCGTGCTTCGGTTTTAGCCGGAGTCTGGGTGTCGAGTTTTCTGCTGGTGTGTCGTCTGTTTTCCCGCCCAGGGTCGGGAGGGGGGGGGGGGGGGGGGTGGTCGTATATGTTGGTGGGAATTATTTAGCAGCGTGTGTTTTGCGTGGACCCAGTGTGCTCACGTGCCCTGTTTCTGAGTTGAAATTACTGTGGTCAGGCTGGCTCGATTGCTGGAGTGTGTGTTGTTGATTTTCTGGCTTGCTGGGGACTGCGCGCGCGCGCCTGTTCCGTTTGTGATGTGGCAGCAGTCTGATATTTTTGTGTGTGCTTGTTAAGTTGCTAGCAACTGCTTTTAGCCTTGTGCTTACTTATTTTATTTAAATTGCTGGGCATTGTTATTTGTAGTGTCAATTAAGCCTAAGACGATGTCCAAGGTGCTAGCAATTGATTTTAGCCTCGTGTGTACTTAATCCTATTGAAATTCTTGAGCATTGGCATTTGCTTGTTCTTTTACTCTTATTTATTTCTTGTGCCAGTTAGCCCTAAGATGATGTCAGACCTTTGTATCTGTCAACCTTATTTTGGCTACTAGCACTCGGGTGCAATACTGCCGGGCTTAGCCCGAATTTGTCATTAATTGATAGCTTTTATACTGTATTTTTAGTAGTAGGTTTGGCAAGTGCACTTGCATATGGTTTTTATTGTGTTATCGTCCACTCACCACTGTTCAATCGTCCAATGTTTATGCTCCTTACACCAAGCGAGGGGTCGTTTGGCATTTACCACCACAATAGGCTTACGAGCAGCCGCTCAACCACGAAATCCACGTTCTAGCCTCCCGCGTAACTGTCCTAGTACTTGCAGTGGATCCTGATGCAGTTTGGAATTCCTTTATGATGGTCTGGATAGATTTCTGCCTATTACACATTACGACCTCTTCAACTGTCGGTGGCCTGTCAGTCAACAGATGAGGTTGGCCTGTACGCTTTTTTGCTGTACGTGTCCCCTCACATTTCCACCTCACTTTCATATTGGAAACAGTGGACCTAGGGATGTTTAGGAGTGTGGAAATCTCATGTACCGATGTATGACAAGTGACACCCAATGACCTGACTACGTTCAAAGTTGGTGAGTTCTGCAGAGTGCCACATTCTGCTCTCTCACGGTGTAATGACCAGTGAGGTCGCTGATATGCAGTACCTGGCAGTACGACGCACCTAATATGAAAAACTTAGGTTTTCCCCTTTTAATCTCGTCACCACAGCCCATTCGCTCAAAGTAAAGGTCCTGCTAAACACTGCCTCTGAAATCTCTTGTGTAGCCAAGGAAAGGCTCCACTACTTCATATTCTGCACATGTTATTGGAGCAAAAGAGGATAACTTCTTTTATCACGAAAAAGCATGACCTTTACTTTCCTTTTACAAACACACATGCCCTCCGATGGGTGTACAGATCATTAGAGTGACTCATGAATTTGAGAAGAACACAACTTTACTTACAAGATACACCTCGAAGCCTCAACATGACACTAGAGATTATAAAATATTTCATTTGTCACACAAATATCTCTTCTTTTCTTTTCATTATCAGAGAGTGCAGTTGCTCTTCGACAGTCTTGCCACCGACAAGCCACAATGCCAAAACAAAAAGGCACCTCCCAGAGCAGGTGAAGCCATTTGTCATCAAACCTCGCCGTTTTCTCAATCTACACATTCTGTTTGATGTCTGCACATACGAAAACAAACACCTTTGCACAGTATATGTTCCGCGACTTACTCCTCGCTTAATATTATTCTGTCATGATCACCTTTCCGTGTACTACACGGCGTGAGTGACATGTCGTTTGCCTAAACTGTATGTAACACTTCACTGGCACTTTGTTCTTGGCAGTGTGTATGTCTCTCCTGAAGTCTATTCATTTTTCTTATATTTATTCTCCACTTGTCTGTGTTCTTACTGCTTTTTCTCATTTTGCTTTCCTTTTTGACTATTTTCTCCGTCAGACTGCATAGGTACTTTATCATTAGAATCAACAGTCAATTTACTTATTCCTTGTGCATGTTTGTTAACATCACAAAATCTTTGCTCAGATAAACTGAATAACCAGGACCAAACAGCTGTTTTGTCAATGAAGAGGAATCTGTGCAATTTACCCCCTTTGCTAAATTGACTGGAATGAAGACGATCATATTATTGATGTTAGTGCCGTAGCAATCATCACATAACACTCCGAATCTCACCCAGACCTGCCCGGTTACGATTACAGTATGTGATGCTTATGGCCAAATCTACCATTTTACCAAAGAGAAATATGGCCCAAAGTCTGCTGATGGCAACTTCTCTTGCTGTACAAGTGCAGGAAAACTGTAGTATGTGAAATGAGCTGCACACAAATGTATTTCCACATTTACTTCATAAATTAAGGAGTCAGAAGAATAAATACTGATACATATTGCCAATCCCACCCTTGTCTCTATAAACTTGCAACTCACATGCAGTAACAGGGTGTATACGTGGACAAGGAAAAAAATTCCCGGATTTTTCCCGGTTAAAAACACACATTCTCCCGGGTGAAGAAAGAAAAAAAAAACAACTTTTTCCGTGTTACGTGACATATTTTCCCTACGAAACTTATCAATCCTTTGAACGGTTATGATATAATACACGGGCTTTGAATTTCCCGGCACTTTTGGAAATATCTTTGATGTGCAACAATGTGTACGCTGCATATTTTCATATTACGGAAGTATACATTAGAATTCCACCAAACACTGCATGTTACTTTCCGAATCATTGGAATCAAGATTGAGATGCGCTTCTGTAAGCCAGTCATAGCTCATGTCACGTGATCTCGACAGCCGATGACGGCGGATATTCAGAGCATGGGACACGTGATGTAGTCAGCCAACAGCAACATCACTGTTACGTAGCACGAACACACAAACAGGGAAAGTTGATAGTTTAAATTAGTATGCATAGTGTTGCTACAAGAAAAACAAAGCGTTCACACATAATATTGGTCTCTAATGTTAATAAACTGCAAGAGAAGTTAAGCTTTTGCATATAATGTTGATATTTTTTGCGCGTGTTACACTTTAAGATATATCAGACAAATGAGCCAGTAAAATTTTTAATAGTGACATAAATGTCTGATCATGGTTCGAAATTCTTCTAAATGGTCCGCCATCAAAGAGTTGATTTTTAAATGAGAGTCAAACGCTCTGTGATTTAAGAAATTCATGGTACATTGTCGCACAGTTGAACTAACGTAAAAGGATATTTACTTTTAAAGTAATGCTTTTCAAACCACTATTCGCAATATTTTCTCGCGACTTGTTAGAAATAGGTTCGTTTCAGCAGTTGCCTGAGAGCGCAGATAACAGGCAACACCGCTCTTGCGCAGCTACCATAATGTAGGAAGCCCGTATGTACGTACGTATAAAACATTGAAAGATAATACATTATGTCATAAAAGAAACAAGACATCAAAGGATACTCCAAGAGCATCGGGATTTCGCGAACCGTACTTAAATGTGCACATTTAAACTGCATACTTAAAGTGCACATTCGTATGTCCAGATTCCCAATGAAGTAGACCTCGATCTGATATTAAGTTTTTCAGTGTGGTTTTCGGGATTTAAATTTTCTTGGAGCAACAGTATTGTATTACATCATGTTTGGTTCTTTATTATGGCATAATGCCATACGTGCTAGAAGATGAAAACATGCACTTGAAATGCAGAGAGCAGTTGAAACTAGCCAGTACTGTGGAATTAAATATTTCATATCAAATGCAATTGACTGCCTCTGCGGAACAGGTTAATAAAAGTCAAATGTCTTTAGCAAACAGACAAAAATAACTTCACTGTCATGAAAGGTGGAAATAAAATTTGAAACTAATATTTTAGCCTTCCGTAATTATGTGAATGTATTTTAATTCACTTGATATCTCCCGGCCACAGATATCCGTTTTGTTTTCATTTGACGTGAGAGTAGACGAAAGAGAAACAGCAAAATCACTAAATGTAAACACCGGTCACGTGGAAACTACCCACTATAACTCCGACTGCTCTGCGCATCGGCCCCGGATCTCCGACATTTGCTAACCGGGTCAATACTAAACAAAACAAAAAACAATCGAATTTTCAAAAATATGTTCATCTTGTAGCGCACATCTTTCTGAAAAGTCTGAAACACAACCAACTTCTATCGCACATCCCTGTATTTCGCTCTGTGGAATTTAAACGTGTATATCTTTTAATGAATGCCATCAAACTATATTCAGGGCAGTGGAAATTCAAATGTCCTGTGATGCCTCCTGTTCCCAGTCAGCCTGTTGGACAGCCTGCCCCACTAAAAAAAAAAAAAAAAAAAAAAAAAAAAAAAAAAAAAAAAAAAAAAACCCCTCGCAATTAATAGCGAATGGGATTATTTGTAATCGGGAGAACAAGAACTCTTCAGAAAATTTGCACTCTTTATTGCCTATTAGCTAACAGCTTGCTGTTTTATGTGTAATAAAATTAAATATAGGATACATAAAACCAATAGACACACGAGCCAAGCAATAAACTACACATCTCTTCAATTAGCTCCTAGCATTTTTTTTCTATCTAATCTGGTTACAGCTTTACATGGCGTGGTTTCCTTTCTGCGAGAGAATCTATTACCTCATCAAATTTCATAAAACGTTTTGCTGCATGAAAAATCGAAATGTCGTAATCTAAAACCGAAAAAACTGTCAATACAAATAATACCCAAGACTGGTGTGGTTTCTCAATCTGATTATGTCTATTTTGTCACTGTCTGCTAGATAAAACAAAATAGGTATTTCTAATATTGCAGAAATTTTGTAAGACACATCTAATAAACGAAACTGTTTTGGCACAAATGGTCATTTTTATAACACGACAGAATATAATTCACAAAGCACCAATATCAAATGCCTATGAGGCCTACTACAAGCAAAAAGCTTTGTGTTAGGAAATAGTTTCACATTTCATTCATACGCACAAGTGTCAAGCACGAGATCAAAAATTAGTATTACGAAATTTTTATGTAAGTTTGGAATTGTCTTATTCTTCCATAATTTGTGTGATGTCCCCGTTTCTTCTCCTTCCTCATTCTAACAATCTTGTCATCACCAATTCTGTAGCTATTCCTGCCATTGTCAAAATTTGTTCGCCGATTAACTTCACAAACCCTGGCAGAATCACAGGTTTAGTTATCCCGCGATTATTCTCCGGTTAGACGCTGTTACATGTTCGTACAACACGTTTTCCGCGTTACTTCCAGGATATACCGTATTTACTCGAATCTAAGCCGCACTCTAATCTAAGCCGCACCTGAAAAATGAGACTAAATCATGGAAAAAAATCCCCAAATTTAAGCCGCACCTGAAATTTGAGACTCGAAATTCAAGGGGAGAGAAAAGTTTTAGACCGCACCTCCAAATCGAAACAAAGTTAGGCCATTGTAACACGAGACACAATTTAGGTCGAATGGATGATGATACAGCTACAGTAGTATGGTTCGAGTCTTAAGCTTAACAGTTAAGCTTTACCAAGTAGCAATTACTATGTGTCAGGCACTCCGTCCGTATTTATACGGGTACCCTTCCTTTTTGACGTGCTTCGTCTGGTTTGAATCGATTGCTTATTTTTCTTTGATCTGGTAAGTGCCGTTCTCCATGTTATAGGTGTTTACGTCACTAAGCTGAAAATGCATTATTGTACTGTGTCATGCATTGTTTGTTGCATTCTGATCATGAGTGTTTACGACCTGTCGTCGCTCACGACATGGCATGCTTTTGGAGCGCTACCGCCCCTTACAATTAAAAAAAAAAAAAAGAGAGGAATTGTCTCATTAGCGAAACGATGGCAACAGACTATTTGTTGTTACTTACACTGGTGCTTTCTTTCATAATGATCAACAAGAACCGAATAATAGGCTGCGTATGATAGAAGATGTTCTGAACGAGAGTTTAGCGAAAAATTTTCTCCGTTTGAAAATCTTTGCAGACGCCTCTTTAATACATTACATTCTGCACAGAAATTACAGTCATCTTAGACTTAAAAAACCTAGTCAGTTGCCATGCATCATTTCTGACTATATCACTATTCAGCATAAGAATAATATGAATATAAACATGACATGATATGTATATTCTTTCGCGTTTGCTGTTGTCTCATTCTAGTTTCGTAGCTTATTAGGCAGACAGAATTTAAATGAGATAGCAGCAAACACGAAAGAATACATGGCATAGTGTTTACATTCTTGTACCTTTTCTTTTAATTTATTTAGGCCTACTGACGCAGAGGTTTTGCGCCAGTATTTATCTTTGTGCCTGCAAAGCATGTCCGTGTAGCGCTACATATATTCGACGGCAGAAGTTAGTTGTGGTGGCACCTACCAACATTTTTCAGAACTTCTGCTTACTTTGCACTCGATTCTAAGCCGCAGGCGGTTTTTTGGATTACAAAAACCGGAAAAAAGTGCGGCTTAGATTCGAGTAAATACAGTAACTTAAGCGGCTGACAACTGGTCCTTACTAGTGTAGTGATCTGGCCAAAAATTTTCTGTCAAAATTTCATTTTCTTGAATGCACCGAGAAGATAATACGTAATCTTTCTCACCTGTTCTTCCTGTTAGTCATTTATTTCCATTCTGGCGGGATGAATATACGGATTTCGCTAGTAATTATAACAACGCCGATCATTCGCAAATCCAATCAACCACATAATCAGATAGCTATTGGCATTCATTCATCCATTCGGCTAACTCCGCTCAGCTCGTGTAGCCCCGTCGCCTTGCCTGTGGAACGTTTATTTCTAGATGCGACGAGGATTCTGACAGAGGCATCACGTACACTATGCACGCAATCAAAAATCAACTTATGATTCATTCAGAAATCAACTTAAAATGTGTTCAAAAATGTTCGAAAACCAACAGGGATGCGTTTCAAAATCATAAATAATTAATAGACCAATGTGCGCTGGATGCTAGGCACTTTGTGAAACAAGTTTCCCCCCTCCCCCCCTCAAGAATATGAATTTGGAGCCCCCTTTTCCCGGCAGCATCTAGCAGCTTGCTGCGACTGCTTGCACAGCCAACACCCACATTCCTGTAGCCGGAAGCAGGAGAATCTACTACTAAAACGCGACTCAACTGCGCATGCGCATGAGCCCGCTCGTAACTGCTAAAACAAATCTAATGTAAACAGCTATGACTTCACGCTCATCGGAGGTAATTTGTTGTTATGAAGCATTGCATAGTCTTCCTAAAGCCTTTGACATTTTGCTGTTGGCACACGCTTGCATGAGCACTGAGTGTCGTCGTTGTATATGGCACATTTCCTTTGTAATTTAAGTTTTCTTTTTTTCTCTCGTTTATATTTTATTGTTGAAGTATTATTCTACAGTAGCGGGATACAGTAATATCCTTTGTTAGAGTATTGGTTCTTACCAGTCAAAATTACAAAAATTTAACAGAACTAAAACAATGAAAAATTCCCGGAATCCTAAAAAATTCCCGGGTTTTTCCCAGATCTCGCGGTTGTCCCGGGTCGTATACACCCTGAGTAACTTATTCTTGCCAGGAGAATAGATGGAGACATGTAATTTTGGCATGTGCAGCCAATTACTGTGAGAATACACATAAAAAAAGCTGAAAATCTCAGTTTTGAAGATACAGTCCTCTAATTCTTAAACAACGATACGTATTTATCTAGAGATGGTGGGTTTGAGCTTTAAACACATCTCTTCCAAATCTGTAAGATCAATTCATTGTAAGTAGCATGTTACGTCTGTATCAGTTTCACCAAATGTAGATAATTTTCGGGCTCTCTCAGACAAAATTTTTGTTTTCGTGACTGTCACTGCAATTTGAGCACATGCGGTGGCTGATATTCCCATTTCATAATGTTCACAAAAGCCCCAATTCTGTTCTGGTAACAGTAATGGTAACAACACTGAAATCGTCAGACACCTTCAGCACACATCGCGGATTACCCACAAAAATTTTGAAAGAACCAATTGCAAAAGTAACATTTTTGTCCAGTTTCTCCTACATTACCCTGTAGATTACACAGACCACGATCTGATTCAAGTGTGTATGGCATTTCTTGCACGATACAAACTGAATATACTCTGCAAGCACATTGGAAACAGATGTTATGGTCCGTCATTTGTGAACACAAATAATTCCCTACTGAAATTACTACACAGTCAGCCTCTTCCATTAATTTTATTTCTTTCGAGTAAAACCTAAACACATCATGCACAATTTGGAATGACATCCAATTGTTTTTTAAAGTCATGACTGCTCTTGGAAAAACTGATCTCCACTTTCACATAGTATTTTATTTATAAGATTAATATTTCATTAATAGCTTCTCAATATGATCCACACAGTAAATTATCTTCCACAAATGAAGTAATACAAGGAAAAATGGATATGGTTTAGCTAAAATAAATTATGGGATGTGTATTACCTTCACTGAAAAGTTCCAAAAGCTACACTGGTGCCTCATTCTTTGAGCTGCAGCACTGCTTTGTGAAGTGACGTACACTGAGGTGACAGTGATGTGCACTTGTATGGACAGTGGTAGTATTGTGTATACCAAGTATAAAAGAGTAGTGCATTTGCAGAGCTGTCGTTTGTACTTATGTGATTCATACAAAATGTTTCCGATGTGATTACGGCCACCTGAGGAATTAAGAGACTCTGAAAGAAGATAGGTAGTTGGAGCTAGACCCATAGGACACCACTTCAGACATCAGATGGTTCATTATTCTGAGATCTGTAGTGTCGAGAGTGTCATTTGCTTACTGTTGTCAGTGCTGACAGACAAGCAACATTGCACGAAATAAAGTCAACAAAGGATGTACGACAATCCTGCCCATTAGGACAGTGCGGCAAAATCTGGCATCTGTGGGCTACGGCAGCAGACGATTCACGAGTGCTACTGCCGACAGCACAACATCGCCCACAGTGCCTCCCTGTGCTCGCAATCTTATCGGTCGGTCCCTAGACGACAAACATTGTAGCCCAGTCACACACATCCCGAATTCAATAAGCAGGGTTCGAGTGTGATGTAGACACCGTGAAAATGTGGAGCCAAGTTGTCAACAATGCACTGTGCAAGCTGGTGGTGGCTCCATAACAGTGTGGGCTGTGTTTACACGGAATGGAGTGGGTCGTCTGGTCCAACTGAACAGATCATTGACTGCAAATGGTTAAGGTCAGCTATTTTGAGACCATTTGTACCCATTTGTGGATTTTACGTTACCAGACAACGATGGAATTTTTGTGGATGACAGTGCCCTATTTAACCAGAAAACAACTGTCTGCAATCAGTTTGGAGAACATTCTTGACAGTTTGGGCATTACAGATGGCTACAAAGAGCACAGCTCAGTATTTATACAGGGGACTTCCGACAGTTTGACGAGTCCACACCGAGTTGACTTGCCGCACTACAGTAGGCAAAATGAGGTCCGACCAATTATTAGGTTGTGTACTGTGACTCGTCACATCACTGTATCTCTTTCACACTCCAAATTATTTAATTGCAGGTGCTCTACTACATAACTGATGTATATTGTTATATTTTATCCATAATAATACCTTCCCATGTCAAATGGGTCAATCAGTCCTGTTTCCACAGTGCCTTTAGCACAGCTTATCAACGGTTGTACACACAAGACGAAAGCACTGATCCAGAATACGAACAGGGCCATATCTGCAAGAGAGAATTATGAAAAATTACTTATTTGAATATTTTGTTATTTTGATTTAGTGAATTAATTAAAACACACAATGAAATTGTTGGAATGGGAACAGGAAAGGGGCTGGACGGATGAGGACAGTGACTAAGGTTGAAGCCAAGAGGAACCTTACGGGAACATAGGATGTATTGCAGGGAAAGTTCCCACCTGCGCAGTTCAGAACAGCTGTTGTTGGTGGGAAGGATCCATATGGCACAGGCTGTGAAGCAGTCACCGAAATGAAGGATGTCGTGTTTGGCAGCGTGTTCAGCAACAGGGTGGTCCAGTTGTTTCTTTGTCACAGTTTGTCTGTGGCCACTCATGCGGACAGACAGCTTGTTGATTGAGATTTTCACTCTGCAGCGGAGTGTGGGCTGATACGAAACTTCCTGGTAGATTAAAACTAAGTGCCGGACCAAGACTCATATTTGGGACCTTTGCCTTTCGCAGGCAAGCGCTCTACCATCTGAGCTACCCAAGCACGACTCACTATCCATCCTCACAGGTTTACTTCTGCCAGTACCTCGTCTTCTACCTTCCAAACTTTACAGAAGCGGAAACATTCCCCAAGCTCTGGCTAAGCCAAGTCTCTGCAATATCCTTTCTTTCAGGTTTGCTAGTTCTGCAAGGCTCGCAGAAGAGCTGCTGTAAAGTTTGGAAGGTAGGAGACGATGCACTGGCAGAAGTAAACCTGTGAGGACGAGGCGTGAATCATGCTCGTGTAGCTCAGATGGTAGAGCACTTGTCCGCGAAAGGCAAAGGTCCCGAGTTCGAGTTTCAGTCCGACACACAGTTTTAATCTTCCAGGAAGTTTCAGCTTGTTGATTGGCATGCCCACATAGAATGCAGCACAGTGGTTGCAGCTTAGCCTGTAGACCACATGACTGCTTTCACAGGCCTCTGACAGGATAGGTGGTTTTTTGTGGGGTTTTAGGGCACTCAACTACTACGGTCATTAGCGCCCAGTCACAAATGTAAGTGCACATATAATTTGGTGAAACTCAAGGGGGGAACACCAGGAAGTTCTTACAAAGATGCAGATAAAATAATTATAAGAGTTAGATGTCTTTGGGCAAGTCCGTCAAAGTAATAAAAGGAAGAACACGAGCAGCTGCTCGAGTGTCATCAGCTAAAATTTCCGGTAAGATAGATGGTAGAGACAGGACAACACAAGATTGATTAAAATGGGGACAACGATAAAACATGGCGCACTGTCAATGCATGACCACAAGGGCACAGCTGGGCGGGGTCACCAGATAGCAGGTAGCGGTGGCTAAACCGGCAATGCCCAATCCGCAACCTGGCCAAAATGACCACCTCTCGCCGAGATGGTCAGGAGGAGGTTGTCCAAGCTGTTGGGAAGTGTTTTATGGCCCGGAGCTTATTTCCTTGAAGTGACGACCAAGTATCCCACCATAATGACACAAGCCTCCTACAAACAACCCCACTAATGTCTGACGATGGGACACAAAGGGAGGCTGGCCGAGGTAGGAGGACTGCAGCCTTGGCCGCAGCATCAGCAGCCTCATTCCCAAGCACTCTTACATGGCCTGGAACCCACATAAAGCTAAAAGGAGAGCCACAGAAAGCTGAAAAGAGAACCAGTATCAGCAAAAGAATGGAGGGATTGCTGGATCCATTGCACCAAGGTATGGACCAGATATGGAGCTCCGAGGCTCTGAAGAGCACTAAGTGAATCAGAGCAGAGTACATACGGAGAATGGCAGTGGCGGCAGACATACTGAACAGCCTGATAAAGAGCAAAAAGCTCGGCCGTAAAGCTGGAACACTGGTCGAGGAGCCGGAATTAAAGGTGACGTCCCCGACAACAAAGGCACAGCCGACACCATCGTCAGTTTTGGAGCCATCAGTGTAAATAAAGGTGTTACTGGTGAGTCGCGCACGAAGTTCGACAAACCGTGAGCAATACACTGCAGCCGGAGTACCCTCCTTCAGGAGCGAGCTGAGGTCAAGATGAATGTGAATCAGAGCCAAGGTGGTGTTGGGCTCTCATCCACTCTGAAGGTGGTAGGGAGGGCAAAATCCAATTGTCGAAGCAGGCGACGAAAGCGGACTCCAGGGGGCAGCAGGGCAGACACATACAACCCATACTGACAATCGAGAAAATCGTCGAAGAAGGACTGATAAGAGGGGTGGTCGGGCATTGACAACAGCCGGCAGGCATACCGACAAAGCAGTATGTCACGCCGGTAGGTCAATGGTAATTTGGCAGCTTCAGCATAAAGACTCTCGACAGGACTAGTCTAGAATGCTCCAGTCGCAGGACGTAACCCCCGATGATGGATGGAGTTGAGACGGCGTAAGAGGGATGGCCGAGTAGACGAGGCTCCCATAACCCAGCTCTGATTGGACTATGGACCAATATAAGCGAAGCAGGACAGTGCGATCCGCTCCCCATGATGAACCACTAAGAACACGGAGGACATTAAGGGAACGTGTACAAAGGGCAGCCAAATAAGAGACATGCAGAGACCAACAAAGTTTCCTGTCCAATGTGAGCCCTAAAAACTTCGTTGGCTCCACAAATGGGAGAACAACGGGACCGAGATGTAAGGATGGTGGAAGGAATGCTTTATATTGCCAAAAGTTGATGCAAACCGTCTTCTCTTAAGAGAACCGGAAGCCATTAGCCACACTCCATGAGTATAGACTGTCAATTTTTTTTGTTGGGTTTAAGGGCACTCAACTGCTGAGGTCATTAGCGCCCAGTCACTGTTGTTAGAGCACATGGAATCTGGGAAAACTCAAGGGGATGGGGGGACACCAGAAGGACCTGACAAAGATGCAGATAAAATAAGTAAAAAGGTTAAATGTCTTTGGACAAGCCAGTTAAAGTTATAAAACGCAGAATACGAGCAGCTGCTCGAGCGTCATCAGCTAAAACATCCGGTAAAGTAGATGGCAGGGACGGGACAACACGAAATTGACTAAAACGGGGACACGACGATAAAACATGGCGCACTGTTAATGCCTGACCACAAGGGCACTGCGGGGCTGGGTCACCGGAGAGCAGGTAGCGGTGGCTAAACCGGCAATGCCCAATCCGCAACCTGGTCAGAAGGACCTCCTCGCGCCGAGATGGTCGGGAGGATGTTGTCCAAGCAGTTGGGAGCGGTTTTACTGCCCGGAGCTTGTTTCCTTGGAGGGATGACCAAGCATCCCACCACAACGACACAAGCCTCTTACACACGAACGTCAGATGACGGGACACAATGGGAGGCTGGCCGAGGCAGGAGGACTGCAGCCTTGGCTGCAGCATCCGCAGCCTCATTCCCAGGCACTCCTACATGTCCGGGAACCCACAGAAAGCTGACAGAACCACCATTATCAGCGAAAGAATGGAGGGACTGCTGTATCCATTGAATCAAGGGATGGACCGGATAGGGAGCTCCAAGGCTCTGAAGAGCACTGAGTGAGTCAGAGCAGAGTACATATGATGAATGGAGGTGGCGGCGGGCATACTGAACGGCCTGATGGAGAGCAAAAAGCTCGGCCGTAAAGCTGGAACATTGGTCGAGGAGCCGGTATTTAAAGGTGGCGGCCCCGACGACAAAGGCACAGCCGACACCATCGTCAGTTTTGGAGCCATCGATGTAAATAAAGGTGTGACCAGCAAGTCGAGCACGAAGTTCGACAAGCCGTGAGCAATACACTGCAGCCGGAGTACCCTCCTTCGGGAGTGAGCTGAGGTCGAGATAAATATGAACCGGAGCCTGGAGCCAAGGTGGTGTTGGGCTCTCACCCTCTCTGAAGGTGGTAGGGAGGGCAAAATCCAATTGTCGAAGCAGGCGACGGAAGTGGACTCCGGGGGGCAGCAGGGCAGACACATACAACCCGTACTGACGGTCAAGAGAATCGGCGAAGAAGGACTTGTAAGAGGGGTGGTCGGGCATAGACAACAGCCGGCAGGCATACCGACACAGCAGTACGTCGCGCCGGTAGGTCAATGGTAACTCGGCAGCTTCAACATAAAGACTCTCGACAGGACTAGTGTAGAAGGCTCCGGTCGCAAGACGTATCCCCCGATGGTGGATGGAGTTGAGCCGGCGTAAGAGGGATGGCCAAGCGGACGAGTAGACGAAGCTCCCATAATCCAGCTTCGATCGGACTATGGACCGATACAAGCGAAGCAGGACAGTGCGATCCGCTCCCCAAGATGAACCGCTAAGAACTCTGAGGACATTAAGGGAACGTGTACAACGGGCCGCCAAATAAGAGACATGTGGAGACCAACACAGGTTCCTGTCCAACGTGAGCCCTAGAAACTTAGTTGTGTCCATGAATGGGAGAGCAACAGGACCGAGATGTAAGGATGGCGGAAGGAACGCTTTATATCGCCGAAAGTTGATACAAACTGTCTTCTCTTCAGAGAACCGGAAGCCATTTGCCACGCTCCATGAGTAGAGGCTGTCTAGACAACACTGAAGGCAGCGCTCCAGGAGGCATGTTCTCTGGGCACTGCAGTAGATCGCGAAGTCATCGACAAAGAGAGAGCCTGAGACATTAGGTGGAATGCAATCCATAATTGGATTGATCGCGATGGCAAAAAGGGCTACACTCAAGACGGAGCCCTGAGGCACTCCGTTCTCCTGGAGGAAGACGTCGGACAATACGGAACCCACACGTACCCTAAACTTTCGATCCGTTAAAAAGGAATCAATAAAAAGGGGCAGGCGACCGCGTAGGCCCCACCTGTGCATAGTGCGGAGGATACCTCCTCTCCAACAGGTATCATAAGCCTTCTCCAAGTCGAAGAACACGGCACCGTTTGGCGCCGTCGCAAAAAGTTGTTAATGATGAATGTCGACAAGGTCACAAGGTGGTCAACAGTGGAGCGGTGGCGACGAAAACCGCATTGGACATTAGTAAGTAGTCGTCGAGATTCAAGAATCCAGACTAACCGAGCATTAACCATGCGCTCCATCACCTTACAGACACAGCTTGTAAGAGAAATGGGGCGGTAACTAGAAGGAAGGTGTCTATCCTTCCCGGGTTTGGGTATAGGAACAACGACGGTGCCACGCCAACGCATGGGGACCTGACCTTCGGTCCAGACGCAATTGTAGGTATGAAGAAGAAAGCTTTTGCCCGCCGGAGAAAGGTGTGCCAGCATCTGAACGTGAATGGCATCTGGCCCCGGAGCAGAGGACCGGGACAGTGCAAGCGCACGTTCGAGTTCCCGCATAGTAAAGGGGACATTATAAGTTTCCAGATTCAGCGAGTGGAAGGAAGGTCGCCGAGCCTCTTCTGCCTCTTTCCTGGGAAGGAAGGCAGGATGGTAATGGGCAGAGCTTGAAACCTCTGCGAAAAAGCGGCCAAAGGCGTTGGAGACAGCCACAGGATCAACAAGGACCTCATTACCTGAGGTCAGGCCAAGTACCGAGGAGTGGGCCTTAATGCCCGACAGCCGGCGCAGGCTACCCCAAACGACGGAAGAGGGAGTAAAACTGTTAAAGGAGCTTGTGAAAGAGGCCCAGCAAGCTTTTTTGCTGTCTTTGATGACTCTACGGCATTGCGCTCGGAGTCGTTTGTATTCAATACAATTCGCCAACGTAGGATGGCGGTGAAACGTGCGTAAAGCACGTCGTTGAGCACGGATAGCGTCCCTACAAGCCTCGTTCCACCAGGGGACGGAAACGAGACGTGAAGAAGAAGTAGTACGAGGAATGGAACGTTCGGCAGCATTGATGATAAGAGCCGTGAGGTATTCGACCTGACTGTCACAACTGGGAAAATCGTGGTCCGGAAAGGTCGCCAGGGAGGAGTACAGTCCCCAGTCAGCTTTCAGTATGTTCCAGCTCGAAGGACGTGGGGATGGGGTGTGGTGCAGGAGACGAACGACACAGGAGAAGTGGTCGCTCGAATAGGTGTCAGAAAGGACATACCACTCGAACCGATGGGCAAGAGTGGTAGAACAGATCGAGAGGTCCAAGTGGGAGTAGGTATGAGTAGAGTCCAAGAGGAAAGTCGGGGCGCCGGTATTGAGGCAGACAAGATTGAGATGGTTGAAGACATCCGCCAAGAGTGAGCCTCTTTGACAGGATGCAGGAGAGCCCCTAAGGGGATGATGGGCACTGAAGTCGCCAAACAATAAAAACGGCGGGGGAAGCTGAACGATCAGGTGCATCATGTCAGCCCGACTAACAGCAGATGACGGTGGAGTGTAGATGGTACAAACTGAAAAAGTAAAAGCAGAAAGAGTAATGCGGACAGCTATTGCTTGGAGTGGGGTGGTCAATGGGATGGGATGGTAATAGACATCATCCCGAATGAGCAACATGACCACACCATGAGCTGGGATACCGTCCACAGGGGTGAGGTCATACCGCTCCGGGGTATAGTGGGTAAAGGCAATATGGTCAGTCGGGTGCAACTTTGTTTCCTGGAGACCAAGGACGAGCGGACAGTGCAGGTGGAGGAGTAGTTGTAATTCCTCCAGATTAGATCGAATACCTCTTATGTTCCAATGAAACAACGCCATCGCTAGTCAAAAAGTTGGGGGGAACGAGACGGGGGAAGAGCTGGTCACCTCAACGGCCATGGAGGGCCAGGTTGCGAGGGAACAACGCTACAACCGACGGGAGGCGGATCCGGTTCCATCGACTCGTCGCCAGCTGCGGCCGCTGTCCCTGGTTGTGTAGGAGGGGCAGCATCATGTGCCGACGAAAGGCCAGCTGAGCGCTTGGCAGCAGAGCGTCCCGGCGAAACTGAGGATGGCTGGGAGCAGCGACTCACGGATGGAGCGTCAGACGAAACGCGCCGGGGTGGAGAGGGGAATAGAGATTTCTTCTTTGAGGCCTTCTTGGAAGGCCGAGGAGGCACAGGGATGTTGGGCTGGACCCGAAGAAGGTCCTCACGCACGGGGTCCGTTTTGGAACGCGAGACCTCAGAAGCTGGGGTCCGGAACGTTTCCCCGATGGACGCCTGAGAAGAGGATCACTTCTCAGGTAGCGTGGGGGGAGGAGGAGGAGGAGGACGAGGAGGAGGAGGAAGGGTGGCCCCTGGGGCAGAGGGGGTGGGGGCCACGGGGGAGGAGGATTTGGAAGGGAGGGATTTGGGAGGCGGAGGCAGAGCCCCCTGATGGGCGGAGGAGGCGGAGGGGGGACAGGATAGGGGTGAGGATACCGCGGAAGGAGTGGACACAACTGAGGCAAACGAAGTGGTCAATGGCACGGGATGGAGACGGTCATACTTCTTCCTGGCCTCAGAATAAGAGAGCCGATCCAAAGTTTTGATTTCTTGTATCTTCTCCTCCTTCTGATATGCGGGGCAGTCTGAGGATCTAGGCGAGTGGACGCCAGGACAATTAATGCACCGAGGTGGTGGGGTGCATGTATGTTCCTCACGAAGAGGACGTCCACAATCGCCATAAAGGGGCTCAGCCTCACACCGTGACGACATGTGCCCAAAGCGCGAACACCTAAAACAGCGCATAGGAGGCGGGACGTAAGGTCGCACGTCACACCGGTAGCACATCACCTTTACCTTCTCCGGGAGAACGTCCCCCTCGAAGGCGAGGATAAAGGCCCCAGTGTCGATGCGACGGTCTTTGGGGCCGTGCTGGACTCGCCAGACGAAATGCACGCCTCGGCGCTCCAGGTTGGCCCTGAGCTCCTCATCAGATTGTAGCAGGAGGTCACGATGAAAAATAACCCCCTGCGTCCTATTTAGTGCCAGATGTGGGACAATGGATACTGGGATGTCCCCTAGGCGGTCGCACGCCTGGAGGGCCGCCGACTGTGTGGCGGAGGTGGTCTTGATAAGAACGGACCCTGAACGCATCTTGCTGAGAGCCTCGATTTCCCCGAAGATGTCCTCAATGTGCTGAACAAAGAACATGGGCTTGGAGGTGGCGAATGTCCCCCCATCGGTTCAAGAACAGACCAAATAGCGGGGGAAGTACTTCGCCCCAAGCCGGCGGGCCTGTCCCTCCTCCCATGGAGTGGCCAAGGGGGAAAGGGCAGGAGAACCAGAACTAGAAACGGTACCTTTTCTTTTGAAAGACTCGGCCGCAGAGCGACCTGATACGTGTTGACGTTTCATCTGCGAAACGTCCACCCCGATACCACCGACTCCGACCAGGGGCTCTCCCCACGGCCGCCACCCAGCCGCAGCAAGGGCCACCTGGCAGGATGACCATTGCCGAGAGTCCTGATGCCCCAAGGAGACGGGCATCTACTCCTTGGCCGACGTGGGGAGGGTGCAGCTCAGGTATCGGCAGTACGATCCCTGTGCTGTCAGGGGGCTACAACCTAGAGGGTACATGACGACCCCACCACAACGGGTACCTGGCTACCGTGCTGGATTTCTGGTGCCATGGAAAGTCCATCATGATCGCTGGTGCAGATGGAGATGCACTATGGACGTAACTTGGACAACCCATCAGGCGTTTAGGCCCAATTTGAGGAATAGTGGGTATGGTTACAACGCCGGTGCAATGCTGAGTGCCAAGGTCTTAGTGCACTTAGGACCAGTGGTACACCACGTAAGGTGTCCTTCCCCAAAAGGCTCGTACTTCTGTAGAATTTTGAAAAATGGAGGTCAAACCCCAAGGGGGACCATCACATGGAAGGCCGAAACGGTTGAAACTCCTTTTAGTCGCCTCGTACGACAGGCAGGAATACCTCGGGCCTATTCTTACCCCGGACCCGCAGGGGGGATAGATAGACTGTCAAGACAACGCTGAAGGCAGCGCTCCAGGAGGCATGTTCTCCGGGGACTGCAGTAGATCGCGAAGTCAACGACGAAAAGAGAGCCTGCAACGTTAAGTGGAATGCAATCTATAATTGGATTGATCGCTATGGCAAAAAGGACTACGCTCAAAATCAGGCGCGGCTCGTGGTTTCTATACGGGGGAAGGCTGTGGCATTTATTGATCAGAGCCATCATAGACCTCGGGTTACGCTACAGATTAGTCTGACGTAAACAACTAAGAATTCAGGGGGAGGGGGTGGGCAGATCACGCTCTACCCATAATTTTACGTACTGTATCTTCTATAATCAGGTATTAAATATCATTAGAAGCTAACTTCGTGTCAAAATCTTTGGTTACTGTTTTTATACGTCATTATTGCATTTTCTGACACTTTGCAGCAAATCATATGAAAAGACGCGTTTCGGAGAGATCTTTAATGCGGGTCTGGAAGCACCAAGTTCTTTCACTTTCATCCTATGGCCGTGTTCCAAGTTTTTACCTATTAATTTGCACACTGAATTCATATTGCGCTTGTTTCACACTCGCGGTATGTTGCAGGTATTCACCAGCAAGTAAAACTCACTAAAATCCTGCAAAATATACTCCGAAAAAGAAACTTGCTAATATCACACGGTATCAACAAAAGCAGTCAGCATCAGCAAGCAAGGAAGGTAAAGTAACGGGACAAATTTCGCGCGTTTTGTCCTCTAACCACTTATGAAACTCTCGCTAGATGGCAGTACTGGTACGTTACTGTAGTGTAGTGCACTCTGGCGGGATATTTGCAAACTTATTCTAAATGTGGATAAAATAGCCAATAGCAGAAACAAAACAACTATGTAAAACATTATCAAAACAATAATACTAAATGTCGATTAATGACGCATCGAAGCGTAGTAGAGATATGCAGAGACAGAGATTGGATAGCGAAGTTTCGGCCACTCTACATTCCTTTATTACATAGATAGTGGAACCTGAAAAATATGTGGTGGTTGGTACGACACCCTTAGGCTGCAAGCCCTGAGCCTTCGGGTCGCCCATAAAGAGCAGTACTTTGTAGAAGCCACGCCCCCAAACCGCTACTACATGCAGCTTACGGACGTTTCAAGGCGCAGCCTAAACACTACTAACCATTCGGAAAACATCTATCGATACAAACAGTTCCAAAAATGTTGACCGTCGTTATTTTAATCGGAACGGGAAATATGCGAAATTCGTCCTGATAATTTAAATTATGTAATACGTTCTTGCGAAATTTACTTTAACATATATTTTGGGGCGGCTCCGCCTCAGAGCCTTTAATTACGAGCCGCGCCTGCTCAAAATGGAGCCCTGAGCCACTCCGTTCTCCTGGAGGAAGACATCGGACAATACGGAACCCACACGTACCCTAAACATTCGATCTGTTAAAAATTGATCAATAAAAAGGGGCAGGCAACCACGTAGGCCCCACCTGTGCATAGTGCGGAGGATACCTCCTCTCCAACAGGTATCTTAAGCCTTCTCTAAATCGAAGAACACATCTACCACTCGGTGCTTTCGCAAAAAGTTGTTCATGATGAACGTCGACAAGGTCACAAGGTGGTCAACAGCGGAGCAGTGGTGTCGACGAAAGCCGCAGTCAACATTGGTAAGTAGCCGTTGAGATTCAAGAATCCAAACCAACCGAGCATTAAACCATGCGCTCCATCACCTTACAGACGCAGCTTGTAAGACAAATGGGACGGTAACTAGAAAGAAGGTGTCTATCCTTCCCGGGTTTGGGTATGGGAACAACGACGGCCTCACGCCAATGCATGGGGACCTGACCTTCGGTCCAGACGCGATTATAGGTACGAAGAAGAAATCATTTGCCTGCCAGAGAAAGATGTGTCAGCATCTGAATGCGAATGGCATCTGGTCCCGGAGCAGAGGACTGAGACAGTGCAAGTGCACCTTCGAGTTCCCGCATGGTAAAGGGGGCATTATAATCTTCCAGATTCAGCAAGTGGAAGGAAGGTCGCCGAGCCTCTTCGGCCTCTTTCCTGGGACAGAATGCAGGGTGGTAATGGGCGGAGCTTGAAACCTCCGCGAAAAAGAGGCCGAAGGCATTGGAGACATCCACAGGGTCAGCAAGTACCTCATTACCTGAAGTCAGGCCAGGTATCGAGGAGTGGGCCTTAATGCCCGACAGCCGGCGCAGGCCACCCCAGACGACAGAAGAGGGAGTAAAACAGTTAAAGGAGCTTGTGAAAGAGGCCCAACAATCTTTTTTGCTGTCTTTGATGACTCAACGACATTGCACTGAGTCGTTTGTAATCAATACAATTCGCCAGCGTAGGATCGCAGCGAAAGATGCGTAAAGCACGTCGTCGAGCACGGATAGCGTCTCTGCAAGCCTCATTCTACCAGGGGACTGAAACGTGACGTGAAGAAGAGGTAGTACGAGGAATGGAGCGTTCGGCAGCATTGATAACAGCTGTGAGGTATTCGACCTGACTGTCACAGCTGAGAAAATCTTGGTCCGGAAAGGTCGCCAGGGAGGAGTAAAGTCCCCAGTCAGCTTTCGGTATGTTCCAGCTCGAGAGACGTGGGGATGGGGTGTGGTGCAGGAGAAGAACGATACAGGGGAAATGGTCGCTCGAATAGGTGTCAGAAAGGACATACCACTCGAACCGACGGGCAAGAGTGGTAGAACAGATCGAGAGGTCCAAGTGGGAGCAGGTATGAGTACAGTCCGAGAGGAAAGTCGGGACGCCAGTATTGAGGCAGACAAGATTGAGATGGTTGAAAACATCCACCAAGAGGGAACCTCTGACAGGATGCAGGAGAGCCCCAAAGGGGATGATGGGCATTGAAATCGCCAAACAATAAAAACAGCACAGGAAGCTGAGCCATCAGGTGCATCATTGCAGCCCGACTAACTGCGGATGACGATGGAGTGTAGACAGTACAAACAGAAAAAGTAAAGGCAGAAAGAGTAATACGGACAGCTATTGTTTGGAGTGGGGTGGTTGGTTGGTGTTTTGAGGTTTAAGGGACCAAACAGCAAGGTCATCAGTCCCTTGTTTCAAATATGGTCCATTCCGCTAATGGGACATCTCAGGAAAGTCAGGACAATAAAAGGGAAAAATGTAAAATGGCAGTCATGTTGTCAGTGGTAAAAAACAAAATGAGGGAAGTCAGAAAGAGAACTAACCCAACGCTATGCTGAAGCAGCATAGGCAGGACCACCTGTGACTTAAAAGGTGCAGCCGCTAGAATGTAGAAATACGTATGGGAAAAGGAGACTAACCAATCCTTTTTTTTAAAAAAAAAAGGATTAAAAACCTTAAAACAGAATAAAAACCACTTTCCTGGAGGAAACCAAGAACCAGAGAGACCATCCGGGAATCGTCAGCCAACATCAAAGGTAAAGTGTGGGGGAGTCTGTACTTGGCACGCAGAGCCAAAAGAAGGGGGCATTCAACCAAAATGTGGGCTACTGACTGGAAGGCACCACAACCACAAAGTGGGGGTGGCTCATCACGCAAAAGAAAACCATGGGTCAGCCTGGTATGGCCAATGCGGAGACGACACAGTGTGGTCGAGTCCTTTCGGGAGAGGCGAAAGGAAGAACGCCACGGCCCTGGTGCCACGAAGTTTATTAGACAGGGGAGTAGCCTCCCAAGAATTGGCCCATGACTGTGCGAAGTGGGATTTGATATGAAGCCGTAAATCCCCTGCAGGAGGGGTTACAGAAAACGGGGGGTAAGCGACTGCCCCCCCCAGCCAAATGATCAGCGAGCTCATTACCTGGGATACCCACATGGCCAGGGACCCAAAGGAAGTCAATGGACCAAGCAGCACGGTGAATATCAGCGAGATGGTCGTGGATGGCAGAGACCAAGGGATGGCGCGAAAAACACTGGTCAATAGCAAGAAGGCCATTCATTGAGTCCGTACATAACAAAACGCGGTTGTGTTGGGACTGTTTAATAAAGATAAGGGCCTGGGATATTGCCATCAATTCCGCAGTAAACACCCCACATGTAGGTGGCAGCAGATGATTTTCCGTTCCAACAGAGGACGTGAAGGCATACCCCACATGATCAGCAGATTTAGAGCCATCAGTGTAAAAAACAACAGCATCCCAAAACTCCCATAAAATTTGGCGGAAAAAGGAACGGAACACCACCAGGGGGGATGGAATCTTTCGGACCTCGGTGGAGATCCATCCGAATTCGAGGCCGAGGAACTAACCAAGGAAGGGGGGGGGGGGGGGGTCGAGGGGAGGGACCGAGGAAGACAGGACAAAGAAGGAAGCTGAAAATCATGGCAAAGAGATGCAAGGCGGAGCCCAACCGGTAAATCCGCCTGTAGGCGGGAGTCGGGTGGGCGACGTCCATGGTCTGGGAACAGGATAGAATAGGAAGGATGAGGAGGAGAGGAACGGATAGCGAGTGCATAAGACACCAGAAGCTGGGACCGCTGAACAGAAAGGGGGGGAGGGGGGGATCCCAGCTTCAACCAGGAGACTATCAACAGGGCTAGTAGGGAAGGCACCGGTGGCCAAATGGATACCACGATGGTGGACTGGATCCAGCACGTGCAGTGTGGAAGGAGCAGCTGAACCATAAACTTGACAACCATAGTCCAAGCGAGACAGAACTAGAGCACGATAAAGACAGAGAAGGAGGGAACGGTCCGCACCCCAAGAGGAGTGGGCAAGGAAGCGAAGGACATTGAGTTTACGGAAAAATCCTACCTTCAGGAGTCTGATATGGGGCAGCCAAGAGCTTGTTGTCGAAAAGAAGACCCAGGAAACTAAACTGTGGGACCACAGGCAATCTTTGTGCATCGAGATAGAGCTCTGGATCAGGGTGGATCGTAGTACGGCAACAGAAGTGGACCACCCGCGATTTTGAAGGAGATAACCGAAACCCATGCGAGAGGGTCCATGCAGAGGCACGCCGTATAGCTCCCTGGAACTGCCGTTCTGCAGATGCCATCGAGGAGGAACTAACCCAAATGCAGAAATCATCCACATACAGGGCAAGGGCGACCAAGGGACCGACAGAGGCCACAAGTCCATCGATAGCAATGAGGAAAAGAAGGGCACTCAAGACAGAACCCTGTGGGATGCCCGTCTCCTGGGTCTGTGGAGAACTAAAAACAGTACCAACTCTAACTCTGAATGACCGATGGAACAGGAACTGGCGGATAAAAAAATCGGGAGTGGGCCTCGAAGACCCCACTGATGAAGTAAGATGTGATGGCGCCAGGCCGTGTCATAGGCCTTGCGAAGGTCAAAAAACATTGCAACCAAATGGCGGCGCAGGGAAAAAGCCTGCCGAACTGCAGATTCCAAGCGAAGTAAATGACCGATTGGAGACCGTCCCTCTCCAAAGCCACACTGGTAAGGGGACAATAGATCCCGAGATTCGAGGACCCAATTGAGCCGACGGGCTACCATCCGTTCAAGTAACTTACAAACAACATTGGTCAAACTAATTGGCCGATAGCTGTCAACAGATAGGGGGTTCTTACCAGGCTTAAGGACAGGAACCACGATGCTATCCCTCCACTGAGAAGGGAAGTCACCCTGGAGCCAGATACAGTTAAACACCCGAAGAAGATGTTGCCGTTGTGGAGCACTGAGATGTTGAAGCAGTTGGTTATGAATGGAATCCGTGCCAGGGGCCGTATCATGAGAAGATAGAGCAGAAAGAAATTCCCATTCAATAAAAGGTTCGTTGTAAGATTTTGACTCACGAGGGGGTGAAACATAAGGTGGAAGCTTCAGCCCACTGTTTTTGGTGAAGGAAAGCAGCCGGATAGGAGGCTGATGCTGATTCCACTGCAAAATGGGACGCAAGATGTTCTGCAAGAACTAATGGGTCCGTACAAAGGCCATCTGGGAGGTGAAGGCCTGGGAGGGTGGACTGCCGATGGCAACCTTGGAGAGAGCGAAGTGTAGCCCATACCCGTGACAGAGGGACAGTAGAACCAAGAGAAGAAATGAATCATTCCCAACATATCCGCTTGCTCTGTTTGATTAAATAACTGGCTTTAGCGCGGAAGCGTTTAAAGGTAGTAAGGCTGGCTACAGATGGGTGCCTCTTAAAGTGTTGCAAAGCTCGACGGCGATCACGGATGGCGATGGCAATGGCCGTACTCCACCATGGGACTTGCCGGCGACGAAATGGTCCAGGTGAGCGCGGGGCAGAAAGGCTAGCAGCGCGAACAATCACGTCAGACACGTCACGTAGGACGTCATCAATACAACCCGACAAAGAGGGAGAAAACACAACGTGTGCAGTGTATAGAGGCCAATCGGCAAATTGGAAAGACGAACGAGGTAACCTGTCCATCGGGGAGCGGGAAGGGAGCGTGATAATCAATGGGAAATGGTCACTATCACAAAGGTCGTCATGTGGCGACCAGTGTAATGAAGGGAGGAGAGAGGGAGAAGAAAGAGAAAGATCAATGGCAGAAAAGGTACCATGACTGCCACTGAAATGAGTAGGGGATCCATCACTAAGAAGGCACAAGTTGTGGTCTGCAATAAACTGGTCTATAAGAAGACCTCATCTAGGTGGAAAGGCGCTGCCCCACAAGGGACGATGAACATTAAAATCACCAAGGAGGAGGAAGTTGCTGAAGAAGGGCAGTTAAGGCAGCAGGTGTAAGAGTCCTGTCAGGAGGGAGATAAAGATTGCAAACTGTGACCACAGAGTCTAAGTGGACCCTAACCGCTTCCAATGTAGTTTGAAGAGGAATCCACGTGCTAGCTATGTCTGTACGGACCAATGTACAAACTCCACCAGAAGCCCGCAGGAGTCCGACCCGATTTCGACAGAAAACACGGAACCCACGGAGGGTCGTTGAGTGAGCATCAGTAATATGAGATTCCTGGAGAACCACACAAGCTGCAGAGTAGGACAAAAGAAGGGATTTCAATTCTGCAAGGTGACGATAGTATCCACTACAATTCCATTGGAGAACCACAGAACGAAGGTTTAAATGGGGGCTGAACACACTAAAGCCAGACATACCGCTGGGTCCCCACCCGTCACTGACAAGGAGGGGGCGACATCCATGAACGACAGGTCAGAATCCGGTTGTGAAGTCGACGAAGGGACCTCTGGTGACACCAGAAGCTCTTTGTCCCGGGACTTGCGTTTCTTCTTCTTTTCAGACTGAGATTGAGGAGGGCTGTGTGGCATAAAGCGCAGCAGCAGACCTTTGGCCTGGAAGGTGCCGGGAAGGGGCATCCCGGGAGAGGCGCCCTTGACCGGCAGATGCCGAAGGAGTGGGACACTTCTCCGGCTGGGGAGGGGGAGCAGCACCCAGAGAAGGTGTTTTTTTTTTTGTTTTGTTTCGGTTTAAGGAGCAAAACTGCTATGGTCATTAGCGCCCGGTCCGTGACTTAGGAAACAGTAAAAAACTGAAAATGGAAACCAGCAGCAATGGGAACGAAAGTCATAAAATTGGAGAAACTAAAAGCAGAAGGAAGGCTTAAAAATCCACTACAGAAAGGGGTTGGTTGTCCCCAAAAAAAAGCTTCAAATGACTGACGACATTTCACTGGCACTAATAAACTCGAGAACGCGATCGGCTGAGCGCGTGTCATCTGCTAAAATCGACGATATATCAGGCGATAGCTGTAGACGGGAGCGTAACGGGTTAAAATAGGGGCACTCAATTAAAAGGTGTCTTACCGTCCACAGCTGAAAGCAGTGGGGACAGAGTGGGGGAGGATCGCCGCTTAAAAGATGTCTATGGCTAAAACGACAGTGGCCTATCCGGAGTCTAGTCAAAATTACCGCCTCCTGACGACGCGTTCGGGAGGAAGAGGTCCAAGCACAAGGAAGAGCTTTCACGTCCTGCAATTTATTATGGGGAAGTGTCGACCAATGTGCGTGCCATAAATGAAGAACACGAGGACATAAAACGCTCCGTAGATCGGCGAAGGGAATCGATTGAATAGCTGGCCGAAGAAGAGAGACTGCAGCCTTGGCTGCAATATCGGCCGCCTCATTTCCACAGATACCAACGTGTCCTGGGAGCCAGAGGAACGCCACCGAGACGCCCACCAGGTGGAGCAAGCGCAGACAGTCCTGAATCCTGTGGACCAGAGGGTGGACAGGGTAAAGAGCTTGGAGACTGAGGAGAGAGCTGAGAGAATCTGAACAGATAACGTACTGTATCCGCTGATGGCGGCGGATGTAGTGGACAGCCTGGAGAACAGCATAAAGCTCCGCAGTATAAACCGAACACTGGTCGGGAAGCCGAAAGTGATTTGGGGTGTCGCCAACAATATAGGCACTCCCTACACCTAACGATGTTTTCGAGCCGTCGGTGTAAATAAATGTGGCTTCTGTCATTTGTGCACATAGAGCAGCAAATGCCCAACGATAAACAAGTGAAGGGGTACCTTCCTTGGGAAATCGACAAAAGTCACGGAGCAGGCAGATCCAGGGACGGAGCCAAGGCGGTGCTGTACCCCACATTGTCAAGAAGGTTTTAGGAAAGCGGAAGGAAAGAGAACGGAGTAGTTGACGGAAGCGGTCTCAGCATAAAGGCTTTCCACAGGGCTGGTGTAAAAATCTCCAGACACTAAACGTAATCCACGGTGGTGGATAGAGTCGAGACGCCGAAGAATAGACGGCCGAGCAGAGGAGTAGACTATGCTTCCATAATCCAATTTCGAGCGCACTAAGGCGCGATAGAGACGGAGAAGGACCACTCGGTCCGCTCCCCAGGAGGTACCATTCAGGACACACAGGGTGTTAAGCGATCGCAGACAGTGAGCCGAAAGATAGGAAACATGGGAGGACCAGCACAGTTTTCTGTCAAACATCAGACCCAAGAATTCAGCAACGTCTGAAAACGGAAGGTTGACAGGACCTAGATGTAAGGAGGGCGGAAGAAACGCCTTACGTCGCCAAAAATTAACACAAACGGTCTTACAGAGAGAAAAACTGAAGCCGGTTTCGATGCTCCAAGAGTGGAGGCGATCGAGACATCCTTGAAGACGTCATTCAAGAAGGCTGGTCCATTGAGAGCTGTAGTAGATCACAAAATCGTCCACAAAGAGGGAGCCCGAGACAATCCATAATTGGATTTATGGCAATGGCAAACAGTACAACACTCAGCACGGAGCCCTGGGGTACCCCGTTTTCTTGGGAGAAAGTACGGGAGAGAGTAGTGTTCACCCGCACCCTAAATGTACGCTCTGCCATAAATTCGCGAAGAAAAAGGGGCAGCCGACCTCGAAAGCCCCAAGACAACAGTGTGCGGAGGATGCCTGTCCTCCAACAGGTATCGTATGCTCTCTCCAGATCAAAAAATATTGCTACTGTTTGGCGTTTCTGGAGAAAATTGTTCATGATATAAGTGGAGAGAGCAACAAGATGGTCAACTGCAGAACGATGCTTTCAGAATCCGCATTGGGCAGGTGTTAAAAGACTGCGGGATTCCAGCCACCACGCTAAACGGTAATTCACCATACGCTCCAAAACCTTACAGACACTACTTGTGAGAGAAATGGGGCGATAGCTAGAGGGGAGATGTTTGTCCTTTCCAGGTTTCGGAACAGGAACAACGACAGCTTCCCACCATCGTCTGGGAAAAGTACTGTCGGTCCAAATTCGATTATAAAGGCGAAGGAGGTAACGCAGACTATGGGTTGATAAATGCAGCAACATTTGGACGTGGATACCATCCGGTCCCGGGGCGGAGGAGCGAGAAGAAGAGAGTGCATGTTGTAGTTCCCACATGGAGAAAACAGTAGTGTAGCTTTCGCGATTTTGAGAGGAGAAAGCAAGAGGTCGCACTTCCGCTGCACGTTTCTTCGGGAGAAACGCTGGCGGGTAATTTGAAGAGCTCGAAATCTCAGCAAAGTGCTGACCCAATGAGTTAGAAATTGCGACGGGGTCCACTAATGTATCATGCGCGACAGTGAGCCCAGAGACCGGGGAGAAACTAGGCACGCCTGAGAACCGTCGAAGGCGACTCCAAACTTCCGAGGAGGGAGTGAAGGTGTTAAATGAGCTAATAAAGAATTTCCAGCTTCCCTTCTTGCTATCGCGGATGACACGACGGCATCGCGCACGGAATTGCTTATAGCGGATACAGTTGGCCAAAGTAGGATGGTGGCGGAAAACGCGGAGAGCACGTCGCCGCTCACGTATTGCGTCACGGCATGCCTCGTTCCACCAAGGAACTGGAGGGCGCCGGGGCAATTCGGAGGTGCGTGGTATTGAACATTCCGCAGCTGTAAGAATAAATGTGTTTGACCTCATCGTCGACGCTGGGAAAGTGACGGTCATCGAATGCCGCTAGATACGAAAAAAGTGTCCAATCGGCTTGGGCAAACTTCCAGCGTCGCGAGCGCAGATATGGCAGTTGAGACTGCAGTCGAAGGACACATGGAAAGTGGTCACTCGAGTGTGTATCATCAAGGGCGAACCATTCGAAGCGCCGAGCTAGCGGAACAGTACCGACCGCAAGGTCCAAATGAGATAAATTTGCCGTGGAGGCAGACATAAACGTGGGGACCCCAGTGTTGAGGCAGACTAGATCCGCTTGGTGGAAGACATCTAGCAATAGTGAGCCACGTGGACAAGGATGTGGAGATCCCCAAAGCGGGTGGTGGGCATTGAAGTCCCCAACCAGCAAATAGGGGGGTGAAAGCTGATCAAGAAGATGAAGGAGATCAGCTCGTGCCAGTGGTGTAGACGATGGAATGTATACCGTACATAGAGAGAACGTGTATCCAGAAAGGGAAAGACGGACGGCGACAGCTTGGAAGGAAGTGTTTAAGGGGATTGGGTGTTAATGGAGAGTATCATGGAGAAGAATCATGAGTCCTCCATGGGCTGGAGTGCCTTCAACAGAGGGGAGATCATATCGGACAGACTGAAAATGAGGGAGAACAAAGCGGTCATGGGGACGCAGCTTTGTTTCCTGAAGACAGAAGATGACCGGCGAGTAGGATCGTATGAGGACCGACAATTCATCCCGATTGGCACGAATGCCGCGGATATTCCAGTGGGTAATAGACATAGGGTGAACAGAAAATGGAGGAATGTGACCAAGGTCGCTGTCAACTCTACGACTGCTCTGAGCTTGCGACCGACAGCATGGAATGGCATTCAGCCGAAGGCAGAAGATCCTGATCCATAGGTTGTTCAGGAGCAGCTCCTGCCACCAGCGATCGGCCGGTTGATCGGCCGCCAGCAGTGCACCTCAATGACACAGAAGACGGCCGAGGGCGACTTCCGCCAGGTGGTGCTGTAGATGGGGCACGTCTTGGCGGAGAAGGAGATGAACTGGGTTTCTTTGTAGCCTTCTTGGAAGTATGATGTTTAGATGAAGGAGGAACCGATGGGTGTGAAGTTAGGGTACGTAAAAAATCTTCCCGAGTATGCTCTTTTTTCAAAGTCTTGGTGTCTGACTTTTGGGCTCGAGATTTAGCAGAACCCGACGAAGGGAGAGCCATAGAGTGTGCAGGCGAAAGTGGTGAGGTTGAACGGGCGATCTTTGCGCTGGCCGATCTGACGACCGTGGCACTAAAGGTGAGGTCGCAAGTCTGCGTGGCCGCCTCCTTTGTTGGCCGAGGAGAAGCAAGGATAGTGCTGTATTTTCCTGTCTGAGGCACGGTAGGCTGTCGACTGGCGAATAATTTTCGAGCAGCAAAGGTCGACACCTTTTCCTTCACTCTGATTTCCTGGATGAGCTTTTCGTCCTTAAAAACGGGGCAATTTCAAGAGGAAGCAGCGTGGTCACCCATACAGTTGATGCAGCGAGGGGATGGAGGCGGACAAGCACCCTCATGGGCATCCTTGTCACACGTAATACATTTGGCCGGATTGGAACAGGACTGGCTGGTGTGATTGAACCGCTGACACCGATAGCAACGCGTAGGGTTTGGGATGTAAGGGCGAACGGAAATTATCTCATAGCCTGCTTTGATTTTCGATGGGAGTTGAACTTTGTCAAATGTCAAGAAGACAGCGCGGGTTGGAATGATGTTCATGTCAACCCTTTTCATGACTATTTTTTTTTTTTTTTTTTTGTTTGTGGTTTTCGGGCGCACAACTTCAATGGTCATTAGCGCCCTGACTACTCTAAGAATGCACCGCGAGGCACAAGTTGACAACAACAACTAAAAGGGAAAACACAATAAAAGACAGACTGACAGGCATAGGATTAAAAAACATCATCAAATGTCCTTAGCGAGGTTTGTCAAATTGATAAAACAAAGAACACGAGCAGCTGCTCGTGGGTCATCCGCTAAAATGGCATCTAAAGTATTAGGCAGGTTAAGATCGAGGCGCAGTGTGGTAAGATCTGGACAGGACATTAAAATGTGTCTAACCGTCAGCAAGTGCCCACATGGGCAGAACGGCGCCGGCGCAGCCGTCAGCAGATGGCGATGGCTGAACCGGCAGTGTCCAATTCTTAACCTTGCTAAAACGACCTCCTCCCGCCGAGAAGGGCGTGAGGAGGACGTCCAAGCCACGGGAAGAGGTTTTAAGGCCCGAAGCTTGTTGTCGGTAAGTGCAGCCCAATCGGCATGCCACAGCGACACAACGCGCCGACAAATGACCCTGCTAAAATCGGACGAAGGGACACAACAAGAAGCTGTCCGAGGCTGGAGGACCGCAGCCTTGGCCGCGGCATCTGCAGCTTCGTTCCCAGGGATACCGACATGGCCAGGAACCCACATAAAGCTAACCGGCGTACCGACGTCCACCAGCTGCTGAAGAGAGCGTTGGATCCGGTGTACGAAAGGGTGAACCGGGTACGGATCACTGAGGCTCTGGATGGCGCTCAGGGAATCTGAGCAGATGACATAAGCAGAATGTCTGTGGCGGCAGATGTAAAGAACAGCCTGGTAGAGGGCAAAGAGCTCAGCTGTGAAGACCGAACAATGGCCATGGAGCCGGTATTTGAAACTTTGTGCCCCGACAATAAAGGAACACCCGACCCCGTCATTGGTCTTAGAGCCATCTGTATAAATGACAGTCATGTCGATGAACTTCGAACGAAGTTCCAAAAAACGGGAGTGGTAGACCGAACCGGGGGTGACCTCTTTTGGGAGCGAGCTGAGGTCGAGGTGAATGCGGACCTGAGCCTGGAGCCAAGGTGGCGTGCGGCTCTCGCCCACTCAAAAGGTTGCAGGGAGTGAAAAATTAAGGTGTTGAAGGAGGCGACGAAAGCGAACTCCAGGGGGTAGCAGGGCAGAGACATACAACCCGTATTGACGGTCGAGAGAGTCGTCAAAAAAGGAACGATAAGACGGATGGTCGGGCATTGACAGTAGCCGACAGGCATACCGACAAAGCAGTATATCGCGCCGGTAGGTGAGTGGCAATTCGCCAGCGTCAGCATGAAGACTCTCTATGGGACTGGTATAAAATGCTCCGATCGCAAGTCGTAAACCCCGATGTTGTATGGGGTTGAGGCGGCGTAAGATGGATGGCCGTGCAGAGGAGTATACGAAGCTCCCATAATCCAGCTTGGAGCGGACGATCGACCGATATAGACGAAGTAGGACGGTTCGATCCGCTCCCCACGACAGACCACTGAGAACACGGAGGACATTTAAAGAACGGGTACAACGGGCGGCCAAATATGACACATGTGGAGACCAGCTAAGTTTCCTGTCAAATGTAAGGCCTAAAAATTTGGTTGTCTCCACGATTGGGAGAGCAACGGGACCGAGTCGTAAGGACGGTGGGAGAAACTCTTTGTAGCGCCAGAAGTTAATACAGACCGTCTTCTCGGCAGAAAAACGGAAGCCATTGGCGACACTCCAGGAGTAAAGACGGTCAAGAGAACGCTGAAGACAGCGCTCCAGGACACGTGTACACTGCGCGCTGCAATATATGGTAAAATCGTCCACGAAAAGGGAGCCTGATACATCAGCTGGGAGGCAATCCATTATTGGATTGATCGCGATGGCGAAGAGAGCGACGCTTAAAACTGAGCCCTGTGGCACCCCATTCTCCTGGCGAAAGATGTCGGACAGGACAGAACCCACACGTACCCTGAACTGTCGATCCATTAAAAAGGAACGAATAAAAAGAGGGAGGCGACCGCGAAGGCCCCATGTATGCATGGTGCGGAGAATGCCCGCCTTCCAACAGGTGTCGTAAGCCTTCTCCAAATCAAAGAACACAGCCGCGGTCGGGCGCTTCCGCAAGAAGTTATTCATAATGAAGGTCGACAAGGTAACCAGATGGTCAACAGCAGAGCGGCGCCTACGAAATCCACATTGTACATTGGTAAGTAGGCGTCGAGACTCGAGCAGCCAAACCAATCGAGAGTTAACCATTCGCTCCATCACTTTACAGACACAGCTGGTAAGCGAGATAGGTCGGTAACTGGAGGGCAAGTGCTTGTCCTTCCCCGGCTTAGGAATCGGGACAACAATAGACTCGCGCCAGCATGCGGGAACATGTCCCTCAATCCAGATGCGATTGTATGTACGAAGAAGAAAACCTTTACCCGCAGGAGAAAGGTTCTTCAGCATCTGAATATGAATAGAATCAGGCCCTGGAGCGGAGGACCGTGATCGGCCAAGTGCGGTTTCGAGTTCCCGCATGGTGAATGGGGCATTATAACTTTCACAATTCGAGGAGCGGAAGTCAGGTGGCCTAGCCTCCTCTGCCTGTTTGCGGGGGAGGAAGGCAGGGTGGTAATGAGCGGAGCTCGAAACCTCGGCGAAAAAGCGGCCGAAGGCATTGGAGACAGCCTCAGGGGCCACAAGGACTTCATTCGCGACCTTCAAGCCAGAAACTGGTGAGTGGACCTTAGTGCCAGATAGCCGGCGCAGGCTACCCCAGACAACAGAAGAAGGAGTAAAACTGTTGAAGGTGCTTGTGAAAGCAGCCCAGCTGGCTTTCTTGCTTTCTTTGATAATACGACGACACTGAGCACGTAATCGTTTATAATTGATACAATTCGCCACTGTAGGGTGGCGTTTAAAAGTGCGTAAAGCACGTCGACGGGCACGTAAAGCGTCTCTACATGCTGCGGTCCACCAGGGGACCGGTACGCGACGTGGAGAAGAAGGAGGGTGAGGGATGGAATATTCAGCAGCAGCGAGAATGACTTCCGTGAGGTGTGCGACCTGACGATCGCAGCTTGTAAAGGTTTGATCCTGAAAGGTCGCCCTGGAAGAGAAGAGCCCCCAGTCTGCCTTGGAGATGGTCCAATTAGAGAAGCACGGAGAGGGGGTATGCTGCAGGAGATGGATAACACACGGGAAGTGGTCGCTCGAATATGTATCAGAAAGTGCATACCACTCAAACCGGCGTGCAAGTTGGGGAGTACATATAGAGAGGTCTAAATGGGAATAGGTGTGAGATGTGTCCGAAAGAAAAGTAGGGGCGCCAGTATTGAGGCAGACAAGATCGAGCTGGTTGAAAAGGTCTGCTAACAAGGAGCCCCTCGGGCAGGATGCTGGAGAGCCCCAAAGGGGATGGTGGGCATTGAAGTCTCCAGTTAACAAAAATGGTGCAGGTAGCTGAGCAATAAGTTGCATCACGTCTGCCCTGGTAACGGCAGATGACGATGGAGTGTAAACGGTACAAAAGGAAAACGTAAAAGTGGGGAGAGTAATGCGGATGGCAACTGCCTGCAGGCCGGTGTGCAACGTGATGGGATCGTAGTAAATATCATCCCGGACCAGCAACATAACCCCTCCATGAGCTGGGATACCTACCACAGGGGGTAGGTCAAAACGCACAGAGGTGTAGTGTGCCAAGGCAATTTGATCGCATGGGCGTAGCTTCGTTTCCTGGAGGGCTACGACAAGCGGACGGTGCAAGCGGAGCAGCAACTTCAAGTCCTCTCGGTTGGAGCGAATGCTGCGAATATTCCAGTGAATAAGTGCCATCGTAAGAAAAGAAAGATGAGAGAAGTGGTCACCTCGAAGGCCGCTTAGGGCCTGGCTTCGAGCGAGCACTGCTGCCGCTATCAGTAGGCGGACAGTCATCGTCCATTGGGTCTATGGGGTCATCGGCCATCTCGGGAGGATGGCCGGGAGGGGGAGCTTCCTCCGCCAGTGAACGGCCAGATGTACGGCGACCAGCGGTGCGGCCAGGCGAAACGGATGACGGCCTGGGGCGGCAGCCGCTGGGTGGCGCAAGAGAAGAAATGCGCCGTGGCGGGGAAGGAGAACTGTGCTTCCTATGCGCCTTTTTGGAAGGACGTGTAGTGGAAGTACCGGTCGAAGGCTGTGAGGTCGAGGTACGGAGGAAGTCTGCACGGGATGGTTCCTTCTTGAAGGCCCGTGCATCTGACTTCGGTGTCTTCGTCTGAGCAGAAGCTGAAGAAGGTGCTCGTGTCTGTGGGGTGATGGGAGGAAGAGGAGACGTCGACCGCGCGATCTTAGCACTGGCCGAACGGACGACCGTGGTGCTGAAGGTCAGATCGCATGTCTGGGTTGCTACCTCCCGGGTAGGCCGAGGAGAGGCGAGGACAGTACTGTATTTCCCCGCTGGGAGCAGCGTGGGCTTCCTACTAGCCAATAGCTTGCGAGCAGCCGAGGTGGACACTTTCTCTTTGACCCGAATTTCCTGGATACAGCGTTCTTCCTTATAGACAGGACAGTCGCGGGAGGATGCTGCATGGTCACCCTGACAGTTCACACAACGAGGAGACGGAGGTGGACAGTCACCCTCATGGGCATCCCTGCCACAGGTGACACATTTAGCCGCATTGGAACAAGACTGTCGAGTGTGATTGAAACGCTGACACTGGTAGCAGCGCGTAGGTGTCGGGATATAGGGGCGAACAGAAATAACCTCGTAGCCCGCCTTAATGCGCGATGGCAGCTTAACACTATCGAAGGTCAAGAAAATTGTCCGGGTCGGTACAAGGTCATTGTTGACCTTTTTCATGACCCTATGGACAGCCGTCACGCCCTGCTCAGCGAGGAATGATTGAAGCTCCTCGTCAGTCAATCCGTCGAGGGAGCCAGTATAGACCACACCACGAGACGAATTCAAAGTTCGGTGGGCCTCCACCCGGACAGGGAACGTGTACAGGAGGGTGGCCCGAAGCAGTTTTTGTGCCTGAAAGGCATTCTCAGTTTCTAGTAATAAGGTGCCGTTACGCAACCTGGTACAGGATTTGACAGATCCGGCTATGGCATCTACGCCCTTCTGAATAACGAAAGGGTTGACAGAGGAAAAATCCTTTCCGTCCTCAGTTCGAGAAACTACGAGGAACTGTGGGGCAGGCGGTAGTACTTTTGTCACTGTTGGCTGGTCACGTTTCCGTTTTTGGGTCGAAGTCGAAAGAGATGGAGTAGAATCCATTGCGGAGGAATCCCCCATGATTGCCAGCGTCTCCGATGGCGCGCTCCTTCCTTGTGGGGACCCTCTCAGAGGGCACTCCCGCCTTAGGTGAATGTTTACACCTCAGGTCACACCTCCCGAGAAACAGACGGAGGGACCAATCGGCATGGTCAGAAGGTATCAGCTCAGGCAATCACCCCTCCCCGGGCCTGGCCTTTACCAGGGGGTACGCGCGTGCCTTACATGTCTACCCAGGGCGGGGACTTACGCGTTACCCCGTCACCGGCTACGCGTGCGAACGCATGGGTCGGCCTTCAGACACGCACAGGGAGGAAGGAAGAAGAGGAAAAAGAAGAGAGAGGGAGAAAGAGGACAGACTGTCTCAAACGCCGAGGCGGAGACCAGAGAAGGCAAGGAGAAGAAGGCAATGAGAAAGCAAGGAGAAGGAGGCAATGAGAAGGCAAGGAGAAGGCAAGGGAAAGAGTAAGGAAGACAGTGAGGTGGAGAAGAGCAAAGAAAGGAACCAACAAAAGGAAGGAAGAAACGAGAAGTGAAAAAACCAAAGGGACCACGATGATAGGTCGTGGAACCGTCCGTCTCCGGACGCAGGTGCGAACTACCCCCGTGAGGGGGATGGACTCCTTTTAGTCGCCTCTTACGACAGGCAGGAATACCGCGGGCCTATTCTAATCCCCGGACCCGCAGGGGGATTTTCATGACTATGAACAGTTGTTATGCCCCGGGCAGACAGGTAGTGCTGAATTTCTTCATCAGACAATGCATCGAGGGAGCGTGTATAAACGACTCCAAGCGAGGAATTTAAAGTACGGTGCGGTTCCACCCAGACAGGGAAGGTGTGTAGTAGTGAGGTACGCAGCAATTTTTGTGCCTGGAGGGCACTGACTGTTTCTAACAACAGGGTGCCATTCCGTAATCTGGAACAAGACTTTACAGGACCTGCAATTGCGTCGACACCTTTCTGAATAATGAAAGGGTTGACCATGGAGAAATCGTGACCTTCGTCAGACCGAGAAACAACAAAGAACTGTGGCAACGATGGAAGAACTGTCTGTGGCTGAGACTCAGTGAACTTACGCTTGTGAGCAGACATAGTGGAATGCGGGGAATAGCGCATTACCCCGTCACCAGCTACGCACGAAAATGCGTTGGTCAGCCTGCAGACACGCACAGGCAGGAAAAAAAAGAGGGAAAACAAAGAAAGGGAAAGGGAAGAAGAGAGGTCTCAAACGCTGCAGCAGAAGACAAGACAAGACAAGACAAGACAAGACAAGACAAGACAAGACAAGACAAGACAAGACAAGACAAGACAAGACAAGACAAGACAAGACAAGACAAGACAAGACAAGACAAGACAAGACAAGACAAGACAAGACAAGACAAGACAAGACAAGACAAGACAAGACAAGACAAGACAAGACAAGACAAGACAAGACAAGACAAGACAAGACAAGACAAGACAAGACAAGACAAGACAAGACAAGACAAGACAAGACAAGACAAGACAAGACAAGACAAGACAAGAGGTGGGGAGAAGAGAAGACAAGACAAGACAAGACAAGAGGTGGGGAGAAGAGAAGACAAGACAAGACAAGACAAGAGGTGGGGAGAAGAGAAGACAAGACAAGACAAGACAAGGGGCGAGGCGAGGAAAAGACAAGGGGCGAGGCGAGGAAAAGACAAGGGGCGAGGCGAGGAAAAGACAAGGGGCGAGGCGAGGAAAAGACAAGGGAAGAGGCGAGGAAAAGACAAGGGAAGAGGCGAGGAAAAGAGAAGGGAAGAGGCGAGGAAAAGAGAAGGGAAGAGGCGAGGAAAAGAGAAGGGAAGAGGCGAGGAAAAGAGAAGGGAAGAGGCGAGGAAAAGAGAAGGGAAGAGGCAAGGAAAAGAGAAGGGAAGAGGCAAGGAAAAGAGAAGGGAAGAGGCAAGGAAAAGAGAAGGGAAGAGGCAAGGAAAAGAGAAGGGAAGAGGCAAGGAAAAGAGAAGGGAAGAGGCAAGGAAAAGAGAAGGGAAGAGGCAAGGAAAAGAGAAGGGAAGAGGCAAGGAAAAGAGAAGGGAAGAGGCAAGGAAAAGAGAAGGGAAGAGGCAAGGAAAAGAGAAGGGAAGAGGCAAGGAAAAGAGAAGGGAAGAGGCAAGGAAAAGAGAAGGGAAGAGGCAAGGAAAAGAGAAGGGAAGAGGCAAGGAAAAGAGAAGGGAAGAGGCAAGGAAAAGAGAAGGGAAGAGGCAAGGAAAAGAGAAGGGAAGAGGCAAGGAAAAGAGAAGGGAAGAGGCAAGGAAAAGAGAAGGGAAGAGGCAAGGAAAAGAGAAGGGAAGAGGCAAGGAAAAGAGAAGGGAAGAGGCAAGGAAAAGAGAAGGGAAGAGGCAAGGAAAAGAGAAGGGAAGAGGCAAGGAAAAGAGAAGGGAAGAGGCAAGGAAAAGAGAAGGGAAGAGGCAAGGAAAAGAGAAGGGAAGAGGCAAGGAAAAGAGAAGGGAAGAGGCAAGGAGAAGAGAAGGGAAGAGGCAAGGAGAAGAGAAGGGAAGAGGCAAGGAGAAGAGAAGGGAAGAGGCAAGGAGAAGAGAAGGGAAGAGGCAAGGAGAAGAGAAGGGAAGAGGCAAGGAGAAGAGAAGGGAAGAGGCAAGGAGAAGAGAAGGGAAGAGGCAAGGAGAAGAGAAGGGAAGAGGCAAGGAGAAGAGAAGGGAAGAGGCAAGGAGAAGAGAAGGGAAGAGGCAAGGAGAAGAGAAGGGAAGAGGCAAGGAGAAGAGAAGGGAAGAGGCAAGGAGAAGAGAAGGGAAGAGGCAAGGAGAAGAGAAGGGAAGAGGCAAGGAGAAGAGAAGGGAAGAGGCAAGGAGAAGAGAAGGGAAGAGGCAAGGAGAAGAGAAGGGAAGAGGCAAGGAGAAGAGAAGGGAAGAGGCAAGGAGAAGAGAAGGGAAGAGGCAAGGAGAAGAGAAGGGAAGAGGCAAGGAGAAGAGAAGGGAAGAGGCAAGGAGAAGAGAAGGGAAGAGGCAAGGAGAAGAGAAGGGAAGAGGCAAGGAGAAGAGAAGGGAAGAGGCAAGGAGAAGAGAAGGGAAGAGGCAAGGAGAAGAGAAGGGAAGAGGCAAGGAGAAGAGAAGGGAAGAGGCAAGGAGAAGAGAAGGGAAGAGGCAAGGAGAAGAGAAGGGAAGAGGCAAGGAGAAGAGAAGGGAAGAGGCAAGGAGAAGAGAAGGGAAGAGGCAAGGAGAAGAGAAGGGAAGAGGCAAGGAGAAGAGAAGGGAAGAGGCAAGGAGAAGAGAAGGGAAGATGCAAGGAGAAGAGAAGGGAAGATGCAAGGAGAAGAGAAGGGAAGATGCAAGGAGAAGAGAAGGGAAGATGCAAGGAGAAGAGAAGGGAAGAGGCAAGGAGAAGAGAAGGGAAGAGGCAAGGAGAAGAGAAGGGAAGAGGCAAGGAGAAGAGAAGGGAAGAGGCAAGGAGAAGAGAAGGGAAGAGGCAAGGAGAAGAGAAGGGAAGAGGCAAGGAGAAGAGAAGGGAAGAGGCAAGGAGAAGAGAAGGGAAGAGGCAAGGAGAAGAGAAGGGAAGAGGCAAGGAGAAGAGAAGGGAAGAGGCAAGGAGAAGAGAAGGGAAGAGGCAAGGAGAAGAGAAGGGAAGAGGCAAGGAGAAGAGAAGGGAAGAGGCAAGGAGAAGAGAAGGGAAGAGGCAAGGAGAAGAGAAGGGAAGAGGCAAGGAGAAGAGAAGGGAAGAGGCAAGGAGAAGAGAAGGGAAGAGGCAAGGAGAAGAGAAGGGAAGAGGCAAGGAGAAGAGAAGGGAAGAGGCAAGGAGAAGAGAAGGGAAGAGGCAAGGAGAAGAGAAGGGAAGAGGCAAGGAGAAGAGAAGGGAAGAGGCAAGGAGAAGAGAAGGGAAGAGGCAAGGAGAAGAGAAGGGAAGAGGCAAGGAGAAGAGAAGGGAAGAGGCAAGGAGAAGAGAAGGGAAGAGGCAAGGAGAAGAGAAGGGAAGAGGCAAGGAGAAGAGAAGGGAAGAGGCAAGGAGAAGAGAAGGGAAGAGGCAAGGAGAAGAGAAGGGAAGAGGCAAGGAGAAGAGAAGGGAAGAGGCAAGGAGAAGAGAAGGGAAGAGGCAAGGAGAAGAGAAGGGAAGAGGCAAGGAGAAGAGAAGGGAAGAGGCAAGGAGAAGAGAAGGGAAGAGGCAAGGAGAAGAGAAGGGAAGAGGCAAGGAGAAGAGAAGGGAAGAGGCAAGGAGAAGAGAAGGGAAGAGGCAAGGAGAAGAGAAGGGAAGAGGCAAGGAGAAGAGAAGGGAAGAGGCAAGGAGAAGAGAAGGGAAGAGGCAAGGAGAAGAGAAGGGAAGAGGCAAGGAGAAGAGAAGGGAAGAGGCAAGGAGAAGAGAAGGGAAGAGGCAAGGAGAAGAGAAGGGAAGAGGCAAGGAGAAGAGAAGGGAAGAGGCAAGGAGAAGAGAAGGGAAGAGGCAAGGAGAAGAGAAGGGAAGAGGCAAGGAGAAGAGAAGGGAAGAGGCAAGGAGAAGAGAAGGGAAGAGGCAAGGAGAAGAGAAGGGAAGAGGCAAGGAGAAGAGAAGGGAAGAGGCAAGGAGAAGAGAAGGGAAGAGGCAAGGAGAAGAGAAGGGAAGAGGCAAGGAGAAGAGAAGGGAAGAGGCAAGGAGAAGAGAAGGGAAGAGGCAAGGAGAAGAGAAGGGAAGAGGCAAGGAGAAGAGAAGGGAAGAGGCAAGGAGAAGAGAAGGGAAGAGGCAAGGAGAAGAGAAGGGAAGAGGCAAGGAGAAGAGAAGGGAAGAGGCAAGGAGAAGAGAAGGGAAGAGGCAAGGAGAAGAGAAGGGAAGAGGCAAGGAGAAGAGAAGGGAAGAGGCAAGGAGAAGAGAAGGGAAGAGGCAAGGAGAAGAGAAGGGAAGAGGCAAGGAGAAGAGAAGGGAAGAGGCAAGGAGAAGAGAAGGGAAGAGGCAAGGAGAAGAGAAGGGAAGAGGCAAGGAGAAGAGAAGGGAAGAGGCAAGGAGAAGAGAAGGGAAGAGGCAAGGAGAAGAGAAGGGAAGAGGCAAGGAGAAGAGAAGGGAAGAGGCAAGGAAAAGAGAAGGGAAGAGGCAAGGAAAAGAGAAGGGAAGAGGCAAGGAAAAGAGAAGGGAAGAGGCAAGGAAAAGAGAAGGGAAGAGGCAAGGAAAAGAGAAGGGAAGAGGCAAGGAAAAGAGAAGGGAAGAGGCAAGGAAAAGAGAAGGGAAGAGGCAAGGAAAAGAGAAGGGAAGAGGCAAGGAAAAGAGAAGGGAAGAGGCAAGGAAAAGAGAAGGGAAGAGGCAAGGAAAAGAGAAGAGAAGAGGCAAGGAAAAGAGAAGAGAAGAGGCAAGGAAAAGAGAAGAGAAGAGGCAAGGAAAAGAGAAGAGAAGAGGCAAGGAAAAGAGAAGAGAAGAGGCAAGGAAAAGAGAAGAGAAGAGGCAAGGAAAAGAGAAGAGAAGAGGCAAGGAAAAGAGAAGAGAAGAGGCAAGGAAAAGAGAAGAGAAGAGAAGAGGCAAGGAAAAGAGAAGAGAAGAGAAGAGGCAAGGAAAAGAGAAGAGAAGAGAAGAGGCAAGGAAAAGAGAAGAGAAAAGAAGAGGCAAGGAAAAGAGAAGAGAAGAGAAGAGGCAAGGAAAAGAGAAGAGAAGAGAAGAGGCAAGGAAAAGAGAAGAGAAGAGAAGAGGCAAGGAAAAGAGAAGAGAAGAGGCAAGGAAAAGAGAAGAGAAGAGGCAAGGAAAAGAGAAGAGAAGAGGCAAGGAAAAGAGAAGAGAAGAGGCAAGGAAAAGAGAAGAGAAGAGGCAAGGAAAAGAGAAGAGAAGAGGCAAGGAAAAGAGAAGAGAAGAGGCAAGGAAAAGAGAAGATGGTTGGTTGGTTGGTTGAAGTTTTAGGGACCAAACAGCAAGGTCATCAGTCCCTTGTTTCAAATATGCGCCATTCAGCTAATGGGACAACTCAGTAAAGTCAGAACAATAAAACGGAAGAAGGGAAAAAACGTAAAAAGGCAGTCATGTCATTGGTAAAAAACAAAATGAGGGAAGTCGGCAAGAGAACGAACCCAACACTATGCTGAAGCAGCATAGGCAAGACCACCTGTGACTTAAAAGGTACAACTGCTATAATGCAGAAAGTACGTATGGGAATAGAAAAACTAACCAAGCCTTAAAAAGAAGAGGTAAAAACAGAGTAAAAGGGAAAGAAAAGAGGATTCCGGTCAGGGAGGTGAATCGGGAATCTCTGAACACTGCCTACAGTGGGAGACACCCAAACACTCACCGCCCTGCCCCAACACCAGAGGGAGATTAAAAACTTTAAAACTGAGAATAAAAACCACTCTCCCGGAGGAAACCTAGAACCAGAGAGACCATCCGGGAATCGTCAGCCAACATCAAAGGTAAAGTGTGGGGGAGTCTGTACTTAGCACGCAGAGCCAAAAGAAGGGGGCATTCAACCAAAATGTGGGCCACTGACTGGAAGGCTCCACAACCACATAGCGGGGGTGGCTCATCACGCAAAAGGAAACCATGGGTCAGCCTGGTATGGCCAATGCGGAGACGACACAGTGTGGTCGAGTCCTTGCGGGAGAGGCGAAAGGAAGAACGCCATGGGCCTGGATGCACCTTAATGGCACGAAGTTTATTAGACAGTGGAGTAGCCTCCCAAGAATTGGCCCATGACTGTGCAAAGTGGGATTTGATGTGAAGCCGTAAATCCGCTGCAGGAGGGGTTACAGAAAACGGGGGGTAAGTAACTGCTCCCCCAGCCAAACGATCAGCGAGCTCATTACCCGGGATACCCATATGGCCCGGGACCCATAGGAAGTCAATGGAACAAGCAGCACGGTGAAGATCAGCGAGATGGTCATGGATGGCAGAGACTAAGGGATGGCGCGAAAAACACCGGTCAATAGCAAGAAGGCCACTCATCGAGTCCGTACATATCAAAACGCGGTTTTGTTGGGATTGTTTAATAAAGGTAAGGGCCCGGGAAATTGCCACCAATTCCGCAGTAAACACCCCACATGAGGGTGGCAGTAGATGATTTTCCGTTCCAACAAAGGACGTGAAGGCATACCCAACATGATCAGCAGATTTAGAGCCATCAGTGTAAAAAACAACAGCATCCCGAAACTCCCATAAAATTTGGCGGAAAAAGGAACGGAACACCACCGGGGGGATGGAATCTTTCGGACCGCGGCGGAGATCCATCCGAATTCGAGGCCGAGGAACTAACCAAGGAGGGGTGGAGGGGAGGGAGCGAGGAAGACAGGACAAAGAAGGAAGCCGAAAATCACGGTTAAGAGACGCAAGGCGCAGTCCAACCGGTAAACCCGCCCGAGGGCGGGAGTCAGGCGGGCGACGTCCATGGTCTGGGAATAGGATAGAATAGGAAGGATGAGCGGGAGAAGAACGGATAGTAAGGGCATAAGACACCAGAAGCTGGGACCGCCGAACAGAAAGGGGGGGGATCCCAGCTTCAACCAGGAGACTATCAACAGGGCTAGTAGGGAAGGCACCGGTGGCCAAACGGATACCACGATGGTGGACCGGATCCAGCACGTGCAGCGTGGAAGGAGCAGCTGAACCATAAACTTGACAACCATAGTCCAAGCGAGACAGAACTAGAGCACGATAAAGACAGAGAAGGAGGGAACGGTCCGCACCCCAAGAGGAGTGGGCAAGGAAGCGAAGGACATTGAGTTTACGGAAACATCCTACCTTCAGGAGTCTGATATGGGGCAGCCAAGTGAGCTTGTTGTCGAAAAGAAGACCTAGGAAACGAAACTGTGGAACCACAGGCAATCTTTGTGCAGCGAGATAGAGCTCTGGATCAGGGTGGACCGTAGTACGGCGACAGAAGTGGACCACCCGCGATTTTAAAGGAGAGAATTGAAACCCGTGTGAGAGCGTCCACGCAGAGGCACGCCGTATAGCCACCTGGAGCTGCCGTTCTGCAGACGGCATCGAGGAGGAAGTAACCCAAATGCAGAAATCATCCACATACAGGGCAGGGGTGACCAAGGGACCGACAGAGGCCACAAGTCCATCGATAGCAATGAGGAAAAGAAGGACACTCAAGACAGAACCCTGTGGGATGCCCGTCTCCTGGGTCCGTGGAGAACTAAAAGCAGTACCAACTCGAACTCTGAATGACCGATGGATCAGGAACTGGCGGATAAAAATCGGGAGTGGGCCCCGAAGACCCCACTGATGAAGGGTTAGTAAGATGTGATGGCGCCAGGCCGTGTCATAGGCCTTGCGAAGGTCAAAAAACACTGCAACCAAATGGCGGCGCTGGGAAAAAGCCTGCCGAACTGCGGATTCCAAGCGAAGTAAATGATCGATTGGAGATCGTCCCTCTCGAAAGCCACACTGGTAAGGGGACAATAGATCCCGAGATTCGAGGACCCAAGTGAGCCGACGGGCTACCAGCCGTTCAAGTAACTTACAACCAACATTGGTCAAACTAATTGGCCGATAGCTGTCAACAGATAGGGGGTTCTGACCAGGCTTAAGGACAGGAACCACAATGCTATCCCTCCACTGAGAAGGGAAGTCACCCTGGAGCCAGATACGGTTAAACACCCGAAGAAGATGGCGCCGTTGTGGAGCACTGAGATGTTGAAGCAGCTGGTTATGAATGGAATCTGGGCCAGGGGCCGTATCGTGAGAAGAAGATAGAGCAGAAAGAAATTCCCATTCAGTGAAAGGTTCGTTGTAAGATTCTGACTCACAAGTGGTGAAACATAAGGTGACAGCTTCAGCCCGCTGTTTTTGATGAAGGAAAGCAGCTGGATAGGAGGCCGACGCTGATGCCTCTGCAAAATGGGTCGCAAGATGTTCTGCGAGAACTAATGGGTCCGTACAAATGCCATCCGGGAGGTGAAGGCCTGGGAGGGTGGACTGCCGATGGCAACCTTGGAGAGAGCGAAGTGTAGCCCATACCCGTGACAGAGGGACAGTGGAACCAAGGGAAGAAACGAATCGTTCCCAACATATCCGCTTGCTCTGTTTGATTAAATAACGGGCTTTAGCGCGAAGGCGCTTAAAGGTAGAAAGGCTGGCTACAGATGGGTGCCTCTTAAAGTGTTGCAAAGCTCGACGGCGATCACGGATGGCAATGGCAATGGCCGTACTCCACCACGGGACTTGCCGACGACGAAATTGTCCAGATGAGCGCGGGACAGCAAGGTTAGCAGCGCGAACAATCGCGTCAGACACGTCACGTAGGACGTCATCAATACAACCCGACAAAGAGGGAGAAAACTCGACCTGTGCAGTATATAGAGGCCAATCGGCGCGGTGGAAAGACCAACGAGGTAACCTCTCCATCGGGGAGCGGGAAGGGAGCGTGATAATCAACGGGAAATGGTCACTATCACAAAGGTCGTCGTGTGGCGACCAGTGTAATGAAGGGAGGAGAGAGGGAGAAGAAAGAGAAAGATCAATGGCAGAAAAGGTACCATGACCAGCACTGAAATGAGTAGGGGAGCCATCATTAAGAAGGCACAGGTCGTGGTCTGCAATAAATTGGTCGATAAGAAGACCTCGTCTAGATGGAAAGGCACTGCCCCACAAAGGATGATGAGCATTAAAATCCCCAAGGAGGAGGAAGGGAGGAGGAAGTTGCTGAAGAAGGGTGGTTAAGGCAGCAGGTGTAAGAGTCCTGTCAGGAGGGAGATAAAGATTGCATACTGTGACTGCAGAGTCTAAGTGGACCCTAACAGCAACTGCTTCCAATGTAGTTTGGAGAGGAATCCACGTGCTAGCAATGTCTGTACGGACCAACGTACAAACGCCACCAGAAGCCCGCAAGGGTCCGACCCGATTTCGACAGAAAACACGGAACCCACGGAGGGTCGGTGAGTGAGCATCAGTAAAATGAGATTCCTGGAGAACCACACAAGCTGCTGAGTAGGACGAAAGAAGGGATTTCAATTCCGGAAGGTGACGATAGTAGCCATTACAATTCCATTGGAGAACCACAGAACGATGGTTTAAATGAGGGCTGAACACGCTAAATCCAGTCATACCGCCGGGTCCCCACCCGTCACCGACAAGGAGGGAGCGACATCCATAAACGACAGGTCAGAATCCGGTTGTGAAGCCGGGGAAGGGACCTCCGGTGACACCAGAGGCTCTTTGTCCCGGGACTTATGTTTCTTCTTCTTTTCAGGCTGAGATCGAGGAGGGCTGTGTGGCATAATGGAGCCAGCTGCAGCAAGATCAGGAACAGAAAGAGACCGGGCGACCTGGGGGCCGATAGACCGCGGCTCTCGCGGTCGCCGCGCTGCAGCAGACCTTTGACCTGGAAGGTGCCGGGAAGGGGCATCCCGGGAGAGGCGCCCTTGACCGGCAGACGCCGAAGGAGTGGGACACTTCTCCGGCTGGGGAGGGGGAGCGGCGCCCAGAGGAGAAGGTGTGGGAGCCGCAGGGGAGGGGGGAAGGAGAGGGGTCCGGGACGGGGGTAAGGAAGGGGGAGGAAGGGATGAAGATGTAACCAAGGCGTAACTAGATGTCATGGACACAGGGTGCAATCGTGCATATTTCTTACGGGCCTCTGTGTAGCTTAAACGATCAAGAGACTTATACTCCTGTATCTTTTTTTCTTTCTTATAGACTGGGCAATCTGCTGAACGTGGAGAATGACTACCATGACAATTTACACATACAGGAGGGGGAACACAGGGACTCCCCTCATGGAGTGGACGTCCACAGTCACCACAGAGAGGGTCCTGGGTACAGCGAGAAGACATGTGGCCAAAACGCAAGCACTTAAAACACCGCATAGGAGGTGGGATGTACGGCTTCACATCACAGCGATAGACCATAATCTTAACTTTCTCAGGAAGGGTATCCCCTTCAAAGGCCAGGATAAAGGCACCAGTATCAATACGATTATCTTTAGGACCCTTCTGAACACGCCGAACAAAGTGAACACCCCGCCGTCCGAGATTGTCCCGAAGTTCCTCATCAGTTTGAAGGATGAGGTCTCTGTGAAAAATCACACCTTGTACCATATTTAGAGACTGGTGAGGGGTAATGGACACGGGAATTGTGCCAAGATGGGTACAGGCACGAAGGGCCGCAGATTGGGCAGCCGAAGCAGTTTTTATCAGTAACGAACCCGACCGCATCTTGCTCAGGGAGTCCACTTCGCCGAACTTGTCTTCAATGTGTTCCACAAAGAATAAAGGTTTGACACTGGTGAAAGTATCTCCATCAGTCCTGGTGCAAACTAGATAACGGGGGAAAGGTTTTGCCCCTAGACGACGGGCCTGACCCTCCTCCCAGGGGGTAGCCACGGAAGGGAAGGCCAAAGGGGCAAGAGAAGCAGCACTTGAGGAATCAGTACCACGCAGAGAGACGGCCGCAGAAGAGCGGCCAGAGGTTTGGACCCTTATGCGTTTCATCTGCATAGCGTCCGCCCTGATACCACCCACTCCGATCAGGGGCTCTCCTCACGGGCGCCACCCAGCCACAGCAAGGGCCGTCTGGCACGGCGGCCATTGCCGGGAGTTCCGATGCTCCAGGATGACGAGCAACCACTCCAAGGCATGCATGAGGAGGTCACAGCTCAGGTATCAGAAGTGTGATCCCTGTGTGTTCAGGGGGCTCAACCAAAAGGGTACATAGCGACCCCACCACACGGGCTGGCTACCGTGCTGGCTATGCACCCTAGCATCAGACAACGACGTAGAAGAAAAGGTGGAATATACTAGGAGGGCACACGTCGGAGACACTAGGTAAGGTGCTCTTCCCCAAATGGCTCACACTACGGAAGAGAAATTTTGGAATGGAGGTCAAACCCCAGAGGGGGACCAAGGAATGCCAAAAGGAGGAGATGATTACGCAACAAAGCCAGAGTGTAAAACCAACAGAACCAGGAGGATAGCGGGGGCCAACATAAGCAATGACACCAATAGAGGGAGAGGAGAGGGCGAGGGGAAAGGGGTATGGAGGGGAAAGGAGGGGAAGGGAAAGGAAATGCAGCCCGGGAGAGAAAGAAGGCTGCAATGGCTCGGGGCCCCGTGCTCGCCACGCACGTATCCACGAAAGAGTTGTGGACCCCCTGGGGGGGAAAAGAGAAGAGAAGAGGCAAGGAAAAGAGAAGAGAAGAGGCAAGGAAAAGAGAAGAGAAGAGGCAAGGAAAAGAGAAGAGAAGAGGCAAGGAAAAGAGAAGAGAAGAGGCAAGGAAAAGAGAAGAGAAGAGGCAAGGAAAAGAGAAGAGAAGAGGCAAGGAAAAGAGAAGAGAAGAGGCAAGGAAAAGAGAAGAGAAGAGGCAAGGAAAAGAGAAGAGAAGAGGCAAGGAAAAGAGAAGAGAAGAGGCAAGGAAAAGAGAAGAGAAGAGGCAAGGAAAAGAGAAGAGAAGAGGCAAGGAAAAGAGAAGAGAAGAGGCAAGGAAAAGAGAAGAGAAGAGGCAAGGAAAAGAGAAGAGAAGAGGCAAGGAAAAGAGAAGAGAAGAGGCAAGGAAAAGAGAAGAGAAGAGGCAAGGAAAAGAGAAGAGAAGAGGCAAGGAAAAGAGAAGAGAAGAGGCAAGGAAAAGAGAAGAGAAGAGGCAAGGAAAAGAGAAGAGAAGAGGCAAGGAAAAGAGAAGAGAAGAGGCAAGGAAAAGAGAAGAGAAGAGGCAAGGAAAAGAGAAGAGAAGAGGCAAGGAAAAGAGAAGAGAAGAGGCAAGGAAAAGAGAAGAGAAGAGGCAAGGAAAAGAGAAGAGAAGAGGCAAGGAAAAGAGAAGAGAAGAGGCAAGGAAAAGAGAAGAGAAGAGGCAAGGAAAAGAGAAGAGAAGAGGCAAGGAAAAGAGAAGAGAAGAGGCAAGGAAAAGAGAAGAGAAGAGGCAAGGAAAAGAGAAGAGAAGAGGCAAGGAAAAGAGAAGAGAAGAGGCAAGGAAAAGAGAAGAGAAGAGGCAAGGAAAAGAGAAGAGAAGAGGCAAGGAAAAGAGAAGAGGCAAGGAAAAGAGAAGAGGCAAGGAAAAGAGAAGAGGCAAGGAAAAGAGAAGAGGCAAGGAAAAGAGAAGAGGCAAGGAAAAGAGAAGAGGCAAGGAAAAGAGAAGAGGCAAGGAAAAGAGAAGAGGCAAGGAAAAGAGAAGAGGCAAGGAAAAGAGAAGAGGCAAGGAAAAGAGAAGAGGCAAGGAAAAGAGAAGAGGCAAGGAAAAGAGAAGAGGCAAGGAAAAGAGAAGAGGCAAGGAAAAGAGAAGAGGCAAGGAAAAGAGAAGAGGCAAGGAAAAGAGAAGAGGCAAGGAAAAGAGAAGAGGCAAGGAAAAGAGAAGAGGCAAGGAAAAGAGAAGAGGCAAGGAAAAGAGAAGAGGCAAGGAAAAGAGAAGAGGCAAGGAAAAGAGAAGAGGCAAGGAAAAGAGAAGAGGCAAGGAAAAGAGAAGAGGCAAGGAAAAGAGAAGAGGCAAGGAAAAGAGAAGAGGCAAGGAAAAGAGAAGAGGCAAGGAAAAGAGAAGAGGCAAGGAAAAGAGAAGAGGCAAGGAAAAGAGAAGAGGCAAGGAAAAGAGAAGAGGCAAGGAAAAGAGAAGAGGCAAGGAAAAGAGAAGAGGCAAGGAAAAGAGAAGAGGCAAGGAAAAGAGAAGAGGCAAGGAAAAGAGAAGAGGCAAGGAAAAGAGAAGAGGCAAGGAAAAGAGAAGAGGCAAGGAAAAGAGAAGAGGCAAGGAAAAGAGAAGAGGCAAGGAAAAGAGAAGAGGCAAGGAAAAGAGAAGAGGCAAGGAAAAGAGAAGAGGCAAGGAAAAGAGAAGAGGCAAGGAAAAGAGAAGAGGCAAGGAAAAGAGAAGAGGCAAGGAAAAGAGAAGAGGCAAGGAAAAGAGAAGAGGCAAGGAAAAGAGAAGAGGCAAGGAAAAGAGAAGAGGCAAGGAAAAGAGAAGAGGCAAGGAAAAGAGAAGAGGTAAGGAAAAGAGAAGAGGTAAGGAAGGCTGAAGACTTGCAAGCAGAGAAAGCGAAGAATGTGTTACATTTTCGAGCGTCTGGCTCCGGACGTAGACACAAAACATACTCCCAGAGGGGGAGAAAGGGAAGGAATGAGGCGGGGGTGAGGGGTGGGGTGGGGCGGGGGAAGATGGGGGAGGGGGAAGGATGCGGAAAAGGAAGGTATGCAGCCCAGAAAGGAAGGAGGGCCACATTAGCTCGGGGTCCTGTGCTCGCTACGCAAGTATCCACAAAAGAGTTGTGGACCCCCCTGGGGGGAATATAATGAATGTTTAACAGTGATTACGAAATATAAAAATTAATTGAAACATAGTTATTATATAGCACTTAATTTTTCAATGTGTGCCTGCTGCAGTGATATGTCTTGCTTCAGATTGTTCCACATCCCTCTCAATTCCCGGTACTGTACTGTACTGTATTGCCTGTTCCAGAGCACTAGACAGTGACAATTTTTAGCTATTTTCCTCTTAAAGAGCATAGCTTTCATTCTAGTATACCCTGTTTGGAGTCCCTTCAAGTGACTATGGTTTCCTCGAAGTGTCAGATTGGATCTGTCTAGGGCATATAGTTGTGGTTCTGAGACAATGCCCATGCAGAACTTCACTGTACTTTCAGGTCATGGGTGGTGGAATGTGGTTCCAGATAGATTTCCTAGATTTAAGCCTACTATGGGTTGTTGTTGTTGTGGTCTTCAGTCCTGAGACTGGTTTGATGCAGCTCTCCATGCTACTCTATCCTGTGCAAGCTTCTTCATCTCCCAGTACCTACTGCAACCTACATCCTTCTGAATCTGCTTAGTGTATTCATCTCTTTGTCTCCCCCTATGATTTTTACCCTCCACGCTGCCCTCCAATACTAAATTGGTGATCCCTTGATGCCTCAGAACATGTCCTACCAACCGATCTCTTCTTCTGGTCAAGTTGTGCCACAAACTTCTCTTCTCCCCAATCCTATTCAATACTTCCTCATTAGTTGTGATCTACCCATCTAATCTTCAGCATTCATCTGTAGCACCACATTTCAAAAGCTTCTATTCTCTTCTTGTCCAAACTATTTACCGTCCATGTTTCACTTCCATACATGGCTACACTCCATACAAATACTTTCAGAAACGACTTCCTGACAAATCTATACTCGATGTTAACAAATTTCTCTTCTTCAGAAACGCTTTCCTTGCCATTGCCAGTCTACATTTTATATCCTCTCTACTTCATCCATCATCAGTTATTTTGCTCCCCAAATAGCAAAACTCCTTTACTACTTTAAGTGTCTCATTTCCTAATCTAATACCCTCAGCAACACCTGACTTAACTCGACTACATTCCATTATCCTCGTTTTGCTTTTGTTGATGTTCATCTTATATCCTCCCTTCAAGACACCATCCATTCTGTTCAACTGCTCTTCCAAGTCCTTTGCTGTCTCTGCCAGAATTACAATGTCATCGGCGAACCTCAAACTTTTTATTTCTTCTCCATGGATTTTAATACCTACTCCGAATTTTTCTTTTGTTTCTTTTACTGCTTGCTCAATATACAGATTGAACAACATCGGGGAGAGGCTACAACCCAGTCTCACTCCCTTCCCAACCACTGCTTCCCTTTCATGTCCCTCGACTCTTATAACTGCCATCTGGTTTCTGTACAAATTGTAAATAGCCTTTCGCTCTCTGTATTTTACCCCTGCCACCTTTAGAATTTGAAAGAGAGTATTCCAGTCAACATTGTCAAAAGCTTTCTCTAAGTCCACAAATGCTAGAAACGTAGGTTTGCCTTTCCTTAATCTTTCTTCTAAGATAAGTCGTAAGGTCAGTATTGCCTCACGTGTTCCAGTATTTCTACAGAATCCAAACTGATCTTCCCCGAGGTCGGCTTCTACTAGTTTTTCCATTCGTCTGTAAAGAATTTGTGTTAGTACTTTGCAGCTGTGGCTTATTAAACTGATTGTTCGGTAATTTTCACATCTGTCAACACCTGCTTTCTTTGGGATTGGAATTATTATATTCTTCTTGAAGTCTGAGGGTATTTCGCCTGTTTCATACATCTTGCTCACCAGATGGTAGAGTTTTGTCAGGACTGGCTCTCCCAAGGCCGTCAGTAGTTCCAATGGAATGTTGTCTACTCCGGGGGCCTTGTTTCGACTCAGGTCTTTCATTGCTCTGTCAAACTCTTCACTCAGTATCATATCTCACATTTCATCTTCATCTACATCCTCTTCCATTTCCATAATATTGTCCTCAAGTGCATCGCCCTTGTATAGACCCTCTATATACTCCTTCCACCGTTCTGCTTTCCCTTCTTTGCTTAGAACTGGGTTTCCATCTGAGCTCTTGATGTTCATACATGTGGTTCTCTTATCTCCAAAGGTCTCTTTAATTTTCCTGTAGGCAGTATCTATCTTACCCCTAGTGAGATAAGCCTCTACATCCTTACATTTGTCCTCTAGCCATCCCTGCTTAGCTATTTTGCACTTCCTGTCGATCTCATTTTGAGACGTTTGTATTCCTTTTTGCCTGCTTCATTTACTGCATCTTTATATTTTCTCCTTTCATCAATTAAATTCAATATTTCTTCTGTTACCCAAGGATTTCTACTAACCCTCTTCTTTTTACCTACTTGATCGTCTGCTGCCTTCACTACTTCATCCCTCAGAGCTACCCATTCTTCTTCTACTGTATTTCTTTCCCCCATTCCTATCAATTGTTCCCTTATGCTCTCCCTGAAACTCTGTACAACCTCTGGTTCTTTCAGTTTATCCAGGTCCCATCTCCTTGAATTCCCACCTTTTTGCAGTTTCTTCAGTTTTAATCTACAGTTCATAACCAATAGATTGTGGTCAGAGTCCACATCTGCCCCTGGAAACGTCTTACAATTTAAAACCTGGTTCCTAAATCTCTGTATTACCATTATATAATCTATCTGATACCTTTTAGTATCTCCAGGGTTCTTCCATGTATAGCCCGCATCTCATGGTCGTGCGGTAGCATTCTCGCTTCCCACGCCGGGGTTCCCGGGTTCGATTCCCGGCGGGGTCAGGGATTTTCTCTGCCTCGTGATGGCTGGGTGTTGTGTGCTGTCGTTAGGTTAGTTAGGTTTAAGTAGTTCTAAGTTCTATCATGATTCTTAAACCAAGTGTTAGCTATGATTAAGATGTGCTCTGTGCAAAATTCTATCAGGCGGCTTCCTCTTTCATTTCTTAGCCCCAATCCATATTCACCTACTACATTTCCTTCTCTCCCTTTTCCTACACTCAAATTCCAGTCACCCATGACTATTAAATTTTCGTCTCCCTTCACTATCTGAATAATTTCTTTTATTTCATCATACATTTCTTCAATTTCTTCGTCATCTGCAGAGCTAGTTGGCATATAAACTTTTACTACTGTAGTAGGTGTGGCTTCGTATCTATCTCGGCCACAATAATGCGTTCACTATGCTGTTTGTAGTAGCTTACCCGCATTCCTATTTTCCTATTCATTATTAAACCTACTCCTGCATTACCCCTATTGTACTTTGTGTTTATAACCCTGTAGTCACCTGACCAGAAGTCTTGTTCCTCCTGCCACCGAACTTCACTAATTCCCACTATATCTAACTTTAACCTATCCATTTCCCTTTTTAAATTTTCTTACCTACCTGCCCGATTAAGGGATCTGGCATTCCACGCTCCGATCCGTAGAACGCCAGTTTTCTTTCTCCTGATAACGACATCCTCTTGAGTAGTCCCCGCCCGGAGATCCGAATGGGGGACTATTTTACCTCTGGAATATTTTACCCAAGAGGACGCCATCATCATTTAATCATACAGTAAAGCTGCATGCCCTCGGGAAAAATTACGGCTGCAGTTTCCCCTTGCCTTCAGCCATTCGCAGTACCAGCACAGCAAAGCCGTTTTGGTTATTGTTACAAGGCCAGATCAGTCAATCATCCAGACTGTTGCCCTTGCAACTACTGAAAAGGCTGCTGCCCCTCTTCAGGAACCACACGTTTGTCTGGCCTCTCAACAGATACCCCTCCGTTGTGGTTGTACCTACGGTGCGGCTATCTGTATCGCTGAGGCACGCAAGCCTCCCCACCAACGGCAAGGTCCATGGTTCATGGGGGGTACTATGGGTTAAGGAGCTCAATCTATTACCTGTTGCCTGAAGTGAGGGGGTAACAATATTCGAGAGAACTGTAGCCATGGAAGAGACGCGAGTTTGGCCATTCTAGATACTAGCCTACTTATTTTGTTAATACATATCTACATGTTTAACAAGACAGCTTCTCCTCCATACACAAGAGCAATAATCAGCAACACTATCTAACAATGCTTGGGCTGCTACGCGCATTGTCTTTGCAAGTGCTCCCCAACTCTTACCAGAAATTTTTCTGGTCTAAGCTGTTTCTGATTTTCAATGTTTCTTGCGTGGTTTCAAGTTGCTCTTTAAAGGTGAGAAAGATCTATGTACACTTCGGGAAATTTTAAAAACTGACCGTCCTTTACCTTTTTTCCACAACAGAATACACTTAGTTCTCTATTTGCAATTTGACTGCTCAGATGACAACAGCACACTTCTGATTTCTGGAGCATGGGGGGGGGGGGGGGGGGTTGGGAGTACACACAACCTCCATTTCTTATGATATTTGGTTACATATCTATATTTACTGAATATCCGCTTGCATTGTGCACAGTTTGCTATCACCATGCACCCAGCACAAAGGAGAGCTGCTGGTGGAAATGGTATCTTCTACAGTAGGCTAGGTTACAGGTAAATAAGCTGAAAGTGTTTGTCCACAAGAGCAGAGTCTCTCTCTGTGGGGGCACAGTAATCTGACACAATTGGGCTTCCAAGACAGCTGGGCTCACGCACGTTACGAAGTATGTAGAAGGTAGGAGCATGGGAATGGTAGGGGTGGGGCAGAAGCTAGAAACAGGACAGCGGTTCTGGGAAGGGCCTAAGAATTTGATGAGGGATTAGTGATCATGCTGAATTTCTGGAATGGGGTTACTGTGGCAGGGTTTCTAGGCGGACAATTTCATGGCTTGTGGAGTTCGGCCACGAGGCAATCCCTGTGGTTCATAAACACTGGTGGATCCTTTGTCAGCAGGTAGGATTGTAAGGTCAGGTTCAGTTTTTACACTGTGGATTGGGATTCCTTCTGAAGATTTAAGGTTGGCTTCCATGTTGAGGGATTTGGGGAATGATGATCAGGCAAAGATCAAGGTTAGGAAATTCTGGAAGGTTAACAGAGGCTAATTTGGGGCAGTGGGGGTGGATCAGAGTTACTTGAAGGGCTGAACTGAGTCAGGCAGGCTTCAATTTTGGTTTTGGATTGAGTGATTGGTAGGGTTTGATGACAATTGTTTCCCCTGTAGGAACCAGGAGAAGGAGATAAGGTCTTTAACAAGCACAGCATGACTGAATTTAAGTGCAGCAATAGACTGAATTTAAGTGCGGCAATATGAAAGGCCTTTGGAAAGGCTAAAACTTTTATGGGAGACACACTTGGAGGAACGGTTCACGACTGTTTCATATCTGTTTAGGTTCTGGATTCTGTATGGCGGTGGGTGAGAGTTTAAGGACATGAAAGGGGTCGACAGAAGCGTCCGATCCACGCGTCGGCTTTGACCCGTGACGTAAGGGTGTTGTGTGTGACGTCATGACGGCGCGGAGTTTGGTTTGTGAGTGTGGCGTGTTTGTAGATGTTGTCGTGTTGTGCTCTCTGGTGGTATGTTCAGGGTTTTCGTTTGTGTGGTGTAATGGGCTCTCTTTGAGTGTCTGGTCTGTTTTTTGTGGAATTCGTTTCAGTGAATTAACGATTTTGTGTGAAGGTTAATTTAGTGTTGTTCACTGTACATCGTCTGGTAATTTTAGTAAAATTAATCGGTTGTTGTTTTTGTTCAGGAATGGATATGACAGATAAAATTAACAGTGCGCAGGTCAAGGGAAGTGTTCGATCCCAATGTGTGGCTGTGTATGTTGATATTGGTATCGGGAGATGTTTTTGAGCTATATGGACCAAGAGAAGTGTTTGACCCTAATTTATGGGATCGAGAGCTGCTGTTGAGCTATATAGGTCAAGGGAAGTGTCCGATTCCAGATGATATTGTGCTTAGTGGTATTTGGGCAGTTTTGTGATGCCGTTTTTTTTCGTCGTTTTCTGTGGTTTTGTATGCGGGTTGGTGTCTAAATCTGTTTATATTTAGTTTGCCCTCACCCAAAAACACCCCATTTCCCGCACTTGTCGCGTTAGTGTCATTAGGCTTTTTGTGGAAAGTGTGTGTGTGTTTCTAGATATATTTTAGTCCTCATAATGTGTACGTACCACCTTTATATGCGCCATATTGGAATCGTGGTTTATGGTAGTTTCAGCCATATTTGTGACGTCATGGGTCAAAGCAGACGGGCGGGATCGGACGCTTCCGTATTTCCCATGAAAGAACAGTATGTTTAAAATCAAACCAGCCAGTGGAGAAAGAGAGAGTGATTAACACTGAGCATTAAAATATTATATGTTGAAAAGAGGGCTCAGTACACGGAACAGAGGACTAATACAAACGTAGCAGTGAAATTACATTACAGAATACTGTAAAATTCTAACCTGTATTATGTTGAAGGCCAAACATATGTATTATGCAAAAGAAATTAGCAGGTTATTGGCTTGTGATAAAAAGTGAGAAAAATAGGAACATAAAATCCAAACAAGCAAGAATACGACAGTCCTCTGGTAATGGTTGCAGCCTCAGATTTCAATAATTTTTTTCACTATAGCTGAAAAACACGGAACCGTAATAAACTCCCACAGAAACCCTACAGCTAACAAATCATTTAAACTCACACCAAACATAGCACTTCAATTCAAAAGCCCAACTCCTAAAGGCTCTCAATCCTCTAGATATGACAGTGTATAAAATCAGATTTTAAAATCATGTGCAGACTTAATCACTCAACTATTCTGCTATCTGTGTAATCAATGAAAACTAGTGTAACTGAAGCACATGATAGTGATTTCAATCCACAAAAGTAGAGAGAGGACACTAATATCGAAGTATTGGTCCATCTCTCTGCTGTCCGTATTCTCAAAGATATTCGAGATACTAGAGTAAGATAGGATCTATAGCCAATCGACACCTACACCAGCTTTAGTACAGGATTCTCCACAGAGAGCTATATTTAGTATAACAGATTAAATTCTGTGAAAACTATTTTAGGAAGTACCCAATGGGGGTCTCTGACAAAAAGGAATATTCTGTACAATTCACCAGCGTAACAGCTCTTTTCAAACATTGATAATTTATATGGAATTATAATCACATAATTAAAAAAAATATGTATTCAACAACTTGTTATGTAACTCAGTACAACTGAATGTTAATGCTAGGTTAACAACATAGATTTTATGAAATCCCTAAAACTCAGATTTACCAATTTTTCCACCGAGAATTCCAGGTTTCCCAGAAGAATCAACACCCTGAAAAATAACTCAGACGGAGGAAGTGTTAAATATAGAGGCCCTCTGTGCTTGATCCTCTGGCCACTGATTTTCTTGATCTACATTAGTGCTCTAACAATTACAATTCCTAACAGAGTAAAAATGGCCAAGTTTACTGATGATCCAAGTATTCTGATCACAGAGCTGAACTCAACAATGCAGGATACAGCCCTGACCATCACTTATCAAATACACCAATGGTCCACAGCAAATAGCCTAACACAATTTTTCGGAAGCTAATGTCATCCTGTTTCAGGGAACAAATAAAATACTTCAAGTTCCAGAACTGGATATTAACAATCAGAATATTAATGTATGGAAGTGAAACATGGACAATAAATAGTTTAGACAAGAAGAGAATAGCTTTCGAAATGTGGTGCAACAGAAGAATGCTGAAGATTAGATGGGTAGATCACATAACTAATGAGGATGTATTGAATAGAATTGGGGAGAAGAGGAGTCTGTGGCACAACTTTACTAGAAGAAGGGATCAGTTGGTAGGACATGTTCTGAAGCATCAAGGGATCACCAATTAGTATTGGAGGGCAGCGTGGAGGGTAAAAATCATAGAGGGAGACCAAGAGATTAATACACTAAGCAGATTCAGAAGGATGTAGGCTGCAGTACATACTGGGAGATGAAGAGGCTTCCACAGGATAGAGTAGCATGGAGAGCTGCATCAAACCAGTCTCAGGACTGAAGACAACAACAACAACAAAATTCCTAGACATCTAGATGGACAGTATCTTTAGATGGAAAGAGCAAATTGATCAGCTGGTCAAGAAATTTAGCCTAGCATCCTCTAATCTGAGAACTATTTTGTACTTTGTTGTCATATTTTGCACGTTTCTATTCCATGCTCTCCTATGGTATAATCTTATGTGGAAACGTTGCAGGAGTTTTTAAACTTCAAAAACGAGCCATGAGATTAATATATAGGGTCTCTAACAAACTACAGGGGGCCCTTCATATCTCTCAGGATACTTACTACAACAACTCAATATACGTACACACTGATTATGTTTGTAGTCAGCAACAGGGAATTATTTCAGACAAATTGTGACACATAATGACGAGATAAGTGAAAAACTTTTTACCAAGACTATACATTTCTCTCAAAGTACACAAGGGAGTTACTGGGTCAGATATAAGAGTAAGCCTATACAATAAGCTTCCCATCAACATAAAAATTAGTGTCAAAGCATCCTTAAGTTATAATATTAGAACAAACCAGTTTGGTGAAAACACTCTTGAAAGAAAAAAGTACTTCTGTCACATAAAGCTTGGAACTTTAAGATAAATTATTATAAAATGTAAATTTATGTATGTCAGTAGGATAAAAATTTGGACTTTCCATATATTTCACCGTTTTAAACTTTCCCTTAAACTTTTAGGCCTGCCAATGATTGTAATATTTTATGGAACCAATTGTTCTCAGAAAAATAAAATATAACTTACGACATATGAGATCTAAAGTGTCCATGTAATACTACATTATTTCACTTTATCTGCCCTATATTATTAATAATCTAATTAATAGGAACAAATAAAAACCAAATAAATACTCAACCGCCATATGTTGCTTACTTCACAAACATTAAATATGCAAGGCACAAAATCCATGCAATGAAGGATATAACTCATAAAATCAACCTATGATGAAAATTGTATTTATCTTACTGAGTAATTAAACCTACAATAAACATACTACACAAATGTCTTTTAGGAGTAATTTAGTTTGCGTTAACATAGTAGCGGATCCTATGGAGACCACTACGGCGCTACACATAATAATCAGAGAAATGAATACGGAATATGAACGGAACAGTTTATCTGAAGTCCGGTAAAATACCGTGGATACGTATTCGTGCAAACGAAAACTTGGTTAGGTAGACTTGTCATTATCATTCGTCTTTTGAAGAAAATGCTGTGTAGTGAGTTCCTACGTATTTTCCATACTACAAGTGCTGATCACAATAGAAAACGATGTTAATGCATTTCTAGTTTACCTGGGTACCGTACTGGTAAAATTAGGCTTCCGCGTTTTAAAATGATTTGTTGGGCTTTACTTTCACGACAGCCTTGATAATGTCGCCTCACCTGCAGTAATGTGTGCGTAGTATCTTCTCCAACTCTTTTTACACGTGTCACGCAATTCTATTTTACGTTCGTAGCTCAACCCCACTTCAAATAACCGGCCCACCACATGTTGACATGTTCATATAGTCCGTCAAACCAAGTTGACACTCGGCGCAATGGCTGATGGGAGCGACCATAGGGGATCCTAACTATCGATACTACCCATTTAACTTTTTTTAAATTTTACTGCTTGTTGAAAAATGCAGTAATTACAACTGTTTATTAAGCCTAATGATGAAAGTTAAATCTTAAGTATACAGCCAGAGATTTGTGTCTGCTCGGTGCAGGTAACAAGTTATTACACTGTTAATTTAGAAGCCATGCTGACTCCTAGCAACGGCATCTACGTTTTTGAAGTGTTTCCCCACAGTTCACTTTTCTATGCAACATGTTTATAACACTACAAAATATTGTGGTTCTGCTCTCTGCCGTCTTTTGGATGTTAGCTGTATGTGGAAGACTATATCACTCATATCCTACAGAGATGCACATTCAAACAGGCATGTCCCAACCTTATACGAATTGTGAATTGTGGTTCATTAGTATCGTAACGTACATGATCTAAATCATTTGACTCAGGTACAGGTGACGTGGCAAAACTGCGATAAAATTAATTCCACCTTAAGCATATAACAACTGATGGTAACAAACAGTGTCATAATACAATCTAACAATAATGCTTGCTCAAATTATCATTTTATCCTCCACAAATTCTTCTCTTGAACAGTAGCACTTCTCCCACAGATTCTGCTGTAGCCCTGTTTTCAAAACGTCTGGGTCCTATTAAATATGTTTTTGCTCATTAACTTATTATATAGAAGATGGCGGAAAGTGTAAACTACGAGTGTGTTAGCTCTACAAATATAAACGTAAACTGAACGAAAAATGTACGACATACGTAAAAATCAGTGAATACTGCAATCGTAAATGCATTGTGCGTGATATTATAACTCAAGTGTCCGGAAATTCGGTCTAGAAATAGTGAACTACTGGTATGTATATGAAGTAAAATGAAATGGCTCACGAGTGTGATGTGCGCAATGTTCTACCACTCGGAAATACAGCTGTTGAAAGTGAAAATATACCGTGTAAAAATGTGTAATAGATATTGAACATTTAAAAGTGTGTATCACAAGTATGCAAGCAGCGATTAACATTTAACGAAACTTCGAAATGAAAATACCGAACTGTTAGGTAATCCGAAATCGAGTGCACCAATCAAAATAAAACCGACAAAAACTGTAAATAGTGAGAAAGAAAAGCAGCATGAATGAATCAGAAGCAGAAATACTACAGCGAAGGACTCAAGTGCTTGTGTTATGACGTGCCCTGACAAAACCAACAGCGTTAATACAAATGAAAACTGTAAAAAAAGCGATCGACCAGTGCCCCAAAAAATGATACACAGTGATAACAAGAGACAGAACGCATTAATTCTTCCTGACAGTCATGGTCGTTACTGTGCAAAAATTATGATCAGTTCTCAAAATCAAAAACACTACATCTCTTCTGTAATAAAACCTAACGCACAGTTAAAGAACGTGGTTTCTAACATAGATGGGAAGACGAAAGAACATACGAAAAATGACAGTGTCATCATTCTAGGTGGGACTAACGACATCCCAAAGAAATTTCAGGATTTCAAATGTGCCTTAACAGATTCTCTTCATAAGACAATCCACAAAAAAGTTATCTCGTGCATAATTCCGTACAGATACGATGTACTAAAACTGAACAACAGAATCTATGCTGAAAACGAATTCTCAATGAGGACTGCAAAAAATTATGAGCATATAATGGTAATGGACGTCAATCCGTTCCTCAGTAGAAGTGATTATACAAAGCATGGACTTCACTTGCGAATGGAAGGCAAAGAGAAATTATGTAGACATTTACAACTAGCAGTAGGTGCCAATCTGCAAATACCGGCTCTATCATATATACAATGTGAAGACCTTTCAGCAAATATGACAGTGAAAGCACAAGAAAAATCAGCAGCAGAAATGGACTTATCCAACTCGATAGTTATGAAAGATAAACGAGCAGGCGCAAAAAAGAACTGTACTACACCTTCATCACTCAAAGAAGACACAGCAAAACAAAACTATCATCGACTAAACCAGGCTGTGATACTGGCAAAAGCATCGAACCCATAAGAAGCAGAAGAACCAAGTTCCACACACGAAGATATTCAGGATAGAACAAGAAGAACTGGGCACTGGAAACCAAAAGCAGTAGGCCTACCTACAGAAGACCCACTAAGGATATCAGTAGATAGAGTCTCAAAAGTATCACCAAGGACATCTAATTTTACATGTATCAGTGAACACCAACAATCAACTACTACCACCCCAGCAACAGGAGGAAGTTCAGCAATTCCAGTGATAAGAAATGTAAGGTGACCATGTCATCTACAAGATTTTTTTATTCCCAGCAAGCCTCAAGACCAAATTAGGATAACTAGTGCACCTATCAACACCACCTCCAGTAGCAGTCCTTGCAGCAAAAACAGAAACCACCTCAACATCGACCACACAAGTAAACTGACCAGAGAGATGGAGAACTGCCCCATTTCACCATCAGGACATTTTTCTTATGACCAATGGAAAAAAACCAACTCACATTTCTAGATGAGAATGAAGATTTCCCACACAATTTAAATTCAGGAATAAAGGTCACTCTTCTTCATCAGAATATACAGTCAGTTAGGAATAAAGTAAGAGAGCTTGAAGTCTTGCTATCAAGTGAACTCAGATATATTAATATACTGTACTTAACTGAACACTGAGTTAAAGACAGTGAAAATAACGGATTAGGTGTTAGTAGCACAAACATGTAGAAATCAGTTTACACATGGAGGGAACTGCATATACATAAAGAAAGATATCGAATTCAATAACTTAGACAATGTTGAATCCTTAAACACTGAGAAAGATTTTGAAATATCAGGCATAGAAATTCCAGAGTTCAAGTTAATTGTAATACCCATCTAAAAAATTCAACACTCGGCTTGATACTTTACTAAATAAAATAGTAACAAATCTAAAAACAGTTCTTATATGTGGAGACCTAAATGTAGACTTTAGTAAGCGAAGCAGTTCAAAATCTGAGCTGATGAACATATTAACAGCCAATAATTTGGAGATTACAATCCATTCCCCTACACGTGAAACGAATCATTCTAGTACTACCACAGACCAAATAATAATTAGCTCCAAAACAAAATATAAATCAGTTGTAATTAAAGCTGGACTGGCAGACCATCATGCACAGACTATAAGCTTTTGTGTAAACACTAATCCATCCTATAATTATATGAGGAAGACTACACACATGGGCAGAACTTTCAGTAATACTGCAGTACAAACATTCTAGAATTATCTCCAACAAGACTCATGGGAGATGGTGTATAGTACAGAAAATATTTCTGATAAGTTTCAGACATTCGTGAATATTTTTAAATATTACATAAGGAAATCTTGTACTAGAAAACGGTACCTTCACAATATTGCAAGAAGCTGCAACACAACTCAGGAGTTCGATAGTTACTTTAAAAAAATATAAATCTATCTTAAATAAAATAATAAAGGAGGCAAAGAAACGAGACAATGACAAATATATAGAAGATGCTTCAAACAGAACTGAAGCAATCTGGCAAGTTGTAAAGAAATAAACCAAATCTTTCAAAAATAGAGTTAATAATATAGTATTAAAGGCTGGCTTGGAAAACATTAATAACCCACAGGAAGTAGCTAATATGTTTAATAACTAGTTTATAAATGTAACAGAGAAACTACTACAACATACCTCTAATAGAAAACAGCATACAGAAACAGGGAAAAAAGTCTCAAGTAAATCAATGTTTCTGTAACCAACAAATGTAGAAGAAGTACAGGTTACAATAAAAGGTCTCAAAATGAAACACTCTGCAGGTGTAGATGATATACCTGATTTCATTATAAAGAAGTGTTGGGACTTGTTTACTGAGCCCTTAACCCACCTCTGTAATCTATCTTTTGCTACAGGAACTTTTCCTTCATGTTTGAAAATAGCAAAAGTAGAGCCATTATACAAGAAAGGAAACAAAGATGATATTTCCAACTACAGACCACTGGTACTTCTGTCTGTTTTCTCAAAAATATTGGAAAGGCTTTTCAATAAGAGGATAACAGACTTCTTAGACGATAACAGCATTGTGTCAGAATCTCAACATGGATTTAGAGCAAACCACTCAACCGAATCAGCAGTTCACTCCTTTCTATTAGACCACTGATAGCATTAGACAACAAAAAACTTACCATGGGCATATTTTTATATTTGTCAAAAGCATTTGACACCATAAATCATGACAAATTGCTATACAAGCTAGAAAATCTTGGCATTAGGGGAACAGCTAACAACTGGCTCAGCTCTTATCTTAAGAACAGGGAACAATATGTGAAAATAGATCAAGAAAGGGAAAATGTCATTGAGAAATATAATTCCAAGCTACTGACTGTTAAATATGGAGTGCCACAAGGATCAGTAATGGGTCCTGTTCTGTTCTTACTCTATGTAAATGACCTAAACATAAGCAATGACAGCAGTAAAATATTTCAATTTGCTGATGACACGAGTGTTCTAATTACAGGAAACTCAGAGGAAACTATTGTAAAAATCATAAAAGAAGCCAATGACAGGCCAACATGTCACTTTGATGACAATGACTTAATAATAAACACTGAAAAAACTGTAGCTATGGATATACACACAGCACAAACAAAAAAATCTGGTATCACCCGATCTAGAGATATATGGACAGACAATTGCCAAAACAGCCTGTACTAAATTTCTTGGACTTCATCTACAAGACAACTTGAAATGGAAAGCACATATTGAGCAAATGAACAAAAAAATTATGTACTTCTTGTTTTGTGTTACATAGATTAAAAAACTGTGCCAGCTACAACACCCTTCAGTGTGTATATTATCGAGTTGTACACTCTCACCTCCGGTATGGGATTATGTTCTGGGGAAATTCTGGAGATGCAATCAAAACATTCAAAATATAATAAAAAATAAGAATAATAGAAGGGATAATCGTAAATCATGTAGACGATTGTTTCAAAAAAGGTTGATCCTGCCACTTCCTTGCATATATATTCTTGAAAATATAATGTATTTAAAGCAAAACTTACATACAAAAGACCACTCATCACTCAAAATCACACAATACACAGCTATGACACAAGATAAAAATTAGGTTTACATGTTCAAAGTGCCAACACAAATTTATTTCAAAATGGACTTATTCATCCTAGTATCAAACTATACAATGCCTTACCAGATACCATTAAACACATACAAAACATTGGTCACTTCAGATCTAAACTGAAGTCGTACTTGGTTGATCACTGCTTTTACACAGTAAACGAATACCTACAAAACTAAATTTTTCTGTGTTAACCCAATGTAGTCTCATTCAGAAGAACATTTGTATTTTATCTCTCTGTATATAGTGTAACATCATTTATTTAAGTATTCATCATTAATTGATATATTAATGTGTGTTATTGTGTACAAAGGTATATTATATGAAAAACTGTTAATATTAACATAAAAATCCAAATATCTCTTGCACATTGTGCAGCTGTAGATGAAAATGGATCAATAAATAAATCATTGCCATCCCCAATATACTGCCGAGCCTGTGTATGTAATTTCAACTGTTGTATGGGTAGCATAGAACTATTTTCATTTCTCATGGTATATTTGTGGTTAAAATGATTCTCCTCAAATAATTTTTGTCTGCTGTGTAGGAAGATTATAATTTCATAAATGTATGTGGGGAGGGGGGGGAAACAGTTAGAATTTGTACTTTCCAAAATAAGGGGCAACAAGACTCTGCTGTCCAGTACACATGTATCTGACAATTTTCCTTTGCAGTTTCAATATTGGAGATGTGCTGTTTGATCTTCTCCAGAAAATTATACCACACCTAATGACAGATTCAAAATAACAATGATATGGAATTTTTTGTCTACTCAAGTCACTGGAATTCGCTAGTTTTGTATAGCAAATGTAAAACTGCTTGGTTTATTTGATAGGAAGTCAATATGTGTACTCCAGCTTAAGTTCTTGGCCACATTTAGTCCTAGGACTTTGATCATGCCAACTTCTTCCATAAACTGATTGTTACATTGTATTTTAAGTTTCACACAGTTTGAATGAGTGGTTTTGAAATGTACCATAAGTATTTTTGCAATGTTTAGTTTCCAACCATTTAATTGGAGCCAGTTTTTGAGAGTATCCAGCACACTTATGATGGAGCCCAGAATTTTTTCTGCATCTTCATCTTCAGTTAAAACTGAAGTACTTGTGATTCTGTACTCAGTTTAGAATAATAATTCACTGAATCTGAAGTAATAGTTACCCTTTGTTTTCTATTTTGTAACTATGATGATCCTCCATGTCGTTTTCCTTCACTTTTGTTACTAATCTACATTTGGTATAAAGATAGCCCTTGAGTTACAGAAGTATGTCACAGAATGGGTGGGCTTCTCTCTTAAGTCAACTTAGTTAAATAGCACATAGGGGTTCAGAGTCTACATATCAGGGTAAAAGGAGATTCCGTTTCACAATGAAACCATTTCAGAGTCAAGCAGTTGGTGCCATACCATCAACAATTTTTTCTGACCATTAGAGAATTATCCAAGTTTCTGCCTGATAAAAAGTCCGAGAATTTCATTTCAGTGACCTCAAATCTGATGGATGTTTTCTTTGCTTACCTAAATCCTGATACCAAGAATTTGTTATCAATGGCTGAAATTTCATACTCGGATCCTGACTTAACTTCATGAGAGACAATGACATTTTAATGTTCTTTTCTTGAGTGGTACACGATTCTGAATATAAGGTTAAGTTATTATGTGTAGAGGTTACATACTCTTACAGATCTTACTCCAGGCCTTCAGAAATACTGAAAGATAAAGCCTTTAGTTTTCTGGAACCACCTCTTTTCATAGACCTTATAATTGGACCTGACTGAACAAGTTCCCCTTACATACACAATTTTCTGTCTGTAATCTCTAAGTTTCCAGAAATAATGAAATATGTTTTCTCACTCTTCTTCTTAAGTTAATTGTGGCATTGCAGCTTGCAGCAGGGAGCATTAGCAGAAAGGCTTTTAGCTGGAATTCTTATGCCCTTCCTTGTACGGCACAGTTCCATTGCCATTGCCGAGTACTCTTCTAACACTTCTGAGGATGTTGTGAATGCCCTTTCCCTCTGCTCTCTGCATCATCTTGATCACAGATATTATTCTCAGCACTGTAGAAGCACCACGTTCCTCAGCAGCTGTGTCCTCTCCTGTATTAAAAGAAAAATGTGCTAACATATCATACAATGACTGTGAAAGAACCATCAAATGTAGTTATCGTACATTTAAGCTCCACAGCGGAATCTGGTTATTAACTCGTTACTTAATTCTGATTTATCGTCAGTTAATTGTCATCTATCAAATTTACAGAGTAATAAATAGCATACCTGAGCTGGAACACATATACCCCAACGTGTTATATTCTATATCTTCAGACGAATCACTCACAATAATCGGTCCACTATAATTTGAGTTCCTGTGCATACGAAATTAGTTAGGCCACAAGTTTGTCAAGATGCTACACACAGAACATCAAAATGCCGGAAACTGATAGTAATGATCGTAGCAACCTCGCAGTGAACTTTGGATTCATGAAAATATGATGCAATAATCTGTATTCTTGCTTTGTGAAATATGAATACTTACATATTTTATGGCTGGGTTTGGTAGTCTGGTGGTAAAGAGTATTTATTTCTAAAACCCAATATTGCAACTTCAACCATGTAGCTGTTATCAAGTGGAAATTATGTTCCTGATTACTACCTTCTTGTGTATAATACACTCTTTTAAATGCATTGTAAATATGTTGCTTGAATTCTGCTTAATTTTTGTCCTTATCCGCAATATTGGGTGGAGTAAATTATTCCACATTTGTTTTTGTTTCATATGATACAAAAGCTGATTTCATCACATGGTATTCTGTGGACTCATGTTTATTTGTTACTTCTTGTGAACCCATGTGTGAACTGCTCGACCTAAATACATTGTAAGTACTGTATATTGCTCATTTGTGTTCCCATTAGTTTTTCGTGGTCTCAAATTAATGGAGGCCACCAAAATTTTTATTGACTCCAGCTAAACCATACTGTTTGCAGTACCTTTTAGTAATGTGTGAGAATATTTGCATAACTACTGTTGCAGTTTAGTATTTGCACGAAAGAATGCTCTAGTCACCAAGACTACGAAGCATACTCATCTACATCTACATCTACATCCATACTCAGCAAGCCACTGTAAAATGACTAGCACTCATTGGCAAGAAGAAACACCATTAAAAGCAGAATTAATACTCATTTACTAAGAAGATGTACCAGTAATGAAGTTGAATACGAATACTGTCAAAACCTGCTAACATTGGGTTCTCCATTACATGTGCGAAAGTACAGAAAAAAACAAAAATAAAGTAGAACAAAAGCAATGTACTTAACATGCACTAATTTTTGAGTGCTATCGACTAGGGATTTCAAACTGATTTCGTATTACTGTATTACTGGAAGGCTTTCGATGGTTCAAATGGCTCTAAGCACTATAGGACTCAACATCTGGGATCATCAGACCCCTAGACTTATAACTACTTAAACCTAACTAACCTAAGGACATCACACACATCCATGCCCGAGGCAGGATTCGAACCTGCAACCGTAACAGCAGCACGGTTCCCGACTGAAGCGCTTAGAACCGCTCGGCCACAGCGGCCGGAAGGCTTTTGACACAGTACCACACAAGCGGCTTGTAGTGAAATTGGGTGCCTACAGAATTAAAAAAAAATTTTTTTGCGCGTAAAACGAGATTGGATCAACAGAGAATTGTGAAGGTGGTTCAATGAAACATCTACCAGGCATTTAAATGTGATTTGCGGAGTATCCATGCAGATGTAGATGAACTCATTTAAATCATGGAGTTCACACACAAATTTATAAGCAGTATCAAATACACAAAATTCCTTGTGATGAAATGAGCTACTGTTTTGCATGAAACAAAACCATTTACCTCATTCAGTATTATGGATCCGAGCAGAACTCAATCAGAATATGAGAAACATATTTACACAGTAATTCAAAGAGTGCAGTACACATGAGAAGTCGTAATCAGTAGCACAATGTGGTGAAATCAGCTTTTGTTAACTACGGAACGAAAACATGGGGTCAACAACCCATTGGCTTTGACCAATGACGTCATAGGTTGCTCAAAGACATTAATGTATTTACTTTCGAGTCATAGATAATAAATCGGTTTTCTGCTGTGGATAAACGCCATAATCGTAAATTGAAATAAATGAATGTGTTTTTAAAAGACAACTCTAGACATTGTGTAAGATTTTTTTCGTTTGAATTGATATAAATAATTGGTTCTTTCCAGTTCTTTCGCCACTTAATTTCACTCCTAGTGAGTTTGAGATAATTTGGAAGAACAGCTTTTGATTTAGAAGAATGTTTCCTTGTTCATTTTCCTTTGTAATTATGTATTTTTTTATTCCCATGAATATGGAAGATTTAAAGCAGGCTTTGGACGTAGATGTGACAGCAAACATTCCATTTTTGCAAATGTCTAGTCTTCTTGCTGATTACGTTTGATGTCGTGAGTGCGGCGAACATACGCGCTTGATAAGTGTGTCTGCTCGTCGTACTCACGATTTATTCATGTGGAGGTTTAACAAGGATCGACTATGGCACTTAATTAGACGAGGAGCTTGGTTTAAGACATCGAAGATGGCCTTGAGGGATATAATAAATACTACATACTGTTGCTGTTTGAGGTATCGTGTGTGGTTGTGTGTGCATGAATTCGTGTGAGTAAGCGTACCCTTTTAGACTGGTATTCGTTTTGTAGCGAAGTTTGTGGGATTCAATCTCCGGCCATCCTGATTCAGGTTTTCCGTGATTTCCTCCCCCAAACAACCCAACCCAACATATTGCCTGTTTAAGTGTTTCCTTAAAGATTTTGGGCAAATGTATTGTCCAAAATTTGTTAATTAATTTCAGGTTGGTATGACAGGTGGGGAGTGTAACTGATAATTAAGCAAAGGGTGGGTGTGGTGGGGATGGTTAAATTATTGATTTGGAGTTTTTGGCATTGATCCATCATCCTTCATTTTCTTATGTTAGGTAATTTTCTTCTGTGGATATTTTTTTATTATTTTACTTCATTTCGTTGATGTGAACTTTTGGGTTTCTATATTTGTATGTATGAGTATATGTCTGTTTTTTCGTGATGTGTTTCTAGTGTATGTGGGTATGTGATTTTTCATGACGTCTTTCAAGGCGAGCTCTGGTTTTTTTGCGGAGGAGTTTGCGTATGGTAAGTTTAATTTTTTATTTTCATGTTGTACTGAATTTGTCTATTTTGATGTATTTCTTTGTCGTATTACATTGTTCTGCGTTAATTATGGGTTCGTCAGCTACAGTATGGAATACAAATTTTGTAGTCGTTGCTCTTTTTCCCTTATCTGGTACTAGTATGAGTGTTTTTTTTTTTTTTTTTTTTGTTTCTATACAAGGACCACCGACATACGTAAAATTTGTATCCCATACTTCAGTTGACGTATACAGGTCAACTGAAGTACGAGATACTGGTGCTAGATAGGCAAAAAAAGCGACATATGTAACATTGATGCCATTTACCTACATAGGTCAACTGAAGAACAGGATACAAATGTTAGGTATGACGCTATTTTTCACCATCGCTAGCACCGGTATCCTATTCTTCAGTTGACATATATAGGTCAACTGTTATAAATGTTATTCCCCACTCGCTACTGCTAGTATCCTATTCTTCAGTTGACTTATATATCTCAACTGTAGAATGGGATACAAATTTTACTGTTGTCGGTTTTTTTTGTCGTCGCTAGCAAGGCCTATATAGGTCAACTGAAGTATGGGGCACAAATTTTGTATGTGTCGTTTCTTTCCGCCTTCGCATAGTTGAACTGAGGTACAGGATGCAACGCTTCATTCGTCGATTTCTTCGTTTTCGTTAGCTATAGTATCTTATTCTGTTTCCGCCTTCTCTAGTAATACTATTTACGTAAGAACAGAATGCTAGTAGTAGGGGAGGTGAAAGAAACAACACCTGCAAAATTTGTAAACCGTACTTCAATTGACCTATATAGGTCAACTGAAGAATAGGATACTAGTGCTAACTAAAGCGAAGCAGTCGATGTGCGTTAAATTTGTATCCTGTACTGCAGCTAAGCTATACAGATCGACAGAAGTTCGAGATACAACTCATATACATGTCAACTGAGTTATTCATGCTACTGTTACTTCTAACCCTTTTTTCTTTACTGTTTATAGAAGTACTAGAACTCAAACAAGCGATATCCTTAACATTATGTTCGAAATATTACTGGACTTGACGTATGTCTACTATCTGTTTTCTCTCCTGCATTCCCTTGTTTATGAACACTCGTCTTTGCTGTTAAATCTGTCTAATAAATCATCTGGCTCTTCCGTAAATACATCTGAGGTCTTTGCTTAGCAACGAACTAAGTAACGCTGTTTTTCCGATCGGTCTCAACAACATTGAGAAAGGGTGATAAATTATTAACAGTTCGACTCTGAACTGTGTTGTCTGCATTGAAAAACTTTTCGACGAGCGGGTAACGACAGATTGCTGCTTGCAGTTACGGCAGCCGCGCTCGGCAGTCGTTTGTGCTTCGTGCGGTGGCCGGCACCGATTCCATCAGGTGTTTCGTGGAAATGTTATCAAGTTTTTTTAGTGTAATCTACTGGATATTTTATCTACAAGTAGTTAGCAACAAGTGTGAAAGCATCGTCGCTGGGAGATTTCTCTCCGCGGCTATTTTTAAAATGGAAACTAATGACGAAATCCCAGTCGATACCGGCCAAGGGTTGGCTATCGCTTTGCATACGAGTCACAACATCGAGACTGTCACGATGCACCCTCCTTCAACGGTGTTAGTTACAAATAAGCATCGACTGGGTACCATCGCTATCCTCAGTACGATCAGATGGAGGTGGATCAGCATTCATCAAGTTCAGCTGTCTTGTCGCAGTGTCTGTCAAACAACACCCAGCGACAAAAGGCAAGACAGCGATCAACATCACCCAACAGGCAGTAGCTCCTGATGCAAATGTTCCGAAGAAGGAAAAGGCGAGTGTAAAGCGTAGTGGTGACGTTGAAGGGGACGTAGATATGGTAGATATTGATAATGTTGCTTACACTGTGGAAGTTCTAGGAGTAGACAATAACTTGGGCGTAAATATAGCAGACAGGAATTGCAATGAGCAGCCTGCTTCCCAAAAGTCTGTTAGTCGTAAAAACTTGGACAATTCAGTTCAAATGGTTCAAATAGCTCTGAGCACTATGGGACTCAACTGCTGTGGTTATCAGTCCCCTAGAACTTAGAACTACTTAAACCTAACTAACCTAAGGACATCACACACATCCATGCCCGAGGCAGGATTCGAACCTGCGACCGTAGCAGTCGCACGGTTCCTGACTGCGCGCCTAGAACCGCGAGACCACCGCGGCCGGCTGACAATTCAGTGACCACAACGGTACCTCCTACAGGAAATAACGCGTTTCCTAGTAACAACAAATATGATAGTAAAGATAATACATCGTCTTTGTAGAGGGAGGAAAAGTTAATGTAGGAATATTACATCCTACGGCTCTTGGAAGAATGTTGTTCACAGGAAGTAATAACTTAAGACATGAAATAGTTAAAATCTCCGCTATTGGTAGAAACAGGTATAAAATTGAAACCAAATCAGGGCAGTCTGCAAACAGGTTGAGGTTGCTTGATATTTTTCGGTTGAACAATATGGAGACTTATATTCCAAATTTCCTAACAAAGAGAAGGGGAGTTATCCGTGATATTGATATTGCATTATCCCACCAGGACATCCCTGTAAAAATAAAGTCCGAATTTTTAGTAACCGACGTACGAAGGTTCACGAAGAAAGTAATAGAAAAAGGAGAGTTGAAAGTACTTCCCACACCGAAATGTGAAGTAACATTTAAATCTCAACAACTTCTCCAGTATGTATATTTGTGAGGTACGCGATGCCCTGTTGCACCGTATGTCCAGTCAGTTTTGCAATGTCACAATTGCCTTAGATATTTCCATTTAAGTTTGCAATGTCGCAGTAGTGCCCACTGTGCCAAATGCACGGGAGCTCACGAGACCTCACAGGTGTTTGCACTGCAACGGAAACCACCTCGCTACTGATCGCTGTTGCCCAATTTATCAGCAGCGAAGCCTATGGCGCTTTTTACGCAACTGCCGTCTCGTCACCGCGACCATCACTTGCGCAGACTACTGCTGGTGTTTCTACAACACGAGAGCTCTCTCCTAGTGACTGGCCTAAGATATGCGAGAAACCAAAAGGTTTGAACATGACGGACAAACGGCTACAACAGGGACCTAAGCATGAAGTTATGTCGGTTCCAGCTCCCAGATCTTACAAAAATAAACCATTTACTCGCAGTCCATACAAGCAGGGTTATTCTGACATGTTATACGAATTTCAGGGTCCATAAAACTCAATACAAAACAATCCATATCCTCCCACTCCTCTGGTAACATCTTATACTGGTCGAGAAACTACTATTAACAGCCTTTGTGCTTTAATAATGCAGATCTTTCTTTCTCTTAAAAATGAAACAGACACGGTTACGACACAGGCTCTTATACGTAATGCTGTTGAAGAGTTCTGCAAATATAACAATGGCTTTTAAAATATTCCAGTGGAATGCACGGTCAGCAATCACGAACAGAGAAACTCTTTACCGGGAACTTAGCAGGGTATTAGCGAAACTTGGTTTCAGCCAACCCAACGAATGCAATAAAAGGATACGCTGTTCTCAGAAACGACAGAGACGATGGAAAAGGAGGAGGAGCAGCCATTTTGATTAGAGAGACGTTTAAGTTTAAAAAATTGGACATCACTATTAGGACAACAGAATGACAGGGAGTTGTTGCTGTAATTTACACTCCTAACGGCGCATTCACCATCGTCACCATTTACAAACCACCTAAGTGTAAAATACAAGATCTTCCACAGATTGTAGCCCAGCTTCAAACGCCATTTCTCCTTTGTGCAGACTTCAACGCACACCACTCACTATGGGGTTGAGTTAACACATGACGCGGACGGCAGAGAGTTAGTTACTCTTTTTGAGAAGTTCAATTTGATTCTTCTAAATGATGGTTCTCCTACTATGATACATAACCCAAACAGACGACCGTCGGCTGTCGATTTGACATTGTGCCCTGTTGACTTCAACCGTGTAACAGAGTGGGCGGTCAAACGAGACCCTCTTGGCTCAGATCATTTCCCTCTGGAAACCACAATAGACTTACCTATAAATACAGTAGAAATTATCTACCCCAACAGCAGGTGGAAAATAAAGGATGCTGACTGGCCAAGGTATACTGCAACAGTCCAGGCGAAGTTTCAATCTTTTAACAATTTGTTAGCTCCGAAAGAGGCCTACCAACAGCTAATTTCAATTATTGAAGACGCTGCAACAATTTCCATTCCAAGAGAATAAGACGTCATCGTTTTGAAGCAGCGGCCCGCAGTCTGGTGGACACCAGAGTGCTCTAGAGCCGTAGCACAGCGCGAATTTTCCTACAGTAGCTTCTGTAAACAACAAAATGTAGAAAACTTCATTGAATATCGGAAAATAGCAGCGAAAGTTCGAAGCCGGTTAAAAGACTGTAAAAAGAATAGCTGGCAAAATTTCTGTGAATCTTTAAATAACAATGTTAGTATCGCTGATGTTTGGAAGAAATTAAGATTTTTCAAAACAAAAACTCCACTATGCGTCAGCCATTAAGTGACACATGGCTTGAAGACTTTGTGAATTCAATCTCACCAGGTTCCGCAGCCGAGCAGCCATATTGCCCCCCGTTGCAATTGGATTACAATCATCAGCTCGTGGTACCGCTTTCGTATGAAGAACTGAGGAATGGCATTAAAAAGAGCGTAACTTCCACACCCGGTAAGAACGGTATACACAGAAAATCTCCCAGACATAGCACTCAGATATTGTACAAATATGGATGAATGACACGCTAATAGAAGATTGGACAGCTCAAGTAGTGGTACCCATACTGAAACCACATAAGGATGAAGAGCAGGCCAAATCATATAGACCTATTTCTCTTTCTTCCTGTATCGGCAAAACTTTAGAGCGTCTGGTAAAAAATCCCTTGGAATGGTGATTGGAATCAAATCAGACTCTGTCATCGAGTCAGTATGGGTTCAGAAAAGGCAAGGGAACAATAGATAATTTAAATATTTTAACCTCAAAGATCTATGACGCAACAACAAGCAAAGAGAATGTCCTTCTACCTCTGTTGCTACGGAAGTTGGAAACCGTTGAAATCCCGCCACAACTGATTTATGGAATCAGCACTTTCCTCGCTGAAAGACACATATGGGTTCGGTTCCAAAATAAGTTAATTGGACCACGTCGTCTTACAAAACGTCTTCCACAAGGAGCTGTCCTCAGCCCCCTACTCTTTGCACTATATACTAACGAGCTGCCGAGCATTATCCCTTTTCCAGTTAAAATCCTCCAGTATGCAGATGATATTTGTTTGTATGTGTCGACCAAAGGAAAGGATCAGGCTGTGTGTGAGCTATCTATCAAAGGCAATGGGCACACTGGATTAAACATTACGTAGCTGTGGGTTACACACTTCGGCAGAAAAATCGATACTTGTTCCTTTCACGATCCAAACTAGGCTAGGCTGTTTGAATAGTGTAAGACTTTCTGGTCATAAAATACCACTAAAATCCCAGAGGAAGTTTCTTGGTGTTATCTTCGATTCCAGAATAAGTTGGATACCTCGTATTCAAACCGTCGTCAGTACGCGTGAGAAAGCACTGAACCTTATCAGATCAGTGACAAGAGTGTGGTGGGGTTGATTCGTTCCCGTATAGACTACGGATGCACAGTCTATCACACTGCTGCTAACAAGTACCTAGCACTACTGGATAAACTGCAGTACAGAAGCTTACGCATCTGCCTCGGAGCCATGCACTCTTCCCCCACCAACGCTCTTCTCCTGGAAGCATCAGAAATGCCTCTACATATTCGCAGAAAAATGACGTGTGATCGTTATATCTTACAGCGGATGGCAGGTGCTAAACATCCACTGATAAAAAAGTGCGAAACGCTCTCTCAAATCGGGAATAACAGAAATGTCACGAAACAGCAGTTTTATATCTACAAGCTGTACGAAGACTGGAAATATCTCCAAAAGAAAGCATATCGAAGTGAGATTCTTCCAATGTTCCTATATGACTATCACAGTTCTTATCACCATATTCCTGTAACATACGTCGACTATTCCAGCAAAGGAAAAGGATATGGGCAGTGTTCACCTACATCACACCTGGCACAAAAGTGGGCAGGATATTTTAAACTGTATACAGATTGCTCAAAAATGAGGACGGAAAATCATACCGGATGTGCTTTCTTCTGTCCAGAATCTGCAGAAGAAAGGAAGTTTCAACTACCAGGTGATGCTTCCAAAATTCTTACTGAAACTTTCGCTATTATAGTGGCAATCAAATATGCAACATCTCTCAAAATACCCAAGGCAGTAATACTCACTGACTCTCAAAGCGTTCTGAAATCCATTAGTTACAGGAATTGGGACAAAATAAATAGTAATTGCACCCTCGGCATACTGGATCATTATCACAAAGCTAAGAAGACTGGCCAAACTACGGAATTTGTATGGGTCAAATCCCATTCCGGCATTCTATACAATGACAAAGCAGATCAACTAGCGAGAGATGCGATTAACAGTGGAAGACTTATGGACATTAAACTCCCATACACAGAATACCTCCTAAAGCTATTTTCTCGCGGCAGGAAGAATAGAATGAAAGCCAACAAGCAAGAGTTACAAGCTATACACGTATACAGACTTTCATACCAAGACAGACATGGTTTGCGAACTTCAAACATTCAAGGAAAATTATAACGTCCATTGTGAGAATGCGTCTCAATCATGGATCTTTCCCTGCCCACTTCATAGAATCTGCGAATCGGAGAGACCCCACTGTCAATGCGAAGCGGAAACAACTGCTGATGTAAATCACATCTTATTTCAGTGTAGACGCTATGACAAAGGCAGAGTCAACTTTTTAAAGGAGCTCTTAAGACTTGGTCACTGCCAGCCGCTTTGCACGATTCCAATTCTTGGAGACACAACCAGGAGTACATACAATGCCATATCCCGGTTTCTAGCGAAAGAAGACATAGAAATCTAAAATGAATTGAACTTCACTAAAGAACTCAATTAACAAGTAAATTTGTAGCACTAAACTGTGTTTTGTAATCTGATTACAATAATTTTGATCTGAAAACATATGAATGTATGCCCTAAACAGTGTGTATGACGAAGAAAAAATGTTATCTTGTTATGTCTGTCAGTATATTTATTTGTGATGGCTAAAACGTTTGCATGCTATAAGCCAATAAAGAAGGAAAAAAATAAGAAATCATGTCTGGCAAATTCTGACGTCAATGGTCAAAGCTGACGGGTTGTATCCCGTTCTTCAGTAGTCCGAAAACATGCATGGAAGAATAAAAACTAGCCAATAGAAAAGCGAAATGATTTGACTGATGAACTTGCAGCGCTCCATGTGGCCTGGCAGCAAAACTAGGTCATGTTACCAGCAGTCCCTGTATGAGGTTCGATGCTACATAAAAAACTTTATTTCTTATTAACGCAATGCCATGAACTGCTAAAAGAAACAGTTACAAAGAGTACTCAGCATTCAAGCAGTACACAAATCGTCACTTAGTCTGCTCCAAAGAAAATTCAAAAGTACACTGTGTGCAATTTATTCTGCTGGTGGCGACTCCTACACCGACAAAACAAACTGTGACAATGGACATGTTCCCGTTGTGCTCTGAATAAAAAGACTGCTTCTCTCCATGTTCAACGGTGTTGCCAATGTTGGAATAGTTATTTACAATATGTAGTCACGGATCTTTTATGCTCTGAAAGCAGCTTTCTAATTAGTACTGATACTTAAAAGTGGACTTAATTTCCTTGTGCCCTAAATGCCCCATATACCATATGTGATGTATACACACAATTTTTAAGGTTCCCACACACACACTTTCACATACGAAACGTAATAATCTATCTATCTATCGCTTGAGCGTTGTCCCGCTGTTACGCAGGGTCAGCCATCGTTAGTCGGATTTGGCACGATAACGGTTAAGGGGTGGCCGGATGCCCTTCCTGCCCCCACCCCGTATCCCCCGGGGCAGAATCAGTGTACCCCAACTGTCTGCGTCGAGCGCAACCTACAGGATAGTGCGAATGTGTGCAGATATCTGTGAGCCGCGTAACTGAGGCGGAACATGGGGACCAGCCCGGTATTCACCTAGCGGGATGTTGAAAACCGCCTAAAAACCACATCCAGGCTGGCCGGCACATCGGCCCTCGTCGTTAATTCGCCGGGCGGATTCGATACGAGGCTGGCGCGCCTACCCGAGTCCGGGAAGCAGCGCATTAGCGCTCTTGGCTACCCTGGCGGGTGTGTGGCGCATAATAATTATGTACTCGTAATCTATTAAAAGTGAAACACTACATCAGTGATGGGGTTATGTTGCTATTGGCAAGATGAAAAGCTTAGAGAAATTTCAAATTTCAATGACTGAAAAATAAAAAATATAGAGTCATTTTGATCAAGACAAATTCCTTAATATTTATACATAAGTTATGTAGTGGGATAGAAGATATACGAATTTCACATTACGTATTCGGTTCTAAATATTCCTTAAACGAATATAAGTAGTGGTTTAATAAAAATTGTTTCAGTCTAGCTTTCCATTACTTATCCGATTTTTTTGAGTTTTGATGGATGATGACGGTATACTTTGATTCCTATACACTTTTCAGTGTTTCCATATATTTTTGTGAGTGTGTTATAATCTATAAGAGACTTTTGTTTCTTGTGTCGTGGGAGTGATGATCCGGTTTCCGCTTAGGGAACTCTTAACTGCTATACTGCAAAACAAGTCAAATTAATTACGTGTACACATGCTAAGGACAGTGTGGTGTCATTACAACAAACCACTTGTGCACTGGCTATCAAAAGCCCATCAGCGTGAACTTGAGTAACTGTGGACCGCAAGGGATGGTGACAACGTGGTAGCGCCGAGTGGGAGAAACAGAAAAATAGTGCATTTGTGCCAGGCGTCGACAACTGTATTACATTTACAAGCAATTTTAGAATACGTAGCGACAAGTGATGCCATGATCACATGGGCAAAAGTGACAAAGTCGATAAAACTGCGAAGATTGACGGAAAATACGTATGAGTGGAAATATGCCAAAATGTGCAAAAACTGATGGGGAATGAGGGATTACTTCCATGTCTTCTGCTTAGTGCGAGAAAATTCTTATACGTGGAGAAGAGTATATGACAGCAAGAGGAATATGAGAAAAAGTTGATATGAAAGCATTGGGATCCAAAGAGACAATCATTTTTCGTCGACAAAGATAATACAGCTGCAATAGAATATTTAACACGGATGACTACCAAATGTAGAGTAATAAATTTGTATCCGACGAGTCACAAGCCCAGGTGTGACCCCAAAGTGTCCTTAGCTGAAGAGCATTGTATTACCAGCTGGGGGACCCCAATATATAACTACAGAATGGATCACGTGTTTAATACTGTGCCAGACTGTATAGGTGTTTTAAACCCTAACAACAGTATTTACAATGTGCTTCCACCAGTCACAACCATACAGCGTCAGCTAACAAATGCCGTACAGACCACGTGTTGCATTGTTTTTAACAATAATCTGCTGGATGTCTATTGAGGTAATACGAATGCATACAAGTTGACCGCAGCCTTTCATGCTTTCCTGGAAAAGAGAACCATCTGCCTCTAAACGGACATAAATCTGCTGTAAAGGATGGTAGAAAGTGGACCGAGCGATCGGCTGAGAGGGGCTGCAACGAGGTATGATTTAATGGTACGCTGGGAGAGGGAGGTGTTGCTGCAGGTCATTATCACGCATTTAACCATTTTCTTCCGTTGTTCTCTCAGGGTGTATCAGTTGTGTGGTATAACTTGCAATCGACTCATATACAACTGCGTGTTCTTTGTGTCACTTAAGAGTGCTATCTAGCTGCAGTTGTTAACAGCAAACGTCTCCGTACCACAGCCAGCAGAGGGCTTCCAATGCACGTGTGATGAATCGTGTCCATTGGCTGAAAACGTATTTCAGCAACCTCCTCTAGACAAACGTCAGTGAGTGTGAAGTACTCCATTTCTCTGTCACATAGCGGACATAATTTGAGTCTTCAGTTTCATAACTGCAGTGATTCTAAGTTAGTGACGTACTGGAAACCCTTTGTATACATCTGATTATTAGTCGTCCAGTTTACAGAGTTAGTGCAGCATGGCATGTATTTTCACATGTCAAACATCGCTGCTATGAGTTTGTCTGCTTCCTTTTAACAGGCATTCTCTATTGCTGACTGATGCAAGAGTAGTATAATTTCTGAACCATAATCAGATGTCAACAGTGGTCGCTATACACCTCCAGAATGCTATATTATGCATATATCAGAAAGTCTCTACATTTTTCTTTGGTGTAGAAGGAAGTAGTTTTATCTCTTAAAGTTTGTCACTGTAGTGAATGGGGTAGACGACATGCAGGGTGGATGTATGTGAGACCTTAGACATAAAACATTAGAGTATTTAGAGCATTGTACTCTGCACGACTAATATTTTGGAAACCACACAGCTTTAACATTATAGTGTGTTTAAGAGCAGAACTGTGTAGCCTTAGGAGTGCATTTTATACGATAATTTTTTCTCTTGCCAATACCTTCTTGAAACCTACCCTAGACACTGGAACAATATTTTAGAATTGATAGTAGAGTTGATTTACGTAAAGTGCTTAAACTCTGCCTATCTGGAGCTGCATCATACGTAAACTACCCGTTTCTTCTTAAACGTCTGTTACATTGTCACAACACTTCCGTATCTAATATATACCAATAAGGGCTACTAACCTCCTCGTCAAGTGCGCATCTGGAGAGATCTTGTGCACTTGGATGGGTATCGTGACTAAGACTGGTGTGGAATAGTCTTCACTCAGCAACACATAAGGACTCAGCTGGCTCTGTTCATTGCCAAGACATGGAATGTAACAGGTATAGTACCCTCCTACTTTTGGTCAGCTGCAAATTAAATTGGCGACAGTATTGTAGGGAGTGATGGTCAAAGACAATGCAGGGAGATCCTTCAATCTCCAACTTTATTCTAAGAATGTGGGAATGCTCTGTGACTCCCACCCACATAGGGAAAGATGGGCAATCGTAGTCACAAATTACACGCTATGATCGAAGTGCGTCCGCAGCTCGTGGTCGTGCGGTAGCGTTCTCGCTTCCCGCGCCCGGGTTCCCGGGTTCGATTCCCGGCGGGGTCAGGGATTTTCTCTGCCTCGTGATGACTGGGTGTTGTGTGATGTCCTTAGGTCAGTTAGGTTTAAGTAGTTCTAAGTTCTAGGGGACTGATGACCATAGATGTTAAGTCCCATAGTGCTCAGAGCCATTTGAACCATTTGATCGAAGTGCTAGAAATATGTAGATAACCTAATTGCATCGTTATAGGACGCTGTCTGGTATACTTTGGTGTATATGTTCGAAAATTAACCATGAACTGACATACTGCAGTCATCTATCAAGATTCACGACTCATGCACGCAAAGTAGTGGAGGGATGGTTTAGTGATAATACAGAACGTGGGAAGTGTGCTGCTGTGTCACTGGTCAGCATTGAAATTACAGAGAAACTAGTGAAATTGCTAGTATTATTGCACTTTCAACTGTAGTGCTTATTACAGGACACTGTCCTATATCGACAGTGTCATTTCCACGCCATCTATCCACTGGTACGCTGTTGATTACCACATTCCGGGCACGGCCAACATCAAACAGCGATCACATACATGGCTGCAACGTAAGGAATCAATGATCTCGGTCTCTTCAAAACGGCACACCTAGACATCTGCTACACCATCACTGTGAAAGTTGCGGTTAAATGCAGAGGACAAGTGTTTGGAAATACTCAACAATGGCGCAATTTCTTCCAGTTCCACAGACTGCGATGTCTTCCGCATTTTTATTACCAAGATAAACTACCTCGGTCTTTTATTTCAACCATACTGAGTGTTGAGACAGCAACATAGTTTACACCATGTAGTGTTTAGCTTTCTGTAAGCGCTGATGGATCGAAATGTCTTAATCTAGGTTTAGTGGAGAAACCAAAGGTATGGTGTTGTACAAAACTGTAGTCATACACCGCTTAAATGTGTTTCATCAGAAAAACAATGTTGTTGTTGTGGTCTTCAGTCCAGAGACTGATTTGATGCAGCTCTCCGTGCTACTCTATCCTGTGCAAGCTTCTTCATCTCCGAGTAGCTACTGCAACCTACATTCTTCTGAATCTGCTTAGTGTATTCATCTCTTGGCCTCCCTCTACGATTTTTACCCTCCACGCTGCCCTCCAATACTAAATTGGTGATCCCTTGATGCTTCAGAATGTGTCCTATCAATCGATCCCTTCTTTTAGTCAGGTTGTGCCACAAATTCCTCTTCTCCCCAGTTCTATTCAGTACCTCCTCATTAGTTAAGTGACCTACACATCTAATCTTCAACATTCTTCTATAGCACCACATTTCGAAAGCTTCTATTCTCTTCTTGTCTAAACTCTTTATCGTCCATATTTCACTTCCATACATAGCTATACTCCATACAAATACTTTCAGAAAAGGCTTCCTGACACTCAAATCTATACTCGATGTTAACAAATTTCTCTTCTTCAGAAACGCTATCCCTGCCTTTGCCAGTCTGCATTTTATATTCTCTCTACTTCGACCATCATAAGTTATTTCGCTCCCCAAAGAGCAAAACTCATCTACTGCTTCAAGTGTCTCATTTCCTATCTAATTCCTTCAGCATCAACCGATATCATTAGACTACACTCCATTATCCTCGTTATGCTTTTGTTGATTTTCATCCTACATCCTCCTTTCAAGACACTGTCCATTCCTTTCAACTGCTCTTCCAGGTTCTTTGCTGTCTCTGAGAGAATTACGACGTACTTGGTAAACCTAAAGGTTTTTGTTTCTTCTCCATGGATTTTAATTCCAACTTCAAATTCGTCTTCTGTTTCCTTTACTGCTTGCTCAATATACAGATTGAATAACATCAGAGACAGCCTACAACCCTACCTTACTCCCTTCTCAACCACTGCTTCCCTTTCATGCCTCTCGACTCCTACAACTGCCATCTGGTTTCTGTACAAATTGTAAATAGCGTTTCGCTCCCTGTATTTTACCCTGCCACCCCCAGAATTTTAAAGTGGTAATTCCAGTCAATATTGTCAAAAGCTTTCTCTAAGTCTACAACTGCTATAAAGGTAGGTTTGTCTTTCTTTAATCTGTCTTCTAAGATAAATCAAGGGGTCAGTGTTGCCTTGCGTGTTCCAACATTTCTACAGAATCCAAACTGATCTTCCCCAAGGTCAGCTTCTACCAGTTTTCCATTCATCGGTAAAGAATTTTGCAACTGTGACTTGTTAAGCTGATAGTTCGGTAATTTTCACACCTGTCAGCACCTGCTTTCGTTGGGACTGGAGTTATTATATTCTTCTTGAAGTCTGAGGGCATTTCTCCTGTCTCATAAATCTTGCTCACCAGATGGAAGAATTTTGTCAGGACTGGCTCTCCCAAGGGTATCAGTAGTTCTAATGGAATGTTGTCTACTCCCGGGGCCTTTTTTGACTTAGGTCTTTCAGTGCTGTGTCAGATTTTTCACGCAGTATCATATCTCCCATCTCATCTTCATCTATGTCCTCTTCCAGCACCATTATTGCCCTGAGGTACATCACCCCTGTATAGACCCTCTATATACTCCTTCCACCTTTTTGCTTTCCTTTCTTTGCTCAGGACTGGTTTTCCATCTGATCTCTACATATGCATACAGGAGGTTCTCTTTTCTCCAAAGGTCCCTTTAATTTTCCTGTAGGCAGTATCTATCTTACCCCTAGTGATATATGCCTCTACATCTTTACATTTGTCCTCTACCCATCCTTGCTTAGCCATTTTGCACTTCCCGTGGATCTCATTTTTGTGATGTTTGTATTCCTTTTCGCCTGCTTCATTTTTATATTTTCTCCTTTCATCAATTCAATATCTCTTCTGTTACTCAAGGATTTCTACTAGCCCTCGTCTTTTTATCTACTTGTTCCTCTACTGTCTTCACTATTCCATATCTGAAAGCTACTCATTCTTCTTCTACTGTATTTCTTTCCCCTGTATTTGTCAGTCTTTTCCTAATGCTCTCTCTGAAGCTCTCTACATCCTCTGGTTCTTTCAGTTTATCCAGGTCCAATCTCCTTAAATTCCTATCTTTTTGAAAGTTCTTCAGTTTTAATCTACAGTTCATAACTAATAAACTGTGATTAGTGTCCACATCTGCCTCTGGAAATGCCTTACAGTTTAAAACATGTTTCCTAATTCTCTGTGTTACCATTATATAATCCATCTGAAATCTTCCAGTGCCTCCAGGACTCTTCCACGTATACAACCTCCTCTCATGATTCTTAAACCAAGTGTTAGTGATGATTAAGTTATACTCTGTGTAGAATTCTACCAGGCGCCTTCCTCTTTCATTCCTGACCCCCAGTCCATATTCACCTATTACTTTTCCTTCTCTTCGTTTCCCTACTATCGATTTTCAGTCCCCCATGACCATTAATTTCGTCTCCCTTAACTATCAGAATAATTTCTTTTATTGCATCATACATTTCTTCAATCTCTTTTTCATCTGCGGAGCTAGTTGGCATATAAACTTGTACTTCTGTGGTAGGCGTGTGCTTTGCGTCTATCTTGGCTACAATAATGCTTTCACTACGCTGTTCGCAATAGCTTATCCGCGCTCCTATTTTTTATTCATTATTAAACCTACTCCTGGATTACCAATATTTGATTTTCTAGTTACAACCCAGTATTCACCTGACGAGAAGTCTCGTTCTTCCTGTCACTGAACTTCACTAATTCCCACTATACCTAGCTTTAATCTATTCATTTCCCTTTCTAAATTTTCTAACCGACCTGCCCGATTAAGGGATCTGACATTCCACGCTCCGATCCGTAGAACGCCAGTTTTCTTTCTCCTGATAACGTTGTCCTCTTGAGTAGTCCCCGCCCGGAGATCCGAATGGGGGACTATTTTACCTCCAGAATATTTTACCCAAGAGGACGCCACCATCATTTAACCATACAGTAAAGCTGCATGCCCTCGGGAAAAATTACGGCTGTAGTTTCCCCTCCCATTCAGCTGTTCGTATTACCAGTACAGTGATGCCGTTTTGGTTAGTGTTACAAGGCCAGATCAGTCAATCATCCAGACTGTTGCCCCTGCAACTACTGAAAGGCTGCTGCCCCTGTTCAGGAACCACACGTTTGTCTGGCCTCTCAACAGATACCCCTCCGAAGTGGTCGCACGTACGGTACAGCTATCTGTACTGCTGAGGCACGCAAGCCTCCCCACCGACGGCAAGGTCCAGGGAACACGGGGAAAAAAAGAATGTATGAAGCTGCTTACGAAAAAACAACACAGGCACCCTCTCTTGCGATTGTGGTCTGTGGGATACGGTTCTCCTACAATATGGGCGATGAACCTTTTACACTGGTCTGTGAAAGTTACTTCGATCACTGGCCACCTGCTCCAATGGACCAATACTTGTCTATGTAACAGGCTCGCCACATATGCTCGATGTCAGTACATAGAGGCATTTGCTTTTGATATTTCAGAGGAGAGGGCTCAGTAATATCTTATGGAGTTCTGTAATGGGTGATGTTAGCGGAATTTTTGTAGTTTGCAATTTTTCTCTGTCAGATGGTAGAAAAAAACGAGGACAGAGTGTGTGTGTGAGTGGGAGGCACGAATGTACCCTAAGGGATGCACCTGTACGTAGTTTGGAAACGCATCACAATGCAGTAGCAAAATCATCATCCTTCTTGCAGTTCCCGTACCGTGTGGAGTCTTCCTAATTTTCCCGGTAAGGAACCCCACCGGGAGAAAGCTTCAACCGGCGCCAGCCTTACCCACTGTACACAGCTGGCAGCGCTGGCTGGTTGGCAGATTTGAGGGAGGGGACCAAACAGCGAGCTCGTCAGTCCCATCAGATTAGAGAAGGACGGGGAAGGAAGTCGGCCACGCCCTTTGCAAGGAACCGTCCTGGCGTTTGCCTGAAGCGATTTAGGGAAATCACAGAAAACCTAAATCAGGATGAAACTTCCTGGCAGATTACAACTGTGTGCCGGACCGAGACTCGAACCCGAGTCAAAATCTCATTCTCTAAATGAGGATGGCCAGACACTGGTTTGAACCGTCGTGCTCCGGAGTGTGAGTCCAGCGTGCTGACCACTGTCTGCCGGCAAATCAGCTGTCCAGAGAGCGCAGCGAAGGCCGCCGCCAGCACTTGCCCTGAGCCCACTACCCAACCAGCCAGAACTTTTCTTTGAACCCGACACTCGCAATAGCCTTAAACCAGAAATGTCAATTCGTTCTGGTCCCCGGCTACCTCTGCCGCGCAAACCGAACACAAAATGGTGTCGTCCTAGGAGACCGACCACGTATTTATCACTGTAGTTACAATGAAGTATTACGACTGCAGCCCCAATCTGGCGACATTCGACGACGAGTGAAGTATCCGTCCTCCTGACGGCTGTGGCTCTGGAAACATGAATACCTGTCTCTCTCTCTCTCGCTTTCTTACGACTAGACATAACTTTCCATGTATAATCTTTTCACAGCTCTTACGCCTATCGATGCGTTGAAATCGCAATTTTCCGCTTCAAATCCATACATTCCTTATAACTGGACATAGTCATTTTCTTTGCACATGTTGGAACACTGCCCACAGTAACTTTACACCCCAACACATATTTTATAAACCTGCCAAACACAGCGAATCTACTATCTGTGCCCTAATAAGTATAATACTTCGCCAATAACAGAATGCTGGCAGCAAAAAACAAGGTTGAGCGAAAATTGCGGAATGGGTGGACATGTTCTATATGTTGTTCTTGTGAGTGGTACCATTGTGCCTTAGGGAGAGAGAAGTAATAATCTTATAAGCGATCAGCAATTAAAAATACCATCGCAAAGACCATGTTACTGTCACCATGCATAAAGAGCAGTCTTGTTTCTACAGGCACACACAAGAGTCACTAACGATATTCGTGTTAAAAACTGTACGTGCTTTATAAATCGAGGTATGGTATTGCCGGCCGAAGTGGCCGAGCGGTTCTAGGCGCTACAGTCTGGAACCGCGCAACCGCTACGGTCGCAGGTTCGAATCCTGCCTCGGGCATGGATATGTGTGATGTCCTTAGGTTAGTTAGGTTTAAGTAGTTCTAGGTTCTAGGCGACTGATGACCTCAGCAGTTACGTCCCATAGTGCTCTGAGCCATTTGAACCATTTTTGAGGTATGGTATTGCATCCAAATGAATTGGTCTTCTGCGCAAGTACTGCGACATTGAATATAGATTGGCCGTCGGCCTTGCCGCAGTGGTAACACCGGTTCCCGTCAGATCACTGAAGTTAAGCGCTGTTGGGCTGGGCTAGCACTTGGATGGGTGACCGCTGTTGGCAAGCGGGGTGCACTCAGCCCTTGTGAGGCAAACTGAGGAGCGACTCGACTGAGTAGTAGGGGCTCCGATCTCGGAAACTGACATACGGCCGGTGTATAGGTACATCAGGGGACACGCTACGATAAAAGTTAAAAACCAATGACAATAAACACTAGCACGGCCACTGTAAGCGTCGGCAAAGATGTATTTTACTACGCCGGAAGACGAATGACAAATGATGGAAATTTTGTTAAATTTCTTAGTAGAAGACTCTGTCTTTAGTTCTCGTAAGGAGAAGACGTATTTTTGTGAGAAGTTGTAGTAAACATTGCGTTATCTGAATAATAATTTTTATGAAAGTATGAAGTGTGAGAGTTCTTTTTGGTGCAAAACCACGAGGTTTTTTTTCTTCCGTGCATTATGCTAACGTCATGTCACTGCAGCTGCCTGTCTCTGAAGAGGAATTCCGATAAAAAAATCAGCAATGTATTCACGGTCAAAAATGAGAACTACTTATGGCGGAAGAAGAAATATATATGTAACTAATTTACGGAAATCTCAACGGCGTAGAGAACGCCAAAATTGACATAAGTTCACACTACTACTGACTTACAGTGTACAAGAATTGTAAATTAATACCGAAAGATAATCCATTCGATTCAATTCACTCCCAGCAAGGTTGGTACGCGCAACCGCAAGGATACATTAACCGCGTTAATGGACACGGGAATGGAAATGAAAAGAACAAAAGATTTAAACGAAACTTTCTGTTTAACAGAAAGGATTACCATTAACAAGATAATTTTAACTCCTCATCTCAAAATTATGCATAGCATGTAAATAAAAACAGTTAGTGACACCAATGGACGCCGCACGACAACAATAACATGCCATATGCCATACCGCAGCCAACCTTTTCCCAACAAAACGACAATACGGCAACATTGCACAACAGCAGTATGAAAACTCGAGAAAGTATGTCGAGAGCTGGTAACGATACAAAATGGAGAAACAATCACACAGTACAATTGACAGAAATTGTTCCGTGCGCAGGAGTAGATCAGACTACACCGCAGGAAAACCCGAATTGGTCATAGTTCAGCCCCGTACTATAGACCTCACAAGAGGTGGGGGCAAATCAGATTTTCAAACATATTTCGTACGATTCGATGAGCAAGGAGACATAAAAGACGATCTATACCAGCATGAAATAGAATCGACGAAAAATACACTAGAAGAATAAGTGCAAGCAGCAATCAGGGTGAAAATTTTTGGTATAGACACACAGTTAATACTTGACACTGGTTCCACGGCTAATTTAATGTCTGATGCATTTTTCACCGAATTAAAACGACGGAATAAATGACCTGTTTTTCCTTAGCAAAAGTGCAAAGTAAGAACCGCTACCGGCAGCAAAACCAAACTAGTAAAACACCAAGCTCTTATCACAGTGCAAAATGAACAGTTATCTGTGGAGCGTAATTGTTTTAATAGTAGACAAACTTCTAGTCAACTGCTTGATAGGCATGGACACATTTAGAACCTACAAAACTCAAATAGACATAGGTAATGGTAAGTGCCATTTCTTTGTGAAGGGACAAAGATTTTCTGTCAGCTGATTACCACACCGAAGAGGTATGACAAAGTAAACCTAGAACCCCATGTCACTGTACAGTATTCATATCCCACCGTGTATTTTGTAAACAAATGTGATAACGAACACTAGACCGACACTGAAGTTAACCGGAAATTAATAGAACAAAAATTGAACGAATCAAATATTCTAGATGCTACACAACGACAAGAGCTTTCTGACTTACTTTTTAAATATGCAGGTGTTTTTAATAAGAATCTAGGTGTAATCAAAGATTATGAACATAAACTTAATGTCTGTCCTCACGAAACATTTGTGTTACGTCTTACCTCATACTGTGGACAAAGTGTGAAGCAGTTAAGCAGGAAATCAATCGGATGAGCAAATGCGGAATCATATGGCCATCATTTTACTATGTTCCAGTCAAATACGGCCAGTTAGCAAACCTGATGGATCAGTACGACTAGTTTTAGATGCTAGGCATAAACAAAATCCTAGTTCCAGTAAGAACACAACCAGATAATTTAGATGAACAATTGCTAAAATTTCATAACACCAAATATTTCAGCACCCTTGACCTTAAAAAATCTTACTGGCAAATAAAGTTACATGAGGAGAGTAGAAAATACACAGCATTTGTCTGCAATGGCAGGAGTTATGAATTTCAAGTTCTACCCTTTGGCTTAAACATTAGCGGAGGCGTATTTATATCAGCCTTGGACAAGGTCTTAGGGCCTGAATTGCTCAGTAAAGTTACCATTTATGTTGACGATATGTTAATAGCCACATCAACTTGGGCAGAACACAGCAGTATAATAGAAAAGGTATTTCAGAGATTTACAAAGTACGGAGTAACACCAAATCTCGAAAAAACTAACGTTGGTAAAGAACATGTGAAATTTTTAGGACATATCGTATGAGAACAGGGTATATTACCAGACCCAAAGAAACTAGATGCCATACGTAATTGCCCACCCCCAAGGAACAAAAAATAATTGAAAGAATATCTAGGACTAACCTCTTTTTTCTGAAAATTTATACCACAGCAGCTTATGAATAGCGATGCCCTACTTAACCTGTTGAGAAAGAATAAGCCTTGGTTATGGGATGAGAGATGCCAGGAGGACTTTACCAAAATTAAAAATGCATTAATATCAGCAAACATTTTGAGTCATCCTGCTGACATGTCCAAATACTTTTGTTTAAGCACAGACTTCTCGTCTCAGGGCTGAGGACATGTTTGTTCCAGATACAAGAAGAAAAAGGAACAACTGTACCCAAAGTCATTAGCTTTGCCAGCAGAACTTTATCAGAGGCAGAGAGATCATATTCCGTAGCAGCAATTTTGGCATTTAAGAAATACGAGTATTTCCTTTGGGGTAAAAACACTAAAGTCTATTGTGGTCACCAATCATTATCTCTTCTCTTAAAATGTAAACTGTTACACCGAAGACTAGCGAGGTGGTGTGTGTACCTACAATAATTCAATTTTGAAATAATACACATAAAAGGCAGTCAGATTCACAAATATTAAGAGAGTGTGCTATTCGCCAAAGAACAAAACAATTTAATATGTCTTAGTTTACAGGACTGCACCCCATATTAACCAAAGCTCCACTGGAAATGGTTTCTCTGGATATTGCTGGCCCATATCCCAGAGGAAAAGGAGGTGTCAAATACATAATAGCTCGTTATGATATTTTCACAAAATACATCAAACTTTATGCTATCAAAACCACTAGAGCCAGTAGCATCATAAAGAGAATTGAAGAGGATTACTTATGAAGAGTAGGGAAACCCGAAGTAATATTGACAATTCAGCCCATTTCTTAGGAAGAAAATGGAAACAATTTATGAATACACAGGGCTTTAAACACATCTTGGTAGGTTTTTTCCATCCAGAAGCAAGTACTGCGGAGAGGGTGTTTAAAGAATTTAATAGATTTATAAGAACATACGCTCCTAATAAGCATTCACGATGGATTGAATACGTGACTCCATTTATGCAAATAGTAAACACTCTCCCCCACTCTTCCACAGGATTCCCTCGTAATGAACTTATTTTTAACACAAAGCAAACTGACGAATGGGAATCACCCATATTAAAATTACCTACTAAAGAGTTATCTTTACAGGATAAAATCAAACAAGCAGTAATCACTCTGGAGAATAGAGCAGAATACAGAAAGAGAATGTACAACAAAAAGTTAAATCGAGTTACAATTTTTTTCGAAGGGCAACGAGTCCTCTTGAGAACACATCCCAAATCGACAAAGGTCGGTAAGTTGAACAAAAAATGGGAATTACCACACCCAGGGCCCTACGTTATTGCAATAATACCTTATCCTGGAACTTATAGGTTGCTATATGAAAGAACAGGGAGAGACAAAGGTCTCCAACCTAACAAAAACTAAAGAGCTTTTCACGAATGCTGACACAGTATCACAGCAGTTTTCTTATCATAAAATATATTTATAAGTAATGTCATAGTTTTATAAGTAAAAAAAAAATATTATGTTCATTTTTGAATGAAATATGTATAGACTTAAGTAATTTTCTTGTTTTGTAAGTAAAGACAAACATTTTTCAAGAAGGAAGAGTAAAAACGCAGCTTCACGTGAAGCGAAATGCAAACTGGAGCAGCGTACGACTCAGCTGTGCGCACTCGGCAAATGCATGTTTACGTCAGTACTAGGGAAGAAACATTGACCTTGCACAAGTGCAACAGGCCAACTCACGGTGCAACCAAATAGAAATGCGAAGCTGCCAAGTATCAAACTCAATTTCAAAATAAATGATAACATGTAACAACTATATTTAGTATCAGGGAACGAAAGAATATAATATTATATTAACGTACGAAGTTACGTCAATACTAAGATATATACATCATAAGCAGAAGTACAAGAAAATATTACAGCGAAACATACAAGACGTGTTAGCTAACAAACGATAAGATACCGTAGGAGATGTCAAAGTAACTTTCTTTGCAGGGTAAATGAATAAAAGGGATACAAATGCAAGTGAATAAATATATTAACAAATAAGAATGAAACATCAAAAACGTCTGCAAACGAATGTAATGACCGAGTATATGCGTGACCTATGAGCTGCGAAACACAATTAGTTTTTAAGTTAGTTACAAGTTTTATATATTGCAGTGACGAGTGCATCGACACGGCGCAGAAGAAGAGATTTACGACGGGTGTTATAGGTACCAAATGAATAAACGGGCAGCACCTCAAGGAAATATTTAGTTATTAGTATGTCTATGTGTATATTTTTGTCATCAAGCAAATGAAGAATAAGAATATACATCGTCGCAGTGCAATTACAAAACACTTGTACCTACTGACTACAAAATGAACATAAACACAGAGGCATGTGACATCAAATAAAACTAAACAATTCCTATTGCGTCACATCTGAATATAAACGACGGCATTTCCATGTAATTTTAAAGAGAAAGCATGAGTAATGCAAAAACGTCTGCGTTATGAACACAAAGCTAAATGTAAACAAATATAAGCAACGCTATGGTAATAAAAAATGATACTACCTGAGTAAATCGTTTATACGTTTCGTTTCCATGAAAAAGGAGTATCTTGATGAGTGATTTAATAAAGTACGAACAGTATTTCCTTAGTAATCCATAAACCAGAGGAATAGTAATTTCTTATTCCCTCCCTAACCCAGGAGGCGGCGCCAGAGTGTAGTTAAGCCAGCAACGTGCAATGTAGGATCCTGATGTAAGTGTTTTTATCTATCTCTCCCTAGTAAAATATTAAACTCTCATATCTGATGTATTCGTGACTGCAAAGTACAATGTAGATGCATTAAATGCATATATAGTAACATAATCTAATAAGATATAAGTAAGTTATATGTAGTTGTGCATGAAGGAATTTTGAAGTTAACAAACTGTATTAACCAGTAACTGCAATTGAAGAAGGAATTTTGTAATGTTTTAGTATTTAAGAATTTTCTACGTTTAGTGCAAATAATGGTGGAATGTCAGCCTTAGATGTAAGCCATTGTAATATGCATTGTTATGTCAAAATGTTTATGTGAATTTTAACTGAATATCGAGCCATATGTCAAAGATGAACTTGACAAACTAACAAATTGTAAAAAAAAAAAAAAAAAAACCTCGAAGACTAAAAGGATTCTCACGCCAAAGTGAACAACGAAATATATAGTAGTATCCATACGCATGTGCAATGGTGCAACGAAGCAATTTTGGTAATGTTATGCTCCGCAACGTCTGATATGTTAATCAGCAAGCTACAATAGTGCAAGCATCACTTACTTTGACATCAAGTGTCGATGTGCAGTATTCACTCCACTGAAAATGTGGATATGATGGAGAAGATTTCTCCCGGGCTGTATCAAAGGTGAATTATCTGCCACAGCATCAGTTCTTGAAGAACAAATGCACATGCACCGCACTCACAATGGAAAACAACTCCACAGCAAATCATTCGACGGACAGTACGACACTTTGTGTGAAAATGACACTGAAAGCGCGAACGACCATACAGAACCAGCGGAACACTAATGGCTCTTGCCCAGTCAACAAATATATGTTGCGCTCATGCACAGAGTGGCAATGTTGCCAAAAAGACAAGTAGCCGGTCATGCAGCACTCTCATGTAAATACTTAATGAATTATCATTCCTTGTGTAAATTATGTATTTCCTGTAGGATAATGTGTAAACAAAACAAACTGAGATCTCCAACCCAATATACAAAGAAAAATACGCCGATAAATAAAGGTCATTGTACCCCTTTTTGACATAATTAAAATTTAAGGTGAATGAGTGCAAAAACACTGTGTGTCTTCATTGCATGTCACCGGAAAGTGTGGGGCAATTGTATGGGTACATAAGGAAAAAGTCACAACACGCTACGATAAAAGTTAAAAACCAATGACAATAAACACTAGCGCGGCCACCGTAAGCGTCGGCAAAGATATATTTTATTATGCCGGAAGGTGAATGACAAACGATGAAAATTTTGTTAAATTTTTGAGAAGACTCTGTCTTTAGTTCTCGTAGGGTGAAGATGTATTCTTGTGAGAAGTGTGTAGTAGACATCGTGTTATCTGAATAACAATTTTTATGAAGGTATGAAGTGTGAGAGTTCTTTTTAGTGCAAAACCATGAAAGTTTTTTTTCTTCCGTGCATTATGCTAACGTCATGTCACTGCAGCTGCCTGCGTTTGAAGAGGAAGTCCCATAAAAATCAGCATTGTATTAACGGTCTAAAATAAGTACTTATGACGGAAGAAGAAATATATATGTGACTAATTTATGGTAATCTCAACGGTGTAGGGAACGCAAAAATCAACGTAAGTTCACACAACTACTGACTTACAGTGTACAAGAATTGTAAATAAGATCGAAAGATAATCCATTCCATTCAATTCATTCACTCCAAAATTTATGAAAATCATATTTGATACTATTGTAATTAATTTGTTTGATTTATATATATATGCACACCAGGAGAGCAGTGTTGACGACATGCCCCTGCTTATCCGCATCCAGTGACGGCTATGGGAGGAGTTTAATTTAATTTTTGAATACAGATTGCTGGGATGTGTATTAACAGACAGAAGGTGTGGGTGCATGACGTCAATGGTGTATTTAGAAAATGAGTCGGCTGGGGAACGTGGTATGACGCAGATATTTGCAACCCCTCATCCCGATAGTAGATTTTTCTCACGCCAACAAACAGTATTTGCAATGCCATGTAGACAGCGTAACAGATGTTCTGCATTACATCCACAGGCGTATAGGTGAGGGAGGATGATGCTTGACTAAGAACGAGCACATGCTGTAGATGGTGTGCTCTGAGAGGAATCACTGAAAAATTGCACCACTAGACTGAAATTGTAAGAAATCTACAAAATCCTATGACCAATACACTGGCTTCTCAAATCTAAAGTGTTATGCTTTCTAGTAGAAATGCTATCTGGAATTTGGAATGAAATCTCTCCAGTCAACCAAGTATTTGCGTTGGATCCTACGGAGATGTCTTTAAATGATTACAGCCACTGCTGAATCACATTAGGGACTCTCATATATCTCGAAATGAGTCGTCTTTTTCGAGCCTGTCTGCTAAGGATCCCACACAGCAAAACTCCAGAGCCCTTCTGGACACTCCCTGCACCTTGTGACTGTCCCTCAATCTCTGCCCCGCCCTCGCTGCACCTCTGTCCACGTGATCGTTACAATTTAATTTGGAACTCAGCAGAAATCGGAGAGCGCTTTGTCTATGGTCTTCTGCGTGCTGTGAGGAAACGGCGTGAGTTGAATTTATGCGATAGTGCCGTGTTTTGGCCACCTGGCGGTTTTGGGGACCCGTTCCTGTAGCTCCATCGGCAGCGTGCGGTGTGTGAGGCTTGTAGCGGGACGAAGCAGCACGAGATAGCGGACAAGACAGTACGAGCAGTTGCGGTGGTGTTCCTCATCCGAAAAATTAGGAAGACTTCACATCGTACCGGAAATGGCAGAAGGACAAGGATTTCTCTCTTGCACTGCAGTGCATTTGCATCTACATACAGGAACAGCAGTCCATAGGAGATCTGCATCTGTCAGGGTGCATTCATGTCGGTGTCCTAAACATTCTATCAACGATCGTTGTTTTGTTCCATCCAACAGAGAAAAGTTACGAGCTACAAAAGCTTCACTAACGTCACCCGGTGAAAGACTCGGTAAGGTATTACTCCATCCCTCTCTCCAATATATGGAAAACGAATACCGTCTGTGTGCCTGCATCAACCGTATGTGGCGATCCTATTAAATATACAGGAATTGGTCCACTGGAGAATGTGGCCAGTGATCGAAGTCGCTTGCACAGACCAATCAGCCATATAGTAAGTGGACCTTATCCCACATATCAATCACAACCGAGGGTTCATATGTTGTTCTTTCATACTTTCTTGATACTTTGTTTTTCTGCAGTAACACGTTCGAGCAGTCTGTGACTACAGCTTTGCTCACCATCATACATTTTGTTTTTCTACCATGACTTCAAGATCTGTGTCAGGTGCTAAACTGACATTAACGCATTTTGATCCATTGGTTCTAACAGAAAGCTGGACATCACGTGATGTAAATTAAGCTGCTTCCACAACACACAGAATGGCTGAAATAAAAGACAGAGGCGGTGTTTCTTATTGACAAAAGTGTGGAGGACATCGCTACAAATGGAAAGCGGGGCAATGTGGAGCATTTCCAAACAGCTGTCCGAAGGTGAAGATTTCTCAATTTAATCTCATCTTCCACAGTGATGGTGTAGCAGATGTCTCGGTGTCTGTTTTTCGAAGAGACTCCGAGCATTCACGCATTGTAATGGTGAGTACTGGGACAAGGGGGTCGTCACCCCAAGTACCGTTATCCAAGATGGCGTCCATGACGTCATACGTTGACGTCATCCAAGATGGCGGATTTTGGTGGGAAGTTCGATTTTTGGCGGGAAGATAGGTCAATTGGGCTACCTCCACTAACCTAACCCGTCCTCCCCTCCCCTCCCCTCCTCCGGAAAATGGCGGGAAGTTGAAATTCCAACAGGATAATGCATCACACCCAGGAAAATGGCGCGAAAGAAAGGCACTTGGGCCACCTCCACTAACCTAAGTCACCTCATACAAGGAGCTGGTGGGGAGTTTGAATTTTGGTGTATATCTACTGCTTATAGTAAGGAAATGGCCCGAAAGAAAGGACACTTGGACTAACCGCAGTCACCCGACCGCCACTTCTTCCTAGGGATTCGTGGGAAATTGAATGAGCTTGCACTGGGCTGCTGGAGAGAGGAAGGAGTGTACTTTATTTATTTTGCAACTATTTATTTAGGGATAGAGTATATTTATCACACTGATACAAAACACATGCTCTGACATGCCTGAGCTGACTCCACCACACCCCACAGATCTGTAAATCTCCAGACACGCAAACAACTCCTAATTTGCCGAAATAATATCAGTACAGACATGCAGACTCCTCCTAAATAATGCGGCACAGTGATGTGTGGACACGCTCAGTATTCATATAAACTGTCCAAGTAACGCACAGCGCAGCTTACAGACCTGCTCGCAGACACACTCCGCTATCCCCCGTCCAGCAGAGCGCACAGGAGGTTAGCGGCAACCTCCGCGAAGTGACGCAGCCGTCAGCTGTCAAACTACACACAGAGCCCTCAGGCCTGAGGCGGCATCCCGTTCATACTCGACGCCAGAGATATTCCTATCCAAATACGTGTTCACCGAGGCACCGACGCTGGCACGACAGCCAGGGACACGCGCGCTCTCACAGTCGAGAGCCGCCACTGGACGCAGGTGAAAGTTCCATCTGTTTTCAAGTATACAGCCACTGTTATACCGGCATCACAGAGCTCCAAGGCGGAGCCCCCATATGCGACACACCTCCGGGCAGCACGTGTCTTTACCATTGATGACAGAGTAGCTACAAACCTTCGCGAACGCATCTAACAATGTTCTCAATCCTATACTCGTGTCACGTGACTATGTAAAAAACAAGAACTGAGTCGACCTCGCGGAACTTGTATACTGTCCGAGAAATAGTTAACGCTTGCTTTCTTGATGTCTCAGTTTGTATGCACGAAAATTCTTGCTCTAACAGAACCTGTTTACGAAAATAACGCAGAATAACTTGGAATGCAGTCTTCCCAGCGCTCCTAACGTGATAGGCTTCCTGCGCTCAACATACACAAATATCCTCACCGCTATCTAGAGCCTCCTGTATCCCAGCACAGATGGTGTGAATAGATCGAGCATTATGACTGGCTCTTATCGAATTTACCCGCTGAATTACTGTTGTCGTCGGTATTGAAGCACCATCAACCTTTTCTTTCTTTCTGCAGTCAGGACTTTCAGCGGTAAAATTATTTTGCACACATCGCTAAAGTGCATTGACAGTTAAACCTGTAAAGTTGTCTAAAGATCATCAAATACATACGAGACTCACAAGAAACGTATTTACCAGTGGAACTACAACTAAGTATTACGATTGCTGCTACAGTCTGACACCGATCGATGTACCTCTTGATGGCTGTGATTCTGGAACGAATCTCAGTATCTATAGCCCACATAATTTTCCATGTATAAAATCTCCCGTGGTTATGAATGTGCTGAATCTATACGTACCTCACGATAGGACACACAGTCATCCTTTCTAGTCATGCCACAACATAAACCACAGTAACATTACAATGTAATATATACACATTTTACTCAACGTAAGCCACATTAACTTTACGATGCAGTATATACACATTTTACACAAACGGTGCAGTTATCTTTTATATCTGAACAGCACCTGAAAAGATTATGGTATGCCTACACTCACACTGGCTGTATGTCACGATGCTCCTCAGTCCTAGGAAAGCACCGTCCGCCTTTTCTTTCTTTCTATAGAAGAGAGTTTCAGCAGCAATAAACTATTTTATACTCATCGCCATATCGCAGCAACGACTAAACCTCGCAAAGTCCCAGTCATATCGTCAAATACGGGAAGACTCTTACTCAATCACACTGCTCTCCCAGTGATGGCAGGAGCCTGAATACAAGAACGGAACTATTTTCGCATCGTTTACCATAATATTGTATGATTTTCGCTGTACTTCTCGATATCAAGCACACAGTAGCAGCTTCCCGATCGCTCACGCAATATAATTCTGATGATATACACTGGAAATTATTTCTCTACAAAAAAAAAAAAAAAAAAAAAAAAAAACAGTGCGTGAGCACTATGGGACTTAACAGCTGTGGTCATCAGTCTCCTAGAACTTAGAACTACTTAAACCTAACTAACCTAATGACATCACACACATCCATGCCCGAGGCAGGATTCGAACCTGCGACCGTAGCAGTCGCGCGGTTCCGGACTGCGCGCCTAGAACCGCTAGACCACCGCGTCTGGCTAATGGTGACACCTTAGATGCATTACTTCAAATAAGCTTCGACTGTATTGTGGTCATGTTTTAAAGTCTGTTTGCTGTCTGACACCTACAGGGGTCACAGGCGTCATTCAAATGTTTGTGATTTGTTGATAATGTAACAAAAAATACAGTTGAAACAAGCAACAAATCCACTGCATGCAGGAACAATTTGGATTCCATGTATGTCTTAATGCCGTATTTATTACGTTTGCTTTTTATGTATTGTCTAAATGACAATCTTCCCCACCAAAGAATCTTTGATTCACCTATTGATAAATCTCATCCCGGGTAATACATTTGAGACATTCTCGTGTAAAATTAATCCAATACAGGTCGTATCTTATGTAAACGGTCGTCTGGTTTCGGGTTTCCTGGAAGTTGATTTTTTGCAAGATATGATTTTTTGCGTAATATGATCAAATACCGGTCTCTGCTTATACTCACCGCTATTCCTCTATTCTCAAACAGCGGTTCTTTCTTCCAATAGTCTTGTAATCGCGGATATTTAACGTTACCCATATGTAACGAAACACGCAGGAAAACTAGTAATTCGCCTATACTTAAGGTTTCCATTTACAGATCCCAGATCCCTCTTTTGTATTTTAGCTCAGCAATATGTTGACTGCGTTATCGTCCGTCTCGTCAACTACGAGTTGCAACACTTCGTCTGTTACCAATAATCTGATGAAATCCATAGGAGAATTGCCAGCGGGATGAATCTGCAAAACTTCTTCCTTCGTAAATGGGTGATACTGCATATTATGTGGTTCTTTATGCCAGGAGTCACCTGCATTATCTCCGTGTGACAGGTCGCGCTCTGTTTCGTCGTCGATTTCCACACAGTCGTGGTGATCCGTATCCTCAGATACGCAATGTCACGAAACAGATTCGAAAGCCGTGCTTCCACGCTATCATCATTCTGCAACTCTTCTGCAGCCTCTAAATGACCATCTCCGTGGTATGCCTCGCCCTCACTACACACAAAGTCGCTGTCGTCTAATACACAAAGTAACTGTTCCCCTGTCAATTTAACACTTTTCCCGCTCCTTTTCACATTGGAATGTCCACGTGTCGGTTCATTAGCCGCCATTAGGAACAATATACGTCCGATAACTGACCACACAAAACGAAAGTTTACACGCTTTGATGCCAGCTTAGACGCTGCAACTAGACCGAGTAATTGGATAGTGAGCGTGGAGGCTTACGAGCGCCAGCCGCACTGGCTCGTGGCTTCTTGTGACGCTTGTAGGCGTCAGCCGCAGCCAAAGTGTTAAACCTAACTAACCTAAGGACATCACACTCAACCATGCCCGAGGCAGGATTCGAACCTGCGACCGTAGCGGTCGCGCCGTTCCGGACTTAAGCGCCTAGAACCGCTCGGCCGCCACGGCCGGCATTTCTCTACAAACCCGAAACTTTAGCTAGGTGGAGCGTGCTCTAGACCACTGAGTAACTAGAAACAAACAGATGAAAAATGATATTTTCACCCGTGAATACCGATCTCGCTGATGTAACAGATTCAAAATCATCCCTATAATTTACAAGCCAACTAAGGTGTTTCTCATGTCTAGAGTACAAGGAAATTTCTCTTTCACCTGCTAGGTGCACACCCCACAATCGATTTTCTCTCAACTAAATAAAGGCGCGCAATGTGCAGAAGCAGTCAACTGAACAATTTACAAGGGGGGGAATAACAGTCCAATGCAAACGAACCTCCATATTCATTCTCAATTTTCCACTTGATCACGAAAGCTATCCAACGCATACTAAGTATTAGTTCGCTATTCGGTCGTCTAGAGGATGGTGAAGTTAACTCAGATACATTCCTACACTCCAACAGGCCTCTGCATTCGGACAGATGCTGCTGCCATTATCGGGAAACATGGATCATTGCCACCACGGGCCATGCTTACACGGAATCATTCTAGAAAACAGGTTACATATATGTTTTATCATTATACTTACAATTAAATGTTATGATGGCGGTCTCAATTGAACAGCATTCGACAGTGAGCGAAGTATTGGAAATACAACTTGCTGAAGGCTGTGGCTCTGGAAATATATGTACGCTCTTTGACATAAAACTCGACCGGCGGCCGGCCGCTGCAGAGGCTAAGTCCGCGCCGATCGCGACATGGGACAAATAAACTGGTCAACTCGCTAATTCTCTAATTCCGGTTATCTGCACAATCTGGCAACACTGCAGATTGCCGCACTTCCTGGAGGACATCATGTTCCATGAGAGAGGGGTCGTAGGCTGATTATACCTGTGGTCTAGCGGTTGCTTTCGTTGTTTTTGTTCACAATGTCTGTGGATGGGTAGCAGCTGGCGCAAAATATTTTTATAACCTCTTCTGTCTGAATGCTGAAGACGTGAATGTAATGGTAGCGCAGATTCAATCTATTTCGCCTTCTGACACACCGATATCAAAATTTAATCCAATAACCATTTTGCGGCAGATTTCCTGCAGACTGTCCTCCTCTGGACGCCGTATGCGGCAAAGCTCCGGGATCCAGCTGCTGGCTACTGGCAGCGGCCGTGGCGACAGCAGCGGTGCTGCACTCCCCCGTTCATTATCGAAAGCGCCTGCTACCGCTCATCGCTTTTAAAACGCTTTATTATTAAATGTTGCTCCACAGAAAATTTCTACAATTTCCATTCACACTCGAAAGCTACGGAGACAGATGCCCTGATTAGTAGGTGGGTACTGTATTACATTAATAGGCAAGAGCTGAGTATGGCCCGAAATTAATTATATAGACTGGGACGAAATTAAACCACCTCACTACAGTCGCTGAATTTATAAATGCTTCTTTCCCCTTCAAAGTCAATTATTTGTGCAACTTTTGGGCAATATTCGGATGTTTTCGTCAAGCCAAAGTGAGCGTCTGTGGCGTAAAGTGTATTACAGTTCTTGTTTCATTCCTTGTGCTTAGTCTATGCGATAAACTGTGTGAATGCCTTGCAATGCATGCTCTGTAGCAGTGCAGGAACACTGCACATTTGGTGTTCCATGAATGGATTCATGAACTATTTAACGTTGATCGGAAGTGATAGTTAAGGTTATCAGATTTAAACCAGAAATATGTATCGTTTTGGAGGTTTCAGAGAACGGAAAGAAACTGCTAACGCCGGTGTCAGAAAACGTCTACAGTTAAGTGCTATTGCAAAAATTTAGAAGAGAGGAACTATATTAATCAACATGTGCACTTCATAAACAACCTCCTGACATGTTAGACCTATATGACGAACAAAGCTCAAATTCGTATCGTTGGCAATCGGTTTGAATATTTTCGGGAACTACTTTACAGTGAAGCACCTTGGCATTTGCAAAGGAGACATCCGTGATATTAACATAATTTACTAAGTCGAAATTGCACGAAGATTGATGTGTAAAGGCATTCTTCAGATTTCGTATAAAGAATTTTTACTAGCAGTTTGCAACTCTATTAATTAAAATGAAAATAAAAAGTTATATTGAGCAGCTTTCAGCGAGCTTGGAACTGCAATCTCATATAGCAGTAGCATCACAACGCATAAGGGAACCACTGAGCTAACGACACACTGGCGCCAACAGGCCGACTATAGTCCATGCGATATTGCTTGAGCCTCAAACCGCAGCCTTAAACACACAAACAGGTGTTACTTATGTGAAGAACGCCGTTCTTGGAGTCCAGAAATTAAAAATACTTTCTAAGTGTCTCATCTTACAGTGGGTTATATCGTATGAGTCTTCGATGCGGAAAACGAATGTCGAGTGAATTTAGCGAGGTAATCTCGGGCTACACCCGGAAGTAAATGCACTCTCACAGTGTTGACAAATACTTGCTACGACGCTGCCAATTCTCGGCTCTCTTACGAGGCAGCTCTTTAGCGAAATGCTTGTCGTGATTGTCCGAGGCCGGCCGGTGTGGCCGTGCGGTTCTAGGCGCTTCAGTCTGGAACCGCGTGACCGCTATGGTCGCAGGTTCGAATCCTGCCTCGGGCATGGATGTGTGTGGTGTTCTTAGGTTAGTTAGGTTTAAGTAGTTCTAAGTTCTAGGGGACTGATGACCTCACATGTTAAGTCCCATAGTGCTCAGAGCCATTTGAACTACAGCTAAGGTGCTGGCTTGACGAAAAACTCCGAATATTGGTCAAAAGTTGCACAAATAATTGACTTTGAAAGGAAAAGAAGCATTTATAAATTCATCGAATGTAGTGAGATGAATTAATTTCGTCCCAGTCTATAAAATTAATTTCGGGTCATACTCGGCTCTTGCCTATTAATGTAATATAGTACCCACCTACTAATCGGGCGTCTGTCTCCGTTGCTTTCGAGTGTGAATGGAAAACGTAGAAATTTTCTGCGGAGCAACATTTAATAATAAAGCATTTTAAAAGCGATGAGTGGTGGCAGGCGCTTTCGATAAAGAACGGGGGAGTGCAGCGCCGCTGCTGTCATCACGGCAGCAAGCTGCCAGTAGCCAGCAGCTGGATCCCGGAGCTTTGCCGCATACGGCGTCCAGAGGAGGACAGTCTGCAGGAAATCTGCCGCAAAATGGTTACTGACTAAATTTTGATATCGGTGTGTCAGAAGGCGAAATAGATTGAATCTGCGCTACCATTACATTCACGTCTTCAGCATTCAGACAGAAGAGGTTATAAAAATATTTTGCGCCAGCTGCTATCGATCAACAGACATTGTTAACAGAAACACTCCAGAAGTGCCGCAATCTGCAGTGTTGCCAGATTGTGCAGCTAACCGGAATTAGAGAATTAGCGAGTTGGTCAGTTTTTTTGTCCCATGTCGCGATCGGCGCGGACTTAGCCTCTGCAGCGGCCGGCCGCCGGTCGAGTTTTATGTCAAACAGTGTACGTTCCTTACGACTGGACATAGTCATTTCCTTTGCACAAACACATACTTTATAAACCTGATGCTCAAATGTGAACACATCATGCATCCCTACTACTAGGTATAATATTTCATCAACAGGCAATTGCCTACGATACGAAATAATACTGACCGAAAATCAACGATGGGTGTGCATGTCTCTCAGATTTCTTCCTGTGAGTGCTACCACTCTGTCTTAGAAAAAGAGGCGCAATCGGCCAGATAATAAAAAAAAAACCGATCGCAACAAGTACTGCATGTTACTGGTACAAGCGATCTTGCTTCAACAAGTGCACACAAGTACCCATGTTAAAAGCTATTACCGCTTTACGAATCGAGGTACGGCATTACCTCTGAGTGAGATGGGTTTTTTTCTGGACAAGTACCATGACGGTGATTGTAGGAATGTGTAATATCAGCCCAAGATGCAACATTGTGATAAAATTACCGCATTTTGAAAGTGATTCGGCTAAGGAACGTGGTATGTAAGCGGTATTTGCGACTCCCTCACACCACCCCGGCTAGATAATTCTGCAGTATTTGTAGCGCATTCTGTCTCGACACCATATCAGAGGTTTCACGATATGTCCACTAAGTTATAGGCGAGGACTGATTGCGAAGGAACACAAACAATAGTAGTAGATGATGTGCCGATTGAGGTTGTAAGGAAATGTACACTAGCTTCCCAGATCTCTAGTGTTACACTAGCCATGATTTGGAATTGGGTCTTTCCATTCAAGCACATACCTGTGTTGGATCCTATTGACAATTGCTTTAATGATTACAACCACTACTCAATCATATTTCTGGCACTCTCATATCTCGAAACGAGTCACCCTTCAAGAACCTAGCTGCTACAGTAAAATTCCAACGTGGTATTAGTCACCCCCCACGCCTCTTGCAACTGCTCCCATTTCTACAGCTTTCCGCATGGGATCGTTCCAATTTAAGTCCAAATTGAGCATAAGTTGGAGAAAGACATATCCACCACCTTCTGCAACCCATTCAGAAACAGAACGATCTGAGTTACTACAACAGAACCGTGTTTTCACCATTTGGTAGAAATGCGCGCAATGTGGTACGTCTTCAAACTAGATACAGATACTACAGCCCGAAGCAGATCCGTGTCCATTGCAAATCAGTCAGCCCAACATGCTACCATCGTCATTCTCTACCCCCAACAGAGAAAAATTACGAACTATAAAAGCTCAACTAACTTCATCCGATATAGAAGTGCAAAGCTGCGGTGGGGCTCCTGCGCGGAGGAAGAAATTTCGCAGTGCTCCCCAGAATAGTGCAGCGTGCATCCATCCAAGCATTCCTAACAGTATACACAGTACCTCGCCGAATTTACACCTCAAACTGCTGCTGCTACTGCTTCCTGTGTGGCACGATCCTATTAAATATACAGGCACTGCAGAGGGCACTTTAAAGTTCGATCACCTATACTCTAGGCGAATGATCGTATCCCACAGACTACACTAAGTCGCAAAAGATGCTCTCTCTAGTCCTGTTTAGTTGTTTGAAACACTGTTTTCTAACACACATTTGTACAATGCCAAACACTTCTTTTTTCGGCCATGACTTCGAGGCCTCTGCCAGGTTCTAAACTGACGTTAAGAAGTTTTGATCCACAGCCTTTTGCAGGAAACTAGATGTTGTACAGTGTAGATTATGTTCTTACGGCGGATACCATACCACGCAATACATCGGCTCATTTTAAATAAAAGACACTTACAACATAAGGAAACCAGAAGAGTTTGCTCACGTTGTGTAGAGTCTCCAAACTACAGTGTGAAGGTGATTCACGAGCTCTACATTTAGACTCGTCTCTGACACTGATGGAACAGCTGATAACCTGACGTTCCGTTTCGACTCATTCCCCATATTGCAGTCATGTACGCGATCACCGTTTCGGTGCTATCCATCCTAGAAGGTATAGCCCAGCCGCCAAAACTCTCTCCAACTCAAACAAGCGACGTCACTCAATCATTATGTGGTGACCAATAGCGTGCCAGTGCACGGATAGGATGGAAAAGACGCCATCAATGTACTCTAATAATAAGCATCACAGTTGACAGCGCGAACAATTTTAGCAATTTTACAGTAACTTCAACACCTGCCAATGATGTGACAGCATGTTTCCCCCAATTTCAGTATCATAGCTAAACCACCCCCTCTCCACTTTGTATCATTGCGAACATGAAAAGATGACTGTGCAGTACGTCCATTCAGTGTCAATTCTCGAACACATAAATCGTCAAAATCTATCACACAGCACTCCACATATTTCTATCACACTGAGCATAGTTTTTAATTTACGATCTATCTCTCTGCGTATGGGATTCACATAGCATTCTCGCTGTCTTAGGGTAAAATTAGAGAGCGAAAAACCCTCCTCACACTATCACTGACCAACACGCCCTGCAGCACCATTAGGGAATTAATCTGCAACCGATCACGTCTCGTGAATGAATAGAGCTTTCTGAGCACTCACTCATCCATGTCGAGGAGCTTAGCACTCCTTACCGATGTACAGTAACGGATTTCAAAGTGTCGTGATGTAACAGCATACGGTTATGAAGAACAAGAAACGAATGATTTTTATACGTGATGGATCTCCAAACAGACGCGATGGATCTCCAGACAGATGGAGTTCGACATTAGTGGGGCAAGGTTCGTGTCAGGTCACTCTGCATTGTTGCCAAATTTATTCAAGATGGCGGCGATGACGTCATCCAAGATGGCGGCATATAGACTTAGCAACAGTGCATGACGTCATCCAAAATGGCGGCTTTTGGCGGGAAAATGGGCCAATTGTGCTACATCCACTAACCTAACCTAAAAAAAAAATGGCAGGCAGTCAAATTTTGGCGGGAAAATAGGCCAATTGTGCTACATCCACTAACCTAACCTCAACATAAAGTGGCGGGAAGTTCGAATTTTGGCGGGGAAATAGGCCAATTGGACTAAGTCTACTAACCTAAGCCTCCAGAAGAAAAAAATGGCAGGAAGTTTGAATTCCAACACGACAATGCATGCAAAACCATGCTTATCTTTATCATTATTCATTATTATTGATAATCATTTACTAACATTCATTATCATTTATTGTTATTTATTATTATTGACCTGCCTCCACTAGAAAATTACCTCCAAATTCAAATTCCAACACGATAATGGCTGCAAAATCTTACTTTAATTTATTATTATTCATTATTATTTATTATCATTCATTATCATTTATGTTCATTTATTATCATTTATTATTATTTATTATTATTATTGGCCTACCTCCACTAACATAGAAAATCGCGCCATCAATACGCCTGATTTTGGCGGCAAGAAAGCCCTTTCCGTTACAACCATAACAAAAAATCGGTCACAAGTTCATATTCCAACAAGACAATCGGTCACACATACTAAATAGGCCACCTCATCGTACTAATTTTGAATTTTCTCGCAGTCACTTATTGTTTCACTCATAAGCTATCAAAATCTCGTCAAATAATAATAATAAACTGCACTTCCACTAATCTAAGTCAACTCCTGCGAATTCCTGGGAAATGGACTGAGGTCTTTATTTCAAACAGTACGGTCATCACTAGTTCTCCAACATCACATCTTCGAGATCGCAGCAGCATCCACCGTGCTCGCTACGAGGTCTGGAGTCCAACTGTGTGTTAGTTCGTATCTCAGCCACCCGAGGACGCCGCCGTGACGTCATTTAAGATGGCGGCAAGAAATCCAATTGGCACACGTCCACCAAGTTTGAATTTTCGCCGTCACTTATGCTTCCGCCGCTAAATTATTAAAAATCGCGCCACTTGAACTAACCTAAGTCACCAGGTGGTGAAATGACTCTTTATTTCAGGCATTACGGTAATGCAGGTGTGTCCCAACTGACTTCGAGATGGTCACACCACAAACTCCAGAGCCCAAATGGTTTAGTTCACGTCGTCGCTAGCAGAGGTCGGTCGGCGGTAGCCCACGCGCGCTGCTGGTCCAGCCAGCAAGCCGCCGCTGTTGTCACAGGCGCTACTCGGCCGGCGTAAACATCGGCCGGTCGGTTCGCGACAAAGGACACGTTCCACCCCAAATTTACTTTTCTGAACAGGTTCGAACCTGTCGATACCTACCTCACACAACCGCCCGAGATGTTTGGAAAGTTCTACCAAGTGACACCCTAAAAGCTATATCGGTCCTAAAGTTCGCAAATTACCTGCACCGACAGACAGGAACCGACACGCTTGGTTTGTCCAAACCGCCCTCACGCCACATACCGCGCCACCAGCACGTGTGATGGAGCACAGACGTCGCCCTCATTTCCATAAACTTTGCAATTCGAGCCCGATAGACAGGAACCGACATGCTCGAACTGGAATGTTTTTTCTACCGAGCTGGAAACTTCCGTGACGTCACAACGTGGCTCCGTCAGACAAAGAACGCTGTCACTAAGTTAACTGATCGCCTGATTCTCATTATTCAGCCCACATTCTTCGATTATCTAATCCAGGATCTTGGCGAAAACACACGTTCGTACACATGAGCCATCGTGCGCACCTAGCTTAATGCCTCCGCAAGTGAATGTAACAAAGTCTGCGTGACTATTTAATTGATCTGATCAATTAATTAACCTCTCTGATGCGGAAAACTGCCACGTCCACCTAGACTTGGAATCAATTTTCGCCACTGCCACACCCACCTGGACTTGATACGAAATAGTTAAAGTCCCTACCAACAACCACGTGCTTTTACCGACCCATGTTGGTTGCCTAACATGTACTAACGCGTGCTTACGTTTACTAACGTGCGCTAACGTGTACTAACCTACATTAACTTATATCACATTCTGTCTATACAAAAAAAGCCAAAGCTTCAATTCTGAGCCGGCCAGTGTGGCCGAGCGGTTCTAGGAGCTTCAGTCTGGAACCGCGCAACTGCTACGGTCGCAGGTTCGAATCCTGCCTCGGGCATGGATGTGTGTGATGTCCGTAGGTTGGTTAGGTTTAAGTAGTTCTAAGTTCTTGGGGACTGATGACCTCAGATGTTAAGTCCCATAGTGCTCAGAGCCATTTGAACCATGTTTTTCAATTCTGAAGGTCAGTTCGCGTTTTGCTACCAAACGCAAGAAAATTGTGGCAAGCGAAGACAATAACCTAAGTCACCTGTGATGACTCAAAATCGTCGGCTTTGCCTTTCTCACACACCACGAGCGCGAGACCGCCCACATCACAGTCTGGACCTTTATACTCGCGTCGGACATACTCCTCTATAAATATTCTAGCTAAACTATGACCCTAATACTGTTGTTCAATCCACACAGTCTAGCACAAGACCAGAGCACACCCCCAGTACCTAAGCCGAGAACATTGCTCGTCCTATCTTTAGTTAACTGCTGAGACACGGAGATATGCTGCAATCACATCCCTCGCGCTCTCGTAGCTACTCGCCGCAGCAATTCGATCCAACAAACCCTCCAAGCAGAAAAAATAACAACCAACTCGAACTCTCTCACATTCTATATCGTACATTTCATTTATGCATTGAGTATACCTATCACTCTCATACATAAAACACTCGCCCTGATATACCTGGTGTCATGTTGCACAGTCGGCAGACACGCAAACAGCTCCTAATTTGAGTGCACAATATCAAACTGCTCCTAAACAATGCAGTATGCATAACTGTAAACACCATCAGTACTCGTAATCCGTCCAAGTAACGCATAGCAAAATAACTCGACAGACACGCGCAATCAACCTGTCCCACATCCGACAGCTCTCAATTCGCTCAAAGGTCTCTGTTCGACCCCTCAAACATGAGTAACAGCCGCATTCACACCTAACACCTGAGAAATTCGTATCAACTAGACACCGAACATGACTATCCAAGCCAGGCCACGCGCGTCGTCTGTCACCGTCCTAACTCAGTGCGGTCCAACACACATGTTAAGCCCGCATTCCATTCCTTACCGGCCACCTTCACGTCTGTTGTCTGAATAGCCGAGAGCGAGTTCACACACACACATACACACCGTTCGCACACATCCCAGCGCTTCTCTCCCCTCACAATCTAAAACGATCATTTGAAAATTAAAAAAAAAGAGCCTAGTCTACCTTTCCGAAATTGTATAGTGCCCCCAAAAATACTTAACGCTTGCTTTCGTGTTTTCTCAGCTTATTTGTAAATTCAAAGTCTTACCCTAACAGAACGTGTTCATCAAATTAATACTGAACGCGCTCCCCACCTCCTACCTTTCCGGCTCTCAACATACGCAAATGTTCTCAACCCTCCTATATCCCAGGACAAACGATTAATCATGCTTATTCCTTCTTATCGAATTTATTGGCCTAATTTCCTAAGGACCCGTTATCGAAGTACCATCCTGCTTTTCTTTCTGAGACTTCCTGTGCTTACTTTTACAGAGATCGCTAAATTACGTCCACAGCCACCTCAATCTACACACACACACACACACACACACACACACACACACACACACACACACACACACGGTCATCCTCTCTACCCATCCCACAACATAAGCAACTTTACAATCAATTATATACAAACCCTACACAATGTAAGCCACATTAACTTTACAATACCCACTACATGCCCCAATTCTCTCAATTCCTAAGGAAGCACTGTGAACCTGCTCTTTCTTTCTACACACGCCACACTCAGCGGTAATCAGCCCTTCTACATCAATGGACAGAAGTCCCTCTCAGAACTGTTCCACAAATCTGGCGATCGCTTCCCCTCAACACAAATGCGTTACTCTCTCTTCTTCTTCCTTGCCTGTTCGCTTTTTTTCTACAAACTTATCCAGACTCATAGACTACAAGAACACACCAATTTTTTTTCTAAGTACAGCATCCTTTAAACCACTGAATAACTAGAAACAAACAGACCAAAAACTTATATTCGCACTCTCGAATACCGAAGTCGTTGATCTCATTATACAGTTTAATCTTACGATCGCGGTCTCATTTGACTGGCATTCCACAATGAGCTAAGTATCGGAAATACACTCTCTTGACCACTGTTACTCTGGAAATATCTCTACCGTCCTCATGAATTCCTCTCCATCCTTATGAATTCCACTCTACTCGTCACATAACATAATCAATATTAACTTTACAATGCAGTATATACAAACGCTACACAATGTAAACCACATTAACTTCACAATAAAGTATATACACATTTGACACAAAACAGTGCACTTGTCCAGTATATCTCTACAGCATGCGAAAAATATATCCTATTCCTACAGCGTCTATATACAGCAATGCTCTCCAATCATAGGAAAGCACCGTCAACCTGTTCTCTCTACAGACCCAACACTCAGAGCTAATCTTCCCTCTTACATCAGCGGACCCAAGTCACCCTCAGAACTCTTTTTACAAATTCGGTATCGTCCCCCCCCTCCCCCCCCCCCTCCCCCGTCAGCACAAACGCCTTACTGTCTCTCCTTCCTTGTCTGTTAGGTTTTCTACAAACATCCTCAGACTCGTAGACTGCTAGAACACATGAACTTTCTCCATAATATTACACCATTTTAGCTGTACTTCTCAATATCATGCACTAGGCTACACCCTACCGATCACTAGTTCATCATAACTCCCAAGATATAGACTTCAAATTAATTCTCTACAAACGCCGAACTTTGTCTATGTGCAGCATGCTGTAAACCACTGACTAACTAGAAACAAACATATGCAAAATGATATTTCCACTCTCGAATACTGGTCTCAGTCATGTAACATTTTCGAGATCTTGGCTATAATTTACACGTCAACTAAGGTCTGTCCCAGGTTTAGAGAATAGACAAGCATGTATCCAACACACCACAATCGATCTTCACTCAGGTAAATAAAGGAAGCAAATGTACAGAAGTAGTCAACGGAACAATCTACATCCCATCTAATAACACTTCAACCGAAATCAATCATCTTCTCAAATTCTGACTTGATCACCAAAGCCGCCCAACACATACCATTACTTCGCTATTCGGTCGTCTAGAGGACATCAAAGTTCGCTCTTACAGATCCATACGCTCCAACAGGTCTCTGCATTTAGACAGCTGCTCCAGTTCTTTATTATTTATTATTATTTATATCATGTTACCTAACAAAAATGGCTCCAAGTTCAACTGTGTTTAGCTCCTATGACAACCACCAGAGCGCTCTGTCATCACGTCAGTTGATTACGCAATTACCATTATTCAAGACAGCTGCATCCAGTGCGAAACGTGTCACCTTTCCCGAACCTGCATGCTACATTAAAATTCCAGCTTGGCTTTAGTCACACCCTACACATCGTTCGGCTGATCCCATTTCCAGATCTTTGCACATCTGATATATGCAATTTAAGTCGGAGAAAGACATATCAATTACCTTCTGCAACCTGTCTACAAACAGCATGACCTCAGTTAATGCAACAGGACCTTGTCTTGACCATTCGCCTGAAATGCAAGCGCCGGCGGCGGCATGTCAAAGCCACATATCTGTCCACCTAAACAGCCATCCACTAAGCCCCGGAACCAGCATGCCGTAGTGGGCTCTCTCTCTATACCTGCTTCTCCAGCTATTGTCTAACGACATACGCTGCACAGATGGATTCCTGAATAGCGCAGATCTCTATGTTCCCCTGCGCCTCCAACTCGACATGTAAACAGTGTCCCCCCCAGCCAGCGAACCTGTCGTCATTCACGCCGCGCCGACAACTCTATCAAAACTCACTTTCTAAGCATAGATGAGTATTCATTTAGAACAAATAGACAAACATAACTCCAAGCAGAAGTCATACATATGATTAAAAAGAAAAAAAAATGACCTCAATTTAGATTATCCGACATTTATTTACATGTCCTAATGATACAGTCGTAGATAAGTCTTGTCATCCACTCGCTCACTCCTTCTACACACGCTTTCACAGAACTTGTTCTACTTATATGCCACCCACCCTGTTATAATAATTTTGAACAAGCATTTACGCCCTGACATACAACCCAGCTCAATAGAACATAATAATTCCTTTACCACAGACAGTCATATTCGGTGAACACTTAAATGTACTAAATTACACATTCATGTAGTCAAATAAGCAAATTCTTTTACCGACACACACACCCCTCTCACTGAGGATAGGGCATTTAATATTATATACTTAAACACAAACCAATGATAACCATATTCCGACGCGCACCTTGTCCTCATAATAAAGCACACTGGCCAATCATGTGACAGCATGTTTTCCTAATTTCAATGTCACAGCTAAACCATACCTCCTCTACTTTGCAAGTATCATTGCAAGCATTGATAGATGACTGCTCAGTGCGTCCGTTCACACTTAATTCTCGAGCACATAAAAACGCTCAAAGTATACCAGACAATGATATACATATTTCTAAGACCTCACGCATAGTACTCGATCAATGTCTCTCTCTGCCTATGACGGTCGCAGAGCAATCTCGCCCTCTTACGTTAAAAGACCATCCTCACTTTGGCATTGACCACTCTACCCCGCAACGTCGCTACCCAATTAATCCTCAACCGAGCAGAGGAATATAGCTACACTTCACCTCTCTTGTCATAATAGAGCTTTACTGTGCATGTACACATAGATACAGAAAACAGAGCAAGTGCTCTCCAACTGTGGAGGTGACTGGATAGGCGTTGGTTACATTTACAAGCAATTTTAGAACATGGAACAATATGTTATGTCGTGGTCTTATGGATCAATCCGACATAAAATCGAAAGTAATGCGAAAACTGATTAGCGCATACGTATAAACTGACCTAATATAGACTGAAATGCGGTGAAAGTGAGGACGTGCTTGCTTATCTTCTGGTTCGCAGGGAGCAATTTGTACATGGAGTCAAGTATGCGGCAACAAGAGGAATGTAGGAAAACGATGACATCGAAGCGAGCGGAATCAGGAAGGTAGTCAATTTTTTTCTCTTTGAGTTCGTATTATAGTGTATGTCTACTAAGGTGCAGTGATACACGCAAGTTGAATACCGAATTTGATGATTTTCAGGAGGACAGAGAATCATTCAGTCTAAACTTACTCACATCTGTGTTAAATGATAACAGAGAGTGTATGGGATGATTGATTGAGATAGAGCTGTAACTAGGTACGATTTAACGTTGACTCATTTATTCTAAAGAAGGACAAGTTGATGAAGGTCAATTTTTTTTCCAGTGTTCTATCTGGATGCTTTAGTCACGTGATATTGCCTGTGCTCTAGCCTTATGCAGCTACAGTGCTTTACACATATAGAATGGATGATTTACGTAAATATGTGTCGAACTACGTTGTGTATAAATATCACTCCATTCTTGTTCTTCTTAACTGTATGCTATTAAATTAAGGCACTTTGAGATCTGTTACTACTGATCGATATGGTGTGCTAAGCTCCACTACTTGGGTACATCTCGAGAAATGTGGTGCACTTGGAGGCCGGCCGGGGTGGCCGAGCGGTTCTAGGCGCTACAGTCTGGAACCGCGCGACCGCTACGGTCGGAGGTTCGAATCCTGCCTCGGGCATGGATGTGTGTGATGTCTTTAGGTTAGTTAGGTTTAAGTAGTTCTAAGTTCTATGGGACTGATGTCCTCAGAAGTTAAGTCCTATAGCGCTCAGAGCCATCTGAAACATCTGGTGCACTTGGAGGGGTTAGGCCTAGTAAAGCTCTATTCAGACAAGAGAGGTGAAGTGTAGCTATATTCCTCTGCTCGGTTGAGGGTTAATTGGGTAGCGACGTTGCGGGGCAGAGTGGTCAATGCTGAAGTGAGGATGGTCTTTTAACGTAAGAGGGCAAGATTGCTCTGCGACCGTCATAGGCAGAGAGAGAGATTGATCGAGTACTATGCGTGAGGTCTTAGAAATATGTATATCATTGTCTGGTATACTTTGAGCGTTTTTATGTGCTCGAGAATTAAGTGTGAACGGACGCACTGAGCAGTCATCTATCAATGCTTGCAATGATACTTGCAAAGTAGAGGAGGTATGGTTTAGCTGTGACATTGAAATTAGGAAAACATGCTGTCACATGATTGGCCAGTGTGCTTTATTATGAGGACAAGGTGCGCGTCGGAATATGGTTATCATTGGTTTGTGTTTAAGTATATAATATTAAATGCCCTATCCTCAGTGAGAGGGGTGTGTGTGTCGGTAAAAGAATTTGCTTATTTGACTACATGAATGTGTAATTTAGTACATTTAAGTGTTCACCGAATATGACTGTCTGTGGTAAAGGAATTATTATGTTCTATTGAGCTGGGTTGTATGTCAGGGCGTAAATGCTTGTTCAAAATTATTATAACAGGGTGGGTGGCATATAAGTAGAACAAGTTCTGTGAAAGCGTGTGTAGAAGGAGTGAGCGAGTGGATGACAAGACTTATCTACGACTGTATCATTAGGACATGTAAATAAATGTCGGATAATCTAAATTGAGGTCATTTTTTTTTCTTTTTAATCATATGTATGACTTCTGCTTGGAGTTATGTTTGTCTATTTGTTCTAAATGAATACTCATCTATGCTTAGAAAGTGAGTTTTGATAGAGTTGTCGGCGCGGCGTGAATGACGACAGGTTCGCTGGCTGGGGGGGACACTGTTTACATGTCGAGTTGGAGGCGCAGGGGAACATAGAGATCTGCGCTATTCAGGAATCCATCTGTGCAGCGTATGTCGTTAGACAATAGCTGGAGAAGCAGGTATAGAGAGAGAGCCCACTACGGCATGCTGGTTCCGGGGCTTAGTGGATGGCTGTTTAGGTGGACAGATATGTGGCTTTGACATGCCGCCGCCGGCGCTTGCATTTCAGGCGAATGGTCAAGACAAGGTCCTGTTGCATTAACTGAGGTCATGCTGTTTGTAGACAGGTTGCAGAAGGTAATTGATATGTCTTTCTCCGACTTAAATTGCATATATCAGATGTGCAAAGATCTGGAAATGGGATCAGCCGAACGATGTGTAGGGTGTGACTAAAGCCAAGCTGGAATTTTAATGTAGCATGCAGGTTCGGGAAAGGTGACACGTTTCGCACTGGATGCAGCTGTCTTGAATAATGGTAATTGCGTAATCAACTGACGTGATGACAGAGCGCTCTGGTGGTTGTCATAGGAGCTAAACACAGTTGAACTTGGAGCCATTTTTGTTAGGTAACATGATATAAATAATAATAAATAATAAAGAACTGGAGCAGCTGTCTAAATGCAGAGACCTGTTGGAGCGTATGGATCTGTAAGAGCGAACTTTGATGTCCTCTAGACGACCGAATAGCGAAGTAATGGTATGTGTTGGGCGGCTTTGGTGATCAAGTCAGAATTTGAGAAGATGATTGATTTCGGTTGAAGTGTTATTAGATGGGATGTAGATTGTTCCGTTGACTACTTCTGTACATTTGCTTCCTTTATTTACCTGAGTGAAGATCGATTGTGGTGTGTTGGATACATGCTTGTCTATTCTCTAAACCTGGGACAGACCTTAGTTGACGTGTAAATTATAGCCAAGATCTCGAAAATGTTACATGACTGAGACCAGTATTCGAGAGTGGAAATATCATTTTGCATATGTTTGTTTCTAGTTAGTCAGTGGTTTACAGCATGCTGCACATAGACAAAGTTCGGCGTTTGTAGAGAATTAATTTGAAGTCTATATCTTGGGAGTTATGATGAACTAGTGATCGGTAGGGTGTAGCCTAGTGCATGATATTGAGAAGTACAGCTAAAATGGTGTAATATTATGGAGAAAGTTCATGTGTTCTAGCAGTCTACGAGTCTGAGGATGTTTGTAGAAAACCTAACAGACAAGGAAGGAGAGACAGTAAGGCGTTTGTGCTGACGGGGGAGGGGGGGGGGGGGAGGGGGGGACGATACCGAATTTGTAAAAAGAGTTCTGAGGGTGACTTGGGTCCGCTGATGTAAGAGGGAAGATTAGCTCTGAGTGTTGGGTCTGTAGAGAGAACAGCAGGTTGGCGGTGCTTTCCTATGATTGGAGAGCATTGCTGTATATAGACGCTGTAGGAATAGGATATATTTTTCGCATGCTGTAGAGATATACTGGACAAGTGCACTGTTTTGTGTCAAATGTGTATATACTTTATTGTGAAGTTAATGTGGTTTACATTGTGTAGCGTTTGTATATGCTGCACTGTAAAGTTAATATTGATTATGTTATGTGACGAGTAGAGTGGAATTCATAAGGATGGAGAGGAATTCATGATGACGGTAGAGATATTTCCAGAGTAACAGTGGTCAAGAGAGTGTATTTCCGATACTTAGCTCATTGTGGAATGCCAATCAAATGAGACCGCGATCGTAAGATTAAACTGTATAATGAGATCAACGACTTCGGTATTCGAGAGTGCGAATATAAGATTTTGGTCTGTTTGTTTCTAGTTATTCAGTGGTTTAAAGGATGCTGTACTTAGAAAAAAAATTGGTGTGTTCTTGTAGTCTATGAGTCTGGATAAGTTTGTAGAAAAAAAGCGAACAGGCAAGGAAGAAGAAGAGAGAGTAACGCATTTGTGTTGAGGGGAAGCGATCCCCAAATTTGTGGAACAGTTCTGAGAGGGACTTCTGTCCATTGATGTAGAAGGGCTGATTACCGCTGAGTGTGGCGTGTGTAGAAAGAAAGAGCAGGTTCACAGTGCTTCCTTAGGAATTGAGAGAATTGGGGCATGTAGTGGGTATTGTAAAGTTAATGTGGCTTACATTATGTAGGGTTTGTATATAATTGATTGTAAAGTTACTATTGCTTATGTTGTGGGATGGGTAGGGAGTATGACCGTGTGTGTGTGTGTGTGTGTGTGTGTGTGTGTGTGTGTGTGTGTGTCTGTAGATTGAGGTGGCTGTGTAGGTAATTTAGCGATCTCTGTAAGAGTAAGCACAGGAAGTCTCAGAAAGAAAAGCAGGATGGTACTTCGATAACGAGTCCTTAGGAAATTAGGCCAGTAAATTCGATAAGAAGGAATAAGAACGATTAATCGGTTGTGCTGGGATATAGGAGGGTTGAGAACACTTGCGTATGCTGAGAGCTGGAAAGGCAGGAGGTGGGAAGCGCATACAGTATTATTTTGATGAACACGTTACAAATAAGTTCAGAAAACGCGAAAGTGAGCGTTAACTATTTTTGGGGGCACTATACAATTTCAGAGAGGTTGACTAGGCTTTTATTTTTTTTAAATTTTTAAATGATCGTTTTAGATTGTGAGGGGAGAGAAGCGCCGGGATGTGTGCGGACGGTGTGTGTGTGTGAACTCGCGCTCGGCTATTCAGACAACAGACGTGAAGGTGGCCGGTAAGGAATGGAATGCGGGCTTAACATGTGTGTTGGACCGCACTGAGTTAGGACGGTGAAAGACGACGCGCGTGGCCTGGATTGGATAGTCATGTTCGGCGTGTAGGTGATACGAATTTCTCAGGTGTTAGGTGTGAATGCGGCTGTCATCAAGTCATGTTTGAGGGGTCGAACAGAGGCCATTGAGCGAATTGAGAGCTGTCGGATGTGGGACAGGTTGATTGCGCGTGTCTGTCGAGTTATTTTGCTATGCGTTACTTGGACAGATTACGAGTACTGATGGTGTTTACAGTTATGCGTACACTCAAATCAGGAACTGTTTGCGTGTCTGCCGACTGTGCAACATGACACCAGGTATATCAGGGCGAGTGTTTTATGTATGAGAGTGATAGGTATACTCGATGCATAATTGAAATGTACGTTAAGTATTTGTGGGACAATATAGAATATGAGAGAGTTCGAGTTGGTTGTTAATTTTTCTACTTGGAGGGTCATAGTTTAGCTAAAATATTTATAGAGGAGTATGTCCGACGCGAGTATAAAGGTCCAGACTGTGATGTGGGCGGTCTCGCGCTCGTGGTGTGTGTGAGAGGCAAAGCCGACGATTTTGAGTCATCACAGGTGACTTAGGTTAGTGGCTTCGCTTGCCACAATTTTCTTCCGTTTGGTAGCAAAGCGCGAACTGACCATCAGAATTGAAAAACATGGTTCAAATGGCTCTGATCACTATGGAACTTAACATCTGAGGTCACCAGTCCCCAAGAACTTAGAACTACTTAAACCTAACTAACCTACGGACATCACACACATCCATGCCCGAGGCAGGATTCGAACCTGCGACCGTAACAGCTGCGCGGTTCCAGACTGAAGCTCCTAGAACCGCTCGGCCACACTGGCCGGCTCAGAATTGAAGCTTTGGCTTTTTTTGTATAGACAGAATGTGATATAAGTTAATGTAGGTTAGTACACGTTAGCGCACGTTAGTAAACGGAAGCACGCGTTAGTACATGTTAGGCAACCAACATGGGTCGGTAAAAGCACGTGGTGGTTGGTAGGGACTTTAACTATTTCGTATCAAGTCCAGGTGGGTGTGGCAGTGGCGAAAATTGATTCCAAGTCTAGGTGGACGTGGCAGTTTTCCGCATCAGAGAGGTTAATTAATTGATCAGATCAATTAAATAGTCACGCAGACTTTCTTACATTCACTTGCGGAGGTACTAAGCTAGGTGCGCACGATGACTGATATGTACGGACGTGTGTTTTCGCCAAGATCCTGAATTAGATAATCGAAGCATGTGGGCTGAATAATGAGAATCAGGCAATCAGTTAACTTAGTGACAGCGTTCTTTGTCCGACGGAGCCACGTTGTGACGTCAAGGAAGTTTCCAACTCGGTAGAAAAAACATTCCAGTTCGAGCATGTCGGTTCCTGTCTATCGGGCTCGAATTGCAAAGTTTATGGAAATGAGGGCGACGTCTGTGCTCCATCACACGTGCTGGTGGCGCGGTATGTGGCGTGAGGGCGGTTTGGACAAACCAAGCGTGTCGGTTCCTGTCTGTCGGTGCAGGTAATTTGCGAACTTTAGGACCGATATAGCTTTTAGGGTGTCACTTGGTAGAACTTTCCAAACATCTCGGGCGGTTGTGTGAGGTAGGTATCGACAGGTTCGAACCTGTTCAGAAAAGTAAATTTGGGGTGGAACGTGTCCTTTGTCGCGAACCGACCGGCCGATGTTTACGCCGGCCGAGTAGCGCCTGTGACAACAGCGGCGGCTTGCTGGCTGGACCAGCAGCGCGCGTGGGCTACCGCCGACCGACCTCTGCTAGCGACGACGTGAACTAAACCATTTGGGCTCTGGAGTTTGTGGTGTGACCATCTCGAAGTCAGTTGGGACACACCTGCATTACCGTAATGCCTGAAATAAAGAGTCAATTCCCCACCTGGTGGCTTAGGTTAGTTCAAGTGGCGCGATTTTTAATAATTTAGCGGCGGAAGCATAAGTGACGGCGAAAATTCAAACTTGATGGAGGTGTGCCAATTGGATTTTTTGTCGCCATCTTAAATGACGTCATGGCGGCGTCCTCGGGTGGCTGAGATACGAACTAACACACAGTTGGACTCCAGACCTCGTAGCGAGCACGGTGGATGCTGCTGCGATCTCGAAGTTGTGATGTTGGGGAACTAGTGATGACCGTACTGTTTGAAATAAAGACCTCAGTCCATTTCCCAGGAATTCACAGGAGTTGACTTAGATTAGTGGAAGTGCAGTTTATTATTATTATTTGACGAGAATTTGATAGCTTATGAGTGAAACAATAAGTGACTGCGAGAAAATTCAAAATTAGTACGATGAGGTGGCTATTTAGTATGTGAGACCGATTATCGTGTTGGAATTTGAACTTGTGACCGATTTTTTGTTATGGTTGTAACGGAAAGGGCTTTCTTGCCGCCAAAATCAGGTGTATTGATGGCGCGATTTTCTATGTTAGTGGAGGTAGGCCAATAATAACAATAAATAATAACAAATGATAATAAATGAACATAAATGATAATGAATAATAATGAACAATAATAAACAAAAGTAAGGTTTTGCAGCATTATCGTGTTGGAATTTGAATTTGGAGGGAATTTTCTAGTGGAGGCAGGTCAATAGTAATAAATAATAATAAATGATAATAAATGATAATGAATGTTAATAAATGATCACCAATAACAATGAATAATAATGAAGATAAGTACAGTTTTGCATGCATTGTCGTGTTGGAATTAAAAGTTCCTGCCATTTTTTTCTTCTCGAGGCTTAGGCTAGTGGACTTAGCCTAATTGGCCTATTTTCCCGCCAAAATTCGAAGTTCCCACCACTTTATTTTGAGTTTAGGTTAGTGGATGTAGCACAATTGGCCTATTTTCCCGCCAAAATTCGACTGCCCGCCATTTTTTTTGAGGTTAGGTTAGCGGATGTAGCAGAATTGGCCTATTTTCCCGCCAAAAGCCGCCATCTTGGATGACGTCATGCACTGTTGCTAAGTCTATATGCCGCCATCTTGGATGACGTCATCGCCGCCATCTTGAATAAATTTGGCAACAATGCAGAGTGACCTGACACGAACCTTGCCCCACTAATGTCGAACTCCATCTGTCTGGAGATCCATCGCATCTGTTTGGAGATCCATCACGTATAAAAATCATTCGTTTCTTGTTCTTCATAACCATACGCTGTTACATCACGACACTTTGAAATCCGTTACTGTACATCGGTAAAGAGTGCTAAGCTCCTCGACATGGATGAGTGAGTGCTCAGAAAGCTCTATTCATTCACGAGACGTGATCGGTTGCAGATTAATTCCCTAATGGTGCTGCAGGGCGTGTTGGTCAGTGATAGTGTGAGGAGGGTTTTTCGCTCTCTAATTTTACCCTAAGACAGCGAGAATGCTATGTGAATCCCATACGCAGAGAGATAGATCGTAAATTAAAAACTATGCTCAGTGTGATAGAAATATGTGGAGTGCTGTGTGATAGACTTTGACGATTTATGTGTTCGAGAATTGACACTGAATGGACGTACTGCACAGTCATCTTTTCATGTTCGCAATGATACAAAGTGGAGAGGGGGTGGTTTAGCTATGATACTGAAATTGGGGATCGTGTTGTCACATCATTGGCCGCCATCTTGGATGACGTCATGCGCTGTTGCTAAGTCTACATGCCGCCATCTTGGATGACGTCATCGCCGCCATCTTGAATAAATTTGGCAACAATGCAGAGTGATCTGACACTCACCTTGCCTCACTACTTTCGACTCATTTTTACTTAAATCAACCAAGCTATCAACCCTAAAATATTGTTCTAGAGTCTATGATCGGTACCTGGAAAGTATTGGTAAGAGAGAACATGAACACATGCACTCCTAAGCCTACAACGTTCTGCACTTAAAACGCGCTATAATTTTAGATCGCATGCGTTTCCAACCTATCAGCCATATGGAATATAGTGATGTCTATATTCCAATGTAAGAAATATATTTCAAGCGCAGGACATAGATCTTTCTTCCCGATTTGTCTACGATAAACTACCTTATCGAACGGTAAAAAGAAAAACAACTACTTCCTTAAAACATTGACTGTGCCTGATAGAAGTACAATACAGCTTTCTGGAGATGTATAGCTCCCACTGTTGACATCCAATCACTGTTCGGAAATTATACTATACATGCATCAGCCCTACATAAAACGATCGTTAGTAACGGCGAATACCTCTTACAAGGAAACAGATAAACGCATAGCGGCAGCAGCGTCCGACACGCGAAAATCAAGGGTCGTTCCGTCACTAACTCTGTGAACAGTACTTATGTCGGGCAAATGTGTACACGGGAACTGCAGCACTTCACAATCACCAACCGCTAACTTTGTTATGACGCTGAAATCTCGATTTTACATCCAAGATGCGATAAGGGGTGATCGCATAAGTCAAAGTTCGTTTAGAAGAATGTGTAAAGTTTCATCACACACGCGATGGAAGTCCTTTGATGACCGACAGGTTTACCGTTAACGATCGCAAGTAGACAGTGCTTTTGAGCCACATAAAGAACACATGGCTGTATACGAGTAGAACACAGGTTACGACACGCGACTGATGCATCAAGACACAGCACTGGAAAAAAATGACCTGCCGACCTCATTCCATTCGTTTCGATGTCAGATTCTTCTTGCTGCCGCATACTTCTTCCCATGTACAAAATGTTCGGCGCGAACCAGAAGATACGCAAGTACTTGCTCAAATTCCCGCATTTCATTGTATATTCAATCAATTTATACCTATTAGTGCCAAATAAATAAATATATTTACAATATTAAATTTGTGTTTGTATTTTTATTTCTCTAGACAAAATGTCTCGTTAGTACACGTTAGCGCACGTTAGAGGACGTTAGTACACGTTTATGTACGTTAATGTACAGCAGGCAAAAGAGACGTTTCCTTGTTCTCTAGACATGAGAAACACCTTAGTTGGCTTGTAAATTATAGGGATGATTTTGAATCTGTTACATCAGCGAGATCGGTATTCACGGGTGAAAATATCATTTTTCATCTGTTTGTTTCTAGTTACTCAGTGGTCTAGAGCACGCTCCACCTAGCTAAAGTTTCGGGTTTGTAGAGAAATGCCGGCCGTGGCGGCCGAGCGGTTCTAGGCGCTTAAGTCCGGAACGGCGCGACCGCTACGGTCGCAGGTTCGAATCCTGCCTCGGGCATGGTTGAGTGTGATGTCCTTAGGTTAGTTAGGTTTAACACTTTGGCTGCGGCTGACGCTTACAAGCGTCACAAGAAGCCACGAGCCAGTGCGGCTGGCGCTCGTAAGCCTCCACGCTCACTATCCAATTACTCGGTCTAGTTGCAGCGTCTAAGCTGGCATCAAAGCGTGTAAACTTTCGTTTTGTGTGGTCAGTTATCGGACGTATATTGTTCCTAATGGCGGCTAATGAACCGACACGTGGACATTCCAATGTGAAAAGGAGCGGGAAAAGTGTTAAATTGACAGAGGAACAGTTACTTTGTGTATTAGACGACAGCGACTTTGTGTGTAGTGAGGGCGAGGCATACCACGGAGATGGTCATTTAGAGGCTGCAGAAGAGTTGCAGAATGATGATAGCGTGGAAGCACGGCTTTCGAATCTGTTTCGTGACATTGCGTATCTGAGGATACGGATCACCACGACTGTGTGGAAATCGACGACGAAACAGAGCGCGACCTGTCACACGGAGATAATGCAGGTGACTCCTGGCATAAAGAACCACATAATATGCAGTATCACCCATTTACGAAGGAAGAAGTTTTGCAGATTCATCCCGCTGGCAATTCTCCTATGGATTTCATCAGATTATTGGTAACAGACGAAGTGTTGCAACTCGTAGTTGACGAGACGGACGATAACGCAGTCAACATATTGCTGAGCTAAAATACAAAAGAGGGATCTGGGATCTGTAAATGGAAACCTTAAGTATAGGCGAATTACTAGTTTTCCTGCGTGTTTCGTTACATATGGGTAACGTTAAATATCCGCGATTACAAGACTATTGGAAGAAAGAACCGCTGTTTGAGAATAGAGGAATAGCGGTGAGTATAAGCAGAGACCGGTATTTGATCATATTACGCAAAAAATCATATCTTGCAAAAAATCAACTTCCAGGAAACCCGAAACCAGACGACCGTTTACATAAGATACGACCTGTATTGGATTAATTTTACACGAGAATGTCTCAAATGTATTACCCGGGATGAGATTTATCAATAGGTGAATCAAAGATTCTTTGGTGGGGAAGATTGTCATTTAGACAAGACATAAAAAGCAAACGTAATAAATACGGCATTAAGACATACATGGAATCCAAATTGTTCCTGCATGCAGTGGATTTGTTGCTTGTTTCAACTGTATTTTTTGTTACATTATCAACAAATCACAAACATTTGAATGACGCCTGTGACCCCTGTAGGTGTCAGACAGCAAACAGACTTTAAAACATGACCACAATACAGTCGAAGCTTATTTGAAGTAATGCATCTAAGGTGTCACCATTAGCCAGACGCGGTGGTCTAGTGGTTCTAGGCGCGCAGTCCGGAACCGCGCGACTGCTACGGTCGCAGGTTCGAATCCTGCCTCGGGCATGGATGTGTGTGATGTCATTAGGTTAGTTAGGTTTAAGTAGTTCTAAGTTCTAGGAGACTGATGACCACAGCTGTTAAGTCCCATAGTGCTCACGCACTGTTTTTTTTTTTTTTTTTTTTTTTTTTTTGTAGAGAAATAATTTCCAGTGTATATCATCAGAATTATATTGCGTGAGCGATCGGGAAGCTGCTACTGTGTGCTTGATATCGAGAAGTACAGCGAAAATTATACAATATTATGGTAAACGATGCGAAAATAGTTCCGTTCTTGTATTCAGGCTCCTGCCATCACTGGGAGAGCAGTGTGATTGAGTAAGAGTCTTCCCGTATTTGACGATATGACTGGGACTTTGCGAGGTTTAGTCGTTGCTGCGATATGGCGATGAGTATAAAATAGTTTATTGCTGCTGAAACTCTCTTCTATAGAAAGAAAGAAAAGGCGGACGGTGCTTTCCTAGGACTGAGGAGCATCGTGACATACAGCCAGTGTGAGTGTAGGCATACCATAATCTTTTCAGGTGCTGTTCAGATATAAAAGATAACTGCACCGTTTGTGTAAAATGTGTATATACTGCATCGTAAAGTTAATGTGGCTTACGTTGAGTAAAATGTGTATATATTACATTGTAATGTTACTGTGGTTTATGTTGTGGCATGACTAGAAAGGATGACTGTGTGTCCTATCGTGAGGTACGTATAGATTCAGCACATTCATAACCACGGGAGATTTTATACATGGAAAATTATGTGGGCTATAGATACTGAGATTCGTTCCAGAATCACAGCCATCAAGAGGTACATCGATCGGTGTCAGACTGTAGCAGCAATCGTAATACTTAGTTGTAGTTCCACTGGTAAATACGTTTCTTGTGAGTCTCGTATGTATTTGATGATCTTTAGACAACTTTACAGGTTTAACTGTCAATGCACTTTAGCGATGTGTGCAAAATAATTTTACCGCTGAAAGTCCTGACTGCAGAAAGAAAGAAAAGGTTGATGGTGCTTCAATACCGACGACAACAGTAATTCAGCGGGTAAATTCGATAAGAGCCAGTCATAATGCTCGATCTATTCACACCATCTGTGCTGGGATACAGGAGGCTCTAGATAGCGGTGAGGATATTTGTGTATGTTGAGCGCAGGAAGCCTATCACGTTAGGAGCGCTGGGAAGACTGCATTCCAAGTTATTCTGCGTTATTTTCGTAAACAGGTTCTGTTAGAGCAAGAATTTTCGTGCATACAAACTGAGACATCAAGAAAGCAAGCGTTAACTATTTCTCGGACAGTATACAAGTTCCGCGAGGTCGACTCAGTTCTTGTTTTTTACATAGTCACGTGACACGAATATAGGATTGAGAACATTGTTAGATGCGTTCGCGAAGGTTTGTAGCTACTCTGTCATCAATGGTAAAGACACGTGCTGCCCGGAGGTGTGTCGCATATGGGGGCTCCGCCTTGGAGCTCTGTGATGCCGGTATAACAGTGGCTGTATACTTGAAAACAGATGGAACTTTCACCTGCGTCCAGTGGCGGCTCTCGACTGTGAGAGCGCGCGTGTCCCTGGCTGTCGTGCCAGCGTCGGTGCCTCGGTGAACACGTATTTGGATAGGAATATCTCTGGCGTCGAGTATGAACGGGATGCCGCCTCAGGCCTGAGGGCTCTGTGTGTAGTTTGACAGCTGACGGCTGCGTCACTTCGCGGGGGTTGCCGCTAACCTCCTGTGCGCTCTGCTGGACGGGGGATAGCGGAGTGTGTCTGTGAGCAGGTCTGTAAGCTGCGCTGTGCGTTACTTGGACAGTTTATATGAATACTGAGCGTGTCCACACATCAATGTGCCGCATTATTTAGGAGGAGTCTGCATGTCCGTACTGATATTATTTCGGCAAATTAGGAGTTGTTTGCGTGTCTGGACATTTACAGATCTGTGGGGTGTGGTGGAGTGAGCTCAGGCATGTCAGAGCATGTGTTTTGTATCAGTGTGATAAATATACTCCATCCCTAAATAAATAGTTGCAAAATAAATAAAGTACACTCCTTCCTCTCTCCAGCAGCCCAGTGCAAGCTCATTCAATTTCCCACGAGTCCCTAGGAAGAGGTGGCGGTCGGGTGACTGAGGTTAGTCCAAGTGTCCTTTCTTTCGGGCCATTTCCTTACTAGAAGTAGTAGATATACACCAAAATTCAAACTCCCCACCAGCTCCTTGGATGAGGTGACTTAGGTTAGTGGCGGTGGACCAAGTGCCTTTCTTTCGCGCCATTTTCCTGGGTGTGATGCATTACCCTGTTGGAATTTCAACTTCCCGCCATTTTCCGGAGGAGGGGAGGACGGGTTAGGTTAGTGGAGGTAGCCCAATTGACCTATCTTCCCGCCAAAAATCAAACTTCTCGCCAAATCTTCCATCTTGGATGACATCTACAGATGACGTCATGGATACCATCTGGGACGACGTCATAGCCTCCATCTTGGATAACGGACTTCGGGTGAAGTCCCCCTTGTCCTACTACTATGGTGGTGCATATTATACCCAGTTATATAATCTCTATTTCAGTGTCTTAGGTCGTTGTCATTCTGACTTCCAAATCTTTGGACACCGCAGCTTTCAGATTTATGACTTATAGTGCATAACCCCCCCCCCCCCCCATGAACCATGGACCTTGCCGTTGGTGGGGAGGCTTGCGTGCCTCAGCGATACAGATAGCCATACCGTAGGTGCAACCACAACGGAGGGGTATATGTTGAGAGGCCAGACAAACGTGTGGTTCCTGAAGAGGGGCAGCAGCCTTTTCAGTAGTTGCAAGGGCAACAGTCTGGATGATTGACTGATCTGGCCTTGTAACAATAACCAGAATGGCCTTGCTGTGCTGGTACTGCGAACGGCTGAAAGCAAGGGGAAACTACACCCGTAATTTTTCCCGAGGGCATGCAGCTTTACTGTATGATTACATGATGATGACGTCCTCTTGGGTAAAATATTCCGGAGGTAAAATAGTCCCCCATTCGGATCTCCGCGCGGGGACTACTCAAGAGGATGTTGTTATCAGGAGAAAGAAAACTGGCGTTCTACGGATCGGAGCGTGGAATGTCAGATCCCTTAATCGGGCAGGTAGGTTAGAAAATTTAAAAAGTGAAATGGATAGGTTGAAGTTAGATATAGTGGGAATTAGTGAAGTTCGGTGGCAGGAGGAACAAGACTTCTGGTCAGGTGACTACAGGGTTATAAACACAAAATCAAATAGGGGTAATGCAGGAGTAGGTTTAATAATGAATAGGAAAATAGGAATGCGGGTAAGCTACTACAAACAGCATAGTGAACGCATTATTGTGGCCAAGATAGATACGAAGCCCACGCCTACTACAGTAGTACAAGTTTATATGCCAACTAGCTCTGCAGATGACGAAGAAATTGAAGAAATGTATGATGAAATAAAAGAAATTATTCAGATTGTGAAGGGAGACGAAAATTTAATAGTCATGGGTGACTGGAATTCGAGTGTAAGAAAAGGGAGAGAAGGAAACATAGTAGGTGAATATGGATTGGGGGACAGAAATGAAAGAAGAAGCCGCCTGGTCGAATTTTGCACAGAGCACAACATAATCATAACTAACACTTGGTTTAAGAATCATGAAAGAAGGTTGTATACATGGAAGAATCCTGGAGATACTAAAAGGTATCAGATAGATTATATAATGGTAAGACAGAGATTTAGGAACCAGGTTTTAAATTGTAAGACATTTCCAGGGGCAGATGTGGACTCTGACCACAATCTATTGGTTATGACCTGTAGATTAAAACTGAAGAAACTGCAAAAAGGTGGGAATTTAAGGAGATGGGACCTGGATAAATTAAAAGAACCAGAGGTTGTACAGAGATTCAGGGAGAGCATAAGGGAGCAATTGACAGGAATGGGGGAAATAAATACAGTAGAAGAAGAATGGGTAGCTTTGAGGGATGAAGTAGTGAAGGCAGCAGAGGATCAAGTAGGTAAAAACACGAGGGCTAGTAGAAATCCTTGGGTAACAGAAGAAATATTGAATTTAATTGATGAAAGGAGAAAATATAAAAATGCAGTAAGTGAAACAGGCAAAAAGGAATACAAACGTCTCAAAAATGAGATCGACAGGAAGTGCAAAATGGCTAAGCAGGGATGGCTAGAGGACAAATGTAAGGATGTAGAGGCCTATCTCACTAGGGGTAAGATAGATACCGCCTACAGGAAAATTAAAGAGACCTTTGGAGATAAGAGAACGTCTTGTATAAATATCAAGAGCTCAGATGGAAACCCAGTCCTAAGCAAAGAAGGGAAAGCAGAAAGGTGGAAGGAGTATATAGAGGGTCTATACAAGGGCGATGTACTTGAGGACAATATTATGGAAATGGAAGAGGATGTAGATGAAGATGAAATGGGAGATATGATACTGCGTGAAGGGTTTGACAGAGCACTGAAAGACCTGAGTCGAAACAAGGCCCCCGGAGTAGACAATATTCCATTGGAACTACTGACGGCCGTGGGAGAGCCAGTCCTGACAAAACTCTACCATCTGGTGAGCAAGATGTATGAAACAGGCGAAATAGCCTCAGACTTCAAGAAGAATATAATAATTCCAATCCCAAAGAAAGCAGGTGTTGACAGATGTGAAAATTACCGAACTATCAGCTTAATAAGTCACAGCTGCAAAATACTAACACGAATTTTTTACAGACGAATGGAAAAACTAGTAGAAGCCAACCTCGGGGAAGATCAGTTTGGATTCCGTAGAAACACTGGAAAACGTGAGGCAATACTGACCTTACGACTTATCTTAGAAGAAAGATTAAGGAAAGGCAAACCTACGTTTCTAGCATTTGTAGACTTAGAGAAAGATTTTGACAATGTTGACTGGAATACTCTCTTTCAAATTCTAAAGGTGGCGGGGGTAAAATATAGGGAGCGAAAGGCTATTTACAATTTGTACAGAAACCAAATGGCAGTTATAATAGTCGAGGGACATGAAAGGGAAGCAGTGGTTGGGAAGGGAGTAAGACAGGGATGTAGCCTCTCCCCGATGTTGTTCAATCTGTATAATGAGCAAGCAGTAAAGGAAACAAAAGAAAAATTCGGAGTAGGTATTAAAATTCATGGAGAAGAAATAAAAACTTTGAGGTTCGCCGATGACATTGTAATTCTGTCAGAGACAGCAAAGGACTTGGAAGAGCAGTTGAACGGAATGGACAGTGTCTTGAAAGGAGGATATAAGATGAACATCAACTAAAGCAAAACAAGGATAATGGAATGTGGTCTAATTAAGTGGGGTGATGCTGAGGGAATTAGATTAGGAAATGAGGCACTTAAAGTAGTAAAGGAGTTTTGCTATTTGGGGAGCAAAATAACTGATGATGGTCGAAGTAGAGAGGATATAAAATGCAGGCTGGCAATGGCAAGGAAAGCGTTTCTGAAGAAGAGAAATTTGTTAACATCCAGTATTGATTTAAGTGTCAGGAAGTCATTTCTGAAAGTATTCGTATGGAGTGTAGCCATGTATAGAAGTGAAACATGGACGATAAATAGTTTGGACAAGAAGAGAATAGAAGCTTTCGAAATGTGGTGCTACAGAAGAATGCTGAATATTAGATGGGTAGATCACATAACTAATGAGGAAGTATTGAATAGGATTCGGGAGAAGAGACGTTTGTGGCACAACTTGACCAGAAGAAGGGGTCGGTTGGTAGGACATGTTCTGAGGCATCAAGGGATCACCAATTTAGTATTGGAGGGCAGCGTGGAGGGTAAAAATCGTAGAGGGAGACCAAGAGATGAATACACTAAGCAGATTCAGAAGGATGTAGGTTGCAGTAGGTACTGGGAGATGAAAAAGCTTGCACAGGATAGAGTAGCATGGAGAGCTGCATCAAACCAGTCTCAGGACTGAAGACCACAACAACAACAACAACAACAACAACAACAGTGCGTAACTACATGCATAACAAGGTGGTATTCTTCAGAAGCACGGATGGTATGTACCATCATCAGATGTCAATGCCACTGGTGGAGGAATGGAATGGTTTTCATACACTTAGGCGACCATTTAAGTACCCTCATTCCTTCATATTTTTTGTAGTATTTTCATGAATTTTCGTATTTTTAATCAATTTTCGTAATTTTACTAGATTTTCCATAATTTCAACAAATTTTACTCAATTATTTGAGGTCCAAAACGCTACTCTTGACGAGCTGTCACATCAACAAAACATATCACTGTGTCGATCTCGTCATGCTATCAGCCAGTGGTATTGCAGCACGGTCCTCAAGTTCTGCATCCTTGTTCAGCTGTCCCCTTTTCTTTGTGAGGAACGTATACATGTCGACATATCGCTAACCCTGTTAGACAGTCAGCATCACGTGACAGAAATAATGTTTCTCAGTGTAGGAAATAATCATCAGCTGAGAGCAGGTGAAAAAATAACTTTCCCTGTCCGAAACACTTTATAAATGCGGTAAGATTTTATTATGATTTGCCATCTCTACCTATGTGGATGCAATCACAAAGTATTCTTGCATTTGTAGGATAAGGACAGGGATTCAATGCTATAGCACTCAGCCCCCCCCCCCCCCCCATTTTGAAACGAGCTACCCCTTCAATGAACCAAAAGGCTGGAATGAGTTTTTCACTCTGCTGCAGAGTGTGCGCTGATATGAAACTTCCTGGCAGATTAAAACTTTGTGCCCGACCGAGACTCGAACTCAAGACCTTTGCCTTTCGCGGGCAAGTGCTCTATCATTGGCACAGCACTTGCCTGTAAAAGGCAAAGGTCCCGAGTTCGAGTCTCGGTTGGGCACACAGTTTTAATGTGCCAGGAAGTTTCAACCAAAAGGCTAATGACTTTGAGCAAAATTGTATATGGTCTCTCTCTATGCCTCTCATAACTCATCCTCTGTCTTTAACCATTCTGCCGGCCCCAGAGGCCGAGCAGTTCTAGGCGCTACAGTCTGAAACCGCACGACCGCTACGGTCGTAGGTTCGAATCCTGCCTTGGGCATGGATGTGTGTTCTGCCCTTAGGTTAGTTAGGTTTAAGTAGTTCTAAGTTCTAGGGGACTGATGACCTCAGATGTTAAGTCCCATAGTGCTCCAAGCCATTTGAACCATTTGAACCTTAAATGGTTTTTATTACTTTTAATTAAAGTGAACTTACTCTGAAACGATATGGTAGCAATCTGAGAGCTTCTTTGGCCAACTTGTGGCAGCCATCTTTACGTCCAGCAAAATTTGCGAAACGTGCACACTCTTTAACTAAAGCAAATTTAGATTTGAAACACCAAAACTTCATCAAATTTGACTTTAAGTGACTTTTCACAATGTGACCACAGATTTTTTGGTTCATTATAATCAATCAACACTTTCAAAAAATAATTTCTTATCAAATGTGAAGCAGTTGTAATATTGACAAGGAAACATGAAAATGGTGATGACTTAGGGTTAAATATTCTCAAAAATGCGTTTAACAAGAATCTATTACGTTTCAGAAAAAAATTGTGATTCTAACACCCCACATACACTCTGAGATGTAAATGTTAATTAAATGTGGTTGAACAGTGCTTCCTGCAGAATGATTTCGATTGGCTCTTCATGTCTCCAGTGGTGGAACTGATATACGATATCCACACAACCTGAGGTACCCATCTTTACTCTATGGTGTGTCGGCTGGATTCCATCAAATGAAACAGTCAGATACTCTCGTTTCTGAACTTAAAGTTCTGGAGACTTTTTAGGACACAAATGCCGCTACCACACGATAATATTTGTTGCACTTTTTACACATTATTAGCACTGTTTGAGCCTCACATTATCTGACATGACACAGCATGGCGTATACACTGTGAAGGCTCCACCACAACTAACTGGTTTCTGTATCTTTTCCTCCTTGACGGAGCTCTCGCCAAGGTCAACCACACAACTGGTCATGTAAAACGCAAAGTGTATTCCCTATTTTTTTCTCAGAAGGATGGTTATCCACAGGGGGTCATAAATCAATTAACAGGGGAATAGGTTAAGGGGAGGGGAAGAAATTACATGGAAAACCACTTATCAGAACAAAAGGATAGCATTTCCCACGTGCAGCGTGTGGCAGAGACAGCCAATCACTGGAGCAAATTGACATTTGTGGCCTCAGGTATGAGCTGTCTCTGAGTCGCCCAAACTGCAGCGGCAGGGTACAAATGTGGATCGTGTCTCCTATTTTTATGTAGAAATTTGAGAAGTTTCAATATGGCTGGACAATTATTCCTCCCCAAGTAAATTGACTAGTTGACTGCTTGTACTGCCATTCTACTCAGTTCTTGTGTTTATTTGGTTGAGAAACAGCGATTGGGATGTGTGTTTTTTGTGCCTTGATGATAAAAACCAAAGTGGAAGCGACATTTGCTGGTTCTCTAGACATTATTGTTATTTCTTTCCTTTCTCAGACGTTACGTCTGGTTAAAAATGGAAAGTGATGTGGACCTTGATCAAGCGTGACTTCCTTTTAACTGTACGTTAAATGTTACACTGCATTTAGGAACTTTTGGGTAATTGAACATGTATCAATAATTACCGATTTCTGTAGTTGTATATATATGTTTGCATGTAGCTGTATTGCGTCGATGTATTGGTGGATGTTGTGTGGTATGATCCCTGTAGTTGATAGTATAATTGGTTTAATGTCAACTTTATCCTGATGCCACATGTCCTTGACTTCCTCAGCCAGTTGGATGTATTTTTCAATTTTTTCTCTTGTTTTCTTCTGCATATTTGTTGTATTGGGTATGGATATTTCGATTAGTTGTGTTAATTTCTTCTTTTTATTGGTGAGTATGATGTCAGGTTTGTTATGCGGTGTTGTTCAATCTGTTATAATGGTTCTGTTCCAGTATAATTTGTATTCATCATTCTCCAGTACATTTTGTGGTGCATACTTGTATGTGGGAACGTGTTGTTTTATTAGCTTCTGTTGTATGGCAAGTTGTTGACGTATTATTTTGGCTACATTGTCATGTCTTCTGGGGTATTCTGTATTTGCTAGTATTGTACATCCGCTTGTGCTGTGGTCTTCTGTTTCTATTTGTTGTTTGCAAAGTCTGCATTTATCTGTTGTGGTATTGGGACCTTTAATAATATGCTTGCTGTAATATCTGATCCTGTATTGCAATCATGAATCCTTCCATCTCACTGTATAGATTGCCTTTTTTTAGCCATGTGTTGGATGCGTCTTGATCGATGTGTGGCTGTGTTAGATGATATGAGTGCTTGCCATGTAGTGTTTTCTTTTTCCAATCTACTTTCTTCGTATCTGTTTATGTTATGTGATCTAAAGGGTTGTAGAAGTGGTTATAAATTGCAACGGTGTAGCCAATGTATTTATATGAGTGATTGCTTTGTGTATTTTGCTAGTTTCTGCTCGTTCTATAAAGAATTTTCTTAAATTGTCTACCTGTCCATAATGTAGGTTTTTTAAGTCGATAAATCCCCTTCCTCCTTCCTTTCTGCTTAATGTGAATCTTTCTGTTGCTGAATGTATGTGATGTATTCTATATTTGTGGCATTGTGATCGTGTAAGTGTATTGAGTGCTTCTAGGTCTGTGTTACACCATTTTACTACTCCAAATGAGTAGGTCAATATAGGAATAGCATAAGTATTTATAGCATTTGTCTTGTTTCTTGGTGTCAATTCTGTTTTCAGTATTTTTGTTAGTCTTTGTCTATATTTTTGTTTTAGTTCTTCTTTAATATTTGTATTATCTATTCCTATTTTTTGTCTGTATCCTAGATATTTATAGGCATCTGTTTTTCCATCGCTTCTATGCAGTCGCTGTGGTTATCCAATATGTAATCTTCTTGTTTAGTGTGTTTTCCCTTGACTATGCTATTTTTCTTACATTTGTCTGTTGCATAAGCCATATTTATATCATTAGATCATCCATGTATAGCAAATGTGTGATTTTGTGTTGGTATGTCCCTGTAATATTGTATCCATAATTTGTATTGTTTAGCATGTTGGATAGTGGGTTCAGAGCAAGGCAGAACCAGAAAGGACTTAATGAGTCTCCTTGGTATATTCCACGCTTAATCTGTATTGGCTGTGATGTGATATTATTTGAATTTGTTTGGATATTAAGTGTGGTCTTCCAATTTTTCATTATTATGTTTAGGAACTGTATCAATTTAGGATCTACTTTGTATATTTCCAATATTTGTAGTAACCATGAGTGTGGTACACTATCAAAAGCTCTTTGGTAGTCAATGTATGCATAGTGTAGCGACCTTTGTTTAGTTTTAGCTTGATATGTCACCTCTGCATCTATTATCAGTTGCTCTTTACATCCTTCTGCTCCTTTGTAACAGCCTTTTTGTTCTTCATTTATAATTTTGTTCTGTGTTGTATGTGTCATTAATTTCTGTGTAATGACTGAGTTAATATTTTGTATATTATTGGTAGGCATGTTAAGGGGCGATATATTTGCTGGGTTTGCTGTGTCTGCTTGATCTTTAGGTTTCAGATAAGTTATTCCATGTGTAAGTGTATCAGGGAATGTGTATGGGTCTGCAATGTAACTGTTAAATAATTTAGTTAGATGTGAATGTGTTTTGGTGAGCTTCTTTAGCCAGAAATTTGTTATTTTATCTTTTCCAGGGGCTTTCCAATTGTGCGTAGAATTAATTGCTTGGGTGACTGCATGTTGCAAAATTATCACTTCAGGCATTTGTGGTATCACCTTGTATGTGTCTGTTTCTGCTTGTATCCACTGTGCATGTCTGTTATTTTTGATTATTACACGAATCTGATCAGCTAGTCTTCGTTGTGTTAAAAATTTTAATTCTGGGTATCTGGTACTAAATGTTGTGTATACTTGTGATCTGTATCCAGTTGTGTTGGTACCTAAGTTTGTTGCTTGGTAATAACAGAACATGAGGTGTCAGTTAACTTCATCTGACCATCTCATCCTCTGTCTTAGTTTTCCCTCTAGAGTGGTTGCAGGAAGCATATCCTGCAAAAGACCTCTATTTGGATTTAAATCATGTTCCGTGTGGCTAGCAGTGTCGTTACCATTGTGGATGGGCATAGGGTTCAAGCGTCGTCCCCGACCATGACGGCGCTTGTCCGAGGCTTCTTTAGTTCTGTCCTGAACCAACTAATCACACTAAAAGGGGGGTTAGCCCTATTAGTGGTTATTATTATTATTATTATTATTCCCATTTAAAGAGAGCTTTTGAGCTTAAATTCCCTTATGATGATTGTTTATGTTTTTGCTGTGCCCAAATTATCTTCATGTGTTTACTGTGTTGTTTCTTTCGCTCCACTGTCCATTTGCATCCTGGTCTCTTCTGTGTTGTGGTGTCAAATTTGTGTTTTTTGATGATGTTCCTGAATTAAGTTGTATTTTCTGCATCGTTTACTGTTATGTGTGCTTGTTGGAGGTCCTCTTCAACTTCTTTTATCCATTTTGTTTTTCCCCTGCCTCAGTTGATGACTTTAAGAATTCGCTTTGAAATTCTGTTTTCATTCATTCTGTGGATATGTACATAGAACTGCATTCTTCTTTTCCTAATTGTACCTGTAATCCTGTCTGTGTATTTATATAATGCTGATGTTGGTCTCTTCTTCCAGATTTCTTGCTCTTGTATCAGGCCAAAAATTTTCCTGAGGATTTTCCTTTCTTGTTTCCCTATTTCTTTGATTTTAGTTTGCCCACCTATTTGTGTTGTTTCAGATGCATACAGTGTCTCCGGAAGCACGACAGTGTTGTAGTGCCTCAGTTTTGCGTTAATGGATTTGGACATTTTGTTATAATAGTTCCACATGAGTTCATATGCTTTCTGTATTTTTTTTCTTTCCTCATTGACCTTTAGGTTGATCCCTGATGGCTGGATGATTTCTCCCAGATACTTAAAATATGGTACTTGTACTATTTTCCCATGGGTCGTCACAATAGGCAATTTGTCTTGTGGCACTCTGTCTATGTACTGGGTTTTCTCATACGAAATTTGCAGGCCAGTTCTTTGTGCAATTTCGTGTAATTTCTCTATGGCGTTGGTGGCTTCTTTTTTATTATTTGTGAGGATTGAAATGTCATCTGCAAAAGCTAAACACTTCACATTGAATGTATTATCTTTTCTAATACCACTTTGGATTGCTTTGACTTCTTTTTCCCATGTCCTGATAATTTTTTCAAGAATGATATTAAAGAGTAATGGTGAAAGTCCGTCACCCTGTTGCACTCCAGTTTGGATTTCAAATGGTTCAGAGATTTCCAACATAAATGTAACTTTGGAGACTGTGTCAGTTAATGTTTGCCAAATGATTGCTCTTGTCTTTCTGTCAATGCTGAGTTCTTCCAGCGTGTTGCAGAGCGCTACTCTGTCTATTGAGTCGTAGGCCTTTTTAAAATCTACAAAAGGGACCACTGTGTTTCTGGTGTTTCTCATCTGGAGAATCATTTTCAGATTCCAGATCTGTTCTATGCATGATCGTCCCTTGCGAAAACCAGCCTGGTATTCTCCTATTTGTGGGTCAACTTGTTCTTATAATCTGTAAATGAGAATTTTTGATAGGAATTTATATGTAACCGGCATGAGTGAGATACCGCTATAGTTATTTGGTTCAGTTTTGTCCCCTTTTTTGTACAGTGGATGGATGAGTGCGCATTTCCATTCAGAAGGGATCTGTACTGTTTCCCAAATGTTTAATATGATTTCGTGGATTTTTCCTGTTAATCTTTCATCATTTAGTTTCCATAGTTCTACAATAATTCCATCTTCTCCTGGGGCGCTATTGTTTTTCAGTGTCTTGATAATTTGTACTAATCGTTGATGGTTGGTGGTTTAGCGTCGGGATTTGGTGTAGACGTCTGGTAGTGAATATCCTCTGTAGGTCTTTCGCAGGTGAGAAGTTTGTTGAAATAGTCTGCGAGGATTTGGCAGTTATTCTTTGTGTTAGTTTCTAGTGAACCATCCGGTTTCTTGAAGCAAAGATTGGGTGGCTGGTATCCTGCAATATGTTCTTTAAACGTCTTATAAAAATTCCTGGTGATGTTCTTCTTACAGTTTTGTTCTATCTCATCTAGTCGCCGTTTGTCATAATTTCTTTTTTACCTCCGAATAGTTTTCGATGTTTGTTTCCGGATTTCTAGAAATAGTTGCCATTTTTCTGATGTTTTGTGACTATTGAAGTTTTTCCAGGCATTGGTCCTTTCTTCTATTGCTTGGTCACATATTATATTTCACCACCTGTGTTTTCTCCTTCTTGAGGGGTTGACCCAATTTCATCACGGATTTGAGGACGTCCACAAGTTATGTCCAGTTTGTGGTGTTTGTCTGACTAATTTCCTGTAAGATGTTTCCCTTGTTGAGTTTTATGTATTCGGGGTCTGGTCTCAGCACTTTGTTTAGTTTTGGCTTTTTTCTATTAGGTTGTAATCTGGTCTTTATCTGTAGACGATGGTTGTCTGATTCAAAAAATCCACTTCTCGTTTTCACATTCAGAATTTCTGCTGTGTTACTCTTGGCGATGGTCACATGGTGTATCTGCAATTGCCGGCCGGGGTGGCCGAGCGGTTATAGGCGCTACAGTCTGGAACCGCGCGACTGCTACGGTCGCAGGTTCGAATCCTGCCTCGGGCACGGATGTGTGTGATGTCCTTAGGTTAGTTAGGTTTAAGTAGTTCTAAGTTCTAGGGGACTGATGACCACAGCAGTTAAGTCCCATAGTGGTCAGAGCCATTTTCAAAATAGCAGCACGAATTCTGTGGCCACAAATATTTTGAGTAACAGCATCAAGCAGCATGTGAACACTGTATAATTCTCCACGACGACACAAAAATTTGCAATGCGTAGTTAAACCTTGTAATTCATTGACCAGCTTTTCAAATGATTCAAATGGCTCTAAGCACTATGCGACTTAACATCTCAGGTCATCAGTCCCCTAGAATTACTTACACCTAACTAACCTAAAGACATTACACACACCCATGCCCGAGACAGGATTCGAACCTATGACCGTAGCAGCAGCGCGGTTCCGGACTGAAAAGCCTAGGACCGCTCGGCTGACCAGCTGTTCATGAATTTGACCTTGCAGCAGCCACGAGTGTTTCTTCATCAAAGCAAATGGTTACCTTGATGACTGGAGTCTCAAACTCCAACTGGTCTTGTTTTTCTGTCGGGAAACGATTTTCACTCCCAAACTGTAAACTTCCGTGCCATCTACATAAAAAAATATGCTTTGCTCTTCGTACCTTGCGACTGGCGTGCCTCCATTTGATTCATCAATTGAGCTAAGTGTTTCTAAGAGTTTTCATGCTGTCTGTTGATACTGCGGAGTGGTGGGACGGCTGGTGGAGGCTGTGTCTGTGGCTGAAGCTGCTGTGCTGCTGTCGTGTTGGCTGAGTCTCTGCTTGCAGCAGTCACTGTATTGGTCGCCCTGTAAGTGAGTAACACGCATTAGAAAACCATCTTGTGAACTGGAGGGATTTTTGATTACACGCCACATATAAAATAACACACTAGTCACAAAAGTACTATCCGCCCTGAGTCAAAAGTCCTCACACTAATGTACGAGATATATAACAAGAAATAGGAAGAAACAAATAACGAGCGATAAGGGAGGATGGGTAGGCAAAAACAAACATCCTGTAACTTGCGCAGATCGTATACCACCCTCGTCGCCAGTTGTTGTGTGCTACTTTAGATACGGCCACAGAAGGAGATTTTACTCGTCGCCACCCGCAACTATTTATAGTGTGCTGAGGTTAACACTATAAGAGGAGAACGAGGAGAGCTCTGGCGCACTGATAACGAATAGTGACAAGAACACACACATTTATTGACGAATACTCAACTTTGTACAAATCGGCTCAGGCAGCAGATGCTCAATTTCAACGATATTCCAGAAGCTAACGCTTCAGATTAGACCTCGTATCACTAGAATTTACCCTGAAGACATGCTGATGTGGACTCGCTGGAAGCAGACAATGCGACGCGAAGTACACAGGCAGAAGGCGGACTTCTCGGCAGTCGAGCTGCCCTTCCCTGCTGTGGCGCCGGCGCGTCACATATCACTTCTGGGTGCGACTTGTTGCTGCCGCAGTCCCTGGAGTGGGTTGTCGACCTATCGACACCTGTGGTGCTAACTGATGGTGTCTGCTTTGCTTACGACACCACAAGAACGATATAATCTTTTGACAGCATTGATAAACGGTTGGAAAGAAGAGTACAGTGATAAAACGCTTGTTTACAGTTGCCACTGTCTTCGCAGAAATATCCGGAATTGTGCGAAAACTGAAAGGCGTCGCGGCAGCATTCGGCTGTTACAGTGCAAACATCGCCCAGTGGGCCTCCCATACCGGACTCCGCCTTCTTATTGGCCTGGTTAACGCATAGTGCCATTTCTAATAATAGTAGCTTACCTTTATTTCTGTGTCGTATAAATTAGGAGCCAAGAGGAAAAATCTTTTTTCCTGTAAGTGTAGGCTTACCTTCTGGCTGCATACAACCACGGAGCCTACCTTGAGAGCCCCGGACGGCTGTGTTTACACCGCATCAGACGATTCCTGCATTTCAGAAGTATCTTTGCGAAAATTTGAACGTCACCCGTAACAATGACTATAGCACTGTATTGTTCTTTTCAGCAGCTATGAAATGCCGTTAAAACGAAGAGATTGGGGAAAATCAAATCAGACTGGAAAATATATTATACGCGTTAAGGTAGGCAAAAAATCGTCCATCCCAGGTGCGGATGAGGTAAGTTGGGTTGCCTGTCTTACGGTGTATCAAATGTTTCCCATACTGGTTTCATTTTATAATACCACAGTCGCCTCATCATATAGGTAGTTGCGGAGAATAGTATCCCACAGCAAAACTAAGTGACGCTCTGTACTGTCATTTGCCGATAACTACATTTTGATATCTGGCATTTGTAAAAGTACTGTTACGCCTCACGCAACTCTCCCTCTGTGTCCAGCTGTACGTGCACTAACCTCCCACACGTTATCTCCGCGGTCCCTACACGACAAATACGCCGCTGGCAGCACCTCTGTGTCGCACGGCCTTCCTATCTAAATTTGCCAACAGGGTTGCGTAAGAACTTCCGTTGATGTTCTAAAAAGATATCTGGTAAAGATCCCATAACACCTCCGTCACGGGCTGGTATGGGCTCTACAGACCCGTTACGAACCTAACAAAGACGGAGAAGTAATAAATACTGGAGGACAGTAGACAGTGGATGCAACGTAGTAGCGTGTGAGAGAATAGTGCTAGGAAAAGAGTGAACGAAGCAGTGCCAATGGGAGCGGGATACTGAGAAGGGGAAAGTGGAAGTGCGTGAGAGCCAGTTTTAATGAGACACGGAGTCTGTGACAATGACGCTGAGGAGGAGAGAGTTGGTGACAGTGAGAAGATAGAACAGCAGTGTGAAGGAATGAGTGAGAGAGTAGCAGTGTAGACAACGAGAAGGAGACAGTGACAGCGAGAGGAGTCAGTGGTAGCTGGACAGAATTTCAGACATTCTACGAACTTTTTCTTCGTAACAGCCTCACAAATTGATAAAAGGACAATAGTTCATCGCCTGCTAAATGTCCGTTGTTTATGCAGCAAAACTTCAGCATGAAGAATGACATATTCATTTAATATTGCTTTCTTACTAAGCCTATTTGCTACTCATTTTCAAAAAGTAGGCACAAATAGCGCTGAATATACCTAGAAAATTGTTTCATTGTATGACACACAATTTAGGAGGAAAACAAACTTTTCAGTAAAAGTACAACTTTCGGTTTTCATCTGTGTATGGGTGAATAATTCGAAACTAATGAAACCAATATAAATAGCTTTCTCCTCTGCAGCCATAGTGGATTTTCACGCTCAAAGTCAAATATTTAACACATGAAGTCTTTTGTAAAGTAATAGACGTTAGAAGCAATTGTTACACGTGACAGCATTCTTGTAAGAATTGGGGGTAACGCATTGCTGCTTTTGTACCGTGTTCTACGGGAGCAGCGGTGTTTTATTTTTTTTCTCAACTTCCGATCGGACACGAAATGGAAACCGCAACATAACTCAAAAATTTATGATTCCTAACATTCAGCTACACACTCCACATACATAGTCTTCTTCCCGACTTAGACATTTGTCACAGCATGGTGTCAACTTTCCAATACGCTCGTGCTTTCCGTCAGTCCCCTACGCTGCTCCACAGCCCATTTTTATTCCAAAATGCTGAGTAGCCAGCGATTCACGTGAGCAAAGGAATGAAAATCAGAAAGCAGAAAGAAAACTGGCGTTCTACGGATCTGAGCGTGGAATTTCAGGTCTCTTAATCGGGCAGGTAGGTTAGAAAAATTGAAAAGGGAAATGGATAGATTGAAGTTAGATATAGTGGGAATTAGTGAAGTTCGGTGGCAGGAGGAACAAGACTTCTGGTCAGGTGAATACAGGGTTATAAACAAAAAATGAAATAGGGGTAATGCAGGAGTAGGTTTAATAATGATTAAAAAAATAGGAGTGCGGGTAAGCTACTACCAAAAGCATAGTGAACGCATTACTGTGGCCAACATAGACACGAAGCCCATGCCTACTACAGTAGTACAAGTTTATATGCCAACTAGCTCTGCAGATGACGGAGAAATTGATGAAATATATGATGAGATAAAAGAAATTATTCAGGTAGTGAAGGGAGACGAAAATTTAATAGTCATGGGTGACAGGAATTCGAGAGTAGGAAAAGGGAGAGAAGGAAACATAGTGGGTGAATATGGATTGGGGGAGAGAAATGAAAGAGGAAGCCGTCTGGTGGAATTTTGCACAGAGCATAACTTAATCATAGCTAACACTTGGTTCAAGAATCATAAAAGAAGGTTGTATACATGGAAGAACCCTGGAGATACTAGAAGGTATCACATAGATTATATAATGGTAAGACAGAGATTTAGGAACCAGGTTATAAATTGTAAGACATTTCCAGGAGCAGATGTGGACTCTGACCACAATCTATTGGTTATGAACTGTAGATTAAAACTGAAGAAACTGCAAAAAGGTGGGAATTTAAGGAGATGGGACCTGGATAAACTGACTAAACCAGAGGTTGTAGAGAGTTTCAGGAAAAGCATTAGGGAACAATTGACAAGAATGGGGAAAAGAAATACAGTAGAAGAAGAATGGGTAGCTTTGAGGGATGAAGTAGTGAAGGCAGCAGAGGATGAAGTAGGTAAAAAGACGAGGGCTAGTAGAAATACTTGGGTAACAGAAGAAATATTGAATTTACTTGATGAAAGGAGAAAATATAAAAACGCATTAAATGAAGCAGGCAAAAAGGAATACAAACGTCTCAAAAATGAGATCGACAGGAAGTGCAAAATGGCTAAGCAGGGATGGCTAGAGGGCAAATGTAAGGATGTAGAGGCTTATCTCACTAGCGGTAAGATAGATACTGCCTACAGGAAAATGAAAGAGACCTTTGGAGAAAAGAGAACGACTTGTATGAATATCAAGAGCTCAGATGGAAACCCAGTTCCAAGCAAAGAAGGGAAAGCAGAAAGGTGGAAGGAGCATATAGAGGGTCTATACAAGGGCGATGTACTTGAGGACAATATTATGGAAATGGAAGAGGATGTAGATGAAGATGAAATGGGAGATAGGATACTGCGTGAAGAGTTTGACAGAGCAATGAAAGACCTGAGTCGAAACAAGGCCCCAGGAGTAGACAACATTCCATTAGAACTGCTGACAGCCTTGGGAGAGCCAGTCCTGACAAAACTCTACCATCTGGAGATCAAGATGTATGAGACAGGTGAAATACCCTCAGACTTCAAGAAGAATATAATAATTCCAATCCCAAAGAAAGCAGGTGTTGACGGATGTGAAAATTACCGTACTATCAGTTTAATAAGTCACAGCTGCAAAATACTAACGCGAATTGTTTACAGACGAATAGAAAAATTGGTAGAAGCTGAACTCGGCGAAGATCAGTTTGGATTCCGTAGAAATGTTGGAACACGTGAGGCAATACTGACTCTACGACTTATCTTAGAAAATAGATTAAGGAAAGGCAAACCTACATTTATAGCATTTGTAGACTTAGAGAAAGCTTTTGACAATGTTGACTGGAATACTCTCTTCCAAATTCTAAAGGTGGCAGGGGTAAAATACAGGGAGCGAAAGGCTATTTACAGTTTGTACAGAAACTGAAAGGTGGCTACACTGAGCCACAGCGCCAGAGATTGCGCCAAAGAATATTATTCAGCCGCCTCCACTGGCAGTTCTTGTCGAGAAGTCGTAGTGGAGAGTGCTTATTGAGAAGTAGCAGTAGGCAGTGCTTATTGTGAAGTAGCAGTGGGCAGTGCTTGTTGAGATGTGGTAGTGGAGAGTTCTTGTCGAGAAGTCGTAGTGGAGAGTGCTTATCGAGAAGTCGTGGTGGGGAGTGCTTGTTGAGATGTAGCAGTGGTGAGTCGTAGTTGAAAAGTTGCGGTAGTGAGTGCTTGTTCAGAATTGGTAGTATTGTTTTGATGGGCTAGACACCAGATGTTATTGGATTGGGAGGCTGTAATGATCAGAGTGTGCTTTTCGTCAATATATATGAAGGTAAAAAAATTCCTTGTTTTTGTATTATTTCAATGTCTTGAACAATAATGCCTATTGGTTACAGGTTCAGTCAACAAAGCATCTGGCTCGTGTTCTTATATTAGACTGTATTTCTGGTTTCTATGTGCAATTATAGTATTTCTGTTTTTTTTAATTACTTCAGTATAAATGATGTTTAAAATATCTGGTCTTATTGAGGAAGAACCGTGCCAGATGTGTACGTTGAATCACACTTCCACACACAGAACAGCTACACTTGTGTTTTGTTGTTTCGTAGGTTTTATAGTTGCTGGGGACTTAATTAATTGTGTTGACGGAAGTTTTCTCTCATCCTTTGTTGTTATTCTATGCAGTCAGATTGCGTACTAATACTAATCAGGGCTAACCGTTTACGAGACTTCGTAATCGGACAGACAACTACTAAAAATAAATTAAAATTATTTGCAATATAGATAATTAAGCCCCCATGCAAAACCAAATGGTAGTTATAAGAGTCGAGGGGCATGAAAGGGAAGCAGCGGTTGGGAAGGGAGTGAGACAGGTGTGTAGCCTGTCCCCGATGTTGTTCAATCTGTATATTGAGCAAGCAGTAAAGGAAACAAAAGAAAAATTCGGAGTAGGTATTAAAGTCCATGGAGAAGAAATAAATACGTTGAGGTTCGCCGATGACATTGTAATTTTGTCAGAGACAGCAAAGAACTTGGAAGAGCAGTTGAACGGAATGGACACTGTCTTGAAAGGAGGATATAAGATGAACATCAACAAAAGCAAATCGAGGATAACGAATGTAGTGGAATTAAATCGGGTGATGCTGAGGGAATTAGATTAGGAAATGAGACACTTAAAGTAGTAAAGGAGTTTTGCTATTTGGGGAGAAAATAACTGATGATGGTCGAACTAGAGAGCACATAAAATGTAGGCTGGCAATGGCAAGGAAAGCGTTTCTAAAGAAATTTGTTAACATCGAGTATAGATTTAAGTGTCAGGAAGTCGTTTCTGAAAGTATTTGTATGGAGTGTAGCCATGTATGGAATTGAAACATGGACAATAAATAGTTTGCACAAGAAGAGAATAGAAGCTTTCGAAATGCGGTGCTACAGAAAAATGTTGAAGATTAGGTGGGAAGATCACGTAACTAATGAGGAGGTATTGAATAGGATTGGGGAGAAGAGGAGTTTGTGGTACAACTTGACAAGAAGAAGGGACCGGTTGGTAGGACATGTTCTGAGGCATCAAGGGGTCACAAATTTAGCATTGGAGGGTAGTGTGGAGGGTAAAAATCGTAGAGGGAGACGAAGGGATGAGTACACTAAGCAGATTCAGAAGGATGTAGGCTGCAGTAGGTACTGGGAGATGAAGAAGCTTGCGTAGGATAGAGTCTCAGGACTGAAGACAACAACAACAACAACAACATTCTGTCAGTCCCCTATGCTGCTTCACAGCCCATTTTTGTTCCAAAATGCTTTGTAGCCAGCGATTCACGTGAGCTAAGGAATGAAAGTCAGAGGGAACCAAGATCGGGCTGTATGGAGAGTGATCAAACACTTCCCATGCAAAACGCTGCAGGAGCATAGTTGTTGCCCCTTCCGTGTGCGGCCGAGAATTTTCAAGCAGGACACGCTTGAAGGTCTCTCGGGCATGCCCCGGGTTGACTGGTCGTTGTAGAACGAATTTTCGATCACGTAACGCGCCTCATCAGCAGGTTACCCCTGTTGACTGACGTCCCAGGCCGGCGGGTGGTGTGGTATATACACCTGTGGCATCTCCTCTCCACTGACTCCGCGTATGGACCGAGGGATGTGCAGGCCGCGGTGGTGGGGGTAGCTCGCGCTGACGAGATGACTGATGGGCGGCAGTACGCATGCCGCCTTCGGCGGGTGTGGTGCCCCGTTTCCGCTGCTCCTGCAGAACCTTTATTACTGGATTCCACGCTTGGCTGAGTTGAAATCCGTTGTCCTTGTTAATAAGGTTCTCGTGCACCAGGATTTCAATTGCTTCCTTGTATACACAGTCCCAAAAGCGGGATGTGTTGTGCAGGACTTCTGTGTTCTCGTATTTCATACGATGATTTGTATCGACGCAATGTTCTGCGATTACAGGTTTTGTAGGCTGTTGGAGATCGGTGTGCCGTTTGTGTTCAGTACACCTTTCCTCGATGGTGCGAATGGTTTGCCCCACATATGCTTTCCCACACTCGCACGGTATGAAATAACCTCCAGATTTCCGGATTCCTAAATCGTCCTTCACTGTCGCTACAAGGGACTCGATCTTTGGCGGCGGGCAGTAGACGCATTTGATGTTAAGACGCCCTAGAATCCCGCCTATCTTTCCAGATACGTTGCCCGCGTACGGTATGTAGGCTGTCGCTTTCGGTGGATCATCATCAGGTGTCGGCTGTGGTGTGGTCTTCTGCTTGAAGGCGCGTCTAATTTGGCGGTCACTATAGCCGTTCTTCTGGAACACATCCTCGAGGTGGTCTAGTTCCGCTTTTAAGCTTTCTTCGTCGGAGATCACACGAGCTCTGTGAACCATGTATTTAGTACTCCTTCCCTTTGTGACGGGAGATGACAGCTGGAGGCGTGAAGGTACAGATCCGTGTGGGTTGTCTTCCGGTAGACGCTGTGTCCCAGTCGTTCCATCAGGCTTTTTCCGTACCGGAACATCCAAGAATGGTAGCTGCCCGTTTTTCTCCACCTCCATGTGGTCTTCAGTCCAGAGACTGGTTTGATGCAGCTCGCCATGCTACTCTATCCTGTGCAAGCTTCTCCATCTCCCAGTACCGACTGCAACCTACATCCTTCTGAATCTGCTTAGTGTACTCATCCCTTCGTCTCCCTCTACGATTTTTACCCTCCACGCTGCCCTCCAATACTAAATTGGTGATCCCTTGATGCCTCAGAACATGTCCTAACAACCGATCCCTTCTTCTTGTCAAGTTGTGCCACAAACTCCTCTTCTCCCCAATTCTATTCAATACCTCCTCATTAGTTATGTGGTCTACCCATCTAATCTTCAGCATTCTTCTGTAGCACCACATTTCGAAAGCTTCTATTCTCCTCTTGTCCAAACTATTTATCGTCCTTGTTTCACTTCCATACATGGCTACACTCCATACAAATACTTTCAGAAACGACTTCCTGACACTTAAATCTATACTCGATGTTAACAAATTACTCTTCGTCAGAAACGCTTTCCTTGCCATTGTCAGTCTACATTTTATATCCTCTCTACTTCGACCATCATCAGCTATTTTTCTCCCCAAATAGCAAAACTCCTTTACTACTTTAAATGTCACATTTCCTAATCTAATTCCCTCAGCATCACGGGATTTAATTCCACTACATTCCATTATCCTCGTTTTGCTTTTGTTGATGTTCATCTTATATTCTCCTTTCAAGACACTATCCATTCCGTTCAGCTGCTACTCCAAGTCCTTTGCGCTCTCTGACAGAATTACAAAGTCATCGGCAAACCTCAAAGTTTTTATTTCTTCTCCAAAGATTTTAATACCTACTCCAAATTTGTCTTTTGTTTCCTTCACTGCTTGCTCAATATACAGATTGAATAACATCGGGGAGAGACTACAACCCTGTCTCACTCCCTTTCCAACCACTGCGTCCCTTTCATGCCCCTCAACTCATGTAACTGCCATCTGGTTTCTGTACAAATTGTAAATAGCCTTTCGCTCCCTGTATTTTACCCCTGCCACCTTTAGAATTTGAAAGAGAGTATTCCAGTCAACATTGTCAAAAACTTTCTCTAAGTCTACAAATGCTGGAAATGTAGGTTTGCCTTTCCTTAATCTAGCTTCTAAGATAAGTCGTAGGGTCAGTATTACTTCACGTGTTCCAATATTTCTACGGAATCCAAACTGATCTTCCCCGAGTTCGGCTACTACTAGTTTTTCCATTCGTCTGTAAAGAATTCGTATTAGTATTTTGCAGCCGTGGCTTATTAAACTGATAGTTCGGTAATTTTCACATCTGTCAACACCTGCTTTCTTTGGAATTGGAATTATTATATTCTTCTTGAAGTCTGAGGGTATTTCACCTGTCTCATACATCTCCTCACCGGATGGTAGAGTTTTGTCAGGACTGGCTCTCCCAAGGCTGTCAGTAGTTCTAATGGAATGTTGTCTACTCCTGGGGCCTTGTTTCGAGTTAGATGTTTCAGTGCTCTGTCAAACTCTTCACGCAGTATCATATCTCCCATTTCATCTTCCTCTACATCCTCATCCATTTCCACAATATTGTCCTCAAGTACATCGCCCTTGTATAGACCCTCTATATACTCCTTCCAAATTTCTGCATTCCCTTCTTTGCTTAGAACTGGGGTTCCATCTGAGCTCTTGATATTCATGCAAGTGGTTCTCTTTTCTCCAAAGGTCTCTTTAATTTTCCTGTACGCGGTATCTATCTTACCGCTAGTGAGATAAGCTTCTACATCCTTACATTTGTCCTCTAGCCATCCCTACTTAGCCATTTTGCACTTCGTGTCGATCCCATTTTTGAGACGTTTATATTCCTTTTTGCCTGCCTTATTGACAGCATTTTTATATTTTCACCTTTCATCAATTAAATTCAATATTTCTTCTGTTACCCAAGTATATCTACTAGCCCTTGTCTTTTTACCTACTTCATCCTCTGCTGCCTTCACTACTTCATCCCTCAAAGCTACCCATTCTTCTTCTCCTGTATTTCTTTCCCCCACTCCTGTCAATTGTTCCCTAATGCTCTCCATGAAACTCTGTACAACCTCTGGTTCTTTCAGTTTATCCAGGTCCCATCTCCTTAAATTCCCACCTTTTTGCAGTTTCTTCAGTTTTAATCTACAGTTCATAACCAATAGAATGCGATCAGAGTCCACATCTGCCCCTGGAATTGTCTTACAATTTAAAACCTGGTTCCTAAATCTCTGTCTTACCATTATATAATCTATCTGAAACCTGTCAATATCTCCAGGCTTCTTCCATGTATACAACCTTCTTTTATGTTTCTTGAACCAAGTGTTAGCTATGACTAAGTTGTGCTCTGCGCAAAATTCTACCAGGCGGGTTTCTTTCATTTCTTCTTGCGAGGCTAGTTGGCATATAAACTTGTACTACTGTATTAGGCGTGGGCTTCGTGTCTATCTTGGCCACAATAATGCGTTCACTATGCTGTTTGTTGTAGCTTACCCGCACTCCTGTTTTTTTATTCATTATTAAACCTACTCATGCATTACCCCTATTTGGTTTTGTATTTATAACCCTGTATTCGCCAGACCAAAAGTCTTGTTCCTCCTGTCACCGAACTTTACTAATTCCCACTATCTTTAACTTTAACCTATTCATTTCCCTTTTTAAATTTTCTAACCTACCTACCCGATTAAGGTATCTGACATTCCACGCTCCGATCCGAAGAACGGCAGTTTTCTTTCTCCTGATAACGACATCCTCTTGAGTAGTCCCCGCGCGGAGATCCGAATGGGGGACTATTTTACCTCCGGAAAATTTTACCCAAGAGGACGCCATTATCATTTAAGCATACATTTAACCATACAGCGTGCCCTCGGGAAAAATTACGGCTTTAGTTTCCCCTTGCTTTCAGCCGTTCGCAGTACCGGCACAGCAAGGCCGTTTTGGCTGATGTTACAAGGCCAGATCAGTGAATCATCCAGACTGTTGCACCTGCAACTACTGAAGAAGCTACTGCCCCTGTTCAGGAACCACACGTTTGTCTGTCCTCTCAACAAATACTCCTCCGTTGTGGTTGCACCTACGGTACTGCTATCTGTATCGCTGAGGCACGCAAGCCTCCCCACCAACGGCAAGGTCCGTGGTCCATGGTGAACTGAATTTGGGGGTGGACAGAGTTCAGATGCTGAAAGAACAGTTGGAGCTTCTCTTCCCCGTGAGGCCAAATGACGAATGTGTCGTCAACATAACTGTAGAAGACTGTTGGTTTTTGTGGTGCAGATTCTAACGCTTTCTCCTCAAATTCTTGCATGTACATGTTGGCCACCACAGGTGACAGACGGCTACCCATAGGTACGCCGTCTGTCTGTTCGTAATAATGTCTGTCACACGCTTGGCAGTTACGTTACTTGGGCTGCATGAGATCGGGCTGAACCTCTTAGCATCCACATCACAGTCGGTGGGAGACATTATTGCTCTAAGTATCTCTACGTGCTCACTGCACACCCACAACTGAAAAGTGCAACGGAACGCGGTCAACAGGCGTACTAGAAACACATCAACACAGAGCTTCATCGGATTTTCAGTGTGGTTTTTATTCGGGACCGATCGGATGTTGTTAAAAACGTAATCCTCGTATCTGCCGAAAATTCAGAAAGGCCGTCTGTGGAGACTCTGAACATAATACTTCCGTTGTTAGTCGACCATATCGTACCAATGTCGAACATTTTTCGGAAGTCAAGAGAGACGGAACAAATCGGATGTTCTGCGTTTACTGTTTCGAGGATTACGAGTGATGCAACCTATGATTTTGTTGGTTACTGTTCTTCTTTGTTCCATGACGATTCTCTGGGAGGTTCTTTTCCTCATCTAGAAACTTCGTAGAACATAGACTGCGGTTTAAGATCCTGCAACGGCATGGACGTTGACGGTGCTGCTCTGTGATTCTGTACGTTTTTACACTTTTTTCGAACAAGGGTGACCTATGGCCTTTTTTAGTCACGGGGCACTATTCGCTGCTAATAAAATTCTAGATTAACATCACCTAGGAAGGACACTGATTCCGCAGCGTAGTGAGCGTGTGATATTACAGGATTACCGTAATGGTGCCGTGCCGCTTTCAAATAGCGGGACTGCCGATGTCAGTATGACTCACTTGTGCGACTTGGCTGTGATCAAACAGGTGTCTTTATGAGACGTTCATCAGTTCTATGAGATCTAACCACAGCTGTTACGTGTTTGTTTGATTTTGCCCTGGTGTTCGTAGTTCGTCATTGAAGAACCTGTCTATCAGTCCGACCAAACACACTCGGCGAACTTCTTTGTTGCCCTAATTGGCTGTGGTGCCTATCGTTGCTCTAAAAATATCAGGACCCCTAATTCTTCTTTCTTAGGTGATCGTCTCGTCTCTGAAAGTTCGGGTCTGTTTGAGATCTACAAAACTTTTTGATAAGATAAGCGTAGTTTCCTCAGTTGATAAAGAGAATGTGAAAATTAGTACGAAATATCCTTAGACTATATCCGTGTGACCAAGTTTATCTTATCTTTGAATTACTCTATGACCTACGTCTGTAAATTGCACCACCGATAGAAACATGCGATTATTAATCTAACTCCAGAGAATCACAATTATTTTGAAAGCCTACAGTCGTTTTACTCAACAGACAGTAGGGCAAGTGAAAAATCAGTCTCGCAGATGAACTCGGCAGAATACTTACACACTGTACTGTAACATTACGAGTCAAGACAGCTGTAACGGAACTTGAATAGCGTAAAGTTATCGTTAAAAACGCACGCCGCGCAATTTGTTATGATTTGGTCGGTCATAATAGTAGTAACATGCTTTTGAATACAATTAAAAAATAACGGCGATACCTGTTTAGCGTTATTGGAAATAATATGTAATAAATTAATGATTAAGGTAGCCGATCCTATAAGAAGACGTAAAATTGGGCATATTAAGGTGTTTTGCTTTATATCGACTAAGCCGATGATACGGCGTCTTTTTTTTCCGTTTACTCTTAGAAGAAAAAAAAAAAGAAAACAAGTAACGAAGTGCTAATTGTGCGTTGTGAAAAATATAGGGGCGAATTTTAAATAGCTACAGTGTATAATCAGACTAACAAATGGACATTCAGTTACGCGAAATAGCGGACAGTGAAGTATGGTCATTGAATTGAGTACACCTACAGGGCGGTCAATTCCAGGATAAGTCTATTCGCGTCTCACGAGGCACGCGGTATTGAGACTGGTTTTTTTTGTTTTATTATATCACGGAGAGCGGGCTTCAATTTATAAAAAGGAGAAAAGCTGTATCATTATCATTGACTGTTGGTGTTACGCAACCAAAACTGTTCATCAAAGGGTTTCGGTGAATGAGTGGTGAATGCGAAATGAAACTGTGAACGAAGTTATGTTAAATAAAGCAGAAGAGACAAGACAGTTTGGTCGTATCTGTTATTATTCCATAAACCATAACATGTACTCTCGTTGTATGAAGCCTTTATAGACGATCGTTATGACAATTTGCTTTGAAGGGATCTCGTTACGAGTTAAGTTTTGGGGACCTGGTCAACAGGGGATAGTTCGTAGATCTTAACTACTGCAGCTATTCTGGAATCAGGTGCTACCGTGACCGTTGTGTGTTGTCTATGGCTTAAGGTCATCATATCTCATGCTCTAAGATCGACGCGCCTTTCCTCTTGGTATAACGGTGTCTCACGGTAACCACGACAACGCCGACGGCGAAGGAAGATACGGTAGAAGTGGCGCCCAACGTGGGGCTCGATCGAGGAGGATTGCTGCATCGAGTCGAGTGTCATCCGGATTCACGAACCCTAGAGTTGGAAAATATTGTAGCAGCCAGTGAGTCTGTCCAATGAAAGAGGTATTCTTCAATAATCGCTAAAAGTGAGCGACACTACCAGGTATGATTAAAATAACTATATAATTATAAAAAAAGGGAAGTTGAGACTTGTGATTTCGGGAGATAAATATATATAAATACATAGTGAAAATAAGTGTATGTCTTGGTAGTGAATAATCATGTCAAAACGAACGAAAAGAATACATGATAATGTGCAGTTGAGTAGAGTAATGAGTAGAGAGAGAGAGGAAAGTGAAGAGGAAAGGGATGATGTATCCCATGAGCTCAATGTGGGACAGGAGACATGTACAGATAATAATACAGTTATTGATTTAGAGCCGTTAGGAGATTCAAATACTATGATAAGTAAGGTAAGCAGCGTGGGAGAACATAAAGATCTTGAGGTTTCGGAAGTAGATCAGCAAGTTTATCCTCAAAATGGAAATATTAATCAAAAAATGTTTGATATGCTGGTATCAATAAATACTCAAATGGGTGTAATGAATGGAAGACTTGGTTCACTAGAAAAAGATAATAAGCAATTAAAAGAGGACAATCAAAAGTTAAATGAAAAATCTGAGGCCAAATTTGGTTCATTAGAAGTTAAAATGGATTCTTTGGAAAGCAAACTGAACACCTTTGATTATAAACTGGAAAATACTAAGAAAGAATTAAAGACGGTCTGGGAGACTCAATTAAATGCGAAATTTGGAGAACTAGATGTAGAGTTTTCTAACACCTTAGAAAGGCAATATAATAATTTAATGGGAAAACTTCATGAAGTAGAAAAGAAATATGAGGTAGTTTCGAAGAGTTATGATGGCCTGTCCAATAGGATGGTTAAGTGTGAAAGCAGCTGTTTCAATGCTAGCGCACAGACAGAAGAGCTTTCGAAACAAATAGTCGAGTTTGAGTCTGATGCTCGTAAAGGGATTGACAAGTATTTAGTAGATCAAACTAAAAGACTTGACGAAGATCTAACTGAATGGATAGAAATAAAAGGAAATGAAATTGTAGACAAGGTTAAGACTACTATTGGATCCCAGCCAAATGAAAATATCAATGAGCACCTAAGTAGAAATGATGAATTAATTAAGCTCTTCACTAGCGAATTTCAGAAAATAAAAGACAAAATAGTTGATGAGTTACCTAAATGGCAAAAGGAAACCAATCATAAATTGGCGGAGTTAGAACGAAAGTCATCACAAAATTTGTTGACAGAGGACGAACGTTCGGAGAATAGGTCGATAAACAACCGAACATGTGATAATACGAAGTACAATTGTGGTGAAAATTTGCATTGGGAAGTTGATGATTCGGTTGGTAAAGATGATGATTCTTTTGGTCAGCGAGGATATTTGTCTTCTTTAAAGGTGGAGAACAGCATTTTTAAAAGTAGACAATTCCCAACATTCTCCACTGAAAAGAACAACCTGCATCCGAAAATCTTTATCAATAATTTCAAAAGAATATTTCCGCGTAGCTGGTCAGAACACGACCGACTTCAATTTATAGTATCCAAAATTACCGGAGAAGCCGCATTATGGGCCGCCGAAGTAAGTGAAAGTTGCCATACTTGCGCTGAGTTTGAACAACTTTTTTTGACTAAATACTGATCGTCGAGTAAACAAGAGAAATTAAGAAAAGAGGTTTACCAACCTGAGTATTTTAACAGTAAAAGGAGTACTTTAAGGCAATATTTTGAAAAGTACATAAATAAGACACGTTATTGGAGTGATCTAATTTCTCACAAGGAAGTGATGAGAATTTTGAAGGGAAGGTTGCCCATAAATATACGTGAAAAGTTAATAAATGTTCCTGACCACGATGTAGAACAATTCTTGTCGGTGATTGACTCTATAGATATGATTATGGAAGACGCAAGACAAATGAGTAGTAATCAAATGTCGACTCACACTCATAGTAATACGAATAATTATAATAATAATTTAACGTATGATAATAATAATACCGAAAACCAGGTCAAACCCGCATCACAGGAGCGTGGACAATCTTCATCCTATGGTTGCAATAAAAACAATGATTATAATAAATATAGAAGAGATACTTACTGTGCTAGAGGTAAACCTCGATATGGTGACGCGAATGTGCATAGTAGTGATATTAATAAGAGTAACAGGTACCCAAGTGATGAACCCAATTGCATTCGACCTTGGGAAGATAATTCGAAGCATAATGTTCATCGGCAGGATGGAACAAATGCCTCGAGTCCTCATCCAGCACAAGGAGTTATACCAATGGGTGAAGGAGCCTCCAATGTGCGACGGGGTGAATACCATAACTCGGATCATACTGTACGGATTGTGGAAGTTCATGAACCCCCACCGATGGCTCAACGAGATAGATTAAACTAATACCAGTCACCAAATGCCTTCCTAGGATGACTGGAAAGAGAAGGAAGGCAGGCATCAATTTGAACTGAGAGTATTAAGGTACAATAAGGATCAGGATATAAGGAATGAATTAACTGAAGAAAAACCTGAAGTTTCTAATAAATGCGGACAAATTTTACAGGCAATAATTCCAACAAGTATAAATAATGTTGATGTTGAAATATTAATTGATACTGGAGCAACTATTAGTGTCATGACGCTGGACTGTTTAAAACAGATAAGCCGAGGGGTAAAAATGCCCACTTTTCCTATCACAGGATGTACCGTGTCTGGCGCGTTCAGCGCAAAAATGCAAAAAGTTGTGAAACAGGTACGTGTTGACGTTACAATACAGGGGGCTCAAATGGAAAGTACATTCCTGGTTGTTCCTAAAATGACAGTACCATGTGTCTGGGGTTTGGATTTTTTATGTGAGACCGGTGCAATCATTAATTTAGAGAAAGGTGAATGTATATTTAATTCCAATGGTAATGTTTTGACAGCCACCCTGAGAAAGGGCCGAGTAATTCCAAATCAATTGTGTATGAATCTAATGGTAAAATATGTCAGTATTGATTATGAAAATGTGTATGATATATGCCTTATTGAATGTTCTGAAGAAATGATGGATAAAATGTCATTGCAGGAAAAGGTGTTAGAATCAGAATATTTATCTGTTATCCAAAGGGATGAACTGTACTACTTGTTGGAAGCATATCAGTCAATTTTTAGTAAACGTCCGGGTATAATAAAAGACTTTGAATACCATATAAAGACGTATGCACATAAACCCTTTTGTCGTACTTCCTATTCTATCCCATGGACAAAGAGAGAAGTAGTCAGAAAGGAAATCAGTAAAATGTTAGAATGGGGTGTTATTGAGCCCTCAGATTCCGAATATTGTAACCCTCTTGTGGCGGTAATTAAACCCAATGGTGACATCAGATTGGTGTTGGATGCCAGAGAGATCAATAAGATCATTATACCTGTACACACGCGACCGGAGAACCTAGAAGAATTAGTACAAAAGTTTTATGGTGCCCGCTTCTTAACTTCTTTGGATATGCGTAGTTCATAATGGCAAACTAGAATATCGAAAGAATCTAGAAAATATACAGCATTCGTTTTTCTGGGCCGAAGTTACCAGTTTACTGTCATGCCATTTGGGTTGAAAATAAGCAGTGGTGTTTTCATATCGGCATTAGATACCATACTGGGCAGAGACCTTTTGAATGAAGTTACTTTATATGTGGATGATTTGCTAATTGCTTCTGAAACTTGGGAGGAACATTTGGACTTATTAAGAAGAGTTTTTGCGAAATTTTTGGAATACGGAGTTACTGTAAATTTGAGCAAATCCAAGTTTGCTCATAACCAATTGAAATTTCTTGGACATATAATCACTCCTGAAGGGATAAAACCAAATCCTAAATAGATGGATGCGATTAACAGATGTGCTTATCCAAAGAATAGAACGGAATTAAAGTCATTTATCGGCTTAGTTTCATTTTTTCGACGATTTTTACCCAATCAGTTAGGAAGCCAAGACTGTTTGTTACGGCTGTTAAGAAAAAATGTCATGTGGGATTGGAATTCCGAATGCACGCAAGCTTTTGATAACATTCGCAATGCTTTGACTAATGCTCCACTGTTCATCATCCGAGACTTGATCAAGATTTTTATATTGCTGCGGATGCTTCTGAAACAGGATTGGGTGCCACTCTTTTCCAGATGGACAATCCAGAAGATATCAGTACCATCAAGATAATTGGGTTTGCTAGCGGAACACTCTCTAGCTGTGAACGTGCGTATTGTACTACTGAATTGGAAGTACTGGCCGTGGTCTGGTCACTTAGAAAGTTTCGCTATTTTGTATATGGAAAGAAGATCATTGTATTCTGCGACCACAAAGTTTTATCTTTTATTTTAACAGGAAGGATGTTCCATTCACGTTTAACCCGGTGGGCCTTGCTACTGCAAGAATATGATATTATGCTCAAATACATCAGAGGGAAAGACAACATCATAGCCGATGCTCTTTCAAGATTACCGAAAAGAAAGAATGCTGACGAGTGTGAAGAACGGACTATTGACTTTAAAGTCATGAATTTATCAAGGCAATATTGTGAGAGGCAGATTTCACAGCTATCTCGAAGTCTTCCACAACTGCAAGAAGATGATAAGTTGTGGAAAGCCATTAGGCATGCTGTTGAAAGCAAAACGCTAAGTCACTCTCAAGAACAGTATCAATTAAAATCCGGAATATTGTATCGGAGGAAGGATGAAGAAGATGTTTGGAAAGTTTGTGTTCCAAATAAATATTTAGAATCAGTAGTATGGTACACTCACTTGAATTGGGGTCATTTTGGTGCCGCTAAATGTACAGCCAAAATAGCACAATACTGCTATCATCCAAATTTGGGACGTATAGCTACAAATATTATTAAGAAGTGCAAAATATGTCAGAAGGCGAAACCCATAAACTATTGTCGGAAGATAGAATTACATCCTATCATCCCACAACAACCTTTAATGTTGGTGTCATGTGACGTCTGTGGGCCATGTCCCATGACACGTGGACGGTTCAAATATGTATTGGCTTTCTATGATCTCTTTTCAAAATATGTGAAATTATATCCTTTGAAAAATGTCCACGTTCGACCCATGTTACGCAAATTTGTCAACAACTATATAACTGAGCTTGGCAAACCTATAATGATCTTGACAGACAACGCTGCTTATTATACAAGCAAAGTATGGAGAGACACTATGAAAGAACAAGGAATCCAGCACATTTACATCTCAAGCTTTTACCCTTGTGGAAATCCGGTTGAAAGAATCTTCCGAGAGTTGAACCGATTTTTACGGACGTACATACCCAAACAACATTATAAATGGATCGATTGGATTTATGAATTTGAGAAAGTGTATAATGACTTACCACACTTATCGACAGGTTATTCACCTAACCAAATAGTATTTGGTGAAAGTATTGTGCCAGAATGGATGAAGAAATTACCTGCAATAGAACAAAAGATTACCAAGAAAGAAGATATGGTGAAGAAGGTCTACGAAAACCTGAAGCATCAAGCACAATTGAGAAAAACCCGTTTTGATAAAAATGTGAAGAAAGTAGTCACATATGATGTAGGGGAAGAAATTTTATTGAGAAATCACCCAAAAGCATTAACCAGGAAAAGACTGAATAAGAAATGACAATATTTATATACAGGTCCATATAAAATAATGAAAATACCTCATGAAGGGAGCTACCTCCTGGCAGATTGTGATACTGATGTAATTAAAGGCTTGTTCCCTCACATAGACCTGAAGAAGTATTATCAATAATGAGCAAAATATAGATTCAAGAAACACTGAATGATACCAAGACTACACTCAGTGGACTAAATAAAAGCACCAATGGATAAATACGTACTTATACTAACTTACAAAGAAAATTAAAGAATGTATCGATGATTTCCATGAGATACCTTCTTGGTATCAGCAACAATGACGCCACTGAAATACGATTTATCCTCTCACCGAACAGCGAGGATGGATGATTTAAAAGTGGAATTAAGAGGAAAAGAAAAGGACCAAATCCTCTCTGGTTAAACAAGTGGCCTAATAAGGGTTTTGGCCTAGGATGCCAATCGTCGAACCCGGCTGTGATCCCTGCCTTGCACAGTCGGTTGAAGAACTGAGGGCTTCATCCAAGAAAAAAAAATGTGGTGTGAATATGAAGTGATTAGTGCGAAGTGCTTCTAAGACAACCTATAAACAAATGTGGAATTTAGTTAAGGGCATTTTGTCTAGGCCCATTAACTCAACTTAAATATTGTAGAATGTATGTACTGACTTTATTGAGTGAATCTGAGAGTGAGTGTATTCGCCGAAACAAATACCCTCTCCTGTCACAGTACACAAAAAAAAAAAAAAAAAAAAAAAATAAGCCTGTTCTGTCTGGAACCCTCCTCAAGACATCACAGTCTGGGGGGCCGTGTAACATTACGAGTCAAGACAGCTGTAACGGAACTTGAATAGCGTAAAGTTATCGTTAAAAACGCACGCCGCGCAATTTGTTATGATTTGGTCGGTCATAATAGTAGTAACATGCTTTTGAATACAATTAAAATATATCGGCGATACCTGTTTAGCGTTATTGGAAATAATATGTAATAAATTAATGATTAAGGTAGCCGATCTTATAAGAAGACGTAAAATTGGGCATATTAAGGTGTTTTGCTTTATATCGACTAAGCCGATGATACGGCGTCTTTTTTTCCGTTTACTCTAAGAAGAAAAAAAAAAAAAAGAAAACAAGTAACGAAGTGCTAATTGTGCGTTGTGAAAAATATAGGGGCGAATTTTAAATAGCTACAGTGTATAATCAGACTAACAAATGGACATTCAGTTACGCGAAATAGCGGACAGTGAAGTGTGGTCATTAAATTGAGTATGTCGGGTACAGCTAAACTGGTGGCTGTCCGACCTTTGCTTAACGTGATTCGGAAAAATGAAGACCTTCAGTTGAGTAACAATAACTTTATTGCGAGCGCGTATCTTGCGACGCCCGGCATGCATGGACAGATCGGAGCTATAAAATTTGCTTCCGGCCTATACAGAGTATCCTTAATCCTCGGAAAACTTCCGTAATTAGGAGAGGAAACAGTACTCGTCCACACAAGTCAGGAGGCAAGGAACTACTACTCACTCAAAAAAACAAGGAATAATAACAATAAACCGAACGTATATAAAAGATAGAAAACACAGCGCCTCTAGAGGCTGGGCGCGGAACTACACCAACGTCGCGTAAAGTAATTGCGACCGCACACCACTGCACTGACACACGCGCACAGCACACACACACACGGGCGAGCTTGAATTAGCGCGCTGCAGCGTCGCTACATCAGCCCCCCGGGCGGAAGCGGAGCGTCGGCGTCGAGATACCGCGCCGGAAAGTGCACCCGACGTCCAGAACGGGTCGTCCTCGTCGGAGGAGGAGGAGGAACAACGTCAGGAGGTGGATGTTGTGCTGCGTTGGGCGGCGGATGTTGAAGAGCCGGCGCCGGAGATGTGGCGTCAGTGTCGGGAACAGCGGTAGGTGAATGCCTGCGACGAGGTGCCGCTAGTGGGGTGTCAGGAAAAACATACGCAGGTTTAACCCGATTCAACGCGACATTCGTAGTTTTGCCGTTCACTAGGATATCCATGGTGTGGGCACCGCGCCGTTGCACTTCATATGGACCAGAATAAGGAGCTTGTAGAGGCGGTTTAACGCCCTCAGTGCGGAGCATGACGTGACGACATTGTTCCAGGTCCTGGTGCACGAAAGTGGGCGGCTTGCCATGACGTGTGGCTTTCGGAGGGCGAATCTTTGATACATGGTCCCTCAATCGTCGCAAGAAATCCGGCTGGCCAGTAGACACTGTCTCTGTGGCATCAGCGTCTACAAAGTCACCAGGAAGGCGCAGTGTTTCTCCATAAACCAGTTCTGCCGCTGACGACCCCACGTCTGGTTTGAAAGTCGTCCATAAGCCTAACAAGACCACTGGTAGTGCGGTTGTCCAGGTTTCTTCGTGGCACATCAGCGCGGCCTTCAAACAACGGTGCCAGCGTTCGATCATTCCGTTGCTTGCTGGGTGATAACTTGTGGTCTTATGGTGGGTGTAACCACAAAACTTGGCCAGCCGTGAGAACAGGTCTGATTCAAATTGCCGTCCGCGGTCAGTGGTAATATGTAGTGGGCATCCAAATCTTGCCAACCAAGTCATTGCAAAAGCGGAAGCTAATGTGTCTGCTGTGATATTATCCACCGGCACTGCCTCCGGCCAACGTGTAAAACGGTCGATCATTGTAAACAGATATCTTTGCCCGTTCGAAGGTGGAAGTGGTCCGACTACATCTAAATGAACGTGGGCAAAGCGGGCGGTGGTATCCGGAAAATCGCCGATCGGTGCGTGTACATGGCGGTTAATCTTGCAGCGTTGGCACTGAAGACAAGATTGGACCCACTCGCGGCAGTCTTTTTGCATGCCTGGCCACACGAAACGTTGCGATACTAGGCGGAATGTCGGGCGTACCCCGGGATGGCACAATCCATGTACTATATCAAAGGCTTGTCTTCTAAAAGCCGGCGTCAGAAAGGGACGAGGTCGGCCGCGAGAAACGTCGCAGTATAGCTGTGTATCTTCCCCCGGAACATCAACGAGTTTCAGTTGCAATGCGGAAGCCGTGTCTTTGACATAGGCAAGGAGTTCTTCGTCGTCTCTCTGTGCCTGTGCCAGTGCAGGAAAGTCTATGGTACTGGAAACACTGCTGATCCGTGAAAGGCAATCCGCAACAATGTTGTCGATCCCAGAAATATGTCTAATGTCGGTAGTAAACTGGGCCACGAACTCAAGGTGATGAAATTGACGGGGAGAGCAGTTGACACTATTCCGACGGAAGGCGAGCGTGAGTGGCTTGTGGTCTGTATATATCGTGAAAGTTCGCGCTTCCACTTGGGGGCGAAAATATTTCACTGCCTGGTATACTGCCAGGAGCTCACGGTCATATGTGCTCCATTTTCTCTGTGCAGGCGAAAGCTTGTGGGAATAATACGCCAGTGGCTGCCATGCGTTGTCGGACCATTGTTGTAACGCGGCACCGATCGCCGTCTGGCTCGCATCTACGACAATTGCTAATGGCGCGTCGAGCCGTGGGTGTGCGAGAAGCGCCGCGTCGGCCATGCTCCTCTTTGTTGCCTCGAACGCAGAACACATGTCCTCTGTCCACTGTATCAGAGACTTGCTATTTACTTTAGGGCCCGATAATGCCGCCGTCAAAGGTTCCTGCAGCTCCGCAGCGTGAGGAAGGTGTCGTCGATAAAAATTGAGCATCCCCAAAAAACGACGTAATTCTTTGATCGTAGTTGGTCGGGGTAGCTGCAAGATAGCGTCCACCTTCTCGGACAGAGGAAGAGAGCCTTCAGCAGAAATCTTATGGCCAAGAAATGTCACCTCTGACTGCCCAAAAACACACTTGTCCACGTTCAAGACGACACCGTAACGCTCCAACCGCTCGAAAATCTCTCGCAGATGTTGTCGGTGTCGATCGTGGTCAGCAGAGAACACTAACACATCGTCCAGGTAGGCGAAACAGAACGGCAGCCCCTGGAGAACCGAGTCTATAAACCTTTGCCAGGTCTGAGCGGCATTGCGTAAACCGAAAGTCATAAATTTGCTTTCAAATAAACCGAAAGGCGTTATTATTGCAGTCTTTGGAATGTCGTCATTGGCCACCGGAATCTGTGTATACGCTTTAGCGCAGTCCAGAACTGTGAACACCGTGGCACCATGTAAAGCGTGATTATAATCCCTCAGTAACGGAACGGGATATCTGTCCGGCACTGTTCGCGCGTTAAGCGCACGGTAGTCACCGCATGGGCGCCAAGCTCCACCCTTCTTCGGAACAAGATGTAATGCGGAGGACCACGGGCTCTTAGATGGCCGCATTATGCCCTGGCGAATCATGGCGTCAAATTCTGCCTTCGCTATCTTCAATCGGTCCGGAGCGAGACGCCTAGGTCGGCATGCTACTGGGGGACCATCCGTCGTTTGAATGTGATGCACCGTGTCATGTGGTATGAACCTGGGAGCGCCGGGCGGCCTGGTCAAGTTCGGATAGTTAAGCAGTAATTCAGTGTACTCACCCTCCGTAGCATGGACCAACTTGGCACTGTGCGTTGCGGTGTTGCGACGGAAACCCGTGACTGCTAAGCCAGTGACGCTGTCTACCAAGCGTGCGTTCGCGACGTCCGGCAGCAGGTGGTAGTGTGCGAGAAGATCAGCCCCGACGATCGCCTCCGTGACGTCAGCCACTGTAAAATTCCACCCGTACGCGCGACGTAGGCCGAGATTAAGCTCCATCCTCTGTGTGCCATATGTTGCGATGGAAGAATTGTTGGCAGCCGTCAGACGGAAGGCAGTTGGCGGCCGGCAACGATGTATGGCTGTTCGTGGTATGATACTCAGATCCGACCCCGTGTCTATTAAAAACTTAACGCCGGAACTCCTATCGGTAACGAACAGGCGCTTGGAGGATAACTGGCAGTCGGTTGCGCCTATTGTCGACCGCCGGTGGCGTTTGGGTGCGAGCATGGCGATGTGCACTTCCTTGCCTGATCGCCGAATCGTCGGTGGTACCAGCACAACGGTACCTCGCCTTGCGGAGTGGTAGTACCGCCGGAAGATCTGCTTCTCGAACGCCGCCGTCTGTATCGGCTTCTTCTATTATTGTCGTCGTCACGTGCCAGCAGCGCACTGACCTGGGCGCACAAAAGCTCAACCTTGGCAGCGAGAGAATCATGGTCGGCTCGTGCTACAGACGCGGTACTGTTTGCACTGTTGTCCAACGCCGCGACTGCGCTGACCGGAGCCGGTGTGATCGCGTCCTGAATCCCGTCTGCTAGCTGCGCCACGTCATCCAGCGGCATGTCCGTTTGTGAGGCGATTATGGCTTTTATTTGCGGCGGCAACCTACTGCTCCACAGTGTTCTGAGCAGACTGTCTGGCACAGTAACGGTGTCAACTTTGCTGCGTAGATGTCGCAGGTATTGAGAAGGCTTCCTGTCGCCAATTTCTTCCTGAGTCAGAACCTGACGTCTCCGGTCCTCTTGTGACGCGGCCACCCGTCGAATCATCTCTGATTTTAGCCTGGCATAAGCTCCAGCCTCGGGCGGTGCTGTGATTATGTCCTGCACCTCGGCTGCATAACGTTGGTCGAGTTGGCTCACAATCAGCGCAAATTTAGTTGCTTCGACCGTTATTCCAGCGCAGCTAAAACTTGCCTCTGCCTGCGCGAACCAGAGTACCGGGTTGTCGGGCCAGAACGGCGGCAAACGGACTGCAATCCTGGAGACGGCCTGCTGTTCGGTCATTATGTGCTCGTTACTTACGTAGCTCACGGCTGCTTCTTCTTAATCACGTCGGTCTCTGCTTGGATCACGTCGGGGTCACCACTTGTCGGGTACAGCTAAACTGGTGGCTGTCCGACCTTTGCTTAACGTGATTCGGAAAAATGAAGACCTTCAGTTGAGTAACAATAACTTTATTGCGAGCGCGTATCTTGCGACGCCCGGCATGCATGGACAGATCGGAGCTATAAAATTTGCTTCCGGCCTATACAGAGTATCCTTAATCCTCGGAAAACTTCCGTAATTAGGAGAGGAAACAGTACTCGTCCACACAAGTCAGGAGGCAAGGAACTACTACTCACTCAAAAAAACAAGGAATAATAACAATAAACCGAACGTATATAAAAGATAGAAAACACAGCGCCTCTAGAGGCTGGGCGCGGAACTACACCAACGTCGCGTAAAGTAATTGCGACCGCACACCACTGCACTGACACACGCGCACAGCACACACACACACGGGCGAGCTTGAATTAGCGCGCTGCAGCGTCGCTACAAGTACACCTACAGGGCGGTCAATTCCAGGATAAGTCTATTCGCGTCTCACGAGGCACGCGGTATTGAGACCGGTTTTTTTTTTATTATATCACGGAGAGCGGGCTTCAATTTATAAAAAGGAGAAAAGCTGTATCATTATCATTGACTGTTGGTGTTATGCAACCAAAACTGTTCATCAAAGGGTTTCGGTGAATGAGTGGTGAATGCGAAATGAAACTGTGAACGAAGTTATGTTAAATAAAGCAGAAGAGACAAGACAGTTTGGTCGTATCTGTTATTATTCCATAAACCATAACATGTACTCTCGTTGTACGAAGCCTTTATAGACGATCGTTATGACAATTTGCTTTGAAGGGATCTCGTTACGAGTTAAGTTTTGGGGACCTGGTCAACAGGGGATAGATCGTAGATCTTAACTACTGCAGCTATTCTGGAATCAGGTGCTACCGTGACCGTTGTGTGTTGTCTATGGCTTAAGGTCATCATATCTCATGCTCTAAGATCGACGCGCCTTTCCTCTTGGTATAACGGTGTCTCACGGTAACCACGACAACGCCGACGGCGAAGGAAGATACGGTAGAGTACCTCAAGGCGGTTTATAACAGTAACAAAAGCGTGCAATAGTCAACAAAAGTCACACACTCCACTTTCACATATTATAGCCGAGTTGTGAGCGTGATTAACTGCAACGAGGAGGACTTACACTGCTGCCACGGATTTTTCCTGGACAGGATAGCTGGTACGGGGAGCAGCCAGCCTCGCGAGGCCAACTGAGGAGGTGGCCAGCTGTCCGACTGGTCAGCAGCGGTCCCGGTGTCGAGAGACTGCCAGCGAACACGACAGCAGTGTACAGAACAACGTCCAGTGACGTCACTGGCAGAGGACGAGACGGCTTTCGGTTGGGCCCTGTTGGCCCGTGTGGGGCCACGACGCGGAACTCTACTCATTCTGACGTATGTACAGCAGGCCAAAAGCTACTGACGAGAGCGTCAAAAACACTTCCTGTCATTCAGATCGGCGTAAAACAGTATATTTCAGATCAATGTTAAACCAGATGCACAAAATCCCACTTGAAACAACGGACATAATCTTTCTCTCACGGATTAACTTTCATATAAAATAAAAACAGGTAGCAGAAAACTGAAGTCACCACATTACCAAAGGAATCTGTTACGACAAGAACATTCCTATGAAGCTTTTCTTATGTCTGCATAAAAAATTTGCTTTTACGCAAAAAATAACCTGCAACAAGTCATAGATCACCCTGGCACCTCAGTCTCTTCCCACAAGTGGTCAAGATTATACTTTACGTCTGAAAACATGATTCCTGCCCCAAAATATACGTAGTAGAAAGGCAAATATTGCGAAGTGACATTTAAAGTAGATCACAGTGAAATAACAAAGAAATCAATCCTTACGCATTTCATAATTTTACTTATATATCACAAACATTAAAAGCACTCTCTTTACAACTACATATAAATTAATATATTTTCAATTAACTTCTTCCAGATATACTGGGCGTGCTAGGTTAATACCTCCTAAATAAATTTTTTGTATTGGTTTGTGCTGCTCAGTTGTATTGTTTGCGCTATTGTCTATAGTTAAATCTGTCAGCTTTTATCTGACACTTCAAGTAAACGTATATTTTTGCATTTTTACATACCTTTCTGCCATCAATTTATGTTGAAAAACGTCGAGACCTGAGGGATTGAGATGTTTAGTTCCCATCTACAAAACTGTATCCCAGTCCATATTAATGGATAAAGCATTATGTGAGTGTGCTGGTAGAACAGATAGCACATGTTACAATGAAATTCGACCACCATATCAAATTTTATGCTGCGTAAATGCGGAACATTTTCGAGAAGAAACAGGAAAATTTAACCTTACTTACACTTGGCTATCTTGTGAGGCAGACTGGGGAGCTACTTGATTGAGCCATAGTGGCTCCGGTCTCGTAAACTGACACACGGCCGGGAGAGCGGTGTGCTGACCACACGCCCCTGCATATCGGCATCCAGTGACGCCTGTGCGCTCAGGATGACACGGCGGCCGGTCGGTAGCGTTGGGCCTTCCAAAGCCTGTTTCGAAAGAGTCTAGTTTTACGATGGCTGTATGTTTACTTCGTTGTTTAACACTGAGTTTAGTTGCTACCTAAATATTCGTTTCCAGTCTTTATCACCAAAAAATTATTCTTTCTTGAACGGCACCTTCGCACTCAACAACTTACAATTGATGACCAGTAATTCGTCCGAGAAACAGAATGCTCCCATCTGATGATGGACGTTTTTACTCACCACCTGTAATAACAAGAAACAATCATTTAAACGTGCCATCAAGTTAGTGGTTGGTAGCTGTCAAATTGATGACTGCACGACACGAAGCTTTACGCCTCTTCTGGACCCGTCAACAGCGACATTGTGCTGTTGATGACTGGAAAGATGTTGCCTGGTGGGACGAGTCCCGTTTCGAATTGTATCGAGCGGATGGACTTGTACGGGTATGGAGACAGTGTCATGAATTCATGGACCCTGCACGTCAGAACGTGACTTTACAAGGTGGTGGAGGCTGACTAACGGTGTGGGGAGTGTGCAGTTGGAGTGATATGGGACCCCTGATACGTCTAGATACGATTATGACAGGTGACATGATCTTAAGTTTCCTGTCTGACCACCTGCATCCATTCATGACCATTCTGCATTCCGACGGACAATGCGACACACCACAAGTCCAGAATTGCTACACAGTGGCTTCAGGAACAGTCTTCTGAGTTTAAACACTTCCGCAGGCCACCAGACATGAACATTATTGAGCATATCTAGGATGCCTTGCAACGTGTTGTTCAGAATAGATCTCCGCCCCCTCGTACTCTCACGGATTTATGTACAGAACTGCAGGATTCGTGGTGTCGGTTCCCCCCAGTACCACTTCAGTAGTCGAGTGCACGCCACGTCGTGTTGCGGCACTTCTGCGTGCTCGCGGGCGCCCTACACGGTATTAGTTAGGTGCATTCAGTTTCTTTGACTCTTCAGTATATATGAACAATTCAAATATCATCAATAAATGTTTATGAAAGCTTTATTACCGGTTATTCCATGCTCTTTCTACAGCATTTACACTGGCGTATTCAGTCCGTTATAAGGTCAGAACAGTTTTATGAAAATTGTTTTTGGAGCTGTACTGTTAACTATATGAAAAAGGTACATAGGACGTTTTTGTACATAATCTTGTGTTCTTTACTTTTGTACTGGAGTATTTTGCTCATAAATACAACAGTGTTCTATAAAAATGTGGAAAGGCGATTTTTGCCGCCATTTTCATTATGGCGGACGAAGCTCCAGCCCTATCGGTGGGAACTTTCCCTATGTTGTTTAGAAAGGTATAAGGAAGATGTGTGCAAAAACGCAGATTGTTGTTAATGTCTTCCTCTAGAAATGTTAATTTGGACTAAATGTAATGGAAAAGTTGAAAAATTGTGGTAAGGTATTATGGGACCAAACTGCTGAGGTCATCGGTCCCTAAGCCTACACACTACTTAATCTAACTTAAAATAACTTACACTATGGACAGCACACACAGCAATGCCCGACGGAGGACTCGAACCTCTGACGGGGGGAGCCCCACTGACTGTGACAAGGCGCCTTATACCGCACAGGTAACCCGCTCGGCTAAATTTAGTGTTCGCTAAGTATATTACGCTGACATATTCTATCCAGCATCCTATTTGGAAACGGTTTAAAGTTTATTTACAGTACAGGAGCAGAAATATTATCTTTGTAATTAATTGTTTAATTTGACGTGATCGACGCCGCCATTTTGCTGTGGTCCAGAGGCCTTCAAGCAACAGCATCACATGGAAGCAAAGGGTTTCCCTCTCCACAGAACATCACAACGAGATCAGAATCAGGAGATCAGAGATTACTATCGAGCCGCCATTTTTGTTGCTACGCCGCGTGAGAACAGGCTGCCGGCAAGCTACTGAGTTAAAGTGTACTAAATTAAAAGCACAGTGTAAAGGCGTTTAGTCTATCAGTGTATTCAACGCCATTTGAATGCAGCGTTATCAGATTATTGTTAAACTTCACACATTCCAATACAACTGAAATTTTCATTAGTCGTTTTGTTGTAACGTTTGATCTGTATATCTTACGCAAAATTGACTGCTAGTACGTATCGGAAAAGTATTTCTGTTCACTCAACTTCCGCATAGCAGTTATACCAAACACAACTGAATTATTTGTTAAAGTATCCATTCGCAATAACAAAAAGTTAACCATCAGTCATTAACATGCAACAGAACTTCGACACATGTATGAATGTATCAACGTAGGTACATATTTCTATTTATTATTTTGTAAGAGTGAATGCGAGTGTGTGTTCCCTTGCTTATCTGATTCAGGCATAAGAGGAGAGCTAGACAGCTCCAGGACCTAGTTAGTTGGGTTTGAAATGTCTTGTGGTATCCAGAATCTGTGAAAGAGGTGGTGTACTTCAGGCTGAGCATTAATGTGGCAAGTATTTCTGACAGTGTAGCGAAATCTTGTTATAAAAGCATTATAGTTAATGAGGCGAAAGTATCAAATTGTTAGTTGCAGTCGGAATATTATGATTCTCGTCAGTGAATTATACTTAATCAAAATAGTGCGGAAGAGTTCTAACACAGTAGTAATCGTGGTACAGTCGAAGGTATTGCAGATTACATCAAAAATTTAAAAGCTGAACTAACCTTTGCTAAACTCTCTTAACTAATCAAGTAGCCGCAGTTCGAGGGTCGGTCTGTCTCAGATGATAGGAAAAGTTGGTGGCGTTTTAAACTTCCCTGAATACTTCCTGTCCAGGGGGTGGTAGCAAAACTTCCGATTTCTTTCGCTGCTGGCAGGGTGAAATTATGATAGTGTTTCTTGTCATTGACATATGATTGAAGCTAGGATTGGGGAGGGGGGGGGGCAGGGGAAGAGGGGTCAGAGGCGAACACTAGTCTGATGAGTGTCGTATTTATAGTCAGATCAAACAGATATTACGTTCCTGAGACATGCATACAAACAGAGCACAACAAGTTGATAGTGTTAATAGCACAGAAATATTGCAAAGGCTGTTTCAGTCATCGAAATCTGAAAGGCATTGCTCGAATATTTCAATAAAAAACAGAAGTTCAGTGGAATAAAACGCATCAAATAATGAGACGAACGAGCGAGAGAGAGAGAGAGAGAGAGGGGGCGAGAGAGAGAGAGAGAGAGAGAGGGGGGGGGGGGAGGAGTGACGATACAACGTCAGTAGATCATTCTGGCTTTACCTGAGAGGCAGCGCGTAGATCTCGACGCACGGTTTCGATCGCGTATCCACGCTAACATCGTTAAATTCGCCAAACTACTATCGCGAGACACTAATAACAAAACGAACGAAATGATGGCCCATGGTTGTAGTGTTTACCCTGTTCTTCGGAGGCTTCGACTGTCAGTAAAAACTCTGCCAACATGGCGCCTACGTCTCAGGTCCACGTGGCCTGGCTGGCAGACTACGATCGCGGTAACGTGTGCCCTCTCTTAGAAGCCAGCGAAAAAGAAAGGGTATCTCTTCTCCAAATATCCTGTTTCAAGACTCGTATCCAGAAAAAACTGTTTACCGACCACAATGGGAAAACCTCTTGTGACATTTTACCACCATGTTCATCGTCCAGGAGCGTCCCCGCGCCTGGTGTGGACACCTCCTCACAAAGGCTCTGCTGTAGTGTGAGTCTTCATCTTGGCTATAATGTGTAACCCATTAATGACAACACTTATTTAGCCACAAAATCAGGAAAAAATAGCTTTTTATCTAAGGATCATTACAATGTTATCGTCATAACATACATAAAGCTACATTCAAATTTTCGCACTCAATAACTACAATTTCTTTCGATCACTTTTTATCTTTAATATTAGCAAGGTATCTCTCTGCCTAGACCACGACCGCTCTGCGACCAAACGAACGTGTTTCCGTACGATCGTCATCGCCTATTCGTGCAATCTCATCCTGAACTCATTCACGTCAAGTATAGGCCGTAAAATTTATTTGTGAGCAATCTCTTCCGTAGGAAAACTATAATTTACCTGTAAATCAGAATTGTTCATTTGCTTCATCTACAACCGTGCCTGTGCGATTGTTTCCTTTCATACGCCCAAACATTATTATTGACAGATATGAATCGCGATGCGAATTATTAACCATTAAGGACACAACCTAATTAAGGGTTTGTTTGTTTTTACATCAGGTTGATGTCTGGATAATTTTGATTTGATATTACCAGAATTTATGTGCGAAGATTTTAAAATATAACTACAATGTGTGAGTACTATTCTTTAGTTCATTAACATGTCAAATGTACAGCAATGACTTTTCCGGAAGCACACATAAAACTACTTCTTAGTGTAAATGATTCTAAATTTAGGAAAACTTGCAACTTTCGATTTGTCAAAGAGGCCTTAATCTAGTTTTAGATCTGTGGATATATTCCACTCAAGGTATTTTATTTAGTAGACGTTGTTTTGAAACTCAACTGACAGCTTTTCGAAATTTAATAAAAACATCAAATTTGAATGGTACCTGTTACCCAACCGAGTACACACTCCTAATGAAATCAAGTCATCATTCACACTTCGGGTTTGTTGGAGCATACATCAAGATGGTGGAGGATAGTGGTAGGAAGGGCCAAGTCCTGTGCAAAACAACAATCCGACATTCGCCTGCAATTCATTAGAGAATTGCGGAATTCAGGAAGGACAAGAGCTGAACTTAATGCGGTTTTTGTTATTAAAATCCCGGTGCCTTAAGCGCCTCACTACCTTCCCTGCGAACTCTGACGAAATCACGTTTTCCATTGTGAAATACTTTTACATACATTACATTATATTCACATTATTTAATACTTTATTAATGAACACAACAAATAGCTTCTACTAAGCATTTTTCTTTTTCACATCAAAACACATTCTTTCTAAATATTCAAATATCGTACTGTCTTTAGTTACATATTTCTTACGCAATGTTCAAACATATTTGAGTGAAATACTTTTAAAAAATGCTGGCATATAATAAATCCTATCGCTCTATTTATCTGTATACGAAATTAATTTTTTCAGCACCTTCTTGCCGTGATATCAGTCAATAATTTTTGTCACTGCAACAAGATAATTCATATTATCCGGAGTTTTAACGTATTTTTTCACGACTCTGCAAGTTTTTCTTATTGAAAGATCGGTTCAGCCCAAATAAATCAAATAAATCCGTTTCTCTGGCTGTTCTTCAGTTTCCTTATTAGGCTGTTGCCTGTACTTGTCTCCATCTTTTCTTTGATCTGCCGCCATCTTTTCCCAACGGAGATGAAATTTCCAAGTACATTTTCTTATATTTTTTATGTACTGCCTATCTGAAGTCTATCTTTAATGTTCTCATTTCTTAGTATGTCCCTTTACATTTCCCTTAGCGTTTGAAATTTTCATTGTGTACTTTGAAGACAGTTTCTCTGTTCCTTATTTACAACTTAAGTTTCGCTTTTGCACAATACAGACGGAAAACACCTATTTTGTAAAATTTTGTTCATGGAAAAAAAGTTTCAATCGTGAAGATTGGATAAATTATTCTTGATCGTCGAAACCCGTTTCGACAATTCTAGCTCTTAACTTCTAGTTTTAAAAAATTGTTGTTATAAAACGTGTTCCACTGTGAGTTAGTACCTCATGCAATTTTGTCATTATGGTGTATGGTGGAAAAGGTGCAGCACATTATACATAGATTTGTCGAAAACAAACTTTTTTACAGTTAAAAAAACTTGTGCACATGGGCATGTTCGCAAACATGGATAACTGTAAAACGCACGATATATAGTAAAATGCACATTTGTGTACCTCTTTACGTGATATGTTACATATATCGTGCACCCACATTAGCCGAAGTATGCGACGGACTTGGATCCAGGCGGTTACTAAATGTTTTTTCGGAAGTAAAACATAGATCACCCCTCCTAGTTCTCAGTATGAGAAAATTTAGTTACTTTTGATTTACGTTTCTCCTCGTATGTTAATTTTGTAGACATGTGTTGATTGTCTCCAATATCATTCTACATATATTCACATTAGTTCATGTACAGTTATTGTAGCCAAAAATAAAGTCATAATACAGGTAATTTAAAAAAAAATTTCGGGTCTTTTCTACAAAAAATTTATTACTCTCAGGATTGCGGTTGAAGAGGCAATGTTTAGTTTTATGTGTTTAAATCTTTGCAGTTTAAACTATTATAATCCTGCAGGCATATAACAACATCCACAACCAGAGAACCTTAATTTTACGTCATCACCCACGCTATCGCTAGGCCTATGTGCTAATGGTACATTTTGCTTTATTATTTAAAGCTCATTACCTGGAACGTAAAACAGTCTATGACAATATTGCAATACTACAATGTCCGGTGTTTTTTGCAATGTTGTTACCATCGTATATCTATTTATACAAATTTGAAGCGACTTTGTCCCGCAGTACACCGTTTTCCGGCCGCACCTCAGAGAGACAAGACTCCGTATTAGCAGAGCTACATCTCATTCTAATCCATAAATGCAGCATCGACTGCTGTAATGATTAGACTTTCAATCGAAATTGCCTCACTTGGCTGTAAACCACGCCAGCAGTGGGACAGATTCCGTCTCTGCATAATTCTGGGCTATCGATCGACGTTCCTCTCGTTTGTGCCTGCCCCTCCCCCCATCCACCACGAGCTGACGTTGTACGATACGATCTCTCAGTGACAAGCAGCCACAGTAAAGGGTCTCGTCATTGTCAGTCGTTGTACACTAAATGATTTCCTTGCCTTGCAAATTCATCCCGAGCGTTCTTGCGTTCCGTATGAAAGATGGAATTAATTATTGATGTCACTTAATTAGTGGCTCCCAATGTGGGACAATATAACTACCTACTATTCTGCACTGGCGGTTAATGGAAGAGATCAAAGACTTCTCAATTCATTACACTATTGAAAATATTTTTAACAGATTTATTATTTCTTGTTACATATGCCTCTCTCTCTCTCTCTCTCTCTCTCTCTCTCTCTCTCACACACACACACACACACACACACAGAGAGAGAGAGAGAGAGAAATGGGTGGAACCATAGTGGAGTGGTGTAGAGATGTTAACGTTCGGTGACGTCATCATCAACGTCTTTGACGGATGGTACATACCGTACCTTGTCACTACCTAACTGCTTAAGATGCCTAAAGAATTGTGTTCTGTAGCTCTCTTTAAGTAAATTTGTTGTTTTCCCGTAACGAGATCATTATGTGTGACCTATGTGGGAGAAAGTTATATGCTTCTTGATTTGTATTGCACTGTACACTCACGGAACTTTAACATGACATCTTTCTGTATTTGCTTACTACCGCCGTCTTACACCAGTGCTAGTTGCATTGGACTCTTGTGCCGGCAAAAACATGTTCCTCTGAATCTCTGGCATTTCCCAGCCTGGCAAGTGTCCCACAATGAGGTGCTTAACGGTGTGTGAAATCTTACGGGACTTAACTGCTAAGGTCATCTGTCCCTAATCTTACACACTACTTAACTTAAATTATCCTAAGGACAAACACACCATGCCCGAGGGAGGACTCGAACCTCCGCTGGGACCAGCCGCACAGTCCATGACTGCAGCGCCTTAGACCGCTCGACTAATCCTGCGCGGTGAGTATTTGATAGTTCTTACTGATTTGAAAAAGGCTGACGACATTGTAATTAAACAATGTTAATAGTTTTTGGGTACTGAAGAACATTACTTTACATTTCTTTAGGTTAAGAGTCACTGTACAGTCTTCACCACAAGAAATGGTCCCCTGCAGGTAATATTTCCTTTACCAAACTATTTTCTTCTGTTGGAGCTTCCCCGGACACACCTTCAGCAGAACAACTGCAGCTGTCCACAACGTCATCTATACAGGATTATTCATAATTATCCACAGGATATCAGAAGACATTTGCGCAAAAATTACGTTGCCGATTTTCAATCGCGAACTAGTTCGACGCTACTGTACAGACAGAGTGGGTAACTGTACCTTAATGGTACGCTCAGTAACTATCCCCCCCCTCCCCCCCCCCTTTTTTGCGTTATACGGTTCTAAACTTGGACAGATACTCCGATCACTGATACGTCTCATTTTCCTGTATGTCCTGCAGTTTACGAAAAATCGTCTTCTGAAAACCCACAAGTATTTGCCTGTGCGAATAGCCCTGTAGGCCTTACATTCACGGAGAGTCACTGATTGAGTTTTCGAAAATTTAAAGGGTTGTGAAGGACAACACTCTGAACGTTTTCGACACAGAAATTTCCGATCTAAAATGAGAAATGATTTTCTGGCTATGGTCTATTTAAAACTACATTGCACATCCCATAATTCAGGTTTTAAATGGTATTCACTTCCCTGATTTGTCAAGTTATCCATACCTCCAGTAAACAGTATTACCATATAACAAAGACGTTGATAAACAGAGCGCCTATGATCAGTGAGTTGGGTGGATCCGACATTCGAAACATCTGAATGGATCTGCTACTGCAGCAGAGTCGTTTTGCGCCAGTGCAGGTGGCTACAAACTGTTGACTCGGCGAGCCGCTTCAAACAATAGGGTAGGGAGGAAGACGACGCAGAGGGGGTGATGGTCGAGGGGCTGAGCAAAAGCGAAGGCGGAAGGGCAACGTTTTCAGCAAGGGCACGGTAGTCTGGGCTCACCGACGCGAAACGTTCTCCCATGTTGGCAACCACGATAGCTACCTTTGCCCGGAGAAATATGGCAGGCTCATTCGCTCAAATTGTGTATTACAGCTGCGTTGGGGCATTTTACCGGCGCAACAAATCTCCGTGAAATATGACCTGTGTGGAAGGTCCGCAACAGCGAAAACGACGTCCGTATGGAAAGGTTTTCCCCTTAGATTCCAAACAAAAGAAGAGAAAAGGAAACTCAAATTCGAATCGAATAACTAAACCTCAGAACGCTTGTCTTATCAGTCTCAGGAGCGACGTGGTACGTGATTAGCGCATAAATCTTGGAGGTCACTTACCGCTATTGTTCATCATTCCCCCTATAATTTGCCTCGTACACTTTGGTTACTAGTCTAGTAGCGTTTGTTAATTTATTTTGTGAGGTGCTCCCTCAAAGTGTCTGGGTTACCATCTTCCGCCTCCGCTGTAACCGTGGGCAGTTGCGACTGTCGGCTCCCCAGTGCGTTGGCGGCAGCTACTCACCGGCATTAAGACACTACTTACAAAGAACGACGAGTCACTACACAAACATGTAACTTTTTCGCGGTTGAACGCATTATGATTTAATAAATATATGTATAACGAATGGCAATATTTTATGCTTGAAATGTGTGTGTGTGTGTGTGTGTGTGTCATTGAATGTATCTTTTATTTGTTCATATTCCGGCGGTAAGGCGCACGCATGGAAACTGAGAGGTTGCGAGATCGTGTCCTGGATGGAGTACGCAAAATTTCGGCCTCACTGTAATCTGGCATTCACTTCTCAACGACGTGAAGAGTCTCCAGGAGCACTCGGTTCGGCTTCCACGTTAATCTGTAGCCCTCTTTTTACGGCTGGATATCTGCAGTAGACTAGGGACACACAGTTCGCCGAAATCACGTCCACTTGAAAGATCTGCATTCCGCTATGAGCCACACAACAGTTACTATTAATGGTGTCACTCGCTATAATTTGTAGCTTTTCATGCATCGAAAACTGGGTGAATGAGTCATTTACGAAGCCTACAAATAATGACAAAAATCACAAAAAGATAAGTTTGCGCTGGCTCTGTAGCTGCTATCGTTCGTCCAACGACATGTAACTGTCGCATGGTGGACGCACCCTGTATGTATGTTCCAAGCTTCGGATACGACAAATGCTCGCCAAATGTAACCTAAGTCTACAAAGCTGCCCGCCTCCGTAACGCGGCTCTCTCCTCGTGTTGCAGGTGGCGGACTGCGGGCGGGGCGGCGGCCTCGCTGGCGCTGCTCAGCCTGCTGCTGGCCGGTGAGTGACGCCCACTGACCGCCTGTCAGGTTCCTCGCAGCGTCTGCCGAGAGAGCTGCAGGCTGCTTCATGTACTCGCAGATAACACTTTCACACTTCCGAGAAAACTGTCCTACCAGTATCAGCATTTTGGACTTAAAGTCGCGCAGTTAATTCATGGTAATGTACATAAGAAGTCAACGAAATTTCAGAGGACGCTCATGTTTCTATAATATAGTACAGCAGATCCTCGATACACGAGAAGAGCTGGGCCTTCATTCCTACATGCACTCAGAAATGGTGATATATGCCGATGGTGGCTCTCTCCATTCCTGGTCGTTCAGAGACAATCATATAGGCCGTACCAAAGTATAACCGGCATTCTCCGGCAATTCAAACGGACATTTTTCGAAGAAAGGCGATGTAGTTTTCGCGAAACCCTGTTGAGTAAATTCAGACCATTGACAGCTCTTGTCCCACTGTCATGGTTCGCTAGAGCCCATACGAATAACATTAGGACACACACAGAAGCATATATGGACAGTTTCTCCCTCGTTCAGAACACCAACGCAACGCCACAGAAATTCGCTACAACTAGTACGAAACATCATCCATTACCGTCTGTACAGCTACTTGCAGAGCGATGTATGCATGTAGAGAAAACATTCCCATTTCCTCTGTAATATTTATTTCAATTAATCGCGGAAAACCAGTACCTGGGCATAATCCATCTTTTTAAATAAACTGCACACCACTAAATTTCGCCATTCACTGCACCCGCTAACTATTAGTTGATCTCTACATCAGGGATGACAATTTTCATTCTTAGGATTAACCTCATACGACTCAAATAGAACGTCGGTCTGGTCTTGTACAACGTAACTTTAAAGCAGAAAGGAGAGGAAACTTTTGCCGGAGGTCTCCTCGACAGAATCTGGCAGGAAAGGAAAATGCAGAACAAGAAAGACAACTGATTGATCGAGAGCGCTTTTCCGTGTTATCCGCGAAGGAACCTTCAGTCAGCACGCAGTCTTAGGATGATTGATGAATCGCCCAGAAATATTCCTGAGACAACCGGCTCTTTTTCTCCAGAGAAATGTGAAAGACAAAATGGAACTGTAACCAGCTGTTTACTTTCTAAAAAGTAGGTGCCCGCTTAAATACGACGGCTCTGACCTGCCCCGCGTTGTACATTAACTTCTCGACGAGCCGTATTCTCTACCAATATCTTTTAAACGGAAGTTAAATTTTACAATTTTATCTAAATTTCACTATCTTTGTTCCATGTGTTAAGAGTTATTCTGTTGTGACTGAAATAATTTCACCACCACCTCTTGATGCTCTGTTTGAACAACCGTTCCGTTACGTACATTGAGAAATGTCACGATTCACCGCAAAGAGCTGGTGACAGAAATTTCTTTGTTATACCACCACTATCGGTACACAGACCATCATCAGCTATCATAAAACATTAACAATTTACGAGGTGATATAGGATCAATAGTAACAAATAATACACACTGAACGAAAAAAATCGCAGCACCGAGAAGGACTTGGGCGACGTAAACGAAAGTTTATGTTTGTTAAGATTTCGCGCCAATCGCATAAGGGTGGAAATCAAGTTAATTTTAAATACACACTGTAAGGGTCGTGTGTGTGTCCTACCTTTGATCTGGACGTAGTGAGTTGATGTCATTCATAAATGACTTCAAAGCGACAAAGACTCGATTATCTATACCACACTTAGTTTGAACGAGGTCGTGTAATGTAGCTACGATAAGCAGGATGTTCCTTCTGCGCTTGTGTAGAAAGACTTGGCAGAGATATAGCGATAGTACTGATTGTTGGCAGCGGTCGTCACGACAATGTAAGGATGCAAGACGACAGGGCCCCAGACGGCCATCGTGCTCAGCGTATGGCTCTAGCTCATCGTTCTGCATCTGCATAAGCATCTGAGCAACACCGCAATGACTCAGTGCAGTGTTACAGACAGCTCCGAGCCAGACGGCCTGCACCGAGCATTCCACTGAACCCAGACCACCGCCATTTACGACTTCAGTGTTGTCAAGCGAGACCTTCGCAGGCTTGCATTCAACATTCGGTTATATCGATTATTAATGACCAGCGTTTGACATTTGCAGTGGCTCATCTCGCCCTTACATTAGCCTGCGAACTTGCGATGTTAATCACTTAAGGATGTTACCTAGGAAAATGTATTCCCAAAATTTCATTACTCTACATTAATTATTTTTTTGGTGTTGCGGTTTTTCCGTCGATGTAAGATCCGCGATTCGTCATTGTTGTATTATTTAACACCATTGATCATGTTGCCTCATAAGCTCACACTTTTAAACAGCAGCAACCGTCAATAGATTTTCAATACATAAAGTATACTGTCAACCGGTCTCGTAAGCTTTTGTTAACATTTTATAATAACTGATGATGGCCTGCGGACCGAAACTGGTTGTACAATAAACACATTTTTATCGACATCTCTCTGCGGTGAATCGTGGCGTTTTTCAAATATTTCCGACCTGTCGAGCAGCACCATTTTAATATATATATATTATTAAGTTTTTTGTTGCTGCTTTCGTTGTAGTAATGTGTGCAGTCATTCCCATTTTCTCTACTTTGTGAGATTTGGGCGGGCCACGACAATATATTTGCCCTAGCATCTTAAATTTAGCTTTACAGTTGTACTCTTATTTAACTGTATAACGCGATGTGTGGCGAAGGTTACATAGTGTACAAGCGTCATATCGCCCCGTTCCATGCGCGAATGCTACGGCGGAGACGTCTGTGTAGAACGTACCACTGCCATCAGATCAGTCCCAGAAGACAGTGCGACGCCTGCATTTCGCCGTGTCCTCCACTGGGAACTGAAACGGGTTTCTCCGTATGGCAGTGTGGCTCCCAGCTTAATTACTGTTAGTGTCGTGGTCATTGCGTAACATAAATGATGGAGCAGTAACGTGTTTCTCGACTCTTTACGGGGAGTTGGGTCTTAGACTTTCTCTGGGTAGGGGTCACCATGGTCCAAGTCATAACATCTCGCACTGCAGTTTTTTTGAACATTCTTGCGACACGTCCTCGTTGACTCAACAAACGAACGACAATACGTGCAGTTCTTCGGTCAGAGCTTCTCATCTATTTCTGGTGGTATAAGCGGTAGGTCTTATATGTATTTTGGTCAAGGAACAGTGAATTTAATTGAGCGACATGTGACTGGAAAGCTGCAGAGTAGATGTCGCCTGAATTTTCCGGCGGGGGAAAGGGGCGAAACCGAGGTACCACGTGGCTATGGAAGCTGAGGGGCATGGCGAACTTCTGACTGCGTGCAAACAAAAAATGTATGTACGTTCACCACAAACACTGAATTCACCTCCATTAGAGCTGCAGAAAATCTGATGCCTGCGCATGCTCTGCTGGGACCGTAACTTCCAATTTCATTATGGCACTGTATGTGATATTATTGTCCTGTGAAGGGCGTCCATTCAAAGTAAATTTGAATCTTTTGCGAATAATTTCACAATGAAATACAGTAGTGTAGTCCACCTACACAAATATGCTAAGGGATCGTGATCTTTATTTTCCCTTTCATTTAATTAATCACTTATATTATTCGTGTGTTTTATATACACTTTGATATATAAATACTGCATTCGCACACTCGAACACAATGAATTACATCGAAGGAAATGGTCTATTAACACATATTCAGCACGGATTCGCAAAATATTTTCTTGAGAGACACAACTAGCTCTCTGTTCTCGCGAAGTAAAGACTACTATCGGCAGAGGATCTCAAATTCATGTTCCGCGTCCACATTTCCCAAAGGATTTTAGTCTTATTTCTCACAAGCGATTCCTCATTAAATGGCGTACATACAGACATCATCCCAGTTGTGCGACTAGATTCGTAATTTCCTCTCGGAAATATCACAATTCATAGTAATTGAAGAAAAGTCGTCAAGTAAAACAGAATGATATCTCGGTTTCCCAAAGAACTGCTATAGGACTTTCGCTGTTCCTCATCTATACAAACGACTTACGAGACAATCTTAGCATCCCTCTTAGATATTTTGCTGATGATGCCGTCATTTTTCGCCTAATAAAGTCATCAGAACCTCAAAATCAATTGCAAAATGATTTAGACAACACATCTGTACGGTGCGAAAAGTGATAGTTGACCCTAAATAAAGAAAAGTGTGAGGTCATCAACATGAGTGCAACTTCGGTCACACGATAAACGACTGAAATCTAAATGCCGTAAATTCAAATAAATAACCAGGAATTATAATTACGAACAACTTCAATTGGAACGATCACATAGATAATGATTTGGGAAAGGCAAACCAAAAACTATGTGCTATTGGCAGAATACTTAGAAGAAGTAACAGGTCTACTAAAGAGGCTGCCTACACGAGGCTTGTCTGTCCCCTGCTAGAGTACTGCTGTACTGTATTGTATCCACGCAGACTGGATCGACGATGGTTAGTTTGAGGATTAAAGGGACCAAACTGCATAGGTCATCGGTCCCTTGTTTCAGAAACACACAGAGCACAGTCAAACCATCCAGTAGTCATTCGAAACACAAGATAAAAATTCCAGGGCAAGAAAAGCCCCAAGGTCAATAATAAAGAAACATGGAAAACGGAGCACAGCAACAAAAACAACAAAGAGGAAGAAAGGCAGAAAGAATTAAAACTGCACAGCAGAGGACTGTGGCTGGCTGATCACGAAAATAATAGGAGGAGCTAGCCTCTCTGCAACACGTTAAGACCTCCAGCCTAAAAGATTAGGATGGAGTCGAATTACAACACAAAACTAATTAAAAGATACAGCTCAAAAGAGGGTGATGTTAAAAAAAATTAAATGGACCTATAAAAGCCGCTTGCGCGAATAAAACTTAAAACCCGATCAGCCATAGAGACATTGTCACCTAAAAGAGAGGATAAATCACCATGGAGATTAAAAGCACGCCTGAGAGTGGTTAAAAGAGGACAGTCCAACAACAGATGGGCCACCGTCATGGTTGCACCACAGCGACAATGAGGGGGGTCCTCTCGACGCAGCAGATGACCATGCGTCAGCCAAGAGTGGCCAATGCGGAGCCTACACAGAACCACAGAGTCCCTGCGAGAGGGCCGCATGGAGGAACCCCACACGGTCGTGGCCTCCTTTACACGCCGCAGCTTGTTGGGGACAGACAGGGTGCGCCATTCGTCTGCCCACATCCCAAAGACCCGACGGCGTAACACCGATCGGAGATCAGTTGCCGGGAGGCCGATCTTCAACGGCAGTTTGCGGGTGGCGTCTTTAGCTAACTTGTCGGCGAGTTCGTTTCCCGCTATCCCAACGATGGACGATGGACAATGAAGCAGTCCAAGGGAGGACAGCTTGTTTTGTATTATCGCGAAATGGGCGAGAGAGTGTCATGAACATGATAAGCGATTTGGGTAGCAATCATTAAAAAAAAAAGGCGTTTTCTGTTGTGGCGAGATCTTTTCATAAAATTTAAATCACCAACATTCTCCTCCGAATGCGAAAATATTTTTGACACCCACCTACGTAGGGAGAATGATCATTGTAATAAGATAAGATATTAAAGTGTTCGTTTCTCCAGTGCTCTGTTAGAGAGTGGAAAGGTAGAGAAAAAGTCTGAAGAGCCCCCTGCCACACACATAACTGATTTGCAGGATAGTCGTGTGGATGTGAATATCATTCACTGACTGTTTCCTTGGACTTCCCATATAATCATTAGAAGCTTCGATAGGGGCGCAATGCAACAGCTCGCAACAAGCCCCTTAGAGTAGCTGTCGAACGACTAAATTTTGTGATCGGGTATATACTCGCCACTTGGTGGTCGGATAGATGATTAATTTCATCTCATGACTTTGCTACCATCAATCACACTGGTACTGTGTATCTTCCGTTAGTCTAATTTGCTAGCCCTTGATTAACAGAGAGTGTTTTTAAGTGAGCTCTTCTGACCTCCAATTATTCTTCCCTGGGTAAGGTGTTGCGAGCCTCTTTCGTTTGATTCAGCACTGAAACAGTATGTCTTTAATCTGCCTTACTCTCGTCTAGACTTATGTGATAGTCCCACGTTACGCAGCTCTGGGCAGAAACTCCTAGTTACTCAGACTCTGTGGGTGGTCCCAGTGGCGTCAGTGATCCGGTGGTGCATCGATATCGAATCTTTTCACCCCTTTACCGGCAGTAGAACTTTAGACCAGACGCTGATAACCCGCCAGTCTCTCCACTCTCCGCAGTACTTTTTCTACTGCTACCACTTTCTGTACGCAACCATATCACCTGTGAAGTACTTTTTTCGCTCAGACCGGTATTTACGGATCTATCGCTATGTTTCTGTAACTCAGAGACCCCAAATTAAGAGAACATACAACTCATGTGTAAAATGTTTGTCGATCACGAACTGTTTCAGTGCTGAACCAAACGAAAGAGGCTCCCAACACCTTACTCACTAGGGGCTTAGCAGCGCTACTATTATTATCAGACGAGTGGAACATACATTTATTTTATACGTTTCTACTGCGTACTGTCTTCAGTAAGCTAGAAGTCATTCATGCAGCAGCTTGTTCCGAGGTGTACGCGCGTTCCCCTGTTCTTCTCACAGCCGGTTCCAAAGCTTTATTCTGACGCTAGTTATTGACTAAACAAAACATGGAAGAGAAATTTTCTTCAACCAGTTACCTGCCTATTGTGAATGAGATGTTTCTGAGGGCATAGAAGAGTAGCTTGGCATGCATCGTGAATAACACCGCCCATACCATAATTCCCTGAGGTACACCGGATGTTACTTTTGCTGTCCTAGACAATAGATACATATGGATCGTCCATGCCATACATCCCCCCCCATGAACCATGGACCTTGCCGTTGGTGGGGAGGCTTGCGTGCCTCAGCGATACAGATAGCCGTACCGTAGGTATCTGTTGAGAGGCCAGACAAACGTGTGGTTCCTGAAGAGGGGCAGCAGCCTTTTCAGTAGTTGCAAGGGCAACAGTCTGGATGATTGACTGATCTGGCCTTGTAACAATAACCAAAACGGCCTTGCTGTGCTGGTACTGCGAACGGCTGAAAGCAAGGGGAAACTACAGCCGTAATTTTTCCCGAGGGCATGCAGCTTTACTGTATGATTACATGATGATGGCGTCCTCTTGGGTAAAATATTCCGGAGGTAAAATAGTCCCCCATTCGGATCTCCGGGCGGGGACTACTCAAGAGGATGTCGTTATCAGGAGAAAGAAAACTGGCGTTCTACGTATCGGAGCGTGGAATGTCAGATCCCTTAATCGGGAAGGTAGGTTAGAAAATTTAAAAAGGGAAATGGATAGGTTGAAGTTAGATATAGTGGGAATTAGTGAAGTTCGGTGGCAGGAGGAACAAGACTTCTGGTCAGGTGAATACAGGGTTATAAACACAAAATCAAATAGGGGTAATGCAGGAGTAGGTTTAATAATGAATAGGAAAATAGGAATGCGGGTAAGCTACTACAAACAGCATAGTGAACGCATTATTGTGGCCAAGATAGATACGAAGCCCACACCTACTACAGTAGTACAAGTTTATATGCCAACTAGCTCTGCAGATGACGAAGAAATTGAAGAAATGTATGATGAAATAAAAGAAATTATTCAGATTGTGAAGGGAGGCGAAAATTTAATAGTCATGGGTGACTGGAATTCGAGTGTAGGAAAAGGGCGAGAAGGAAACATAGTAGGTGAATATGGATTGGGGGACAGAAATGAAAGAGGAAGCCGCCTGGTGGAATTTTGCACAGAGCACAACATAATCATAACTAACACTTGGTTTAAGAATCATGAAAGAAGGTTGCATACATGGAAGAACCCTGGAGATACTAAAAGGTATCAGATAGATTATATAATGGTAAGACAGAGATTTAGGAACCAGGTTTTAAATTGTAAGACATTTCCAGGGGCAGATGTGGACTCTGACCACAATCTATTGGTTATGACCTGTAGATTAAAACTGAAGAAACTGCAAAAAGGTGGGAATTTAAGGAGATGGGACCTGGATAAACTGAAAGAACCAGAGATTGTACAGAGATTCAGGGAGAGCATAAGGGAGCAATTGACAGGAATGGGGGAAATAAATACAGTAGAAGAAGAATGGGTAGCTTTGAGGGATGAAGTAGTGAAGGCAGCAGAGGATCAAGTAGGTAAAAAGACGAGGGCTAGTAGAAATCCTTGGGTAACAGAAGAAATATTGAATTTAATTGATGAAAGGAGAAAATATAAAAATGCAGTAAGTGAAACAGGCAAAAAGGAATACAAACGTCTTAAAAATGAGATCAATAGGAAGTGCAAAATGGCTAAGCAGGGATGGCTAGAGGACAAATATAAGGATGTAGAGGCCTATCTCACTAGGGGTAAGATAGATACCGCCTACAGGAAAATTAAAGAGACCTTTGGAGATAAGAGAACGACTTGTATGAATATCAAGAGCACAGATGGAAACCCAGTTCTAAGCAAAGAAGGGAAAGCAGAAAGGTGGAAGGAGTATATAGAGGGTCTATACAAGGGCGATGTACTTGAGGACAATATTATGGAAATGGAAGAGGATGTAGATGAAGATGAAATGGGAGATATGATACTGCGCGAAGAGTTTGACAGAGCACTGAAAGACCTGAGTCGAAACAAGGCCCCCGGAGTAGACAATATTCCATTGGAACTACTGACGGCCGTGGGAGAGCCAGTCCTGACAAAACTCTACCATCTGGTGAGCAAGATGTATGAAACAGGCGAAATACCCTCAGACTTCAAGAAGAATGTAATAATTCCAATCCCAAAGAAAGCAGGTGTTGACAGATGTGAAAATTACCGAACTATCAGCTTAATAAGTCACAGCTGCAAAATACTAACACGAATTCTTTACAGACGAATGGAAAAACTAGTAGAAGCCAACCTCGGGGAAGATCAGTTTGGATTCCGTAGAAACACTGGAACACGTGAGGCAATACTGACCTTACGACTTATCTTAGAAGAAAGATTAAGGAAAGGCAAACCTACGTTTCTAGCATTTGTAGACTTAGAGAAAGCTTTTGACAATGTTGACTGGAATACTCTCTTTCAAATTCTAAAGGCGGCAGGGGTAAAATACAGGGAGCGAAAGGCTATTTACAATTTGTACAGAAACCAGATGGCAGTTATAAGAGTCGAGGGACATGAAAGGGAAGCAGTGGTTGGGAAGGGAGTGAGACAGGGTTGTAGCCTCTCCCCGATGTTGTTCAATCTGTATATTGAGCAAGCAGTAAAGGAAACAAAAGAAAAATTCGGAGTAGGTATTAAAATTCAGGGAGAAGAAATAAAAACTTTGAGGTTCGCCGATGACATTGTAATTCTGTCAGAGACAGCAAAGGACTTGGAAGAGCAGTTGAATGGAATGAACAGTGTCTTGAAAGGAGGATATAAGATGAACATCAACAAAAGCAAAACAAGGATAATGGAATGTAGTCTAATTAAGTCGGGTGATGCTGAGGGAATTAGATTAGGAAATGAGGCACTTAAAGTAGTAAAGGAGTTTTGCTATTTGGGGAGCAAAATAACTGATGATGGTCGAAGTAGAGAGGATATAAAATGTAGGCTGGCAATGGCAAGGAAAGCGTTTCTGAAGAAGAGAAATTTGTTAACATCCAGTATTGATTTAAGTGTCAGGAAGTCATTTCTGAAAGTATTCGTATGGAGTGTAGCCATGTATGGAAGTGAAACATTGACGATAAATAGTTTGGACAAGAAGAGAATAGAAGCTTTCGAAATGTGGTGCTACAGATGAATGCTGAAGATTAGATGGGTAGATCACATAACTAATGAGGAAGTATTGAATAGGATTGGGGAGAAGAGAAGTTTGTGGCACAACTTGACCAGAAGAAGAGATTGGTTGGTAGGACATGTTCTGAGGCATCAAGGGATCACCAATTTAGTATTGGAGGGCAGCGTGGAGGGTAAAAATCATAGGGGGAGACCAAGAGATGAATACACTAAGCAGATTCAGAAGGATGTAGGTTGCAGTAGGTACTGGGAGATGAAGAAGCTTGCACAGGATAGAGTAGCATGGAGAGCTGCATCAAACCAGTCTCAGGACTGAAGACCACAACAACAATGCCATACATCGCTCGTATTAAATTTGGAAACCACGTGACGGAGTGCAGAAAGCTAAATTTCTATCACACGATATGCGAAGTGGAGACGACCCTTACAGTTCTCCTCATTTATAGATGGAATCAAGCAATGATTTTAACAACTGAACAACTTCTGGAAATAGAATTACACGTTACGTAGAACAGCTAACCTAATTTCTACGAAATTCCAATATTAATGTGATACACGGTATATTGACAAGTTTTACTTTTGGACCGTCTAACTACAGCTGAATGAAACACAGTTTTCGTGCCATACGCGTTTCGCCTTTATTCTCTGCAAGGCATCTTCAGTGGCAGGTTGCGTGGGCGATTTTCTTCATATTATGTTTGCATTTTTGGTGCCGTTCCTCTTCTTCTAATTGCCACTTGCGGTTCTTGTTTCTCACATTTCACAGCGCTAGGAACTTAATACTTCTTTACGACGCACGAGCTGTGGTCCATTATCTGAAGTAGGTTAGACGTTAATAATTGATTCTATACAAAATAGCCATTTTGACCATCATAACTGATTATAGACAGGGACGTTAGGTGACGATTCTGTGCGTGAGGATGGTCGTTTATGGTCTAAATTTGTATAAACGTATAATTTTAACAGTGTTTTCAATAGACATTCTTTTAAAAAATGTATATAACTTCGACTTTTAACAGTGTAAGTCTGCTGTATCGCCCGTGATTCTACAACTGCTTTACCCTGCAGGTGACTAAAGCTTTTAGTGGGAACCAAAATAAAACTAGCGGAGTGTGTCTTCCTCCTTACGGCCTCTCTGCTTCTGCCAGTCCTCCCTTTCATCACACGGTGCCTCCACAGCCTCCACTATTCATGTCGAGATTCTTCTAATTGTCGCTCAAGGGCACAGACTGTTACTCACACTGGATGGTCATACTGCCTTTCGGAAACATAGTGACCACCTAGTACTCTTTCTTTAATATTAGGAACTTATATGTTCCTATCTCCCACGACATCTCCTGAATTGTAACTCCAGGAACTGCACTACATTCACTTCTAGGCAATCAGTTGTTACAGGCCAAGATAAAAAAAAGTGTCCCGGAAAATATTTCATGCACCTTAGTGTAGGTAGCCCAACTAAAATCACTTTACCGGTGGTGATTGATGTAAGCTGGATTGTCTATCCTAAGGTGCGTGAAATATTTTCCAGGTCAGTTTCATTTCGCTCACCCTGTACAAAACTCATACAACGCTTCACTGTTCATTGACCTGCAACACTACACATCTATCATGGTCAAATATTAGAATTTTTAAGCAGAAGTAACGAATTAACTGAAAGCTCCACAAGCGAATACTATTGCAGAATTCCAGTTGTCTGGGAGCAAAAACAATTACCTTACTTAGCTTCAAATATGAGGGCCGTTTATGTGTATGCCGCGTAACCTCCCAAGTTTTCTAAAAATAAATATAAAACGAGTTTGCACTTGTTGTATTAACTGTCTTTAAAAAAAAGCACTAACGAAAAACATACGTAGACCTGCAAAGCAAGTACATTAATTTTCATTTGCAACAGTAACAAGAATAAAAAATAACCGCTATCTAAATTGGGCTGTTATTGTTTACATACTGAAATAATATACTGAACATTAAGAACATTGCTTCTTTATCGGCTAGCCGCATAATAAGCGATGATTTGGACATATATGTAGAAAGAAGTAAACACTGACAGAAAAATGCACCAAATGCATTTCTGGCCTCATAGAAAACATTAAATCAAGCAAAATACTGCGATACGTTTAGCAAAAATGTTGAACAGAAGCTGAAAAGTAGCATTACATTGTCAGAATTAATCAAAATTACAGAATCAAAAAGAAAAAAAAAGATATTCGAGGACTGAGAAATAAAATTAATGAATTAATAATTTGCACAGATGAATTAGAGTCCTCAAAGCCAGCTGACATAATCTGCCTCTCTGAACATCATGTGACCACTGGTTAGCATCTCACTTTTGTAGAGCATAAATGGAGAAAGGAGGAGTTGCCACATTCATCAGGAACTGTCATAAATTTAAGAACATAGACATTCATAAATTTTGCCTAGAACAGCATATGGAAGCATGTGCAACAGAAGTAGAATTTCACAAAAAATCCTTCATAATATTAAGTGTATATCGAGCACCTGCAGGTAACTTAAATCTGTTCATAAACCTCCTTCAAGCTGTACTGGCCCATTTAACAACCAAAAACAAAGAAAGAGTGGTTGCTGGTGATTTCAATGTAATTTCCTTAAAGACTCTCCCAATAAGAACTTATTTGAGTTAGTAACACTATGATTCAACTTAATTCCTACTGTAAAGTTCCCCACTAGGGTAGCCAATTGTTCACAAACAGCCATTGATAATATCTTTATAGAAAAGTCCAATAAACAAAATTATATTACAAAGCCAACAGTCAATGGCCTCTCAGACCATGACATGCAGTTCCTTCTGTTATATGTTAATAGTGAACAGGACATAAAATCTGTTAAATCTGGGCTCAAGAGTGTAATCAATAAGCCAAAAATTGATTATTTTAGGACACTCTTCAGAGACATTCACTAGACTGACGTTTACAGTGCTCATGGCATGAATGAAAAATATAACACTTTTGGTAATAAAGTGCTACCTTATTTGAACACTGTTTTCCCCCAAAACTAAGTCTACAAAGAAGCCATGGATTGATCAAGGAATAGGGGTATCTCGTAAAACAAAAAGAAAACTGTATCTGTCAATCTGAAACAGTTCTGATGTTGATGCTGTAGCACATTACAAGAAATATTGCAAAATATTAAAGACTGTAATACAAATATCAAAGCAAATATATTACAAGGGAAAGATAGTCATATCAGATAACAAAATAAAGATGATATGAGATATAGTGAAGGAGGAGACCGCTAGAACCATTCATGAAGGGGGACAATTGCATTAATAGTAAATGATACATTGGTGTCAGATGTGTATAGTATTGCAGAACTTTTTAACAACATTTTATAGCTGTTACTGAACAGATGGGGTTGTCAGGTTCTGTAGATGCTGCTGTGGAACGCCTCAGACCAGACATTTCAAATGACTTCCATAATATGAATTTGACCCTCACTACCCCAGCAGAAATAATGTCCATCATAAACTCTTTAAAATCAAAAACATCTAGTGGGTATGATGAAATATCAACAAAGTTAATTAAAGAATGTGATTCTGAGTTACATAATATATTAAGCTATTGGTGTAATCAGTCGTTAGTTAATAAGTGGAATATTTCCTGAATAATTGAAATATGGTGAAGTTAAGTCACTGTTTAAGAAGGGAGGTGAAGAAATAGCATCAAATTTCCGTCCAATTTCACTTTTGCCAGCATTCTCAAAAATTTTAGAAAAAGTAATGTACAATCGGCCTGTCAAAGTCGCATTCAGATTTCTAAAGGGTTCTGGTATTGAGAAGGCTATCTACACTTACAGAGAAAATGTGCTTAATTCATTAGACAAAATATTGCAGGCAGCTGGTAGAAGGCTATCTACACTTACAGTGAAAATGTGCTTAATTCATTAGACAAAAAATTGCAGACAACGTATATTTTGTGATCTATCAAAGGTATTTGACCGTGTAAATCATAATACCCTTTTAAGTAAATCAGAATATTATGGTGTAACAGGAAATGCTGCAAAATGGTTCAAATCAGATGTTTCTGGCAGGCACAAAAGGGTGTTATTAGGAAAGAGACATGTATTAAGCTATCAGGCACCATCCAACTGGGATCTAATTACATGTGGGATCCCACAATGTTCCATTTTAGGGCCCTTACTTTTTCTTGTGTATATCAATGACCTTTCATAAGTAATATTACCAGATGCCAAGTTTATTTTGTTTGCCAATGATACAAACATTGCAATAAATAGCAAATCAGGTGTAGTCTTATAAAGATCGGCTAATAAAACATTTGTAGACATCAATCACTGGTTCTTTGTCACTAAACTTTGAAAGACCACACTAAATGCAGTTCAGAACTTGTAAGGGGTGTCCCACAAGTATATGCCTAACATACGATGACAAGCAGATAGAAGAAGTGAACAGTGTTAAATTCTTGGGATTACAGCTTGATAGTAAATTCACATGGGAGGAGCAGACCACAGAACGGCTAATGCATCTTAACAAATCACTATTAGCAATGCGAATTTTGTCAGACATAGGGGATATAAAAATGAAAAAGCTGGCATACTATGCTTACTTTCATTCTGTAATGCCATATGGGATTATTTTTTTGGGCAATTAATCAAACCAAGCTAAAGTTTTCCTTGCACAAAAACGTGCAGGGAGAGTTATATGTGATGTGAACTCAAGAACATCCTACATAAGCCTGTTTAGGAGACTAGGGATACTAACTACTGCTTCCCAATATATTTATCATCATCATCATCATCAAGACTGATTATGCCTTTCAGCGTTCAGTCTGGAGCATGGCCCCCTTTAAAATTCCTCCATGACCCCCTATTCAATGCTAACATTGGTGCCTCTTCTGATGTTAAACCTATTACTTCAAAATCATTCTTAACCGTATCCAGGTACCTTCTCCTTGGTCTGCCCCAACTCCTCCTACCCTCTACTGCTGAACCCATGAGTCTCTTGGGTAACCTTGCTTCTCCCATGCGTGTAACATGACCCCACCATCTAAGCCTGTTCGCCCTGACTGCTACATCTATAGAGTTCATTCCCAGTTTTTCTTTGATTTCATCATTGTCGACACCCTCCTGCCATTGTTCCCATCTACTAGTACCCGCAATCATCCTAACTACTTTCATATCCGTAACCTCAACTTTGTTGATAAGGTTACCTGAATCCACCCAGCTTTCGCTCCCATACAACAAAGTTGGTCGAAAGATCGAACGGTGCACAGATAACTTGGTCTTGGTACTGACTTCCTTCTTGCAGAAGAGAGTAGATCGTAGCTGAGCGCTCACTGCATTAGCTTTGCTACACCTCGCTTCCAGTTCTTTCACTATGTTGCCATCCTGTGAGAATATGCATCCTAAGTACTTGAAACCGTCCACCTGTTCTAACTTTGTTCCTCCTATTTGGCACTTAATCCGTTTATATTTCTATCCCACTGACATTACTTTCGTTTTGGAGATGCTAATCTTCATACCATAGTCCTTACATTTCTGATCTAGCTCTGAAATATTACTTTGCAAACTTTCAATCGAATCTGCCATCACAACTAAGTCATACGCATATGCAAGATTGCTTATTTTGTGTTCACATATCTTAATCTCACCCAGCCAGTCAATTGTTTTCAACATACGATCCATAAATAATATGAACAACAGTGGAGACAGGTTGCAGCCTTGTCTTGCCCCTGAAACTACTCTGAACCATGAACTCAATTTACCATCAACTCTAACAGCTGCCTGACTATCTATTTAAAGACCTTTAATTGCTTGCAAAAGTTTGCCTCCTATTCCATAATCTCGTAGAACAGACAATAACTTCCTCCTAGGAACCCGGTCATATGCCTTTTCTAGATCTATAAAGCATAGATACAATTCCCTGTTCCACTCATAACACTTCTCCATTATTTACCGTAAGCTAAAGATCTGGTCCTGAGAACCTCTAAGAGGCCTAAACCCACACTGATTTTTATCCAATTGGTCCTCAACTAATACTCGCACTTTCCTTTCAACAATACCTGAGAAGATTTTACCCACAACGCTGATTAAAGAGATACCTCTGAAGTTGTTACAATCTTTTCTGTTTCCATGTTTAAAGATTGGTGTAATTACTGCTTTTGTCCAGTCTGATGGAACCTGTCCCGACTCCCAGGCCATTTCAATTATCCTGTGTAGCCATTTAAGACCTGACATTCCACTGCATTTGATGAGTTCCGACTTAATTTCATCCACCCCAGCTGCTTTATTGCACTGCAATCTATTGACCATTTTCTCCACTTCCTCAAAAGCGAACCTATTTCAATCGTCATTCCTATCCCATTGTACCTCGAAATCTGAAACATTACTGATCGTATTTTCACCTACATTGAGCAACTCTTCAAAATATTCCCTCCATCTGCCCAAGGAATCCACAGGATTCCTGACCTGTCCAAAATACTTGTCATTTCCTTCTTACCTCCCTTTCCAAGACTGCTAATTACACTCCAGAATGGTTTTCCAGCAGCTTGACCCATAGTCTCCAACCTTTTTCCAAAGTCTCCCCAAGATTTCTTCTTGGATGCTGCAATTATCTGTTTGGCTTTGTTCCTTTCTTCAACATAACTTTCTCTGTCTTCCTGAGTTCTAGTATGTAGCCATTTTTGATACGCCTTCTTTTTCCTTTTACAGGCTGCCTTGACTGTGTCATTCCACGAAGCTGTTTGCTTCATCCTACTTTTACACACTACTGCTGCAAGACTTTCTTTAGCCACTTCCAGTACTGTGTCCCTGTACCTTGTCCATTCCTTTTCCAATGACTGTAATTGACTACATTCAACTAACTGGTACCTTTCTGAGATCACTGTTATGTACTTGTGCCTGATTTCCTTATCCTGAAGTTTCTCCACTCTTATCCTCCTACATATGGACCTGACCTCCTGCACTTTCGGCCTCACAATCCCAGTTTCACTGCAGATTAAATAATGATCAGTGTCATCAAAGAATCCCCTGAATACACGTGTGTCCCTCACAGCCTTCCTGAATTCCTGATCTGTTATTATATAGTCAATGACAGATCTGGTTCCCCTGCCTTCCCAAGTATACTGGTGAATGTTCTTATGTTTAAAAAAAGGAGTTTGTGATTACTAAGCCCATACTGGCACAGAAATCCAAGAGTTGTTTCCTGTTCCTGTTGGCCTCCATATACTCTCCAAATTTACCCATAACCTTTTCATACCCTTCTGTTCGATTTCCAATCCTGGCATTAAAATCACCCATGAGCAGAACATTGTCCTTGTCCTTTACTCTAACAACTGCATCACTGAGTGCCTCATAAAAACTATCCATCTTATCTTTATCTGTCCCTTCACAATGCGAATATACTGACAATCCTAATTTTCTTGCTAGACACTGTCAAATCTATCCACATCATTCGTTCGTTTACATACCTTATTGCAACTACGCTGGGTTCCATTTCTTTCCTGATGTAAAGCCCTACACATCATTGTGCTATTCCTGCTTTGACTCCTGACAGGTAGACCTTGTATTCTCCCACTTCCTCTTCTTTCTCACCCCTTACCCGAATGTCACTAACAGGTAAAACGTCCAGCCCCAACTTACTTGCAGCCTCTGCCAGCTCTACCATCTTCCCAGAGTAGCTCCCATTGATATTAATAGCTCCCCATCTCATTACCATTTGTCTGCCAAGTCGTATCTTAGGAGTCCCTGGTTTGTCAGTTAGAGGTGGGACTCCGTCACCTCCTTAATGAAATTTGTCATTAAAAATATATCACTTTTTCAAACCAACAGCTCAATTCATGGAATCAATACTAGAAATAAGAATAATCTACATAAGGATTTAAAGTCACTTAGTCTTGTACAAATAGGTGTGCATTATTCAGGAACACACATTTTCAATAACTTGCCAGCAGTCATGAAAAGCCTAACAACCAATGAAATTCAGTTTTAGAGAAGCCTAAAGGATTTATTGGTGGCCAACTCCTTCTACTCCATTGATGAATATATATATATAAAGTGCAATATAACTTCTGCACCATTTGAATGCAGTAATGTGTTCATTGTAAATAAGTATTATAGTAGTTCTACTACATGTTTATTACGTTATAAATAAAACTGATGACGCAGGTAGGACTGGGAGTGAGTGTTGGGAGACAGAGAAGATGTGGATACGTTATGGGGATGAATGTGAAGGGGGACACAGCTCCAGGAGGCAGTTGGAAGAGTTGCGTAATGTTAAGAGGCAGGTGGAAGACGGACATGGAGTAAGGAAGCATGTGGAATAGGTACTGGATGTGATCAAGTAGGTGGATGAGAGGAGAGACAAATAGACAGGGGAAAGTAGATTAAGGAATATGGTTAACTTATTTTGATGAAACCATGGCTTACATCTACTATCGTTGATTGACTTTGGGTGCTTTAAAAGTAAGAAACGCAGTTTTTCTCTGGTTTGTGCTGTTACTGTCAACCAACGGAATTGCAACAAGGAATGAGCCAATAATTTTGTCAACGTTTATCGACACTTAAGATCATGCCACACAGCAGTACTGCTGATAAATGTAACGTCCTCTCTGGTGTCACATGGTGTAAAACAGCTGAGAAACAGATATACATGTGTGTGCAATATATGTGATGTACACATATATGCCCAAAGCCACAGGTGAAAAGCAAGTACAGTGTATCATAAAATGGGTGTATGCACTAAGGTATAAACTAAATCCCACTGGATCAATTTCAACAAAACTTGGTAAATATAACACTGTCTAGAAAGAAGGTTGGGGGTAGGAATGAAAATGAGGTGCACAGGAGGTGGATACAGAGAGGAGAGGATGAGATGTAGAGAAGGGGAAGATTGGATGGACAGAGAGATAGGGAAGGAGGAGATAGAAGAGAGAGGGATGAGGAGTAGATGGAAAGAGCAGGAAAGACTATGTGAATAGAGAGCGAGGGGAGGAGCAGACAGAATGAGAGAGGGAGAAGGAGGAGATGAACTTAGTGGACTGAGAAGATGGAAGTATGGGTAGGAGATGATGGGCAGAGAGAGGGGGTGAAGAAGATGGACAGAGAGAGAGGGGAATAGGAAAGAGAGAAGGAAGAAGAGATGGACAGAGAGACAGCGTAGGAGAGGAGATCAGATGGGCAGAGAGAAGGTGTGGGGAGACATGGACAAAGAGTGGGACAAAGAGGAGATGGTTAGAGAGAGGCTGTGGAGACTATGGACAGAGAGTGGGTAATAGGAGATGGAATGAGAGGGTGGAGAGAAGACGGATAGAGGAGTTGATCAGGAGGAGATGGACAGAGAGAAAGAGAAAATGGAGGTTGGGTGGGGAGAAAGAGGTATACAGCGGTAGTGGTGAGAATAAGAGGGACAGGGAAAGTGAAAGGAGAGAAGGGCAGAGAGCAGAAGAGAGGAGAAGGACAGTATGAGGGTGGAGGAGGGTATGGACAGACAAAGGTAGAACAGGAGATGGCATAGAGAAGGGGGAGAGGAAATCGACATAGAGAGGGGGAGGAAGGGAGGGACAGAGAGAGTGGGAAGTTGTAGATGGAGAAAGAGAGTGAGATAAGGAAAAGGACAGAGAGAACAGGAGGAGGGTGTTATGACGGAGGCGGGTGGAATAGTGATGAGAAAAAAAGAAGCAGAAAGTAGAATTATGGAAGAGATTTAAACTTTCGATGATTGTTTTGATGAACCGATAGCTTACATCTACCATTATTGATACAGCTGGAAGTGAAATTTGCTCCTTATTTGTGATTTTTCCTTCTGATGACTTCATTCCTGAAATTTAACTCTTGGATATCCCTGCATACCTTCTCTAAAAGTCCACCTCATTCTCATATCATCAATCTTTTCCATTAACTGGGATTCATCTGCCCATACTTCTGGTCTACATGTCATATTACTTCCAAAACCTATTGTGTAAGTTTTTCTTTTCTTTCTTTTCTAATATATTGATCCAATAAAATACCGTTTAGCGTTGTAGTAGTGAATTTCCCAACAAATATTCCACAATTCTTTTTGTTATCTTGTTCGCCATCATGTCTGACTTTTATTTCTAGATATTTGTACTCAGTATGTGTAATCATTCCACCCCTTCTTCCAGAATCAAATACTGATTTGCTCCTCCAATTAGTATGTACTTTGCTTTATTCATGTTGACTTGAAGTTCCCATTTTAATACCTCTCCAATAATTTAGCTGGTAATGTAGTGAATGTCTTCTTCATCTACGCCAAAATTAGATGGTCATCAGAAAATTGTAATGAGTACATGATACTATCATTTACTGGAATCTCCATGTTCTTATATTTCATCTTCCATTTTTCCAGCGTTCTCTCTGCATCTATTTTGTAAAATGTCAGTGATAGACTGTATCCCCGACGAAATAGTTTTGTGACTTTAAATCCAGGAGGGAGAGAATTTCACAATTTATTGTTCTTCTGGGTTTCCATATAGGTTCCGGATGATTTTAATTATGATAGAATTAATATTTGATGATTGTATAGCCTTTCACAAAGTGCATAAAGGTATATTGTCATAGGCTTTATCTACGTTTACGAATACTAAGTAATGGGATTTATTTCGAATATTTTCCTTTCCAAATATTTTATGCAGACAAAATACAATGCTGCGCAAAACTTAAGGACGAAGGTAATATTCGGATGGTACGTCTCTCGAATTAGCACATCTCGATGAAACTTGGACCATAGACAAAAAGAACTGGTACAGTATAGAACAGACGGACACTGGCAGAAATTCGGAATGAGACGAACAGAAATGACACATTTTTTCAAACCAAATGATTACACTGAGGTCACCGAGACTTACGGTGGACCTCTGATCGTTACAAAAGTCATGAATTGGTTCTCAATGGGGTGTTTGATCATAACGGACGGTAATGCGTGCTCTGAAACGTGTTCCCATGCTGGGCGCAAGGTTGGTAAGGAGTTCTTGCGGTAGGGCGCTCCATTCCTCCGCTACTGGGGTTGTCATCTCTAGACGGTCGTTGACGCATATGGACGTGTTGCCGCGCTTCTCCACAATGCGTGCCACACGTGCTCGAAGGGATTTAAATCGCCGAATGTCCTCCACTTCCAGCACCTTCTCCACCTGTGCTGGTCGAAAAGGTGAAGTCACGACGGAAGGCAGCCGTGCGAAAGACGCACGTGGGGAGAGAGTACAGTCACACGAGAACGTTGATCGTTGAGTGTACCGTGATAAGACATTTAGCGGTCAGAAGGCCTGTGCAACAGTATGCCTCCCTACACCGTAACAGCTGGACCACTTGGTCACCAAACCCATCGTGTTGGATAATGGTGAACACACCCTCACGTAATGAGATGTGGGAACACATAATGCACCCAGGAGTGTCGAACGTGGGCGTGTTGGTGGGCCAGATGGTGGGGGGAGAGGCATCATGTTTCAGCTGCGTAGTGAGCTCCAGATCTGTGAACGCAGTAAAGTGACTGGACGACGGTGTTACGGCACTGTACTCCTTCCAGACGTGCGTCTCCTCACTGCTGCATTCGTCCCTGACTTCATCTTACGGATTGCGATGCGCGGTCTCATCGAACTGCGCATGTGGAGGAGTTCCTGAGTGACAGGAGATTGGGCGAATGGACTGATCCCGACTTAAATCCCACAGAATATGTGTGGCATGCGTTGAGGAGGCGTATTGCAACACGCCCGTATGCACCAACGACCATCCAGCAGTCGTCAACGGCGCTTGTTTTTTTTTCCGTGGTTTTAGGGCGCACAACTACAATGGTCATTAGCACCAAGACTAAGTTAGGAATGCACTGCGAGGCACAAGGTTAAAACAGCAACTGAAAGGGACAACACTATAAAAGACATATTAACAGGCATAGGATTAAAAAAAATAAAAAAAACCAGCATAATCAAATGTACTTAGACAGGTTTGTCAAGTGCATAAAACAAAGAACGCGAGCAGCTGCTCCTGGGTCATCCGCTAAAATGGCATCCAGAGTACATGGCAGGCCAAGATCAACGCGCAGTGTATTAAAATTCGGACAGGACGTTAAAATGTGGCGTACCGTCAGCGATTGCCCACATGGGCAGAACGGCGCCAGCGTAGCCGTCAGCAGATGGCGATGGCTGAACCGGCAGTGTCCAATTCATAACCGGGCCAAAACGACCTCCTCCCGCCGAGAAGGGCGTGAAGAGGTCGTCCAAGCCGTGGGGAGAGGTTTCAAGGCCCGAAGCTTGTTGTCCGTAAGTGTAGCCCAATCGGCATTCCACAGCGATAAAATGCGCTGACAAATGACCCTGCTACAATCAGATGAAGGGACACAACAAGAAGCTGTCCGAGGCTGGAGGACCGCAGCCTTGGCCGCGGCATCTGCAGCTTCGTTCCCAGGGACACCGACATGGCCTGGTAGAGGGAAAATAGCTCAGCTGTGAAGACCGAACAATGTCCATGGAGCCGGTATTTGAAACTGTGTGCCCCGACAATAAAAGAACACACGACACCGTCATTGGTTCTAGAGCCATCTGTATAAATGAAGATTGTATTAATGAACTTCAAACGAAGTTCGACAAAACGGGAGCGGTATACCGAAGTTGGGGTAACCTCCTTTGGGAGCCAGCTGAGGTCAAGGTGAACGTGAACCTGAGCCTGGAGCCAAGGTGGCGTATGGCTCTCGCCCACTCGAAAGGTTGTACGGCGAGAAAAATCAAGGTGCTGAATGAGGCGACGAAAGCGAACTCCAGGGGGTAGCAGGGCAGAGACATACAACCCGTATTGACGGTCGAGTGAGTCGTCAAAAAAGGAACGATAAGACGGGTGGTCGGGCATTAACAACAGCCGACAGGCATACCGACAAAGCAGTATATCGCGCCGGTAGGTTAGTGGCGATTCACCGGCTTCATCATGAAGACTCTCGACGGGACTAGTATAGAACGCTCCGATCGCAAGACGTACACCCCAAAGTTGTATAGAGTTGAGGCGGCGTAAGATGGACGGCCGTGCAGAGGAGTATACGAAGCTCCCATAATCCATCTTGGAGCGGACGATCTACCGATATAGGCGAAGTAGGACGGTTCGATCCGCTCCCCACGACATACCGCTGAGAACACGGAGGACGTTTAGAGAACGGGTACAACGGGCAGCCAAATATGACACAAGTGGAGACCAGCTAAGTTTCCTGTCAAATGTAGGACCTAAAAATTTTGTTGTCTCCACGAATTACAGAGCAACGAGACCGAGATGTAAGGACGGTGGGAGAAACTCTTTGTAGCGCCAGAAGTTAATACAGACCGTCTTCTCGGCAGAAAAACGGAAGCCATTGGCGACACTCCAGGATTAAAGACGGTCAAGACAACACTGAAGACAGCGGTCCAGGAAACACGTACGCTGCGCGCTGCAATAGATGGTAAAATCGTCCACGAAAAGGGAGCCTGATACATCAGCTGGGAGGCAATCCATTATTGGATTGATCGCTATGGCGAAGAGAGCGACGCTCAAAACTGAGCCCTGTGGCACCCCATTCTCCTGGCGAAAGGCGTCGGACAGGACAGAACCCACACGTACCCTGAACTGTCGATCCATTAAAAAGGCACGAATAAAAAGAGGGAGGTGACTGCGAAGGCCCCATGTATGCATGGTGCGGAGAATGCCCGCCCTCCAACAGGTGTCGTAAGCCTTCTCCAAATGAAAGAACACAGCCGCGGTCGGGCGCTTCCGCAAGAAGTTATTCATAATGAAGGTCAACAAGGTAACCAGACGGTCAACAGCAGAGCGGCGCCTACGAAATCCACATTGTACATTGGTAAGCAGGCGTCGAGATTCGAGCAGCCAAACCAAACGAGAGTTAACCATTCGTTCCATCACCTTACGGACACAGCTGGTAAGGGAGATCGGTCGATAACTGGAAGGCAAGTGCTTGTCCTTTCCCGGCTTAGGAATTGGGACAACAATAGATTCGCGCCAGCATGTGGGAACATGACCGTCAATCCAGATGCGATTATAAGTTTTCTTCAACCTTTACCCGCAGGAGAAAGGTTCTTCAGCATCTGAATATGAATAGAATCAGGCCCTGGAGCGGAGGATCGTGACCGGGCAAGTGCATTTTCGAGTTCCCGCATGGTGAACGGGGCATTATAACTTTCACGATTCGAGGAGCGGAAGTTAGGTGACCTTGTCTCCTCTGCCTGATTTCGGGGGAGGAAGGTAGGGTGGTAATGAGCGGAGCTCGAAACCTCAGCGAAAAAGCGGCCGAAGGCAGTGGAGACATCCTCAGGTGCCACAAGGACGTCATTCGCGACCGTCAAGCCAGAAACTGGTGAGTGGACCTTAGTGCCAGACAACAGAAGAAGGAGTGAAACTGTTGAAGGTGCTTGTGAAAGCAGCCCAGCTGGCTTTCTTGCTTTCTTTAATAACACGACGACACTGCGCACGTAATTGTTTATAATTGCTACAATTCGCCATCGTAGGGTGGCGTTTAAAGGTACGTAAAGCACGTCGACGAGCACGTAAAGCGTCTCTACATGCGGCGGTCCACCAGGGGACCGGTACGTGACGTGGAGAAGAAGTAGTGTGAGGGACGGAATATTTAGCAGCAGTGAGAATGACTTCCGTGAGGTGTGCGACCTGACTATCGCAGCTTGAGAAGGTTTAATCCTGAAAGGTCACCCTGGAAGAGAAGAGCCCCCATTCTGCTTTGGAGATGTTCCAACTAGTTGAGCACGGAGAGGGGGTATGATGCAGGAGATGGAAAACACAAGGGAAGTGGTCGCTCGAATACGTATCAGAAAGTGCGTACCACTCAAACCGGCGTGCAAGTTGGGTAGTATATATAGAGAGGTCTAAATGGGAATAGGTGTGAGTTGTGTCCGAAAGAAGGCAGACAAGATTGAGGTGGTTGAAAAGGTCTGCTAACAGGGAGCCTCTCGGGCAGGATACTGGAGAGCCCCAAAGGGGATGGTGAGCATTGAAGTCTCCAGTCAACAAAAATGGTGCAGGTAGCTGAGCAATAATTTACATCATGTCTGCCCTGGTAACGGCAGACGACGATGGAGTGTAAACGGTACAAATGGAAAATGTGAAAGTGGGGAGGGTAATTCGAACGGCAACTGCCTGCAGGCCGGTGTGCAATGTGATGGGATCGTAGTAAATATCATCCCGGACCAGCAACATAACCCCTCCATGAGCCGGAATACCTGCCACAGGGGGTAGGTCAAAACGCACAAAGGCACAGTGTGCCAAGGCAATTTGATCGCATGGGCGTAGCTTCGTTTCCTGGAGAGCTACGACGAATGGACAGTGCAAGCGTAGCAGCAACTTTAAGTCCTCTCAGTTGGTGCGAATGCTGTGAATATTCCAATGAAGAAGTGCCATTGTGAGAAGAAAAAGAAAAAGGAGAAGCAACCTCGAAGGCCGCTGAGGGCCTGGCTTCGAGCGAGCACTGCCGCCGCTATCAATAGGTGGAGTCATCGTCCATTTGTTCAATAGGTTCGTCGGCTATCTTGTTAAGATGGCCGGTGAACGGCCAGATGTTCGGCTACCAGCGGTGCAGCAAGGCGAAACAGATGATGCCCTGGGGCGGCAACCGCTGGGTGGCGCAGGAGAAGAAATGCGCCGTGGCGGAGAAGGAGAACTTTGGTTCCTATGAGCCTTCTTGGAAGGTCGTTTGGTGGAAGTACTGGTCGATGGCTGGGAGTTCGAGGTACGTAGGAAGTCTATACGGGACGGTTCCTTCTTGAAGGCCTGTGCATCTGATTTCTGGGTCTTAGTCTTGGCAGAAGCTGATGAAGGTGCTCGTGTCTTAGGGGTGACGGAAGAGGAGACGTTGACCGGGCGATCTTAGCACTGGCCGAACGGACGACCGTAGTGCTGAAGGTCAGATCGCATGTCTGCGTCGCCACCTCCCTGGTAGTCCGAGGAGAGGCGAGGACAGTACTGTATTTCCCCGCTGGGAGCAGCGTGGTCTTCCTACTAGCAACTAGCTTGCGAACAGCCGAGGTGGACACTTCATCTTTGACCCGAATTTCTTGGATACAGCGTTCTTCCTTGTAGATGGGACAGTCGCGGGAGGACGCTGCATGGTCACCCTGACAGTTCACACAACGAGGAGACGGAGGGGGACAGTCACCCTCATGGGCATCCCTGCCACAAGTGACACATTTAGCCGCATTACAACAAGACTGGCGAGTGTGATTAAAACGCTGACACTGGTAGCAGCGCGTAGGTGTCGGGACATAGGGGCGAACAGAAATAACCTCGTAGCCCGCTTTGATGCGCGACGGCACCTATACACTATCAAAGGTCAAGAAAAGTGTCCGGGTCGGTACAAGATCATTGTTGACCTTTTCGTGACCCTATGGACAGCCGTCACGCCCTGCTCAGCGAGGAAAGACTGAATTTCCTCGTCAGTCAATCCGTCGAGTGATCTAGTATATACCACACCACGCGACGAATTCAAAGTGCGGTGAGCCTCCACCCGGACAGGGAACGTGTACAGGAGTGTGGCCCGAAGCAGTTTTTGTGCCTGAAAGGCGCTCTCAGTTTCTAACAATAAGGTACCGTTACGCATCCTCGTACAAGACTTGAGAGATCCGGCTATGGCATCTACGCCCTTCTGGATAACGAAAGGGTTGACAGATGAAAAATCCTTTCCGTCCTCAGATCTAGAAACTACGAGTTACTTTGGGGCACGCGGTAGTACTTTTGTCACTGGTGGCTGGTCAAGTTTCTATTTTTGGGCAGATGTCGAGAGAGAAGAAGAAGATAAATCCATTGCGGAGGAATCCCCCAGGATTGCCGGCGTCTCCGATGGCGCGTTCCTTCCTTGTGGGGACCCTCTCAGAGGGCACTCCCGCCTTAGGTGAATGTTTACACCTCAGGTCACACCTCCCGAGAAACGGACGGAGGCACCAATCGGCACGGCCGGAAGGTGTCAACTCAGGCAATCACCCCTCCCTGGGCCTGGCCTTTAACAGGGGGTACGTGCGTGCCTTACTTGTCTACCCAGCGCGGGGAATTACGCGTTACCCCGTCGCCGGCTACGCGTGCGAACGCGTGGGTCGGCCTTCAGGCACGCACAGGGAGGAAAGAAAAAGAGGAAAAAAAAGGGAGAGAGGGAGAGAAAGGACAGACTGTCTCAAACGCCGAGACGGAGACCAGAGGGTGGACAAGAAGGCAAGTAAAAGAAGGCGAGGAGTAGAAGGCGAGGAGTATAAGGTAAGGTAAAAAGTAAGGAAGACAGTGAGAGGGAGAAGGACAAAGAAAGGAACCAAACAAAGGAAGGAAGAAACCAGAATAAGCGAAAAACCAAAATGGCCACAAATATAAGTCGTGGAACCGTCCGTCTCCAGACGCAGGCGCGAACTGCGCCCTTGAGGGGGAGGGACTCCTCTTAGTCGCCTCTTACGACAGGCAGGAATACCTCGGGCCTATTCTGACCCCCGGACCCGCAGGGCGCTAGTGCAGGAGTGGAGCGCCCTGCCACAGGAACTCCTCACCAGCCCTGGACGAAACACTGGAGCACGTTTCACAGCGAGCGTTACACGCCGTAGTGACCAGACTTCGTATTAACAGCCGTTTCTCGCCTTCTGTAATGTCCAGGGGACCACCACAAATTATACTCTTTGAAAAAACAAAAATTCTCACTTCTGTTCGTCTCATTGCATATTTCTTTCGGTTATCAACTGTGCTGTGCTGTGCTGTACTGGTACAGTTCTTTCTAGGTATGGTTTCCAGTTTCATCGAGTTGTATTACATGGCAGCGATATATCGACAGAAATTTATATTCGTCCTTAAATTTACCAGAGCTTTGTGTATTTTTCCTAACGATCACTGTCTGAGCGTGCGACGGACAATTCGGCTGAGATGGCTTGTAGCCACGGAGTAACGCACCGATCTGAGCGGACCGGCTTCCAGAGGTTCCGCTTGTAACAGCCGCCTTCACGATGCCACATCGCGGTCTCGCTGCCACACAGCCCCACCCCCAGGCATCCGGTGCGCTGGCCGCACAGTGGCTGGGGGCGGCGGGGGCGACAGCCTGCGGCCGGCAGCGGTGGGCCCCCTCCCTGCAGCTGCGGGTTATCTCGCTCCACAAGCTGGGCGCCGGCCGCCATCGAAACCCAGCATTAGCCGGCACCGAAACAGCTAAAGCATCACCGTGGTACACCCAGCACCGAAATTGAATCTAGGTTGACACGGACAGAACTAACAGACATAGTTTGGGTTACGTAGCTAGTGAGCTGGCGACCGGAATAATACACCGAGCGACCTGTTATCAGTCAGTTTTAATGACAATTGGGGGCCAGCATCAGACTGGCGGCAGCAACCGCTCCCCGTCTCTTGCTGCTACTGGTTTTCGTTCGCAGTTGCAACTAGTTCTTAAAGCTGCCTGGATGAGTCGAGACTGCTGCTGCGGCCATTGTCGGATTTCTTTGAAAACTTGTGAGATGAAGCTTTCGATGCAACCCTGCGGACAGTTTCTACTGCCTCTGCTGACATCGTGTAGATGTCATCTGGGTAAGGATGACAGCCTACGACTGTCGACAGCCAGAAAGCGCGTGCTCACTCTTCTGGCCCACACGGCATTAAGGAACCAGAGGACTAACCAGCCCCTCTGTACACGTTCGCTGCTCACAGTGTCGTCTGTTCAGTTACTGAGCGCCTGTAACACACACTGAACAGAAAAATTTTGAGGCATTCGGTGTTACAAGCTATGACATTCCTCTAAGCAGCCACTCAAATGAGCTCCTTTTCTGTAATTTTAGCCTCTCGATCAATAAGCGAGATGTTTGCTCAACTAAGTGATAGCTTTCTTCATTCAGTATACAACGTGGGCTCTCGAAATTCTGTAAGGTGATCGGTAAAGATTACTGCTTAATTGTAGCGTCACCAACTGGTTTCTTGAATAACTCTTCCCATGCAAACAAACAAAAAACCATAAACGAAGCGTACCTCCATTATTCGGATCGAAGAATGTTTTTCCAAGTGTCGTCTGTCGTACTACATTTACGTGTTCGGTCCATCTCAAGTCACTCTGGACAGAATTTTGACATACTTGATGGCTATCACTTGCTCCACAGACTGGTACCTGACGCCATAGTCAAAAGAAGTCGAACCCTTCGGTTTATTAACGCGCACTACGTTACTTCTATTCGTGTTTTCGTTTAACTTGCAAGCCTTGCTTCGGTTACTGACCCAACGCAAGTTTCTGTGCATTTCGTAAGGAGTTCCTGAACTCTGAAGTTGAGATGATGTGCTGCAAAAGGAAAACGAGGAGTTCCGAAGATACCGGTCGCATCTGCTCCTCGTTTTAGAGATACGGTGATGGTGTCCTTTGAAAGCGTAGGTGGTGGATTGTATCACCGAAACCAGTCAAAATTTAATACACACAGCTGCTGTTCCGTTATCCATTAGAAGAGGGATGTGCGGAATGCCTCTGACACGTCACCTCCCCACTGGAAACCTGTACCCCAGAGCGAACTTGTGATTCACAGTAATGTCGGCTGAACCTCTGTAGCCCAGTTCTCTCAGCTGCTGCGTACACAAGATGCGTCTGTTGACCATTCGCTGTGTCTTACTGCTTCTGTGCGAGTACCACATATATCTACTACCGGGATGCAGACTGAAAGGTAAGCTTATGCTTTTGCTCGCTTTTAGTACTTGCAGAAAATCTCTGAAAGGAGAAATTGGAATATACTTTGCGTTAGAAGATTTACCACGCTGGTGTACTTCGCTAAAATCAATGTGTCAGTCGACATCAGAGAATCCACTAGCGGACTTAAGTTTGTGATGTATTCCTGAAAACTTGGGTGTAATCGGACGCGCAGTTACGAATCAAAGTAGCCTCAAACAGTAGCATAAGTAACTACCGATGTGAGCCCCGCCAGAGGGCAGGTATGCCTCGTTAGCGCCGCCTGCGAACACTCTGTCTGGTCAGGCTGGTGTTCAATATGTACAGCACCTGTTACTGCTCGTTTACACCTTCAGTGGACACATGTAGGAAACGGATACACTAGCTTCATGTTAGACGCTTGCTCTGGCGAGGTCCAGTGACTTCATCTTAGACGCTTGTTCTGGACAGGTCCAGTGAGAGTAAGACGTAAACGCCTGTTTGTGGCAACCCAGTTGCATTATCCGGTGCGCGGTTTGCATAACGGCAACGAGCGATCTCAGTTAGACTGCAATGTGTGGGAGGCGTGATAACAGTACCAGACTCTGAGACCGGTACTCGATTCGCATCATTCGATACATCGTACGTCACGTATATGTAGGCAATCCATTTAACTGCACAGATGTCCAGTTTGCACAAACCAGAGAAGAAAATGCTATGGAAAATGCTATGTTATATCATACTTAAGTGCATGGTGGATGCAGTAACAGTTGGTATCATCCTGGAGCATCCCGTATGCGACATGTGAAACCTAGGGATGAGCGTAGCCTCCTCATTTTTTGTAGCATTCACACACAAACGTGGCACTTAAAGATGATGTCTCGTAGCATTGCCTCTTAATCTCTTATTGACGTCACATGTTGATCGGTGGAAATGTGTTATATTTTAACAGATGGAAATAAAAAAGGCACAGCTTCTTTTCTATAAAATATTTTACTGGGAATTTTTTAATCCAGTGTACACGGAGGGGTGACGAAGACAGCCCATGTATAGGCTTGGGCAGCAACAGACCGCCCTTCATTGCGGGTCAGCAACGTCATCTGCCGCCCCGAGGAGTCAGCGATCTTCAGCAGCACTCGGGGAAGTGAGGAACCAGCGAAGGAGTGGCCGACCGGTCCCTGACCTTTAAGCACGGAGTCAACGGTATTCGCATTAAACGTTATGTACTCGCGTTACACGAATACGGTTTAATGCGAATACCGTCACACTCCGTGCTGTAAGCAGGGGCTGCCACCTCCTCGGTCAGCAGCATCGACGGCGATCCTCCTACCGCAGCATCGGATGGAGCGGAAGCCTGTGTCAGCATCGGAGAGAAACCTCGGCCAGAGCGTGGGGGAGAGGCCCTGTGTTAGCTGCAGCAAGGGTCGACGCGCTAAACTGGCCGACACCGTGCGCAGCTAAAGGACCACACCTCACGCTCCAGCTCCAGCTCCGGAAATCCCTCCTCTGCTGAGGCTACGACTCCATCCTCTGCCACGGCAAGGGGGCTCACCTCCTCATACTGCAGGTCGGGAAAACCCACTGTCTCCGCTTCGACACGGGACAGAAATAAATACGTCCCGGTCGCAGCTAGGACGGGCTTTCCCGGGGCCACAGCAGGATAAGGAGGCAAACCCTCTACAGCTACAGCTTCGGAGAGAACCGTCTGTCACCGCTTCGGCGCGAGACGGGAACAAATCTGCCGCATAGCGCGGAGACTTGCCCGCCTCGGCCTCGGCTCGGACGATCTGTCCTCGGCTGTAGCAGCGGAGGCGCCGTCGACTGCTTCTGATCGGGAGGGAGCAGCCGGTGCTCGGTCTGAGACGGTCGGCCAGCTGCTTCGGTGCTCCGACTCTGGCCGAGTGCACGTGGAGCGCGTGCTCTGAGGGAGGCCTCTCCTCGCAGCCAGCGTCGCCTGCGGCTCCAGCCCTCGAGGCGGCCGCGCCGTCTGTGAGCGCGCGCCTCCACACCGACAGCGCCTGCCTGCAGTCACCAGAAACGCGCCGCTCTTCTAACACTGCTGCTACGTGGGTCAGGGTATCTGTCGTATTTCCCTCGCACCCTCTGTAAGGCACTAGTGAACGCTACTCACCCGCTACGACGGTCGACGTCCGCCTGCAGCCAATGCGTCGCCTCAGCCGGCCGGTGAGACGCCGGTGTCCGAGGGTCCTCGTAGACGGAGACCGCACGGAGTGGCGGCAGGCGTCCACTGCTGGAGGGAAGCTGTTGCGCCGCAGGAGGCGCAGCCGGGCGACGGCTGGGAGCAGCGGCGCCGGCAGCTGTGCTGGAGAAAGGTGCGGGGCGCGGGCGAGTCCCCACAAGAGGGGCCAGGAAGTGCGGGCCCTCCCCACGCCCCGCGGCCCTCCTGTCCACTGGATTCTGTCGCCCGGCAACTGAGGCGCTCCTACTCTTATAGCCGTTCGACAATGCGGGACGCCGTTACCGGGGAAATGCCTACTCACATGTCGTTCCACCCATTGTCTCCAACAGTTTCGTGCACAAAATTCGCTGCTGTACAATCATCGGCATTCGACGGAGCGGAAAAGAGTACGGACCACCCTCCACCCTCTTCGGCCTGCCTGCCTGTACTTTGAACCGCGAGATTAAAGCGTCCGTACCTCCTCTACACAGCCGTCACACAGCTACCCAAACAATGCCTCTCGCCTCGATTTTCGCGTATTATGAGTCTTCTTGCAAGGGAAATTCCCATCTATAGGGATCAATACGAGTTCCACAAAAAAAATTCGCTCGCTCCGTCCACCAGATCGAGAGAGTGGAAGACAGAATGGCCCAGGTTGTTGCCGTGTTCTTTGACTTTCTCAGAACACTCGATACGGTTGCGCTGACGCTCGGTGAAAAAAATATTAGCTTACCGATATCAGTGGAGTGGACTTGAAATCATGTACAAGATAGAATCTAGCACGTCGTTCGTAAGTAGACAAGACTCACGGGTGCAAAAAGTTACTTCGAAAGTGCTTAAGCGAGGGTTACAGGGCCTAAATGAGCAAGTGGGTATCTGGACGACTTTTGTGAAAGACACTGTGAAGTAGCAGGAACGTTGCAATGGAAGACCACTGTATTCAAATGCGGGAAGCCATCACACAGATTAGTAGTTGGCCACGAAGGTGAATAAACGTAGCGTGAGTAAGCATAGCTGTGCCGGACAGCAAGGCTGGTTTGGGCCGCGCTCTGCTCTGCTGGACACGGTCCCACAGAGCTGCTGCGTCTCCGCCTTCCTCACACGGCCAGCTACAGGGGGCCGCACAGTTTAACGTGGGCTCCGAACCGCGCCGCACTGCCACCGTTTTCCCAGTCGTAGATCAGTGCAAGACACGAATGAAACGGTAGTCAACGCGAAAACTTTCAGACCCAATAGCGTATTGAATCTCAGACCTTCTGATTTACGCCCTGTCGCTTTATTTCTGAGTTACCTAAACAGGTATCACTCATAAACAGGCGGAAAGACCGACACCTGAATCCATTACGAAATGGACCGCTCTTCTTTGAAGTTTTGCTACCCTGTCTGTAACGTACTCATACGGCTTCTCCAGTAAAAACGACGAATGAGCTCTCTTTTCCGGGAAATTTAGGAGACCTCCGCTGCCCACTGTTTTCTGGTTTTTATAGGCGAACAGAGCCCGCTGTGTTCCACACAAGAGGTGATTACAGAAACCGTGTTTATTTGTACGCAAAAAGTGTCACCATTCCCTAGCACAGTGCATACACCGAAGCCCTACAAGAAGTTGACGTCAGTGAGACGTACTGTACTTGTGCAGCCTCCTCAGAAACTGGAGCGACCTAGGCCTAACCAGTGGCGCGCTGCGTCCCACGGTAGACTGAGGCTGTAGGAGGGGCCACGTGTTCCATACTGAGGACAGCGGGCCCCCCCCCACGTCCTGAAGGCTTCCCTCTCTCTAGCGGTGTGAGCTATCTCTCGGTTTCACGCTCTATACCTGCGTCCGCGCTATGCTCCAACATGTCATCTTCTACGGTGAAGCAGTTTTGGATGAAAGTATTTCCATTTTCGGCTTTAATTTTATCTTCTTCCGTCCCGCTGCCATAATGATTCACGAGCATTCGGACAGAAGGCTTTATTTCAGTATCTGCTGGTAATACAGTACATCCGTCTTTATTGAGTCCTTATCGGATAGCTGCCACTAGGCTCGTTTGTATTTGGTCAAGCTTTCGTCTACCGACAAGAGTTCGGCTTCCTTTTGTGACCGTTTGCCCGCCCATATTTGTACCTGCCGCGCTGCCGACTGTAGGAAACAAGTCGACATAGCGCGTCCACTTCGGGGAGAGGCGGCCACACAGAGGCCTGCACAGGTCCGGCTCACGTAGCGAAGGCGAGAGTCGTTTCGGCCTCGGCAGTGGAGCGCACTATCAGGGAGGCTGTCGTTTGCCGACAGTGGAGCCGCTTTTGAAAGCCACGAGACGGGGTTGTTGGACGGCGGTGCTTGTCTTGAGTGGGACGGTGCGAGAGTGTACAGCAAGATCTGTAGCTGTGGTCTGTGTTTGTTCACCAGCAGTGAAGCTACATTTTGTATGTGGGTGGTCGTGTCGGTTTGACTTGGCACGTGTACACTGAACACTTCATCATTTTCTTTGCAAGACACATGAGACTCTACAGTCATTTAGACATCGTGCTTACACTGTTTTGTATCTACAAGGTGAATTGCTAGCACGTAATTTTAGTCTAACTATGGATGCCTCCCTGGATCGTACTGTAAAGTGAACGTGTTATTGGCTGCTATGGAACGCCTGTGGCCGAAAGGGTTGTATGGCCAGTAAGGAAAACTTCTAGGGCAAAGTTACCTGAACTGCAATATGTTTTGGTTAGTAAATTATTAATTTAACTCAGTTTACTTGCCAAGTTATTAAAGTGTCAAAGCAGTTGTGTGTATCGCAAGTTGCTTCTTGTGATGGTTAACATTAATATTGTGTGATATTAGCAAGAGTTCTTTTGCAGATTTCATCTAAGAATATTTTGGTCTGTTTTGGGTTAAGACTTACTCCAAGAGAGCCGCGCACTGGGCGAGGTCGCAGTCTGTTTAGGTGGGTCATGTAGAGACCATGCCTGAGACGTAGAATGATTTGTAAGTCAAAACTCGTGTGAAAGTATTTTAGAGTTTTAGGATTTGGAATCTTTCTCTTAGTAACGTTTTTATTGTTTCTTTTTCAAACAATTCTTTGATAAAGATGTTTTACTAGTCAAAATGGCATCGTTCTATGGATAGAGTATCCAAAAGGAAATTTGACTTTATAAACAGTTTTTATGCATAGTAAATGTATCACAGTTGCGTGATGTTCTTAAATAAATATGTAGTATGAGTGCAACCTATTTGTGATGTGGCTCAGCCCACCACGTTATCCTTATGTCCCGTCGAGTTCTCTTTTGATTTCAAGTAGACTCAATGCAAAGGTAAAAATTCTGGATCTACAACACTTTATAGTAGCTTCGCAATACTTTAGTTGCAGTATGAGTGGTCTGCTCATTCCTCTCCCTCACACACGGCAGCTCTGTGTGTGGCCTACAGTAGGTCGGCAGCCTTCTTCCGTATTCTCGTCAAAACAGCTGACTGCTGGCTCTGGTCCATGTTCAGCTACTTCCTTATCATCCTTCTGTCGCACTTGTTAACCGTAAAACCTTTACTCTCTTAGTGACGCCCTTGAGGTCACGCAGTCTATCAATAAACTTACGCTGCAGACGTTATGGATGTTTTCTGACCAGTCGTGCTATGCATGTGACAGATTTGGAGTACCCGGAACAAGACTTCCCTAAACGCCGCTTTACTTTTCAGCGTAAATTTTTACAAAGTACATCGATTTAACTGACTGTCTGATCAAAACCATCCGGACGCTACTCCGTAATGCGAAACTGACGGACTAGACGTCACGAGAGAGAGGTCCACAGTACACACGGAGGCGAGGAGTGTTCTGTTGTCAGAACAGAAGCAGAAATAACAGACTGGGTCGGTCAGGAAAGCTCAGACACTTCGAACGTGGACCAGGTCCGTCAGAGACATTGCAATCCTTCGAAATCTGCCCAAGTCTGCTGCAGGTGATGTGTGGTTGTGAAGTGGCAACGATAAGGAACAAGAAGAGCTGATCCAAGACCATTCTGACTTAATGTACTGACGTACTCTGGAAGCTTAAGCTATGACCTTTCCAGCACTTCCCTGAATTTGTACTAGAACTGACGCTATTCCAAAACCACTTGCGTTGGTGTGAAGTTCTGTCTCGACGTTTTCGTATACAATAGTAGAGTTGTGGGAGATGCTAGCGCCTCCATAAGCACAAGGAAAGATCTTTCTTGGTCCTCATTTCAGGAAAACGTGGAGTCTCCACGCACAGTTCTTGCAAGAGAAGTGTCTTGGTAAAGAAGTTCTTAACTTTCTAAGAAAATTTCTCAGATCACACGTGTGCCAAGTAGTTAGAAAATTTGTGACTGCTCTTATTTTCTGACTCCATCGACATTCACTAGGTGTCCCCAGATTTTCATTTCTTGGCCGACGAAGAGGAATATTTTACGTTGAGTCCGAAGTCTGAAAACACTCCAACACAGTTATTAGGCAGTTCGGATATTCTTAAAATATCTGTGAAACAATGGCAGCATCAAGCAGGCAGCAGAAACATATCTTCCATTTAAGGTGTCGAAGCAGGTGGTTGAAGTGTCACACATCCAAACGGCGTCCAGATGTTATGATGGTAGTCTTTCCCAGTGAGTCTCTTCGGCCTCGATTCGTCAGTAGCCTGTCTACATGTCCATAGCTGAGTAACACATTTCTCCTTTCAAACAGTCCAGGTGTCATCAGTATGTGGCAATGGGTACACATCGTTATTTGTGGTTTTGTCCAGTTATCAGTAGTCGGCACAGAAACTACACGTGCCGTCCTTCTTCTCCACAAGAAGCACGGAAGAGGACCAAGGATTTTCTGAATGTTCAATGATGTCATAATAACACCGTCTCCTCCACCTCCTTTCAGATTATCTGTCGTTGAGCCAGCGACTTGCCATATGAGCGCTAGCTAATTGGTGGATGAGCCAGAGTGATGATATGGTGTTTCAACATAGGTAATTGGTCTGTCTCTCCTCTTGATTTGTTGTTCGAAAATTGGGGCACTATGGCTGGGACTCACCAAAGTGTTTTCTCGGTCAGGACAGATCCTGTTTGTAGTTCGATAGTAGCTTTCTCCCTTGTATTGTCTCTAATGGTGGCAAAGCACGCTTCTTCATTAATAACACTAAGTTGCACTATCTGGACTAGTCCGGCTGCCCCTATGCACATACTTTAGGGACGAGCTGTGGCTGCATTTTATTTATTTTTTATTTATTTATTTATTTATTGTTCCGTGGGACCACATTTAGGAGAAGTCTCCATGGTCATGGAACGAGTCAATACATGAAATTATAACACGATTGTAGAGACAGATAAAATGAAATATAAGAAACATATTCAGGCGACAAGTCGTTAGTTTAAATAAAGAAAATCAACAATGTAACACTGGAATTTGCTTAATTTTTTAGCTCTTCCAGGAGCTCCTCAACAGAATAGAAGGAGTGAGCCATGAGGAAACTCTTCAGTTTAGACTTAAAAGTGTTTGGGCTACTGCTAAGATTTTTGAGTTCTTGTGGTAGCTTATTGAAAATGGATGTAGCAGAATACTGCACTCCTTTCTGCACAAGAGTCAAGGAAGTGCATTCCACATGCAGATTTGATTTCTGCCTAGTATTAACTGAGTGAAAGCTGCTAACTCTTGGGAATAAGCTAATATTGCTAACAACAAACGACATTAAAGAAAATACATACTGTGAGGGCAATGTCAACATTCCCAGACTATTGAATAGGGGTCGACAAGAGGTTTTCGAACTTACACCATACATAGCTCGAACAGCCCGTTTTTGAGCCAAAAATACCCTTTTTGAATCAGAAGAATTACCCCAAAAAAAAATACCATATGACATAAGCGCATGAAAATATGCGAAGTATACTACTTTTCGTGTTGAAACGTCACTTATTTCAGATACTGTTCTAATGGTAAATAAAGCGGCAGTTAATGATTAAAAGTCCATTCTGGTCACATACAGTGCTTATTATCGTCGTTGTGTAGACTTGCTTTGTGAGCCTGAATAGTTTTTACAACCGATAAGAGATTCACATTTTACCTCAGCATCTCGACAGCCGGCTGGAACTCGTCTTGTTGATGGTGGCGGGATAACAACTTGTTCAACGGAAAATAACCGCTCAGAACAATCGTTTTTTTGGAATAGCTTCGTCCATCAGAATATCTGACCTTCGACAGTCTATGCCTTCCTGTACTCCCATTCAAGAACAACATCAGACTACTGGGGTGTCATCTTCTACATTTTCTATTACTTCCTGACGTATGGTGTCGGAGATCATGGCTGGTGTCTCTTGTGTACTCGTTCCGACATTCCTGGCTGCCATACACTGTTCTATCTCTTCTCGGAGCGTGTTCAGAATGCTTCAAATGGCTCTAAGCGCTCCGGAACTCAACATCTGAGGTCATCAGTCCCTTGACTTAGAACTACTGCTATATGACTGCTCGTTGGCTGTATGCTGGTTCTTTATATATTTTTAATTTATATTGAACCTGTTGCCTTAGAGAATTATACTCGACTTTGCGTCCTGGCTGCTAATATACCAGGCCCATAAGAAATGGTATCTATATTGTGACCATTATTTGATTAACTTGGTAAACAAATTAATTATTTTAGAAATGTGCGCAACGGAAACTGGTGCGAGTTTCTCTAAGATAAAACGTTCTGGGGTGGTTGGACTCAAAGCCGTCACTATAGCAGCTGGTTGTTGTTGTTGTGGTCTTCAGTCCTGAGACTGGTTTGATGCAGCTCTCCATGCTACTCTATCCTGTGCAAGCTTCTTCATCTCCCAGTGCCTACTGCAACTTACATCCTTCTGAATCTGCTTGGTGTATTCATCTCTTGGTCTCCCTCTACGATTTTTACCCTCCACGCTGCCCTCCAATACTAAATTGGTGATCTAGTCAAGTTGTGCCACAAACTTCTCTTCTCCCCAATCCTCTTCAACACCTCCTCATTAGTAATATGATATACCCATCTAATCTTCAGCATTCTTCTGTAGCATCACATTTCGAAAGCTTCTATTCTCTTCTTGTCTAAACTATTTATCGTCCATGTTTCACTTCCACACATGGCTACACTCCATACTAATACTGGGTGGCCCAAAAAGGATGGTCGGATTTGAACTGCGTAGTACCATTGAAAGGTGAGGAGGGGGGACCACTGCCGGCCGTCTGCAAGTCGGCCATTACACCCAGTTTGCCACGAGATGGCGCAGTGGACGGTCGAGCATCGTGTTTTTGCTGTGGAACAGTTTTTCAGAAATGATGAATCGTTTATTACTGTGCAACGATTGTTTCGACAACGTTTTGGTGTAGCGCGTGATGGACCCATTCCAGATCGCAGATCCATATCACGTTGGGTGACTGCATTCCGGATAACAGGGTCTGTCAAAAATGGTAAATCTACAGGGCGTACACGTACGGCAGTTACTCCACAGAACATTGATGATGTTAGAGCGTCAGTGCTGCAAAGCCCGCGTCGTTCCACTAGGCGTCGTGCTCAAACTTTAGGCCTCAGCCGTAGTTCGTTGCAGCGTATTTTAAGCCGTGAGTTACAGTTTCACCCATACAAAATTATGATCACGCAAAAGCTGTATGATCGTGATTTTGAGCAGCGAAGACGATTTTGTGAATCAATGCTTGACATTTTGTACTCTAATAATGATGTTGTGCTTCTTATGCCAGATGAAGCCCATTTCCATTTAGACGGCTATGTCAATAAACAAAACTGCAGGTATTGGGCAGCAGATAATCCCAGAGAATTGCACCAAAAGCCTCTTCATAGTGCTAAGGTAACAGTCTGGTGTCGAATTTCAAGATTGGGGATTGTTGGTCCTTATTTTTTTGAGGAGAACAACGCTACAGTCACAGTGAACTCGAAACGTTACGTTAACATGCTACGTAGCTTTTTGGTGCCGAAACTGCGAGAGTTACATGTAAATCGAGATCGAATTTGGTTTCAACAGGACGGGGCCACGGCCCACACAGCCAATGACTCCATGTGTGTTTTAAGGCGGATGTTCCCCCACCACATCATCTCGCGTTTTGGAGATGTCCACTGGCCCGCGAGATCACCTGACCTCTCAGCCTGTGATTTTTTTCTTTGGGGATACCTAAAGTCAAAAGTCTACGTAAAGAAGCCCCGAAACTTAATTGATCTGAAGGAGGCAATCAGTGCGGAAATTATGGCAATTCAAGAAGAAACAGTAGTGAAAGTGATGGAAAATTTCGAGGAAAGACTTGTGGAATGCGTCACCGAGGAAGGACACCATCTTCCGGAAGTCATTTTCCGTACATGATTTTTTGTGGTTAGTTCTTGTAATTGGGTGCCTGGGAGCATTTAGTTACGTAATTGAATAAAATTAATTTGTAAAACTGATGGAGTTATAGTTATTTAAAATGTGGCCATCCTTTTTGGGCCACCCTGTACTTTCAGAAACGACTTCCTGACACTTAAATCTATACTCGATGTTAACAAATTACACTTCTTCAGAAACGCTTTCCTTGCCATTGCCAGTCTACATTTTATATCCTCTCTACTTCGACCATCATCAGTTATTTTCCTCCCCAAATAGCAAAACTCCTTTACTACTTTAAGTGTCTCATTTCCTAATCCAATTCCCCCTGCATCACCCGACTTAATTCGACTACATTCCATTATCCTCGTTTTGCTTTTGTTGATGTTCATCTTATATCCTCCTTTCAAGACACTATCCGTTCCATTCAACTGCTCTTCCAAGTCCTTTGCTGTCTCTGACAGAATAACAATGTCATCGGCGAACATCAAATTTTTATTTCTTCTCCATGAATTATAATACCTACTCCGAATTTTCTTTTGTTTCCTTCACTGCTTGCTCAATATAGAGATTGAATAACATCGGTGAGAGGCTACAGCCCTGTCTCACTCCTTTCCCAACCACTGCTTCCCTTTCATGCCCCTCGACTCTTATAACTGCCATTTGGTTTCTATACAAATTATAAATAGCCTTTCGCTCCCTATATTTTACCCCTGCCACTTTCAGAATTTGAAATAGAGTATTCCAGTCAACATTGTCAAAAGCTTTCTCTAAGTCTACAAATGCTAGAAACGTAGGTTTGCCTTTCCTTAATCTAGCTTCTAAGATAAGTCGTAGGGTCAGTATTGCCTCACGTGTTCCAATATTTCTACGGAATCCAGACTGATGTTCCCCCAGGTCGGCTTCTAGTAGTTTTTCCATTCGTCTGTAAAGAATTCGCGTTAATATTTTGCAGCCGTGACTTATTAAACTGATAGTTCGGTAATTTTCACATCTGTCAACACCTGTTTTCTTTGGGATTGGAATTATTATATTCTTCTTGAAGTCTGAGGGAATTTCGCCTGTCTCATACATCTTGCTCACCAGATGGTAGAGTTTTGTCAGGACTGGCTCTCCCAAGGCCGTCAGTAGTTCTAATGGAATGTTGTCTACTCCCGGGGCCTTGTTTTGACTCAGGTCTTTCAGTGCTCTGTCAAACTCTTCACGCAGTATCGTATCTCCCATTTCATCTTCATCTACATCCTCTTCCATTTCCATAATATTGTCCTCAAGTACATCGCCCTTGTATAGACCCTCTATATACTCCCTCCATCTTTCTGCTTTCCCTTCTTTGCTTAGAACTGGGTTTCCATCTGAGCTCTTAATATTCATACAAGTGGTTTCCTTTTCTCCAAAGATCTCTTTAATTTTCCTGTAGGCTGTATTTATCTTACCGCTAGTGAGATAAGCCTCTACATCCTTACATTTATCCCCTAGCCATCCCTGCTTAGCCATTTTGCACTTCCTGTCGATCTCATTTTGAGACGTTTGTATTCCTTTTTGCCTGCTTCATTTACTGCATTTTTATATTTTCTCCTTTCATCAATTATATTCAATATTTCTTCTGTTACCCAAGGATTTCTACTAGCCCTCGTCTTTTTGCCTACTTGATCCTCTGCTGCCTTCACTACTTCATCCCTCAAAGCTACCCATTCTTCTTCTACCGTATTTCTTTCCTCCATTCCTGTCAATTGTTCCCTTATGTTCTCCCTGAAACTCTGTACAACCTCTGGTTTAGTCAGTTTATACAGATCCCATCTCCTTAAATTTCCACCTTTTTGCAGTTTCTTCAGTTTTAATCTACAGTCTCAACCAACAGATTGTGGTCAGAGTCCACATCTGCCCCTGGAAATGTCTTACAATTTAAAACCTGGTTCTTAAATCTCTGTCTTACCATTATATAATCTATCAGAAATCTGTCAGTATCTCCAGACTTCTGCCATGTATACAACATCCTTTTATGATTCTTGAACCAAGTGTTAGCTAAGATTAAGTTGTGCTCTGTGCAAAATTCTACCAGGCGGCTTCCTCTTTCATTTCTTACCCCCAATCCATATTCACCTACTACGTTTCCTTCTCTCCCTTTTCCTACTACCGAATTCCAGTCACTCATGACTATAAAATATTCGTCTCCCTTCACTATCTGAATAATTTCTTTTATTTCGTCATTCATTTCTTCGATTTCTTCTTCATCTGCAGAGCTGGTTGGCATATAAACTTGTACTACCGTAGTAGGCGTGGGCTTCGTGTCTATCTTGGCCACAATAATGCGTTCACTATGCTGTTTGTAGTAGCTTACCGGCATTCCTATTTTTTTATTCACTATTAAACCTACTCCTGCATTACCCCTATTTGACTTTGTATTTATAACCCTATATTCGCCTGACCAAAAGTCTTGTTCCTCCTGCCACCGAACTTCACTAATTCCCACTATATCTAACTTCAACCTATCCATTTCGCTTTTTAAATTTTTTAACCTACCTGCCCGATTAAGGGATCTGACATTCCACACTCCGATCCGAAGAACGCCAATTTTCTTTCTCCTCTGCATGCCCTCGCGAAAAATTACGGCTGTAGTTTCCCCTTGCTTTCAGCCGTTCGCAGTTCCAGAACAGCAAGGCCATTTTGGTTAGTGTTACAAGGCCAGATCAGTCAATCATCCAGACTGTTGCCCCTGCAACTACTGAAAAGGCTGCTGCCCCTCTTCAGGAACCACACGTTTGTCTGGCCTCTCAACAGATACCCCTCGGTACCGCTATCTGTATCGCTGAGGCACGCAAGCCTCCCCACCAACGGCAAGGTCCATGGTTCATTGGTGGTGGAGGTGGGGGGGGGGGGAATAGTCTGTCTAAATTCAAATTGCAGATTATTTCTATCTTTCATTAAATTTAGAAGATCGAACTGAAAAGGCTTGCCAGGTTTAATTGAACTTTATAAGATATATCCTATCCATTTCATTTATCAGGTGACTAGGGGAACGTTTCTTAATTGTAATGCTGACTCATTTTATACATTTATTTTCTACTCTGATGAAAATATTTTAGAACACGACACATTAGAATTTCTCTTCAGTTACAAAACTTATGTCTGAATGAGCGTTAAACCTCTCATGGGTAGAACAATGACAAAACGAAGAAAACTACACTAATAATTTCATCATGGTTTCATAACACAAAAAATACATAAGTGAGCCACACCGAGTTTAGCGGTATAATCGTCATTCATTCCATAAAACTCACGTTTCATCATGCATGAATTACACAATAGAAATTTAAGGTCTGCCACTGCTGAAGGTAGAAAATCTCAACCAAAGAAAAGATTCTGGGCAAAATGTTACTAAAAATTTTGTAGATTTTACAATAATTTATATGCCGCTGTCTGTTTCACTTGAAAGCACTACGCAATGAACAAAGTTAACTTCATCAAAATATCCACGGGTGTACTGCCGGTCTGCAGTGTCCAACGGGCACAATATTTCGGCGATCATACATGTCGCCATCATCAGGTGAACTGACGGACTGAGCTCCTGTGAACTTGCCGGTACGGAGATCCGTACGCTATGGCTGCTCAGGGGGAACTGGGTTCGGTCGCGGCGGCGGCCGATTTAAATACCCTCCGCCCGCGGCGCGCTCACTCCGCCGTCCGCGCCCCGCGCCACGGTCGCGCGCTGGAACAGATTGCGACGGTGTCTGAGATGACGTCGGTGTGATGGCTCTGTCCACCGTGGTCGTCACAACTATACGTTTGCTCGATTTACTCTTGATTAACCCAATCGCTGGTTCCCAAGCCTTGCTAAGATTATAGCCACAGTCACGGTTTATGAGGTCGTCATTGGTGCAAATTTCGATGGCCTCTCTAACAACGCTGTCCCAGTATCTCGACGTCTGTACCAGAATCCCCGTGCGTTCGTACTCCATAGCGTGATTTTCCGACAAACAATGTTCAGCGACCGCCGACTTGCTCGGATACATCAGTCGAGTGTGCCTCTGGTGTTCCCGGCATCGATCCTCGACGGTACACATCGTCTGACCAATATACGACTTGCCACATTGACACGGAATCTGGTACACGCCGGCCTTCCTCAAACCGCGGTCATCTTTGGCGCTCCCCACCAGCGCACGAGTTTTATTCGGAGGACAAAACACAGTTCCGACCCGGTGTTTCTTCAAAATGCGGGCGAATTTCCCCGAGAGTGCGCCTGTATATGGAATAAACGCAGTGCCTACCTCCTCCCTCATGATTTCATCCATCTCCACAGATTGTGCTGTAGTGGTTGGGCGGAGAGCACGTGCAATCTGCCACTCTGAGTATCCATTTTTTCGAAATACAGTTCTCAGATGTTCCAATTCCTGAGGTAGACTGTCTGCGTCAGAGATAGTGCGCGCCCTATGTACTAGAGTTTTAAGTACCCCATTCCTCTGTGAAGGGTGGTGGCAGCTGTCTGCGTGCAAATACAGATCAGTGTGCGTTGTCTTCCGATACACCCCATGGCCTAGGGCGCCGTCAGCCCTTCTCTTGACCAAGACGTCAAGGAAAGGCAATTTACCCTCCGTTTCAGTCTCCATAGTGAATTTGATGTTGGTGTGTATGGAGTTTAGATGAGTAAGGAAGTCAGGAGCTCAGTCCGTCAGTTCACCTGATGATGGCGACATGTATGATCGCCGAAATACACTCCTGGAAATGGAAAAAAGAACACATTGACACCGGTGTGTCAGACCCACCATACTTGCTCCGGACACTGCGAGAGGGCTGTACAAGCAATGATCACACGCACGGCACAGCGGACACACCAGGAACCGCGATGTTGGCCGTCGAATGGCGCTAGCTGCGCAGCATTTGTGCACCGCCGCCGTCAGTGTCAGCCAGTTTGCCGTGGCATACGGAGCTCCATCGCAGTCTTTAACACTGGTAGCATGCCGCGACAGCGTGGACGTGAACCGTATGTGCAGTTGACGGACTTTGAGCGAGGGCGTATAGTGGGCATGCGGGAGGCCGGGTGGACGTACCGCCGAATTGCTCAACACGTGGGGCGTGAGGTCTCCACAGCACATCGATGTTGTCGCCAGTGGTCGGCGGAAGGTGCACGTGCCCGTCGACCTGGGACCGGACCGCAGCGACGCACGGATGCACGCCAAGACCGTAGGATCCTACGCAGTGCCGTAGGGGACCGCACCGCCACTTCCCAGCAAATTAGGGACACTGTTGCTCCTGGGGTATCGGCGAGGACCATTCGCAACCGTCTCCATGAAGCTGGGCTACGGTCCCGCACACCGTTAGGCCGCGCTCCGCTCACGCCCCAACATCGTGCAGCCCGCCTCCAGTGGTGTCGCGACAGGCGTGAATGGAGGGACGAATGGAGACGTGTCATCTTCAGCGATGAGAGTCGCTTCTGCCTTGGTGCCAATGATGGTCGTATGCGTGTATGGCGCCGTGCAGGTGAGCGCCACAATCAGGACTGCATACGACCGAGGCACACAGGGCCAACACCCGGCATCATGGTGTGGGGAGCGATCTCCTACACTGGCCGTACACCAGTGGTGATCGTCGAGGGGACACTGAATAGTGCACGGTACATCCAAACCGTCATCGAACCCATCGTTCTACCATTCCTAGACCGGCAAGGGAACTTGCTGTTCCAACAGGACAATGCACGTCCGCATGTATCCCTTGCCACCCAACGTGCTCTAGAAGGTGTAAGTCAACTACCCTGGCCAGCAAGATCTCCGGATCTGTCCCCCATTGAGCATGTTTGGGACTGGATGAAGCGTCGTCTCACGCGGTCTGCACGTCCAGCACGAACGCTGGTCCAACTGAGGCGCCAGGTGGAAATGGCATGGTAAGTCGTTCCACAGGACTACATCCAGCATCTCTACGATCGTCTCCATGGGAGAATAGCAGCCTGCATTGCTGCGAAAGGTGGATATACACTGTACTAGTGCCGACATTGTGCATGCTCTGTTGCCTGTGTCTATGTGCCTGTGGTTCTGTCAGTGTGATCATGTGATGTATCTGACCCCAGGAATGTGTCAATAAAGTTTCCCCTTCCTGGGACAATGAATTCACGGTGTTCTTATTTCAATTTCCAGGAGTGTATTATGCCCGTTGGACGCTGTAGACCGGCAGTACACCCGTGGATATTTTGATTATCAAATACGCTGGGAGAAACTCAAAAATCACAAGTTAACTTCAGTTTTAGCATGGCAAGGGAGAGTACCTATTGTTCTATGCCTGCTATTGGCCATGTGGTCGAACATCAACTACAGTGAAAATGCTAAAAAAATACACCCACTTTTCGATCAACAATTCATATTAAGGAATGCAAAATCACTTTTAACATGTGTGAGCAAGAAATCGTGCAAGCAGAAACGCAATTATCAGGCAGATGCACGGTACTGGTTATGCACTGGATTCACTTTCCAACACTGCGAAAGTAAGAAAGAATTAGAATTTATTATGGTTATTAGTGAAGTTCGGTGGCAGGAGGAACATGACTTCTGGTCAGGTGACTACAGGGTTATAAACACAAAATCAAATAGGGGTAATGCAGGAGTAGGTTTAATAATGAATAGGAAAATAGGAATGCGGGTAAGCTACTACAAACAGCATAGTGAACGCATTATTGTGGCCAAGATAGACACGAAGCCCACGCCTACTACGGTAGTACAAGTTTATATGCCAACCAGCTCTGCAGATGAAGAAGAAATCGAAGAAATGAATGACGAAATAAAAGAAATTATTCAGATAGTGAAGGGAGACGAATATTTTATAGTCATGAGTGACTGGAATTCGGTAGTAGGAAAAGGGAGAGAAGGAAACATAGTAGGTGAATATGGATTGGGGGACAGAAATGAAAGAGGAAGCCGCCTGGTAGAATTTTGCACAGAGCACAACATAATCATAACTAACACTTGGTTTAAGAATCATGAAAGAAGGTTGTATACATGGAAGAACCCTGGAGATACTAAAAGGTATCAGATAGATTATATAATGGTAAGACAGAGATTTAGGAACCAGGTTTTAAATTGTAAGACATTTCCAGGGGCAGATGTGGACTCTGACCACAATCTATTGGTTATGACCTGTAGATTAAAACTGAAGAAACTGCAAAAAGGTGGGAATTTAAGGAGATGGGACCTGGATAAACTGAAAGAACCAGAGGTTGTACAGAGATTCAGGGAGAGCATAAGGGAGCAATTGACAGGAATGGGGGAAATAAATACAGTAGAAGAAGAATGGGTAGCTCTGAGGGATGAAGTAGTGAAGGCAGCAGAGGATCAAGTAGGTAAAAAGACGAGGGCTAGTAGAAATCCTTGGGTAACAGAAGAAATATTGAATTTAATTGATGAAAGGAGAAAGTATAAAAATGCAGTAAGTGAAACAGGCAAAAAGGAATACAAACGCCTCAAAAATGAGATCGACAGGAAGTGCAAAATGGCTAAGCAGGGATGGCTAGAGGACAAATGTAAGGATGTAGAGGCCTATCTCACTAGGGGTAAGATAGATACCGCCTACAGGAAAATTAAAGAGACCTTTGGAGATAAGAGAACGACTTGTATGAATATCAAGAGCTCAGATGGAAACCCAGTTCTAAGCAAAGAAGGGAAAGCAGAAAGGTGGAAGGAGTATATAGAGGGTCTATACAAGGGCGATGTACTAGAGGACAATATTATGGAAATGGAAGAGGATGTAGATGAAGATAAAATGGGAGATATGATACTGCGTGAAGAGTTTGACAGACCACTGAAAGACCTGAGTCGAAACAAAGCCCCCGGAGTAGACAATATTCCATTGGAACTACTGACGGCCGTGGGAGAGCCAGTCCTGACAAAACTCTACCATCTGGTGAGCAAGATCTATGAAACAGGCGAAATACCCTCAGACTTCAAGAAGAATATAATAATTCCCATCCCAAAGAAAGCAGGTGTTGACAGATGTGAAAATTACCGAACTATCAGCTTAATAAGTCACAGCTGCAAAATACTAACACGAATTCTTTACAGACGAATGGAAAAACTAGTAGAAGCCAACCTCGGGGAAGATCAGTTTGGATTCCGTAGAAACACTGGAACACGTGAGGCAATACTGACCTTACGACTTATCTTAGAAGAAATATTAAGGAAAGGCAAACCTACGTTTCTAGCATTTGTAGACTTAGAGAAAGCTTTTGACAATGTTGACTGGAATACTCTCTTTCAAATTCTAAAGGTGGCAGGGGTAAAACACAGGGAGCGAAAGGCTATTTACAATTTGTACAGAAACCAGATGGCAGTTATAAGAGTCGAGGGACATGAAAGGGAAGCAGTGGTTGGGAAGGGAGTAAGACAGGGTTGTAGCCTCTCCCCGATGTTGTTCAATCTGTATATTGAGCAAGCAGTAAAGGAAACAAAAGAAAAATTCGGAGTAGGTATTAAAATTCATGGAGAAGAAATAAAAACTTTGAGGTTCGCCGATGACATTGTAATTCTGTCAGAGACAGCAAAGGACTTGGAAGAGCAGTTGAATGGAATGGACAGTGTCTTGAAAGGAGGATATAAGATGAACATCAACAAAAGCAAAACAAGGATAATGGAATGTAGCCTAATTAAGTCGGGTGATGCTGAGGGAATTAGATTAGGAAATGAGGCACTTAAAGTAGTAAAGGAGTTTTGCTATTTGGGGAGCAAAATAACTGATAATGGTCGAAGTAGAGAGGATATAAAATGTAGGCTGGCAATGGCAAGGAAAGCGTTTCTGAAGAAGAGAAATTTGTTAACATCCAGTATTGATTTAAGTGTCAGGAAGTCATTTCTGAAAGTATTCGTATGGAGTGTAGCCATGTATGGAAGTGAAACATGGACGATAAATAGTTTGGACAAGAAGAGAATAGAAGCTTTCGAAATGTGGTGCTACAGAAGAATGCTGAAGATTAGATGGGTAGATCACATAACTAATGAGGAAGTATTGAATAGGATTGGGGAGAAGAGAAGTTTGTGGCACAACTTGACCAGAAGAAGGGATCGGTTGGTAGGACATGTTCTGAGGCATCAAGGGATCACCAATTTAGTATTGGAGGGCAGCGTGGAGGGTAAAAATCGTAGAGGGAGACCAAGAGATGAATACACTAAGCAGATTCAGAAGGATGTAGGTTGCAGTAGGTACTGGGAGATGAAAAAGCTTGCACAGGATAGAGTAGCATGGAGAGCTGCATCAAACCAGTCTCAGGACTGAAGACCACAACAACAACAACATGGTTTAATCAGTGAATGCTGTTAAGTGAACTGATTAATTTGCTTTGAATGCTGAAAGTTGTTTTGTAGCAACGACTATTAGCCTGTAAAGCATGTGCTACGCGGAGGGTGCAAACACGTGGTCGATCATATGAGATCAAAGAAACTACTTCAAATTCATCAAATATTTAGGTAAAAGCACAGTAGCACACTAATAACGGTTAAATATGTCACTGAAAACAACTGTAAGCATTCTGAAACTCGCGATTGATCACTTTATCGGACGTTGTACTATTGGCGCCAAAATGAAGTGCGAACTGAACTCACAAAGAAAGTACCAAAAATAATTAAATTTCGCAACAGAAATTTCTCGATCTACCATCCCATACGCGATCTGCACTCATTGAGCTAAAAGTGAAGCTTATAACTCGGAAAATAGCTACATGAACTGATGGTTCCTGTTGCATGCTCACTACCACAAAGCAAAATTTTACAAACACATTTCCGAGAAAACTATTGAAAAAAAATTAAAACCGTAACCTGTACCGATGCAGATATGTTGAATGCGTGCTATGAGCATACCTTGTCGTGAATTTTTAGCCATATTACCTCATTTCTATCTCACCAAATCTGCGAGCTGCTGTGCTCCCGAGTCCGGTCCGTCTCATGGCTGGCCCCACAGTGCTCTCCACGCGCCAAAATCCGACCAACGTTCCTATTCAAACGCGGTGGTAGAGAGACTCACCTCACCACCGCTCCAACTTTGTAACCTACCCTCGTGCCTGTTTTTATCTTTGCTTGCTGCGCTGGCCTACCTGCCGTTATTCTTCTAATGTTGGAAGTAACTGCTATTCCCTTATATAGTTCCCTTTGGTCCATGCTCCCGCTCCCTGGCGCAGAACCGCCAAGTACCCCCTGGCGCAGAACCGCCAAGTACCTTGGCGTAACCTTGGACTCTCGTCTTACGTGGAAACCCCACATAGACGAGGTCCACAGGAAGGCCTGCGCCAGAATGTCCATCCTATATCCTATCCTGAACATAACCAGCTCCCTTCCCTGTCCAGTAGCAGTAAATGTGTACCAGGCCCTGATCCGGCCAGTCATGGAGTATGCGTGCCCTGTCTGGGGATACGCGGCAAAGCAGCACCTGGACAAACTCCAGAGGCTGCAGAACCGCGCCCTCACAAGGCCACTGCACTTACCTCTTGGATTCCCTACAGACGACTTGCACGCCGCAGCCGAAATCCCACTCCTGAGAGAGCGTTTCCAGGATCTGGCAAGGGCCTTCTATGAGGGTTCTTCCAGATCCGGAAACGCACTCATCCACTCCCTAGGTCGGTATGACATGTCCCGCGATAAGCACAAGCGCCCTATGACGATCTTCGACGACTAAGTCGAAGAGAAAATCCCAACACCCAATCCATCATCCTGTTCCTTCCCATATAACACCAAACTCCTCGCCTACCTCAGGCAAGTACCAGACACACACACAACAATCATCACAAATCACAGACACAAAAACTATAGAAAAATCACACACACACGTTCACAGGGGAGTAAAAGCCGAAAGGCTACAAACTCCCCCTCACACTTCCCCAAAGAGGGGAAAGTAACAGATGAGAGCAGCATGCTCCCGCTACATTTGACTTCCATTCATACCCCTGCACACTCATACAGGATGGAACAAGGAGTATACATATAAACGGCGTGTGATCTCTTCGTGAAATGATGAAATGAAATAAACAAGTGCGTCAAATATTCCTTCCACCCAGCGAAGTATTGAAGCTGCTAGCAATAAAAGAAAAACTTATATCTCGATACAGAAAACATAATTACTTCCTACTGTAATCTGAGGCAAAACGAAAGTAACGCCTCACTACTTAAACCTAACTAAAGACATCTCATACATCCATGCCCGAGACAGGATTCGAACCTGCGACCGTAGTGATTGCGCGGTTCCGGACTGAAGCTCCTAGAACCGCTCGGCCACAGCGGCCGGCACGGAGCGTGTGAGAGAGTAGAGCTCATGGTGGCCTTTCACAACTGCCACAAGGAGCACATTCGGCAGTTGGTCACTCTTCTTTCATCATTGAACCGTGAATTTACTTTCAAAATCTTTTCTTAAAGAATTTATTTTATTTACTAGCGATTCATCAAGAACATTAACACATTTAAGCGTGGAAGTAGTTGCCAGGGAGTAACTGATGAAAACGAAATTACCTTTAACAAATGGGAATTTTATTCATAAAAGCCTTTTCAAAAACATATTTAAAATTTATAAGCGGTAAAGCACCCTCGAAATATCAAGTTACAATTTTATTTAGAGACAGAAAGAACAATATTGACAGTAGGAGCCTTCGTGCTGAGAAGCTTGCCGCTCCCTTTCAACACGGCCGTAGTCACGAACGCTCACAACGACCTCTGATAGGCTACACTGGTGCAAATCTCCAACACACCAGATTACTTTAAACTAAAAATTTTAACAACTCACACAAACACATTAACTATGCACCCCGTAAGAGGGATGGAAATAGTACAAACACTCACACTAAGAAATTATTTGCCACCGAAAGTGCAAATTTGTTTTTAAAAGGACTCTTACTGTGGAAGGGTGGCAACTTTACAAAAATGACTATTTAAATAATACCCATGAAATTCAGACTTACATAAAATGTACAACATGCTCTACATTACACATATACCGCCTCGCAAGATGATAGGCAAGATAAAAACATATTGCAGGACTTCGGCCTTTACACCTTAATTGTATAAATTCGTTAACACCGATTCCGACAAACATGGTAGAGGCAACTATTAACGAACGGCAGACCGACAGACAGACAGACAGACAGAGACACTAAAAGCCTAACAAATGCGGACGGGAGACAGACCAAGAAAACAAGTAGAATTTAAGAAGTAAATGAAACAACATATCACCAATCACTTAACTTCTAATAAACTGCGATGTCGGGAGAAGACCTTGCGCAGCGCCCCCAAAACGCTCTCCCGAACCGTCCGCTGCCAGCCGCTTCAACGGACGCAGGAAGGCGCGCCGATCTCCTGTCTCACTGCGTCGCAGCTCGCACCGGCCAGACCGACGTCGTGGGTTGACTCCTGTTGCTCTCGTGTCGGCCGCGAAGCCACTACCCCTTTCTATACGGCGCGGCCGACTGGACTGACGTGGGGACCTCACATGCGCCGGCGCTCAAGACGGACAAGTCATCTTGTGTCTCAGTGCGCGACCGACCAACCGATCGATCCAACCGCCAATGACCATTGCCTGAACAAACTCGAGCAGACTGGCGGCCTAACACATACTAGCACTCCGGACAACAGACGAACACTGACTGCCCCACACTGACCAGACTCACTCCGACTGACCGACTGACTTCTCGCCGATTTTTTTTTTCCTTTATTGAGTTTCGATTCCCCCTGAAGGGGGCGGGCTGGCAGCAGCTTATTACGCCGCTCTTCAGCCTACAGAATTTGTTTTAAAAAGATGAAGATAATAAAAAATAACAGTTGGCGATAAAATCGGTGACTTAAAGGTAAAATGGCAGAAAATTCTGGAACTTAAAACATAAAACACAGGGTTGATGATGCTAATAAAATACACAGGAAGCAGAAAAATAATAGACAGACAATTAAAAAAACACTGCGACAGTCTGGTTTCTGTTCGCAAGAGATATAAAATGCAGACCCAGCGACAGCATGATTTCTGTTCGCAACACTGTGGAAAGACGCACAACACTGAACACGCACTTAAACACTGCACTAAAAAGTTGGCACAAATATGAGATACCACAGCCGAGAGCAGGTGGGGGAATTCTTGCCGACCTCATAGCGCCGCTTAAATGCACGTGAACAGGCAACCTTTCCCCCTTTCCCACCAGAGGGAGACACCAAAGCTGCGATTGCCACAGCGGCGCCACCGCCAGAAACGGAAGGCGACTGCTTCACACTACGCGCTGCGGCAATTTTATACCACGGCTCAATCATTTCTTTTTTCTGTTACATTTCCACTATTCGCTGGCACCACGTTGTGAATTCCTCTGTCATAGTGACGTTCTTTACCAGATAAGCTCGATACACGTCTTCTGCGATCCCTTTCCTATAGTGTGAGATTTCGAAGGCTTCTGTCATATCCGGATTTACGATGTGACATAGGGAGAAAGCATTCTGTATGTACGACTGTGCCGTTCCTCTACTTTTTAGGCCTCGAACTTTAATTGTTCGACCGCTAAGCGGACTTTCTGTTGATCGTCGCCAAAGGTTTCCTCCAGTTCGGTCTGAAATTTGTCTTGGCTATTGAGCTTGTCTCCATTGCTCTCGAACCACTGCTGGGCTTTGCCGTGCAATTAAAAATACAAATTTGTCAAACTCATCACGTCACCCCACCTGTTCTGTCTGGTAACTCAGTTGAATCCTTCCAGCCCTTTCGTAGCGTCCTGACCAGTGTCTCCGAGAGCACAGATGTAGCGCTGATGTGCACCGGACTTACTGCTGTTTTGGAATCCACCTGTGTGCTGAATGTACGGATCTTTGGAAGGACGTACGATTATGTATTCCGGTTCCCGTCCTTGTAGGCGATGGTTTTTACATTGCCCAGTTAGAGCAGCGGTGACGTATATGTTTTGGAGTATCTGACGCCTCCAGCAAACGGCGTCACGTCGTAACCACAGTCAGGTCCAAAACCGAGGTGACGGTCGCCAGTGAAGTGCACCACTTGGAATGGAAATCGCTTTTATTACTGACGCAAACGTACAGCCTGAAGAGAACTGAACTTCTGGACAATGAGTGCGGCTGTTTATAGAAACATTCAGTATTTCAGAACATGTAAACACTGCTAACGTAAAATTGCAAGAATCTTCAGCGAATGGTGCATTCTTGCTACCAGATGATTGCCCGTGGTCGGGGCTGAACAGGCGACCCGCTGCGCGCGAGCCAGAGACTGCAGCGAGTGCACCACACAGCGGGCACCACAGCTCGCGGCGGTGGATTCCTTTCCTCGCCTTTTCTGCGGATAACGTCCTCATTTCCCACCAGTCAACTCAATTTTCAGCATCCTGCCATTATGAGGCGCGATCAAAAAGTTTCCGTTCGAAGGCCGTACTGTGCAGAATCCGTACGCCAACGACGCCGAATCTCCGCGAGCATTGCGGCAATCACCCCAATGGCGCACCAGGCTGAAGACGTCCGTCTGCTGAAACACGGCCTGCTGCTGCTGCTGCGTCAAGAGGTCTGTAACTGCCTGCCGCACAGCCTCGTCCGACACGAATCGCAAGTTCTTCAAGACTTTTTTTTTACATTACTCAGAGCTCAATAATTGCTTGCGGAGAGCTGAGAAGTATAGGGCAGGTGCTCGAATGTCTGCTACCTGAGTTGGCGTAGTTTCTACATTACAACATTTGCGATGTGGGGACGTGTGTTATCGTGAAGCAACACGGAACTTAGCACACCATTCCACAACGGTGGTTCCGACAGACATGTTGCCCGTAACTTCTTCAATCTCTGGTGGACGTCTACCGGCGTTCGTACCTGTGCAGCCAGGAAAAGAATAACAGCACGTTGGTCTTGTTTGGACGCATTTGGCCATAACGTCACGGTAGTTCAGGTTTCCCCATTTACCGCACGCACTTCCGATTTACACGAATGCCACACTAATGCCTTGTCTACGTGTCGGTACTTGTACACCAGTTGCGTTACGCTGCACATACGCTGCAGCTCAGCTCTCAGACGGGAACATTTTCATTGCCCCTCATACATCTAACGTCGAGCGCTCCGATCTTTTCCCTTTCAGATCTTCGTACACCCCACGACTCGCTTCCATACAGAGCTGTGGCAGGAGACGTACATTCTCAGAAACATCTTCCCCAAAGTTTGTAACCTATGTTTGACACTGGTAGAATTCTTCAAGGAAGGAATACTCTCTCTGACTGAACTATTCTCCTTCTCATATCCTCCCTGTATCGTCCGCCACGCGTTGTTTTTATTCCAGCGTAAGTGAATTCCTCAACTTTCCCTCCTTCGTGCATTCCAGTTCTCACGTTACGTTACCTCTGACCTAACATCTGTTACTGCCCAGTACTACAAGCCTCATTTTGTGTAGTCTTACTCCATAATATGTCCTTAGTAGGCTGTTCACTCCTTTCAACAGCTGCTGTAATGGCTTCTCGCTTTGGGTGAGGACAGCAGAGCATGGGCGAATTATTGATATCTTTCCACGGACAATTTGGAAGCCACACCCGTAGCATTCTTTTATTTACGTTATTACAATGAAGTGAAAAATTACATACGTATAAAACATTACTGTATATATCGTAACTAACGTAACTAATGTCTTTTGCGTAATATTGATATCGTTGATAATGGGCAACATCCGAAACTAATCCAGTAAAACGAAGTACTACCAACAAGCAGCTTCCGCCAAACAGATATTTATTAATATGACATATTTAAAACTTCTATAAGTTGCAGAGCAACAAATGAACAACAACTTCACGCTGTTCGTTCTTCGATGAACAAGTTGGACACTAACGCTGAAAGTCTGCATCCTTGGCTCATGCCATTTTCAACATCGGCAGTTCTCCTTTGGTGACCAATTCTTATTTTTCCCCGTTGGTTCTTTGCACATATTCCATATTTTCTTGAAGAACCAGGATTTCCAGGATCGTCGCCAATTCGTTTTATTACTATGATCGGTTTCGACAGATCTACGTTGTCATCATCTGATCTTGTAACATTATTAGATGTCACGATATCCAATGATGGCAGCGTACATCTGTCTAAACGGGTATGGAAAGAAAAAGAATTGCTAGCGATCTTGGCAGACTTGGTTCTTCAAGAATATTGTAAATTTCAGATCGGCCCCAACGATTAAGGTAATGCCAGACTTGTATAATATCACATTTTACTGTATAGCTTTCTGTTTTTTCTGAGATTTTGGAACATGTTACACGATTTTACTCTGTAGAGCCCGTGTATACGTCGACAGACGGCGATGTGATTTTTATTAAGTCTTGGCTCCATTTATCGAACAGAACCTAACAACGATGTCTTTGGTGCCTTCACCTGTAATATATCCAAACTGTGAATCAGTTTACCGTATGTGTTCCCGACTTTACAGGAATGAACTGTGCGCTGCATCATTTGCGTTGTTAGCAGTGTCAGTCTCATGAGTCGTCGTTAGGCGCCACCACTGGTACATAGGTTTGAAACACAAACTTCAACGTCCGTCGCGGTTGCAGACAGTCAGCACGAGTCGGGGCAAGGTGAGCGGAGCTTCACTCGTAAAGCTGTTCTATCAAAACAGCAGCAATCCCGCTGCTGCTCTCTGTGTGTATCAACACTTCAGATGAATAAGGAGAGGTCCTCTTACCACACCAGGTCAAAGTACATGATTAAGAAGCTGGTGACTGTCGAATTGCTCCTGGATGAGACCGACAGCCAATTGTGCCACAAGTTGAAGTTCCCATTGCCGTTGCTGAGAATGCTCAACGCATTGTGCAGTCTTCAAGGAGTGCACCAGCAGTAGCACGACAGCTGAACATTCCACGGTCCACCGTTCGGAAAGCGCTGCGAACACTCGTGGAATGGTATCTGACCCACTTTCCCCACGCGACGCACACACTCGAGTAGCCTCCGCTCTTACCTTTCTTGCTAGGGTTGAAGTTGACGAAGTGTGGCTTTGGAGCATTTTGTGAAGTGATCAAGTACATTTTAGACTCAATGGGGCCATGAACACTTATAATCGTCACGTTTGGGGATCGTCCCCGCCAACGAATGTTCATCGAGTTACCCTACATACTGAAGGCTTCACTGTGTGCCGTGGCCTCAAGGTATTGTTCATGACTGGTCCATTTTTCTTTGAGGAATTCTGACCCCAAGGACCAAGGACATGCAGTATGAGCGGCACACGTTACTGCGGCCCGACATGTCATCCCTGCTCTGCGACAGACATACGCCTTGAACTCAACTGTTTCGATGCACGACTCAGCTCCACCTCACATTTTCCAGGAGGAAACTCCGTAACCCATTTGGAGAAAATGGCATTATTGGTCCACACTAGATTTGAACGCTCTCGTTAAACTCAACTGTTTCGATGCACGACTCAGCTCCACCTCACATTTTCCAGGAGGAAACTCCGTAACCCATTTGGAGAAAATGGCATTATTGGTCCACACTAGATTTGAACGCTCTCGTTGAACTCAACTGTTTCGATGCACGACTCAGCTCCACCTCACATTTTCCAGGAGGAAACTCCATAACCCATTTGGAGAAAATGGCATTATTCGTCCACACTAGATTTGAACGCTCTCGTTGAACTCAACTGTTTCGATGCACGACTCAGCTCCGCCTCACATTTTCCAGGAGGAAACTCCGTAACCCATTTGGAGAAAATGGCATTATTGGTCCACACTAGATTTGAACGCTCTCGTTGAACTCAACTGTTTCGATGCACGACTCAGCTCCGCCTCACATTTTCCAGGAGGAAACTCCGAAACCCATTTGGAGAAAATGGCATTATTGGTCCACACTAGATTTGAATGCTCTCGTTGAACTCAACTGTTTCGATGCACGACTCAGCTCCGCCTCACATTTTCCAGGAGGAAACTCCGAAACCCATTTGGAGAAAATGGCATTATTGGTCCACACTAGATTTGAATGCTCTCGTTGAACTCAACTGTTTCGATGCACGACTCAGCTCCACCTCACATTTTCCAGGAGGAAACTCCGTAACCCATCTGGAGAAAATGGCATTATTGGTCCACACTAGATTTGAACGCTCTTTGTTGAACTCAACTGTTTCGATGCACGACTCAGCTCCACCTCACATTTTCCAGGAGGAAACTCCGTAACCCATTTGGAGAAAATGGCATTATTGGTCCACACTAGATTTGAATGCTCTAGTGCCGAAGTTAAACTGTGTTATTTTCAATGATTTATTCGTTATTTGTCTTCTACAAAGTTTCATTTTTCGACGATTATTCGTTTTGGATGAAAGCCGTATCAAGTAACGAAAGTTTAAACACTTTGTATTTCCGAAGATATAAAAAATAAATAAAGTACACTCCTTCCTCTCTACAGCAGCCCAGTGCAAGCTCGTTCAATTTCCCACGAATCCCTAGGAAGAGGTGGCGGTCGGGTGACTGAGGCTAGTCCAAGTGTCCTTTCCTTCGCGCCATTTCCTTACTAGAAGTAGTAGATATACACCAAAATTCAAACTTCCTACCAGCTCCTAGGATGAGGTGACTGAGGTTAGTGGAGGTGCCCCAACTGCCTTTTTTCGCGCCATTTTCCTAGATGTGATGCATTATCCTGTTGGAATTTGAACTTCCTGCCATTTTCCAGAGGAGGGGAGGGGAGGACGGGTTAGGTTAGTGGAGGTAGCCCAATTGACCTATCTTCCCACCAAAAATCAAACTTCTCGCCAAAATCTGCCATCTTGGATGACGTCTACAGATGACGTCATGGACGCCATCTTGGATAACGGTACTTGGGGTGAAGTCCCCCTTGTCCAACTACTATGGTGGTGCATATTATATCCAGTTATATAATCTCTATTTCAGTGTCTTAGGTCGTTGTCATTCTGACTTCCAAATCTTTGGACACCACATCTTTCAGTTTTATGAGTATTCTTCAGGAGCACAGATGGTATGTATCATCATCAGATTTCAATGCCACTGGTGGAGGAATGGAATGGTTTTCATACACCTAGGCGACCATGTAATTAGCCTCATTCCTTTATATTTTTTGTAGTAGTTTCACGAATTTTACGTATTTTTCATCAATTTTCGTAATTTTACTAGATTTTCCATAATTTCAACAAATTTTACTCAATTATTTGAGGTCCAAAACGCTACTCTTGACGAGCTGTCACATCAACAAAACATATCACTGTGTCGATCTCGTCATGCTATCAGCCAGTGGTATTGCAGCACGGTCCTCAAGTTCTGTATCCTTGTTCAGCTGTCCCCTTTTCTTTGTGAGGATCGTATACATGTCGACATATCGCTAACCCTGTTACACAGCCTGCATCACGTGACATAAATAATGTTTCTCAGTGTAGGAAATAATCATCAGCTGAGAGCAGGTGAAAAAATAACTTTCCCTGTCCGAAACACTTTATAAATGCGGTAAGATTTTATTATGATTTGCCATCTCCACCTATGTGGATGCAACCACAAAGTATTCTTGCATTTGTAGGTAGGATAAGGACAGGGATTCAATGCTATAGCACTCAGCCCCCCCCCCCCATTTTGAAACGAGCTACCCCTTCAATGAACCAAAATGCTGGAATGAGATTTTTCACTCTGCAGCGGAGTGTGCGCTGATATGAAACTTCCTGGCAGATTAAAACTGTGTGCCCGACCGAGAGTCGAACTTGGGACCTTTGCCTTGCCCGCGAAAGGCGAAGGTCCCGAGTTCGAGTCTCGGTTGGGCACACAGTTTTAATCTGCATGGAAGTTTAACCAAAAGGCTAATGACTTTGAGCAAATTTGTATATGGTCTCTCTCTATGCCTCTCATAACTCTTCCTCTGTCTTTAACCATTCTGCCAGCCGCGGTGGCCGAGCGGTTCTAGGCGCTACAGTCTGGAACCTCGCCACCGCTACGGTCGTAGGTTCGAATCCTGCCTCGGGCATGGATGTGTGTGCTGTCCTTAGGTTAGTTAGGTTTAAGTAGTTCTAAGTTCTAGGGGACTGATGACCTCAGATGTTAAGTCCCATAGTGCTCCGAGCCATTTTTTTAACCGTTCTCCCCTGAAATACTGTTCCGATTGAAACTGAATCTGCTGGACGGTCACAAAAAAAGTGTTCTGAGACTCTATGGTCTGCTGGTTTGGATAGCTTGGTCAGAATTCTTCCAAGCAGTGGTACACGACAGGAAGAAGTAGCCCGAGTGGGCACGGTGCAGCTTCAGCTGGCAACTGGCTCGTGGCTCCTGAGGGTAATTACGTGTGATGAGTCATGTTGACGCCGATTTTGTGGTAGTATTCCTTGTGTAATTGGAAAAAGACGATCTCTTTAATTACCTCTTTTCGATATATTTTACAACGACTGCAGAGATCGATGAGCTTTTCCCAGCAAATAAAGGAGAGATTCAACCCCTGCGAACTGAATTTGATAAGTAAACAGTATATATTTTGCTATGTAATTGAGACTGATTTGAATTTCCTGTCGTGAGATCCTGCATCTGTAGCACAGAATCTTTTCTTGCCAATTTCTAGGTGAGTTAGGGGAGCGTGTAATCAAACCCGCTGATTCCATGTGCGACTGATTCGTAATAGTAATTAAGAAGTGTACAAACCACGCAGATTCTTATTGTTTTTGGTAATGAAAATGGGGAAGAAAATGCTTTTTAACAATGCACACTTCTCCCTATTGCCTCAATACAACTCAATTTCTTTAAATAAATGAATGTATAGTGTGCAGAATAACGCTCGTGTTCATCTGAGAGGCGAATTTAACGGCTGGCGCCGTGCCAACGAAAGCGTAATTTACTTTGGGGTGGAGGGGGCCAACCTACGGCCGCAGCCGCGCGTCAATGGCACAAAAAAACAGATCGGCTACCTCCCTGGCCTCGCTGCTGTTCACTTGTCCAGCACAAAACACAGTCGGTAACTTACTCACTCGAGTATGGATTTTACACTGTGTGTTACTATTAATGTTGTTATTGAAATTAAACCGCAATAAATAACGAACTTTTGACCGGTGTTACCAAACGGAATTTTTAGTACAAGTCTATCATTTAGTCTAGGCTTCTCTCCAAAGCGCATTGTGGATGAAGGGGCTCGATTTCCAATTATTTGTGGGACACATAAATTTCACACAAAGTATGGTCTAAGTGGCATCAGATCCATCCACACCGCCGTAGCACACCACATTAGATACGAAACCTTACTTTGGCTTAGACCCAGCGAAAGAACAACTATTAAAAAAAATTTGATTGGTTGCCTTCTCTGAAGGAGCAATTTTAAATCTTTCTTTCACTTAATATGACTTTTTACAGTACCTTAAATGGCGCCGGCGGGAGTGGCCGTGCGGTTCTAGGCGTTACAGTCTGGACCCGAGCGACCGCTACGGTCGCAGGTTCGAATCCTGCCTCGGGCAAGGATGTGTGTCATGTCCTTAGGTCAGTTACGTTTAATAAGTTCTAAGTTCTAGGCGACTGATGACCTTACAAGTTAAGTCGCATAGTGTTCAGAGCCATTTGAACCATTTGATCCTTAAGTGGCTTTAATTACTTTTAATTAAAGTGAACTTACTCTGAAACGATATGGTAGCAATCTGAGAGCTTCCTTGGCCAACTTAAGGCCGCCATCTTTACTTCCAGCAAAATTTGCGAAAAGTGCACACTCTTTAAGTAAAAAATGGTTCAAATGGCTCTGAGCACTATGGGACTTAACATCTATGGTCATCAGTCCCCTAGAACTTAGAACTACTTAAACCTAACTAACCTAAGGACGTCACACAACACCCAGTCATCACGAGGCAGAGAAAATCCCTGACCCCGCCAGGAATCGAACCCGGGAACCCGGGCGTGGGAAGCGAGAACGCTACCGCACAACCACGAGCTGCGGACATCTTTAAGCAAAGCAAATTTACATTTGAAACAGCAAAACTTCATCAAATTTGACTTTAAGTGACTTTTCTCACAATGCGACCACAGATCTTTAGGTTCATTATAATCAATCAATTTTTTCTTATGACATGTGAAGCAGTTGTAACATGGAAGATTTCAATTACTGCACGTTTTGCATGTCTTTTGAAACAAACAAATTTCCTTTAACACACAGGAGACTTTTTTACAACACTGACAAGGAAACATGGAAACGGTGATGGCTTAGGGTTAAATATTCTCAAAAATGCGTTTAACAAGAATCTATTCCGTTTCAGAAAAAAAATTGTGATTCTAACACCCCACATACACTCTGAGATGTAAATGTTAATTAAATGTGGTTGAACAGTGCTTCCTGCAGAATGATTTCGATTGGCTCTTCATGTCTCCAGTGGTGGAACTGATATACGATAGCCACACAACCTGAGGTACCCATCTTTACTCTATGGTGTGTCGGCTGGATTCCATCATATGAAACAGTCTGATACTCTCGTTTCTGAACTTAAAGTTCTGGAGACGTTTTTAGGACACAAATGCCGCTACCACACGATAATATTTGTTGCACTTTTTACACATTATTAGCACTGTTTGAGCCTCACATTATCTGACATGACACAGCATGGCGTATACACTGTGAAGGCTCCACCACAACTAACTGGTTTCTGTATCTTTTCCTCCTTGACGGAGCTCTCGCCAAGGTCAACCACACAACTGGTCATGTAAAACGCAAAGTGTATTCCCTATTTTTTTCTCAGAAGGATGGTTATCCACAGGGGGTCATAAATCAATTAACAGGGGAATAGGTTAAGGGGAGGGGAAGAAATTACATGGAAAACCACTTATCAGAACAAAAGGATAGCATTTCCCACGTGCGGCGTGTGGCGGAGGCAGCCAATCACTGGAGCAAATTGACATTTGTGGCTTCAGGTATGAGCTGTCGCTGAGTCGCCCAAACTGCAGCGGTAGGGTACAAATGTGGACCGTGTCTCCTATTTTTATGTAGAAATTTGAGAAGATTCAATATAGCGAGTGTTTGCACTGGACAATTATTCCTCCCCAAGCAAATTGACTACTTGACTGCTTGTACTGCTATTCTACTCAGTTCTTGTGTTTATTTGGTTGAGAAACATCGCTTGGGATGTGTGTTTTTTGTGCCTTGATGATAAAAACCAAAGTGGAAGCGACATTTGCTGGTTCTCTAGACATTATTGTTATTTCTTTCCTTTCTCAGACGTTATGTCTGGTTAAAAATGGAAAGTGACGTGGACCTTGATCAAGCGTGACTTCCTTTCAACTGTACGTTATATGTTACACTGCATTTAGGAACTTTTGGGTAATCGAACATGTATCAATAATTACAGATTTCTGTAGTTGTATATATAAGTTTGGATGTAGCTGTATTGCGTTGATGTATTGGTGGATATTGTGTGGTATGACCCCTGTAGTTGATAGTATAATTGGTTTAATGTCAACTTTATCCTGATGCCACATGTCCTTGACTTCCTCAGCCAGTTGGATGTATTTTTCAATTTTTTCTCCTGTTTTCTTCTGCATATTTGTTGTATTGGGTATGGATATTTCGATTAGTTGTGTTAATTTCTTCTTTTTATTGGTGAGTATGATGTCAGGTTTGTCATGCAGTGTTGTTCAATCTGTTATAATGGTTCTGTTCCAGTATAATTTGTATTCATCATTCTCCAGTACATTTTGTGGTGCATACTTGTATGTGGAAACGTGTTGTTTTATTAGTTTCTGTTGTATGGCAAGTTGTTGATGTATTATTTTTGCTACATTGTCATGTCTTCTGGTGTATTCTGTATTTGCTAGTACTGCACATCCGCTTGTGATGCGGTCTACTGTTTCTATTTGTTGTTTCCAAAGTCTGCATTTATCTGTTGTGGTATTGGGTTCTTTAATAATATGCTTGCTGTAATATCTGGTGTTTATTGTTTGATCATGTTTTTCAATCATGAATCCTTCTGTCTCACTGTATAGATTGCCTTTTTTTAGTCATGTACTGGATGCGTCTTGATTAATGTGTGGCTGTGTTAGATGATACGGGTGCTTGCCACGTAGTGTTTGCTTTTCCCAATTTACTTTCTTCGTATCTGCTGATGTTATGTGATCTAGAGGGTTGTAGAAGTGGTTATGAAATTGCAATGGTGTAGCCAATGTATTTATATGAGTGATTCTTTGTGTATTTTGCTACTTTCTGCTCGTTCTATAAAGAGTTTTCTTAAATTGTCTACCTGTCCATAATGTAGGTTTCTTTGTCGATAAATCCCATTCCTAGTTCCTTTCTGCTTAATGTGAATCTTTCTGTTGCTGAATGTATGTGATGTATTCTATATTTGTGGCATTGTGATTGTGTGAGTGTATTGAGTGCTTCTAGGTCTGTGTTACTCCATTTTACTACTCCAAATGAGTAGGTCAATATTGGTATAGCGTAAGTATTTATAGCTTTTGTCTTGTTTCTTGCTGCCAATTCTGTTTTCAGTATTTTTGTTAGTCTTTGTCTATATTTTTGTTTTAGTTCTTCTTTAATATTTGTATTATCTATTCCTATTTTTGTCTGTATCCTAGATATTTATAGGCATCTGTTTTTCCATCGCTTCTATGCAGTCGCTGTGGTTATCCAATATGTAATCTTCTTGTTTAGTGTGTTTTCCCTTGACTATGCTATTTTTCTTACATTTGTCTGTTCCAAAAGCCATATTTATATTATTAGATCATCAATGTACAGCAAATGTGTGATTTTGTGTTGGTATGTTCCAGTACTATTGTATCCATAATTTGTATTGTTTAGCATGTTGGATAGTGGGTTCAGAGCAAGGCAGAACCAGAAAGGACTTAATGAGTCTCCTTGGCGTATTCTACGCTTAATCTGTATTGGCTGTGATGTGATATTATTTGAATTTGTTTGGATTTTAAGTGTGGTCTTCCAAGTTTTCATTACTATGTTTAGGAACTGTATCAATTTAGGATCTACTTTGTATATTTCTAATATTTGTAGTAACCACGAGTGGGGTACACTACTAAAAGCTTTTTGGTAATCAATGTATGCGTAGTGTAGCGACCTTTGTTTAGTTTTAGCTTGCTATGCCACCTCTGCATCTATTATCAGTTGCTCTTTACATCCTTCTGCTCCTTTGCAACAGCCTTTTTGTTCTTCATTTATAATTTTGTTCTGTGTTGTATGTGTCATTAATTTCTGTGTAATGACTGAAGTTAATATTTTGTATATTGTTCGTAGGCATGTTATGGGGGGATATTTTGCTGGGTTTGCTGTGTCTGCTTGATCTTTAGGTTTCAGATAAGTTATTCCATGTGTAAGTGTATCAGGGAATGTGTATGGGTCTGCAATGTAACTGTTAAATAATTTATGATATGAATATAATAGAGGAAAACATTCCACACGGGAAAAATATATTTAAAAACAAAGATGATGTGAATTACCATACGAAAGCGCTGGCAGGTCGATAGAAACACAAACAAACACATACATACGCACAAACTTCTAGCTTTCGCAACAAATGGTTGCTTCATCAGGAAAGAGGGAAGGAGAGGGAAAGACGAAAGGATGTGGGTTTTAAGGGAGAGGGTAAGGAGTCATTCCAATCCCGGGAGCGGAAAGACTTACCTTAGGGGGAAAAAAGGACAGGTATACACTCGCACACACACACATATCCATCCGAACATACACAGACACAAGCAGACATTTGTAAAGGCAAAGAGTTTGGGCAGAGATGTCAGTCGAGGTGGAAGTACAGAGGCAAAGATGTTGTTGAAAGACAGGTGAGGTATGAGTGGCGGCAACATGAAATTAGCAGAGGTTGAGGCCTGGCGGATAACGAGAAGAGAGGATATACTGAAGGGCAAGTTCCCATCTCCGGAGTTCTGACAGGTTGGTGTTAGTGGGAAGTATCCAGATAACCCGGACGGTGTAACACTGTGCCAAGATGTGCTGGTCGTGCACCAAGGCATGTTTAGCCACAGGGTGATCCTCATTACCAACAAACACTGTCTGCCTGTGTCCATTCGTGTGAATGGACAGCTTGTTGCTGGTCATTCCCACATAGAAAGATTCACAGTGTAGGCAGGTCAGTTGGTAAATCACGTGGGTGCTTTCACACGTGGCTCTGCCTTTGATCGTGTACACCTTCCGGGTTCCGAAACCTCTGTCCTATCCAAAGGCCTCACCTTCAGCCCCACTCCCAGATTCAACCAAACAGCCCTCGTCAAAGATTTACTGTCCTACACTCGTACTCTTTGCTGGAAATATCACTTTGCCACGAAGAAAAATGATCCTAATCCTCCTCCTAATGATCCAACTCCCCAAGACACAATCCAAATTGAACCCTGCCTGGAACAGTTCCGTCCTCCGTCACAGTGGGACCCACCTCCTCTTCCTCAAAATCACCCTCTCCAAACCTTCCAGGAATTTCAGACTTCCAGCCTTGCTTCTCAATCCTTCTTAAAAAACCTTAATCCTACTCCCAACATCACCACTGCTGAAGCCCAAGCTATCCGTGATCTGAAGGCTGACCGATCCATCTTCATTCTCCCGGCAGACAAGGGTTCAACGGCCGTGGCACTTGATCGTCGGGAGTATGTGGCTGAGGGACTGCGTCACCTTTCAGACAACACCACATACAAAGTTTGCCAAGGTAATCCCATTCCTGAGGTCCAGATGGAGCTTTATGGAATCCTCAGAACCTTAGGCCCCCTACAAAACCTTTCACCTGACTCCATCAACCTCCTGATACCACCGACACCCCGCACCCCTACCTTCTACCTTCTTCCTAAAATTCACAAACCCAATCATCCTGGCCGCCCCATTATAGCTGGTTACCAAGCCCCCACAGAACGTATCTCTGCCTACGTAGATCAACACCTTGAACCCATTACATGCAGTCTCCCATCCTTCATCAAAGACACCAACCACTTTCTCAAACGCCTGGAATCCTTACCCAATCTATTGCCCCCGGAAACCATCCTTGTAACCATTGATGCCACTTCCTTATACACAAATATTCTGCACGTCCAGCACCTCGCTGCGATGGAGCACTTCCTTTCATGCCTTCATTACCTTAGCCAGCTTCATCCTGACCCACAACTTCTTCACTTTTGAAGGCCAGACATACCAACAATTAAAGGGAACAGCCATGGGTACCAGGATGCCCTCTCGTGTGCCAACCCATTCATGGGTCGCTTAGAAGAAGCCTTCTTGGTTACCCAGGCCTGCCAACCCAAAGTTTGGTACAGATTTATTGGTGACATCTTCATGATCTGGACTCACAGTGAAGGAGAACTCCAGAATTTCCATCAGATTCACCTGGTCCTACTCCAAATCCCACGCCACTTTCCTTGATGTTGACCTCCATCTGTCCAATGGCCAGCTTCACACGTTCGTCCACATCAAACCCACCAACAAGCAACAGTACCGCCATTATGACAGCTGCCACCCATTCCACATCAAACGGTCCCTTCCCTACAGCCTAGGTCTTCCTGGCAAACGAATCTGCTCCAGTCCGGAATCCCTAAACCATTACACCAACAACCTGAAAACAGCTTTCACATCCCGCAACTACACTCCTGACCTGGTACAGAGGCAAATAACCAGAGCCACTTCCTCTTCCCCTCAAACCCAGAACCTCCTACAGAAGAACCACAAAAGTGCCACACTTGTGACAGGATACTTTCCGGGACTGGATCAGACTCTGAATGTGGCTCTCCAGCAGGGATACGACTTCCTCAAATCCTGCCCTGAAATGAGATCCATCCTTCATGAAATCCTCCCCACTCCACCAAGTGTGTCTTTCCGCCATCCACCTAACCTTCGTAACCTCTTAGTTCATCCCTATGAAATCCCTAAACCACCTTCCTTACCCTCCGCCCCCGGTGTAAAACCTGTCCAATGCACCCTCCCACCAGCACCCACTCCAGTCCTGTAACCCCGAAGGTGTACACGATCAAAGGCAGAGCCACGTGTGAAAGCACCCACGTGATTTACCAACTGACCTGCCTATACTGTGAAGCTTTCTATGTGGGAATGACCAGCAACAAACTGTCCATTCGCATGAATGGTCACAGGCAGACAGTGTTTGTTGGTAATGAGGATCACCCTGTGGCTAAACATGCCTTGGAGCACAGCCAGCACATCTTGGCACAGTGTTACACCGTCCGGGTTATCTGGATATTTCCCACTAACACCAACCTGTCAGAACTCCGGAGATGGGAACTTGCCCTTCAGTATATCCTCTCTTCTCGTTATCCGCCAGGCCTCAACCTCCGCTAATTTCAAGTTGCCGCCGCTCATACCTCACCTGTCTTTCAACAACATCTTTGCCTCTGTACTTCCGCCTCGACTGACATCTCTGCCCAAACTCTTTGCCTTTACAAATGTCTGCTTGTGTCTGTGTATGTGCGGATGGATATGTGTGTGTGTGCGAGTGTATACCTGTCCTTTTTTCCCCCTAAGGTAAGTCTTTCCTCTCCCAGGATTGGAATGACTCCTTACCCTCTCCCTTAAAACCCACATCCTTTCGTCTTTCCCTCTACTTCCCTCTTTCCTGACGAAGCAACCGTAGGCTGCAAAAGCTAGAATTTTGTGTGTATGTATGTGTTTGTTTGTGTTTCTATCGACCTGCGAGCGCTTTCGTATGGTAAGTCACATAATCTATGTTTTTAAATATGTTAAATAATTTTGTTAGATGTGAATTTTTTGAGGTGAACTTCTTTAGCCAGATATTTGCTATTTTATTTTTTCCAGGGGCTTTCCAATTGTGTGTAGAATTAATTGTTCGGGTGACTTCATGTTGAAAAATTATCACTTCTGGCATTTGTGGTATCACCTTGTATGTTTCTGCTTGTATCCATCGTGCATGTCTGTTAAGTTGTACTGGGTTTGACCATATGTTCCTCCAGAAGTGTTCCATGTCTGTTATGTTTGGTGGATTGTCTATTTTAATGTGTGTGTTATCTATTGTCTGGTAAAATTTCTTTTGGTTTGTGTTGAATGTTTGGTTTTGTTTCCTACTATTTTCATTTTTTTTTTTTTTTGTAGCTTCTAAGTCGCTTGGCCAATGTTTGTAATTTCTGCTTCTTTTCATCTAATTGCTCTATCGCTTCTTGTTGTGAGATTTTACCTAACCTTTTTCGTTTTTTGTCTGATAGTTTATTTCCTATAAATTGTGTTAGCTGTCCGATGTCTTTTCTCAGTTTTTCTATTCTGATCTGTAGCCTGTGTTGCCATGCTGGTTTTGTGGGTTTCTTCTGTGTGTTGGTTTGTTCTGATCTCTGCCTAGTGTGTATATTTAGTGTAGTGAGTGCTCCTATATAAACCAGTAGTTGTAATTCCTCCATAGTTGTATTTTCATTTATTTTGTTGTGTATGATTGCGTTGATAGTTGTTATTGTTATTTCGACTTGTGGGTTATTTGGTGGTCTATGCAAGAATGGTCTGATGTCTGTATTTGTGTCTTTGTATTCTATATATGTCAGCTGAAATTTTTCTTCTATATCTAACATGTGTGTCACTTTGTGTTCTATTTGTGCTTGTTCTGGTGGCTGTCTTAAGATTTCGTTTTCCTCTGATTGTTTAATTGATGCATGTTGTACAGTCCATGACTGTATTTTCTTCTTCTTCTTCTGATTGCACATTATTTTGTTCCAGTATTTGTTGTACCTGTAGTTTGATGTGTATCCAGTTGTGTTGGTTCCTAAGTTTGTTGGATGGTAATAACAGAACATGAGGTGTCGGTTAACTTCATCTGACCATCTAATCCCCTGTCTTTGTTTTCCTTCTAGAGTAGTTAGAGAAAGCATATCCTGCAAAACACTTCTATTTGGATTTAAATAATTTTCCGTGTGGCTAGCAGTGTCGTTACCATTGTGGACGGGCATAGGGTTCAAGCGTCGTCCCCGACCATGACGGCGCTTGTCCGAGGCTTCCTTAGTTCTGTCCTGAACCAACTAATCACACTAAAAGGGGGGTTAGCCCTATTAGTGGTTTGTTCTTTTCGTCGCCTTTTACGACTGGCAGAACATACCAGAGGCCTATTATTTTCCCGGGCCTCCATGGGGTTTATTATTATTATTATTTTTATTATTATTATCGTGTCAGAAACATACATAAAACAAATTTTATACAATTATTGACAGATCAACACATTTTATAATATCTTTGACCAAAATTTGGCCACTTCCATTGCATTTTCCATTGCCTTGTGAAGGGTCAACACAAAATCATGAGTTGAACAATCTGTTCTTCCCTGCTGTCACACTGGGTTTTGTTTTCTTCAATGTATCCCCATTTTGCCACGTGAGCTCGTGATCTGCCCACTCCTGATCGCAGCGTATTCTAAGACTCTGAAGCTCTTTTCGAATCTGGAGGGTGCAATCTCAACCCTTGATAGTTGCAGCCTGGCTTCTTCATCAGTAGTTGTTAGTGTCTCTGATATTCTGAGGAAACCTTTCTTTGACCTTAGTCACTGCGCGTTTTTTCTTGCTCCAGTTTCGTTCTTTCCTGTTTGCTGCTACTTCTCTCTGAACAGAAGGTGCTGGAATTCCTGCAAGGTAGTACAGCCATTCAACTGCAGTTAACTTCAAGCAGCCTGTTACAATTCCGCATGTGTCGTTTAGGACAATATCCACCTGTTTGGCATGCGTTGACTTGTACCAAACATGTCAGGGATACTCTGCAGCCGAGTAGCATAATGTTACTGCCGAAGTTCGGATGGTTTGAACTTGGCTGCACCACTGTGATCCGGCCAGTACGTTGTTCCTGGTGGAGACCTTTGATTTGAAATTCGTGCAGTGTTTTTTTATGTTATAGATCTGTTGAGCGTTACTCCTAGGCATTTTGGAGTGTCAAAGTGTCCTAGTTTAACCCCTGACTATTCTATCTTTAACTTACAGGTGGTTTCCTTATTTCTCAAATGCGAAGTACACGCTTGTGTTTTGATGTCTATCTAGACATGAGAAACACATACGATTATAAGTATTAAAGCCTTAGTTGACTCTGTAAAGTACAAGGATGATCTGGAATCTGTTACGTCATTGACATCGGTATTCGTTAAAAAATACGAGTGTAACTAACAGTTTCTTCTGATTTCGAGGTTTTGCATGAAGATCATCACAGACGAGATAAGTTTCTAGGTACTTAGTGGTTTGCAGTGCATCCCACATAATGACGTCGTTAAAGTTTTGGGTTTCTAGCGGTTAAATTTCCACTCTTTACCTTCGGAATTATACTTAGGAAGCGATCGGTAGCATACTGCTATATGGCTGATACCGAGAACAGTTGCATAAATGGCATGATATTCTCGCAAACCATGTGAAAATACATGAAATTGTGGAAGTTTTCATAGGCCACTCGATCATTTTAATATAAAAAAGGTCATAAATACATCGATAAATTAATTTGTGATTGACGAAGCATTTCTGATCGACACCGCTCAGAAAGTAAATGTTCTTGTAATCCCAGTGTTATTATTTTTATTTACACGTCAAGTTTCGTAGGACCAAATTGAGGAGCAAATCTCCAAGGTCAGGGAATGTGTCATTACATGATATTACAACATAAAAGTAATAACAAATGGTTCAAATTGCTATGAGCACTATGGGACTTAACATCTGAGGTCATCAGTCCCCTAGAACTTAGAACTACTTAAACCTAACTAACCTAAGGACATCACACACATCCATGCCCGAGGCAGGATTCGAACCTGCGACCGTAGCAGTCACGCGGTTCCGGACTGAAGCGCCTAGAACCGCTCGGCCAAAGAAGCCGGCAAGTAACAACAGATAAAAATAACACTATTATGAACCCGAAAAATGTCAAGGCATACGTTTAAGTAAACGCAATCAGCAATACAACAAGAATAAGCTTAATTTTTCAATGAACACGTCGATAGAATATAAGGAGTAACCCATGAGGAAACTCTTCAATTTCGATTTGAAAGTACGTGGATTACTGCTAAGATTTTTGAATTCTTGTGGTAGCTTATTGAAAATGGATGCGGCAGTATACTGCACACCTTTCTGCCCAAGAGCTAAGGAAGTCCGATCCAAATGAATGTTTGATTTCTGGCGAGTAATAACTGAGTGAAAGCTGCTTATTCTTGGGAATAAGCTAATATCGTCCAAAAAGAGATGACATTAAGGAATGTATATATTGAGAGGCCAATGTCAAAACACCCAGACTCGTCCACAGGGGTCGACAAGAGGTTTGTGAACTTACACCACTTATCCTTTTAGAATGGGAAGAGGTACCCCAGAATATAATACCATACGACATAAGCGAATGAAAATACGCAATGTAAACTAATTTTCATGTCAAATAATCACTCACTTCAGATACTGTTCGAACAGTAAAAATGGCATCATTAAGTCTTTGAACAAGATCCTGAATGTGGGCTTTCCATAACAGTTTACTATCAATCTGATCACCTAGAAAGATCAACTGTTCAGTTTCACTAATCATATGCCCATTGTGTGAAATTAAAACTTCAGGTTTTGTTGAATTGTGTGTTAGAAACCGCAAAAACTGAGTCCTACTGTGATTTAGATTTAGTTCATTTTCTACAAGTCATGAACTTAGGTCATGAACTGCATTATTTGAAACTGAGCCAATGTTGCACATAACATCCTTTACTACCAAACTAGTGTCATCAGCAAACAGAACTATTTTAGAGTTACCCATAATACTAGAGGGCATATCATTTATACAAATAAGGAACAAGGAGTGGCCCAACACGGATCCCTGGGGCACTCCCCACTTGACCATAGCCCACTCAGAACCCACATCACAGTCATTCTCAACACTGTGAATAATGACCTTTTGCTGCCTGTTGCTAAAGTAAGAGCTACTCCCCATATTCTGTAATGGTCCAACTTCTGGACCAATATTCTGTGATCAACACAATCTAACGCCTTAGTTAAATCAAAAAATATGCCTAGCGTTCGAAACATTTTACTTAACCCATCCAGCACCTCACAGAGAAAAGAGAAAATAGCATTTTCAGTTGTTAAACTACTTCTAAAGCCGAATTGTACATTTGATAGCAAATCATATGATATAAAATGATCAATTATCCTTACATACGCAGCCTTTTTAATAACTTTAGCAAACACTGATGGCATAGAAATAGGTCTATCTACATTATCCCTTTCTCCCTTTTTAGAAAGCGGCTTTACTACTGAGTATTTTAATCATTCTGGAAACTGACCATTCCTAAAGGAAAACTTACAAATATGGCTAAATACAGGACTAACACGTGCAACACAGTACTTTCGTATTCTGCTAGGCACCCCATCGTATTCATGAGGGTCCTTAGTCTTCAGTGATTTAATTGTTGACTCAATCTCCCCCTTGTGTGTATCACAGAGGAGTATTTCAGACATCAGTGTCGGAAAGGCATTTGCCAAGAAAGTTATATGATTTCCTGTAGAAACTAAATTTTTGTCTAATTCACCAGCAATGCTCAGAAAATTATTCTTGAATACTGTACATATATCTGATTTATCATCAACAGAAATATTTTTACTACGAACTGACTTTATATCATCAACCTTGTGCTGCTGACCAGACACTTCATTCACAGCTGATCATGTTGTTGTTGTGGTCTTCAGTCCTGAGACTGGTTTGATGCGGATCTCCATGCTACTCTATCCTGTGCAAGCTTCTTTATCTCCCAGTACCTACTGCAACCTACATTCTTTTGAATCTGCTTGGTGTATTCACCTCTTGGTCTCCCTCTACGATTTTTACACTCCACGCTGCCCTCCAATACCAAATTGGTGATCCCTTGATGCCTCAGAACATGTCCTACCAACCGATCCGTTCTTCTAGTCAAGATGTGCCACAAGCTCCTCTTCTCCCCAATTCTATTCAACACCTCCTCATTAGTTATGTGATCTACCCATATAATCTTCAGCATTCTTCTGTAGCACCACATTTCGAAAGCTTCTATACTCTTCTTGTCTGAACTATTTATCGTCCATGTTTCACTTCCATACTTGGCTACACTCCACATAAATAATTTCAGAAACGACTTCCTGACACTTAAATCTATACTCGATGTTAACATATTTCTCTTCTTCAGAAACGCTTTCCTTCCCATTGCCAGTCTACATTTTATATCCTCTCTACTTCGACATCATCAGTTATTTTTCTCCCCAAATAGCAAAACTCCTTTACTACTTTAAGTGTCTCATTTCCTAATCTAATACCCTCAACATCACCCGACTTAATTCAACTACATTCCATTATCCTCGTTTTGCTTTTGTAGATGTTCATCTTTTACCCTCCCTTCAAGACACTATCTATTCCGTTCAACTGCTCTTCCAAGTCCTTTGCTGTCTCTGACAGAATTACAATGTCAATGGCGAACCTCAAAGTTTTTATTTCTTCTCCATGGATTTTAATACCTACTGCAAATTGTTCTTTTGTTTCCTTCACTGCTTGCTCAATATACAGATTGAATAACATCGGAGAGGGGCTACAACCCTGTCTCACTCCCTTCCCAGCCACTACTTCCCTTTCATGCCCCTCAACTCTTATAACTGCCATTTAGGTTTCTATACAAATTGTAAATAGCCTTTCGCTCCCTATATTTTACCCCTGCCACCTTCAGAATTTGAAAGAGAGTTTTCCAGTCAACATTGTCAAAAGCTTTCTCTAAGTCTACAAATGCTAGGTTTGCCTTTCCTTAATCTACCTTCTAAGATAAACCGTAGGGTCATTATTGCCTCACGTGTTCCAATATTTCTATGGAATCCAAACTGATCTTCCCCTAGGTCGGCTTCTACTAGTTTTTCCATTCGTCTGTAAAGAATTCGCGTCAGTATATTGCATCTGTGACTTATTAAACTGATAGTTCGATAATTTTCACATCTGTCAACACCTGCTTTCTTTGGGATTGGAATTATTATATTCTTCTTGAAGTCTGAGGGAATTTCGCCTGTCTCATACATCTTGCTCACCAGATGGTAGAGTTTTGTCAGGACTGCCTCTCCCAAGGCCGTCAGTAGTTCTAATGGAATGTTGTCTACTCCCGGGGCCTTGTTTTGACTCAGGTCTTTCAGTGCTCTGTCAAACTCTTCATGCAGTATAATATCTCCCATTTCATCTGCATCTACTTCCTATTCCATTTCCATAATATTGTCCTCAAGTACATTGCCCTTGTAGAGACCCTCTATATACTCCTTCCACCTTTCTGCTTTCCCTTCTTTGCTTAGAACTGGGTTTCCATCTGAGCTCTTGATATTCATACAAGTGGTTCTCTTTTCTACAAAGGTCTCTTTAATTTTCCTGTGGGCAGTATCTATCTTACTCCTAGTGAGATAAGCCTCTACATCCTTACATTTATCCTCTAGCCATCCCTGCTTAGCCATTTTGCACTTCCTGTCGATCTCATTTTTGAGACGTTTGTATTCCTTTTTGCCTGCTTCATTTACTGCATTTTTATATTTTCTCCTTTCATCAATTAAATTCAATATTTCTTCTGTTACCCAAGTATTTCTACTAGCCCTCGTCTTCTTACCTACTTGATCTTCTGCTGCCTTCACTACTTCATCCCCCAAAGCAACCCATTCTTCTTCTACTTTATTTCTTTCCCCAATTCCTGCCATTTGTTCCCTTACGCTCTCCCTGAAACTCTGTACAACCTATGGTTTAGTCAGTTTATCAAGGTCCCATCTCCTTAAATTCCCACCTTTTTGCAGTTTCTTCAGTTTTAATCTACAGCTCATAGCCAATAGATTGTGGTCAGAGTCTACAATTTAAAACCTGGTTCCTAAATCTCTGTCTTACCATTACATAATCTGTCTGATACCTTTTAGTATCTCCAGGCGTCTTCCATGTATACAACCTTCTTTTATGATTCTTGAACCAAGTGTTAGCTATGATTAAGTTATGCTCTGCGAAAAATTCCACCATGTGGCTTCCTCTTTCATTTCTTACCCCAATCCATATTCACCTACTACGTTTCCTTCTCTCTCTTTTCCTACTACCGAATTCCAGTCACCCATGACTATCAAATTTTCGTCTCCCTTCACTATCTGAATAATTTCCTTTATTTCATCATACATTTCTTGAATTTCTTCGTCATCTGCAGAGCTAGTTGGCACATAAACTTGTACTACTGTAGTAGGCGTGGGCTTCGTGTCTATCTTGGCCACAACAATGCGTTCACTATGCTGTTTGTAGTAGCTTACCCGCATTCGTGTTTTTCTATTCATTATTAAACCTACTCCTGCATTACCCCTATTTGACTTTGTATTTATAATCCTGTATTCGCCTGACCAAAAGTCTTGTTCCTCCTGCAACCGAACTTCACTAATTCCCCACAACTGACCATATGGTTTTAATTTTATCCTGTGAATTAGCTGTTCTATTTGTGTACCACATACTTTTTGCCTTCCTAATAAAATGTTCAAGCACTTTACAGTACTATTTATAATGGGCTACTGTAGCTTGATTAGGCTTTACATTTTTAAATTACATTATTGTTTTCCATGGATCCCTTGGAGAGGAGTCTCTGTGATGGGAAAAGAGTGCAAATTTTTTTAGATACTTTTTTACTCAGATACAGGGATATTGTGCAATTCTAATGCAGAGAGAGTTATGAGCTATAATCCTTGTGAAGATATTCATCGATGAAATAGAAGAAGTTGGCCAACAGGAAGTTCTTTAATTCACTCTGAAACCAATCTTTATCACTTACAAGATCTGTTATATGTTCTGGTACGTTATGGAATACTTGAGTACCCATGTTCTTGACTTCTTTTTGTACTAATATTAATCTTTTAGAGTCCTTATACAGACTGTTTTTTGGTTCTGGTATTATAATCATGTTTCGCACTATCTTGTGTAAAAAAGAGACATGTTGGAAATGACAAAGGACATCAGTGAGTATATGTACTGAAAAGTAGTAGTTAGAATACCAAGTTTCTTAAAGAGATCTCTGCATGATGATCTAGGAACGACACCAGATATTATTCTAATGACTCGTTTCTGAATTTTGAAAATGTTCTCTTTGGGAGAGGAGTTTCCCCAAAAGGTGATTCCATAACTCATTAATGAATGGAAGTAGCCCTAATAAACTAACTTCTTTATATTTAAATCACCTATTTCTGGTATCATGTGTACTGCAAATGTTGGTGAACTAAGGCATTTCATTAAGACTAGAGAGTGAGTTTTCCAATTTAGGTTGTAGGCAATTTGTAGCCCTAAAAATTTGACACTGTCTACAGCTTTAATTTCATTGTTTGAATACATTATACTTATAGGGTCAGGTATTATTTGTGAATTACTAAACCGTATGTACTGGATCTTGTCATAATTCAGTGACAATCGATTTGCTGTGAACCACCCACTGATACATACAAATGTTTCATTAGTTGATTGCTCAGTGAGATCACGGGCACTGTTCTTTTATACCAATATTTGTATCATCTACAAGTAAGACAAAATTTGCTTTTTGTGACACTGCATATGGAAGGTCATTAATATGTAATAGAAACAACAAGGGATGTAAAATAGAGCCCTGGGGCACCTCTTGTCTAATGGTTTCATATTTTGAATGACTATTGTTATGTGGTAAGTCTGATACAGATACACATGGTTTTCTATTAAAAAGATAGGATGTGAACCATGAGCCTGCTACTCCTGTTATCACAAAATATTTTAACGTTTGTATAAGGACATCATGCTTAACACAATGAAAAGTTTTAGCCAGATCACAGAATATTCCAAGTGGTAATAACTTTTGATTTATTGATTCTAATATAACATCTGCAAAAGTGAATATAGCTTGACCAGTGGACAGTCCTTTCCGAAATCCAAACTGGTTGTGAATGAGAATATTTTTCTTTTGTAAGTGTTTATAAAGTCTATTGTTCACAACCCTTTCAAACACTGTTGAAAATATTGCCAATAATGAAATGGGATGTAAGTTTTCCACTGATGATTTGTCTCCTTCTTTGTGGTAATGGTTTGAGAATAGCATATTTAAGCCTATTTGGAAAAGTACCACTGTGGAGGGATTCATTACGTAAGTAACTCAGTACGTCACAAAGTTCTGAGGAACAACATTTAATTATGGTAGTGTTCATTTCACCATAACTATTGGAACATTTGTTTTTAAGAGAGCTAATAATATTATAAATATCTTTCGGTATATAGCTGTACTTTGTCAAACTTTTGCAGAAATGCATTTTTTAAATATTTTAAACTGTCTTCTGAGGAACTATGCAAACCTAATTTGGCTGATGAAAGGAAAAAGTTGTTGAAAGTGTTTGCAATTCTGGAGGTATCTCTGATCAACTCATTATATACATTTAACATAGTTTCCTCATTTGCCTGACTAGTTTTTCCTGTTTCACATTTTACTATGTTGCATATAGTTTTTATCTTGTTATTAGAGGCATTTATTTTTTCTTTAAAATAAATACATTTTGAGGTTCTAATTACTTTGTTTAGAATTTTACAATATAATTGCTAATGTGATTCAGCTCTGTAGTCATCGTTTTCCCTTGACATTAAGTACAGTATTCTTTTTGTTTTGCAAGATACTTTTACTCTATTTGTAATCCAAGGTTTTGAAACAGTTAATCTATTTGCTTTGATTACTTTATTAGGGCACCAGCTTTCAGTGTGACCTGCGACCATATTAGAGAAACAGTTATATTTTTCACTTATCCTGGGTGAATTGTGTACATCATTCCAGTCTGTATTCCTCAAATACTTTTTTATACCTTCAATTCCTGTTTCATTTATTATTCTTATAGTTTCCCACTTCCTGTTATTAGTTAAATCTGACCCCTATATATTAAATGTAAGCAACTGGGCATCATGATCTGAAAGGCCATTAAACATTGGATTTATACTATGATTTGCTAGTGTGGTAGTATCTATGGAAATGTTATCAATAGCAGTGCTGCTGGTACCCATAACCCTGGTCGGAAAATAGGGAATGAGATTATAAGAAGTGGTAAGAGACTCTAGTATGGATCTTGAGTGACTTCCCACCAGAAAATTTAAATTAATATCGTCACTTAGTATGAGTTCATTATTTTTAAAAGTTAAGAAATTTAATACTGCATCAAGCTGTTTAGTGAATAGCTGGAAATTACCAGTTGGAGCCCTGTATATTATGACCATAATTATTTTCCTTTTGTATTTTTCTACTTCTGTGGCACATGCTTGAAAATGCAGATCACTACAGTTTTTAAGAATGTCAATGTTTTTATAATTGTGACCCTTTCTAATGTAAGTGGCAACTCTTCCTTTCTCCATCTCTTTTCTACAATACTTTGAAGCTAAGGTATACCCTCCCATATTAAGTATTTCAATTTCACTACCTAAATGATGTTCAGAAATACAAATAATAGCAACAGGATTTTTAGACTGTAGATCATCTAAACAGATCTGAAATACATTAATTTTGTTTTTTAAACCTCTGGTATTTTGATGTTGTAAATTTACTGTTACTTTTTTTTGTCTTCACAAGTATTATGCTTAATATTTCCAGATACATCTTGTTTCAATATTGAATGTGTAGATAATGAGCTTTACTAAAAAAGAACTACTTCCAAGAGTTGCAGTGTCCCCCCTTAAAGAATTTGCTATCAACCTAGCCAGTATATCCTTCTCTATTCTATTAAGATGAAGACCATGAGAAGTAAAGCCCCACCTACCACTATTGTCAACAGGAACCAAACCAATCCCTGACCCAGCACCAGCCCAAAGCAGTCGATCCAACTACGTACTGACCTCCTTCACAGAGCTGTTCTACTGGGGTCGGTCATACTGCTTGAAAACAGGCACAAACTCAACATTTGTGTGGTTTGTTGATGATGTTATTTTTACCCGGTCACTCTCAATATGGTATCCCTGGTCCCTATCGATACTGTTCCCTGCTCCACCCACGATTACATGATCCTCCTTGGTGAAATCTTTACACAAAGATCCTATGCCCTCTATCACTTGACAGAGATGCACTAGGCTTGAAAAAGTTTGTGACCTAGTAGCTGTCACCTAATTTTCCCTGCAGAAGTTGGCCCACACCTCTTCCATGACTGCTACCTAACAGCAGAATTTTCTTCCTACTCCCTACTTTTTCTGAAGCAACAGCCTTCATAACTGAATTCTGCTGTGCATAAGCTACACCTACATCTACACGTGGCTCTTCATTATTAACTGTGGCAGCAGGGCAAATCTATTTTTTGTGCCAACAACGAAACTGTCAGATACTGACCTCTTTGTGTGGCCCCTGTTCCCTGCTACCACTGCCCACTTCTCTTCACCCTTCTCCCCCCTTAACCTAATTAGTCCGTCCCTAGCTTTATCTAATTCAGCCTGAAGGGCTCTAATCTGCCCCTCCTGTTCTGCTATTTTCATATCCCGTGAACAAACACTGCAGTACCTAGGAAGAGTCTTATTTTGTTCCCCAATTTCCATGCCACTGCATTCCCCCCTGTGAAACGATCTGTCACAACAGCTGCATAACACCCCACAACTAACTTTCCTACAGCAGCTAAAACACTTCACTCTCATGATTGTTTACAATACAGGCCTACTTTTTAAGCTTTCGCTAAATGAAGATAATTTCCTATTTACTATGTTCTATAGTGCTCTAATATAAATATAATATTAATGAACTTACGTAATTACACTTCGATTCACTTAACCTTCCCACACAAAATTTAGGCCTAAAAACGGCTGTTAAGCGCTAACGGCTGTATGCTATTTTCTTTAAAAATGCGGCACAGAACATAAAATCTTCACTTCCCCGAACAGATATTACTCTACTGAACGCAATTAAACCTAATAAAATCTAGACAGTGCACTTAATACTTAATAAATCTTCAAAAGAAAGCACACATGGAGTAGACCTAAAAACGGTTGATTATTGTAACATTTTGATATAATTCCCACTTTGTTCTACGTGCTATCCTTATCCCACTAGCAGCCACCCAGGCTGCCTTTCATTGCTAGTACTCCGTTTAGAATGTTCTAATGGAAAGCAAATCTCAAGGAGCATAGGAAACGCGTTAAGGAAAGCATTATGGTTGTCATCTATGTTATTGGCACTATAAACATCCTGCCACTCTTGTTCCCTGACAAGATTTAAAAAAACTCTGTATTGCTGTTGGATTAACTTTCCTGCATAGTTTGTAATTACATGTGACATTTGTTTGAGTACAAAAGCCTTTTAGTGTTAAAATTTATTTATCATGGTCTGAAAGGCCATTCACCATATTACTAACAGAAAGCCCATCTAGTAATGAAGAATGAATAAATATATTGTCTATGGCTGTGCTACTGTTCCCCTGAACCCCAGTTGGGAAAAACACACTCTGCATCAGATCATATGAGGTTAGGAGAGTTACCAACATCCTTTTTCTTGCACCATCATATACAAAATTTATATTGAAGTCACCACATATAACTAATTTCTGGTGCTTCCTACAAAGTGAATCAAGAACCCTCTCTAGCTCGAGCAGAAATGCTCTGAAGTCAGAGTAAGGGGACCTATAAACAACGACAATTAGAAGTTTAGTTTCACTAAATTCAACTGCCCCTGCACAACATTCAAATATCTGTTCAGTGCAGTGCTGTGATACATCTATGGACTCAAATGGAATACTGTTTTTTATGTACATGGCCACTCCCACCTTGCAACACCTTGAAAAACAGCCAGCTAATCTGAATCCTGGTAAAGGAAGCCTCTGAATTGTCAAATTATTAAAGTGGTGCTCTGATATACGAATAATTTCAGAGTCAACATCTATAAGCAATTCACTAACTTTATCTCTAATACCTCTTACATTTTGATGAAATATGCGAACTCCTTCTCTACTTGAAAACATGAAGTTCTCTGAAGGTGAGCCCTTAGTTAGAGGGACTTCCTTTAAGCAGGTATACTTATCAGCTGACTTCAATCTAAGAATGGTGCAGCTCCAACACTAACTACTACAGGAAATTTTCCTTGAGTGATCCCACCACCACCCACTATACTGTCATCTATAAGCTTGCCAACCTCCCCTTCCCATACCCATTGAGGTGTGAACCCTGGAGAAGGCTTCACAGTGCTAGTAACCTGTTAGTCACTCCACCCACACTTCCCGTAACTGCTGGCCCACATCTCTACCGAACGAACTATCTAGCAGCAGAACTTTCTTCCTTCTGTTAGACTCTGCAACTGACGTAAGCCTCCTAACTGCTGAGGACTGCTGCGTCTTCCCTACACCTACAGCTACAAGAGGCTCCTCTCCACTCAATTCTGACAGTTGGTCAACTCTATTGTATATATGCAAATTATAACTGTCTGAATACCTCCTCCTCCTAGCTGCCTTCTTGCCAACTGGCAGTTCCCAGTCCCCAGCACCGTTCGCCCTCCTCAACCTATCTAGTTCCTCCTTTGCGTGTTGTAACTGCACCTGAAGGGCTCAGATCGTACGCTCCTGCTCCTCTATGAACTTATTTCTACAATAGATTCTGCATTCCCAGGAGAGGATCTCGCTAGAATGACCACTGGCTTCCCCACTGCATTCCCCCCAATGATAATACTTTGAACAAGTCCCACACCATAACCCACTACTCACAAACCTTCGACAGAGCCCACACTTCTCACTCACGGTCGTCTGGAGACGATCGCAACTCGTTACAGAAACCACAGCAGCAAGTTGACCAGACTGTAAACCGTACCGTTAACGGATGCCTTTGTGCCGGGGCAACCAGACCGGCCTTTCTACACCACTTTGGAGAGTGACCACTGTCTGCGGGGAGTGATCAAATCGTGCATCAGACCATAGTGGGGGAGGGGAGGGGAGGGGGGCAGTTACCTCGCGACTATTCACTGTGGTGGATGACTGACTGACCTTGCAGGATACATCTAGTGCTGCAGCTAAGTATGGAGCTACATTTTTTGGGATCTGTTTGTCTTCACTGTATTTGTATGAGTGTCCGGTGGTCGATAGCTACGTACAGCATGTAGAAGTGATGATTTTGTTTGGTGAAGGGTACGAATTACGTTTACTACAGCCATTTGGTATGGTGGTACAATCCTTTATCATGATATAGCCTCGTTGGAGATCGGTTTCAAAGTGAGAAATACAAGCTTTTCTCTCTCCAGACAAGTAGTTGCAGACATCTAAAATTCACCGAAAACTCCAGCCGTTTTGTTCGTCTGTAGACCAGTGCTTAAAATTCTAGGAGATTCTGTTAGACATTCAATCTGCTGTGTGTTTCGAAATATATCGTGACCTTTGCTATATTCAAGTGTTCTGACTTTTCCATCTATGCTTAGACACCAGTGCTCTTCGAAAACGGAAGGAAATAAAAAATAAGAACCTTAACATCCCTGACTCCAGCAGACAACATAAACTAAATGCACCCAGTGTTTCCCTGCGTGATTGGAATAAGAAAGCTCTGCACTGTTTAAATATTCTGCACTGCCTCATCACCCACAAATTGTTCAAATAAACAGTACTATGTACAGTGCAGTCATTTTCCCTACAAATTCTTTAACTAACTAAGTAAACTATATTCCATACACTGCCTTGGATCCAATATATTGTTTAAATGAACAACATCCACACACTGTCTTGTCTACCAGAAATTGTTTGACACGGCACAGGGTAGGTTCTGGATAGGATCAGGATAGAGCTTGTAGGTGGATCAACCGCAGTGTAATTACGTAATTAGAACATGTAGTTGCCAAATGTGAGTTTTTCCCACCAAATAAAAGAGAGATCCAACCAATAAAATTTGAATTTTATAAATAAATAACATATCCTCTGCTATGTGGTTGACATTGATTTGAATTTCACATAATGGGAGCCTTCCTCTCCAGCATAGACTGAGTCCACCAGATGAAGGAGGGGGGGAGGAGGGCAGAGGGATTTCCCAGAAAGGATAATTGATAATTAATCGATCAATTTAATTAATTAATTATGCTGATATGAAAAGTGCACTTGCATCAGCGATGGGAGGGTTGGGGATTCCCAGATGGGTGGGGGTAGGAGGAGGGGGAGGGGAGAGGTGTCAAGTTCTTAGAAGAAGGACAGATTATTCACTTAGCAGAACAATGGATTAAGAACCTGTCAATCAAAAGAGTACAATAGGTTACAAGGCATTATAAATTTGGCAACTATGCAGAGTGGTGTAGAACATATATTGCCTTACTACTCATATCTGGGTGATGCAACATATTTGCATTGAATGGAGCTTGTTTTATTTTTTCAAAATCAGTTTGGCATTGATTGGTCCAAATCCATAGGCTTTTTTTCCTAACAAGTTTAACAGGCCATCTCTGTTCAGCAACTGATCAGGAATAAATTTTCTAAGGAAAGACACTAAGCCCATTTAAACTTTGAGTTGGTTTTTGTTCTGGGATGGAGGAAAATGTCTGATTGCATCCATTTCCCCGGATGTGGCAAAATATGTTGTGGTGATATAATATTTCCTAGGAATCTAATCTTTTCCTTCAGATATTAAGACTTCTTTAAATTTGTTGTAGCACTGTATTCTGAGAATCAGTATAGTACTTGTTCCAAAAGCTGCAAATGTTTCTCCCAGGTAGGCGTTGCTATTAGCAAGTCATCTACTAAGCCAGTGACTATACTCAGTTGTTCTGGATGTACAACTTTGTCTACTACTGCAGAATAAAGACCTCTGCACTCACATTTAAGTCGGAAGGCTAGACAAAAATGATATCTTCTACCACCACATACAAAGCCTGTGTACTTCCTACTGTCTTCATGCAGAGTAGGCAGGCAGGCGATACAGTCCGCTACTGCCCTTGACTTGGTTGGCTGCATGCGGGTATACTCCGTGTATGCCGGTGCAACTGAACTGACATTGGCAGCGCCTGTTGAAATTTACATCTCCCCTTCCTCTCCACCTGAAGGACTAGTGGTAAACGGCAATAATACCTTGCGTCTCCTTTACACTTTTATTGGTTTCTGATTGAGTTCCCTGCATTTTAAACTGAGTGTCACTCACATTTTTCAGCTTACTTGCCATTTTCTCCTGTGCCTTGTCTACATCCAATACCTTTTTACTTAGTTTATCTGTCTTCTGAGACAGTCCTGTCAATAACTCCAACTTTAATTCCTTTCCCATTTCAGATAACTTACATGTCAAATCGTTTAACAGGTCAGTGCACAACTTTTTGTTAAGATCATCAAATTTTTGCATTTCTTCGATTGAAAGTTCCTCATATCTTTGGGGCACATGGTTACTAAAATCATTAAATGTTTGTGTTCGTTGTTTTGAAGAACCTTTGACTTTTTGTGCTAAATTATTAAACTTTTGTGTCACTTTATTAAATTTTTGGGTTTGTTCATTAAATTTTTGTGTTTGTTCAGTTCTAAAATCATTAAGAGTTTGCATCAACCATTGCATAAGTTGTATCAATGTAGTGGTGTCATTTTGAACACCTACTGAGTCATATCTGATAACATTCAGGTCAATTTCGCCTGATGCGGGAATTTTGTATCTACTAGAATTTGGGCTACCATGCCTTTCACTAGCTTCCCAGTGATATTCATAAATTATTTCGTCTAATATAAGTAAAGCCTTGTCAATAATCACAATATTCCTATCCTCAATCATAGCTGAGCTTAAATAATTCTCATGGTTGTCGTCTGACTTGCTGACACGTTCACACACACTATCATTGGATGCGGAATTCCGTCTTATGCATGACACCTTTGGAGTTTTGTTTTACTCAGACATGTTTCAGCACTTTTTGTGCTACCTTCAGTGGGTTACTCTATTTCCTTTCTGTAAAATTGTTTTTACATATTAACATTTTGAGAAAACCTTTGGTACAAAATATTTACATGGTTTACTTATAGTTCACAGTTGAGATATGTATTTCTGGGCTGATGCATTGTATGTTTTGGCTGTGCGGAGTAGCCACACAGTTAGAGGCACCATATCACAGATTGCACAGCGCCTCTCAATGAAGGTTCGAGTCCTGCCTCGGGCATGTGTGTGTGTGTGTGTGTGTGTGTGTGTGTGTGTGTGTGTGTGTGTGTGTGTGCGTGTATTTTGTTCTTAACATAAGTTAGTTTAGGTAGTGTGTAAGTCTAGGAACCGATGACCTCAGCAGCTTGGTCCTTTAGGAGTTCACACACACATTGTATGTTTTTTATTACAATATGTCTAAAGTTCTGGTTTCATAGCTTATCTGGAAAAGGCGGATGTATGCATGAATTTACATACCTTACAGGAAGCTATTGAATGTTTATGTTGGTAGCAGTAAGTCCACTACACGATCTTCAACTTGTCATCTGCAAACAGCAAAATGTAATTTCTGTTTTTGTTTATTATACATTTCCCGAAAAACTGAGTATGTATCGTGTTATTTTGCATGTTACTTATGGCTTTGATGTTATGGTGCTAGTCCTCTTAGTTTTTGGTGTGGTAACACGTTGATTTCTACCACTATTGTCGTTTCACAGGCATTTTCTGCGATTTTTCGAGCTTACACAGTGCTTTCGCCGCCATTACGTGTTGTTGTGGCTGTGTACTATTCATTTGTTCGTGGGATTTTGTTCGGGTATGGCGCGTAGATTTGAAGTATTGTTGATGTATATTGTGTTTGGTCGGAGCGCGCGTGTTCAGGGCTGGGAGGAAGGGAGAAGGGAAGAGAGAGAGAGAGAGAGAGAGAGAGAGAGAGAGAGAGAAGTGGTTGCGGAAAGACATCTAGACTGAATGTTGTGCAGTGTGGGGGAGAGGGAAATTTAATTCTGGGAGTTCATCAAGTGAAGTTTTGATATGGATGTTATTTACATAGTTCTTAAATTGTGGCAAAGAATGTTTTATTACACAGTGAGTGTATTCATTTAGTACTTGCTTTCCTTGGGCTATTGATTTTTAGATGTGATAGTTTTCTTCTGTTGTTAATTTTTGGTATAGGTTGTTACAGTTTTAAGAATCTTTAAGTCAGTTTCAATTTTTGTTTGGTGGTGATTTTGTGCTATTAGGTGATCTGCGAATGTTGAGTGTGAGCTATTGCTTTTCAGTGCTCTGAGATGTTCTGTGTACCTTGTTCTGAAATTCCTGCATGTTTGATCCACATACACAGACTGACAGCAGTTTCAAGTTAGTTGGTACATACCAGACTGGCTGTATTTGCCAGTGTTGGTGGTATTCCTATCAAGTCTGTTTTGTATCGCGTTGTTGGGTCTGTATGTTATGTTGAGTCCTTGTTTCTTTAGTATGTTGCTCACTGTATGTGCGACTTTGTTGTTGTAAGTCATTATGTACTGCTGACTGTCTGCTGATTTTTTGTATGTTGTTTGTCTGTGTGTGTTTCATGATTTTGTATTGCCTGTTTTTGTATTTTGTGTTTTATTTTATCTATTCTCTTAGCATCATATCCATTCTCCTGTGCAATTTGCTTTATTATATTCAGTTCTTGTGTGTAATGTTTGTTCTTGTGTGTTCTGTTCAGTCTGTGTAGTAAACATGTGAAGCTGGCTTCTTTGTAAGTTATAGGGTGACTGGATTGGTTATGAATAAAGGTGCTGGTGATCTGTCATCACGATAGTTGTGACAACATTTTGTGCTTGTACATTAATTACTGAACTGACAACAATAGTTTTGAGTGCTGTATCCGTTTCTGTCCTTATGATTTACTAATTGCAAAATTTTAATATAAATATCCCTTTCTTAATTACTCTGAGCAAAGTTTCTAAATTATCCTGTGACTTTTCCGAACATATACTGCAACTCAAAATATCAGCCAAAAAAGATTTTCAATAAATACACTATTTGAGTAGAATTTAAAATGTTCAAATTTTTAGAATGGGAGGGAGAGGTACTATTACTATTAGGTACGTGTGAGGTGTTACCAAGTACATCCGTGTAAGTTGTAAATTACAATTTTCCTACCTTCTTAGTGGGGTTCACAATTATTTTTCTGGTAATTTGCATATAAATTTTATTGTCCGTTTCATGTAACAAGAAAAACAAAAGATAATTAATACAATGGAAACTTTTGACATGTTTTATATACTTTAATTACTTCTCTTTTCTGTACCTGGCACCGTCCTTTTTCCGGTCGCCAGTTATACTGGTATTTAAGTGTTGGTGCCCTTAGGAGGTGCGAATACTGTATATTATTTCGAGGTGTGCGGCTCGAGGATACTTTCACCGGCAGCAATTCACACTTCCACAGTCTGTCGCAACGTTTACCACAGAAACAGTCTAAATTGACTGATATATTAACTCTTCTTTGAACAGAGCGACTGAAGTAAAGCTGGGCCGTCCATCGCCGTGACAAGGAATGCAGTATAATACAATCATAAATAATGTCGTCTTTATAATGAAGATTGCAGGCCACGGTGTATCCAGGAATCATTTTCAAGATGACTAATTTAGAAATGGAAGAAACTGCCCTTCTTTCCAGAAGATGTACTGTAAAAAACCTTTACTGTCCAACATGCATGCAAAGCGTCCACCCAGAATCGCGGACGGAAAGGATAGTTGAAGGATGAAAAATTTGAAATCGGCTTAAGGAAACATTAGAATATGTTCATCTTTCCTTTTGTAGATGTCTCTTTTTCGTGTAGGCAAGTTTATATTGCAGCTTTCCTCCGCACAGAATTCTGATGCTTATTAAATGACACACACTTTATGGCTAAACCAAAATAAGATCTATTATACAATCATCATCCGGTCTGCAGTTTCAGATAGAGCCATCCGATTAAACACTTGATATTTATTAAAAGAAATAGGCCATTTCTCTGAGTAACCAAATGCTGTGGTACAGAAAGCTCTCCACGCTTTTTATGTTTTTTTTTTCTCAAACAGAGCCAAATCTGACTGTAAAAACATGAAGTAAATTTCATTGATCAGACTACTGAAAAAATTTGAAATTATTTTAGACTGCCTGTTTTCGGCTTCAAAAAATTGTATTAATGGAGTCCAAAGCTTAAGAATTCTCTCAAATGGCATTAACGACAGCCATCGTGTTTTAGATTGAGCTAGAATAGTCTGGTGATTGTCATCAGCGTATAAGCAGAACTCTTTCAGCTTCTCTGTCCTTACCGTGTTTATTGAAAATAATTATTAATTATGTTCGTGACGTTTATTTAAAAGACTCCAACAGTGCTTGATATAAGATCATGGAGAATATGGGCAGGGCATCGAATTCCTTCTACATTGTTTCCTGGTTGTTCTTTAATTTGGTGAAACACATTCAGCTGGCCGCGTCGACTAAGCCCGCTGAAATTGGTATTGATATTGTCTCCACAAAAAAAGATTAATTCATGCAGTGAAATTTACAGTTGTCTTAAAGTGTCTCGAGAAAACTTTGCGATTGTCCCCGATGTTCCGTTTTTCAGCGAACCAAACTTGAATAGCTTCTGCTGGATTCCGTCAGTTTCAGTAAAGTACTGAAAAACTAAGGGAAACATCTTTTGAACCTTGTGACTCGATGCGTCGGTGCCTTTGCCGTAAAGTAAAACTTTTTGTAATTTTTTTAGGCATTCGGACACGGAGTGTGGTGCGAGAATAGTTTTAACAACGGCTGTAGCTTTGGTTCTCACTGCAGACTGCTTTGCGGCGACTTTGGAGCCACGATACAATGCGGCAATCAGTTTTACGGCACAGTCAAGAGAATCGAATGATCGATGACGCTTGACACCTTCGTAAGCTGTTGTCCGTTCTGCAGGAGCAACGAACAATTCTTCCTGGTTATCTTCTTTAACCACGAATGTAGAGACAGACTTTGATGTCGAAGCTACTACGAATCTATTTGTACGATTCTTCATAGAAATGTGATGTCTCTCATCTGTCTTACCTCCGTGAATCTCACACAACGATTCTTGATCTGTACGCCCTCTCTTGACAAGAGACCACTCTTGTTTAATCATTCGAAAAGTGACACTTCGTCTTTCCATCCGTACGGATTTTCGTAAGCTATGATAAGTTTATTAGACGGTAAACGGTCGACAATAACAGTTTAGTCACCGAAGTACACGTCGTTATATACTTCACGCTCTGTATACCCGTAGTAAACACTTCAAACTTGCACTCGTTGTTCGTATTACGTTTTAGAAGAAATAGTCTTATCAGATCGCTATTCAATTGGGAACTGCCCGACTCTTCAGCGTGGCGCTGCTTAAATAGTTCCAGCCCTGTACTATCAGAGAAGTCTGGTGTTTTCTCGAACTATGGCGCTGGATCCAGAAGATGCTTGCATCGTCGAATCGTCGATATGAGATACGCAACATGCAACGCCATCTGTGAGGCGACCCTGTCAACACAAATTATTCACATAAATGAAACTAAGTGAGGTTGCATTTATGTGTTGCGCAAACAGATGGCGTTACTTCAGTACCTGAGCCTAGTTCGTGAACAGTATATTGCAAAATCTGGAGAAAACGGGGTCGTATCGGCGTAAGAAAGTCCACAACGGTGACGGTCCCGATATATCGGCACAGAAGGGAACGTCACGCATCGCTACAGGACACTGCCGCCCGCCGCCCGCTGTGGAAACAATCCGTTCGTGTCACCCCGACCTTACTGTTTTTATCGCCGATGTTTAGGTGATTAACTGTGTATTCCGTCAGTCAGTGTTGAGGTGCCGAGACAGCGCACGCGGAAGTACGGCGCGACGTGTGCTCGATCACAGTTCGGGCAGCACTCGGCCAACAGTTTTGTTGTGCACGAGTACAAGTTTTAAGTGCACGGCCGGCGGCAGTGTGGACAGCCCACGAGCCGTTAACCTCTCTCTGGCGAGAGAGTGCAGTGCGGCTTGCGAATACACAGTTTGAGGAAAATTGAAACGGAGCGTTTTGTTTGGTCCACACACAGATGTTCAGCAAGAGCAGCGGGAAGACTGTACGAGGATGTGTGCAGTGTGGGAAGGTATCCTAGGATCCCGCTTTCCCATAAGAATCGAGTAGCACTAATTTGGGTGAGTGGTACTCTCTCTAGCGCGCTGTACAAAGATATCCGGAGTTTACAACAACAAAGTTTTAGCGGTACAAGTGTCACACCCGAAACAACCAACTAACGGTTCAACTACATCGAAATTCGCCGTAGTCTTTCTAGGGCGCGTACCTCTGTCGGTAAGAACGGAACCCCTGTAGCGTCACTCTGTGGCCTGACGGTTGAAAGAGCTGACATTTCTGCCACATACTAAGCTCCACGGTCCCTTGGCTGTGTAAAACGTTGAAACTTCTGTGTCGATGGAATGAAAAAATAGGGCATTTCTGTCACGTATTTTGATATTGGCAAACTCACTCACCATACATATAAGGTACTGGCCTACAATCATTATCTGTGACGAGAAGCAACGTTTCACACTACAACTAAGGGAAAATTCCAAACACTGTTAATTTGTAATTATACCGTAAGAAAAAAACATTTCTTTCTCATTTGTTGTCCGACTCTGTTGACATGCATTTTTCAAATTTGGTAGGAAGTAAGATTTCACAGTGCAAGTAAAGGAAAAGTCAGGAAATCGTTAATTTGTAGTTATATCACAGGAAAAAGATATTTGTTTTATCATTCGTTATTCGGCTTCAAAATGAAAATTAACACATTTTCGAAAGTCTTGGAATACGCGGGACAGATATCCTGTCAGTATCGATGTCGATACCAGGAAAAATTCGCCGAGATTCTCGATTCGCTGGATGGAAGAACTGTCTGCGCACGGAACTGAGTCCTACTCGCGTCTGGCCAGTTTAAAATTACATTAATTAATACTCAGCAATCAAGTTCGTTACAAAGTCGGAATAGTAATTTTAATTCGAAAGAAGGGTGCTATATACTTCACTGCTTTTCGATATCTAAGGTACCGTATGGAACAATACACTTCCATTCACCTCCGTGTGTGCGTGTCACATTATCATCAAGTTCCAGATATTATTTATCACGTATTAAAGCAAAAATTTGCGTCAGAAATCGATCTGCATTCTTAATGCATACTGACTGTAACATGACAGCAAATTTATAATTGAGTTTATGATAGCATTCGGCAGCGCAGCAAACAAATAACTTTGTAATCTTACTGCACTTGGTTGAGTTATGTAATTTTAATTGTTTAGTTGGCTGAAGTAGCCTCTGTTACTCTAAACTAATTTGTAGACTCACATTGCGCTGAATTAACGACGAAACATAGAGCTCGAACGATATTTCTGTTATCAGTTGAAGACTAAGCGTGCAGATAAGCGGGCACGATTCTTCTGTATTACTTTATCTGTGCTGCTCCGCCCGGAACGCACCTGCATGCAATACACTTGGCAAGTAATTAGCTTCGGTCTTGAGCAACATCAGATTGTGGTCAAAATAAATGTAAAAAAGAGACACTCGATGTAATCTTATTTGGCGGTAAGTTCCCCAGTATCATCTGGAGTACACACAGGTGTCATAACCAGGTGCCACGTTTAAATGCACGACCACTTATTTTGGAGTACGATATGGGTACGAACAGTGTTTACGTCCTGTACGTACTCCGACATTCCCTTGCATAACATTATACTGTACAGTACGTTTATCCGAAAGCGCTACGAATCCGTTTTCGCTTTCACTTTTTGTCGTTTTTGTTGTGGTCTTAAATCCAAAGAATGGTTTGATGAACATCTCCACGCTACTCTGACCTGTGCAAGCCTCTTCATCTCCGAATAAATACAGCAACCAGCTGAAGAGCTGCAAGAGAGGTCGATGGCTGAGAGTGAGCCAGAAGCAGCACACAAGCGACTGGGACTGCCTGTGTCGAGGGCGCACGCCTCGTCAGGTCTCCCAGCCCGCCGCGCACCCAGTGGTCTATAAGATCAACCAGAGCCTCACAGTCAATCACATTGTAATGTCTCTTGCAGCGGTCTCTCCGCGATATTTTCAGAAATTTTATAAATTATATAGCTCAGTACATATCTCGAAATATTTCTTCTTTTCTTACCGATTCCTAAACTTTAATATGCGATGATTATCAATGCAAAGTAGTTTCAAGCCCTATTATTCCTTGGAGCGTCCATTTACTCCATGGAATAGCTTCTCTGCCATCTGTTTTCTCTGATGAAAAGAATGAGGCAATGCTTGCCGATTAGCCGTGAAAGAAGGAGGATGTATATGTATGTATTGTTGAGCGAGTCGCCATCTTGATGAGATTCTGTATGAGAAGGAATTTAATACATGAACTAAACTAAAGTAAGTGTGTTTGCGTATTATTTAACTCATTATTATTGACAGTATCTGCTTACTACGCTGTGTTGCACGGGATCAGTGGGGAACGTCTGATTTACACTGGATGAACCTGCCGTTTTGTATGCTCAAGATATCCAGTTACTTCAAATAAATAGGCTAACACAGTCTTACCAGCAGATCTCCGGTCTTCCCCATGTGATCACCGAAAGTTAATAATTATTACAAATGTTTTCAGGACATCGACTGACAATTTTCGTCTCATCGAGACTTTGAAATTGCTTCACTGCCTTATGGAATTTAAGTTAAGCTCAATTTAATCAGGATAGAACAGTACTGAACTGTGTGAGTGTGATAAGCCTGCTTTGTGAATGAAAATTCCCTTAACATACGCATGTTTTTGCTATCCTGGTCAGTGAAGCTAAATCAGGCCGGTGTGAGAGAGGTTTTTAAATTTTATATCCCACAAAAAAATATTAAAACACCTTGCAGAGTAAATACAGTGACCAAACACTGATCTTGCGACATACATCAACTGCAGCTGCAACCACTTGACTTGCAGGTTAGCAGCTAGGGTAAGAGCACGGCAGTGGTGCCTGCTTTTGACAAACACAGGGACCCCTACAGTGGCCCTTTCTCCAGTCAGGTCATCATTGCTACAGAAAGCACAGCCCGTAGTAGAGCTGTTTAAGACATTTTAAAATTAATTTCCTGCAAACACGAGCACAGGGGGTGTTCCTATGCTACGAGTTTCAGTTCCTCCACATGTGTCCAGAACTTATTAACATTCCGCTGGAGGACTGGAACCATTCCGCAGAGGGGTTGTACTTTGACCCCGTTTTTCTACCTGGGAGGGGAGCCAACCACGTACCGAGGCTCGGCCATGGGGCGGTACGACATTAAAATCCGTAGATTCTGAAGTAGAGCTGAAACGGGCGTCAGACACGATGACTTCCACATCGTCAGACAGTTGACTTTCCAGCTCTGTCACTGGTTGACACTAAGTTTTGGACTTTTTGCCCCGGCAGACTTGGGCTGTGGCAGTGGCAGCACAGGACAGGGGATCAGGCTGGCGCCGGTGGCGACACCTACAATGTGCTGACATGAGGAAAGTTTCCAACCGATTTCTCATACACAAACAGCAGTTGACCGTCGTTGCCTGGTGAAACGTTGTTGCGATGCCCCGTGTAAGGAGAAGAAATGCGTACCATCACGTTTCCGACTTTGATCAAGGTCGGATTGTAGCCTATCGCGATTGCGGTTTATCGTATCGCGACATTGCTGCTCGCGATGGTTGAGATCCAATGACTGTTAGCAGAATATGGAATCGGTGGGTTCAGGAGGCTAATACGGAATGCCGTGTTGGATCCCAACGGCCTCGTATCACTGGCAGTCGAGATGACAGGCATCTTATTCCCACGGCTGTAATGGATCGGATCGTGCAGCCACGTCTCGATCCCCGAGTCAACAGATGGGGACGTTTGCAAGACAACAACCATCTGCACGAACAGTTCGACGACGTTTGCAGCAGCATGGACTGTCAGCTCGGAGACCGTGGCTGCGGTTACCCTTGACGCTGCATCACAGACAGGAGCGCGTGCGATGGTGTACTTGACGACGAACCAGGGTGCACGAATGGCAAAACGTCATTTTTCCGGATGAATCCAGGTTCTGTTTACAGCATCATGATGGTCACATCCGTGTTTGGCGACATCGCGGTGAACGCACATTGGAAGCGTGTATTCGTCATCGCCACAATGGGAAACACCCGGCGTGATGGTAAGGGGTGCTATTGGTTACACGTCTGGGTCACCTCTTGTTCGCATTGACGGCACTTTTAACAGTGGCCGTTACTTTTCAGATGTGCTACGACCTGGGGCTCTACCCTTCATTCGATCCCTGCGAAACCCTACATTCCAGCAGGATAATGCACGACCGCATGTTGCACGTCCTGTGCGGGCCTTTCTGGATACAGAAAATGTTCGACTGCGGCCGTGGCCAGCACATTCTCCAGATCTCTCACCAACTGAGAACGTCTGGTCAATGGTGGCCGAGCAACTGGCTCGTCACAATACGCCAGTCACTACTCTTGATGAACTGTGGTATCGCGTCGAAGCTGCGGGGGCAGCTGTACTTGTACACGCCATCCAAGCTCTGTTTGACCCAATGCCCAGGCGTATCAAGGCCGTTATTGCGGCCAGAGGTGGTTGTTCTGGGTATTGATTTCTCAGGATCTATGCACCCAAATTGCTTGAAAATATGAAACTTACTGGCAGATTAAAACTGTGTGCCGAATCGAGACTCGAACTCGGGACATTTCCCTTGAATATACACTCCTGGAAATTGAAATAAGAACACCGTGAATTCATTGTCCCAGGAAGGGGAAACTTTATTGACACATTCCTGGGGTCAGATACATCACATGATCACACTGACAGAACCACAGGCACATAGACACAGGCAACAGAGCATGCACAATGTCGGCACTAGTACAGTGTATATCCACCTTTCGCAGCAATGCAGGCTGCTATTCTCCCATGGAGACGATCGTAGAGATGCTGGATGTAGTCCTGTGGAACGGCTTGCCATGCCATTTCCACCTGGCGCCTCAGTTGGACCAGCGTTCGTGCTGGACGTGCAGACCGCGTGAGACGACGCTTCATCCAGTCCCAAACATGCTCAATGGGGGACAGATCCGGAGATCTTGCTGGCCAGGGTAGTTGACTTACACCTTCTAGAGCACGTTGGGTGGCACGGGATACATGCGGACGTGCATTGTCCTGTTGGAACAGCAAGTTCCCTTGCCGGTCTAGGAATGGTAGAACGATGGGTTCGATGACGGTTTGGATGTACCGTGCACTATTCAGTGTCCCCTCGACGATCACCAGAGGTGTACGGCCAGTGTAGGAGATCGCTCCCCACACCATGATGCCGGGTGTTGGCCCTGTGTGCCTCGGTCGTATGCAGTCCTGATTGTGGCGCTCACCTGCACGGCGCCAAACACGCATACGACCATCATTGGCACCAAGGCAGAAGCGACTCTCATCGCTGAAGACGACACGTCTCCATTCGTCCCTCCATTCACGCCTGTCGCGACACCACTGGAGGCGGGCTGCACGATGTTGGGGCGTGAGCGGAAGACGGCCTAACGGTGTGCGGGACCGTAGCCCAGCTTCATGGAGACGGTTGCGAATGGTCCTCGCCGATACCCCAGGAGCAACAGTGTCCCTAATTTGCTGGGAAGTGGCGGTGCGGTCCCCTACGGCACTGCGTAGGATCCTACGGTCTTGGCGTGCATCCGTGCGTCGCTGCGGTCCGGTCCCAGGTCGACGGGCACGTGCACCTTCCGCCGACCACTGGCGACAACATCGATGTACTGTGGAGACCTCACGCCCCACGTGTTGAGCAATTCGGCGGTACGTCCACCCGGCCTCCCGCATGCCCACTATACGCCCTCGCTCAAAGTCCGTCAACTGCACATACGGTTCACGTCCACGCTGTCGCGGCATGCTACCAGTGTTAAAGACTGCGATGGAGCTCCGTATGCCACGGCAAACTGGCTGACACTGACGGCGGCGGTGCACAAATGCTGCGCAACTAGCGCCATTCGACGGCCAACACCGCGGTTCCTGGTGTGTCCGCTGTGCCGTGCGTGTGATCATTGCTTGTACAGCCCTCTCGCAGTATCCGGAGCAAGTATGGTGGGTCTGACACACCGGTGTCAATGTGTTCTTTTTTTCCATTTCCAGGAGTGTATAATCACATGTCAGTTCTAGTAAAATATATTTGTCCAATGAATACCCGTTTATCATCTGCATTTCTTCTCGGTGTAGCAATTTTAATAGCCAGTAGTGTATAAAGAAGGCCGATTTTACTGCATTCATTATGTTTTCCACATCCACAATGCCTTCTTGGGTCCACTCAGTTTTCAGTTCATCTTGGTGAATGTCAACCAGGTTACTGCAAATCACAGCAGTAGCGTGTATCCCGTTATTCTAAATGGCAGCAGTCTGAATATTTCCTGAATCAGGAGGAGTGGCGACATGAGCCCTCCTGCTGTATTGAGTGTTGCTACCCTCCAGCTGCCCTCGCCTTTCGCCCGGAGGAGAATGAGAAAATTTCGAAGGGTCTACCCCGGTCCCACGAGCAGTTAGGGAAATAAACATCCACGTAGACAGAGACCCACATGCCTGGGTAAGCTTTATACAACTGGCTCCCCGGAGGACCGTTCAACCACAACAATCACGCACCCCATCAGTACACAGTACTCCTCAAGTGTGAGGTTTTTTTTTATAGAGGTTTTTACAATCCTCGCGATCTGGGCAGTAAGGCAAAAATCCCCGTTCCCTATGACACACAACATGCCACTGTGGTGCCATACAGTGGTCGCCGAAGCGTGTCCAAAGCTGCTGGTGACGAGGGACTGGCAGCACAGGAACTCTGGGGTGCACGTAGTGCAAGCTCTTTTATGGAAAGAGCAAAAAATTGGTATATTTGCTGAAATAATATTTTATTGTAGTTTATGTAGGTGTTTCTTTGTGTGTATGTATGTATGTGTGTGTGTGTGTGTGTGTGTATGAATGCTTTTTCCCACGATCTGGAATGAATTTTTGGATGAATAAATAAATAAGTAAATGATACCTTGATGTCTCGTAGTGTGTCCTATCAACCGATACCGTCTGCAGCGAATAATGCCACACATTTCTTTTCTCCCCAATTCTGTACAGTACTTTCTTGTCAGTTATGCGATCTGCCTACCTGATCTTCAGCATTCTCCTTTAAGACCAGATTTCAGAGACTTGTATTCTCCTCTTGTGTGAACTGCTCATCGTCCACATTTCACTTAATTTGTTTATTAATTCCGAGTTCCATAGATCCGTATGTGAACAGTTGACAGGATACAGAATGAGTCATGTTTTACAAACTGTTGGTTCAAATGGCTCTGAGCACTATGGGACTTAATATCTGAGGTCATCAGTCCCCTAGGACTTACAACTACTTTAACGTAACTAACCTAAGGGCATCACACACAGCCATGCCCGAGGCATGATTCTAACCTGCGGCCGTAGCGGTCGCGCGGTTCCAGACTTAAGCACCTAGAACCTCTCGCCCCACTGACCGGCTTACAAATTATTGTTTAGTATATAGTACATCGAATTTATGATAGGATTGATGTAAAGAATATATGGACAACAGGAACTTACGAGTAACTTAATGTATTAACTTAATGTATTAGCTACCATACATTATTCACTAGGAAGATAAAAGATATACATGAATGCTGTGCATAAACTAAGACAGATACTAGACATTGTGATTAAGAAATTCATTTACATTATAATAACGTCCATCCAGAAGTAACTCCCTTAGTTTATCTTTAAACTGGGGTATCTTTCCAATGCGATCTGTGTTGGGAGAGCATTAAAAATACTGTTGCCACTGTACAAGGCCCCTTTCTGGACTGTATAGTCTTTTTTTTACATGACAGTAGATATCAAGTTTCCTGTGTGTGTGTGTTCTGATTTTGTGAGCGCGCAGGGTCGAAGTTATCAACGTCCTGACCCATTTTAGAAGGTACGAATGCGAATAAGATCGCTAAAATTGTTACACACAGTGAGGATTTAACCTAAAGAACGGCACTCGTGCAGTCACTCCCACCTCACTTGCGTCCACTCGCACGGTCACTCTGTCTCGCACGCATTAAGACTGCCGAGGAGGCGTGGAGCTGCTGCTGTGCCCGCTGGCAAAACACGAGTGAAGCGACAGAGGAGCCAAAACAACGGCAAAGGCAAACGCAAACGTGACTGGCTGACCATTTACAAATAACATGGATAAGAAAAATCACAGTGGAAATACATTAAGACCAACTCTCTAAAATCTTGGGAGAAATGTTGGAGAATTCTCAAAACTTTAAGACTTTAACCACATTCGTTGGAAAGTGACTAAAAATAGAAGCCAGGTCTGTCGGCAGATCTGCCGCTACCCTCAGGTCTGAAAATAAAACGCAGTCTGGTAAAATGTGGCGCACAGTGATCCGTACGCCACGAGCACCACACAGCGGAGGGTTCTCTAGCCGGAGCAAGAAACCGTGCGTCTTAAAAGGGCTGTGACCTACGCGGAGACGAGTGAGTGAGTGAGGAGAAGCACGGCCCGCCTGTGGTGGCCTGCGCTGCGCCACCGCCCGCCGCTGAGCTCCCCACCTCCGTGTCTGAACAGCGTGCAGGAGCAGCGCACTCAGCTAGCTGAGCTCCTTCCCCAGCCGTCGCACTACGAGGAGTGTGTCCTGCATATTGTGGACTACTTCATCTGCTGGGTGAGGAAGTTGTAAAGAGTGATGGCGATTCAGAGAATCGGAATAGGCGAGCAATTTCGTACCCGAATCGCGCGTCATTTGCTCCAGTGACCACAAGATGACGTTTAAGGACATCGAGGTCTTTAGACGGAGCACAAGCTCGGTTTCTGTCAAGGTTGCGGAAGGAAATCGGCCACCCCGTTTACTAGGAACCTGTTGCCTGGAGCGATTTAGGGAAATCGTGGAATATCTCAACCTGGATGGCCGGAAGCGGGTTTGAAACGTCGTCCTCTCGAATGCGAGTCCAATGAGCTAACGATTGCACCACGTCACTCGGTAAGATCGCATATTGTTCTGTGTCGAAGACAGTAAAATCGCAAGGCAGTCGGACACGATAAGGGAAAATGACAGAAAAACACATAAAGAGTTGTGGTGCTCACATGAAATGTTCTTAAATACTGTATTAAGAAAATATACAGGACTTCAGCCTCTCAGGTACTGCACTATATCTAAAATTACTCTGGGCTTCTGCTATAGCTAGAGTGGCAGATGGTTAAATCCTTGGATTTGGGTTGGAACTGGCTCCACACGAATAGTAGAGCAACCTTCGTTTTGGGCAATTTTGTTAGTGCGGGTCGACTACGTCGGGGGCAGGTACGAACTCGGGAACGAACCTATTGTTCTCCTTTGATTGACAGGTACTCGACCTATAGTTCTGTGAAGTGCTTCTCTGTCTCACCCATTTCCTTTTCATTGACAGGCATTTAACCTATTGTTCCCTCCACCGCCTCCCCCACCCCAACCCCCTCCCCCCTCGCTGCTACAGGTATATTTTCAGGTCTGAGTTATTGGAATAGGCCTTCCTCTCACTCTTATCAATTTGACTGATTACTTAGTTAAATTGATAAATTAATTAACCTCTCTGGTGCGAAAGTGCCACGCCCACCTACCACACCCCCCAGATGGGAAGTTCAAATTCCATCAGGACAATGCAGCCTGTACTAACCTAAGAAAATGGCGGGAAAAAGGGTATCTCCACTAACCTAAGTCATCTGACCGCCACCTCTTCCTAGGAATTTGCAGGAAAAAGACTCATTTGATCGCTCATTTGGAGGGTATTCGACTGTAGTGTATGGAATGTTGTTTAAACAATTTAGATATTCTGTGGAATATTATTTATTTAAACAATTTATGGGATTCAAGGCAGTGTATGGAACATATGGAAATTGGTGGAGAGGAAGGATCTCATAACAGGAAAGTCAAGGGCATATTGTTTATTACGAAAAATTCAGTTTTTTTTGGGGGGGGGGGGTGTTAGACTTCTCTTGATCATCATTCTCTGCTGTTTGGAAACATGTAGGTCTTGCAAGAAGCAATTACATGGGGCAAACATGCTGCATAAACTAATGTTCGGCACTGTACTCTGGTTGTCTTAACCTAATGTTTGGGCTTTTGTCGGCACTTAACCTATTGTTCCGGTAACAGGTTCTCAGTGTCACCCCCTCTTTCCTTAAACTATTGTACCGCCTTTGATACCAAATTAGGTAATCAGTTATGTCCTCCCACCATTTTCTGGTACACTTTTCAAATATCACATGCTTTCAACGCCATTTCTGGAGCATTCTTCTTTGTCACTCACCCCCTTAAACTATTGTACTGCGTTTTACATAAAAATTATGCAAATTAACGTAGTGTTCTGCCCATAACGTGCCGTTCTGCTGCATGTCACCCACTCACGCATTCCCTCCCATTGACTACTGTACCACTAACATCACTTTGATATACAAAAATCATGCAAATTAATTAAATCAGTATCCTTCACATGTACGGGGTAGTTTTCTTAATTCGCAGCATCCTATTGGTCGGTGAAATCGGTGTAATATAGTTTAAACAAAAGATAGCTAATAAAAAACACATCCCGCCGACGCCGACGACGCCACAAGCCACCGCCGGACGCAAACCAGCGCAAGCCGTCGCTCTCACGCACCGCTGCAGGGGAAAGTTGGATTTGTTTTCGTGTATACAGTTAAAATTCTTCGAGTGTTATAATGACGTCACAGAACTCCAAGGCCCGCTGACGCTGGTCCCATACGCTGTGGAACGGTCCAGCGCTGAGAGAGATGTTCCAATGCTTCCCAGAATAGCACATGTTGCATTGTTCCTAGCGATCCTTTCGCCATTGTTTTCTGCAGACGAGACTTTCAACGGTAAAATTATTTTACACATATCGCTAAACTGCACTGACAGTTAAGCTCCGCAAAAGTTATCTACAGATCATCAAATACCATTACCAGTGTAACTACAATTAAATATTACGATTGCTGCTACAGTCTGACACCGATCGATGTACAGGTAATGTCTCCTCTTGACGGCTGTGCTTCTGGAAAGAATGTCAGTATCTATAGCAAACTCTTGGAAATTGCATAGTGTCCCAAAAATACTTAATGTGCGCATTTTCAGGAATCTTCGTGATGTCTCGGCTTGTATGCACGGAAATATTTGCCCTAACAAGACCCGTTTACGAAAATAGCGCAGAATAACGTCGAATGCATTCTTCCTCGCGCTCCCAACGTGGCAGCCCGTCCATCACGTGTTACCCTTCCCGCTTTCAACATACGCAATTGTTCTCACCTCTAAAAGCCTGTACACGCTCATGAAAACACCGTTAATCATAAAAGCACTCTTGTTGTTTGGAAAGAGAGCACTCTCTACGCACAGACGGGGGGAAATCAGAACAGTTACGCAAACAGAATCCGAAGCACTGTCTTACAGAACAGAAAAAAAATGACCGGAATTTTCGGTATCGTACAACTACAGGTCTGGAGATGTCCTAACGCCACAGTACCGGATGAGTCAGGGCATCCCCGCCAGAGATGGATGGTTTGCTTCAACTTGTCTCTGACCACTTGCTTTCTCAGAATGTTCCGTACATAGCTTGCCTCCATCTTGTTCGAATCAGTTTGTAGATGCTCCTACGTCCCGGCACAATGGATGTCTTGTGAATGAATAGAGCTTAATGATTGTGTTTCGTACAGATCACCATATTGTATCGACAATTAAACTCTGCAACATGCCCTACATATCGTAAAATACGGAAAGACTCTTACGCAATTACACTGCTCTTGAATATTATAGGGCGAAACAGATCTTCAACCCAGCAATATATCACCGCATACCGAGTCGATGTAGTAAACATACATTTCCTATCCTGCGCCATACAAAATCATCCCTTTTACATCATTTGTACATATACCGCGAAGACAGACAGCACAGTATATACCCCTTGCAGCACTGGATATTTCCATGAGAGGTCGGCGGTCTTCCAACCCCCACAGCTGACCAGAGCACTCTCAGCGGACCGAAGTCACTCTCACAACTGTTCTACAAATTCGAACTCGTTTCCCCTTGCCACAAAGGCGTTACTGTTTCTGGTCCGGACCTGCTTGCTTGCTTGGTTTTCTACACCCATCTCCAAACTAGGGGATTACAAGAACACATGTATTTTCGAATGGTTTGCCATAATATTATAAAATTTTCGCGGTACTTCTCGATATCAAGCACACAGCAATATCCTACCGGTCGCTCGTGCAACATAATTCTGAAGATATAGGCTGGAAATTATTTCTCTACAAACGTGAAACTTTAGCTAGGTGGGACGTGCTGTAAACCACTTACTAACTAGAAACTTGTCATGTCTGCAAAGACATTTAACGCAATAAACTCGAGAAAAATAGAGAAAACTGATATTTCCACTCGCAAATACCGATGCCGGTGATGTAGCAGATTCCAAATCATCGCTATAATTTACAAGGTCCACTAGGGTGTTTCTCATGTCTAGAGATCCAGAAAACGTGTCTTCCACATGCTAGATGCACACACCACAATCGATTTTCCCTCAACTAAATAAAGGCGCAAAATGTGCAGAAGCAGTGAACCGAGCAATTTACATGGGAGGGAATGATGGTCCAACGCAAACACATGTCCATATTGAATCTTCTCAAATTTACACGCGCATCACGAAAGCTATCCAACACATACTAAGCATTAGTTCGTTATTCAACTGTCTAGAGGACAACAGTTAAGTCAGCTGCATTCCTACACGCCAACAGGCCTCTGCATTCGGACGGCTCCCACAGGAAACGTGAATCGTTCCCGCCACAGGTCATCAGCGCTGCACGCCAAGCATAGACAGAATCGTCCTAGGAGAATAAGCGGCCTCATATGTATTTGATCACTATACTTACAATTAAATGTTCGATAGCGGTTTCAGTTGAGCGACATTCGACAATGACCGAAGTATCGGAAATACATCCTGCTGATGGCTGTGACTCTGAAAATAGAAATATCTGCACCATTCTTATGACTTGACATGCTCCTCCCTTTGGATACTTTGGACTATAAACACATACTTTATAAGGCTGATGCTCAAGGTGAACCTATCACGCAACCCCTACTACTACTAAGTATAATGCTTCATCAGTAACTGATTGCCTACGATACAAAATAATACCGAGAGAAAATCAGCGATGGCTGGACATGTCTCATAAGTTTTTCTTGTGAGTGCTACCACTGCATCTTAGAAAGAGAGACGTAATCGGCCAGATGTTAAAAACCCGACCGTAACAACTACCATATGTTACTGTCACAAGTGGTCACAAGTGGTTCTACAGGTGCACACAAGTATCCATGTCAAAAGCTATACCGGCTTTATAAAACGAGGTACGACATTACCTCTGAATGAGATGGGTTTCCTATCTGGACAAATACCGAGACGGCGATCGCTGGAGTGTATATTATCAGACCAGCACTCCAGTTACACATAGCCCACGATGCAACCTCATGATAAAATCGTTGAATTTTGACAGTGATTCAGCTAAGGCACATGGTATGTAAGCGGTATTCGCGACTTTCTCACACCACCCCAGCTAGATATTTCTATAGCACTTGTAACGTATTCTGACTCCACTGAGTTATAGGCGATGACAAACAGTAGTTGACGATGATGTGCTGATTGAGGTCGTAAGAAAATGTACACTAGCTTTACAGATGTCTAGTCTGCTAGAAATGATGTCCACTATTTGGAATCAAGTCTTTCCATTCAACCACATACCTGCACTGGATCACACTCACAAGTGAATCATGTTTCAGGCACTCTCGTATCTCGAAACGAGACACCTTTCTCGAACATGTCTGCTACAGTAAAATTCCAGTGTGGTTTTAGTCAACCCCTACACATCTTGCAACTTATCCCATTTCTATAGCTTAGCGCATGTGATTCTTCCAATTTAAGTCGGAACTGAGCAAAAGATGGAAAAAGACATCCAGCACCTTCAGCAACCCGTGTAGAAACAGAACGACCTGAGTTAGTGCAACAGGAGTTTGTTTTGACCATTCGGTGAAAATGCGGGCAATGTGGTACATCTCCAAACTAGATACGGATACTACTGTCCAAAGCAGATCTGCGTCCATTCACATCTATCAGCCCAACATGCTATCAGCGTTATTCTGTACCAACCAACAGAGAAAAATTACGAACTATTAAAGCTACACTAACTTCATCCGATATAGAACTCATTTAGGCGCCGTTTCAGGCGCAATGATTCATAGCTGCGATGTGGATCCGGCGCAGAGGGAGAGAGAGAGAGATGTCGCAATACTTCCCAGAATAGCATTCCTAACGGGACACCCCATCCGTCATCGACTTTACCTGTCAAACTGCTGCTGCTGCCCATGCGGGACGATCCTATTACATATACAGCTTTTGATGCATTGCAGAGGGCAGTTTAAGGTTTCACCACCCAGACTGTAGGGCGATGACCATATCCCACAGACTACACACTAACTCGCAAGACACGCTCCCTGTGACCCAGTGTAATTGTTTGAAACATTGTCTTCTAACACGCTTTGTACACTGCCATACATTTTGTTTTTCTGCTACGACTTCGAGGTCTGTACCAGTCCCTAAATTGACATTAAGACGCTCTGATCCACGGCCTTTCGCAGAAAACTAGACATCGCACAGTGTAAATCATTTTGTTACTGCGGCTACCATAACACGCGACACACAGTGGATGATTGTAAATAAAAGAAGGAAACTGGAAGAGTTTTACAGCGTTGGCGTAGGTCTCCAAACTAATTTTAACTCATGTGTCATTGTCATGGAATAGCTGAGGACTCTACATTCCGTTTCGACTGATTCATCATATTTCAGTCATGTACGCGATTACTGTTTTGGTGCTATCCACTCCAGGAGGTGCTCTCCACCCACCAAAATGCTTTCTCCAACTTAAAAAGGGATATCAGTCAGTCATTATGTGGTAACCAGCAGCGCGCCAATGCACAGATGGGATGGAAAAGGCACCATCAATGTACTCTAATAACAAACATCACAACTGATAGTGTGAACAATTTAAGAAATTTTACAGTAACTTCAACACCGGCCAGTGATGTGACAGCATGTTTCCCCAATTTCAGCATCATAGCTAAACCATTCCTTCTCTAATTTGCGAGTATCATTGCGAATATGGATGGATGACTAATCAGTATGCCCATTCACAGTTAATTCTTGAACACATAAATAAATAATCAAAGTATACCAGACAGTGCTCTACATATTTCTAAGACCTCGAGCATAGTACTTAATTTACGATCCATCTCTCCGAGTACGGGAGTCAGAGAGCATTCTCCCTGTCTTAGGGTAAAAGACCATCCTCACACAGTCATTGACCATCCTGCCCTGCTGCACCGTTAGAGAATTAATCTCCAACCGATCAGAAGAAGACCGCTACACTCCACGTCTCGTCAATAAGTAGAGCCTTCCGAGTCGCAACCCACCCAAGTACACAAGATTTCTCGAGATGCACTCATGTCGAGGAGGTGAGTACACCTGATCGATTTATATTAGTAACGGATTTCAAAGTGTTGTTATGTAATAGCAGACAGTTAAGAAGAACAAGAATCGAATGATTTTTATGCGCAATGGAGCTCCAGACGGATGGAGTTCGACGCATTTTTACGTAAATCAACCAAGCTATCATCTCTAAAGTATTGTTCTAGGATAAGTAGCTGGAAGGTGTTGGTAAGAGAGAACATAAACACACGCACTCCTAACGCTACAATGCTCTGCACTTAAAACTGGCTCTAATGCTAGATTGCTTGCGTTTCCGACAAATCAGTAGTATGGAATGTAGCACTGTTAATATACCAATGTATGAAATATATTTCAAGCTGATCACATACATCCATCTTCCCGCTTTCTCTACGATAAACTATGTTATCGAACAATAAAACGAAAAATCTACTTCCTTAAAATATGGGCTCTGTGTGATATGAGTACAATATCGCTTTCCAGATATGTATAGCGCCCACTGTTCACATCCAATCACGGTTCGGAATTTATACTACGCCTGCACCAGCCCTATGTAAAATTATCGTTAGTAGCGGGGTATACCTCTTACAAGGAAACAGATAAATGCATAGCAGCAGTGACCGACATGTGAAAATTACAAGTCGTTCCGTCACTAACTCTGTAAAAGCACATCTGTCATGGAAATGTATACGCGGGGATTGCAACGCCTCACAAGCACCTATCGCTATCTTAGTTACCAAGTGAAGTCTTGATTTTACACCCAAGATGCAACATGGGGATGGAGTACATCGCATAAGTCATAGTTCGTTTAGAAGAATGTGCCACATTTCATCACATACATGATGGAAGTCCTCTGATGACCGACAGGTTTACCATTAACGATCGCAAGTAGACAGTGCTTTGAACCACATATGGAACATATGGTTGTATACGAGTCGAATGCAAGTTATGTCACGTGACTGATGCATCCTGCCAGGACAGTGGAAAAATTGACCTACAGCAACTTCCCCCTCCCTAGAATGCATCATCAGTCTACCATTAAATCATACAGCTCCATGTCAATCGTTCACCCTGTCCACTCTCTGTTATCCTTTAACACAGATGCATGTAAGTTTAGAGGTGGATGGTTCTCTGTCTTCCTGAAAAGCATCAAATACAGTAGTCAACTCGCGTGTATCACTGATACATCAATAGACATACAGTATAACGCTGCCTCGACGGAGAAAAAAAATCGACTGCTTCCCTGATTCCCTTCGCTTCCATGTAGACGTATTCTCGGATTCCTCTTGATGCCACATATTCGCCCCCATGTACAAATTGTTCTGCGCGAACCAGAAGATACGCAAGTACTTCCTCAATTTCCCCGCATTTTGGTGTACATTCGGTCAATTTATAACTGCTCCCCTGTCATTTTTCGCAATTCTATCGATTTTTCTATGTCAGTTCTATCCATGCGATCATGACATAAGCTCTCGTATACACCAAAATGCGAGGAAATTGATCACGCTATAGAAACCTGTTCCAGAACAGCACAGGCTACTTTCTCCCTAGCGATCCTAACGGAACATACAAGCAGCATCCAGTCGTCCTTACCTGCCCCAGCGTGACAGAGGCATCACCGTGAAATGTCCTCGTGGCGACTCACCATCTAAAACGTTCTCAGTGTTATCCTGACGTCACATGGCTGTGTAACATAAGAGCCAAGTATACTGTCCCAGAAATGGTTAACGGTCGCTTTTGTAGGAGCTTTCGTGATGTCTCACCTTGTCCGCATGGAAATTCTTGTCCTACTGGAACCTGTTTACGAAAATAGCGCGGAATGACGCCGAATACATTCCCCCTGATGGTATTAACCTGGCACCCCATACATTACGTCTTACCCATCCTGCTTTCAACATACACAAACGTTCTCACCGCCTTGTAGAGACTCCTATATCTCAGCACAAAGGATGTCTTTTGAATGAATGGGGAATTATGATTGGCTCTTATCGAATTTAACCGCCGAATTATTGATGCTGCTGGTGTGGCAGCACTGTCTGGCTTTTTTTTTCCTTTCTGTACACGAGACTTTCAGCCTAAAAGGACTATTTCATACAGATAGCCATATTGCACCCACAATTAAACCTTGCAAAGTGCCCTACATATCGTCAAATACGGAGAGACACTTACTCAATTACACTGCTATCTGACCGAGGACAGGAGATTGAATATAAGAGTGTGAAACCAATCTCCAGGCCAGCAATATATCACCGCGCATCCTTGATGTGTTCTTTATTAGCAATCTTTTGTTTAATCTATAATCCTTCGATTTCACCGACCAATGGGATGCTGCAAATTAAGAAAAACTGCCTCATACATGTGAAGAATACAGATTTAATTAATTTGCATAATTTTTTTATTTCAGTGTGGTGTTAGCAGTACAGTAGTTAATGGGAGGGAGTGTGTCAGTGGGTGACATGGAGCAGAACAACACATTATGTGCAGATCACTACATTGATTTGTAATATGCAGTATGATAGTTTAAGGGGGTGGGTGACAAAGAAGAATGCGCCAGAAATGGCGCTGAAAGCATGTGAAATTCGAAAAGTGTACCAGAAAATGGTAGGAGGACATAACTGATTACTTAATTTGGTATCAAAGGCGGTACAATAGTTTAAAGAAATGAGGTGACATGGAAAACCAGTTACCGGCACAATAGGTTAAGTGCCAACAAATGGCCAAAGATTAGGTTAAGGCACCCCAGAGTACAGTGCCGAACATTAGGTTATGCAACATGTCTGCTCCATGTAATTACTTCTTACAAGACTTACATGTTTCCAAACAGCAGAGAAAGATGATCAAGAGAAATCCAACAACCACAAGCTGACTTTTTTTATAAATAAACAATATATTCTTGAATTTCCTCTTATGAGACCCTTCCTCTCCACCACCAGACCGCCATCTTGGGTTACATCACGGAAGATACGACTGCACTCTCTGGTGGCAGTACAGTGTACTAGGTCAGTTGGACTCTGGACATTGAGGTGAACACACTGGATGGCTGTAATGCATCAAATTGTGCAAATAAATAGTGCATACAAAATAAATACTCATGTCCAGCAAAGGTCGAGTCCTCTCCCAGCCAATCCCTAGGAAGAAGTGGCGGTCGGCTGACTTAGGTTAGTGGAGGTAGCCCAAGTGACTTATCTTTACACCATTTTCTTAGGTTCTTAGATTAGTAGAGAGAGCCCAATTGACCTATCTTCCCTCCAACATTCAAACTTCCCACCAGGGGGTATGGCACTTTCCTACCATCTTGGATAACAGTACTTTTGTCATCAGCTGACGTCAAGGCCGCCATCGTGGATGACATCAACTGACGTCACAGCCGCCATCTTGGATGGCGTCATCAGCTGATGTCAGGTGATGACGTCATCGCCGCCATCTTGGATTACGGTACTTTGTACTCCCCTCCCCCTTGTCCCAATACTCCGGAAGTCCTACGGAATAGCCTCATTGAGGTGGATTGGGTTGTCAGCAGTGGAGTGAAATGTTCAGAATCCACACTGAGTGCGGCTAAGGACTCGCATGGTCTCCAACAGCCAGACCAGATGGATGTTAAGCATTCACTCTGGGATCTTTCCGACACAGCTCATTGTGGCGACAATTTGGTAACCACTGGGATGAGTGCGATGCTTTCCTAGTTTGAGGAGAGGGATCAGAATTGCCTCTCTCCAAGAGATGGGAAAGTGACCTGTCTGCTGTTTCAAATTAAATCGTGTGAGGAGGATTTCCTTTGATACTGTAGGCAAATGTCGAAGCATGCTGTTTTGGATACATTTGTGACCAGGTGCAGTATCACAAGTATCAGTCAGTGCCAATTCCAGCTCCCGCATGGAGAAAGGGTTGTTGTAAGACTCAGAGTTGTTGGATCTAAAAGCGCAACTTGCCAGATCGTGGCCGACATTGGCAGCAGTCTCTACAAAATGCTCTGTCGTCGTCTGAGCAATGTCTGTTGGTATAGTTTGGAGACATACCTGTTTCAGCACTGCTGCTATTGGTAAACGACTGTGATAACCGGAAATCCTCCTGATGGCTTCCCAAACTTTTATTGAAGAAATGGAACGTTTGATGGAGTTCAGGAACGCTTGCCACGACCTTCTCTTGCACTCCCTAGAAAGGCATCGTGCCTCAGTTCACACAACCCAAAAGGTTGTCTACTGTTCGGCAGTACTTAATCTGTCATAGAGCCACACGCCTGTCCTGAATTGCTGAGTTGCACTCGCCAGTGCAGCAAGGTACAGGTTGCCCCATAAGCTGACCTGAGACCTTTGAGATGGTTAAGTCAATGGTGTAATGGATCATTCATGTAATGTGGCCCACCTATTCCTGCACACTTTCACAATGTTTAAACAACAGTGTCCAATTAGCCCTGCTGTTCATCCATTTTGGTGGCTTCCATTCAGATGATACTCCATCTAGCAGGTGGAACCACAGTGGAAAAATATCGCTGGAATGGAGGTCATCAGTTGCTTCTCACTGAACAGCGTCTGCAAGGGCAGGAATGCGAAAAGAGAGGTCGATGGCTGAGGCCGATCCAGTAGCACCCAGTAAATGAGTGGGATTTCCTGTACTGAGGATGTACATCTCCTGAGACACCTCTATGTTCTCCAGCACTTGATGCCTGGAGCATCTATAGTTCGGTCCCCATAACACATTGTTGTTGTTGTGGTCTTCAGTCCTGAGACTGGTTTGATGCAGCTCTCCATGCTACTCTGTCCTGTGCAAGCTTCTTCATCTCCCAGTACCTACTGCAGCCTACATCCTTTTGAATCTGCTTAGTGTATTCATCTCTTGGCCCCCTCTACGATTTTTACCCTCCATGCTGCCCTCCAATACTAGATTGGTGATCCATTGATGCCTCAGAACATGTCCAACCAACCGATACCTTCTTCTAGTCAAGTTGTGCCACAAACTCCTCTTCTCCCCAATTCTGTTTAACACCTCCTCATTAGTTATGTGATCTACCCATCTAATCATCAGCATTCTTCTGCAGCACCACATTTCGAAAGCTACTATTCTCTTCTTGTCCAAACTATTTATCGTCCACGGTTCACTTCCATACATGGCTACACTCCATACAAATACTTTCAGAAACGACTTCCTGACACTTAAATCTATATTCGATGTTAACAAATTTCTCTTCTTCAGAAGCGCTTTCCTTGCCATTGCCAGTCTACATTTTATATCCTCTCTACTTCGACATCATCAGTTATTTTGCTTCCCAAATAGCAAAACTCATTTACTACTTTAAGTGTCTCATTTCGTAATCTAATTCCCTCAGCGTCACCCGACTTAATTCGACTACATTCCATTATCCTCGTTTTGCTGTTGTTGATGTTCATCTTATATCCTCCTTTCAAGACAGTGTCCATTCCGTTCAACTGCTCTTCCAAGTCCTTTGCTGTTTCTGGCAGAATTACAATGTCATCGGCGAACCTTAAAGTTTTTATTTCTTCTCTATGGATTTTAATACCTACTCCGAATTTTTCTTTTGTTTCCTTTACTGCTTGCTCAATATACAGATTGAATAACATCGGGGAGAGGCTACAACCCTGTCTCACTCCATTCCCAACCACTGCTTCCCTTTCATGTCCCTCGACTCCTATAACTTCCATCTCGTTTCTGTACAAATTGTAAATAGCCTTTCACTCTCTGTATTTTACCCCTGCCACCTTCAGAATTTGAAAGAGAGTATTCCAGTCAACATTGTCAAAAGCTTTCTCTGAGTCTACAAATGCTAAAAATGTAGGTTTACCTTTCCTTAATCTACCTTCTAAGATAAGTCGTAGGGTCAATATTGCTTCACGTGTTCCAATATTTCTACGGAATTCAAACTGATCTTTCCCGAGGTCAGCTTCTACCCGTTTTTCCATTCGTCTGTAAAGAATTCGCTTTAGTATTTTGCAGCTGTGACTTATTAAACTGATAGTTCGGTAATTTTCACATCTGTCAACACCTGCTTTCTTTGGGATTGAAATTATTATATTCTTCTTGAAGTCTGAGGGTATTTCGCCTGTCTCATACATCTTGCTCACCAGATGGTAGAGTTTTGTCAGGACTGGCTCTCCCAAGGCTGTAAGTAGTTGTAATGGAATGTTGTCTACTCCCGGGGCCTTGTTTCGACTCAGGTCTTCCAGTGCTGTGTCAAAATCTTCACGCAGTATAATATCTCCCATTTCATCTTCATCCTCTTTCATTTCAATGGTATTGTTCTCGAGAACATCGCCCCTGTATACACCCTCTATATACTCCTTCCACCTTTCTGCTTTCCCTTCTTTGCTTAGAACTGGGTTTCCATCTGAGCTCTTGATATTCATGCAAGTGGTTCTCTTTTCTCCAAAGGTCTCTTTAATTTTCCTGTAGGCAGTATCTATCTTACCTCTAGTGAGATAAACCTCTACATCCTTACATTTGTCCTCTAGCCATCCCTGCTTAGCCATTTTGCACTTCCTGTCGATCTCATTTTTGAGACGTTTGTATTTCTTTTTGCCTGCTTCATTTACTGCATTTTTGTACTTTCTCCTTTCATCAATTAAATTCAATATTTCTTCTGTTACCCAAGGATTTCTACTAGCCCTCGTCTTTTTACCTACTTGATTCTCTGCTGCGTTCACTATGTTATTCCTCAAAGCTACCCATTCTTCTTCTACTGTATTTCATTCCCCAATTCCTGTCAATTGTTCCCTTATGCTCTCCCTGAAACTCTGTACAACCTCTGGTTCTTTCAGTTTATCCAGGTCCCATCTCCTTAAATTCCCACCTTTTTGCAGTTTCTTCAGTTTTAATCTACAGTTCATAACCAATAGATTGTGGTCAGAGTCCACATCTGCCCCTGGAAACGTCTTACAATTTAAAACCTGGTTCCTAAATCTCTGTCTTACCATTATATAATCTATCTGAAACCTTTTAGTATCTCCAGGGTTCTTCCATGTATACAACCTTCTTTTATGATTCTTGAACCAAGTGTTAGCTATGATTAAGTTATGCTCTGTGCAAAATTCTACCAGGCGGCTTCCTCTTTCATTTCTGAGCCCCAATCCATATTCACCTACTATGATTTTTTCTCTCCCTATTCCTACTACCGAACTCCAGTCACCCATGACTATTAAACACATTATGGGCACTGAAATCACCAGGTAGGAGGAACAGGCGTGGGAGTTGTTCAATAAGGCTTGAGAGAGACTCATAATCTACGACATTTTGTTTGTGTAGGAAAGTACAGGGAGCAGATAGGGATCTTCTGACCCACATGAACTTCAACAGCTACTGCTTGTAGGTCAGTAACTGAGGAGATGGCAGAGGAGTGGTATGTGTTATTGACAAACACAGCAACCCCTCCCTGGGATCTTCCCCAGTCAGGTCACCCTTTTGCTGTAGGGTATAGCCCCATAGGACAGGGGTGTCAGTAGGTTTAAAATGTGTATCTTGTAAATAAAAACACAGAGGGCGTCCATGTGTCAGGAATTTAAACCATTCCACACGTTTGTCGAACCAATTAATGTTACACTGTAATATGAGAGCCGTCTATCACGGGGGAGCACTTTTATCTCGGCCGTCTGCCAGGGACGGGGAACCCGTAATGGGTGGAGGCTCGGCCTCGGGGTGAGACGGTTGCCCCAGTCCGACGTCGAGGTTCCTTAGCTCTACAGGAGAATCTCGAGAGACGTCAGAGAGAATGACGTCGACATGGTCGGGCCACTACTTGCCGGCTCTGCCAGTGGCGGACATGTGCCCTGGCTGGGCTTCGGAGCCACTGCGACAGCACTGCACGGCACGTCAGTCTGAATCTAGAGAGCTCTGCAACGTCGGCAACCGTGCCTTTCCTCAAGTTCTCAGTGGGGGTAAAGGCGACGAAAGAACTGCTGCGGCAAACGCAGCAGCTAGTGGTGAGGCTGGCAGCCTCCTCGGCTTTCTACACTAGTTGTTTAAGAACCGAAGCAAAGGGGGTGGCAAACGTTGGGCGCAGCATAGCTATATACACCTTTTTGGTCTTCGTAGCTTTAAACCCTTGTATCTCCCATTCTTCAAGATAAACGCTGCAGTCTCAACCCCAGACCAGGTGAGCCCCAGAGTAGTTCACAAACTTCACAAGAGACATGTGACTTGTTTCAGGACTACCTTTTCACTTTTCCTATAAGTGGCTTATGCCTTACACCCAAGAGTAGTATGTCCATAGCACTGGAAGTTGAAACAGTGCACTGGGTTGGGGACATGAGGCCGCATACTTAGGTGAAGGAAACCTGCTTTGGCGTGCTTAGCAAGTTTCGCGCTACTCGACGTCAGAATGAAGGAGTCAGATTTTACAAGATAATCATCCACTCTATCATTATGTTTTGCTTGCGGAATATAACTTTGGGAGCCCATTCATCTTTCAATTCCTCCTTTGGAACGTCCACCAGATCCCTGCACGTCACAATACTTTCGCTGTAATTCCAGGTGATGTGTAGCTCAGCTTCGCTGGCATATTCTCTTGGCACTGAGCTTTCTGGAGCTTGTTCATTTGTAGGTAACAACAAGTTTCCTCCAACAGTGTCCCATTACTCATTTTAAAGTGCCAGCAATGCTTTCTGAACCTTTTTGCATATAGAAGGACGAAATTTTCTCAAAGCTGTCCTCTTTCCTTTTCACTACTAATAACACATTCTTCTTACCAGCATGCACTGTGTTACTAGAACCAAAACTTTTGGAATTAACTGAATTTACTCCTAAGTCAAGAGGACTGGCTATAGGAGCCCTCGTATTTGACTAGGTGTTGGTACCTTCCAGTGGCCCATCTTTTTCCCTGGGATGAGGAAGAGATAATTTTAAAGGGTCCATCTCGGTCCCATGAGCAGCTAGAGAAATAAAAGTGTAGCCAGACAAATCCCCACGCGCCAGATAAGCCTTATACAACTAAGGCGCAGCAGAGTCCCCTGAAGTTGCTTAGTGAAGACTGTTTCAACTCGACACCTTGGGATTGTGTAGTTTTTTTTATAGAGGTTTTTACCACCATCGTGATCCGGGCAGTGAACCCGAGGTGTGCGTGCCTGTGATACCGCCGCGCCTCACAGTGGCCGCTGAAGCGTGCCCGGAACTTACGGTGACAGGACGCTGGTGGCACTTGCTGGCCCCCAGCTCAGTAACCCCGGGCCGCCAAGCCTGCACCCAGCAAACAACTGCTGAGCCCCCGAGGACTCAAGTTTCCTCCAACTTTTGTAGTTATGATACGAACTATTAGTTTTGTGTAAGTTGCTGTTTCTGGTAACGAAGCTCATGAGGGAAAAAATAAATTGTGCATTTGCTGTAATGATCAAAATATTTCTAAACAGATTTCTGTATGAGCGCCTAGGATGAACTCCACACATAATTCTTATAGCTGGCTTCTGTGCATAGAAAGCTTCTTTTCTAAGAATACTATACGATAGGCCATAAGAGAATGAAAATAGCCAAAGTATGTTGTTTATATTGTACGTATCTTCCTGATGCCGGATATAATTCTTAAGGCAAACATTGCCGTGCTTAATCCTTTGCACAGTCTTGAGTATACTAGTCACACTTCAGTTTTCTGTCAGTGTGCAGGTCCAAAAATCTGGAGGACTCAACATTTAAGATCTTGTGTTCACCCATTTTTAGATTTATTTCGTCTGCAACATTAGTGTTAATGGAGAAATGAACATAAATTTTCTTTTTAGACCGACTGAAAGTCCATTTATTTCGAAACAGTTTACTACCTCATTTAATATATTTCCTGAATGGTTATTAATCGATATAGTGGTGCTGTCAGCAATCATAGCGACCTTTTCCTGTTCTGTGTGTAGTGTCAAATGATTTATTTTAGGAACTTGGACGGCAGCGGAGCTCCAGTCTAAAGATACACACCCACTGTCCGTTCCTTCCACGATTTCTTTCTATTTTCTACCACGCAGGTAAGATTCAAGCTACTTTCCATACACACCAGTCATTCATAAGGCTTTGGGTTTATTCAGGAGAATATAGCGAATAACACTGTAGAAACCTATTGAGAGGTCACAAAATATTTCAACCGTCATCGTATTTCATTCATAGATCCCAGAATGATGTCAACAAATGCATGTAGTGTATATTATTTTTTTTTATATATCCCTTACTGAAAACGTACCTGACTGGGGATGTTCTGTTTACTAAGATGCTCAACCACTGCGCTGCGCATCAGTCACTCCAGTCCCTTAGAATAAGTGCACGTGTGATGAAAGTAGTTGACAGTTTACAGCATCTGTCTTTTCTTCCTTTTTGTAAAGTGACCACATATATCCACGTTTCAATCTATCAGGAACAACTCCTCCCATATGTGAAATACTGAAAATATAGCATATGACTATGTTTACTTCTCTACAGCAATATTTCAATAATCTGCAGGAAATGTTATGAACTCCAGAGTAATTTTTACTTTTTAAAGACCAAATTATGTTTTCTATTTTCTCCACTGTGGTTTTCTGAACGTGAATCTTATCTACAGTATTGTTTTAATTAGAGTGTTCTGTAAGAATTTTGTAGCTTTATTTACTGAATCCAAGTGTGCTGCTGGATTTTTAATTTTTAAGAAGTGATTGTTGAAAATATTAGCCAAGATTTCAGAATCATCTACTTTATGGCACCAATTTTTTTAGCTAATCATTTCTATAGCAGCTGAACCATACTCCATTTCAATTGTCATATATTTCCATATGGTCTTCATTTTGTTATAAGATTTACCAACTCCTCTTTTAATTACATGCTTCTGGGTTTTTGTATTACCTGCCTTAATATCTTAGAGTACACTTTATATTGCTTCATCATTTCAGAATTATTAATCATTCTAGCTGGTGCATAGATTGCTTTTTTGTTTTATGTGAGATCTTTCTCCCCTGACTAATGCATGGCTTAAATGCAGTGTTACATTGGTTTTCTATACTTTTTCTTTGGAAATACTTCTTCAAAAAGACTTAATAGACCCACCAAATTTTAAGTTAACATTATATACTCAGACTAGTCAGCAAGCTGTTGTTTCTGCCTATATGTCTCCATGGTTTCTTTATTTATTAATCTCACTGTTCTCCAGATGGCTTTTGGTTTATCTTATAGCTGAACCAAGGGATAGTAAGAATTGCAGCCTTAATGCTCTCACAGCCAGTTTAAGACTTATTACCACAAAACTGTTATCATTTAAGGTACTAGTGGGAAAATCTACTACGTGCACTAAATTGTAAGAGTTCATCAGTTGCTCCACTTCCACCCTGTTACTACTTTCAGCCAAGAAATTTACATTAAAGTCACCTAGTAATTTGACTGAAATGTTTATTTTGTACCTGTCAAAGCATGTGAATTCCTCTAGTGAAGTGGAGCTCGGTCAAACACACACTCCTGGAAATGGAAAAAAGAACACATTGACACCGGTGTGTCAGACCCACCATACTTGCTCCGGACACTGCGAGAGGGCTGTGCAAGCAATGATCACACGCACGGCACAGCGGACACACCAGGAACCGCGGTGTTGGCCGTCGAATGGCGCTAGCTGCGCAGCATTTGTACACCGCCGCCGTCAGTGTCAGCCAGTTTGCCGTGGCATACGGAGCTCCATCGCAGTCTTTAACACTGGTAGCATGCCGCGACAGCGTGGACTTGAACCGTATGTGCAGTTGACGGACTTTGAGCGAGGGCGTATAGTGGGCATGCGGGAGGCCGGGTGGACGTACCGCCGAATTGCTCAACACGTGGGGCGTGAGGTCTCCACAGTACATCGATGTTGTCGCCAGTGGTCGGCGGAAGGTGCACGTGCCCGTCGACCTGGGACCGGACCGCAGCGACGCACGGATGCACGCCAAGACCGTAGGATCCTACGCAGTGCCGTAGGGGACCGCACCGCCACTTCCCAGCAAATTAGGGACACTGTTGCTCCTGGGGTATCGGCAAGGACCATTCGCAACCGTCTCCATGAAGCTGGGCTACGGTCCCGCACACCGTTAGGCCGTCTTCCGCTCACGCCCCAACATCGTGCAGCCCGCCTCCAGTGGTGTCGCGACAGGCGTGAATGGAGGGACGAATGGAGACGTGTCGTCTTCAGCGATGAGAGTCGCTTCTGCCTTGGTGCCAATGATGGTCGTATGCGTGTTTGGCGCCGTGCAGGTGAGCGCCACAATCAGGACTGCATACGACCGAGGCACACAGGGCCAACACCCGGCATCATGGTGTGGGGAGCGATCTCCTACACTGGCCGTACACCACTGGTGATCGTCGAGGGGACACTGAATAGTGCACGGTACATCCAAACCGTCATCGAACCCATCGTTCTACCATTCCTAGACCGGCAAGGGAACTTGCTGTTCCAACAGGACAATGCACGTCCGCATGTATCCCTTGCCACCCAACGTGCTCTAGAAGGTGTAAGTCAACTACCCTGGCCAGCAAGATCTCCGGATCTGTCCCCCATTGGGTATGTTTGGGACTGGATGAAGCGTCGTCTCACGCGGTCTGCACGTCCAGCACGAACGCTGGTCCAACTGAGGCGCCAGGTGGAAATGGCATGGCAAACCGTTCCACAGGACTACATCCAGCATCTCTACGATCGCCTCCATGGGAGAATAGCAGCCTGCATTGCTGCGAAAGGTGGATATACACTGTACTAGTGCCGACATTGTGCATGCTCTGTTGCCTGTGTCTATGTGCCTGTGGTTCTTTCAGTGTGATCATGTGATGTATCTGACCCCAGGAATGTGTCAATAAAGTTTCCCCTTCCTGGGACAATGAATTCACGGTGTTCTTATTTCAATTTCCAGGAGTGTAGTATGTCATTTTGTTTTTCACATTCACTATCATTTAGATTCATTACTAATGCATCTATTTTATTTTTATGTCCTCTTGTGGTCTGGTAGAAACTTGTTAGAGATTTACACTTGTTTAAATTTGCACCCTTTTTTTTTTTTTTTAGGATTATTAGATATCGGAGTAATCTCACTGAGTACACGAATTAGTGATTTATATTTGATGTTAACTGTTTTCTCTTCTTCTTTTTTGGCCATTCTTGTCTACATTTTATGTACTATCTTCTTCAGCGACCATTTATTTTACTGCCCTAATTGAAAAATCCATCTACTTCTTTTAGTGACTCATTCGTAATCTAACTCCCTCAACATCGCCTGATTTAATTCGACTTCCGTTTCCCTTGTTTAGCTTTTGTTGATGTTCATCTTATTTCCTCCTTTCAAAACACTGTCCATTCCGTTCAGCTGCTCTTGCAAATCCTTTGCTGTCTCTGACAGTATTACACGGTCACTGATACTTCTCCCTGAACTTTAATTCTTTCTAATTCCTTCCGTTAATTGCTTAATATATTGTCCTGTATATTAAGCAATTAATGGCCAGACAAATTTTTATTTTTTATTTAAAAATAAATAAAAATAAGCAGCTCTCTTAATGTGTTTGTTCATTAACAGGCCAAACAGTTTTTTTTAATATATATGAATGAACAGTGGTGTGTGCTCAACGAGGAAGCCAAATTTACTAACAGTGCAAATATTTTGGGAAATATAAGTTAATTGTCGAATTGGCGGGTAATGCATTCGATAAGCCACACGTGCCTCCTGAGTCGCAATAAATAGCGGCCACCATCTCCTGGAGGTCAGATTTATTGGCAGGGTACGAGCTTGGCGAACCGGGTGTTCCAAAGTTGAGGCCTGGTAAACGCCGCCAATATCTCACGGTGAGCTCTGGGTGTACTTAAGGGAACGGGAATCTTGAGTAAACCGGCAGGATCGCGAGAGTGGTCACAATGTGAGCTACGTGCCAATGTGCTGGATGGCTGTTGAGGTCAAACAGTCGCTAGTGGACAACGTCAGGGGAGCCTGCCGCATCTCAGCTGCGTGCGGTTTACCTGGGAAGTGGGGTTTGTCCGGATGGACTGGTAGTGGGAACGCCATGACGAATTCATCACGAAAGAACGTCCTCAGCGGAAAGGGTGTACTGTCTGGAAGTGACAATACCCACTCAGCAAAAAGGATTGGAGGCAGCCCAGCGAGAGCTTCAGCTCAAAAGAGAATGACTGTTAGTAACAGATCGAGTCTCAAGATGTGTTTCTGATTACCTGAAGGCAAGAGGGAAGCTTTGTAAAGCTGTCGCAAATAAAGGGTTGGAGCGTGTAGCAGACATCCTAAAGTCCATGAAATCCTAAAGCCTATAGGACGCTACTGACAATTTGTGAATCACTTTAAATAAGTAACCTACAGGACAACGAAATCTAGAACGTAGCTGCTAGTTCTCTGTGTTCAATTAATGTAGATGTACGTGTCAGTGATGATATCAGACATCAACACATAAACGTACTGACGTGCATGTTCTAAAATAGAGCTCATAATGAACTTCTACATCTACATCTGCATCCACTCTCTGCAAGCCACCTGTCGGTGTGTGGCGGAGGGTACCTTGAGTACCTCTATCGGTTCTCCCTTCTATTCCAGTCTCGTATTGTTCGTGGAAAGAAAGATTGTCGGTACGCCTCTGTGTCATTTTATCCTGTAACGAAGTGCGCTCCTCTCCGTTGGATCTTCTCTATCTCTTCTATCAACCCTATCTGGTACGGATCCCACACCGGTGAGCAGTGATCAAGCAGTGGGCGAACAAGTGTACTGTAACCTCCTTCCTTTGTTTTTAGACTGCATTTCCTTACGATTCTTCCAATGAATCTCAGTCTGGCATCTGCTTTACCGACGATTAATTTTATATGGTCATTCCATTTTAAATCATTCCTAATGTATACCTTAATGCATACTCCCAGATAATTTATGGAATTACCTGCTTCCAGTTGCTGACGTGCTATATTGTAACTAAATGATAAAGGATCTTTCTTTCTATGAATTCACAGCACATTACACTTGTCTACATTGAAATTCAATTGCCATTTCCTGTACCATGCGTCAATTCGTTGCAGATGCCCCTGCATTTCAGTACAATTTTCCGTTGTTACAACCTCTCGATATACTACAGCATCATCCGCAAAAAGCCTCAGTGAACTTCCGATGTTATCCACAAGGTCATTTATATATATTGTGGATAGCAACGGACCTACGACACTCCCCTGCGGCACACCTGAAATCACTCTTACTTCGGAAGACTTCTCTCCATTGAGAATAACATGCTACGTTCTGCCCTCTAGGAACTCTTCAATCCAATCACACAATTGGTCTGATAGTCCATATGCTCTTACTTTGTGCATTAAACGACTGTGGGGAACTGTATCAAACGCCTTGTGGAAGTCAAGAAACACAGCATCTACCTGGGAACCCGTGTCTACAGCCCTCTGAGTCTCGTGGACGAATAGCGCGAGCTGGGTTTCACACGATCGTCTTTTTCGAAACCCATGCTGATTCCTGCAGAGTAGATTTGTAGTCTCCAGAGAAGTCATTATACTCGGACATAATACGTGTTCCAAAATTCCGCAACTGATCGACGTAAGAGATATAGGTCTATAGTTCTGCACATCTGTTCGACGTCCCTTCTTAAAAACGGGGATGACCTGTGCCCTTTTCCAATCTTTTGGAACGCTACGCTCTTCTAGAGACCTACGGTACACCGCTGCAAGAAGGGGGGCAAGCTCCTTCGCGTAGTCTGTGTAAAATCGAACTGGTATCCCATCAGGTCCAGCGGCCTTTCCTCTTTTGAGCGATTTTAATTGTTTTTCTATCCCTCTGTCATCTATTTCGATATCTACCATTTTGTCATCTGTGCGACAATCTAGAGAAGGAACTACAGTGCAGTCTTCTTCTGTGAAACAGCTTTGGAAAAGACATTTAGTATTTCGGCCTTTGGTCTGTCATCCTCTGTTTCAGTACCATTTTGGTCACAGAGTGTCTGGACATTTTGTTTTGGTCCACCTACCGCTTTGACATAAGACCAAAATTTCTTACGATTTTCTGCCAAGCCAGTACATAGAACTTCACTTTCGAATTCACTGAACGCCTCTTGCATAGCCCTCCTCACACTACATTTCGCTTCGCATAATTTTTGTCTGCAAGGCTTTGGCTATGTTTATGTTTGCCGTGAAGTTCCCTTTGCTTCCGCAGCAGTTTTCTAACTCCCTGTTCTGCCTTAGCTGTTTCAAATAGTTCGTGTCTGTTTGTCACCAGAAGGTCTAATATGATATTGCCACGACTCGGTTCTCTGTTTAACTGCTCAAGGTAGTTTTCAGATAATGCACTTAAAAAAATTTCACTAGAATCTTTGTCCCTGCCACCCGTTATAAACGTTTAAGTCTCCAAGTCTACATCCGGTAATTTAAAATCTCCACCCAGAACTATAACATGGTGGGAAAATCTACTCGAAATATTTTCCAAATTATCCTTCAGGTGCTCAGCCACAGCAGCTGCTGAGCCAGGGGGCCTATAGAGACATCCAATTACCATGTCTGAGCCTGCTTTAACCGTGACCTTCACCCAAATTATTTCACATTTCGGATCTCCGTCAATTTCCTTCGATACTATTGCACTTTTTATCGCTATAAACACTCCTCCCCCTTCACTGTCCAGCCTGTCTCTGCGGTATACATTCCGATCTGAGTTTAGAATTTCGTTACTGTTTACATCTGGTTTAAGTCAGCTTTCCGTCCCTAATGCTATGTCGGCATTGTGACCGTTTATTAATAATAGCAGTTGTGTGACCTTTCTATAGACGCTCCTGCAGTTTACTATTACCACATTAATATTGTTATTCCCTGTTGCGTTTTGACTACTGTTACCTTGTCGCGTCTCAGGAGGCGTCTTGTCGGGCCTAGGGAGGAAATTCTCTAACGTAAAAAACCGACATGTGCATTCCACACGTACTCGGCTACCTTTGTAGCCGCTTCCTGCGTGTAGTGCACACCTAACCTATTCAGGGCGACCCTACATTTCTCCACCCGATAGCAGAGGTCGTGAAATCTGCACCCCAGATCTCCGCAGAATCGTCTGAGCCTTCCACTCGCCTCCAAACCAGAGGACCGCGATCGGTTCTGGGTACGATACTACAAATAGTTAGCTCAGATTCGTCCCCGCGAGCGAGGCTTTCCGCCTTCACCAACTCCGCCAACCGCCTGTATGAACTGAGGATGGCCTCTGAACCCAGACGGCAGGAGTCATTGGTGCCGACATGAGCAACAATTTGCAGTCGGGTGCACCCAGTGCTCTCTATCGCCGCCGGCAGGGCCTCCTCCACATCTCGGATGAGATCCCCCGACAGGCAGACAGAGTGAACACTGGCCTTCTTCCCCGACCTTTCTGCTATTTCCCTAAGGGGCTCCATCACCCGCCTAACATTGGAACTCCCAATCACTAATAAACCCCTCCCCCCGTGTGCTGAAGGAGCGGCCACATGTCCACTCACAGACAGAGCGGGCGACGCCACACGGCCAGCCTCCACATTGACCCTCCGCCGCGAGCGCCGCTGAGCCCGCCACTCCCCTTGGGGAGTGGGTGGCCCAAACGTGCAGATGTCTCGACAGCGGGGACAGTGGGTGAAGCATGTAACACGTGGGGTGTACCATGCGGTGCACCAGACTGCCCACTGCTGCTACACTCCGAGGCAGCAGCCTGAAGACGGCTGACCGCGGCCATCAACACGTTCAGCTGCTCGCGAGCAGTGGCCAGCTCCTGCTGCGTCCGTACACAGCAGTCACACATCCTATCCATCCTAAGAAACCAACAATTTACTGTAGAGAGTTAAGAAATAAACTTTTAACTAGACTGCTAATTCAATAAAGGCGGCTGATAGCTGACTAAACTGTGGTTACTAGACACTTCTTGTTGGAAGCAATGAAAATAAGCACTAACTGTCTCTGCACTGTATTCAAAACAAACACGACATATATGGAACACTATTACTAGTACTCGAAAATTAAAGCTTCCCACAAGCAAAAACATACGGAAAAAGAAGTGAGAAGTAAAAAGGAAGAAAAACACAATTAACACTTAAATTTACGTAGCTCGCTGCACAGCAGATGTGAAGCAGACGGCAGTTACGACGACACTTGAAGGTATTACGTTACCGAAAGAACGAAAATCATAAAAAACTGAACCACTAAATTAATCACAGGTAATACGGGAGATGCAGATTATAGTGTATGACAGGCACTCCAATTTACTTCGAGTGAGGATTTTACGGCTGGTTTACTTAAAAACTAAAACGTTCGATTTAGAGACAAAGCGATTAAATTCACTAAGGAAAGTGATAAAGACATGTTATTATTTTCCTGCTCAAGTAACTCTTCAACTTGGTTACATAAGCTGTTTACTGGACACTGTGGGACAGCATAATGATATCCTTTGTTTGATAAATAATAGATTAAATGAGAACGGTGTTTAAACATGTCGCCTTAAGAGCCCCAAAAGGGTTAAGGAATTTAAGAACAGTTGCGCTTCCATAACAAGATTTTCAAAGCAAAACGAGAAAAATATTTTAATTGGGTATCAGATTTTCAAAATGCATCAAGATGAATCGCTTGCAACAGCATTGATGTTCGTCCGACATACTATAACCACGAAATCAGCACGTTGTAGGACCTCCTTTCCTTATTACAATAGCGTTTTTGTCCAAATTCTGGTACACTGAAGGTCGTATTATTTCTATTATGCGGGAAGTGCGGCGAATATATCTGGCGCACCGCAAGAAACCTCAGGCATTGCGAAGATGTTCGACGCGATTCACGTCGGTGCTGTGGGCGGATCCAAGTAATTCTTTACTTTTAGCTACAAGACAGTGGTGCCCACGCCGTGGACTGGAGAATCGCTAGGCTAATGTGGGAAAGTATGGTTCAAATGGCTCTAAGCACTATGAGACTTAACATCTGAGGTCATCAGTCCCCTAGACTTAGAGCTACTTAAACCTAACTAACCTAAGGACATAACACACATCCATGCCCGAGGCAGGATTCGAACCTGCGACCGTAGCAGCAGTGCGGTTCCGGACTAAAGAGTCTAGGAACCGCTCGGCCACAGCGGCCGGCTGGAAATTATGAAGTTGAACTACTCCCACAGGGCGGGAAGATTGTTAATCTTTTTGTAAAGACAAGCAATTAATTTTTCATCGAACGAACCTAGTGTTCTGAGTCTAAGCAGAAAAAAAGGAACAGGTCCCAGACCGTTGCAGCACCCCGCCAACATAACCTCACTTATTCCAGTATTGTTTGCGGCACTCTACCGGACACTGTGTGTTCTTTCTTGCCGGCAGCACTACAGTGGAAGTCGTCGATTATCTAATATTTTACTTATTTATATTCTCGCGTTATGGGAGGCGATCTCATCCAAAGCTACTCGATCATAAACTGAGTTAGCGCTCAGAATGCTGGTTACAGAAAAAAATAGCAAACAAGACATTTTTTAGCGTAAACAAGCAACAGAAGACCCACCCGTACAGCCGCGGGTGTTAGCATGCGCACGGTTCCCGAAGACATTCTGCTACACATATTTTACGAAAGTTACTGTGAGTACTGCTCGGACAATAGTGTTAGTAAGTCACTACGGAATCAGAGAGAGCTGCACAGTTGATTTCCAAATAAAATCCTTCCTGACTTACAAAGACTGAACAATGTCAAAGAAAGCATAAGGATGGCTATAGGAGAAGTATCTAGCTAGTACGAAAGCAGAATATTGGAGCGGAATTGCTAAGAAAAGAAATAGCTGTATCCTTTGTGAAATTAGTCAGCGCATCTGTGTCTGTCCAGTTGTTCACTGATGCTGCCGGCACCTAAACGGGAGACGACAAAATATAATATTTAAAGGGTGTATTAGTAAGTTCTGTGTTCCCAAATTACTTAATATATTACGTCATGGTTCCCGAATTCGGTTATCACTCGCATGTGAAAAATCACTGATTGAGGGGGAAAAAAAGAAAGAGCGCGGAGTTAGCAAGATGACTGGGACTGATCTAGCTATTCGAGTGCACAACGAATGTGTGGCTGGCTGGCTGGCTGGCTGGCTGGCTGGCTGGCGCATCTCACGGCACAGCTGCGATGCCCTCACTGGGAGGTGGGGCACGACTTTCTTCCAGTCCGTAGGGCAGATGTAACAAACTACACACTTACCTTACAGGTGTCAGTTCGTTGTAAAGCTACAACATATATTTTCTGCTCAAGTGTGAAGGCTTCTTAAAGAGCAAAGAATCCACGTGCTCACATTCTGCTCGCAACTGTCCTGCGAAAGTCAACTTTGTTCACGAGATCCAGAAGGTTGTCTAGGTAGGAGTCACATTTCACGTCTTCGTCATTTTAGTTTCGTAAGAATTATTATTTTATTTCCAGGTTCCTTTGCATCTGAGCTTAAACACATTTGTTGATATGCAGGTAATGCAAAACATTCTCGAACAGTTGAAATGTTGAGCGCTGTAAGACATCGCTTTCAGCTCCCGAAGGAACAGACGGTGCAGCTGCATACTGGGAGATCACGTCCTGCGAAAATTGTTAAGAAACGCACTCGAAACATAGCAGGCAAATTCGCACGCTGTTTTCATTTACTGTCGAATCGATTCTGCAGTCAGAGGTTGACAACGGTTCAGATTTCATTCGCAATGTTTTTGTTAAAGGAAATCGGATCACAGTGACTGTTCATAGTGAGCTCTATGTAGCTTTATTTCCTTTCATTCAACGTGATGCTGGATTCACTTTCTTTTCTGTACGATATTTGGAGGGGGATTGGGGGGGGGGGGAAGGGGGTGAAGGCCCTGCGCACTGGATTTGGCAAAGGGAAGAAAGAAGAAAGAGCGTCCCTCAGCCATCATTGCAGACCAGTGCCCCGCATGTTGTCTTCACGGAAGTCCCACGCCAGGGGGCGAGGGTGGGGCGGGTTATTGCGCAGTTTTACAGCCCAGCCTTGATCAGTGGCCGATCTGCGGCCGGGCTGTGATGCAATGCTTTCTCACGCTTTGTCGAAAGCTTTGTCAAGACAAGCACCGGAAATACGGCTTGCAGGAAACAGCGACCCAGCCAGTCTCGCGAGCGCCTTTGGAATTCTCGTGTGAGGCTCTTTGCTGAGCACGAGAACGGGCCATTGGTAAAATATTCAGTGGCATGACGGGGATGGAGCTGAAGCGGTCATTTTTTATAAGTGGAAGGCATTTTGTTATTTGATTGGTGTTTATCACTACACATTGTGTTGGTGGGAGGGACCTCGCTACTGGGCTGCCATGTTCCACATTTTCCAGCACTGGCTGGTAGGTACTGTTTGGTCGGAAAATATAATGGGCATAAGAATCAGCTAAAATTATAGGAGGCGGTGGTTAGGAAGGAAGGTGAGTCGATAGAAGGAGTCCGTGCGAAGCCAGGAAGCAGATCGCGACAGAGGAGTCGGTAGCGAGACACGGCAGACAGCACGACATCTTAAGAGACGACCGGGGACAGCAGAAACACTTCCTCATCCACAGTTTGAGCCAGCGGCAGCGATCACCGTGGCAGTCGGCGAATAGTTTATCGTGAGCATAAATAACAGCACCAGTAGAATTCTGTACAGTCACCTGTCTCAGGTACAACACTGCTGTGTGTGTGTGTGAAATACACATCGAAGAGCTAAAGAAACTGGCACACCTGTCTAATACCGTGTAGGTCCCGCAGAAGTGCCGCAACACGTGACGTGCACTCGGCTAACGTCTGAAGCAGCGCCGGAGGGAACTGACACCCTGAACCCTGCACGGCTGTCCATAAATCCGTGAGACTACGAGGGGGTGGAGATCTCTTCTGAACATCGCGTTGCAAGGCATCCAGATATGCTAAACAATGTTCGTGTCTGGGGATTTTGGTGGCCAGCGGAACTGTTTAAACTCTTCCTGGAGCCACTGTGTAGCAATTCTAGACGTGTGGGGTGTCGCATTATCGCACTGGATTTCCCCGTGTCCGTCGGAATGTACAATGGACATGACTGGATGCAGTGATCAGACAGGATGCTTACGTGCATGTCACCTGTCAGAGTCGTATCTAGACGTACCTGGGGGCCCGTATCACTCCAAATGCACACACCCCACACCATTACAGAGCCTCCACAAGCTTTAACAGTCCTCTGCTGACATGCAGGATCTCATGGATTCATGAGGTTGTCTCCATACTCATACACGTCCATCAACTCGATACAATTTGAAACGAGGGAACATGTTTCCAGTCATCAACAGTACTATGTCTGTGTTGACGGGTCCAGGCGAGGCGTAAAGCATTGTGCAGTGCAGTCGTCAAGGGTACACGAGTGGGCTTCGGCTCCGAAAGCCCATATCGATAATGTTTCGCTGCACGGTTCACACGCTGACACTTGATAGCACAGTATAGAAATCTGCGGCAATTTGCGTAGGGGTTGCACTTCTGCTACGTCGAACGATTCTCTTCAGTCGTCGTTGGTCTCGCTCTTGCAGGATCCCTTTCCGGCCGCAGCGATGTCGGAGATTTAATGTTTTACCCGATTCCTGGTATTCACTGTACACTCCTCACATGGTCGTCCGCCAGAATCACCACTTTATCGCTACCTCGGACATGTTGTGTCCCATCATTCGTGCGCTGACCGTAACACCACGTTCAAACTCACTTAAATCTTGTTAACCTCTTGTTAACCTGCCATTGTAGCACAAGTAACCGATCTAACAACTGCGCCAGATACTTGTCGTCTTATATAGGCGTTGCCGACCGCAGCGCCGTATCCTGCCTGTTTACATTCCTCTGTATTTGAATTTGCATGCCTATACCAGTTTCTTTGGCATTTCAGTGTATATAGGGTGTTTGAAAATTAATATGTGGGTCATCAGGCTTTCTACCATACAGTCTACTTGCAGCTATAAATTATATATCAAATGGAAGAGGAATTCAAACAGCTTTTCGTAGAAGAGTTCAGTGTGAGCACGATTCACCACACAACGAATCGACAGGCGAGGCCTTCCCAAACAAAGATTACCGTGTCTGGAATAATTACTTCAACAGTGCTGCTCCTAAAGTGAGGTAGATCAGCTGGCAGCGGAGGCACACACGCAAAGGTAAAAACTGCATGGCGCCAGATCGTGTGTGGACGCGGAGGTGATGCAAAACAAGCTGTGTGACCACCTGGCCTCTCGCTCCAGCAGTCGCGTACAGTGTCGTTAACGCAAATGTGTACCCAGCTATGCCAGTCATTCGGTGCACCATCTTGCCACCAAATAAAGTTCTGTGATTCAGCTTCTTCCAATACATGTTTGAAATCGGTGGCAGGCATAAAACGTCTTTCTAAATAATTCTGAATACGTTCTCAGAAATTATTTTGAAGAATTATTTAGGGTTGTTCAAATGGCTCTGAGCACTATGGGACTTAACTGCTGTGGTCATCAATCCCCTAGAACTGAGAACTACTTAAACCTAACTAACCTAAGGACATCAAACACATCCATGGCCGAGGCAGGATTTGAACCTGCGACCGTAGCGGTCGCGCGGTTCCAGACTGTAGCGCCTAGAACCGCTCGGACACCCCGGCCGGCAATTATTTAGAGGCCCATTCGAATTGCGAATAGTTCTGGAAATATATTTGACCTCTTTGCAACAAATAATCCTGAGCTTATAGGGGCAACATGCCGTACATGGGGAACAGTCACCACAAGGTTGCTGCAGCGAGAGTAAGTACATACGTACGTCAAAGCCCACGAAAAATAAAAGCAAGCGGATAATAGTTCGCTTGACGCCTCCCTAAGAGACTGTCTCGACTGCTTCCTACCTGACTGTTTACTTGTTAAACTGCTGACCCCCTCGAGAGCGAGGTCGCACAAGGCCAATGATGTTCGACGTCCCACATATTGTCTACCACGCAACCACAATTTTGGCTGCTAATGGCAATGGGGGGCTGGACTGGAGGTGACGCAAAAAGCGAGCACAGTGTGGGCCGAACCGCTTGGTCGGCGAGTAGCTCACAGCAGTACCGCAGTGCTAGTGGTGTTGAGCAATGGCAACGATAAACAACGTAAGCATTGCATTATATCTGCAACAGTTGCCAAAGCTGACACTTGGCAGACTTAGAAACAAATGCCAGATGAAATATTAGCGTTTCTGCAAGATGAGTGAGTGGTATATTTTATGCTGTATACGCTCGACTGTGGATGCAATGTACAGTCTTAGACATAAAAACTGACCGCCGGCCAGCGCCACAGAGACTAAGTCGTTCACTTAAGGTGGCCAATAAAACTGACCGCCCCTGACAACTCCAAGTCCGGCCATCTGGCAACACTGTAACATGCGGGAGTGTTACGAGGAAGTGTTGTCTACTTCCGAGACGTTCTCGGATTGTGTGAGCCCGTGGTCTAGTGGTAATCGTAGTGCATTCTAAACTTATACTCGCCTGTTCGCGTCCAACTGTACATTTTTTTTTTAACCACATTTCGGCCCTCGTCTAAAGTTACGAGTGTGATTGAACATCGAAGATGATTCGCTTCACATTCTACCCACCAGCAGTATCAAGTACTTCCAGAAACAATTCCGCAGGACAGCTCGTGGCTGCGTCGCGACCAGAACAGCTTACGCTCGAGCGTTTCCTCGCGCTGCAGCGGCTACCGGCCACCGGCCAGACGCCACCCGCCGCCTGAAATCCGGCGCCGCCCATGTGAACGCGGCGCGACGCTATCAGTGTATGTATCAACTGTCATTTTCGATTTTGAAGTTCTAGTTATAATCTTGCAGTTAAGCATTGGATTTTGTATACTTGAAAATCACGAACTACGGTTAAGCATCGTAAAATTGAGTTGCAAGTGGAAAAAGGTGTAACATCTGCAACACAGTATTTACTTTTGGTATAACAGAGCGGTGAATGCAGAGGAGGCAGCTACAAAGATTTGAACTGTGTGTGCAGCGACGGCTTTTGGGAAAAATACGCCACAAAAAGATGTTCTTGTTTCAAAAAAGATCGTTCTGATATGAATGATTTTCCACGTTAAGGAAGTCTCGACTGCTGATATATGTGATGGATTACCATTTAACCATCATGCGACATTTGCATTCAACAGGCAAAGTTCAGAAGTCTGGTGTAGGAGTACTGCATGCTCTAATTCTAAACAACAAAAATTAACCGAGTGACAATTATTGAACGTCATCAGGTCGCTCATTGAGCATTCCTATGCAGAACTGTTACTGGTGACGTGTTATGATGCCTTTATCGTTAACTTCCTAAGAAGAAATGAAAGGCTGAGCCCCACCAAAAGACATAAACTCGAGCAAAGAGTAGTGAGAACATAATGTTTTACATCTGATAGCTCCAAGGGGTGTGTGCATAACAGCTGGGATTTGTTGCCAACAACTGAAACACCTTTCGGTCGCAGTGTAAGAAAATCGAGCAACAAAACTACATCACCTGTTCTAGTGCATGATAACGCACTCTGTTGATTTGAGAAACAAAACTATCCACGAGATTGATAGGAAGGTCGTCTCTCAGGCACTTGTATTGATAGGGAAGTCCTCTCTCAAGCACTTGTCTCTCTCGTCATATACTCGTAAAATTTTACCTTTTCCGCTCTTGATCGATCAATCGTCAAGGCAATTCATTTCTAGACGAAAATACTCTTCAAACTACACTAGTTTAATGACATCGTTAGAACCAATAGATTTCTACGGGAGTAGAATTTGTAAACAACTTTAGCATCGTCAGATTGTTTTAGAAATCGTGAAAGAAAATTCTGCTGCTGATTAATTTCTCTTTGATGATTACTATTGCGCTTAGTAAACTAATGAAAATCGCAATTAAAATATTCACTGTACTAATACCAATTAAATTCAGCTTACTGCAAAAACATCACGACTGCAGTCTATCTTAATAAAGCATTAAGTATCTGTAAAACGACTGAGCCTACTTTAACACGAATTAGTATGATATTAGTGACATTTGACTTCGAAAAGATCTATATTTACTTCATTTCCTGTATCATTTCCAAGTATTATGAAAATTTGGCAGTTCATAGATAAAACTATGTTTTCACAACAACAAAAAATATGTCGGCATAAAACAAAAGTGGCATTATGAATTTGGCAGTACCGTAAGATTGTCGTTTTAACACTAAGGGTTACTAAAAGTAGGAAGACGAATTTTGCTCGAGCGTTGTCTTACGATTCCCTTATTGAATTTGTATCTGCCTGCTTGTAGCTCTGCTACAAAGGAATTAAAAATCTGGCTTTCAGCGAGTCTCGAAAGGCGAACGAAAGCAGCTTGCACCTGGTAGCTAAGCTTATTTTCTGGGAAGTGTTTTTTTCCTAAACTGGGTAGACATCGTTTTGAGGTTGAAGTGTTGGCAAATGTCAGTCAGACGTGTGCCGTTGGTGTAAGTGTTTCTGTGTGTTGAATTTGTACCAGTGATTTTTTTTTTAGGTTTTTTCTGTCCCAAATAGCGAGTTGAAGTCTCCTATTAGTATTTCACGTCATCTTGGTGAATTTTGCTCATAGTTTTTCGAGTGTGGTCCAGAATGTTTCGACATTTTCGGAATTTTTTGTATTTTCGATGTTGGTGGGGGCATGTTCATTTGTGAGTGTATATTTTTTACCGAGGCCCTGAATGAGAATAGTCATAAGTCGATTGTTGATGGGTGGGATTTCTTTGATAGAGTTAATGATAGATCTGTGTTCGAGAAATGCCATGGTGAAGATTGGTGCGCCTTTCGCTACCTTTTGTTATATTTTGCTCTTGAAGATGCAATGGTTTCCGTAATGCAAGGTTTGATTGTCAGTTAGTCGTGGTTCTTGAAGAGCAAGAAGACAATTGTCGGTCGATTTCTTATGTGAGATTATTTAGTTTTCGTGTTTGGATCAATGTATCGAGGTTTAGTTTTCAAATGCATGTTTTCTGCTTGTAGGGAAATTTACCAGAGATCTTCGATATTCTCTCCCGTGCTAGCCTGGACTCCCCAGAATCCGAAAATCCAGCTGCCGCCTGTCGACGGGCTGGCTGTGTACCACCTGGGGTAAAGTTGACTTCGCCTGCACAGTTCACGTTTGCTTGTGTTTCATAAGTTTGGCCTGGGTGATACCAGGACCGGACAGGACCAGAGGGTGTTGAAGCCTTTGGAAGCAAATATTTTCAGCCGAGCTCATTGAGCTAACAGACGGTGACCAGAGTACCGGTGATTTTCACTCAGACGTGTCTGGAGTTTGGGTGCAACGGATTGAGTAGCCGTTCAGGATTGTGTTAGTATTTGGTTCACCCCAAGTATTTGATTTCCTCGGCACCAACCATATGGGGGAAGCTTTCCCCTATCCACCACACGGGATTATTATTATTATTATTATGTCATCAGTAATTTCGATATGATATATCTTCCCACCACTGAAATAGATGTCTATTGCTCGATTCAATATTTCCATCACATAAATATGGGTTATAATTACGTTATACTGCTGCTAGTAGACATATTTCTCACTTTTTCTTAGACGGTTGCTACCTGTTACTCCATCAAAGGAATTTATGTGCGCAGCATTGTTGCAATACAGACGTTCAAATTATCCGATTTCTGTAATTTCATCTGGATACCTGATCGTTCTAATCGGATTCAGCCTGTCACTCTTAATGTGGATATCCGACTATGAGTCTCATCATATGATAGACTGGGTAAACCACATTCTTAATCGGACTGTTGAATCTGGATCACTTATTTATGATAGGGCCCGAATTCCTAAACACTATGGAATATATTAATACAATGTGCTTATTACAAATACGTTATTTAAATATAAATATATGAAGTAACGAGATAACAGTTTATTTACACTAGCAGAGCAGTGCAAGATTGGTTTCAGGGCCATGAGAGGATAAAGCTGTTGTCGTTTGTTTCACGATCACTGAACATCAACCAGATAGAGAACATGTGAGCAGAGGTAACAAGATCATTGCCATGTGGACCTACAAATGCAAGCGATCTTTGGACGAATATAGAAAAAGGATGGTGGGAAGTAAACCATCACACTACACTATCGGCTACTTAATGAAATCAATGCCCCTACGCTTTCGAGAAATCTTATGTAATGATGGAAGGGGAGTTGGTTACTAAAAGTATACTCCTCCACAAAACCCATGTAGGCAATTATCTGGTAATCGTTCAAGCTTTGCTTTGTAGCAGCTCTTCAACATACAAGTCCATTTACTTTCAGTCTCCTCCTTACAATTCTTGCAATGCACGGTTATTGAAAAATCTCATCCACTCGAGCCCAACTGAGGAATTGACTGGTGCATGCGTTGTTCAACACACAGTACTTGTCACCCTCCCTGAAATAAATGACTGTGTGTGTGTGTTTTCGTGTTCACGCACAATCTGAATCAATACTATTAACATTAGAGAGACAACCAACAATAAATATTGCATCAAATATGACTGTAAAGTATTTTAATGGGATGGGAAGTACAAACTGAATTTTTACCCAACCCACGTCCTGCATATCACGTTAAGCAAGTAAGATGTATTAATTCCATAGTCTCGTTAGCAGAGACAGTGCGCTCTTGTTGTCGAGGCTCGCGACAAGTGATGCGATTAGCAGCGCCCAATGCGCCGCGATTTGTTTATGTTGGCTGAGCGTGGACACTGCAGCAGACTCTTCGCCATAAACAGAAAGAAATCGCCTTGGCTCTGACTGCAGTGAGCGGATATCACTGCCTGCGTGTTCTTATAGTAACCAACGTGAGACTCGACCCACAGGTGCCATGGAGCAATCGCAGCGGGTATCATGTCATTAGTCATCAGAATATTAAACAGTGATGAAATGTCCACTCTATTTGAATCCCAAGAAAACAGGAACCTTCTCACAAATGAATGTGAAGTGATATTAAAATTTATCCAACATACAAAAATTAACTGCGCGGCTTTCATGTACGCAGTAGTAGCACACAAGGAAATATTATGTCTTGGAAGCGTGTATTTCATTTCCTCTTCTCATATTAACGCCCTTGTTTTAGTATGAAGTGGGAAATTAAACACGCAAAACTAAAGTTCATGAGAAGCATATTAGTCATTTCCTCTTCTCATATCACAGCTTTTGTTTTAGTATGAAGTAAAAAAATAAACATTTAAGAGTTCTGAAGCATAATATGCCACCAGATTCTTATCGTAGGCGATATCGGAAACGCAAAAAGCCGGAAGCTGTCCATTCTTTTGTCCAACAGTCTGTTTCCTTTCATGCATTACTCCCACTAGGGGATTCTTATTTAAGGACTTGTGGGCATTAAGTTCTTCAGCAGAATAAGCCTTACGTTATTGTGCTAATCGCGGTATGGAAAAAATGCAACAAAGACGAGTTCCCCTAGAGCAGTGAGGATATTTGCACATGTCTGTATTCAGCAATGACTGCCACCTGCCACAACACTTCACAGAATCCATGCGGCAGGCAACACAACTGTGCGTGCACTTCAGACTTCATTCAGTAAGACGTCAGGAGATGGACGGAAACGTCAAATTAACGTCGCTTTCCGAGTCGTATTCAATCCAGAATGAGGTGTTATTAAGGTAGTTGAGCGTTCTAGCAATTTCACCTTGATAATTCCCGTATGAGTATTCCGATAGAAAAAGAATCCGTTAGTGTGAAACCATCGGGAATTGCATTAACATCAAACTGCAAGAACTTGAGACAATACGCGGACTCTTCTCTTCGCTGGGTGACCTATTATTGTTATTTAGGATTCTCTCCGTCCTAGGCGTAATGGAAATGGAACTTCAGAGGCGCTTTCCGCTATTCTTGACAAACATCAGCAACTTGTAATCACTGCGAGTTACAGCTGTGTGATGATAATGGTAGAGGTTGTCAGTAGCTGTGGTAGTGTTGTTGTCAAACTGCTTACAGTAACGTTAATGGTGGCGCACATCACTGACTACCTACTTCAGTAAAGGTAGTGTTGTGGCGTCGTCGCTTCTCTTTATTCGGCATCAGCTTGAGTAAACCGATTTAACGAACAGAGTACTCCATTCGCGAGCTGCTAATGATACAGTATGACTACAGAGATCATCGCGCGGGTATTACATTAATTCTGCAGTGAAATGCTTAACAAATACTACCCTCAGCTATGCAGCAGGAATGACTCATTACACAGGTACTCTATGTTGCACTTGGTTAAGTGATCAGTTACCTGCAGTCTTGCTTCTACTGTTCGTAAATACTAGTGTACTGACAATTCGTTATTTGACTAAATATACACTACACTCTGATCAATCTGATTCGCATGTATATTACATGGGTTTTAAATATCGAAGGACCGACGTCCACACTGTCACAGCGCGTTGAAATACAGCAACGACGGCAGATGAAAATTTGTGACCGACTGGGCTTCGAACCTGAACCTCCTGCTTACTAGGCAGACGTGCTGAACACTGCACTATTTTTTTTATTTTTTAAGTTTGAGAAGACTTTCAGCACCAGATAGGCGAAGGCAAAGAGGGCAGGGGTCGAAGATCCGAGGCCTGGCCACAATGCCTCCCCCATACCTGTCACTGAGTAGCTGCATTATTCCCATGTATTCCATGTTTGTTCCCATACATGCCTTAAATTGTAGAACAAAATTGAAGTAGTAATTAAGGTAAAATAAATTACAGATTGCTGCCTCCAATGGCGTGCATTCCTTGTAGAACATAACTTATAACAGTCAAAAGGGTGACGGAAATATACCTAACAAACATTCATTCAGAAACATATTCACAATTTAAGTTATTATGCACTGGATGCACATATATTTTTCAACAAATGAAAGAAATTTCGGAGCCGGAGGGGTTTTGCCAAATTAGAACAGTTCTGATTTTAGAACCAACGTAAAAGAAGATTCCAGGTATAAAAAAAAGTGAAAGAATAGTTTCCTTCTTCTAATCAGTAAAACTGTCCACCTCTTTGTAGCATACATAAAGCAAATTATGAAACCATTCCTTATATTTGTTATTCTTCTTCCGCTTAAAATGTTCTTGTGCAATATAAAACATGTACTCTTCCAAGTTCGAAGTTTTGTTTGTTAAGACGTAAAGCACAAACTGTCCCAGAAGCCACGAATAACTGTTATTCTTTGGGACGGGTAACATTTCGAGTCGGAGTTATCGGTATATGACTTTTTCTGCGGTTCTGTTGATAGTGCTAATTTCTTCCTAGTCAAGTTCCAAATTCTGATTCTGTTTTCACATAAGAAGATGTGCGCTACAGTTTCTACAAGCCGACATTTGTCGCAGTATGGAGACGGTCTCAATTTGATTTTCCATAATCGTTCCGCTGTGGCTATGGTTTCGTTTACAACGTCGTACCATACGGCACTGACTCTAGTTGGTAGAATTTTATTGTTGATATTTTTCCAGACGTTCATCCAGTTTTTAGTTGGTTAATTTACCGGAATTGTGTTGTGAAAACGATGTGTGGTAATATAATCATAGACAGTTCTAGTGTTGGTTTGTACTGGTGGAGGTCTTATACAGCTCCACTCGCCATAGTACTATCGGACGCAATCTAGGCTGGCATGCTACATTAACAGGAGCGTTCCTATCCCCAGGATCTAACGAGAGGACCAGAAATTTCGTGATGCCTGTTGCATTTATTAGTTTAAAAGCACGTCTTTTATTCCAAGTCCTTCGTTTTGCCTCTGCAAAGCCGCCGTGTGCAAGGATACTTTGAAGATATTCCACATATACCAAGACGCTACATCTAATATTTTATGTGCGGTGACCTGCGGTATCGGTAAGACCGCTGCGACATGATATATTTTGCTAAGTATGTATGTATTTATAAGCTGAACTTTCTGCAGTCGGTCTACCGATCGCATGTCATGGTCCTTCAACAAGATTCCGATGACATTAAGTTTCCGCTCCCAATTGTTCGTAGCCATGCGCTTGGGATTCGCCCTTAACCGAGTTGGAGTCTCTCTTCAGTTACATCTAACCAGTGCGCACCTATTGCAGTATTTTGGATTTAAAATTTTGTAAATGTGTGGTAAGATCTTATGGGAGCAAGCTGCTTAGCTCATCGGTCCCTGAGCTTACACGCTACTTAATCTAACTAACTTAACGCTATGGCCAACACACACACCTGTGGCGGAGGGAGGACTGGAAACCTCCGACAGTTGGCACTGTCGGGACACAGCAGCCAGCCTCTCTGCAGCACCTATCTACACACGCTCCTCGTCAGACGCGAATTCCCATCTTTGCCGCATACCACATGCGTGGTACGTCCCCCCCCCCCCCCCCCCCCGGTCCTATATTCCACTCGCTCGCGGCCAAACTGTATTCCTGTGAGGGTTCTGACGATGAGACGATGACAGGATGTTTCAGGAGGAATAGTAAATATTGTACTAGGCGGTAGTATAGACAAATTGCGGAAAAAATGCCATATAACATGTGTCCAATTTTTGTTGAGTACATTTTATTTCGTTTCGTATGTTGGTCCTCAATGGACCCAGTTGTCTACACTTCCTTGAAAATGAGCTTCCAGCGTTATTGGAAGAGGTTCACTTGGCTACAAGAATGCTTATGTTCCTCCAGCATGACATTTTCCTGAAGATGGATCAGTAGATATGAGCACTTTTCTTGGCCTTCAAGATCCCCCGACTATCTCTTTGGATTTTCGCCTACGGGGATGGTTAAAGGCGAAGCCTACAAAGAAAAAGTAAACCCAAGAGCCGATTTGATCGTTCGTATTATGAATAGTGCAGCCCTCATAAAAGGACGCAGAGACGACCTCAGAAGAGCTACACATGGTGTTATCAAGAGAAGTCAAATGTGCATTGAAGTTAGTGGGTGAATTTGCAAAAAGCAACTTTGAACGTCCTCATTTGCCTTTGCTTTGAGTTTGTTAGGGTTACGTACTAACAGCTGTATCTCTGTGCTCAATAAAAAGTGGACGCATTTATATGGAATTTTTTCATGCAATTGGTCTGTACTACAAGCTGCTAAAATATGTACTATTCCTCCTGAAACACCCTGAATATGGATATATGTGTGGTGTCTGTTCTTTCGGACATGTCCGAAAGAATACACACACACACACATTTTTATCTTAAGTGCTATTCGAAAAATGTTTGGCAACTAAGTGATAGCGCCGGACTGGACCTACATCAACCTACTCATTTTAATAGGTATAGTTGTAATTTTCTGAACAATTCCTGTTTAATAAGAGACAGCGACTGTGTCTCTCATCGTTTACTTTGTCGGAAACCTGCTTCTTTCTGCCCTAGCGTATACTATAGCAATGAGTGACTGCTCACATTCTTGATACCTCACTGGACGTGTTACTGCAACTGTAGCCAAAGATTCAAATCCCACTGGAAAAGTATGTTTCAAGTCAAATGGTTTTGCTCCTCTCCTACTGTCATTGAAAACAATCACAACGAAATTAAGTATAGGAACCCTACGAAACCCTTGAGTTCATACTGCGGTGCTGTGCAGATGAAAAAGTAGTTTTTCACAATTATCAGATGACAGATGATATTTTTCATATTTCACTAATTATGAGTGCATTATTAATTGTTGGTTCACAGGCGCTTTCCTACAGCTTATTGTAACTGTTTTTAGAATGTTAGAGCTGGAAGAATAGAAACATCAAATTTTCGCCATATGGCATGTTAGAATTCACCTTAAGTCTTCACGTTTCGAGCAGAGGCAGCATATCCGTCAGGAAAGCTGACAACAATAAGCCATGCCATGCCTGTCTTCTGGCGGATGTGCCAATGACAGTGATCTCAATAACAATATTGTACAGCAAAGATACATTGGCAACTCAACCACTGGAGAAGCTCCAAAATTGTGAATCGCGTCTGGTGAATACGCTTTCAAGGTTTCGGTCCGATTAAGACCGTAAAACACAAATAATTGTCGCAGTTATTAATTTATGACATTTAGTTTGCATTCAGTGCATCGATGTATTACAAGTAATTGCACTCTAGCCCCTAAAACTAGTTACAGAAATGCGAATAAGATTCGTTGACATATAATGAGGAACTTGCGGCAATTGCCACCCGCAACTTTGAGACGAAGCTATAGTCAATTCCGAGGTCACTCACAGTACACATCAGCTGGTATCCTTCCTGGCAGTATAACTGAAACTTCGCAACAGCGCAAATTATGTTTGGCAACTCTGTGACCGACGAGTTACTTCCTTGATGGCTCAGAACTATCCTGCTAAATCCACTTCATATTATCGTGTCATTTCAACTCAATACTGTGAGTAATTTTCTCTTGAGATGTGACATAAGGATATCAGTTACTGCTTTTGAGTCAACGAAAGTCGTTCCACGGAGGAAATAGAACTGCTCTCGTCTCTTACGTTGCGAATTATCTGCCATAGCGGCTACTGAGCCAATAAGTACTTCAAAGACACCGCAGCTGTTCGCTAGCTCCTAGGTTACGTGCTTGAGTGTCAGGTGCACGCTGCCTTTGTTCGACTTTCGAGACTCGCTGAAAGCCAGATTTTTAATTTCTTTGTAGCGGAGCTAAAGCAGGCAGATACAAATTCAATGAGGGAATCGTAAGACATCGCTCGAGCAAAATTCGTCTTCCTACTTTTAGTAACCCTTAGTGTCAAAGCGACAACCTTACGGTACTGCCAAATTCATAATGCCACTTTTGTTTTATGCCGACATATTTTTTGTTGTTGTGAAAACATAGTTTTATCTATGAACTGCCAAATTTTCATAATACTTGGAAATGATACAGGAAATGAAGTAAATATAGATCTTTTCGAAGTCAAATGTCACTAATATCATACTAATTCGTGTTAAAGTAGGCTCAGTCGTTTTACAGATACTTAATGCTTTATTAAGATAGACTGCAGTCGTGATGTTTTTGCAGTAAGCTGAATTTAATTGGTATTAGTACAGTGAATATTTTAATTGCGATTTTCATTAGTTTACTAAGCGCAATAGTAATCATCAAAGAGAAATTAATCAGCAGCAGAATTTTCTTTCACGATTTCTAAAACAATCTGACGATGCTAAAGTTGTTTACAAATTCTACTCCCATAGAAATCTATTGGTTCTAACGATGTCATTAAACCAGTGTAGTTCGAAGAGTATTTTCGTCTAGAAATGAATTGCCTTGACGATTGATCGATCAAGAGCGGGAAAGGTAAAATTTTACGCGTATATGACGAGAGAGACAAGTGCTTGAGAGAGGACTTCCCTATCAATACAAGTGCCTGAGAGACGACCTTCCTATCAATCTCGTGGATAGTTTTGTTTCTCAAATCAACAGAGTGCGTTATCATGCACTAGAACAGGTGATGTAGTTTTGTTGCTCGATTTTCTTACACTGCGACCGAAAGGTGTTTCAGTTGTTGGCAACAAATCCCAGCTGTTATGCACACACCCCTTGCGGCAGAATTCGTAGCCCAAAACACTCTTTTGAAGCTATCAGATGTAAAACATTATGTTCTCACTACTCTTTGCTCGAGTTTATGTCTTTTGGTGGGGCTCAGCCTTTCATTTCTTCTTAGGAAGTTAACGATAAAGGCATCATAACACGTCACCAGTAACAGTTCTGCATAGGAATGCTCAATGAGCGACCTGATGACGTTCAATAATTGTCACTCGGTTAATTTTTGTTGTTTAGAATTAGAGCATGCAGTACTCCTACACCAGACTTCTGAACTTTGCCTGTTGAATGCAAATGTCGCATGATGGTTAAATGGTGATCCATCACATATATCAGCAGTCGAGACTTCCTTAACGTGGAAAATCATTCATATCAGAACGATCTTTGTTGAAACAAGAACATCTTTTTGTGGCGTATTTTTCCCAAAAGCCGTCGCTGCACACACAGTTCAAATCTTTGTAGCTGCCTCCTCTGCATTCACCGCTCTGTTATACCAAAAGTAAATACTGTGTTGCAGATGTTACACCTTTTTCCACTTGCAACTCAATTTTACGATGCTTAACCGTAGTTCGTGATTTTCAAGTATACAAAATCCAATGCTTAACTGCAAGATTATAACTAGAACTTCAAAATCGAAAATGACAGTTGATACATACACTGACAGCGTCGCGCCGCGTTCACATGGGCGGCGCCGGATTTCAGGCGGCGGGTGGCGTCTGGCCGGTGGCCGGTAGCCGCTGCAGCGCGAGGAAACGCTCGAGCGTAAGCTGTTCTGATCGCGACGCAGCCACGAGCTGTCCTGCGGAATTGTTTCTGGAAGTACTTGATACTGCTGGTGGGTAGAATGTGAAGCGAATCATCTTCGATGTTCAATCACACTCGTAACTTTAGACGAGGGCCGAAATGTGGTTAAAAAAAAAAAATGTACAGTTGGACGCGAACAGGCGAGTATAAGTTTAGAATGCACTACGATTACCACTAGACCACGGGCTCACACAATCCGAGAACGTCTCGAAAGTAGACAACACTTCCTCGTAATACTCCCGCATGTTACAGTGTTGCCAGATGGCCGGACTTGGAGTTGTCAGGGGCGGTCAGTTTTATTGGCCACCTTAAGTGAACGACTTAGTCTCTGTGGCGCTGGCCGGCGGTCAGTTTTTATGTCTAAGACTGTACATGGGAAGTACAAGGATGACGATAAATACTTAACAAGTGAAAATGATACTGAAACAGGCTCCGATCCATATCGTTCATCATCCTTGTCGGACAGGAAGCCACAAACGTGGCTGCGAAACGTATCCAGCGTGGGGGTACTGAACGTAATTACGTACAATGGATTTCATCCGCAACATAATAAAAAACAATTAAGAACAGATTCGAATAAAGTCGCAGCAATATGACCGTGGAGTGCATAAAAAAACCTACGAATATGTAAATGAGGACAAGGCGCACTTGTTTCAAAAACTTCTGTTTCCACATTTCGAGAATCATCGAATGAATTCACAGAATGCGCACGGTTGTGATCCCCTAGGCTATGCACATCAAATTCCGCACCACGTAGATTACAATGATTTCAAGGGAAGCAGTGGATGGCTGTATAACTTCAAACAATGCTACAGAATTGGAAGACGTAGAATAATGAAATTTCAAAGAAAGCGACCGCCTGACGCTGCACGGCAAACTGTGGTGTCGGCGCGAAAACTTGTAGACGAGACACACAAACTCTGAAAGGGTCCTGTCGTGCCCTTTCATTATCATTTTATTTACTTTCCAGTGATACAAAACTCTCTGGCAGGCGTGAGTCAATGAATGTGGTGTGTTTCATGTTGCTATACGGTGGTTTAGTCTGCTGCGAAGAATCAGCGGTAGTCGTACAGAATGGCCAACCCCTGTAGTTTTCGAGTAGGCTCTCCTTGCGTGAAAGTTACCGGTGTTATGTTGGTGGCGGAAGCCTCATCTGTGGGTTTTCCTGGCCACGGAATTGCTTGGGAGACGTTGGAGAGTGTGAGACGGTCAGTCTGCTTCCAGCGAGCCGAGGGTCTGCAGCCGAGCTCTCTTCGAAGGCCGGTGAGTTGGTTTAACCGCGAGGCGCGTTGTCTCGTAGCGGGAGGGGAGTTTTTAGCTTTTGGTCTCGCGTCTCGTCTTATAAAGATTGTCGCAGCAAGGAATGCAAGGCTTTTGCAGATTTTTAATTTGATTCCTAATGCAGACTTTGACCCGTAAGAAGAACGTAACAAAAAGGTGTTGCATATGTAAGAAGTGCCTGAATGTTTGTCTGCCTGCAGCTGCGTCTGTATACGTTCTAATCTCTCCTGAACCTAAATAATCTTGCCTCTCCGTGAATTTTCTTTGTCTCATTTACCTTATGTCCGTTGGAAGCCATCCACGTGGTTTAATATTAGAGTTTGTTGGCCCACTGCCATCACAGTTGTCTACTAAAATGTGCCTTCTGAAAAATGTTAGTTGTTCGCGGCTGCGTGGTTTAATGTGGTTAAAACTTGGCCACGGCATGTAGAAATTGTGTATCCGCAAACCACATGGGCATACTAGCATATTGTGAGTCGTTTACCATTTCACAAGAAATTGTACTTACAAGGGAACCTCCAGAGCGCACCCCCATCAGATTTAGTTATAAGTTGGCCTTGAAAAACTGAACACAGATCAATCGAGAAAACAGGAAGAAATTGTGTGGAACTATGAAAAAAATAAGCAAAATATACAAACTGAGTAGTCCATGCGCAAGATACGCAATTTTTTTTTTTTTTTTTTTTTTTTTTTTTTTTTTTTTTTTTTTTTTTTTTTTTTGTCATCAGTCTACTGACTGGTTTGATGCGACCCGCCACGAATTCCTTTCCTGTGCTAACCTCTTCATCTCAGAGTAGCACTTGCAACCTACGTCCTCAACTATTTGCTTGACATATTCCAATCTCTGTCTTCCTCTACAGTTTTTGCCCTCTACAGCTCCCTCCAGTACCATGGAAGTCATTTCCTCATGTCTTAGCAGATGTCCTATCATCCTGTCCCTTCTCCTTATCAATGTTTTCCACATATTCCTTTCCTCTCCGATTCTGCGTAGAACCTCCTCATTCCTTACGTTATCAGTCCACCTAATTTTCAACATTCGTCTATAGCACCACATCTCAAATGCTTCGATTCTCTTCTGTTCCGGTTTTCCCACAGACCATGTTTCACTACCATACAATGCTGTGCTCCAGACGTACATCTTCACAAATTTCTTCCTCAAATTAAGGCCGATATTTGATATTAGTAGACTTCTCTTGGCCAGAAATGCCTTTTTTGCCATAGCGAGTCTGCTTTTGATGTCCTCCTTGCTCCGTCCGGCATTGGTTATTTTACTGCCTAGGTAGCAGAATTCCTTAACTTCATTGACTTCGTGACCATCAATCCTGATGTTAACTTTCTCGCTGTTCTCATTTCTACTACTTCTCATTACCTTCGTCTTTCTCCGATTTACTCTCAAACCATACTGTGTACTCATTAGACTGTTCATTCCGTTCAGCAGATCATTTAATTCTTCTTCACTTTCACTCAGGATAGCAATGTCCTCAGCGAATCGTATCATTGATATCCTTTCACCTTGTATTTTAATTCCACTCGTGAACCTTTCTTTTATTTCCATCATTGCTTCCTCGATGTACAGATTGAAGAGTAGGGGCGAAAGGCTACAGCCTTGTCTTACACCCTTCTTAATACGAGCACTTCGTTCTTGATCGTCCACTCTTATTATTCCCTCTTGGTTGTTGTACATATTGTATATGACCCGTCTCTCCCTACAGCTTACCCCTACTTTTTTCAGAATCTCGAACAGCTTGCACCATTTTATATTGTCGAACGCTTTTTCCAGGTCGACAAATCCTATGAAAGTGTCTTGATTTTTCTTTAGCCTTGCTTCCATTATTAGCCGTAACGCCAGAATTGCCTCTCTCGTCCCTTTACTTTTCCTAAAGCCAAACTGATCGTCACCTAGCGCATTCTCAATTTTCTTTTCCATTCTTCTGTATATTATTCTTGTAAGCAGCTTCGATGCATGAGTTGTTAAGCTGATTGTGCGATAATTCTCGCACTTGTCAGCTCTTGCAGTCTTCGGAATTGTGTGGATGATGCTTTTCCGAAAGTCAGATGGTATGTCGCCAGACTCATATATTCTACACACCAACGTGAATAGTCGTTTTGTTGCCACTTCGCCCAATGATTTTAGAAATTCTGATGGAATGTTATCTATCCCTTCTGCCTTATTTGACCGTAAGTCTTCCAAAGCTCTTTTAAATTCCGATTCTAATACTGGATCCCCTATCTCTTCTAAATCGACTCTTGTTTCTTCTTCTATCACATCAGACAAATCTTCACCCTCATAGAGGATTTCAATGTGTTCTTTCCACCTATCTCCTCTCTCCTCTGCATTTAACAGTGGAATTCCCGTTGCACTCTTAATGTTACCACCGTTCCTTTTAATGTCACCAAAGGTTGTTTTGACATTCCTGTATGCTGAGTCTGTCCTTCCGACAATCATATCTTTTTCGATGTCTTCACATTTTTCCTGCAGCCATTTCGTCTTAGCTTCCCTGCACTTCCTATTTATTTCGTTCCTCAGCGACTTGTATTTCTGTATTCCTGATTTTCCCGGAACATGTTTGTACTTCCTTCTTTCATCAATCAACTGAAGTATTTCTTCTGTTACCCATGGTTTCTTCGCAGCTACCTTCTTTGTACCTATGTTTTCCTTCCCAACTTCTGTGATGGCCCTTTTTAGAGATGTCCATTCCTCTTCAACTGTACTGCCTACTGCGCTATTCCTTATTGCTTTATCTATAGCGTTAGAGAACTTCAAACGTACCTCGTCATTCCTTAGTACTTCCGTATCCCACTTCTTTGCGTATTGATTCTTCCTGACTAATGTCTTGAACTTCAGCCTACTCTTCATCACTACTATATTGTGATCTGAGTCTATATCTGCTCCTGGGTACGCCTTACAATCCAGTATCTGATTTCGGAATCTCTGTCTGACCATGATGTAATCTAATTGAAATCTTCCCGTATCTCCCGGCCTTTTCCAAGTATACCTCCTTCTCTTGTGATTCTTGAACAGGGTATTCGCTATTACTAGCTGAAACTTGTTACAGAACTCAATTAGTCTTTCTCCTCTTTCATTTCCTTGTCCCAAGCCCATATTCTCCTGTAACCTTTTCTTCTACTCCTTCCCCTACAACTGCATTGCAGTCGCCCATGACTATTAGATTTTCGTCCCCCGTTACATACTGCATTACCCTTTCAATATCCTCATACAATTTCTCTATCTGTTCATCTTCAGCTTGCGACGTCGGCATGTATACCTGAACTATCGTTGTCGGTGTTGGTCTGCTGTCAATTCTGATTAGAACAACCCAGTCACTGAACTGTTCACAGTAACACACCCTCTGCCCTACCTTCCTATTCATAACGAATCCTACACCTGTTATACCATTTTCTGCTGCTGTTGATATTACCCGATACTCATCTGACCAGAAATCCTTGTCTTCCTTCCACTTCACTTCACTGACCCCTACTATATCTAGATTGAGCCTTTGCATTTCCCTTTTCAGATTTTCTAGTTTCCCTACCACGTTCAAGCTTCTGACATTCCACGCCCCGACTCGTAGAACGTTATCCTTTCGTTGATTATTCAATCTTTTTCTCATGGTAACCTCCCCCTTGGCAGTCCCCTCCCGGAGATCCGAATGGGGGACTATTCCGGAATCTTTTGCCAATGGAGAGATCATCATGACACTTCTTCAATTACAGGCCACATGTCCTGTGGATACACGTTACGTGTCTTTAATGCAGTGGTTTCCATTGCCTTCTGCATCCTCATGTCGTTGATCATTGCTGATTCTTCCGCCTTTTAGGGGCAATTTCCCACCCCTAGAACAAGAGAGTGCCCTGAACCTCTATCCGCTCCTCCGCCCTCTTTGACAAGGCCGTTGGCAGAATGAGGCTGACTTCTTATGGCGGAAGTCTTCGGCCGCCAATGCTGATTAGTTATCAAAATTTAGGCAGTGGCGGGATCGAACCCGGGACGTTTTGATAATGAATCAAAGACGCTACCCCTAGACCACGGTACGCAATATCAAGGAGAATATGAGCTCAGGAGCGCCATGGTCCCGTGGTTAGCGTGAGCAACTGCGGAACCACAGGTCCTTGGTTCAAGTCCTCCCTCGAGTGAAAAGTTTACTTTCTTTATTTTCAGACAATTACCAAAGTTCAGGCTCTCACACATAATCAACTTCGCTCTCCAAAATTCCAGGACATGTTCAGATTTGCTTGGACATATGCAGGATTTGACGGTCTACACACGGAAAATTTTGAAAACGTTAAAAACATATGTTTTGAGAGAGCACAGGGAAAACTGTGCGACTGTGAAACTGTTGCATTCATTTGTTGCAGTTTATGTGACAAACTCTTATGTTTTCATCAATTTTTTGGGAGTGATTATCACATCCACAAGAAAACCTAAATCGGGCAACGTAGAAGAATCTTTTTACCTATTCGGCAAGTGTACAAGTTAGGTGGGTATATGGGTCGACAACATATTCCTGTCATGTGACGCACGTGCCGTCACCAGTGTCGTATAGAATATATCAGACGTGTTTTCCTGTGGAGAAATCGGTTGACCTATGATCAAATGTTTTCGGTTCCCATTGGAGAGACACGTCCTTTCGTCTACTAATCGCACGGTTTTGCGGTGCGGTCGCAAAACACACTCTAAACTTATTACAGTGAGCAGAGACGTCAATGAACGAACGGACGGATCGTAACTTTGCGAAAATAAAGAAAGTAAACTTTTCATTCGAGGGGAGACTTGAACCAAGGACCTCTCCTTCCTCAGCTGCTCGGGCTAACCACGGGACCACGGCGCTACTCAGCTCACAATAGCCTTGATGTTGCCTATCTTGCGCATGGACTACTCACTTTGTATATTTTGTTTATTTTTTCATAGTTCCACACAACTTCTTCCTGTTTTCTCGATTGATCTGTGTTCAGTTTCTCAAGGCCTATCCACTGTGCCAACTTATACCTAAATCTGAGGAGGGTGCGATGAGGAGGTTCCCTTGTTAGTTACCAGGCAACAGCAGTTGTGTAGATGCATCACATCAGTGTTTTAAGGAATAAATAATTTTGGCACCAATCTTATCCCGTGTAGCAATGTTACGTCTCTATTACCTACGCCATTTACCTCGTAGTTTCCTTGTTAGACCATCCATAGCGTTTCCATGCGCACAGGTCCAATAATTATTCCCTTTTTATTTAAAACGAATTCTTTAGAATAGATGTTGTTTTGAGGAGTGCTGCTGCAGGCTGCTCTTATGCACAGTGTTCACGCATTATTTACTTTATTTTAACATTTGATTCGCGTGAACATCGCCTGGACCAAACCAGTAATTACATTCCATTCTTTACGAGTGATAGTACAATGAATGTTCTCTTGTGAGTCTTTTTTTCTAATGATTAAATTAATCAATTTTCCGATTCAACCGAACCCTTTATTTGTCGTGTGGCTAGAGTTGGTCGCGACCCAATCTTTTACGTTGATTTCAATGCCAAATAGCATTTTCGTATTCAAAGTGAGCTTCACGCAACTTACACATAACGTAAATTTTTTTCCGCAACTTACACATAGTGACCATGGTACCAGATAACTTACAACTTATTGATCGTTCAGTAAGGAATTTGTGTTCAAGTACGACCAATCGGGATTTGAAGAGGAAACACATATGAAAGAAACCTCGGAAATTGGAGGTACCGAGAGTGTTGTATCAAGATCAACTAATGTCAATGCCTTAATGCATTCGCGTACAACTATGCCGACTGTTGACCTGGACGGCAAGCTGGCTGTAAATTTATCTGTTGTGCTGAGAGACTTTGGAGGTGCTGCAGCCCCAACCATTCTTTCTAGTGTGCGTGTTCTTACAAGGGCAGTAAGGAATATTTACATCACAGCAAGCAAGAGTTTGAAAATTTAAGAGAACTACAATTCTGCTATGAGCACTCTTTTTCGCCAAGAGCTGGTCAAAATACCTTGCTTCTGCTCGATTCCTGCTTTGGGTGTAAAAATCGTACTCCTTTAAAGCAAACTATCCCTCATGGAATGTGTGTGACATTGCAATTCATACCACATGGAACAACTGGACAAATTCAGCCTCTGGATTTTTTTTCTGCGCCTATAAAACACATTACCGCGCTAACTGCAGCTGCGCCTTAATGGATAACCACTTTGAGGATAAGCTCCACGACACACTGACACGCATTCGGTTGCGTGCCGCCACATTCCTTCAGTTCTCGTCACCCCGTTACACCAACATGCCTCTATAAGCATTCTTTAAGAGTGGACACACAGGTGAACGTCTAGCACGGTTCCTAACTCCCGAGCCTTCGATCTTGATGGTGCGAACCTTTGCCAACAGCGTGGCGCACAGTTTTGCATTCGGTGTTACCGGCGCAAGTCAGTAGTTTCTCGAATGTCGAAGATGTCCACTTTGTGAAGTGTAATACACACATATATCCCGTAGGAGGCTCATCTCCGCACTTGTGGCGCACTCCTCACGCACATGGGGAGCCACTGGCACCTACCATTTTTCTGGCATAATTGTTAACACAACACTTTCAAATAAGTCTTGATAAAGATTGAACTTACGACCTCGCACTCAACCAGTTCTTTGCTATTTGAAATGTCGATTCATCGCTGAAAACGATACCACCCAGAAAATCTTCATCGGTATCCAGCAATATCTCGTTTGTAAAGCTGGCACGTACAGTGTGGTCTGTACGTAGTGTCTAGGAAGCCTGCGTACTCGGTTGGCTAGACAAACAATCGAACAAGTCGTATTAGTGAGTTTTATTACAAAAAGAAAATTGCAATACTTAAGATGTGTCGCAAGCAAGGGGCGACATACGAAATATTCAATGCTTTCCAGTATGGACAATCCCAAGTCTGTGCTACACGGGCAGTACGAGCCAAGTGTGTAGCGTCGACGTTGATGTTGAAGCTGCTATTCAACTGCTGCGTCACTTTCCACACAGGGGAGGGAGGCCTGGCTGACTTCTTCTCACAGCCTTCTCTTCTCTTTACTGTCGTTCCCGACTGGCGTGCCGGTGCTCGACTTTAGGCCTCAACACTATCGGCTTTAGATATTGTAACGACTGCAAGCGTTGTAAGTGTCTGTTCCTAAGACGTCAGTGGACGTGCCAATCCACGACTAGACATCCGAACTGATTCCTCGGGGCTATACACGTGAAAGAGTCACTCGTTGAGTGCTTTCTTCACTCATTTTCGGTCGTTCCACACTATTCCTGATTCCTCGGGGCTATACACGTGAAAGAGTCACTCGTTGAGTGCTTTCTTCACTCATTTTCGGTCGTTCCACACTATTCCTGATTCCTCGGGGCTATACACGTGAAAGAGTCACTCGTTGAGTGCTTTCTTCACTCATTTTCGGTCGTTCCACACTATTCCTGATTCCTCGGGGCTATACACGTGAAAGAGTCACTCGTTGAGTGCTTTCTTCACTCATATTCGGTCGTTCCACACTATTCCTGATTCCTCGGGGCTATACACGTGAAAGAGTCACTCGTTGAGTGCTTTCTTCACTCATTTTCGGTCGTTCCACACTATTCCTGATTCCTCGGGGCTATACACGTGAAAGAGTCACTCGTTGAGTGCTTCCTTCACTCATTTTCGGTCGTTCCACACTATTCCTGATTCCTCGGGGCTATACACGTGAAAGAGTCACTCGTTGAGTGCTTTCTTCACTCATTTTCGGTCGTTCCACACTATTCCTGATTCCTCGGGGCTATACACGTGAAAGAGTCACTCGTTGAGTGCTTTCTTCACTCATTTTCGGTCGTTCCACACTATTCCTGATTCCTCGGGGCTATACACGTGAAAGAGTCACTCGTTGAGTGCTTTCTTCACTCATTTTCGGTCGTTCCACACTATTCCTGATTCCTCGGGGCTATACACGTGAAAGAGTCACTCGTTGAGTGCTTTCTTCACTCATTTTCGGTCGTTCCACACTATTCCGTTTGCGCACAGGTATACAGACAAAACTATTTGAGTTGCTATTTGATTTGATGTATTATTTATGATTGTAAGTTAGATGTCATAAATAGTACAAAGCCTTAAATCCTGTATATTCATATTGAAACTTAACTGTTCCAGTGTTTCGTGAGCTTTTCATATTACCTATATCTTTAGTAAATAAATTGTTATGCTCGATGAATGTTCTGCCAGACAACTTCCAAAGTATTTATTTTGGGCAAATCCCCATTTTAGAATCTGCAGCTAGCGCCACTAAAGTTGTGCATATTGAATTTATAACTTTGAGCTTAAAGACGTGGCCGGCTCACAATTAGTTATGTGGGTTACGCTAACTTTTCGCATGCAGAATATTTCGGAGATTTGGCGAACACGTGGTCAAGATACGATCTATTTAGATCTTCTGATGTGCAATGAAAATCATTAATCACAGTTTGCTGTTCATTCATTTTACATTCTCGGTGTGACTAGACGAGACACAAAACACCGTACTGCAGTTATTTCTGGTAATTGCTGGCGAATTAATAACACGTGCACTTTCTTTTCTCTAACTTGACGTTCACGGTTTTTGTGAATTCTGCTTAACATCTGATCGTGTAACCTGCGTTGTAAGACAGAGCTGTGAAATTTTTGGAAGGGCTGCACTGTTTATTTCACACAGGAAACCGTCGTCAGTCATTTTCGATGTTTTGCTGTTTGAGGAGTATCAGACTTTCGAGAACGTGTTAGAAAAAAGATCTCGTCGTATCCCACATTTCGCGACAGATTGGTTTGTGAGGCCACACAACCGGGTTTGAATCATTTCAATGGAGACTCGCGGGATACAGGAAACTTGCGTCCTGCGAAATGTAACCAGCGCAGCCCGACTGCCCACAGCGCGCCGTGTAATCACGCCACGCCACACAACACCACACCGCACCGCAGCGCCCAGGAGCGCCCGCGTGTCTGCAGATTACGGACGCTCAGCGCCGAGGTCACCGCCGCCCTAGTCCCCTCACGGTGGGTAGCGTTAGTAATCTTCAGGTAAGGAGACCACACCGTGCACCCGTAGTCTAGCCACAAACGCACGAGAGCCCTATAAAACTGGAGCAGATGGGCCCTGTCTGTTCCCCACCTGTGGCTGAGGCACATCAAGAATATTCACTGCCTTCTGGATACGGCTTTCAGGTCTCTCACGAGTGGTAGCCGTCACAGTTTGGAGTCAAAAATGACAGTCAGAAACCTCACGAATCTTTGAAATGTAGAATGCTGACCGTCATACGGAAGTCAAGTAAATTAAAAATACGACGAGAACGATTAAAGCGAACACATACAGACACTTATCTGTAGAAAATGGAAAACCCGTGTTTGAAGTCGGCTCCCCTAAACTGCAGGCTGCGAGCTGCAACTGGCGCAGTGGAGGAGGACCAGCAGGCTCCTCTCAGCGCTGAGCTGCGCCGCGCTCCCCCGCTCACGGCGATGCGACAGCGCTTCACCCACCACACGAGGAGTGGCAGCTGGCCTCGAGCTGCTGTGTTTCCGAGTCGCGGCCGCACACTCTACTGGTGTCAGCGACGCTGACGGAGGAAAGCCTGCCTCCAGTAGGCTCAGGTTGTCGGCACTGGACCAAAATCTCCGCGATCCACAACGAGAGCGGCTGAGGAGCTGCCTTCTCTCTAACATCGGGGCCCGATGGCGGTCTGGCGGCTGACAGTCCGCTCCACGGTCTTCCCTACACGGCTCGTTAAGGCAGCGCTCCGGTAACCACTCTCGGACTTGTGTGGTCCTTTCTCGGCTCGAGGAGAGGTTTCCTAACATCCTCCCGCCACTAGTTGCGAACTGCCTGTCTGCCTTCGACTCTGCTGGCAAATGTCAAAGCATGCAGTACCGGGTACAGTATCCCGAGTTTCAGATATTACTGATTCCAGGTCCCACATCGAGAAAGGGGAGTTGTAAGACTCAGAAGTGTTGTAGCCACAACAGATACTCTCTCTGCGTGGTTTACTTTCTATCAGTTTTACTTTTTGTTTTCCTCTGCTTACAATACTGGGTCGACAGAACTCGTTCGGTAGGGTTCCACCGCGTATCTCAGTGAAAGCTCTACCGGGAACAATTTTAAATTAAAAGTCGAGGGCGATATGAGGCAGTGCTCCGCATATTCTTCTTCCGTGGTACGTGCACCAGAAGTAGTGGCTCCGGTCACGAAGCCTGACAAAGGCCGAGAGAGCGGTGTGCTGACCACGTGTCCCCCGTATCCGCGTCCAGTGACACCTATCGTATGAGGATTACGTGGCGGTCGGTCGGTACCGTTGCCGCTTCCGAGGCCCGTTGGATGTTATGTATCACATATCAACATCTATACAAGTAAGATACAGTTCAAAAGTCAGCGAGTAAGCTACTTTTCCGAAGAGTAGACGTTTTTGACGACGTAATTCAATTGCGGCAAGCGAGCGCCATTTCCGCCGTAGTAGCGGCCTGTGTGGCGCGCCGGTCTGGGCTAGAGCACAGAACGTTTGCTAACCAAGTAGAATTTACGCTGTTATCTACTGAGTGTTTAGTAGCTACTCGTTAAGTTTGCAGAAAGAGATCTGGGGATCACTCGCGGTGTGAGTTTATTTGGTAGAGACGAGTGGCAGCCGCTGAGGCGTTCCAATGGCGGTGCCAAAAAAAAAAAACTTAAGTCTGGTAGCATCGAACGTTGTACGGCATTTCGTCAATAATTCGTATATTTCATATTGTTGTTGTTGTGCTCTTCAGTCCTGAGACTGGTTTGATGCAGCTCTCCATGCTACTCTATCCTGTGCAAGCTTCTTCATCTCCCAGTAACTACCGCAGCCTACATCCTTCTGAATCTGCTTATTGTATTCATCTCTAGGTCTCCCTCTACGATTTTTACCCTCCACGCTGCCCTCCAATACCAAATTGGTGATCCCTTGATTCCTCAGAACATGTCCTACAAACCGATCCCTACTTCTAGTCAAGTTGTGCCACAAACTCCTCTTCTCCCCAATCCTATTCAATACTTCCTCATTAGTTATGTCATCTACCCATGTAATCTTCAGTATTCTTCTGTAGCACCACATTTCGAAAGCTTCTATTCTCTTCTTGTCTAAACTATTTATCGTCCATGTTTCACTTCCATACATGGCCACACTCCATACAAATACTTTCAGAAACGACTTGCTGACACTTGAATCAATACTCGATGTTAACAAATTTCTCTTCTTCAGAAACGCTTTCCTTGCCATTGCCAGCCTACATTTTATATCCTCTCTACTTCGACCATTATCAGTTATTTTGCTCCCCAAATAGCAAAACTCTTTTACTACTTCAAGTGTCTCATTTCCTAATCTAATTCCCGCAGCATCACCCGACTTAATTCCACTACATTCCATTATCCTCGTTTTGCTTTTGTTGATGTTCATCTTATACCCTCCTTTCAAGACACTATCCATTCCGTTCAACTGCTCTTCCAAGTCCTTTGCTGTCTCTGCTAGAATTACAATGTCATCGGTGAACCTCAAAGTTTTTATTTCTTCTCCATGGATTTTAATACCTACTCCGAACTTTTCTTTCGTTTCCTTTACTACTTGCTCAATATACAGATTGAATAGCATCGGGGAGAGACTACAAACCGGTCTCACTCCCTTCCCAACCACTGCTTCCCTTTCATGTCTCTCCACTCTTATAACTGCCATCTGGTTTCTGTACAAATTGTAAATAGCCTTTCGCTCCCTGTATTTTACCCCTGCCACCTTCAGAATTTGAAAGACAGTATTGCAGTCAACATTGTCAAAAGCTTTCTCTAAGTCTACAAATGCTAGAAACGTAGGTTTGCCTTTCCTTATTCGTCTTCCAAGATAAGTCGTAGGGTCAGTATTGCCTCACGTGTTCCAACATTTCTACGGAATCCAAACTGATCTTCCCCGAGGTCGGCTTCTACCAGTTTTTCAATTCGTCTGTAAAGAATTCGCGTTAGTATTTTGCAGCTGTGACTTATTAAACTGATAGTTCGATAATTTTCACATCTGTCAACATCTGCTTTCTTTGGGATTGGAATTATTATATTCTTCTTGAAGTCTGAGGGAATTTCGCCTGTCTCATACATCTTGCTCACCAGATAGTAGAGTTTTGTCAGGATTGGCTCTCCCAAGGCTCTCAGTAGTTCTAATGGAATGTTGTCTTCTCCCGGGGCCTTGTTTCGACTCAGGCCTTTCAGTGCTCTGTCAAACTCTTCACGTAGTATCGTATCTCCCATTGCATCTTCATCTACATGCTCTTCCATTTCCATAATATTGTCCTCAAGAACATCGCCACTGTGTAGACCCTCTATATACTCCTTCCACCTTTCTGCTTTCCTTTCTTTGCTTAGAACTGGGTTTCCATCTGAGCTCTTGATATTCATGCAAGTGGTTCGCTTTTCTCCAAAGGTCTCTTTAATTTTCCTGTAATGATATTTCATATTGTACCAAACAAGACGTATAGGGAAACAAATAAACTCTTATTACAACAGCACCCTTGTGTACAGTGAAAGTTTGATATATTCCTGAAGAACATGATAGCAAGTGTTTGTATATGAGAGGGAGAGAGTGAGGTTGCTTTAGCTATCTTTTTCCCTTGTCTGCATGAGATATAAAACGTAACACTAACTCCAAAAATCTCTCTCGCACACACATATGCACGTGCGCGCACACATATAGACAGCACAATTCTTCACCGCTCACAGGGTATGTGCGGTCACTTTTACACGGCAGACGTAAGTGGGGGGGTGTTATGATGCACGGTTGCTGAAGATCGGAGATCGGACCTGAACTACCATGTTAAAGACACTGCGAACCTCAGCCGACAACTGCGCCCTACCCGTTACCGAATAATTTATGTGCTCCGCATTGCTTTGAGTTGTGCTTGCTGGTTGTTTCCTTTTCTTATTTTGAAATGAGTGCAGAGACCAATCTTGCTGTGTCACAGGGTTCGAATACGACTCTCACAACACCAGATGGAATCAGCGCTCCGTATGTCCACTATTACGTCGGTTCCGCCTTCCCAGGAGCGCAGAACGAGGGCGTAGGCTGGCAGCCCTGTGAGAAGGAGGCGTGGCTTGTCTCCCCACTCCGCTCCCCTCCCCACCCTCGACTGCCAGTAAAGTGTCCGCTACAACATAAGCGCCAGTAGCGGAAATAATAGAGCATTTATAAATTATCCGAACTTGTAATCTGGATTTTGCGAAGCAAATTTAATCAAACTACTGACATATAAAACTAAAGGCACTGTACTCAGTCAGCAACTCCATGACTTTGGGAACACAGTTTCAAAATATTTAGTAGCAACGGTATTGGACATCCATTCCTTGTTGGCAAGGATAGCATCCCTCACAGGATAGCATCCCTAAGGCATTCAGTCGTTCTTCTTTCATGATGTTTCGCAGGAACGTTTTAATTCTCGTGAGCATCGAAAAGCATCGCTCAGCTTCTAACGGTCTCATGGTCTCATGGCTCTAAGCACTATGGGACTTAACATCTGAGGTCATCAGTCCCCTAGACTTAGAACTACTTAAACCTATCCTAAGGACCTCACACACATCCGTGCCCGAGGCAGGATTCGAACCTGCGACCGTAGCAGCCGCGTGGTTCCGGACTCAAGCGCCTAGAACCGCTCGGCCACAGCGGCCGGCTTCTAAAGTCGATATAGGCGTCGTTATTAGCAGATTAAAAACTTTTAACAGTCTCGTCGAATCTCTCACAAAGTTCATCCTCTAGAATCAGCGAAAGAAACGGAACTGTGCCAGAAACTGCTCTCAACTCAAGCTAACGTAGAAGACTTGAAGCTCACCCTTCTAATTTCTTTTTTCCTCTAATGTGTATGTGTCTGTAATTTCAAGGTGTTTGTGTGGAAAATTTGTGGTGTATTTGTCAAACTGATTTACATCAAATAAGTTGGCTGCAATGAGGTGTCCAGTAATTTTATTTCAGAAAGGATGGCATCCTACGCTTCCAAAGCAGCTCTTTTTTCTATACCCATCAAAAATCCGTGGCTTCTTGCCAGGCATCATTTCGTCATTTTCGAAACTAATGTAGTTAAGAATCGAGTCAATGTCATCTCTGATGTTTTGCATTAACACTTCAAAGTTCTGGATGTCTTGTTTCGCTTTCGTCGGTCCGGTTATTTTCTTCTTAAGCTGATTAAAACGTACGTCTGCATGAGGAATTATCTTTTAGAATAATGATAGCCAGAAAATGAATTCTTGCAGTCTTTGTTTGTATGAATCAGCTTTTTCAATAGTAGAAGATAGTTTTATGCTTTCTCTCGTTTCAGTGACTTCTATAATAGCAATAGAATCTTCCCCATTTTCAAAAACATCTTTTACCACTTCAGAATGGTAATTTCGTCTCGTGAATAACGCTATGCAACACTACGGATCTTTGCGGCGAGTAAAGAAAGAACGAAGAAATACCTGAAAGATGTGCAAAAAATATGTGAGCTTTACGATTAACAGAGGCTGCAGTGGATATAATAAGGTTGAACTGATGCACATAACAATGGAAGCAGCTTTCATTTGGGTATTTGTCTTTAATTAGTTTCTGATTCCCATTCGACTTGCCACTCGTAACGCCTGCACCGTCGTAACTCTGAGCTACTAGTTTTGCTCGGCCATAGCCCATTAATGGTTCATTTTCTTTCAGAATACTCTCAGCTATAGTATGAACATTCTGACTTCATAGATTAACAAAGTTCCAAAATCTTTCAACAGGTTTCCCTCAACAATATAACGTAAAACAATAACCATCTGAAATTGACAAGTCGCATCTGTGGTTTCATCCGCGATGATTGCAACATAATCGGCACGTTTTATCTCTTTACGAATTTCATCATGGTACACTTCCAACACGCATTGCAGTAGTTCTTTCTGAACAGTCTTAGAAATGACTTTGAACATTGATGCTTGGCTGAGATGAACGTGAAGATCTTTATCCTGTCCCGCACTGAAGTGAATTAGCTCACGGAAAACCCCCTTCTTTTGAGAGGCATCAGATTCATCGTGGCCCCTGAGAGCCAGTTCCAAAGCACCACAGAACGGAATACAGTTTTCAATTAAATTCAATTTATAGCTATTTTTTCACCACGTTTGTTGTGGCTGTTCGTTGTTTGTCTATATTGCGAATCTAATTTCTACTGAATGTTGGTTTAGGCAAGGAATGAAAGACTAAGCATATTATTCATGTGTCGCTTTGACATTTCATGTACCGTACTTATGCCCAATATCAGTTATTTCGGTCTTACCCCAATGAACATCGCCCCCAAATAACAGACAAGGAAAACAAAAAACAGCGTTCTTTTCTTCACAGTCACAAATCCATTCGTTCAATGGTAAATTTCTGGATTGAACTTATGGCCCCGATTTTTTGTTTGCTGCTGCAGATTCGGATTCGGGAGCGGCCTACCTAGTGTCTTGATCTGAATTTTTTCACTGAGAGTCGTGTCGATAAATGGCGTTTTTAATAACTCATTTACTTTGTTCACGTTTGTTATTTTCACGGTCAACTGAAATTTTCCCTTACAGATAACAGTGTGCACACAGATATGTACGGTCAATTACCTGGCCTAACAATAACTACAACATGTTTGTACAGAACTGTATTACACGATCGTAACAAGTGTAAACAGAAATACTACACCGTTGTTTGAAAAATAGATGCTCAACAGGTGGTGAATACGTTAGTTTTCTTGTTGTGTTCCTATAGCTCTGCTGTTGTAAAACATACCAATACTGAAATAATGCCTCTTAGTTTCAAAATCTAAGGGCATAATTATATTCAAATTGTATATAACTATTTATAGCGATAATTAGATTTATCATTTCTTTTTCGATTTAATTAAGCATTAATTTCAGTTTAGGAATGCTTTGGCATTAACTTGCAGAAAGGTAATGGAACTGGGTTACAAGAAGTTTGCACCCCGATGTATTCTAACACGATCGGTAGATGGCAGATCGTGCTTCTATAGTTCTACAATTCGTACGGATTTCTCTGTATTTCTGGTGCCACGACACAGCGGCACTACCTCAGAAGCCGCCCTCGGTAGAGATAACGTTGGCAAATCGTGTCAGCGGGTTAGTCGCGAAGCGTAACAGAGTTACTTTCGCATCTGCAGTACTGATAGGGATTTGGGGCTAACCCTCATACACACGAGGGAAACACTGACGGCGAATTGGTTGCGCGGAAAAGTGTCGCAGATCTCTGCTCCTTAGTGTAGAGATACGGGTGAGTTGTTCTTTAATTTACAGCACGGAATACGTTTACCCAGAATTTTAGTACTGCGATGCACTGTAATAATACGCTAAATAAGCGAAAGGCAACCACTCGAGCGTAGCGGATCGATTCGTGGAGTACAGATACGCATAAACAGAGAGCAGCACCCGCACTAGCTTTCAGCACTGGTCCTTTTTCTAGCAAAAGTAGAGACACAGACGCGGGAACTGAGAACCACACCGACTGTGGACGCCTTTGCCTCATTCGAGATATTGCTCCAAGCGTTATTGTTTGCGATAATAGCTAGAGTGGCTAATTTAATTGCCGTTTTCAGGTGGAGTTTGCCCAGCTCGTGGAAATCTACCTCTCGGTATGTTGTTTGGACTGGAAGCGAGTGATAAGTGTGGAGAGGCGGAGGCGGCCGATAAGTGTGGAGAGGCGGCGGCGGCGGCGGCGCGCGGCAGAGATGCGGGGGCCGTGGTGCGCGCTGCTGTGCTGCTGCTGCTGCTGGCTGTGGCTGCCGGCCGCGGGGGCGGGCGGGGGCGGCGGGGGCCGCGTGCTGGCCGGCGAGCCGGTCGACATCTCCGAGTTCCCGTGGCAGGTGTCTGTGGAGTACGTGGGCGCGCACCGCTGCGGCGGCTCCGTCGTCAGCGCCGGCTGGGTGATGACGAACGCGTGGTGCGTCGTGGGCGGCCAGCCCGTGTACTACCTGCTGCGCGTCGGCACGTCGGCGCGCGGCACCGGCGGACACACCTACAACGCCAGCCGGCTGCTCTGGCACGAGGACTTCGACAACGCCATCTCCGACAAAGACATCGGCTTCTTCGAGGTCTCGGAAGCCATCTGGTTCGACGACAACGTTCAGGTACTACGTTCACAACTCCGCAGCGGAGATTAAAACTGTACACTGCACAGGGTCTCGAACTGGCAGGAACCTTTGCCTTTCGAGGGGCAAATGCTCTACCGACTTTCTTTCTTTCTTTTTTCTTTGCCCGTAACGGCTGCTCCCTTCCCTCGATCCCGTCATCGGTTCTTCGTAATCGCTTTCACCGGCGTGGCTCTGGTGGCTTCGGTATAATTTCGTGTCCTAGGTGAAATGCTTTGCTACTTTCGAGAGTGAAACTGAAATTCCCATTTCTCTCCTACAACGTTCTATCCGTTTTCTTCCCTGGGAAACTAAATGTTACTTCCAACTGAGAATAGTCGAATTAAACGAAACATATATTTTGGAAGAAATACAGTCCCATTCATTTGACATTTTTATCGGCTGCTTCTTCCGAATTTCTTTCTAAATGGACTATAACATTATTTTCCTGAAGTTTTACAATTATAGCATTCGTTACATTACGATAAAAAATAGATGGACTACGCGCGTGTACTTAAAATACGTCTCTGAAGAGTCACTTTATTAGATGAAACTTATTGCCTTGTAGAAACTATAGTTCGCTTTCTCTGAAAATAAAACCTTCCTTTTTTACTTTTTCTAACGCACTAAAACATTACTTTCCAAAAAGTCTTAAAAGAAAATATTACTTGGAGTGCGAAAAAAACGAAATAAAAGAAAATACACATCAACGCGTAAAACTAATCTGATTGTTAAACTTCCCTCTCTATTCCAACCTTCTAATTACATAATTGGCATATTTCTCTTTGTACTTTTTTTATTCGAATTTCTCTGTCTCTCTCTCTCTCTCTCTGTGTGTGTGTGTGTGTGTGTGTGGGGGGGGGGGGGGGGTGGCCGGCCGGAGTGGCCGAGCGGTTAAAGGCGCTACAGTCTGGAACCGCACGACCGCTACGGTCGCAGGTTCGAATCCTGTCTCGGGCATGGATGTGTGTGATGTCCTTAGGTTAGTTAGGTTTAAGTAGTTCTAAGTTCTAGGGGACTTATGACCACAGCAGTTGAGTCCCATAGTGCTCAGAGCCATTTGAACCATTTGTGTGTGTGTGTGTGTGTGTGTGTGTGTGTGTGTGTTGACTTACAGGCGCACAAGCCGAGGCTATAAGTGCGTTGCTTACACATTTTAAAAGAAACGAATGTGGGTAAAATGACCAAACTTGTGGTCACACAATGAGAAGGAAACCTATAAAACTCCACTCAGTCACTCACTGCGACTTCACTCGCATTGCCCAACACGATCTCTTTATCTCACAGGCCTTAATACGACACGGAAGGGTGAAGGTGCTATAGATGGCATGCAGACAGGAGTGAAATCACAGAAGCCATAGAAGACAGGCACAGGGAAATGTGACTGGCTGACCACTTACAAAGAACGTGCCTGAGCCAGTCACCCTGTTAACACATTAAGACCGTAGCCCTGACAGCGAGGTGGCAGCGTGACTCAGGATCGCTGCGCGGCTCTCAGGCTGTGTGCCCTACTAGCTACCAAACAGACACCTCTCTCGCCAACCGTTCTAGTTGGAGGACTGTGTTCTGGATTTTGTGGACTACTCTATCTGCTGGGTGCAACAGTTGCAGGGAGAGATGGGCACGCACAGAATCGGAATACACAAGTACTTTAGCACCTGACTCACGTCCAATCTCCTCCAGTGCCTGAAAGTCCACATACCATTGTGCATCGAAGACCGTGAAATCTTGGGCAGTTGGACCTCGACGACACGATCGGGGAAAATAACAGAGCAACCGACGGAGTCCCACCTGTTTCGACACATCCGTAAAGACGGCTCTAGAGTTGTGGTCATAAAATAATCTATTGAAAACATATACAGGAGTGTAATCTCTCCTGTACTACACCACATGTAAATTTACTCTGGAGCTGAGCAGTAACCATGGTGGTAGGCCTTAAAATCCTGGATTTGGGATAGTATGTGCTCCACACCAAGTGACTCTAGCGCGTGTTGCATGCGGGTCCCAAATGGCGTTATTGCTTGCGCACGATTGGAGAAAAGGTGTGCCGAAGGTGGACGAGCAAAAGTATGGTATGTAGCTGAATTCAGAGCTGTGAGGAGCTTACATGCGTGATGCACCACGTGGAGCTGCCACCAGATGGTGAGTAGCACCACCAGATGGTTAGTCAAGTTCCCCAGCCTCAGCACAGAGACTGGGTGCAGGGCTGGTCCAGCAAAGCACACGCGGCCAGCCTAGTCCCCTCACGGTGGGTAGCGTCAGTAATCTTCAGGTGAGGAGACCTCGCTGATACGTACACCGTGCACCCGTAGTCCAGCCACAAACGCACGAGAGCCCCATAAAACTGGAGCAGATGGGCCCTGTCTGCTCCCCACTTGTGGCTGAGGCCCACCAAGATATTCACTGCCTTTCACGTATATCAGGTGTGGTAAGCATGACAGTTTCGAGTCAAACATGACACCCAGAAACCTCACTTAGTCTTTAAAATGTAGAATGGTATCCCACATATGCAAGTCTGGAGAAATACCACGAGAGCTATTAAAATGCACACACAGACACTTACCTGTAGAGAACTGAAAATTCATCTTTGCAGCTCACTCCTCTAGCCCGTCCATTGTAAGTTGTAAGTGATGGCTCGCTGCTTCAACACTGGAGGAGCAACAGAAATCAAAAATCGTCCACAAATAAGGAGTAGTGTATGGGAATCCTTACGGTAGACGTGATATTATTTATGGCCATGGTAAAGTGAGTAATACTTAAAACTCTGCCCTGAGGGACACCCGCTACGGTCGCAGGTTCGAATCCTGCCTCGGGCGTGGATGTGTGTGATGTCCTTAGGTTAGTTCTAAGTTCTAGGCGACTGATGGCCTGATAAGTTAAGTCGCATAGTGCTCAGAGCCATCTGAACCATTTGAGGGACACCATTCTCTCCTGCTCTAATCGGTCTGACAGCCCGTCACCAACTTGGGACCTAAAAAACCGCTTGGACATGAAAGACTGCACGAAGATGGGGAGGTAGCCACGAAAGCCCCACTGATCCAGTTGCATGAGAAAGCTGTGTCTCCAAGTAGTATCATACACCTTACTGACATCAGAGAATATGCTGATACGGTAACGTTTACGTAGCAAAGCCTACGAATAGGTGTCTTCAGCTAGGTCGGGTGGACTTAAATCTCCGGAATCCACACTGAGTGCGGCCATGGAGTTGCCAGGTCTCTAACAACCAGACCAGACGACAGTTAACCATTCACTCCAAGTTCTTTTGCAGACAGCTCGTAAAGGCGACGCTCCAGTAACTACTGGGACATATGCAGTCCTTTGCTGGTTTGAGGAGAGGTATCAAAATTACCTCTCTCCACAAGTTGGGGAAATGACTTATCTGCCATGTCAAATTGAAACAAAAAATGGTTCAAATGGCTCTGAGCACTATGGGACTTAACTTCTGAGGTCATCAGTCCCCTAGAACTTAGAACTACTTAAACCTAACTAACCTAAGGACATCACACACATCCATGCCCGAGGCAGGATTCGAATCTGCGACCGTAGCGGTCGCGCGGTTCCAGACTGTAGCGCCTAGAACCGCTCGGCCACCCCGGCCGGCAAAATTGAAACATACGAGGAGGATTTCCTTTGCCACTGCTGGTAAATGTCGAAACGTGAAGTAGCAGATTTGGTCGTGGCTGAGTGCAGTATCATGACTCTCAGATGGCGACGATTCCAGGTCCCACATGGAGAAAGGATAGTTGTGAGACTCAGATTTTTTTCTATCTGAAGTCTTGCACCTCTATACAGTCGCACGGTATTGTCGAAACGCCGGATCCTGCCTGGCGTTAGCAGTACTCTTTGCAAAAAGCTCTGTCGTCGTCTGAAAGATGTTTCCAGGTATTGTTTGGAGATGGCCCTGTTTCAGCCTGCTGCTATTGATAAACGACTGTGTATCAAAAATCTTCGTGACGGCTTCCCATACTTTTGTAGAACATGTGTAATGGTGGGAGCAAGTCTGGGAATACTGCGCATGACCTTTGCTAGCTGTCCTGAATTATAAGTCATGCCTCAGCTCTTGCAACACGAAAAGCTGTGAGGTTTTCTGCTATTGGAGGGTACTTAACTGAGATAGAACCGCACCCCTGACCAGCATTGCTGAGTGGCACTCACCAGTCCAACAAAATACAGGTTGCCTCCTAAGATGACCCGAGGAATTTTTGACGGATATGTCAGCGACATGCCGGCCGGAGTGGCCGTGCGGTTCTAGGCGCTACAGTCTGGAGCCGAGCGACCACTACGGTCGCAGGTTGGAATCCTGCCTCGGGCACGGATGTGTGTGATGTCCTTAGGTTAGTTGGGATTAATTAGTTCTAAGTTCTAGGCAACTGATGACCTCAGAAGTTAAGTCGCCTAGTGCTCAGAGCCATTTGAACCATTTGTCAGCGACGCGACGGATCACTCGTGAAATGTCGCCCACCTACTCCTGGACACGGCCAGCTGGCTGAACAGCGTCCAGTTAGCCCTGCTGACCAGCTATTTCAGTAACTTCTCCATACAGTATGTGAATGCGGAGTAGAAAGTGATCCCTGGAATGAAGGTCATCAATGACTTGCCACTAAGCAGAGTCTACGAGGGCTGGAGAGCAGAAAGATAGGTCGACGGCTGAGAATGACCTCGTAGCAGCACAAAAACTGGTGGCAGTACCTGTGCTGAGACGTCGTGAGGTTCTCCGAAACTGGAGCGGGAAGGCGAGTAGGGGGCGAGCCCCACAAAACGTGACGGGCACTGACGCCTCCCAGTACGAGAAATGGTCGAGGGAATCGCCGTATAAGATCTGTGAGAGCCTCAGAGTCTATTTATTGCATCTCGTGCAGGTACCTATAGGGAGCAAACATTGGTCGTCTGGCAGACACGAATTCCGGTGGCGACTGCTCGCAGGTCAGTAGCCGAGGGGAGACCGGGGCAGTGGCGTAGAGGTGCATCAGACAATTGAAAATGGTATCCTGCAAACAGAAGCACAGGGGAAACTTCCTGGCAGATTAAAACTGTGTGCCCGACCGAGACTCGAACTCGGGAACTTTGCCTTTCGCGGGCAAGTGCTCTACCAACTGAGCTACCGAAGTACGACTCACATCCGGTCCTCACAGCTGTGCTTCTGCCAGTTCCCGAGTTCGAGTCTCGGTCGGGCCCACAGTTTTAATCTTCCAGGAAGTTTCATATCAGCGCACACTCCGCTGCCCTCCACATGTTCTACTATAGGATGGGAGTCATCCATCAGGTGGGCAGCACTTTCTGCCGGGCAGTGGGTGGAGGCTCAGTCCGACATCGATGTCCATCAGCTGTGAAGAAGATTCGAGGGAAACGTCAGATTTGACGATACGGACGTTGCCGAACCGTGTACTTCGCGCCTCCGTCAGTGAGCGTTTTTTCTCCTGTGACTCGGAGCTTTTTGTCTGAGGCGATTGCGGAACCTCGGCCGCTGGAGTGGTAGCGGCAGTACTGGGTGCTGATCTTTCGAGGGGCAGGAAGTTCTGCAGCGTCAGCAGCTGGCTCCACCAGCCAGGATGCCCTTCGCCGTTTTTATCTGCCGGATCTTCCGTTCTTCGATGCCCGGTGTGGCGGACAGCGCAGCAGACACAGTCTGGAGTGACAGACCGACCCACTGCGTCGCGTCTGCTCTCTTCTTCCTCAGTTACAATGCAGTACGTGCCAATTACCGCTCGTTCCACTGTGTTAAGGCAGGCTACTTCACCCGGGGTAAGTAGTCTAGTCCGTGTAGTACAACACTTGCAAGTTTCCGTTTGCAGAGAGACCACGTGTGAACCTGCTGCTGCGTTCCGATAAAAGGACAAGGCAATACCGATACTAGCGTCGATGGAAACTGCCAGGTCTGTGATTCGCGACTGTCAGCTACATTTAGCCATCGCTGCTAAACTACTGCAGTCTCGACTGCGACTGGTATCAGTTCCCATTTCGTCAACCTGGGGTTGCTGAAGGAAATTTTTGTCGGAAGCAACGGAGGAATTCGACAGGCCAGAAATCCGACAACTCAAATAAAAACTTCCGTATATTGTTAAAAAAAAATAGAATATGAGGCAGCCTCCTAGAAGTTAATTACGACTTATCCACACATAGTTGATCAGCCTAGTCTGAAACATCTTGTTGCAGGGCAAGACAAAAGAAACAGGTAACTGCAACACAAACGAGCGTTTTGATAACTCGTTCAGCCTCTCATCAGTGTGAGGGTATACCGACAGATTCGTAAAACTGATTAATAGTCACGAGAAGTGAACAGACTGAAGTCGAGGCAGGGACATTACCAAGTGCTATTGCTTAAGAATTCAGATGCAAAGCGTCGCATTTCTACGAATTTAACCGAGCGAGGTGGCGCAGTGGTTATGACACTGGACTCGCATTCGGGAGGACGACGGTTCAAACCCGCGTCCGGCCGTCCAGATTAAGGTTTTCTGTGATTTCCCAAAATCGCTTCGGGCAAATGCCGGGATGGTTCCTTTGAAAGGACACGTCCGACTTCCTTCCCAGATGACCTCACGTGATTTTCACAGCCCGTGGCGCTGGCGGAGGAGGAGCCTTTGGCGGGCAGCCAGGTGACGGTGTCGGGCTGGGGCAGCGTGGACGTGGGCCAGGACTACCCGGTGCAGCTGCACGCCGTCAACACGACCGTGCTGGACCGCGACGCGTGCAACGCCACGTTCGAGGGCCAGCTCATCACCGAGGACAAGATCTGCACGGCCGGGCCCGACGGCGGGCTCGACTACTGCAACGGCGACTACGGCGGGCCGCTGGTCGCCAACGGCACGCAGTACGGCGTCGTCTCGTGGGGCTACGGCTGCTACTACCCCCAGTACCCGGGCGTCTACACCAACGTCGCCTCGCTGCGCTCCTGGATCAACGACACCATCGGCGTCTAGCCCGTTCTCCTCTTCTCGCCTTTCCGCGTTCACAAATTTACCTCGCGTTTCCAGACGCGTGCACGTACGCCGATGTCGGCGAGTACACTCTACGACATATTCGTTCGACTGTATCTAAATGTTTTACTGTACTTTTTTAATACAATTCTTCCGCCGGCCAACACTCGTAGCGAAATAAAAGAAACGCAGCATTTTTCCTCAGACTGTAGAACTGACCTATATGGGAGATATATTTATCATGAGGGCGCAGCCACTGTGGAGTCTGCGAGTGGCACAGTTACAGTAGGTTCTCTGAGTAACGAAAAGAATAAACTACTGTAATATGTCTCATTTTAAATCCGGCTATATAATTTTCGTTATTTAATTAATGGGTGAATTATAGCAAATTCTGCAGTCTGGAAGTTATTATAATATCTACAATTCAGGAAAGTAAAGTGAATCATTTAGTGTTACGTTCTTACTCGACACCAGAGATGAGGGACTTACCAAAACAGTAACTCACTAAATTTCGTCGAGTACCTCTCGTAATCAAGAAGGCCTTTTAACGTACTATAGTTTTTGTGGGGCCAATATTTTTAAACGCGGAGAATTCGGCAAACAAACGCAGTTGCTGGTTGTTGTTTACAGGAAGGCTTACGTCATATTCGGTGTTACATAAAAACGAGTAAGTGGCTCCTTGGAAATTCGTAGTAAAAATTTTTGGAACCAGAGGATATTGAGATATCCACAAATTAACGCTTACAACGTCTACCACGTTTAAATAGATACGTTAACGTCATTTAATCCTTATTTCTGTAAAATGCAACACCCGACAAAGTGGTGCTTATAATGCAGAATTGTCTACCATACACTAAAGCATAACTGTTTCGAATTATGAAACGAGTTTTGCCTTTATAATATATGTAATGAACTGTAATTTAAAGAGCAAATAATTTCACGTTTCTGTAAACTTTCATCACTTCCGAGAACGAAAAACATACAACAGCAAGTAATATCCATAGATTCAACAGTGTCACACACAAGTGTCATCAAGTACGCGAGAAGAAAATGTTAATAAAGCCTTAAAAACAAAGACAATAAGACCACGGCAGTAACAATGCGAAACGAGCAGAGGATGCCGCATTTAAACTCCAGAGCTGGATACTGACACAGTACTTTACATGGGTAACTTTGTCATGTCGATGTAGACGTTTTTCGGCACGGGCTCAGCTCGAAGTAAACTGCGTTGTACTCGTGCACTAGTGACTCCTACTGACTTTTTACTCTAGTTGACGTTTTTGCTAGTGCACACAAGCAGTATCATGGTAAGTAGAAGAGAGACAGCGATATAGGTTGTGGTAGGGATTTACGTGTGAATGATAAATCCCTTCCGTAATCATCTTCATACCTCCTCCGGGTTACCACAGATGACGTGCCACTGATCTCATTTGTACTAAAACTACAGTACACGCGAGGTGCCTATCTGCTTCCAGCACCCCGACTGGAACGCATAATTTCTAAGTATGTCCACCAGACTGCAGTCTCCTATAGTTCTTGTCCCTTGCACAGAAAACGGCACATAGGCTGTCAATACGTTACGTTAAGGCTCATTAATTCTTAGCGAGGAACTAATATTGCCAAATAATTGAACTTCCAATTAGTTTGTTTATATGAGATGCCACTCGCTTTTTATATTGCACAATTATATTCCGCTTTATTAATCACAAATAACTTCCATTCTTCCCACTTACATAGAAAATAAAAAAACAAGGAACTGCTCATTTGCATAATTACTATCAAACTGTTCTCAATTAAATATCCAAGTAACCAGGGACTGCTAATTAAGTTCTTAATCGATACCGACTTAGGCAGACAGAAGATCTGTCCTCCGAGACTGCCAAACCTCCTCTGATATTACAGCCGAACCACTTCGCCCGCCATCCAAGTTAGGTGCGATACGAAGATCACCGAAATGCTTCGTCTACCTTTTCGTTTAGCAACTGTTTACTATCCTGCTGGTAATTAACACTTTTGAAATAATGAAATGATGGTCTGCTATTGAGACATGCTTTAATATGAAATGCAGGTAAATTCACTGTTTAGTTTTTCTAATATTAATAACAGAAGCTTACGACTTTGGTGCTCTACTTCCGAATGGAGCAGCCAACCGCGGAGAAGCCCCACAATTTAGACGGTCTTCCTCATGGTACCCGTACCGCACAGACCACTCAGCTGCCCTAAGCAGAGGGTCCAGCGGCTGAACGTGACGGCGGTAGAGCCACAAGTATTGCATATCCTCCTCCTTCTGAGATTTCAAAAAACTGGGATTTTCTAGCAGACAAAAATCGATTTTGCAAATAAGTAAATTTTGTGTAAATTTTTCAGTTATCATTTCTCAAGAGCCACACCATTCCACTATAATATTGACTCGTTGTTGTTTTCCAGAAGTTGAATCCACTTCACGTTTTTCAACTCTCCAATTTATTAATTAATTTATACAATCATAGACTTAATTATTTTGTGATTAGGAAAAAGTAATTGTTACCCTCAATAAACTCATGTATCACCTTATATCTCAAAATCATCTTTAATTACACATTCTGTACTAATTACATTATTCTTTTAATAGTAAAAATTTTCAAAATCCTTTTTCTGCGCCTTTATGTTGGTAGTCTTTTGTTACAATGTATCATTTTTGTCAGAATACTCATACCAATCCAATATCTCCCAGACATGTTTCAGTCAAATAATTTTATACTGCTATTAAGTTACTATCGGCGCATTGCCGTCCATTAAATTCAAGAAAATATTTCTCATGAAGGATTTACATTGTTATTCACTTTGGCACATTGCCGCTTTAAGTTGACAATTATTTGCGATAAGAAGTTACACTGTTATATAACTATTCGATGAAACACACTTTACGCCTTTTTCTCACTGCTATATCGCCACCACGCCGTTCTATACTTGTTTATATTTGAATGCGTCGTAAAGACGTTCACGTCACGTGGAAACAACGACAACAAACACAACAACCACACATCTCACAAATATGTGCAGACGGAAAAACATTACACTCACACATTTTACCAGAACATACGCAAGAAGTCCAGTAACAGCAACCCATATTGATTATTCTGTTGTCCGTGATGTGGTCTTGTGTTGTGAAACTACAAACTTTCACAACTAGTGTTGAGTTCAACGACAGACAACAGTCTGCCATCTCCAGCCTCAACGCACAAATCCAGTACTGTTCCATGTAACAATGCAAAGTACCTCAAATTAATTTCCTAATAAGTTTATACAAATTTTAAATAAACATATTTTCATGGATTATTACAATATAAATACATAATACATGATGTTTTGTTTTGATTTTGACAGCTTGTAAACAATGCTACTGTTTGCATCCTACCACGACAGTCGTTATCATTGTCTTTATTTCGATCAAAGCTGTTAGAATTGTTTACATACAGCTGGAGCATTGCCCTTCGCATTCTGAAGAGCTCGGTGCTTCCACGCACCATCTGTTACTACTGACCCGCTTGTGTAATGACTCTCGCTTCTATCCTGTGTCAGCTCCTACGGTCTTTAAATCTTACATAAGGACACTTACAATTGCGATTTACAGATACATTCTTGCTTCAAGCATAATGCATAAACACTCATTTACCAAATCGTTGCTTCATTCCACTATCGATTGAATACTAGTATTCAATGAACTGTGGGTGAGGCCCGATCAACAGGGATTCACATGCTTTGAGCAAAAATAATAGTGCATTGAGAAAGGCTAGCTTGTAGCCGAAATCTAGATCTGCATAATAAAATTTAAAAAGGACGTCTGATTGCTGCAACCTATAATTTACAAGTCAATGTAACAGTCGCTGAGTGCAGCCGCTTTCCGAACGGAAGGTAACCTGATGAAATAACTGAATGCTGGTGGCACCAAACATTATTGAGAGAAAATCCGCGCTCGATGGTCATGCGTCATTTGTTTTTCTTGTGGGTTGTACCAGTGTGTCTTAGAGAAACGTAATCATCTTATAAGCGATCGGATATTAAAAATACGATCGCCACGACCATGCTACGGTCACCCTGCACAAAAGGCGGTCTTTGTTCCACAAGCACCCACAAGTATTGCTAGCGAGATCTCTGTTAAAAACTACACATGCTTCTTAAGTCGAGGTATGGCATTATGGCATTGCTTCCGAATGAAGTCGTCTTCCACACAGATACTCGGACACACAAATACCGTGACACTGAATATAGACAGTGATCGTGGGGCATGTATTAACAGACCGGGAGGGTGGGCACGTGTCGCCAGTGGGGCAAGCCCATAACAAAATAGCACTTCTCACCGAATTTAGAAAGTGATTCGGCTAGGGAACGTGGTTTTAAGCTGATATTTGCAACTCTCTCATGTCACTGCTGGATATTTCCCACACTGACAAACAGCATTTGTAACGCATTCTATCACGATTCCATGAAGACAGTGTAACAGAGGTTCTGTGGTATATCCACTGGTCTATAGATGAGCGAGGATGATGACTGACAGAATGAGCACATACAGTAGATGTTGCGCTATGTGACGAATCACGCTAGATAGAAGACGTAATTCTATCTCCGATTTTAAAACAAGTCTCTCCATTCAACCACCTTCTTGCATAAGTTCCCATGGAGATGTCTTTTAATGACTACAGGCACTGGTGAATCATATTCATGCCACTCTCACATGTCGAAACGAGTCACCTTTTTCGAACCTGTCTGCTAAGGGCTCCAGACAGCAAAACTTCAGCGTGGTTTTAGACTGTCCCTCTGCATCTTGTAACTGGTCCTCAATCTCCGCCTTGCCACCCCTCCCCCCTCTCCTCCCCATGCAGGATTTCCAAGTGACTGTTTCAATTAAGGTCAGAACTATGCTATATTTCCCAACATCTGCAGCCTGTGGAGACACCGGGTGAGCTGATTTAATGCAACAGGATCGTGTTTTGACCATTCAGTGGAAATGGGGACACGTTGAGATAGCTCCACCAAGTGTGTAAGGCCAGTGGGAAATGGTGGTTTCTCCTGCAACGTGAGGTAGCAGTAAAGACAGTATGAGCAGTTACAGTGGTGTTTTTTTTAATCAGGAAATTAATGAAGAATCCGCATCATATAGGAACTGGAAGAATGATGAGGAGTTTTCAATTGCATTGTAGTGCTTTTCCAAACTACAAATAGGTGTTGCAGTCTAAAGGAGATTGGCACCCCTCAGGGTTCATTCATGTCTGTCTCCCAAACATTCTCTCTATCCACGTTGTTTGGTACCATCCAATGGAGAAAAATTACAAACTATAAATACTTGGCTAACGTCACCCAATAGAGAACTCGATAAGATATTACTGCGTTCCTCTCTTCAGATAAAAGCGTCTTCTTGCTGACATTGAGTGTAAGTGGCGATCCTATCAAATACACAGGTATTGGTCAACTGGAGCAGGTGGGCAGTGACAAAAGTCGCTTGCATAGATTAGTGTAAAGTTTCATAGCCCGTGATGTAGGAGAACCATAGCCCACAGACTATCATTCTCAAGAGAGGGTCCCTATGTTGTTTGTTCATATGCAGTTTGAAACATTGGTTTTCTACTGTAACACGTCCAAGGAGTGTATGACTACTGCTTTGTACCTCTCCATACATTACCTCTTTCCACCACGACTTTGAGGTCTGTGTCAGGTGCTAAATTGACACTAACACATTTCGATCCATGGCTCTCACAAGAAGTTCGATATCACATGGTGTAAACTATACTACTCCTACAACACACAGGACGCTTGATATGAAAGACAGACATGGCGTTTATTATTCACAAAAATGTGGAGGACATCACAACATATGGAAACTGTGAAGAGTTTGTGGCACTGGGGAGGACTTCCAAATAACTGCCCAAAGGTGATGACCTCTACATTTAATCTCATCTTTGGCAATGACAGGGTAGCAGATGGCTAGACCATGAGCATTGATTACTCACAGCATTGTACACAATCACTGTTTAGGTACTGGCCATCTCTGGAAAGTGTTGCTCCCAACACTCTCTCCATCTCAAACAAGTGGCGTCAGTCAATCATTATATGGTAATCAATAACCTACAAGTTGACAAGACACTGTCAATATGGGACAATGTACTGTAATAAGCATCACAGTTGACAATGCGATCACTTTTAGCAATTCTACCAGTTTTTCCACGATTTCAACGCCGACCAATGATACGGCAGCAAGCTTTCCAATTTCTGTATCATCCCTAAACCAATCCTCCACCACTTTGCATGTACCATATACTGGTTTGCAAATGTAGATACAATGACTGTGCAGTGCATCCAGTCATGGTTAGTTCAGGAACATATAAACCAAAGTGTACCAAACAGCCTCCTGTACCGATGCAGTTAGACTATTTAAATATTTCTAGCTCTTTGAGCATAGTGTGTAACTTACGATTATGACTTCCTGTCTTCCCTTATGTGAGTGGGAGTCGCAGAGCATTTTCAAAGGATAAAGTTGGAGACTGAAAGATCTCCTCACATTGTCTTTGAACAACCTTCTCTGCAACACTGTCATCAATTTAATTTGCAGCTGACCAGAAGTGAGAGGGTGCTATACCCACCACATTCCACATCTTGTGAAGTAACAGAGCGAGGTGAGACCATAATTCTATTCAGCAAAGACTATTCCATACCTATCTTACTCATGTCACACATCAAAACACACAAGACCTTTCTAGATGTGTGCAAGTCGAGAAGGTTAGCACCGCTTATCTGTGCATAGTAGATAAGAGATTGTTGTGATGATGTAACAGACAGTTAAGAAGGCACGTGTGGTTTTTTCAAGAATGAGCTCCAGAGGGTCGGACTTTGAAGCACTTTACGAAAATCAACTGTGTTATCAGTTCTAAAGTAGTGTTCTAGTGTCTGGGATCAGTACCAAGAAGGTGTCAACAAGAGAGAAATGATCGTAGAACTTAAACACACGCATTTCTAAGGCTACAAGGATCTGCACTTAAACACATTGTAATGTTAAAGCCATGTGGTTTCCAAAATATTAGTCATGCAAAGTCCAATGCTCTTTATACTCTAATGCAGCACATATATCTTAAACATCTGACACACACACACCCCTCAAGTTTCTTCATCCCACTCACTATGGTGACAAACTTAAGATGATGAAACTATTTCCTTCTACACCAAAGAAAAACATAGATTCATTGTGGTGCATGCACAATATAGCTAGCGCCCACTGTTCACATGCAATTATGGTTCAGAAATTATGCTATGCTCGCATCAGTCCTGTAACATGATCGTCAGCAGCGGTAAATGCCACAGACAGACGCACAGCGGCGGTGTTTTACATGTGCTCCACTAACTCAATAAACAGGACAACTGATAAGTAAATGTATACACAGGGTTTGAAGTAACTCAGACACTTGTCGCTAACTTAGAATCACTGAAGTTATGGAACTGAAGACTCGATCTACATTCAAGATGTGGCAAAGAAATGGAGTACTTTGCATACATCTTCATTCTTCTGGAGGAGGGAGTTGAAATAAGTTTTCCATCGGTTGACATGATTCATTTCGCATGCATTGGAAGTCCTCTGCTGACTGTGGTACGCAAACAATTGCTGTTAAGGACTGCAGGTAGATGACGCTCTATGTAACACACAGAATATGCAGTTTTATACAACTTGATCCCAAGTTATGCCACCCAACTGATGCACCCGAATAGAACTACGGAAACAATGGTTATATGCATGATAAATGACCTGCAGCAATATCTCCATCTCTCTAGAACGTATCATCACTCTACCATTGATTCATACCTCGTTACAACCCCTCTCAACTGATCACTCCACGTACTTTCTATCATCCTTTAACGCAGACCCATGTCAATTTAGAGGCGCGTGGTTCTCTTTTCCAGTAAAGCATCAAAGACAGCTGTCACCTTGCATGTATCACTATTACCTCAATAGACATACAGTAGAATGTTGTTAAAAAACAATGCAGCAACTGTTCTGTAAGGTATTTGTTAGCTCACACCACATGGTTGTGATTGGTGGAGAGCACAGACAACCACATTCTAACTACTATTTATTAGGGTTCAAAGCCTAAACAGTCTTCCACAGGATCAAACACACGATCGTTGTATATTGCAGTCCCACAGCTAGTAATACAATGCTCTTTAGCCGAGGACACTTTTAAAAACCTAGAAGGTAGTTGCCGATAATTTTGGGGTACCACCTGGGCTTGTTGTCCAACATATATAAATTTTGATAGTCTACATTTGACAGTCATCCATGTTAAACATTCTATTTCAGCCATCTTATCGCTGTCGACGAAAAATGACTATTTCCCCTGTTCGTAGTGCTTCCCTGTCAACCTTTCCCGTATTCCCCTTGCTGTCACATACTCATCCTCATGTACAAGAATTTTCCTGCATCAAGCAGGCGACTTTTAGGTACTCCCTCATCCCCCTCCCTCCCCATTTCTCCACATTTTGGCCTATTTTCCCTCAGTTTATACACATTTTCCATCAATTTTCGTTATTTTATCGGTTGTAGATGTAGACTTCATGTCACTTCTGCCCATGCGATCATGACATCACTTCTCACCACATATTCTAAAATTGTTTGTAAATGTCGTACAGTTGTCCACATCTAGCGCAAATGCACTATTTTTCTGGTCAGACCTTAATGCATCTAGACACTTCCAACCATTGCTCTGTTTTCTGTATGTCTGGGTCCCTACATGTGTCGCGGGTGGCTCCCATGACCTAGAGTTGATTCGAGTTAGTGTTCAAGTGTGGATCTAGAGCAATGTTTGGATGCAGATCCACAATACTCCATGCCCAGGATAGGATTTTATGGTGAACTGGACACATGTTATATCCAGAAGGGTGTTCAGAGATGGAGCCACAACACGCAATGTCTGGAATAGGGTTCAAAGGTGGATTCACATTCAGACATGAAACACATCTCCAGATGTAATGCATGGTGGATCCATAGCTTCAAACTCTATCCCAAATGTAGCATATTGTGGATCCATCTCTGAACATCACTCTGGATATAACATGTGGCAAATCCACCTTCAAACGATATCTCAGATGTGGCATATTGTGGATCCGCATCTGAACATCGCTCCGGATGTAATGTGTTGCAGATCCACAGCTGAACACTAACTCAGACGTACTCTGGGTCTTGGGAACCATCCATGTCACACGCACAGATGCAGAAGTACAGAAAGCAGAGCAAGTGTACTGCAACTGTAGAATATGTGGTTAGAAGTGACTGTATGCATTAAAGTACAGTGCAATACTGCACTGTCCGACCAGAAAAATAGTGCATTTGTGCTAGATGTGAACAACTGTAGTACATTTACAAACAATTTTTGTAAACGTGGCGAGAAGTGATGTCATGGTCGCATGGGCCGAAGTTACATCAGGTTTATTCTTATGACAGCTCGACCGATCATTTCAAACAATGCTGAAAATATGACAGCAGCTTCATTGTCGTCGACCACGTCTGGCGTTAACATCGACATCGAGCGAAATTCAAACTGGATCAGCGGCATGTCGTTTGTTCGAAAAAGATAACCACATCACAGGGTGTAGATATGAAAGAACAACTGTGTCAGGAATATGAAACAATTTACACAAGGCTAACGAGCAGTCAGTGCAAGCTGTAATCTAGATGTACCTTTGGCACTTGATGGGGGTGGATTGACAAAAGTAATAGCACAAGGTCTCTTTAACATGCTGCAAAAACCAACTTTTCCAGTGCAGAATTGTTCTACTCTGACCGCAGTGGGGAGCAAGTCAAAAGGAGTTAAACTTCAGGCATCAATACCCATCACCATAATCAATTCCTCTCTGAAGTATATTTTTCTGACGTGGAAAAACTTGCAGTAAACTCTCTTATTGGAACGCATACCTTTAGACAATACAAAGTACAGATTGAGACAGGGCAAGGAAAATGTTTTTTTACAATCAAAGAACAGAGCTTTCAGTAAATTTACTTAAAACCAAAAATACTCAAAAAGCGAATACTGTTATCACAGTACATTTGTCATATACAAATGTACTGTCTCTTGATACACAAAAGGGTGAGCAGCTGTCTGAAGAAGTCACGAATTCAGAGACTGTCCAAGCTAAGGAAAGTGAATCTGCTTATTTGTCATAGGATCAGAAGGAGGAGTTACTGGAAGTAATACTTCATCATATGCAATTATTTAGTAGGTTCCCAAGGGTAATAAAGTGTTATGAATCTAGAATCGTTTACACATACGGGACATTCTACTTTTCTTCATATCCAATTCCTTGGGCATGTGGAGAAACTGTGAGGAAAGAACTGAAAGGATGATAAATTGGAAGATCATTCAACCCTCCTATTCTAGCCCTATTTTAGATATTGTCAAGCCCCACGGCAGCGTCAGGATTGTGATTGATGTCCTAAGTACAAACAACACCATTATTCCTGTCCGGACATGCCCTGACAACCCTGAAGAACAGTTGGTTGGTTGGTTGGTTGTTTTGGGAAGGAGACCAGACTGCGTGGTCATTGGTCTCATCGGATTAGGGAAGGAAGGGGGAGGAAGTCGGCCGTGCCCTTTCAGAGGAACCATCCCGGCATTTGCCTGGAGCGATTTAGGGAAATCACGAAAACCTAAATCAGGATGGCCGGACGCGGGATTGAACCGTCGACCTCCCGAATGCGAGTCCAGAGTCTAACCACTGCGCCACCTCGCTCGGTGAAGAACAGTTACTGAAATTTCACAATGTTAAGTACCTCACTATAATCGATTTAAAAGAGTCGAATCGGCAAATAGCATTACATGAAGATGGTAGAAAGTATACAACCTTTGTGTGTGGGGGCAGGAACTATGAATTTTGTTTTTTGCATTTCGACTTTAACGTGAGCGTGGGTTTTTTTCATTTCCGCACTGGACAAAGTTTTGGGACCAGAACTCCTCAGTAGAGCCTCTACGTTGATGACCAGTTAATAACTTCTCCCACATGTGAAGAACATATGAGGCTTTTTGCACAGATATTACACCAACCTCCAGAATATGGTGTCACAGCTAATCTTACGTAGTTAGAGTTTGGAAAGGAAAAGGTAAATTCCTGGTTCATATTATCTCATCGCAGGGTATATTACCTGTTTCAGGAAACTTGATGCAGTCCAACATTTGCCACCACCAAAGAATAAAAAACAACTCAAGGCATATTTGAATTTGGTTTTGTGTTTTGGGGAATTCATTCCAGATTAGTTATTGTATAGTGACAAATTGCATAATATTTTGAGGAAATACAATCCATGGATATGGACCGATGAATGTCAAGCAGACTTCAACAAAAGAAAGCAAGTGTCTACACCACCGTGACCTGTCACAGGACTTTTGATTGAGTACAGATGCATCTCCACAGGGACCAGTTAGCAGATCATTCAAGGTGATGGGGAACTGACACGTAAGATGATCAATTTTGCTAGTCGAACACCTTCTGAATCTGAGTGGTCATATTCCGTGACATAGTTCAAGGCTCTCAGGATTGTGAGAAGTGTGGGCTTTGCCATAGGTTCGTGAGTAGTGGATTGCGGTGTGAGACTTGTTCGAAGTATTTTCATTGGGGGGAATGCAGTGGGGAAGCCAGTGGGCATTCTCGTCAGATCCTCTCCTGGAACTGCAGGTTATGTAGCAAGAGTAAGTTGATAGAGGAGCAGGAGCGTAAGATCTGTGCCCTTCAGGTGAAGTTGAAAAACGCACAGGAGGAGCTAGATAGAATGAGGAGGGAGAAGGGGGTTGGGGGAATGGGAGCTGGCTGTTGGCAAGAGATCTGCTAGGAGAAGGAGATTTTCAGATAGTTTTACTATTGGTGTTTGCAATAGATATGACCAACTGTCAGAGTCTAGTGGAGAGGAATCTCTAGTAGCAGTAGATGGAGGAAGTATGCAGCAGACCCCAGCAGTTACGGTGGCTAGGACAGTTGCAAAGTTGAAGAGATAGAATAAGGTTCTGCTATTAGGTAGTTCTCATGGCAGAGGTGTAGGCCAGTAGTTGCAGGAAGTGTGGGGAGAGAGTACCAGGTCTAATGCAGGATTGGCTCAGGTGACTGTTAACATAGGGGGGTTATGTAGGGATTTCACTAAAGAGGATGAGGTAGTGATTGTGGGTGGGGCTGGTAATAGTATTGATAGGGATGGGGAGTATGACATAGATGGTGACCTGCAAAAGATAGCCACTCAGACTGGGAACACGAATGTGCATTTCGTGGAACTGTTTCAGCGTCACGATCGGCCTCATCTTAATACAGCCGTCAGGCGTAATAACATGAGACTCGGGGGTGCGCTGATGACAGAAGGCATGGGCCACATTTCAGTGGTGTCGGTGGAGTCTATCAGCAGGACGGGTTTCACTAGACAAGGCCTGCACCTCAACAGGTATGGAAAGGGGAGGTTGGCAAAGCTTATAGGTGACAGCATAGGTGGGGGGGGGGGGGTCACTCATAGGAAAATTCCTGTAGTAGTGGGTGTTAGAGCTGCACCTTTTTTAGATTGAAGTCAGCTGATAATCTTATGCAAACCACATTCTTTCCAACGAGGGTGCAAGGGAACAGTAGAATAACCATAGACAACATTTTTCTTCATTCCTCATTACTAGAAGGGCATTCTGTTAGCAAAAAGGTGAATGGCCTTTCAGATCATGATGCACAAATTTTAACTCTAAAAGATTTTTGTGCTGCAACACATGTTAAATATAGTTATCAACTTTTTAGGAAAGCTGATCCAGTTGCTGTTGGGACCTTTGTAAACCTTATCAAGGAACAAGAGTGGCAAGATGTTTATAGTGCTGATACAGCAGATGATAAATATAATGCTTTCCTCAGGACTTTTCTCGTGCTCTTTGAAAGTTGCTTTCCGTTAGAACGTTCAAAACATGGTACTAGCATAAACAGGCAGCCTGTGTGGCTGACTAGAGGGATAAGAATATCTCGTAGAACAAAATGGCAATTATATCAAAACGTTAGAAACAGTCAAAATCTAAATGCAGCAGCCCATTACAAACAGTATTGTAAGGTGTTTAAAAATGTTATTCGGAAGGCAAAAAGTATGTGGTATGTAGATAGAATAGCTCTCAGGATAAAATTAAAACCATATGGTCAGTCGTAAGGGAAGTGGCTGGTCTGCAGAGACAGGTCGAGGATATAGAATCAGTGCGTAGTGGGAATGTCCATGATACTGATAAGTCACATATATGTACAGCATTTAATAATCACTTTCTGAATATAGCAGGGGTACTAAATAGAAACCTAGTCCCAAACAGGAAATCATATAGTGCTCTTAGAAAAAAGTGTTCCGAGACTGTTACCTGAAATGCTCCTCCATGATACTGACAAGAGGGCGATTGAGTTAATCATTAAATCACTAGAGACCAAGAACTCTCATGGATATGACGGGGTATCTAGCAGAATACTGAAGTATTTTTCTATGTATGTTAGCCCAGTACTTAGCCATATCTGTAACTTTTCCTTTAGGAGTGGTCGGTTTCCTGACCGATTAAAGTACTCGTTAGTGAAGCCACTTTATAAAAAGGGAGACAGGGATAAAGTTGACAATTTTGGACCTATTTCTATGCCATCAGTGTTTGCTAAGGTTATCGAGAAGGTTGTATATACAAGGTTACTGGAGAATTTAAATTCACATAATTTGCTGTCAAATGTACATTTTGATTTTAGAAATGGTTTAACAACTGAAAATGCTATATTCTCTTTTCTCTGTGAGGTTTTGGACGGATTAAATAAAAGGTAGCGAACGCTACGTGTTTTCTTTGATTTTACGAAGGTTTTTGACTGTGTTGGCCACAAAATATTACTGCAGAAGTTGGACCATTATGGAGTAAGGGGAGTAGCTTACAATTGGTTCGCCTCTTACTTTAAGAACAGAAAGCAGATGGTAATTCTCCGCAATATTGAGAGTGGTAGTGATGTTCAGTCCCAATGGGGCACTGTTAAGTGGGGCATTCCCCAAGGGTCGGTGCTAGGGCCACTGTTGTTTCTTATTTGTATAAATGAAATGTCTTCTAGTATTACAGGTTATTTAAAAGTATTTCTGTTTGCTGATGACACCAGCTTGGTAGTGAAGGATCTTGTGTGTAATATTGAAGCAGAATCAAATAATGTAGTTCATGAAATAAGTTCGTGGCTTGGGGAAAATAATTTGATGCTAAATCATAGTAAGACTCAGTTTTTACAGTTTCTAACCCACAATTAAACAATAACCAATACTTTGATCAGACAGAATGGGCATATTATAAGCGAGACGAAACAGCTCAAGTTCCTAGGCGTTCGGATAGATAGTAAGCTGTTGTGGAAAGTCCATGTTCAGGATCTTGTTCAGAAACTAAATGCTGCTTTATTTACCATTAGAACAGTATCTGAAATAACACGAAAAGTAGTCTACTTCGCATTTTTCATATGCTTATGTCATATGATATTATTTTTTGGGGTAATTCTTCAGATTCAAAAAAGTATTTTTGGCTCAAAAGCGGGCTGTTCGTGCTATATGTGGTTTAAGTTCGAGAACCTCTTGTCCACCCCTATTCAATAGTCTGGGAATTCTGACATTGCCCTCACAGTGTATATTTTCTTCAATGTCGTTTGTTGTTAGCAATATTAGCTTATTCCCAAGAGTTAGCAGTTTTCACTCAGTTAATAGTAGGCAGAAATCAAATCTGCATGTGGAATGCACTTCCTTGACTCTTGTGCAGAAAGAAGTGCAGTATTCTGCTGCATCCATTTTCAATAAGCTACCACAAGAACTCAAAAATCTTAGCAGTAGCCCAAACACTTTTAAGTCTAAACTGAAGAGTTTCCTCATGGCTCACTCCTTCTATTCTGTCGAGGAGCTCCTGTAAGAGCTGAAAAATTAAGCAAATTCCAGTGTTACATTGTTGATTTTCTTTATTTAAACTTACGACTTGTTGCCTGAACATCTTTCTTATATTTCATTTTATCTTTTTCTACTATCGTGTTATAATTTCATGTATTGACTCGTTCCATGACCATAGAGACTTCTCCTTAATTTGGTCCCACGCAATAATAAATAAATAAATAAATTGTATGGGCATTTAAGAAATTTGAGCACTACTTACGGGGCAAGCACATCAAAGTGTACTGTGACCATCAGGCACTTTCTTTTCTGTTGACATACAAATTATTACATTGACTGTTAGCCAGGTGGTGCATGTACTTGCAGGAGTTTAGTTTTGAAATCGTCTATATCATGGGTAAACAAAATATAGTCACAGACACATTTCAAGGTTACCTCAAGGGCTCAACGAATTCTTAGAATTCATATAACAGAATTACAAATTTAGGGTCCTGTTTATGCAAAGCAATACACAACGACCATGTTACATAAAGATGTGTGAGTTTGGAGTTATTGCAAGGTAGAGACCTATGATGGAGAAAGGTAAGGTCGAAACTGCCCGAAAATAACAATGAGAATTTGAGGAAATTATGTACTATATATGAGGGAGTGTACATCGAATCAAGAACAGTAGTTTGTGTGTTTAACGGGTTACATACATGATTTCATTTTATACACTCACAATGTATGGGGTCAGTATGGAGTTTCAAAATGAATCTACAAGATAAATACTTACTGATTTTCCCAACTTACAGAGAATAGTTTTCCAAGTAATTCGGAAGTGCATTACTTCCCAAACAAGTCCAAGTTTATTGAACTGCATCCTATAGTGCCCACAAAACCTTTAGAATTAGTGTCCTTGGATGCTGCCACACCCTATCCACAAGGGAAGAGGGGTATCAAATATGTTATTGCCTTGTATGATGTTTTCACAAAATATGGTAAGTTGTATGCAGTGTGGTCTGTGACCACAGGTTCTATTAAAAAATTAGGATTACAGCAGATTATTTTCCGAGAATTGATAAGCTGCAGATATTGTTAACGGACAATGCATCGTCCTTCTTAGACAATAGATGAAAGGAATTTACTAACACAAACAAGATAAAACAAATATTAGTATCCAGATTTCACCCTGAGGCAAGTCCAATAGAAACAACATTCAAAGAATTTATTGGAAAGGATATCTAAAGAATTTAACAAGTTTATATGCTTTCCAGAAGCACACGAAATGGGTGCCCATGGGAGGGATGTCACTTGAAGAAAAAGTACGTTAGGATTTGAGTAATAGGAAGAAAAATGCTGAACAGAGGAAAAAACAGTATGACAAAAGATTAGGGAGCGCAGTAGTTTCAAGTGTGACAAGAGGTATTGTTATGAACGCATCCTAAATCTATGAAATATAGGAAGCTCTATCATAAATTGCAGGTTTTGTACACTGGGGCATTTGTAGTTACTAAAATCCCACATCCAGGTTGTAATGTAATCAACTGTCAGAGATAAAGTTTATCTCGAGCGAAAAGTACGACGCCCACAGTAAAGACTTAAGGTAATTTCATTATGTTGGCAGAAAACGTGTTTAATTTATTTAATTATGAATATTTTCGGTTATGATAAATAATGGACTTGTTTAAGATGTTAAATGCTGTGTGTCTCTATATATCTTTGGAGTTTATTAAGGTCAGTAGACCAAAGAATCTAGAATGCAGGAATGTCTGCAACTTCTGAGCACATGTTGGCTTGCCGGCCACTTCTTTGTCAGTATTAGACGGAGACTGACATGTTTTTGTGACAAGTCCCGTATAATGCATTTAGATTATCAATGTTCATAGTGAAAATGGTGTAGTTCTTACAAAAAGTACAAATAAATATAATTTTTAGCTGAAAGTATTTCAGATCCGATGGTGTTTATTTGAAACAAGAAGAAAACCCAAGCCATGCTTGTTGGAATGATTGTTTTGCAGATAAAACTAAGAGAACCCCTTAGACAAATGAGATCTGCAGTATGTAATCTTTCAGCAGCTACTAAAAAAATTAGTCATGCTGAAATTGTGCTGGAACAGGTCGTATTATTCTCATTCAAAAACACGTGGTGAGAGTATGGTCCTACCACAGTATACCGTGTAAGATTCCACAAACAATTTCTCAGTTGTCAAAGAAACGAGAAAGATAATAACCAGTACAATATGGTGGCGTCGTCCGGGATTATTGAAAAAGTTATCGAAATAAATTACCACCGAGATTACGAAGACAACGGCAGAATTCGTACATCCTGGATGAAAATGTTCAAGAAAGTCATATTCTGATACCTTCAGGACAAAGAAAGTCTTATGCTGATACCTTCAAGACAACAGAATGCAGTTACTGGAGCAAGAATAACAGCGCAATAAGTCAAGAAAGAAGAAAAAAAGTGTAAAGTGTTGGGCAACAGGAAAGCAATATTCATATAAGTGTAGTGTTTCAGTGTTGTGAATTCCATTGGGCACAAATCAACAAAGATGATATATAAGATAAGAAAATCAGTAAACCGTGAGTAAGATAATTTAGTATCCTTTAGCAAAGATAAATTCACTGTGTCTGTTTATTCCTGTGTAAAAAGATGACTATTGTAAAAGAGGAAAGTATTGATGACCGTATTTGCCAACGCTAGTACCGATGTAAATTTATCATATGAAAGTGAATGCAACAGTAATAGTCTGGATCCTGTAGAGAAAGTTGAAACTCATACAGAAAGACAGGATGAAGTTAAAGACATGTTATCAACAATAATGAGTTATATGGAGGGAAAATTTAAGGCAACTGATGACACTAACAGACAAAACGGGGAGTGGTTAGGAAATATTAAAGAGAGACTCAATGCAAATGTGATTAGTTTGGAACAAATGGAGCAAAACAATGCTGCTCAGTTAGACCAGAGTCTTAAGGACATCAGTGATAGATTTCAAAAACAGTTCAAAGAATATGAAAAGAAAAATGACAATCACTTTCAAAAAGTAGAAGCAAAAATTTCCAGTTTGAGTTGTGATACGGTTAAGATCACGGGTAAGGTCAATTATATCAGGACAAAGGTTAAAAATGTAGCTGCAAAAGTAAAAAATCTGAAAACTGAAATTAGCACAGGTAGAGAGAAAATCCATAATGCATTTAAAGTTGTGCATGCAGATATAAAATACGTAGAAGATACAGTATCTGATCATATTTCTATCGTAGACGATAAAATTGTTCAAGTAGAACGTAAATTTCAACAAAAGATAGGAAACATTACTGAAACAATAGATGTAAATAAGCAAATAAGCAAAGATGAAGTCAAGAGTTTAGAAAATAGTATTAATGACATCACTAAGAAATTTGAAAGTGTTAGTACCAATATGGTCACCAATAGTTTGGCAAACAATATTGGCACTATGTGGTGAAACATTCCAGTAAAAAACTTTTCAGATGAGAGCAGTATGCATCCAGTAGATTTCCTGCAGCACTGCAAAGATAACTTTTTCCAAATATGAATGATAATTTGAAAATTAAATTTGTGAAAAGATTTCTAGAAGGTGAAGCATTGTCATGGACTAATCATTATTGTATTGAGGGAACAACTTTTGCAGAGTTTGAAGAGAGGTTCTTCAGTAAATACTGGTCTGGGACAGAACAAGCTAGAATAAAAAGTGAATTCTTGAATGGACCTGTTTATAAACATGACTTTGGTAGCATGAAGCAATTTTGCAAAAATCAGTTAAGCAAACTCACTCACCTAAGCAAACCTTTTGATGAACTCACTCAGGTCGATGCACTAAAAAGGAGGCTACCGTATGAACTACACTGGGAGTTAGCTTATGGACCTGATGACACAATAGATCAGTTTTTGATGTATGAAGACAAACTAGACAGAATTATTGAGAAAATGGGTAAACCACCACACCATAGCCAAAACCATTTTCAAAAGACAGGGCATACAAACTGGGGAAACACACAACACGACAAAAAGGAACCACACAATTTTGAAAGTAATGATTCTCATCAGAGAAATCACCAGCACAACTTCAAGGGATCACAAGGATGCAATTTCCATTACAAGGGTCAATATGGATATAAGTATCGTCAATTTGGTAACAGACACTTTGGAAATAGACCAAAGGAGTGGCATAGTCATAATGGTATGGGGAAAACTGAACAGGAAACTATACAGGAGTTAAAAAACTGAATAGGGCTCCATTGGCAGTCAGCAAGGTAGGAGATACTTATACACAAATGGAAAGGGTCAACCAAAACTGTCAAACTAAACAAAAAAATACCAGTGACACAATGAGTAATTATTTTAAACAGAAGTGTTATCCCATTAATGAGGTATCTGTTACAAATAATATATGTCATACAAATATACCAGAAACAAAAGGTAAGTTATTTAAAGACACTGATGGCTTAGAGAACTGTGAAGAAGAATTAAGCTTAGATTTATTCTATGAGTGGGCTGAGAGGGACACCTTGCTGGAAAATAGTTGTTCAAATTATCAAAGTGTATTATGAATTAGAGAACTTATGGAAGAGTCTGGTGGGATAGGAATGAAAACTGCAGCTAATAAAGATGATTTAAATGTGTATCTCTATACTGAAGGTAAGGGTGCAGAGGATCAAGAGGATAATTTTTGTGATGTTGATTGGGAAGAAAAGGAGATAAAGGATAGTAGTAAAGAAAGATGTTTTGTTGGTGTAAGTGAGGAGTTGGAAGCTTTAGGGATTAATAATATAAAAGAGGATAGTAATGAAGTTAGCGAGGTACACATGAACACAGCTGACAATTTGAATGATAAGGATGCCAGAATTTTAGTCAATGAGTGATTTGATCTTAATAGAGGTAAGAAAAACAATGAGAGGGAATTGGCAGCAGGTAATCTTAACAGCATTAGGGGAGTACATGATGAAATGTCAGAGAGTGAGCAATTTTTGTTTAACTTATGGGTTAACAGTAGTGCCACTAAGGATGATGAAAATTTCAGAAAGGTAACACTTGATATATGTGAAACTTTGTATCCAGAATGGTGGCATATAATCAACTATCACATTGCACAAATGTTAAGAGAGAAATATAAAGGAGAGACACACAATAGCACAAATGAATGTAGTTGGATTAATGAAATATTCAGGAATAGTAATCAGGCCAAAGAAAATGCAATTAGGGTAATAACAGCATATAACTTTGGTAGTAATGATACAGGTAAGGACAATAGAAAGGGATATGGATTTAGTGAAATTCAAGATGACTTATTGCATGAGAATATTAATAAAAAATTTGATGTAACCAGTCCGTTTATTGATGTACAGATAGGATCAGGGAAAGGAAAGTGTTTAGTGGACACACGAAATCAAGCATCTGAGATACCAGAATCATTAAGTAAAAAACTGAAAACTAATAAGGATTAGGTTGAGATACCTGTAGTTGGAATTAAAATAAGAGGTACTACCAGGAGGCACAGTAAATCAGTAAGGAGTCAGGCTTTTATTACTTTTGAAATTGAAGGAGTATCATGGTCACACGGGTGTCTCGTTACTCCCGATCTCACAGAGGATTTTATCCTAGGAATGTCTTGGATCCCCTCCATGAACCATGGACCTTGCCGTTGGTGGGGTACGCTGGCGTGCCTCAGCGTTACAGATAGCCGTACCATAGGTGCAACCACAACGGAGGGGTATCTGTTGAGAGGCCAGACAAACGTGTGGTTCCTGAAGAGGGGCAGCAGCCTTTTCAGTAGTTGCAAGGGCAACAGTCTGGATGATTGACTGATCTGGCCTTGTAACAATAACCAAAACGGCCTTGCTGTGCTGGTACTGCGAACGGCTGAAAGCAAGGGGAAACTACAGCCGTAATTTTTCCCGAGGGCATGCAGCTTAACTGTACAATTAAATGATGACGGCGTCCTCTTGGGTAAAATATTCCGGAGGTAAAATAGTCCCCCATTTAGATCTCCGGGCGGGGACTAGTCAAGAGGATGTCGTTATCAGGAGAAAGAAAACTGGCGTCCTACGGATCGGAGCGTGGAATGTCAGATCCCTTAATAGGGCAGGTAGGTTAGAAAATTTAAAAAGTGAATTGGATAGGTTAAAGTTAGATATAGTGGGAATTAGTGAAGTTCGGTGGCTGGAGGAACAAGACTTCTGGTCAGGTGACTACAGGGTTATAAACACAAAATCAAATAGGGGTAAAGCAGGAGTAGATTTAATAATGAATAGGAAAATAGGTATGCGGGTAAGCTACTACAAACAGCATAGTGAATGCCAACTAGCTCTGCAGATGACGAAGAAATTGAAGAAATGTATGATGGAATAAAAGAAATTATTCAGATAGTGAAGGGAGACGAAAATTTAATAATCATGGGTGACTGGAATTCGAGTGTAGGAAAAGGGAGAGAAGGAAACGTAGTAAGTGAATATGGAATGGTGCTAAGAAATGAAAGAGGAAGCCGCCTGGTAGAATTTTGCACAGAGCACAACATAATCATAGCTAACACTTGGTTTAAGAATCATGAAAGAAGGTTGTATACATGGAAGAAGCCTGGAGATACTAAAAGGTATCAGATACATTATATAATGGTAAGACAGAGGTTTAGGAACCAGGTTTTAAATTGTAAGACATTTCCAGGGGCAGATGTGGACTCTGGCCACAATCTATTGGTTATGACCTGTAGATTAAAACTGAAGAAACTGCAAAAAGGTGGGAATTTAAGAAGATGGGACCTGGATAAACTGAAAGAACCAGAGGCTGTACAGAGTTTCAGGGAGAGCATAAGGAAACAATTGACAGGAATGGGGGAAAGAAATACAGTAGAAGAAGAATGGGTAGCTTGGAGGGATGAAGTAGTGAAGGCAGCAGAGGATCAAGTAGGAAAAAAGACGAGGGCTAATAGAAATCCTTGGGTAACAGAAGAAATATTGAATTTAATTGATGAAAGGAGAAAATATAAAAATGCAGTAAATGAAGCAGGCAAAAAGAAATACAAACGTCTCAAAAATGAGATCGACAGGAAGTGCAAAATGTCTAAGCAGGGATGGCTAGAGGAAAAATGTAAGGATGTAGAGGCTTATCTCACCAGGGGTAAGATAGATACTGCCTACAGGAAAAAAGAGACCTTTGGAGATAAGAGAACGACATGTATGGATATCAAGAGCTCAGATGGAAACCCAGTTCTAAGCAAAGAAGGGAAAGCAGAAAGATGGAAGGAGTATATAGAGGGTCTATACAAGGGCGATGTACTTGAGGACAATATTATGGAAATGGAAGAGGATGTAGATGAAGATGAAATGGGAGATACGATACTGCGTGAAGAGTTTGACAGAGCACTGAAAGACCTGAGTCGAAACAAGGCCCCCGGAGTAGACAACATTCCATTGGAACTACTGACGGCCTTGGGAGAGCCAGTCCTGACAAAACTCTACCATCTGGTGAGCAAGATGTATGAAACAGGCGAAATACCCTCAGACTTCAAGAAGAATATAATAATTCCAATCCCAAAGAAAGCAGGTGTTGACAGATGTGAAAATTACCGAACTATCAGTTTAATAAGTCACAGCTGCAAAATACTAACACGAATTCTTTACAGACGAATGGAAAAGCTAGCAGAAGCCAACCTCGGGGAAGATCAGTTTGGATTCCGTAGAAACACTGGAAAACGTGAGGCAATACTGACCTTACGACTTATCTTAGAAGAAAGATTAAGGAAAGGCAAACCTACGTTTCTAGCATTTGTAGACTTAGAGAAAGCTTTTGACAATGTTGACTGGAATACTCTCTTTCAAATTCTAAAGGTGGCAGGGGTAAAATACAGGGAGCGAAAGACTATTTACAATTTGTACAGAAACCAGATGGCAGTTATAAGAGTAGAGGGACATGAAAGGGAAGCAGTGGTTGGGAAGGGAGTAAGACAGGGTTGTAGCCTCTCCCCGATGTTACGCAATCTGTATATTGAGCAAGCAGTAAAGGAAACAAAAGAAAAATTCGGAGTAGGTATTAAAATCCATGGAGAAGAAATAAAAACTTTGAGGTTCACCGATGACATTGTAATTCTGTCAGAGATAGCAAAGGAAGAACAGTTGAATTGAATGGACAGTGTCTTGAAAGGAGGATATAAGATGAACAGTAACAAAAGCAAAACGAGGATAATGGAATGTAGTCGAATTAAGTCGGGTGATGCTGAGGGAATTAGATTAGGAAATGAGACACTTAAAGTAGTAAAGGAGTTTTGCTATTTGGGGAGCAAAATAACTGATGATGGTCGAAGTAGAGAGGATATAAAATGTAGACTGGCAATGGCAAGGAAAGCGTTTCTGAAGAAGAGTAATTTGTTAACACTAGTATAGATTTAAGTGTCAGGAAGTCGTTTCTGAAAGTATTTGTAAGGAGTGTAGCCATGCATGGAAGTGAAACATGGACGATAAATAGTTTGGAGAAGAAGAGAATAGAAGCTTTCGAAATGTGGTGCTGCAGAAGAATGCTGAAGATTAGATGGGTAGATCACATAACTAATGAGGAAGTATTGAATAGGATTGGGGAGAAGAGGATTTTGTGGCACAACTTGTCCAGAAGAAGGGATCGGTTGGTAGGACATGTTCTGAGGCATCAAGGGATCACCAATTTAGTATTGGAGGGCAGCGTGGAGGGTAAAAATTGTAGAGGGAGAGCAAGAGATGAATACACTAAGCAGATTCAGAAGGATGTAGGTTGCAGTAGGTACTGGGAGATGAAGAAGCTTGCACAGGATAGAGTAGCATGGAGAGCTGCATCAAACCAGTCTCACGACTGAAGACCACAACAACAACAACAACAACATGTCTTGGATAACAAAAGTAAGTGCAGCATTTGATTGAATAGGACAGAAATTAACTATGACTCTACCAAGTGGTGAAGTCATTGCAACGAAACTTCATACATCAAATGTGTCGTGTATGAATAAGACTGTGAACAGCATTGAATTTCCAAAAGAAGGTAAGTACATTCAAAGCCATGTCACAGATTTTGATACAGATGAGATAGAGTTTGAAAACTTGGGAAATGAAAAGTAGCCAAAGCTAGAGAACTAACTGATAACCAAAAACAAGATTTGAAATTATTTTTGTGGTAATATAGTGATGTATTTAGCAATATACCAGGTAAAGTAATTGGATACCAATGTACTTTGCAGTTGAAGCCACATGAACGTTTCTTTACAAAACCGTGCAGCATTCCAATCTCGAAAAGGGTAGCAGTGGAGAAAGAATTACAAAAGACGGAAGTGTGTGAAATCATTGAGCTGAGTATAAGCCCTTATAATAATCCCTTAGTCATTGTAAATAAACCTAATGGACAAGTCAGCTTAGTACTCGATTCCAGACAGCTGAACAAATGTTTATACAGACAAACTGCCCACCCAGAGAACATCGACGAGTTGTTATATAAATTATGTCAAGCCTTGACCTAACTTCAGGTTTTCATCAAGTACCTCTTGCAATTAGTTCCAGAAAGTACACTGACTTTCTCATATATTGAGAGATGTTACCAATATTGTGTAGTGCCTTTCGGATTAAACTCATCAGTAGCAGAATTTATAAGAGCACTAGACTATGTACTTGGCCAAGAAGTTGTGTCAGAATTAACTGTTTATGTATATGATATATTAGTGTCAAATCGAAGTTGGGAGGATCATTTGAAGTTATTGAAAAAGGTGTGTGAGAAACTCAGAAAAGGGGGAATGACATTAAAACTAGAAAAATTTAAATTTGGTGTGTCAGAACTCAAATTTTTAGATCATGTCATTACTAAGGAGGGATAAGTGCAGACCCTGAGAAAATAAAATCTATTGTAAACTTTCCATCTCCTAGAAACCGAAAACTATTTAAATCTTTCTACAGAATCTGTGGATTCTATCGAAAATATATAAATGGACAATGCCTTAATGTAACATGTTTAAAATACTTAGAAAAAATGCTACATGGAATTGGTCCGACGAGTGTCAGAAAGCATTGGAGAAAATTAAGAACGAACTTTGTAAGAACAATCTTTTACACAGACCAAAATTTTAGTTTGGCATTTTGTCTTCACACCGACAGTAGTGATTATGGACTAGGACAACTATTCAGGAGAAGGTTGTGAAAAAATCTTCATTGTACTATTGCATTTGCCAGTAGAACGTTACTTTAACATGAGTAACAGAAAAAGAATTATTCACGGTAGACTGGGCCTTTACAAAATTTAAAACATACCTGTTAGGACACAAGATAAAAGTGTATTCAGACCACAAAGCCTTAAGTTATTTACAGGAGTGCAAACTATATCATAATAGATTAACCAGGTGGGTAATATTCATGCAACAGTTTGGCTATGAAATTGAGTATATTAAGGGGTCAGAAAATGTGGTAGCTGATGCTTTATCCAGGTTACCAGTAGGAGGAGATGAGGAAATGTATGATCAAGAAGAAGAAAAAGAATTTAAAATAAGATATATGAAGGGAATCCAAGATGAAAAGCTCATAAGGACACTTTGCAATAACATCAGGAGGGGACAGTATAACGATCCTAATTGGAAAGTGGTTAAGGACTGTTTAGGCAAAAGATGGTATGATAAACTTGACAAATACTGTAAGGTCTTTAAGGGAACACTCTTTAGAAGAACAGATGTGGACTCTGACAAATGGAAGCTATGTTGGCTAGAGTGTGAGGCAGACAAGTTAATAAAGTACACCCATTAAAGTTATGGTCACTGTGGAATACAGAAACGTATAAAAAAGTTACAAGGAAACATCTACTTTTATAACATGGTAAAAAGGTGAGGAATAAAATATCAACATGTGACAAATGTCAAAGAGTAAAAGTAACTAACAGAACATGTCAGGGAGAAACGCAGAACATTATTCCGGGTAAGCCTTTTAGATTTAGTAGCTGTAGACTTTTACGGTCCTTTACCCAAAAGCAAAGGTGGTCATTGTTTTATATTCGTCATGGTAGATGTATTTTCCAAAGTAATTAAACTCTATCCTGTTCGAGAAGCTATGAGTAAAGAGATTACTGCAAAGATTGAGACAGATTACTTCAAGGATGTAGGAAAACCTAAAGCCATACTATCTGATAATGGTTCACAATTTGTTTAAAAAAACTGGAAAGTATTCATGGAAAAAGCTAGCACAAAACACATCTTGATATCCGTGTACAAACCATCTTCAAACCCAGCAGAAAGGTACATGAGAGAAATAGGGAAACTTTCCAGGACATATTGTAGTCACAAACACCCTAGTTGTTCCGACCATGTAAACAACTTTGAGGACACCATGAACAGCTTGCAGCATAGCTCTACTGGATTTTCACCTTATGAAATTGTGTTTCATCTGAGATCAGCGAATCTTATTTCTGAATTAATAGACTTTCCATGATGTGCCGTAATATCAATGAAAGAACGTGAAGAGATTGTAAAGAAAACCATGAAGAAACTAGGTGAAGCTAGGAAAAACAGTCATGATAAGAAAATAAAGGCTACCACATTCATAGTAGGCGACCATGTCTTAGTGAAATCCCACGAACGATTGAAGTTATTAACAGCAGAACTCAAGTTTTTTGATATTTACATTGGGCCATTTGAAATTATTGAGGACCCCCACCCAAATGCATACCGATTAGTATATCCCAAGTCGAGAAAGCTGTTTGGTCTTAGGAATGTTGTTTCTTTGAAGCCGTATATTGAGAAAAGAACAAATTGAGCCCTCAAACATTCCGTTATCTGGAAAGAATTTTACTGGAAAAAACGAAATGCTGTGAGATAAAGTCACAGGAACAAATTGCAATCACCATACTAAGCTGTGTATCATATCTCATGCAAAATGATGTTGTATCTAGACTGATTGTTACTTAATGATGTTATAAGATTAGATTTCATGATTCCAACGTGCTTGTTTAAGTAACTGTACAGTATTTAGTGATTTGAAAAACAGGTAAACTTGATAAATGAGGGTTTTTATTTTAATGATGATGCTAAGAGGCAATACATGTCACCCAGCCCGACAGTTTGAGAATAGCAAATCTCATAATTTTGGAAATCTTGCTCATTCACTTAAATAGACCATAATGCTTATAAAATTTGCTCTATAGTTAACAGACTATAATTTCTTGGATATGCAAGTGTGCTTTTGTTTTACGGCATGCTCACCATGAATAACCATTTTTATTTGACTGTGTTGATCACACAACACAGGTACTTTATGTTGGCTTATTTCACCTCTTTATGTTGATATCTGTCACATAATCTACAAGGTTCATGAGAGAATAGTATGCTTGAACTGAAATAGTTTTGTAACATCAGTGATGATATAGGAGTTAGTGCTATGTTTATTCTAATATGAGAAAATGTTTTCACTACGGTATTATTTTATAGTAAATTTCTGGGCAACAAACTGATATACGTGTTTATGTAATTAATGTTGTGAGACAAAGGAGGGAGTCAATGGGTGAGGTAAGAATGAACAATCCTAGAGTTGTGATAAAAAGTTGTATACAAGCCAAGACAGTGATTCAATTTCTGTATCGGACTGACAAGTGGACCAGGGTACACTTGTACGTCCTGGCGGGCTATTGTAATGTAATCAACCGTCGGAGATAAAGTTTATCTCATGCGAAAAGTACGATGCCCACAGTAAAGAGTCAAGGAAATTTCATTATGTTGCCAGAAAATGTTAATTATGAATATTTTATTTGTGATAAATAATGGACTTGTTTAAGATGTTAAATGCTGTATATTCATATACATACTTATATGTGTCTTCGGAGTTTATTAAGGTCTGTAGACGAAAGACTCTACAATGCAAGAATGTCTGCAACTTCTGAGCACATGTTGGCTTGCCGGCCACTACTCTGTCAGTATTGGAGGGAGATGGACGTGCTTACGTGACAAGTGCAGTATAATGGACTTAGATTATCAATGTTCATAATGAAAATGGTGTAGTTCCTAACAAAAAGTACGAATAAATATAATTTTTAGCTGAAAGTATTTCAAATCCGATGGTGTTTATTTGGAATGATTGTTTTGCAGACAAATCTAAGAAAACCCCCTAGACAAACGAGATCTGCAGTGTGTAATCTTTCAGCAACTTCTAAAAAAACTAAAAAAACTAGTCATGCTGAAATTGTTCTGGAACTGGTCGTATTATTCTCATTCAAAAACACGTGGTGAGATTGTGGTCCTACCACGATATACCGCATAAGATTCCACAAACAATATCTCAGTTATCTAAGAAACGAGAAAGATAATAACCAGTACAAGGTGCATAATGATTGGCCTACCTTACTAGTGGAAAGGACAAGGGACTTTATCCACACAAGTATTAAGAGAATTAGTACACTAAAAGGATTGTCCAAAGGCTGAACCTCATTTGAAAGTACTGTGCATGAACAAATGGAATATTTCATTATTCTATGGTGTGTAGATGATGGATTTCAGCAACAGAAAAAAATACTTCTTTCTATTCCCTGTCACCATTCCTTCTAGATCAGTAGATGCACTTCCAGAAGACTTCAGAGAGGCAGGACTAAGCATGGCTGTTTGATTTTGTTGGTTAACACGAATGAAGACTTCCACTCTCGTGTTAGCAATCTCGATTTACAGGTGCATGAGTGAGACGAAATGTGATTACAGTGGTTTATGCATGTCATCAAACCGTATATATGTATATTGTCCTTTCAATCTTGAAACTGAAGAAACAATTTTAATTGTTATCCTATGTAATATAATACCATTGCGTGAACTCAAAGATTAAGAGAGCTACCTGCTCATGATAAATCTGTAAGAGACCAACAGCCTTAGAATGTTCAGAGAAAATGTCAAGTATTGTATATTTAAAATATCATAATGCGCCTCTCGTGTGGCCCCGGGAAACTTCCACCGTAATTATTATTCTAAAAATTATTAATTAATTAGTAGACTGTTCTAGAATACTGTTTCTCCAAGTAGTGTCCTACGCCTTACTGATGACAAAGAGTATACCGCGACAGTGATGTTTACGTAGGAAATTCTGATAAATATACCCCGTCTAGACGGGTCAGATTGTCGACAGTGGAGTGAATTCTCCGAATCCACACTGAGAACGGCTAAGGAGTTAACTCGTCTCCAGAGCAGGCAACCAGACCAGGCGACGCCTATCTATGCGCTCCAAGGTTCCGTAGATTCCAGTCCACTGTCGACAATGTGACCCTTCTAGACTGGGTCTATTTAACAGGCTTTCCTACGTAAACATCACTAAACAGCTCATTCAGCTGCACCCTTGTCGACTATGTCTTGGATGTGCTTGCATATGCTGTCATAAACTCTGGTTTCCATGTTGTTTGCTGCTTCTGTCTGCATGCTGAGTAGCTTTCTGTTTAGTAAGTCCTTCTACTTGTGTAACTGCCTTATTTCGGTTTTCAGCCACAGGTTTTCTGATTTGTGATTTATAAGTTTTTCTATGCTGCTGCTAGAACATATTTTCACTTTTCTTTCAACATAAGGTACACAGAGCATATTAAAGCCCACACACACAACGAACACACCACGTCAGCAATAGCAACACACTTACATAATACAGGACACCCATTTGGAAAAATTGAGCAAAATGTCAAAGTACTCCACCGAATAAATAAAGGATATAAAATGGATTTACTAGAAGAACTGGAGATATATTCACATTACAGAAAATATGAAGATAAAATACACTGCTGGAAATTGAAATAAGAACACCGTGAATTCATTGTCCCAGGAAGGGGAAACTTTATTGACACATTCCTGGGGTCAGATACATCACATGATCACACTGACAGAACCACAGGCACATAGACACAGGCAACAGAGCACGCACAATGTCGGCACTAGTACAGTGTATATCCACCTTTCGCAGCAATGCAGGCTGCTATTCTCCCATGGAGACGATCGTAGAGATGCTGGATGTAGTCCTGTGGAACGGCTTGCCATGCCATTTCCACCTGGCGCCTAGTTGGACCAGCGTTCGTGCTGGACATGCAGACCGCGTGAGACGACGCTTCATCCAGTCCCAAACATGCTCAATGGGGGACAGATCCGGAGATCTTGCTGGCCAGGGTAGTTGACTTACACCTTCCAGAGCACGTTGGGTGGCACGGGATACATGCGGACATGCATTGTCCTGTTGGAACAGCAAGTTCCCTTGCCGGTCTAGGAATGGTAGAACGATGGGTTCGATGACGGTTTGGATGTACCGTGCACTATTCAGTGTCCCCTCGACGATCACCAGTGGTGTACGGCCAGTGTAGGAGATCGCTCCCCACACCATGATGCCGGGTGTTGGCCCTGTGTGCCTCGGTCGTATGCAGTCCTGATTGTGGCGCGCACCTGCACGGCGCCAAACACGCATACGACCATCATTGGCACCAAGGCAGAAGCGACTCTCATCGGTGAAGACGACACGTCTCCATTCGTCCCTCCATTCACGCCTGTCGCGACACCAGTGGAGGCGGGCTGCACGATGTTGGGGCGTGAGCGGAAGACGGCCTAACGGTGTGCGGGACCGTAGCCCAGCTTCATGGAGACGGTTGCGAATGGTCCTCGCCGATATCCCAGGAGCAACAGTGTCCCTAATTTGCTGGGTAGTGGCGGTGCGGTCCCCTACGGCACTGCGTAGGATCCTACGGTCTTGGCGTGCATCCGTGCGTCGCTGCGGTCCGGTCCCAGGTCGACGGGCACGTGCACCTTCCGCCGACCACTGGCGACAACATCGATGTACTGTGGAGACCTCACGCCCCACGTGTTGAGCAATTCGGCGGTACGTCCACCCGGCCTCCCGCATGCCCACCATACGCCCTCGCTCAAAGTCCGTCAACTGCACATACGGTTCACGTCCACGCTGTCGCGGCATGCTACCAGTGTTGAAGACTGCGATGGAGCTCCGTATGCCACGTCAAACTGGCTGACACTGACGGCGGCGGTGCACAAATGCTGCGCAGCTAGCGCCATTCGACGGCCAACACCGCGATTCCTGGTGTGTCCGCTGTGCCGTGCGTGTGATCATTGCTTGTACAGCCCTCTCGCAGTGTCCGGAGCAAGTATGGTGGGTCTGACACACCGTTGTCAATGTGTTCTTTTTTCCATTTCCAGGAGTGTATTAAACGAAAAACTTGAAAGTGAATCAGTGAATTTCTTCAGATGTTTCGACAGTATACTTAAATAAAAACAGTAAAACATAGAAATATGCACAATTGTAAAATCGATATAAGTAAATTATGAGCCAAATTTTTAAGATAAATAACCTCCGTACAAAGGCATATCATGATCTTGGAAGACCTATAATGTTATCGCTGTGGACTACTTGTAAGAACATCTTTGTAACTCTTTTGTTTATATAAGATGTTTTCGATGTTTAAAGTGTACATCAAGTTGTGTCTGATGTTTAGTGTGTGTGAGACTCTGCAGAAATGGACCATTAGAAAAATTGTAAGTAGAAATTCTTGTAAATTTCGCCACTAACTTCACTAAAAGAATCGATAACCAACTAAAACATCGCGTAAGTAAAAGTCTACGAAATGAAGCACTCTTTCACACATTGACAACATCAATAGATATGGCTTAATACACACAAAAACGCACTTGAAAATGGAAATTATTTCCCGAAACGCGTCGTGCGAAAAGTGAATAAAGAAAAATCGTGACTGGTAGCAGAAGATTTATTTATAAACATTCGAAGATGATTTCCATTGATGCTGTAGGCAAGTGCCGAAGCATGCGGTACCGGATTTTATGGTGACTGTGTGCAATGCCACCAGTGTGGGATCCTGCCTACTCGTGTAATATAACGCGCCTATGGAGCTGTTTCTCAGGTAGCTAGACGATATACAAGCAAACCGTATTAGTGGAGTTTATTTCAGTAACTGATTTGACGATACTTAACTTTGCCTTCTACACTGAAGTGTCGCAAGCAATTGGCGATATGCAAATAATCAATGTCCTTCGCTATATAAAATGTCCATGCAAGTAACTGGTGCGCATCCGAAGTCACGGCTGTTCTGGCGCGGTTCCTACCAGTCCTCTCTTGTAGTGCGGCCGAGGCAAGACGCCGCGGCGCTTTTATTCTCCTCGTATGGAGGCCGGTGCTGTCGTGCAGACGTCGTCTCACAGCCCTCTCTGTTGTATCGTTCTCGATCTTCGTGCCGGCGCTTGTCGTTGCGCCGGACAAGTAGTGTCAGACAGTGCGAGTTCCTGCTCCCACGTGGAGAAAGGGCAGTTGCAAGACAGAATTGTTGGATCTGAAGTTCTACTTGCCTGTCTCTCGAGTCGGACAGTAGCGGTGAAAGGCTGAATCCTGTCTAGCTTTCGCAGTAGTCCGTGGAAAATACTGTGCCGCCGTCTGAGCGATGTCTCCAGACGTTGTTTGGAGAAACCCCTGCTATTGGTAAAAAAGTGTGTTTACTAGAAATCCTCCTAATAACTTCCCATACTTTTGAAGAACAAGTGAAACGGTTGATGGAGTCCACGAACGCTTCCCATGACCTTTTCTTGCTCTCCTTAATCGTACATCGAGCGTTGGACCTCGTGACCCAAAAGGCTGTGAGATTGCTGTTGGGCAGTACTTAGACTGTCGAAGAGCTGCACGCCTCTTCCAGATTCCTGAGTGGCACTCAGTGGCCCACCGAGAAACGTGTTGCCTCCTAACAGGACCTGATGGCTTTGGTTCAGTAAGTCAGCAGCACACCAGATCATTCGTGTGATGTGGTCCACCCATTTCTGGAAGCTGTTGCGATGTTCACACACAGCCACGTGGCTGAACAGTGTCCAGTTAGCCCATTTCGGTGGCTTCTGTTCAGGTAATGCTCCATCCAGTAAGTCGGTCCACAGAGGGGACTTCCCACTGGAATGAAGGTCATCGGTTGCTTCCCACTGAGCAGAGTCTGCGAGGGCAGGGCTGTAGAAAGAGAGCAGCTCAGAACTGAGAGGGCCAGTTCTTCGAGACTAGATCCCTGGGGCAAGTATAGTTCGAGCCCCACAATACATTACAGGCACTGAAATTATTCAGTGGGAGAAATGGACGAAAGAGTCGTCGGATAAGGCCCGCGAGAGCCTCAGAGTCTATTGCGTTCTGTGGAAGTAAGTACGGTGATGAGAATGTGATCTTCTGAACCACACGAACTGCAATGGCTACTGCTTTTAAGCCAATAATCGAAAGAGAGCAGAGCAGTAGTATGCATTGTCGACAAACACAGCGGCCCCTCTGTCAGGTTGTCCTCTCAGTGAGAGGTATACCCCCGTAGGACAGGGCCGTCTACGGTTTTAAAATGTTTTTCTTGTAACCACAAGCACAGGGGGCGTACCTGTGCTGGCAGTCTCAGTTTCTCCACATGTCTCCTGAACCCATTAATGCTCCACTATAGGACGGGAGCCACGTATCGAGGGGGTAGCAGTTTCGTCCTGACTCTCTGCTGGAGAGGGGAGCCTGCAACTGTTGGAGGATCAGTGTTGGGGCGAGATGATTCCCCCAGTTCAACAACGAGGTTCACCACATTTTAAGAAGATACGAGAGAGGGCTGTGTACTTACCATCTCCGTCAGTGCGCGATTCTGCGCCTTCGACTTTGATTTTTTAGTGTGCCAGAACCACGGCAGTGGCAGTGGCAGCAATGGACGAGAGGGCAGGCTGAATCTTTGGAGGGGCGAGTAGTTTCGCAACACTGGCAACCACAGCTCTCTGTGAAGTCTTGGGGTCAGGGACAGGCTTCGAACTGACTGGCGCAGTACGAGTGCACTGAGAAACGGAGAAACGCAGGTACTAGAGCTGACATTATAGACCTCTATTCGTGTAGCAGCGTCGGCTTTCTGCGCATTCGGTCGGGGACGTAAGGCCGCAAACTTGACAAAGGAAATCTGCTTAACGCGCTCAGCAAGTTTCGTGCTACGAATGTCAGGACAAAGGGGTCAGATTTAACAAAATTCCCACGAATCATCTTCGTTATGTTTTGCACGTCGACTATAGCTTTTGGAGTCCACACATCTTTCAGTTCACGCTCGGGAATGTCAAGTAGATGCCTGCGAGTCACAATATTTTTGCTGTAGTTCGAGGTGCTGTGCAACTTGAAGAAAGAATTTCTGAGAATTTTGAATATCATTGCATGAAAGTGAATCACAGAGTGTAGGAAGACAGGAAATGAGAGTCAGTGTTGGAGATGTGTTGTTAGAGAATGACGCTGAACTGAAGAGATCAGAAAATAGAGCAAATACTTAAGAATTGTGATTATGCGTGCTATGGTACTCTGAGGTGAAGAGAGTGTCCTCGTGCAGGGCCGCATCGGTGCCCCCCGGCCAGCTGCCGGCCTGCCCACTGCCCCCAGCTACGACACGACACGACACGACCCTGGCCACCCCGGCCAGCCCGCCCGCAGCCAGATCGTCGGCCGAGTGAAATCTTAATTACACGTCGTGGGTGAGCTTAGAAAGCCAACTGTCAATCCCACACCGATGAATATTCTAATAAAATTGTTTTGTAAAATTGTTAAACATTTTATTGCCTACTCAGTACATCTATAGCAATCATTGTAATTTACGCTACATTGTCTGATCACTAAATCTACAGCAATCATTGTAACTTACAAATATAGTAGAGGTTCTACAGTTCACATCCTAGTGCAGTAAATTTGTATGTGCGTTGAGTGAACCAGACTGGTTTCTGACCTTACTTGCACGGTTGTGGCTCGATCTGTGCTACGAAAGGCAGTGAGAACTGCATGCGAGAGAATGCATCTCAGATTACTATTGCCGCTCAACTGAGCAGAGAGTGGCCAGATGGTCTGTTCAGTGAAAGAAATAAGAGGATAGGTTAACCCCGTAGTGGCGTATAGGAAGTGGTCAGTTTCAGAGACGTATTCCTCTGATACGAGAAACAGCTGCCCATGTCGATTGTAGGTAGGGCTGTAGGTAGGGGGCGGTGGTAAGTAAAGCTGTGTGTGTGTGTGTGTGTGTGTGTGTGTGTGTGTGTGTGTGTGTCCCTCTTATCACAATTCATGGCATATTAAAGCCATGAAGCGACCTGGAAATAACGTTAAGTATAAAAAAAACCGTGAGTCGACAACTAGACTTGAGAGACAAGCAAACCACTAAAAGTTTGTAAATAAAAACAGCCTAGGACCGCATGTTGGTTTTTTAAAATTTATTAATCAGGTGACCGGTTTCGATCGTGGTACAATCGTCATCAGGCCGTCAAACTAAATGAGGACTGCAGGCCACAGCCGCGCTGCTCCACGCTACTCCCTCCAGTTTTAATCGTCTGGTGACGGTCGTACCACGATCGGTGCCGGTCACCTAATTAACGAATTTTGAAAACTTAGACCGTATTTATTTACAAACATTTTCTGATCGCTGTTTCGCAGGAATAATACTCCAAAAGATACTACATACAGACCATTTCAAACGGCCAACCAAACGGCTCGGTGTATGCTGCGCTTAACTTGTTTATGTCTCCGTGTTCGCTACTAGAACAGTCAGAAGGTGGACGCACCATTTATGCATCTCCTCTGTCGTAGGTGAGCCTTGAAATTTGGTAACCATATTTCTGTGGCTAAAGAGATTGGTGGTCTTTCAGTCTGTACAACTTTGAGTGTTTCACATCGTGCTCATTTGTTCAGTGCACATGACTCGCTCACTCAGCCACCCACCTCATTCTCGAAAAGACGTTCCGATGAGATCGCAGAATCTCGTTCAGAAGAAGCTTCTCTGGTCGCTGAACCCTAAATTTCTTTTTCTTTCGCGATAAAAAACCGCGTTTTCGTGCAACTCTCTCAATGGAACAGAGGCATCACAAATTAATGCGCTCTTTAATATCTGCAGCGATTTTGTTTAGAGCACTCACAATGCAAACAAGTTCGCACATGAAGAACACAACATGTTCCTGTCTCCACAAACGAAAGGATTCTGTCATTCCAAGCACTGTCAGTAGTCTTTAAATTCGAAAATGAAATACTTCTCTTTCCTTTTTCTCAATACAGGGACATACACTAAAAAAAATGTCAAAGGAAACAGAAATGCTCAAACAACACACATCAAAACTTAAATTCTCAGGCGAATTTTCTCTATTTTTAATACTAAAACAGCAGCCCAACAGAAAGACGAACTATCCTCTTCCCTCATATTTTTCAGTCTTGTATTCAAAAAAGTAATCAGAATGTAGGACAAATAAAAGAACTGACAGATTACACGAAAATAAAATTCACTGGCTGTGTTTTCTTACATCATCAAAGAAGGAAGAAACAGTTCATGAAACTCCAGCTAAAACTGGATTACATAATTTCATACGTAAAAACTGAACACGTCAGAAATTCTTCGGCACCTAGTTGGACAACTCAATTCACCAAAATATTTCAGATAGCGCACTAAATTCACATATATGGAGGTAATCATCCAACCTTCAAGAACAAAATGTGAACCAAAGAAAGCAAGTGTATCTAAACTACAAAGGACCTACAGAATGACTCGCAACAGATAAAACGAAAAATCAAAAGCCCGAAACGCAAAACTGACTCATTATAACATAGTAATCAAACCACAAGCATTATACCCATCGAAATATAGGAGGAAGGTCACTAATTCATCAGTTAAAAATAGAAAAAAGAAAAATTTTACGGAATGGGTCCAGCCTGCTTCGACAGAATTTGATTGAAAAAGAAATATCAGGAATTACGTCAGCATACTGAGAAAATCTCTTACTCTTTCTGGAAGAGACGTTTGAAATTTTATGTTTCCATGTTTAGAATGAGTGATTACAGACTGACCAAAACAATTCTCCGTCTTGTCATCTCAGTGAAAGTTGGTGATTGAAACTCAATGAGATGATCAGGAAACGAACGTCACAGATGGTGTGGTACAGAACACCGAGGCATTCAGAATGCCAGTCGAGAATCATCAGTACCGAGAACTGGAACCAACAGAACCTGGGCGGAAGAACGGATGAGAAAGTTCAGGGATAAGATGAAGAGATGTTGTTAGACGAAGAGAGGAAACTCATCACCCGAATAACTTCAATAACGCTCTCCACTTGCGCTTAACGATGTGACAAAAAGCTAAAAATTATTAGTTGTCCGAGCATAACTAATGGTATTAAAAATTATGAGGATACAGGAGAACAGACAATCTTCTTTGTAAGATAATACTGACAGTGTTTTTCTTATTAACCTTTTACTGAAGAAGTGTCACAGAGAAGATCGTAGATGAGAGAGAGAACATCTGCAGGCACTCGTCTCGTGGGAATAAGACAACGCCACTGGCACCCGTACACTTCCCGGACAACAAGCATCACGTGTCTGGTAGGAAAACACCGACGTCAAGCTCAGGTAATGCAATGGTGTGACAAGCAAGGAGAGTTGCTGCTCGTACTGCCAGCTGGTTATAACCACATGGCACAACGTAATACCGTCCTGACGATGACCTTAGCAAATCGATCGGAAGGTCGGCAATTTAGCTGCTTTAGTAATTTATAATGACGCGGCCCAAAAACCAAATAGATTTTATTAAAAAAAGGCACAACTTAATGTTAATTAACAGGTTCAGGCTATAAGTAGCAAAGGGTGATAATGAAAGCGAGGCGACAAACAGCAGGTTCACGTGTAGGTTTTATTAACATCGAGTTCTGCTCGAAACAAAACATGAGGGTTCCTATCTCGGTGTCAAGTCCTACTGAGCGATCTTTATCGTACACATAATATACGGACGGGACAATCTCAGAAAACGAGTATCACACTGAATGATAGTTCAAAGTGAAACTTTTGAAGTAACAGCGTCAGAAGACCCTTACTTAGTCAGAGAGGACACAGTACACCAACATGGATACTGCGTCAATGTGAAGCGCTTAACGACTAATGGATACTGCTTTCTACATAAACTACCGTGAATGACTCCTCGACTAGCAAGATAAAAAGGTGCACAAACTGAGAAAGACGTGTAAAATGTTTCACGGTAGACACGTTGCAGATACGCGTATATGCGAGATTATCATGATGAAATTCTGAATTCTAGAAGTCGACCAGAAAAACTTGAAGAACTCTGACATTTGAAAGGCGTTAAAAACCTGATATTTTTCTCTGAAGAACCACAAGAAGTCGACAATAACACGAGAACAATGACACTATCAGCTAAAGGGAAAAAATAAAATAAGGAAAAAACAGTTACATGTTGAAAGAAGGGAAATTTTGGTGAAATACACGTCCGTTATCAGCGAGCTACACCCTCATCACAACCTGGTGACTGACGGACATCTGTGTAACTAAAAATGGTGCGTTTGACTGTTTGGACATGGAGGGAGGTAGGAACTGCACGGTTCTCTGTGTTTAAAATCACCCAACAATCGGCCTGAAGTAATGTGGACAAAGAAGAGGAAGAAAAAGGCAGAACAAACGGATGAGACCTAGACTATTGTACACAACAGTTGGATGTGAGATTGGTGTTTTAAATTCTACAACGTCTCGCTTCGTACCAGATACTTGAAAGGGTAGTTAGACATATGTACAAAAGTGTAAGAAGAATAAGACATTTATATTTTACGGAAAGTCCGTGTCTGGAGTCTCCACTGGCTTCCATACAGTAAATTCAAAAGAGGTACTCAAATTCTCATTATTCAGTCGTCAAATGTGTTGTAGTAGGTAGAAAAGTTTCAACTGCGTGCATCATGCTGCGATGAAAAAACATTTAAGTGTTATGGTCCAATCCCCCACCCCTAGTAACGTTTTTTATGCTCGGCCACTTTCGAGGGTATTTGATCGAGTGTGTTAGCCCATGTGGAATGCAGTACATAGGCTGCTCGCTTGCACTGTTTCTAATTACCGTGTGCTAAAATGTGGGCAGCTGGATCAGCAGACAACTTTTGGCACTCGAAAACCAGTGTCTCACTTGCTGCACAGCAGCACATTTCTTTCCTCTGTCACATAACATGAAGTCTCTTTCAGTCATCGACACACATCACAGATCGACAGCCACCCCAGCCTAAACGGTAGCCAAAATAAAAGTGACCTTTAACGTGTTTTCGACACTGCGTGGAAACGTAATCTAAATAACAATTAATTTGCAAATTAATTAATAAAATGTGCACGTCTGCGTGGACATTTTAAAAGTAAAACGGAGCAACACCACACAGTGCACGAGTTGACGGGGTGCTCAGCGGCGAGAACACAGTCGTCCGAGGCAGGAAGATCTCGCCTCTCAGAGAGCTCCCAAAGTCCGTGGCCGTGCTCTGAAACCTGTGGCGCACGGCGCACAGGTGGCCGACGCCGCACTTCCCCTGTCCATTAAGCGGGGCACCTTGCAAGCAAGTGACGAGTAAAACAACGCTGGACTAGAACTTGCGCCTCTGCGCCTCCGCCTCCACGTCGTCGTCCACGGGGTAGGGGGGCGGCGGCTGTCCCCAGGGGCAGAGCGCGGCGTGCGCGGCGGGCGGCTGCTCCCAGGGCAGCGTCGCGACGGCGACGGCGGGGGCGGCGAGGGCCGGTCGCGGGGGTGGCGCGGGCCGGGGGCGGCGCCGGCGCTGCGGACTCCTGCCTGCCAACACAACACAGTCACAAACTGACGCCTTGTCCAAAACTACGCCCTGCGTTTCATCAGAAGACGACTTCTCGAAAACATAAAACTGACGCCTATCGGTGGTTACAGCGGCTCTCCAAGTTTCGGTTCGCGTTGCTGCCGTGGCGCAGTTGCCGAGTGCACACCGGTAGGAGACACGTGTGGCGTATAGGGAAGCGATGTGTGTTCTCAGATTCGCGAGATGTGAGTCAGTTGTGAGAGTTTGGCGACGATCAGGTAAGAGCTACAGCACACAAAACAGTCGGTGGGTGATAAACACAGAGGTGGTTTTGAGCACGTCAAGGAACAGAACACTACAGGTCTGGAAAAGATAATAACTGTAGGCGCCTGCACGACGGTAAGATGGTTCTGGGAGGTTGGCGCGAGCATTTCAACGAGATATTCGTATTGGTTTCCCTTACCCAGCAGTACCAAAAGGCAATGACACAATTGCACTAGTTCCCTGCATCCAAACAGATGAGGTCAAAGCTGCCATTTGTAACATAAAAGTGGAAAGGCTCCAGGACCAGACGACCTTCCTACAGACATCTGGAAAACAGGCGAAGCGATCGTCTGGCTGGCAGAATTCTTCAGCTCCGTCTTTCATGGCGGCCACGTGCCCACCTATTGATCATGTAGTATCACAGTGCCTATTCTAAGTGCAAGAGTGATCCTGCCGAATGTACCAGCTACTGTCCTACCCTGCCCCCCTCCACACTATGAAGATGGTCGAACGTATCTTTGGTGACAGACTGCGGGACATAGTCCTGCTCTCAATAAATCAGTGCGTGTTTGTTAAGGGATGTGACACGACAGACGCAGTTTTTGCTGCGGCATCTGATGGAGAAATTCCGCGAGAAAAGCGAGTCACCACATCTCGCCTTTCCTAACCCCGAGAAGGCATCTGTTGGAGAACCACACCAGATGATCTGGTCTGCTCTGCGCGGTCATTGAGGTCCTGTACAGACGGGGTAAAAATGCCGTACAAGAACCCCAGCAGCGGTGTGTGGTGCTCTGCAGACTGACAGCTGGCGTTGCCAGGGCTCAGCTGCTCACTGTTTCCGCAGTGAGTACCAGGGAGGACCTTGATTGTCAAGTTCGAATACGGTATCCTCGTATACAACTTGTGGCCGCCGTTTAAACATCCACTACACTGATAACCTCGAAATTATTCCATGTATTGGTGTGACTATACAAATTAATGGAGCTCCTCTTACCGAGGCACATAGAATTCTGATCTCTATGTTCTCGACTATAGGGTGACAGCTATGTGAATCTGGTTGTGCGAGCAAACAGTCAAAGCGATCTGGATACGATTCACGACGAGACTTGTACTACTTTTGATGAGAAGACGCCTGTGGGGGTAAGAACGAAGATATAGCGCACAGTGGTGTGGCCAGCTGGATCACACGAGCACCGGCCCACACACACACACAAGTGCTGAGCACTCGCCACAGTCACAGAAATGCGGATACTGAGGAGAATATAACTAGGTATTTACGTGCTCGACCATACCGACAGTAAAACGATCCGAAAGTAGCTGGCGTGGCTCCAGTCAATGAGGAGATGGAGGAAGAATGGAGACCTGGTATGGTGGTGTGGAGGCATCGTACGGGCACCACCTGCCTCGGCTCAGCCATCATCTTACTGCCGAATGCCAGAGACGGCGCGGCGTGGAAAACTTAAATTACGGTGACGAGACAGTATAAACGCAGATCTAGGATCGAGATCAGGATGAAGATGATGGTTTTGGCTGAGGGTGCTAAACAGCGAGATCATCAGCGTCCTTGCATTAATACACTCCTGGAAATGGAAAAAAGAACACATTGACACCGGTGTGTCAGACCCACCATACTTGCTCCGGACACTGCGAGAGGGCTGTACAAGCAATGATCACACGCACGGCACAGCGGACACACCAGGAACCGCGGTGTTGGCCGTCGAATGGCGCTAGCTGCGCAGCATTTGTGCACCGCCGCCGTCAGTGTCAGCCAGTTTGCCGTGGCATACGGAGCTCCATCGCAGTCTTTAACACTGGTAGCATGCCGCGACAGCGTGGACGTGAACCGTATGTGCAGTTGACGGACTTTGAGCGAGGGCGTATAGTGGGCATGCGGGAGGCCGGGTGGACGTACCGCCGAATTGCTCAACACGTGGGGCGTGAGGTCTCCACAGTACATCGATGTTGTCGCCAGTGGTCGGCGGAAGGTGCACGTGCCCGTCGACCTGGGACCGGATCGCAGCGACGCACGGATGCACGCCAAGACCGTAGGATCCTACGCAGTGCCGTAGGGGACCGCACCGCCACTTCCCAGCAAATTAGGGACACTGTTGCTCCTGGGGTACCGGCGAGGACCATTCGCAACCGTCTCCATGAAGCTGGGCTACGGTCCCGCACACCGTTAGGCCGTCTTCCGCTCACGCCCCAACATCGTGCAGCCCGCCTCCAGTGGTGTCGCGACAGGCGTGAATGGAGGGACGAATGGAGACGTGTCGTCTTCAGCGATGAGAGTCGCTTCTGCCTTGGTGCCAATGATGGTCGTATGCGTGTTTGGCGCCGTGCAGGTGAGCGCCACGATCAGGACTGCATACGACCGAGGCACACAGGGCCAACACCCGGCATCATGGTGTGGGGAGCGATCTCCTACACTGGCCGTACACCACTGGTGATCGTCGAGGGGACACTGAATAGTGCACGGTACATCCAAACCGTCATCGAACCCATCGTTCTACCATTCCTAGACCGGCAAGGGAACTTGCTGTTCCAACAGGACAATGCACGTCCGCATGTATCCCGTGCCACCCAACGTGCTCTAGAAGGTGTAAGTCAACTACCCTGGCCAGCAAGATCTCCGGATCTGTCCCCCATTGAGCATGTTTGGGACTGGATGAAGCGTCGTCTCACGCGGTCTGCACGTCCAGCACGAACGCTGGTCCAACTGAGGCGCCAGGTGGAAATGGCATGGCAAGCCGTTCCACAGGACTACATCCAGCATCTCTACGATCGTCTCCATGGGAGAATAGCAGCCTGCATTGCTGCGAAAGGTGGATATACACTGTACTAGTGCCGACATTGTGCATGCTCTGTTGCCTGTGTCTATGTGCCTGTGGTTCTGTCAGTGTGATCATGTGATGTATCTGACCCCAGGAATGTGTCAATAAAGTTTCCCCTTCCTGGGACAATGAATTCACGGTGTTCTTATTTCAATTTCCAGGAGCGTAATATACCGACGAGCATGGTGAACTGTTAAAAATGACAATAAAACGGAAAATCAAATTGCATTCCCTCACAAGAACTGGAAAACGACACCGATGACGTGAGCTTCAGAAAAATCTGTAACAAAATCCCGACGAGACACAGTACAATAACTACATGAAATCGTGGATAAAATACCTGTAAAGGCACTGTTAAAACGGGAAAAGATGACTGTGGCTACGTGACTATTATAAATAATGAGTGACCGAGCCATTCTGTGACACATTAAATCTGACACCCAAAATTTTGGCAAGTATTCAGGACGCCACACAAAATCTCAAAACACAAAGATCACTCGCCTCATTATCAGTTAAGATGTAGGGAGCGTCCTGTGGGTCACCCACATCAACCTCAGGCTGTCACACAAAATATTTGGAATCAAAGTATTTCGTATCGACATCTGTGGCATACTGGGGGCTTCTCGCGACGTAAGCCGCGCTCTGTCCCACTCTACTCTACGCCGTGTAACGGCAGCTTCTTCACACCGTCGCGGTCAGAAGCGGGTAAGCCACGGTCACACTGAAAAGTTTTACAGGATGTGATTTATTATTCCTCATTTGCCTCCCAGCAACACATGGCCTTCCCGGTCAAAAATGGGGTGACAGCCGCATCGGCGAGTTCCTCTCCCTGAATGCCTGTGTGTCCTGGAAGCCAGCAGCAAATGATTCCCTTGTCTTGCCTTTGCAAGAGAAGGAGAGTGTCCTGCACTTGTTGTACCATCCAAGCTGCTAGGTACATCTTTCCAAAAGCGAGAAGGGACCTTTGAGAATCTGAGCAGTCGAGGAATTTTTTTGTCACAGCGCTGTCCCGTCTGCCCCACTGCCCCCAGGGTAACAAATAATTCCTGCTCTGGGAGCCCTGTCCTGGGAACAATGTCGAGGAATACGACAGAGCAGCTGATAAAATCTCCCCGCTCAGACCCATTTGTGTAAACAGTAATAAAATGTGGGTGCCGACGTAAAATCCCTTTAAATTTAATCGTAAAAATGCAGTCTGGGGAACAACGGTTCCTGTAACCAATCTGTTCTAAAAGAACTCTGGGCCCCCCAGTAGCCAGAGGGATACCACACTCAGCTTCGGACCTTAATGAATGCCCCAATCTGTAAGAACACGAGGCTCTCCCGTCAGCGGATCCCCAATGGCCTCATTGTCTCTGGCCGATGACTTAACAGCCGTTCCAGTGGCGTCTGTTCGACGTAGCTGGATGCTGCGATGTAGGAACGGACAGAGCCCTACACACACTTGCCGTGCTACGAAAAGGAGATGTGGAACAGACGGCGGAGGCTCCCCGGCCTCCGTGCACAGGCTGGCAGCGGGACCCGTGCAGTAGGCCCCTGTTGACAGTCTAGTACCACGTGGCGAGCCGCAGCCAGCTGGCCCAAAAATTGGCACCTGTATTCAAGCCGGGGTCACACAAATTCCTTATAAAGTAACTGTCGGCTCCCCGAGACCTATGACCGACGCGTTTAAGGATGTTTAATGGTTCAAATGGCTCTGAGCACTATGGGACTTCTGCTGTGGTCATCAGTCCCCTAGAACTTAGAACTACTTAAACCTAACTAACCTAAGGACATCACACACATCCACGCCCGAGGCAGGATTCGAATCCGCGACCGTAGCGGTCACGCGGTTCCAGACTGTAGCGCCTAGAACCGCACGGCCACTCCGGCCGGCCTAAGGATGCTTAAGCCTCGAGACATCTCAGTTTTTGTTGTTTAGGGTGTAGCAGCCGTGTTACCACTTCTCATACCATCTTTCCCTTAAAAGTGTGAACGGTGATCCCAATTTTAAAGCGGGTAAATTAAATTATGAATGGGACTGATTAAAATCAGCACAAACAGGTTTCTTCAAGGTGAATTTAAAACCTGTAGTGCAAGAGCATTCGTCCGACCGCCTGATCGTCAGCTGCAATTGCCGAGTAGCTGTTGCGAGGTTGGACGATGCACAGATATTGGAGAACTGGTCCACAGACGAGGAACACAGTGCGGGATGTCTTTCTGTAGACGTAACACTGTTTATTGCACTGGCGAATGCCGTGACACTTGAGGCATTCCCTCGAGGGAAAACGGTCAGACGAGACATTCGCAAACTCGTATCTTCCGAGAGGAAGGACTCCACGAATGTGGGCAGACACCCACGGAAACACCACTGATAGAGCTGTAACAAATTATTATTGCTCCAGTTAGTAGCGTAGACCTTTTCCGAGTCGAAGAAGACACCCAGAGGGTTTTTCTTAGGAAAGGAAACTTGTCGAATTGCTGCTTCGAGCAGGGTCGTGTTACCGAGCGCGGTGAAACCTCACTGGGTGCGGCCTAGTAGGGGCGCACACTGCGCGTCCGTCCACTCTACTTCCCCGTGTCTTCTTTGCTGCGCAGCTCGTCAGCCTACCGCAGTTCGCCCTATCCTTCCTCGGTTTTAAAATCAGGGTTAAAACAGAGTCTCCCCACGGGTTGGGAAAGTTCCCCGTCAAGTAGATCCCACCGAGGAGCTGCAGGAGCGAGCGTCCCGTTCGACGCGCAGTGCGCCGTCAGCCAGTGCCCGGACGTCCCATCACCAACTGTCACGGAGAGAAAGGCTGCACGTCGGTGGAACGGAAAGCAAAACCAGCCTTCTCCTCTGCCGACCGACATCGACGGGAAGCTGGCACTTGGCCAGAGTCGGCTGTAGGGAACTTGTACGATTCAGCCATCGGCTGAGCTGCGTGCCCGTGTTATTAAAATGTACGGTAGAATGTTCCTACGCACATGCGTGCCCACCAGACCACCGACTCCCAGTAAACGTGTCCTTCACGTGCAGGGATTTCGTGACGTGCGGCTGCGGCTTGCGACGCTCGGGCGACGACGCACAAGAGGCTCGGCTCTGGCCGTGATAGGTGGAGCAGCTGAGGCGGACGCAAGCGTCAAGCGTGACGTCCAGCTCGGAGTTACGGCACGAGACAGACTTTCACTGTTGTCATTCCAGAGCACAGCCGATTGTGGTTCATACTCACCACAGCGAACACATTTCCCGTGTTACTGAACTACCTGCTAACGTTTTCAACGAAATCAACTTTTTAAAAAAATGCAGACAAACAGTTCCGACAGCGAAAATATCTATTTTGATGGTAAGCAGTTTCGGTCAGTTTTTGACCATCCTCAGACGCTCATACCGCGATGATAGGCTGTGGCGGTGAATGGAGCGGGTGTTGCAGCAACAGCTTCGAGCAGTTCACATTCGTGGAGCTATAACACACGCTCCATTCACCGCCGCAACCTATCGTCGCGTTATGAGCGTCTGAGAACGGTCAAAAACTCACCGAAGCAGGTTATCATCAAAAAACATCTTTTTGGCGGTCGAGGCTGCCTGTGCCCATTTTTAAAGTACTTTTTGCCAGACCGCTGTGGTCCACGGGAAATGTTCTCAAAAATCAGTGAACTCACCTCGTGCTAATAAACTCAGGCATTTATCGTATCTTTGAATTTCATTTCGTAGCGTAAATAAGGAAATTATGTAATTACCCCCACCCATCGATCCATCGTTGGTCCGAAAATTAGCGTTTATTAACTCCACTGTGCACAGTTTAGTTAGCGTGGTTTATTGGGGGGAGAGATCTACAGACACTTGTAAGTAGAATCAGTTCTCAGTCTCTTTAATAGTCGGGGCGGCAGAGAACGGGAACAGACCTGCCACACTTCCCCAGGGGTCTCCCCCCTCCCTACGACACCCGCAGCGGAGGACAACATACTTGGTGTGGTATCGATAGCAACGATGCCACGGCGTATTAAAGTTATTAGGTTGGCGCTACGACTGACACCGACGACAGCGCCCTCTAGTCGGCGCTGTCCAGATCTACGAGTTCCGCTCCAGATTCTCTCCATTTGATCGAGAGCAGACGGCCGGGACACTTCGCTTCAGCTTTGCTCTACATACGACGGGTCTCAGCATCACACCTCATCGCAAGTTATGTAACCGTGTATTAACTTGTTTTTTGCACCAGTAAACCACTTTTACTTACGTGCAGTACCGATGTATTTTTCCTGCTCCTGCTCCTGCCCACGCGCCGCCTTCCGGGCGGAATACAAAAAAGTTGGCGACGAGGTTTCCCCTATCATTTCTATTTTTTGTTTGCTCGGTACTGCTTTTCGTGCTAGCCTCAGTATAACACTTAAATTTGCGTAAACCGTGGCTTCACCACAGGAACAGGCTTCACTGTCCGATCTTGTACGTTTTCAGGCTCAGCAAATGACGCAGCTGCTTGCTGCCATAAATGGACTGGTCGCACTACAAACTGCAGCTACTTCGGCGCCTCGGACGCCACCGCCTGTACCGACGGCGCCGCCATTTCGTGCCTTCAGTCCTGACGTTGAACGCTGGCCAGAATACACCGCCCAGTTCGACGCACACTTCGCAGCTTACAACGTACCAGGCACAGAGCGGCTCGCTTTTTCCGTTGCCAACGCGGGTGTTGTGTTGTATCGTGCGCTCCTGAAATTGTTTCCCACCACCCGCCCAGAAACTAAAACTTACGACGAAGTGATTGATGCTTTGAACTCCCACTTCCGTGGCAGTGTAAATGTGGTAGCTGCACGCTACAAATTCTTTCGCCTCCGGCGCGGCCCTACTCAGTCCAATAAATCTTGGTTAGCGGACCTTCAGGGACTAACTTCTCATTGTGACCGCAGAGTGTGGCTGATCACCGCATCCGCGAACGAATCCTCTGATTTAAAAGCCCCTCTTTGCAGGAAGTAGTGGACTTGCTACACAGACAAGGTACATTAGACATGGCTACCTCCGCGTTTGACGTGACCCCGGGTGTGTGTACTGTTAGCGCGGCACAACACGTGCCCTCCCGCCTAGCCCCAGCCACGCCGCGCCGCTCGCGTGCACCTAAACACGTTTCCAAACAGGCACCCTCTAAGAAACTCAAATAGTGTCCGAACTGCCTTCGCGCCCACCCACCGGACAGTTGCCCATCCCGTCAAGCACAGTGTTATTTTTGTAATAAGAAAGGACACGTGCTAGTTGTGTGCAGTAAGAGAAACTCGCGTACAGCAACTTTCCTTTTGTTGTACTTATGTCTTCTACACCTGCCAGCACTATTCGGGCTTTGACGTCTATTTTATGTATCGAGGGCCTTCCTGAAGTTCTTGTCTCCGACAATGGCCCACAATTCGTCTCCTCAGAGTTTGAAGCGCCCTGTGCTGCTAATGGCATTCGCCATCTGACCTCAGCCCCGTTCCACCCCCAGTCGAACAGCGAGGCTGAACGCTTTGTGCGTACGTCTAAGTCGCAGATGAGCAGGTTGCGCACCACGCACTCTCGCGAGCGGGCGCTCCGGACTTCCCTCGCTTCGTATCGCTCTCAGCCACGAGGCACCCCTTCCCCAGCGGAACTGCTACACGGCCGCGCCCATCGGTCGCTCCTGCAGCTTTTGCACCCGCCGCCGCTCGCTCCCGCTGCTTCGCCTCGTTCTGGCTCGGCACCGCACGATTTGGTGTCGTATCGCGCTTTCTCTGGCAGGCAGCGCTGGGAGCAGGGACGCATTCTTTGCCGGCTCGGACGCGCCTTATTTGTCATTTCTGGTCCCTCCGGCACTGTCAAGCGACACCGGAACCAGATCCGTTTGTGCCGTTTTCGGTTTTCTCCCGCCGGTTACTTTCCGGCAGAACTGGATGCTTCACGGCTTCCGCCGCCTCAGCCCACGACTGCACCGACAGCGCCTTAGCCGCGGGCGCGCCCGCCGCCGCCGCCGCCGCCGCCGCCGCCGCCGGTCCGCTCACCTGCGCCGGACGGCCGCCTCTCGCCGCCGCCACGGCCCCACCTCCGGCCACCGCCGTCGCCGTCGCCTCCAAGTTCCTCCACGGTGCCAGAAATGATGGACGCTGAGGCTGCTGTCACGCCGCCGCCGCAACCGTCGCCCATGATGTTCGTTGCTCCGCCTCCTCACCCGAGCTTACCCAGCGGCGGTGCGTGGCCTGGGCAGATTTTCCAGGGGCGTTTTCCTCGCCCCTCGCGAGCAATTAGGGGTCGCAAGTGGACAGTGTGACCCGGCAGTTCCGCTGTCCGGCCCTGGGTCTCTGCACCCACCGTCAGAAACCGTACTCGACGACGGTGCGTCATTTCAAGGGGGAGGGATGTGGTATCCAAAGCAACGATACCACGGCGTATTAAAGTTATTAGGTTGGCGCTACGACTGACACCGACGACAGCGCCCTCTAGTCGGTGCTGTCCAGATCTACGAGTTCCGCTCCAGATTCTCTCCATTTGATCGAGAGCAGACGGCCGGGACACTTCGCTTCAGCTTTGCTCTACATACGACGGGTCTCAGCATCACACCTCATCGCAAGTTATGTAACCGCGTATTAACTTGTTTTTTGCACCAGTAAACCACTTTTACTTACGTGCAGTACCGATGTATTTTTCCTGTTCCTGCTCCTACCCACGCGCCGCCTTCCAGGCGGGATACAAAACTTGGTTCTACAACATAATAAGTCTTTGAATCACTCACACATCTGGAAACCCATTCCATATGCTCGTAACTTTAACAGCCTGCACTGGGGTAAAACGTGTCAAATATTTTCCGAAATCTAGGGGTACGGACTCTGACTGGTGTCATTCACCTATCATTTGCAGGATATCATGTTAGTAAAGGGTAAGCTGGGTTTCGCGAGAGTGATCCTTTCTAAATGCGTGCTAATCTGTAAACAGAACTTTTGGAAATTGGTGGTAAGTTCCTATGGGACCAAACTGCTAAGGTCATCGGTCCCTAGGCTTACACACAACTTAATCTACCTTAAACTAAGGACAACACACGCACACCCGTGCCCTAGGGAGGACTCAAACTTCCGACGGGGGCGAGCCACGCGAACCGTGGCAAGGCGCCTCACACCGCGCGGCTATCCCGCACGGCTGTAAACAGTATTTTCCATCTGAACAAAATGTATTGTATTCGAAGTCAGAATATGTTCAAGAATACGGAGGCGAACCAATGTTAAGGATGTGAGTCCGTAATTTTGTGCATTCGTTCTCTCTCTTCTTATGTACACCACTCTCCTGACTTTTTCGAGTCACTTGGGACTTGCCTCCGGCCGAGAGGTTCGCAATAAATTGGGCCAGTGCCGTAGGGTACTCTCGGTAAAACCGACCTGGACGCGGCAACATCTTTTTTTTGTTCAGCTCTTTCTGTTCCTTCTCAACGGAAGCGACGCCTGCTCCCGTGCTTCGGAACCTGGTGGTCATCACCGTGCCCCTGCTCGTCTCCGGTGGCTCCCACAGTCACCTGACAGCAGTCCACATAATTTCTTCTCACGGAGTTACGTCAAAGATCGTATGTTCCTGCCTCTGCTGCTACTTACATTCGAAGCATAATTACAGCGGGCACTGATAGTATTGGAACAACGTTCGTACCACCCTAAATTACCGTTATCCTAGGTGGTGGCGATTACGTCATCCAAGATGGCGGATGTGACACACATCAAGATGGCGGATTTTGGCGGGAAGTTGGAATTTTGGCGGGAAAGTGCCACGCCCCCTACCCCAGAAAAATCGAGCGAAGTTCAAATTCCATTCACACCACACTTATCTCTACTCTGCGAAGAACATAGCGAGAAAAAAGTACTTGTCTGTATTATTTAACCAATTTCAAGCAGGTGTGTTTGGCACTGGGTCTGGACTCCAACTGGCTTACTTCATATCGGTGCCACCAGAGGGCGCTCTCCTGATATCAAACCATGACGCAAGCACAGTAATTAGAGACAGCTGCACTCAGTGTGTTCATCACGAGCTCCAGAAGCCAACTGACTTAGTATCTATCGTGGCCATAAGAGGGCACTGCCGTGACGTCGGTTGATGACACAAGATCGTTTGCTCTTTCTCTCTCTCTCTCTCTCTTGCGCACATTATAACCGGAGATGTGCCTCGTCATCGCCCGGCAAAAGGGCGGCCGCTGACCTCACAGCCTCCACCCTAAAGCCTTATACTCGCGCCAGACATAGTCTTCTGTAAATATGCTAACGAATTTAACTGAACACAAGTGACAGCAACATCGCTCATCTAACCCATGAATTACCAAAGTACTTAATTCCATTTAAATTTTAATCGTATTAAATAAGTTAATTTACAATTTAAATATTCAATGATCAAATGATAAGTTCCACATTTTCCCACTATCAGCGCAGTGTTCATTCATGACCTTATACCCCCACCCTTAGAATGCAGCACTCCTATTGGCTACTGCATTAGTCACGTGATTCGACTTCACAGAACCTAGAACTTGGAATCCATTTTCGCGAATTACACTCCTGGAAATGGAAAAAAGAACACATTGACACCGGTGTGTCAGACCCACCATACTTGCTCCGAACACTGCGAGAGGGCTGTACAAGCAATGATCACACGCACGGCACAGCGGACACACCAGGAACCGCGGTGTTGTCCGTCGAATGGCGCAAGCTGCGCAGCATTTGTGCACCGCCGCCGTCAGTGTCAGCCAGTTTGCCGTGGCATACGGAGCTCCATCGCAGTCTTTAACACTGGTACCATGCCGCGACAGCGTGGACGTGAACCGTATGTGCAGTTGACGGACTTTGAGCGAGGGCGTATAGTGGGCATGCGGGAGGCCGGGTGGACGTACCGCCGAATTGCTCAACACGTGGGGCGTGAGGTCTCCACAGTACATCGATGTTGTCGCCAGTGGTCGGCGGAAGGTGCACGTGCCCGTCGACCTGGGACCGGACCGCAGCGACACACGGATGCACGCCAAGACCGTAGGATCCTACGCAGTGCCGTAGGGGACCGCACCGCCACTTCCCAGCAAATTAGGGACACTGTAGCTCCTGGGGTATCGGCGAGGACCATTCGCAACCGTCTCCATGCAGCTGGGCTACGATCCCGCACACCGTTAGGCCATCATCTGCTCACACCCCAACATCGTGCAGCCCGCCTCCAGTGGTTTCGCGACAGGCGTGAATGGAGGGACGAATGGAGACGTGTCGTCTTCAGCGATGAGAGTTGCTTCTGCCTTGGTGCCAATGATGGTCGTATGCGTGTTTGGCGCCGTGCAGGTGAGCGCCACAATCAGGACTGCATACGACCGAGGCACACAGGGCCAACACCCGGCATCATGGTGTGGGGAGCGATCTCATACACTGGCCGTACACCACTGGTGATCGTCGAGGGGACACTGAATAGTGCACGGTACATCCAAACCGTCATCGAACCCATCGTTCTACCATTCCTAGACTGGCAAGGGAACTTGCTGTTCCAACAGGACAATGCACGTCCGCATGTATCCCGTGCCACCCAACGTGCTCTAGAAGGTGTAAGTCAACTACCCTGGCCAGCAAGATCTCCGGATCTGTCCCCCATTGAGCATGTTTGGGACTGGATGAAGCGTCGTCTCACGCGGTCTGCACGTCCAGCACGAACGCTGGTCCAACTGAGGCGCCAGGTGGAAATGGCATGGCAAGCCGTTCCACAGGACTACATCCATCATCTCTACGATCGTCTTCATGGGAGAATAGCAGCCTGCATTGCTGCGAAAGGTGGATATACACTGTACTAGTGCCGACATTGTGCATGCTCTGTTGCTTGTGTCTATGTGCCTGTGGTTCTGTCAGTGTGATCATGTGATGTATCTGACCCCAGGAATGTGTCAATAAAGTTTCCCCTTCCTGGGACAATGAATTCACGGTGTTCTTATTTCAATTTCCAGGAGTGTATATTACACAGATCGCTAAATTGCATTCACAGCTAAACCCACAAAATTGTCTCCACATTGTCAAATACATATCAGACGCACAAGAATATTGCAAGCCAAGAACATATTTACCACTGTAACTACAATTAAATATTACTATTGCTGCTACAGTCTGATACCTATCAATGTACAGGTAATCTCTCCTCTTGACGACTGTACTTCAGTATTTATAGCAAATACAATTTTCCCATCAGCCTCTTCTTTCTTTCTACAGACACGACATTCAGCCACAATAAACTATTTTACACTGACCGCCATATTGCACCGACAACTAAACCTCGCAAAGTGCCATGCATATCATCAAATACGTAAACACACCTACTCATTTACACTCTCCTCCCACTGAGGCCAGGAGCTTGAATATTAGTGCTTGAGACCGATCTCCAACTCAGCAATACATCAAGGCGTACCGTATCGATCTACTAAACACACAATTCATATCCTACGCCAAACAAAATCACCCATTTTTACACCAGAAAGCCCTCAGTGAATCGAAGTCACTGTCAGAATTGATGTACAAAGACCCACTCGTTTCCCACTCGGTACAAATGCGCTACTCTTTCTGGTCTGGGCCTGCCTGCTTGCTTGCGTTTCCACTGACATCTCCAGACTCTGGGATTACATGAACACACCTATTTTCACCATAATATTGTATCACTTTCGCCATACTTCTCAATATCAAGCACACAGCAGTAGCCTACCGATGGCTAGGGCAACATAATTCCGAACATATACACTGGAAATTATTTCTCTACAAACCCGAAACTTTAGCTACGTGGAGCGTGCTCTAGACCACTGAAAAAAAAACATTAAAAATCATATTTCCACCCGCGAATACCGATCTCGCTCACGTAACACATTCTTCATCATCCCTGTAATTTACGAGCCAACTTAGGTCTTCCCCATGTCTAGAGAGCAGGCAACCGTGTCTTCCACATGCCAGATTTACACACCACAATCGATCTTCTCTCAACTAAATAAAGGCGCCAAATGTGCAGAAGGAGTAAACGGAACAATTTACATGGGAGCAAATAATGCTCCACCGCAAACGCACCATCTTCTCAAAATTCCACTTGATCACGAAAGCTGCCCAACACATACTAAGTATTAGTTCGCTATTCAGTCGTGTAGAGGACTACAAAGTTAACTCTTATACATTACATGGGAGAGAATAACACTCCAACAGGCCTCTGCACACGGAAGACTGCTGCTGTTAACGGATAATGTGAATTAATGCCGCCATACACACACCGAAACATTCTAGAAAACCGGCCACATATATCTCCCTACATTATACTTATGATTAACTGCACCGATCGTGGTCTCAACTGAATGGCATTCGGCAATGAGCGAAGTATCGGAAATACACCCCACTGAAGACTGTTGCTCTGGAAATGGAAATATCTGTATCTTTCTTACTACTGGACATACTCTTCCCTTTGCCATCCCAGAACCCACGTCAAATCCATACCCACCATACATCTGGACATAGTCATTTCCTTTACACAAAAACTAACTTTATAAACCTCAGGCTCAAATGCGAAGATATCACGCACCCAGCACTAATACTATCTACAATACGTCATCAATAACTGTTTGCCTACGATACGAAATAATACTGACCGAAAATAATCTATCCGTGTTCATGTCTTTTACGTTCTTCCTACGAGTCCTACCAGCCTGTCATAGACGTAGTAGGCGAGATGTCAAAGAAAAAACACGATACCAGCAACTACTGCATGTTACTGTCACAGGCGGCCTTTGTTCTACAGGTGCGCACAAGTATCCACCTTACATGCGATACCCTCTTTACAAGTCGAGGTACGACATCACCTCTGAATGAGGCGGCGTTTTCCGGACAAATACTGTGACCGTGATCGTGTGAATACGTATTCTGAGCCAACGATGCAACCGCGTCATAAAAGCAATGAACTTTGAAAGTGATTCTGCTAAGGAACATGGTGTGTAAGAGGTATTTGCGACTCCCTCACACCGCCCCAACTAGAAAATTCTTCAGTATTTGCAACACATATTGTGTCGAGACCATATCGGAGGTTCTGCGATATATCCACCAAGTCATAGGCGATGACTGACTGAGCAGGAGCACAAACAGTAGTAATAGTAGTAAGTGATGTGCCGATTGAGGTCCTAAGGAGAAAAAATGTACACTAGCTTACCAGATCCCTAGTGTTACGCTATATGTTAGAAATTATGTCCATCATTTGGAATCTGGTCTTTTCATTCAAACACATACTTGCATAGGCTCACACCCACAAGTGAATCATATTTCACGCACTCTCATATCTCTAAACAAGGCATCTTCCTGGAACCTGTCTGCTACAGTAAAATTACAACCTGGTTTTAATCACACTCTACACATCTTGCACTCGCACCCATTTCTACAGCTTTCCACAAGTGCTAGTTCCAATTTAAGTCGGAGAAAGACATATCCAACACCTTCTGCAACCCGTGTAGAAACAGGACGACATGAGTTACTGCAACAGGGCCGTGCTTTGAGCATTCGGTGGAAATGCGCGCAATGTGGTATGTCCCCAAACTAGATACAAGTACTACAGATCCCTGTCCATTCAAATCAATCAGCCCAACATGCTATCACTGTTATTCTCTACCCTCCCAACATAGAAAAATTACGCAGTATAGAAGCTCATACGATTTACAAGTCATTTAGGTATCGATGCGGATACAGTGACGCATAACTGCGGCGAACCTCCAGTGCGGAGAAACTGGTTTCACAATTCCTCCCCAGAATAGCGCAGAGTGCAGCCATCCAAGCATTCCTAACGGCCCCCTCAATCCCTCACCTCAAACTGCTGCTGCTACTGCAGATGCCTATGTGGACACGATCCTATTACATACATACAAGCAATGCAGAGGCCACTTTAAAGTCTGGTTACCTATACTCTAGGCGAATGGTCGTGAGACGCTCCCTGTTGTCCCGTTTAGTTGTTTCAAACAGTGTTTTCTAACACGCTTCTGTACAACGCCAAACATTTCCTTTCTTTTCCTGCCATGACTTCCAAGCCTGTGTCAGGTTCTAAACTGACATTAAGACACTCTGATCCACGGCCTCTCACAGAATACTAGACATCGCACGGTGTAAATCATATTCTTATGGCGGATAGCATAACACTGGAGGATTTTAAATAAAAGACAGTTACAAGATCAGGAAATCAGAAGAGTTTGGCTGCGTTGTGGAGAGCTTCCAAACTACCATCCAAAAGGGATTCACGACCTCTACATTTAATCTCACATGTCTCAGTGACGGAATAGATGGTGGCTCCGCGTTCCATTTCGAGTGATTCATCATTTTGCACTCGTGTACGCAGTCACTGTTTCACTGTTAGCAACTCCCAGAAGTTGTCACCCATCCACAAAACTTTTTCCCCAACTCGAACAAGCGTTGTCAGTCATTCATTATGTGGTAACCAACAGTACACCAATGCATGGATGGGATGAGAAAGACACCGCCGATGTACTGTAATATTAAGCAACACACTTGATAGCGCAAAGAATTTTACAGTAACTTCAACACCGGCCAGTCATGTGACAGCATGTTTCCCCAATTTCAGCAATATAGCTAAACCACCCCTTCTCTACTTTGCGAGTATCATTGCGAATATGGATGGATGACTAATCAGTATTCCCATTCACAGTTAATTCTTGAACACACAAATAAATAATCAAAGTATACCAGACAGTGCTCTACATATTTCTAAGACCTCGAGCATAGTGCTTAATTTACGATCCATCTCTCCGTGTATGGGAGTCAGAGAGCATTCTCCTTGTCTTAGGGTAAAAGACCATCCTCACACAGTCATTGACCAACCCGCCCTGCTCCACCGTTAGAGAATTAATCTCCAACCGATCAGAATGCTACACTCCACGTCTCGTGAATGAATAGAGCCTTCCGAGTCCTAACCCACCCAAGTACACAAGATTTCTCGAGATGTGATCGTGTCAGGGAGCTTAGCACTCTGTATCGATGTGTAGTATCAGATTTCAAAGTGCCTTAATGTAATAGCATAGTTAAGAAGAACAAGAAAAGACTTATTTTTATACGTGATGGAGTTCGAGACGAATTGAGTTCGACACATTTTTACCTAAATCAACGAACCTATCAATTCTAAATTATTGTTCTAAAGTCTAGGATCTGTACCTGGAAGGTATTGGTAAGAGAGAGAACATAAACACATGCACTCCTAAGACTACAACGTACTGCACTTAAAAATTGGCCATAATGTTAGATCGAATACCTTTCCGGCCTATCAGACATCCATCCTTCGTCACAGTTTCTCTACGCTGAACTATCTTATCGAATCATAAAACGAAAAAACTACTTCCGTAAAACATTTACTTTGCATCATACGAACACAATATAGCTTTGTGGAGGCGTATAGTGTCCACTGTTCACATCCGATGACCGTTCAGAAATTATACGATGCCTGCATCAGGCCTATATAAAATGATAAATAGTAGCGGGGGATACATCCTACAAGGAAACAGATAAATGCATAGCAGCAGCGTCCGACATGTGAAAATTACAAGTCATTTCGCCACTAACTCTGTAAACACAACATCTTTCAGGCAGATGTGTGCACAGGGATTGTAGCATGTCACAAGCTCATACCGCTAACTTAGTTATGACGCTAAAGTCTCGATTTTACACACAAGATGAGATAGGGGCGATTGCATAAATCAAAGCTCGTTTATAGGAGTGTGCAAGTTTCTTCACACTTGAGATGGAAGTCCTCTGATGACCGACAGGTTTACCATTTACGATCGCAGGTAGACAGTGCTTTAAAGCACATACGGAACACGTAGCTCTATACGAGTAGGACGCAGACTATGTCACATGACTGATGCATCCAGACAGAACACGGAAAAAAATTGACCTCCATCAACTTATCCTTCTCTAGAATTAATCTGTCAGCCATTAGATCGTACCTCGTTACAACTCCATCTCAATTGATCACCCGGTCCACTCTCTGCATAGACCCAAGTTAGCTTTCGAATATGGATCCGCCGCATGTTATATCCGGATCGATGTTGAGATGCGGATCCACAATATGCCGCACATGGGATAGGGTTTGGAGGTGGATTCGTCACGCGCAATGTACGAAGTGGTGTTGGAATGCAGATCCACAATATACCAGTAGTAGGACTAAGTATGTGTCGCCCCACTCCCCATTGTTGCCAAATTTATTCAAGATGGCGGCGCTGACGTCATCCAAGATGGCGGCATGTAGACTTGGCAACAGCGCATGACGTCATCCAAGATGGCGGATATGGAGGGAAAGTAGACCAATTGGGCTATGTCCACTAACCTAAGCCTCCAGAAGAAAAAATGGCGGGAAGTTTGAATTCCAACAGGATAATGCATGCAAAACTGTATGTGTCTTTATTATCATTCATTATCATTTATTATCATTTATTATCCTTTATTATCATTTATTATTATTGACCTGCCTCCACTAGAAAATTCCCTCCAAATTCAAATTTCAACACGGTAATGGCTGCAAGACCTTACTTTTGTTTATTATTATTCATTATCATTTATTAACATTCATTATCATTCATTGTCATTTATTATCATTTATTATCATTATTATTATTATTATTATTATTATTATTATTATTTATTATAGGCCTACCTCCACTAGAAAATTGCGCCAAATTCAATTTCCAACATGATAATGTCCGAAAACTGTACTTCTATTTATTATTATCATTTATTATTTATTCAAGATGTCCGATTTTCTCGGCGAAAAAGCCATTTTCCTTACATCCATAACAAAAATCTATCACAAGTTCAAATCCCAACACCATAATGGATCACACGTACGAACTTTCTCTGTCACTTATATTTTTCACTGGTAACCTATCAGAATCGCTCAAATAATAAACTGCACTTACAGTAACGTAAGTCACGTCCTTTGATTTTGCAGGGGGAAGGGACTGAAGACTTTATTTCAAGCAGTACGGTCATCACTTGTTCTCCGACACAGTCAGCACACATCTTTGACATCGCAGTGCAGTCGCCACGACGTCCGCGCTCCCACTGCATTAGTTCAAATCCTCGCCACCCCATGGCCAGCGCGCGGAGACACTGCCGACGCCTGTCACGTGAGGCGGCTTCAGTTTCAGTTGTGTTTGTGCACCGCTGTGTAAGCACATGCTACAGGTGCACTGGGAAGTGCTAAATGGCACGACCATTTTGTCAGACTTCCTTGCAAACTTAGTACGCCCCTCATCCCCTCCCTCCGCCACTAAGCAACATTCTGTATTGCAGTCAGGAAACGGAGGAGAAGGTGGCCGCCCACGAGCTTACCGGACAGTAGCTGCTGAAGGCGAGGCAGAGGGGCGGGGGCGAAGGAGCTCCTCCAAGAGAACTGGAAAATGACACAAACACACAGCACTCCTTCCCCTCCCCGAAGCCTGTTTATAAGTATGTATAGCAGTAGAGTCTAGACCTGTGTTCTTAATCGTACAACTAAGTGAGAAACTGTTAATGATGAACACATACTTGGAATTCACACCATATACGCTCTGAAAGTGTCAAAATTGTGAAATTTTGTTCTTAATGTAGTTGCAGAGGTCGAAAATACCGCTTCAGCTGGCCGCCCGCGGTGGTGGAGCCGTTCTGGGCGCTTCAGTCCGGAACCGCGCGACTGCTACGGTCGCAGGTTCGAATCCTGCCTCGGGCATGGACGTGTGTGGTGTCCTTAGGTTATCAGGTTTAAGTAGTTCTAAGTTGTAGGGGACTGATGACCTCAGATGTTAAGTCCCATAGTGCTCAGAGCCATTTGAACCATTTTTGAACCGCTTCAGTTGTAAATTACTTTATTTTCAGACGACCGGTTTCGGACTGTTATAAGCCCATCCTCAGGTGTCGTAGCTGTGCTGTGGTCCTCGAGTGCCGCGTGTACCGGGCGCGGTGTGATGCCTATGAGCGCAGAACAGGGAGTAGTTCTTAAAACAATTGAATGACACAGGTACTTGACAAATTTTTGGAGACATTCTTTCCAGACGATGTCCTAAAAACATTAATAATACAGAATACCCCAGAAGACACGACAATGTAGCAAAAATAATAGATCAACAACTTGCCATACAACATAAACTAATAAAATAACACGTTCCCACATACAAGTATGCACCACAAAATGTACTGGAGAATGATGAATACAAATTATACTGGAACAGAACCATTATAACAGATAAAACAACACCATATAACAAATCTGACATCATACTCACCAATAAAAAAGAAGAAATTAACACAACTAATCGAAATATCCATACCCAATACAACAAATATACAGAAGAAAACAGCAGAAAAAATTGAAAAATACATCCAACTGGCTGAGGAATTCAAGGACATGTGGCATCAGGATAAAGTTGACATTATACCAATTATACTATCAACTACAGGAGTCATACCACACAATGTCCACCAGTACATCAACGCAATACAGCTGCATCGAAACATATATATACAACTACAGAGATCTGTAATTATTGATACATGTTCAATTACCCGAAAGTTCCTAAATGCAATGTAACATATACCGCACAGTTAAAAGGAAGTCACGCTTGATCAAGGTCCGCGTCACTTTCCATTTTTAACCAGACATAACGTCTGAGAAAGGAAAGAAATAATAATAATACTAATAGTAGTGTGGCGATGTTGAAACGTCGGCCAGCTGACAGCTCACCCCTGGTCCTCCTGGGACAGGCGGCCCAGCAGACGACGGCGACTCCGAAGGCGAGCGCCACGAAGCCGGCGCCCAGGCACAGCCCCACCGCGGCGCCCGACCTGCCGGCGACAACAGGCCACAGCACTCAACACCGTCCGCAACTTGCAAACACATTTCACTCCGTCTTATCTATTCCCAATCTTTCCTTAGGCTACGAGCACACCGTATTACAAACTTGTTAAGGCTTTCGTGGCCACTTGTTGGCCACGCCTCGTGTTCTTCAGTCGACGTTCGTCTGAGGATTCTGCTGACGCTCCGCTAGCACTCGCGGCCGCCAGCTCGGGTCCGGCCCACCGCCAGCAATGGAGGCTGAAACATCCACACTAGCCACTCGTGCTACCGAAACGTCGGAGAAATCCTCAGACGAACGTCGGGTGCGGAAGCCGATAGGCAGCTTCCCACACCGTAATGTCGTATTTCGTAAGTTAACGAAGGTTTATTTCGACATCTACAGTATTAAAAAATTGACTTGTTTTGCACCGTTCAACTTTCGCAAAAAAATATTAGGTCAAATAAATAAACTAGTAAGTAAGTAAACAACAATGTTATGAGAACTCTGAGAATCCCAAAAAATGGATACCGTGATAAAAACAATATGTGTGGATGGTTAATAAGGGGTTAATTGTGCTTCTCATTGTGATGAACTGTATGTCGCGTGTCACCTGTTACAGTTCTGCGATTCACCAACTTATTATAAAAATGCCGTGTCTCAGACTGGCACGTAGTGCTCTGCAAGCTTCGTGCAATCTTAATATATCTCAGATTCAACTGGCAGTATACTCAGTATAGCTAAATGGCGCCGTCGTTATACATAACAAGTTGTGATAATGACGCGTTACAGCAAGCTACATGCTCGTGTCCAGTGGAATGCTGAAAGAGCTGTACTTTGATATACTAATGTTCAATTTTCAGCGCTCCTAATGTTAGAGCGAAACAGCGTTTCGCTGGGTTGACAAATTAAAAGATAGTGTCACGAACGTGATATAGGATTTGAAGTGGATATCGTTAAAAGACACGTATTTCTCATTCCGGCGGCATATTCTCAAGAAATTTCAGTCACCTCCGAATGCGAAAATATTTTTTTAACGATGACCCACACGGAGAGAAACGACCATCCTAATAAACTAAGGGAAATCAGAGCTCGCACGGAGAGATATACGGGTATGTGTGTTCGTTTCTTCCGCGAGCTGTTCGAGAGTTTTCGCGAATTATTGCGAAGGTGGTTCGATGAACCCTCTGCCGCGTACTTAAGTGTCATTTGCAGAGTATCGGTGTAGATGTAAATGTATAGTTTTTGTAACATCAAGCACAATGAACTTCTTCGATGTGTTTCAGATGCCTGCATCTAACTGCTGTTGGCAAGCCCTCGATACGTCAGGTTCTTGCCTAACACCCGACGTCGACAAGTCCATTCCCTTCGTTATTCTGAATTCGTGGCGCGGACGATTCTCATTCTTTCACCGTCCGATTGAGTAATAGTGAAGCTATGGTGTGGTAGGAGAATCTTATTTTAGGCCAATAGTGAACACATTTGGTTGTTACGTGAATGTCATCAATTTTAACCGATCGCCTGAAGTGGACCCAGAATTACTGTGGTGACGTGCTGGATGAGTCACACGCGCCTATATGTCAGCACTTTCGGAACGTATTTCCGTAGGGTCTGAAACGTAGGGTGGTGCAACTACTAGTTATGTTGAGCAAATATTAGAGCAATGCTGTCGAACACGGCACAAGTACTGCACACTCTGGACTGACCGTCAGTACTCGTGTACACCACGTACTCTGGTGCCTCGCATCGCATGGTGAGTAGCCCCTCCGTCACCTCACGCCAGATCTCACTTGCTTCGCTGTCCCCGTCGCGACCCTCTTAGGTGGGGGGGTAGTGGTAGGAGGGTACAGTCGACAGCCTCTCAAAAACTGAACGCTGGCCAAGCATGGAAACAGAAAGACGGTGGAAAAAAAAACACTGCACGGTCGAAGGAAAAGAAGTGCAATACAGAGCACCCAGAAAGAGCAGTGCCGCTGAGTTTCAGTGGTCACGGTGTTCGAGCCTCGTAATTTTTTTTTTTTTTTTTCGCTGTTCAGTGTAGCCAAATTCGAGTCTGTGTTGTGGTGTAACCTTCGTCTGGGAACCAGAAACGCTTGAAAACAAGGTGACAAGTCAACCGATTCCTCCGCTGGAAAACACGTCTGGTGTGTCATACACGACATTAGTCACAGTGCGTGTGTGATACGATAGGAATGTCTTATCGACGCACGTAATCTGTACGCCTGATAAGTGAGTGAGGGTTTCCTTCTTGCCGTATTTAGGTGTTCGTATGAATGTGAATGTGATCACCCCTAAGGAAATGATGAAAACGTGGGAGTTTGTCAATAGTTTGTCACATAGGTTGCAGCGAATTAACGCGACAGTTTCACAACCACACAGTTTCTCTGTCCCCTGTCAAAACATACGTTTTTAACTGAAGTTGCGTTCCGTTTTGGAAGTTTTGACTCTCGAATTCCTTTGTTGTAACATAGTTCGCACCCGTTTATTTGTTGTTTTCATTTCTCTGAGACGTCTATGTGGTATCTCGCCTGTTTTGAGTATTCAACGCGTTTACTTGCAGCGGTAACATATATTCTTACCACATGACTCATATTCTATAACGAATGTATAGTATGACAACTGCAAAGACTACAGAAAGAGAAGAAAATTTCAGTGGCCGGACGGACAGTTCATTACGTTGTGGACAAAAAATTTACGCGATGGAGGTTCGAACACGGGTCGCCCGCTTGGCAGTCCAACAGCGTGACCATTTTTTGTTTGTCTGTTTTCGTTGCGTCTGGTCTGGGCGGACGTCACACGAAGTCCGGTCACCTTTACTCAGGGGGCAACACGCTGGGGTGCCTTATAGGCCCTACTGCCTGCACGTCTTCAGCTTGGACCGTCCATTGTCTCTATTTTGCGTTCTTTTCCCACAGTTCAGTACACCTTCCTCCAGTTTCCATGTTTGACCTGTGTTCAGTTTTTTACCTGCTAAGCACTGGGCCATCTTACCATTAAATCTGAGGGGGGGAGCACTGGGTAGTTTTCCTTGTAAGCATTAAAACTGCAACCTCGACTTGGCAAGAAGGTGCTCGTATATGCAAATACGTAGCATTTGGATGCAGCCACACGAGATAGGTAGCAGTAAAACTGTCTACATTTCTATGCACAACGAAAGATTCAACAGACCGAATGCCGCGAGGAGATGCGCCTGCCGGCAGCGAGAGCAGACGGCAGAGGGCCGCCCCCCACCCACCCCCACCCCTACAACACCAACACCACCACCACCACCGAGGCTGCGGTCTACTGCCACGCTGGCGCCCGCGGCTGCCGTGCGAACGTCGAGTCTGCGCGATTTTTCCGTTTCGATTCCCTACAAAGCGCGAGTCACCCAGGTATCTGTACGACTTGACCAGTTCCATACGTGGCTCACTGACAGTACCGTCGTAGGATACTACGTTTTTCCGTTCTGCGAAGTGCGCAGTTTTACAATTCTGAACATTTAAAGCCAGTTGCTAATCTCTACACCTCCTTGACTCGTTATCAAGAATCAATATGCAGGTTCTTTCAGACGTACTTCACTACAGACAAACGCATTACTGCGGAAAGTCTGACGTTACTATTAGCATTGTAGCCTCACACTGTTTGTACATGATGCAGTTATCTATATTGAAGTACCGTCTGAAAATGGCTCTGAGCACTATGCGACAACTTCTGAGGTTATCAGTCGCCTAGAACTTAGAACTAATTAAACATAACTAACCTAAGGACATCACACACATCCATGCCCGAGGCAGGATTCGAACCTGCGACCGTAGCGGTCGCTCGGTTCCAGACTGCAGCGCCTAGAACCGCACAGCTACTCCGGCCGGCCGAAGTACCGTCTGAAAGAGGCTCCATATAAATATTCAGTCAGATCATGATAAGATTTCAAAGTGGTGCAAAAGTTGTCAAATTGTCTTAAATGTTCAGAAATGTAAAACTGTGCATTTCATAAAACGAAAAACCGTAGTATTCTATGACTGTACTGTCAGTGAGTCACAGACGGAATCGGCCAACTCATACAAATATCTGGGTGTAGCACTTTGTAGGGATATGGAATGGAACGATCACACAGATTTCGCCATGGGTAAAGAAAATGGAAAATTCCACTTATTGGTGGAATACTGGGGAAGCGCAATTAGTGTACAAAGGAGACTACTTAGAAATATCTTGCGCGACCCATTCTAGCATATTGCTCAAGTGTGTGAGAGCCATACTAAACAGTGGTAACAGGGCATATTGAACGTATACAGAGAAGGGCAGCAGAAATGGTCACAGGTTTGTTTGACCCCTGGGAAAAGTGTTGCAGTGGAGCTCAAGAAACTCAACTGGCAGACTTGAAGACAGACGTAAACTATCCAGAGGAAGTATACTAAGTTTCAAGAACCGGCTTTAAATGATTACTCTACGAATATACTACAACTCCCTATGTATCGCTTACATCGGGATCGTGAGGACAAGATCAGAATAATTACAACGGGTACAGAGGCATTAAGAAACAATCATTCTATACGCGCTCCCTACGTGAATGGAATCGGAAGAAACACTAATAACCACTTCACAGGTGGTTTTCAGAGTATAGATGTACATGCAGATGTAGATAATAACATTTCAGTTAATGCACGAGTGATTCGAATTCTTTTCCTGTAAACTGCAGGTGGTAGCCCATGTCGGTACCAATGAAGTGTATCGCTTTGGATCGGAGGAGATTCTCTCTGGTTTCGGGCGGCTAGCGGAAATCGTAAAGACTGCGAGTCTTGCTTGCGAGATTAAGATGGAGCTCACCATCTGCAGCACCGTTGATAGAATCGACTGTGGTCCTTTGGTGTAGAGCCGAGAGGAGGGTCTGAATCAGAGGCTCAGGCGGTTCTGTGACCGTGTAGGCTGCAGATTCCTTGACTTGCGCCATAGGTTGGTGGGTTCCCGGGTTCCGCTTAATAGGTCAGGAGTCCACTACACACAGGAAGCGGTTACACGGGTAGCGGGCGCTGTATGGAAGGGACTGGACGGTTTTTTAGGTTAGGGGGTCTCAGGAAACCACACACAAGGCGTCAGTCTAAAAGGGGGCAGGTAAAACAGACAAAAGTAGTTGAAGAAACGATCGTTATTGTAGTTGTAAATTGCCGTAGCTGTGTTGGGAAAGAACCAAGGCACCAAGCCCTAATAGAAAACACTGAAGCTCAAATAGTTATAGGTACAGAAAGCTGGCTAAAGCCGGACATAAGTCCAGCCGAAATTTTTTCAAACGATCTAACAGAGTTCAGAAAGAATAGATTAAATAACAGTTGGTGGCGGAGTATTTATTGCTGTCAGAAGTAATCTGCCTTGTAGTGAAATTGAAGCAGATAGTTCCTCCGAAATAGTATGAGTAGAGGTTATGCTTGACAGTCGGACTAAACTATTAATTGGATCGTTTTACGGACCCCCAACTCAGAAGAAATACACTCCTGGAAATGGAAAAAAGAACACATTGACACCGGTGTGTCAGACCCACCATACTTACTCCGGACACTGCGAGAGGGCTGTACAAGCAATGATCACACGCACGGCACAGCGGACACACCAGGAACCGCGGTGTTGGCCGTCGAATGGCGCTAGCTGCGCAGCATTTGTGCACCGCCGCCGTCAGTCTCAGCCAGTTTGCCGTGGCATACGGAGCTCCATCGCAGTCTTTAACACTGGTAGCATGCCGCGACAGCGTGGACGTGAACCGTATGTGCAGTTGACGGACTTTGAGCGAGGGCGTATAGTGGGCATGCGGGAGGCCGGGTGGACGTACCGGCGAATTGCTCAACACGTGGGGCGTGAGGTCTCCACAGTACATCGATGTTGTCGCCAGTGGTCGGCGGAAGGTGCACGTGCCCGTCGACCTGGGACCGGACCGCAGCGACGCACGGATGCACGCCAAGACCGTAGGATCCTACGCAGTGCCGTAGGGGACCGCACCGCCACTTCCCAGCAAATTAGGGACACTGTTGCTCCTGGGGTATCGGCGAGGACCATTCGCAACCGTCTCCATGAAGCTGGGCTACGGTCCCGCACACCGTTAGGCCGTCTTCCGCTCACGCCCCAACATCGTACACCCCGCCTCCAGTGGTGTCGCGACAGGCGTGAATGGAGGGACGAATGGAGACGTGTCGTCTTCAGCGATGAGAGTCGCTTCTGCCTTGGTGCCAATGATGGTCGTATGCGTGTTTGGCGCCGTGCAGGTGAGCGCCACAATCAGGACTGCATACGACCGAGGCACACAGGGCCAACACCCGGCATCATGGTGTGGGGAGCGATCTCCTACACTGGCCGTACACCACTGGTGATCGTCGAGGGGACACTGAATAGTGCACGGTACATCCAAACCGTCATCGAACCCATCGTTCTACCATTCCTAGACCGGCAAGGGAACTTGCTGTTCCAACAGGACAATGCACGTCCGCATGTATCCCGTGCCACCCAACGTGCTCTAGAAGGTGTAAGTCAACTACCCTGGCCAGCAAGATCTCCGGATCTGTCCCCCATTGAGCATGTTTGGGACTGGATGAAGCGTCGTCTCACGCGGTCTGCACGTCCAGCACGAACGCTGGTCCAACTGAGGCGCCAGGTGGAAATGGCATGGCAAGCCGTTCCACAGGACTACATCCAGCATCTCTACGATCGTCTCCATGGGAGAATAGCAGCCTGCATTGCTGCGAAAGGTGGATATACACTGTACTAGTGCCGACATTGTGCATGCTCTGTTGCCTGTGTCTATGTGCCTGTGGTTCTGTCAGTGTGATCATGTGATGTATCTGACCCCAGGAATGTGTCAATAAAGTTTCCCCTTCCTGGGACAATGAATTCACGGTGTTCTTATTTCAATTTCCGGGAGTGTAGTTGATGAACAGTTCAAAGATAACTTGAGTCTCATTTCAAATAGGAACCCCACTGATACAATTATAGTTGGTAGCGACATTAATCCACCCTCGATATGCTGGAAAAATTATATGTTTAAAGCCGGCGGCAAGCATAAAACGTCATCAGAAATTGTACTGAATGCTTTCTCAGAAAATTATTTTGAACAATTAGTTCATGAGCCTACTCGAAGCGTAAATGGTTGCGAAAGCATACTTGACCTCTTAGCAACAAATAATACTGGACAAATAGGGAGTATCATGACGAATACAAGGGATTAGAGACCACAAGGCAGTTGCTGCTGGGCTGAATACCCTAACACCCACAACCATAAAAAAGAAACGCAAAGTGCATCTATTTAAAAAAGCTGATAAAAATGCTCTTAACGCCTTTTTAAGAGACAGTCTCCACTACTTCCGATCTGATCATGTAAGCGTAGAAAAGATGTGGAATGATTTCAAAGAGATAGTATCGACGGCAATTGAGAGATATATACCACATAAAGTGATGGTACTGATACCCCATGGTACACAAAACGGGTCAGATCGCTGTTGCAGAAGCAACGAAAAAAGCATGCCAAATTTAAAACAACGCAAAATTCCGAAGATTGGCAAAGTTTTGTAAAAGTTCGAAATATAGCGTGTGCTTCAATGCGAGATGCTTGTAATAATTAGCACAACGAAACTCTGTCTCCGAATCTGGCAGAAAACCCAAAGAAATTCTGGTCATATACACTCCTGGATATGGAAAAAAGAACACATTGACACCGGTGTGTCAGACCCACCATACTTGCTCCGGACACTGCGAGAGGGCTGTACAAGCAATGATCACACGCACGGCACAGCGGACACACCAGGAACCGCGGTGTTGGCCGTCGAATGGCGCTAGCTGCGCAGCATTTGTGCACCGCCGCCGTCAGTCTCAGCCAGTTTGCCGTGGCATACGGAGCTCCATCGCAGTCTTTAACACTGGTAGCATGCCGCGACAGCGTGGACGTGAACCGTATGTGCAGTTGACGGACTTTGAGCGAGGGCGTATAGTGGGCATGCGGGAGGCCGGGTGGACGTACCGCCGAATTGCTCAACACGTGGGGCGTGAGGTCTCCACAGTACATCGATGTTGTCGCCAGTGGTCGGCGGAAGGTGCACGTGCCCGTCGACCTGGGACCGGACCGCAGCGACGCACGGATGCACGCCAAGACCGTAGGATCCTACGCAGTGCCGTAGGGGACCGCACCGCCACTTCCCAGCAAATTAGGGACACTGTTGCTCCTGGGGTATCGGCGAGGACCATTCGCAACCGTCTCCATGAAGCTGGGCTACGGTCCCGCACACCGTTAGGCCGTCTTCCGCTCACGCCCCAATATCGTGCAGCCCGCCTCCAGTGGTGTCGCGACAGGCGTGAATGGAGGGACGAATGGAGACGTGTCGTCTTCAGCGATGAGAGTCGCTTCTGCCTTGGTGCCAATGATGGTCGTATGCGTGTTTGGCACCGTGCAGGTGAGCGCCACAATCAGGACTGCATACGACCGAGGCACACAGGGCCAACACCCGGCATCATGGTGTGGGGAGCGATCTCCTACACTGGCCGTACACCACTGGTGATCGTCGAGGGGACACTGAATAGTGCACGGTACATCCAAACCGTCATCGAACCCATCGTTCTACCAATCCTAGACCGGCAAGGGAACTTGCTGTTCCAACAGGACAATGCACGTCCGCATGTATCCCGTGCCACCCAACGTGCTCTAGAAGGTGTAAGTCAACTACCCTGGCCAGCAAGATCTCCGGATCTGTCCCCCATTGAGCATGTTTGGGACTGGATGAAGCGTCGTCTCACGCGGTCTGCACGTCCAGCACGAACGCTGGTCCAACTGAGGCGCCAGGTGGAAATGGCATGGCAAGCCGTTCCACAGGACTACATCCAGCATCTCTACGATCGTCTCCATGGGAGAATAGCAGTCTGCATTGCTGCGAAAGGTGGATATACACTGTACTAGTGCCGACATTGTGCATGCTCTGTTGCCCGTGTCTATGTGCCTGTGGTTCTGTCAGTGTGATCATGTGATGTATCTGACCCCAGGAATGTGTCAATAAAGTTTCCCCTTCCTGGGACAATGAATTCACGGTGTTCTTATTTCAATTTCCAGGAGTGTATAAAGCACACCAATAGCAGGACGCAACCAATACCTCCACTGCGCCATTACAATAGTGAAGTCGCTGATGACAGTGTCATCAAAGCAGAGTTATTAAACACGGTTTTCCGAAACTCTTTCACCAAAAAAGACGAAGTAAATATTCCCGAATTCCAATCAAGAACAACTGCGAAGATGATATACATAGAAGTAGATATCCTCGGTGTGCAAAGCAGCTTAAATCACTTAATAAAGCCAAGGCTTCCGGTCCATATGGTATACCAGTCAGATTCCTTTCAGAGTATGCAGATGCAATAGTTCCATATTTAGCAATTATATACAACCGCTCGCTCACAGAATGTTCTGTACCTAAAGACTGGAAATTTGCTCAAGTCAGACCAATACCCAAAAAGGGAAATAGGAGTTATCCGCTGAAATTCATACCCATATCACTAACGTCGATTTGCAGTAGGGTTTTGGAACATATACTGTATTCGAACATTGTGAAGTACCTCGAAGAAAACGATTTACTGACACATAGCACGGATTCGGAAAATATCGTTCTTGCGAAACACAACTAGCTCTTTATACTAATGAAGTAATGAGTGCTATCGACAAGGGATGTCACATTGACTCCATATTTTTAGATTTTCAGGAGGCTTTCGACACTGTTCCTCACGAGCGTCTTCTAACCTCACACACCCAGGTGTCATGTTATAACATGACACCTTACTCACTCAGGTTTCATGTTATAACATGAAACCTCTCACTGAGTGTCTTGTCAGAAATGTCTGCTTGGATGGCTTTTCGCCACAATTTGTCTGTGCATGTGAGGGGAAGTAGTGAGCGGAAATTTGTTAAAAACTGAGTGAAAGGAATGCTTAAATAGCAGCTTATCGAGACACCAACCAGGAACAACGAAACAGGACGGATAAATTTGCAGATGACAGGCTGTAAAAAAAAAAAAAAAAAAAAAAAGGAACATGTCTGGGTAAATATAAGAATAAACTAATTGTGTTTGCATAAGGCTGATTTCCAAAACAACCCAGTTTTTAAATCGCAAACACGGAAGAACGAAAAAAGGAGCTTCAGACCTTAGTAAAATGTTTGTAACAGGAACTTGGAGCATACTGTGTAAACGGTGCCAAGAAAAATGTAAAAAAAAAATTGCCATTTACAGGGCATAAACACTAATAGCCAGTCTATACAAACATATCAAAAAAAGTTTTGCTTTACCCTGGTTCCCAGAACTCCTGAAGATAGACGTTGACTTTTATCACATACACAGTCGCTTTGACTGTTCAGAGATGTCACTAAACCCGCCCAAAAATGTAAACAACCATGCATGAGCCGTGCCTATTAGACGGAGGGGTCCGACAGCCAATCAGTTCCAGTCATTCCGCCGGGAAGGAGGTACACGGCTCGTGTTGTCTGTAGTTCAACCATGCCTAGACGGTCAATACCGCGGTTCGATCGCGTCCGCATTGTTACTTTGTGCCAGGAAGGGCTCTCAACAAGGGAAGTGTCCAGGCGTCTCGGCGTGAACCAAAGCGATGTTGTTCGGACATGGAGGAGATTCAGAGAGACAGGAACTGTCGATGACATGCCTCGCTCAGGCCGCCCAAGGACTACTACTGCAGTGGATGACCGCTACCTACAGATTATGGCTCGGAGGAACCATGACAGCAATGCTACCATCATGAATAATGCTTTTCGTGCAGCCACAGCACGTCGTGTTACGACTCAAACTGTGCGCAATAGAATTTGCATGATGCACAACTTCACTCCCGACATCCATGGCGAGCTCAGGATTGGCATCACGTTCTCTTCACCGATGAGTGTTAGGAGGCAACCCGGTCAGGCTGAACGCCTTAGACACACTGTCCTGCGAGTGCAGCAAGGTGGAGGTTCCTTGCTGTTTTTGGGTGGCACGATGTGGGCTGACGTACGCCGCTGGTGGCCATGGAAGGCGCCGTAACGGCTTTACGATGCGTGAATGCCATCCTCCGATCGATAGTGCAACCATATCGGCAGCATATTGGCGAGGCATTCGTCTTCGTGGACGACAATGCGCGACCACATCGTGCACATCCTGTGAATGACTTCATTCAGGATAACGACATCTCTCGACTAGAGTGTCCAGCATGTTCTCCAGACGTGAACCGTATCGAACATGCCTGGGACAGATTGGAAAGGGCTGTTTACGGACGACGTGACCCACCAACCACTCTGAGGGATGTACGCCGAATCGCTGTTGAGGAGTAGGACAATCTGGACTGACAGTGCCTCGATGAACTTATGGATAATATGCCACGACGAATACAGGCATGCATCAGTGCTAGAGGACGTGCTACTGGGTATTAGAGGTACCAGTGTGTACAGCAATCTGGACCACCAGCTGTGAAGGTCTCGCTGTATGGTGGTACAACATGCGATGTGTGGTTTTCATGAGCAATAAAAAGGACAGAAATGACGTTTATGTTGATCTCTACTCCTATTTTCTGTACAGGTTCCGGAACTCTCGGAACCGAGGTGATGCAAAACTTTTTTGATATGCCTATTGCAAAGTAAGCATTAAAAAGTAATTCTGTTAATTAACAGAACACAGTTTGACGTTGCAGAACTGCAGCCGTGGTACGACATACGGTGCAAGCGGATGCATCCTGTTCCACACCTACGTCCACATTCCGCAGTTCCATTTTACGGTGTGTGGGAAAGAGTACTTATTGTCATTTGCTCCCTCCCCGTTCCATTCGGGAACAGTGCGTGGGAAAAACTGCTGTTGTTAATCACCCTTTTGAGCTCTAATTGCTACGGTTTTTTCCTCGTGATCATTGTGAAAGACATCTCTGAGAGGACGTAATATGCCGCCCGGCCGTTCCTGCAACGTGTGCAGCTGGATCTGAGGAGTAAGCGTAGGCGTGAGGCTGGAAGTCTCTGGAGCGCCTGCGTCGCCCACTGGACCGGACGACGGTGAGGAAGCGTGGCGCTGGCCGTCGCACCTCGCCTGTCCCTGTGTCGGTCCCACAACGATGAGCAACTATCATTTCGTGGATGAATTGCATTGCATTTTCTTCGAAAGATACGCTGCCCATCATCTTCGTTTCCCACAACCAGTTTTACGTGGTGATTCCATTTTACCCGAAGTCGGATAGTTACTACAATACTTTTTCGGAAACGCTATTGAGCAAATTTAGAGAATCGGCGTTTGAATCTGTTTTACAATTGTTCTTTTCGAGAAACACTATTGAGAAAGTTTAGAGAACTGGCAATTTTAAGCTCACTGCCGAACGTACATTGCGCGTGAGGTCCACGAAGATAAAATACGCGGAATCAGCGCTCATACGGACGCATATACATAGTCATTTTTCCGTCTCTCTATCTGCGAGTGTAACAGGAACGGAAATGACTACTACTGGTATAGGGTACCCTCCGCCACGCACCGTACGGTGACTTGCGGGCTATCTGTTTGAATGAAGACGTAGACGTTCCTGCGATTCACTGTCAACAGCGGAATGTAACAGTAATGGACGCCCTCGGCTGCCTGTGTACGACGTCTCACATTGACGCAGCCACGCTCTGGTCTTGCGGCATATCGCTGTAGACTCGTACCGTCCTGTACACCATACCCACCTCCGCAAACAGCGCCAGGCAACTTCCGACATTATTCATGAATTGTATCAGCCGCAGCAACGCCCCCTCAACAATTCGTCACTGCACCCCAGAAATTAACGCTATTACTGCTTGTTTCGCAGCTTTATCATTACTCTGGACCGTGCTAAGGCCCCCAAATCTCATAATGGTCGTAGACAATTTGCCGCAGGCATCTGGACCAGCTATGGCAAACTGAAGTTCGTGGTGTGTAGTACGAGAAGACCCACTCCCCCCCCCTCACAGTTTCCACTGCACAGCAGCGATGAGACAGAACACGGGTGGTTAGCCCGTACTGCAGGAGGCGCTGCCCTGTGGTACTTGTACAGCACAGGCCGACGCGCCCGCCGGCCGACACGCGCTGTACTTGCGTTGGCTGCGGTGTCTCCGCACCCGCTCGCTCTCGCCGTACCTGCAGAGTCCAGCTCCGTACACTGGACTGGACGACGTGACCTGTCCGGTTTGCGAGATGGCACTCGGAGTGGGCGGGGGGTTATGAAACTCAGTAATGGTTCGAAGAACGCTCGACGGATAGGATTCAAAATGGCTCTGAGCACTATGGGACTTAACAGCTGTGGTCATCAGTCCCCTAGAACTTAGAACTACTTAAACCTAACTAACCTAAGGACATCACACACGTCCATGCCTGAGGCAGGATTCGAGCCTGCGACCGTAGCAGTCGCGCGGTTCCGGACGGCGCGCCTAGAACCGCGAGACCACCGCGGCCAGCGACGGATAGGAACGTGCTTGTGTGGCTCTCCACGTTATCTAACCAATATTCCATTGAGTGCACAAAAGTAAGACTACTTTCCACGATCAGTCGCTATAACAAATCGCTACTGGAAACTTGACAGCACTATGAAAAGGGGAAGGGGGGGGGGGGGGGGGGGAGCGCGGAAGAGACTTGCGAAGATAAAACTGTCTACCAATGTTGGTGTTGTCTCTCACGTGATGTATGTTAAGTACTTGCCACATAACCCTTTATTTTTATCTGCGCATTTGTGTGAGTCCCCACTTGCTGAGCGAGCAAGGGGAGTTACTAACGCATCGTACTGTAGCACGCAGGGATTTTGGAACATATACTGTGTTCGAACATTATGAATTACCTCGAAGGAAATAGTCTATTGACACACAGTCAACACGGATTTACAAAACATCGTTGTTCTGAAACACAACAAGCTCTTCACTCACGGGAAGTGTTGCGTGCTATTGACAAGGGATTTCAAATTGATTCTGTATTTCTAGAGCTCCACAAGCCTTTTGACACTGTACCTCACAAGCGGCTTGTAATCAAACTCCGTGTTTATGTAATATGTCCTCAGTTAAGCGACTGGACTCATTATTAACTGTCAGTGACATCACAGTTTGTAGTAACTGACGGAAAGTCATCGAGTAAAGTAGAAGTGGTTTTTGGCATTCCTCAAGGTATTGTTAGAGGCCCTCTGCTATTCCTCATTCATACAATCATTTTAGGAGACAATTTGAGCAGCCGTCTTAGGTTGTTTGCAGACGATGCTGTCGTTTATCGTCTACTTATGTCATCAGAAGATCAAAACCAATTGCTGAATGATTTAGAAAAGATATCTGTATAGTGCAAAAATTGGCAGTCGACCCTATATAAAGAAAAATGTGAGGTCATCCACATGAGTGCTGAAAGGAATCCATTAGACTTCGGTTACACAAAAAAAATCAGTCAAATTTAAAGGCCGTAAATCCAGCTAAATACGTAGGTATTACAATTAGTAAAAAGTTAAATTGGAAATAACACATAGAAAATGTCATGGGGATGGCGAACCAGAGACTGCGTTTATTGGCAGCACACTTAGAAGATGTAACAGATCTACTAAAGTACACTTCACTTGTCTTTCGGAGTACTGCTGCGCATTGTGGTATCCTTACCAGACACGATTAATGTAGTACATTGAGAAACTTCAAAGAAGAGCAGCACGTTTTGTATTATCGATAAATAGGGGAGAATATGTCATGGATAAGATACACGGTTTGGGGTGGATGTCATTCAAACAAAGGCGTTTCTCGTTGCGGCGAAATCTTTTCATAAAATTTCCATAACCAACTTTCTCCTCCAAATGTGAAAATCTTTTGTTGACGCCAACCTACATAGGGAGAAACGATCATCATAATAAAATAAGGGAAAGCAGAGGTTACACAGAAAGATGTATGAGTTCGTTTTCTCAGCGCGCTCTCCGGGATTGGACTGATAGAGAATTACTGTGATTCTGGTTCGATGGACCATCTGCCAGGAACTTGAGTGTGATTTGCAGAATACTCCTGTAGATGTGCATGTATCTGATCTCGAATTTCAGACAAATAGCCTTCGCCTTTCGTTTGGCAGCACTTCAATCAATATGGCAGTGGTGGTAATAGTGGTACGGGTGCAAGTTTCATATCAAATTGATATGCAAATTAATTACTCCCACCCCCACCCCCAGATGACAACATGTGATTTCCCCAGCCAACACTTGGGCCCCCTCCCGACCACCGCCCCATCCCTCCATTCCACCACCTACCCTATATGCGGGAATTTCGAATTTTGGCGACAATTTCGAATTTTAAAAAATGGCAGGAATTTAAAAATAGTGGGAATTTCCTTGTCCAAAGGCTTTGCTGATGTCCCAAGGCTTTGCTGACGTCCCACTCCTCCCCCAGAAATTGGAAGGAAATTCAAAATGGCGGTGGCCTTTCTGGGAATCGAACCACAATTCTTCTGGGTGGAAAGCCCAAGTCCACATGGAAATTGTGCAGATCCTGGAGAGGAAGGTTAGTTTTGTGTACTTTATTTATTTTGTTTGGTAAACTGAAGTAAAGATCAGTCCAAATTACGTAATTAATCATAAAGATCAGTCATAATTACACAACTACGTGCATAGCGCTACACAAAGAGCACGTGAAATCGCGAGACAGCTTAAAAATTGACGATGACATACAACTGACGTCATCCTACTGGGAAAAAATTTTTCAGTACTACTCGAAACTAGTGGCACACTTACTCAAGCTCTTCACGGGATGATCCTTTTGTCCACAAGCTGGCGGGGAAAAAAACGCTGGAGTGGAGGGTAGTATGTTTATCGTTGGCGGGAATTGCGTTCAAGTGACGAGGTGCTGATGTTGGACAGAGATTAGTTTAATAATCTTACAGCTGGCGACTGTTTCTAGCTGTCTGACGTCACAGTTCAGTGCACACACTCCCATTACGTTGCTCAACAATCAGCCTTCAGCCCAGGCGACCGAAATTAAGGAATGCTAACGCACGCTACCACTACTGGTGGAAAATGTTCCACTGTTCTAGTTACGCACCGAAAAATACCAGCACTCATAATCACTGCGTCCTGTGGCTACACATGTACTGGGGAAAAGGGAAAATCGTCCTCTCAAAAGACTGCACCAGGGGAGAGGGGCGGCAGTTGCACGTACGTTCTGCTGGATGTGCGGTCACAGAGTAACCAGTGTAGAGCCACTGGGCACTCGTATCTCCCCTCCTCCCTCCCTCTCCCCACTGTAGGTCTGCTCTGCCTTGTCCACAAAGAGATCCATCTGGTGGCAGTTTGTGGAACTCAGTTACAGATGGGTGCTTCCTGCAATCCGTAAATGTATTTCTCGGAAAGACTGGAACAATAATGAAATTCTGGAGAACTCTCCAGATCACTTTTTCAAATGGACAGCTGCGACGGCTTCTGCGTGCAGGCTCTCAGTCCGCTTCCCAACAGGTGGGCGTTGCCAGAGGTCCACGTGGTCCAGCCACTCGGCCAATGTCGAGGACGCCGTCGTACAGGAAAGCGCGCGGCGCCGGCGCCGGCGGTCACAGGACGAAGCGAGATAGATGACGGTAGCTCGACAGCGCCCTGTTTGTCCAATGTGCCAGCATACCACTCCTGCGATCACCTCTCGTTCTGCGATAAAACACTTCACTCTAACAAATGTATTCATCATCAGCGCACCTCCCATAACTGAGCACCTGTAAAAAAACGAAAACACAATCGTGGTGATACTAAATGTCCTGTTTCCAAGAAACGGGCGCAGTCCATTTTCTTATAGTTTGCTGAGCAAAATCGGTATACATTTTACGTTCAACTGAAGGATACAATTTGCATCTCTCTCCCCCCCCCCCCCCCCCCCCCCCACCTGCTGTTATTTTGCGACAACAAACATACCTGTTAAGCCATTTCTTTCGGTTTGATGGACAAAATTACGCGGTTTCAGAGAATCCCTGCCGTTCAAATCAGTATTTATAAATAAACTGTCATGCATGTGTGTACTACAAACTTTTCATACACGTGGAATAACATTACAGAACACAGCAATTCACGCCATTAGCTTACATGTTGGAAAAAAACGCAATCATTTTATGTTCGACAACAACAAATTATAATTCAAGAGGACGCTATTGTTTCGTAAGCTACGGCATGTACCATTTCAGCAGTGCATCCACCGGCGTTTGCGAAACGTGAAAAAAAAAGGACCGTGAGAGCGTGTCTTGTAACATCATCTGTTACACTAAAGAACCCTATGAGAGTCCAGCCACACATCAAAACAAATAACGTGTGTGTGCGCTGACATCTGACATTTTTTGCTCCATAACTCGCCTCTAGTGACTGCTTTTGTAGTTTCTGCCGCATCCAGCAGACTATCATTCGCAATAGCAGCAGAATCTTCCATCGTAGTTTCATAAGCAATTTCATCTTCACAGAACAAATTGTTTCACGCAGTCTACTCACATGCTGGGAGGTTCCACAGCAAGTTATAACTCAAGGGCTGTCTGTTTTATAATTAGAGATTATGAACTATGATATAACACAGGATTTGTGGTAATACAAATATTTTAAACCCACATTCTTTACGATACTAATTAAAACAATCATGATTCCACAAGAATATACGTACTCGATTTCTGTGGGTTTTATGAACTAAGTCGGTGTAGTTTGAGAGCATTCCGTGTGTTAAGATTACAATGTGTCATGCACGAGGGCATTACATTCATTTCAGATGTATGAAATACCGACAAAGATCAGCATCTATACAGTCATTTATTATGTTCAGTAGGACTCCTCATCGTTATTTTGTAAGATCCAGAGGAGGTAAAAAAAAAAAAAAACTACGAAGCATCTGCTTACAAACTTTATCCAGTCATACCACTCCTTGTAATATAACCTCCTGTAAGATTTTATCACATCTCTCTCTTTCGATAAATCGAAAAACAAATACCGAATCGGAGTTGACATCGAACATATTACACATACATATATCGCTCCATTGGAGCTCCTAGCTCCCACAGAAAAGTAAGTGAAATAATTATGGCAGGCCACAACGTCACTTACAGACTTCGTTACTACGACAGTTTGATTCCCAGTGCTGAAACTTCATCGACGTAACAGATGTTGCACTGTAGCTGCCTGATGTAAGTGAGTTACTGCACATGAATCAAGTAAACATGAATGGTCCTAGGTAACGATTTCACGAAACGTTGTTACTTCCATGTGTCATTTCTACCATAACACCTGATCGGTGTTAGTACCAATATTAACGAGGTGAGAGACACAGGAATCATGCATCATGCATAAGGTATTATCAGAGTTATAAATATGAATGCCTCTACTTCCTTTTGCGATTCTTAACAGCTACATATACACATAATTTTTTTTCTTTGTGCGCAGCTATGGCAGAGTGTGTTACGAATTCTAAAAGTTCAGTGGCCCCCTTAAAGTTTGTTCTTTAATGATCGCTTTCATGTATTAATATTATGCCAGCCATCTAATGGCTTACAAAGCCTTGATTCTATCTGTTAAATGTTCTTGGATAGTTAAAGCGATACGATCATTCCTTTTCCTAAATAAAAAAGGAACTGTATCTATTCCCTACATAGCTTACTGACAGCAAAGTTCAATCAAGTTATACATCATCGTCGTTTCCATGTTGTCTACCTGCTTGATTCCTAAAGGAATTTTACTGCTGGAGGCAATACTTTACAGTTGAGAACAAAACCGTCAAAGAGGGAAAAAAATATATAGCTGCTGGATCTATTTATAAATCTTTTATGGATAGTGATAACCTAACCCGCAGTGTTATGCTTACTAGTGACATATCCAAGCTACTTTCATTTAGGTTGAGCATACGATGTCCTGCATTAAGTTCCTGGCTTAGTACTGTACTTAAAGCCTGTCGGAGGCGTGTAAATTTCTCTCTGCTCGTTAACATGTGTGCTGTGTTTCCCTCAAGCGATGCCTCCTGATCCTGCGTACCTCTTGTTCTACACAGCCTGCGTGCAGCATTGGCTGGTGCTCTTTTCAGTTACGAGTACCGACTACAGCATGTGAGATTCATAATAAAAGTGATATTGTCTGACTCGTTATGACACGATAGATACCCAGCAGGGTTTTGCTGATACACAGAAAATTCGTGGTGGATTTCAGCACACAGCTGTAAGTGTGTGCGTGTGTGTGTGTGTGTGTGAGAGAGAGAGAGAGAGAGAGAGAGAGAGAGAGAGAGAGAGAGAGAGATGACAACACAGGAACGCTATCTTGTGATTGCTAGTCTGTGGGAGGTGGTCTTACTCCAGTACAGTCAACAAAACTCTACACAGGTTTGTGAACGTGACTTTGATAACTGGCCACATGCTCCAGTGGAGCACTACATGTATATGTAATACGCTTGATATCAACATGCATACAGTATTTGTTTTTCGATTTATTGGGAGACAGAGACATGGTAAAATCTTATTGGAGGTTCTATTACAAGGAGTGGAATGACTGTTTGAAAGTCTGGAACCAGATAGTTTATAGTTTTTTTTTTACTTACTCTGGATGTTACAAAACAGCGATGAGGAGTGCTCTCGAATGCAGTGTATGCTGATCTGTACCGGCATTTCATACGTCTGGAATGAACACAATGCCCTTGTGCACGACAGATTGTAATCTGCACACAAAGAATGTTCTTAGATCACACCGACTTTGCTTGTAAAACTAATAGAAATACACCGTATCTATTATTGTGGAATCTGACTGTTTTCATTATTATCCTAACGAATGTGTGTTTAAAAAATATGTATTACCACAATTTTTGTAAATCTTAAAACTGGTGCCAACTGTTACCCTGAAAAAACAGCCAGCATCCCAGTGTAAGTTACAGCATTACCTGCAAGTAATGTCAAAAAAATTCAAATCATCATCAGTACATTACTTACGCCATTGCCTTTTTAGCTAGTGTTCATATTACCATTCAGGAAGTTACTCATACTCTCTGTTATCCAGCGTAAAGTAGCAGTTCGCAAGCAAGCCACACCACGGGCTCTTCTTCGAATGGACAAAGCCCGGTGTGAGGGCCGCGTTTCCATCAGCATTAGACAGGCACGTCCCAGGAGCACTAAGCTGGCGCGCTTCACCCATGGCGAGATATTTTTCCTCAAAGAACCCCCCCCCCCCATAGGGAGGAGGGTCATTCTGAAGTGACAGGGCAATTGTGGCAGAAGACTAGGGTGCACAACAGTGAGTCCTAAATTGCAAATCATTAGTACACTGAGCGATCTGAATGAATATGGAGGTTAAAACAAAAGAATACCTATTACAGAGAAAAGTACATAGGGGTTTTAGAAAATGGAACTATTTGATTAGTACTTTGCAACAAGAGCACGCAGTCTTACTTCTCGTGGCAGATTTGATAAGCTTTTACTGGCTCAAGACTAATTCTGAATAATTATTTCTCTATTTCAGGAACTTTTGGGGGGAGAATTAAACGTCAGGCAGGTAATATTAAGGGGATCGTAGTAATCTTCGGAAGTGACCAACGGTTACAATGAAACCACGTGTAGCAATAAGTTGAAATACTTCCGAGTGCTTAAGTTAAGCTAAATGTGTGCTATAAGTTGGAAATATTTAAGAAATGGCGTGTGCAGGACTTGAAATTAGAGACGAGTACTTCCACGTGGTGAGTACTGTGTGAGTCTCAATCTGTGTATGAGACAAAGGATAAAGAGAAGTACTCGTCCATGGTATCAGTTGAGGACTCGCGTGTGTGACGAATATGATCTTAATATTACTTTGCGTGTTATGTTTCCGTGTGACGCTAGATTCAAACTCTAATACTCTGAGAGAGAAGCAAGCCGAGTCAGCCGTCTATCCAGCAACGCCACTTGGTTTGCATTGCACAGGAAGACGTGCATATGTCCTCCAGAGTTCGTAGTAGGAAAGAAAAGTTACGAAGTGGGGCAGTGTCGTGTGAAACTGGGATGAATACTAATTGAAGTGGGAAAGCTGAAAGTGAAGAGATTCTAACGTTGTGACTGTTCTTCGTAATGTATTGTATGTTGCCAATGTGATGTATTTCATGTAATTTAAGTATGTGTGGTTTGCGTGGGAGAGTAGCAAGATAGGTTCAGAGGCAGTGGGTTATGCATGTTCCCTTTTGTACCGCCCGGTCTGGAGTAAATTTTCGTGATGGTGGGTGTGAGAGTCGAAGTATAAGATATAGCATAAGATAAATCATCCTATCCAGAAAGTGCACTGTAGCGTTAGATAATTACGAGACCATAAGATAGAGAATCACCAATGTAAAGGCATGTCCACTGGGCGGAGTTTCTCATGTGTAATTGTTGCATAAAATGTAATTGTGTGTTTAGGTTATCTTTGAATCATAATAGAATTTATCGGAATAAAAAAGATAGTGAAAAGGAAATGATTGGTGGCCTTGTTATTCGAATAGTGTGTAGTCATGATAATCAGAATTTATAATGTGTGCGCCATTCATATTCAGTGCGATGGCCACGTGTTGATCAAAGCCGTTGGGTAAAAAAGAAAATGTGGTATTGTCAGAGCGTAGTGAACAATCAGAGTTGTGTAAATTCCCAATAGTCAGAAGTGCGTTATCCGTTTCCGTTGTGTAATATTCAAACAGGAGAATAATTTTTAGCTTAATTGTGGGTACTAGTGCTCATAATTAGTCATTGATGTTTTGCGAGAAATAAGAATGAATCCACTCGCCTGGCAGACCACTCATCTTGCAGGCTGACTGCTTGATGCCACAGTATGAGCAAGGCACGTGGCTGCCTCTCATAGTGACCTTCAAACCTAACCCTAGCAGTATCAACTCATTTTCAGTAATACACATTACCAAGTGACCCATATAAAATTAAAAAGAAAACAAAATTCGATAATTTTTTTGTCTTCATTAACTACATGCTCTTTTAAGATGTACTGACATGTAAGCAGACCCAGAACCTGAAAATATGTTTTACTACACTCTTAGTTCTACCAACGACTTTCAATAATGTATGCTGCTAAGGGCAGGGTTACTTTATGACCACAACAAAAAATTTTTAAAAATACAAATTTCGTTACTTCTTGTTGAATTTCACTCACGGAATAACCTCTAAAGGGAGACTGACGTACAAGTTGCGTCCTGAACCCGCAAACACTAAAAATGACTTTCACTGTGAAAAGTCACATTTACTACTAAGACATAAATTTTGAGTTCGCTGAAAAATTTAAAACATTTATGTACTTTGGTAGAAGACTTCATTAAAAACAATAAATACTTTTTTCAGAATTTTAAAATACGAATACAAGTTGATTACAGTATTTGCAAAACATGGGCACGGAAGTACCACTCCCCACTTTCTCCCTGGTATTGCGAGGATTAAAAATTCGACGATTTAAGCACAAAAGAACACCATAGTTAAAACTCAAAACTATCCATTTTAATTACATTATATGCATAAAAGAGAATTTTATCGCCACGAAAAGTTGTGCGCCTGCTACTTAACCTCCATTATATTACATTTGTGAAAACAATTGTACACCGTCACAAATGTTAATAAACGTTTGGTGAGATACTTGGCACTGCACATCGTTGGCATTTGTACTGAATTCTAGTGAATAATTTGTCACCGCCAACTGTATACAATATGAAATATGAGAATCAGTTTATTTCTAAAATTAGATTTCACCATGTTCATCGTTCAAAACGCAGCCTCGCTTTCATGAGATAATTCAAAGAATGATACAACATACGATGCCCACTTGTACAATGTTATAATAGGTTCTTACACTTACTCATTTCTGAATGTTACCTTCATTGTATTTTGAGTTAAAGGAAATATAATTTTGAAATCGAATTATTTCCTCTTCAGGTTCAGTCTCACTAGGAGAAGAATATCTTCCACATACATTTTTTGGAGAAGTTCTACTACGAAAGCTAAAACAGGTTTCGTGGTCTTTAAATCTGAAAATCGGTTTTCAAATTCCGTCTTTAGCGCTGTCATGTTGGCCGCATACTTTTGTCCAGGTCCTCTATCCAATAGTGTTTGATGATCCGACAGTATTGATTTTATTTGAGAAAGTGTTTCACATTTTATTTCTGTATCAGTGATATCAAAAGGTCACGCTTTTACACGAAACACTGTACACAAGATATAAGAGTTATGACAGTTTTGTTTTTGCCTCGAAGCTCTTTGTTTAACTCATTTAGTTTAACTGTCATATCTGTTAAAAATGCCAGATCCAACAACTAGCTCAGATCGTACAGTTGTGGGTACTCTTCCTTTCCTTCTCACGCAAAAGATTTCGTCGCTGACAGAATTTCTCTAAATGTGTTGAGAACCATACCTTTACTCAGCCACCGAACTTGTCAATGCAACACCAGGTCTCTATACTGGCTGTCCAACTCTTCTACTAGAGCTCTAAACTTTTCTTCTCTGTAGTGACTGTGAGCTAACTGAATTCGCAATTTTTATGACAATACTCATAACATGTTCCATATTCAAAATATGTCCACAAAGCACTCGGTGACGCACGATGCGGTGATGATGGAATAGAAGTGAGAAAGATTCATCGTTCGCACATCAGGTAGCAAATGCTTTGTTTTTGCCGACCGTGTAAAGTGCTGCATCAGTAGTAATAGATGCAAGTTTCTGAATCGACAAATCATATTCAGAAAGGAAGGAATTGAATGCGCTGTAAAAATCCTCGTGTCGCGTCTTTTGAGGTCAAAACCGTAAGCAAATCTTTTACAATGAAATCCGAAAACATCATTTAACAAAAATAAGTTGTGAATCGACTCCATGTAGTGACTCGTTTAACTACAATGAGAAACGCAAGCACTATTGGAAATCTGTTACGAGTTGGCCTTTTATATTGTATGCCGTTAATTCCACTTTTCTCGTTGTAGCAGTCTACCGTATCTTCCTTCGCCGTCGGCGTTGTCGTGGTTACCGTGAGACACCGTTATACCAAGAGGAAAGGCGCGTCGATCTTAGAGCATGAGATATGATGACCTTAAGCCATAGACAACACACAACGGTCACGGTAGCACCTGATTCCAGAATAGCTGCAGATCTACGAACTATCCCCTGTTGACCAGGTCCCCAAAACTTAACTCGTAACGAGATCCCTTCAAAGCAAATTGTCATAACGATCGTCTATAAAGGCTTCGTACAACGAGAGTACATGTTACGGTTTATGGAATAATAACAGATACGACCAAACTGTCTTGTCTCTTCTGCTTTGTTTAACATAACTTCGTTCACAGTTTCATTTCGCATTCACCACTCATTCACCGAAACCCTTTGATGAACAGTTTTGGTTGCATAACACCAACAGTCAATGATAATGATTCAGCTTTTCTCCTTTTTATAAATTGAAGCCCGCTCTTCGTGATATAATAAAAAAACCGGTCTCAATACCGCGTGCCTCTTGAGACGCGAATAGACTTATCCTGGAATTGACCGCCCTGTAGGTGTACTCAATTTAATGACCACACTTCACTGTCCGCTATTTCGCGTAACTGAATGTCCATTTGTTAGTCTGATTATACACTGTAGCTATTTAAAATTCGCCCCTATATTTTTCACAACGCACAATTAGCACTTCGTTACTGGTTTTTTTTTCTTCTAAGAGTAAACGGAAAAAAAAGACGCCGTATCATCGGCTTAGTCGATATAAAGCAAAACACCTTAATATGCCCAATTTTACCTCTTCTTATAGGATCGGCTACCTTACTCATTAATTTATTACATATTATTTCCAATAACGCTAAACAGGTATCGCCGTTATATTTTAATTGTATTGAAAAGCATGTTACTACTATTATGACCGACCAAATCATAACAAATCGCGCGGCGTGCGTTTTTAACAATAACTTTACGCTATTCAAGTTCCGTTACAGCTGTCTTGACTCGTAATGTTACACGGCCCCCCAGACTGTGATGTCTTGAAGAGGGTTCCAGACAGAACAGGCTTATTTTTTTTTTTTTTTGTGTACTGTGACAGGAGAGGGTATTTGTTTCGGCGAATACACTCACTCTCAGATTCACTCAACAAGTCAGTACATACATTCTACAATATTTAAGTTGAGTTAATGAGCCTAGACAAAATGCCCTTAACTAAATTCCACATTTGTTTATAGGTTGTCTTAGAAGCACTTCGCACTAATCACTTCATATTCACACCACATTTTTTTTTTTTCTTGGATGAAGCCCTCAGTTCTTCAACCGACTGTGCAAGGCAGGGATCACAGCCGGGTTCGACGATTGGCATCCTAGGCCAAAACCCTTATCAGGCCACTTGTTTAACCAGAGAGGATTTGGTCCTTTTCTTTTCCTCTTAATTCCACTTTCAAATCATCCATCCTCGCCGTTCAGTGAGAGGATAAATCGTATTTCAGCGTCGTCATTGTTGCTGATACCAAGAAGGTATCTCATGGAAATCATCGGTACATTCTTTAATTTTCTTTGTAAGTTAGTATAAGTACGTATTTATCCATTGGTGCTTTTATTTAGTCCACTAAGTGTAGTCTTGGTATCATTCAGTGTTTCTTGAATCTATATTTTGCTCATTATTGATAATACTTCTTCAGGTCTATGTGAGGGAACAAGCCTTTAATTACATCAGTATCACAATCTGCCAGGAGGTAGCTCCCTTCATGAGGTATTTTCATTATTTTATATGGACCTGTATATAAATATTGCCATTTCTTATTCAGTCTTTTCCTGGTTGATGCTTTTGGGTGATTTCTCAATAAAATTTCTTCCCCTACATCATATGTGACTACTTTCTTCACATTTTTATCAAAACGGGTTTTTCTCAATCGTGCTTGATGCTTCAGGTTTTCGTAGACCTTCTTCACCATATCTTCTTTCTTTGTAATCTTTTGTTCTATTGCAGGTAATTTCTTCATCCATTCTGGCACAATACTTTCACCAAATACTATTTGGTTAGGTGAATAACCTGTCGATAAGTGTGGTAAGTCAATATACACTTTCTCAAATTCATAAATCCAATCGATCCATTTATAATGTTGTTTGGGTATGTACGTCCGTAAAAATCGGTTCAACTCTCGGAAGATTCTTTCAACCGGATTTCCACAAGGGTAAAATCTTGAGATGTAAATGTGCTGGATTCCTTGTTCTTTCATAGTGTCTCTCCATACTTTGCTTGTATAATACGCAGCGTTGTCTGTCAAGATCATTATAGGTTTGCCAAGCTCAGTTATATAGTTGTTGACAAATTTGCGTAACATGGGTCGAACGTGGAGATTTTTCAAAGGATATAATTTCACATATTTTGAAAAGAGATCATAGAAAGCCAATACATATTTGAACCGTCCACGTGTCATGGGACATGGGACAGACGTCACATGACACCAACATTAAAGGTTGTTGTGGGATGATAGGATGTAATTCTATCTTCTGACAATAGTTTATGGGTTTCGCCTTCTGACATATTTTGCACTTCCTAATAATATTTGTAGCTATACGTCCCAAATTTGGATGATAGCAGTATTGTGCTATTTTGGCTGTACATTTAGCGGCACCAAAATGACCTCAATTCAAGTGAGTGTATCATACTAGTGATTCTAAATATTTATTTGGAACACAAACTTTCCAAACATCTTCTTCATCCTTCCTCCGATACAATATTCCGGATTTTAATTGATACTGTTCTTGAGAGTGACTTAGCGTTTTGCTTTCAACAGCCTGCCTAATGGCTTTCCACAACTTATCATCTTCTTGCAGTTGTGGAAGACTTCGAGATAGCTGTGAAATCTGCCTCTCACAATATTGCCTTGATAAATTCATGACTTTAAAGTCAATAGTCCGTTCTTCACACTCGTCAGCATTCTTTCTTTTCGGTACTCTTGAAAGAGCATCGGCTATGATGTTGTCTTTCCCTCTGATGTATTTGAGCATAATATCATATTCTTGTAGTAGCAAGGCCCACCGGGTTAAACGTGAATGGAACATCCTTCCTGTTAAAATAAAAGATAAAACTTTGTGGTCGCAGAATACAATGATCTTCTTTCCATATACAAAATAGCGAAACTTTCTAAGTGACCAGACCACGGCCAGTACTTCCAATTCAGTAGTACAATATGCACGTTCACAGCTAGAAAGTGTTCTGCTGGCAAACCCAATTATCTTGTTGGTACTGATATCTTCTGGATTGTCCATCTGGAAAAGAGTGGCACCCAATCCTGTTTCAGAAGCATCCGCAGCAATATAAAAATCTTGATCAAGTCTCGGATGATGTAACAGTGGAGCATTAGTCAAAGCATTGCGGATGTTATCAAAAGCTTGCGTGCATTCGGAATTCCACTCCCACATGACATTTTTCTTAACAGCCGTAACAAACAGTCTTGGCTTCCTAACTGATTGGGTAAAAATCGTCGAAAAAATGAAACTAAGCCGATAAATGACTTTAATTCCGTTCTATTCTTTGGATAAGCACATCTGTTAATCGCATCCATCTTTTTAGGATTTGGTTTTATCCCTTCACGAGTGATTATATGTCCATGAAATTTCAATTGGTTATGAGCAAACTTGGATTTGCTCAAATTTACAGTAACTCCGTATTCCAAAAATTTCGCAAAAACTCTTCTTAATAAGTCCAAATGTTCCTCCCAAGTTTCAGAAGCAATTAGCAAATCATCCACATATAAAGTAACTTCATTCAAAAGGTCTCCGCCCAGTACGGTATCTAATGCCGATATGAAAACACCACTGCTTATTTTCAACCCAAATGGCATGACAGTAAACTGGTAACTTCGGCCCAGAAAAACGAATGCAGTATATTTTCTAGATTCTTGCGATATTCTAGTTTGCCAATATGAACTACGCATATCCAAAGAAGTTAAGAAGCGGGCACCATAAAACTTTTGTACTAATTCTTCTAGGTTCTCCGGTCGCGTGTGTACAGGTATAATGATCTTATTGATCTCTCTGGCATCCAACACCAATCTGATGTCACCATTGGGTTTAATTACCGCCACAAGAGGGTTACAATATTCAGAATCTGAGGGCTCAATAACACCCCATTCTAACATTTTACTGATTTCCTTTCTGACTACTTCTTTCTTTGTCCATGGGATAGAATAGGAAGTACGACAAAAGGGTTTATGTGCATACGTCTTTATATGGTATTCAAAGTCTTTTATTATACCCGGACGTTTACTAAAAATTGACTGATATGCTTCCAACAAGTAGTACAGTTCATTCCTTTGGATAACAGATAAATATTCTGATTCTAACACCTTTTCCTGCAATGACATTTTATCCATCATTTCTTCAGAACATTCAATAAGGCATATATCATACACATATTCATCATCAATACTGACATATTTTACCATTAGATTCATACACAATTGATTTGGAATTACTCGGCCCTTTCTCAGGGTGGTTGTCAAAACATTACCATTGGAATTAAATATACATTCACCTTTCTCTAAATTAATGATTGCACCGGTCTCACATAAAAAATCCAAACCCCAGATACATGGTACTGTCATTTTAGGAACAACCAGGAATGTACTTTCTATTTGAGCCCCCTGTATTGTAACGTCAACACGTACCTGTTTCACAACTTTTTGCATTTTTGCGCTGAACGCGCCAGACACGGTACATCCTGTGATAGGAAAAGTGGGCATTTTTACCCCTCGGCTTATCTGTTTTAAACAGTCCAACGTCATGACACTAATAGTTGCTCCAGTATCAATTAATATTTCAACATCAACATTATTTATACTTGTTGGAATTATTGCCTGTAAAATTTGTCCACATTTATTAGAAACTTCAGGTTTTTCTTCAATTAATTCATTCCTTATATCCTGATCATTATTGTACCTTAATACTCTCAGTTCAAATTGATGCCTGCCTTCCTTCTCCTTTCCAGTCATCCTAGGAAGGCATTTGGTGACTGGTATTAGTTTAATCTATCTCGTTGAGTCATCGGTGGGGGTTCATGAACTTCCACAATCCGTACAGTATGATCCGAGTTATGGTATTCACCCCGTCGCACATTGGAGGCTCCTTCATCCATTGGTATAACTCCTTGTGCTGGATGAGGACTCGAGGCATTTGTTCCATCCTGCCGATGAACATTATGCTTCGAATTATCTTCCCAAGGTCGAATGCAATTGGGTTCAACACTTGGGTACCTGTTACTCTTATTAATATCACTACTATGCACATTCGCGTCACCATATCGAGGTTTACCTCTAGTACAGTAAGTATCTCTTCTATATTTATTATAATCATTGTTTTTATTGCAACCATAGGATGAAGATTGTCCACGCTCCTGTGATGCGGGTTTGACCTGGTTTTCGGTATTATTATTATCATACGTTAAATTATTATTAGAATTATTCGTATTACTATGAGTGTGAGTCAACATTTGATTACCACTCATTTGTCTTGCGTCTTCCATAATCATATCTATTGAGTCAATCACCGACAAGAATTGTTCTACATCGTGGTCAGGAACATTTATTAACTTTTCACGTATATTTATGGGCAACCTTCCCTTCAAAATTCTGATCACTTCCTTGTGAGAAATTGGATCACTCCAATAACGTGTCTTATTTATGTACTTTTCAAAATACTGCCTTAAAGTACTCCTTTTACTGTTAAAATACTCAGGTTGGTAAACCTCTTTTCTTAATTTCTCTTGTTTACTCGACGACCAGTATTTAGGCAAAAAAAGTTGTTCAAACTCAGCGCAAGTATGGCACCTTTCACTTACTTCGGCGGCCCATAATGCGGCTTCTCCGGTAATTTTGGATACTGTAAATTGAAGTCGGTCGTGTTCTGACCAGCTACGCGGAAATATTCTATTGAAATTATTGATAAAGATTTTCGGATGCAGGTTGTTCTTTTCAGTGGAGAATGTTGGGAATTGTCTACTTTTAAAAATGCTGTTCTCCACCTTTAAAGAAGACAAATATCCTCGCTGACCAAAAGAATCATCATCTTTACCAACCGAATCATCAACTTTCCAATGCAAATTTTCACCACAATTGTACTTCGTATTATCACATGTTCAGTTGTTTTTCGACCTATTCTCCGAACGTTCGTCCTCTGTCAACAAATTTTGTGATGACTTTCGTTCTAACTCCGCCAATTTATGATTGGTTTCCTTTTGCCATTTAGGTAACTCATCAACTATTTTGTCTTTTATTTTCTGAAATTCGCTAGTGAAGAGCTTAATTAATTCATCATTTCTACTCAGGTGCTCATTGATATTTTCATTTGGCTGGGATCCAATAGTAGTCTTAACCTTGTCTACAATTTCATTTCCTTTTATTTCTACCCATTCAGATAGATCTTCGTCAAGTCTTTTAGTTTGATCTACTAAATACTTGTCAATCCCCTTACGAGCATCGGACTCAAACTCGACTATTTGTTTCGAAAGCTCTTCTATCTGTGCGCTAGCATTGAAACAGCTGCTTTCACACTTAACCATCCTATTGGACAAGCCATCATAACTCTTCGAAACTACCTCATATTTCTTTTCTACTTCATGAAGTTTTCCCATTAAATTATTATATTGCCTTTCTAAGGTGTTAGAAAACTCTACATCTAGTTCTCCAAATTTCGCATTTAATTGAGTCTCCCAGTCCGCCTTTAATTCTTTCTTAGTATTTTCCAGTTTATAATCAAAGGTGTTCAGTTTGCTTTCCAAAGAATCCATTTTAACTTCTAATGAACCAAATTTGGCCTCAAATTTTTCATTTAACTTTTGATTGTCCTCTTTTAATTGCTTATTATCTTTTTCTAGTGAACCAAGTCTTCCATTCATTACACCCATTTGAGTATTTATTGATACCAGCATATCAAACATTTTTTGATTAATATTTCCATTTTGAGGATCAACTTGCTGATCTACTTCTGAAACCTCAAGATCTTTATGTTCTCCCACGCTGCTTACCTTACTTATCATTGTATTTGAATCTCCTAACGGCTCTAAATCAATAACTGTATTATTATCTGTACATGTCTCCTGTCCCACATTGAGCTCATAGGATGCATCATCCCTATCCTCTTCACTTTTCTCACTCTCTCTACTCATTACTCTACTCAACTGCACATTATCATGTATTCTTTTCGTTCGTTTTGACATGATTATTCACTACCAAGACATACACTTATTTTCACTATGTATTTATATATATTTATCTCCCGAAATCACAAGTCTCAACTTCCCTTTTTTTATAATTATATAGTTATTTTAATCATACCTGGTAGTGTCGCTCACTTTTAGCGATTATTGAAGAATACCTCTTTCATTGGACAGACTCACTGGCTGCTACAATATTTTCCAACTCTAGGGTTCGTGAATCCGGATGACACTCGACTCGATGCAGCAATCCTCCTCGATCGAGCCCCACGTTGGGCGCCACTTCTACCGTATCTTCCTTCGCCGTCGGCGTTGTCGTGGTTACCGTGAGACACCGTTATACCAAGAGGAAAGGCGCGTCGATCTTAGAGCATGAGATATGATGACCTTAAGCCATAGACAACACACAACGGTCACGGTAGCACCTGATTCCAGAATAGCTGCAGATCTACGAACTATCCCCTGTTGACCAGGTCCCCAAAACTTAACTCGTAACGAGATCCCTTCAAAGCAAATTGTCATAACGATCGTCTATAAAGGCTTCGTACAACGAGAGTACATGTTACGGTTTATGGAATAATAACAGATACGACCAAACTGTCTTGTCTCTTCTGCTTTGTTTAACATAACTTCGTTCACAGTTTCATTTCGCATTCACCACTCATTCACCGAAACCCTTTGATGAACAGTTTTGGTTGCATAACACCAACAGTCAATGATAATGATTCAGCTTTTCTCCTTTTTATAAATTGAAGCCCGCTCTCCGTGATATAATAAAAAAACCGGTCTCAATACCGCGTGCCTCTTGAGACGCGAATAGACTTATCCTGGAATTGACCGCCCTGTAGGTGTACTCAATTTAATGACCACACTTCACTGTCCGCTATTTCGCGCAACTGAATGTCCATTTGTTAGTCTGATTATACACTGTAGCTATTTAAAATTCGCCCCTATATTTTTCACAACGCACAATTAGCACTTCGTTACTGGTTTTTTTTTTTTCTTCTAAGAGTAAACGGAAAAAAAGACGCCGTATCATCGGCTTAGTCGATATAAAGCAAAACACCTTAATATGCCCAATTTTACCTCTTCTTATAGGATCGGCTACCTTACTCATTAATTTATTACGTATTATTTCCAATAACGCTAAACGGGAATCGCCGTTATATTTTAATTGTATTGAAAAGCATGTTACTACTATTATGACCGACCAAATCATAACAAATCGCACGGCGTGCGTTTTTAACGATAACTTTACGCTATTCAAGTTCCGTTACAGCTGTCTTGACTCGTAATGTTACAGCAGGTCTTGACAGAGGGATGTCTCTGACGGCTGATATAATCTTGTCTTGTTTTTGAATGCCGACAACAAAGACTCACTAGTCGCCAGTCGCCAGAAAGCGCTTCTTAACAACAGTGCCATTGTAAAATGGTTTTGCATGTTTCATCAGTACTTGAGATACACGAAATGATGCTACGTTTGATGAGACTGGTGACGTTTTAAGGACACATTATTTCTTCTGAAGGCATTCAGCCGGATCCTGAAAAGTTAGAAGCAATCAGAGCCATTCCAGTTCCATCCACAAAAAAAACTAGTCCGCAGTTTTCTAGGTCTCGTAAATTTTTACCGTCGTTTTCTGAATATGCAAATTCTAGTTACAGCAAAACTTTGTTCTCTTACTGAATTTGTACAGGCGTTACAAAAAAAGACTGCTGTGGTCGTAGTTTACTTTTTAAGAATATAGAGAGTCTTCCTCCTCGACTCACTACCGACAGCTTTATGAACTTTTCTAGAGCAGCGTTCAGTATTCCCCTTTCCAGTAGTGTTGTACATCAAACATGTGCGTGTGTCGTTATGCACTATAACAAAAAACTGTTGTTGCCAGTGACGACGGAAGCGGCACGTTTCCCCGCGTTTAGCGGCACTCGGCTTTCACGAACACGATACTGACGTGAGTGAGGGCCGCGGGCAGGCGGAGCCCGCGCGGCCGGCGCCAGCGGGAGAGGCGGTCGGCTGGCGCCAACGAAGATGCTGCTGTCACATTCAGCGCCTGCAAACACCGTGCAAAGTACTCTTCGCCAACAAACTGGTAATTTACAAAACAGCTTATTTTGGACAAATGTTTTATGATCGATTCGTAAAGCCATGGCGAGTGTCCCAGCTCAGGATGATGGAGGACGACGAACACGTAGAATACAAAATTCAGCAGCAGATGGAGCAAGTTAGCCAAGACAAGTAGACGACCAGTAGGAAAGCTGCAGGTACAAGAAAAACACGTGTAATGTGAACGCAGTGGTAAAGCAGTTGTTGGAAAAAGTTAAGTCGCAGACTACTAAACTAAACCTTTGGTTCGGAAAGAACGTCTTTCTTTGTGAGTGTAGCGCACAGTGAATGTGAGATTTTTATTTGTTTTTTGTGTTTCCTAGCGTACACTCCTTAATAAGGAGTACGTTTGTAATACAGACAATTTATATTCTTTCTCTTCTCTTTACTTTGGGTCCTACCCTACTTTTGGATATTCACCGAAGAGTCAAAGAAACTGGTACACCTGCCTAATATCGTGTAGGGCCCCCGAGAGAACGCAAAAGTGCCGCAACAGGACGTATCGTGGACTCAACTAATGTCTGAAGTAGTGCAGGAGGAAACTGACACCATGAATCCTGCTGAGCTGTCCATACATCAAATGGCTCTGAGCACTATGGGACTTAACATCTGAGGTCACCAGTCCCCTAGAACTTAGAACTACTTAAACCTAACTAACCTAAGGTCATCACACACATCCATGTCCGAGGCAGGATTCGAACCTGCGACCGTAGCAGCAGCGCGGTTCCAGACTGAAGCGCCTACAACCGCTCGACCACAACGGCCGGCTCCATACATCCGTAACAAAAAATGGCTCTGAGCACTATGGGACTTAACAGCTGTGGTCATCAGTCCCCTAGAACTTAGAACTACTTAAACCTAACTAACCTAAGGACATCACACACATCCATGTCCGAGGCAGGATTCGAACCTGTGACCGTAGCGGTCGCGCGGTTCCAGACTGAAGCGCCTACAACCGCTCTGCCACAACGGCCGGCTCCATACATCCGTAACAAAAAATGGCTCTGAGCACTATGGGACTTAACAGCTGTGGTCACCAGTCCCCTAGAACTTAGAACTACTTAAACCTAACTAACCTAAGGTCATCACACACATCCATGTCCGGGGGAGGATTCGAACCTGCGACCGTAGCAGCAGCGCGGTTCCAGACTGAAGCGCCTACAACCGCTCGACCACAACGGCCGGCTCCATACATCCGTAACAAAAAATGGCTCTGAGCACTATGGGACTTAACAGCTGTGGTCATCAGTCCCCTAGAACTTAGAACTACTTAAACCTAACTAACCTAAGGACATCACACACATCCATGTCCGAGGCAGGATTCGAACCTGTGACCGTAGCGGTCGCGCGGTTCCAGACTGAAGCGCCTACAACCGCTCTGCCACAACGGCCGGCTCCATACATCCGTAACAAAAAATGGCTCTGAGCACTATGGGACTTAACAGCTGTGGTCACCAGTCCCCTAGAACTTAGAACTACTTAAACCTAACTAACCTAAGGTCATCACACACATCCATGTCCGAGGCAGGATTCGAACCTGTGACCGTAGCGGTCGCGCGGTTCCAGACTGAAGCGCCTACAACCGCTCTGCCACAACGGCCGGCTCCATACATCCGTAACAAAAAATGGCTCTGAGCACTATGGGACTTAACAGCTGTGGTCACCAGTCCCCTAGAACTTAGAACTACTTAAACCTAACTAACCTAAGGACATCATACACATCCATGCCCGAGGCAGGATTCGAACCTGCGACCGTAGCAGTCGCACGGTTCCGGACTGCGCGCCTAGAACCGCGAGACCACCGCGGCCGGCCATCCGTAACAGTGCGACGGGGTGGATATCTCTCCTGGGTTGGGTTGGGCTGATTTGGGGGAAGAAACCAAACAGCGAGGTCATTGGTCTCATCGGATTAAGGAAGGATGGGGAAGGAAGTCGGCGGTGCCCTGTCAGAGGAACCATCCCGACATTTGCCTGAAGCGATTTAGGGAAATCACGGAAAAAATAAAACAGGATGGCTGGACACGGGATTGAACCGTCGTTCTCCAGAATCTGATTCAGTGTGCTAACCACTGCGCCACATCGCCCGGTGATCTCTTCTGAACAGCACGTTGCAAGGCACACCAGGTATGCTCAATAATGTTCATCTCTGGGTAGTTTAGTGACCAGTGGAAGTGTGTTCCTGGGGCCACTCTGTAGCAATTTTCGACGTCTGAGATGTCGGATTGTCCTGATGGAATTGCCCGAACCCGTCAGAATGCACAATGGACATGAATAGATGCAAGTGATCAGACAGGATGCTTACGTACATGTAACCGTATCTAGACGTATCAGGGGTCCCATATCATTCCACCGGCACATGCCTCACACCATTACAGAGCGTCCACGACATCCGCTCGATACAATTTGAAACGACACTTGTTATATCAGGCAAAATGTTTCCACTCGTCAACAGTGCAATGTCGGTGTTGACGGGCCCAGGCGAGGCGTAAAACTAAGTGTCATGTAGTCATCAAGGGTACACAAGCGGGCCTTCGGCTTCGAAAGCCCATATCGGTGATGTTTTGTTAAATGGTTCATACGCTCACACTTCTTGATGTCCCAGCATTGAAATCTGCAGCAATTTGCGGAAGGGTTGCACTTCTGTCACATCGAACGATTCTCTTCAGTCGTCGTTGGTATCGTTCTTGCTTTTTCGGCCGCAGCGATGTCGGAGATTTGATTTTTTACCGGGGATTCCTGACATTCACGGTGCCTTAGTGAAATGGTCTATGAGAAAATCCCCAGTTCAATGCTACCTCAGAGATGCTGTTTACTATCGCTCGTGCGCCCATTGTAGCAGCATGTTCAAACTCATTTAAAACTTGATAAACCTGCCATTGTAGCAGCAGTAACCGATGTAACAACTGCGCCACCGTATTCTGCCTGTTTACATATCTCTGTATTTGAATACGCAAGCCGATACCAGTTTCTTGGGCGCTTCAGTGTAGATATAGTTGTAGATGTAGAAGGCAACCAAAACAGGTTGAAATTCATTTATTATTCTACAACTACTTACACGTGTATTATATCATAGTTCATTCCACTTTGATCAAAAAATCGGAAATCGTAATGTTGCACTGTTTACGTGACGACAATACTCAATGGTCCGCATACACAATTTATCCTTACATGGATATTGTCCGTGTTGACAAGAATTGTTAAATTATCGATACACGGCTGTTTGATAATTGCGGGAAATTTTTACTGATGTCACGCGCCTCCATCACAGTTATAGTACAGAATACCCAAGTCTGAATTTGCATGGTGGTGGTAGTGGTTGCTGGTAGAGGAGCTGTCTGATGATTTGAGACTGTAAATAAATCATTCTGTGGCTGCAAGGATGATTTTTTGTCAATGCCTATTCGGTTTGGCGGCTGCCAGCCCCATCCACAGATGCACCTTGAAATATGCAACCAGTGAATGTCAGGTATTATTTTTTTGGGGTCACCGATCATCAAACGTTCAAGAGCCGCATCCACAACGCCACACACACAAGTAATCTTTTCCGACAGCTGAGGCGCCGTCTGTGTGACGTTGTGGACGCGGGTCTCGATCTTTCGATGATCAGCGATCCAGAAAAATTAAAACCTGACATCCTCTGGTTGCATACTTCAAGGCGCATCTGTGATGCGGCTGGCAATCGCCAAATCGATTACGCATTGAAGAAATTAAAAAAAAAGCATAGTCGCAGCCAAGACTAATTTATTTGTAGTCGCACACCTAAACCAGAATTAACCTCTGTGTATTTGTTGGTAGTGTTTTTGTAATTTTTGAACTGCCTCTTGTGATACCGATCTGGGTATAAAGATCACGCAAAGACAATGTATTGTGTCAATTATGAACATTAATACGTCCCTAAAGTTATTTGTGCGAGGCAGTGCAGTGGGAAGAACTATCTAATTGAAAATACATAATGCGGCTTATTTTTGCAGCTATGTCAATGTGGCTGCGTCTGAATAAGCAGAACTTGGCACGCATTTCAACCTAAGTGTTTTCGACAGAAAACAAAGTAGGTCTCGCCCCGTGGAAAATAATTTACTGTGAGGCAGTGGTTAGGTATTAACTTTCACCACATCCATTACACCGTCGAGATTACAAGTGCCGAGATATCGAAGAGAGTGCAAGACCTGCAGACCCAACGTAGCTTCGAAATATCCCTGCGAAAATGCTGGAGTGGCTTTGTATTGTCGCCTGCAGTCAGACAAAGGACGTCTGAAAACAAGTTACTCCAGTACGGTTTCACAAAAAGTCACGACGTCAACGATGCTCTGCGTACTTTCGTTAGGATTCCGATGAAATGCTGTCGTCGTCGTAGTAGTAGTAGTAGTAGTAGTAGTAGTCTCGAGTCAGAAAGCTTGTCTGCCCTCGACCCTCTCACGCAGCTGCAGCGCTGCCCCCCAGGTAGAATGTGGCCCGCACACTTCCCTCCGTCACCAACGCATCGACCCGTCTTTGATGTCTTTGGACGTGCCCTGTCAATCCATTTCTTCTTTCAGTCAAACTCTACTGCAAAGCTTTTTTTATCTCCAGTTCGATTCGTTACCTCCTCATTGGTTATCTGATCTGCCTATCTAATCTGCGTATCATAATCCCCTGTTCTCTTCGCGTTACGCTCCTTATCGAGCCCGTACGACTTCATATTGCGCTACACTTGGGACAATTAATTACAGAAAAAACTCAGTAAGATTCAAATTTACAACAGTTTTGGAGTATTTCGAAGGTGCATGGAGAAACATAGACAAATTAAGAACTGAAATGCGCATTATTGCTCTTCCATAGTAATATCTACACTCCTGGAAATGGAAAAAAGAACACATTGACACCGGTGTGTCAGACCCACCATACTTGCTCCGGACACTGCGAGAGGGCTGTACAAGCAATGATCACACGCACGGCACAGCGGACACACCAGGAACCGCGGTGTTGGCCGTCGAATGGCGCTAGCTGCGCAGCATTTGTGCACCGCCGCCGTCAGTGTCAGCCAGTTTGCCGTGGCATACGGAGCTCCATCGCAGTCTTTAACACTGGTAGCATGCCGCGACAGCGTGGACGTGAACCGTATGTGCAGTTGACGGACTTTGAGCGAGGGCGTATAGTGGGCATGCGGGAGGCCGGGTGGACGTACCGCCGAATTGCTCAACACGTGGGGCGTGAGGTCTCCACAGTACATCGATGTTGTCGCCAGTGGTCGGCGGAAGGTGCACGTGCCCGTCGACCTGGGACCGGATCGCAGCGACGCACGGATGCACGCCAAGACCGTAGGATCCTACGCAGTGCCGTAGGGGACCGCACCGCCACTTCCCAGCAAATTAGGGACACTGTTGCTCCTGGGGTATCGGCGAGGACCATTCGCAACCATCTCCATGAAGCTGGGCTACGGTCCCGCACACCGTTAGGCCGTCTTCCGCTCACGCCCCAACATCGTGCAGCCCGCCTCCAGTGGTGTCGCGACAGGCGTGAATGGAGGGACGAATGGAGACGTGTCGTCTTCAGCGATGAGAGTCGCTTCTGCCTTGGTGCCAATGATGGTCGTATGCGTGTTTGGCGCCGTGCAGGTGAGCGCCACAATCAGGACTGCATACGACCGAGGCACACAGGGCCAACACCCGGCATCATGGTGTGGGGAGCGATCTCCTACACTGGCCGTACACCACTGGTGATCGTCGAGGGGACACTGAATAGTGCACGGTACATCCAAACCGTCATCGAACCCATCGTTCTACCATTCCTAGACCGGCAAGGGAACTTGCTGTTCCAACAGGACAATGCACGTCCGCATGTATCCCGTGCCACCCAACGTGCTCTAGAAGGTGTAAGTCAACTACCCTGGCCAGCAAGATCTCCGGATCTGTCCCCCATTGAGCATGTTTGGGACTGGATGAAGCGTCGTCTCACGCGGTCTGCACGTCCAGCACGAACGCTGGTCCAACTGAGGCGCCAGGTGGAAATGGCATGGCAAGCCGTTCCACAGGACTACATCCAGCATCTCTACGATCGTCTCCATGGGAGAATAGCAGCCTGCATTGCTGCGAAAGGTGGATATACACTGTACTAGTGCCGACATTGTGCATGCTCTGTTGCCTGTGTCTATGTGCCTGTGGTTCTGTCAGTGTGATCATGTGATGTATCTGACCCCAGGAATGTGTCAATAAAGTTTCCCCTTCCTGGGACAATGAATTCACGGTGTTCTTATTTCAATTTCCAGGAGTGTATTTTATACGCCGTTCTAAACCGACTTTCTACGTGACACACAGACAACTTAATACTGAATGGATACTCACCACATCAGCGAAAGTTTATGATTGTACGGAGGTTATTTTTTCGAAGATTAATTTAAATTTTATATTCGACGTTATCAAATTTCTCTTCTTCAGAAATCCTTTTCTCGCTCTCGCAGTTACGAGTACATCTGTACTCTGCAAGGCGAATTACGGTGTGTGACGGAAGGTACTCCATGTGCTACACTATCCTTCCGGCCCTTTCCTTGTCGAGTCGCGAATGGTTACCGCAAAAATGTCTGTTGGTAAGCTTCCGTGTTAACTCTAATCTCTTTCCTTCGGCTCTCTTTTCGTGGGACACTCCCGGACGGCGTTTGTGGAGACGACCATCGACTATAGACCCAGTGCAGCAACAGTGTGGTTCAGCCGACGAGCAGGCTCGTTTCCATGGACGGACGATCGAATCCCGATGGTCCTGTGTCCACTGCAGTCGTAGTACACGATGTTGTCGGGTCAACACGTGAACACGTAGGGCTGGTCTGCTGCGGACCTCCGTGTTCAACAACGTGCGACGAACGGTGAGCTCCGAGACATTGTGCTCTTTCGGCAGAGATGCCACAGATCAGCATCTGTACTACGTTACATAGCAGACCGCAACCATTCAGCGCCCAGTGGTAGTTTCCCTGTCCTCCTACCTCTTTCCGTAGATCCTCACGCCAGTAGCACTCGAACATTGGACCAGCTCGACGTTCTCGGTCACAGGCTGTTCTCTTTGTCAGAGTCGCCTGTCTCAGGCAGGTGTGTGCTTTGCTTACACAGCGTCACGTCACGCCACCAGGCGGCATCTGACGTCGCGGTCGGCAGTGGTCAGAATGTTTTGGCTTGCCGGTGTGTCTTCTACGAGATCCCGCTCGGTTTTACACAGAAAGAAAAACGGGGGCTTGCCTTGGCCGTTTTAGAGGTAACGAGAGAGAGCTGTGGACAAAGAAGTGGATAATGCGAGGAAAGAAATTCACCCAAATTCTGTTACTTAACCAGCTGGGACCGATGATTTTCCCGATTATCTAAGAATGGATGAATCATTCTTAACGAGAAAGAATACAGTCACGAGGGAGGCTGTAAGCTGCGGGAGCAGCAGTTCAGTGGACTGTTGTGTCGCCGTAGCCGTTCACGAAAATGATTCTTGAAGCCTGCAACATTATTTGTAGTTGAATGACGAAACACAGCATGGTAAAACAAAAAAATGTTCACGAAAACGTTATCTCTACATAAAGAAGGCAGTGTATCAGCTGGTCGTCTCGCTCACTGACTCGTCATAGACAGAAACCTGAAACTTGTAGAGGGTGTGGACCTCATACTGTAAGCGTCGTTTAAGAAGGGATTTTTCGGTATTCCATCTCTAAGGAGATCAAATAAGGGATGAAATGTTTTTTTGAAAATATGTTGCTATTAAGACAATTTTCAAGCCAGACCTACGAAAATTGGCATTAGGTTTTTCAGTCAGAAATAAAAAAATACGTGTATCAGCACTTTTGGAAATTCAACCACTAAGGCGATAAAATAGCAGGTGAAAGTTGTTTGGATATAAATCATTATTAAAGAACTACTAAAGCATTTCAAAGCTAAATCTGTGAAAACTGATATTTGCCTTCTCACTTAGAAATAAAAAATACATGTTTCAGTGTTTTTAGAAATTAAGTCAAATAAGGGGCGAAAATTTTTATGAAATTAATTCATCATGAAAACATTTTCAAAGCTACCTGTATGAAAATTTTTATTTGGCTCCTCTGTTAGAAATTATAAATACATGTTTCATTGTTTCTTGAAATGCTATGTATTAGGGGATGTTCCTATGGAGATGCCAGCACACAGCACAAGAACGCAAAAACCTTCGATTCCTGCTACCAGAATTGATCAGAAGTACATTCCGTAAAGGCTATTCTTCTACGGCCTTAATTAGTGCGGAAAGTAAAGAAGAAGAAAACAAAAAACTCTTTGCTGACAATACAGACTGCGCTAGCGAAGCAATGGGCGTTAAAGCAGTATATGATATATGTGGAACTATGGTTCACTATACAAACACATGGTGTTATGCAGATTAAAATCTGTTAAACCGAACGTCGTTTCGAAACTCAAAGATAAGAACAGCCGGACTGATGATACTGACGAACGACTCATGCAAGGAAAAGGACACCGTAAACGGAAAAATGATATATACTTTTCTACTTGCAATGTAAGAACTTTGAAGAAACCAGCAGCACTACATGGACTCAAACAAGAGATGGAGAGGAGTAGCAGCAATTCAAGAGGTCAGATGGAAAGAAGATGGTATCATAAGAAGTGGTAATTACACAATTATGTGTAGTGGAGGAGACAGTGGTATAGTAGGTGGTAATGGCTTTCTTGTAGATAATAAGTATAAAGTAGCAGTCATAAATTTTAACTCTATAAATGAAAAGATGTGTACTTTGAGAATGAAGGCCCATTCTTTAACATCACTCTAGTATGTGTGTATGCACCCACAGAAGAAGATGAGGATGAAGTGGAGGAATTAGAAGGCATACCAAGGAATGACATAAAGATAGTGATGGGTGACTTCAATGCACAAATGGGAAAAGAAGAAGCCTTTAGAGAAACAGTAGGAAGTAAAAGCCTGCATGAGGCGTAGAATAAAAATGGACAAAGACTTGTAGACTTTGCCATGGGCAATGCAATGGTAGTGAAGAGTACATGGTTCCAGAGAAAGAACATAGGGAAAGCCACATGGCGCTCGCCAGATGGCACTACTTTTAATCAAATTGACCCTGTGGTAATCGACTGGGGACAAGCGTCTGACATCCTTGAAGTTGATAGCTGCAGGGGGCGTGACTGCAACTCGGATCATTACATGGTAAGAGTGAAACACAGACAACGCATAGCCGTCTATAGATTCAGAGGGAAGGGAAAAGCTTCGCGAAGATACAATGATTCCAAACTGAAAGAGAAGGGAGTATCCGAAAAGTATGACACAGAACTGCAGAAGAAGTGAGAGACTAAACAAAGCCAAGCTCTAGAAAGTATCGAAGGGAAACGGGGTATAATTAATGAGGCTCAACAGGAAACTGCAGAAGTAGTTTTAGGTTTAGAAGAAAGGGTGAAAATGGCAGGACGGTACGTTGAAGATTGTAAAAAGGCAGTGGAAGAGAGAAATGAGGCAAGGAAAAGAATGATAAACAGGACAACAAGATCTAATACAGAAGAATTCATGAAGACAAGGAAAGAGGCAGATAGAATTTGCAGAAGAAAGAAACGAGAATTAGAGAAGAGATGGATTACGGAGCTAGAGGAAGAGTATAATGATCAAGAAGCAAGAAAATTCTACAAGAGAGTTCAGGAGCTGAAGAAATGCTTCCAACCACGTACGATATTCTGCAGAGATAAAGAAGGATATTTTATATGAGGAGAAGAACGGGTTCTAGACCGATGGGCCGAATATCTCAGTGAGCTGCTGAATGTCACTACAGAAAGAGAAGTTCTGGAAGAAAATTAAACAGAGGGTGACAAACCGTGGCAGAATGTTAGGATGAAAGACCTGTACCTATACCGACAATATAGGAAGTTTGGAAGGCAATTAAAAACCTAAGGAATAATAAGGCTCCAGGTAACGACAAGATTTTAGCAGAGATGATGACGGATGGAGGTGAACATCTAACATGATTGGTACATTAGCTGATAGTGGAAATATAAGAAAAGGAAGAGATGCCAGACCAGTGGAACATGGCCATTATATGCCCGATTCATAAGAAGAAGGACATAGGAAACTGTGAAAATTACAGCGATATTGCTTTAGTCAGCGTGATGTAAAAAAGTATTAGCCAAAGTTATTGCTATGAGACCTGCACCAATTATAGAAGAAAGACTCGGGGACTACCAGCGCGGTTTTCGACGGGGCAGTTCAACTACTGACCAGATCTTCATTATAAGGCAATTAAGAGAAAAGTGTTATGAATATAATGTGGATGTACACCACCTTTTGGAGACTTTAAACAGGCCTGAGATAGTGTTAAAAGGAAAAACTATATGACATCTTAATGGAGATGGAGTTCCCAAGAAAACTTATCAGACTGGTACAAATGACCCTCACCAGCACAAAATGCCAGGTAAAAGGAGAAGGAAAACTTTCTAAAGAATTTGAGGTCAATCAAGGTTTAAGATGTATTATCCACGCTACTCTTCAACATAGTGTTGGAGAGAGTGATGCGAAAGGTGGAGATTGATAACCGAGGTGGCACTCTGTTTAACGGTATGCACCAAAATCTAGCTTATGTCGATGATGTGTGTATGCTGACTAGAAGTTTGAGAGAAATGGAAGAAGGATTTGGCAGACTGGAAAATGAGGCAGAACAGTTGGGACTTGGAGTAAAGAACACAAGAACACAGCATCTCTTTGCTTCCAGAAAAAATGCTGTTGTTAAATATATTAAGTTGATCAGAGGCAATTATGAGAGATATGAGAAGTTCCAATACCTGGAAGTGCTGGTTACGGAGGATAGCAGAATAAGAGAAGAAATAAAATGTAGGATTGCTGCAGGAAATAGAGCTTGCTGGGCCGTGATCAAGATCCTTCTGTCACGTAACCTGAGCAGGAAATCGAAGGTGACTGTCTATCGAACGGTCATAAGACTGGTGGTAACGTATGGCTCAGAAACATGGACAATGAAAGTAGCAGAAGAAGAGCTCTGAGAAGATGGGAGTGGAAAATATTAAGAAAGATTTTTGGAGCCGTGTGCGAGGCGGGGCAATGGAGAATAAGGAGAAAGAAGGAACTGGAAGAACTGTATAGAAATTCTGACTCGGTGACTGAAATTAAGTGTAACAGATTGAGATGGCTGGGCCATGTAAAGCGAATGTCGGAGGATCTAGATGTCAAAAAGGTTTACACAGGAAATCCAGGTGGCAAAAGAAGCAAAGAAACGATGGATGGAGTACGTGAAAAGTGTTTTGAGAAAGACTGGAGTCAGGAGATGGAGGAAACGAGCAGAAAATCGTCAGCAGGATTGGGCTGTGATCACCAGAGAGGCCAAGGCCCTACATGAGCTGTAACGCCAACGAGTAGTAGTAGTAAACCGCACGTTGGGGGACTTTTCAGAACAGAAACCGTTTTGCGCACATACGCTGAAGCAAACATTGAACTAACTTTACCAACTTGTCTGTACTGTCACGAATACGGCTCTTGGGGTAACATTTTATAAGAGTCTTGTAAATTCCTCGACTGACCTAACAGGTAGCTGAGCCGGGTGCTACACTGTACGTCTGTCAGCTCAGGTCTGACGTAATGAGGAGGTACATCAGCAGCACAAGCGAGAACTGTCTGACAAATAAATCGAAGTCAGTGTTCAACGTGCAAAATCTAGAAATCTCTTTGAGAGCTCATGACGAAATTTTTGAATTACTGAAACGAAGGTAGTCACGTTTGGTCGAGAAATGACTGCTTTGAGTCGTGAGAAATGTTCCATATCATCAACTTGAAGCCTACTTTTCCATATGATTAACTTTTGTTTAGTGGCATGAATCTGTAATACGTGTTAGCATATCGTTTTCTCTTGCATTAAAGCGCTCGATGATACCAAATAATTGGTCCGTCTGTTTTCTCATAACTCAGTTTTCTCCCTAGCAACATCATCTTTGTGCCTGGTGTTGTGACGATCATCCAGAGAATATTTTTCCAACTCTTTAGCGTGATGGTAGCGATCAGTTGGTACTGTGTTCAAGACGCAATTCCCATTCAGCATTGAATGATGTGACGCCTCCAGTTTTTTCAAAAAATAAACGCGTAGACGCAGTGGTGTCCGCAATTCAGAACGTACGTGTAGCAGTGGCTGAACACGGTCGGTGTTGGCGGCGAACAGCGACAAGCCGACCGTCGCGGCTGCGCCCTTTCAAATTCTGAAGGTGGCAGGGGTAAAATACAGGCAGCGAAAGGCTATTTACAATTTGTACAGAAACCACATGGCAGCTATAAGAGTCGAGGGACATGAAAGGGAAGCAGTGGTTGGGAAAGGAGTGAGACAGGGTTGTAGCCTCTCCCCGATGTTATTCAATCTGTATATTGAGCAAGCAGTAAAGGAAACAAAAGGAAAATTCGGAGTAGGTATTAAAATCCATGGAGAAGAAATAAAAACTTTGAGGTTCGCCGATGACATTGTAATTCTGTCAGAGACAGCAAAGGACTTGGAAGAGCAGTTGAACGGAATGGACAGCGTCATGAAAGGAGGATATAAGATGAACATCAACAAAAGCAAAACGAGGATAATGCAATGTAGTCGAATTAAGTCGGGTGATGCTGAGGGAATTAGATTGGGAAATGAGACACTTAAAGTAGTAAAGGAGTTTTGCTATTTGGGGAGCAAAATAGCTGATGATGGTCGAAGTAGAGAGGATATAAAATGTAGACCTGCAATGGCAAGGAAAGCGTTTCTGACGAAGAGAAATTTGTTAACATCGAGTATAGATTTAAGTGTCAGGAAGTCGTTTCTGAAAGTATTTGTGTGGAGTGTAGCCATGTATGGAAGTGAAACATGGACTATAAATAGTTTGGACAAGAAGAGAATAGAAGCTTTCGAAATGTGGTGCTACAGAAGAATGCTGAAGATTAGGCGGGTAGATCACATAACTAATGAGGAGGTATTGAATAGAATTGGGGAGAAGAGAAGTTTGTGGCACAACTTGACAAGAAGAAGGGACCGGTTGGTAGGACATGTTCTGAGGCATCAAGGGATCACAAATTTAGCGTTGGAGGGCTGCGTGGAGGGTAAAAATCGTAGAGGGAGACCAAGAGATGAATACACTGAGCAGATTCAGAAGGATGTAGGTTGCAGTAGGTACTGGGAGATGAAGAAGCTTGCACAGGATAGAGTAGCATGGAGAGCTGCATCAAACCAGTCGCAGGACTGAAGAAGACAACAACAACAACAACATTGATTTTATCATGTTGGCGTCATTTAAGAAGGGATTTTTTGAAATCCCCTAAGAGGGTGAAACAGTGCATGTTGTTATGGAGGCAATTTTGAAGCTAGACCTGCGAAAATTTATATCTGGTTTGTCGGTTCGAAATAAAGAAACAAGTGTTTAAGCATTTTTGAAAATTTTACCCCTTTCGGGGTGATATAATGGGTGAAATTTTCTTGAAAATAATCAGTGTTAAAGAACTACTAAAGCATTTTTAAACATGAAAATTGGTATTTGACTTCTTTGTTACTAATAAAAAATAAATGTTTGAATGTTTTCAGAAATTCAACATCCTAATGGAGTGAAATAGGGGATAAAAAGTTTTATGAAACTATTTCATTACGAAAACATCTTTAAAGCTAACATCTGTTTCACAGATTTTGGAAATTCAAACCTTTAGAGGGTGAAGTAAAGAGTGAAAATTTTTAAGAAAATATTTCATTGTATTAAAAAAATTTTAAATCTAAATCTATGAAAAGTGGTATTTCACATCTCACTTTTTAGGGGATGTAAGTTCCCATGGAAATGTCAGCAGAAGAAAGCAAAGACCTTGGACTCCAGTTACCAGAACCGCTTTTCAGTCATAAGTACCTCTGGAGAAGACCGTGCTTTTATGGCATTAATTAGCGTGAAAAGTTTAGAAATTGTTGCAACCTGGCAATAACGTAATAATTCGATTAACGGAACACTAAGAAACGAAAAACCTCTGCAAACAATACAGTCTATGTGAGCGAAGTAGCAAGTGCTAAGCTAGTTAATTTATGTAAGTAGTGTAAAAGATGACCTGTATGTTTAAGAAACTCATTTGAAATTCGAAGAAGAAAGACTACACAAGTAGTAGGATAAAGCAAGTTCTGGCCAACTTTTGATATCAAATTAATTGTGCATATTAATTAACTGATCAATTAATTACCACCACCCCTGGTTTTCCCCAGCTGTAACGTGGGCCCCCTCAGGGAACTCCCAGCCCCCTCCCTTCGCCCTCTCCACCCTCAGTCTGTGTCTACCTGCTGGACTGGGAGGACCTCACAACAGTAGACTAATATAACATGCACAAGGTATTTTTTAAACAATTTGTTTAAGAATATTGTTTATTTATTTCTGAAATTGCAATACATCTCGAAATTGATGCTGGTGTTTAGGCAAGAAAGACAATGTTTAGCAATTGCAGTACTTTTTTAAATTCAAATACTTAAAGGAAGCACGTAATTACGCTATCGCAGATCACACTAAAGATATCCGAAAAACTTTCTCATCCACCGGAGCCCGTGCTGGGCTCGAAGCACCGGCACGTGGCGGCAGCCTGCCTGGCGTGCCGCCTTCCTTCGTGGCACACGGGTACGCCCTGTTGTACAACTGAACACGAACTGCTTCAGTGGTTATTAAATCTCGTGTTTAAGCAAAGTGTGGAATATTGTCACAAAACTCTTCAAATGCTGCTGATTCAGAACATGCGCCACAGGAAATATTAATTAGACAATTCATTCCACAAAGTGAATATATATCACGAAACTACTCGAGATACACTTGCATACAAAACACTGTAAGATGCGTAGTTGGAATATTTAAACAGTTTGCAATGATACTGTACATTGTTTAAACAATTTTGGCATCATGTGAATTATCTCACATAGTTTATAAAATGAGGATGTCACAGCAATTAAATGTAACACTGCACAAAGAGAGAGAGAGAGCTTTGCAGATGACAGAAGATTATTTAAACAATTTGCGACACACTTACATTTTTTGTTACGAGGCATACTGCCACACTTGAAGTCTGAAAAGCTCGTGCTGGGTTCTGCCACACTTGTGAAACCTTTCAGTCTTCATCTAGCCATCCTCCCCAAGACACTTTGGATCCTTTTGTCGGAAATACCACAGCCTTCCACTGTCTTTGAGAAGAAGCTGCTTCAGGAGTTGTTAAATCCAATTGAATATGGCTCTAAATATACTTTCAAAAAGACCCCTGCACAGTAGTTTGCTTCAAGATGCGTCGTACATAAATCGTTAAATAATCTGCCAGGATGGATTTGAAATGTTGAGTAGGAAATGTTGTTGTTGTTGTGGTCTTCAGTCCTGAGACTGGTTTGATGCAGCTCTCCATGCTACTCTATCCTGTGCAAGCTTCTTCATCTCCCAGTACCTACTGCAACCTACATCCTTCTGAATCTGCTCAGTGTATTCATCTCTTGGTCTCCCTCTACGATTTTTACCCTCCACGCAGCCCTCCAACGCTAAATTTGTGATCCCTTGATGCCTCAGAACATGTCCTACCAATCGATCCCTTCTTCTAGTCAAGTTGTGCCACAAACTTCTCTTCTCCCCAATCCTATTCAATACCTCCTCATTAGTTATGTGATCTACACATCTAATCTCCGGCATTCTTCTGTAGCACCACATTTCGAAAGCTTCTATTCTCTTCTTGTCCAAACTATTTATAGTCCATGTTTCACTTCCATAGATGGCTACACTCCATACAAATACTTTCAGAAACGACTTCCTGACACTTAAATCTATACTCGATGTTAACAAACTTTTCTTTTTCAGAAACGCTTTCCTTGCCATTGCTGGTCTACATTTTATATCCTCTCTACTTCGACCATCATCAGTTATTTTGCTCCCCAAATAGCAAAACTCCTTTACTACTTTAAGTGTCTCATTTCCCAATCTAATTCCCTCAGCATCACCCGACTTAATTCGAATACATTCCATTATCCTCGTTTTGCTTTTGTTGATGTTCATCTTATACCCTCCTTTCAAGCTGCTCTTCCAAGTTCTTTGCTGTCTCTGACAGAATTACGATGTCATCGGCGAACCTCAAAGTTTTTATTTCTTCTCCATGGATTTTACTACCTACTCCGAATTTTTCTTTTGATTCTTTCACTGCTTGCTCAGTATACAGATTGAATAACATTGGGGAGAGACTACAACCCTGTCTCACTCCCTTCCCAACCACTGCTTCCCTTTCATGTCCCTCGACTCTTATAACTGCCATCTGGTTTCCGTACAAATTGTAAATAGCCTTTCGCTCCCTGTATTTTACCCCTGCCACCTTCAGAATTTGAAAGAGAGGATTCCAGTCAACATTGTCAAAAGCTTTCTTCAAGTCTACAAATGCTAGAAACGTAGGTTTGCCTTTCCTTAATCTAGCTTCTAAGATAAGTCGTAGGGTCAGTATTGCCTCACGGGGTGTTCCGATATTTCTACGGAATCCAAACTGATCGTCCCCGAGGTCGGCTTCTACAAGTTTTTCCATTCGTCTGTAAAGAATTCGGGTTAGTATTTTGCATCCGTGACTTATTAAACTGATAGTTCGGTAATTTTCACATGTCAACGCCTGCTTTCTTTGGGATTGGAATTATTATATTCTTCTTGAAGTCTGAGGGTATTTCGCTTGTTTCATACATCTTGCTCACCAGATGGTAGAGTTTTGTCAGGACTGGCTCTCCCAAGGCCGTCAGTAGTTCCAATGGAATGTTGTCTACTCCTGGGGCCTTGTGTCGACTTAGATCTTTCAGTGCTCTGTCAAACTCTTCACGCAGTATCATATCTCCCATTTCATCTACATCTACATCCTCTTCCATTTCCATAATATTGTCCTCAAGTACATCGCCCTTGTATAGACCCTCTATATACTTCTTCCACCTTTCTGCTTTCCCTTCTTTGGTTAGAACTGGGTTTCCATCTGAGCTCTTGATATTCATACAAGTGGTTCTCTTTTCTCCAAAGGTCTCTTTAATTTTCCTGTAGGCAGTATCTATCTTACCGCTAGTGAGATAAGCCTCTACATCCTTACATTTGTCCTCTAGCCATCCCTGCTTAGCCATTTTGCACTTCCTGTCGATCTCATTTTTGAGACGTTTGTATTCCTTTTTGCCTGCTTCATTTACTGCATTTTTATATTTTCTCTTTTCATCAATTAAATTCAATATTTCTTCTGTTACCCAAGGATTTCTACTAGCCCTCGTCTTTTTACCTACTTGATTCTCTGCTGCCTTCACTACTTCATCCCTCAAAGCTACCCATTCTTCTTCTACTGTACTTCTTTCCCCCATTGCTGTCAATTGTTCCCTTATGCTCTCCCTGAAACTCTGTACAACCTCTGGTTTAGTCAGTTCATCCAGGTCCCATCTTCTTAAATTCCCACCTTTTTGCAGAGTACGAAATATTAATTGTAATTAAAGATCGACATTGCTTTGGAATATTTGCGCGCATAAACAAATTACGTAAAGTGTTTGACACTTCAGTACATATGCAAATGTTGCTTTAAACCATTTGTTTCAAATACACTGGCACACAAAACACTGCACTGTCTTCCCAGGAGCACATGGAACAGGAATACATCACACAAAAATAAATTAATGTAAACACACTCGAAAATACATCGTGCAGGAATATTTATAAATTGAAACTAAACTAAATGGACGCAAATACACTGTGTCGAAACTCTGAAGACGATCCTATATCACGTAAAAATATTGTTAAATGCACTATCACAGTAGTTTGCTACAGGAGGCATGGGCGTAATGCGGGATCTGCGAAGCGGCATGTCAGCCAGTGGCGGCAGTCTATCACACAGTGAGCCACTAACCAGAAGTGGGCTCTCCAAACAGATTGGCGAGTGCGCAATGAACAGATCGCTGAAACAAGTTGGTACTTCCAGAGTGCGCCAGAACCTGCATACAAAAGCGTGTGAAATCTATGGCCGGCACACCACCACCAACGTATCCTGCGTGCTCACACCAGCATTCATCAGCAAATGGGGAGGAATACTGCATTCCTGTTGGCTGCCTGGGTGAAATGGTGGGTGGAGGGGTAGAGGTGGTGGTGGGCAGCTGGAGGCTGACACACTCTTGCAGCAACAGCCTCCAGCAATAACAATCGAGACAGGGCAGGAAGAGCGTAAGTGCATTTACTTATGTTTTTGGTAACATGTAGCTGTTAGAGAAAAAAATTTGTTTGCTCACATATGCACTGTGGTTCTAATGATGAGGACTGGGTAATGCACATACATTTATTTTTCGTAACATGGTGCATTCAGCTGTCTGAGACATATTCTTTGCTTTTCCAGGTGTCTCTATGGACGAGGAAGGAGAGGTAGGGGCATGTGTCGAGGCCAAGAGCCAGGAGCCATCGATTCACTCTTGTAAGTACCAGAATCCGACTTTCAAATTCAGTGTGTTTCACATATAAGTAATTTCATTGAACTGGAGAATACGATTTTCTGTTTATACTTCAGTGAGCTAAAGAATACGATTTTCTGTTTATATTTCAGTGGCATAAATAAAACGATTTTCAGTACGATTTTCTGTGTGTGTGTCTCTAACATTTTCAAGAAATAATTGTGTTCAATATCTTACTGTTGTAGGTAGGGTCAGTGAGCAAGACAGATGCCACAAGCGAGGGTGAAATACCAGAGTGGGTGTATGAGATGGCGGCTGCAGAAGAAGCTAAAAGGCGGTACCATCTCGCCCTTTTGGAGCAGGACAAGGTAGTTTTTTTTTTTTTTTTTTTTTTTTTTTCACTTGCCGCCCTGATTTTACGACCCACCACCTAAGTGCTTAAGGTGGGTCTATTTTGACCACTTGGCCGCTACGACCGGTGTGCGGACTCTGATGTAGTTGATGAAACTCACACCAGTTCCCGCATCCGGTCGCACCGTTGCCCGTGTCCCGCCACGTGGAGGCGGGTCTGTGCTTTTTTTTTTTTTTTCTTTTTTCTTTTTTCTTTACTTTGGCAGCTTTCCCAAAACCGATTTAACAAAAATTTTACAAAAATTAATGTTTAATTGGAAGAAGGAAATACAAGGAATAGTTTAGTCTGAAGAGGAGAAAAGACGATAGGAAAGGAAGAGATGATAGTCCCACCACCGTAGGGGACTGAGGATGAGCGTCTTGGGATTTATCTTCAAGCCTCTGATCCTCAGTCCCCTAACCTTAGCCTAGGAAGTTCTATTCTATTCTAGTTGTGGCGTTTGATATCTCTATTTATGTTCTATCTGGTTATTTGTATACAGGTTTAGAGTGCCGTGGTAGCTGATGGCAAGGTAGTACTGGGTTGGGTGGGACAACTACCGGAAAGCCTTACTGAACTGCTCAGTCGTTCCAACATATAATAATTATTACTATTATTGCCGGCCGAAGTGGCCGTGCGGTTCTAGGCGCTGCAGTCTGAAGCCGCGAGACCGCTACGGTCGCAGGTTCGAATCCTGCCTCGGTCATGGATGTGTGTGATGTCCTTAGGTTAGTTAGGTTTAACTAGTTCTAAGTTCTAGGGGACTAATGACCTGAGAAGTTGAGTCCCATAGTGCTCAGAGCCATTTTTTTATTACTATTATTCTGAAATGTCGTTATTTGTTTACAACATATATTTCTTAAAAAACGTGAGCGCTGTACTTAATTTTTTTCATTATTCGTATGTTCGAGGTACCACAGTTGCCACAACAGCTGGCACGTAATGTGAGGTAAAATTCATTCGTTTCTCATCCAACTTGAAAGTATTTTCAGATTTTCATACGCAGACAGCAACACTACTTCCACACATCTTCTTCTTGTGTCGATGGAGAGCAGGACACCCGCAGAATTCCAGGTCTTGAACAGCAGCAAACTTGAAGACTCGATGCGTCCATGAGATCTTCTCCTTCCCATTTCACATACATGACGGCATCCATGTAGTCGAATGATTGAAGTGACGTCACCATACCTTTATAGGGTATGCCAGAATCATCCCAGTGAATTCCGTGGTAGAAATGTGTTAACCACTCTGCACTCTTCCATGTTTTATATCACTGCACATTCCTGAAAGGCCTTGGTGATGCAATGTTTGCTGACAATGTCTCTGTTGTTCCAGCATCTTCTGTGTACACTACAGATGCAACATCTTTAAATATGAACTGTCTATGCTCACCATCATAAAAACCCTGAGCGTCTACAATGATCCTTACACCTTGAGATACCATTGTGGAATGCTCGGCACAACGCCTGTTAATTTATACAGCAAGTTGCACAACACCGGTAAGTGGGCAGTAACTAATCATAGGGTCCTGTAGAACTTGATGATATGCTGCTGTGTGTTCCAGGAAATTCTCCAAAGATTCAAAATCGGCACATACATCTACAGGCCCAAATTTAATTACATCGTTCCATTTTGAGCCTCTATTGTGAAGATTGATGATTGCTCCTTCAATTTCCATGGACTGAGCAGGCATTGTTCAACATCTTCATAGTAAGAAGCACAAAACCTCGCATGCATATCATGTGCTAGATTGTATACATTTTCATACTACTGCAGGTATAAATTGTCATATGTGTAGAATTCTGAATTCAAGTAGACTCTGGCATTAGTTAACTTCCAGATGTCGAATACAATGGAATCATTTTTTTAAGTATTGGGGCAAAGTTCGTTCTACCCCAGATATATCCAAGATGGCGGCGGTGGCGTCATCCAAGATGGCGGATTTTGTCGGGAATTTGAATTTTGGCAAGAAGGTCAGTTGGGATACCACCACCTACCTAACCCATCCCCCTACCCTCCCATCCCCCAGAAAAATGGCAGGAAGTTCAAATTCCAACAGAATAATGCAACATACCATAGTTACCTCTTCTAACCTAAGAAAATCGCGGGAAGATAGGCCACTTGGACTACCCCCACTAACCTAAGTCACCCGACCGCCACCTCTTCCTACAGATTGGTGGAAAAAGGACTCCACATGCACTGGACTGGTGGAGAGAGGATGGAGTGTACTTTATTTATTTTGGAACAATTTATTTAGGGATGGAGTATATTTATCACAGTGATACAGAACACACAGACTGACATGCCACACAGCATACAGGTTTGCAAACTTCTAAATTTCTCATGTACAATGCTCTGCACACATGCTTGATAATTGTAAATGGTCCAAATAATGCATTGCACAGCCTAAAGACCTGCAAACCACTCATAAATAATGCAATACCTTTATGTTCAGAGAGCCAAACAATGCATAAATTGTCAAAATAATAAGCCATCTAAAAGACTCTGCAAACAAGGTTGCTAATCGTCAACTGTCAAAATCACTCACCAGTCTTTATTTAAACAATTCCACAAAGCACCACCATCCAGTGTGTTCGACATGAGGTCCAGACTCCAACTGACCTAGTATACAGTATCACCACTAGGGGGCTACGTCGTCCATTCTGTGACGGAAGGTCAAGATGGCAGCCATGATGTCAGCTGATGATGCAAGTAGTTTTATCCAAGATGGCGGCAAACAAAGTGTTCACCAGGAGGTCTAGACCTAGTATGCAGTACCACCACCAGAGAGTGTTGTCGTCCATTTCATGACATAAGCCAAGGTGGTGGGGGGAAATGGTGGGGAAACGACTTTGTCTATGCTGGACATTTTTATTTTGCAGGCAATGTCTCCGCCACGAGATCTAGACTCCAACTGACCTAGTACACAATACTGCCACCTGAAGTTGCTGTCATCCATCCTGTGACATAATCCATGATGATGGTGTGGAGGAGGAAAATGGCCCAAAAATAACTGAGCATGCGCTGGGATGCTGGAGGGAGCAAGGAAGGAGTGTGTATTACTTATTTTGGAACAGTTTATTTAGGGATGGAGTATATTTATCACACTGATACAAAACACATGCTTGGGGTCACGCCACACAGCCCACAGACCTGTAAACTACTCCTAAATAACGCTCTGCAGACACGCAAACATCTCCTAAATTAACGAAATAATTTCAGTAAAGACCTGCAAACTGCTCCTAAATAATGCAGTACACAGATGTGCAGACACGAAATCGACTCATAAACTGTCCAAATAGCGCACAGCACAGCCTACAGGCCTGCTCACAAAATAGTGCAACAGACATGCAATCAACGTGTGCAAGCACCGTCCCCTACCCCCTGTCCACTGGACCGCATTGGTGGCCAGCACCAGCCCCCACAAAGTGATGCAGCCGTCCACCGTCAAACCATATGCAGACGCCCGTTCGGGACCCGCACGCATGAGGCAGTGGCATTGCTTTCACACAACTCTCGAAATACGTGATCACCTAGGCGCCATTGATGATACGACCAGATGGGAGCAAAGACCTACTTACAGAGCGCAGATGCTTCAAGATGGACCGTATGTGTGTGTGTATGTGTTAGTGGCTACTCTCACAACACCTGTGGTCCGGCAAAGAGCTTATTGCCGAGCGATGCTGCAGAAATCCGTTTCAGAATGGCACAAGATGCTTTCTCCCTAGCGATTCTTACGGATCATACGTGACCTTTGGCTGACGCATCACCGCGCATAGCTACATACCATCGCAAGTGCATCTAGCAACGTTCTCAATGTTATACTGAAGCCACATGGCTTCAAGCAAGTCGAACTCTAGGAAAATGCAAAGTATCCCAGGAACACTTAACATGCGCTTTTGTAGGAGTTTTCATGATGTCTCAGTCTGTATGGACGGAAATTCTTCCCCTAACATAACCTGTATCCGAAAATAGCGCAGAATAACATCAAATGCACTCTTCGTAGCATTCCTAATGTGATACCCCATCCACCATGTCTTACTCTTCCTGCTTTCAACAAATACACAAACATTTCCACCACTATGTAGAGACTATGTTTTGTGAATGAATTGAGCATTATGATTGGCCCTTATCGAATTTACCCGCCGAAATACTGATGCTGCCAGTATCGAAGCACCAGCTGCCTTTTCTTTTTATTTCTGCAGACAAGACTTTCAGCGGAAAGAAAACTATTTTACACTGCTCGCCATATTGCACTGACGATTAAACCCTGCAAAGTGCCCCCTACAGATCGTCAAATACGGAAAGACTACACAATTACGCTGCTCTCCCACCAAGGACATGAGCTTCAGTATAGAATGTGAAACTGACCTGCGGCACATTAATATATCACCACGTACCTTACATATCGTCAAATAAGGAAACACACCAACTCAGTTACACTGCCCTCCCACTGGGGACAGGAGCTTGAATATTAGAGCGTGAAACCAATCTCCAACCCAGCAATATATCACTGCCTACTGTGTCGATGTCGTAAACATGCAATTCATATCCTACACCATACAGAAATCGCCCCTTTTACATCATTCATACATATACCATGAAGACAGACAGCACAGTACGTATACTCGCACCATTAGATATCCCCCTGCGTGGTCGGTGGTCACCGACGCCAGACGGGTGGCCACAGCACCCTCATAAGACCCAAGTCACTCTCAGAACTGTTGTACAAATTCAGTCTCGTTTCCCCTTGGCACAACCGCGTTACTGTTTCTGGTGGGGACCTGCTTGCTTGCTCGCTTTTCTACACCCATCTCCAGACTCTGGGATTACAAGAACATATCTAATTTCACGTGGTTTGCTAGAATATCATACCATTTTCCCAGTACTTCTCGATATCAAGCACATATCAATATTGCTTGCATAGCAGTACCTTTCATGTGACATAATTCGGAAGATGTAGACTGAAAATTATTTCTCTAGAAACCCTAATCTTTAGATAGGTGGGGCGTGTTGTAAACCACTGACTAACCTGTCATGTCTGTGAAGATATTTAATCACAAACTCGAAAAAAAAAAAACGAAAACTGATATTTTCACTCACAAATACTGATGTCAGTGATGTAGCAGATTCCAAATCATCCCTACAATTTACAAGGTCAACTAAGGTGTTTCTCATGTCTAGAAAACCGGCAGTCGTGTCTTTCACATGCTAGATGCACATGCTACAATCGATTTTTCCTCAACTAAATAAAGGCGCGAATTGTGCAGAAGCAGTCAACCAAACAATTTTCATGGGAGGGAATAACGGTCCAGCGCAAACGCATCTACATATTCAATCTCCTCAAATTTCCACGCAATCACGAAAGCTGTCCAATACATATTAAGTATTAGTTTGCTATTCGGTAGTCTAGAGGACAACATGTAAATTCATCTACATTCCTACACTCCAACAGGCCTCTCCATTCTGACAGGTCCTACCATTAACGAGAATCGTGAATCGTCCCCGCACAAGTCACCGGCGCTGCAGACCGAGCATGCGCAGGTAGAAGCAATCATCCTAAGAAATCGGTCACATATATATTTTATCCCTGTACTTACAACTAAAAGTTATGAGCACGGTCTCAGTTGAATGACATTTGACAATTAGCAAAGTATCAGAATCACACGCTGCTGATGGCTGTGGCTGTGGAAATAGAAATAGCAGTACCCATTCTTATGACTTGACGTAGTCTCCCCATGCTATCACAATACTCTACGTCAAATCCATACCATCCTTACGACTGGACATAGTCATTTCCTTTGCACATGTCGGAACACAAACACATACTCTATAAGCCTGATGCTCAAATGTGAACTTAGCATGCACCCCCTACTACTAAGTGTAATACTTTGTCAATAACTGATCGCTGGCGATATGAAATAATACTGAGAGAAAATCAACCATAGGTGGACATGTCTCATAAGTTTTTCTCGTGAGTGCCACCACGTGTCCTAGGGAGAGAGGTTTAAAAGCCAGATGTTAAAAAAACTCGGTCCCAACAACTACTGTATGTTACTGTCACAAGCAGACTTCGTTCTACAGGTGCACACCAGTATCCGTGACGGCGATCGCAGGAGTATATAGTATCAGACCAGCACTCCGATTACAAATAGCCGACGGTGCAACCTCGTAATAAAATCACTGAACTTTGAAAGTGATTCAGCTAAGGAATGTGGTATGTAAGTGGTATTTGCGACTCCCTCATGCCGCCCCAGGTAGATCTTTCTATAGTACTGTATTGTACTTAGTAGTAGGGAGTGCATGATAAGTTCGCATTTGGGCATCAGGCTTATAAAGTATGTGTTTGTGTTCTGACAAGTGCAAAGGAAAGTACTATGTCCAGTCGCAAGGAAGGTATGGATTTCACGTGGAGTACTGTAATAGCCTGGGAGACTATGTCAAGTCATAAGAATGGGTACTGATATTTCTATTTACAGAGCCACAGCCATCAGCAGGGTGTGTTTCTGATACTTAGCTCATTGTCGAATGTCATTCAACTGAGACCGCGATCATAACTTTTAGTTGTAAGTACAGGGATAAAATATATATGTGACCGATTTCTTAGGATGATTAATTCTACCTGTGCATGCTTGGCCTGCAGCGTCAGTGATCTGTGCAGGGGTGATTCACGTTTCCCATTAATGGTAGGAGCTGTCAGAATGGAGAGGCCTGTTGGAGTGCAGGAATGTAGATGAATTAATGTGCTGTCCTCTAGACTACCGAATAGCGAACTAATACTTAATATGTGTTGGACAGCTTTCGTGATTGCGTGGAAATTTGAGGAGATTGAATATGTAGATGCATTTGCGCAGGACCATTATTCCCTCCCATGAAAATTGTTTGGTTGACTGCTTCTGCACAATTCGCGCCTTTATTTAGTTGAGGGAAAATCGATTGTGGCATGTACAGCTAGCATGTGGAAGACACGACTGCCGGTTTTCTAGACATGAGAAACACCCCAGTTGACCTTGTAAATTATAGGGATGATTTGGAATCTGCTACATCACTGACATCGGTATTCGCGAGTGGAAATACCAGTTTTCTTTACTTTTTTCGAGTTTGTGAGTAAATGTCTTTGCAAACGTGACAGGTTTCTAGTTAGTCAGTGGTTACAGCACGCCCCACCTAATTAAGTTTCAGTTTCTAGAGAGATAATTTCCAGTCTCTACCTTCGGAATTATATCATGCGAGAGGTACTGCTATGCAAGCAATATTGATATGTGCTTGATATCGAGAAGTACTGGGAAAATAGTATGATATTCTAGCAAACCACACGAAATTAGATATGTTCTTGTAATCCCAGAGTCTGGAGATGGGTGTAGAAAAGCGAGCAAGCAAGCAAGCAGGTCCCCACCAGAAACAGTAATGTGGTTGTGCCAAGGGGAAACGAGACTGAATTTGTACAACAGTTCTGAGTGTGACTTGGGTCTTATGAGGGTGCTGTGGCCACCCGTCTGGCACGGATGACTGCCGACCATGCAGGGGTATATCTAATGGTGTGAGTATTCATACTGTGCTGTCTATCTTCGTGGTATATGTATGAATGATGTAAAAGGGGCGATTTTTGTACGGTGTAGGATACGAATTACATGTTTACTACATCGACACAGTAGGCAGTGATATATTGCTGGGTTGGAGATTGGTTTCACGCTCTAATATTCAAGCTCCTGTCCTCAGTGTGAGGCAGTGTAATTGAGTTGGTGTGTTTCCGTATTTGACAATATGTAGGGTACGCAGTGATATACTGATGGGCCGCAGGTCGGTTTCATGTTCTAATATTGAAGCTCATGTCCTCAATGAGAGAGAAGTGTAATTAAGTATGAGTCTTTCCCTATTTGACAATATGTAGGGTGCACTTTGCAGGGTTTAATTGTTGGTACAATAGGGTAATCAGTGTAAAATATTTTTTTGCTGCTGGATGACAATCCTTTTATTTCATCATTTTTCTTAAATGTGGTTGAAGAATAGGGTTTATGCGAGAAGTACTCTTGGCATAAAATTCGCTCATCATACTCTACTGGACTGGTTATATTGAGTGAGGACGTAATTGTGAGGTTTCAAGCCAACTGATTTAAGAAACTCTTAGTTCGCACCTGTTATCACTTTGCAGTTCGGCAGCAAAGTGAGGTGCTGTGGATTGCGTATGCTGCTTTTATATAGTACGCCCATCCTGCCTTAGATGTAATCGTACAGTGATCTCCTCACCACGAAAGTCAACAGGTTGATTATTCTGGTCCACAATACGCAACTCCAAATAGTCCAATGTCTGAACTGTCACTGGAAGGTATATTGCATTGGTGAGAGTCTCAGAAATCTTATACTCTGTTGTAACTGATGGGAAGAATTTGTAAATAGTATGAATCAGACTGTCGTTGGGATAGTTCATTGCAATGTCACACTCAACCCGGATTGTGCTGACAGGCAGTATGTCAAGTCTTATCTGACTTGTAAAATTTACTACGATCCTTCTTCAAAACCTGTCCTTTTATGAAACTCAGTAGGCTGCCTATAGAACTTTCCTGGTTAAAATCAATCGTTGCATTCACATTGCTTATTTCAGATTTAAGTGTATTAATGTTTGCACGCAGCTCAATAGCTTTTCCAGTCTGTTTTAAGACTTCGTTTATATCATCGATATCGTATGCATCAGGTTCTATTTCAACAATGTCTTTTTCATCATTAATATCCAGGTGCAGTTTATTGTTATCTTCGGTTATATTTGAGATGCTGTTGTACGTCTCCAGTCCAATCAATTCCATTCACCAATGCTCAAATCAATTGGCAGATAGTAATTTGCACTTAACACAGATGATCGTTCTTTCATTGTCAAAGTGGTTGCATCTGAACATCAACTGATGAAATGTTTAAAGCTTTTCCTTACATATGTCTGCTTTGTAAACGTCGAGAGAAACATGGTGCACAGATGTCCGTAGAGGTGTGTGTTACAGTCCTGATAGCACCGAAAATTGGGGAACACACGTCTTCTGCGAGTGAAGTGTTGTTTTAATTCTTCTGCCAGTTGCAGGTCACCAAATGAGTCGAATCAGTAGACGGTATTTGCATTTTTCGTAACATATGACAACCAGTGCGTGCCGGGACCTTCAGCTACATCTAAATTCACAATACCACTTGCGCCAGTTTTCCACTTAATCTTCGGTTATGTATCTCGCATAAACACAGCACCACGGAATCTTGGAATGTTGAATTTCTTCTAACAAACTGAAGTGGATCAGTATTTGTGAGTGTCCGATCTTGTGGGACTGCTAGCGGGTTTGTTTCTATTTATGAATAGACCAAGCCCTTTCCTGTATGGATTCAAGTATAGGAAAGGTGGCTGCGATTTCCATCGTTTACTATACCAGTATCCTTTTTTCTGCGTATCGCCTTAGCCTTATCAGCTAAAATCCTCTCTGCAATGTGACGATTAGGGATATCTTTATTTTCAGCGTATGCAATGTAATTTTCCATACACGCTTCGTCGAGCAGCTTATCACCTCGTGCCAAGCGTTTTTGTAGCTTTATTCCAGGTCCACAATAGTCATATCCCGAAATTCGACTGGCAGTTTGTCTAGTGTGTCTCCTAGCACGCTTGTTGTTGTGGCTTGCGCAACCCATTATACAGCAAAAAGTTAACATCAGTCCACCTGTATTGTGCTGCAGGAAAACCAAGCCATTTGACTATTTGCTCCACGAGAAACAAATCCGGTTCTGAGCTTTTCTGCAACTCTTCGGTGCAGAAGCAACCTGCAATTTCTTCACTTTTACTATTCTGCAAGATACACACTAAAGCGCCAAAAAAACTGGTACACCTGCCTAATATCGTGCAGGGTCCCCGCGAGCACGCAGAAATGCCGCAACATGACGTGTCATGGACTCGACTAATGTGTGAAGTACTGCTGGAGGGAATTGACACCACGACTCCTGCAGGGCTGTCCATAAATCCGTAAGAGTACGAGGGGGCGGAGATCGCTGCTGAACATCATGTTGCGAGGCATCCCAGATATGCTCAATGGTGCTCATGTCTCGGGAGTTTGGTGGCCAGTGGAAGTGTTTAAACTCAGAAGAGTGTTCCTGGAGCCACTCTGTAGCAACTCTGGACGTGTGGGGTGTCCCATTGTCCTGCTGGAATTGCACAAGTCCGTCGGAATACACAGTGGACACGAATGAATGCAGGTGATTAGACAGGATGCTTACGTATGTGTCACATGTCAGAGTCGTATCTAGACGTATCAGGAGTCCCATATCACTCCAACTGCACACGTCCCACACCATTACAGAGCCTCCGCCAGCTTGAACAGTCCCCTGCTGACATGCAGGCTTCAAGGATTCGTGAGGTTGCCTCCCTACCCGTAGATATCCACCCGCTCGGTACAATTCGAAACCGACCAGGCAACATCTTTCCAGTCATCAGCAATGCAATATCGGTGTTGACGGGCCCAGGCGAGGCACAAAGCTTCGTGTCGTGTAGTCATCGAGGGTACACGAGTGGGCCTCTGGCTCCGAAAGCCCATACCGACGGAGTTTCGTCGAGTGGTTCGCACGCTCACACTTGTTGGCGGCCCAACGTCGAAATCTACAGCAATCTGCAGAAGGGTTGCACTTCTGTCACATCGAACGATTCTCTTCAGTTGTCGTCGGTCCCGTTCTTGCAGGAAAGCGATATCGGAGATTTGATGTTTTACCGGATTCCTGATATTCACGGTAGACTTGTGAAATGGCCGTACGGGAAAATCCCTACTTCATCGCTACGTCATACACGCTCAGTCCCATCGCCGACTATAACACCACATTCAAACTCACTTAAATCTTTTATAAATTACAGAGCGCAGCAATCAGTCGTCCTTTTGTTGCACGTTTTATTTGGCAAATCCAGATTTCGGATAGTGCCTAGCCATTAGCAATGCACTGTTTTGTAGTCTCAATGCATCTCAGTTCCCTGTTGTTCGGGCGTCAGTCACAGTTTGAAAGATGCATTGAGACTAGTTCGAAATCCGTTCGCGTGTCGCTGTGGTTAAATTACACCGTGCATGGCAAAATGGCGCTACTGAAAACCGCCACCGAGGCAGCGACAGGTGACAGGAGTGACCGCTGGCCGCACGGAAGTGCAGGGGCGGAAGGACGCGCAGCTGACAGGCCACAACCGTCGCCTACCAACAGTGACACCTCAACGATCATTGTTGCGTACAGGGCCACGCAGCAGGCGCCTGCTGCACGCACCACCCGTGACGAGTGCTGTTCGTCGGCGAGGAAGCTGGGATTTACAGGCCGATACCGCAACACAACGTCCACTCAACATAATTATGTTCTCCTGGCTGGAGACCCGGCACGAATACAATCAATTATTACGCAGGGATAGTTTACGAAGCCACATACAGTAAATACCGCGTCTTTGCAAGTTAAACACACCTACGGAAGAAACAGTATCTCGCGAGATACTGTAACTCCGGATACGGCCGCACTTCTTGCACCTATTTTCGTGTCACTGAGGTGTTCTGCTAATGTGGAGTGGTTTGTCCCACACTTGCAGACTCTCACGTGTTCTCTCTATCCGACATCAAATGTTCTACCTGTTTGTTATACCTATGTGCCATCACAAGTGCTACACTGTAATTCGTATATACCTGCTTTCTAGTATATGTCTATGTCTTTTGTCAGTTTTGGGTGTGTTTTGGGTAGAACTGTATGTTGTGTATGCCCTGTCTTTTGAAAATGGTGATTTTACGTATGAGTTCGTACTGTATAACATCTTGTGTTTTCTCGTATATTTTCTTGATTATTCTGTTGTCTGTGGTTTTGTGTTTCCACTACAGGAGAACTTAACATCACACGAGGTTTATCTTTCCGCATCTGCCAAATACACTTCCAGTTGCTTTGCACATTTTCAAAAAGAAAGGGAATAATTTAGAAAAGATTATCTTGTAAGGCAAAATCGAACGTAGAACACTATGGGCAACAGCAGAAAGTAGATGACTGGGTCAAGCGAAGACGACTGCAGGCGAAATTTTCCAACCAGCCAATATATAGCAAGTAATAATCGAGCGCCAGTCAATGCTAGAGCACACCTGCGTTCTTTCTACTAGAAAAAAAATAAAATTTGCCTACTACCTTAGTGACTCATTACCTAATTCCTTAAGCATCGAATGATTTAATTCAACTACATCCATTACCCGTGCTGTACTTTCGTTGACGTAAACCTCACAGTCTCTTCTAGAGCCGCTAACCCTTCCAAGACGTTAGTATCTCTAACAGAATTACAGTCTCATAGGCAAATCTCGAGCTCTTTTTTTCCTCTCTGAGCTGTAATTCCCTCTCCAGATTACCCCTTATTTTCCTTTACTACTTGTTCACAGGACACATCGAATAACGTCAGGGGTAGGCTACGCCTCTCATTTCCTTCTCAACCTCTCTTTCCCCTTCCCGTGCTTCAATACTAATAACTACACTCCGGTTTTCGTACAAGTTGTATATAACCTTTTCCTCCCTGTATTTGAACTCTGCTACCTTCAAAATTTCAATGTATTCCAGTCAACATTGTCAAAATCCTTCTCTACAAATTTTATAAGCGTACGTTTCCCTCCCTTCAAACGTAGTATCTTCCAAGATACGTCTAAAAGGTCAATATTACTCACGTATTCCAATATTTTTGTCGAAACTAAACAGATTTTCCTCGAGATCGGACGTCTACCAGTTTCTCCATTGTTCTGTAAACAATTCGTGTCGTACTTTGCAACTTTAACTTACTAAATTCATGATCATGATAATGATTCGGTTTACTCCCTGCTAAGCGAAGTTACTTCATTAATTTGTTAAGTAAATGGATCCTGGACTACATGTCTGCATCCACAGCGATCTTCAGCCCTTCTTAATATAATGTGAAGAGGTAGGCCGGTAATCTTCTTCGCTTGACTCAACCGTCTACTTTCTGCTATTGCCCAAAGTCTTCTATGTTCGATTTTACCTTACAAGATGGTCTTTTCTAAATTATCCCCTTCCTTTCTAAAAATGTGCCCGAGAAACTAAAAGTATCTTCGGGAGACACGGGAAGATAAACTTCTCGTGATGTAAAGTTCTTCTGTAATGGAAACACAAAACCACAGACAACAGCTACACAGAATAATCAGGAAAATACACGAGAAAACACAGTGTTTCACAATGACATACAAACACAAACTCATACATAAAATCACCAATATTTTCAAAAGACAGGGTATAAACGTAGCATTATATCCGCATTCTCTGTCTCATTCATGATATAATAATACAAACTGTTAATAGATGTCGGTACGATCGTGTTCTGCACGGAAAATGGCATCCCAGTCAACGAACAATCACGCCAACCGTGATGTCTAACCACAATCGCTGTGTACAGTCACAGGCGGTGCAATGTGCGGTGTGGCACAGAAAAGACGCGTACCAGACTCCCTGCGGCGGTCGGCCGTAGGAAGATTGCAAGCAGAGCAATGCAGACTGATGCAACGCGATGGCCTAGTGTGAGTCGTTCTCTTGTTTCTCTGAAGTGGTGACATTTTATGTTATAGACCGAAACTGTATCCCGAAGATCAGCACAGGTCGGGCCACGTTATTTGGCTGTAAGGGCACGACGATACCGCCTTAGTACTGCACTGCAACTGCCGTCTGACCTCGCAGTATCCACTGGACGAGTTGTATCGAGGAATACGGTGTAGAGAAGGCTTCGGCAGTATGGCCTTTATTGTCGTGGGCATGATGTGTGTGCACCTCTGAAACGTCTTCACAAAAGAGAACGTCAAGAGTGGAGTCGCCAAGGTACCCGGACAGTTCTTTCCACAGATGAGTCCCGATTTGGTCTGGAGAGTGATTCTCGACGGATTCGCTTCTGGAGGGAACGTGGAACACTATTTCGAGATCCAGAGATTCGGAAAGAGACCGATATTTAGGAGGATTCCGCATGGTGTGAGCAGTGATTATGTTGACCACTCGAACACCTCTTCATGAAATTGTACAGGGGAATCGTCAAGGTGTAACTGCTATTAGGTATCGTGACGAGATCTTCGGACTTCGTATGTGGTTGCTGCGCGATGCTGTGGGCCCAGACTGCGTACTGATGGGCGGTAATGTTCGACCTCAAAGAACACAAGTGGTTGATGTTTTCTTAGAAGATATGGTAGGCATGGCGTGGTCTGCTCCCTCTTAGATTGGAATCCCACAGACAATATGCAGGCTGCGCCAGGGAGACGCGTTGCATCCACCAACCATTCTCCAAGATCTGCGAGCAGCTCTGCACGTAGAATGGGCGTTATTGCCCCAGCATGAGACGAACATCATTCAAAGCATTCCCCGTCGTTGTCAGGCTTGTATTGCTGCCAGAGATGTCATACCCCATACTGGGCACATTAACCAGTTGTTGGAACGTGTGTGCAAATCCGTTAAGTTGGCATTTTGCAGTGGTGAACTTCTGTGTTCTTTACATTGTTTTTACTTTACTGTCACCTGTTTGTACGGTATTTAAGAAAAATAATGGCAACCTTGCAAAATTTCCGTTTATTGCTCTAATTTTAGACACCAATGTACATATAACAGGCAGAAAATTTGATGTAAGATACAAAGAATACGTGAGAATCTGGAAGTAAGGGAACAGTCACAAGCCAACCTCTAGAAAAGGAGACATGAAAATAATTAGAATCAACAATAAAAAAACACCTCCTAAACATGCAATAAAATTATCACATACAAAAAAATCAAAGCAGAGAACAAAATCCTGTTGAATGAACAAGTAACATGACAGAGAGCTTACTGTTTACATTAATAGATAAAATAATAGAGTAACAGTCTAAAAGAGGATTATTATCATAATAATAATAACAACAACAACACGTAACACCTGTCCACTCATTTGCCCATGAGCCCCTCCACAAAACATTTAAACCAAAACTCATATCAACTGAAACCCAAAACTTTCAAAAAACCCCTGTCACATTCACATTCAACTTCCTACAACCCGCCCCGAGGAACCACTGACACACCCACAGCCACACCACAAAAAACCTACATGTACATTCTTTTTCTTACACACACACAGACACAGACACACACACAACTAAGAGAAAATAAATGAATAAGCGTTGGTTTTCAGCATACACCTCTTTAGGAGGACAACATATACGTAAACAAACCAAACAGGAAGAGATACCTTATCACACTGTATTATAATTTGTAACTTCATTTGACGTTGTCAATTGCTGTAATGGCCTAAAGACAATAAAATCTTTATTATTATTATTATTATTATTATTATCATAAACTAAACACACAGTAGCTACGTCTTTAAACCATAGTTTTCTTTAAAATATCTACGGCTAGTGACAGAAGACTGATAGTACTCCACAGAAATTAGCGCAAACAATGTGAAAACTGTAAAGACAAAAGTTCGTAACTTGAAAACGTGATTATGTTTCGTAAATGAAGTTATAGTGCGACCTTCAGCAAGTGACCAGATTAGAGGAAACACAGAAGCCAGCCAAAAACGCGAACAACTGCAAGCAATCAGTTATTTACGTAAGAAACAAGACGTGAACTGTTTTATAATCTACAAATATCACATACCAAAACAAAATTGTATCATTGTAGATTCCACTGAAGATGCCTTAAAGTAAAATGCGAAACACGTTTGGATGAAATGAAACACAGTGGAGCAAGAGAAGGCGGTTTTTATTTGAAAAAAAAAACGAGCATTGGTCGTTGTTTCTGGCCACGGTACACGAAAAATTAGTTCGGCTCTTGTCACTAGCTTCTACGGTACAAGTCTCGCAACCGCCCGAGAAGGCAGTGGACCCCAGCAGGCGCATCTTGCTTGCTTTGGGTTTCGCCCGGTCGACCAAGGACAACCCGTCGGTACTACTTCCTTGCATCGCACTCTCTTTAGTCATTGATCAGAGGTCGTAGATACGCTCAGTCATTCACTCCCTCCAGGTCCTTTAAGCATCTTGTAAGATGGTTCTGATCTCGACCTTCGCGATTAATAACCACTAGTTTTTTTCTCCGTGTTAATACCTAACTAATAGTCTTTACCCTAGAGACCAGTAACTAAGTTTTTCTTCACCTCTTGCAGTGAGGGCAGGCTCATCTTCAAAGCGTAGGTTCTTCATTTTCCTGCTGCCAGTTGAAATTTCACGTCCCGAGATATCCGGTGCGTCGCCTATGACATACCCTGCATACGTGCTATAGGGCTCAGATGATAGTGTAGGAACATCCATTTGTCACGTCGAAAAACTGCGAGTCTCCAACTTCTGTCTTTATGGCTGCAGTATGACTTAAAAATTCCGTTTAGTAGTGATACTCGGTGTTCTGGAACCCCCATTTTTGAGCACATGCCACAACTTGTACCACATGAGACAATCAATCTAGGAAACAAACGAAGGCAGAGACACAGAACTCAGACCTCCTTCAATTATCTGCTTTAAATTCGTGGCTGCCTCTCTAGTACCTTCACTTGTCCCAGAATGTGATTTTTCTGCAGAAATCTCAAACTCCAAGAAATTTCTTTAGACTTCGATTCATTATGTAAAAGGAGGACTTTGCCAGCACGCAATATTAAAGATATAGTCCGGTAACTGGATCAATCCCTAACTGATCCTTTTTTGTGAATAGGAATTACGTCCAGTCTTAAGGCCATTCACCAGTATGCCACACCGTATTACACATTAAATGTCAAGCACGCATACCTTCCATCACTGCGTGGATTTCTCTGGAATTACCGTCTGTACCTGGGGCTTTGTTGTTTTTCGCATGGTTGATGGCATTCTCGATTTCACCGAACTGAATATCGGGTTCAGTGTCAGATTCCTTGCAAATGTTCTCTTCCTCGATGTTATTTCCTTTGCAGTACAGGGTTTCGCAGTGTCGTTTCCATTTAACTACTGCTTCTTTCTCGTCAGCAACAAGATCGCTATTTACATCTTCTATCATTCACTTGTGCGGTTTGAACTCTCGGGTAATGCCGTTTATCTTCTTGGAGACGTCATGTGTTTGATTTAGCTTTTGATGCTGTCGTTTGATCACATACGCTGGCGAGATACTGTGTCTTGTCAGTTCGCCGGAACCGCGCTGCTGCTACGGTCGCAGGTTCGAATCCTGCCTCGGGCATGCATGTGTGTGTGATGTCCTTAGGTTAGTTAGGTTTAAGTAGTTGTAAGTCTAGGGGACTGACAACCTCAGATGTTAAGTCCCACAGTGCTTAGAGCCATTTGAACCATTTTTCAGTTCGCCGGCTGCGCCACGTTTTGCGTTGCACTCTTCCTAAACTTGAGCAGTTTGTACGCCACGTCGCTTCAGGGTTCAAAATCCAGGGATGCTTCGCTCGGAAGGGGGGTCTGTTCAGGAAGAGACGAACTCATTATTTCCTTTATTTTGTCTCGTGTTTGTGGGGGGATATTCCTGATACTCTGGTAAAATTGAAAACTGTTATCACATGCCTATTTTGGAATTGGAATTATTACTTATCGCGTTTCGAACTCGAGTGTGATTTGGATGCAGGAAAGCTATTCCGATATTTTCACATATGTTTTACTCATTCATTCCACTATCGTGCAATAAAATGCTTACACGAGATGCAACAGGAAATGACGGTTGCTGAACCTTTAAGCACGAAAATCAAGCGTTCCTAATAATTACAGACACAACGCTAACAAAACTGACGTTTACACATATCTGGTATTTGAAAGGATGCATTTCCTACAAGCAAGTATATTTGTGGGAACTTATTTCTCTAAACGAGACATTAAATGTGTAGTTTTCAGGAAGATAATCTGCACTTTGTGTTACGAGTGGTCTATTTTGAGTTTTGACACAGAAGCAGATGTACAAGGTGACTGACAATGGATTTGGGAATAGTGCTGCAAGACAAACGCAGTTTTACGGTTGATAAATTAATCATAAATTCCTGATGCCATTTACTGGAACAAAACGTGAAGAGAAACTCGAAAATACGAAGGAAGGGTATTATTCCAGTTATGTGAGAGACACGTAGCAAAGTAAAAGAGTCTTACGCCGGACTCTCAGAGTGTACTGTTACAGTGAATGACATAGTGTTTACAGTTAGAAGTAAGCCAGCAATCGTTAATCACGTGGTGACTGGTAGAAAGTTTTTGCTGAGATAACACTGAGAGACGACTAGTGTGCACAGTCCACAGTCACTTGGACGCTCTGCCCGCCTCCGGCAATGCCCCCCGGACGCGCAGACACGAGACAGGGAGTCAGACTCACCGCATCGTCTGCGCTGGCTGGCTGGCTGGCTGGCTGGCGGCTGCGCGCTCCGGCCTCGTGCGGCGCCCGCGGCTATCTGACCCCGCCTCGCTTCGCCTCGCCATATCGCCTCAGCGCCCCTCCCGTCCCCTTATCGAGACGTCCCTCGAGTCACACAGCCCTGCCAGTACACGATATGCGACTTGCAACTGACAGTCGAACTATTCCTCAGTTACAGCTGACATAAAGCTCCAACTGCTGGCCATTAAGACCGCGACGACATGAAAGCGGCATGCAGCAGAGGTCACATTGCCACGCACTCAACTACAACCGTAGAGTAAATATCTCTGGAGTCAGCATTCACATGCGCAGAACAGATTTTGTGTTGTCAACATACATTGCCGGCTTCGTCACGTGTTCTCGGGACGTCGTGTGTTTGTCTGTATAGCGCCCTCTATATTTAGAATGTCACTACATCTCTAGTACAGACGGATTCTTTTCGTACGAGTCGTGGATTATTTATATATGTTGCGTAGACATTTTAACAGTATCCATTTGATACCCGGAATAAACCAGCTACGTAACTTTTAGGGGCAAGTGATACTCGTTTTGCATTCTGCTTCTGGACTCTGTTTTTGGTATTTTTCGGTATGATACGGCACTTTATAGTATTACAGAACCTGAAGTACATTTTGCACTGATAGTCTTGCAAAACGACTTGACAGTACGCTAGTACTTTTGAAAGTGTCCGAAAAAACACCGAATTTGCCACACATTAGCGATTATATCCCTGCTAATTCGTCCTTTTTTTTCCTGCTATTCCTGCGTATTTATTTTCTGGTTTTGGGACCTAAAGGACAAATTTTCTTACTGGTGACACTTTGAACTATTTATTTAACGCATTTTACGTACTTGCTCCCAGTTCATTAAATAAATAGTAGACTGAGTAATCTATACATATAATCGACAAGTCACTGATAAATGCATGGAGGATAGTATTTGTTGAAACAACTAACCATTTCCTTTCCTGTTCCACTAGCAAATTTACGAGAGGAAGCGATTGTTTGTAAGCTTTTGTACGAGCCGTAATATCTATTATATAGTCATAAAATCGTAGAAAAATATGTCTACAGAATCAAGCCTTAATTATAATGCGTCTCGAAATTTTTAACATATACAGTGTCTCTTACTAATATGATAACTATAATTAGAGCTACATGGTATGTACCCATGAAAAGTTACTATCCCTCCTTTCACATATTTTTCTTTGCATCCGTAGCAACAACAGTAGTCCACCATCGCTATTACACTATCAACAAACGGCGAAACACAACAAAAACTCTTAATATTATAAACTTCAAACGCTGCGGAGAGCACACACGCACAGCGAAGTCCCGAGAACACGTGACAATCCTGGTTTAATGTTGACAACATGCGCAGAACGCAATGCTCACTCCAGAGATATTTACTCTATGACTACAACCTCCGAAAGTAAAAAGATTAGCGTGGCAGCGCAACCGCAAAGATTGCTAGGAGTGATGCCATCCGTGTTCTAGACTTCCCAATATTTTATGTGAAAACTCTTAAGGCTTTTTAAATAAAATTAACATTATTAATATTCTACACGTTTATTCTTCGTGTCTACATATTTGCAATCCACTGCCGCTAGAGGGCTCCGAATTGTCGCGTGCAACATGGCGACGTGTAATGTAGAGTCATGTAATCGCGCTTCTGAAAGCACGAGCCTGCCAGTGTGGCCGTGCGGTTCTAGGCGCTTCAGTCTGGAACCGCGTGACCGCTACGGTCGCAGGTTCGAATCCTGCCTCGGGCACGGATGTGTGTGATGTCCTTAGGTTAGTTAGGTTTAAGTAGATCTAAGTTCTATGGGACTGACGACCTCAGATATTAAGTCCCACAGTGCTCAGAGCCATTTGTACCATTTTTTTGAAAGCACGAATTCCAAGAGTTCGTCCGTACACCGAGTACCCCCTCCTTCAGCACGACAACGCCAGACCACACACTGCCCACGCAGTCTCGACTTGGCCCCATCCGATTTTCATCTGTTTGCAACACTTAAAGAACACCTTCGAGGACTTCACTTTGATAGCGATGAAGCGGTGCACGCAGAGGCGAGGTAGTGCCTCCGTCAACGATGTGAAACATTTCTGCAGTGACGCTATCGCCAAACTGGTCTCTCGTTGGGAGGAATGTGTTCGTCGCCAACGTGAAGGGTTATGTTGAGAAATAAATGCGTGGACACGAAGAATAAACGTGTAGAATGTTAACAGCATTTGCTTTGTTTAAAAAAGCTTTAAGAGTTTCCACATACAAAATTCGCAGGCATTACCTTTCAGCACGCCCCCGTATATACTCGTATAAGGAAAGACCAGTCTGCGGCTTTCCACGTTTCAGTGTTGTCTGTTTCTGTTTCGCGGAACTCGAACGAGCGTCTACTGGCACACGTCGGAATTCGTCCCCGGCAAGATCGTGCACTATGTAATATCTAATACATAATTTACTATTTTTCTCGAATATTAGAGTAGTTTATTCACTAATTATTAATCTTTGCAGCACGGAAGCTAATACAACTTTTAATATTACTTCGCTCATTGAATTTCGTGCATCATTTGTGCAACTCGATGTCAGAGTTTTTAATTTTCTGTCTTCTCTCTTTCTGCTCTCAGCACTGATACGAGCAGGGCCCAGTTTTCGGCTACTCAGATTAGGTATACGTTCTATAATTGCATTTAAATCACCAATACCGTATAAGCCAGGAGATATTTGTGCAACTTTACTACTTCCTAGACGTAATTCATTGTTCGCCATGGTGATGTTAGGAATGCTGTTGTATGTTTCAAGAGCGATCAGTGCAACACTCCATTCTCCCTTGCTTAGATCTACCGGCAGACTGTAATCCTGACATGCACTCTTCTGACATTAGACTGCACGACATCAACTGACTCAGTGATGTGCGTGCTGCTTGTACAACAGGAAGTAATTGCATAATTCTTCAGGCAGACGTTATTCTAGTGTTTTTCTAACATATGTAACACAGTGGGTTCCAGATTCTTCCCCAATATACAAATTAACAATCCCCCCCCGTTTGGATTTCTCCATCGTCTTTCGCAACAAACGCCGCACAGCACTGCGTAGTACAGCTAGGAAACTAATTGTTTTATTAATAGGCCAGGTCCTTTCTTGTATCTTTTAAATATACTCCTTTCCTAATAGTGCCTGCCTGTTTTGTCTTTTTGCCTCCTACAGTTGTTTCTCTGCATTTGGTACATTCTTCTCTGCTCAGGCTATGGCAGCAGCCACCTTCGTGCTAAAAACCCAACAGCGTCTAGTCCTGCAAAAATTAGAATAGAAATGGGATAATTCCACCAGTCGTGCTGGGTATTGGCAAAACCCTAGAAGTTTTAAGACGTCTACTTCCTGTTCTTACTACTTTCTTCTCCAAGGCACTTTTTGCCACTGGCACCACTGACTGGACGCAATTTTTTAAACATCCAACAGGTTTTTTCTTCTTCTGTTTCATTGTATGATGAGCTGCGCTCATAACTTGTCGGAATTTAGTCCAAGCACCCAACTTAAGTTTGGCATGTATTGTTTGATCAACTGCAAATTCTGCAATATGTTACCGTATGCCTGTGTGACATATACGAGTATGTTTGGCTTTGTCATTTAAATTTCGTTCAGCAGTGAGACATTCTGCCAAATGCTAAATCATGTTCCTTGGAGGCCTCATCTAGTAGATTAATCGACTTATCTGCACGAGCTAGACAGTTTTCCATCACCTTTCCAGGTCCACAGTAGTTAGTTATATCCAGGGATATGTAATTCAATACGTAACTTATCGAGAATGGTGTACTCTGTAGCACTCATATTATGGTACTGGACTGTCTGCGGTTGGTGCACCCTGGTATACACCAGATCGTGAGCATTCACTAAACGTTGTGTGATGGTGGAAAGTCGAAGTCTATGAGAAGCATGTCCGCTCCAGTGCGTCTCTGCAATTCTTCTCTATAAAAGTTCCAGCCGTGTACTCAGCTTCACTGTCCTTTATGACGTAAGTTCGGAGGTTTGCTCATTTCACTCTGCAAATTGTAAATATCTCCATTGGCCAGTTAAGCAGACAAAATTTCTTAAACGCGGTTTTGTCTTTTACAATAGACACCAAATCACCTACATTAAATTTCTGCTTATATGGATCCAACATTTTAATACAGTTGTGTACTGCGATTAGATGCTCATTGTCACAAATGTTAAGAGGCCTCACTCTTATCAAAAGATGTTTAGTTCGAGTATACTCTCCAAGTATTTGTGGCAGACTTTCTAGCCATTTGTATGAACCGTGGAGATTAAGTAGTATCCACATATGTTTTTTTATGTTCAAACAATTCAGAATACTCACTTTCATGTGGGAAAATGTAGATTAGTGGTTTATTCTGTATTGCTCCGTTACTATCTTCAAATACTTATTGCAAAATTCCAGCCCATGGTCGATTCTAAGATTGTCAGGACAACGATTCATTCCTGACTGCAGCTATTGTTCATTCGCCTGTGCAACTTCCTTCCCAGTCTCTGCTTTCACAGATAAGGCCCAGGCAAATTTTGAATAAATATCTACAACCATCAAAATATATTTGAAACTTTTATTTACTCACGAATATTGTCTCACCTCAATGAGATCTGCCAGCCATAAATCATCCACACCTCATATTATGACATGTGTATGCAGGAATGTGGAGTGACCAGACTACCACTCCACCATTACTATTCTCCTTTCAAGGGGCACGGCCGATTACCTTCCCCAGCACTGACATAATCCGAGCCTGTGCTCTCAACCTAATGACCTTGATGTTAAGGGGACGTTAAATCCAATCTTCCTTCCTTCCTTCACAATTATAACTTAGTAAGGCAGCATTCTTGAAACTCTGAAGTGACTGATGTGGGCAGCGAAAGCTGCGGCAGCCATAGCCATTGGGGCCAGCGTAGTAGAGGAACTCCAGAGGTAGATTTCCCAGTCTTTTATACTAAATGTCAGTGGCTTTTCCTGCGCTGTCTGCGACGGCTAACCCAGTGCCGATAATATTCATATATTTGCCAGTGTTCGCGATTTTTATTCTTCTATCTGGTGTGTTGTTTCGCCTGCATTAGTCATATGTAATAATTAAGTCTAGATCGCAATAGTTATTTTATTTAAAATAACCTGTTTCAGCCCAGTCTTAGGCCATCTTCAGAATAGCATTGTGTAGACTAGAAATCGTGCTAGTTGCATAAAGAAGTCAGTGACTTAAAATAATTTGTACTGATTATACTCGAAGAGTCTTTACCTATCACCTGCGGTTGACAATGTTCAGAACAGTCAGTATACCTCAGTCGCTAGTGTTCGCTAGGCACCATTGCGTTATGTAGATCTTGTGAGGGCGTGTTTAGTTCTATGACGCCAACGTCAGCCAATGAGGAACTATTTACATAATTTGCGTATCATTTGAAGATACAGTTTATCTAAAAGTGAGTAATCATAAAAAGTAGTGCCTATACGACAGAACGGATTGTAAAAAATAGTGAGTAACTGTAGTAAGATTATTTAAATTAATATTTCTTGTAGTACCATTTGGCGGAAATAATTTACACCCATAGCATCGGCTGTTTGGCTCTGAGCACTATGGGACTTAACATCTAGGGTCATCAGTCCCCTAGTACTTAGAACTACTTAAACCTAACTAACCTAAGGACATCACACAACACCCAGTCATCACGAGGCAGATAAAATCTCTGACCCCGCCGGGAATCGAACCTGGGAACCCGGGCGTGGGAAGCAAGAACGCTACCGCACGACCACAAGCTGCGGACATCGGCTGTTTAATCAATAGAATGTGTGTATGGAATAAACAAATGAATTCACGTGGTATTATTATCATCTATTATAATTATACAGTAATTACACTGTGTTCTGAGTAATACGAAATTTGAAACTTCCTGACAGATTAAAACTGTGCGCCGGACCCAGACTCGAAATCGAGACCTTTGCCTTTCGCGGGCAAGTGCTCCACCAACTGAGCTACCCAAGCACGACTCACGCCCGGTACTCACAGCTTTACTCCTGCCAGTACCTCGTCTCCTGCCCTCCAAACTTTACAGAAGCTCTCCTGCGAACCTTGCAGAACTAGCACTCCTGAAAGAAAGGATACTGCGGAGACATGGCTTAGCCACAGCCTGGGGGATGTTTCCAGAATGAGATTTTCACTCTGCAGCGGAGTGTGCGCTGATATGAAACTTCCTGGCAGATCAAAACTGTGTGCTCAACCGAGACTCGAACTCGGGACCTTTGCCTTTCGCGGACAAGTGCTCTACCAACTGAGCTACCCAAGCACGACTCACGCCCGGTACTCACAGCTTTACTTATGCGTGTATCTCGTCTCCTACCTTCCAAACTTTACAGAAGCTCTCCTGCGAATCTTACAGAACTAGCACTCCTGAAAGAAAGGATATTGCTGAGACATGGCTTAGCCACAGCCTGGGGGATGTTTCCAGAATGAGATTTTCACTCTGCAGCGGAGTGTGCGCTGATATGAAACTTCCTGGCAGATTAAAACTGTGTGCTCAACCGAGACTCGAACTCGGGACCTTTGCCTTTCGCGGGCAAGTGCTCTACCAACTGAGCTACCGAAGCACGACTCACGCCCGGTACTCACAGCTTTACTTATGCGTGTATCTCGTCTCCTACCTTCCAAACTTTACAGAAGCTCTCCTGCGAATCTTACAGAACTAGCACTCCTGAAAGACGCGGAGACATGGCTTAGCCACAGCCTGGGGGATGTTTCCAGAATGACATTTTCACTCTGTAGCAGAGTCCGGCACACTGTTTTAATCTGCCAGGAAGTTTCATATCAGCGCACACTCCGTTGCAGAGTGAAAATCTCATTCTGGATACGAAATTTAGTAGAACGTTGGCGCACTCTTCTCGCCTGAACTTGCTATCTACGGACGCCGTTGCTATACAGATGTCATAGTAAGATGACCAGCAAATATCAAAATGTATATCATGGACGCCATGTGTTACCATAACGACTGACGTCGATCGCAGCTGTCAGAGATAATCAGGACGGTGTCTTCTGAAGCAGCGCCAGTACAATTTTTACTGCAAGTTGCCAGCAAAATGCTAGTCATTCTCGTAATACAGACCTGTTGTAGGCCGCGCGGGGTAGCCGAGCGGTCTGAGGCGCCTTGCCACAGTTCGCGCCGCTGACCCCCCTCGGAGGTTCGAGTCCTCCCTCGGGCATGAGTATGTGTGTGTTTCCTTAGGGTAAGTTAGTTTACGTTAGATTAAGTAGTGTATAAGCCTAGGGACCGATGACCTCAGCAGTTTGGTCCCATAGGAACTCACCGCAAATTTCCAATTCCAGACCTGTCGTACGTAAGAACAACAGTACTTGGAAGCCAATAATCCGTTATTTGTGGTGAAATTACGTCAAAGTATAAAAACATTATAAAATAGCGTCTAATCATATAATAAAACTGGAATGCGGGCCATACTGTTTATACAGAACTATTTTCTCACAAAAAATAATGTACTTGGAAACCCATAAATCGTTACCTGTCGAGAAATTACGTCAGCGTATAAAATCTGGTAAGAAAAGAGCGCATGATCACTTAATTAAACTGGAAAAACTCCGAAGTAGTTACTCATGTCTGTATTTTGTTAACAAATTCAGAACAAGATAATTAAATGTAACTCCCTGTTACGGAATTTTAGGTTACAAAATTAAAGTACAACTGGAATTAAGGTAAAACAGAAAAACAGCAGTGTATTTAAATGACGTCTTCAAATAGTTCGAAGAAAGCTTATCTCGAAAATCACTTACTCCTTTATGTAACTGGCACGATGTTTATCTTTCACAGTGTTATTCTGAAGATGGCCTAATACTGGGCCGAAACCGGTCATTTTGAATGAAATAACCATTGCGACCTAGATTGTTTTTCACTAATTTTATATAGATGACAAGATCGCTGTTCCCCGAAAATATCACCAAAAATTTTGGAACTTTTCCACAGTCTACAAAATACTGATCCTGTTACGTATTGGTGTACTTTATTGCAAACAGAAACCTACCTTGGCTGTCATTCACTTTTCTCGTTTTCTCAATGCTCAGAACGTCGTACTGCACGTGATACCATCAATCCCCACATGCCAATGAATTCGTTAAATGTCATGTCGATTCCTATATGTGCTCGGTAAATACGTCCTAAATTCAGGTTGTCCTGTCCGAAAGCAATAATAAGGTTCACATTACCCTTTTCCAACTGCTTCAGAATCGTCAAAAATGAGTGGCTCCAATAAGACATTTGAACTTTCATACGTCGGACAAATCGAAAATATTTCCGTATTTGATTCTGGTTCTCCACTGCAACCTCGTCAATACAAATAAACCGTTAGGCTTTACCTTTTCAGGTGGGGGGAATAGCACTGCTTTTGCTGAACTTCTGGAAGGTTGCTTCATCGATTCCGTGCAAAATTTGTTCTTTCAGACCTTTCACGCCGTACACACCAGTGGCCGCCTGTGCGATGACCAACTACCCATCAGTGAGTGGACGTCCCGCCCGCTGCGGGGGCCCGAATACAGCCGAACGGTCGCCGGGGAGACCGGGCAGCGCCCCGCCCCCCTCGGCTGTGAGAGTGCTCACTCGCCCGCCCGCTCACGCCTCGCCTCGGCAGCCGTCGCTCAGCCCTGCTGTCATCTGCGGCACGTGCTGCACCTCAGCTGCCGAGGCGCTGCTTCTCGCTGCACCATTTTGCCGTAAAAGTACTTTAAGTGTCCACAAACTTTGCAGTTTCAGAATCGATTTCGCACTTGGCCCGAAAGCCAATGAGTGTGCTCTTTTGGAATCAGATAAATCACTCGATTTGTACATTACGACAGTGACTACACTGTTTTCTGTGCCACCTCGACACGATGTATATACCCCCCACGCCTAGTGCTGCCACCAGTGATATGTGAGTGGTTACTGCATACCGATTTGGAACGTAGGCAGTGGCCACATTAATGTGGCTCGACTATGTTCCTATGTAGTTGGACGATCCGACAACATACTATGTGTATTATGGAGAAGTAATGGTCCATTGTTCTCCTTCTTCCACTTTCCTGTCGGTAAGCACGAGGCACTTGAGACAATGGTGATTCATCCACTTGCTCATGGTACACAGGGGATTTTATACAGAAATAAAGACACACATGAAGCTCTTACACTTATTATTTCTTATTTATATTCTCTTCATATAGAAGAGTGTACGAATGTAATTCTGTGGCTACATCTGCCACAGTTGTTTCATACATTTCTACACGAATCGATGCACAACTTGAATCGCAAAGTTCAGCAGTGGTTCCTTCCCGTGGACAAAGTTTTGCATACCAACTCTGAGAGATTGCTCCATATTTTGTCGAAGAGTTAATTCACGTGCGACCACCACCTCAGTCGACACACCAGAGCAACGGCAGTCCAGCTGGTCCGTACTGCCCACTGGCGCGTGTTCCGGATTTGCCGGTGCGTAACACGTCATACGGATCTTAAGAAACATTTTCGTTAGATTTTCATAAAACTTTGACGTAAAGCATTTGGTGAGAAATTTTTATATTATGCTTCAACTTGCTGTAACTCTGCTTAATAATTTTTTCAACATAAAGTTACTTCCCTAAGTAAATTAAATAATTACCTTTGATATCAGATTTGAGTTATTCGGAAAATTACCTTTGTTTGGTACGCACCTCGTGTCGATTAAATTGTTATTTGAAAAGCCTTCAAAATTAATTATTACTTATTCGCTATCAGTTTAATTTTCGTCGGTGATTTGACTCAACTCTGGTGTGTGATACATAGTGAAAACATACTCTAGTTATACAGGTCACATATGTATTTATGAGATGCATTTGTTTCAATTATGTTTGTGTACGATGCTGTATTCTATTTTGTGATTTGCAAATTCCTATGAGAGTACTGCAGTCATATTTGAGCTTCCTGATGCATTAAAATATTCTTTTTCTTTATTCACGTTTAGGGGATTTCAATTGGTGTTTCTCGGAGTAGGTGAGTCGATTCGGTGAACGACGCATAGACGATCAGTCTCCCGTTTTAAATGTTACGAACTTTTTCTGTATCTCGGCGTATCGGTACTCTGCCAGATGCCACGGGCTCTCTGCAGGAATAGCGATATATTGAAGGAAGGAAAATAACACGTTTATCTTCTGACCCAGCTTCTGCGTCTATTGCTGAGCCCGGAAAAGTTCGGCGCGCGAATTGCGAATTTTTGAAGTTTTGTTGCCACGAGAGGCAGGCAATAGAGGCCAGCACAGCTGACGGTGCCCTCACGTCACAACAAAATACTGTGTACAGGGGCAACTTTGTGACACCAGTCGACGGTGGAGTAACAGTGTGACAAACAGTGAAGTAATATTTTGTAGGTCGGGTACTCGTGTGCTACCGAGAACTGCAAATCGAACTGGGCCTGGCAGCCCGAGCTCAGAGCAGAGAGAGAGAGAGAGAGAGAGAGAGAGAGAGAGAGCTACGAAGAGCTGGGAGGACAAGAAACTGAAAGCGATTAGTCACGTCGCTATAAGAGTATGAGTAGTCGAGTGTAGGGGCTCAAACCGTTCCATCGGCTAGTCGAACTGGAGAGAGTAAAGGGGTTTTGAGTTTGAGAGAAACCGCGACCCATCCCCGGTGACGACGATCGGCGGACTAGGTGACGACGATCGACTCGTCCGAGTTGCGGCAGGATGTGCCTACCTGCGGCAGGGCGCCGCCGATCTAAGCTGGAGCGCAGCTGGCCATCTCACAAGCTGTACCCTCAGTGCCAACACTGCTTCCCTGTACCTCTGATTTTTTCGACCCCTCAGGTTTCCCTTTTCCACAGCAATTTGCCGACACAGTTTCTGGTGAGTAGACCAAGTACAGCCAGTGCCTCCCTGTCTCTCGGAAGCAAAACCTCGTGGGCAAGATTTCCTTTTCGCAGCTGGTCTCATTCGTTTTCCTTGCGAACATACTCGCCTCACACGTGTGCCTATCAGTCTGTACCGGTCTGTCTGGACAGACATCATTACTCCCACGACTCTATTTCCTCAAATCCGCTGACGATGTAACTACACTAGCTTCCCCACGATCTGAAATAAGTGGTGTAACACTGAAATTTCAAACTGACCCCTGCTACAGGTACGTGAAACGCTATATATACCCTTGCTCCATCCTTTTTTACTGTTATCCTAACCTTACGAAAAAATTATCGCTTAATTACTTTCGGTGTGGAACTGATTCTCCACCTACATGCCCGCATCTCGTGGTCGTGCGGTAGCGTTCTCGCTTCCCACGCCCGGGTTCCCGGGTTCGATTCCCGGCGGGGCAGGGATTTTCTATGCCTCGTGATGGCTGGGTGTTGTGTGCTGTCCTTAGGTTAGTTAGGTTTAAGTAGTTCTAAGTTCTAGGGGACTGATGACCATAGATGTTAAGTCCCATAGTGCTCAGAGCCACTCCACCTACATGAACCCTTGTGCTGAAATCAATACTGGGCTGGACAATCAGTTTGCTGCAGTGCAGTGACGTTACTCCTTACATCACCCAGCACGGAGCAAACTTTCAATGTCCAACTTGTTATCCAACGAACTTAACTGTCTTGTCTTTCATAGGTAGTTATCTAACATCATCTTTGTATCACTGGTATACCAAGTTAGCTCCACAGTTAATCTCACACTAACCTCGTATTGTTCAATATTCCGTGTTCTAAACTAGACAATAGAGTTGTGTGCCATTTTGCGACACCCTTCGCAGAACTCGCCATTTTCTGGACCACTATATATGCCCTTGTTCCCTTTGTTTCTACCCTTATTCTACCCATGTGAAACAAAAACATACTGAATTACTTTGTCGCTTCTTCAGATGTCGTGTCTAACATTCGTGTGAAAGCTTAGCATTTTAGAAACGGTCTCTTTGTGTTGGCTACTGCGGGAGTCACCACCGACATAAACGAGAAAGGAGAGAAGACTCTGGTACACTATTACTTGTCACAGAATGCAGGCTTAGTATCTTCTTCCCGTTACTCACTACTGACGCTCTCAGAGCCTGCGACCGAACTGGGGCCGACCGGCAATGGGCGACCAGTGAAGCCACTGTTGAGAGGGGGCGCTGAACTCTGCAGGTGTCGCGCTGCCCGCTGTCTCCACTGGCGCGCGGATCAGCCACATCTGCAGAGGTCAGTGTTCAGTCAATGCATTACGACTGCGCAGCTCTAATGGATGTGCTCTGAGGGTGGAACAGGCTCAGTCATAACTTACGAATACACACTAAATGCGGCGTAGTTGTTTTATGAGTTCTGGAATGAATTTCGTGCCCTGGCCCTTGACTAAGGTATCAGGCAACCCAAACTTCAGTATCCAAATGTTAACTAACACCTGTGCCACAGTACTGGCATGTCGGTCTAAAATCACTGCTGTAGCTAAAACTGTGAAAAATGATCTACGACCATTATCACGTACCAGGTCCCTGAGGTGCTTTGTTATGTTCTTGTTACTGTGGTCTTCAGTCCAGAGATTGGTTTGATGCGGCTTTCCATGCTACCTTATCCTGTGCAAGCTTCTTCATATCCAAGTAATTACTGCAGCCTACATCCTTCTGAATTTATTTAGTGTGTTAATGCCTTGGTCTCCCACTACGATCTTTATCTTCCTTTCTTCCCTCCAATACTAAATTGATGGTCCCTTGATGCCTTAGAACGTGTCCTACCAACCGATCCCTTCTTCTAGCCAAGTTGTGCCACAAATTCCTCTTCTCCTCAATTCTATTTAACATCTCCTCATTACTTACGTGATCTACCTGCCTGATCTTCAGCATTCCTCCGTAGCACCACTTTTCCGTTTCTTGTCTAAACTATTTATCCTCCATGTTTCACTTCCATACGTGGCTACACTCCAAACAAATACTTTCAGAAACGACTTCCTGGCACTTCAATCTATACTCCATGTTAACAAATTTCTCTTCTTCAGAAACGCTTTCCTTGCCATTGCCAGTCTACATTTTATATTCTCTCTACTTCGACCATCATCAGTTATTTTGGTCCCCAAATAGCAAAACTCATTTACTACTTTAAGTGTCTCATTTCCTAATCTAATTCCCTCGGCATCTTCCTATTTAATTCGACTACATTCCATTATCCTCTTTTTGCTTTTGTTGATGTTCATCTTATATCCTCCTTTCAAGACAACTGCCCATTCCGTTCAACTGCTCTTCACGCTCGTTGCTGTCTCTGACAGAATTACAATGTCGTCGGCAAACCTCGAAGTTTTTATTTCTTCTCCATGGATTTTAGTACCTATTCAAAATTTTTCTTTTGTTTCCTTTACTGCTTGCTCAGTATATAGTTTGAATAACATCGGAGATAGGCTAGAACCCTGTCTCAGTCCCTTCCCAACCACTGCCTCCCTTTCGTGCACCTCGACTCTAATAACTACCATCTGGTTTCTGTACAAACTGTAAATGACCTTTCGCTCCCTGTATTTGACCCCTACCACCCTCAGAATTTGAAAGAAGTATTCCAGTCAACATTGTCGAAAGCTTTCTCTAAGTCAGTGGGGTCAGTATTGCCTCACGTGTTCCAACATTTCTACGGAATCCAAATTGATCTGCGCCGAGGTCGGCTTCTACCAGTTTTTCCATTCGTCTGTAAAGAATTCGTGTTAGTATTTTGCAGCCGTGACTTATTAAACTTGTTTTGTTATACCACAAATGTCGAACCCAACCATTTGAAATGGCTTCGACGCCCTTTCTAACATCTGGAAAGGGATTTTCTGATGCAAAATATCTGCCGTCTGCACGCACGTTACACAGTCTCTGCATATTGCTCCACGTCGCGCTTCCTATTCCTCCACCAAAACCTTTCCACGACTCGCCTAACTGTTGCTCGTCGGTCACCGTGACGTGGCAGGAGACGGCCGTGACCCTGTTGTAAAACTGCCAGGACCACGACGCATGGTCCACACGTCATGACTCTGCAGAACAAATCTTCACGTGTGGTAAAGTGTGGCTTGACAGTCTTTATCCTCTGCCTGTGTTTGTGGCCATTCCGACACAATCTTGTCCAATGAACTCAACACGGCTACTTTGCATCTTGATATGTCCCTGTTTGTGTATTTTGTAGTCGGCTTACGGACAACCTCATAATCGTACACTCTAAGCCTGGAAAGTCCAACATGTTAGATGACTAGACTTTTAGACCGAGCAACTATTTCAATGACGCACGATCAGTCACAGCTTTCAATCAATGTAAGTAAGACAGGCAATATGACACCTTATATGACTGACAACATTTCTTCTCCAGTTGTGGAATAACTACATTCGTCCTTATTTGACTGCCCCGAAGCACAAGCTTGTAGATGATCCTGTCCATTAGTCGTCTGATCCAAAATACAACCGACTTCTTCATCAGAAGGGTCAGAAGAGAGGACCAACTCTTTTTCAAAATCTGAAAAAAAAAAACAACATGGGATCCGAATTCAGTGCCTCCTTCAATTTCTCGAATGGCAGCTGAAACTCCTGTGTCCACTGAAACTTAACACCCATTTTGAGTAACCTGTTCAAAGGTTCTGCTGTTACGTGAAATCCTCTACGAATTTACAGTAACAGTTGCACAAAGCGGCGAATGACAGTATCTTTTTGGTCGTAAGTGATGCTGGAAAATTTTGAATTGATGATAGTTAACACGAGTTTGAGCAAAATGCCACGTGGTCGTGCTGAGCATCGACCGTCCAGACTGTGTATCCCACTGAAAACATCGTCCAGTCGTCTCACACGTTATGATATATGCTTTGAATAGATTGTTACGTCATTAAACATATCACAAAGGTCTTAAGCTCAAAACTCCATCTAATAACCACTGGAAAGCAGCAGGCGCATTTATTAAACCGAATGGCAGCCGTTTAAACTGATAATATCCACACGATGCAGTAAACGCTGTCCGTGGCTTATCCTCAAGTGCTACTTCTAACTGACGATAACGAGTTATGAGATCTATCGTACTGGATTACTGGCACCGGTCGAAATTATCCGAGGTTTCCGTAATATTAGAAACTGAAGTCCGCCCGAACAGGCCTCGGAAGGGTCAACCGACCGGCCGCCGTGTCATCTTCAGCCCACAAGCGTCACTGGATGCCGATACGGAGGGACGTGTGGCCATCACACCGCTCTCGCGGCCGTATGTGTTTACGAGACAGGAGCCGCTGCTTCTCAGTCGAGTAGCTCCTCACTTTGCCTCACAAGGGCTGAGTGCACCCCGCTTGCCAACAGCGCTCGGCAGACCGGGTGGTCACCCTTCCGAGTGCAAGCCCAGCCCGACAGCGCTTAACTTCGGTGATCTGACGGAAACCGCTGTTACCACTGCGGCGAGGCCGTTGGCTTCCGTAATATTAGGGATTGGATAAGCTTCTGTAACGGTCTGTGCATTCATAAATCTGTAATCACAGCGAAGCGTATATTTCTTCGTTCCATCCAGTGATTTCTTAGGAACCATTACGATATTTGTGCTCCAGGGACTGTCAATGGGTTCTACGATCCCATCTCGTAGTTGCTGTTCGACGAACTCGTCTGTTAATGTGTGCTAATGTCTCGCTACGCGATACGGTTCCCTACGAACCGGTGTAGTACCGCCTGCCGGTGTGCGGTGCCGAGTCGCCGGAGGTACCGGCCATCCGCCGTCGCCACACTCGATGTGCCCACTGCCCCTCCAGTGGCCCGGCTTCTTGCCTAACACAGCCGGTTTCCTTACGGCTTCTATCCAGACTCGATCTACCCAAGTTTCCTTCATCTAATACTTCTATGGTGGCTACTTCTGTGCCTTTTGACAATTTCACCTATGCCAAAGTTATGTATGCTAACTGCAACTATATATTCCCCATTAACATTACTCACGTGTACTATGTTTCTGCGTACAAAACAATGTGACTTGTCCAACTCTTCATTACTCGACAGGGGCTGAACCACGTACCAAGTTGCACAAAGCAAATTCGTACCCACCGAAACCTATACTAACTTTCCCATACTAGCTGATATTTTATTCTGCCGATCAGTCTTCAGTGAACTCGCCTGCGGTTTAGTTGGCGTCATTCCGACGACAAGTGAGCCTCGCAGCATGGCTTCCTTTGCAGTTGTATCACCCGAGACGCGTTGTCGAAGGTCAATCCTCACACGATGTGGGTCAAGAGTCAGTGAATATCCTCGGCGCGAGTGGTGCACTCAGGTGCCGCTGGACTCGCCGACGGCGCGTGACTGGCGACGCACCGTGGCGGCCGGCCGCAGCCTGGTAACAGCCACGTGCGGCCCCCGGCCTCTTGTTCCACAGCCGCAGCCGCAGCCGCAGCCGCAGCCGCAGCCACTCACTAGCAGCCGGCAGCCGGCGACTGCTTTCCGACGGTCCGAGCAGTCTCGCCTAAGTTTCATCTTCGTACACCCATATTTCAGGTGGATGAAGGTGGGGCACAGCTGGTATAATTTTTCTTAAAAATGAAACTCCTCCAGCTCTACTTAAGTTCAATGGCTGCTTCTCCTGATGGTGCTTCCCGTTATTCCTCTTCCGACAATCATGTGCTCGTCGGCCTATTTCCCCGTTCAAGTAACACTCCGGTTGCTTACACTGTGGACCTTAAGCCCACACTTGTAGCATCTGAATACATGCTGATACACCCGCTGCTTCGTGGCAAAATCCCTTTCCTCCCATTGCGCCGTAGTTATAAAAAATGCTTCAAATGGTTCTGAGCACTATGGGACTTAACATCGGACGTCAGCAGTCCCTTAGAACTTAGAACTACTCAAACCTAACCTAAAGACATCACACGTCCATGCCCGACGCAGGATTCGAACCTGCGACCGTAGCAGTCGCGTTGTTCCGGACTGAAGCGGCTAGAACCGCTGGGCCACCACGACCAGTGCCGCAGTTATAAGAGGTGCTGTTATATCACTCTGATTGTCAGTGCGAACTGTTGGTGCCATTTCTGCGGCAAGTCCTGTTTTCTGCCTCCTGCAGTAAGACCTTATTGGCCTGTGCCTTCTAGGTAGGCACGTACGTCTGAGCATTGACTTGGCGAATCCTATCTGAAAATACTTTGACCCATTACGCTTCAAAGTCAAAGCGCTGAGCTTCCCGCGAAAAAAATCGTGTGGTATTTTGTTGTTGGTAATGCTGGCTTAGTGCAGTGACCGACAGCTGAAACGACTGTGCTTCACCGAGGATCTTACCATGTACCACACACGTCTCCGCCTCCCCTGTGAAACACAAGTTAGCCACACGTACGGTTACTTCATGTGATCGACCGCTCATTCCTGCAGTAACTGTAACATCTTTAATGGAAGCCGACACATCTTCCGTTGTTTTACCCAAAAAGGGATTGTTAGTTGTTGCTACCGCTGGACGAAATAAGAAGCAGCTAACCGCCAAGTCTGGCTTATTTTCCCCCCGACTCGCGCTGTAACTGAACCTGACCGACTTTGGAAGCCTCAGGAGGTCCTCGTGCTCCTGCTTTCGGCGATAATTTTCTTCTGTTCACACCTGCACTCGCTCTGTTACAGCAGAAACACTCTCTGTAGTAGTAGTAGCCGCTACTGCAATTAGTACCAGAAAAACAGATAAGCCAGCAGTACACTAAAAAACTTTATAAACTACTTTCTCCCGCATATTGTCATCCATTTACACTCTGAATAGTCGCGAGCCAAATGAGCGAGACGCGTACGGGTAAAACATGTGGGTGCTGCGGTAATTTGTGCCCAATTACTGGTTCCAGATTATCAGGTATGTCATTACCCTTAAACAGTGACAAGACCACGGGTTCACGTGACTCAACGTAATCTTAACCGTACTCTAAACGATACTCAACAAATTAGGTCTAATAAGTGAAAACAAATACTACATTAAACATAAGCAATGTGAGATTCACCAAACCCCATTCTGCCGAGCGGGAGATATGCCGAGCACATGTGCTCGGATGTAATTTGTTAAATTACCCAGTCTTGCAGCTCGACACCAAAGCAAAGTGTGTGCGTGTCGAGAGTTACCTACCCTGCGACCGCTTCTCTCGCCAAACCGTAGTGTTCGGATGCCGGACGAACGCTTCCCGACGCAGCCTGTGTACTGACCACTCGAAGGCACCAGCTGTAACGACGCGGCTCGCTCACCCCGCGCCACTGGTCCAGGGAGGGCAGGCCGCGTGCACTCCAGGCCGTGCCGGCCTCGCCTCGTACGGCACCCTCGCAGCCGCGCCGCGTGTTTGCAAACACAGCCGGACGTGGAACGCACTGCGAGTGTCGCAGACGGCCTCTGCAGCCTCGCCAGCTACGCACCGCCGCTCTTTCTCGGTGTGCCCGGGTGCAGCCGACGTCTGGCCGGCTACTAGGAGGCCGGGGCGCATATGTGCACAGTCTGCAGGTCCACCAAAACATCAGTTGTCAGTCAATTGGAAACTTGTGGAAGTAAAACCTCTCTATTAAGTAGTATAAGCATTAGGTTAACGATTGTATTGTAGTATGGTCTTCGAATTTTAGAGTAAGCTCATGTTAGCAGTGGATAAGGGAGAAACCCTGTGGGGCAGCTCACGGTTGGAGTTAAGTGTAGCCGTCAGCACGGTAAGGCGATGTTTTGCGCTAAGTTTAATTGAAGAATCGTCTCTGAAGATTCAGGATAAACCTTTCGAAAGAGGGGTGAGCGAACTGTGAATTTTTAAAGTTTTATTCCTACTGCAGTCAGGAATTAGAGGCCACTGGATGGTAGTTTTGATATTATGACAAAATACTCCAAGCAGACGGGAGTTTGCGACACAGGTCAATGGTCGAGTGCACGGAACAGGTAAGACAGTGAGACTGAGAGGAAAGTGACATTTTGTACGTCGGGCACTCGCATGCTACCTAGAAAACCACACGTTGCAAATCTAAAACATCTGATCGTTCTCAACGCACTCGGGCACTTCATCTTAAGGCAGGAGCTGAATAACCGGCTGCTCAGATCGATGTTGAAATGTTACTTTTTTTAATAATTAATAGAATATACCAGAATTTTTTATTACGGCTAAAATACATGAAGAATTTATTTTTTCTGTGTAAATAAATCTGCAAAGTAAGGAAAAAAGTCACGATTTAATTAATGTAAGGAATAGGCAGTCGCCCTAGTTTGTTTCTGGATTATATAAAAGCAGGAACTGTGAGCTCTCTCTCTCTCTCTCTCTCTCTCTCTCTCTCTCTCTCTCTCGTGGTTGTTTCACTAGTGTTAGCGTCGCTCTGTAATGTTTGGCAAATAATTGATTTAATTTCAAAAGCCTTGTTTTCATTAAGACCGTACTTTCCTTTTTCATTAATTCCACATATCAAATTATTATGTTACATTTTGGAAATTTTCTAGGCTGCAGCGAAGGAGAGAAGCCGACGAATTGTTTGGTGGCCACAGCCGAACGCTACTAGTGTTCAAACGGCTATTACTTTATCAAACTTTTATTTCAGCGTCCCTGAGACATCTTTTGCCGGTCTTTTCTATCAGTATCCGGGCAATGTAATTATGCAAACTGCGTGATTTTTAGATCGGTCACTGGCCTCTAAACAATGCCGTCGGTCACGTTCTCGGCGGTCTGATTGGAACCGGATGCTGGTTGGCGTAATGCACTTATCCAAAAGTAAACGTTTTCTATGTACCAATTTACCATTGTAGAAGCTTGCCATCAGCAAAAGCGATAAATTTAATATTACCTTATTTTTTAAAAATATCAGTAATATTAAATTGGCGCAGCAACCTCTTGCTGAACAAAATATTATATGATATTAATTGATGCTTGCTTGTTCTGTTTTTCATTAATGTCTGTATTGTTGGAGACAAGAAAAAACTGATGACAGCTACTCGAAACATAAATGAAATTAGCTGATGTAATGGAATTAAAGCAGATTCCAGGCAGCAACACGGAAAAGAAGGTATGGTTATCAACGTGTTACCAGTTGCCTTTGCTTTCGTAGTCTGCAACGCGTAGCTCTTTTAATTCATGGCAGAGTTGCCGTTGCATAATATGTAAAGTCGCTAACCGGTGTTAAAAAATCCGCTCGATATGTAAAATAACGGTCACTAAAAATCCGCTAGATGTCGCTAAACTTTCTTAAGGGCAAAGATATGTCGGCGGGCGGGGGGCGGGGGGGCAAGGGGAATTATTATATTTATTTTCAGCTCTCGGATATTGCCGCATTGCCAGATAATAATGTACTACAACGCCACAACATATTTTCAATGGCCCTATTTTGCTTTTATTCCAGCGATATTTTAGAAACTTGGTATGAAACACTACAAATCACATTAATTTATTGATAAATGGTTCTGAAAGTTTATTATTTTCAACAACAAAATTAGTCTAACATACGCACAGTTAGAAAAATCTGAAAAAAAATTAAATTTGTAAACGAAGCCATTAAATGTTCCACTCAACCGAAATTATACGTGTCTCAAGCTTCCGATCTGAAGACAAAATTAAAAGTATGCTTTTAGCTATTAAAATTCTGTAGTTGTAACTACATACATGAGATTGATTATTAATAAAATAAAATGCATACACTGTGACATTTTAAACGTGTTACATTGAAAGCCCAGATAATGTAGCTACTCATAACTCCAACTTTTATTATGAGATAAACCCTGAAATCGCGGAAGAAATCGGCTGTTTCACGTAAAAAGACCAATGCCACTCAAAAAATATATGGTATAGCAAATTTTTTGCTATTTCACGGCTGGTCCCATAGCAGAAGTTGTTCGCAATGAAGAGTAACTTCGATTCGACTTTTGATGCATGTCACGATGTATATATTACGCTGCACTTTCATGAAAGAAAATATAACTATTAGCTGAATGCTTTTACCTACATTTCAAAATCATGTAAGAAGTCTCCAGGATCATCAATTGCGTTAACTAAAATAGTTGAAGCCTCTCCAGTTTCTCTTGGTCTTACTTTGCCGACTTGGTTAATAACATCTTCTGGGAGATCGTAAGTCGAGCAACTCATGATTTTAATCTTGGGTTGGTTTCTGATGAGAAGAAAATTTACACTTTGTTCAGAAAGTCTGTTCCGAAGCTTATTTTTCACAATATTCATGGAGCTAAACACCCTTTCTACTTCGACGTTTGAATGTGGTAAAGATAGAACAGCAATAGCTAAATAACTCAAATCCTTGAAGGTGTTTATTCCAATTGCATTTTTATATTCGGCTACTTTAGCCCAAAAGCTAATAGTGTCCCCGTTTAGCGGATTCCAATCAACGAAGTGAATAGTTTGCCACTGCTGCAAGATTTTGTCAATTTTTTCGTCAGGGTATCTCATTTCCCTTACAAGATTAGTTAATACGTGTCTTTTGATTGTTTCAAAGTTTCTTCCTCACTCATTTTTTCTAAAGCTTTGCAGTTGGCTGGAAGTTTTTTTTGGATTTATTCTCCTAACTTTACGTTAAAATCAGTACACCGTTTTTTATTCCTGCAATACTAACATTATGATTTACTGGAAGCTTCTGCACATGTAACTCAAAAAGATATCCGAGGTAGGGGACGGGATTAAGGTGGTCTCTTATTTTGAGATCTATGTAGTCTTGGTCGGTTGATGCTGCCGTCGGCAACAGAATTCTTTGGCAGATGGAACGTAGCAAAGCCATCAAACAACTTAACTGTTTTATGGGGTTTGCTTTTTCACTCTCAAAGATTTTGATTGTTGCACCTCACCAAGAATTGTTTTCAAAAAGTACATATCAAGTCGATTCTGTTCATCTGAGTACATATTATAAAGCATCTCCGCTGTGTAACATCGATCTTTAGTAGTCTTAAAATGCAATTTTAATTCATCCCACTGGGATAAAATTCTTGCTGTAGCCGGTTCGATAGATAGCCATCGTGTGTCACACGCTTTCAGTTTTTTTAACGGTGCATCACCGCAATTAATTAGCTAAAAATATTTTTATACTCAATTTGGCGCTTAGACGAGTGTGAGAACCAGGTGTAGGTTTCAGGAACCAAGTGATTTCTGATGTGTGCGTTACTTCCAACTGTAATGAGTGACATACAAAAGGTATCAAAATGAGATGTGGAAGATTGTGTTGCGTTTTCAGAATTGTATACACGCTGTGGCTGAAACCAGTCATAACAGCTCCATTATCGGTTCCTATTGCAATTAAATTTTGTAGTTTGAGGCCCTCAGCTTTTAAACACTGTAAAAGTGCAGATACCATTCCAACGGCATACAAACTCTCCAGGGACTGCAAAGCTAAAAACGCAGACACAACTTTTTTTTTATTTAAACTAAAATATCGTACGACGACCCAGAGATATTTCCTGATGCTTACATCTGTTGATTCATCTAATAATAAGCTATATTTTTGGTCACCTATGTCACTTAAAAGTTCCTTTTTGAAATGAGGTGCTAGAATATAATTTATTAGCTCCGTACATTTGGTTCTATGTAATTTCATGTCGTTTGTTGATTTCGAATCCTTAAAGCATTTTTTACACACGTCAGTCAAGTGATGAATGCTGGAAATTGAGCATGTTCAGCAATGTACAACGCTAACGTACACTCAGCTCTTGCACATGAATTACATGTTTTCACTGGTACTGCAGAAAATGTCAATTGCTTATTTTGAGAAATTAGTTCAGATTTTGCTCTATGTTTTTTCGTTTCCAAATGATTTTTCAAATCGTTAATTTTTGCATACATTTCGGACTGACAATAGCTACAATAGGCTTTAGTTGAGTTACTTGGCACTGGCTTCAACCAATGTTTGAACTCCATGCAGTTTTCCCACTCTTTTCTATAACTCTGGCTGTAGACCTTTCTCTTAGGTGGCACTTCCATGATTTTTTTTTTATAACTGCGTTAATTCCACACAACTACTATCGTTACACAATCAAAACCGATAATTTGTAAACAACTGCAAGAACTAACGACACCGCAACACATCGATACAACTAAAATGAATGTGACATTCCAAACAGTCCAGTTCCAATACAGTATTCTTGTTCTCACTCATTGTTGAGTCACGAAGCTCCTACACTTTTTCTGCAGGCTCGCTACTGCAGTGCCGCCAAGCAGCTGTTCTGTATAAACGCTGCAACAAATGTGTGCAATCTTATGGGACTTAACTGCTAAGGTCATCAGTCCCTAAGCTTACACACTACTTAACCTAAATTATCCTAAGGACTAACACACAAACACACATGCTCGAGGGAGGACTCGAACCTCCGCCGGGATCAGCCGCACAGTCTATGACTGCAGCGCCCCAGACCGCTCGGCTAATCCCGCGCGGCAAACGCTGCGAAAGGATTGTGCGTTTTGTAAATGAAGTGCAAAAGCACATTCAAAATAAAAATGCGGTCGTATTTCGGACTTATTATGGCACTATAAATTGCAGCAGATTTAAAAACTATCACTTTTTCGATTTCCAAAGAATGCTGTGAATAATTATTATAGGAATTTTAAAAAATGCCCATTTTAACGTACTTATACTTTTAGGCTTGCGAGAAAATATTTACATATTCTATTCAGTCGTTTGACATCAGAACTTTGACACTTAACGAGGCTGGCAAAAATCTCTTTATCATATTTTCATGATGTTATTACTGTGAAAATGGCTGACTGTTTCTCGGATACAAATATGCTTGTCAGTGGACAACTTTTCCAATCTGTACCTATTAATATACTAGTCTTTGGTTTCATACTTCAGTTTCATTAAAAAATAAAAGTAAACACAGCTGTGCATTTTTGTACTAGGTTAAGGAGGAAATATGTGGATCTTTTTGTACATAATCAAGATAGACGTGTATAAGTTTCCAAGAAAACTATTAAAATTAGCAGGTCGTAAGAAAGTTCATGATAGCAAGGAAGCGTTTTGAACCGCAATTGACTACATCATGCGAGGGAAGAGTTAATTAAAGTCTCTGGATAGAGTGGCATGGAGAGCTGCATCAAACCAGTCTCAGGACTGAAGACCACAAATACTGGTGCTGTAAAAGTATTTTGCGGTACAATATGCATGCGTCGAGTTTTTCTCCATAGAATAATCTTTTATTTTCCCTCCCCACAAGGGGAATTCGGGAAGCAAAGGAATGTTGATATTTATTAGGAAGAGAAAATTAGCACAACACTGAGGATGTAGAGGTGGTCCATAGCCGAAAGTGACTGAGTTTTAAGACCGACTCATATGCAAAAGATTTAAAAGGTAACTTAGTCTCGACTGACTAAAAGATCACAAGAAGTCACTAATTTTTTTTTCCGCTAAAGCCACAATTTTGCCCGCTAAAAGTTCATAAAATCCGCTAGTTCTAGCGGACGGCAACACTGATTCATGGTCAATTTTGATTTTCTGCATTCTGCGTAGTTTGCATTGTAGTAGGCATTGTTGGTAAGCGCTATACTAAGACGGCTACTTTTCCGCACCGCGCAAGCGAAATGAAAACGAATGATAGTGGATTGTTTTAACATCTTCAACTTTTATAGTCCTGTCTTCCTCAGTTGCGTGTAATATTACGGTATATTAATAATTTTTACTTATGGACCGTCTGACAGCAACTGAATAAAACACAATTTTAGTGCCATACGCGTTTCGCCTTTATTTTCTGCAAGGCATCATCAGTGGCAGGTTGCGTGGACAATTTCCTACATATTACGCTCCTGTTGCATTTTTGGTGTTGTTCTTCCTCTCATGAACGCCAATTTGCGGATTTTTTCCCCCATTCCACAACACTATGCACCGAACGCTTGTTTTAAAGCATTGCGTATGGCACTAAAATTGTGTTTTATTCAGTTGCTGTCAGACGGTCCATAAGTAAAAATTATTAATATACCGTAATGGATTGTTTTAGTTTGAAGCATCTATATTGTCATTTTACTTATACAATGAGTTTCTGGCTAATTTACGCTAATTATTCAGTGTGTTGTCAGGAGATTTTATTTTAAAGTGTATTTTCAATTTGTGTTATGACAAAGATAGGTCAACTTCAAAATACGGATTCCACAAATGATAGTATTTCTGAAAAGAACGTTGATGGCGGTGATAATAGTACCGATCCGACGGTGGGAGAAGTCGATGCTCAAAATGTGGAGGCAGAAGCTAACATGCAGGCACAAGCAATTGAAAGTGCCGAGCAAATACCTCCTCACGGCGTAGATTCCATTTCTCTGTTACTCAATAAAATTGCTGAGATGATTAACGCACGCCATGAAGCGCTTGCTTCGCGCATAAATACTACTCTTGCTGAGAGAGACGTAGCGCTGACATCTCAAATAGGAGATAGTAATGAAATTAAACACTGGTTTAGGAACAATAGCATCCGAAACTACCATCTAAAGGAGGCATATAAGACTTTACCAGAAACTGTTTCCAAACTGTCAAAAGATGAGGGAACAATACAATCAGCACACAAGACGCTGGAAGATACGATGTGCGTGTCGACAGTCTGTCCGTAGAAACAGAAAAAGTGTCAAAAACCCGGATAGTTGAGCCAAGTGGCTTGAGCAGAAAGACAAAATGCTCACTGATAAAATAAATTCAAAGTGGAAAGGTACAATACAACACGCTGGGAGAGAAGTGATGGCCGAACTCGACACGGCAAAACGATAGACCACATGAAGCACACGATACATCACGGCCTTTCACAGTGGCGAGACGAAATTTCGTCACAGGTCACGAGAAGCACCGACTATCGATACGCAAATGCAGGTCGCGCACATAGCAGGTCCACAAAGCTGGTCTCCACATACTTTGAACAGCATCAGCCTGTGAACCCCGCTGTACAACAATCGCATAATCAGATGGGGGCAGGTGAAACCTTGACAGAGATCTTTCAGGAAGAAAGCCTGTTGAAACACTGACAATTTCAGGTCTTTATCGCAGACAAAAAACGTGTCCATCCCGTAGTTTTTATACGTTCATTCCGTAACGTATCGCCCAGGTCATGAAATGAGAGACAAAGAATACAATTCGTTGCCTCACATATACATGGAGACGGTGCGTTGTGGGTTACCGAAGCGCCAGAGAACTGTACGCATTATGAACATTTTGAAAAGGCTTTTCTTGCTAAGTACTGGATAGTGGCCACACAAGAATGCCTTAGAAAACAGGTCTTCAGCCCAGAAATTTACAACCCAAAGCAGGGTGGACTTAGAAGTATTTCGAAAAATACATTAATTTAACGAGATACTGGTACGAGCCGGTCGCGCACAAAGATGTATTATGCATCTGAAAGGCAAAATTACCTCTGCACATAAGGGAAAAGTTAGTAACAGTCCCTGATTTTGACGTTGAACACTTTTTGTCAGTGCTTGATACCGTGGACTTACTACACACCGAAGCCTGTTGAGGCCCGCCTAGGCGGACACAATACCTTGCGCCTGCGCGTAAACTGTACGATAGTTACTTGTTGGGACAAGACGTAAACTTAGCTCCTGACCTTGCATATACCAGTAAAGTGAAATAAAAGGTATAGCTGAGGAAAAGGGCGTATATGTTAACTTGTGCAGAAAGTACTTAGATCGACTGTCTTAACATTTATGAAGTATTCATTGGTCATGATATGAGGGAGGCACCATGTGCTTACAAGGTATGGCCTATTTCCGCGGTGGTCTCGCGGTTCTAGGCGCGCAGTCCGGAACCGTGCGACTGCTACGGTCGCAGGTTCGAATCCTGCCTCGGGCATGGATGTGTGTGATGTCCTTAGGTTAGTTAGGTTTAAGTAGTTCTAAGTTCTAGGGGACTGATGACCACAGCTGTTAAGTCCCATAGTGCTCAGAGCCATTTGAACCATTTTTTTATGGCCTATCTAGGAAAATTATTGTGCTTAAGCACGAAGTGTAACCACCTAAAAAGAACTTAGGAGTGGGAAGGATAATATAAAGCCAACATCGTCATTATTACGAATAGGTCAGGACTAAGACGTAATTGTTAAGCACTTGCTCAGCTATGGTTACAACGCATCAACATCCTATTGACTTAGCACACAAATTGTCATGATTGAACTCATGAACAAGTCTATATCTAATCTGTAACATCTGGCAACACGGGCCATGTAAAATAGATGGTAATTATTCAAGATTAGTATATTTGACCTGAAATGGTCTAGAATCAAGTCAAACTAATGCACGTGCTTGAATGAGCTTCTTGGTGAAGTTATGGTTATGAGGTGCAGAAAACACTATAGTAGGGGATAATGTGGCGGCAATGGGGTACTCAATTTGCCTTCATACTGTAAAAACTGTGTGTGGACCACTGCCATCATAATTCGGGCCTGGTGACCACTGCCACTGAAATTAGGGAACGGCAGCGGAAATATGCCTAAGGCTAAAGTGTGACTTGGCGAACATCGCTCCAGTCAACACACTTAAAAACTATTGACCGACATAGATCAATTATGCTCAAAGCTAAAGTGTGATTTCGCGAACATCGCTCCGGTCAAAACACTTAAAATAATTGACCGACATAGGTCAATATGTAATTAAAGAACTAGTCTAAATTATGGGAGGATGACGGGAAATGGTTAAATTATGATATGATTTGGCGAGCAACTCTCCAAGGACACCTTTAAACGCCATTGAGTAAGATCAATTCAAACTGATCGTGACTGGTAGCAGATGAGTTATTTATTAACAAAACTAAAGTAAATGGTTTCTGTCATAAATAATGTCCTATCATAAATGATGTTCTACCAAGCGACGACAGACTATAAGTAATTTGCTTGCCTGAAACAGACTTACAAGTCTGTCCTCTGGATTTTCTCTAGCTCATTTCAGTTTTTGAGGTTTTCGGATAAGTGAGCTTGTGGAACGTATCCAATGGCTCTCGACATATTCGAGAAAAACTAAAAAAGCGGCCTTCATCTTGCAACTCCGGTTAAATTCCCGTCAATTTGTCGTTTAGTGTTAATTTCATATTTCCACTTGCTTCGTTTCCTCGAAGTGAGTGCAAACAAAGGCAACATTTGATCGTCATGAGAACTGCTACGCATGTTTACTGGACAGCAGCTGACTCGCTCGCATTGTGCATGTTGACTATTATACGGTGGTGCATCTCGGCTTGCAGCATCTGGTTTCAGTGGCTCGAGCTATGCTGGAATACGAATAGCTGAACATGAAAATTCTACCTCTCACAGAGACTGCTCATTAAAATTGAAAAACAGAGGAAACGAGATGAATAGAATTAACATACGATTGCTCATCCAGCAAGAAAATGAAGTTACGTATTGGAGAAATATGCTAAAAAGAGTTGTTTCTGTAGTTAAGAACCTAGTTTCTAGAAGTCTAGCATTTCGTGGAGACAAAGAGATGTTTAGCTGTGTGAAAAATATAAATTTCATTATGTGTCTGGAATTAATTGCGGCGTATGATTCTTTTTCGGCCGACAGTATAAGGTTTGGTAACCCTGGAAAAGGATTTACTTCATACTTGTCACCAGCAACTTATGGGGACGCCAGTGACCCAAAACTCTGTAATGAAGTTATTTCTTCTAAATATTTTTCAGTCGTAGTAGATTTCATGCCTGATATATCCCATAATTGTCAGTTAAGTATAATATTTAGATACGTAAATGAAGAGGGGTTCTGAACTGAAAGATTTCTGTGTTTTATAGAAACACTAGAGAAGCTTTTTGAAGCAGTTTTGAATTCTTTATTACTACGTTGACTGAACTTTGACGACTGTAGAGGATAGTCATACGATAACGCAGCTAACATGTCTGGTGCAAGACTCTCTAATTTTCTTGATTCCACGTCCGGTTCACTCTCTGGCTGTACTGTTCAGCTACAATACAGTTATTTGCAGATTCTACCGGCAGATGAAACGTTTTGGAAACATTTTTTGATTCTGAAGTCACTGTCAACAACACGATGGTGTGTGCGTGAGGATGCTTGCCAGAGTGTGAATGTAGATTAGAAAGCTGTGTTTTCTGCATTGAGAACAAATTCAGAAAGTGAGTGTGGTAGAATTATAAGTGAAGCTGAAAGTCATCTGAGAAAGTAGTATTGAGGTAGCTTTCATGACATGAGTGTTGGGTTGCGTACTGCAACAGTTTGGCAAAGCAGTAAAAAAGACAGCAAGCTGAGAATGTAGACATTTCTACTTCTGTTGATGACTCTCTTGTAATGTTTATAACTGGACTTCAGACGTCTTTATCAATTCAGAAGGATCTAGCTGAAAAGGAGCTTATGGAGATCAAGAATTCGTTATCAGTTCCATCTCCTCCAGCTGCTGAGAATCAAAAACGGAAACGTCAGATTAAATGCAAGAAATTCTTTGATGAATACAAGTTTCCTGTAGAAGAAACAGAAAAAGATTGCTCTGTAATGTGGAGATGAATGAAAATGTCGTATTCTAAGATTATACAAACTCTTCAGGATGAGTTGCAGAAGGAAGTCAAAGTCTACAAAGAACATAACTTTTCATCTCCCTCAAATGCCACAGAACTACAAGCTGTTCAGATTTATGACGCTGCAGAGAAACTTAGAGCTATTCCTAGTTCTGACCTGCAGAACAACTTTGGTGAAGAATGTGTACATTTTAACTCCTATCCGTTGTCTATGAAGAAAGGAGATGGTGACAAATCGTGCTCGCTTCCATTTCTTTGTAGAATGCTGGTTTCAAAAAACAATTGGTGAGATGCCTATCCAAATGTCTACACAGTACTTAACATTTACAGCTGTACTTCAGCAACAAACTGTTCAGCTTAAATGTCCTCTTCAGTTTTAATACGGATTAAGAACTGCCTACAGATAGCAGAAAATCAAGAAGGACTGGTCAGTCTAGCCACAGTATTAGGCGTGACAATTAGTCTGGATTTTCAAGCGCTAAATGAATTCGCAAATGCAAAAGTGGGAAGGAAGTCGTTTCTTTTAAGTTCGCTGTATTTTGGAAAAGGCCAGTTAAATGGTGTTGTACCGTGTATTTGGGAACGACTAAATTTCACGTTTATTTTTGGTATAGGCTATTAAACTGTAATACTGTTTTTATCATATCTTGTGTCCAAATTTGATGATTCTGTGTCAATTTTTCAATAAAAGGGGCTACTAAACCTTGGGAGCTATTTTGTTAGTTTTCAATATTTAACTTGGTCGTGTGCTTTGTGTTATAAGTTGTTTAAATATGCCAATGAAGTTTAGAATTGAAGCTGATGATTACGCAGCCCTGTTGTTGGTTGTCCATAAACAAATAGCAATGCTGAAGTTTAGGAACAGCGAGAGTAAAATAAACTACTGCACAGGGGCGTCACGCGAACTGAATACGACCTCGGTTACGACTAGCAGAAAAAGAATTTCCTACAGAGCTATGATACGTATCACAATATGTTGGAAAATGGCTTGGCAATGTTTTACGACGTAGTAAATGTGTTAGTAAATAGGGACCGAACAAAATTATACGTCCTGGTTCGAGTATCTTTGGTAGAGACGAATAACAATATCGATGTTACACGGTATACCCACGTCCAGTAAGACGGAGAGGGATGAGTAAATGGGTACAAGACACGAGAGGTGATAATACTTTCTGAGCGTGGAGAAACTCCTGCTAAGAGTCAATAAGGGATCTAAAGGAGTGTTTGAAGGGGAATGTTGCCGTTTTTACAGCCAGAGAAGTGCAGACTGAGACACGGGCGTTGGAGCTGCAGCTGTTTCTGGGGAAAACGGAGGCAGCGGGATGTCAGAAGGAAATATCGGCACCACAGCCTCGCTTTCAATGGGCGGGAGCACATTGGACTTACTTAGTTTTTGCACTGCAAACAGTAATCGTGAATTGCTATATGAATGGAAATCACAGGGGGCATTTTGGTGAGATGGCCAGGGCGACTTTCCACTTCCCAGCTAGTCACGGGTGTGGTCGTACTACATTTCATTAAAAAAAATGGTTCAAATGGCTCTGAGCACTATGGGACTCAACTGCTGAGGTCATAAGTCCCCTAGAGCTTAGAACTACTTAAACCTAACTAACCTAAGGACAGCACACACATCCATGCCCGAGGCAGGATTCGAACCTGCGACCGTAGCGGTCGCGCGGTTCCAGATTGTAGCGCCAGAACCGCTCGGCCACCAGCGGCCGGCTACATTTCATTCCCTCTGCTTTGTACTGGCCAGAGAAACTGCTGGAAGTAGTGTCAGTGCAAAATCTAACCGACTTAAGAAAATTACGAAATCGAAATTCCGACACTAGCCGCCATCGGTCATCCAAATAAACTGAATGGAACCACTTGAAAATTTGTGCCACACCGAGACTCCACCCTGGATTCCTCGCTTTACGCAAACAGATGCCTTAACAGCTTCGGCTGTCTGAGCACGCATCCCATCTGACCCAAATTCTCAACATTGCGCACACTACATACGTAGCGCCCCCCTCGGCATTACCTTCACTGCTCGCAGCCCCACAAGAGGTCGAGCGAAGAGTGCATCTGCTCTGAGCGATCACTGCCTGACGTCAGGGCACACGTACGTGTATGTGTGGTGTCTCTTCTCGTCAAGCTGGGAACTGGATTCCTACGGGAAGCGTGCTCGGACAGTCGGGCAAGCGAGCCCCGCATAAAGCCAAGTCTGAGTCAGGCTCCCGGTCCTCACTCGTCGCCATTTGATTTATTTCAGTACCCAATTGCAGCTAATGTCAATATATTTCACTTTCATCACTTATACAGGGTGGTCCATTGATAGTGATCGGGCCAAATATCTCACGAAATAAACGTCAAACGAAAAAACTACAAAGAACAAAACTCATCTAGCTTGAAGAGGGGAACCAGATGCCGCTACGGTTGGCTCGCTAGATGGCGCAGCCATACGTCAAACGGATACCAGCTGCGTTTTTTTAAAATAGGAACCCCCATTTTCTTATTACATATTCGTGTAGTACGTAAAGAAATATGAATGTTCTAGTTGGACCACTTTTTTCGCTTTGTGATAGATGGCACTGTAATAGCCACAAACGAATAACTACGTGGTATCACGTAACATTCCGCCAGTGCGGACGGTATTTGCTTCGTAATACATTACCCTTGTTAAAATGGACCGTTTACCAATTGCAGAAAAGGTCGATATCGTGTTGATGTATGGCTATTGTGATCAAAATGCCCAACGCGCATGTGCTGTGTATGCTGCTCGGTATTCTGGACATCATCCAAGTGTCCGGACCGTTCGCCGGATAGTTACGTTATTTAAGGAAACAGGAAGTGTTCAACCACATGTGAAACGTCAACCATGACCCGCAACAAATGATGATACCCAAATAGGTGTTTTAGCTGCTGTCGCGGCTAATTCGCACATCACTAGCAGACAAATTGCGCGAGGATCGGGAATCTCAAAAACGTCGGTGTTGAGAATGCTACATCAACATCGATTGCACCCGTACCATATTTCTATGCACCAGGAATTGAATAACGACGACTTTGAACGTCGTGCACAGTTCTGCCACTGGGCACAAGACAAATTACGGGACGATGACAAATTTTCTTGCTCGCGTTCTATTTAACGACGAAGCGTCATTCACCAACAGCGGTAACGTAAGCCGGCATAATATGCACTATTGGGTAACGGAAAATCCACGATGGCTGCGACAAGTGGAACATCGGCGACCTTGGTGGGTTAATGTATGGTGCGGCATTATGGGAGGAAGGATAATTGGCCCGCATTTTATCGATGGCAATCTAAATGGTGCTGATTTCCTATGTAATGTTCTACCGATGTTACTACAAGATGTACCACTGCACGACAGAATGGCGATGTACTTCCAACATGATGGATGTCCAGCACATAGCTCGCGTGCGGTCGAAGCGGTACTGAATACCATATTTCGTGACAGGTGGATTGGTCGTCGAAGCACCATACCAAGGCTCTCCCGTTGACCGGATCTGACGTCCCCTTATTTCTTTCTGTAGGGAAAGTTGAAGGATATTTGCTATCTTGATCCACCGACAACACCTGACAACATGCGTCAGCGGATTGTCAGTGCATGTGCGAACATTACGGAAGGCGAACTACTCGCTGTTGAGAGGAATATCGTTACACGTATTGCCAAATGCATTGAGGTTCATGGACATCATTTTGAGCATTTATTGCATTAATGTGGTATTTACAGGTAATCACGCTGTAACAGCATGCGTTCTCAGAAATGATAAGTTCAGAAATCACATTGGAGCAACCGAAATAAAATTTTCAAACGTACCTACGTTCTGTATTTTAATTTAAAAAAACCTACCCGTTACCAACTGTTCGTCTAAAATTGTGAGCCATATGTTTGTGACTGTTACAACGTCATCTATTACAAAGCGAAAATAGTGGTCAAACTAAAACATTCGTATTTCTTTACGTACTACACGAATGTGTAATAAGAAAATGGGGGTTCTTATTACAAAAACGCAGTTGATATCCGTTTGACCTATGGCAACGCCATCTAGCGGGCCAATCATAGCGCCATCTGGTTTCCCTCTTCAAGCTTGACAAGTTTCGTTCTTTTTAGTTTTTTCGTTTGACACTTATTTCGTGAGATATTTGGCCCGGTCACGATCAATGGACCATCCTGTATATGCAGCTGCGGGATCAAAAACAAATAGTATGTGTTCTTTCGGATGTGCCCTAAATCTTGATCTCTTACACTCTTTAGACACAGTGACAGCACCTCTTCAAGGCAAAATTTCCACGAGGCAAATGTTGCAACATATTCACAAATACTAACAGAACCGTCACCGAAGCGGGGTAACTGTAAGCATTACAATGACTAGTCTTGCTCTGTTCCTGATAGCAATTTGCCTACTTTACTTTTGTCCGAGACGTATAAACATCCATTCGGTAGAATTACCGGTATCTGTCAAGTCCTTAACTAACATAAACTGAGAAGTATAGACTAAGAAAACCGTTAGTATAACTTTAAAAAATGAAAAAATTGATAATGTAATGTAACTGTAAAAAAGGTTTTGCAAACCGAAGCTTAGAATAATAATATATAATTAGGAAATCATTCACGTAAATCAGCTCTCGTAAGGAAAAAAGCTAGTGTAATGTGCACATTCTAGAGTTTCGTAAGAGGATCTATGGAATTGGTGAGGAGGATAACCTGTAGTATCACGTATCGGTACAACCTCACAGGGGTCGTAGTTGGCAATGCAACTGCAAGTTTCCGTCAGATGCCAACAGCGGTCGTTCGGAAGGTTTCAGACCCGCTGGCGTGGCGTGCACCCGCGGGCGACTGGGCCGCTGCCGTAGCAGGCGACGGCTCCGACCCCGTCGACTGCGTTTTAGCACAGAGAGCCTCATCCTTGTTGCCGTTGTATCAGCTGGACTTTATTTCTTGCTGCAATAACTGTAATGAGTCTTCATACGCTTGCAGAAAAACGAGTTAAGTAAATCTTCTGTTTACCGTGTTGACTTCTGCTGCTGTCCAGCTTTTCTACGATGACAGTTCGCTCTCCACTCTGTGGCCCACTTCTCCTTATTATTGTGTACGAAGTTGTACACGACATAATAGAAGACAAAATTCTCTACTTTTTTTTTTTAAATATGGGAGAAGAATTGCACAGAAGATTATTGTTCGCGATTAATTTTGTTTTAAATTTCTACCAAAATGGCGAGTAGTTAGGCGCTGGGGCGGTGTGCCAGTGGTAATGTCGACCAGGCACACCACCAGTACAACTGAGCTCAGAGCGAGCGAGCCTACAATGGAGGCGTCGATGTCCTGCGTAGCCAGGTTCTGTGAGGTAACGCTACATAACCTCACTGCCTGGGAGCCACAACAAAATCAAATGTAGACAGAATGATCGTAGCTCAGCAGCTGAGAATAACTACACTATGTGATCAAAAGTATCCAGACACCCCCAAAACACAAGTTTCTCATATTAGGTGCATTGTTCTGCCACCTACTGCCAGGTACTCCATATCAGCGACCTCACTAGCCATTAGACATCGTGAGGGAACAGAATGGGGCGCTCTGCAGAACTCGTGGACTTCGAACGTGGTCAGGTGATTGGGTGTCACTTCTGTCATAAGTCTGTACTCGAGATTTCCACACTCCTAAACATCCCTAGGTCCACTGTTTCCGATGTGGCAGTGAAGTGGAAATGTGAAGGGACATGTACACCACAAAAGCATACAGGCCAACCTCATCTGTTGACTGACAGACACCGCCTACAGCTGAGAGGGTCGTAATGTGTAATAGGCAGACATCTATCCGGGCCATCACACAGGAATTCCAAATTGCATCAGGATCCACTGTAAGTACTATGACAGTTAGCCAGGAGGTGGGGAAACTTGTATCTCACGGTTGAGCGGCTGCTCATAAGCCACACATCACGCCAGTAAATGCCAAACGACGCCTCACTTTGTCTAAGAAGCGTAAACATTGGACGATTGAACAGTGGAAAAGCGTTGTGTGGAGTGACAAATCACGGTACACAATGTGGCGATCCAATGGCAGGTTGTGGGTGTGGCTAATGCCCAGTGAATGCCATCTGCCATCTGCCAGCGTGTGTACCGCCAACAGTAAAATTCAGAGGCGGTGGTGTTATGGTGTGGTCGTGGTTTTCATGGAGGGGGCCTGTACCCCTTGTTGTTTTGCGTGGCATTAACACAGTGCAGGCCTATACTGATGTTTTAAGCACCTTCTTGCTACCACTGTTGAAGAGCAATTTGGGGATAGCGATTGGATCTTTCAACACGATCGAGCACCTGTTCATAATGCACGGCCTGTGGCGGAGTGGTTACACGACAATAACATCCCTGTAATCGACTGGCCTGCACAGAGTCTTGATCTAAATCCTATAGAACACCTTTTGGATGTTTTGGAACGTCGACTTCTTGCCAGGCCTCACCAACTGACATCGATACCTCTTCTCAGTGCAGCACTCCGTGAAGAATGGGCTGCCATTGCCCAAGAAACCTTTAAGCACCTGATTGAATGCATGCCTGCGAGAGTGAAAACTGTCATGAGGCTAACTGTGGGCCAACACCATACTGAATTCCAGCATCACCGATGGACGGCGCCACGAGCTTGTAAGTCATTTTCAGCCAGGTGTCTGGATACTTTTGATCTCATAGTGTATCTCGTATAAACGTGTCTTATGAGGAAACAATATTCAGTTCTATCAGAAACCACACTGCCATTCTGTTCGTGTCACTAGAACCAGAAAAAATGACATTCTGTCGACGTTATTTGACATATCCTCTCGCCTGTTACATTGCCAGATGCTAAGTTTCTTTTGTTTGTAGATGATACAAATATTGCAATAGGTAGCAAGTCAAGTACAGATGGCTGCTAATCAAATTTTCACTGACTTTAATAAATGGTTTAAAGCTAATTCACTGTCCTTAAACTTTGAAAAGACCCACCATATGTAGTACAGAAGCTGTAAGAGATTTCCTTCCACCATGTTTATAACATATGAAGACATGCAGATCAAAGAGGTTGACAGTATTAAATTTCTGGGATTACAACTTGATAAATTCTGTTGGGAAGGACGTACTACAGAAATGCTGAAGTGCCTAAACAAGTCTGTATCTGCAGTGAGAATGATGTCAGATGAAGGAGATATAAATATAAAAAATCTTGCACACTTTGATTACTTTCATTCAATTATGCCATACAGGGTTATATTCTGGGGTAACTTGTCAAAACGAGCAGAAGTTTTTAGTGTGCAAAAGTGTTTAAGACTCATTTGTGACATAAATTCAAGACTGTCATGTAGAAACCTGTTCAAGGAACCCTGTATTCTAACCACTGCTTCGCAGTATATTTATTCCTTAATGCTATTTGTTATGAGTATTATATACCTCTTTCCAACCAATAGCTCAAAACATAGTATCAATATTAGGAATAAGAACACACTACATAAAGACCTAAAATCACTTACCTTAGTCCAAAAAGGGGTCCAGTATTCAGGAACACACATTTTCAATAAATTGCCAACAACCATTAAAAACATGGTTTCAAATAAAGCAGAGTTTACACAGAGTTTGAAAGACTTTTTGATAGTCAACTCCTTCTACTCTATACATGAATATCTTAACAAGGACTGTTGGACTGGCTTAAGTAAAAATGTCTGTTAGATTTCAGTTTTGACAGCACTTTGTCACAACAATCAAGGTTAGTTATTTTGTGTATGATAAATATATCAAAAGTGCATACCTGTGTTACATTCTGACAGTGTATTAATTCTGTAAATATTAGCGGTTCCAGTTTACTGTAATGTAATCACTTATTTTGACAACCTCCTGACAGATGATCAGGATAGTGAGTGTAATATTCAAATGTTTCACATTTTTTATGTTATACCAATGAGAATAATCTCATTTTTGGGTCTATGGAATGAAAACTGAATGTAATCTAACCTAATTGGGTCAAATGGCTCTGAGCACTATGGGACTCAACTGCTGTGGTCATAAGTCCCCTAGAACTTAGAACTACTTAAACCTAACTAACCTAAGGACATCACACACATCCATGCCCGAGGCAGGATTCGAACCTGCGACCGTAGCGGTCGTGCGGTTCCAGACTGTAGCGCCTTTAACCGCTCGGCCACTCCGGCTGGCAATCTAACCTAATTGTCAAATGGCATTTTGAAAGAGTGAGTTTAGGTAATATATAGTTTAGGTAATATATAGTTTAGGCAATATATAGTAAACCTTTTTCTAGTAATGAGTGCTTGTCTTTGGAGAAGTTTATGTGTCTCCTTGTCTTCCCTAGCATACTTCTCAGAAACTTCATTTCACTGAATTGTACCCTACTCTCCTCTCTTCTAGTCATAATCCAACTCTCTGAGCCGTAAATTAGTACGGGTGTGAAGTAAGTCTTGTATAGCACCAGCTTGCACCTCATTGGCACTTCCCTTCCCCACACCAAACCCCCCAGACACTCGTAAAAAGTATACTCCATTGTATTCTTTTACTAGTTTCTGTCTCCAAACGAGCATTCCCCATTAATACACTTTCCAAATATTGAAAGTTGTCCACTGTTTCAAAATCCCATCCCTTAATATGCATTTGTTCCTTGCCCTCTCTATCCCCTCTGGTTACCACCATGGTCTTGCTTTTGTCCACACAAAATTTCATTTCATATTTCTCGACCTTATCATTTAGAATGTATTTTTGTTTTTGTACCTCCTTACCACTTGTTCCACACACCACAATATCATGAGCAAATAGTAACAGCTTCATCTCCCTTCCTCTATGGGCTTCTTTCATCTCCTTGACTATTTCATCCATCACCATTATAAACAGTAGTGATGATATCACACTTCGTTGTCTTAGTACCATAACATTCTTAAACCATTCAGTTCTTCCAACTGGTGTTTGCACACAACTAGAGCTTTTTTCATGCACTGCCTGGATGACTTCAAGTGTTTGCTTTCCAACTCCCTTTCTCTTCAAGGTTGCCCATACCTTTTCCCTGGGAACACTGTCATATGCTTTTGCTAGGTCGAGAAATGTCATCACCAGATCTTTCCCATACTCCCGATGTCTTCCCCATCAACTATCTCATTCTAAAGATTAGATCCACTGTTGATCTACCATGACAAAAGCCATACTGCTCCTCTTCTAACTGCCCTTTCACTTTTTCTCTCACTCTTCTTTCCAGTATCCTAACAGTTGTTTTTGCTTCTTGGGATATGAGTGTGATCCCTCAATAGTTGTCACATACTTACCTGTCACCCTTCTTTAAAACTTTCCCCATTCTTCAGGTGCACATTTTTGGGTCCAAATTCATCTTATTAATCTATATAGCACTTTAGCCCAACTGGTCCAGCTGCCTTTATCATCTCCACAGTAATTTCATCCATCCCAGGTGCCATTCCTGTTATCATTTTTCTCAGAGCTAGTTCCACTTCTAACATTGTTCTACCCTCCTCTTCTTCCAGACCCCTGCTCCCCTGTCGTACTTCTATTCCCTTTCCATTGCCATTCTTCACATTTAGTAATTTACTAAAGTACTCTTTCCATCTTTTCCTTATCTCCTCTGGTTGCATTAATAGCTCTCCGCTTTCCCCTTTCACTAGCTTTGTGCTTGTTTTTTCCTTCCTCATACTCTTTGTAATTCCATATATCACCCTCTTACCACTAGTAACATCTTTTTCCAACTCTTGGGTGAATTTCTCCCAGCTTTTCCTCTTTTCTTCTGCTACCATTTTCTTACACTTATTTTTACTATCCTGGTATGTCCTTTTACTTTCATGTGTTTGGTCTCTGTTCCATTCATGCCAGGCTTTCTTCTTTTCTTTTACTGCCTCCTTCACCCTCTCATTCCACCATGGTGTCTCCTTTTCCTTTACCCTTCCAGACACTCTGCCACAAGTATTCCCAACAGAGCTTACAAACGCTTTTTTGAACTTACCCCATTCCTCTTCCACATTCCCATACTCAGTGTTAGGGATTTTACACTTAAATAACTCCTTAAACTTTTCTTGTACCATGCCATCCTTTAGTTTCCACAGCCGTGTGGGATTAGCCGAGTGGTCTAAGGCACTGCAGTCCTGGACTGTGCGGCTGGTCCCGGCGGAGGTTCGAGTCCTCCCTTGGGCATGGGTGTGTCTGTTTGTCCTTAGGATAATTTAGGTTAAGTAGTGTGTAAGCTTAGGGACTGATGACCTTAGCTGTTAAGTCCCATAAGATTTCTCACACATTTGAACATTTTTTTTAGTTTCCACGCTGTTATTTTCCTTTCACTTTCTTCCTTTATGTCTTTCAATTCATCAGATCTCATCTTTGCCATCACCACTCAATGGTCTCCATCAAAAGCCTCTCCTGGGGGTGAAGTTACATCCATCAACTGTCTCCGATTTTTCTTTTGCATCAGAAAGTAATTGATGACCGTCTTCATCCATCTATCATCCCATCCATATCTCGTTATCTTTTGGCTATTCTTTTTACAGAACCACATATTGCCCACAATCAGCCCATTACTTTCACGGAAATCCACCAGTTTCTCTCCTTCCTCATTTTTCCTCCCATATCCATATGGGCCAATTATCTCCTCCTTCCATAGCATTTCTTTGCCTACCTGCACATTTAGGTCACCCATTACTATTGCTACCACATTTGCAATTATACTCTCTAATACCTCTGGAAATTCCTCTATGTTCTCTCCTCTATGCTATATCTCTAATGTAATGTCAAATCAAATGGTTGGGATAAGTCAGAGACAATTCCTATTGGGGACATTATACTATTTAAAGACTCTATTATGTAGGCAGAGAAACTGTCACTGTGGAACAGCATTTTGAAACCCAAACTGTGATTTACTAAGTTTTCCAGTGACACCACTCTTGGCAATTTTTGATAAGGGCACATCATGATGTACTTTATCAAAAGCCATTGAGAGGCCCAGGAATACTCCCGCTGCTTGGGATTTTTCATTTATTTTTTCAAGTACATTATGGACAAATTGTACTGCTGCTGATGTGGTACTTCGACCTCTTCTGAAACCATGTTGGAAATCACTTTATATGTCAGTGTTGTTGTAATGTTCCAAGATTTTTTTAATGTTATTTTCTCTGTCAGTTTGATGAAAGTTGAGATTAGGGCAATGGGTCTGTAGCTCTATACACGCTTTATTTATCGATTTTTGTGTATTGGTTTCACTACCTACAGTTTCAACTTGTCAGGAAACACACCGTCTTCGAGAAGACAGTTTATTAGATGAGCTAGTGGTTTCATTAGTTCACGTTTGCTTTTCTTCAATAGATATGGAGAAATTTCATCTAATCCTGCTGATTTTTTGTTTCTGAGGTTATCAATAAGCTGCAAAATGTCATATGTGCTTACTGCAGCTAGCGTACTGCATTTCTGTTTGTTACAGAACTCAAATGAGTGCTGTATATCCTGTTTCATAGAGACCTCATCTTCAACAGTAGCTGTGAAGTAACTATTAAAAATATTGCTGACTAGAAGAGTATCAGAGATATCTTCATTATTCACAGTTCATTGCACATTATCAATTTTAGTTTCTGTTTCATTAATTCAGATTTTATTTACAATTGACCAGCAAATCTTTGAAATGTTATCTGGATATCATATCTGTTGGCTGACTCTTTTTGATTTTAATCTCCTGACTTCTTTGTGGTACCTGGTACTGCTTGTAGAGTTCTTTATGTAACTCTGAATTAGTCAGTCTGTATCAGCTGTCTTCCATTTTTTCTTCTAGATTTTTTGTTTTAAAATATGATGGGGCAGGTTTTGATTTTGAAGGTTGATTTTTCTGGACACACAGTTTTTATAAAGGCATGGCTCTATTTATGTGCTCCATCATAATTCCTGCGATCCAAGTGGTAGTCATAAATGATTCCCATGATTCCTGGCCAAAACTATGTCTTAGTGTTAGTGTAGCAATGTTGTTTGCAGATAATATTCGCCTGTGCTAATACATTTTTCGTGGTTTGAATTTGGTATTACATTTTAGCACTAGTGCTTGGCTTAAATGATCTCAGAGGTGACCATTTATTGGTTGAAGGCTTCTTGACTGTAAAGAGACTGTTGTTATTTCTATGTAAAAGTGGTAACAAATGTTTAATTGGACTTCATGAAGAAAAAATCTGCAGGTCTGACTTGCAGTTAATTAAGTATTTAAATGACCCAATGCTAAGATCATATAGTCATTCCATCTTCAAACAATGTGAGCACAATATCCTGATACATGCATCTTGAATATAACAACTCATAAACACATTCCAATATATTAATGACATTTAAAAGGAGTATTGCAGTAATTACTTAACACCATGTAATTAAAAAGATAGTAATTATTATTCACAGAAATCGATATAACTTACGGCGACTACACCCTGCCTGTCTAACCCATGTTAATTTAGGGAACTTTTGGCCAATTTCTGAAAAAACTATTTGATGCAGGGCCTTAATATTTTTACTGTATGTTACATGATGCTAATAGAGTCAACTGTACTAAAATCTACTTTATCCATTTATCCAACCCATGTTAATTTAGGGAATGTTTGGCCAATTTCTGAAAAAAACTATTTGATGCAGGACCTTAATATTTTTACTGTATTTTACGTGATGCTAATAGAGTCAACTGTACTAAAATCTACTTTATCCATTTTATAGTTTTTAAGAAATACTTTTTTAAATTTATTAACAAAAAATATTAAGTTTTTTCTGCAGAAAATATTTTTTTGTGAACTTCCTAATGGGGGGATATTAATGAATGTACACTGCTGGCCACCGTAAATGCAACACCCTGAAGGAAGCATCCGAATCAAGTGAAATTTACACCATGGGTTTGCAGCGATGATATGTGTAACTGATTAGAATTTCAGTGCAGATGCACATCACGCGCGCCTGTGGCGCCACCTCATAGCGCCATTTAAGGCTTGGTGATTTCGACGAGCGTACATTCGGCACGTGTGTTTACCTTGTGGTTGTTTCACAAGACGATCAGTTATGCCTCGTAGACAACAGCGAACATCGTTTGATCAAGTATCCGAGTTCGACAGAGGAGGGATAGTGGCTTACCGAGATTGTGGATTATCATACAGAGAAATCGCTAGTCGTGTTGGATGAAACCAAAGAACTGTAATGCGGATATGTGACCGTTGGATGCAGGAGGGTACGACGGACCGACGTGGTCGATCGCATTCACCTCGGTGCACCACTGCACGTGCTGATAGGCAAATTGTGCGCATGGCAGTGACGGATCGCTCAGTGACATCCCGAACCGTAGCACAGCACATTGCGTCTGTAACGCATCATTCAGTGTCTGCGCGTACCATTCGACGCCGTTTACATCAGAGTGGTCTGCCCGCAAGACGTCCATTGCTTCGTCTACCATTGACGCAGAACCACAGACGTCTCCGTCGCCAATGGTGTGATGACAGACGGATGTGGACGGCAGAATGGAATGACGTTGTCTTTACTGATGAGGCACGCTTCTGTCTGCAGCACCACGATGGTCGGATTTCAGTGTGGAGACACCGTGGAGAGAGGATGCTGGACAGCTGCATTATGCACTGCCACACTGGTCTTGCACCGGGTATTATGGTATGGGGCAGTATTGGATATTACTCTCGCACGCCTCTAGTACGCATTGCCGGTACTTTAAATAGCCGGCACTACATATCCGAGGTGCTGGAGCCAGTTGTCCTTCCTTACCTTCAGGGCTCGGCCACAGCCATATTTCAACAGCATAATGCACGACCACACGTGGCACGCATTGTCCAAAGGTTCTTCGTCAATAACCAGATTGACTTGCTTCCCTGGCCGACTCGCTCTCCAGATCTTTCGCCGATAGAAAACATGTGGTCCATGGTTGCTCAATGAGTGACCCAGATTACATTGCCAGCTGCCACACCAGATGATCTTTGGCAACGTGTGGAAGCTGCTTGGGCTGCTGTACCCCAGGAACACATCCAACGTCTCTTTGACTCAATTCCGAGACGTGTGGCAGCGGTGATCTCCAACAATGGTGGCTACTCTGGCTACTGATTCTGGCAGGAACCACATGTCACAGCCGTCTGTAAACGTAATCATTTGATACTTGGTCAACATTTTATCTACAAAATAAATTTTGTTGTGCTACCTCTTGTCTTTCTTGGTGTTGCATTTACGGTGACTAGCAGTGTAGTACCAGAGGTGGCTTTTTATGTTATGCAGAGTCTCTGAAAATTTCATTCATTTATCTATGATAGTTTCTGATATAATTGGGCATACGTACTGAAAATTTTAGTTTGTGGGAAATTGACTTTAAAGAAAAAACTTTTGAAATTTATTACTTACAGTTAATTAAAACTGTCCTACTGCATATGATGGCCCTTCTTTGGCCTCTAGCAGGTCTTACACAAGTGTGTGTGTGTGTGTGTGTGTGTGTGTGTGTGTGTGTGTGTGTGTGTGTTTTTCCTTCACCAATTTTTTTGAACATTTCCTCACACTGAATTACATTCTTGAGATTTTGTAGATTGTGTGGAATACATCAGGAACAGCTCTTTCACTGCAGTCTTTATTAAGCCTGAGGATATCTACATCTACATCTACATGATCACTCCGCAATTCACATTTAAGTGCTTGGTAGAGGGTTCATTGAACCACAATCATACTATCTCCCGGAAAAACGAACACCTAAACCTTTCTGTTCGAGCTCTGATTTCTCTTATTTTATTTTGATGATCATTCCTACCTATGTAGGTTGGGCTCAACAAAATATTTTCACATTTGGAAGAGAAAGTTGGTGATTGAAATTTCGTAAATAGGTCTCACCGCGACGAAAAACGTCTTTGCTTTAATGACTTCCATCCCAACTCGCGTATCATATCTGCCACACTCTCTCCCCTATTACGTGATAATACAAAATGAGCTGCCCTTTTTTGCACCCTTTCGATGTCCTCCGTCAATCCCACCTGGTAAGGATCCCACACCGCGCAGCAATATTCTAACAGAGGACGAACGAGTGTAGTGTAAGCTGTCTCTTTAGTGGACTTGTTGCATCTTCTAAGTGTCCCTCTATCTCTATCTTGTGGGTAAGCCAGGTGCTGATGCTCATCAATCATGTCAAATGTAGTGTCAATTTTTGTGGAATGATGTCCAATTCTTGTCAACCTTAACAACATTTGTTGCTGATGGAAGCGTGACCGTGATAAAATTCCGTTAACTGTGTATAGTGTTTTACAAAGGTGATTCATTTTCAAGCGGTACTGTTGGTATGTCAAGTCTTTACAAAATTCATTAAAAAGAATTTTTGAAAACTTTTTGAAAAAGTTTCTTTAAATGCTTACTGTAAACAAACTACTTGACCAATTTATAAGCTCCAATTATTTTAACAACAACAAATTTTAATTAGTTTACTCATGCTGAGCTCAAAGGGGCAATGCGTAGTAATTACTTAATAGAAGAACAACTTCTTAGCTGAGATCACTATACAAAACATTATTGTAGATAACCGGTTTCGGTAAAACTAAGTTATCTTCTTCAGATCTGTAATAAAATTACAAGGTGTGCTACAAACTGTTACACAAATAATGTCGCATTAACCAATAGATAAACCAAATGACAACAAACCTTCACAAAGATCATAACAAACACCTTGTGCCAACTACATACAAAATCTTTCCATTGAATTTCCAGGTATATCAACGTAGAATGAGTGATGCGATGGCATATTGAAATTAAAATTACTTTGTACATCACAGTTTGCCAAAACATCATTCCCATAATACAATGTATCATGCCTATCAGGGCACCACAAGACTAAATGTCAATAGCCAGTGCATGAGACGAACTGACCACAAGCACAACAAGCGTCACTGGAGCATATAGATTCTAAAAGAAAAATTCATATATGTAATTTAAAAACATCCATGATTCTGAAATGTTTATAAAATATTTCTGATGATTTTTTCATGACAGAAACCTGCTAAGAAACCCTATATACCATATGTAAAATACTTGCGTTATATCATTACAAAACAGCAGCACTTTTTTTATTTTTTGACATTATCACTACATAAGCAACAAACATAGTTAAAACAGAAAAATAATTTTTTTTAAACTTATTATAAGAAACACAAGTAAGGCAGTACGCTAAAAATTATTTTTTGTAAATTATTAAAATCAAAATACAGCAGTGTTCAGCCCAATATCTGAAGCTAGCACAACCAATCTGAAAGTTACACCATTATAGTGCAATGTATCATATCAAGTGCACAAAATAAATAAATAAATAAATAAAATAAAATAAAATAAAAAATTGGCAATATGATAGCTTATATCAGGGCCATGAATATTATGTAGGATATCAGCGAAAAACCATCAAAAATAATTACAGTACGCATATGAGATTGAGTACAAGAATGTATGTACCCAAAGAATACTGAACATGAGAAACTAAAATACAATTTTGACTCACAAACCTAAAAAAGATCATTCATTGCATTATATAAATATAAGTTACAGATTAATATATAACTTAATGTAGCCAGCAATCTATCTTCGTACTTCAACCTATAAAAGGCTATCCAATGTGGATGGAAACTTGAATAACCCATAAGATTCACCACAAATGCGGAAAAAGTGAAAATAATTGATAAAAGAATACTTAGAGGCTTCCTTTAGTAAATCGTTACATCACAGTAGCTCATGGTCTACGTGCAGCATCATACAGTTGAAAGTACCGAAGAACGAACCACACTAGATACCTAGCACCTGTATGGATCAGGTAATACCACTTTTTATATAAAGAGTAGAAGGCCATTATCGGACAATGACTAACGCAGAAGACTCTGAACTACAATAGTGTGTAAATGGTGTTCTTCTGTACACCTTTTACACTGAAGTGCCAAGGAAACCAGTAGAGGCATGCATATTCAAATTCAGAGATATGTAAACAGGCAGGATACGGGACTGTGGTTGGCAACAAGAGTCGGACACAGTCGTTACAGTCAGTTACTCCTGCTACAATGGCAGGTTATCAAGATTTAAGTGAGTTTGAACGTGGTGTTATAGTTGGCGACTGAACCTTGGGACACAGGATCTCTGAGGTAGTGATGAGTAGGGGATTTTCCCATACAACCATTTCATGAGTATGCCACGAATACCAGGAATCCGGTAAAACATCAAATATCTGACATTGCTGTGGTCGGAAAAAGATCCTGCAAGAACAGGACCAATGACAACTGAAGAGAATCATTCGAAGTGACAGAAGTGCAATCCCTCTGCAAATTGCTGCAGATTTCAATGGTGGACCATCAACAAGGGTCAGCATGTGAACCAGTCAATGAAACATCATCAGTAAGGTCATTCAGAGCCGAAGGCCCACTCGTGTACCCTTGATGACGGCACAACACAAAGCTTTATGCCTCGCCTGGGCCTATCTACACTGACATTGGACTGTTGATGACTGGAAATATGTTGCCTGGTTGGACAAGTCTCATTTCAAATTGTATCGAGCAGATGGACATGTACGGGTATGGAGACAGCTGCATGAATCCATGGACCCTGCATGTCATCAGGGGACTGTAGTTGGTGGAGGCTCTGTAATGGTGTGGGGCATGTGCAGTTGGAGTGATATGTGGACCCCTGATACATCTAAATATGCCTCTGACAGGTGACACACACATAAGCATCCTGTCTGATCACCTGAATCCATTCATGTCCATTGTGCATTCCAACGGACTTCCGGGCTACTCCAGCAGGACAATGTGACAACCCACACATCCATAATTGCTACAGAGTGGCTCTAGGAACACTCTTCTGAGTTCGGACACTTCTGCTGACCACCAAACTCCCCATACATGAACATTTTTGAGCATATCTGGGATGTGCCACTATTACAGTGGCACTCACCTGAAGATGGCCAGAAGACTCTGCGCCGAAATATCGTGGCAGGACGTTACTGATATCCGGCAGTTCTCCCATGTTTCTATGGAACATATCTGGGATGCCTTGCTATGTGCTGTTCAGAAGAGTTATCCACCCCCTCGTACTCTTTTGGATTTATGGACAGCCCTGCGGGATTCATGGTGTCAGTTCCCTCCAGCACTACTTTAGGCATTAGCCGAGTCCACGCCACATTGTGTTGTGGCACTTTGTACTCGTCGGGGACCTGCACGATATTAGGCAGGTGTACAAGTTTCTTTGGTGTAGATAGAGAACTATTGCATACAGATACTAGGTAGCCATTGCATCTTAGATTCAGTTTTTCTGTTCTGTGATAGTTACAACTTTAAATTGGTGAATGTAGGCCTGCACTGCTGTATAAACGAAAGATTACTGAATATCTTTTAATATCCTATTGAATCTTATTGTGTAGATAGAAGGTAACATATGCCATTGTTGAGGCATTTGGATGTCTCATATTTTGCTAATACTCCTTCAGTATTTTGTTGTGCAATAGTTTGAATGTAGATAACTAGTTACATAGTGGTATATGTGTCACATAAGTGATGAGATATTTCATACGTAGATATCTAGCAAAGTGATGGGCTTCTATTCTTCACAGAAAGTGGTATTACCCTTTTGTATACAGGTGCTAGGTATCTAGAGCGGTTAGTTCTTCAGTACTTTCAACTTTATGCTGTTGTATGTAGAACTTGAGTTACGGTGGTGTAATAAAATGATTTATTACGGGAAGCATTCAAGTATACTTTTATTAATTATTTTGGCTTTTGTAACACCTATGGCATATCCTATGGGTTATTCAAGTTTCCATCCACAATGGATAGCCTTTTTGTACCTTCACGTATAAGGACAAATGGTTGACTACATTAATATTTTCCTCAGCATTAAGTTATATGTTAGTCTGTAACTTATGTTAATATAATACAATGAATGAGTCTTCATGGGTTTGTGGTATAGGGCTGCACGTTGGTTTCTCACGTTCAGTATTCTTTGGCTACATATGTCAATGAACTCAATACAACAATACCAGAGAAGGAAAGTTGCTACTCACCATATAGCGAAGATGCTGAGTCGCGATAGACACAAGCTGGTGTTGGTGGGAAGGATCCATATGGCACAGGCTGAGAAGCAGTCATTGAGATGAGGGATATCATGTTTGGCAGCGTGTTCAGCAACAGGGTGGTCCACTTGTTTTTTGGTCACAATTTGTCGGTGGCCGTTCAAGTGGACGGACAGACTGTTGGTTGTCATGCCTTTGTAGAATGCAGCACAGTGGTTGCAGCTTAGCTTGTAAATCACAACTGGTTTCACAGGTAGCCCTGCCTTTGATGGGATAGGTAATGTTAGTGACCGGACTGGAGTAGGTGGTGGTACGAGGACGTATGGGACAGGTCTTGGATCTACGTCTATTACAGGGGTATGAGCCATGAGGTAAGGGATTGGGAGCAAGGGTTGTGTAAGGATGGACGAGTATATTGTGTAGGTTCAGTGGACGGCGGAATACCACAGTAGGAGTGGTGGGAAGGATAGTTGGCAGGACATTTCTCATTTCAGGGCACGACGACAGGTAATTGAAACCCTGGTGTAGAATGTAATTCAGTTGCTCCAGTCTGTGGGACCTTGGGAGACTGAAAAGATGAGGCACAGGAGATTTAATTTTGTACAAGGATGGGAGGATAATTACGGTCAGTGAAGGCTTCAGTGAGACCCTCAGTAATTTTGAGAGGGACCGCTCATTACTGCACATGCGACGACCACGGGTGGCTAGGCTGTACAAAAGGGACTTCTTGGTACGGAATCGGTGGCAACTGTCAAAGTGAAGGTATTGCTGGTGGTTACTAGGTACAATATGGATGGAGGTACTGATGTAGCCATCTCTGAGGTGGAGGTCACATCTAGAAAGGTGGCTTGTTGGGTTGAGTATGACCAGGTGAAGCAAATTGAGAAGTTGTTGAGGTTCTGGGGGAAAGTGAATAAGGTGTCCTCACCTGCAATCCAGATAGCAAAGATGTCATCAATGAATCTGAACCAGGTGAGGGGTTTAGGATTCTGGGTTTTTAGGAAGGACTCTTCTAGATGGTCCATGAATAGGTTAGCATAGGATGGTGCCATGCAGTTGCCCATAGCCATACCACTGATTTGTTTGTAGGTAATGCCTTCAAAGGAGAAGTAATTGTGGATGAGGATATAGTTGGCCATGGTGACTAGGAAGGAGGTTGTTGGTTTGGAATCCATAGTGCATCTGGTAAGGTAGTGTTCGATAGCAGTAAGGCCATGGGGATTAGGAATGTTAGTATACAGGGAGGAGGCATCAATAGTGACGAGCAGGGTACTGTGTGGTAAGAGGGACAGGAACTGTGGAGAGTCAGTGGAGTAAATGGTTGGTATCATTTATATAGGAGGGTAGGTTCCGGGTAACAGGTTCAAGGTGTTGGTCTACAAGAGCAGAGATTCTCTCAGTGGGGGCACAGTAACTGGTCACTATGGGGTGTCCTGAGTGGTTGGGCTCAAGTAGCTCTGAGCACTATGGGACTTAACTTCTGAGGTCATCAGTCCCCTAGAACTTAGAACTACTTAAACCTAACTAACCTAAGGACATCACACACATCCATGCCCGAGACAGGATTCGAACCTGCGACCGTTGAGGTCGTGCGGTTCCAGACTGTAGCGCCTAGAACTGCTCGGCCACCCCGGCCGGCTGAGTGGTTGGGTTTATGGACTTTAGGAAGCATGTAGAAGGTGGGAGTGGTAGGGGTAAGTAGAGAGATGGACTCTGGGGAGAGGTTCTGGGATGGGCCTAGGGATTTGAGTAGTGACTGGAGATCCTGCTGGATTACAGGAATGGGGTTACTGTGGCATGGTTTGTAGGTGGAAGTATCTGACAGCTGATGGAGTCCTTCTGCCACGTAATTCTTGCAGTTCAAAATAACGGCGGTGGAGCCTTTGTCTGCAGGTAGGATTTTAAGTCGGGATCAGTTTTTAGATGGTGGACTGTGGTTCTTTCTGTGGATGTAAGGTTAGTTTGCATTTGGTGAATGATAGTGAGGCAAGTTTCGAGGTTAAGAAATTCTCCTGCTATGTAATGCCAAATTCCTGGAACCCATAACACACATTGAAACTCTTGCCTTGCAGGAACCTGAGCAACATGCACAATGCCAACTCAAAAAGCTCTCCATCCTGCTCACACCATATTTCGTCTATGACGCAAGGAGTTCTACTAGCCCTCGTCTTTTTACCTACTTGATCCTCTGCTGTCTTCACTACTTCATCCCTCAGAGCTATCCATTCTTCTTCTACTGTACTTCTTTCCCCCATTCCTGTCAATTGTTCCCATATGCTCTCCCTGAAACACTGTACAACCTCTGGTTCTTTCAGTTTACCCAGGTCCCATCCCCTTTTTGCAGTTTCTTCAGTTTTAATCTACAGTTCATAACCAATAGATTGTGGCCAGAATCCACATCTGCCCCTGGAAATGTTTTACAATTTAAAACCTGGTTCCTAAATCTCCGTCTTACCATTATATAATCTATCTGATATCTTCTAGTATCTCCAGGATTCTTCCATGTATACAACCTTCTTTTATGATTCTTGAACCAAGTGTTAGCTATGATTAAGTTATGCTCAATGCAGAATTCTACCAGACGGATTCCTCTTTCATTTCTATCCCCCAATCCATATTCACCCACTATGTTTCCTTCTCTCCCTTTTCCTACTCTCGAATTCCAGTCACCCATGACTATTAAATTTTCGTCTCCCTTCACTACCTGAATAATTTATTTTATCTCATCATACATTTCTTCAATTTCTTCATCATCTGCAGAGCTAGTTGGCATATAAACTTGTACTACTGTAGTAGGCGTGGGCTTCGTGCCTATCTTGGCCACAATAATGTGTTCACTATGCTGTTTGTAGTAGTTTACCCGCACTCCTATTTTTTTATTCATTATTAAACCTACTCCTGCATTACCCCTATTTGATTTTGTGTTTATAACGCTGTATGAATATCAAGAGCTCAGATGGAAACCCAGTTCTAACCAAAGAAGGGAAAGCAGAAAGATGGAAGGAGTATATAGAGAGTCTATATAAGAGCGATGTACTTGAGGACAATATTATAGAAATGGAAGAGAATGTAGATGAAGATGAAATGGGAGATACGATACTGTGTGAAGAGTTTGACAGAGCACTGAAAGACCTGAGCCGAAACAAGGCCCCGGGAGTAGACAACATTCCATTAGAACTACTGACGGCCTTGGGAGAGCCAGTCCTGACAAAACTCTACCATCTGGTGAGCATGATGTATGAGACAGGCGAAATACCCTCAGACTTCAAGAAGAATATAATAATTCCAATCCCAAAGAAAGCAGGTATTGACAGATGTGAAAATTACCGAACTATCAGTTTAATAAGTCACAGCTGCTAAATACTAACGCGAATTCTTTACAGACGAATGGAAAAACTGGTAGAAGCTGACATCGGGGAAGATCAGTTTGGATTCCGTAGAAATATTGGAACACGTGAGGCAATACTGACCTTACGACTTATCTTAGAAGGAAGATTAAGAAAAGGCAAACCTACTTTTCTACCATTTGTAGACTTAGAGAAAGCTTTTGACAATGTTGACTGGAATACTCTCTTCCAAATTCTAAAGGTGGCAGGGGTAAAATACAGGGAGCGAAAGGCTATTTACAATTTGTACAGAAACCACATGGCAGTTATGAGTCGAGGGGCATGGGAAAGGGAAGCAGTGGTTGGGAAGGGAGTGAGACAGGGTTGTAGCCTCTCCCCAATGTTATTCAATCTGTATATTGAGCAAGCAGTAAAAGAAACAAAAGAAAAATTCGGAGTAGGTATTAAAATCCATGGAAAAGAAATAAAAACTTTGAGGTTCGCCGATGACATTGTAACACTGTCAGAGACAGAAAAGGACTTGGAAGAGCAGCTGAACGGAATGGACAGTATCTTGAAAGGAGGATATATGATGAACATCAACAAAAGCAAAATGAGGATAATGGAATGTAGTTGCATTAAGTCGGATGATGCTGACGGAATTAGATTAGGAAATGAGACACTTAAAGTAGTAAAGGAGTTTTGCTATTTGGGGAGCAAAATAACTGATGATGGTCGAAGTAGAGAAGATATAAAATGTAGACTGGCAATGGCAAGGAAAGCGTTTCTGAAGAAGAGAAATTTGTTAACATAGAGTATATATTTAAGTGTCAGGAAGTCGTTTCTGAAAGTATTTGTATGGAGTGTAGCCATGTATGGAAGTGAAACATGGACGATAAATAGTTCGGACAGGAGGAGAATAGAAGCTTTCGAAATGTGGTGCTACAGAAGAATGCTGAAGATTAGATGGGTAGATCACATAACTAATGAGGAGGTATTGAATAGAATTGGGGAGAAGAGGAGTTTGTGGCACAACTTGACGAGAAGAAGGGACCGGTTGGTAGCACACGTTCTGAGGCATCAAGGGATCACAAATTTAGCACTGGAAGGCAGCATGGAGGGTAAAAATCGTAGAGAGAGACCAAGAGATGAATACACTAAGCAGATTCAGAAGCATGTAGGTTGCAGTAGGTACTGGGAGATGTAGAAACTTGCACAGGATGGGGTAGCATGGAGAGCTGCATCAAACCAGTCTCAGGACTGAAGACCACAACAACAACAACAACAACAACCCTGTATTCAGCTGACCTAAAGCCTTGTTCCTCCCGCCCCCGAACTTCTCTAATTCCCACTATATCTAACTTTAACCTATCCATTTCTCTTTTTAAATTTTCTAATCTACCTGCCCAGTTAAGGGATCTGACATTCCACGCTCCGATCCGTAGAACGCCAGTTTTCTTTTTCCTGATAACGACGTCCTCTTGAGTAATCCCCGCCCGGAGATCCGAATGGGGGACTATTTTACCTCCGGAATATTTTACCCAAGAGGACGCCATCATCATTTATCCATACAGTAAAGCTGCATGCCCTTGGGAAAAATTATTGCCGTAGTTTCACCTTGCTTTCAGCTGTTCGTAGTACCAGCACAGCAAGGCCGTTTTGGTTAATGTTGCAAGGCCAGGTCAGTCAATCATCCAGACTGTTGCCCCTGCAGCAACTGAAAAGGCTGCTGCCCCTCTTCAGGAACCACACGTTTGTCTGGCCTCTCAACAGATACCCCTCCGTTGTGGTTGCACCTATGGTACGGACATCTGTATCACTGAGGTACGCAAGCCTCCCCACCAATGGCAAGGTCCATGGTTCATGGGGAAGCCCAACCTTGTAAAAAAACTAATCTCCCGTGCCTTATCTTTCCAGTGTCTCATAACCTCCCAAAGTCCCACAGTCCGGCCACAGAGGAGCATTCCCTTCATAACTCAGTACCATCCAGGACTGGAGCAACTGAATTGCATTCTACGCCAGGGTTTCTATTACCTCTCGTCAAGCCCTGAAATGAAAAATGTCCTGCCCACTATTCTTTCCACCACTCCTACCGTGGTATTCTGCCGTCCAGCGAACCTACACAATATAGTCATCCATCCTTACACAACCCTTGCTCCCATTACCTCTTGGCTCATACCCGTGTAATAGACCTAGATGCAAGACCCGTCCCATACATCTTCCTACCACCACCTACTCCAGTATGGTCACTAACATCACCTATTCCATCAAAGGCAGGGCTACCTGTGAAACCAGTCATGTGATTTACAAGCTAAGCTGCAACCACTGTGCTGCATTCTATGAAGGCATGACAACCAGCAAGCTTTCTGTCCGCATAATGGCCACCGACAAACGGTGGCCAAAAAACAAGTGGACCATCCTATTGCTGAACACGCTGCCAAACACGATATCCTTCATCTCAATGACTGCTTCTCAGCCTGTGCCATATGGATATTTCCCACCAACAACAACTTTTCTGAATTGCGCAGGTGGGAACGTTCTCTGCAATACATCCGACATTCCTGTAACCCTCCTGGCCTCAACCTTTGTTAGTCACTGTCCCCACCCATCCAGCCCCTCTCTGTTCCCATTCCAGCACTACACAGCCGTCATTTTACTGCCATACCCAGTCTTTTAATTTCTCTCCTTTCCGCTAGTTACCCCCTCGCCTTCGCACCTTCTCTCCTGCCCTCCGTCTAAACTGCAACACTTCGTTCACTATCTGCCACTTCCACCATACTATCCCTCCCCCTCCATGCCTCAGCCTCCTCCTTATCCCCATCTAGTTGGCACTCTCATCATGCACTGGTGCTGCTGCTCACAGTGTGGTTTCAGTTCTCTGAGATTGCAGATGAGTGTGAAAGTTGTGTTTGAGTGTGTGTGTGTGTGTGTGTGTGTGTGTGTGTGTGTGTGTGTGTGTGTGTGTGTGTGTGTGTGTACTGCTGACAAAGGCCTTAATGGTCGAAAGCTATAATTGTGTGAATCATTTTGTTGTGCCTATCACGTCTCGGCATCTCTGGTATATGGTGAGTAGCAACTTTCCTTCTCTGGTATTGCTACATTCCATCCTGGATTTTCCATTGTCTGATTTGTACTCAATCTAATATGCACACTGTAATGATTTTTGACGGTTTTCCATTGGTATCCTACACGCTATTCATGGCCATGATATAAGCTAGCACATCCTCTAATTTTGTTGGTGCACTAAATATGATGCATTGCATTGGTTGAAAACAGTCTTGGTTGCAATTTTAGTTTTTTTATTTATCACCTACATTTCACCTCATTTAGGCACCTTCATGCTGATCTTAATTTAGTATTTCTTAGTTGATCCTTTAGACAGTGTAGCTAAAGGGCGTGTATGTGTTATGCAAGTCTTGGAGTCATTCATTTCCATCTAGAAAGTAATTACTGAGGTTAATGAAGGCGATGTTTGTCTGATGTACTTGACAATGCCCTTTAGCTACACTGTCTAAAGGATTGTCCTAAGAAATACTAAATCAAGATCAGCCTGAAGATGCCTAAATAAGGTGATACACGTAGTTGATAAATAAAAAAACTAAAATTGCAACCAAGACAGTTTTCAACTAATACTACTAACACTGGTTTGCTGATTCATGCCACAGATGGATTGGATGAATGATGCATTGAACTATAATGGTATAATTTTCAGACTGTTTGTGCTAGCTTCAGATATTGGGTTGAACACTGCTGTATTTTGATTTTAATAATTTAATAAAAACAATTTTTAGCATACAGCCTAACTTCTGTTTCTTACAATAAGTTTAAAAAAATTTAATTTTCTTTTGTAACTATGTTTGTCACTTACTTGGTGATATTGTAAGGGGGAAAAAAATACTTGCAAATTTGTACTGATATAGTGCAAGTATCGTAAATATAGTGTACATATTGTCATGAAGAAATAATCAAAAATATTTTATAAACATTTCAGAATTTTATATTTATATATACGTATATTTGGAATCTTGTTTGTTTTAAATTACATATTTGACTTTTCCTCAAAGAATCTATGTACTACCGCAACACCTGTTATGCTTGTGGTCAGTTCATCTTATGCATTGGCTATTGACATTTAGTCTTGTGGCACCCTTGTAGGCACGACATATTATGGTAATGGTATTTTGGCAAATTGTTACGTACAAAGTAATTTTAATTTTGTAGTGCCAACGCATCGTTCATTCCACGTTTATATACCTGGAAATTCAATGGAAAGATCTTGTGTATAGCTGGCACAAGATGTTTGTAATAATCTTGATGAAGGATTTTGCCATTTGGTTCTTCCATAGGTTAATGATGCATTATTTATATAACAGTTTGTAGCATTTCTAGTAATTTCATTACAGATCTGAAGAAGATAACTTAGCATTACTGAAACCAGTTATGCACAATAAAGTTTTGTAGAGCGATTTTGGCTAAGATAATCTTGTTCTCCATGTAACAAATTATAAAATAATAGTAATGTTAAATTGTAACAGAATCATTTAGCAATTTGTAAAAACTTGTTTGATGTGAGGGCAGGCATTAACAGCATAAGTTGTCACCAAATCATGTTATTAGATACATATATCTCAATCAGTAGTGCACTTTGCAATGATTGGCCAATTTTTCTGTCTTTAAATCTTTATTTCTTCACAACAGAATCATAAACACATACATTCCGATTCCCCTCATTTTTTACTGGATATCAGCTTGAACACCAATAGTGACATGCAATTTTTATTACACTTCCTTGTCATACAGTAAAAAAACATCACTGAAGGAAAAATGTTGACTGAGATTCTATCTGAAATTTTGTTTGGCATATTTGTGCTATTGTGAGCATATAAAACTATCATTCTTCTGCAGTTTCACTGTTTTATATTGGGCTTAGAGATTTAGCCAAACAATCAGGAATGTGGAAAAAAAATGTAGAAATTTATAATGCTGCGAGCAAAGGATGTGAAAATGTCTTTAGGCTCACCGTTACTAAAACTAAACAGATCACACCGAACGAGTATGAACATTTGGTAGGTTGTGTATACTGTTTATAATTGCAGAACTGATGCATGGTATACAAAAAAACTACTTGAAGAGAACAAAAATCCTAGTGCAAATACTGTCAGTTATAGCAACATTATTTCACATGCTTACAATTAGTTTACAAATATAAAATTGAAAAATGTTTTTTGGTACATTAAAACATTTCATAGAATTATGCAGCATCTAAACAATTGCGCCAACTTTTGCTTTCTATACACCAACAAAATACTGAAACATTTTTCCACTTTTAACAAAAAGATCTATACAACATTATAATATGTTTTAATAACCTTTCAGGAAGTCTCCACTGGCTCAAATGTAATTACATTACAAAGTAACTTATAATCCTGCTGTGCAGTCTTTCTTCGGCATACAATTACTCATTACTGGCCCATATGCATTGTTTAGAGGTTTCACAGTCATACATACAGGTTTACCATTAAAAATATAAAGTAAAATAAATAGAAGTGCCCCACAAGTATAATATCCATCATATCAAATATTTATTCATATATGTAAATTTCTTTTTAAAAAATCTTTTGAGTTCAGGATAGAAGCAGCTTGGCACTAAAACAGTAGTAAAACATAAAAAAGAGATATTAAAATATGGAGTGATTTCCTTAAAACATTAAAATGGAACCATGCTAAATGCTGGACCAGAAGTGGAACCACACTGCACCAAAACATAAAGAAATTTATTAACAGCTATTTCTTCACATAACAAAATAGGTTGTTATTCTCAAATGTCAACAGGTAAAAACAGTGTCCATACCCATCTTATGATAAAAATAAAGATCAAGGAATTGGGCCTAAACTTCTATTGCTATAGTTACAAATATGTGGTAAGACATTTACCATTACAAATATGTTCAAATACTGTGAAAATTCTCTGGACTTCACACATACAGCATTCCTTTTATAGATTGTTAATTTAGCATTAAGAAACTGTGGTTTCTTAAAAATCAGTGTTTATCAGCTCTACTAGCAATGAAATCTACCTACACTGCACATATGCCTTTTTCAGGAAGTATTTTATGATACAAAGAAAACTGACAACATATAATGTTCAAACTTGCGACTTGTGAAAATTTTACCTCTAATACAACAATCCAAAGAATTTCTTTTACTTTATTCAACAACATACTGGAGGTATGAAAAGAAATTAAAACTGTCTTAAAAAAGATTACAGCTTCAAGATTACTTTGTTTTACAGTGCATTTTTGTAGGCTTTGAGTGGCAATATGGAATATAATATTTTTATGTTACTGTCTGTATAATCATCTCTTTCATCTATTGCTTTCTTCCTAGGCACATCATGCTCCTCAGACCTGATCTTCATTCATATTTTCTCTCTTCTATCATATAAAGTTTAGCACGTATAAATTTTAATAAAAATTTTGTACTTCCTTTTGCTTGTACTTCAAAGTGTGGAAACACTGTCCAACAATGTATCTGGTTCCACAAGTCAAATAGTTAAAATTAATCAGTCTTAAATCATTAAGCAGTATAAGTATTATGGTCCATGTGCACTTTAAAAGGCAAATTATATTTTTGTAAATTAAAATGGAAGGTCTGATGAAAAGCACTTGGAAATATTCTGCAAATTCTGGGTACATGAATACTAATTCAGTCTATTTGCTGATTCTTCTAACACAGCGAACACAGTAACCATACATGCTTTTGCCACAACTGTTGCTTATTTTATTTCTTAATATTGTACTATCACTAAAACATAATTTTAATGGTTTCCATGTCTATCTTTTAAGAGTAGATGTCACAACTGTTTTTTGTCATTTTTCTATGAGGTAAAAAGTATGAAAGTTATAGAAACTGTGGCATGGACTACACATTATACATCAAGATAGCATGTATTTCAATGAGTACTTGCAATAGCAAATGAACGACCAATCAACATACACAGTAATACACACACAGTAGTAGGAAAATACGTAGACACAGTCACCGTATGAATTGTAGGTTATATTATTTAGGTAACTTCCAGATACTTTTGTATCAGACCTTCTATACTGCTGTTTCTATCCATACACTATTATAAAGCATACATACTTTTTAAACTCGGATATAATTATTTTGTCTTCTTGCTTTCTCTGGATATAAAATGTTCTTAATCTGTACTTGAAGTGTTTATAACTAATAATTCTATTTATCACTCAAACAGGAGTATTGCTAATAGGCATCTGACAGTACGGACATTCCTTTTGGGTAAGAGCACAATTACTACATAGCACAAAGTGATTACATGGTTTTAGAGTTATACTACGATTTCCTTCTTCACAAACCATACACTTAGTAGCAGTCTGCAAGTAGATAACCTGAAACAATTTAAATAACATACATATCAGAAAACAAAAATGTACCAAGAAATATAGTACATTTTAACAATTAGTCTGCAATATATGTGAAAATATTCTTTCAGTTATAATGAAATGCTGGACTATTGCTCTCTTTTTCACATAAGGAATCATGAATAAATAAAATTAACTCCTGCAACCAAAAGTCAGTCTGCAAGAATTCTGAATCCATACCCACAAAATGTGTGCAGCAAAGCTGAAACAGTAACACCAGGGCATTTATATGTTATACAGTCATTTGATGCCAAAGTTATTAGAATGATACAAGTAAATTTAAAAAAGGCATTCATGTACAATTTGCTCTACAAGTGACTAGATAAGAGAAGCATCTGCCCCTTTCTGTTTAGGAATTTTTTAGTGGTTTAAACTAAGAGCAAAATCGGAAATGTAACACTGAAGCAAAACTATTGATCAGCTGAAGCTGATACTCGTGTAACTTGTAACTGATAAAGAAAATGTGAAAGATAGGCCTTATTCAACTGTTTTGTGGCCCACGGCTTTTGCTTGTAATTCTTTAACAAAGAGAGGAATTTGGAATTTCTACAAAGATTACAGAGAACTTTAAAAGGAGGGGAAAAGGGAGGGGGGGGGGGGGGGGGAGAGAGAGAGAGAGAGAGAGAGAGAGAGAGAGAGAGAGAGAGAGAGAGAGAGAGAGAGAGAGAGAGAGAGATAGCTTTATGTAAGAGTCTTAATTGTGCCTGTCTGCAACTTAACGTGTCTTCTGTCCGGTAAGTAGCAATTGTCTTTCCCCAAACTGATTGTGTGTCTAAACACACACACACACACACACACACACACACACACACACACACTTGGTTCAACTGGACCAGCTGTTAGAACCTTGTAAAGACACACTCTTGGCAGACTTACGGTGAAAACTACAATAGACAGTAAGATGAATGAGATCACAAAATCACCAATACATTTGACAGGGTGAGAGCAGCAGCCCACTCTGCTGGGATTACTATACATTCTGGGGGAAAGCATATTCACAACTGGCAGAAACCAAGGTGACTGCCACAGCATTTGGGAGCTATCTGCAGGCACAGTCAGTACAACTTCAATGGTGGCAGTACTGCAACACGGAACATGACTGAAAACACCACATTATGTAATCCTACACGTGCAGTTCTACTCAGTAAAACAGTCCTCCATTCAGATCTCCAAGGCAATACCCACATGGAACTATCAGACAAAATGACAATGATAATTACAGTGATGGTGTGTAAAGTCAGAATGCTAAAGCACTGAGGAGAAACATGATCTCAAATGAAAAGAAATGAGGCAGATAGATATTTTAGGAATAAGTAAGTAGCAATGGCCAGAAGACTGTGGTATTTGGAGTGGAGCTCACAGGATTATTCACACTGGGTCAGATGATGGTAGAGGAGGAGTAATACTAATAATAATCAATAGGGAAACTGGAAATAAAGCAAAGGTTTATCTGTAGCAGATAGAAAAAGGATCGATGGTCAAATTGAATGGATATCCAACAGACATTGTGATCATATAAGTATACATGGAAGCCACAGAGGAGGATGGCAGCAAAACTAAAGTGTACAATAATATTTATGAACTCTTAAAATATCTCAAAGGGGACAATAATTTAAACGTAATGGGGGCTGCAATGCAGCCATACTAATTGTCATCCAGAAATTAAATTTTCTAGAAATTTAGAAAGGAAGGTAAGGAAGAATGAGTGAAAGGAAGATGGACGGAAAACTAAGAGAGATGATGTACACAGACAAATAAACTATCACTTTTAGAGAGCACAAAATAAGGAGCACAATGACCAGCGATGAAACAGATAACTGGCCAATTGAAGCAAAAATAAAGTGAGATGGAAACAATACTTTGTGTTGGCCAGGAGAAATTAGGTCAACTGAAAATGAGTACAACATGCAAGAAGGCGATAAAGGAGATAAAACACTTTTTTATGAATTTCAAATATCTTTGCAGGATCTCTGATGGAACATATGCCCTGGTATTGCTCAAATAGCAGTAGAACTCTTGTGGGCATCAGGAAAATGTGCAGAGCACAAACTATACAAACTCACAAATAAAATCTATTCAACTGGGAATGTTCCTCTAGATTTTGTAAAGCATATAATTATTTCACTGTCAAAGAAAGCGACAGCTAACAGAAATGAAAACTGCTGCACAATACATACAATATCAAATCGCTCAAAAAGACTACGAGAGTAATCTACTGGAATAGATGAAATTTATGTAAGAATGGAAGGGAAAACTGAAAGCAGGTTAGGAGAAGACAAATTTGGTTTAAGAGAACCAGAGGCAATTGAGAAGTTATTTTAGCAATGGGTTAATAATAGAGAACAGATTCATAAACATCAGGGAGACATACATTTCATTTATATATTTGGAATTGTGGAATGGAATAACATGTTTTCCATTCCTAAGCACTGTGGCATCAACTACAGAAGTAAAAGAGTACTCAATCCATCCTCTTTATGCAGAGCCGACTGGAGCAGTCAGATGTCCACAGGACTTTGTCCAGGGGCAAGGGGTGACATGCCTTTAATACTGCCATTTTGAATGAAAACGAGTTGGTTTTGAGATGTTTCACAATGTGAGAACCAAATTTTATTATTGGCACAAAAACCTATTATATCCTAAAGAACTGACGGTTATCCACTCACTTTAAGAGGTTATCCACTCGCTTTTAGAAGTGCACAATATTTCTATACTGGCTAAAAATTCCGTGCTCCAGATTCCAGAGGAGAGATGAGTAGCTTTCCTTGCTCTCTCACGCCCCTTCCAACACTTGCCGATTCCTATGTGAACCATGTGGCTCGATCAGCGCTATTCCCGCCGCCGGTACGGATCATCTTTCCAGCAGTGTGTGCAGAGCGCGCACTGGCGCCACCTGCCGGGCTGAGTGGAAAAGCTGAGGAAGAGGGAGTGATTTTGCTTTTGGACGCCGAGCAGTAACAGTGTTTTGGGAACTATGGTGGACAGATAAGGTCCAGTGTCAGCCAGCAAGGTGGGCACATCTAAAGGGGCTGTGACGACGCTGTGGCAAATATCTCCGGCATGGAAAGAGACATTACTGGGAAGCCATTGCTGGTGTTTTTTTTTTTTTTTCGCTTGCTTCATGTCTCCTGGCATTATCAGGACCTGCGGCGGCTGGCTTTGTCGAACAGGCAAGAGGGTAAGGGCCTTGCTTGTCCTGTAAATTGTGAGTGGAATCCACTACTGGGTTCTGTGCGGTTGACTGTATTTTCTTGGGTGGCCGTCACTACTCCTACTGAGTGTGGCCTTCAATGTGTTGATTTGAATTAGTTTAATATGTAATGTTTTAAGGTGTATGTGGTGTGATTATTAACATCTATGAGGGCCTGGAGTGCTGAGACATTCCATTGTAGATCCCATTGAAAGCAGTTTGCTGGCCCTTGTTTTAAGTACTGCCTGGTTATTGTATTTATATCACACCATGGAGTTAAGATGGCCAGTCACTATTGATAAATCTACATATAAAATATTTCCCTGGATATATTTATCTCTGAATTGTAATAACATTACTGTTACGTTCCTGTTTGAACTAATAGTGTGTCTGAGAGACTCGTGTATAATTTTGAAATCAGTAGTTTCCTAAATTCTTACCGAGAGGCCAGTTGTTATTGTGTGTTTAATAGCATGAAGCGGATTCTATTGATGATGGTACTAGAATTCCTTCAATGACAGTAGATCGATATTGTACCAGGTGTACCGGTATGAAATGTGTGTTTTTTTTTTTTTGTGAAAATGAAGCACTAATTTTGAATTGAAAAGCAAAACCATTTTATTCAAAGTACTGACCATTGCTTTCTATCCATTTTGACCACCTTTCTGACAATTTGTGGACACCACACTAATAGAAATGTTCGTCTTTTGAAGCAAACCAATCAGACACCCAATTTTCGACTTCTTCGTAGGAATCGAAGTGTTCCTCATCCAATGGGTTCCCATTGATGAAAACAAATGGTAGTCGGAAGGGGCCAAGTCTGGTGAATACGGCGGGTGGGGTAGCAGCTCCCAGCCAAGTGTTTTGACTGTATCCTGAACCAGTTTTGCTTTGTGTGCAGGTGCATTGTCGTGTAAAAAAATTACTTTGCCATGTCTTCTGGCCCATTCTGGTCTTTTTTCGATCAATGCGTAGTTCAAATTGATCATTTGTTGTCTGTAGCGATTAGTATTCACAGTTTCACCAGGTTTTAGAAGCTCATGATACACCACACCTTTCTGATCCCACCAAACACAGAGCATTGTCTTCTTGCCGAATCGATCTGGTTTTGCAGTCGATGTTGATGGTTGTCCCGGATTAAACCATGATTTTTCCCATTTAGGATTCTTAAAATAAATCCATTTTACATTGCCAGTAACAATTCGATGCAAAATTGATTTTCTTTCATGTCTTTGAAGCAAAATTTGACAACGGTTTTTCGGTTTTCCATCTGTCTTTCATTCAATTCATGTGGCACCCATTTTCCACACTTTCCGATCTTTCCCATGGCTTTCAAACGGTCAGAAATTGTTTGTTTGCACAATGCAAATTAGCATTGCTGCCATTTGCTTCTGAGTCAAAGTGTATCATCTTCATCCAATATTGCTTGCAATTTGGTGTCTTCAAACTTTTTTGGTGGTCTTCCATGTTCTTAATTTCTTACATCAAAATAATTATTTCTGATCCGTTGAAACCATCTTTTGCTTGTTGCTTCTGATAGAGCATGATCACCATAAGACTCGACAAGCATTCAATGCGACTCTGCAGCACTTTTTTTTCAAATGAAAACAAAAAATTAATGCTTTCCGCAAATCATCACTTTCTGGTACAAAATTCGACATTGTTAACACGACGAAAACATATGATGATGTTTGTTCCATGACTTGACGTGTACTAAAGTCCTTGATAGATCTCATACCAACCAAAAAAAAAAATTTAAGGCTCATTCACAACAAATGTTCCCTACCGATACATTTGTATCTTAACGCTCATTTCATACTGGTACACCTGGTAATTAATTTTATGTATTAATTTTACTGATGATGTGTTGTAATGAGTTAGTGTTTCTAGTTATTTAAGGCAGATGTCAGTCTGTTGTAGATACCCACTAGTTCTGGGATTTTCTCATGCCCATTTGTGACTGTTGCTGCTCACGTCCGGGGGTCCATGTCGAGCCTGTATAGGAAACAGCTGAGCGTGCGGGCGTCTGTTTTCTGAGCGTAGATGTTGAATCTCACGAGCTTGTTTGCTCACATGAAATTTTATATGCTAAATTATGTGGTGCCTACCATTTAAATAACCTGCTGTGTGGCAACCATTTAAATAACCTGTTGTGTGCCAAGGTATCCGATTGTTGCCTGACCTCTGAATTATTTTGGTAGTAACAATCACTATCGTAATGAAAGAGTACATTAGTTAAACATCAGTAAATTGTTCTTCAGCTTGTTTACAATTTAGAGTGTATAAAATTTAGCCCATTTCAGTAAATGTGTAATAGGCTATAAGTGCCGTGTTTTTATGAATGTTTAAAATTGAAGTAACTTATTTTCACCTGAATAATAATTTTTAAAGATGTGTGGTAGTTTTAAACATGTGATGGTTTTATCTGACAAGTTCTCTCGTTTAAAGGTACCAAATAAAATGTTCGGTGCAACTGTCAATGGTGATTGCCTGATGTGTTACTTTGGTCCAGTCCTACCACACTACAGCCTATTGTGCTGAGTTTGTGTCCTTGCGTGAAAGGGGGAATTACATGTTGTTTTTACACTTCACTATGCAGTGATGGAATGATACGAGAGACCAAAGTCGAGGCACCATTTCTCTCAGTTATCACCGAGATTTAATTTGCACATTGAACAGGCAAAGAAGGATATAAAGAACTACCTCAATTTGGACATGGACAGAAAATCATCACAATACTGTCTGCTAACAACATGATGGTAGTTGCCGCTTAATGAAATGCAGTCTATGTTAGCTGATTGCTGTAATAGCTATCTATAAATAAGAAGGAAACTAACATAATGGGGACTGAGTGTTAAACTAGGACAAGGAACTCCTGAACAGTTGGGCTAATTTTGCTGTCTTGGGAGTATGAAGAAGGAAGATGCAGAAAAGACAGTAGCAAGAATCACTCGAGGCAAATGGCTTTCTGAAAAAAGAAACAGCTACCAACAATACCTTAAGAACCTGGAGATGAGAAAGATTAATGTTGGTGCAGTCTTCAGTCTGATGACTTGTTTGGCATAGTACTCTGTCCTCTGAAAGTCTCTTCGTATTCAGATAACTGCTCCAACTCCCTCACACTTCTCTCTGTTGCCAAACTGACAATTCCTTGATGCCTCAGGGTGTGACCTATCGATCGATCCCTCCATTTACTCAAGTTATGCTATAAATTTCTTTGTTACCAATTCAATTCAGTAACTCCTCGTCACATCTATGATCTATCTGTTTAATCCCTAGAATTATATCAGTTCCTCGATCTGCCCATGTGATCTTCAGTATTCTGCTCTAGCACTACATTTTGAATGCTTCAATTCTCTTCTCACCCAGCCCGCTTATTGTCCCATTTCATTTTTGCACGAGGCTACATTCTGGTAGAATACCTTTGGAAAAACTTCCCAAATTTATATCAGTTGTTAACACATGGCTCTTTTTCACAACTGCTTTCCTTTCCATTGCCAGTTTGTATCTTCCCTATTCTGGCCAAACATCAGTTATTTTGCTGATCAAATGGCAAAACTCGTCTACTACTTCCAGTGTCTCATTTCCTAACCTGAGCTTTACGTCTTCTCCCAGAATTTTAATCCACTTTCCAAATTTCTCCTCATTTTCCTTTATTGCTCACTCAATGGATAGACTAAATAACATGTGCCGTCTGGGTTCTGCACGGGTGTTGTAAATAGCCTTTCACTCCCTTTATTTTACACCTGTTACTTTACTTTTCCAGTCGACACTGCCAAATGTTTTCTGTAAAAGTGTTAGAAACACAGGCCTCTTTTCTTTTTAACAAACTCTGTAAAATAAGTTTTCGAGGCAATATTGCTTCACGCGTTCCTACATTTCTCTGGATTCATAACTGGTCTACTAGTCCAGTCAGCAAAGCAAAATTTGGGGAAAAATATAGTGTAGTCAAAAATTTTTGAACAGGAGGATAGAGTATGGTGAACAACACACTAAAATCTTCACCAGCAGGGTGTCAGCATGGGGTTGAGGGGTATTTAAATTTACTGTTTACTGATCGATTAATTAATTATATAACTAAAAAATCGAGGCTGTTAGTGAAAATGTTTCCCAGTGCAAAAAAATTGTCCTATTCATTTTTTTCTCTAGGACTAATAGTTTTTATGTTCTAAGGGATGGAAAAATCACAGATTATTAAAAGAAAGGAAGTTTAATGGTATAGGTTGGAAAGAGAGGGGGTAGAAACATGAAGGGAGGTCATGCAATTCCCTCGCTCACAGATCTGCAAACCGAAGAGCAAGCAGCTGATTCCCCATTCTATTTACCCCACAACATTACAATAAGCAACTACAGGGTGTTTCACAAAGTTATATCCACCCTCTGCAGTGCCTTTCGAATCACAGGCAATGCAGTAAGCAGACATTCCCACAGAGTGTTTGTTTTTCACAAATTGCATTAACACTACACAAAACGCGGATATGAATTGCTAATAATACTAGCACAAGAAACACATACGGACAGAATCTACACAAATCTCTACACTGCTTGAGGGGAAATTGACACACTGTCATTCTGTATTGCAGCTTCTTACCCAATTCTCGTATATGAGCAGACAAAATAACTTCACTGAGCCTGTCTTTATACAGTGAAACAATTTTCAGTTTATTAATGAGTATTTATTTGCAATTGTTAAGTGAGCATTTATGTAAAAAATGTTCCTATAAACAATGGCTGAGAAGTGTATAATTTATAAGTGTGATATTGTTAGTGACCTTTGTAGTCTCAGTGGGAAAGGGGTTGGATTGGTAAATGTGGCACCTTGCTGCTGTCTACTGTTTACACTGTATTGAAAAGTCATGTGATTGTCTTGTCGTTTGATGGTGAATTAATGAATGACCAATAAGTTACTGCACTTCCATCACCATTAACTGTGTTACTGGTAGACTCCACTCACTCAGGAACTGTTGGCACTTGTAGAGTGGATCCACTTACCACATACCCACAGTATATGTTTCAAGGTGGACATTAATATGTCTGGTGGAATAGGGTTGATCATGTTCAAGTCTAGAACAGTAATTTGCCCATGACACCTAGGTGACCCACTTCTGTTGCAGAGAGCCAATTTAAGCCTCTCAGCCTCTTCAGAAGTCGGGAGCGCTGAGAGTGGGGAAATGCATTCGATACCCTTTGTGCTGTGAAGAGCATTACAGAAAGTGGTAGTGAAGACAACAAAATTGATGTTGACAAATAAGTACTGACACCATGTGTCATTTGGGACAGACTTTCCAGTATAGTAGACAGTTACAGCTGTTGAACATTTGTACATAATGTCTCATTTAACCATGGGAAATAGGTACTCATTCAATAAACTGAAAATAGCTCCACTATGTAAACAGGACTCAAGTGAAGTTATTTTGTTTACTCACATAAGAGTGCACGATAGGAAATGCCAGGAAGGTATAGTCTGCCTGTAAACCTAAAAGCAAGCAGTGCTCGTGGTGGGGGAAACTGCCTTTCTAGGAGGAATGCTACAGCTGTCTTAAGGATCACTAAGAATCAACATCCTCTCTAGCAGTATAGAACACTGTGCAGAAATTCACATATATTGTGTCCATATGTGTTTCTGGCATTAGCATTATTAATAACTCATACCTGTATTCTGTGTAAAGTTAACACACTTTTTAGGAAACAAACAACTCCCTGGAATGCCTGTGCGCTGTTACCAGTTATTTTTAAGACATCCTGTTGAGGATGGGTATAACTTCCTGAAACACTCTGCAGCTGTTTCTTCTGAAACTCTTCACTTTGCAGACCTATGAAGCAGGGAATTAGAAATTGCACAACCACAATCTGACGACCTACCTTCTCATGTTTTTCACCCCCCTCCTCCCCAGGTGAGGTACACACATTTAATATTTCTTCTTACTGCACTTCATTTACCAGTGAACAATAATTTTGTACCATTAAAACTCTTAAAAATAATTTGTGATCTTTTCCATCCACTGCAATGTGGAAACTGTTAGTCCTAGGGGAAAATATGAGTAGCACCGTTTCTATAGAAGTTGCCCACCTCCAGCTCCCTATACACACGACCCACTGTGGGTCATTTTAGTATTTTGTTTGTGGCAGTTCCTCCTGTCATTGCATAAAAATTTATGACCACACAATTCCCCGCCCCCCCCCCCCCCCCCCAACTTTTCTTAGTGTTCCTTGACTTGGATGCACCTTGAAGTCAGCTCCTACCCGCTTTTCCATTCTTCTGTATGTGTCAGTATTTCACAGTCATAACTAAATAACTAATAGTTTGAAAAACAAAGATTCTGTGACTTACCGAACGAGAAAGTGCTGGTAGATAGACACAATAAAAAACACACAAATTTCAAGCTTTCGCAACCCACGGTTGCTTCATCAGGAAAGAGGGAAGGAGAGGGAAAGACGAAAGGATGTGGGTTTTAAGGGAGAGGGTAAGGAGTCATTCCAATCCCGGGACTGGAAAGACTTACCTTAGGGGGAAAAAGGGACAGGTATACAATTGCGCGCACACACACACACACACACACATATCCATCCGCACACAGGCAGACATATGTAAAGGCAAAGAGTTTGGGCAGAGATGTCAGTCTGCCTGTGTCTGTATATGGGCGGATGGATGTGTGTGTGTGTGTGTGTGTGTGTGTGTGTGTGTGTGTGTGTGTGTGTGTGTGTGTCCGTGTGCACGCGCGCGCGAGTGTATAACTGTCCCTTTTTCCCAGTAAGGTAAGTCTTTCCGCTCCCAGGATTAGAGTGACTCCTTACCCTCTCCCTTAAAACCCACATCATTTCATCTTTCCCTCTTTCCTGATGAAGCAACCGTGGGTTGCGAAAGCTTGAAATTTGTGTGTTTGTGTTTCTGTGTTTTTTATTGTGTCTATCTACCAGCGCTTTCTCGTACGGTAAGTTACAGAATCTTTGTTTTTTAATATATTTTTCCCATGTGGGATGTTTCTTTCTATTTTATTCATATCATTAACTAATAGTTTGGTAATATTCACCTGTCAAGCACCTGCCTTCTTCGATTTATTAAATTATTCTTGAAATCTGAGAATATTTCATCTCTCTCTCACATCTTGTTCAACAAGTGGAACAATTCTGTTATGGCTGGCTCTCTCCAAGACCTTAACAATTCTAAAAGAATGTCCAGGGATCTCGTCTCAGCATACACTTTTCAATGTGCTGTCAAATTCTTCTCGAATTATCGTCATTTTCATCGACAGTCGTCTTTTTCTATAATTTTTCCTTTGAGCCCACTTCACGAGCGTAGCCCTTCTACTTTTCCCTTCTTTGCTTGATACTGCCTTGCCACCTGAGCTCTTGACGCTGAACAGTGCTTTTCGTTTCTCCGAAGGTTCCTTTCATTTGCCTACAAGTGGTATCTATCTTTCCCCTATTTATGAGTACGTCTAACTGACTTGCATTGTCCTCTACTCATTCCTGCTTAGCCATTTTGCACTTTCTGTCAATATTATTTTTTAGTTATTTGTATTCCCTTTTGCCTTCTTCATTTACTGCATTTTTATATTTTCTTATTTTGTCAATGAAATTCAGCATCTCCTTTGTTACCAAGGATTTCTACTTGACCCTGCCTTTTTACCTATTTGGTCCTCTGCTGCTTTCAATATACCATCTATCATCTTGTATTTTATTCCTTTCCTCTGTTTCAATTACTGCTTAATGTTCCCTCTGAAACCCTCAACAATCTCTTGTTCTCTTATTTTATCAAGGACCCATCTCCGTGATGTCCGATCTTTTTTCAATTTCTTCAGTTTCAACTGACAGTTAATAACCGAACAACAACAATCACAAGTCCATATCAGCCACTGGAAAAGGCTTACAGTTTAAAACCTTGTTTCAAAATCTCTATTTTACTACTGTATAATCAACTAAAACTTCTAGTGTCTCTCAGTCTGTCCCATGTATACAACCTTCTTATATAATTCTTGAAGTGTTAACAATGATTAAACAACACTCTGAGCATGATTCTACCATGTGATTTCCTCATTCACTCCTTTCCCCCACCCATGTTCTCCAACTAATTTTCCTTCTATTACTGCTATCAAATTTCAGTCCCCAATCACAACTAAATTTTGGTCTCCCTTAACTTTTTATCTCCTCATACATTCTTTCAATATTTTTATTATTTAAGGGTGTATATGCAGACAGGGGGGAAAAAAAAAATAAATAAATTTCCGGATTTTTTCAGGTAAAAAATACATTTTCTCCCATGTGAAATACCCTTTTTCCGTGTTAAGTGACAGTATACTTTTCCTCAGAACAGTAAAACTTATCAATCCTGTGAATGGTTATGGTTTTATACACCGGCGTAGAATTTCCCAGCCCTTTAGAAAACCAAACTCAGTAAAAAGAAACCAACACGTTTTGGAAAGATCTTTGATGTACAGCAACATGCATGCTGCATATTTTTGTATTATGATAGTATAATTATGAATTCCACCAAACACCGAAGCACTGAAATCGAGACTGCGATGTGCTTTTGTAAGCCAGTCATAGCTCAGGTCACATGATCTCGCCAGCCGATGGCAGCGGATATTCAGAGCATAGGACACCTGACATAGTCAGGCAACATCAGTGTTACGTAGCGCATATACACAAATTGGAAAAGTTCAAGGTTTAAATTAATATACGTAGTGTTGCTACAAGAAAACCAAAGCTTTCACATATAATATTGATCTTTTTTGCACATGTTACACTTTAAGATATATCACACAAATGTGACAGTAAAATTTTTAATAACGACATAAATGTCTGATCATCTGGGCTCAAAATTCTTCTAATAGTTGTCCACAAAGAGTTAATTTTTAAATGAGAGTCAAACACTCTGTGATTTAAGAAATTCATTGTACGTTCTCGAACATAGTTCATCTTGCGTAAAAGTAAATTTACTTTGAAAGTAATAGTTTTCAAACAACCATTCACAATATTTTCCTGCAACCTGTTAGAAACAGGTTTGTTTCAGCAGTTGCAAGAGCGCCCCATGTAACACGCATCACCGCGTTTGCGCAGCTACGATGGCGCAGGAAGCCCGTATACATCAGCCCCAGATCTACAATATTTCGGAACAGCGGCAATACTAGATAGTGGTTCCCTCCCTTGAGTGCAAAGTGCAGGAGGAGGAGGAGGAGATTAGTGTTTAACGTCCCGTCGACAACGAGGAAGCGCAGTGCCCCGCATCTTCACACAGCATTCTTCTATCGCATATCCTTGTACATTGCTCTGTGGAATTCAAACTTATAACAACAGAAGTTAAAATGTCCTCTCTCTCTCTCTCTCTCTCTCTCTCTCTTTGTGTGTGTGTGTGTGTGTGTGTGTGTGTGTGTGTGTGTGTGTGTGTGTGTGTGTGTGTGCGTGTGCGTGTGCGTGTGCGTGGGGGGTGGGTGGGGGGGAAATACCTTGCAATTAATATTGGATGGGATTATCTGTAATCCAGAGGACAAGAACTCTTCAGAAAATTTGCACTCTTTATTGCCTATTAGCTAATAACTTGCTTTTTTTGTGTAACGTAAAATAGGATACATAAAACCAATAAAGACAAATGACAAGGAAGACAGTACATTTCTTCAGTCCTTAAGTTCTAGCATTTTTCTCTCTCTAACCTTGCTACAGCTTTACATGGTGCCCTTTCCTTTCTGCGAAATCTATTAACTCATCAAACTTCATCAAATGTTTTGCCACATGAAAAAAAACGAAATGTCATTGCCTAATATTGAAAAAGCTGTTAATACAAACAGTACCCAAGACTGGTGTGTTTTCTCAATCTGGTTACGTCTATTTTGTCACTGTCTTCTAGATAAAACGAAATAGGCCTGTCTAATATTGCAGCAATTGTAAGACACAACAAATAAACAGACTGTTTTATCACAAATGATCACTTTTTTTAACACGACAGAATATAATTCACGAAGTACCGATATCAAATGCCTATTAGGCTTACTACAAGCACAAAGCTTTATGTTCGGAAATAGTTTCACATTTCATTCATACGCTCCAGCTTCTCAAGCTGGAGATCGAAAAGCAGTAGTACGAAATTTTTATACAAATTTGGAACTGTCATATTCTTCCATAATTTGTGTGAAGTCCCTGTTTCTTCTCCTTCCTCGTTATAACAAACAATCTTGTCACCACTAATTCTGTAACTATTCCTGCCAGTGTCAAAACTTATTCTCCAGTTAATTTCACTAACTCTGCCACAATCAACTGCTTAGTTATCCTGTGTTTATTCTCCAGTTATGTGTTCACACAATGCTACTCCAAGAATAGAACTTAGGCGGCTGCTACCAGGGTTTGTACAACTGGCCATTACTAGTGTAGCAATCTGGCCAAAAATTATCTATCAAAAATTCATTTTCTTGGATACACCGAGAAGATAATACATAATCTTTCTTGCCTGTTATTCCTGTTAGTAGTTATTTCTGCTCTGGTAGTCTGAATCGATGGATTTAGTTGGTATTTATAACAATGCTGATCATTCAGAAACCCAGTCAATCACATAAACAAACAGCGACTGACATTCACCCGTTCAGCTTTATTCCGCTCAGCTCGTATAGCCCCGTCCCCTTCTGTCTGCATGAAAGTTTATTTCTAGATACATCGGGGATTCCCCTTGCAGATACATGACGTACACTATGCATGCATTCAAAAATCAACTTATGATCCCTTCAGAAATAAACTTAGAATATGTTTATAAATGTTCAAAAACCAACAGGGATGCATTTCAAAATCATATGAATAATCGATAGACCAACATGTGCTGGATACTAAGCACATTGTGAAAAAAGGCTTTTTCCTCAAGAATATGAATTCTTGCAACCCGGGGCAGATATTCCTGTTTGCCCCCATTGAATCTGGCTGCTTGCGCACGCCAGTAAAATTTTTCTGGGTAGCATCCTGCTGCAACTGCTTATACAGCTAACAGCCACACTTCTGCAGCCAGAAACGGGAGAAAGTATCACACATGCACGGCTCAACTGCGCATATGTCTGAGCCTGCTCGCAACTGCTCAAATGAATCTAATGTAAACAGTTGTGACGTCACATTCATCAGAGGCAATTTGTTGTTTTGAAGCATTGCACAGTCTTCCTAAAGCCTTTGACACATTTTGCTGTTGGCAGATGCTTGTGTGAGTACTGTGTTTTATTGTTGTATATGGGGAATTTCATTTACAACTTAAGTTTTATTTTCTTCTTTTTTGTTCTTAGTTTATTGCTGTAATATTGCTCTGCAGTAGCAGGATACAGTAGCATCCTTTGTTACAGTATTGTTTCTTACCAGGTAAAATTACAAAACTTTAACTGAAAAATAAAACAAAACAAAAAATTCTCGAAATTCTAAAAAATTTCCGGGTTTTTCCGGTTTTCTCCCGGAAGAAAAAATTCCCGGGTTTCTCCCAGATCTCCCGGGTCGTATACACCCGGTATATGCTAGATGGCGTATAAACTAATACTGCTATTGTGGGTGTTGGCTTCGTCTCTAACATCTTTATCTACTTACTTTACAACAAATGTTTCACTTGAAGTAATTTTTGATTCCATTTTAGGTTTGACCTCCATTTTTCAAAACTTCCTCCTGTAGTGTGGACCAATTGGGGAAGGGATCTTAAATACTGCCAACTGCCTACAGTGTAAAGGATCCTCTGCACAGAGTAACTGCAGAGACTTAAAATACACTCCTGGAAATTGAAATAAGAACACCGTGAATTCATTGTCCCAGGAAGGGGAAACTTTATTGACACATTCCTGGGGTCAGATACATCACATGATCACACTGACAGAACCACAGGCACATAGACACAGGCAACAGAGCATGCACAATGTCGGCACTAGTACAGTGTATATCCACCTTTCGCAGCAATGCAGGCTGCTATTCTCCCATGGAGACGATCGTAGAGACGCTGGATGTAGACCTGTGGAACGGCTTGCCATGCCATTTCCACCTGGCGCCTCAGTTGGACCAGCGTTCGTGCTGGACGTGCAGACCGCGTGAGACGACGCTTCATCCAGTCCCAAACATGCTCAATGGGGGACAGATCCGGAGATCTTGCTGGCCAGGGTAGTTGACTTACACCTTCTAGAGCACGTTGGGTGGCACGGGATACATGCGGACGTGCATTGTCCTGTTGGAACAGCAAGTTCCCTTGCCGGTCTAGGAATGGTAGGACGATGGGTTCGATGACGGTTTGGATGTACCGTGCACTATTCAGTGTCCCCTCGACGATCACCAGTGGTGTACGGCCAGTGTAGGAGATCGCTCCCCACACAATGATGCCGGGTGTTGGCCCTGTGTGCCTCGGTCGTATGCAGTCCTGATTGTGGCGCTCACCTGCACAGTGCCAAACACGCATACAACCATCATTGGCACCAAGGCAGAAGCGACTCTCATCGCTGAAGACGACACGTCTCCATTTGTCCCTCCATTCACGCCTGTCGCGACACCACTGGAGGCGGGCTGCACGATGTTGGGGCGTGAGCGGAAGACGGCGTAACGGTGTGCGGGACCGTAGCCCAGCTTCATGGAGACGGTTGCGAATGGTCCTCGCCGATACCCCAGGAGCAACAGTGTCCCTAATTTGCTGGGAAGTGGCGGTGCGGTCCCCTACGGCACTGCGTAGGATCCTACGGTCTTGGCGTGCATCCGTGCGTCGATGCGGTCCGGTCCCAGGTCGACGGGCACGTGCACCTTCCGCCGACCACTGGTGACAACATCGATGTACTGTGAAGACCTCACGCCCCACGTGTTGAGCAATTCGGCGGTACGTCCACCCGGCCTCCCGCATGCCCACTATACGCCCTCGCTCAAAGTCCGTCAACTGCACATACGGTTCACGTCCACGCTGTCGCGGCATGCTACCAGTGTTAAAGACTGCGATGGAGCTCCGTATGCCACGGCAAACTGGCTGACACTGACGGCGGCGGTGCACAAATGCTGCGCAGCTAGCGCCATTCGACGGCCAACACCGCGGTTCCTGGTGTGTCCGCTGTGCCGTGCGTGTGATCATTGCTTGTACAGCCCTCTCGCAGTGTCCGGAGCAAGTATGGTGGGTCTGACACACCGGTGTCAATGTGTTCTTTTTTCCATTTCCAGGAGTGTATTTGCTTAAACACAGTATTGAATCTTGTGTGGTGGGGTTATTATGTTCCCTTTCTGTAGAGTCCGCTGACAACTCAGTGGTTTAGAGCTTCTGTAAAGTTTGGAAGGTAGGAGACGAGGTACTGGCAGAAGTAAAGCTGTGAGGACGGGGCGTGAGTCGTGCTTGGGTAGCTCAAGTGGTAGAGCACTTGAGCGCGAAAGGCAAAGGTCCCAAGTTCGAGTCTCGGTCCGGCACACAGTTTTAATCTGCCAGGAAGTTTCAACTCAGTGGTCTCACTTCTGATGCCTGAGCTGCTATCTTCCCAAGCATGCCAAAGAGTAGATGCCCATGACCTTGGGGAACCTGGATTCCCAGGAATGGCCATTGTGCCAGATGACCTTTGCTGTGGCCAGGTGGCAGCTGTGGGGAGAGCCCTCAATTGAAATAGCTGGTATCAAGGCAGACATTATGCACTAGAAACACTTCAAACTAAACCAACATAATGGCCCTACTGAGCTGCCTACCTCAACATATAGGTATAGATCAGTATTTCTGTAAGTGGTCTTTATCGACCTCTTGGATCGATTTGAACCTGCAAGGGGTCCATGTCAATGGAAAAAAAAAAAGAGGAACTGAAAATGCATCAGATGTAAATGGGGGTCAATGAAAGTGGTTGCCATTTAGGTAGGTCATAACGAAAATTCCAAATTTTTCTCACAGCAATGAAGCTTGCCCCAATGTATGCCAGTGTCTGTCTCATCGACTAAGAGAGAAGATGGAGCCACTACTTACTTTTACTCTCCTGCTTGCAACATTCAGCAATATTATTAATTATTTTTATGGTTCCAGTCCTTAGAGTACTAGCCCCTGCTCTTCTCTGAGGAGTGGACAGAGTATTTGGCACTGCCAGTAAGGTGCCATGAACCACACTACATAACATAACAATTATCTCGCAGTGGCTTCACATGCACTGTTACATTGCATAGGTTGGCAGTCAGTGGGTACAAAATTCGAGTGGGCTGAACTGACCGACTTCTGCCAATCCTGAACTAGTGTCCTTGTTCATCTCTTTGTGAACAGTTTATAGTTAAAAAATGTGCAAGTCGAAGAGAATCAATGTATGTTGTTTTGGAGAGGTGGTGGAAAATATACTTTTCTTTACCTTTTTTTTGTAGTTCCTTACATCTGCCAAGAGATACCCAAATCATTTTCTGAATATGAGAGGGCTAATTTTGATTGCTTCATCTTGTCATATTTAGCAAAATAGTTTAAATTTTGTTAACAGATAACTGATTCTAAGCATAGCAGAATCTAAAAAGGAATGTAGATAGTAAATTGTTGATTATTTGAAGTTTTGACTCATTCCATCATTCTTGGACCAATGATTACCTAAGTGCATTTTATGCAACGAAGTGTTAAGCGTAAATGCTATGAAATCATCTGAAAAAACAACCGAGGATCATTTGAGAACATGTCACTGTGATAAAAAGAGGTAAAAAACTTGAAATACTTTCAAATACTTAATGATAAATTTCATAAGAGACATTTGAGAACATGTCACTGTGATAAAAAGAGGTGAAATACTTTGAAATACTTAATGATAAATTTCATAAGAGACCAGCAGTAGACAGCATTTTTACTTTTGACATCACAAAGAGATTCTGTTGATTTGTGAATGTCTTAAAAAATCTAGCTACTTGCAGCAAAATCTGGAAAACTGTCGACTATTGGGGAACAGTTAATTTTGCCTGCCACTGAAGTAGTTTTAAAAAACTGTTCTACACAAACCTGTTTACAATATACTCAAAAAATTTCCTTTGAGCACAATACTGAAATCAACTTGTGTAGTTACATGCAAATGACCAATTTCTCCATACAAATGGATGAGTCAAGTTTATCTGGTAAATTAAGCATTATTAGTATTATAAATTTATTTTATTATGGACCAAAAAATCCACAAATAGCTGCTGTTCATGAGAACTGTGGGAAAAAAACAGTAAAGGCGAATCAGTAGCTAATGTTTCGAAAGATTATTTCGTCGAAAAAGTGATCCCACTATCAAATACGATGTCAGCAGCAGCAGGTGGAGCACCTAGCACATTTGGGTGCTATCAAGGATTTATAAGCTATTTAAAACAAAATGTACCCAGGGTGTATGCAGTACACTACGCCAACCGTCAACCACAGTTAGATGCTAAAAATCTGAGTAGTAGACAGCATCAATCTCTTAAATTTGTCATTAGCACAGCAAATTAATTTCGAAGTGAGGTGTTGCATTCTAGGTTATGTACATACCTTTGTAATGCTGAGAACTTTGGTCAGATACTTCATCACAATGAAATGCGCAGGGTGTAAAAAAGCTTATGTTTGACATGATTTTTCTGACTTCTTCAGACTGTTTTTAGACTTTCTGGGCACTAAAGATCCAATTTTAAAAGGAAATCTAATCAAATGGAAACCATACATCACTTATTTAACATACTTGTTTTCTAATTTTAATGAGGTTAACTTGCCATTGCAGTGTGACAGTCTAAATTTGATAAAAACAAGTCCACAATTTCAGTTTTTCTTCCAAAATTAATCCAACAAACACTGGAGAGAGCAAATTCTTCCAGTTTCTGTCACAGACAAACTGCCAGAATGATCGCATTTCAATGTACGTTCAACATTTAAATATCTGTCGCACCGACTCTGAAATTAGATTTGATTTTGACTGTGGAAAAATCTGTGGATTATCAATCAACACAGTGAAGTTGGAGAAATGAATGTCATAGTGCAAGAAGAACTGATGCCAATAGTCACTAATGAAAAACTTAAAAGTACAGTTTATAATGGAATATGGGCAATTCTGGCTACACAGACTCAGGTTCATACCTCCCATTAAAAGCATTTTTATTAGTTTTACTAGACCTGCATTTTGTGTCACTAAAGTAACAAATATATAAAACTTAACTTTGTTTTAGTTTTTTGCTCTACTTTTCTACAGTTAAACCAATCCATTTGAACTGCACAGTATTAGCTGTTGGAAACACACTTCAGGTTGAGGAATTTGTGAAACTTAAATGTATGTAAGGCAGGACCCTATCTAAAATAGGAAAAATTGGCATATAGTCTGTGAGATGAAAAAGTCTAGGAACCTCTATGAGAATGTAAAGATTTCAATGCATACATTTACAAACCAACTGCTTTCCCTACACCGGCTACCCCACAAGAAGAGGGACATGCATGAAGACTGGGAACAAAACAATTTATTACACACACTGTGCACACTAAAATGTACAGAGATACTTTTACAGGGATGAAACAGTTATTTTTCACACAACAAATGGAAGATAAATTTGGAGAAGCAGACACACTGGAAAAAAAATGCGAAGTGGATTACTACTGTTAAAAGTATCTCCTGTCGTCTAGTCTCGAGCACATCAGACGTGCGAAAAGACTGAGGGAGTATTGTTCCAGCTAGAACTTTGAATACTGTACAAGGAGTTATCTACTACAGAGACCTCAGGATCCAGACAGACAGAGAGCTACGAGGTAATCTAGAATGGCGAGGCGCCCATTTTATCCGACGGACAGTGTTAAAAAAAATATCTGAATCGAGACTAGGGCTTTCATCTCAGTTTTTGAAAGAATGTCCTCTCATAAAAAGTTCAAAGTTACAGTGTACAGGTGTGACGTGAAAACTTGCGTCTCACTGCCAACGAGATATTTTCGACGCTTACATTCTGGACGCACTGTCCAACTGAAAGGCAGACCCGAAATTTGACAACTGTCGCAGATCACTTCGTAAAGGTCCCCGTGCAAACAGCCAGTACCCGAGTAAACTGTGCGCAACATCATTCTCCGTGTCCACCATTTAGCTCAATACTCGAAAGGTAAAATAAAATACAATAATATAAAACCACGAACTGTCTCTCACGTACACACGTGAGAAAAAAATACGAGCACACACATCTAGTCAGTATGATAAATTATGCAAAAGTCACAGCTATCACCTCATCTTCTTTCAAAATGCAATTTATCATCTGCTGTAAAACAAGAATGTGCAACAAAATGAAACATTATTTGCAAGAGAGATCCCTATCCCTTTGGAGTTCCAATCTTACAGTGCCAGCACGAGCCCACCAGCAGACACATTTTGTCATTTTGTATCCCTCCGACAACACGAGAGAGGAAACCCCGCTCCACAGCTTTTCCCTTCCAAAATATATGTGGCATACAATCAAATACTAGTCACCGGACAAAAGAGATTATGACACTGGGCCGAAGAAGTGATGTATCGTCTTCTTACCCCAATCCACAACCTGAAGAACTACACCAAGAAAAACGGCTAAAAGAAAGAAAAGCCCAAAGAAAAAGGAATATAGCACAGAACTAATTCAATAGTTGTTATGCAACCAGAACTCTCACTGACAGCTAACGACTCCACGGACAGTACACCGATCACACAGGACTAATCTGAACACACACACACACACACACACACACACACCAGCTTCACCTTCACTGACTACACCAACTTTTCAGTGATTTTACAATGGAACTCCAACGTCTACTCTCCCCACCTGGAAGATATTCACCAATTAATCACAAACCCCCAGTACTGACGGTGTCGAACTGCAGCCTCACATGTCAGTTTGCCCGTACGGTACCGTCATATGCCAATTTTTATTTAATGTGTGACTCAAAATTTATTTCCCAATCTTTTCACATCTAACATTTTATTAGAGAAATCTATATAATGACAATAATTTTACATTTGTCTGTTACCGAGATAATAATAATGTCCTTTTGCTCTCCTGTAGAACTGAATTTTTTTACATACCAAGTCGCCATTCGGCACCACCGATATATGTGTGACAACAATACGGAAACGGTAGACTGCAACTCACCGTATAATGGAGGTGTGTAGCCACAGACGGGCACAGTGAAAACTACTGCTAAAATATTAAAGTTTTCAGATGAAGTTCTTTTGCATTAGAAAACACACACACGTTCACACGAGAATACGCGACCACCGTTTGACGCCACCGGAGCTCAACTGCGATTGTGTCTGGTGGAGCATTAATATGCTGGAATGAGTGGTGGAGGTAAGGAGGCAGCACGAGCTGGTGTGGGGGAAGGTGCTAGTGCTGTCTGGCAGAGCATGCAGGGACAGCATAAAGCTGTTACGTGTAGTATCAGGAAGCAGTGCTGTGGAGGGTAGGTGGGAGGCAGGACTAGTAAAAGTTTAAGTTGGGCCACGGGGTTTAGAGCAATGAAGAATTTCCACCCGTGCAGTTCAGGAAAGGCTCCTGTCGGTAGGTAACCGGAGATAAGGATGTTCACCCTTTTGCTGCAGAATTCTCGTGCATATTCTCACTTCGAATACAACAAAATTCTGCACGACGGAAAAGCTTTCGTCTGCTAATCGGCACAGTTTTACAGAAAGCATCCGTGGTGCTCGGCTCGCCTTTTTCTCACACGATATCCTGCGAACTGTGGACTAATGGCAGATTCTGTATTACTAGATTTCCACACTGCAGCCCGATATGACAGTACGAGCATACAGAATAGGTTCCCTAATATGTGAGTGGGTCGAACACTTCTCCGACACTTCGGGGCCCGAACCCGAGTGCAGGTCGAGATGCGACTCCGTGTTAAAGAGACTACGCGTGAGTACGGGACGGGCCGAGATTTTCTATACGTGCAAGCCACCTGCCACTCAAAAATTGGACTTACTTCGTACAAGAACAACGTACGGACGCCTCGAGACCTTCCCGCCGATCGGTGCTACCTTCTGTTGTCAATTTCTAGAATGATTTCAAAAGGAACACTAGCAAATGTAACAGCTGCAGTCACGACGGGTCGAGCCGATACGATCGCACCGATGTAATTTCGTCTGTTTACTTGATAGTTTTCACAGTTTGCTGTACTTCTACTACAAATGTCACGTTTGATCAGTGAGTGAGACATTTTGAAAGCTTCCGGAGGAAGAACTTTCACAATAATTCGCCTTGCACTTTTTCCTCGGAACGACAATCGTACTTTCTGTAGTTATTTTTTCATACTTTCTGTCACAATTTTTTCAAAATTTGTAATCTATCGTAGAAATAGTAAATACGTAAAATAAATCTCTAAGCTCGCCCATTTTTTAGTACGCATTAGTCTCGATGAAACAGCAATTACATACGTGCTAACAGAATGCGATACGTTGTCCTCGGGGGGCGACTGTTTGTCAGAGACGAGGGCATTGACAGGGGAGCCCCAGGGAAATATGATAGGACTGCTGTTATTCTCCATATACATAAATGATGTGATGGGATGAGCGGCAATCTGCAATTGTCTGCTGATGATGCTGTGATGTACAAGAAGGGTGTCCAAGTTGAGCGACTGTAGGAGGATACAAGATGACTTAGACATAACTTCTATACGGGGTGATGAATGGCAGCTAGCTCTAAATGTAGAAAAATGTAAGTTAATGCAGATGAGCAGAAAAAAACAAACCCGTAATGCTCAAATACAGAATGATAAGAGTCCCACTTGACATCATTTAAATATTTGGGTGTAACACTGAAAAGTGATGTGAAATGGAATGAGTATGTGAGGATTCTGCTAAGGACTCTGTTTATTGGCAGAATGTTGGGATAGTGTGGTTCATCAGTATAGGATACCGCTTACAGGACACTAGTGTGAACTATTCTCGAATACTGCTCGAGAGTTTGGGATCCCCACCAGGTTGAATTAACAGAAGAAATCGAAGCAATTCAGAGGCAGGCTGCTAGGTATGTTACCGATAGGTTCTATCGACATGCGAGTATTACGGAAGTGCTTCGGGAACTTAAATGGGAATCTGTAGAGGGACACTATTGAGAAAATGTAGAGAACTGACATTTGAAGCTGACTGCAGTATGATTCTATTACCACTGATGTACATTTCACGTATGGCCCACGAAGGAGGAGGAGGCGAGAATAGTGTTTAATGTCCTGTCAGTAACAGGGTCGTTACAGGACAGAGCACGAGCTCAGATCAGGGAAAAATGGGAAGGGAAAATTGGCTGTGCCCTTTCAAAGGAGCCACACCAACATTTGCCTGAAGCAATTCAGGGATATCACGGAAAACATAAATTGGGAGCGGCCAGACGCAGGTTTGAACTGTCACCCTTCCGAATGTGAGTCCACTGTGCCACTTCGCTCGGTTAGAGAAGTGAAGAAGTGGTAAGAGAAATTAGGGCTCATAAGGAGGCACAGAAATAGTTGTTTTTCCTTCTCTCTATTTGCGAGTGGAACAGGAAAGGAAATGACTACTAGTGGTACGAGGTACCCTCCACCACACTATATATGGTGGCTTCCAGAATATGTAAGCAGGTATAGATGTTAACTTCTTACCTTCTCAATTTCTTCCAAGTCACTTCTCAACTGTCCTTCTAAGGACTTAAGAGTTGCAAGTGATAACGATTTCAGTTCAGATACTCTCCTCAGACCATGCAAATACGGACTTCCTTGTAAAAGATCAACCTCCTTTTGAAGTGCTTTTGCTTGTGATAGTGCCTGAAAAAAGATGTTCTGCATCAGGACATGCCATACCATATTTTTCCACTGACACAAAGTGTTCTACCTGTGTTTAGTCCATATTATTTTAAGTGATAGATGAAAAGAATGAATTTATACCAGCATTACCTCTACAAAATAATGTCTGTCTGCCGCTCAATGGCTCTTCTATGTGGTGAGTACAATTTACCTTATATCATATGGTTAAACAGTGGAAAAACCAGGATGGAATAGTGACAATATTATGAAAAGAATAGACTACTAATCACCACACAGAGATGCCAAGTCGCATGACTGGCACAACATGTAGACTGCTATACATGTGAGCTTTTGTGCAAAAGGCCTTCTTCTGAAGTAGATAACACATACACATTCATGCATGCAATGTGGGTGGTGGGGAGTGCAGAGGTGGCCAGGACAATGAGGGGGGGGGGGGGGGGGGGAGGACAGCAGGGGTAGGAGGGATGGGGGGGGGGGGGGGGGGGAGACAGTAAAGTGCTGCTTCAGGGAGCATGCGGGGGATGTGTAGCACACAGAATAGAGCAGTTAGGTGCAGTTGGGAGGGAGGGGGATTGGATGGGGGAGCAGAGTGGAAAATGTGAGAAGTAGGAGAGGGGAAAAAGGAGACTCTGCAGTGCTGGAGTAGAAGCCAGGGTAGGGAGAAATGGGACTAATGGAGGTTGAGATCAAGGGGTTGTTATGGGAACACGATGTTGTCGGTAGCAGCAAGGAACTAGATGGCACAGGCTGGAAAGCAGCGACCGAAATGAAGAACACTGTCGGGCAGCGTGCTCCGCAACTGAGTGGTCCAGCTGTTCCTCAGCGACAGTGTATCAGTGGACATTCGTGCGGACAGACAGCTCGTCTGTTGTCGTCGTGTCTGTGTAGAACACGGCACCAGTGGCTGTGTAGATCACACGATTGCTTTCACAAGTACCCTGCCCACTGCCGGGATAGGTCACGAGCAGGACTGGCGTAGGGATGACCACAGATATTGCACAGGTTCGGTGGGCCACCCATTACACATCGAGAAGTCCCTTCTGTACTCTCTAGCCACCTGTGGCCGTCACATCTGTTGTGACGAGCTTCCACACTTGTAAAGAAACAAATCTCCTGTGCCTTATCTTTCCCGTCGCCCACCACCTCCCAGAGTCCCACTATCCTGCCACAAAGTGAGCTCGATACCAAACAGGAGCAACTAAGTCACATTCTCCATCAGGTTTTTCGAGTACCTCTCATCATGTCCTAAAACGAGGAATTTCTATCCACTATCCTTCTCCCCCATCCCATCATCCCATAGGGGTATTCTGCTGCTCGCCGAACCTACACAATATCCTAGTCAAAACCAACTCCACACCTTCTACCTTCTCCCAACCTCTCGCCTCACATCCCTATAATAGACCTAATGCGAGACCTGTCCCGTACGTACTCCCACCACCACTGCCGGGCAGACCTACTGGTGGAAGCTGTCGTGTGATCTACGAGCTAAGCTGCAATCCCTGTGCTGTGCTCTACACGGGGATGACAACCGACAGCTGTCTGTCCGTACGAATGCCACCGACAAAAGCGGCCATGAGACAGCAGGACCACCCAGTTGCTAAGCACGTTGCTCGACACATCACATTTTTCACTTTGACAACTGCTTCACAGCCTGCGCCATTTGGATCCTTCCTACTGACAGCAGCTGTTTGGAAATGCGCAGGTGGGAAACACCAATCTATCTCACATTCTCGGACCCCTGACCTCGACCTCCATTAGTCCTTGTCCTCCACTCACCTATCCCTCCCAGCTTCCACTCCAGCACTACACATCTTTCTACTCTTCCAATGCACCCACGGTCTCCTTTTTACCCTCCCCTACTTCCCACCTTTTCCACTCCCCCCCCCCCCCCCCCCCCCCTCCTCCTCCACTGTCTAACCTCCCAACTGCACCTAGCTACCCTACCCTGACCCAACCACTTTGCCGTATGCTCCCACAAGCAGCACTTTACTGTCCCCCACCCGTACCCCACTATACCTCCCCCTCCTCACCCCATCCACCTCCGTGCCCCCCCACCATCCAATTATGCACAGTTGCTCGCAGTACAGCCGTATCGGCCAGGAACAGAGGTCACGAGTTTGTGAATTGTGCTTCTGTGACTGTGTGTGTGTGTGTGTGTGTGTGTGTGTGTGTGTGTGTGTGTGTGTGTGTTTTGTTCACTTTAGAAGGAAGTCTTTTTGTTGTGCCTGTCTGTAACACACACACAAAGAGAAAAAGTACACTGGTATAAAATAGTTAGCACAGAATTCCTGCTAACATTCCTCAGTAAACAAAATGTTCACACCATTTTATCACGTAACAGCTTGTGATGATGATGATTAGTATTAGGTCCTGAAGACAGATGTGCTGGTAGCAAAGTTTCAATTGCACTTGAATTTTAATATGAGCCTATCTGGTTTCATAATTGCAGAATAACAAAACAAACATGTAATAACTTAATGGTATCCATTGTTGGATATTCACAACTACAATAAATATATTTATAGCAAATACTGATCTTCAATCATTAACAATACAAAAGGAAGATAATGATGAAAACTGTCATTCTATGAGGATACATTCTAACATGTCACACTGTTGAGTTGGTATACACAATTCAAGTAAATAACATCCTGCACCAGTATGTCACAAACATGTGGCTTTTTCATGTGCAATACCGTGAAGACGCAGAGAATGTGGTATAAACTACACTTCAAAATAATAGATATAAACCATACTACTTGATGACTGTTGATAGTCAACTCCCCAGTTTCCATTTCTCAAATGGTGAAGTATGATAGGAGCTTTTTTGAAGTTGTTATTAAAACCATAAACAGACAATGTTTTCTTATTAAACAAGTTTACAGCACCTGTACTGGTTAAACAGTGCTTGTGAAAGTGATACGAGAAATGGACAGCAATAGGGATGAAGCTAATCTGAATGGAATATGCTGATGACATCACCTCCATGAGTCAGAAGACACAATGGTGAAGGCAGTGAGAGAGCTTTTATCTGTCATCAGTCTTTTAACTAGTTTGATGCAGCCTGTCCAGAACCAACCTCTTCATCTCAAGAGTAGTACTTACATTAAATGTCTTCAATGGTATGCTAGCCATATTCCCTAAAGTTTTCACCATATAGAGCTCCCTTTAAGTACCACTGACGTTAGTCCCTCGATTCCTTAACACGTATCCTACCATCCTGTTCTTATTTTTGTCATTGTTTTCCAGATATTCCTTCCCTTGTCTATTCTCGAAGAACCTCCTCATTTCTTATAGTATGAAGGCCACTTAACTTAATAGCACCACATCTCAAACTCTTTGACTTCTCTCTTTGCTGGTTTTTCCACAGTCTGTGATTCACCTTCATACAATGCTGTACTACTAACAAACATTCTCAGAAATTTCTTCCTCTCCTCTTCTTGTTTGATACTAACACACTAGTTTTAGTGAGAAATACCTTCTTTGCCTGCGCTACTCTGCTCCTTATATTCTCCTCATTTCATCTGTCATTCACCATTTTGCTTCCAAGATGGGATAATTCTTTAACTTTGTCTACTGCTTGGTCCCAAAATTGGTGCCAAATTTATATATCTTATCATATTTCTGCTAATCCTCGACACTTTTGTTTTTTATTTGGGTTATTCTCAACCTAAATTTCATGCTCATCAGACAGAACTCTTCATCTGACAATTCTTTAATGCTTCCGCAGTTCCAGTGAGGCAGCAATATCATCATGAAAGCTTATCATTGATATCCTTTCACCTCCAATCTTCTTTCTTTTATTTCCATCAAAGATTCTTTGACAGATACATTATCAAGCATAACATCAGAACTGTCCCTTTCTGTCGCCTTTACCTTTCCTACAGGCAAACTAATTGTCACATAACAAAGCCTCAATTTTCTTTTCCATTTTTTTGTAAATTATTCTTGTCAGCAGCTTGAATGTATGAGCTGTTAAACTAATAGTTCTGATACATGTAGTGACATGTGATACTACTTGCATTTATTTGCACTTGCCATATTCAGGATTGCGTGGATGATATTTTTCAAAAGTCTCACGGCATACACTATGCAATCAAAAGTATGTGTGCACCCCCAAAAACAAACGTTTTTCATATTATGTGCATTGTGCTGCCACCTGCTGCCAGGTATTCCATATCAGCGACCTCAGTAGTCATTAGAACATTATGAGAGAGCAGAATGGGGCGCCACTGCGGAACTTACGGACTTCGAACGTGGTCAGGTCATTGGGTGTCACTTGTGTTATATGCTTGTACGCGAGATTTCCACACTCCTAAACATCCCTAGGTCTGCTGTTTTGAATATGATAGTGAAGTGGAAACGCGAAGGGCATGTACATCACAAAAGCATACAGACCAACCTCGACTGTTGAATGACAGACACTGCCGACAGTTGAAGAGGGTCGTAATGTGTAATAGGCAGATGTCTATGCAGACCATCACACAGGAATTCCAAACTGCATCAGGATACACTGCAAGTACTATGAAAGTTAGGCGGGAGGTGCAAAAACTTGGATTTCACGGTCGAGTGGCTGCTCATAAGCCACACATCATGCTGGTAAATGCCAAACGATGCCTTCCTTGGTGTAAGGAGTGTAAACACTGGACGATTGAACAGTGGAAAAACGTTGTGTGGAGTGACGAATCATGGTACAATCCGATGGCATGGTGTGGGTATGGCAAATGCCCGTTGAACGTCATCTGCCGCTCATGTGTAGTGCCAACAGTATAATTCAGAGGTGGTAGTGTTACGGTCTGGTCATGTTTTTCATGGAGGGGGCTTGCACCCCTTATTGTTTTGCATAGCATATCACAGCACAGGCCTACATTGATGTTTTAAGCACCTTCTTGTTTCCTACTGCTAAAGAGCAATTCGTGGATGGAGATTGCATCTTTCAACACGTTCGAGCACCTGTTCATAATGCACGGCCTGTGGAGAAGTGGGTACACAACAATAGCATCCCTGTAATGGACTGACCTGCACAGAGTCCTGACCTGAATCCTATACAACACCTTTGGGATGTTTTCGAACGCTGACTTCATGCCAGACCTCACCAACCAACATCGATACCTCTCCTCAGTACAGCACTCCATGAAGAATGGGCAGCCATTCCCCAAGAAGCCTTCCAGCACCTGATTGAATGTATGGCTGCGAGAGTGGGAAGCTGTCATCAAGGCTAAGGATGGGCCAACACCATAGTGAATTCCAGCATTACTGACGGAGAGTGCCATGAACTAGTAAGTCATTTTCAGTCAGGTGTCCAGATACTTCTGATCACATAGTGTATCTCTAGCCTCATCGATTCTACACACTGATATAAACGATCATTTGGTTGCTGCTTCCCCCAATAATTTAAAAAGTCCTGAAGGAATGTGATCTATCTGCTTCGCCTTATTTGATTAGAAAGTAGGTGTATTTCAAAGTACTGTCAAACTTTCCGACTTTGATACTGGAGCTCCCACATCTTACTAACTGGCTCCCATTCCTTCATCTTTCACATCACCAGGCAGCCCGTATCTGCTCTCTCCTCTATGTTTAACAGGGTATTCCTCCTGCAGTCGTAGTTTTGACACCTTTCTTTCTAATTTCACCAAATGTTGTTTTGACCTTCCTGTATCTCAATCTGTCCTGATGAGAACTTCCTTTACGATTATTCTTCCTGTAGCCATTGTACGTTAACTACCCTTCACTTCCTACTGAATTCATTCCCAAGAGAATTATACTGCTCTATTCCAGTCTTTTCCTGAACATTTTTGTACTGCCTGCTTTCATCCATCAGTTGAAGAATGTCTCCTGTTATCCAAACTTCTTCACAGTTATCTTCTTTTAACCTGTATTTGTCTGTCCAACTTCTATGATTGCCCTTTTTAATTACACCCATTCCTCTTAAACTGAAGTGTCTAGCGAGACATTCACAATCACAATCTCTACAACCTAAGAGATCTTCAAACACACACCACCGTTCCTCAGTACTTCAGTATCCCACTTCTTTCCATATTCATCATCATCATCATCATCATCATCATCATCATCATCATCTCAGCCTTTTCCCACATCATGTGGGGTCGGTGATGCTTTGCTGGATACTTCTCTTCCATAAATATCAATCCAGTGCTTCCTTTCTGAGCCATCCTTTCTCCCTTCGGTACCCTACTACCTTGACCTTCCATCTCAGTTTCAGTCTTCCTCTTCTCCTTGGTTCTTCGATTTCTAGGTCTTCAATTCTTCTCCCCACATAGTACTCCCCTCTTCTCTGCACGTGTCCATACCATTTTAGCCTACTTTCTTGGATCTTCTTCCCTATGGGCCCCACTTCCACAGTTCCCCCAATGTACACATTCCTTGGTCTATCCTTTCGTGTCACCCCACTCGTCCACCTTAACATTCTCATTTCTGCCACTTCCATCTTTTTCTCTCGGGCTTTTGAAATTGGCCAAGTTTTTGCGCTATACAGCACCGCAGGCCTCACCACAGATTTGTAAAGCTTTCCTTTCCTTCTGCAGCTAACCTTCTTATCATACAGTACTCCACTGTTTCCTCCAGTTCATCCATCCACTATTTATCCTGTGCTGTATTTCGGCCTCCAGTCCCCATCACTTTGCACGTAAGAGCCTAGGTATTTAAATTTATTGACTAGCATCAGTTGCTCTCCTTGCAGGTTAATATGTAGGTCTTTGGCATCCTTTCTACACATATACAGGGCTATTACAAATGATTGAAGCGATTTCATAAGTTCACTGTAGCTCCATTCATTGACATATGGTCACGACACACTACAGATACGTAGAAAAACTCAAAGTTTTGTTCGGCTGATGCCGCACTTCAGATTTATGCCGCCAGAGCGCTCGAGAGCGCACGAGACAAAATGGTGACAGGAGCCGAGAAAGCGTATTTCGTGCTTGAAATGCATTCACATCAGTCAGTCATAACTGTGCAACGACACTTCAGGACGAAGTTCAACAAAGATCCACCAACTGCTAACTCCATTCGGCGATGGTATGCGCAGTTTAAAGCTTCTGGATGCCTCTGTACAGGGAAATCAATGGGTCGGCCTGCAGTAAGCGAAGAAACAGTTGAACGCGTGCGGGCAAGTTTCACGCGTAGCCCGCAGAAGTCGACGAATAAAGCAAGCAGGGAGCTAAACGTAACATAGGATGGTGCTCCACCGCACTTCCATCATGATGTTCGGCATTTCTTAAACAGGAGATTGGAAAACCGATGGATCGGTCGTGGTGGAGATCATGATCAGCAATTCATGTCATGGCCTCCACGCTCTCCCGACTTAACCACATGTGATTTCTTTCTGTGGGGTTATGTGAAAGATTCAGTGTTTAAACCTCCTCTACCAAGAAACGTGCCAGAACTGCGAGCTCGCATCAACGATGCTTTCGAACTCATTGATGGGGACATGCTGCGCCGAGTGTGGGAGGAACTTGATTATCGGCTTGATGTCTGCCGAATCACTAAAGGGGCACATATCGAACATTTGTGAATGCCTAAAAAAAACTTTGAGTTTTTGTATGTGTGTGCAAACCATTGTGAAAATATTTCAAAAAATAAAGTTATTGTAGAGCTGTGAAATCGCTTCAATCATTTGTAATAACCCCGTACACTGTTTTCACCCTGCTAATTCTCATTCCCCTTTCCTCTAGAGCTTTTCTCCACTGTTCAAGCTAGTCTTGAAGTGCCTCCTGGGTGGGTTCACAGATTGCATCATCGGCAAACATCATGCTCCGAGGTGCCTCTTTTTTCACATCTTTGACTGGTACATCCATGACAACGTCAAAGAGATATGGGCGGAGGGCAGGTCCCTGGTGTAGTCCTACTCTCACTAGAGATGCCCTTGTTGCACCTGCACTGCCTCTGACTTGTGTCATTGCTCCTTCATACATGTCTTTACCACCATGATATATTTTTCTGGCAAGCATTTACTTCTCAGACATCTCCGTATCTCTTGCCTCGGTAATCTGTCATATGCCTTCTCAAGATTGATAAAGGCCATATGCAGTTCGGCTTGTACTTCTCTGTGTCTCACCATCAGCTGCCTTAGTGCAAATATTGTGTCGGTTGTTCCTCCTTTCCATATTGATTCTTCGTAATGATTATCTTTAACTTCAACCTACTCTTCATCATTATTTCTCTTACGATTCTTAAACAGTGTTTTTTATGTTACTAGTTGGAATAATGACAATATTATGGAAAAGATAGATGCTACCCAACATTTAGCAGATTGTTAAACATGTGTGCTTTCAGCCAAAATTCCTTCTTCTAAAGCAGACAAAATACACACACACACACACACACACACACACACACACACACACACACACACACACACACACACCTGCAAGCCGGGTGGTTTATTCTGTGTCATCAGGCCCTGCCTCAGAGACACGATGTGAGCTGTGGAAGACGGTCTTGACAATGCCGAAGACATCACGAGGAGAAGAGAAAACCTGTTATCTATATATTCAATTGGGATCTACTAAGACCGATCAGTCTGGACACTGTCCGTATTGATGTATTTGCGATTTGCGATGTTGCGTGTAATGAGAGAACTCTGTTATGCATGCTTACTGTTAAGTGAGAGTACAATATATGATAGCATAACATTTGTTTTGAGAATCTCACTATCAGACCTTGCTCAGACTTCGGCATAAAATAGGTGTCGATGCAGCACCTAAAGTCGTTCAAAAAGGAAGGCGAGGACACCGTGATGGGCACGACCGGCGGATTGCGTAACTGGACACTGTACGGCAAAAGTGTTGCCAGTGGAAAGACCTCAAGTAACACTTCTGCCTGGGGAATTCAGAAAGCAGCAGACTACAGACCAATACTAACAGGAGATTAAATCATATTGCTGAACTACAGGCAGTGTGTGTTTTCGAACAGCAAAAAAATCTGGAGTACAAACCTCATCTCTCTGTTGTTCGGCAATGCTCGCTTTCCTATTAGACTCTTCAGATTCACGCTGCCAAGCTTCACATGCAGTACGGGCCTGTGCTATTCTCTCATCCCAGGAAGCCAACTTGGATCTACTACTAGCGAGCTCCTCACATAGCCTTTGCATATGCACCTGAAAGAAACACTAGCTTTCAGCAAGAGATCCTGCCACACACAAAGTAAAAAAAAAAAAAAAAAAAAAGAGATACAGCTACAGTTATATAGGAAAATACACTCAAACATACTTACATCATTAGATATACTGTTGCCCATCGACGAACTGAGAGGAAAGCTACCGATCAGCGAGGACGAGAGGTTTCCGCGACTGCTCGGTGACGTATTCTGGTGCGTTGTGAAATCGAATAAACTACTGGACCCGAAGCTATTTATTTTTGATGCACTACTACTTAATGTCATTGTGGGTGGATTTAAAAATGAGCTCCCCTATGAAAATAAAGCAGGTTGTTTACACTTACAATACACACAATAGAATTATTACATTATGAGACATAGCATAATAACAATAATTATTTTGAAACTTTGTGCAAGAGAATGTCACAGATTATCACATTAAAGAATGTGGAAATCTGAGAGCACTAAACTTCTACCTTGTTTAATAAGTAAATTAAAGGTAAGGCAACCAACACCTACAGCTGACTGACATGTGGTGCACAGATACAAGCAAAAGGAACAGTACCTGTTGTGTGTTTCTATGTTCTAGAAATCAGCAGTTATAGGTGTATGGTTGACTTTCCTTTATTTTACATATTATTTATTGAGGAATTTTCACTATTGTTTTTCTTTTTTCTTTACACAAGACACACATTAATTACTGCACTGTCACAAAATACTCATACAAACTTTACCTTCACACAAGAAAATGGGACTAGTGCCTCACATAGAATAATGTGGCAAGTAACTACAAGATGTATTCATATCACGGTGCTGCAATTTAAATTGAAATTCCATTTCTACATGTTTTATTTACTACCACAGTTGTCTCTCTGTATTTACCATATGGTATTCTGTCGAGAAGTTTTCAAAATCTGCTTTTTAGAGTTCCTTCTTTCATTATAGTAGTTAGTATATTACTTATGTCATATACACAAAAGCACTGCTTTTATGTTTTTGCATTTTACATTTTCCCACTTTTTACATCCACGTTTGACCATCCCAAATGTACGTCCTATTCTCTCAATACAATGCTTTCCCATCATTAACAATTTCATGTTACAGCATTTCCTGTATTTTAAGTACTCTTTGATGTTATCATGACCTTTAACACCGATTTTCATACAGATTCCTGCAAAAAAATCCACCCTATTCCTGCTCGAAGTCAGCCTTGGAACAAAATAGAAAATACACTATATACGCAAAGTTATTGATCGTGTAATGTAGCATTAGTGTGGTAAGCAAGATTTTTACTGTGGGCATGCTGCATTATAGTCACCTGTATTATAGGTTCGCAGTATTTGGAAGTGTGGGAAAGTATGCTCAGTCACTGCCTAAAATGATAATCATGATCCGACAATAGTGACTCTAGCAGCAACCTTCCTACAGCTCACTGTGTTATATTACAACAGTTTTAACTTATTTTCACAGTCATTTACACAAACAAATATTGCTTTTGAAAACAGCAGTCTCTATAACGGGCTTTCACAAACTGTCATTACTTCTGCCTGAAATGCGCTAATCCGTACTAGGCATGCAATCTTATATTGGTATAACCCAATGTCAGGCATAAACATTCCTCCTCGACATGGTCTGGAACGTAATAATTTCTGCTCTCTTTCTTGCGCAGGATGTCCCAGAATCAAGTGACTGCCTTGATAGTAACAAGCTGTAGATATCATGCCTATAGTTCTCCGTTCACGAAGGTTGCCAACTTTAAGTGTTTTAACCAATATTGTATTACAAGTTCTATTTATCATTATTTTATAGTGACTATCAATAAAGTCTCACATTACAACATGAATATGATTTCATGGAAGAGTACAGCTAACTGCTGTTTGAAAGAAACAAAAACAATTGATTATTTCAGATTTTTTTTCAAATAGGCAAAATTTAAATTGTTTCAATTTCATATTTTCAACAATATAAAGAGGATCACCCTGTGGCTGAACATGCCTTGGTGCACGGCCAGCACATCTTGGCGCAGTGTTACACCGTCTGGGTTATCTGGATACTTCCCACTAACACCAACCTATCCGAACTCCGGAGATGGGAACTTGCTCTTCAATATATCCTCTCTTCCCGTTATCCACCAGGCCTCAATCTCCGCTAATTTCAAGTTGCCGCCACTCATACCTCACCTGTCATTCAACAACATCTTTGCCTCTGCACTTCTGCCTCGACTGACATCTCTGCCCAATCTATTTGTCTTTAAATATGTCTGCCTGTGTCTGTATATGTGTGGATGGATATGTGTGTGTGTGTGTGTGTGTGTGTGTGTGTGTGTGTGTGCGCGAGTGTATACCCATCCTTTTTTCCCCCTAAGGTAAGTCTTTCCGCTCCCGGGATTGGAATGACTCCTTACCCTCTCCCTTAAAATCCACATCCTTTCGTCTTTCCCTCTCCTTCCCTCTTTCCTGATGAGGCAACAGTTTGTTGTTTTGTGTGTATGTTTGTGTTTGTTTGTGTGTCTGTCGACCTGCCAGCACTTTCATTTGGTAAGTCACATCATCTTTGTTTTTAGATATATTTTTCCTACGTGGAATGTTTCCCTCTATTATAACCAACAATATAAAGAGAATGACAAAAAGAGTAATTTATCCATTTTTGACTGTTGTGTCTCCTATGCTTTCCCATATTTTACACTTTTCTGCACACTTTTTTTTAGGCCAGTGTGTTGAACAGTGTAAAAATGCAGTTTTATTGTACTTATAAATTTGTTTACGATGTACCTTTTCTGATCTGAAGACTGTGTGTCATTTAAAAGATTGCAAATATATCAGGAATGAAGCTTCAGTTCAGAATTATTCATTGTACAACTTTTAGAAAAATGCTGGGTATTTTGGCTGTGTTCTTTTGCACTAGGACAGCTGTGAGAGTCGTCTGAACTGCCCCTCCTTTCTATTCTTCTATTCTTCCCTCCTCTCCTCCTTTAAGAAGGAACATAAATCAACTGAAAAGTAGGAATAGTCTTTTCCCTCTATTCTGATTCTTTGTATCAACAGAATTTGAAATTTCATCTCCTGGATGAAGATAGAAAGATTTATTGAAAACTGCTACAGCTGAAGCTTGAATTGTGAGAGTTTCCAAGCAGAACAGAAAGATTACTGCCCTGACAGAAATGTTACATACTGTTTCTGACAGAATTTGTACCAAAGAAAATGCAGCTACAGTATTTGGGGGGTGAGGAGGGGGGGGGGGGGGGGGGCAGGGGAAATAAGTAAATACATAAGTAAATATTTGGGGGCGAGGAGGGGGGGCAGAGGAAATAAGTAAATACATAAGTAAATAATCAGTTCTGACTGGACTGGAGCCAAACCTAGTATAAGAAATTGTTTTCAGAAGTGGCCAGAAGAATGATTATGGAACTTTAAAGCACAATTTCATATATATTGGACCATGACTCGTACTTCTGTCACTGTATGCACTGAAAATATCCATCTATCGTTTGACTGTTTACAGATTAAGGCATCCCTACCAGTTTATATCTCTAACAACATTTTCTCACTACTCCAAAAAAAAGAATTATTCTAGGAAGACTCTGGTGTTTATTCTGTGTGTCTGATGTTATCACAAATGTGTGCTACACATAAGACACTGAACACGTACTGTAAAATGGGGTGAAGTTGATGATTTTGAACTTTTAACTTACATATTACTGAAAATAATACAATTATTATATTGTTTTTGTTTCAGACGACTGGTGTTGAGCTGTAGTAATAAAACTTTTGGAGCTTATTACCTTTTGTTATAACAGATTGTCACTCAGCTTCACGTCACAAAACAACTTCAGCCCACCTGAGGCGTAGGCAGAGGGGGGAGGGGGGGTTGAAATTGACTGATGACCTGTTAATAACTGTACACTGTTTATGATTGTAGGACGAAATTAATTGTCCTGAAAAATTATCAAAAACTAAAAAATAAATCTGGCATAATAATTAAATTTTAATACTAATTTCAGTAGGCAAACCTACGTTTCTAGCATTTGTAGACTTAGAGAAAGCTTTTGACAATGTTGACTGGAATATTCTCTTTCAGATTCTGAAGGTGGCAGGGGTAAAATACAGGGAGCGAAAGGCTATTTACAATTTGTACAGAAAGCAGATGGCAGTTATAAGAGTCGAGGGGTATGAAAGGGAAGCAGTGGTTGGGAAGGGAGTGAGACAGGGTTGTAGCCTCTCCCCGATGTTATTCAATATGTATACTGAGCAAGCAATAAAGGAAACAAAAGAAAAGTTCGGAGTAGGAATTAAAATCCATGGAGAAGAAATAAAAACTTTGAGGTTTGCCGATGACATTGTAATTCTGGCAGAGACAGCAAAGGGGATGGAAGAGCAGTTGAACGGAACGGACAGTATCTTGAAACGAGGGTATAAGATGAACATCAACAAAAGCAAAACTAGGATAATGGAATGTAGTCAAATTAAGTCGGGTGATGCTGCGGTATTGGAGTAGGAAATGAGACATTTAAAGTAGTAAAGGAGTTTAGCTATTTGGGGAGCAAAATAACTGATGATGGTCGAAGTAGAGAGGATATAAAATGTAGATTGGCAATGGGAAAGAAAGCGTTTCTGAAGAAGAGAAATTTGTTAACATCGAGTGTGGATTTAAGTGTCAGGAAGTCGTTTCTGAAAGTATTTGTATGGAGTGTAGCCATGTATGGAAGTGAAACGTGGAAAATAGTTTAGACAAGAAGAGAATAGAAGCTTTCGAAATGTGGTGCTACAGAAGAAAGCTGAAGATTAGATGGGTAGATCTCATAACTAATGAGGAGGTATTGAATAGAATTGGGGAGAAGAGGAGCTTGTGGCACAACTTGACTAGAAGAAGGGATCGGTTGGTAGGACATGTTCTGAGGCATCAAGGGATCACCAATTTAGTATTGGAGGGCAGTGTGGAGGGTAAAAATCGTAGAGGGAGACCAAGAGATGAATACACTAAGCAGATTCAGAAGGATGTAGGCTGCAGTAGGTACTGGGAGATGAAGAAGCTTGCATAGGGTGGAGTAGCATGGAGAGCTGCATCAAACCAGTCCCAGGACTGAAGACCACAACAACAACAACCAATTTCAGAGTAACACACGCAGAAAGATAAGTCTTCTGCATTTGCAGCTCTTATATTCTTACTTTGTATCATTTTGGTTTAACAAACACCTTTTCAATTTGCAAAATGGGGTATAAACAATGTTGTTGTGAGTCCTAATCCCATCGGCATTCATTAGTGCATGAGTGAATTTGGTGCTGAATTTGGATTTTGTTTACTTCTCTCTCTCTCTCTCTCTCTCTCTCTCTCTCTCTCTGTCTGTCTGTGTGTGTGTGTGTGTGTGTGTGTGTTTTCCCTTTTCTGTACAGTGTTTTTCACGTGTTAAATGTGTGTGTGTTTTCCCTTTTCTGTACAGTGTTTTTCATGTGTTAAATAATGTGTCTTTGCAGAGTGTCGTGTATTGATTCACAACTTGTTTAGTTTCTGCTATTGCTTTTTGTATGTGGAAATTTTCTTCTACACGTTACAGAAGAAAATATACACTTTTGGAAAAACAACAGGAACCTAGAGACCCAATGGAACTAGTAGAGAGACTCGAGAATGTAGGCTTACCAGACACATTAAGCGTCATGTCATTTGATGTCACACCCATTTACACTTGCATCCAATAAATGAAACAATCAACATCATACAAAGACAACGAAACACACCAGATTCACACATTAATGAAATAGCAACACACACACAGAACAGCTACACAATGAAATAAACAACTTACACCCACAAATTCAATTCACATTACTTAATTTTATGGATCTAACCAAATTAAAAACAAACAGCCATCACTACACAATATTCGGGGAACCAACAACCATGAGCACCACCATTTACAATCTACCAAATCCCCTGGCTGCACATACAAAAGCGAGCTACAGATTCATGCTGCAGGGATTGAACAGAACACCCATAAGCAAACAGAATTACACACAAGAGCTGAACACAATAAGACAAATAGTAGTGGAAAATGGTTACGAGACTGATATGATAGAGAAGTTAAATCAAACAGTGGAAAATCCGGGATGGAATGTAACAATATTATGAGACGGAAAGTTGCTACTCACCATATAGCGGAGACACTGAGTTGCAGAGAGGCACAACAACAAGACTTTCACACTTAAAGCTTTCGGCTAATGGCCTTCGTCAACAATCAACAACAGACAGACACACACACACACACACACACACACACACACACACACACACACACACAAAGAGATAAAAGTAAACAAAATTCAAATTTGGTGCCAAAGGCACTTGGACAAAAATAAATGTCGATGGGGTTAGGACAAACAGCAATATTGTTTACATTGTGTTCTGCGAAGTGGAAAGGCATTTGTTAAACCAAAATTATGCAAAGTACATTTAATATGTGTGTGTGTGTGTGTGTGTGTGTGTGTGTGTGTGTGTGTGTGTGTGTGTGTGTGTGTGTGTGTAGTGCTCCCAGAACACAAATGAAGGACCTATCACAACAAAACGTGAGTAATAACAAATATATACACAAAACATTTTGCCATACAAAAATCATGTTTTTAAAAATCAAGGTGGTGGTAAATTTCACATTTACATTGTACAGTTTGCAAATGACAAGCTATCAGTGGAGGACACGATACATATGGTTCTGTAAAAGCCATATAACGTAAAATCAAGTAAAGAACAAAAACGAACAACTAACTTTACACCTCATTTTGTTACAACAATTACAACCTAAAAAATGTTCACTTCTTACAGTTTTTCAGTAAACCGAACCCACCGACGATGGCACAGAGGTACCGAAACATATTTGGGTAACAAGAAAGAATAGTGTTTTGCATAAAATGTGGAACCCATACCCACTAATATGCAATAAGTTTAAGGAGAAAAAAATATGATCACAAATCTGTTTCATGAAATTCTGAAGAAACGCACTGTCTTATTTTTTAGCACTGAAAACTGGCTGACCACCATGTGTTTTACTATGATGACCATGAATTTTGTTTAACAGGGTTTCTTTGGGAATTTTACATTCAAGTACACTGTTAATGCTTATTTTCCCATTTAAAATTCCCGTGAGACACAGTTCTAAGACACCAAGGTTATATTTCTTCAATTTACCCTGTTTACATTTCTCCTTAAACTTTTTGTGTATTAGTGGATTTAGGTTCCGCATTTTATGCTAAACACTATTTTTTCTTGTTACCCAAATATGTTTCAGTACCTCTGTGCCATCGTCAGTGGGTTCTGTTTACTGAAAAACCGTAAAAAGTGATCATGCGACATTTTCATACTGACAACTCTTACGATCTCAACTGTATGATGCAACAAACGGAACTGTGTTCTATGTGGCAAATTCCTAAGATCACATACAGACACTTGCAACAACCACTAAGATTGTTATAAACAATTGTTGACTTGTTGCTGTTTCACATTGTTGCTGCATTCATTATAACACATTTCTACTGTATTAACGAAGGTTTGTTCACAGAAGAACAACTCAAGAAAAGATGTCAAACTTAACTCTGTTCCACTAAGAATATGCAAAGTTTTATTTATGTGTCTATAAACAGATAGGTATAATAGATTAGCTTTTGTTACTGCTCTAGTAGTCATTGTTAAGGGTCACTGCAGAACATATATAAGACCTAGACATACAAGTTGTTTTATGTTAGTCACCCGATAAAAATTTTAGCCCATTAAAAAAGTCAGTCCTGAAAATGATTAGTGTTTGGTAAAGAGGTTTGGAATATTGTACATTTAGCTACTGCAACAAAATAAGAATTTTCAAATGGTAAACGTAATAACTGAAATTTTAGTAGTTATTTAACATAAAATATTTTTTTAACCCTTTAATGCATACTGTAGCTGATAAGCTACAGACCTCATTTCTTCGATTTATTCCATATGGAGAAACATTTTCGATCAAATTCGTTATGTAGCTGCTAAGTGTATACACTCCGCTGCAGTTTCTAGTAGTTCTTCATAGCGATCATAGATGGCAGGACGAGCTGAAGCAGTTCGACAGTGAGCTGTGTGGACATACTGCCAAGTGTGTGTTTTGGCGGAAAGTTGAGGTGTGTTTTTGGTGTTTGTGCACTGATTTCTGGGTTTGAAAATTACTTTTTCATTTTGAAAACGTAAGTAGATATGGTGTAAACAGTTAATTCGAGTGTCTTTGCGATAGATTTGAAATGAGGCCTGTTTTTGTGTATGTAGCTTATCAGCTACATTTTTCATTTACTGCATTTCAGGCGCTGACGTAAAAATGTCTCGAAAGAGTCAAGAAGAAATGCTTATGGAATGGTTAGAGATTCCACTAAGCAGTGATGACGATCTTGAGTGTTTCTCTGACGATTCCATTCAAGATGAGACATATGTTGCTCCAGAATCAGTTGATTGTGATAGTGACAGTAGTGACGAAGAAAGTCAAGTACCAGTAATTAGGACTGAAGATGTTTCTGGAACAAGACAATCTGATGTTATAATGAAGGAATCGACGTCACAGTTGTCTGATAATGCTCTGAAACTGCCGTGCAGCAGCAAAAATGTTACCAAAAACAGCAGGAGTGTGGTTTGGAAAGATAAACAGTTGATTATTCCCGAACTGCAGTCAAAATTTCATGGCAATACTTCGTTACCAGAAGAAGTAATAAACTTAAATACTCCATACCAATTCTTCAAACATATATTTCCATCTAAATTGTTTGATCTAATTGTCGAAGAGTCTCATAGATACAGTGTGCAGTGTAATCCTGATAGACCAATAGATTTATCCTGTGATGACATAAAAAAATTTATAGGCATCTGTATCGTAATGTCAATAGTTCATGTACCTAATACGAGGGATTACTGGGGAGAAGTTACTGGTACTCATCTGATCAAGACAACAATGACAGTGAATCAGTATGAGCAAATACGTAAGTTTCTTCACTTCAACGACAACAGTGCAATGATACCCAGGGGTGAAAAAGGTCATGATAGACTCTCCAAGATAAGACCCATAATAGAATTGATGAGATCTCGGTTTCAAACAATACCTGTTGAGGAGTGTGTTTCTGTTGATGAACAGATATGTTCAACAAAGGCTAGAAGTTATTTGAAACAATACATGCCAAACAAGCCTCATAAATATGGATACAAATTATTTGTTATTAGTGGCATATCTGGTTATGCCTACGATTTTGAGATTTTCACTGGAGATGAAAATGAACCAGAAAAAAGAGTGACTGGGGAGGAAGACTTGGGAGCAAGTGCAAATGTTGTAGTTCGACTCAGTAGGATATTACCAAGAAATATGAACCACAAACTGTACTGTGACAATTATTACACAAGTCTGCCACTGCTTGTATGGTTACATAAACAAGGAATTTACTCACTTGGGACTGTCAGAAGAAACAGAGTGCCAGACTGCAAGCTCCCTTCAGAAGCTGAGCTGAAGAAAATGGCACGAGGTGCATCAGTAGAGCGCATCGCAACAGAGGATGGTGTCGACATATCAAATGTAGTGTGGAAAGATAACAAGAGTGTGATGTTGCTTTCTACACTTGCTGGACCGCAGCCTATTCATGAAGCAGGGAGGTATGACAAAAAAACAAAGTCAAGAATAACAATACCTCGTCCACAAATAATTAAGCTCTACAATAAACATATGGGAGGTGTTGACCTTCTTGACAGCATAATGGGTCGACATAAAATTCTTGTGAAAAGTCGAAAATGGTATATAAGATTGTTTTACCATCTCCTGGACATGGGAGTAGTCAATTCCTGGCTGTTGTATAGGAGAGTAGCAGAAACCAAAGGGATTAGGAGAACTATGAAACTCTCCGAATTTCGAATGGAAATTGCTCACTGTTTGTGTCGCTCAGGTCAAACTTCAGCAAAACGTGGAAGGCCAAGTAATGAACTCGAAAACCAAATACAAGCTAAGAAGACAAAGGGGCCCACAGCACATGTACCTCCACAAGATGTAAGGCTGGATCAAGTAGGTCACCTGCCTTCGTACTTGCAAGTGAGACAGAGGTGCAAAATGCCAGGATGCAAGGGATTTTCCTGGGTTCAGTGTAATAAATGTGCAGTTGCATTGTGTTTGCACAAACAAAAGAACTGTTTTCAAACTTTTCATGTAAAGTGATTATCACATGCTTGGGTACAAACCTGTTGGAACTAGATACCTTATTGTTCATATATAAAAGTGTATAAAATATACAATAAATGCTCAATATTTACAACATTAATGTCCTATTTATTATTTTAGGATTTTTCCCTTCCTACACAAAGTATTTAATCATAATCAACAATTAAATTACGAGAGATTTGGTCAAAATTGAGGGAGCAAAATAAGCACATTTATTGTGGCTCGTAAGGTGTTAACTCAAAATGTAGCTGATCAGCTACAAAGCGATTTTCAACAATAGTGCTTTGTTAATTTAATTTAAAAAATTTTTCAATATTTTTTTTCGAAATGTAGGCACTATAAACTAAACATGGTAATTTTTACAGCTTGAAATAAAAAATCATGCATTTAAGGGTTAACTTTGACTTCACCCTATTTGATGGTAAGAGTTTTTTTATAACGTTCACATTAAACATAGCGATGATCATATTGCTTTAATTTTTATGAATGAAGACATAGGAGTTGCAAACAACAATCAATTGACACACATCACTATGAAAAAGGTCATTACCGAATCAAGTGAATCTTGATGAGAAAACCTTGCAGCAGACAGAAAACTTGATTGAAGCTGTTGCAATGGAGATGAAGTAGACGGTGAGAAGTTTCCTAGAGAGCTTCTGCTATTCAGTGTACTGCCGGGGATGTTAACAGGAGCTGAACTGCCAAGCACACCTGCATGACAGACAATCAAACACTAATTCAATTATTCGACAAACACAAAATATTTATTATACTGATATCTGTGACAGATTTTCTCATATTTATTATTATTATTTTTTATTATTTTGAGTTTTTCCTCATTGCAGAGGCTTATCTCCAACATAATAATTTACTTGGAAATTACAATACAACCCATAAACGTTCTTAAACTATATTTTCAAAATATTCCTCCAGGTGTTTCGATCTTGTGTATCCTCTTACTCTGCGCCCATTCTCCTCACTGTGTGCTGTACGTTCTGGAGCCAGGTGGTCATAGGTCGTCGTCTTCTTCTTCTCCCCTCCGGTTCCCACTCCAGTATCAATTTTGGTATTCTGGTTTTCTCCATTCGTCGTACATGCCCGTACCACTGTAATTTCTTCCTATCCATTACGTCATATATTCTTTCTTTTATTTCCATTCTCCTTATTATTTCGGTGTTCCTTATCTTTTCTTTCCTGTAGATTCTTGCTGATCTTCTCCAAAAGTCCAACACTAGAGCTTGTAATTTTTTAAAGTGCTTCATGTTAATTGTCCACGTCTCCGTTCCATACAGAACCACACTCTCTAATATGGATTTGTATATTAATTTTTTAGTTCTGCTCATTACATTCCTGCTCCATAAGACTGAGTTAAGCATCCCAATGACCTTCCGTCTGCTACTAATTCTTTTATTGATTTCTGATTCTGATTTTCCCTCGATTTCTAAAATGAATCCCAAATAACAGAAAGTGTTTATCTTTTTGATTTTCTTTCCTTCAATGTATAGCTCCTCTGAATCATTAGTCAAGTATTCTGTTCTTTGGTAATTAATCCTCAAACCCCAAGTTCTGTATTCTACTGCTACTTGATTGCACATATAGTTAGCATCCTCCCCATCTTGTGTTACGACTACTTGATCATCAGCAAACAATAAATGCTGTAGGTAAGCTCCATCTCTTATTTCTAATCTCATATTTATCCACATGTAAAAATTTTGTGGTTAAATTACAAAAATCTTAGGCAGGACAGGAATTAGCATTTTAACACAAGCAGTTTTATTGAAAAGGAACATTTGACAACATCTGAAAAAGGAGAAGAAGAAGAAGAAGAAGAAGAAGAGCTCCTATGGCTATTAGAGATCTATCAGCAAGTGCTGATCATGCAGCAAGGCACTATATTATTTATTTTAACTAACTATCTATCATTAAGAGACACTAATCACAAAAGGTTAAACATGTATTTGCTTATTAAGTACTTTATCTAATAAGACACAGTGTTTAGTATCTCACTCCACACATTCATGATATATTACTACTGAATTCAAATATTTTGATCTTTTTTCCCATTAGAACCATTCAGGAAATCTCTCTCTCTCTCTCTCTCTCTCTCTCTCTCTCTCTCTCTCTCTCTCTGGAGTAGTAGTTTGAAAACTAAGATTTTTTCCATATTTTCCATATCTCTCCACTGCTAAGTGTATCTTCATTTGGTATGGTTTAGTGGTCCATTCTCAAATGCAGATGAAAACTGTACATGATTTATTTTCAGTAGCAGTCCATACGAATATGTTGCTATGTGCTACCTCATATAAAAAGCATTCTTGAAAGTGCATTCTCTTTTGTCAGTATGCTCCCAAGAATTTGGTAAAAATATTTTGGTGGAACATTTTTGTAGTTTTGAGTTACAAGATTCATTGGTTACCAGAAAAAAGTAAAAACTGTCCAAGATTCCTACTATTCTTCATTGATGGATTAATTTCACAAGTAACTGATTTAAAAAAAAGAAGAAGAAGAAGAAGAAGAAGAAAATATCAACCATGAGTGGCAATGTGGTGGCAGTGAAAATATTTTCTCTCATCAGGGCAATACATCTGCCCAAAAGTCTGTGGCTGCTATGGTATTTTCTCTTGTTAGGGCAGTATGAGAGAGTAACCCCCCCCCCCCCCAAAAAAAAAAACCTGGAACAACATTGTTGTTGGCAGAGCTTGTGTAGTAAGCATTCTAGCCACAAGGCATGTATAATGCAGCTCACTGCCAGTTCAGTGCCCCCTGAGTTTTTCACCTGGCTTGTTCTGTTCATCTGAAGTGACTGGTTTTGCTAGCACTGTTTTGTTCTCGTTACGCTTTTTATGATGGCAAGTGTGTGTAGCTCTGAAATTTTGTTTTCTACTCGGCAAAAATGTTGCTGAAGCTGTTTTAGTGCTGAAAGCGGCTTACCAAGATGACACTATGGGAAAAACTCAAATGTACAAGTGGTTTGCTCAATTTAAAAATGGCGACACGTCGACTGATGACAAAACCTCATTTTGAACGTCCAATTGCTCGAATCAACAAAAATATTGAAAAAATTCAAGACCCGTGCTCACAGACTGTCGACAGACAACTGATCGATCATCGGAGATTAGTGGGTTATCTCTGAGCTCGGTTCAGCGAATTTTAACAGAAGACAGGAGACCGGTTATTCCACCATGACAATGCAGCTGCACACTTAGCCAGCTTTGTTTGACAGTTTCTGGCCAAAAACGGCACACTTCCGCTGCCCCGCACACCTTACTCGCCTGACCTGGCTCCGTGTGACTTTTTATTATTTCCACACACGAAAAGGGGCACGAAAGGATATCAATTTGACAACACTGAAAAAGTTGATAAAAAAAACGAGGGAGAAGCTGTCAGCCATTTCTAAAGATGACTACAAAAAATGCTTCGAAAAGTGGGAGCACTGGTAGGACAAGGAAGGGGATATGGTTGTTTCGTAAATGATTTGAAAATATATAGCTTTTTGTTTTTTGGGTACCTCCTCATACATTTGCCCATAAGTCTGTCGCTGCTATGGTAAATGTCAAATAGCTAGTACTAAAAACTGAAGTATGATATCAGAGACGATATTGTAAGACACGAGGAAATGACACATGCGAGAACATCCAAAACAAATGATGGAATTATGGTAAAAAGATTCTTATTTTTGTGCAAGATGCAATTTTTTCAGGACTTCCAGTATTTAGAAAAATGTGTGGCAGAGCCTACTGCACTAAAATACAGCCTACAAACTACTTGGTGATGTAATATTCCCTTATATATTATATTTTTTGTCATTTGGTTGTCCTATTAGTCTCCAAGCTACAGTTAGAGAAAACAAAATATTGCCTTGAGGTTTTGATACATATGACAGCTTCGTCAGACTGTGGTTACCACTGATTTATTCATTTGGCAGTCTAAGCTGAACTTGGGACCTTTCGAGCAGTCTTCTATAGTATGACACTAGCTTGGTAGCAATGGCTTGTAGTGCTTCGAGAATTTCGGGGTAAATTCTAGAAATACTTGGCTCTCCACTGTCTTGAACACCCGATGCTTTAATGACGAGGGTGAGAGAGTCTTTTTACAGTGCCACACATATCTGTGTGTGCAGGAAGGACAACTGTGTCAGACGAGTGGCCCCGACAAGTGGTTACCAGTAGCGCCTCGGAATTTATATAAAAAAGTCAATGAGTGTTTGTATAATGTTCCGTGGTTTGTGGTGACATGAGGACTGTTACAGAGACAGATGATGCGTGTATTGTATAGAGACTTCATGTCTTGGCACTACATGAGGCAGAACTTATGTAATTGTGTGAGTGTTTAGTTGATTCTGACATTTATCTTGGAACCAGTTGGCTTGCTGGAGTTTGTACAGAATAACTGTTACTTTGGGATGAGAGTTGAAAATATATTGTTGTTGAACTGACAAGATTCTACGAGTACATCATTTATTTCAAGAACAGAGAGTTGGTTAATATTATTCCTGTCAACCTGATACAGTCTTCGGAGAAGAATTAAACAGTGAGAGCGATGTAGCTCATGACCCAAAGAAGAGGGTCGGTTGCACACACAACGTATGAGTCTACTGGAAGAGACACAAGAGTCGTGCAACCCAACACAGCACTGTCTCTTGTTGTCCAAGAAAGCGCTAGAATCTGGCGACCGTGACAGGACTCGAAGAAAAAGGAAAATTGTACGCCAAAAGCGGGAAGAAGATATTTGAGTTGCCAAAGCAACCAGGCATAACAAGACTGAGAAACTGTTTCGAGCAATTGCATTGTGTCTACTGAACAAAAGGAAGTTGCTGACTGCAACGGCTGCCGTCCACCGTTGCTGACTTCGTGTCTGCTCGCCGATGCCATAACCAGTGTTCGAAGCTGCCGGCGCCTGTGCTATTCAGTGGTGCCAATTCTATACCTGCTCACCGACGCAGCCTAGAATTCTACCCCGGGTGAGCATGAAATAAAAACTTTATTACTCTAGTAAGAAGTGTCACAAAATACTGTGGGGTGACTTTTACTGTATAATTGAAACTAGTATTAGATGCTCACAAGGGCTAAAGTCTATAGAAGCATGGACAGTATACAACCAGTTGGAGAGATGACAGAACCAGCCATGGCTATGAGAATTGCTAAAGAAGGGCCTGACTTGTCTGAATTATAAATGTAATTAAAGCCCAGAGTGAAGGTCTAACTAGATTAGTTACTAAGTTAGAAGCACGGAGTGTAACTTCAACTGCTCAAATTGCCTCTTTGAGAAACGAAATAAGTACGACTTTAAGTGAAAAAATAGAAGTACAGGGTGAAGCTTTAGATTCTGTTTGCTATATTAAATGATAAAGTGGAGAATTTGTGATTAGATTTAACACTTACCATGCTAAGCCCTTAACTGCATGCCACTCCCTGTGTGCTGGATGATTTTTTTCTATTTTCAACAGACTTTAAATAGCTGTGAAGGACATTTAGTTAGAGATACATAAAAACTACAGGTACGGTTTAAAACTTTAAGGTTTCAACTTTAGATGGGTTAACAGCCATGTGCACGGGGCATATACTGTTTCCAAGAAGTGATGCGGATTTCTCCTCGATTTTGTGAAAATAAATTTTTGTCAAAAATTTATTTTTACTACTTCATTCAATTTAAAGAAGAAATAAATTTTGGAAAGTAATCATTTGACAATGAAAAGACATTTGTTATATCATTTGCACATAAAGCATAGCTAGATACACGTAAGCTATTTTGTATAGTGAACCACAGTGTGATAAAGCTTGAAGCATGGGGTGACACACAAACCTACATTACACTCACTGCACTCATAAGAAGTATCTTTCCTCCCAGCTTTCCCTGTAATGTTCTTTTGTTTTCCACTACACACTACACAACGTCTTTGTGCTTTCTTCTTCCCTTCTGCCATATCCACACGGTTCGGAAAATGTTTCTTCGTCAATCGAGCAATCGTTGCAGATCCATGAGAATCCTCAATTCTCTCTCCTCTCTGTAACACTAACGCAGTGCAGACCTCCTGTATAAACTTAGGAGTGCTCAGTTTCTTCTCATTGATGCAATTGTGCAAAATACAACCATTGGAAACAGCCATAACTATACCGTGGAAGGCAAGCTTTCTCCACCACTTCACTGTTTTGTGATCAAGTGCTCCATATGAAAGACGCGGATCAAAAAGGTCTACAACAGCTTTATGTTTGTTGTAATCCAGCACTGCCACTGGTTTCAACTTCTCATTGCCTTCTCTTGTAGCAACAGGCAACATTGAGGACGTGTGCCTGGTACTTATCATCCACACATCCCTCTCGTCTTTCCATCGCAATGCTAGCACATCGTTCTTGTGGCGAAATATTTGTTCACCCTTTTTGAGTTTACCCTCTTCGAGAGCCTTGGGCAATCCTTTTCTGTTTGGCATTACAGTCCGTACAAGACCAGTGTTGGCTCTAGCCAGTTCTTCGGCTAGCTGAACACTGGTGTAAAATCTGTCAACATATACAGTGTGGCCCTTACCTTGGAGTGAGCCGAGCAATCGCTTTACCACTGCAGCAGCACTGTTGTCCAGTTTATCGTCCCTTCCGTGGTAAACTTCAAAGCTGAATATTTACCCAGTTTTGGATTCTGCAAGAATGTATAGCTTCATGCCATATTTGTTGTTTGGCTTATTAGCCATATAAACTTTGAAACCTACACGCCCTCTGAAAGGACACATACCTTCATCAATGGTTAGCACTTCACCTGGCTTATAACTTTCTTTGAAATTCCTTACCAAATCATCCAGAAGAGGCCTGACCTTATGAAGGGCATCAAAGTCTACTTCACCTTTCTTTTTTTGCTTTGAATTGTCATTTATGTGGAACATATACAAAATATTCAGCAATCCGTCCCTTGGCATAATATAGGGGTAAAAATTGCAGCTAACCACTGGATCACTACACCAGTGACTGGCCATACTTGGCCTCTCACTGATTGACATGTGGAGGATAATAGCGAGAAACGTCTTTGTTTCAGCAATTGTTAGCGTCCTCCACTGCTTGAATCTAAAATTGGGCCCTAATTTGTTTTGTGCTCTCAGTGTGGCCAGCTTCTGTCTAGCATATAGGTTTGTTTGTTCCTTCATAATTGAAATAACCCTGTAATTTATAAAATGAGAAAAAAATTTAAATATTCACTAGACTGACCGAGTCCTACATTATTTAGCACACCGTGAGACCCTGTAAATAACAAAATGTTTGGTGTTTGATCCACTATAGTCCAGTCATCCTGTGAAATGTCACTCAATCTTGGCCTCTTTCGATGATGAGTGGGGGGGGACACAGGCGGTGGCTCATCTTCATCTGACGACAAATCTGTGTCTGAAATAATACAGACTGTAACAGAACAAATCGCAACATGAACTGTCATTTTCTGCATCGATTTAGTAAGATGTTAGACTTACCTGGACTATCGTTATTTTCCGGCATTCCGTAATCACTGTCACTATCGAAATCCGAAAAATCGTCATCAGTAGGTTCAGCAAGTACTTCTTCAATCATTTTTCGAAGTTTTGCATCCTCATCACTCGCCATTGTGAGTAAAAAGAAGATAAACAAGCTAAAACCAAAATACTAGCGCCAAAATCAACGGTGAACAAACGACAGGACACCACAGAACACGTAACATACGCGTGAAAAACACACGTGAATTCGTTCGGAAATATATCCGGATATATCGCATTACCTCACTAGGGGCTGCGATCTAGTGCTAATATGATGAACTACAAGCATTACAGGACCTAGAGGTTGCAGCGGGAACACTAACTATGCGTTTGAAACACTAAAACAATGTGGAATGCGGCGGGACGTAATATTACGGTGGCTGCATTTTCTTCGTTTCCGCCCGCGACGTAATATTACGGCAGCCGCACGGTAAGTGTTAAAGGATGAATTAAGTAATTCCTTAACTGTCCAGATGAATCAAATGTTTACTGACCTGAGCCAAAAGCAGGATGACCAACTGCAGAAGTTGACTCAGAAATTAGAATTTGACATTGAAGACAAGTGTAACAATACAGAGTCTGAACGTAGTGAAAAATTTGGATCATTTCAGAGTGTGTGTAATGTTACATTTGATGCGGTAAAACAGAGGCTGCATACTTTAAAAGATAGGGTGGAAAAACAGGGTAAACTGATCCCTATTGTCCAATTGCAATTTGCGCAGGTGTCAACACTCGAGCTGATGACGTGGAAAGAAATTTTAAGGAAAAAATAGCAGCTTCAGACACTATAAATATAAGCTGCCTGGGGGAACAGGTAGAGGAGATAACAGATTAAAAAGTTGCCACAATAGTAAACTCTGACAATGTGTCTACAAAGCTGTCCTATGAACTTCATGACACAGAGAAATGATGATGAGTTATGGAAAGAATTCAAACTTATGCAGGACGGAGTAGGGAACAGAGGGTCTTCCACTAACATAGTACTAACTAGTGATGTCATGACCGATTTACAATGGGGAGAGAATTCCGGGTTATCAAGGCAATTCACCAAGTTTAAGCCGGATGGGGAGGTACACCCAACTCACTTCCTGAAGCGATTTAACCAGGCATTACCCAAGTTTTGGGAAGACACAAAAAAGATTGAATTTGCAGTGGGGTATCTTTTTGGGAGAAGACTCAGAGTGGGGTACCATAACATTGAAAACTTCTTCTTGGTAGACTTTCAGAAAAAGTTCAAAGAAAAGTAATGGTCACCCAGCACCCAGGAGAAAATACTATCGGATGTGTGGGACCCAAAATATTACGATAGTTCCCAAGGTACAATGAGAAGATATTTTGATTGGCATTTAATGAGAGCGAAGTACTTTGATAAGCCCATGGAAGAAGAAGGGTTGGTTAGGATTCTTATAAGACGTTTACCTATTTATGCCAGAAAGGACATATTGTGTAGAGGATGGAAAACGGTAGAAGAATTATTATCCTTTGTAGATGCACTTGATGCCATAAATAGGGACCGAAATGAGAGCATACATCAAAATGAAAGTAAAAATTACTGAAGAAATAATAATAGTAGTGGTAACTTTAAGAGACACGTGGCAAGTTTAGCGAGAGTACATCAGCATAGGCAGAATGATGGTAACGAAAATTTTCAAAAGAAACATTCACCTTCAACTATAGGCCCAGCTATGTCACAGAAATTTGTACCGAGTAATAATGGAGTCCAAAGTAGAAATGTGATACTTCAATTTGGTAACCAACCTGTGCTTACAAATAGTGAGGAAAACGTAGTGTGATCTGGACCCTGGGCTGGGTCCCAGGTCGTATAAATACACTAGGAGGCCTAAATTATAATAAATATGTTGCTTATATGCATTAAGCACCCACCAAAGAGTGGTTGTTACTGGAAGAACATACCGATAACAACATTACTCCACAACCAATTACAATTGGAAGAATAAAAGATATTGAAGTTAACATCTTTATAGATTCGGGTAGTGAAGTGTCACTTATTTCGAGGAGTTCTTTAACACATTAAGAACCAAGCATGACTTACCTATACTATCAGTAACAGGAGTATATATAGTCGGTATAACTGGAACTAAAAGTAAGGTTGTCAAATATGAAACCAAAGTAACTTGTAACATCATCAGTGGTATTACGTTCCATCAAACACACCTGGCCATAGAAAATATTAACAGGGATGTGTTATTTGGCATAGACTGGCTATCAGAATTTAACGTCGTGTTAAATTTTGAGGAAAATTTGCTTTATTGTGGAAAAGGAGACTAAAAGTGTTGTGTATCATTTGTGACAGACAACAATATGGGTAAACAAACAACAGAGGCCCAATGTTTGCAATTAACAGAGAGCGCACAATTGTCAACAGAGATTGGAAACATAAGTCATACATTTTACCAGACGGACATACAAAACAAAGTTTATGAATCCCAAATATTAACAAATGACCAAAAGTTAGATTTATCAGGGATTTTACTAGAATATGAAATGGTGTTCTCCGATAGTCCGGGTAGTATTAGTGATTATTAAATTTAAGGTCAAAGATAAAACTCCGTTCTTTTGTAAACCTTATCTGATACTGGTAAACTTAAAGGAAGTGGTTAAGGAGGGGATAGATAAAATGATAGACAATAAAATAATAGAACACAGTACGAGTGTAATAAATAATCCTTTAGTAGTAGTGAAAAAGGCTACAGGAGGTGTGCGGTTAGTACTGGAGGCATGCACCCTAAATAAGTATATAGAAACTGAAAGATATAGACCTATTAACATCGACGAGTTATTGTCGAAATTTGAGAAAGCACGGTATTTTAGCTCGATGGAACTGACTGCTGAGTATTGGCAAATCCGGTTCCATCCAGATTAAAAGAAATATACTATATTTCTATTTGATGGGAAATCCTATCATTTTAATGTGTTACCCTTTGGACTAAATATCTCAGTACCAGTATTTATACACGTGCTGGATGAAGCATTAGGAAGAGAATTATTAAAGGATTTAATCATATATGTAGATATATACTGATAGTATAACCCACCTGGGACGAGCATTGCTTGATCTTGAGGAAAAACCCTAAAAAGATTTAAATAAAAATGTATTACAATAAAATTGTCTAAATCACACTTTGCGAGGCAAGAGCTAAAATTCTTGGGACATATCATAGGTGTACAATGAATTAAGCCCAATCCAGAAGGTACAGAGGCCATTAAGGAGTGTCCACCACCTAGAAACATAAGACAACTGAAGAGATATCTTGGAATGGCAGGGTATTACAGTCGCTATACACACAGTCGAGAGTTAAAAGACCCTCGACTTTTGCATTTATTAGGGAAGGAAATACTGTGGAGTTGAGACCAAGAGCCACATAATACATCTGAAAGTGTACAGTGGGCACTATCAGAATCACTGACATTGCACCATCCGGTGATGGGTGAACCATTCAAGATTTCAACCGATTCATCAGACTATGTATAGCAGAACTTTTCCAAGGCGAATGGGGTTTGGAAAGTATAGACCATAGGTCAATAGTTTTCGTTAGCCGGAGTCTCAACAAACATGAATTGAATTATACAGCCACAGAAAAAGAATTATTGGCCATAGTACGGCGTATACAAAAATTCCAAACACTGATAAGGGGGTCCGAAATATATGTCTATACGGATCACCAAGCTCTTTCATTTTTAATGAACTGTTGATTACTACATAGAAGACTGATGTGGTGGATGTTTTTTCTTCAAGCTACCTCTCAAACCACAACAACTCAGACTGCTCTGCACATGTGCGAATCTGGCAGCTCGGGTGCACCAGAAAAATGTTTCCGGGTAGCATCTGTTTGCTTGTTGCTACTGTTCATACGCAAGTCAACTGCGTATGCACATAAGCCCGCTGGCAACTACTCAAATGAACCCAACGAAACCGTTGTGACGTCATGCCCATCGGTAGCAGTTTCTTGTTATGAAGTATTGCACAGTCTTCGTCCTACAGCCTTTGATACATTTTGCTGTTGGCAGACGCCTGTATGTGTACTGTGTTTTGTTACTGTAAATGTGCATTTACTTTGCAACTCAGGTTCTATTTATTTTTCCTCATTTATGTTTTATTGCAGTAGCGAGCTGAAGTAAAATTCTGTGTTAGAGTATCAGTTCTTACCAGTCAAAACTACAAAAATTTGACTGAAAACTAAAACAATGAAAAATTCCTGGAATTCTAAAATAGTCCTGTGCTTTTCCCAGTTTTCTCCAGGATAAAAAGATTCCTGGGTTTTTCCTGGTTGTCCCGGTGGGTATATACCCTGCAGGTGCAAAATCAGTGACAGAATGATGTTTATATATTAATGACTGCAGCAGAAACTTTCAGGCACGAAACTGGAAACCTGCTTATAAATCAAACTCCTTGAAGTAGTATTGTAATGAGATGGAAAGTTGCTCTTGGCACTCAATAGTGTTGAAAATGGAGGTAGACTGGCAGTATTAGTTCCCTTTAAAGGCAAGGAACAGTTGCCCGGAGTCCCTGAAATCCCAGCCTCGTCTGGAGATGATCAAGCCACAACTATTTACCAGGCAGCAGAGAAGTGGGGTATGGCTCATAAAATTCAGGCACAGCTGAATAAATGGCAGCTGTAAAAATATAGAGAAAGTGTTTAGTCATTACCTAGGCTGAATTAATGGCAGCTGTAAAAATCTAGAAAAATTGTTCAGTTCTGTCCTGTCATACCTACATTGCCGTCATCACATTTTTAATTGGCGTTTGAGTTCAATGACGGAGGCAAATTACATGTCGGACACAGAAATTTTCAAGATGTTTAGAGTAAATTGATTGGAACTTGACAAGAACGCTTACATAACCTGGAGCAGTGAAGTATCTGATGATGTACAGTCTATTAGTCTCTGACTTCTTGAAATCCAACTGCACAGAAACAACTATGAAATGATTACGAAAACTGCTGGAGTTAATATGATCTTTCTATGCAGAATTCCAACAAATGGGATGTCATTTCATATCCCAGGAGCTGTTACTCATTCTAGGTGAATGGCAAAGGCCATGTATTCATTCAAGATACACATATTTCAAGATCAGTTTTATTTACCTCATATGGAGAATAATTCATTAGCAAGAATATGTATTTATCCTGAACACACGTACTTCTGAGCCCAGTTTGTCAATAAATAAATAAATATCAAATGAAAAGGAACATTATACACAAAAATGATCTATCTTATTTTACAAATGTTGACTTTTAATGTTTTGTCACACACATTACATAAACTTTCTTCAAAAGGTTCCCTATCAGTGCCGATTATCTCCCAAAGACTTTCAACATGAAAAAATGACTTCCATTATAAAAGTGTAGTTCAGAAACTTGAGGAGATGGCTGTTGCCATGATGCACATAAAGGAGTACAACAACATCCTCATGAAAGATGAAACTGACAAACAATTTCGATGAAATTATCTTTTGGTTCTACACAAATGAGTGTACTGAGGCAATAATTGTAACTAAAATGGTTTCTCAAACTGAAAATATGTGCCTTGTTGAAAATAAAGTAGTACTCCTTGAATTTTCATGGAGTTTTTAATTCCTTGGAAGAACTGTTCAGAAATGTGAGTCAAAATTATTTTAAATAATTACTGGGTTTACTTGAATGTGTCACATACATTACTCGCACAAAAGAGAAGTGTAATGCAGAGATAAGGAAGAATACAACATGTTTTTATGGAAACACATGTTGTGGGTGCTATGGTACAACATCAATGTGTTTGAGAGTTGCTTAGGGTTTCTTGGATTGAGATGAAATTTTTCACAGATTATTTTTTTGTCAACTGGAACAAAAGCAATAGGTGGGAGAGGCAATGTTCTAACTTTGAGAAAATTACATATAGCTAAAAGCCACCCTAGTGAGCACTCTACAGGGTGATTATAATTAAAGTGCATCATACAAAACGCTGTAAAAACAACACTGGTCAGAATGACGTCAAATTGCAATGGAATATTATTGGAGAAGGGGGAAAACGTATGGCAGAAGGAAAAAAATAGTGTGAAAATTAATCAATAGATGGCGCTGTATGTGTCAGAATATATATAATTGAAAATACCCATTATGCACATGACCCATTGAAGTTGGTATAAACACGCCGGGTACATGCTTTTCCTCCTTTTGTGTCTGCGATGTTCGCCATGACTGTCTCAATGCAGGATCGTGCTCTGTTTGTAAAGCTATATTACAAAAATGATGACCATGCACACGTCGCTCTGGAGAAGTTCCAGACACTGAAAGGTTTGAAAAAAGGTGTTGGTCCAATGACTGCTGTGGGTCTGGAGAAAATAATTTGGAAATTCGAAAAGATGGGTTGTTTTGGTGTGCTACCTGGAAGAGGGAGGAAATGAACTGATTCGACATCAGTGGAAGTAGTGGTCACAGCAATGCAAGAGGAGACGAGTGGTGGTGCGCAAACGTGTAGTGCACGGAGAATTGCCTGAACACTGGACATACCTGTGAGCAAGGTGTGTACAAGCCTACGAAACATCCCTCTTTGTCATCCATTCAAAATTACCCATGTACACGAGTTGCTTCCTGTTAACCTGCCAGCAAGAGAGACCTTTGCTTTAGAATTTCTTGCTCATATGGAAGTGGACAATGATTGACTGTGGAAGATATTGTGGACAGACGAAGCACACTTCCATCTAACAGGATATGTCAATACACAGAACTGTCAAATAATGGGCAATGGAAAATCCACACACAAATCAACCAGTACAACTTTATTCTGAAAAGGTCGCTGTGTGTTTATCATAGGGCCCTACTTTTTTAAAGAGAGAGGTGCTTCCAGTCCTGTTACCTGTACCATCACTGGTAAGCGCTGTGAGTGTCTTTTGCGCAACCACATCATTCCAGCTCTCCAACAGAGTGGATGTGTGGATGGGATCATTTTTATTCAAGATGGCACACCTCTACACATTGCAAATCCAGTTAAGCAGCTGCTGAAATGCCGTTTCGGAAATGCTAGAATTATCAGCCACCATTTCCCTACAACCTGGCCATCCCGATCACTTGATCTTAATCCGTGTGACTTCAGCCTGTGGGGCTATCTGAAAGATGTTGTGTTCAGTGTTCCAATTGCAAACTTAGCTGCACTGAAGGCACACATTCCGAACGTGACCCTGGAAACACTTTGATCTGTTGTGGAACATGCTGTTTTTCGATTACAACTTCTCGCAGAAAACAGTGGACAGCATACTGAATATGTTTTGCGCCAGTCACAAGGAAATTAATAAACCAATCTGATGTTGACTGATGCTTTTTATGTGGTTTTCGCCCTCAGAACAACAAAAACCGATGTGATTGATGCTTTTTATGCGGTTTTGGGCCTCTGGACAATTAAAAACTGATTGCTTTTTATCCGATTTTTGGCCACAGCAGAACTAAAAACTGATTTTTCCCATCTGTTGTGATATGACCTTGCCATGGTGGATGGGCTTACATAATTGAAAGTGGTAGTTTAATGTTTATATAATGACTGACCACTCGTTATCAATAGCCTAAAAGTACTATAGTAGGAGTCTCATGGAAATGTTGACACTTAGCACATCTGACACAGCCATACGTCAAGAAGTATTTGTGGGCTATTGGTTAAGCAGTATAGCTACTAAACAGTTTACATAAGCATTGCATAAAATAGATTTTGTAGTTAAAATTGTAGAAGTTAGGAAACAAAGGAGACGGGACCCAGCTAAGTTGAAAGAACCAGAGGTTGTTAAGAGTTTCAAAGGGAGCACTACGAAATGACTACCGAAACAAGCAAAAGACAAATGGGCAGTTTTGAGAGAAGGCAGCAGATGAACAATAAGGCAAAAATATGAGGTCTTGGATATTACAAAGTATGCTAAGTTTCACTGACAAAAAGAGAATGTAATGCAGCAAATGGAGCAAGGCAAATGGGAACACGGAACACCAACATTAAAAAAAAATTTTTTTTTTATTTAAAAAAAAGAAAAAAAAAGAAAAGAGAAGTGTGACACCCAAAGCATGAGCAGCGGCCACAGAAGAAATTTAAAGTTGCAAAAGTATGCATGGCTACAGGTCAGTTGGCTGCAACTTTAGGAAAATTAAAAAGAAAAGTGAGGCAGCTATACAAATATCAAGAGCTCAGATGGAAGGGATAGAAGGACTAAAAAATGAAATAAACTTGAAGGCATTATTATAAAAAGGAAAGACAAGCTCGGGTCCGGGAGTGTGTTGTCTGAGAAGAGAGTGACAGGGCACTGAAATATGTAACTCGAAACAAAGTACCTTGGCATGAAATTACTACAAAATATTTACGATTCTTGGCAGAACCAAACATGACAAAAGTGTTCCACTTAGTATGCAAGGCATATAATACACTCTGGGACTTCGAGAAGCACATAGTAATTTCTACTCCATAAGAGGTAACTGCCAAGAAGTATAAGTATTCATCAGGTTACCTTTCATTAGGAACACGGGTAAACTCAGCGACTGTGATATGGTTTACAAATGATAGAGCACAGCAATTAGTCGTCCTCGTTTGCAGGTTTTATTTGCCACATCTAGATTTCGGCAGTGCCTAACCATTATCAATGTCAAAAAATTCAGGAAGTATATTGTCAGGCAATACTATAAAAAGTTACAACACATGGCATAACCTATACGGCTTATACACTAGATTACATACCACTATTTCATAGTATCAATGCATGTCAGTTCCCTGTTGTTTGGGTGTCTATCACAGTTCTTTCAAGACTACTGTATAATTAAGGTAGGATTTGTGGAGAACACATCGATTTGGCTGAGTTGCACCCTCTATAGCAACTACGTAATATATAACACTCAAAGGAAAGCAGTTATGGTCTCTAGTAAAAAACTTCAAATTTGCCTGCGAAAAACATAAACCAAAATACAAGCAAAATTATTTACATTGCTGTCTGACTTATTTCCACATTTAACAGATGGTAGGAGCAGTCCATTCTATAAAGTAGCTGGGAAATGCCTGTGGTTTCTTAAAACTCATTATAAATTCTATAACCAATTTTCCATTAAAAACAGTTTCGAAGTTATCAATAAAATTAAAAATACACCAATAACTGATAAAATGAAATTTGTTTTCTTGATTTGTCAACTTATACACAAACATAACTATTGACAAAACTGTGCAGGTAATTCAGTGTAATTTAATGGAACAAAACAAGCTTTCTATGAGGGAAGTAGATGAAATCATTGCTGCTTACGATAATTTTAAAATTTAACTACTTTAAATTTTATTCCCAACAAGATGATCTAAGCAGGGGAGCTCAAGATCCGGAATGCTCGCTGACGTGTTTATGAATTATCTAGAAAACAGATTCTTTTATGAAAATCCCTCACTGGTGGACAAAATTGTATACTACTTTAGGTACACAGATGACAGCCATTACCATAATACTGTACGAGTACAATGGTTATAACACTGAACTTACAGGATTTTCTCCACGGTATGTTAGTGTAGATGCACGTACATTGTTAATAACAGCAATTCAGTAATTTGTTTTATTGTATTTATAATTAAAATCTGTTTAAAGTGACACAGAGACACATGTAATGGAATGCCAAGTCACACCAACCATCCATTGTGCTGACATTTGGCACCCACTATGGACTATTCAGTAAATAAGAGGAACAACATACCCGTCATGATGATTACATAAAGAGAAAAATAGTACAAAAGACAAAAATGTTTAAATCAAATCAATTCTAATAGTTGCAACATATAGCATGTGCCTCCTTGTGTCTTGTAAAAATAAAAATTAGTTTTACCAATCTGATGTTACATGTATGTTTTAAAGAATAATGAAACAATTGACTCACCGACTCATAAGGAGTGAATCTGGAATTTTTTATTTTATTTCCTATGTTTACTGTTAAATGAGGAAATAAGTCTGACAGCAATGTAAATATTTTAACTTTTATTTTATTTCCTGTTACTCTCATAACTGCTTTCCTTCGAGTGTTATATATTATGTAGTTCGTACAGAAGGCGCCACACAGCCAATCGATGTGTTCTCCACAGAGCCTACCATCATTATACAGTGGTCTCTTAAAGAATTGTGACTGACACGTGAACAACAGGGAAACAACATCTGTCGATGCTACGAAATACCGGTAGGTGTAATTGAACATATGCCAAGAGTAACTATTTATAGCACTCCAAAAAAAAAAAGGACGACTCATTGCTGTGCCGTACCATTTGTAGTACAAGTATTGACGAACCGTTAGTTTAATAAATCACAAGTGTAAAACCCTAGTACAAAGTACGTACAGAAGGAACAAACGACCGGTAGATGCCGACCTGGTGGTACACCAGTCGAGGTTCGAGAAATACGTAGGAACTCGCAAGACAATAACTGGTCCTACAAATCATCTTTGGAGATAGGTCAGAAAAATGCAAACCCGCATTTATAGTATTTGTAAATTTAGAAGTGCTTTTGACTCTATCGACTGGAATAAACACTTTGAAATTCTTAATTTGTTCGGGATAAAATACAAGGAGAGAAAGATTATCTACAACTCGTACAGAGACCGGACCTCGGCAGTAAGAGTTGGAGGACACGAGGGAAAGGCCGGACGTGAGAAATGAGAGAGGACCGCAGTCTACTGCCCACCTCCGGGCATCGAGCAAGCCGTAAAGAATACCGACAGTCAGTGAATTTGAGCTTGAGAAGAAAAAATAGAAACGCCACAACTCGTGGCACCAAATGTTTTACAGAAATTACAGACGGAATTAAAAAGGGAACTCACTTTTACCACCAAGTTAGGACTTACAGATGACCTCCGGTTCTTGAGAGCCAAAAAATCTTTTATTTACCATTAACTACATACACCTTTAAAATCCGTGCCACAAATGGGAGAAACATCAGCATACTCCGAGCTGCCGAAATAGAGCGCCTGAAGTCGGTGCTCGAAATACGAGAGAAGTTAAGATTCGAAGTGACAAAATCTGTCAAGAAACACAGGTGAAGCGAACACTGTGCAAAAGCATAAGAATGTCAAAACTGAAATGATTCAGATAATGTAATGAGGACAGATCAAATGAGGACAGTGAGAAAAGATGATGATGATAATACAGAAATAAAAAAGCAAGCTTTGCAGATGACATTTCATTTCTGTTAGACAAAAACGGAATATATTGGAAACAGAATAGATACAGACTCAAAAAGTTGTTATGAGATCGGTTTTCCATACACCGTGCAGTTTGCAGACAATCCACGATTTTATGCTAGAAGACAAACGTCTCGGACCGAGAGACCAAAGTCCACGAAAGTAGTGAGTGTTTAAAATATCTCTGTTATTAACTCGAGTTCCTCTCCTTTCCAGCCTCGTGACACCCCAAGCAGTACAATGCTGCTTTTATTTCTGCTGCCTGCCTCGTCTTTATATTTCTCATTCCATGGTTTATTTGAGATTAATATACGTGAAAAATTCGAGTAGCATCCATTTTTATACACTCACACAGAATCGGAGCAAGTTTCTCTCCCCCATTCAACAGTCACAGAAATGCGACCGGTACAGAGCTCGGTATAACGTAGTCTGGACTTAAGCGACACAATTGTGTATATTTTAGTAATTGTGATTAAAAAGTTAGGCAATTTTCTCAACTGACAACAATTCCTCTGCCTACGGCGTTCGCCATACGACCGCGTCCTCGATTTCGACTCTCGGATTTGGCGACCCTATTGTGAGGCGAACGTCACTAAAAATAAAATGAGGGTAATTGAGAGAAATGAAATTAAAGCAGCTGATGCAGAACAATTAGATCAGGAAATGAGACAATAAAATTAATAGATAAGTTTGCTATTTGGGTAACAAAATAACCAATGATGGCAGAAGAAGAAGATGAAGGGGGGGGGGGAGGGGGGGGGGGGAGAGAGAGAGAGAGAGAGAGAGAGAGAGAGAGAGAGAGAGGGGGGGGGGGGGAGGGAGGGAGAGAGGGAGAGGGGGAGAGAGAGAGCGAGAGAGAGAGAGAGAGAGAGAGGGAGAGAGAGAGAAATATATTAACATCTAATATGAATTTAAAGCTAGGAAGTTTACAGCCTGACAGAATGGACCAGCTGATAAGATATACAGTGAGATATTGAGGAATAGTCAATTTGGTAATTTAGGGAACTGTGCACTGTAATAACTGTAGAGAAAGACAGAAGCTTCACAGAGTGTATACATGGACGAGGAAAACAATTTCCCGGACTTCTCCCAGTTAAAAAATACTCTTTTTCCTTGTTAAGTGACAGTATACTTTCCCACGGAACTGTAAAACTTATCAATCCTTTGAATAGTTAACTTTTTATATGTCGTTGGTGTAGAACTTCCCGCTGCCACTTTAGAAAACGAAATCTGGCAAAAAAGAGATCTCTGCCGATATGCGGCAATGTGTAAGCTAGGTATTTTCGTAATTACGAAAATGTAAGTCCGAATTCCACCGAAGACGGCACCTCAGCTTCCGAAGCGCAGAAATCGAGATCGCCGTACCCTTTTGTAAGCCGATCCTGGTTTGTATCATGTGATCTCGCCGGCCGGTGACAGGTAGGTATTCGAAGCGTAGGACACGTGATGTGGTCGGCCGAAAGCGACATCACCGTTAAGTGGTGCGAACGTATAGGAAAAGTTGACGGTTTAGACTAATATACGTAGTGTAGCTACAAGAAAAGCTAAGCTTTCGCAAGTAATATTGGTCTTTTTTGCATGTGTTACACTTTAACAAACATCAAACATCACACAAATGTACCAGTAAAATTTAAAGTAATGACATAAATTTCTGGTCTCAAAATTCTTCTATGTGGCCAGTCCTCAAAATATTAAGTTGTAAACGAGAGTCAAACGCTCTGTGATTTAAGATATTCATCACACACCTCACATGTAACGTAATTCGTCTTGCGCAAAAGGGAATGCTTTTCGAACCACTGTTCGCAGTATTTTCTCGAGACCTGTTAGAAATAGATTCATTTTGACAGTTGCCAGAGTGCAAGAAAACAGGTGTTACTGCACTTGCGCAGCTACGATAGTGAAGGAAGCCTGCACGTTCATACGTATAAAGCATTAAGATATCTTACACTATGTCATAAAAGAAACAGGGCATCAGAGGATGCTACGAGAACTCAAAAGTTCGTAAACCGTACTGAAATGTATAATTCAGCCTGAAGTGCACATTTGTATGTCCAGATTCACAAAGAAGTAGGCCCCAACCTAATATTATGCTTCCCAGAGTGGTTTTCAGGATGTATATTTTCTCCGAGTACCAGTACTGTACTATCTCTAGTTTGGTTCTTTCTTATGGCAAAATGTCATACGTGCCAGAAGATGAAAATGTGCACTTGGAATTCAGCAAACTAGCCTATACTGTGGAATGAAACAAAACTGACAAAAATAACTTCACTGTTCTGCAAGGCAATTATTGCCCGACTGCCAAAAATGTGGAAATGAAATAAAATCACAAAACTGAAACTAGTAATATATTTCAGTCTTCTGTAATTATGTGAATGTATTTTACTTCCCATGATAACTCCCGGCCACAGAAATCTGTTTTGCTTTCATTTGACATGGGAGCTGTACCCTAAGAAATCTGTTTTGCTTTCATTTGACATGGGAGCTGTACCCTAAGAGGAAATAGCAAAAGCACTAAACATAAAGACAGGTCACGTGGAGACTACCCACCTCCCCAGTACAACCTGAACTTCTTTGCGCATGTGCGAATCTGGCACCTGGGGCGTGCCAGAAAAAAATTTTCCAGTTAGTATCTGGCTTCAAGCAACCAGAGAAGCGGGAAAGGTACTGTTCTTGTGTGACAGAACTGCGCATGAGCGTGAGCCCACTGGCAACTGCTCAAACCAACCCAATGTGAACACTCGTGAAGTCACACTCATCAGAAGCAGTTTGTTGTTATGAAGTATTGCATAGTCTACATCCTAGGGCCTTCGACGCATTTTGCTGTTGGCAGACACCTATATGTGTACTGTGTTTTGTTATTGTAAATGGCGCATTTCCTTTGCAACTTAAGTTATATTTTGGTATTTTTCTCTCGTTTATGATTTATTGCTGAAGTATTATACTGCAGTAGCGGGATATAGTACTATTTTCTGTTAGAGTATCAGTTCGTACCAGTCAAAATTACAAAATTTAACTGACAATTAAAACCATGAAAAATTCCCGAAATTCCGAATAATTCCCGGGTTTTTCCCGGTTTTCTACTGGATGAAAAAATTCCTGGATTTTTCCTGGATTTCCCGGGGCATATACACCCTGACTTCACTACAGTAACCAGGCCCAAGTGGATGTAGTTTCCAGTAATGAAGCAAAGATGAATAGACTTGCACAGCATAGATTGGCTCAGTGAGCTGCATTAAACCAATCTTTGGACCGACGGTCACAACAACAGCAGCAGCAGCAGCAGCAAATAATAAGCAATGCAAATTGTTTAATGTCATTCTGGCAAATGGTTGATAGGGTTTGCTTGCAGATCTACTGAATACTACTCATAAAGTTGTCCTTACACTCATACTGATTTTATTTAGTTGCTTTTTATAACAACGCCTGAGTATGTATTAATTATCTCTGTGCTTGCCAAAAACTTTCTAATATTTCCATTGAACTGTGTGCATGCTTTACATCCTTTACTATCTTACAACACACATACTCAAAAAAGAGAATAAGTACAATGTCACAAAATTATTTGTTGCTACCACACTACATGTGACTGCAGCCCTTCTCTGGCTACCAGAATGCAATATTCTCCTAGCTTTCTCTGATGCATTCGGCTACTGCAAGTGGCTCAGTAGAGGGTAGGTGCAGTTGGTTATTGTGTCTGACAAACCTTTCACACACATAAAAAGTGAAAAACAAATCGAAGACACTAAGGACTTCCACAACATTACGTAACCAAACATTTACAAAGAATTTGGGATGACTGCAAAAGATATAAAGTAAGTAACACAGCGCTGTTCTACATTTTCAGGTAGATGGTCCTTCATCTGATAAAGAGTAGGAAGTAGCAACCAAATTAACTTAGCAACATGCAGATGTCTGATGTACACTCTTCAAACTGATTTACTAGTCTACTGGAACTAAATATAATAGTTGACGGTGTTTCCTCCTTTACTAACTCAGAGTGTGTAATAATGACATACAAAATAGGCCATTATTTTTTTACACACACACACACACACACACACACACACACACACACACAAATACAGAGAGAGAGAGAAAGAGAGAGAGAGAGAGAGAGAGAGAGAGAGAGAGAGAGAAATGTATCACTTACTTCAACAAGCCCATACAGGCATTTATGAAGCTCTAAATGAGTGTATACTCAAAAATGTGCAGGGAAACTTTTCATCAAATTAAAGAATATACAATACATACTTACCAGAACTTGCTAATCCTGCAGATATAGACAGTGGAGATTCTGCTTCTAAGTCTTTGTCTAGGGAAGCTGTTAAACTAAATGGTTCATCCAGTGTCAAATCCTCCAATGCATTACCTGAGGAGAAATAATTAATTTATTTACATGTCAGCATTATTGGCTTCAAAATACTGTACAAGAAAGTCTTAATTACCAACAGTAACACTTATTATTTCTGTACATACACCACACTACATAATACCACAATCTTCTACATATAACAGGTATTTTGGACGAAAAGAGGGAGGAAGGGGGGAGAGAGGGGGAAAGATGGGACTGAAACAGAGAGAGAGAGAGAGAGAGAGAGAGAATTCCTTTTTATTCCTGACTAACTAAATACCCGCAACTTCAAACAGATATGCATTTGCCAATCGCAGACAATTTCTGTCCACCTCATCTTCACACAATGGGTGTTTGCAGGCCACCTGCAGAAGTAACTTATTCCAATCTGTGTTTAGTTAGCTCATCATATTACTTTCTCTGTGCCATAGCCAGTTGAATGTAGACTGTAGTGCAGATATCAGGAATTAATAAAATATTTGATCGCCACAGAAATAGGGTACATGTAGAAAGTAGACAGATCATCACTAATGTGGGCAGTAAAAAAGATTGTACTTGTTTATTTATTTATAGTAAGCTTTGCTAATTTTACAGAATTCTTCGATACACTTCCTGGACAAATGCAAACAAACTGCACAAGAAACACTGTGATGAAACAGTAATTCAACAGTAATAAATCGCCTGCTCCTGTGCCTTATTCATCATAACTACAAATGATAATCGTACCACAAATTTAAGTCTGCAAAATGTGAAGGGGAGGTATGTTGGAGTGAGGAGTATTCGGGATATGAAAACAGATTGTCTCTCACCCTTACTAGTTAACCTGCTAAGACCGCAGTCTCAAACACACTGGCCAATGTTCGCCTAACACACAGTCATTTTACATAGTAAACCTGTGGAGCACTGAGGCTTCTAAATCATGTTATCAGTTGCGGCAGACCAGCAAGATTGAGAGAATTCAGAAACTCCGAAGCATCAACTGCTGCATCACTACATGCAATTTTAGTAACCTCTCCCAGTAACAGATGTAGTACTGTATTACTGACAGAACCATTTCTAGGCAAAAGACTGGCCGGTTTTGTGAAACATACCATATTGCGACAGTCATCTGCAATATGTAGCCATGCACAATTTATAAGCTCCTCAATGCAAGATACCACAGTGCAAAATTTTGATGAAAGGTTTATACTGCCAGCTGTGTCAACAGTACGTTCTTCTCCAGTAGCTAATAAATATTCTGAGAACACTTGTGCACAGTGAATCACTAAACATAATCCTGTGTTTAGTTTCAACAATAATTTGTGCATCTGGCTCCATAAATATGAATTTCTTACACATGTGTCTAGATCTGCTGATGACTGGCAACATCTGAAAGTGTTGTGACTCGCCGATCTTTCAAAGTGCCGCCGCACAGTTACGTGCGTCCTCTACATGTGGCGCTGTCTGCCAGCCATGCAGCAGCTGCACCACCTAAGCAGCCATCAGCCACTAAACCCGGACTCAGTTATGATTTGACTGTTAAAGTGTACACACGTCTTACTCTGCTTACTTTATCTGTGACTTTCATGTATTGCGTCTTCCTTGAAGTATATTTGTTCAACTTGAAGTTATAACAACGAGGTAGTGATTTTTCCTTTCCATCTTTGACGCATGTTTCCATGCCTACTTTAGAGCAACTACTGCAAGGTCTCATAGAACAGCAAACGCTTCTCACAAATGCGATTCGTGATTTCGTCGCGGCATCAAATGTGGGGCGTCTCTCATCGTTGTCTCTACCACCTTTTCCTCCTTACAACGAAACGGCGGAAGACTGGTCTGATTACGAAAAACGTCTTCGACAGCACTTCTTGGCACTTCATGTTGCGGACGAACAAACACGTAAGTCTCTGTTCCTTTCATGGATTTCACCTCAAATGAATTGGTTGTTGCCGCAATTGGCTCCTTTGGAAGATCCTGCGTCTTTGTCCTTTGCTGAAATGTGCTTACTCCTGTCCATCTATTTTCAAAAGCAAACACATCTGGTAGCCTCTCATGTTGCCTTTTATCGTTGTCAAAAACAACCGAATCAATCCTATCGCGCTTGGGCTGATGAACTTCACGGCCTCCGTAGAAAGTGTCAATTTGTTACTGAAGTTCACAAAGAATCCTATGCCGATTCCATGGTACAGGATGCTATTATCCGATCGGCACCCGACAAAGAAGTTAAGCAACGTGCCCTTCAGTTGGTAAATCCGACTCTAGATGAAGTCCTATCCATCGCTCAGCTTTTGAAATTTCTCGCACCGCTGGAGCGCAAATAGAGGCATGGGGCAATGTCGGGGAAATACAACCACTGTGCGATGTTGACGAAGCGTGTGGCGTGTCCCCGCCGGCCGACATGGCCGCAGTATGCTCCCAAGTGCAGCCTCGGCCTAACCGTAAACAAACCTCTAAGAAACTGCAGCAAAACCCACGGCAACTTCCTTCATGTCCGCGGTGTTTTACGAAACAATCACAAGAAGATTGTCCACAGCGTTGGGCCGTGTGTCACAAAAAAAAAAAAAAAAAAAAGAGGGGTCATATGTCATTCGTTTGCAAATCCGACCGCATACATGATGTTCATGGACATGACGCTGATTCTGATTCTGTGTTGTCTGTCAATTGTACTTCTTCCCTTTCAGGGAAGTTATTCCTCACTGTCCAAATACTTGGTCGAGATGTTCGCATGCAGGTGGATACTGGTTCTGCTGCCGCTATCATCAATTCTCAGACGTATCTTCAGTTGGGTTCTCCAATCCTGTCATCTGTCACTACGCAATTAGGGACTTACAATAAACAGAAGATGTCTCTCTTGGGACAATTTGATGGTGAGGTATCTTACAAATCTGTCGTTCGCACTGTTCCCATATTTGTGGTCGACCATAGTAATGCGGAGAATCTTTTTGGTTTCGATGCCTTTCGTGTTTTTGGGTTCTCCATATATGACTGTCAATATCGTCTCTGATGCTATTCCTTATGCTCAATTGGATTCCTTGTCGACGACATTTTTGTCCCATTTTTCTCCTGGGTTAAGCCGTGCAAACGACTTTGAAGCTCATATCACGCTCAAACCCACTGCTCGGCCAAAGTTTTTTCGGGCTCGGCCCATTCCTGTGGCCCTTCGTGATCAGGTCAAATGGGAGTTGGATCGTCTCAGGGGTCTTGCTTCCTGTCACTTCCAGTGAGTGGTCCTCTCCTGTCATTGTCGTTGCTAAGCCAAATGGTGATATTCGTCTCTGTGGCGATTTCAAAGCCACTGTAAATGCTCAATGTCTCATCAATACTTACCCTATGCCTCAACCTGAAGAATTGTTCACTAAACTTGCTGGAGGCCAGTATTTTTCTTAACTTGACATGTCAGAAGCTTATCAACTTCCTCTCGACGCTGCTTCCTGGCAGTTTCTGGACCTTAACACATCTTTCGGCCTCTATCAATACCAACGATTGCCATTTGGGGTTGCCAGCGCCCCTGCTCTCTTTCAGCGATTCTTGGAACAATTATTGCTCACTGTCCCTGGGTGTATAAATTACCAGGGCGTCATTGTTGTCACTGGCTCCACCACTGACGAACATCTCCAACATCTCCAAACACTTTTTCATGTCTTACAGACTGCCGGTCTTTAATCTTTATAAATCACAATTTTTTCAGGCATCTATCACATACTTGGGGTTTCAACTCTCTTCGGGATGGTATTTGTCCGCTTCAGCAAACTGTCACTGTGATCGACACCCTTCCTCGCTCTACATCTGTTAAGGAACTGCAGGCCTTATCGTGAAAAATAGCATACTATCACAAGTTTTTACCATCTGCTGCTTCGGTGGCTCAGCCATTGCATCGCCTGTTGCATAAAAACGTGCCTTTTCACTTGTCCACATCATGCGATGCGGCTTTCCAGAAATTGAAGATTATACTGAAACAGGCCCCGTGTCTGGCTACTTATCAACCGGGCCAGCATCTTGTTCTTGCCACGGATGCCTCTCAATACAAGGTCGGTGCAGTCCTTGCGCACCGTTTTTCTGACGGTTCTGAACAACCCATTGGTTATGCCTCCAAAACGCTCATGGATGCCAAACAAAAGTATTCTCAAATTCAAAAAGAAGCTTTGGCCATAATTTATGCTCTTCATAAGTTTGGTGTTTTTCTCTATGGATCCAAATTTCATCTTGTTACGGATCACAAACCACTTGTTTCATCCATCAATGTCACTTCCCGGCAAGGCTGCACACCGCCTCCAGCGTTGGGGTCTTTACTCGTCTCGTTTCAATTATGAGATTCATTTCCGGCCGACGGCTCAACATGCGAATGCTGATGCACTGTCTCGCCATCCCATGGGTCCTGATCTGGCATTCGGTAGGGACGACCTTTTGTGTTTGCACCTGGATGTTGCCGAGCAGCGGGTTGTGGACGGGTTCCCCATCACCGGGACCGGCTGGCAGCTGCTACGGGTTCTGACCCTACCCTCTCCCGGGTTTTACGCTGTATTCAGAAGGGTTGGCCAGATCGTCCATCCGCTAAGACTTCTGATCTGTTGCGGAACTACTACGCTAGGGATGGTGTTATCCTCCTTCCCACTGAAAATGCTTCACCTCGTGTTGTGGTACCTGCATCTTTGCGTGCTTCGGTCTTGCGCCTCCTTCACCAAGGGCACTGGGGTGTCTCTCACACAAAATCTCTGGTGTGCCGTCATGTGTACTGACCCGGCATCAACTCTGAAATCGCACACATGGTCACTGCCTGCGGCCCTTGTGCATCACAGGTTGCCACCCCGAAGTCATCTTTGTCACCGTGGCCTTCGCCTGAGAAGCCCTGGGAGCGTATTAATGCTGACTTCGCTGGACCTTTTTTAGGTACTTATTGGCTTCTCGTTATTGACATCTACTCTAACTCTCCTTTCATTGTCCGTTGCATGTCGCCTACCACTGCGGCAACCACCAATGCTCTAGCTTGCAATCTCTCTTTGGAAGGCCTTCCCTCTACTCGTATTACTGATAATGGTCCGCAATTTGCCTCTTCCGATTTTGCGGATTTCTGTGATCATCACGGCCCCTCCGTTCCATCCACAGTCAAATGGTGAGGCTGAATGACTGGTCCGCACATTTAAGGCTCAGATGAGGAAACTCCTGACTTCTTCTGCTGCTGCTGATGATGCGCTTTTCCAATTTCTGGCTTCTTACCGTTTCACCCCCATGGGCGACCACAGCCCGGCTGAGCTCTTACATGGCCGACAGCCCCACATGCTACTTCATCTTCTGCAGCCTTCCACATCACGGCCGCAGGTGCCTTCGCTTGGCCAGGTCACCGCCGACGAACCTGTACGAGTACGGGGATATGGCAGGCGGCCAAAATGGAGTCCTGGCCCCATCTTACGACACCGTGGCCAACGCCTGTATGAAATCCAGACGGATACGGGTGTTGCAGTGCATCATTTGGACCAGCTTTGGCCTCGTGTGCCGACAACACCTGTTCCGGATGCCGCTACACCACCTTCGGCTCTACCTGTTGCTCGGGATACTGGAATCTCTCATTACTCACAACGCAGTCCTCTCACCATCATATCGGTGCCAGCACAAGAACTGACACCACCAGGAGACGTGCCCATGCAGGAACCAGAAGACCATCATCTGTTGGAGCAACTCTACTCGCCTCCTTCTCCTATCTATTCGCCTCCTTCTCCTACGGACGCGGACACATCGCCCATGTCTCCTGTTATAACAACCGGATTTGCCGCAACGGGCAGACTGGTGCACGGGGCCCCAGCAGATTCGACCCCCACATCTCCTGTCATCTCGACCTGTTATCATCGGGGACACTTCCGTCCGTACGGCAAGCCTCCTCCTCGAGACTTTACTGCCAGTCAAACAACACCTATGGATGTTAGCAATCTACAGGCCACCTCCATCAAGACCTGTGCAAAAACTTCGCCAATCTTTCAAAGTGCTGCCGCACAGTTACGCGCGTCCTCTACATGTGGCACTGTCTGCCAGCCGTGCAGTAGCAGCGCCACCTAAGTGGCCAGCCAGCCAGCGGCTGTTAAACTCTTGACTCAGTTATGATTTGACTGTTAAAGCGTACACACGTCTTACTCTGTTTACTCGATCTGTGACTGTCATGTATTGCGTCTTCCTTGAAATACATTTGTTTAACTTGAAGTTATAACAAAAAGTCTCCATACAGGGGCCCCACAGCACCTTCCACTGTTTTGTGGCTACTCCTAACACAAAGTGCCTCAATAACATTCTTGTGTACCACTGAGCACTTGTTCCAAAGTATTACTTTACATATCTGCAGTAATGCTCCATGACAAATGGTATTTCTTACATTTCGTGACGGATATTTTTGTCTCACGATGTCAAGTGGTAAATTGAGTGTCGAATGGCCCATCTTTCCTCCTCCTAGCAACATTATCGTAATGGCCGAAGTGGTGGCGAACACAACCTCTCTGTGCCTGTATGTCTGCCAGATTCAAATTTGGTAGAAACGTGTTACCTTTATCTCTGGGCACATTGAGGAAAATAATGCCACCCCTTTGATGTGCTATGCAATCCATAATAATGTCATAGGCCTGCTTCCGGTCATAATTCAACTGCGGTCTCTCGGCTCCAACAAAAGCGTGCAAATTGTCGACTTCATAATGCATATCGCAGATATGTATTCTGTCTGTATCAAATGCTGATGGTCACATTGTGGAGTAATATTTTGTTGCACATGACCACACATTTGTCTCCTAGTATAATAAGCATTTTGTTGAAAACACACAGACTGTCTCTGCAGACAGAGACAAGTATCTCCTAACTCACTGTCGCTTTATATTTCTCCCACAGTATAACAGGATTGCTCGGTCTACACGTTGTTGGTATTATGTGATGCGGCACCGAGACCAACTCGGCATCACACATTGTGCTTCAGTGTTATGAGTGTGCTCTGTGTACACCGTTCCTGATGCGCCGCTCCCAGTGTCAATTGTGTCCCAGCACACATTTACCAAATTTTCTTCTGTGGAAACATTTCCCTGATGTGTGCTGCATGTAATACCGAGGCACCTCTGGATACAATGAAATTCTCACAAATGGACAGTGCTTACATAATTTGAGGATCGCTGCCAATGTCGTACGGTCCACAAGTTCCCAAAATGTGACACAGGGTGTGACAGCGATCAGTACTTTCAGTTGCAATTACCACTGAAGTGCCACTGGTGTTGGCCTGGTGACCGTCGATCTAAGTGTATCACAACTTTGCAATCACCTGTCTACATTCATTTCAGAGTGATCATAAACTGTTTGATGAGGTTATGGAACATGTTTTGCAATGTTTAGCACAATGTGGCAGCTTGTTCCTGGAATGTGTGCACATCTCTTATTTGTTTCTAGTTTGTCACTGCCTGTGAAGTATAACTGCGGGCATATTAAATGATGGTCACGTGGTGGGAAGAGAGAACTCACCTCGTGGTAAACCTCCCCCCTGCACTGTAAATGTCGTTAGAAAATTAAAGCGCTCACAAACTGATGTTGCACCAAGAGATGTCATCTGAAACAAAATGTTACACTTTCTAATGTTGTGCAGCAGTAAACGTTTTGACTCTAATACGGTACCTGACATGTAGGTGAGAAGATCTGTTGGTAGTTGTAGCATCTGATCAAGTTTTATTTTCCCATTCATAGATCATAGGTCATGAGGTTCTGCTAGAAACCTCTTTGCCCCGCAATGTACACACAGTGCAAGTAGTGCTCCAATTTTAACGGATTTGTCCTTCGAGTAATTTTTATGTGAATCATAATAGAAGCCTTCCTTCATTAAAGTGTTACGTGAATGGCACACTCATACGACCGAGTGCTTCACGATTTGTTGCAATCGTGCTTCATACCGTCGTGCAGCCTCGGCAGCTCTGCACGCAGCTGGTTGTCGTATCACGTATCGTAAGCAAATGTCATGCTGCTGGAAGGTGTCTGAGGTTCTGGATGCAGCCGAATGTTGCTTCTTGTAATGCAAATGGGCATCACACAGTCAGACCATATCGCAGGCTCTACTAATAGAAGCTGTAGCACGCATCGAAGACAGTCGCGAATATTTTTCCTGAGAACTTTTCAGTCTGTGAACGTCATTATGTTGCTTGGTATTTGGTCACACTGATCCAACTGCAGTCCATTTTCTTTTTGACATTGTCCTACTCACAAGTGATGTTAAGTTACAAAATAAAGCATGTGGCTTTACATACTGAATATATCTGCTGAAATAGTGGTGTGTTCGGATGCCACGGAGGAGTTGTGGTTGTGCCTCCTATACATAAGGGACGCAATGTCATAGGTATAGGATTGTACTGGCATATGTAATAATTGTAAGCAACTCAATATTTATTACCTCGGTTGCAACTTAGCTCTGAAGGAGGCACGTGATCACTGTGGAGTGAGCAGCACAGCTCTACCAACACAGTGTATGATACCATTTGTCATAGTGTACTGAATGTATCCACTGATATGCCTCACTGTTGATGGATGATGAATTAGGCCGTTACTAATCCCTCACTACCCACCTGCCACACTGGGCAAAGTACACACTTGGAGCTGAGTACACACCTCTTTACCCTTATCACTGCACATTGCAGATAGTTGGGCAACAGCAGTCGACAGAGAGGCTGGAAGAGAGTTTTGCCCTGAGACACGTCTGACATATATAATTCGCACATCTCCTCCTCCTCCTCCCTCTCACTGTCTATCTACTCCTCCCCTCTCTCAGTTCCTTCCCCACTATCTGTTCAGCCTATGTGGAAGGGGCTAGGAAACCACTGTGTGCCCCTCACGTGTAGGAAGCACTGCACAGCAGCGCGGTAAGGCACAGCGTTACCATTCCTACACAATATGCCCTGTCATGCCGGGCAGTTGTCAGGGGCTACAAAAAGTATGTTTTCCCCTATTATCTCCATGCCTATTGGAGCTAGGCAATTATAAACCCCACATTACTCATGAGGTCTGCTGATTCTGTGCTAAATTTGATCACTATTGATTTCGATCAGCTTTCAATATAAAGTGTGCACCTTCCTCGTCCCGCAACCCCTGTACCTGTACATATTTGAGGAGCACTGTTTCAAATAGTATTACATCGGCCGATGGAACAAATTGAGTTTGTTGTATTTTCCTATAGTTTCCAAAGTAATTTTCCATTCTGTGAACTCAGATTGTAACAAATAGTATTCACTAAAAGTGTAAATGGCTGTTGGAACTAGTTGTGGTTTCAAATTATACTGAGTTTTCTATAGTGTCTGACTTGTGTCCAACATTAATACGTTACTTTGCTCAGTTGGTTATAATGACAAACAGCACACTTTACTTTCAAACTTATCAGTTCTATAACGACAGTTATATTTTATTTGTGAATTGTGAGTAAGGGAACAGCTTTTTTGATCATGAAGGAATTGTCGTAGGTGATAATTTGAGAGGAAGCTGAAAGAGGAAAAGAAAATGAACGTAACCATCAACTTAAATCTAAGACAAGGTACATAAAAATAAGCTTTAAAAACGAATACTGGGGTCATAATTCTCACTAAAAACATTAATATGTACCCCCAAAATTTTAATAAATGTTGACATCCTATAATTTAATATAGTACTAAGCCAACATGCAGATTTATGACTCCCCCTCCCCCTTCTATAGTAGGCACTCCAATAAAGATCCGGACATGACCATGTCCACACCACAATGCGAACACACAGGTAATTTCCATTGCTGCAATATACCAGCACATTTCTTACTAAAGGCAAAAAATTAAGTATTTGGAGTTCTAAACAAAAGTGAAGATCTACAAGTTTCATTGATGATTTGCGTTTCTTCACCAAAGAGACATTACCCGAGAGCTGATATCCAGACATTGATGACTGTTAAGTATCACATTTCAGTAAATAGAGATTTATAAACCATGGGTGCTAAATTTTTTGCAAAACTGTTTGGATTTGGGTAGAGTCATCTAAATACAACTGGGTTATGGGTGGTGAAGGATGTAGAGAACGAAGAGTGAGTGACCAGAAGAAAGGGAAGTTTGCAGCAAAAAAAGAGTTTCATCTCAAACCTGGAGGGCAGGGAGAGGCATTATTCTAGGAATGAGAACCAGCAATTGTACCTTTCTTCAGAACTGAGCATCAGAAAGTTGTTCAAAACATATAATGCAAATGTACCAAGTGAATTACAAGTAAAAATGTAATCCTTTCAGAAAATATTCAACTCAACTCAAAATTTCACTACCTGCCTCAGATACTTAAAGCCACAGTTTTAAAATGTCTCACATATTAGCGACAGCTGTCCAAAATGAAAAATCACAAATTTTGACTAATTTGGGAGCTCAAAGGTTAAGGGCAAAGACATTTCACCAACTTCTGACGGAGAAACCCCACAATTCAACAACACTATGTTTTGATATGCAGCACATATAGGTTCTTCAACTATCAATAAATAAGGCACATTATTCACATCAAGTAAACTATCACACTCTCTATGTAACAGATACCGATAATAAAAATCCACACTTCTATTGCAGGAAATGCAACCCAGCTGGCAGAATTTCTGTTGGGTTGCTTTAGGTCTCTATTGAGTATTTTAGTTTGAACATTTTTGCAGATAGCTGTGGAGCTCCATGTGGAACATGTTTTGATTTTTTTTTTCCTGGAATAGCTCCTCAGCAGCTTAGGAAAGTAACAGTGTCTTTTTCCAGTAAGATGTGACTTATTTCTTCCTACGACAAGAGTCTTTGGACAGAAATAATTGGCAGCATTCAACTGTATTTATGGCCTACATACAGTTCAACAATTATTTTAGAGAGACTATGCTTTTATCAGCTCGTAAAACTTGGCTCATAAAGTCAAAAGAACAACAAAGATATTAGGGTCATTCCATGTCAATTCAACGCACCTCTCAACCAGACCCCCTTTGATTTCTTTCAAATTTGATGCATTCAATGACCCAGATAAGAGATGGAAAAATACCAATTTTCAGATGTGTATTACAATTGTGAAGAAAGTTATAGGACTGGGAAGTTTGAAATTTGTGCTAAATTTACATGTATATGTCAGAACATAAATGACTGTAAATCTGGTTATAATTCAGTTACAGCAATGAAAATGGTACCATTGGAAAGCTAATGAATAGACCTTTTACATTGATATGCCACATTGCAGCTTACTGAGAATTTTCATACCAAAGGTCATTGACCTTAACCTTTGATGGATATGAAAATGCACTTCACACACACACACACACACACACACACACACACACACACACACACACACTCCCCTGCACCACAAATGAAGTTACTTTTACTAGGTTAATGACTCTCTATCCAAAATAACTTCTTGTGTCCTGTCTACATAGAAATTCTCAATTATCCTAAACAACTGTACTTTTTATAATAAGTGGAAGTGTTGTACGAGTCAAATGCTTTTCGAAAGTCAAGAAGTACTCTATCTACCTGATTGCCTCGATCCGTGGCTTTCAGGACGTTATAAAACAAAAGCATGAATTGGCTTTCACACGACAGATATTTTCGGGAATCAATGCCAGTTAGCACGGAGGAGGTCATTTTCTGAGATACATTACCATGTTTGACCTCGGGATATGTTATAATACGTTTGACCTTAGAATATGTTGTTATACATTTGACCACAGAATATAGTATATGATTCTACAACAAATGGGGCCAATGATATTGGACAGTAGCTTGGTGTATCACTTCTGTCATCCTTCCTTTTGTGTGTGTGTGTGTGTGTGTGTGTGTGTGTGTGTGTGTGACATATACTCTCTTCCAACCACACAACACAATTTTTGTTTGAGGGTTCTACAGTATACTACAGGCAAAAGAGGGTCCAACTCAGTACTGAACATCATTTATCAAACTGTGTGATGCATGACCCCCAGGGGAGGTGGGAGAGGCGGGTCGGAGTGTGAGGCTAGGCCCTAAAGGCGTGCAAGAGAGGTGCAGTATATTTTTAATTAAAAAAGTAATAATAATAATAATAATAATAATAATAATAATTGGACAGTTTTTTCATAACAACACTGTTACATCAGATGTTGCCAACAAAAATGAAACTGTGGTCATATTTTTAGCACTGTTTGAAACAATCGAGCACTCCGGGGCAATGTCGGCTGTTGGTGGATCCCCCACTGTTGGTTGCAGTGTGACCGTATCCTTAACTATCACGCAAAGTACAAGCTTCGGCACATCTATCTTGATGCCCCATTACAAACTTTCAGACTTTGCAGTATGAAGCGGTTCCTGGTTAGCAACAGGCACGGAGACATCAGCTGCCAGAGGGGAGGGAGATAATAAACACATCAAAAAAAGTTTTGCATCAGCTCGGTTCCCGGAACTCCTGAAGATAGGTGTTGACAGTGGATATTGTATCACAGACACAATCTCTTTGACTGTTCAGAGATGCCACTAAACCTGCCCAAAGATGTAAGCAACCACGCATAAGCAGAGCCTATTCGATGCAGGGGGTCCGACAGCTGATCAGTTAACGTCATTCCACCAGGAAGGAGGTACACGGCTCGTGTTGTTTGTAGTTCAACCATGCCTAGATGGTCAATACTGTTGTTTGATTGCATCCACATTGTTACTTTGAGTCAGGAAGGGCTTCAACAAGGGAAGTGTGCATGCGTCTTGGAGTGAACCAAAGCGATGTTGTTCAAACATGGAGGAGATAAAGACAGATAGGAACTGTCGATGACACGCCTTTCTCAGGTTGCCCAAGGGCTACTACTACAATGGATGACAGCTGCCTACGGATTATGGCTCGGAGGAACCCTCATAGTTACACCACCATGTTGAATAATGCTTTTCGTGCAGCCACAGCACGTCATGTTACAACTCAAACTGTGTGCAATAGGCTGCATGATGCGCAACTTCACTCCCGTCGTCCATGGCGAGGTCCATCTTTGCAACCAGGACACCATGCAGTGCGGAACAGATGGGCCCAACAACATGCTGAATGGACTGCTCAGCGAATGCAGCATGGTGGAGGTTCCCTGCTGTTTTGGGGTGGCATTATGTGGGGCCGACGTACACCGCTGGTTGTCATGGAAGGAGCCATAATCACAGTATGATACGTGAACACCATCCTCTGACCGATAGTGCAACCATATCGGCAGCATATTGGCGAGGAATTCGTCTTCATGGACAATAATTCGCACCCCCATCATGCACATCTTGTGAATTACTTCCTTCAAGATAACGACATTGCTCGACTAGAGTGGCCAGCACGTTCTCCCGACACAAACCCTATCGAACATGCCTGGGATAGATTGAAAAGGGCTGTTTATGGACAACGTGACCCACCAACCACTCTGAGGGACCTACGCCGAATCGCCATTGAGGAGCAGGACAATCTGGACCAACAGTGCCTTGATGAACTTGTGGATAGTATGCCACGACGAATACAGGCAGGCATCAGCGCAAGAAGACGTGCTACTGGGTATTAGAGGTACCAGTGTGTACAGCAATCTGGACCACCACCTATGAAGATCTTGCTGTACGATGGTACAACATACAATGTGTGGTTTCCATGAGCAATAAAAAGGGCAGAAATGATGTTTATGTTGATCTCTATTCCGATTTTCTGTACAGGTTCCAGAACTCTTGGAACTGTGGTGATACAAAACTTTTTTTGACATGTGTACAAAGGTTAAAACAAGAAGGTATGGTGAGGAGTATTTATTGCTAGGCTTCACAGAAACTAGAATTAATGGCGAAGAACATCCACAGTGTGTAATTTGCTTAAAAATTTTAGCTGCGGACAGCACGAAACCTAACAAGTTAAAGAGACATGAAATCAAACATCCTGAATTAATGGGAAAACCAAAAGAAATTTTTGTCAGGAAACTAAATGTTTTACTGCCTACCCACAAGAACTTTGCTAAAATGACAAATGCGACTTCTAAGGCCCTTTTAGCCTCGAATAGGATTTCATATAGGATTGCTGAATTCAAGAAACACTATCGGTTGTAAAAACTAGCAGCAATTGATATAGCGTAGCCAAAGTTCGGTGACTCATTTACTCGACAGCTGAAACGTATTTCTATCCCTAACAACACAGTGCACAGAAGATGACTTTTAGACATTTCTGACAATTTACTCAAGCAGTTAACAATAAACTGTGTAATAACAGTTTTGCACTTGAAGTGGATGAAGTGACTGGTTTTCATAAAGATTGCTTATGTTCATTTTGTTGATGAGTTTAACATTGAAGACGAATTACTTTACTGTGAGTCGAAACCGAAAACAGCAACAGCTCAAAGCCTTTTTGACAATTTTTTAAAATCAAAATGGGATATTATGTAATAAGTGCACTGGAGTATGCACAGATGGAGCTCACTCAATGTCTGGAGTTCACGGAGGATCGCAACCAAACGAGCTGTAGCTTGTGATGCAGTATGGACTCACTGCACAAAACATTGGGAGGCTCTGGTTGCTGAAGGGAACAGCACACCCCTTGTGAAGTGCTGTGTATCGTTATAGGAACAGTTAAGAGTGCTAAAAAGAATGTTTCAACCGAACAATGAAGTATTCTGTTTGTTAAAGGAGAAAAGTCACTCTTTAGAAAACTGTTTCAGAAACAGAGATTTTCTATTGAAAATAGATTATCTCATTGACATTTTTGAGGAATGAAATATTCTTAATACTAAACACTTCACAGTAATTGGGCAACTGTACTATCTCGGAATGAAAAATGGAAGGTGTTTGTATACTATTTACAGCTGGGGGAAAACCAAATGGGACGTGGCATGCTAGGTATATTCCCTACCCTAGTGTCACCGTTACGAGGACACAATGGAGACAGAAGCTTGCCTTCATCAACATCTTGCAACACTAAAGGTTCACTTTGAAAAGAATTTCAGTGACAATTTTGATAAATTTAATTTGATTAAAAATCCATTCAAAAATGCTCCTGAACCATCACATCCACATATAGAAGAGCAAAAACAATTTATTGATCTCACTTTGTGTTATTTCATTGAAGAGTAAATGTAATTGAAGTGTCTCTGTGGGAGATACGGATCCGTATTGGCAAGAAATTCCCAATGCTGAGGCAAAATGCAATGAAAACTTTCCAGCTTTGGCAGCTATGAAACCGAACTACCATTTGAAGCTAAAAACACGCTATTTCTGCTTTTACAGCGTGTCTGGAGAAACTTTCTTCTCAAAAGCAAGCTCATCCATCACACAGAACTTCATAATTTAAATTTTTAATGTTCTTGTTGGAAATGGATGAGAATGTAGATGAAGATGAAATGGGAGATACGATACTGCTTGAAGAGTTTGACAGAGCACTAAAAGACCTAAGTCGAAACAAGGCCCCGGGAGTAGACAACATTCCATTAGAACTACTGACAGTCTTGGGAGAGCCAGTCCTAACAAAACTCTACCATCTGGTGAGCAAGATGTACGAGACAGGCGAAATACCCTCAGACTTCAAGAAGAACATAATAATTCCAATCCCAAAGAAAGCAGGTGTTGACAGATGTGAAAACTACCAAACTATCAGTTTAATAAGTCACAGCTGCAAAATACTAACACAAATTCTTTACAGACGAATGGAAAAACTGGTAGAAGCCGACCTCGGGGAAGATCAGTTTGGATTCCGCAGAAATATTGGAACACGTGAGGCAATACTGACCCTACAACGTATCTTAGAAGAAAGATTAAGGAAAGGCAAACCTACATTTCTAGCATTTGTAGATTTAGCGAAAGCTTTTTACAATGTTGACTCGAATACTCTCTTTCCAATTCTGAAGGTGGCAGGGGTAAAATACAGGGAGCGAAAGGCTATTTATAATTTGTACAGAAACCAGATGGCAGTTATAAGAGTTGAGGGACATGAAAGGGAAGCAGTGGTTGGGAAGGGAGTAAGACAGGGTTGTAGCCTATCCCCGATGTTATTCAATCTGTATATTGAGCAAGCAGTGAAGGAAACAAAAGAAAAGTTCGGAGTAGGTATTAAAATCCATGGAGAAGAAATAAAAACTTTGAGGTTCGCCAATGACATTGTTATTCTGTTAGAGACAGCAAAGGACTTGGAAGAGCAGTTGAATGGAATGGACAGTGTCTTGAAAGGATGGTATAAGATGAACATCAACAAAAGCAAAACGAGGACAATGGAATGTAGTCGAATTAAGTCGGGTGATGCTGAGGGAATTAGTTTAGGAAATGAGACAAAGTAGTAAAGGAGTTTTGCTATTTGGGGAGCAAAGTAACTGATGATGGTCGAAGTAGAGAGGATATAAAATGTAGACTGGCAATGGCAAGGAAAGCGTTTCTGAAGAAGAGAAATTTGTTAACATCCAGTATTGATTTAAGTGTCAGGAAGTCATTTCTGAAAGTATTCGTATGGAGTGTAGCCATGTATGGAAGTGAAACATCGACGATAAATAGTTTGGACAAGAAGAGAATAGAAGCTTTCGAAATGTGGTGCTACAGAAGAATGCTGAAGATTAGATGGGTAGATCACATAACTAATGAGGAAGTATTGAATAGGATTGGGGAGAAGAGAAGTTTGTGGCACAACTTGACCAGAAGAAGGGATCGGTTGGTAGGGCATGTTCTGAGACATCAAGGATCACCAATTTAGTATTGGAGGGCAGCGTGGAGGGTAAAAATCGTAGAGAGAGACCAAGAGATTAATACACTAAGCAGATTCAGAAGGATGTAGGCTGCTGTAGGTACTGGGAGATGAAGAAGCTTGCACAGGATAGAGTAGCATGGAGAGCTGCATCAAATCAGTCTCAATACTGAAGACCACAACAACAACAACGTTCTTGTAATTCTCATTTGCCATACTGTAAATACTGTTCATTACGCAGTTTTGAATAAATGAAAATGTGAATAAGACAGATAATTTGTTCCATATTGTCAATTCAACAATTTGTATAGTTTTGGTTTCTGTTGCACAAAATCCTTCTAAACTGAATTTGGTAAATCAAATAACAAGGCAAAGAAAATATTTAAAAAAATGAGGATTTTTGTTCATAAAATGGAGGGAGTGGCTGATGCTTTTGCTCGTGAAGAGTGGCCTCATTGGAAAAAAGTTTAAAAATCACTGGTGTAGAAATTGATAAGGATTCTATAGGGCCCTGGAGATTTGTCCTATTTTAACAATGTCAGATGTTTCTCAATGCCACTGACAATAACATATATTTTACTCACCTTGGCAGTGGTAAGAGAATTAACTTCGGATTTTTTGCTTTTACTTTGTTACGCTCAATTTTAGTTCCTGTCTTGTCAATAAGTATCTGGATACTAACTATGGTGGCACTGACACTATTATGGAGTAGTTTCTGTTTGTTTAGAAGTTTGTATACAGATTCGTGTACCATGGAGGGCACCTCTCATCATGAACTATTGTTCTAGGTACATGTGTATCCAGTTTCTGATCACTTACTCTTTTTAACTTGACCCACATTTATTATATATGTCCTGTCCAGAGTTTAATGTTTCACGTTTTATGCTGAGCTACAGTCTCTTTATCTAATATGTTGAACATCCAGGGTGCTGAGAAACAATCTGAAAAGCTTGTAAGGGTGTTGCAGGGTAGGTTGAGCTGATAAATAATTGTTCAGAAAAAAAATATTGATACACTGTGCTGTTTCTAAGTTAATCAGCATTGATGTTAGCCAATCACACTGTTGCGCATGCAAATTCAGGTAGCGCACCAGAGATGGTGTCGTCAAACATATTCTTCATTTGGTTTCCTAAAACTGAACAAGAATGTCATACAAAATCTGGACACAGGACAGTAATAAAGATTGAACCTGAGACTTAGGCTGTGCAGACTCAAGTGCTATCATCTACGCTGTACCAAATTGTATCTGGCGAGTCACTTGAATTTGCGTGGGCACGGGAGGCAGTGGGAGGGTGGAATAATAATAATAATAATAATAATAATAATAATACAGTTTTGCCCGATACTATTTCACTTGCACTCTGTACAGTTTGTCACAACGTTCTGTTACAGGATTACTTTTTATTTTTTTTATTTTAAATCTGGCTCATATGTAATTCCAGTCACTGTGTAGAATTTTGTACACCAGATATGCTGTGTCATGCTCATGCAAAATTCTCTTAACTGTCTTCTCTGCGGCAGGAAATTGCTAATGACTACACTAAATTATCAAATGACAACTGAACACGTATTTTCACTTTCAATCATATGCTTACAGATATTATAACTGCATTTACAATTCAGTCCATTAACATGACACTAACACATTCTTTCTCTACTAGAACTCAAACAAGAGTAGTTGATGATGATTGGTTTTTGGGGCACTCAACTGTGTGGTCATCAGAAGTACCAGTTTTTTCACAGTCTAATTTTTACACACAGTCCACTTGAGCCACTGTCACAAATGATGATGATGATGATGATGAAATAATGAGGACAACACAAACACTCAGTCCCCGGGCAGAGAAAATCCCCAACCCTTCAAACAAGAGTGCTGCCAATCAATATAAAATCTTTCTTACATTACAATCAAAAAACATCATTTGTTTTTCTCCTAAGAGACTCCATAATCCCACTTATCCTGTGCACATCTTCTGGGTCCGCAGACTGCATACCAGATGACCAGCAAGTAGTCAACATTCTGCTGGCTTCCACGCACTACGGCTACATCTTTCATAGTATGCCCTCTCTGTAAGAACAGATATGGTACACACAGTAGGTCTGTCAATATTTGATCCTCTCTACTTTACTTAAACATCATGGATGTTTTTAGCTCATGCAACAATTCTTCATATATTGGAACAGGATGTCCCGTGCTTTTGAGACTGTTTCTGATAATGCTGCAAATAACTTTCTACTTTTTTAGTAGCCACTTTTACTTTTGTATTGTCATGGCCCCCACCAACAAAATTGTAATTATACAAACTGATTATTGTATAATTAAGTTCTCCTCCTGTGATTACAGGATTGCTAAAGTTATTAGTGAACTGAAATTTTCTCTAAGGTCTTAGGTTACATCTGGAGGAAAATCTGGTGGTCGTAAGAAAAATCTAGTTATAAGTTTAGAATTTCTTGTCTCTTGTGACAAATATACAAGCTCCATTTGCCATTTGCCTATCCTTTCAATATACAGGGTGAGTCACTAACTATTACCACCGAGAATAACTCGAAAAGTATGATAGTAGCTGAAAAGTTTGTGGGACAAATGTTGCATGGGACAACGGGGGCCATAATATGACATTGGTTTTTTTGTTGCTAGGTGGGGTCATATCAGAGATATGAAGGTCAACTTTGTTTTTTTAAATGGTATGCTGTAGTTTGGCACCGATTTTCTGATAGCAGCTATTGAGATGAATCCAATGATGTGTAGCAGTAAGGTCTTTGAAAATAAATGAAGGTCACAAAGGTGGCATGAACGTATATTTACAGAAGATGTTCAAAATAATGACCATTGGTATCAATGCACTGTTTCAATCTTCTTATCATGGATTGAGTGGTATTCCTTATCCCTTTTGCTCTTATTGAAGCACATGCTCTGATAATTCTCTCTCGTATATCGTGCAAATAGTAAATATTCGCCAAATACGGCATATCCATCTAACGTACCATTGACATGTGAACACCATTCGATGGTTTCGTAATACAACACTAATAGGAAAGGTAAGACTAGTATTGTCGAATCAAGCGAATGTAAATGATGTATTCCTTCGAAGAATAACTCAATATGCTTCTCATTTACAAAGAATGCCCACGAAATTCAGTGAGAGCTAGAGACTTATACACTGAAAGATATCCTCAATATACTCACCCTACACATTGTACACTTAAATGTGTGTGTGATAAATTGAGAACAACTGGATCTTTAATGCATCGGAAACATATCTGGCAAAGGAAAGTTACTAATGAGTAAACAGAAATTGGTACTCTCTCCACTGTAGTCCGAGATCCTTGTGTTAGTTCGTGTCAAATTGCAAGGGAATCTGGCATGAGCCAGAATAGTGTTACTCATTTTCTGCATCCCCATAAATATCATCCTTACCATATCAGTCTCCACTAAGAATTAACTGGTACAGATTGTATGCATTGCATTGAATTCTGTTGGTAGGCTCAACTTCAGACTCTGAGGGATGACACATTTGTTAATTTGATTTTATTTACTGACGAGGCTACATTCACGAAGCACAGAAATGTTAATTTGCGTAACATGCATTATTAGGCAACTGGAAATCCTTGTTGGCTGCAGCAAGTCGCACACCAAAATCCGTGGTCGATGAATGTATGGTGTGGTATTCTAGAGGACAGAATTACAGGCCCCTGTTTCATCGAATGAAATCTTAATGTTAGGAAGTATGACACATTCCTGTAAGAAACATTAGGTATGTCATTGGAGAAAATACCTTCAGGAACAAGGAACAGAATGTGGTATCAACACATTGGGCATCTAGCACATTTTTCGCTGATGGCTAGAAATGAACTGCAGAGACAATTCCCAAATTGTTGGATTGGACGTGGAGGAGGTGTGTCGTGGCCGTCTTGTTCGCCAGTCTTGACACCTCTGAATTTTTTATTGTAGGGATTCGTAAAAGGCATTGTTTATAAAGAGGTTCCAACTACGCCTGAAGATATGGGAGACAGAATTGTCAGTGCATGTCTTTCGATAAGTGCCGAAGTGATTAGCAACACCAGTCAATCCACAATAAGAAGATTGTAGCACTGCATTAATACCAATGGCCATCACTTCGAACACCTTCTGTAAATGGATGTTCGTGCCACCTTTGTGACCTTTGTTGACCTTACTGTTACACATCATTGGATTCATCTCGATAATTCCTATCAGAAAATAAATACCAAAGTATAGCATCCCATTAAAAAAAAAGAAGCAAAGTTGACCTTCATATCTCTTAAGGGACCCCACCTAGCAACAAAAGCCAACATCATATTATGGCGACCGTTGTCCCACACAACTTTTGTCCTACAAACTTTTCAGCTCCTATCATACTTTCAGAGTTATTATTGGTGGCAATAGTTAGTGACTCACACTATATACTTAAGTTATCCTAAAAATCTCACTGTTCTCAATTTTAGCTTCTAATCAGCTTTCTGTACCTAGTAATATGTGAGCTTCACTCCTTTTTAGGATCAATTCAAACTCTAGCCCTTTGTTGCTAATGCTTTGACAATTAATCAACAGGATTTTAATAGTCTTGTCTGTGGGAGGCATTTCTTTGGAACGTACACTGACACTTCTGAGTATCCTACAGCTATCATTATCTGGCTCAACCTAAAAATACCTTGTGTGCACCCCACACACAGTCAGCTACACGAGTAGCAGCCTCTCATGTGTAGTGTACACCTGGCCCATTTAGGGGGTCCCCACTATTCTCAACCACTTGGTGTAAGCCTAGGAAGTTGCAGCCTAACTTGTCACAGAAGCTCTGGTTCAAGGCTTCCTCTTGACTCAGAAGCAGATGGCCACAATCAGTTTTGGAGACAATGCTACAAATTATAAGCTTCGTTGAAACTTCACAAGCAACACTGTCTTCTTACTCTTCTCTTCCTTTCACTGAAATTATTCGGGTACTATCTAGGAAACCAGATGACCGACACCATTTGTTGCAATGTGCACCACAACCTGCAGCAAGTTGCAGCATGATCTAATAATGGCTGCCAGATCTACCTCTTCAATTTGTTGAATGACGCCCTTGATCACACACACTGAGTGCACCTGGTTTTCCATACTACCATTTAAAACTATTTTTCTAAGAGATTCCATTATCTGCCATAAGTCAGAGCTGCTGAGAACAATAGACTACTACCTGTTTGCATTTGCCTCCTTTAGACAACGGATACAATATATTTCCCAACCAGTGAAGTCAGTCTCATTGGTTCACTTTTAGTTCCAGAGGAAGGCAGCACCTCCAACTTGTCAGTCAGGGGATAAGGGTAACACTTGCATTCTATTTGGTCCGTCCAACCTAAACCTATCAGTTACATGACATTCCCATTCGAGTGACAAAGTAGTGACAGATCCTGTACTTCCCGTAGAGGAGGCAATACCCACAGGAGTATAGTACTTTGAGATACGAAGTACCTCTCGTAAGGACTCTCGCTAACCCTCGCAACATACCCATCGGTTGTAGCTTTGGATCAATTAACTATACTGGAGGTGATTAGCAGCTGTTTACGAACATCGACTAACTCCTCCTGTACCCAAGAGCAGCATTCACAGTGTGGATGCATTGTGGTTGATGCAAATTTTATAAACCAACACACAAATAACTTTAAGTTTTCTGATTCTCTTTCAATTTCCCAGTCTGACAAGCTACAAGTATTACCAGCTGACCTAACAACTGAAGCAATTAACTGGAAAAAATCTATTACAGCAACATAAAAAGTTGAGATAAATTTATTGGTACACTGAAACATTTTTGAGGATAAAGTCACTAATCAACTCAGAAATTTTGTTTATTTTATTTATGATTATGATTTATGAGAGATACTGACAATGTGTGTTCTTGTTTAAAGAGGAAACTAAACGCAGCACAATATGTTAGGTTTAATATATACTACAGTAACTGGATTTCACGAACACCGATTTACTACGAAGTATGTTGCATACATCACACACAACCTTAGAAAGCAGCCAAAAATATATGTTTACTTGCTTTTTACCCATGGCTCTGTACGCATGTGTCATGTATATTGCAAGTGTCACACCCCTCCTCACTCTGTCCATTTCCTCCTGTCCCCCTCCCCACCCTGTTCCTAGCTCGCTCTCTCTCTCTCTCTCTCTCTCTCTCTCTCTCTCTCTCACTCACACACACACACACACACACACACACACACACACACACACACACACACACACACACACAAATCCGTTATATAGGGTGACTATTACTGAAGTATATGGAAAAAGATAAATTAGTTACAAACTATGGTGTGGACACACTTTATTCAACATGTAAATGTCACTACAGATATTCTGATTTAAGTTATGACATGTTCCACATGCCTGCCACCATTGGCGATGATGTGGCACAGATGAATGGCAAAATTCTGCATGACCCGCTGAAGTGTCTGAACATTGATGCTGTCAGTGACCTCCTGAATGGCTGTTTTCAATTCAGCAATAGTTGTGGGGTTATTGCTGTAAACCTCAAAAAGAAATTGCACATGCTCAGAGACGGAGAATACAGCAGCAAATCAAGGCCCGTGCCAGTGGCCTGTGGGTACCACAGAGTGAGAATGCAGCCCACAACGTGCTCCTCCAGGACATCAAACACACTCTTACTTCAACAGGGTTGAGCTTTGTCTTGCACGAACTACATCTTGTCGAAATCAGGATCACTTTCGACAATGGGGATGAAATCATCTTCCAAAACCTTCGAGTACCATTCGGAGTCACCGTCTCGTAGAGGAATATCACACAGTTATTCCGTGACAGGACACTGCACACCACACAGTCACCCAATGAGGGTGAAGAGACTTCTCGATAGCAAAATACAGACTTGCTTATTGATGAGCCCGTCCAAATGAAAGTGAGCTTTGTCGCTAAACTGAACCGTACTACACACACTAATTCCCATTGTGCCCGGCGGCCAACCGTGCAGTTTGAGCATCCTAAGGCAAACCGCTCAGAAGTTAAGACAATTTTATTTCACATACTGAACATAAACACTCGCAAGTGTTAAAAAACTCTCAAAAATACTGTCACTGAAAGTTTTCGAAAAGAACAAAGTAATTTAACACTTGGCAGTACGATATAAATATGAAGCACTCACAAATTTTTGAAAATACACAATACGAGAGACCATGTGAAAATGACACAAACAGTAGGTCAGACCTATTTGGCACAAGCAATCTCACACAAAGGAAAATTCAGAAGTCACCTATATGTGTAAATAAATGTGTGAAATGAACAAATTTTGTTACTTAGTAGAATTTGTGATACCTTTTACCCTAACATGCCAATGATGAACAACACAGTGTTTATCACAGTCAAAATCACAACAAAGCATGTCATTGCAATTCATGCCATTTTAATTGAAGATTTTAATTCCCAGGCGATAGAAATAATTTTTCATTTTCATTCAATTACCTCACACAATACCACAAAATTTAGAGCAATTAAAATAATATAGAAAAATATACACTTACCTACAACAGATTCAACAGTATCAGCTGCTGGATAAAATGGAGTAGCCAGTGGGGACACTGATGGCAGTGGTATAGAATTGCTAATGCTATAATTCAAATAAATATTTTGTTTCCTATTTGCCTTTTCCATTGGTGTAAGGAGTGGATCCCGCTCTATTGCTATTAGTTTGTTTTGCATTGCACTCTGTAAGAAAGAGAGAAAAAATTAGTGTTTCAATAATTCATTAAGGGTGTGATATAGTGGACTTTTCAGCCAGAACAGGAATAATACATACTACCTCGGAAGGAAACTTCACAAATAAAAGAGTTCATATGATGTGACATCATAGGTTAAACATCTGAACACAAATGTTTCAGAATATATGAAAATAAATTCTGGCTTCTGATGACAGGTATGTTTAGTGCTTTAGAAAATTATAAGGTACTGAATGAAAATTGCAGATTCCTCTCCCATCTCCTCAGATAATATTTATGAAGAAAATAACAACCAATTTACAATCACTTTAAAGAAAATTATTAGACAATATTTTGATGATATAAGCAACAATATCTCTATTCATTTACTCACGAGTCTGTAGCTCAACACATTAAATATTTTTGAACTGTTTGTGAGAAAAGCAACCAAGAAAATTTTGAAAAGCTGTGCTAATTCTTGAGTTCCCCCTCCCCACTTTTGTCAAGTTACCAACACATTATCTAACTGCTTTTTTCTTTGAGATAAACACAATGAAGAACTCCCACAGACTGCTTAGTGAAAATTCTGTGGTATATGCTGCCTTCAGTGTCAGGACGACAGCCACTTCACGAGGTCTCGAAATGATGCCCGTGGGCATTATCATTCACTTATTGGGAGACAAATCAAATCAGATGGACCCAAAATTGAATTTAAAAGAGGGATATGGTAATATCGAGAATTACGAATCCTAAAGAATTCATTTTCTTTAAATCCTCTGTGAAGGCATTCTGGGTGTGACAATCCTTTGCAGGTTTTGCTTTAGCAACTTAGTTATTTCAAAATTGTTACACCGTCATACCAAACTGCTGTCAATGTCCTACCTCATTAAAGTTCGATTGGCGATACACACATTTGCAACTAGATGCAATCCTCTTCCATTGGCACACCTCGCTCTATTTACACGTACCGGATTGACACAATCGAGAAAGTACAAATGTGAAGTTTCTAAGTAAATTCGTCAGAAGTTTGTCCGGGCAAAGTTTCCTCGTAAGTGTTGCATCACTATCCAGTCTTTCAGCAAAAGCAACAAGTAGTAGTGAGAATGCTGCCTCAAAGTATCGCATTAGCAGCCACGTGCCGAAGGCCGCGGTGCGGCAACAAGCGGATCAGAAAAATGTACACATAAGACGGTTGCGACTTGAGGCTAACCGCACTCGGTGGAAAACTGCACTGCGTGACGGTAATGACCGCAGCAGGCGGGTCGACGTATCTAAACCGGGGCAAGTCCACCGTTACGGGTGACACAATTGGGTGCCACGTTTCAGTGAAACAACTGTGTCTCAGAGCGATATAAATACGGCCAAGTTTTGAGGCAGAAGCACTTCTCGTCGCCGGAGTCCGACAGCACCACCACGGACAAAGAAGTGTGCCGGATCGCGTAAGAACGGGAAACCGTCATCGGGCGCCTCGGGTTCGAGACTGGGCTGCACCTGCCACCGCTTGCACTAAGTTCCTCACAGGGCTCAGTGCTGTGGCACCACCGGCCTGCCGTTCATACCTACTACTGCCTACAATGAGTTTCCCCCTGGAACTTAGTACAACAACACCAGCTGCCGTCTGACTCCTGCCGGGGAGGAGTGGGCCGAATCCCAGTGTAGGCAGCCTTCCTTCACTACTGCAGAAGACACCACTCATCAGAGCGGTACCGGCAGGGGCTCTCCTAGTGTTCAGTGACAAGACAGGCAGCAACTACAGCTATGTCCGTATGTGGATGAGGAAGGTGACACGACTACTGCAGCAGTGCAGTTCTGTTGACACATGGTGGGGTGAGTGCAGTCTTTTTGTTCTGGTTTTGTTCAACTCCAAGTTCGCTGTGTGACAGGTGAACGCAGATGATATTTGGAGGTGTAAATGTAACTCAGTTTTCACCTGATCAATATGGGCAATACAGATGTCACTACAGAGAGGTGTGCCTCACTGTCTAGTAGTATAAGTTGTTAACCATTACTAGTAGTTCAGGAAGTGAAGCTAAGCACGGTTGTCGTTTTGAAGAATAGCAGTGATTACGAGCAACCACTCGTGCGAAAGTAGTTAAGTGACAGCACGAAGTAATACAATACCGTTACAGTTAAGTGTGCTCATAATTTGATTTTACTCCTTGCAGAGAAAGGAATACAGCTCAACATTTAAGCACGTAAGATAGTGAGAAGTCTTAGTAGCGTGGTGTAACATTACGAGTCAAGACAGCTGTAACAGAACTTGAATAGCATAAAGTTATCGTTAAAAACGCACGCCGCGCGATTTGTTACGATTTGGTCGGTCATTATAGTAGTAACATGCTTTTGAATACAATTAAAATATAACGGCGATACCTGTTTAGCGTTATTGGAAATAATATGTAATAAATTAATGAGTAAGATAGCCGATCCTATAAGAAGAGGTAAAATTGGGCATATTAAGGTGTTTTGCTTTATATCGACTAAGCCGATGATACGGCGTCTTTTTTTTCCCCGTTTACTCTTAGAAGAAAAAAAAGAAAACAAGTAACGAAGTGCTAATTGTGCGTTGTGAAAAATATAGGGGCGAATTTTAAATAGCTACAGTGGATAATCAGACTAACAAATGGACATTCAGTTACGCGAAATAGCGGACAGTGAAGTGTGGTCATTAAATTGAGTACACCTACAGGGCGGTCAATTCCGGGATAAGTCTATTCGCATCTCACGAGGGACGCGGTATTGAGACCGGTTTTTTTTTTATTATTATATCACGGAGAGCGGGCTTCAATATATAAAAAGGAGAAAAGCTGTATCATTATCATTGACTGTTGGTGTTAAGCAACCAAAACTGTTCATCAAAGGGTTTCGGTGAATGAGTGGTGAATGCGAAATGAAACTGTGAACGAAGTTATGTTAAATAAAGCAGAAGAGACAAGACAGTTTGGTCGTATCTGTTATTATTCCATAAACCGTAAAATTTTTTCTCGTTGTACAAAGCCTTTATAGACGATCGTTATGACAATTTGCTTTGAAGGGATCTCGTTACGAGTTAAGTTTTGCGGACCTGGTCAACAGGGGATAGTTCGTAGATCTTAACTACTGCATCTATTCTGAAATCAGGTGCTACCGTGACCGTTGTGTGTTGTCAATGGCTTAAGGTCATCATATCTCATGCTCTAAGATCGACGCGCCTTTCCTCTTGGTATAACGGTGTCTCACGGTAACCACGACAACGCCGACGGCGAAGGAAGATACGGTAGAGTGGTATGCTTAAGAGTTTTTTTTCTCTCCCTTTTACGACTGTGTGATCGACAGGAGGCAACTGTTTCGGGGTCGACGAGAGGTGACCGTGTCTGGGTCGATACCACAAGGAGCTCTGGGGTGTTTAAATTTTAAGAGGCAAAGTAGAAAAGTTGTAAGCAGAAAAGGTTGAGCAGGATAAGAGATTAGATGCATCAGACACTGACATGAAGAAAATTGCTAATAACAAAACTCCACAGTAAAAGGAGTAATTGCAGAGAGAGCAGGAGTGCTGGATAATGGAAAACTGGCCTTGGGATGCCAGAAATACATTGATTAGGCAAAGAATGAAAGGAAAGGAAAAAAAAAGCAGAGAGGAGGGAGAAGAAAGAAAATGAAAGAAAGACCGTTAATGTAATTGAACCTGTCAGTCCAGTGAAGAGAACGAAAGAGTGTGGTCTCAGTTGCCTCAGACTGCAGTCGTGTGTGTGAGTTGCGTTTGCATTTGTGTGTGTGTGTGTGTGTGTGTGTGTGTGTGTGTGTGTGTGTGTGGGCGCGCACACGCGCTCGCTCGCTTTCTCGCACATATGTATGTCTATTGTTGACAAAGGCCATTGGCCGAAAGCTTTAAGTTCGAAAACCCTTTCATTGTGCCTATCTGCCACTCAGCATCTCTGCTATATGGTGAGTGGCAACTTTCCTTCTTATAATATTGTTACATTCCATCATGGATTTTCCATTGTTTGATAAGGATAGTTTATTGAGACAAGAAGAGTGTCAGTTTGTAAGTCTGGGATGGAGAGTTAAAATTTTTTTTGTGCACGTGCGAGGCAAGGGGCCTAACAGTGAAATACGTTTCGTAGTATTTGTGCTAATGAGCACGTCAAGAGACCCTCAAGAGGTCATGTGAGATTAAGAAATACGAGCAAGAGATGATAAATAGTTAATGGAATGTTTAAAGATTAATATAGTAATTGCACAGTAGTTAAGGATAGCCTATTTAGTAGTACGTACTTGTTTTACAGATTAAGGGTGACAGTAATTTCAGTAGAGAAGCAGGTCGAAGCAAGACTTCAGGGGTCAGGTTTCTCCATGGGGGGAGGGGGTAGTGTAGTGTCACTAACCAGTCTTCGAGCAAAAGTAATGAGAAGCCGTGAGAAAGCCACCATCAAGTATCGCATTAACAGATGCAGCCTGATAGCTGCAGTGTGGTGACATGTGGGTCAGAGTAACACACACTTGAAGGGACTGCAAGACACGGCTAGCAGTACTCGGCAGAAAACTGCACTGCACTGCACAGTAGTAACGACTGTAGCAGGAGGGTTGACGTCACCGCACTGAGGGAAGTCTCTGGTAACAGATGGTGTAACTAGGTGCCAGGTTCTAGTGCAACAACTGCACCTCAGAGCGATACGAATAAGGCCAAATTTTCAGGCAGGAGCACTTCTCGTCGGCGGAATCCGGCAGCACCACCACCCATCAGGGGCATGCCGGACGGTGAGAAAACTGGGCTCGCCAGCAGTAGCTGTGAGTTCGGAACTGGGCTGTGCCTGCCACCTAAGTTCCTCACGGGACTCGGTGCCACGGGACCGCCCACCTGCCACCCACACCTGCTACCACTCCCACTGAGTTCTCTCCCAGAGAATCCGTGCCACAGTATCAGTGCCATTTGATTCCTGCCAGGAGCAGCGGATCGAATCCCACGTACACTCTGGCACAGTGGCCACGAGCAGAGCTGAGGAGCCATTCGAGAGCGGGCCCCGAGAGAGCAGAAGCGCACCGCCGATGTCGCGACCGTGGCCTACGGAGGCTATAGACTGTCCGGTCGTATCTCAATGAGGAGCTAGAAACTTGACTCTGTTTTCAAATGTAGAGAGACATGTGGAGGAACTATGGGCCTGTTTTAAAAAATATCTAATCATAATAACAGGAGGGACGCTCTGTGGCATAGAGCCACTGTAAATAAACTTTTAAAGAAACAGACTACTGCATTAGAGGTGTAAAACAAAGCATACGGCTATAGATAGAGAGATGCTGAATGAAATGCATTTGGCTATCAGGAGAGCAACATCTGAGCCTTCAGTGAGCACCGTAGCAGAATACTGTCAAATGATTTTTCACAAAACCCAAAGAAATTTTCGTCATACGTAAAGGCTGTTAGTGGCACCAAAGTTAGTGTCCAGTCCCTAGCGAATGGGAGAGGAACTGAAACTACGGGTAGCATATGCAAAAGCTGAAATGTTTAACTCTGTTTTCAAATGTTCCTTTACAAAGGAAAACCCAGGAGGATTGCCCTGACTGACTCCTTGTACCACAGGAAAGATGAAAAAAATCAGTGTTAGTGTCAGTGGTGTTGAGAAACAGCTGAAATCATTAACATTGAAAAAGTTACTGGGCCCGATGGAATCCCAGTCAGATTCTATACTGAATTTGCAGCTGAATTAGCCCCTCTTCTAACTACAATCCATCATAAATAAAAAAATAATAATTAAAAAACTATCATGCCCAGTAGTTGGGAAAAAGCACACATCAGACCCATCTATGGGACAAGTAGAAGAAGTGATCCATAAAATTACCACCAATACCCTTGACATCGATTTGTTGTAGAAACTTAGAATATATTCTGAACTCAAACATAATGAAGTATGTTGAACAGAATGACCTCCTCCATGCCAACCAGCACGGATTACAGAAACACTGATCATATGAAACCCAACTCACATTTTTCTCTCACGACATACTGAAGGCTTTGCGTCAAGGCAGTCAGGTAGATACAGTATTTTTGATTTCTGAAAAGCACTTGACTCAATGCCACACCTATGCTTATTGTAAACAGTTCAATCATATGGGGGATGAAGCGAAATTTTTGAGCGCACTGAGGACTTTTTGGTAGAGAGGATGCAGCATGTTATCTTGCATGGAGAGTCATTGTTAGATGTAGAAGCAATTTCGGGTGTGCCCCAGGGAAGTGTGTTGGCACCCTTGCTGTTCATGTTGTATATTAATGACCTTTGAGACAACATCAATAGTAACCTCAGACTTTTTGCAGATGATGCACTTATGTATAATGAAGTACTAACTGGAGGAAGCTGCATAAATATTCAGTCAGATCTTGATAAGATTTCAAAATAGCGCAAAGACTGGCAACTTGCATTAAATGTTCAGAAACGAAAAAACGTAGTATCCTATGACTATAATATCAATGAGTCACAGTTGGAATCAACCAACACATACAAATACATGGGCATAAAACGTTGTAGGGATATCAAACAGAATGATCACATAGGCTCAACTGTGGGTACAGCATGTGTTAGACTCTTTGAAGATATAAGTAAACCAACCCAAGAAAGTCTACTAACAAAGTTTCAAGAACTGGCTTCAAATGATGAATCTAGCAATATACTACAGCCCCCTACATATTGCTCACATGTGGGTCAGGAGGATAAGATTAGAATAATTACAGCACACACAGAGGCATTAAAAAAATCATTCTTCCCACACTCCATACACGAATGGAATGGGAAGAAACCCTAGAAACTGGTACAACGGGATGTACCCTCTACCGTACAATTCACTGTGGTTTGCAGAGTATAGATGTAGATATACATGTAGCTCAGAAGTCAGGATGTCAAATGTCAATTCCGGCCTACCACGATTAAGTCCAGACATTCACTGATAGAACTCCAAATGAAATGGTAAGCTTTCTGTTATCAGGTCAGACAGTATGATAATAGCTTTCCTGACATTAAGAATAAAGTATTAAGACATTGCGGCCAACAAAAATATGACATGACACGAGATCTCCTGGTAAGTATGGCCGACATCCACTGCAATCATTTTTGAAACATGAATTATGTTTTTTGGTGATACCATCTTCTATGTCTGGACTGACTTTAATATTAGAGTGACTTCCTGAATCAAGAACTAATGTAATATCCTGGTCACATAAGAAGGATATCGCAAGATAAACACAGCCCCTATATGACTGATCAAAGTCGAAATCTGTTTTGGTCGGTGAAAACTGTATCGCAGAGGTGTTCTCATTTCACCTTCAAACTTGAAAGCAACTGAAGAACACAAGGAATAAGAGGCAGGATTCATTGCAGTTATTTACAGTAGCACATTGTTGAAAGTTACAAATGTAAATGACTGCAACATCATTCTCAAAATTTTCAGGGACTCTTTAACACATTAGAAAGGAAACTAAACTCTGCAATTAGTCCCAGGAAACCATACAACACCAACCAACTGTTATGTCATCTGGTACAAATTGTGTCAGTAAATATCAGCATGAAGGGGCACATCATTAGCACATTGATATCCCAGCTTTTCTGACTGAAATTATTACGTCTCTCAACAATAAGACCGTAACAAGTCCTAACAAGGAGATTACCTAATCAACTTTCTGTGATCCTTTTATATTTATGGTGTGTGACGTTCAGAACTCAAATATCAATCAAGCATCTCAATGAAACACTCAAAAGTTTTTGAGAAAATCTACTGCAAAGATTTCCTAGGAACATTAATTCACTGACGTTAAAACAATTTTCAAGCTGCACCGCACAGCTTGCTCAGTACTATCGGAGAATGGTAATAGGGTAATCAATGGATCACAGGTTCAATCCTGCTGTGGTGCTTTTATTGTTTAAATACAAATACCTACATTATTTAGATTTAAAAATTCAAGTATTTACTAACTGACATTTCTAACTGTCATTTTCAAGAAAAATTCACATCTTCATACTTCTAATTACATATTGCACATACCACAAATATATATTTTAATCATCAATGTTTTATAAAATATTGCTTATAAAGATTGGTTAAATTTAAAATAGCATTATATATTTATTAACAATCTTTTATAAAACACTGATAATTAAGAATTTATATTTGCGACAAAAACTGGAATTGTATGCTTGAAATGTACGAGGGTGAGTCAAATGAAAACCTTAAATTTGTATTAACAAATCGAAATTTCCCGCCGTTATCCTGTAAGTTGATAAGCGCACTACAAACAGCGTGCAGAATGGCCTGTAGGTGGCAGCATAGTGCAGGTGCACACATACCGTCACAGTATCAGTATAAAGATGGCTGCCCCACTTGCGACTTGCACCAGGGAATGAAGGTTCAGTACGGTGATGCATGTTTGTCACAGCAGCAAGTCTACGAATGGAGTAGGAAGTTTGCAAATGGTGTGACTTCAGTGGAGGATGCTCCTCGTCCAGGTCAGGCACGAGTTGTGACTCTACAGAACATTGCAGTAGTTGAAGAAAAACCGCCAAGTGACACTGAATGACATTGCATGTTTACAGATTAGCCATGGGTCAGCACACCACATTGTGCTTGATGCGCTCCAGTTTCACAAAGTGTCTGCGAGATGGATGTAATGGCAGCTGACTCCTGAAATGAGAGAACAACGTGTTGATGCTTGTGAAGAACTTCTTTGCCGCTTTGAACAGAAGGTGATGGCTTCCTTGCAAGAATCATTACTGGGGACGAAAACCTGGGTTCACTTCCACTAACCGCAAATGAAGAGAGCGACCAAGGAATGGCGCCATTCCTCATCACCAAAGTGTTTTCCATATGGTTGGACCACTCAAAGACACAATGGGAGGAAAGAAGTTCCGTTCTGATGAAGAGGTACACCATGCGGTGCATGAGTGGTTGCACGGACTACCAAAAGAATTTTTTTCTACAGAAATTTATGCACTTTATAAGCACAGGAGGACTTGCACTGAGCGTGGGGGAGATTATTTTGAAAGGTGATACAGCTTTGTACTACTTCTGTACAATAAATAATATTTTAAAAAATATTTAAGGTTTTCATTTGATTCACCCTCATAATTAGAACAAAATGATGTGCATTTATCATACAAAAATGATGATTAGATGTGATAATTACTATATATGTGATGAATTCTACATTTAAATGAAGTAAGAACTTGATGCAAATGAAAAAATATGCCATAGCGAGATTCAAATCAGCGAGCCATTCTCTGAGTGAGCCATGCTGATCGTCGTGAAAAATATCATTAATTTTTAGTTGGAAAAATTCAAAGTTGATATTCTCCAGAATTTTTGGAAGTTGCAATGAATGCTTTGGAATGCTTAGGGCCTTTCATTTTGAGTTCTGAACTTCACATACTATAAATACAAAAAATTGCAAATATCCGATTGTCAGCTGGTCTCGTTGAAGAGCGTATCATTCCCTGCCAATCAAATTTCTTGAAGAGTATCACATACTGAACCCAGTTGACCGTACAATAATCTGGTATGCAGAGTGCACATGATGAACGGAGAGAATGTTTAAGGCTTCTGAATGTGGGTTTTTCGGTTTGACAAACCCACATTTAAATTTTTATTACAATGTTTAGCTCAGATTGTGAATATTACCTTATTTTCTTCACTCTGTAAACAACTTGTTTTAGTCCTCAGCTACTTACAGGGTGTCCCGACATACAATGATAAATATACCACTTTTATGTACTTGTAAATGCAGGGCATTACGAATACAATCCATAGCTTCTAATAACAACAGAAACAGAGCATCACAGATAGCTTTTCCCACAAACAAAAGTTAAACGGAACTTTACGTACAATAATGGAATTTCCAAATGCAAATAATAAACAATTTAGTATAGGCTCTAGTGACTCGGAGGGGAATGGTGTCTGGTACATCTACATCTATATCTACTTGGATACTCTGCACTTAGCCTGGCAGTGTGTCCATCAAACCACTTTCACAATTCTCTATTATTCCAATCTCATATAGCGCGTGGAAAGCACAAACACCTATATCTTTCCGTATGAGCTCTGATTTACCTATTTCATCATGGTGATCATTTCTCCCTATGTAGGCAGGTGCCAAAAAAAAAAAAAATATTTTTTGCATTCGGAGGAGAAAGTTGGTTATTGGAATTTTGTGAGAAGATTGCTTCATAATAAAAAAATGCCTTTCTTTTAATGATGTCCAGCCAAAATCCTGTATCATTTCAGTGACACACTCTCCCGTGTTTCACGATAATACAAAACATGCCGCCCTTCTTTGAACTTTTTCAATGTACTCTGACAGTCCTATCTGCGAGGATACACAAGCATAGCGTAGGCAGTCTCCTTAGTAGATCTGTTACATTTTCTAAATGTCCTGCCACTAAAACACAATCTGGTTAGCCTTCACCACAACATTTTCTGTGTGTTCCTTCCAATCTAAGTAGTTCGAAACTGTAATTCCTATGTATTAGTTGAATTTACGGCCTTTAGATTTGACTGATCTATCGTGTAACCGAAGTTTAACGAATTCCTTTTAGCACTCATGTGGATGACCTCACACTTTTTGTTATTTAGGGTCAACTGCCAATTTTCGCACCAATCAGATATTTTTTCGAAATAGTTTTGCAATTTATTTTGATCTTCTGATGACTTTATTAGTCGATAAACGGCAGCGACCTCTACTAACAACTTAAGATGGCTGCTCAGATTGTCTCCCTAATCATTTATATAGATAAGGAACAACAAAGTGCCTATAACACTACCTTGGGGAACACCAGAAGTCACTTCTGTTTTACTCAATGACTTTTCGTCAATTACTATGAACTGTGACCTCTCTGACAGGAAGTCACAAATCCAGTCACATAACTGAGACGATATTCCATAAGAACGCAATTTCACTACAAGCTGCTTGTGTGGTATAGTGTCGAAAGCCTTCTGGAAATCCAGAAATGCGGAATCAATCTGAAATCTCTTGTCAATATCACTCAACACTTCATGCGAATAAAGAGCTAGTTGTGTTTCACAACAACGATGTTTTCTAAACCCATGTTGACTGCATGTCAATAAACTGTTTTCTTCGAGGTAATTCATAATGTTCAAATACAATATATGTTCCAAAATCCTGCTGCATATCAATGTCAATTATATGCGCCAGGTGTGACCTGTGCAACTTTCCAGTCTTTTGTCAAGCAAACGGTTGTATATACCTATCAGGTATGGAGATAACGCTTCGGCATACTTTGAAAGGAACCTAACTGGTATACAGCCTGGACCAGCAGACTTGCTTTAATTAAGTGATTTAAGTTGCTTCACAACTCTGACGATATTTACTTCTTCGTTACTCATGTTGGAAGCTGTTCTTGATTCAAATTCTGGAATATTTACTTCCTCTTCTTCTGTGAAGGCATTTCAGACGGCTGTGTTTAGTAACTCTGCTTTGGCTCTTCAATAGTATCTCCACTGCTATCGCGCAGAGAAAGCATTGAGTGTTTCTTGCCACTAACATATGAGGGCTATCCACAAAGTACATTATGTTTTGGAATTAAAAATAAATAAAGTATTGGAAATTTTTTTTTATTATATAAAGATGAAAGCCACACTTAAATACTACTTTTCTACATAGTTGCCATTTAAATTAAGGCACTTATCGTAGCGATGGACGAGCTTGGAAATTCCTTCGTCGTAAAATTTGGCGGAAACTGTAACAAGCATCTTGCATTGAAGTGTGCGCTAATTTTCAAGCTTCTGTGAAAGACCACCAATCTTCGGAATTTTGCGTCTGTTTAAATTTGGTATGTTTGTTTCGTCATTTCTGCAACAGTGTTCTGACCCATTTTGTGTACCAAGAACGATCAGCTCTGTCGTTTGTTAATGCATTTGTTATAAATCTCTCAATTGCAGCTGATACTATTTCATTGAATTCAAGTTACATCTGGTATACACTTATATTATTAATTTGGAAGGAGTGGAGATTGTCTCTCAAGAAGGCGTTAAGTGAATTTTTATCTCCTTTTTTGAATAGGTATATTTTTCGTTTACTTTTGGAGGATTTGGAGGTTACAATATTCAATTTCGTTATGACAATCCTGTGTTCACTAATCCCTGTATCGGTTTTGATGCTTGTTATTAACTCAGGGTTATTTGTTGCTAAGAAGTCAAGTGTGTGCTCACAACCGTATACTATTCGTGTAGGCTCATGAACTAACTGCTTGAAATAATTTTCAGAGAATGTGTTTAATGCATACCTCCGGAATTAAACATGTATTTTCACCAACATATCGAGACTTCAAGAAGAATATAATAATTCCAATCCCAAAGAAGCAGGTGTTGACACGTGTGAAAATTACCAAACTATCAGTTTAATAAGCCACGCCTGCAAAATACTAACACAAATTCTTTGCAGACAAATGGAAAAACTGGTAGAAGCTGACCTTGGGGAAGATCAGTTTGGATTCCATAGAAATATTGGAAAACGTGAGGCAATACTGACCCTACGACTTATCTGAGAAAATAGATTAAGGAAAGGCAAACCTAAATTTCTAGCATTTGTAGACTTAGAGAAAGCTTTTGACAATGTTGACTGGAATACTCTCTTTCAAATTCTGAAGGTGGCAGGGGTAAAATACAGGGGCGAAAGGCTATTTACAATTTGTGCAGAAACCAGATGGCAGTTATAAGAGTGGAAGGGCATGAAAGGGAAGCAGTGGTTGGGAAGGGAGTGAGACAGGGTTGTAGCCTCTCCCCAATGTTATTCAATCTGTATATTGAGCAAGCAGTAAAGGAAACAAAAGAAAAATTCGGAGTAGGAATTAAAATCCACGGAGAAGAAATAAAAACTTTGAGGTTTGCCAATGACATTGTAATTCTATCAGAGACAGCGAAGGACTTGGAAGAGCAGCTGAACGGAATGGACAGTGTCTTGAAAGGAGGATATAAGATGAAAATCATCAAAAGCAAAACGAGGATAATGGAATGTAGTTGAATTAAATCGGGTGATGCTGAGGGTATTAGATTAGGAAATGAGACGTTTAAAGTAGTAAATGAGTTTTGCTGTTTGGGGAGCACAATAACTGATGATGGTCGAAGTAGAGAGGATATAAAATGTAGACGGGCAATGGCAAGGAAAGCGTTTCTGAAGAAGAGAAATTTGTTAACATCGACCATTGATTTAAGTGTCAGGAAATCGTTTCTGAAAGTATCTGTGTGGAGTGTAGCCATGTATGGAAGTGAAATGTGGACGATAAATAGTTTAGAGAAAAAGAGAATACAAGCTTTCGAAATGTGGTGCTACAGAAGAATGCTGAAGATTAGGTGGGTAGATCACATAAGTAATGAGGAGGTATTAAATAGAATTGGGGAGCAGAGAAATTTGAGGCACAACTTGACTAGAAGAAGGGATCAGTTGGTAGGACATATTCTGAGGCATCAAGGGATCACCAATTTAGTACTGGAGGGCAGCGCGGAGGGTAAAAATCGTAGAGGGAGACCGAAAGATGAATATACTATGCAGATTCAGAAGGATGTAGGTTGCAGTAGGCACTGGGAGATGATGAGGCTTGCACAGGATAGAGTAGCATGGAGAGTTGCATCAAACCAGTCTCTGGACTGAAGACCACAACAAGAACACCACCAACAACAACAACACTGAGGGTAAATTAAACTCACCACCACCTATGAGAGTCCGGTAAGTCTTTGAAATCAAACTCCAGATTTCTTTGAATCTTTCAGCAACTGTATGGAACTGGGCGGTCGGTAAAAGGATCCAATTATTATTTTATTCCGCTTGCCAACAATGACCTCTGCCCATACTAAGTCACAGGAAACATCTACTTCAATTTTGCGACTAGATTAATTACTTCTAACAGCAACAAACACGCCACCGCCAACTGTGTTTAGCCTATCCTTTCGGAACACCGCTAGGTTCTTTGCAAAAATTTCTGCTGAGCTTATATCCGGCTTTAGCCAGCTTTCAGTGCCTATGATGATTTGAGCTTCAGTGCTTTCTATTAGCACTTGGAGGTCTGGTACTTTCCCAACACAGCTACGACAATTTATAACTGTTATACTGATGGTTCCTGTATCTACATTCTTCCTGTGTTCAGCTCGCACCCTTTGTGACTGAGGCCCTGTTTGTGTTTTCGTGAGACGCTCTAACCTAAACAAAAATCGATCCACACCACACAGCCCCTGCTACCTGTGTACCCGCCTCCTGCGTATAGTGGGCACCTGAGTTATTCAGCGGAACCTGAAACCCAACCACCTTAAATGAAGGAAGGTCCAAGTTTACCATCTAGTCTACTTTACAGCCATGTGAAATGGAATAGTGGCTCGTTTAACTAGTAATCTGCACGATTGGATGGTGGCCTCAATCCTACTGATAACAAATTCGTATATAGTGCTTTGATCACCAATCAAATTCTCTTACTCCCTCATTCTAGTAATGGCATGGATGCAAAAAATGACAGATGTAAAAATAACTGTGTCAAAAGCAATATTCGACCAAATAAATTATTAAATAGAATTCGTAGACATCACTTGCCTTAGGAGGCAAAATATGTAACACTGCCAATAGATAAACATAAAAGTAAAAGTACATGACATTATTCTTGCTTTCAGAATTGGGGGGGGGAGTGATAGGTCAGAAAGGAAGGGCAAGTCACTCACACCCCATGATGAAGGAACCCACCTGCAGTGAGGGGTGTGTGTGTGTGTGTGTGTGTGTGTGTGTGTGTGTGTGTGAGAGAGAGAGAGAGAGAGAGAGAGAGAGAGAGAGAGGGGGGGGGGGGAGGGGGGAGGGGGGGGCAGATAAAGTACGTTGGTAAGCACTGTGCCAGCTACAGTCCAAGGATGATAATTACAACAGAGTAAACATAAGTTATGAGGAAGAGAAATGAATAGTGTAATTATGAAGTAGGAAGAAGGGAAAATAGGGAAAAGGAGGTGGAAGGGGGAGGGGGTGGGGGATGGGGGGGAAAAGAGAGAGAGAGAGAGAGAGAGAGAGAGAGAGAGAGAGAGAGAGAGAACAGAACAAAAGCAATGAAGAACTAATTACATGTGACACAATAATAATAATAATAATAATAATAAAACCAGAATAAAAATATATAGGTGTTGAAGTCTGCGAGCAATTTGGTGGTGGAGCAAATATGTTTCCCATTAATACCTAAGTTTTAGGGAAGAAGGGCATTTGCTGTGAAAAGGGTCATGGCTGTCAGAGTGGGGCCAACAGAAGCATTTAGAAGTACATGGCACATCAGAAGCCCTCTTCCCTGCAGAAAAGTTATCTGTCCCATCACCGAATCCCTCAATATCTGAACTGATGACCTCTCCCAGTCCTTTCCACAACTACCCCACAGACTCTAATCATAAACAAGCCTAACACCCAGTGGCTTCATTTCACAACTGGACAAATAAAGCTCACATTTCCAAAAAAATGAGAAGTACCCCACTGACGCACATGGTACGTGTGGACAAGCAATGTGTTGTTGAAAAGCTGCACAACAATACTGTCACATCAAACACATATGGATGCAGGATGGCTGCAATGTATTGTTGTGCCATACGGATGGCAGATATATTGATTTTTTTTAACACCAGTTTAACCTACTTCTAAAACCGCTCAAAAAACTGGTTTCCGAAAGAATCGATTTTTGATTTTTATTCTTATTATTTCCTGTAGTAAATGTAGAAAGTGAAGGATATTAGATGACTTAGTAATCAGGTAGAAGAATGTCTTTCTGTTTAGAAAATTTAGAGAGCTCTAACAAGATAGACATCTGAGCACCACATAAACACAGGGTTGAGAAGATTACAGTCTAGTATCTTACTCACGTAGAACTAATGTGGGAAAAGGAGGAGTTGTCACATATATTAAGTCAGAACACAAGTCCAAAAACATTGAGACAAGTAGATTTTGTAGTGATCAGCACACAGAAATGTGGCTTGTGAAATAATGCAATTAATTTTTAATTGTAAACAGAAATTTTGAACTGTTTATGAGAAATTGGATTCCTTACTGTTCTACCTGTCAGACAGCAGCAAGCTGTTAACAGTCTTTGGTCATTTCAATGTACGAAGTTGTGCAAGTAATGCCCCAAATTTTTTATGTGAAAAATCTTAAATCTTTTTAAATAAACCAAATTTCATTAACGTTCTACATCTTTATTCTTCACGTCTACGTATTTATTTCTCAACACAGTCAGCCTGAAGGCGAACTCATTTCTCCGGACGAGAGAACAGCCTGTCGATACTCTCAATGTAGAGCAACTGAATCTGTCGACGGTGCCACATTCTCACCAATGTTAGCACTGCTTTGTCACTATCAAAGTGAAATCCTCGAAGATGCTCTTTATTTTTTGCAAATACCGAAATGCGGGCGGATGGGGCCAACTCTGGACCAGACCGATGGCGCTGGCACTGTCCTGCTGAAGGGGAGGGTGACCTGTGCGTAAACCAACTCTTTGAACAATCCCAGAATGAAAAATGACGTTTATTACTCCACAGTAACATTCTCTCTCCACACTAACATTGTATTTAGCGCAGAAGGCATTACACAACGAAGCATGTCAAATTTTTCATCTTTTACCCACTAATATAAAATGGCTGACAGACAGCAAATTAAAATTTGAAAACAAACTGAAAAGATTTCTCTGTGACAACTATGTCTATTCCAGAAGAATTTCTATTATTGTAATGTGCAAAGAGTGGTGGGTAGGAATTATTAACTCACAGCTGCATATTTCATAATAATGGTCGTGATGATGCTGATGATAATAACAGTAATAATAATAATGATAATATTAATAATAATAATAAAAACACCTGTGTGAGGTTGTTAGATCCTCCATCAGGTGCCTCCCCAGGTAGTGAATAGGGGAAAGCTTCCCAGATACAGGTGGTACTGAGGAAATCAAATACTTGGGGCTGACCAAATACTAACTTGAAGCCAAGAAATTCAAAATGTCTGTGTGAAAATCAACTGTGTTCTGGTCAGTGTCTGTTAGCTCAGTGAGCTCGGCTGAAAACAGTACAAAGGCCTCAACAACTTCTGGAAGGATCCAGGTCAAACCACTGAATCGTGCACACCATCACAACTTTACCCCAGATGGTACACAATCCGCCTGTCAAGAGACAGCAACTGGAATTTCGGATTCTGGGAAGTCCAGGCAAGCGCAGCAGAGGATGTGTGAGATCTCTGGTAAACTTCCCTACAGACAGAAAATATTCATCAGAACACTGAACGTCAACACACTCATCCAACCACAAAAACTACACAACCTCACTCAAGAAATCAACCAACAATGAGTCCTCATCCTTGCTCTTCGACAGACTGATGACAAAACCATGGACTATGGAAATTACTGCATCTTTGAGAGCAAAACAGAAAGTTACAAAAGGTGCACCAATCTTTGGCATGGCTTTTCTTGTGCATAGATCTATCATAAACTCTGTAAAGGAAATCTCATCTGTCAACAATCTACTTATGACAATGCACATCCAGAGTGCCAACAACAAGTGTACCCTCATCAATGCACATGGCCCCACCAACATCGACAACAAGAACAACCCCCCCGAAACCGTCAAAAAATTCTGGAACCAAATTGAAAAGACCATGAGCAGAATTCATCAAGATGATGTGAAAATTCTAATAGGAGACTTCACTGCTCAAATTAGCAAGAAAAATACCTATCAAAAAATCATTGCCAAGAATTCTGCACTCCAAAACATGGACACAAACGGCACGCAGCTCGTAGATATCTGCCAATAATTTGACCTCAAGATTATGTCTACCCACTTCAAAAAACCTGCACACAAACAGAAAAACGTGGCTATCACCAATCCAACAACTCAGTGAACACCAGATCAATCACAAAGCCATCTCCCATGCGCACTACAGAACCATCCAGGATATCCAAGTCCGATGGGGTGCAAACATTCATTCATACCACTACCTTATACAAATCAAAGTAAAATATTTCACAAAGATAGTTCAGCACAAAAAAGTCTACATCCAAAAGTGTTATGTACCAAAAATCCAGGAAATAAAAATCACAGAAGAATGGGAGAAAGAACCGGTGAATAATTTGACTGTCTTCTGCAACAAAATAATCAGAAAAGCTAAAGAACTGATCCCACTGCAAAAGAAGGTAAAACACCCCTGGTGGAATTCTAACTGTGATCGAGCCATCATTAACCGCTGACTCAGCTTCCAAAAATACGACAGCCGCAAATCACCAGAAACCTCAACACCCGCAAGCAGACAAACAGAACCATCAGAAAAACAAAACACAACTACATCACTGAACAACTCAAATCACTAGAGGATAACTTCAAGAACTTCAACAGCAGAAATTCCTACAAGCCTTCCACAAGCAAAATTAAAAGTTACTCACCACAAAATCTGAGTTTCAGGAAACGAGAATGAAAACTTGCACTCACCAACCAAGAAAACTACGAAGAACTGGCATGGTACTTTTCCGACCTCCTCAATTGCCCCAATCCACCAGAATGTCTCCAACACCTGGTCCCAGAGCGCACAAACCCCAATGCAGAACCACCAACACAAGAAGAAATCCATCACCACATCAAGAACGGAGAAAATCACACAGATCACCCAAGAAATCTGGCAAAGTGGAAAACTCCCAATCGACTGGAAATGTGCACTCATCCACCCATTCCACAAAAATGGAAACAAATCCGACGTAAATAACTACAGAGGAATCTCCCTCCTCCCCGTCCCTTACAAAATACTCTCTGCCTGCCTCCTACAATGTGCACAAGAACAGCTCGAGCCTCTAATTGGCGAATACCAGACAGGGTTTAGACAACACAGATCATGCACCAAACAAATTTTCAACCTGAAATCGACATTAAAATTTCGAGCCACACAAAATCTCCCAACCATCTGCACATTCGTCAACTTCAAAAAAGCCTACGACTCCATCGGTCGACAATCCCTCATTAATAACCTCGAAGAAAGCAATCTTGACCCGAAGACACGATGATTCATCCAACAAACCCTAACCAAAACCACTTCCAAAGTTAAGTTCAGTGGATAAATCTCCCACCAACCTTTCCTCATCAAAACTGGCACCTGACAGGGTGACAGACTTTCCCCACTACTCTTCAATATCGTTCTCGATAAGGTCATCAAAGAATGGAAAAAGGAACTGGAAAAACAAAACAGCCAGAGACCCATCATGCTAGAGGGGGAGGGGGGCATCAATGTCACATGTTTAGCCTTTGCTGACAATCTCCTGATCCTCTCAGAGGATGAACAAACAGCAATTTGTCAAATCGATGTATTCAAAGAATGTGCTGAAAAAGTTGGGCTCCTAATCTCTTTCACAAAAACTGAATTTATGGCCACAAAATATGTAAAAACAGAAAATTTAACCACAGAATACAGCACAATAAACAGAGTCAATCACTTTAAATACTTGGGTGAAGTCATCGAACCCACAGCAACAGAAAGATTAGCCCAAAAAGCACACGATCACAAAGTGTGCAAAGCATACAGGAAAATTGCAAACATCTACAACAAAAGGTGCATGAATATCAAAACAAAAATTCAACACTATGTGACTGACTGTCACCAAACCTGAAACACTATGCAAGCGAGACCCTAAATCTCAATTACAAAGGGGATCTCGACAACATCAAAAAAGTTGAAAGGAAAATCATTTACAAAATCCTGGGTCCAAAGGTCGAAGATGAAAGATATCAGCTACATTCAAATACAACAACAGAAAAATACTCCAACATTTGAACAGACTTCCGCGAACGACGACTGAAGTTCTATGAGCACATCATGAGACCTGATGACAACAGGTTAGCAAAGAAACTTCTAATGTACTCACGGAAATTAAGGACGATGAAAGTATGGATCAAACAAGTTCAATCTGTCTCAGAAATGCCAACATCACGTCCGCAGACATCGCAGATCGAAAAATCTTCAGACGGAAGATCTACTGCTGGGAAGTTGCACCAGAAGAAAAACCCAAGAGATCTACGAGAAAATGGAATGTCAATCTAAACATAGCCAGAGGATGAAACAATTCCGGAAGGACAAGAAAAATAGCAACCACGGATCATAGTTTGCTTTGTGCGATCCTCTATGAGTCTAAAAAGTTTAAATAAAATGAATAATAAAACAAAAAGCTTACAAATAATCAGGATGTAACCACATTTACAAATTAATTTGTGATGTGACGGTAAAATAACTCATTTCACATCATCACAATTTATCATGCAAATGATCCATGGAACATGAAACTAACTCACTCATTCCTATAAGGGGCTCATGCAGCAAGAAAAGACTTGTGATATTGCTATAAAGATTGGTGTTGAAAATTTTGTTGCATTGAGCAGCTGTTTGGATTGTTTCAAAAGAATATCTCAATCTGTCATTTCAAAGTGTAAGTGGAAAATGTGTGACCAATTGAAAGAACATTACACTGCCACACCGATACAGGGCTACCAGACCAGAAACACTTTCGACGCTGATGAAATTTGTGTCTTTTACAATTTAATCGTAACGGAGAAATATGCCACAGAGACTAAAAAATGTAAAGAAATATGATGCTACTGCATGTAAATACCGACTGAAATAAAAGGCCCCCATTAACAATAGGAAAGTTTAAAATTCTCAGGTGTTTCACAAAACATAATAATTCTAATGTGTGTGTATGAGTGCAACAACACTGCCTGGAAACATTTTAGAGCTTTACAAGATTTTTCAGATGGGTGGCACAACTGGAAAACTGTACTCATTAACTGACCTATGTCCTGCACATCCCAAGCAAACATAATTTCCGAGGAATCTAACTGCTGCGTTCCACCCTCTGAACAGCACAATTCAACTGTAGCATCTTGACCTCAGCACAATACACTCAGCCAAATGAAGAGTAGCAACTGAGCAAAGTCGATTTCATTCCTTGACAGGAAGGAAATGACGAGGCTTGACATTATACAGGCTACGCGTGTGTTTATTGTTGTCTGGAATCCTGTAACCCAAGAGACTGTTTAATTATATCACACAGGCTGGCTGCAATACACCAGTTGCTGCTGAAGATGACATTGTTACAAAAGAAGAATGGAGCAGAATCACACATATTTCTGAAAATGCAGCGTTTCAGGACTCGAGTCTTTGTAACGATGACTTCCTGATATCCACACCCCAGACTGACAGAAGTGAAATGTGTCGAACTCTTGTGGTATAAAGTAACACTGAGGTAGGAGCTGGTTGAGACAATACTGCTGAAGCAGAACAAAAAGAGGAGACCGCAGTACCAAGATTTGTTCTTGCTGTGCAAGGAACTGATACCATCAGCAATTTCTTTTTCTCTTTTAATGTACTGTATTTTCCAGACTATATTTTTCTTCAGAAAATTGCCTCCAAATTGCAGGGCCGGCTTTAAAATTCCCACCAGTCTTAAAAATGGCCATATATTCAATGCCACAGGAAACCTATTTCTATCTGGCAACATCGGATTCAACTGGCAGCAGCAGTGCACCGATGTGACGAACGTGAGTCGCGGGGATTCACTAGCTTGCTAACAATGTCTCTCTCCTGCCTTGCGATCACAAACCTAAAACACTGCCTAGCCTATGATGCGTCGTTGCAGTCTACGGTGCCGGTGAATTTGAATAGAATGTGATTTATGTTATCAGTACCAGCACAATATTTTTGTTATTAGCTAGTTCTGTAATGAAATAAACTAAAAGGTATTCGTATGATGTGGACCATAAATTGAAAGAAATAGCATCTGCAGAAGAACAGAGAAACAGACCAGCTGAACAGCATTTTGGCCCTCCACCAGCAGAAAAGACAATTTTTGACTGGTGGGGTAGCAGAGTGAGAGAGAGAGAGAGCGCTCAAAATGAGCAACAGAAGACTGACTGCAAAATGGCCAAAGCTAGATGGTGATGTATCGAAATGGATTCAAAGACATCGTAAAAAATGGCATTGGAATTGATGCAAAAATGATTGAAATACACACTCGCAAGCTACCGGTACAGTAGAACTTAGCAGATTTTGAGGGTGGAGTTAGGTTGGTGCTACAGGTTTATGAAGCGTCATGGATTTAGCGTGCAAACCAAAACCAAAATGTCTCCAAAAATGCCACAAGAGTCTGAAGAACATTATACTTCCATTGCTTTATTATTGAACATCTAAAGAAAACCAGTTTGAAACTAAGCCAAATAGCGAATATGGGCAAAATGCTTCCGACATCTGATGTGCCCAGTAACAGAACTGTAGCCATGAAAGGTGCTAAAACTGGAACTATAAAAACAAGCGGACATAAAAAAATGCACTACACTCTTGTCCTTTCATGCTGAGTTGAGGGTACTAAAGTTAATCCAGTGACCATTTGTAAATACAAAACAATGCTAAAACCCTCTGAAATTCTGCCAGATGCTGTTCACATACATGACAATGGTCGGATGGACAGGGCTAGTATGAAATTATGCATTAACAGAGTGTGGGAGAGAAGGAAAGGTGATTTATTGAAGAAGAGTTCTCTTCTTGTGCTAGATTAGATTAGTAGTCATTCGAAAAATTCTGTTAAAGAGAAATTGAGACAGGGAAATACAGAGCTTGCTGTTATTCTGGGAGACTTATTTCACAATTGCAACCTTTTGATTTCTCAATAAACAAACCATGTAAAATGTATATGTGAGAACAATGAAACAAATGGATATGAGATGAAAGCCAATGTCAGTTCATGCTGAAGGGAGCTTTAAAATGACTTAAAATCAAATAAGCATGTCAGTGGCTGAAACAGCTGCGATCTAGAGTGAGAGAAGACATTATTGTTAAATTTTTCAAGAAGTGTGACATAAGTAACACACTCAATGGCAGTGAAACCATCTTATATATGAAGAGGACAATGACAACGAGGAAGAAGAAGAAGAAGAAGAAGAAGAAGAAAGTTCAGGTGACGTTTTTCTAGCATTTTATTGGTCAGTTCAGTTTTATAAACTGTGTGGTGGGTCTTATAGTCCTTAAAACTCGGTAGATGAATCATTCCAGCTTATACCAACCAACTGAAGGGGCAACTTCTTTTACTACAACATGCTGGAAGGGCAAAAGAAAGAAGACTTCGGGTATTACTGTTATTATTATTAGTATTATTACTACTACTACTATTATCATTAATAAATTAAGACTGCTTTCTATAAAATGTGTAATAATTATACATCTATTACATTTAAATTTGTAGCACAAGATACTGATAATTCTGTAATTGACCAGCACTTATGTCACATAAATATGCATGAATTATGCTTCTGGGTCACTCTTTCTGTGCACTGTGTTAAAATCCCCATTTACAGAAAAGGCCTGTTTATGGAAAAAATATTTGGGTCTCTGGAGATTCGTTAAAATTGGATTTTACTGTAATTCGAGTCAGGGCAGGTTTGCTCTTCTGGCTAAACACTAACTCTTGTTTTCCGGTACGAAAAGTTTGCAAGACAGATACAAACTATGGGATGATATAACTGATATCTAACAACAGCGAACTGCAGATAAGGTATCATGACAACCAGTAAGAAACTAAGTAAATCCTCTTGTCACAACTGTCGTGAACTTCAAAAGTAGTGACTGCATGGAACACACCTCATTCCACCAAATCAAAGATTTGTAAGTCTGTAAATAGCTCCACTCCCGTCGGTCACTCGAGGAAAACTTTTGAGATACATTTTGTCGGAAAACACAATTTTTTTACCTGTTGTTGTTGTTGTTGTGGTCTTCAGTCCTGAGACTGGTTTGATGCAGCTCTCCATGCTGCTCTATCCTGTGCAAGCTTCTTCATCTCCCAGTACCTACTGCAGCCAACATCCTTCTGAATCTGCTTACTGCATTCATCTCTTGGTCTCCCTCTATGGTTTTTACCCTCCATGCTGACCTCCAATACTAAAGTGATGATCCCTTGATGCCTCAGAACATGTCCTACCAACCGATCCCTTCTTCTAGTCAAGTTGTGCCACAAGCTCCTCTTCTCCCCAATTCTATTCAATACCTCCTCATTAGTTATGTGATCTACCCATCTAATCTTCAGCATTCTTCTGTAGCACCACATTTCAAAAGCTTCTATTCTCTTCTTGTCTAAACTATTTATCATCCATGTTTCACTTCCATACATGGCTACACTCCATACAAATACTTTCAGATACGACTTCCTGATACTTAAATCAATAGTCGATGTTAACAAATTTCTCTTCTTCAGAAACACTTTCCTTGCCATTGCAAGTCTACATTTTATATCCTCTCTATTTCGAACATCATCAGTTATTTTGCTCCCCAAATAGCAAAACTCCTTTACTACTTTAAGTGTCTCATTTCCTAATCTAATTCCCGACTTAATTCGACTACATCCCATTATCTTTGTTTTGCTTTTGTTAATGTTCATCTTATACCCTCCTTTAAAGACACTGTCCATTCCGTTCAGTTGCTCTTCCACGTCCTTTGCTGTCTCTGATAGAATTACAATGTAATTGGCGAACCTCAAAGTTTTTATTTCTTCTCCATGGATTTTAATACCTACTCCGAATTTTTCTTTTGTTTCCTTTACTGCATGCTCAATATACAGATTGAATAGCATCGGGGAAAGGTTACAACCCTGCCTCACTCCCTTCCCAACCACTGCTTCCCTTTCATGTCCCTCAACTCTTATAACTGCCATCTGGTTTCTATACAAATTGTAAATAGCCTTTCGCTCCCTGTATTTTAGCCCTGCCACCTTCAGAATTTGAAGGAGAGTATTCGAGTCAACATTGTCAAAAGCTTTCTCTAATTCTACAAATGCTAGAAACATAGGTTTGCCTTTCCTTAATCTTTCTTCTAAGATAGGTCGTAGTGTCAGTACTGCCTCACAAGTTCCAACATTTCTACGGAATCCAAACTGATCTTCCCCGAGGTCGGCTTCTACCAGTTTTTCCATTTGTCTGTACAGAATTTGCGTTAGTATTTTGCATCCATGACTTATTAAATTGATAGTTCGGTAATTTTCACATCTGTCAACACCTGCTTTCTTTGGGATTGGAATTATTATGTTCTTCTTTAAGTCTGAGGGAATTTCGCCTGTCTCATACATCTTGCTTACCAGATGGTAGAGTTTTCTCAGGACTAGCTCTCCCAAGGCTGTCAGTAGTTCTAATGGAATGTTGTCTACTCCCGGGGCCTTGTTTCGGCTCAGGTCTTTCAGTGCTCTGTCAAACTCTTCACGCAGTATCATATCTCCCATTTCATCTTCATCTGCATCCTCTTCCATTTCCATAATAATGTCCTCAAGAACATCGCCCCTGAATAGACCCTCTATATACTCCTTCCACTTTTCTGCTATCCTTCTTTGCTTAGAACTGGGTTTCCATCTGAACTCTTGATATTCATTTAAGTGGTTCTCTTTTCTCCAAAGGTCTCTTTAATTTTCCTGTAAGCAGTATGTATCTTACTCCTCGCGAGATAAGCCTCTACATCCTTACATTTGTCCTCTAGCCATCCCTGCTTAGCCATTTTGGACTTCCTGTCAATCTCATTTTTGAGACGTTTGCATTTCTTTTTGCCTGCTTCACTTACTGCATTTTTGTATTTCTTTCCCCCATTCCTCGCAATTGTTCTCTTATGCTCTCCCTGAAACTCTGTACAACCTCTGGTTCTTTCAGTTTATCCAGGTTCCATCTCCTTAAATTCCCACCTTTTTGCAGTTTCTTCAGTTTTAATCTACAGTTCATAACCAATAGATTGTGGTCAGAGTCCACATCTGCCCCTGGAAATGTCTTACAATTTAAAACCTGGTTCCTAAATATCTGTCTTACCGTTATATAACGTATCTAAAACCTTCTAGTATCTCCAGGGTTCTTCCATGTATATAACCTTCTTTCATGATTCTTGAACCAAGTGTTATCTATGATTAAGTTATGCTCTGTGCAAAATTCTACCAGGCGGCTTCCTCTTTCATTTCTTAGCCCCAATCCATATTCACCTACTATGTTTCCTTCTCTCCCTTTTCCTACTCTCGAATTCCAGTCACCCATGACTATTAAAATTTCGTCTCCCTTCACTAGTTGAATAATTTCTTTTATCTCATCATACATTTTATCAATTTCTTCATCATCTGCAGAGCTAGTTGGCATATAAACTTGTACTACTGTAGTAGGCATGGGCTTCATGTCTATCTTGGCCACGATAATGTGTTCACTATGCTGTTTGTAGTATCTTACCCGCACTCCTATATTTTTTTTTTTTTTTTTTTTTTTTTTAAACCTACTCCTGCATTACCTCTATTTGATTTTGTATTTATAACCCTGTATTCACCTGACCAAAAGTCTTGTTCCTCCTGCCACCGAACTTCACAAATTCCTACTATATCTAACTTTAGCCTATCCATTTCCCTTTTTAAATTTTCTAACCTACCTGCCCGATTAAGGGATCTGACATTCCACGTTCCGATCCATAGAACGCCAGTTTTCTTTTTCCTGATAATGACGTCCTCTTGTGTAGTCCCCGCCCAGAGATCCGAATGGGGGTCTATTTTACCTCCGGAATATTTTACCCAAGAGTTTGTTGAAAAGTGGTCACGAAAGGCTTAACAATTTTGTAAGATACAGGATAATATAGCAAAATTTCTAGTTGGTGTGATGAATGGTAGCTAGCTCTAAATGTAGACAAATTTAATTTAATATAGATGAGTAGGAAACACAATGCCCATAATGTTCGAATACAGCATTAGTAGCTGGCTGCTCAACACAGTTATGACGATTAATATTGCAAAGCGATATGAAATGGGACGAGCATGTAAGAATTGTAGTGAGGAAAGCAAAATTGCCAACTTTTGTGTACTGTGAGAGCTTTACGATATTGTCACGCATCTGTAAAGAAGACAGCATACAGAACACTAGTATGAACCATTCTCAATTACTGCTAGAGTGTTCAGAGTCCTCATTATGTCAACTTAAAGGAAGACATCGAAGCAATTCAGAAGGCAGGTTGCTAGATTTGTTACCGATCGTTTCAGTTAACACCCAAGTATTATGGAGATGCTTTACGAACTCAAATAGGAATCACTAGAGGGGAAGCAACATTCTTTTTGAGGAATGCTACTGAGAAAATTTAGATACTTGGCATCTGAAGCTAACTGTAGAATTATTCTGCTGCCACCAATGTGCAACAAACTGTAAGATAACAGACATTAGGGATTGTACAGAGGCATACAGAGAGTTATTTTTTGCTAAGGGTATTTCCAATGGAACAGGTATGGAAATGACTAATAGTGGTACAGGGTACTCTATGCCACAAACTGTATGGTGGCTTGCAGAGTTACGTATGTAGATGTAGTTGAACAAGGGGAAGTCAAAAAGTGTAGGGGTTTACATTTTCTTGCCACAGGGCTCGGTAACACTGCTCTAATCCGGGGCTGAAGTATTGTTGTCTCCAACAACTCTACACAACGTGTTACTCCTATTCCAGTGCTAGTCACCGTATTGTAGCAGAATGTGAAACACGGCAGCTTCATTGTCGGTCTACACCGAGTAGGAAATGAGCGCAACGATTCACGTTTTGTTTGTGGAAGGTGTTAAACCTACAGAAATTGTTTGTCCGATGCAAGCAGCTGCTTATCACAAAGCAAGATTTTCAAATAGGTAAAGTAATTCAAGCAGGGAAGACCTTAATGTGATGAGGAAAGCTCGGGTAGACTATTGACATCAACCACTGAGGATAATTTGGAAGTTTTTGAGGGTACGGTGATGTAAAACGGACGAATCACAGTGCATGAAATCACCAATACTTTACATATCAGTCACTGTTCAGTGTATTCTATCTAACACGACAGGCTAAATTTTTGGATAGTGTGTGCAAGATGGGTAACGAAAGAATTGTCAGTGCCGTATGAGGTGCAAAGAATGGACATCTCTCGTGCACATGTGGCCCATTATCATCACGAGGGAGATGGATTTCTACAGCAAACTGTTACTTAGATGAAATGTGCATGCATCATCACAAACCAGAAAGCAAGGCTGCGAGCACGGTTTGGAAACACCATTTGTTGGCAGAAGCTAAGAAATCTAAATGTCAACTGCAGCTGTAAGACTATTCTGGTAACACTATCCTGTGACTTGGAAGGTGTGGTAGCCATTCATTTCACCCCAAGAGATGAAACTGTGAACAGTGAGAACTATTGTGACGTGTTGCGAGTTGAACTGAAACCTGCAATCAGATTCAAATGTCGTGGAAAACTGTAAAAAGGTGTCATTCTGCACCAAGATAAAGCTTGGCCACATTATGCCAAATGGGCAGCAAAAACAACGTGATTCGAACTACTGGAACACCTGCCATAAAGTTCAGACCTGGCTCCCAGCACTGAAGGAAACGGTCAAAGAAAGATTTGCAACCAATGCACAAGTCACTGACGCAGTGCAGGTGCAATCAAAATACTTTTTTTCCAACGGAATCAAAAAACTTGTGAAATGTTGGACAATGTGCACTGAAGTGCAGGTAGGTTACGTAGAAAAATAATGTATGGTCCGGTTTTCTATCATAAGAATAAATGTTACTTTTCTCAAAAGTCCCTTTACTTTTTGATTTTCCCTCTCAGATATATGCAAACAATCCCATGAAAGTCTATTTAGAGCATTTCAAGAACAAGCATTAAGTGAGGAATCTACGAATATACAACAATCCCTTATGTACTGCTTCCATGAGAATCATGAAGACATCATCTGAACTGTGAAGACATCATCAGATTAATCATAGCATGCATGGGGGCATTTTGGCAAGTAGCTGGTATGAAATTTTCACTGAACTCTCATAACTGACTTACATTTACCAAAATGCAATGCATGCATGGCTTTCAACATGCTTTCAAACTTTTTAGCTCCATAAGTCTAATCTGCAACTATGCAGACACGAGTGAAACAGTTTTTTTTTTTTTTTTTTTTTTTTTTTTTTTTTTTTTTTTTTTTTTTTTTTTTTTTTTTTTTTAAAAAAAACCTGCTGCATCTGCCACTGTGCCGCATAGGTTGTTTAATTGAAGGAAGAAATAATTCGATGAACAGTTTTTGTCTGCTTTTCTTCCTAAAACAAGATATCCAAGAAAAGGAGAAATTATCTGCTGGTAACATGGCCTGCTGGGAACCCAAAGGAATGGCACAGTTCATAAAGTGGCTGAGGTGACATGTTTAGGGGAAACAGATTGATAGTTGTTCCAATCTGCCTAACAACAGAGTGTACTTATTGCTTTCCAGTTTGCTAGTTGGCACTGTTACACATTTTGCTAAAAGTGTAAATTATATACCATCAGAATGACAGCCCTCAGCTTACAAGAACCATAATGAAGGGTACACTCAACATGTAGTGTAGTACTTAGTTCAACATGTATTTCATCTGATAATAATTATAGAGATGTGCCACACTAATTCACCCATTGGTTACTTTCTCTCTCTCTCTCTCTCTCTCTCTCTCTCTCTCTCTCTCTGTGTGTGTGTGTGTGTGTGTGTGTGTGTGTGAGAGTGAGAGAGAGAGAGAGAGAGAGAGAGAGAGAGAGAGAGAGAGAGAGAAGGGACTTCAGTTGATAGTTTAACCTAAAAATATCAAATAGTTGGACACGACTCACATAAACCAATTAAAACTACAGAGTAAACAAAGAGCAGGTGCACTTACAGTCTCTTGAAATGTTTCATGCTGAGTTGATGAGAAAATTGACGACATTCCCATTTTGTGGTGTGCGAGCTGAGCTCCTGGTGCTTTACTGTGGGAACTATTTGACCCAGCACTACTTGTGGATGCAGACTCTGAAACCTCTCCACTCCCATTCTGTGTCAAACAGTCAAAATAATTAAAACAATGAGGATTATTCTGGTCAGCAAAACAAAACAAATAAAAAATTTGACAATTACATAGTGAAAGTGAATGTAAAGAAGACGGGTCACATTACTACTGACAAAATTAATATATTAACACTTTGCCATCCGCACATCTTGTACAAATTTATTCGCTCGGCACCGGCAGCGCTAATTCGGATTATTTGGCTTGTCACCTTTCCGTTGGTGATGAGCTTCAAATACAATGACTTTGCGCACTTTAATTTTTCTGGAAGTCCTCTATTTTGTAGTACCGTTCCACAAACTTGAATTTTCGTTTCAAGTAACATCTCTGCAAGTTCTACACTGTTATAATAACTATCCATGTAGAGGTGATGCCACTTTCCATAAGAAGGTGTCAATAGTTCCATCACTGTTTTCACTAAAGGCTGTCCAGTGCTGGGAATATCTTGAATGACTAAATGTATCCTGTATTAAAAAAAAAGTAATCAGAATAATGAGCAAAGCTAAGCCCAAGGAACACTGCCGCCCCCTCTTTATCAAGCACATGATATTAACTGTTGTGAATCTATACATCTACACAGCACTGCTTTATGTCAAAAGCAACTTAAATGAGTTCGAGACCAGAGAGAACATACACCCCCACAACACCAGAGGCAAACTGTACTTCAACATACTAAGACACGGACTCACAAAGACTGCAAAATCACACAAAATAATGAGTTTAAAACTCTTCAATAAACTTCCAGCATCTGCTCGGTCACTGACCAGTAATATTTTCAAACGTCAGGTTTATGACTGGTTACTCAAACACCCATTTTATAAGATAACAGAATATTCCTAAAAGAAAAGGAATTAAATTGTAAAAACTTTACTGTAAAGTTATTGTTAATTGTATGATTAATGTTCAGACCTATTCCGCTGTAAGTGGTCAATGGTGAATAAACTGAAAACTGAATACTCGAATTACACAACATCCAAATGAGTATGCCATATTTTGTAATTTTCGACAGATTGTAAACTTTAAAATTTAACTGTCCACACCACGGTATCATTTCTTCATCAATTGAGTTGTTTTGACTTAGATTAAACATTTCTTTAAACTTTTTGGAAAAATAATCAATTACAAATTGCACTTTGTAAAGCCGGTCGGCATTATCCAGTTTATTGTTGCTGTTGTTGTTGTTGGAAAAATGTAAAAATAATAATATCTGTCTGAATCGGCTGTGGGACATCATTTTGCAAAATACCGGTGTGTCTATCAACGGATACGCTGACCAATAATCATTGACCCTTGCTTTTTTACAATTCCCATAAGAATAGCGAGCCCAAACCATTTTCTAAGTTTGGGTCCCGTAACATCGACTAATTTTGCATTTTTTTTTATCCAGTTTCCTTCTATTGCAATTTTGACTGTTATACCTGTTGGTTCCGTTGTTAATATATTCAAATAGATTGTTCCCAATATATAATTCTACAATATCCATGACGCTCTGTGTATCTTTGGGAAATATGTATGGTCTGGGAGATCTTTCAAATTTATTATTGGTCCCCAGTAAATCATAGTCTGTCTCCTTCATCTGATTCATCCACATCAGTTGGTAACCGTAGCATTCGCCGAACTCTTCTTGGACAAAGTTCACTATCTTCTGACGATTCTGATTCACTTTCATTTTTTTGATATTGTCACGTAGAGGGTTGTGTACATAGATGAATGACGAACACTAACTTCCCTTAATGAAGGTTTATTCAGCACTTGCACATACAAGAGCGCAGAGCGAATTGCTTCCGGCCAGAACACATACAGTATATATACAGCTACGGAACATTCCAGTATAATCATTCTTCCCATTTGTGGATACTTCTAGAATGTACTCGAACCGAATATAGAAATTAAATTTTTTCAGTTCAGGAGAGTTTTGAGCTCACGACCCTCCATGCAACAATCTAGTATAAAAACTACACTATGGAGACTGCACTAGTCGACTTCTTCTGCGACATTGCTCCCTCCTTAAGAGAACAGCATCTCGGTGTTACGTCCTCCTAGCCCGGGAACGAGTCGTCGCTCCTGCATACTCCGACTTCCGATGCCTGATGTTCGCCCTGGCGGTGATCATCTTAGAACTTCCCTTGCTGCTACGTTCTTTGTTACCTTTCCGTTTGTTGCCTGTCGCTGGAGCTTCGAATTTACCCTGGGTTGCAAGATCCTTATAGGGCTACATCTGAAGGAAGTGGACCGAATCTCTGATCTTTCGTCGACTTGTGTCAAGATCGAAATCTTCAACTTCATAAGTAACATCAGATAGGTCTTACAACCTTATAAGGTCCAAAGTGGAGCCTGAGGAGCTTCCTAGAGAGACCAACCTTCCGAACAGGAATGATGATGCAGACGAGGTCACCAGACTGGTAGACAACAAGGCAGTGGCTCACGTCATACCTTCGGTGATTGTTTTCTTGAGCCTGCAGCATGCGGAGTCGAGCTAACTGCCGAGCATCCTCAGCTCTGGTTAACACCTGGCCGATGTAGTCATCGTCCACGTCATCAGGATGTAACAGAGACACAGTGTCCATAGTCGTCATCGCCTCACGCCCATGCACTGGGAAAAATGGCTAAATCCTCTGGTGTCTTGTTTGGCAGTATTGTAGGCAAACATTACGAAAGGTAGCACCTCATCCCAGTTTCTCTGCTCAACACTGACAAACACTGATAGCATGTTGGCCAAGGTCTTATTAAAGTGTTCAGTAAGCCCATTAGTTTGCGGATGGTAGGCAGTCATCATGTGATGAGTAATGTTGCACCGACGGTTTATCGGTATCTCTGCCACAAGATTCAACTGAAAAACTTTCCCTCAATCCGTTTTTTAATACAATGTCTTCCACGATGTATTTGGCTACCTCGGATGTTTTCACTGCATTTGTAATTGCATACCGTGTCAGATAATCAGTGCAAACAATAATCCATACATTGCCACTAGCAGACATTGGAAAAATATCCAAGGAGGTCAATCCCAACACGCTGGAAAGGTGTTTTGACTGCTGGAATCGGTATGAGTTGGCCAGGTGGTTTCTGAGGAACTGCCTTTCTCCTCTGGCACTCTCGACAGTGCGACACAGAGTGACAGACACTCCTAAATAAACCTGGCCAGAAAAATCTCTTGCGGATCCTGTCATATGTCTTAATAAACCCTAAATGTCCAGCCTCAGGTGTGTCATGGAATTTCTGTAGAACATCTAAGTGCATGTGTTTCGGAATCACTGGTTGCCACCTCTTTCCAAACGGATCAAAGTTGTTTTTTTCTTTTCTTTTTTCTTTTTCTTTTCTTTCTTTCTTTCTTTCTTTTTTTTTTTTTTTTTTTTTTTTGCATAGTAATACATTAACTACCTTAAACTGTCCTTTCACATCTTCTGACCGATTTAAGGCAAGCATAATTTGAGTTACCTTGGTGTCCTCCTCCTGCTCAGCAAGAAGATCCTGGAGTGCAATGAGACAGTCACTATCTTCATCAAAGTCTTGATGGTCTTGCACACGGTTTCTTGAGAGACAGTCGACATCTTGGTGTTTTCTTCCACTTTTGTACAGAATGGTAATGTCATACCCTTGAAAATGAAGTGCACTCCTGGCGAGTCGTCCTGTTGGATCCTTGTTATTGTTGTTGTTGTTGTGGTCTTCAGTCCTGAGACTGGTTTGATGCAGCTCTCCATGCCACTCTATCCTGTGTAAGCTTCTTCATGTCCCAGTACTTACTGCAACCTACGTCCTTCTGAATCTGCTTAGTGTATTCATCTCTCAGTCGCCCTCTATGATTTTTACCCTCCACGCTGCCCTCCAATACTAAATTGGTGATCCCTTGATGCCTCAGAACATGTCCTACCAACTGGTCCCTTCTTCTTGTCAAGTTGTGCCACAAACTTCTCTTCTCCCCAATTCTATTCAATACCTCCTCATTCGTTATGTGATCTACCCATCTAATCTTCAGAATTCTTCTGTAGCACCACATTTCAAAAGCTTCTATTCTCTTCTAGTCCAAACTATTTATCGTCCATTTTTCACTTCCATAAATGGCTACACTCCATACAAATACTTTCAGAAACGACTTCCTGACACTTAAATCTATACTCGATGTTAATAAATTTCTCTTCTTCAGAAACGCTTTTCTTGCCATTGCCAGTCTACATTTTATATCCATTCTACTTCGACTATCATCAGTTATCTTGCTCCCCAAATAGCAAAACTCATTTACTACTTTAAGTCTCTCATTTCCTAATCTAATTCCCTCAGCATCACCAGACTTAATTCGACTACATTCCATTAACCTCGTTTTCAAATGGTTCAAATGGCTCTGAGCACTATGGGACTTAACAGCTGTAGTCATCAGTCCCCTAGAACTTAGAACTACTTAAACCTAACTAACCTAAGGACATCACACACATCCATGCCCGAGGCAGGATTCGAACCTGCGACCGTAGCAGTCGTGCGGTTCCAGACTGAGCGCCTAGAATATCCTCATTTTGCATTTGTTGATGTTCATCTTATATCCTCCTTTCAAGACACTGTCCATTCCATTCAACTGCTCTTCCAAGTCCTATGCGGTCTCTGACAGAATTACAATGTCATCGGCGAACTTCAAAGTTTTTATTTCTTCTCCATGGATCTTAATACCTACTCCGAATTTTTCTTTTGTTTCCTTTACTGCTTGCTCAATATACAGATTGAATAACATCGGGGAGAGCTACAACCCTGTCTCACTCCCTTCCCAACCGCTGCTTCCCTTTCATGTCCCTCCACTCTTATAACTGCCATCTGCTTTCTGTACAAACTGTAAATAGCCTTTCGCTCCCTGTATTTTACCCCTGCCACCTTTAGAATTTGAAAGAGAGTATTCCAGTCAAAATTGTCAAAAGCTTTCTCTAAGTCTACAAATGCTAGAAACGTAGGTTTGCCTTTCCTTAATCTTTCTTCTAAGGTGAGTCGTAAGGTCAGTATTGCCTCACGTGTTCCAACATTTCTACGGAATCCAAACTGATCTTCCCCAAGGTTGGCTTCTACTAGTTTTTATATTTGCCTGTAAAGAATTCGCGTTAGTATTTTGCAGCTGTGGCTTATTAAACTGATAGGTCCGTAATTTTCACATCTGTCAGTACCTGCTTTCTTTGGGATTGGAATTATTATATTCTTCTTGAAGTCTGAGGGTATTTCGCCTATCTCATACATCTTGCTCACCAGATGGTAGAGTTTTGTCAGGACTGGCTCTCCCAAGGCCGTCAGTAGTTGTAATGGAATGTTGCCTACTCCCGGGGCCTTGTTCCGACTCAGGTCTTTCAGTGCTCTGTCAAACTCTTCACGCAGTACTGTATCTCCCATTTTGTCTTCATCTACATCCTCTTCCATTTCCAGAATATTGTCCTCAAGTACGTCACCCCTGTATAGACCCTCTATATACTCCTTCCACCTTTCTGCTTTTCCTTCTCTGCTTAGAATTGGGTATCCATCTGAGCTCTTGATTTTCATACAAGTGGTTCTCTTTTCTCCAAAGGTCTCTTTAATTTTCCTGTAGGCAGTATCTATCTTACCCCTAGTGAGATAAGCCTCTACATCCTTACATTTGTCCTCTAGCCATTCCTGCTTAGCCATTTTGCACTTCCTGTCGATCTCATTTTTGAAACGTTAAATTCCTTTTTGCCTGCTTCATTTACTGCATTTTTATATTTTCTCCTCTCATCAATTAAATTCAATATTTCTTCTGTTACCCAAGGATTTCTACTAGCCCTCGTCTTTTTACCTACTTGATCCTCTGCTGCCTTCACTACTTTATCCCTCAGAGCTACCCATTCTTCTTCTTCTGTATTTCTTTCCCCGATTTGTGACAATTGTTCCCTTATGCTCTTCCTGAAACTCTGTACAACCTCTGGTTTAATCAGTTTGTCCAGGTCCCATCTCCTTAAATTCCCACCTTTTTGCAGTTTTAATCTACAGCTCATAACCAATAGATTGTGGTCAGAGTCCACATCTGCCCCTGGAAATGTCTTACAATTTAAAACCTGGTTCCTAAATTTCTGTCTTACCACTATATAATCTATCTGATACCTTCTAGTATTTCCAGGATTCTTCCATGTGTAGAACCTACTTTTACGATTATGGAACCAAGTATTAGCTATGATTAAGTTATGCTCTGTGCAACACTCTACCAGGCGGCTTCCTCTTTCATTTCTTTCCCCCAATTCATATTCACCTACTATGTTTCCTTCTCTCCCTTTTCCTACTCTCGAATTCCAGTCACCCATGACTATTAAATTTTCATCTCCCTTCACTACCTGAATAATTTCTTTTATCTCATCATATGTTTCATCAATTTTTTCATCATCTGCACAGCTAGTTGGCATATAAACTTGTACTACTGTAGTAGGTGTGGGCTTCGTGTCTATCTTGGCCACAATAATGCATTCACTAAGCTGTTTGTAGTAGCTTACCCGTACTCCTATTTTTTTTATTCATTATTAAACCTACTCCTGCATTAACCCTATTTGATTTTGTATTTATAACCCTGAATTCACCTGACCAAAAGTCTTGTTCCTCCTGCCACCGAACTTCGCTAATTCCCACTATATCTAACTTTAACCTATCCATTTCCCTTTTTAAATTTTCTAACCTACCTGCCCGATTAAGGGATCTGACATTCCACACTCCGATCCGCAGAATGCCAGTTTTCTTTCTCCTGATAACGACGTCCTCTTGAGTTGTCCCCATCCGGAGATCCGAATGGGGGACTATTTTACCTCCGGAATATTTTACCCAAGAGGACGTCATCATCACTTAACCGTACAGTAAAGCTGCATGCTCTCGGGAAAAATTACGGCTGTAGTTTCCCCTTGGTTTCAGCCACCCGCAGTACCAGCATAGCAAGGCCGTTTTGGTCAGTGTTACAAGGCCAGATCAGTCAATCATCCAGACTGTTGCCCCTGAAACTACTGAAAAGGCTGCTGCCCCTCTTCAGGAACCACACGTTTGTCTGGCCTCTCAACAGATACCCCTCCGTTGTGGTTGCACCTACGGTACGGCCATCTGTATCGCTGAGGCACGCAAGCCTCCCCACCAACGGCAAGGTCCATGGTTCATGGGGGGGTGTCTCTTAGTGGTAGCGCTAATTTCGCCACAGACTCGGCATGAGAGGTTTCTATGATGCTCAGCTGTTCTGCAATTTACTACTCAGCATTTGCTACTCACATGCGTTTTGGAGTGAGCTGTGGTTTTCGGCGACAGTTAACTATCCACAATTCACTGACATCGTTCTTAAACGAGACGACAGAGGCTGGGATGACCAAGTTATTCTTCAGTGGTATGCTTCTCTTACATTCCACTACAAGATCCATGGGTTGATACATGGCATGACACATAACAGCTACCTTTCTAGTGCTGACTGCAGGAATGATCACTTCATCCAGCACAAAGTTGCCACACACACTTGGATGAGCATCTTCCTGTCCAAGGTATCTCATCTTGTCTAGCATAATCTTCGAGCGACCACAATCAATAATTGCTTGAGAAGCTTTCAAAAGGTCCCATCAGAGAGTGACATCATGACTACACTCTTGTATGACGATGAAATCTAAAGGTTGTGTATGGCCACTTATACCCACACGAATGCAAATCTTCCTGTAGATTTTATATATTTCCCGTTAGCCACCTTCAGCAGAGATATTTTGCAGTCGACGATTACAGTTTTCTGAAACTGGCAACGGTACTTCTCCGAAATGACTAATATGTTGCTCCAGAGTCTACTAGACCTTGGGCTGGTCGGCCATCCATGAAGATATCAATGTAGTTTCCCATCATTTTTGTAGTGATCGACGGCAGAGGGTTTTTCTCTTTGCCGGCCTCACCTTCAAGGAAGGTCACACCATTTAGTTTTCCAGGTTGCGACAGTTAGGTGATCGGCTGGAGTTTCTAAACGGCAATGGAGACCTTGATCGGTGTGTTGGGGAGCGTCCTCTCCAGTGGCTAGCTTGCGGCGATGGTGACCTACGTCTTCCTGCACCCACATCTTTTTGTTCATCTTCGTCGGCCTGGAGTTGGCGTCAGCTAAGATTGGTCTGCTGTCTTCTGGCACGAGCGTCATCAAATATCCGCCACCTTTCTTGACAATAGCACACCATGTGTCCCGGTCGTCCGCAGTGGAAACATACTGGTTGGTTATCCTGGGTCCTCCAGACATCAGTCTTCCTTGGTGCCCAAACAAGTTCCTCATGCGGCATTGTGGGAATGTAACTTCACCTGGGTCTTTACTGTTTTAAAGAGAAATGAAGGACGAGAAATTGGGTTCAACGTCTGTCCCACTTCCTCCCTTATAACCTCTTGAAGCATCTCAGTTTTTTGCTGACTGTGCAATCCAAGCGCCTTCTGAACTTCCTCTCTCACTATCTGATGAAGAATACTTGTGAAATCAGTTTCTTCCTCTGTCACAGGCATCGATATGACATTTGGAAGCCGTTCAGAGGTCTTGCGTGTAATTCTTTTTCGATGCATTGTCTCGATATACTGGCACCAATTTATAAAGTCGTCTGACAATGTCGAAACCTCCTTCAGGAGTAGGGCTTGATACATGTCCTTAGCAACACCATTCATGAGATGTGCAACCTTATGTTCCTCCTTCATTCGAGGATCCACCATTTTACACAGCTCCAAGACGTCTAGAACGTAGGATGCTGTCTGTTCTCCTACACGTTGTGCCCTGCACTTTAATTTATCTTCAGCCTTGCATGTCTGTTGTCGTGTGTCGCCAAAATACTTGCGCAGTTCCACCTGGAATACTTCCCAGCTTGTTCACTGTTCTCATACCGTTGCTTGGCAGTGCCCACTAACTAGAAAAATACGTTAGCCAAACACACGGTGTTATCCCATTTGTTATATTCGGCTATACGGTCACAAACCTTCAGCCACTTGTTTGGATCTTGGCCATCGTCACCAGAGAACCCAGAAGAATGTCTCATGTGGTGGCACACAGTTGCTGTCATCGTAACATCCTCCTCTTCTTCTTCTTCTTCTTCTTCTTCTTCTTCTGTCTCCGATAGATTGTGATCTGTTGAATATGGCTCGAACTCGGGTTTCTCGCCACGTAAACGGCGGCTCTGTCGTGGCCTGATGGGAGCCACTGTGTCGTCGATAATGTCCGGTATCACATGTTCCAATACCAGCGCCTCCACCAGAATAATGTCATGTAGAGGAAGGTGTAAGTAGATGAATGATGAACACTAAGTTCACGTAACAAAGGTTTATTCAGCACTTGCACATACAAGAGCATGGAGCAAACAGTCTCCAGGCAGAACACATACAGTATATATACAGCTACAATACATTCCAGTACAATGATTCTTCCCATCTGTGGATACTTCTAGAATGTGTACTTGTACTGAATATAGAAATTAAAATTTTTCAGTTCAGGCGAGTTCTGAACTCACGACCCTCCACGCAACAATCTAGTATCATAACCACTACACTACGGCGACTGCGCTACTCGCCTTCTTCTGCAACAATATCGAATATCTTCTTCCCAATTGGCTAAGTCGTCAAGAACGTAGAGAAAACGACCGCGCATTCATCGTAAATAATTGTATCGTCTCTTTCGTCTGCCATGATGAAAGTGCTCAAGTACTTATAAAAACAAAAAACTTGTTGACATGTGTAACTTATTGTTACATAAACAAAACACCAACAGAATGAAAAAGATACTAAAGTGTTGTCACCGGCCACTGTGCGGTACTATGCTCACGACACCACTGTAGTGTCGCCAGCCACTGAGCGATACTATGGTGTCGCTGGCTGTTGACCGCTATTTCGCGCACGACACCACTGTGGTGTCGCCAGACGGCAAAGTGTTGAGTAACATAACATAACTTTCAACCACGATGTCCACTATAGGCTTAGATGCAGAAGAAAACAAGTTAGTGAAAAGTAAAGATATGGAAATGAGAGAGAGAAGTGAACATAAAGTGAACATCAAGTGAAAGCACAAAGGAATTTTAATTCACATTACATAATACATGACACACTCTCTAAGATCTTACATTTGCAGTATTGTACCCAGAACAGGATCATTTGGTTTGGAGATGATTGGAGGGTCTCAACTAGGAGCTCTGTGATGGTCTCAGCTACAGATTTCTGGACCTGCGTTGTAAAGGTGGAGAATTGTAGGATCCCCTCTTTCCCCTCGATCGTTAAGCATGCAGTACACAAAAAGCAGTTACTCAGAAAGCAGGGTACTTTACATCTACATCCACACAATTACTCTGCAGTTCACAAATAAGTGCCTGGCGGAGGGTTCATCAAAACCACCTTCAAGCTATCTCTACCATTCCTCTCTCAAAAAGCATGCGGGGAAAAGCGATCACTTAAATCTTTCTCTGTAAGTCCATCTTTATACAGATGGTTGCGGAACACTGGCTGTCCAATATAAAATGTCAAATCAAAACACCTTGAGCCGTCTAAATTTCCAGTTGGTATCCTATTTGAACAACCAGTTCAGCACTATGTTATGCCCTGTAGGAAGCATCACAACTCTGGTCCTGGTCCAGTAAAAAAAGGGAACAGCATTCAGTGACTGGTACCCACAGATTTCTTCTCAACACAGCGATCCCTTCGATCGTCGCTCCTGGCCGACTCTAGGACTCTCGTTGACCCCATTCCACCCGGGGCCCCCTGAGTTGTTACTGGGATCATCTGTGGCACTGTTCGTCCATCCGTCAGTCTTCACTCCGCCACCCTTGTTCCGCCCGCCATCCTGACTTCGCCACCCCTGCCGCAGTCGGCCGTCTTGCCGCCACTGTCCTTGCAGCCAGCCTGGCTGTTCCCACTAGCTTCACCGAAGCTGCCAATGTGGCCGCTCCTGTCATTCCCGCCGTTTGCCCGATCACCGTTTCTTCAGTTATGACGACATCGCCGATCCCATAGCGTGTTCTGCCGCCCACCTGTCGTGCCTCCTCAGTAGTACTGCTCCGAGTCCCGTCAACACCGGGCCCTCTTCTGTAGCCATCCGTGACAGAGGCTAGTTGTCATTCCCCTCAGCGGACACAGCACACTCATTTTATCAGGATCATTTTTTTTGGTGCTTCTGTACTATTCCCGTGTATCAAAGTCACGCGTCCTACACCCTTTGCTCGGCAGTCTTGTTAGTTGTCTCTTGCATTCTTATTCAGTGGTTTTGTCCTTTCGAATGTTCTTACATACGCACAGTGTTTTTGTTCAGCTCAAACTGCACAGAATGCAAGGCTTAGTTATTGTATTTTTCTGGTCAGTTCGCGCGCACCAATTTCCTTCTGCCAGCTGTACTGTCGATTCGTCCAGTACCCTGGGGAGTTGCTGTCTGCGGTGAGCGGCCTCTCCCCACGAGTAAATAATGTTTCTGAGAAAACAATATCTTCTGTTTTTAAGGGGGGAGGGGAAGATGTATTTGCCTGGTAGTCGTTTCTTCCACACACTGGGCAGGCTGTGTGGCCAGCTGCCCTGCCAAGAGGAGTGTGTAAACAGTTCTCATTGAAACAGAGATTTTTCTCGTAAGGGCTGGGCTGTTTACCACGGAGTAACGAGTTGCCCCCACAGTGTCTAGGAGCACTGACCTCACTGACAGGAGGCGGTGAATCTGTCACAGCAGGGTGCACTGTCAGCAGGGCACTGTTTTGAAATGCCAGATCACGGGCCCTCACCCTGCTGCACGGATGTGTGTCTGCTCCCTACTGTATAGTTCACTGCCAGACTATGCAAAGTTAGTTACGTCCTATGCCTCGAACCGGCTGTACCGGCAGTTCCGTCAGACCTCGTCTGCAGTTCGGTCCCGGCGCTTTCGAGTAGGCAGTACTGCCAGTTTCGTCTCAGCTCTCCGTGCTGGCAGCACCGGCCTAGTTTGTCCCAGTCTGCACCATGCACCGGCATCACATCAGCATTTACACGCCGGCAGCACCAGCACAGTAACATCTCAGGTCTTCGTGCTGCCACCTACCACGACTCCGGGGTTCATTGCGGTTAGGCACGTCACAGACATCATCGTAGATGAGACAATTCTGTTAGGTGTAGTTGTGTGGATATTTGCCAGAGGATATTATAAAAGAGTTTTGTTTCGTTTCAGTTATTCTTTTAAAGTGCTTTCAATCACTTTGCAGTGTGGAGATACCTCAACAATGTCATTCCCAGATGTGTTTTTTCACTGTGTATCACCTACTGGGTAGAATTCTGGAAACAGCTTATAACACAAATACTGAAATACGTAAAACAAGAGTTACGGACTGTCGTTTAATGAATCAGAGCAGTGCTGAAGGAATTAGATAAGGAAATGACACACTAAAAACAGTAGACAAGTTTTGTCATTTACGAAGCATAATAAATGGTCATGTAGAAAGGATATAAAATGCAGATTGGCAGTAGCACAGCAAGAGAAATTTGTCCACACGAAATACAAGATTTAAGTGTTATGAATTACTTTCTGGGGTTTTTTGTCTCACATGTAGTCTTGTACGGCTGTTAAACGTGGATGAGGTAACAGATTTTGGTATTTGGAGCTACAAAAGAATGCTGAAGATTACAAGGATAGATCAAATAACTGACAAAGGCGTGCAAAATCGAACTGCAGAGAAAAGGAATTTATGGCATAACTAAATGAAGAGACAGGTTGATATGACAAGTCCTGAGGTGCTTAGGAATAGTTAATTTCTTTTTTTGGGAACTGTGTGGACTAATAATGGTACAGCAAGATAAAGGCTCGACTACAGTAAGCAGGTTCTATAATGGATGTACGTTGCAGTAGGTACGCACACATCAAGAGGCTCACAAAGGACAAATTAGCACAGAGAACTACAAAAAACCTTTCTTCGGACTGAAAATCAGGACGACATCGTCTACCCCCTACACATCATTAATTTTAGCTGTTTCTCTAACTTGAATTGGCAACATACAACACTCTAGTAGCTCTGTCTAATTTCTCTGCTATCATGTGCCTATCTTTCAACCGTGCTGCCTACTGTTCCTTCCTCACCTTATGGCTAGCCTCTTCTCATTAAACTCCATTCACTTCCCTCCAGTTGGCTCAATTACTGACCCCATTCATCCTGCAGTATCACCCCTCAGCCCAAATTTGTTTTTTGGTATGTCTCCAGTACGGAGTGTGTGTGTATTTTTTCGTACCACCATTCGTATTAATCCCCGTGTTGGATTAAATGTTACATTAAATTACAGAGAGATGAGAACAGTTAGTTATTACTCGACTTTTGGAGGAAAAATTTCTATTAATGCCACCATAATCTCTTAAAACTGACAACAGGTGGTTTCCGCCAAACATGGGATTGAGTGACTTGCCCTTACTTTTCAGACTTTCGTTAACTGATCCCTCTTTCCTTCTAGATGAAGGATAAAACAGCTCTGAAAGTTTGGAACTGTTTTTCCTACTTTTAACTCATTGTAACAGCAGCAGGACAATGGAAAAACTAATAGGAGCTTATCTGAGGCACAACAGTTTGGGTTCCAGAAAAATAACGTAATACACCACACAATAGCAACCACCCTACAACCTATCTTAAGAAAGACCAACATTCATTTATAGCGTTTGTAGATTTAGAAATAGTTTTCGACAATGTCGACCAGACTAAACCCTTCGAAATCTGAAACTCACCACACCGAACTGACCTCCGAACTGAGGACAATGGTGTCACAAAGGTCACTAATGTAGGTACGGCCATGTTCGCATGTGTGCAATTATGAAAAGTGATACTGGATAATGCCTTCTCGGACAGCACATAGTGACTCACCATTAACAAAATTACATCTCAATACATTGTGGGATTGAACCACTAGTGAGGTTTTGCTGAGAGGATGCAGTGTTCTGTCGCAAGTCACATTTGTCGAATACTACATATGAGAGGAAGGGAGTGAACAGTGATAAATGTTGTTACAAATACTTACTATCAAAACCAATCATGTTGTTGTTGTTGTTGTTGTTGTTGTTGTTGTGGTCTTCAGTCCTGAGACTGGTTTGATGCAGCTCTCCATGCTACTCTATCCTGTGCAAGCTTCTTCATCTCCCAGTACTTACTGCAGCCCGCATCCTTCTGAATCTGCTTAGTGTATTCATCTCTTGATCTCCCTCTATGATTTTTACCCTCCACCCTACCCTCCAGTACTAAATTGGTGATCCCTTGATGCCTCAGAACATGCCCTACCAACTGATCCCTTCTTCTAGTCAAGTTGTGCCACAAACTCCTCTTTTCCCCAATTCTATTCAATACCTCCTCATTAGTTATGTGATCTACCCCTCTAACCTTCAGCATTCTTCTGTAGCACCACATTTCAAAAGCTTCTATTCTCTTCTTGTCTAAACTATTTATCGTCCACGTTTCACTTCAATAGATGGCTACGCTCTATACAAATACTTTCAGAAACGACTTCCTAACACTTAAATCTAGACTCGATGTTAACAAATTTCTCTTCTTCAGAAACCCTTTCCTTGCCATTGCCAGTCTACATTTTATATCCTCTCTACTCCCCAAATAGCTAAACTTCTTTACTACTTTAAGTGTCTCATTTCCTACTCTAATACCTGCAGCATCACCAGACTTAATTCGACTACATTCCATTATCCTCATTTTGCTTTTGTTGATGTTCATCTTATACCCTGCTTTCAAGACACTGTCCATTCCATTCAACTGCTCTTCCAAGTCCTTTGCTGTCTCTGACAGAATTACAATGTCATCGGCGAACCCCAAAGTTTTTATTTCTTCTCCATGGATTTTTAATACCTACTCCGAACTTTTCTTTTGTTTCCTTCACTGCTTGCTCAATATACAGATTGAATAACATCAGGGAGAGGCTACAACCCTGTCTCACTCCCTTCCCAACCACTGCTTCCCTTTCATGTCCCTCAACTCATATAACTGCCATTTGCTTTCTGTATAAATTGTAAATAGCTTTTCGCTCCCTGTATTTTACCCCTGCCACCTTTAGAATTTGAAAGAGAGTATTCCAGTTAACATTGTCAAAAGCTTTCTCTAAGTCTACAAATGCTAGGAATGTAGGTTTGCCTTTCCTGAATCTTTCTTCTAAGATAAGTCGTAGGGTCAGTATTGTCTCATGTGTTCCAACATTTCTACGGAATCCAAACTGATCTTCCCCGAGGTCGGCTTCTAACAGTTTTTCCATTCGTCTGTAAAGAATTCGCGTTAGTATTTTGCAGCTGTGATTTCTGGTGTCCGGTTTTGACCACTACTGTGGTCAAAACCAGTCACCAGAATAAATACATTGTGATCAAGACTGTTTTTTGATAGTAAAAAAAATTACATCTATCGGTGACAAGGAGAAAGCGCCCACTGCCACATCTGCCAACAATGGCAGCGGCGCAGATAACAGACCCTCTCTGATGGCACTACTGAAGGCGCCCTGTTCCTCTGGCTCAATCCATGACCGGTGTGCAGGGCTGTGGTCACACTTCTCGGCTCCTCATACGGCTGTACAGTGCCGATGAGTGGTCTCTGGGGAAGAAAGAGTCTGCCCACACAGTGAAGCATGAACATACTTGCACATCTGTTTGCCAGATCCCATTACACTACACTGTGAATGCATCACTGACGATGAGTTTCACCCATTTCATCAACTCTTCGAGTATTATGGTGCCGACTGGATTCTCGTTCAACGTTTAGCGGAGATTACGCCAGCCTCCAGTTTGTGCATTAGGCTTTTACTTAGCCTGAATTGTTCTTGTACATAGTATTTGACAAATGTGACTTGTGACAGAACACTATGTCCTCTCAGCAAAACCGCACTAGTGGTGCTCGCCGCCCGTCACCTGCGGTTTCACTCGGTACCGTCTTGTGCTCACTGACCGAGAGTGAAGTGACGAGTGCATGATCCTGCTGGCTGTCTCACGGTGTAGAAGTGCCAACAAGCCTGTTGAGTGTCAGACTGCATTCAGAATGAAAATTTCTTTTCAGCTGACGATTTTCCATATTTTCTGTGAATAAAGTCAATGCGCTGTGTCTGTGTTTTATCAAGTATTACCACAGTGACTGAGTACTATTACATACAGGGTGTCCCATTTATCTTGAATACCCTAAATAATTGTTGGTCCAGATGCAAATCACAAAATGTTTCAAGCAAATGTTCTTTAGCCGTCAGTGGGACATCAATCAGCATGACTGCCTTCGTTGTAGCCCCTTTTTTTTTTTTTTTTTTTTTTTTTTTTTTTTTTTTTTTTTTTTTTTTTTTTTTTTTTTTTTACAAAGATATGAACAGTGGTATGACTCTTTTAAATGGCATCCCGTATTTTTTATTCAGTAATTCATTTCCTCTGGTAAAGACCTATTCAAAAATGTGTCACACTGTGCCTTTCACTGAAGCACAACATTATTAGTTACATAATACAACAATGACATTGACACTCCCTGCACTTAGTGCAGGTACTAGGGTAATGGAACACATCCACATGCTGATGTTGACAGAGGACAAATGTAAACATAAGTAGAATGCGCACCCGCCATTCCATCAACCATCATCAGTTGAAGAGTTGTGTGAGTAGAATGTACACCAACAAAGAGAAGATAGAAATGCTACTCATCTATGGGAAATGTAAGTTAGCAGAACAGTGCAATACTGTTTAATAAGTACGGCTACATTTAGTACAGTAGTTTAGTCCTTTTAAATACTGTTGTGTAGAGTAGGCATACAGTAAAGGCTGTCCTTCCTACAAACTACATTGACATAACACTTCTTTTATTGTTGTTGAAAGTAGGCGAAATGGTACGCAGAACTGTACAGAGAGCGATATACTGACAAGAACCCACCTTCCCAATGGATGTTTTCTCGTCTTATTACGACGCTTCAAGAAACGGAAAGTTTCAACCCACAACAATGCAATTGTCGTAGCACTTGTACAGACAATGCTGTTCTCGCTTCTGTTGCTACGAATGCACATGACAGTGTGAACACAAGATTGGCTTTCCTAAAACCAGTGTACATCGTATTCTTACACATCACCGGTCCCATCCTAACCATCTACACCTACCTCACGAATTGCACGGGAATGAATTCCAGAATTGTGTACAGTTCTGTCAGTGGGCAAAGCAGCAAATCCTCGCCAACCTGGACTACTTCTCCATTGTTCTATTTACCAGTGAATGTTCCTTCTTAAACAAAGGACAGGTAAATACAAGGAACACACATTATTGGCCCAGCAACAACCCACGATGGCTTAGACAGGTGGAACATCAGCATCAATGAAGAATTAACGTCTGGTGTGGGATGCTCGGTAATACAATTATTGGCCCTTATTTCACCAATGATAGTCCAAACGGCACAGCGTATGCCAACTTCCTCAAATGAATTCTTCCTCCTCTTCTGGATGAAGTGCCGCTATGAACCAGAATGCTTATGTGGTATCAACACGATTATGTCCAGCACATAATGGCTTGTGAGCACGTCGTGTTCTGAACTGAAGGTATCCTGCCAGATGGACTGGCCGATGAGGAGCAGTTACTTGGTTGGCTTGCTAGGTCTACTGTTTTAAATCCTCTGGACTTTTTTCTTTGGGGATGCATTAAAGACGTAGTCTATCATGATATTCCAACAGCTCTAAAGGACATGCAGAAATACATCATGCTTGCTTGTAATTCTCTCCAGCAGGCAACACTGGAAGCAGTAAATAATTTTTCCATTCAACGAGTGCACCCATGTTTCATTGTGCAGCGTCACCACCTTGAGCACCTTTGAATGTTCTACTCGTGGGCAATGGTACAGGAGAGTCAAAGTCAATTTTGTGTTACGTTTTTACTTGTTTTTCATTTGTTTTCTGACAACTCCAGCAAGTGGACGAGATTGTGATCGCGGGCTCAAAGTGAATGTTGTGTTATGTAATTAATAATGTTGTGCTTCAGTGAATGGTAAACTGTTATACATATCTGAATAGGTCTTTAGGAGAGGAAATTAAGTACCGAATAAAAAATACAGGATGCTCTTTAAAAGTCATACCGCTGTTCATATCTTTGTAAAAAACAAAGCTACAATGAAGGCAATCATGATGATTGATGTCCCTCTGACAGCTAAAGAACATTTGCTTGAAACATTTTGTAATTTGCTTCTGGACAAACAGTTATTTAGGGTGGTCAAGAGAAATGGGACACCATGTATAACACAACAAAGTGATAATCAAATACTGAATGTTATCAAGTCACCAATTTAACTGTGGAACACTAAATATGCGTGAAAGAAAGCTGATAATTGGTTTGTGGGATTGAAGGAACCAGACTGCTAGGACCATCGGTCCCTTTTCCCAAAGATTTCAAACACCCACAAAGAATAAAAACGAACAATGGAGACGACACAGGACAAGAAAGACAGAGACCAGACAAAAGGAATTAAAATCACACGGATTGTGACAGTGGTTAGCCGACAATAGAGCAGAGTTGAAAGCAGGCAGTCCAACAAGATGTGGACTACAGTCAAAGCTGACCCGCAGCGACATAAAGGTGGGTCCTCGCGGCACAAGAAATAACTGTGCATCATCAAGGTGTGGCCAATGCACAGCCGGCAGAGGACAACAGAGTTCTTGCGAGAGACCCACAAGGAGGAGCGCCACGCACCGGCAGCCTCTCGATGGCCCAAAGTTTGTTGGGTGAAGGAAGGGAGCGCCATTCTTCACCCCTGGTGCAAAGTACCTTCTGCTGCAAAACTGATCTTAGGTCACTCTCCGAAAGGCCAATCTACAAGGCTGGTGCATCGACAGCCTGTTTAGCCAGCGTGTCAACACGTTCATTTCCCGGGATGCCGACATTACCCTGGGTCCACACAAAGACCAGAGAGCGGCCGCAATGGGCAGGAGTATGGAGGGACTCATGGATAGCCATCACCTCATGACAGCGAGGAAAACACTGGTTGTTAGCTCGTAAACCTCTCAGGGAGTCACTACAGTAGCAGATATATTCCAGGGCACGAGAGATGGTGACCAGCTCGGCAGTGAAAACACTGTAGCCAGTCAGCAGTGAGTGTTGTTCACAATGATCCCCTAGAGTAAGAGCATAACCGACACGACCAGCAACCATCGCACCGTCAGTATAGACGTCAGAGCCTTGAAACGTGGCAAGGATTGAAAGAAAGTGGCGGCAGAGGGCTTCAGGAGGGACTGAGTCCTTCGGGCCCTGTGCCAAATCGAGCCGAAGGCATGGGTGGAGCACACACCATGGGGGTACACGCAGAGGGGCCAGGAAAAGAGGTGGAAGAGGGAAAACCTCAAGCCCAGAGAGAAGAGCTCTGATGCGAACTGTGTTCGTACACCCTGACCGAGGCCGCCGTTCCGGAAGATGGACGACCTACTGAGGAAACAGGAGATGATAATTGGGATGCCTGGGCAAGCTACAATCGTGTGTAGCATAAACAGCCAGTAATCATTGGTGCCGGAACCGCAATGGAGGGGCACCTACCTCCACAAGTATGCTGTTGACAGCGACTGTCCGGAAAGCTCCAGTGGCACGTCGGACCACGCTGTCAAGGATGGGGGTCAAGCGACTGCAATGCAGAAGGTACTGCCGAACCGTAAACCAGGCTCCCATAATCTAGATGGGACTGAATTAACGCCTGGTACAGCCGTAGAAGGGTAGACCGATCGGCAGCCCAGCTGGTGTGACTCAAAAAACGAAATGTGTTATGATGCCACCAGCACGTCTGTTTAAGCTGCCGAATATGAGGCAGCCAAGTCAACCGGGTATCGAAAACCAATTCCAAAAACCGAATCGTCTCTACAACAGCAAGAGGCTTGCCATCAAGATAAAGCTGTGGCTCAGGGTGAACAGTGTGTCGCTGCCAGAAATGCATAACACAGGTCTTGGCACCCGAAAACTGGAAGCCATGTGCTACAGCCCAAGACTGCACCTTTCGGATAGCGCCCTGCCAGTGGAGCTAAAGTATAGACAGAAGTCATCAGCATACAAGGAAGTTGAGACAGACGTTCCCAACGCCACAGCGAGCCCATTAATTGCAATCAAAAAGGGGCAGACACTTAAGATAGATGCTTGCGGTACCCCATTCTCCTGAACTCGTGAGGAACTATGGGAGGCCGCCACTTGCACATGGAAGGAATGAAGCGACATAAAATTTTGTATGAAAATCAGCAGCGGACCTTGAAGACCCCAACTATGAAGCATACAGAGGATGTGATATCCCCATGTCGTATCGTACGCCTTCCGCATGTCAAAAAAGATGGCGACCAGATGCTGACAGCGGGCAAAGGCCGTATGGATGGCAGATTCCACACACACCAGATTATCAGCAGCAGAGCGGCCCTTACAGAACCCACCCTGAAACGGAGCCAGAAGGCCCCTGCACTCAAGTAGCCAACTCAATCTCCAGCTCACCATGCATTTGAGGAACTTGCAAAGAACATTGGTGAGGCTAATGGGGCAGTAGCTGTTCACCTCCAGAGGGTTCTTACCCAGTTTCAACACAGGGATTACGACACTTTCCTGCCATTGCAACGGGAACTCACACTCAACCCAGATATGGTTGAAAAGGTCTAGGAGGCGTCACTGACAGTCCACTGAGAGGTGTTTGAGCATCTGACAGTGGATGCGATCTGGTCCGGGAGCCATATCAGGGCAAGTGGCTAGGGAACTTTGGAATTCCGACTCACAGAACGGAGCTCTGTACGATTCAGGGTAGCGCATGTGAAATGAAAGGCTCCGATGTTCCAACTGCTCTTTCAGGGAGTTGAAGGCCAGTGGGTAATTCGCAGATGCAGAACTCTTAGCAAAATGCTCCGCTAAGCGGTTTGCAATTGTGTCGGAGTCAATACAGACTGCTCCATTCAGTGAAAGTGCAGGTACGCTGATGGGGGCCCGATAGCCATAGAGTCACCTAATCTTGGCCAAACATGCGCTGGAGAGGTACGGAGGCCAATGGTGGAGACATACCTTTCCCAGCACTCCTGCTTGCGTTGGCGAATGAGGCGGTGGACTTGCGCACAGACCCATTTATAGGCAATGAGGTGTTCCAATGAGGGATGCCGCTTGTGATGCTGGATTGCCCGCCTGCGATCTTTAATCACCTCAGTGATCTTGGGCGACCACCAAGGCAGAGTCCTCCACTGCGGGGACCCAGTAACGATGCCGATGGTGTCTGAGTGAACCACAGCATCAATGGTGTCATTGGAAAGAGGCTCAATAGTGGCAATGGGGGTGAACAAGTACCAGTCAGCCTTATTCATAGCCCATCTGCATGGGTGCCCAGAAGAGTGATGATGTGGCAGTGACAGAAAGATCGGAAAGTGGTCACTACCGCAAAAGTCTTCATGCACACTCCATTGGACAGATGGTAATAGGCTAGGGATGCAGATCAAAAGGCCGATGGCTCAGTACATGTCATGCACCACACTGAAATGTGTGAAGTCACCATTATTTAAAAGAGAAAGGTCGAGCTGTGCCAATACTTTCTCAATGATGCTGCCTCAGCCTGTTGCCACTGATTCACTCCACATAGGGTTATGGGCGTTGAAGTCATCTAGTAACAGAAAAGGTGGCGGCAATTGGGCTATCAGCGCAGCCAGGACATGCTGCGGGACATCACCATCCGGTGGAAGATAGAGACTGCAGACAGTAACAGCCTGACGTGTCCACACCTGAACAGCAACAGCCTTTAAAGGTGTTTGTAGACGGACAGACTCGCTGTAAAGGGAGTGAAGGACGTAGATGCAGATGCCACCAGATACCCTCTCATAAGCTGCCCGGTTCTTATAACAACCCCGATAGCCACAGAGGGCGGGGGCTTCGCATCGCCGGAAACCAATTTTCCTGAAGAGCAATGTGGAGGAAAGGGAGAAGGCTGAGAAGTTGTCGGAGGTGAGCAAGATGGTGGAAAAAACCACTGCAGTTCCACCGGAGGATGACATTGTCCATGACCGAGAATGGCGTGAAGGGACCGAGGAGGCAGATTACACCACTGGGTCACCTGCTGCCACAGATTGAGTTCCTATGGGAGCGACATCCACTGCGTCTGAGGGACCGGCAAGATGTAGGTCCTCAGCGGGCGACAGAACCTCTACCTTGCCCTCAGACGCAGAGCTTGTAGGTTGTGGTGGGGTGGGTGCCACTGCAAGTTCCTTTGTCTTAGAGGTCTTCTTCTTGGACTTTTCTCACTGCTCCTTGGGTTTCACTGGCTGGGAGGGTTCTCTGATTCAGTCACCAGGTCGGAGGAGGATCGCGGAGCCCTACGAACAGCTGCTTGTGGGCACTTATGCCACTGCTTGGTGTCATACTTCGCACTTGTGGAAACCTGGGAAGGGAGGGACCCAAGGGAGCCTTTGCGAGCGAGAGGAGCCGAAGAAGTTGGACACTTCTCAGGGAAAGAAACGGGGACAGACGTCCGTGATGGGTGGGAGGGGGAGGGGGGGGGGGGGGGGTTGCTCCCGAGGTAGGTGGCTCAGGAGCAATAGGGTGGGTTGTGCCCCCCGCGGGCAAGTGGGCATGTGGAGTTGCACGACTCTGTGAGCTGACTGGAATTCGCTGAACTGATTCGGCTATCACAGTTGACGTAGCAGCCGCATATGAGGAAGTCATTCACACAGGATGGAATCGTTCATATTTCCTCCTGGCCTCAGTATAGGTCAGTCTGTCTAGGGTCTTATATACCATGATTTTCCACTCTTTCTGTAAGATTCTGCAGTCTGGCGAGCAAGTTGAATGATGAAACTTCCTGGCAGATTTAAACTGTGTGCCCGACCGAGACTCGAACTCGGGACCTTTGCCTTTCGCGGGCCAAGTGCTCTACCAACTGAGCTGCCGAAGCACGACTCACGCCCGGTACCCACAGCTTTACTTCTGCCAGTATCTCGTCTCCTACCTTCCAAACTTTACAGAAACTCTCCTGCGAACCTTGCAGAACTAGCACTCCTAAAAGAAAGGATACTGCGGAGACATGGCTTAGCCACAGCCTGGGGGATGTTTCCAGAATGAGATTTTCACTCTGCAGCAGAGTGTGCGCTGATATGAAACTTCCTGACAGATTAAAACTGTGTGCCCGACCGAGACTCGAACTCGGGACCTTTGCCTTTCGCGGGCAAGTGCTCTACCAACTGAGCTGCCGAAGCACGACTCACGCCCGGTACCCACAGCTTTACTTCTGCCAGTATCTCGTCTCCTACCTTCCAAACTTTACAGAAGCTCTCCTGCGAACCTTGCAGAACTAGCACTCCTGAAAGAAAGGATATAGCGGAGACATGGCTTAGCCACAGCCGGGAGGATGTTTCCAGAATGAGATTTTCACTCTGCAGCAGAGTGTGCGCTGATATGAAACTTCCTGGCAGATTAAAACTGTGTGCCGGACCGAGACTCGAACTCGGGACCTTTGCCTTTCGCGGGCACGTGCTCTACCAACTGAGCTACCGAAGCACGACTCACGCCCGCGAAAGGCAAAGGTCCCGAGTTTGAGTCTCGGTCGGGCACACAGCTTTAATCTGCCAGGAAGTTTCATATCAGCGCACACTCCGCTGCAGAGTGAAAATCTCATTCAAGTTGAATGATGTTCTCCGCAGTTGACACAGACGGGAGGCGGGGCACACGGAGTATTGGGATGTGATGGGCGTCCGCAATCTTGGCATGTGAGGCCGGAAGTACAGCGGGGAGACATATGGCCAAACTTCCAGCACAGCATCGGGGGAGGGATATAGGGCTTGACATCACAGTGGTAGACCACCACCTTGACATTCATCAGTAATGTATCACCCTCGAAGGCCAAGGATGAACGCACCGGTAGCAATCTGATTATCCTTCTGACCCCGACGAACGCGCCAGACGAAATGAACACCTCGATGCCTTAAATTGGAGCGCAGCTTGTCATCAGACGGCAAAAGAAGGTCCCTATGGAAAATAATACCCTGGACCATATTTAAACTCTTATGGGGTGTGATGGTAACTGAAACATCCCCCAACCTGTCACAAGCAAGTAACCTTCGTGACTGAGCAGAGGATGCCGTTTTTATCAATACTGACACAGAGTGCATTTTGGACAAGCCCTCCAACTCCCCAAACTTGTCCTCTAAACGCTCTACGATGAACTGAGGCTTCGTTGACATGAAAGACTCCCCATCAGCTCCCGTACAAACTAGGAACCGGGGCGAGTACAAACTAGGAACCGGGGCGAGTAAGTGTCACTGCCATCCTGAGCCTTATGCTCCTCTCACGGTGTGGCCAGGGAGGGGAACGATTAGGGATTGTATTTCCGAGTGTTGAATTGAGCCTGAGAACACTTAGAGACTGCTGGCGGCTGGCCAACAGCAAGAGATGATGTACCACACTTCATTGTGGGTCATCCGCCCTGATGTCACCCACTCCGACCAAGGGCCCTCCCCACAGGTGCCACCCAGCCTCAGCAAGGGCCACCTGGCAGGACGGTCATTTCTGGGAGTCCCGATGCCCCAGAGGGATAAGCATCTACTCCTCGGCATACGTGGGGAGTTAACAGCACAGGCATCAGCAGAGCAATCCCTGTGTTGTAAGGGGGCAACAACCAACAGGGTACATGGTGCCCCCACCACAACGGACTGGCTAACGTGCTGGATATTAGGTGGCAAGTGGTCCACGGTCGACATCTCCGCAAAAAGTAACACTGCACAGTGCACGGTGGAAATCGCACCCAGGAATGTATCCTCGTCCAAGGGATGGAGAACGAGCGGGACGGCAATGCGACGACGAGAAAGCTGGCTAAAGGTCTCAATGCACGATGGACAAAATGCACCGTGTAAGACACCCTTCCCCAATTGGCTCACTCTTCGGAAGAATATGTGAATACGGAGGGCAAACCCGAGAGGGGACCGTGACATATAGGCCGAAACGTTGGAGACTCCTGTTAACCGCCTCTTACGACAGGCAGGAATACCGCGGGCCTTTTCTAACTTCCTGAACCCGCAGTGGGGAGTTAAAATATGTCGAAATGCCAGCTGTATCCCGTATCTAACATACTGGAGACTCCTCCCGATATTAGTGGAAACCACGTGTCAATAGGCAATGTCCCACTCTCTGCCCCGAGTAAGGACTACTTCTCGACACCGTTGTGTGCGGTAGTATGTAATCCACAGTCGCACTTAAGTCTTTATGGAACGTAATTTATTATTCCTCAATTCTGGCCACTGAGACTCCCACCAACTTATTGCCTTCCTGGTCACAAATGAAGTGACAGCTTGCAGAGGGATTGAACAGTGAGCAGGAGGAGGAAGGGAGCGAGCCTTCTCGGTAGTCACACGAGTGATATTTTTTTCCCTGAATCCATATGTGCACTGGGATCCAGAAAAAATTATTTCCTTCTTTTGCCTTTGCAGGAGAAAGAGAGCACCCTGCACCTGCCACACCTGCTGTGTACATCTGTCCAATAGAGAGAAGGGAACTTTGAGGATCGGAGCAGATAATAAATTTTTTGTCACGCTCTCCTGCCATCTCATCTGCTCCACTGCCCCCAGGACAGCAACAATAAACTGAAAACTGCTCTGGGGGCCCTATCCTGAGGACAATGTCAGGGAACGCGACAGAACAACTGACAAAATCTCCCTGCTTAGAACCATCCATGTAGACAGTAATAAAATGTAGGCGACTACATAAAATCTCATTAAATTTAATACTAAAAACATAGTCTGGGATACAATGCATCTTATAAGCAGCCAGTTCTAAAAGCAATCTGGGATTTGGTAGGAGCCAAGGGGATACCCTACTCTGGCTTTGGACCATAATGTTCCCCCGTTGTTATAACTCAAGGTTCTCTCTTACATGGATCCCAAATGGCCTTGTTGCTTGTGGCTGATGGTTGAAAGCCGTTGCAGTGGCTGCTGAACAATGTAGCTGGATGCTGGCAATGTAGGAACGGACAACGCCCTATATACTTGGTGTACCACAGGTAGAAGATGTCAAATAGACAGCGGAGACTCACCAGCCTCCGCACATAAACTAACAACAGGGCTCGTGCGAATGGGCCCTGTTAATAGCCTAATATCCTCTTGGTGAACTGCAGCCAGCATTTTAAGGCATGAAGGCCTTGCTGACCCATAAATCTGGCATCCGTATTCAAGCCGGGGTTGCACAAAGGCCTTATGAAGTTGGAGCGGACAAGCCCTGTCGGCTCCCGAAGACCTATGACTGACATTTAAAGATGTTTAAAGTCTTGAGACGTCTCAGTTTCAGTTCTTTATGGTGTGATAACCGTCTTAACTTCTCATCAAAAGTAAGATCCAGATACTGCACCTTTTCCTTAAAATGGGTAAATTAAACAGACAGCAGGAATGATTAAAATCAGCACGAACCATTTTCTCCAAAGAGAATTTAAAACCTGTGGTGAAGACCATTCCTCCAACCACCTGATCATCAGTTGCAATTGCCGAGTAGCCGGGCAAGGCTTGAGGATGCACAGGAGACGGAGAAGTCGTCCACAAACAAGGAGCACATACCTGGAAGTCGCACTGTGGACATAATACTGTTGATTGCAATGGTGAAAGCTGTGACACTTAAAAACACTCCCTTGAGGGACACCATTCTCCTATTTAAACTGATCAGACAGTCCATTCCCAACCTCGTATCTAAATATATCTCTCCGAGAGAAAGGACAGTATGAAGGTTGGTAGATGTCCACGGCAGAACCACTGATGGAACTGCAACAAAATATTATGCCTCCAAGCAGCATTGTAGGCCTTTTCCAAATCGAAAAAAATACTGATACGGTGTTGCTTATGAAGGAAGGTCTGTTGAATTGCTGCTTCAAGCAGGGTCAGGTTTTTGAGAGTGGAGCAATACCTCCTGAAGCTACACTGGGAGTGACTGAATAGGGACCTGGTTTCGAGAACCAACACTACGCGCCAATTGACCATATGCTCCAGTGTCTTTCCTACACAGCTTGTCAGGCTGATACCACAATAACTACTGGGGTCTGTCCGATCCACGAGTTGGGAAAGTCACCCGCAATACAAATTTTATTGAAGAGCTGAAGGATGTCCTCCTTTGACCGTCAGTCCAACTGTTGCAACATGCTGTAGGTTATCAGGTCATTTCCAGGGATCGTATCACAATCTACTAACGATACAGAATCCAGCTCACGCAGAGAGAAAGGCTGGTTGTATTCCTCCATGTTAGTGGAACAGAAATCAAAATCTCCTGTGTCTCCTAAAAGTGACGGAAGGTGGGATCCAGGCTAGAATCGGCCATAATGGTCTCGTACGATTCAGGCATTGTCTGAACTACGTCTCTCGGTGACATTATGAGAGACCCCTGAATTCGTACGGCTGCTATTGACAGTCGAGAGTTGTGCCTTGAGATTCTCCTGATGGCTTCCCATACTTTACTTGCGGATGTGGACCTATTAATGGAGTTCAGGAACTCTTACCAAGACCTCTGCTTACCCTCCCAAATTATTCTCCTCGCCTTTGCACGCACCATTCAAAAGTTTGCAAGATTCTCATCTGTAGGGCATCAACTGAATCTGTGCACGATTGCAAAACGACACTCACTGTTCCGGCAAGAGAAAGGTTGTCTCCTAGGCATTTCCATTGACTTTGGGATGGGTGCAACAGCAGCATGGTGAATCACAGCTGTAATGTGATCCACACAGTTCTACATGCTGTCACATTGCTCATAAACAGCTAACGGCCTGTAACGCATCCAGTTAGCCATTTTGAAAACCAACTCAGTGGCTTCCTTTGGAGATAAAATATAACGGCGATACCTGTTTAGCGTTATGGGAAATAATATGTAATAAATTAATGAGTAAGGTAGCCGATCCTATAAGAAGAGGTAAAATTGGGCATATTAAGGTGTTTTGCTTTATATCGACTAAGCCGATGATACGGCGTCTTTTTTTTCCGTTTACTCTTAGAAGAAAAAAAAAGAAAACAAGTAACGAAGTGCTAATTGTGCGTTGTGAAAAATATAGGGGCGAATTTTAAATAGCTACAGTGTATAATCAGACTAACAAATGGACATTCAGTTACGCGAAATAGCGGACAGTGAAGTGTGGTCATTAAATTGAGTACACCTACAGGGCGGTCAATTCCGGGATAAGTCTATTCGCATCTTTCGCATCTCACGAGGGACGCGGTATTGAGACTGTTTTTTTTTTTTATTTATTTATTTATTTATTTTTTTTTATTATTATTATTATATCACGGAGAGCGGGTTTCAATTTATAAAAAGGAGAAAAGCTGTATCATTATCATTGACTGTTGGTGTTAAGCAACCAAAACTGTTCATCAAAGGGTTTCGGTGAATGAGTGGTGAATGCGAAATGAAACTGTGAACGAAGTTATGTTAAATAAAGCAGAAGAGACAAGACAGTTTGGTCGTATCTGTTATTATTCCATAAACCGTAACATTTATTCTCGTTGTACAAAGCCTTTATAGACGATCGTTATGACAATTTGCTTTGAAGGGATCTCGTTACGAGTTAAGTTTTGGGGACCTGGTCAACAGGGGATAGTTCGTAGATCTTAACTACTGCAGCTATTCTGGAATCAGGTGCTACCGTGACCGTTGTGTGTTGTCAATGGCTTAAGGACATCATATCTCATGCTCTAAGATCGACGCACCTTTCCTCTTGGTATAACGGTGTCTCACGGTAACCACGACAACGCCGACGGCGAAGGAAGATACGGTAGATCTGCTTTTGGGGTGCCTCGGTGCTGCACACTGTGAAAACATTACCGTCGTAGCTGACTGGATCGCTATGTCTTTAACTTTGCTTTGGCACACGCAGGTGCAAGTACAGGTGTTGGTAGAGGATAAAGGTACAATGGATGTCGTCTGTGCATAAGTGTTGACCTTAGGAACAGGTTTCTGCACCAAGGAAGCATAAGAAATGGCAAAGACAGGAGGGGTTTCATTACCTGATAGGCTTTTTTTGGCTTCTGCTTGGTCACTTTGATATCCTGAATTCTGCGTTCCTCTGCAAAAACAGGGCAGTCTCGGCTGCAGACCGAATGGCTCCCAGAGCAGTTAATGCAGACTGCTGGAGACAGTCAGTCAGCCCCAGCTTCATGGCCTTCGTGCCTTTCCACACTTCCCACAGGTCACTTTACCTCTGCAACTCAGCATTGTATGACCTAAATTCTGGTATTTGAAGCAGTGCATCGTGTTAGGTGCACAGGTCCTAACACTAAGTCGGAGGAAAGCTGCCACGATGTGGTCAGGTAGCATCGGGGAATTGAAGGTCACTATGAAGGTGGCAGTCTTCTCAATTTCTCCATTGTCCTTCCCTGCCCTCTGCTCTACATCTAATATCCCCTGTGATGCCCATTCTTGTCTGAGTTTGGCAACATCTACGTCCATAATATCATGGCAGGTTACCACCCATTTGCTAAGAGTTAAGGGAGTTACGCAACTGAACAACGATGTCACACTCGCAAAATTTTCTGATTTCTTAAGCAATTCCACCTGCTTTGCCCGGTTAGTTTCAACCACTCGACCAAAGAGGAACCATTTTGCAACCGTTTAATAGACTAGGGTACCAGCAAGTCCTTCTAAGCCTTTACGGATATAGAAAGGCGACACTTTTTCTAATGTCCTCTCCTTCCTCTTGATCACTACAAAAACATTCTGATTCGTGACTCCTTGAGCCCTGTTACTAACAACAAGTTCATTATCAGGAGAACTAGCCTCCCTCATTGTTTTTGATGTGTGGGTGTGATTACTCCCAGGCAGTACACAGGTGGAGAAGAAGAAGATTTCGAGGGCTCCATCTCGGTCCCATGAGCAGCTAGGGAAATAAGGGTCCCAAATGCCCGAGTAAGCCTTATTCAACTGAGGTGTGGCAAGTTTCCCAGGGGTTGCCCACTAACGACTGTTCCACAGCTATGCATCTCATCAGTGCACAGCACACCTCGAGATTGAGGTTTTTTTATAGAGGTTTATTCCATCCTCGCGATCCGGGCAGTCGAGTCGAGATCCCTGTTCCCTGCAGCACGGCCAGAGCTTACGGTGACAGAGGATTGGTGGTGCTTACCAGACCCTAGCTCAGGAACCCCGGGTTTGCCAAGCCCGTACTCGGCAAACGAATGCTGGGCCCTTGAGGGTGGTACATAAAAACTTCATCACACGGACTTGCTATCATGCTGGCTATATAGTGTTATAAGGGCTGTGGTATTGAGGAAACAATGGAAGAGGAAATAATACCACATGAAGAAGATGCTAAGGAAGGTGTTCTTCCCCATTTGGCTAACATTACAGAGAGAAAATGTAGGAGAGGAAAACCCCAATTGAGGATCAAAAATTCCAAAAAGAAAACATGAAAAAGAGAAAACAAGAGAAACCAAACCAGAAGGAATACCAGAAACTAAGAGGATAGCTCGACCGACATAAGCTAGGACAAAGAAAGAGAGGAAGGAGGAGGCAGAAGGGATGGAGCGAGGGCAGGGAGGGAGGGGCACAGGGAAGGGAATGTAGCTCTGGAAGGAAGAAAAGTCCCCTCATACACTACACACAAACTCTTGGCCCAGCTGTGGTCCCCCGCCCCCCTCCCACCCCGTGAGGGTGGTAGGGGGTTACACTGTTTAGCCAACCAACATTAACCAGTAATGAGTAAAAGGGAACTATTATTTGGAGGGCAGAACCAAAACTGACATAAATACAAATGGCACACTCATACACTAAGTTGCTAGTCTGAGTTTGTTTGTTGTCCTAGGTGTCGACCTACTGCGTTGTGATACTGGATGAAAAAAAGGGTGTGGAAATACAACACTGACTACTTTAAATAATGTAGCCAACAGGTGCATGTTGCATTTCACAGTAGTTCATTTTCCCTGTTCACAACCCCTCAATAACACAGAGTTACATATGGCCAGTGTGCTATTGTTTTAGCTTTCCATAAGCCTCATTAATAGTTTGCAGGCAAACCTCCAAATACTGCTGCAATAGTTTACTACTGGACATCTACGAGCACTAAAAACCTAACCACAAAATTCACTGTTCTTGAAGAATAGAAAGATAAGTATGGAGCAGACACTATCATGGTTTTAACACATGGCCTAATTGTGTAACACTTATCTCACAGTTAAGTTGAAGCATTGATGTTGTTGTTGTTGTTGTTGTTCTAATCAACATAGGTTTCTCATCTGAAACTTGGCTGTAGACTGACTGTCTCAGGACCAGAAATTGGGCCCTTATGTATCCTCACAATAATAGGTGCTGAAACTACTCACTGTTTGAAGTGAAATTTACAGAAATTACAATTAAAACTTAACTCACTAAATTAACTGAATATATCAAAAAATTTAACAGTTTCTTCTACTGCAAGTAACAGCTGAATTATTTGTTTAAATCATGAAATTATGATAGATCGTTATGGAAACAATACTTTTGACAAAACTGTTAATTACTTTGGAATTAATGAAAGGCTGGCTTTGCTAATATGTTTTCAGATAGAGCCAAATAGATACTTTAAGATTATGAAAATTCAAGTTATACTCACGTATGTTAATGGTCGTTAGTCAGAAATGAAAAAGTGAATTTTAAGGAGGCAGCTGGCAACAAAAGAGGGTAAGTAAAAATATCCCAGCTTGCTTCATCAAAGGCTGTCCTCCTCCACATTTACTCAATAAGTGTGTTAACAGAAGTAATTTTTGCAATATTACCATCAAGATAAGGAAATACGGACTTCGTGCGAATTTCACAGCTTATAGTGCACAAAAAAAGATAGAAAGATAAGGGAGGGAGTGGAGTCAGGGAGCAATTGGAGGACAGACTGAATGGTAATGTTCTTTAAGGTGCCAGCTATCTCTTGCTGCAGTCTTTTACCCTGGTGGGTTTTCTTTCAGAAGATATCATAATAGGAGTGGATGAGCTGAATTCAACTGCCAATCATTTTAATGGTATCTCAGATTTTAAAGCAGTGTGATAGCATAGAGAGACAGAATCTGATTGCTTTTATGTTTAATAAACAGCAGTTGCATAAAAATGTATTTATTATGTTACGATTTATAATCTTTTGGTGACGATCATCATAGGAAAAACTGGTAACAAACTGTTCTTGCACCACGAACTTTGTGTGAAGGACACCTCTGCATTTCATTTGCAATAAAGGGTAACATATGTTATTAATATTTTGCAATACTGGTTTTTCTTAAGTTAATCTTGAGGCCCTAAACCTGTCTCTAAAGAAAATTTCGCAATATTTCCCCTTATTTTTGGTCATATTAGCCAAAACATTTTTACACCAGCACAATTAATTTATCAGACAACTCGCATCGAACGCGAGACAATAAAAAAAAAAGTCTGTGTAACAGTGTACACTCACCCCTCTGAAGGCTGATGCCATTTCAAAGGATACTAAGCAATTTCATCTCATTCTGTATGCCAAAATCTTACTTGCTGAGGGAACACCCACTACGATGAACAGCTTTAGTGTGATATAGTTGGCACCTTAAACTACATGACCATTCGTTCCATTCTCCAAGCCCCAGCCCCAAACCACATCCTCACCTTTTAAGAAAAATTGTCCTGTTAGTCGAATTTGTTTTTAATATGTGCTACAATTATCACATACAGATGAAAAAGACACAGTTTCAGAAAAGGCAAATCGACCATCAAAATTGACAACACCCAACTTCGTGCAATATTCACTTGTTTAGTTTGAATATCAAACTTCTCGTAGGGTACTTCCAATGCTGTGTACATTTGTGTTCCTTTTGACTAGTTTTACCGAGGCAAGTCCATAAAATGACAGTTAATGATATGTGTGGAAAAGCGACAGAATAAGTTGCTCTACCAACTTTCACCATAAGGTAAACGTGCTGCTACTTACAACAGAAAAAGCCAGTCCACTATAATACACTAATTAAATTTTCAAGATTCATCTTGATGAGTCTCCAGGAACCCCTCACATGAAGAGGTTAGTTAATGATTATACTATTCACTGTCCTTCAATACAGCCATTTACTGTCTCTAAATTACTTTACTATGTGTATCCGATTAGACTTAATGTATAAGTATATAGCTAAACGGCATCAAATATTCGTATACTTTTAATTTATTTGAATACTGCCAACGGTGGTCAAAGTTTCTCATCACTTGTCCCACCCCAAATAAATTAATTGGCAAAATTTAAATGGAAATATTCTTTGGGGTGTGTGGTGTTATTAGCAGTACTGGGATATACACTTTGCAATAACAATTATTTATTAACAAGACTAAACTACATATGACTTCGAGAACGAAGATCCACACAACTCGATAACAGCAATGTCTGTTCTCGACAGTGTTTATCGGGTGCACACTAAAAAAGGAGTGCAGTGATGCCAAAGTGGTGTGAAGCGAGAAGGATTGGTAACAATACGGTCCCACAGGGTCAGGAGCTCGTAGGCAATCCACTGACGAGCGGCAAGGTGCCATTACGACACAGTCTCACAGGGTAACGGGCTTGCAGGCAATCGGACAAAGATACTGTGAAGCAGTGCCCTCCAGAATGGCTCAAGGAAGTGTGATGATGCACGGTGAGCATCAGTAGCAGCAGATGTCCAGTCCGTTCCAGAGGCTTGTGACGGTTGGCCGTTGGCTGGGGCCCAGAATGTACGTGGTCATCAACGGGTGGAGCACCGGCACGAGTGGGTGTCCGGCAGGAGAGTACACATGTAATGTGACGCAAAAACTAGGCCACGTGAATGCGGTGAGGTGCATATGACCACAACACCACGTACTGTGACTCGCACAGAGAGGACGGTGCCCCAGGGTGCTGCAGCGACTGTCAGGGGCTCGTCAGTACACAGCCTAGAGACTCTTCTATCGATGAACATCCTCTGAGGTGACGCAAAGTATATACAAAAGCGTGGTGGCAAAATATACAGGGGTGCAGCCTGGCATATACCCCAGAAATCGATACTTCACCGAGTGTGTTTTGCAGTGCAAGGAGCCATTCTCGACGTGATGAAACTGCTGCCCATTTTGTAGTGTAAGGTACAGCAGTCCCTCTCTCACTCTATGTCTACACCTACGTACGTGCTCCACGAGCTGCCATACTATGCAGGGCGGAGGGTACCCGTACCACTACTACTTGTTTCCTTTCCCACTTCACTCGCAAATAGAGCAAGGGAAAAACTGCTGTCTGTACATCTTCGTACGAGCCCTAATTTCTCGTATCTTGTTTTCATGATCTCTACAGAAAACGTATGTTGGCAGCAATAGGATCGTTCTGCAGTCAGCTTTGAATGCCGCTTTTTTAAACTTTCTCAGTAGTGTTGTTTGAAATGAACGTTTTCTTCCCTCCGGGAATTCCCACTCAATCTTCCGAAGTGTATTTGTAACACTCACGTGTCGATCGAACCTACCGATAAGAAATGTAGCAACTCACCTTTGGATTGCTTCGGTGTCTTCTTTCGATCCGACCTGAGGCATATCCCAAACACTCCAGTAGTACTCAAGAACGGGTCGCACTGGTGTCCTATATGTGGTCTCCTTTAGAGATGAACCACACTTTTCTAAAATCCCCCCCAATAAACCAAACCCAACCATTCACTTTCCCTACCACAATCCCCATGTGCTCATTGCATTTCGTATTGTTTCACAACATTATGCCCAGATATTTAAAAAACACAACTGTGTCAAGCAGGACACTACTAATGCTGTATCTAAACATTAGGAATCTTTTTTTCCTACTCATCCACATTAATTTATATTTTTCTACAGGGTGTACAAGTGGACAATGAAAAAGCAATTCTCCGATATTTCCCAAATTTCCTGGTTAGAAATACTCTATATCCCGAGTGAAAATACACTTTTTCTGTGTTAAGTGACTTTATACTTTCCCTCGGAACCATATAACTTATCATTCCTCTGAAAGGTTAAGGTTTTATCCACTGGCGTAGAACTTACCGGCACCCAGAGACAAGGACAGAGAGAGAGAGAGAGAGAGAGAGAGAGAGAGAGAGAGAGAGAGAGAGTTGGAAACACATCTGATGTGCAGCCACATGTACACTGCATATTTTTGTATTATGACAGTATATATTTGAATTCCACCAAACATAGCACATTAGTAACCGAAGCATTGAAATCGAGACTGCAACGCACTTTAGTAAGCCAATCGTAGCTGATGTCACGTGATCTCCCCAGCCGACAATAGCAGATATTCAGAGAGTAGGACACATCATGTAGTCAGCCAATACCAACATCACTGTTAAATAGTGTGAATGCACAAATAGAAAAAGTTAATGGTTTAAATTAATACACATAGTATAGCTACAAGAAAAGCTAAGCTTTCACATGTAATAATGGTCTTTTTTTGCATGTGTTATACTTTAAGATATATCACACAAATGTACCAGCAAAATTTTAAATACTGACATAAATGAATGGTCTTGTAAAATTAAATTTACTTTGAAAGCAACACTTTTCAAACCACCATTCACAACATTTTCCTTCGACCTGTTAGATTCATTTCAGCAGTTGTCAGAGGGGCCCAGAAAACGGTGTTACTGCATGTGCACAGCTACATTGACGTAGGAAGCCCGTATCTTCATACGTATTAGAGATAAAGTTAGTGAACTGCTTATAGATGTTGACTCTGAAATTATTGGTATATCTGAACACTTCTTAAATAAGGAGATAATTCAGAGGCTTCCTTTACCAGGATACAGGTTGGCTGGCAGCTTTTCTAGGAGCTCTTTGCGGTGTGGGGGAGTAGCCATGTATGTGAAAAACGGTATCCCTTTCAATTGATGTTTCAAAGTACTGCACTGAAAAGGTATTTGAATGTTGTGCAGGTGTGGTTAAATTTAGTGGAGCTAAACTTCTTACTGTTGTTATTTATAGATCGCCAGACTCCGATTTCACAACATTTTTGCTAAAGCTAGAGGAGGTTCTTGGTTCACTTTATAGGAAATACAAAAAGTTAGTTATATGTGGTGACTTCAATATTAATTGTATAAGTGATTGTGCAAGGAAAAGGATGCTGGTAGACCTCCTTAATTCATATAATCTTATGCAAACTGTATTCTTTCCAACGAGAGTGCAAGGGAACAGTAGAACAACCATAGACAATATTTTTGTTCATTCGTCATTATTAGAAGGGCATTCTGTTAGCAAAAAGGTGAATGGCCTTTCAGATCATGATGCACAAATTTTAACTCTAAAAGATTTTTGTGCTGCAACACATGTTAAATATAGTTACCAACTTTTTAGGAAAGCTGATCCAGTTGCTGTACAGACTTTTGTAAACCTTATCAAGGAACAAGAGTGGCAAGATGTTTATAGTGCTGATACACTAGACGATAAATATAATGCTTTCCTCAAGACTTTTCTCGTGCTCTTTGAAAGTTGCTTTCCGTTAGAACGTTCAAAACAGGGTACTAGCACAAACAGACAGCCTGGGTGGCTGACTAAAGGGATAAGAATATCTTGTAGAACAAAGTGGCAATTATATCAAAACGTTAGAAACAGTCAAAATCTAAATGCAGCAGCCCATTACAAACAGTATTGTAAGGTGCTTAAAAAAGTTATTAGGAAGGCAAAAAGTATGTGGTATGTAGATAGAATAGCTAAGTCTCAGGATAAAATTAAAACCATATGGTCAGTCGTAAAGGAAGTGGCTGGTCTGCAGAGACAGGTCGAGAATATAGAATCAGTGCGTAGTGGGGATGTCCGTGTTACTGATAAGTCGCATATATGTACAGTACTTAATAATCACTTTCTGAATATAGCAGGTGAACTAAATAGAAACCTAGTCCCAACAGGGAATCATATAGCGCTCTTAGAAAAAAGTGTTCCGAGACTGTTACCTGAAATGCTCCTCCATGATACTGACAAGAGGGAGATTGAGTTAATAATTAAATTTCTAAAGACCAAGAACTCTCATGGATATGACGGGGTATCTAGCAGAATACTGAAGTATTGTTCCACGTATGTTAGCTCAGTACTTAGCCATATCTGTAACTTTTCCTTTAGGAGTGGTCGGTTTCCTGACCAATTAAAGTACTCGGTAGTGAAGCCACTTTATAAAAAGGGAGACAGGGATAATGTTGACAATTATAGACCTATTTCTACGCCATCGGTGTTTGCTAAAGTTATCGAGAGGGTTGTATATACAAGGTTACTGCAGCATTTAAATTCACATAATTTGCTGTCAAATGTACAGTTTGGTTTTAGAAATGGCTTAACAACTGAAAATGCTATAGTCTCTTTTCTCTGTGAGGTTTTGGATGGATTAAATAAAAGGTTGCGAACGTTAGGTGTTTTCTTTGATTTAACGAAGGCTTTTGACTGTGTTGACCACAAAATATCACTGCAGAAGTTGGAACATTATGGAGTAAGGGGAGTAGCTTACAATTGGTTCGCCTCCTACTTTAAGAACAGACAGCAGAAGGTAATCCTCCGCAATATTGGGAGTGGTAATGATGTTCAGTCCCAATGCGGCACTGTTAAATGGGGCGTTCCCCAAGGGTCGGTGCTGGGGCCACTGCTGTTTCTTATTTATGTAAATGATATGCCTTCTAGTATTACAGGTGATTCAAAAATATTTCTGTTTGCTGATGACACCACCTTGGTAGTGAAGGATCTTGTGTGTGGAAAAATTTATGAGTACATTTAAAGAATAAATTAAACAATTCTTTAACTGTACAAATGAATCAAATGTTTACCGAATTTAACCAAAAGCAGGATGATCAATTTCAGAAGTTGACCCAGAAATTAGAATTTGATATTGAGGACAAGTGTACCAATACAGAGTCTGAATTTAATGAGAAGTTAGGGTCATTTCAAAGTGTGTGTAATGTTACATTCGATGCAATGAAACAGAGATTACATACCTCAAAAGATACCGTTGAAAGACAGGACAAACTGATCCCTATTGTACAATCACAAACTGCAGGGGTCAACACTTGAGAATCTTGTGAAAATGTACGTAATGTTAAATGTAATTCCGTATGACAGAAAACGAACGTCTTGAAAGAGAGCACAGCTCGACATAAAGAATTAATATCGATTATGCAATCAAAAATTCCAGGCATCAGTACACGCATTGTCAGTCCGTGGGTAAATAGTGTAGAACAAAATTTCAAAGAAGAAATACTCGATGTTGATATTATAAATGTAGGTAGTCTGGTGGAACCTTTTGAGCTAATTATAGATCGAGAAGTTTCCGAGAGTATAATCTCAGGAAACACTACAACTGTCGTCTTTTTCAATCTTAATGAGGCTAACAAAGTTATAGATGACTCTTGCGAAGAAATCAAATTTGTCCAGGACAGATTAGAGCGTAGAATAACTTAACTTAATATTGTGTTTCCTAGTAAAATGGTAACTGTTTCATTGTGGGGAGACTTTCACACGAAATTTAACGGTAATATTGGTATGTAAGTAATCAAGTGTGGTTAATGTCAGATCCATGTGATCTGGGGGGAGTCACATCTGTTCCGCAGGATGTCAACATTCTGTGTTAACGGGCAGAGTGACGACAGTCGGATCCCGAGTTGGGTTCGGTGTTACTTCCATATTCATTTTCCTACATCAAATTCTCTTCAAGTCTTATACTATCCTGTATTATGTTTTCTTCCTCTTATACTGTCATATAGTTTAGCACTTGGGCATTCTCATCTAGACGTCGTGTGCAAGCAGGGTTGATATCGAGGTCATACTGCTTCGTGTGGAGGTAGTGGTAAGTGATCTCGTCAATATCCATAGTCTTACTTGTTTCACGGGTGCTGTGATTCCCCGTTGTATATTTACCGTGATGTATTGGGTTGTTATATCAAGTCAAGACTGAAGCATATCATAATGTGTGAACTGACAGCACGTTCTGCTCTAGTCTTGATGTAAAGGTGAGTTGACAGCATGCTCTGCTCTAGTCATCAAGGATCTCGAATCCAATCATAGTTAGGTTTTATTTTTGCCGAAAGTAGTTTTTGAACGTAATCTCTTAACCAGTTTTCCATACGAAACTGTGTGCAGAGGTATTCATGGATGGCAACAGAAAAAAAAAAAAAAAAAAAAAAAAAAAAAAAAAAAAAGAAATTATACCCACTCGAACGTCGTCCTCAGTTAATCCAGGAGCGCCACTGCTAGTCTTTGTGACTGGTCCTGAGGTCTTGTTTGTAGTATCGACAGCAGCCGATACAGTCTCCACAGATTGTTAGGTCATTTTTTGCCTAACGAGCCCGTCTCTCTCACCATCCGCATATAGTTAGGTCATATTTTTGCCTAACCAACCAATGTATAGTTAGGTCTGATTTGGGCCTAAACTATTGGACGATATGATATAATATGAATATTTCTATATTTGCAATGTTATGATACATAGTTTTTTTACTTGCTACTGAATATTTTGTCTTTGTGAAAAATGATGTGAATGATACGATACGGGATAAGAGGAATAATGAGATACTTGTGATGATATGATACATAGTTTTCTACATATTATGGAATAATTTATACCTTTTGTGAAACGTGATATGAATTTGGAGGGTTTATATAAATTTTGAAAGCGGTGGGTAGTGTAGGTACAAACATGACTAACACTATGCACGCACACCACACCTTTCAAACAACCCTCGCAGACAAGTGTGGCTGATTCTTCACCATTGCCGTTCCAGAGGAGTTGCTAAGATCTTGATCTTTCTTCAGGGACTTCAAAGGTAAAGGTGAGAATGTCCATTCTGCAGGAGATGTTTAACCTTCCTGTTACCAAGCTTTTCCACACCTCTATTTTACCAAGCGGGGTATTTGGACTACCCCAAAAGAGTTTTGCGTTTTAAAGTAATATATGTTCTCAGATTTCGTTATTTCCATTGAATGGGTTTATTTAGTATTGAAAAACAGCTTTTCAGGTTATTAGAAGTATTTAATCAGATCACAGATACAAAGCACAAAAAAATTTTATATCTTTCACTAAATTCAGTACTCAACGAACAGAAAATTAATAATCTGTGTACCTCAACAGTCACTGCAGTAAAATAACAGAAGGCTTTTTTCAACTTCTCAGTCAAGTGCAGTTTTGCACTGCATGCACTTCACAGTAACAGTTTCTTGTGTATATTACAAACAGGTTTCTTGCACGTTACACAACAGAATCTTGTTTTCCGATCTTCGTTTCTCTTGCAATCTTCACATCGTTGTGGCGTTGGTAACTTGGAACACTGGGTCTGGATCACTACTGTAGGATTTGCAATACCACAAGCTTTCAGTGCATCTTGTACATCTTTATGAAGACCGTTGATATTTTTGGCTCTTTCTTCCATGTTGCCTTTGCCAAGTCCAAATACCAGTTCAGTCGTGAAGAGTTTACGTCGGCTTCGGTTATTCTTATGCCATTCAAGAAATCTTTGAGTGTACAGAATATATGCATTCAGTGCTGCAATATCTATCACTTCCATGACGATTCTTAGTGGTCACCGCCTCGTTCCTCTAACACAACTGTATTCTCTTGTTATTTTGTCCCCATTATCTACAGCACCTTTGGTTTTGTTGTAGTGCAGTATGATTTCGGGTTTGTGTTCACTTTCTTCACCACTCACTTGTCTCTAATTATGCTGAGTAGAAAGTAGTATTACTGCCTCTCCATTCTTTGGAACATAGGAAACTAAGGTCAAGTCATTTGTGAAACCAAACATTGAAAAGTGAACTTCTCCCTTTCTGTTTGGCAAGAATTCCTTCCTTATTGGAAAGCAAGAAACCAACCAAAGTCATGTTTCGTTTTAGTAGTTCAGCAGCCAATGGAAAACTGGTGAAAAAATTATCAGTTGTTACACCATGACCGTTATCCAGAAATGGTTCCATCAGATCCAAAACAACTCTCTGTCCTTGATTCACTTCCCGAGTATTGTCCACCATTCCTGTGTAAATTTGGATCCGTAATAAGTAAGATAACTTCATATCAGCACAAACCCAAATTTTAATGCCATACTTGCCAGGCATGCTCTTCATATAAACCCTAAAATGGCAGTGTCCTTGGTACGTTGCTAATCATTCATCAATAGTCCCGTATTCATGATAGAAGTTCTTGCACAAGTTAGATTGAAATTTGTCGAACACTACCCTGATGGCTTTTAGCTTGTCCTTGATTTCTTCAATTCTCTGTGCTCTTGTCCCTCTGTTGTCAAATGGCAAGAATTTCAGTATAGACAGAAATCGGTTTCTTGACACGGCAGCAGAAAAGAATGGTTGCTGAAAGGCAACATTACCTCCCCACAGATCATAAGTACTTGTGTGATGTCCATGAGTTCGACCAGCTCCTATTAGAATTGCTATAATACAGCGTACACTTCAGATGCATTTACATCTCTCCATGTCATTTTGTTCGAAGAATGAGCTGCATTCCACAAAGAAATTACTCGTTTGGCTTCCCTGTTTGTTTCTTCTACAATGATGCTCACAATTTCCAGTGAGATAAATAATAAAAATGACTCTGTTATTGTTTTGATTGTTTTTCCGTCATTCACTGGGCCAGGTGTTACGTTCAAAATGTTGCGACATCGCCGCCGCCTATTGGTGGTTCACTAGAAAATTTTAATTCACTTCTAGAAACAAACAAATCTCCAGTGTCTTCGTCTTCTTCTTTTTCATCATCATCATCATCATCATCATCATCATCATCATCCTTCTCCTCTTCTTCTTGTTCACGTGAATGTGTAATGTCTTCTGATATTTCATCATCAGCTTCATCTGATGCTATGATATGGTCTTTGTCAAGAGGTTCCATATATTAATTCAGTTCATTATCAATGGCCCCTTCATTTCCATCGTCACTGACATCAGAATTGTATTGAATTTCCATGACCTCTTCTCTAGAAAGTCCTTTGGACAGCCTTACTTGCAGATGAAATACTGACTCGTGTAATGTCAGCTCAACTGTGAACGTCAAATTCAACTCAACAATAGTAACCAGCAACAATAACAAACATTGGGTCTATGGCAAAACTCAACAAAGAAGATCAATGATAGATATATTTCCCAAAATCTTCTTTTTCTACAAATAAGAAAGCAAGACGTTTCATACCAAGCGGGGTAGTCTCACAATCCCACCAACAAATAACTTGAATAACAATGATAAAACCAAAAAAAATTAGAAAGTCATTAATGTGAATTCAACGTCAATCATTTTAGTACAAAGTCATGAAACCACAGGCATGTGGCCCTTCAGATAACATTATTATAGGGAAAAAAAATCAACCTGGGGTAGTCAGAATACCCCGCTTGGTAATGCGAGGGTTAACATCATACCTACCTCGGCTTCTCATTCAAGTACCTGCGAAGTGGGGATCCTGGGGAAGGGGCGTGGGAAGGGCTTCCTGTCTCTGGGACTATCTTATTTCTCTTCTTCGTTCTTAACAACCATTTCTACTTATTCCTTTCTTACTTCTCTTTTGAGTACCTATCTATCTTTCCCTCTGTCCATACGCATACACTTCTATTATTGATGTCCTCAATGTCTGTGGTTTTCTATAACCTTCAACTTATTTTCCATAAGCTGGCCGAAGAATCGGGCTACACGACTACCCGTACACATATACACAATAAAACACAAAGACACAAAGAGGAAGAGTACAGTTTAAGATAATGTGGGAACCGTCGTGTTGGATGGAGAAAAGTGTGCACACAGTGATAGGTATGTGCACCTGGTTATGTGAGGTGGGGGTTCAACATCACATAAAGGTATATACAGGGATTTATTCATATATGTAAGACCTAAGAGTATTTATGGTTATGATGATGGTATTACACTAGTATGTGTACATGAGAGACGTAGGAACATATTGTGGTCGTTATGCTACATCATATACTTAAGTGGACAGAATTGGTGTCAGTCTAACGACTGATGAATTCCAGAATGAGATTTTTACTCTGCAGCGGAGTGTGCGCTGATATGAAACTTCCTGGCAGATAAAAACTGTGTGCCCGACCGAGACTCAAACTCGGGACCTTTGCCTTTCGCGGGCAGGTGCTCTACCATCTGAGCTACCGAAGCACAACTCCCGCCCGGTACTCACAGCTTTACTTCTGCCAGTACCTCGTCTCCTACCTTCCAAACTTTACAGAAGCTCTCTTGCGAACCTTGCAGAACTAGCACTCCTGAAAGAAAGGATACTGCGGAGACATGGCTTAGCCACAGCCTGGGGGATGTTTCCAGAACGAGATTTTCACTCTGCAGCGGAGTGTGCGCTGATATGAAACTTCCTGGCAGATTAAAACCGTGTGCCCGACCGAGACTCAAACTCAGAACCTTTGCCTTTCGCGGGCAGGTGCTCTACCATCGTTAAACATCCCCCAGGTTGTGGCTAAGCCATGTCTCCGCAGTATCCTTTCTTTCAGGAGTGCTAGTTCTGCAAGGTTCGCAGGAGAGCTACTGTAAAGTTTGGAAGGTAGGAGACGAGGTACTGGCAGAAGTAAAGCTGTGAGTACCGGGCGGGAGTCGTGCTTCGGTAGCTCATGAAAGGCAAAGGTCCCGAGTTCGAGTCTCGGTCGGGCACACAGTTTTAATCTGCCAGGAAGTTTCATATCAGCGCACACTCCGCTGCAGAGTGAAAATCTCATTCTGGAAAAATCCCCCAGGCTGTGTTGAGCTCACGAAAAAGGTTTTACTTGTACGAAAACTGTCATGCGTCACAAAAATACAGTGACATTAAGTTCAAAGTATTCTCGAGTGTATGGAGTTATTTTAAAAGTATATAAAATTTCTCGAAGTAGCATCTTATCTTCAGAGAAGAAGTTGTGCAGGACATCGCAGCTGGCTATCATGAAAAGAAGATCTGCAAAGCAACTCCAAGTAAGTTCAATAGCCATGGGGGAGTGTGAGTCTTGCATGCCAGTACCATACTGCCACCCTTGATCACCGGATACTGCCAGACTAGTTGACACTAGCCAGCAGTGTGGAATGAAACAATTCATTTCAAATAAATTGACTGCCTCTGTGGAAAAGATTAATAAAAGCCAAATCCCTTTAGCAAATCAATGAAAATAACTTCACTGTTCAGCAATGCCACCAATGCTCAACTGCCAAAAAATGTGGAAATAAAATAAAACCAGAAAACTGAAATTAATAACATATTTCAGACTTCCATAATTAAGTGAATGTTTTTCAATTCACTTGATAGGTCCCACACAGAAATCCATTTTATTTTCATTTGAGGTGAGAGCTGTAAACAAAAAGGGAAGAGTAAAATCATTAAATGTAAACACGGGTCACCTCCCTCCCCACTACAATTCAAGACCGCTATGCACATGCACTAATCTGGCAGCTTGTTGCTACTGCCAATACAGCCGCACTTCAAGTAGCCACAGAGCGAGAGCAGGTACTGCTCGTACACGACTGAACTGCGTGTGCACGCGAGCTCGCTCACACTCATTGGGAGCAGTTTGTTATTATGAAGTATAGCATAGACTTTGTCCTAAATCATTTGACACATTTTACTGTTGGCAGACACCTGTCTGTACACTGCGTTTTGTTGGTGTGAATGGCAGATTTCCTTTACAATTTGAGATCTTTTTATTCACTCTTTTTACTGCCTCAGTATTATTCTGCAGTAGCAGACTTCAGTAAAATTATTTGTTAGAGTATCAGTTCTTACCAGTTAAAATTACAAAAATTTAACTGAAAACTAAAATGATGAAAAATTTCTGGAATTCTGAAAAATTCCCCTGTTTTAGTTGTCCTGGGCTGTGCACACCCTGTTTGACACTAAGATACAGCTGCCATTCGTCACATCAACTAGAAATTTTGTCCGAGTCATCCTGTATCACCCGACAGTGACTTATCTCGGACATCTTCCTCTATACCCCACTGGACACCTTCCTCTAGACCACAGCATTATCAGCAGACAACTGCAGATTGCTGCCCACCCTGTCTGCCACATCATTTATGTATATAGAGAATAGCAATGGCCCAATTACACTTAACTGGAGCATTCCTGACATTACTCCTGTCTCTGACGAACACTCCCTGTCGGAGACAACGTACTGGGTTCAATTACATATCTCGGAGCCTATTCCGTATGCACATATAGTCTGCAGTGGGGTGATGTGTCGAATGCTTTTCAGAGATTTGGAAATACTGAACCTGCTTGAAGATTCATAGTTCACCGTATATCATGTGAGAAAAGAACAAGCTGGGTTTCACACGAGTGATGCTTTCTAAAGCCGTGCTGATTTGTGCATATGAGCTTTCCGATCTCTAGGAAATTTATGTATTTGAACTCAGAATATGCCCTATAATTCTGCAGCAAGCCAATGTTAAGTATATTGATCCATTCTTCTACCCTACTAATATAAAGAAGTCACCTGCACTTTTTTTCCAGTCACTTGGCACTTTGCGCTGGTCGAGAGATTCGTGATAAAAGTAAACTTAGTAAATGGCCAACGAAGTGGAGTATTTATAAAACTGAATTGAGATTCAATCCAGACCGTGTGACTTATTTGTTTTCAACTCTAAGTTGTTTCTGTTCAAATGTTCAAAAGCGTGTGAAATCTTATGGGACTTAACTGCTAAGTTCATCAGTCCCTAAGCTTACACACTACTTAAGAAACACACACACCCATGCCCGAGGGAGGACTCGAACCTCCGTCGGGACCAGCCGCACAGTCCATGACTGCAGCGCCTTAGATCACTCGGCTAATCCCGTGCGGCTAAGTTGTTTCTGTATGCCAGGAATGCTTATTACTATGTCATACATACATGACTATGTGTGATGGTCAAACAATGGTTAAGTTTGTACGATTCTCCTGTGTGAATGATTTCTTAATCGTGGAATCTGAAACTTGGGCCTTCCTTTTGCTATCTTCTACTGCCAAACCAGACTGGTCGACAAGTGACTGGATGGAAGCTTTATACCCACTTAGTAATTATATGTATGACCAGAATTTTTTCGGGTTCTCTGCCAGATCTTTAGCCAAGGTATGATGGTGGTGGCTGTTGTATTCTTCGTGTATAGATCTTTCCACAGACACACAAACCGCTACTAATTTTTGCCTCCCAACATGAATTTTGTTATTAAACCGCTGTGGATCTTTTCTGTTCTTAATCCACTTACTAGACACATACGTGTCCAGAGCACAATTCACAATCATTTTAAACTTTGCCCATAATTCCTTCATGGCCATCATTCTGGAACTAAATGAATGCAGTTCGTCGACTAAGTGAGATGCTAACAATTTCTTATCTGCTCTTTTTAGTAGAAACACTCTCCTAGCCCTCTTGACTGATTTACTAACTTTCATAACCATAGTCGCTATGATATCGTGACCACTAATCCCCTCTATACTGACGCCATCAATAATGTCCGGCCTGTTTGTAGTTTCGATGTAAGATACTTCCACTGCATGAGGGCTACCGACAGAAGTTTTCAGAAAAGGTAATCAAAAGTAGTTCACAAGACTGACTGACTGTAACCCTTGCAATGAATCCATACACGTCCAAGTCTATACTCGTTAGGTTAAAGTCACTACCAATTAGTATTAAAAGGTCTGGGTATTGGTGCACAACTGACCGTTGACTTGCTTTGAATGGCCCTATGACTGTCACAGAGGAATTTGGTGGTCAGTGAAACCATCCAACAATTAACTCGGTTTCTCCTAAACCTGTAACGTGTGACCAGATAACTTCAATATGACAGTCAATTTAAACTTCAGAATGTTTTTGTCGACTGCAATGAACACTCCCCCCACCTATAGCATTTAATCAGCCTTTCTAGTAAACATTTCAAGACTCGCTAAATATTTCAGAGATTTTTGCTTCAGTTTTGAGCCAGCTCTCAGTCCCAGGAATAATTTGAGATAGAGAACTGTCCTGGACAGCAGTAAATTCAGGAACTTTGTTACAAATACTTCCACAATTTACTGATGAAATTTTAGTCGAACAGTCTTTACCCTGAACAGGGTCTGATTTTCCTACACATGTATCGCCTGGTAAGTGCCCGAGAGAGTACTTCAAACTACGGCCTGGCCTTAAAAAAACACCACCACCGCCACCATGCGCACTGCACAAAAACTCTGCTACCTCTGTGTAGTTTTTAAGTCAGCAGGCTCCATGTCAAAAAATGCTCAAAACAAGAGATCGGCATTACTGGAACATAAGGACATTGCTCGATGGTGATCTCAACTGCTCATACAGGTGAAATCCATTAAGCGCGCGCACACACATGCACGTACATCGTACAAATTAATGTTCTCCCCTGCATTTTTTTTGTCTGTGAAAGCTAATCTTGTGGTGTCACCGCCAGACACCACACTTGCTAGGTGGTAGCCTTTAAATCGGCCGCGATCCGCTAGTATACGTCGGACCCGTGTGTCGCCACTGTCAGTGATTGCAGACCGAGCGCCACTACATGGAATGTCTAGAGAGACTTCCTAGCACTCGCCCCAGTTGTACAGACGACTTTGCTAGCGATGCTACACTGACAACTACGCTCTCATTTGCCAAGACGATAGTTAGCATAGCCTTCAGCTACGTCATTTGCTACGACGTAGCAAGGCGCCATAGCATTTGATATTTATCTTGTGAAGCATGTACAGTCAAGAGAGATGTTCACCAATTGTGGATTAAAGTTAAGTATTCTACCAGTTACCTCCTTTTTTACTACACTCAATTCCTATAACTGTTCCAGACCTCACGCCAGCCTGCGTGAGGTTAAACGCGTGCCTTTCGGCATCCTCGCATAGTGACTTGGCTGTCTTGCCAAGTCACAACAAATCTTATGAACCATTGTCAGGTTTTTGATGTTTCCGGTAGCATATACGCAGATTAGTGATGAATGTTTGTGGGCAGTGGAGACAGGAGCAAGGCCGACTGACAGCAGTGCCGGGCTGGCGTGAGCTAGTGACTTTCTAAACAATCTACAATTCAGGATGTACTGAAGCACAAACTGATAAGAACAGATTTGTCGGTACAAGTTAATGTTTAAGGGTAGTGAAGGTAAATGTGCGGAAACATCAAACAGAAAATGTAGCTCATAGTGGAATCAAGCAGGCCAGGCAGTGAAGTATATCGTCGCCACGGGATGTCACTCCGAACACGAATGAAATATGGAGCAGATAACAGTCTCGTCTCCACTCCTCAAATTGTGTTAAGTTATACAAAAGCTACCGTCGATCACAACGACGACCGTTTTCTCACACTGCCCAAATTGTACATCAAATATTTAGGAACAAATTAGGCATAAGAAATAAAGTGCACAGTGGAAGACAAAACATGGATTCAATTGTCACATATTACTGTGTGTGTAAATGCTTGGAAAGTGAAAAGTCTGATGCTACTCGGTGTTTAATTAGACAAGGTAACGGCATACAGACACAGTGTGTGACGGCACTCCACCCGTGAGAATAGCAGAGGGTATGCTGTTACTACTGCCCTCCCCTCCCCGACTGTGTACAGTGTTCACCTCGCTCTGCCAGGTAACCACCTCGAGGTCAGCTTTTCTGTCTCCTCATAATTTAAGTTCTCAAAACTGAATTTTTATTACGATACCATCAAATGTCACATAAAATACTTAATAATCCATTATACAACTACACAAGTACATTGAACGATAAAAAAATGAAGCACACTGAAAATCGGCGAATGTCAGTTTCACTCTATGTGTGTGCACAATGTCACTATCTACATAAGTGACCCAAGTTGCAATTCTCTGTGACAGGTAGGACATCCGCCGGAGTTCATTAGTGTCGTTCACGCTCCGTGTTGTTCTTGTGCCCACACGGTATACAAGGTGTGAGAATAGTATCAGATGTCGAGTGACCGCTGCAAACGATGCAGAGGTACCACGTACTCGCGGAAGAAGGTGGTATCGGCACCTAACAGATTTCGGAAGTTTTTGTACATCCATCCTTTTAGCAGGAGGTCTCTGGGACAACGGCCATTTACTATTGTGACAAAAGATAAAAACATCTACAGCCGTCCTTGTGATTTTATTTTATTTTGTCGCTACCAGTTTCAACGCTTCATTGTGTTATCTTCAGGCTGTTTTTGCAGCGGTACAGGTTTATATGATCTCCATGCATAACCGATTAGTTGCCAGCATTACTGGATACGCAGATAATGTGTCAGCACTCCAACCGTCAACTGCCAAATCATAATGACAGATATAGTTTTTTTTTTTTTTGGGTCACGGGAGTTTGAAAGTGCCCTCGTCCTATGTCTCCGTTTTGTCTTATCCACATCTGTAGAGCATTCAGTCGTAACAATGGGTGGGAATACTCTCCGTCAAAGTTACCGTTCACTGCGTCTCTACACTGCGAACGGCGATTGCCGTACCGTGTGCCGACATTTGGCATCTGCACCTCTGACCTAAAAATGAGAAGTAGACTCCCTGCAACATTCTGTGTCATCCCACACTGTTTGTCAGAGACTAGCAGTGGCAGGGCTAGGGAATTACTGCCCCACATGCAGTCCGTCACTGACACTGACTGCAAAAGGCCGCATCCGGAGCAGTGCCGCGCCCTGGAATCGTGGACTGCAGGCGAGTGGCGGTGCACTGCGTCCGGTGGCAAATGGTGGTTCTGCAGTACCTCAAACAGACTGCCGTCAATGAGTACAGTGGTGACCTGACAAGAGGTTCGATTCTTCCGACACTTCGAAGAGACACGGCAAAATTCTCAGCTCCACAGTTTGGGGAGCACTCGGATACGAACTACGGGCCACGGCCGGTAGTGATCGAGAGAACTCTCGGGCCGTAATGTATAGTTACAGAGGTCGTGGACCCTATACCTCCAGCGGAAAAGTATTGCCAGGTCACTTTTTGACGATACGATGCTCGTCTGACTGTAGTATAAATATCTACGAACTGGCCGCATAATATCGAGATACTCCTGTGGCCGGCAAGATCCCCAGATCTGTCCACTGATACGACACGTGTGAGAAGAGCTCAAAATGTCGACTCTGTCCCAATGCCAGTGTACGGAATATCGAGGACCAACCGCGATAGTCCGGGCCGCGTTTCCATCTCCGTGTCAGCCTACCTGGTCAAATCGGTGCTCATGTCCCGGCCAGGAGGGCTGCGACACTGTAGTGGTGAGTGGGCTTGTACTGACAAGTTTTTTGTAAATCTGACTCCACTTTTTAATGACTGAAATAACATCACGTACCCTCGTGTACTTTTGTTTCATTTCCCCCTGCATCCTGGGTACTTCACTTTTTTTGTCAAACAGTATATTTACAATGTTTACCGATGTCACAATTACATAAAATACACACACACACACACACACACACACACACACACACACACACACAAACACACAGAACTGTTATAAAATAAAAGATAAATTACTTACTGAGGAATCGCTGCTCTTTTCATCCCTCTTGCAAGAATCGTGACCGTTGCTTGATTTTTCGGAAGGAAGTGCACTCGATAAAATGTCTGCGAGACTCATCCCGGAATCCACTCGAGCGACGAGATCTCTCGCTAAACTCATTTCCTCTGTTATGGAAAATAAAATATTAATAATTACTGAACAATGAAAACAGGTTGTCACATTGTCAAAACGTACCCAGAATGTTTAAATGCAACAGTGTTTGAGGGTACAAAATTCAAGTTTATTTAATTCGGAAATTTTCTCAAACTTCAGATGTGCAATTATTCTGTACCCTCACTATCTACAAAAGAGCAAACACATACACCATTAATTTTATTGTAATATTAATAATAGTTAAAAGGAACAATGAAGTTTTCTTTATAGGTAAATGATATCTTATACACGTTCAAATATTTGTTTCGAATTGTGATTATACATTTCAAGTATTCATAAGGCGACACACAGCAGACAGAGTTCGACAGCAGACACCCCTACATCGCAGCAGGTGCCGTGCGGTGCTACTGACGCAGTACGGAGTGCCGAGGAGGACCCGAGTATGCCATCCTCACGTGATTCCATGAATGTATGACACACCAATATAAATGAAGGACAGAGAATAATTTATGGTAGGCTGTCAGTTCAGAATGAGCTTAGCTATTACTAAAATCATATTTCTATACTTATTTAGGTAGTTAAGTTGTTACAAAAACAAGACTTACACGACAAAAACACAAAGACATGTTAAAATCCAAAGATTGAGGTGCCCAAACATATACTTACGTTCAACATGTGCGAATGCACAAAAGACACCACGAGGGCAGTACCCGGCAGTTTGAACGTCATTACATTTTGTCGACTTGTAAATCTCGGGGTGAAATTGTTGCTCAGTGCGTGTATGACAGTATGCACACTGATCACCGTTGTCACAATTGCTTGGTTCACCCCATTCGTCACCGTGTTTGACACTCGGACAAGGTGTCGATCTGAAACGAAACAGATACCGAGCAAGATGTTATTTCTATTAATAATCTATTTCAAATAGTCTGTGTGTCACTTAGACTGGGGTTGGAGTTAAGAGCCATTAGGTAGCACCATTCAGGTATAAATCTTTAGCCCCACATCCTGTCGACATCGGTAATTTAATATTTATAAGTTCTGGGAAATCCTGTGACTTTCTTGTCACCAAAATTCTGTACTATTTTAAATACTTCAACTGCCTGTATAGTAGGAGTATTGACCCTTCAATGGGAAGTTAAGCTATACAATGTACAGAATCATATAATTTTTCCCCCCTCTCATTCTTTTCTAATAATTTTGTACCCTAGATAATATTGGCATACAAACAAACAAGGAGAGATACGCTCTTCAATCGATTAATCTTCACCTGTTTGTCTCTATAAGCGATAACAGGCGGACATATTACGAGTTCCGCCGAGTAAAAAAAGTTTTTTTCAACTGTACATTAAAGAAAGTTATTAGCAAACAAGAAGAAATTGCGTGAGCAGAGGATGGGCGATCCAGAACCAGTATTGTCATACCAATCTCTATGCATAATAGCGGTAACAGGAAAAGGATGTACATAAATTTAAGACTGTTAATCTAATAATGTACTGAATACTGAAGATCTGTTGATATTAACGCCAGCTAAAGTTCACTCAGGATATGACTACTTACCAATTTCTTTCAAAATTTCTTTTTTAATTATTTAAGCAGCAATTTTTTAATCAGTTTCCATTATATATTTTACTTTATGCACCCCCCCCCCCCCCCTCCTCCTCCTCCTCCTCCTCCTCCTCCTCTGTTCTCAGAGACACTATTCCACAAACCACTATGTTCATGCAATAAAGTTTTAGTTTTAAGTGTTGGGTTTCAGTGGCAACTCCTCTCTCCAATTCAACATAAAAATCTACTGACTATATGACACAGTTTTATAGTGACGTCAGGTACTTCAGAACTTCAACAATGCCAGACACTTATGGTCTGTCCAGTCTAAAGAGGCATGGATACAAAACTACCAATGAGTCACCTCCAATTTATATAAAAGCACTGTGATACAAAGAAGCAATTGGATTCACTTTTAACATTTTAAATTGTTATCAAGGCAACTCAAAGTATTCAAGTGCACCTGTAAGTCAACTACACATCAGGCATCCATTGGTATTTTTGGAGTGGCTCACTGTGGTAAAGCATATCAGTTTGGGGAAAGTGACATGTGTGTCATCATCTACCTGATGGATGAATGATGGCCGTGACATTTGTAGAATTTATTTTACTACTTAAGTGATTTAGATTCACATAGTGTTCGTAAGTTTATTTCATATTTTTGCAGGTACACGTGTCTGGATGGATGCAGCACATCTGTGAGGCAGGACAATGTTTGCAACTCGTCTATTCTTTGTGGTGCCTGGCAGTTTGGCAGTTTACTCCACCCTATGTTCCCCAGGCTCGGACATGTACAGTGCCCCATGGAATATGAGTACCATGATAATATGTCAAAAACAAAAGAGGAAACTAGAAGATATATTTTATCTGTAATATGAGCTAAAAAAGTTGTTATTCATGTCAAACAGTACATGTGTAATGTCACAGTTTATGAAGGTTACCATCTGGTAAAGGGAAGATCAATATAATCTGATTTCTAAGGACACGCTTTGTATTACTGTTAGAAAGTCGAGGTAAGAGAAGAAATGTTCACGGCTGCCAATGCAGAAGAAGATGCAGAGAAGACAAAGTTCACGTACAAAAAAAAAAAAAACAGGGTTTAACTGTATGGCTAACATAGAAGATGCAACACAGTATTTAAAAGTAACAGCGATCATAAATTTTATCAATCATACACAAATTATAAAATTTATCAAACATAAACACTTTTCACAGATCACAGAATACTTTGAGGTCAGAATCTGACATAATGGTTAAGAACAATGAGGATCAGCACACTAGCACGATGAAATTTCTGATAGAGATAATGAGCTACTGGTAAAGCTAACAGGAAATCCTCCTGACAAAAGAACAAATGAGTCCAGTGTAACTGAGGGACACTGGAACTTAACAGCTCATTCTTCATATGATTCCGTGAACTAATTTACCTCCTCTTTCACATGACACTACAGCTAATTCAGGTTGCTTGATTAATTATTATATCATTAGGTTGAACCCATGTAAGTAATTTCACATTTCGAACTCTGAAAAGTAATTTTCAATAATATGTCAAAATACTTGTCGATATTACATCCAGCCATTGTTAGGAACATGTATAATCAATCTGTTTCTTTATAATTAGAACTATTCAGTTCCAAACAACAAAATAATGTGTAAGTGACACCAAAAAATAACATACGTACAGTATCTTTGAAACAAGAAACATGTTAGGAAGATTTGGGATGGAGTAATTCATGTGTAATTAACTAAAATGTAATCAACACTGTTCATGCAGTGCATTTCAAAGATATTTCCTTAGATACAGAAGAATTGTGGTTGATTTGGTACCACATTCAATGTATTTCACTTGTAGCTACAGGATGATGATTTATTTTGCAATTGCTGATAATTTTTCTAATTATAATTGGCAAATTTGCTGTATGTAACAATGTACAAATTGTTATAATGAGAGTGTGAGGGGGAGGAGAACAATATCAATCACTTCTGTCACCACACCAGAGAATGTTATCACTCGATGCCACACAAAATCTGGGCGGGGAACTAAAAACGTGTAACTGTCAGAGACTGACAACAAAACATTGAACCCACCAGCAATAGTCACTCTGAACTCCAGCACACGACTGTGTCGTGTCTGTGTGTGAGGCCAATCAAGAAGACTGGTTGCTTGATTTGGGAGAGGGGACCAAAGAGCAAGGTCGTCGGTCTCATCGGATTACGGAAGGACAGGGAAGGAAGTCAGCCGTGACCTTTCAAAGGAACCATCCCAGCACTTGCCTAAAGCGATTAAGGGAAATCGCAGAAAACCTAAATCAAGATGGCTGGACGTGAGTTTGAACCGTCGTCCTCCCAAATGTGAGTCCAGTGTGCTAATCACTGTGCCACCTCTCTTGGTCCAATTAAGAAGGCTGCCACATTTCGTCCTTTCTGACTACAATCTGATTTTGTAAAGATTTTGCAGAACTCCCATCACTAGTTATTTTCCTTCTGTGGCTTGTTTGGCATAATATCTTTTCTTTACAACAGTCTTACATCATATCTGTCGAATATTTAGGGCTCTTGATAATTTGTGCAGTTAATAGCCACAATAACTGATTTGTACTAGTCACGAGTTAGACGATGAACTATGTTCAGATTTGATCATAACAACATCACTATTCTCATGTAGGGATGTATTTGTTTGTTAATATGTGCACATGCAGCTCTTTCGTATGGCTCAATGATTATCATATCCTCTTTGGTAAAATATTCTGGAGTTGAAATAATTCCCCATTTGAATCTCCAAGTGGAACTACTCAGAAGTAGTTGTTTTCTAGAGGAACAAACCTGCTGTCCTATGGGCTGTAACAGAGAATGCCGTATCCCTCAATCAAGGTGGCACATTAGAGAATTTAAGGAGAGAGATGGATAGACTTAAGCTAGATATAGTGAGGAATAGTCAAGTGCTGTTGTGGCAGGAAGAACAGTGCTCTTGGTCCAATCAGTACAGTGTTATTAACACAAAATGAAATAGGATGAGTAGGTCTAACAATGAATATGAATGCAGGAGAGTAGATAAGCTTCTATAAACAGCATAACGAATACATCATTACAATGAAAACAGATATTATGAAGATAGATACGAAGATAACATCCACCACAGTAGTACAAGTTTAAACACCAACAAGCTCTGCAGATGAAGAGACCGGAAGAATGTGCGATGAGATAAATAAAATTATTGAACTGTTGTAATTGTGACAGAGAGTGAAGTTTGGTAGCAGGAAAGGAATAAATAGGAAAATTTTAGGAGAACATGGACAGGGGCAAGGGGAGAGGGAGATGGAGAGGGTACAGCAACAAAAGAGGTAGACCCTAGTGGAATTTTGCACAGAGCACAAATTTAATCATTTTACATGGTCTATGAATAACAAAATAAATTTGCATGCATGGAAGAGAACAGCAGAAAGTGGAAGGTTTCAGACAGATTGCACAATGGTAAGACAGAGATGATGAAACCAGATTTTAAATTTTAAGATATTTGCAGGGAGTAGATGTGGACTTCGTCCATATGTTGATTATGAACTACAGATTAAAACTGAAGGAATTGCAGAGAAATACGAAATTAAGGAAATGTGACCTGGATAAACTGAAAGTATGAGAATTTGATCAGAGTTTCAAACAGAGTGTTAGGCAATGATTGATTGAAACACGGGAACAGAAACAACAGAAGATGAATGGGTAGCTTTGACGAATGAAACACTGAAGGCGACTGAGAATCAAATAGGCAAAAAGACAAGTTCTAGTAGAAATCTGTGGATAACGCAATAGATACTGAATTTAACTATGGTACGAGAAATTTGGAAATGTAATTAAAGTTCAGGGATAAAAGCAAAATCTTTGAAGTTTTCCTATGATGAAATTCTATTGGACATGACAAAGGATTTGGAAGAAATCACATGAATGGAACGGAAGTCACCTCGATAGAAGGTTCACGAAGATCATCAATACGGGTAACAGACTGTAGTTGAATCAGGTGACACTCATAGAATTATACTATCAAATGAGACACTAAAACCAGTTGTTGTATTTTGTTATTTTGCAGCAAAATATCTGACAATGGCCAAAGTAGATATGATTTAAAATGCAGACTAGCAATGAAAAGAAAAAAACAGTTCTTAAAAATACAATTTGTTAACTTTAAATGTAAACTTAAGTGCCAGGAAGTCTTTCCAGAAGGTAATTGTATACAGTGTACCCTCGAACATAAGTGAAACGTGACCAATAAACAGATCAGACAAGAAGAGAATAGAAGCTTTTGAAATCTGGTGCTACACGAGATCAGATGGGTACATCTAATAACTAATGAAGAGATACTGAATCAAAGTACAGAGAAAAAGAAGTCTTTGGCTCAACTTGACTAAAAGAAGAGATCAGTTACTAGGATGTAGTTAGAATGGCAGAGAGAGAGAGAGAGAGAGAGAGACTAAACCTCAAATACTGTAGTAGGTTCACCTATATCTACATGACTACTCCAACCTTATCTACACGGCTACTCGAACCTTATCTACACGGCTACTCGAACCTTATCTACACGGCTACTCGAACCTTATCTACACGGCTACTCGAACCTTATCTACACGGCTACTCGAACCTTATCTACACGGCTACTCGAACCTTATCTACACGGCTACTCGAACCTTATCTACACGGCTACTCGAACCTTATCTACACGGCTACTCGAACCTTATCTACACGGCTACTCGAACTTTATCTACACGACTACTTGAACCTTATCTAGACGACTACTCGAACCTTATCTACACGACTACTCTGTTATTCATATGCAAGTGATTGACAGGGAGTGAACTGAACCACTTTCAGATTATCCGTTCTCAAATCTCATGTGAAAAACAAACATCTACATCTTTCCATGCACGCTCTGTGATCTCCCTATATATTTGGGACTCAACAAAATATTTTCACATTTGGAGGAAAAGTTAGTAATTGAAATTTCATTACAAGATCACACTGCGACAAAAAACACCTTTGTTTTAATGATAGAAACTCCAACTCTTGAATCGTATCTGTGAAACTTTCCCATTCAGGGCAGCACTACTCCAGAAGAGGACAGACAAGCATAGTGTGGGCAGTCTCTTTAGTAGATGGACAGCGTCATCTGCAAACAATCTACAGAGTGATGCTCCAATTGGGGAACACTAGATATCGCTTCTGTTTCATTCGCTGACTTTCTGTCAGTTACTATGAACCGTAACCCTTCAGACAGGAAATCACGAATGTAGTCGCACGAACTAAGATGATACTCTTTAGATTCGATTAGAAACCGTTTCTGAGGAACGGTGTGGAATGAATTCTGGAAGTCTAGGAATATGAAATCAATTTGATATCCTCTGAGGATAGTATTCATTACTCTTATGAGTAAAGACCCAGCTATGTTTCACAGTAATGATATTTTCTGAAACCATGTTGATTGTATGTCAATAGATCATTTTCTTCAAGATGTTTCATAATGTTCAAATGCAGAATTTGTATATAATATGACAACGGATGTATGTATGTTACACATGTTGTCCTAATCCAATGGATCAATTTCGACCAACTAGGTACACATACTACTTACTGTATGTAAAGAAGTACTATAGGGGTAAGTACTACCTCCCGTTGGAGGGTGGGGGTGAAAGTGGGGTGACATGGGAGATGGAGAGAGAGAAGGGGTAGAGCAGATGAACAGAGAGAGGTGGTGGGGGAGGACGAGATGGACAGAGAGAAGGGGGAGGAAGGGATGGTTAGAGGGGGGAGAGGAGGAGGTGGTCAGAGGGGAATGAGGAGAGGGGTAGGAGGAGGAGGAGGAGATGTGTGCAATGTACAGTCTTAGACATAAAAACTAACCGCTGTCCAGCCGCCACAGAAACTAAGTCTGAACTGTTCACTTAAGGTGGCCAATAAAACTGAATGCCCCTGACAAAACCAAGTCCAGCAATCTGCACAATCTGGTAACACTGTAAGATGCGTAAGTGTCAGGAGGAAGTGTTGTCTACTTTCTAGATGTCTTCCGATTGTGCGGGCCTGTGGTAACCGTCGTGCATTCTAAACTTATGGTCACCTGTTCGTGTTCAACTGCTGCCCCCCCCCCCTCCCCCCACCATTTTTAACCACATTTCAGCCCTCGTCTAAAGTTATGAGTGTGATTGAACATCGAAGATAACTCGCTTCACCTTCTACCCACCAACAATAACAAGTACTTCCAGAAACAATTCTGTAGGACAGCTCGTGGCTGCGTCGCTATCATAACAGCTTACGCTCGAGCGTTTCCTCGCGCTGCAGCGGCGAACGGCCGCCGGCCAGACGCCACCCGCCGCCAGAAATTCAGCGCCGCTCAGGTGAACACAGTGCGACGATGTCAGTGTGTATATCAACTGTCATTTTCGAATTTGAAGTTCTGGTTATCATTTTACAGTTGAGCATTGGATTTTGTATACCTGAAAACCATGAACTACGATCAAGCATTATAAAATTGAGTTGCAAGTGGAAAAAGGTGTAATATCAGCAACACAATATTTCCATTTGGTATAACGAAGGGGCGAATGCAGAGGAGGCAGCTAGAAAGATTTTAACTGTGTGTGGAGCGAGTGCTTTTGGGAAAAATATGCTAGAAAAAGATATTGTTGTTTCAACAAATATCTTTCTGGAATGAATGATTTTCCACATTAAGGAAGTCTCAAACGCTGATATATGTGATGGATTACCATTTAATCATCATTCGACATTTGCATTCAACAGGCAAAGTTCAGAAGTCTGGTGTAGAAGTACTGCACGCTCAAATTCGAAACAACAAAAATCAACGGAGTGACTATTCTTGAACATCATCAGATCTGTCATTGAGCATTCCTATGCAGTACTGTTAGTGGTGACAAGTTATGATGCCTTTATCGTTAACTTCCTAAGAAGAAATGAAAGGCTGAGCCCCACCAAAAGACGTAAACTGGTAGTGTGAACATATTTTACACCTGATAGCTCCAAAAATGTGTTTTGGGCTACGAATTCTGCCCCAAGGGGTGTGTGCATCACAGCTGGAATTTGTTGCCAACAACTGAAACACCTTTCGGTCGCAGTGTAAGAAAATCGACTGACAAAACTACATCACCTGTGCTACTGCATGACAACGCACTCTGTTGATTTGAGAAACAGAACTTTCGAGGAGATTGACAGCAAAGTCGTCTCTCAGGCAATTGATAGGGAACTTCCCTCTCAAGTACTTGTCCTTCTCATCATATACTCGTAAAATTTTACCTTTCCTGCTGTTGATTGATCAACCGTCAAGGCAATTCATTTCTAGATGAAAATACTCTTTAAACTATACTACTTTAATGACATCGTTAGAACCAGTAGGTTTCTGCATGCATAGAATTTGTACACTACTTTAGCATTATCAGATTGTTTTAGATGTCGTGAAAGAAAATTCTGCTGTTGATTAATTTCTCTTTGATGATTACTGTTGCGTTCAGTAAACTAATGGACAGAAACATCATGTCGGCAGTCTATCTTAATAAAGCATTACGTATCTGTAAGACGATTGAGCCTATTTCCACACGAGTTAGTAGGATATTACTGACTTTTGACTTCGAAAAGGTCTGTATTTACTTCATGTCCTGCATCATTCGCAAATATTATGAAAATGTGGCAGTTCATAGATAAAATTATGTATTCACAACAACAAAAAAATGTCGGCAGAAAACAAAAGTGGCATTACGAGTTTAGCAGTACCATAAGGTTTTCGCTCTGATACTAAGGGTTTGTGGACATTAATCACTGGTTCCTAGCCAATTCCTTGTCACTAAACTTTGAAAAAACACACTACATGCAGTTCAGAACTTGTAAGGAGTGTTCCACGATTATATGCCTGACATATGATTACAAGCAGATAGAAGAAGTGGACGGTGTTAAATTCTTGGGATTACAGCTTGATAATAAATTCAACTGGGAAAAGCACACCACAGAACTGCTGAAGCGTCATAACAAATCTCTATTTGCAATGCCAATTGTGTCAGACATAGGGAATATAAAAATGAAAAAGCTGGCATACTATGCTTACTTTTATTCCATAATGTCGTATGGGATTATTTTTTGGGGTAATTCATCAAGCCAAGCTGAAGTTTTCCGGGCACAAAAACGTGCAGTAAGAGTTATATGTGGTGTGAACTCAAGAACATCCTGCAGAAGCCTGTTTAGGGAACTAGGGATACTAACTACTGCTTCCCAATATACGAGGACGGTTCAGAAAGTAACCTCCAATTGGTCACAGTGCGGGTTGTGGGGGGAGTAGCGACGCCATCTGTGCGTTCACGCACTCAACAGGTCAGTCGGCATCAAGCCGTGGTCGAGTGAACGTCGTACCTGCGCTAGTTTAGTTTTTGTGGCAGTTTGAAATGTGTGCTGCAATAGAAAACCCCGCCAAATGTGAAGTGCGTGCTGTCATAAGGTTTTTTACAGCCAAAGGATATTCTGCAGCAGCTATTCATCGTGAGCTTTGTGCCGTGTACGGACCAAGAGTTATGAGTGAAGGAGTTGTCCGTGAATGGGTACGTTTATTTAAAAGTGGACGAGAAAACGTTCATGATGAAGAGAGGAGTGGTAGACCATCATTGGTGACTGACGAACTCGTTCAGACAGTTAATGCAAAAGTTCGTGAAAATCGACGTTTCTCAATGTCGGAGTTGTCTACTGGTTTTCCACAGATTTCTAAGACTCTCTTGTACGAGATAGTGACAGCAAGATTGGGTTACCGTAAGTTCTGTGCATGATGGGTGCCCAAAATTCTTACCGACCACCACAAAACTCGAAGAATGGCCTCTGCATTAGACTTTTCTGTCACGTTATGAGGACGAAGAAGAACCATTGTTAAACAGAATCGTGACCGGTGACGAAACCTGGATTAAGTACGTGAACCCTGAGACAAAAGAACAATCAAAGATGTGGGCACATTCAAATTCGCCTACCAAACCAAGAAAAGCCTCGCAAGATTTTTCTGCCAGAAAACTGATGGCAACGGTGTTTTGGGATGCCAAAGGCGTGTTGGTTGAATTCATGGAACGTGGTACGACCATTAATCAAGACGTGTACTGTGAAACAATAAAAAAGTTACGACGGGCTATACAGAACAAACGCCGTGGTATGCTGACTTCCGGTATCGGTTTTTTGCACGATAACGCCCGTCCTCACTCTGCTCGCAGAACAACGGCCCTTCTTGAGTCCTTCAAGTGGGACGTTATCAACCATCCACCTTACAGCCCAGACCTGGCGCCAAGTGATTATCACCTCTTCATGCATTTGAAGAAATGGCTCGGGTCACAGCGGTTTGATGACGACGAAGAGCTCAAAGATGCGGTCACAGGCTGGCTCCAGGCACAAGCGGGCGATTTTTATGCAGAAGGAATTTCAAAGCTTGTGAAGAGATATGATAAGTGCCTCAATCGCTATGGAGACTATGTAGAAAAATAGTGCAAAGATGTAGTTGTAAGATGTATATATTAAAATATTTTTATTTAACTTGGTGTATTTTTTTAAATCAACCGAAGGTTACTTTCTGAACGGCCCTCGTATTTATTCTTTAATGAAATTTGTCATTAAAAATATATCACTTTTTCAAACCAACAGCTCAATTCATGGCATCAATACTAGAAATAAGAATAATCTTCACAAGGATTTAAAGTCACTTAGTCTTGTACAAAAAGGTGTGCATTATTCAGGAACACATATTCCCAATAACTCGCCAGCAGCTATAAAAAGATTAACTACCAACGAAATTCAGTTTAAGAGAAGCCTAAAGGATTTATTGGTGGCCAACTTCTTCTACTCCATTGGTGAATTTCTCAGTAGAACCAACTGATTTTTGTGTGTGTGTGTGTGTGTGTGTGTGTGTGTGTGTGTGTGTGTATGTAACTTCTGCACAATTTCAGTGCAGTAATGCGTTCATTGTAAATAAGTATTATAGTAGTTGTATTACATGTTTATAACCTTGTTTGTTGTTGTTGTGGTCTTCAGTCCTAAGACTGGTTTGATGCAGCTTTCCATGCTACTCTACCCTATGCAAGCTTTTTCATCTCCCAGTACCTACTGCAACCTACATCCTTCTGAATCTGCTTAGTGTATTCATCTCTTGGTCTCCCTCTACGATTTTTACCCTCCACGCTGCCCTCCAATACTAAATTGGTGATCCCTTGATGCCTCAGAACATGTCCTACCAACCGATCCCTTCTTCTGGTCAAGTTGTGCCACAAACTTCTCTTCTCCCCAATCCTATTCAATACTTCCTCATTAGTTATGTGATCTACCCATGTAATCTTCAGCATTCTTCTGTAGCACCACATTTCGAAAGCTTCTATTCTCTTCTTGTCCAAACTATTTATCATCCACGTTTCACTTCCATACATGGCTACACTCCATACAAATATTTTCAGAAACGACTTCCTGACACTTAAATCTATACTCGATGTTAACAAATTTCTCTTCTTCACAAACGCTTTCCTTGCCATTGCCAGTCTACATTTTATATCCTCTCTACTTCGACCATCATCAGTTATTTTGCTCCCCAAATAGCAAAACTCCTTTACTACTTTAAGTGTCTCATTTCCTAATCTAATTCCCTCAGCATCACCCGACTTAATTCGACTACATTCCACTATCCTTGTTTCGCTTTTGTTGATGTTCATCTTATATCCTCCTTTCAAGACACTGTCCATTCCATTCAACTGCTCTTCCAAGTCCTTTGCTGTCTTTGACAGAATTACAATGTCATCGGCGAACCTCAAAGTTTTTATTTCTTCTCCATGAATTTTAATACCTACTCCGAATTTTTCTTTTGTTTCCTTTACTGCTTGCTCAATATACAGATAGAACAACATTGGGGAGAGGCTACAACCCTGTCTTACTCCCTTCCCAACCATTGCTTCCCTTTCATGTCCCTCAACTCTTATAACTGCCATCTGGTTTCTGTACAAATTGTAAATAGCCTTTCGCTCTCTGTATTTTACCCCTGCCACCTTTAGAATTTGAAAGAGAGTATTCCAGTCAACATTGTCAAAAGCTTTCTCTAAGCCCACAAATGCTAGAAATGTAGGTTTGCCTTTCCTTAATCTTTCTTCTAAGATAAGTCGTAAGGTCAGTATTGCCTCACGTGTTCCAGTGTTTCTACGGAATCCAAACTGATCTTCCCCGAGGTTGGCTTCTACTAGTTTTTCCATTTGTCTGTAAAGAATTCGTGTTAGTATTTTGCAGCTGTGACTTATTAAACTGATAGTTCGGTAATTTTCACATCTGTCAACACCTGCTTTCTTTGGGATTGGAATTATTATATTCTTCTTGAAGTCTGAGGGTATTTCGCCTGTTTCATACATCTTGCTCACCAGATGGTAGAGTTTTGTCAGGACTGGCTCTTCCAAGGCCGTCAGTAGTTCCAATGGAATGTTGTCTACTCCGGGGGCCTTGTTTCGACTCAGGTCTTTCAGTGCTCTATCAAACTCTTCACGCAGTATCATATCTCCCATTTCATCTTCATCTACATCCTCTTCCATTTCCATAATTTTGTCCTCAAGTACATCGCCCTTGTATAGACCCTCTATATACTCCTTCCACCTTTCTGCTTTCCCTTCTTTGCTTAGAACTGGGTTTCCATCTGAGCTCTTGAGATTCATACAAGTGGTTCTCGTATCTCCAAAGGTCTCTCTATTTTCCTGTAGGCAGTATCTATCTTACCCCTAGTGAGATAGGCCTCTACATCCTTACATTTGGCCTCTAGCCATCCCTGCTTAGCCATTTTACACTTCCTGTCGATCTCATTTTTGAGACGTGTGTATTCCTTTTTGCCTGCTTCATTTACTGCATTTTGATATTTTCTCCTTTCATCAATTAAATTCAATATTTCTTCTGTTACCCAAGGATTTCTACTAGCCCTCGTCTTTTTACCTACTTGATCCTCTGCTGCCTTCGCTACTTCATCCCTCAAAGCTACCCATTCTTCTTCTACTGTATTTCTTTCCCCCATTCCTGTCAATTGTTCCCTTATGCTCTCCCTGAAACTCTCTACAACCTCTGGTTCTTTCAGTTTATCCAGGTCCCATCTCCTTAAATTCCCACCTTTTTGCAGTTTCTTCAGTTTTAATCTACAGTTCATAACCAATAGATCGTGGTCAGAGTCCACATCTGCCCCTGGAAATGTCTTACAATTTAAAACCTGGTTCCTAAATCTCTGTCTTACCATTATATAATCTATCTGATACCTTTTAGTATCTCCAGGGTTCTTCCATGTATACAACCTTCTTCCATGATTCTTAAACCACGTGTTAGCTATGATTAAGTTGTGCTCTGTGTAAAATTCTACCAGGCTGCTTCCTCTTTCATTTCTTAGCCCCAATCCATATTCACCTACTATGTTTCTCCCTTTTCCTACACTCGAATTCCAGTCACCCATGACTATTAAATTTTCATCTCCCTTCACAATCTGAATAATTTCTTCTATTTCATCATACATTTCTTCAATTTCTTCGTCATCTGCAGAGCTAGTTGGCATATAAACTTGTACTACTGTAGTAGGTGTGAGCTTCGTATCTATCTTGGCCACAATAATGCGTACACTATGCTGTTTGTAGAAGCTAACCCGCATTCCTATTTTCCTATTCATTATTAAACCTACTCCTGCATTACTCCTATTTGATTTTGTGTTTATAACCCTGTAGTCACCTGACCAGAAGTCTTGTTCCTCCTGCCACCGAACTTCACTAATTCCCACTATATCTAACTTCAACCTATCCATTTCCCTTTTTAAATTTTCTAATCTACCTGCCCGATTAAGGGATCTGACATTCCACGCTCCTATCCGTAGAACGCCAGTTTTCTTTCTCCTGATAACGACATCCTCTTGAGTAGTCCCCGCCCAGAGATCCGAATGGGGGACTATTTTACCTCCGGAATATTTTACCCAAGAGGACGCCATCATCATTGAATCATACAGTAAAGCTGCAGGCCCTCGGGAAAAATTACGGCTGCAGTTTCCCCTTGCTTTCAGCCATTCGCAGTACCAGCACAGCAATGCCGTTTTGGTTATTGTTACAAGGCCAGATCAGTCTATCATCCAGACTGTTGCCCTTGCAACTACTGAAAAGGCTGCTGCCCCTCTTCAGGAACCACACGTTTGTCTGGCCTCTCAACAGATACCCCTCCGTTGTGGTTGCACCTACGGTACGGCTATCTGTATCGCTGAGGCGCGCAAGCCTTCCCACCAACGGCAAGGTCCATGGTTCATGGGGGGGGGGGTGTTTATAACCTTATAAATAAATAAAAAACAAACTTTTTTATTTTAAATTCAGTGCAGTATTATTTGTAAAGTTATTATTTCATATAGTATTCGTTAAAAAATGCCGATCATACCACTTGGGACCTGTAGAATGGTACATTAGCTTATTTGTTTGAGTTGTAAATATTTGTCATGTATTGTTGTTTTTCTGACATGTTCTACATTCTGGAGGACCTCCTCACTACGGATCAATTGGAATGAAAGTAAATCTAATCTAATCTAAACTAAAAGTAGCAAGACGAATTATGCTGGAGTGTTGTCTTACGATTCCCTCATTGAATTTTTATCTGCCTGCTTGTAGCTCTCCCACAAAGAAATTAAATATCTGGCTTTCTGCGAGTATCGAAAGGCGAACAGAGACAGCGTGCACCTGACACTCAAGCACATAACCTAGGAGCTAGTGAACAGCTGCGGTGTCTTTGACGTACTTATTGGCTCAGTAGCCGCTATGGCATATAATTCGCAATGTAAGAGACGACTTTCGTTGACTCAAAAGCAGTAACTGATATCCTTATGTCACATGTCAAGAGAAAATCACATTATTCAATTGAAATGACATGATAATATGAAGTGAATTTAGCAGGATATTTCTGTGCCATCAAGGAAGTAATTCGTCGGTCACAGAGTTTCCAAACATATTATGCGCTGCTGCCAAGTTTCAGTTATACTGCCAGGAAGGTTACCAGCTGATGTGTTCTGTGAGTGACCTCAGATGCGACTATAGCCTCATCTCAAAGTTGCGGGGGGCAAGGGCCGCAATATTTTCATTATATATCAATGAGTCCTATTCACATTTCTGTAACTAGGTTCAGGGACTAGAGTGTAATTACTTGCAATAAATCGATGCACTGAGTGCAAACTAAATGTCATAAATTAATAACTGGGACAATTATTTGTGTTTTACTGTCTTAATCGGACCGAAACCTAGAAAGCGTATTCACCAGAAGCGATTCACAGTTTTGGAGCTTCTCCAGTGGTTGAGCTGGCAACGTATCTTTGCTATACAATATTGTTATTGAGATCACTGTAATTGGCACATCCGCGAGAAGACAGGCACAGCCTGGCTTTTTGTTGTCAGCTTTTCTGACGGATATTCTGCCTTTGCTCGAAACGTGAAGACTTAAGGTGAATTCGTATATTCCACATGGCAAAAATTTGATGATTCTATTCTTAGAGCTCTAACATTCTAAAAACAGTTACAATAAGTGGCAGAAAAGTGCCTGTGAACCAACAATTAATAATGCAGTCATAATTAGTGGAATCTGACAAATTCCATCTGCCATCTGATAATTGCGAAAAACTACTTTTTTCATTTGCACAGGAGCGTAGTATGAACTCAAGCGTTTCATAGGATTCCTATACTTAATTTCGTTGTGATCGTTTCCAATGACGGCAGGGGAGGAGCAAAACCATCTGACTTGAAACATACTTTTCCAGTGGGATTTGAATCTTTGGCTACAGTTGCAGTAGCATGTCCAGTGAGGTACCAAGAATGTGAGCAATCACTCATTGCTATAGTATACGCTAGGGCAGAAAGAAGCAGGTTTCCGACAAAGTAAACGATGAGAGACACTGTCGCTGTCACTTATTAAACAGGAATTGTTCAGAAAATTACAACTATACCTAGTAAAATGAGTAGGTTGATGCAGCTGCAGTCCGGCACTATCACTTAGTTGCCAAACATTTTCCGAATAGCACTTAAGATAAAAATGTGTGTGTGTGTGTGTGTGTGTGTGTGTGTGACTGTGTGTGTGTGTATTCTTTCGGACATGTCCGAAAGAACAGACACCACACATATATCCATATTCAGGGTGTTTCAGGAGGAATAGTACATATTTTAGCAGCTTGTAGTACAGACCAGTTGCATAAAAAAACATTCCAAATAAATGTGTCCACTTTTTATTGAGTACAGAGATACAGCTGTTAGTACGCAAATCTAACAAACTCAAAGGAAAGGCAAATGAGGACGTTAAAAGTTGATTTTCAAAAATTCCCCCACCAACTTCAATGCACATTTGACTTCACTTGATAACTCCATGTGTAGCTCTTCTGAGGTTGTCTTTGCGTTCTTTTATGAGGGCTGCAGTATTCATAATCCGAATGATCAAATTGGCTCTTGGGTTTACTTTTTCTTTGTAGACTTCACCTTTAACCATCCATGCAGGCAAAAATCCAAAGAGATAAGGTCCGGGAACCTTGGTGGCCAAGAAAAGTGCCCATACCTACTGGTCCATCTTCCGCGAAATGTTAGGCTTGGATAATGTGTCACCTGACAACTAGAATGTGCAGGAGCCCCGCCATGCTGGAGGAACATATGAATTCTTGTAGCCAAAAGAACCTATTCCAATAATGCTGGAAGCTCATTTTCAAGGAAGTGTAGACAACTGGGTCCTATAAGGACCAACATACGAAACGAAAATGCAACGAACCCAGCTGTATGTACTCAGTAAAAATTGGACACATGTTACATGGTATTTTTTCTGCAATTTGTCTATACTACCACCTCTTACAATATTTACTATTCCTCCAGAAACATCCTGTATAATTATTCAGGTCTCGATGGGCCACTAAGACAGGCATCAAGAAACTTCTGTTCCTCTCATTAGATCTTGGGGATAGGAACGCTCCTGTTAATGTAGCACATATAGGTGCCAGCCTAGATTACGTCCGAAAGTACTATGTCGATTGCAGCTGTATAAGACCTCCACCAGCACAAACTAACACTAGAACCGTCTATGATTATATTACCAGGCATCGTCTTTACAACCCAATTCAGGTAAATTAACCTACTAAAAATTGGATGAACATCCGGAAAAGTATCAACAGTAAAATTCTACCAACTAGAGTCAGTGCCGTACGTTACGACGTTGTAAACGAAACCATACCCGCAGTGGAACGATTATGGAAAATCAAATTCAGACCATCTCCATACTGCGACAAATGTCAGCTTGTAGAAACTGTAGTGCACATTTTCTTATGTGAAAAGAGTATCAGAATTTGGAACTGGAATAGGAAGAAATTAGCACTATCAACAGAACCGCAGAAAGTCATATACGGATAACTGAAGCTTTACAACCCAACTGGAAATGTTACCCGTCCGCAAAGAATAACAGTTTTTCGTGGATTCTGGTACAGTTTGTGTTTTATGTGTTAACAAACAAAACTTCTAACTTAGAAAAGTACATGTTTTATATTGCAGAAGAACATTTTAAGCTGAAGAAGAATAACAAATATAAGGAAAGGTTTCAAAATTTTTTGTCTATTGCATTATGTGGGCCACAAAGAGATGGGACAGTTTTATTGATTAGAAGCAGAATACTATTCTTTCACTTTTTTTATTCCTGGAATCTTCTTTTACATTGGTTCTAAAGTCAGAACAGTTCTAATTTGGTAAAACTCCTCCGGCTCCGAAATTTCTTTCATTTGTTGAAAAATATATGACTTTCTCACAGACCTCGTATGCATCCAGTACATAAAAACTTAAATTGTGAATACGTTTCTGAATGAATGTTTGTTATGTATTTTTCTGTCACCCTTTGGACTATTATAAGTTATGTTCTACAAGGAATGCACGCCATTGGAGGCGACAATCTGTAATTTATTTTACCTTAATTACTACTTCAATTTTGTTCTACAATTTAAGGCATATATGGAAACAAACATGGAATACATGGGAATAATGCAGCTACTCAGTGACAGGTATAGGGGAGGCATTGTGGCCAGGCCTCGGATCTTCGACCCCTGTCCTCTTTGCCTCCGCCTACCTGGTGCTAAAACTCTTCTCAAACTTAAAAAATAAAATAGTGCAGTGGTCAGCATGTCTGTCTAGTAAGCAGGAGGTCCAGGTTTGAATCCCGGTCGGTCACAATGACTTATATGCTTCTTAGGAACTTTAGTTTTTAATGTTTATTTTCTCACTTCAGACTAAAACAAGGGCATTGATATGAGAAGAGGAAATGAAAAATATGATTCCAAGACATAATATTTCCTTGTGCGCTACTACTGCGTGCATGAAAGCTCTGCAGTTAATTTTTGCGTCTTAGATAAATTTTGGTATCATCTCACATTACTTTGTGAGAAAGTTCCCATTGTTTTGTGATTCAAATAGAGTGGACATTTCATCACTGGTAAATATTCTGATGACTAATGACATGATACCCTCTGCAATCCTCCATGGCACCTGTGAGCAGAGTCTCACGTTGGTTACTATTAGAACATGCAGGCAGCGATGTCCTCTCACTGCAGTCAGAGCCAAGGCGATTTCTTTCTGTTTATGGCGAAGAGTCTGCTGCAGTGTCCACGCTCAGCCAACATAAACAAATCGCTGTGGCATTGGGCACTGCCAATCAATGCACTTATCTCGAGCCACGACAACAAGAGCTCACTGTCTCTCCTAATGATATCATGGAGTTAATACATCTTCCTTACTTAACGTAATACGCAGGTCGTGGGTTGGGTAAAAATTCAGTTTGTAACTTCCCATCGCATTAAAATCCTTTACAGTCATATTTGATGCAATATTTATTGTTGGTTGTCTCTCTAATGTTAATAGTATTGATTCAGATTGTGCGTGAATATGAAATCACATGCACACGCAAACACACAAACAGTGATTGATTGCAGTGAGGGTGACGACTACTGTGTGTTGAACAACACATGCACCAAACAATTCCTCAGTTGGCTTCGAGTGGATGAGATTTTTCAATTACCTTGAATTGCATGGAGGAAACTGAAAGTAAATGGACTTGTATGCTAAAGAGCTGCGACAAAGCAAAGCTTGACCGATTATCAGATAATTGTCCACATGGGTTTTGTGGATGAGTATACTTTTAGTAACCAACCCACTCACCATCATTACATAAGATTTCTCGAAGGCGTAGGGGCATTGATTTCATTAAGTCGTCGATAGTGCAGTGTGATGGTTTACAGACAGAAGTTTTCTATATTCGTCCAAAGGTCACTCGCATTTGTAGGTCCAGATGGCAATGACCTTGTTACCTCTGTCCATATATTCTCTATCTGGTTGATGTTTATCCTCTCTTGGCCCTGAAACCTATCTTGCACTGCTCTGCTGTGATGGATGGGGCTCTGCTCCTCTAAATAAACTCTTATCTCGTTACTTCATATATTTATATTTAAAGAACGTATTTGTAATGAGCACATTGTATTAGTATTTTCCATAGTGTTTACTAATTCAGACCCTGTCATAGATAAGTGATCTAGATTCAACAGTCCGATTAAGAATATGGTTTACCCTGTCTATCATATGATGAGAGCCATAGTCAGATATCCACATTAAGACTGACTGGCTGAATCCGATTAGAACGATCTGGTATCGAAATGAAACTGCAGACATCAGATAATTTGAACGTCTGTGTTGCAACAATGCTGGGCACGTAATTCCTTTGATGGAGTAACATTTAGCAATTGTCTAAGAAAAAGTGAGAAATGTGTCTACTAGCAGCAATGTAACATAACTATAACCCATATTTATGTGATACAAATACTGAATCGAACAATACACATCTATTTCAGTGGTGGGAAGATACACCATATTGGATTTGCTGGTGACATAATAATGATAATAACAATAATAATAATAATAATAATAATAACAATAATAATAATAATAATAATAATCCCATGTGGCGGATAGGGGAAAACCTCCCCCATATGGGTGGTACCAAGGAAATCAAACACTTGGGGTGAACCAAATACTAACACAATCCTGAACAGCTACTCAATCCGTTGAACCCAAAATCCAGACACATCTGAGTGAAAATCACCGGTACTCTGGTCACCATCTGTTAGCTCAATGAGCTCGGGTGAAAATGTTTGCTTCAAAAAGCTTCAACACCTTCTGGTTCTGTCTGGTCCTGGTATCACCCTGGCCAAACCAATGAAACACAGGCAAACATGAACTGTGCAAGCAAAATCAACGTTACTCCAGGTGGTACACAATCTGCCCGTCAACAGACAGCAGCTGGATTTTCGGATTCTGGGGAGTCCAGGCTAGCATGGCACAGAATATCGGACATCTCTGGTAAATTTCCCTACAAGCAGAAAACATGCAATTGAAAACTAAACATCGGTACATTGATCCAAACACGAAAACTAAATCATCTCACATAAGAAATCGACCGACAAACAATTCTCATCCTTGCTTTTCAAGAACCATGACTAACTGACAATGAAACCTTGCATTACGGAAACCATCGCATCTTCAAGAGCAAAACACAACAAAACGTAGCGAAATGTGCACCAATCTTCGGCATGGCATTTCTCAAACACAGATCTATCATCAACTCTGACAAAGAAATCGCACCCATCAACAATCGACGTATATGACTATGCTCACTAAGAGCCCCAATTAAAAATATACACTCATCAATGCACATGCCCCAACCCACATCTAAAATAAGAAAACACCAAAAATGTCGAAACATTCTGGAACACACTCGAAAAAACTATGAGCAAAAGTCACGAAGATGACGTGAAAATACTAATGGGAGACATCAACTCTCTATTTGGGACAGAAAAACCTATAGAAAAATCACTGGTACAAAATCAACACACGGAAACACTTACACCAACAGCACACGTCTCACTGACATTTGCCAATTCAACCTCAAAATGATGTCTACCCACTACGAAAAAACCCGTTCTCAGGTAACATACTTGGCTAACAGGTGCAAGCTGCCTTCGTTCGCCTTTCGAGACTCGCTAAAAGCCAGATTTTTAATTCTTTTGTAGCAGAGCTACAAGCAGGCAGTTACCAATTCAATAAGGGAATCTTAAGACGACGCTCGAGCAAAATTCGTCATGCTACTTTTAGTACCTATTAGTGTCAGAGCGAAAACCTTACAGTACTGCAAAATTCATAATACCAGTTTTGTTTTCTGCTTACATATTTTTTATTAATGTGAATACATAATTTTATCTATGAACTGCCACATTTTCATAATACTTGCGAATGATGCAGGACATGAAGTAAATACAGACCTTTTCGAAGTCAAAAGTCATTAATATCCTACTAACTCGTGTTGAAAAAGGCTCAATCGTCTTACAGATACGTAATGCTTTATTAAGATAGACTGCCGACGTGATGTTTCTGTCCATTAGTTTACTGAACGCAACAGTAATCATCAAAGAGAAATTAATCAACAGCAGAATTTTCTTTCACGACATCTAAAACAATCTGATAATGCTAAAGTAGTGTACAAATTCTATGCATGCAGAAACCTACTGGTTCTAACGATGTCATTAAAGTAGTGTAGTTTAAAGAGTATTTTCGTCTAGAAATAAATTGCCTTGACGGTTGATCAATCAACAGCGGGAAAGGTAAAATTTTACGAGTATATGATGAGAAGGACAAGTACTTGAGAGGGAAGTTCCCTATCAATTGCCTGAGAGACGACTTTGCTGTCAATCTCCTCGAAAGTTCTGTTTCTCAAATCAACAGAGTGCGTTGTCGTGCAGTAGCACAGGTGATGTAGTTTTGTCAGTCGATTTTCTTACACTGCGACCGAAAGGTGTTTCAGTTGTTGGCAACAAATTCCAGTTGTGATGCACACACCCCTTGGGGCAGAATTCGTAGCCCAAAACACATTTTTGGAGCTATCAGGTGTAAAATATGTTCACACTATCAGTTTACGTCTTTTGGTGGGGCTCAGCCTTTCATTTCTTCTTAGGAAGTTAACGATAAAGGCATCATAACTTGTCACCACTAACAGTACTGCATAGGAATGTTCAATGAGAGATCTGATGATGTTCAAGAATAGTCACTCCGTTGATTTTTGCTGTTTCGAATTTGAGCGTGCAGTACTTCTACACCAGACTTCTGAACTTTGCCTGTTGAATGCAAATGTCGAATGATGGTTAATTGGTAATCCATCACATGTATCAGCATTTGAGACTTCCTTAACATGGAAAATCATTCACGCCAGAAAGATCTTTATTAAAAGAAAAATATCTTTTTCTAGTGTATTTTTCCCAAAAGCACTCGCTCCACACACAGTTCAAATCTTTCTAGCTGCCTCCTCTGCACTCACCCCTCTGTTATACCAAAAGTAAATATTGTATTGCAGACATTACACGTTTTTTCCACTTGCGACTCAATTTTACTGTGCTTGACCGTAGTTAACGATTTTCAGGTATGCAAAATCCAATGCTTAACTGCAAGATGATAACTAGAACTTCAAATTCAAAAAAGACAGATGATTGCCGCGTTCACATGGACGACGCCGGATTTCAGGCGGCAGGTGGCGTCTGGCCGGTGGCCGTTCGCCGCTGCAGTGCGAGGAAACGCTCGAGCGTAAGCTGTTATGATCGCGACGCAGCCACAAGCTGTCCTGCGGAATTGTTTCTGGAAGTACTTGTTATTGCTGGTGGGTAGAATGTGAAGCGAATCATCTTCGATGTTCAATCACACTCGTAACTTTAGACGAGGGCCGAAATGTAGTTTAAAAAAAAAAAAAAAAAAGTACAATTGGACGCGAACAGGCGAGTATAAGTTTAGAATGCATGACGATTACCACTAGACCACGGGCTCACTGAATCGGACAACATCTAGGAAGTAGACAACACTTCCTCCTGACACTGCCGCATCTTACAGTGTTGCCAGATTGTGCAGATGGCCGGACTTAGAGTTGTCAGGGGCGGTCAGTTTTACTGGCCACCTTAAGTGAATGACTCGGACTTGGTCTCTGTGGCGGCCGGCCGGCGGTCAGTTTTTATGTCTAAGACTGTACATGACATACGCACATGCACACAAAACCAAAATTAAAAAGTTAAGTGTGTTGCAAAGTACAACTGTAAATTTAATGATACGGATCTATACTTTGAGCATAACATCCACTTTCTGTAGCTGGACTATGCCAATATGGTGCATTACTTTCACAAATGATCCGTCATTCTTATGATTTCAAGATAATTTTTACCTTAATTATGTTTGTGTCCTTTAAGTTTTTTGATGCAGTGGACCTGACACGCAGTGCCACTGATCTGTGTAGGTTGGCTTCTTCACCATCTGCAGACGGTCAAGGGCTATAGGAGAGCGTCAATCTACAAAAGCTACGAAATGACATAATCACCTGTTACATCACCCGACCATATTTTGTTGTTCTTACGAGGCATAATCAAAATGTAATGGGATTTTTTGCCTCGGACACTGTATTTGCCAGACATGGTCCCGTGCGACTTATTTCTTTTCCCGAGGCTCAAGAAAGGACATTGTTTTGCCACCATTGATGAGATAAAAACAGAATGCCTAAAAGAGCTGAATACCACAACAAAAACTGAGTTCCAGAAGTACTTGCAAGACTGGAAAAAGCACTGACACAAGTCCATTATATTTGACAGGGACTACTTTGAAGGGACAAGCTGATGTTGACAAATAAGTAAAGATTCTTTAAGAAAAGTACAAATTCCCATTACTTTCTGATTCACACCTCATAGATGACAATTACAATGTTGGGTGAAGAGATCTTTGAATAATTTGTAGATCGGATCATCATCTCTGAATAGAAATTTAAATCAGAAAGACATTTTATATTTTCTCTCTTCAACTGACATTATTGTCTGTCCATCTGCTCCTCAATTTCCAAGATGCCACAGTGTAAGTGACCCCCTCACAGCAGGTGGAGACGCTCAATTGCCACCACATCTTAGTGATGATCTTTGCTCACATATTTGTCACCAAATCTGCACATATCCAGCTAGCATACAGTGGGAAATTATCTACACACTACCTACCTAAAATAATGTTTTTACACGAATATATTTCATCGGCTTGAGAGGAAGAAGTGAAATACGTCATTCTCGATGAACGTGTTCACCACATAATTCGGCAGTTTACTCTGATTTCCTTTCATGTGTATTGGTGTGACCTGTACAGTTTCCAGTCCTCGAGTACAGATCTTACGACTGATATGACTGCTAAATATGGAGCTAATACATTAGCAAACTCTGGCAGAAATGTAAGATTGTCTTCACTAAGAACCCTGGTGTTGCCTTTGTATCCTGGCAGAATTATTAAATTGTGGTCTTCTATAATGGACTGGACTGCGGAAAACATTAACATTGTATTTCCAATCCTATGGTTTTTATACAGCAATTTGAAGCTTGTGTGTCTTGGTCTCTCAGATTTGCTTGTCAACTTCGATGTAGGGTCACTTTTTACCTGAGTTCCTCTTTAAGGATCCTCGTAGTTAATTGATGAAGAACTGGTCAAGCAAACGACCAAGATTTGTCACCACGAGCTGATGTAGATGTATTCTTTATTTAATGACAGTTTTGAACAAACACACACACAGTGGTATGAGGAGCTCATAGTCCCAAAGAGTTGCCAATTTATTAATGGAGGATTTTGAAGACATGGCCCTAAAGATGGCATTTTTAAAACCTATTTCTTTTTTGGAGGTATGCCAATGGTACATTCATTGTATGGCCACATGGGAGAGCTGCTATTAACAGTTCCCTAGATCATTTAAGTTGCCTTCATCTCCACATGATGTTCACAATGGAGGCTGAAAGGAGTGGAAAGCTACCGTTTGTAGATGTCTCATTTACAGAAAGGAACACTAGGATACAATGATTATCAAAAGCCCATGAGCACGGACCATTATCTGCATGCATACAACTGCCATCCCCCGTTCCAATGCACGGCAGTCGTGCAGACTTTCGCAAGAGCAGCTTAAGTTGTTTTAGATATAGAAAGCTTGACCAAAAGCTACATCACCTTAAAGTTGTCTTCAAGCAGAATGGCTATACAGAGAAATGGATCTGCTGAGCTATCCACTTTGGACTTAGCAGGAACCATTAGAAAAGACATGTAAATTGGTGGCTTCTCTATCTCTTTCTGTGAGCATATCTTTGAAAATATGAAGAATTTTAAAAAAGATATGAGATAAAAAGTGTTTTTTATCTGCCAGTCAAGATTAGAGCACTCCTTGGCTCAGTACAGTATGACCTGAGATTGAGGAAGTCCAGTGTGTACAAAATCCCCTGCCATTGTGGGAAAGCTTATATTTGTCAAACAATTCGTCCTATTCAGATCGATGTGCTGAGCACCAGGACAACGCAACTTTGTGTCAGCCTGAGAAATCTGTTACGGCAGAGCGCCATCTTATTGAGGGGCATAAAATGTTGTATGGAGAGACAGGTGGACCTTGTTAAAATGACTTCATGATCTGGTTGCAGACACGAGAAGAATATTATTAGTTTACGATGTTTAAGGTTTTATAATTTTATTTACTTACCCGAGACAATGAAACTGTCTATACAGTTATTTGTTTATTGTTGAAGGAAAAGAATAGTGTTAAGGTTACTTTGGGTCACTGGGTAATTCATGTTAATTCCCATAATTATTAGGCTGGAATACTTAATGATTCTTTATTACAGAAAATGAATTTTTCCTAGTATGTAGGTCACTTTGTGCTAAGTGTGCTTATACCATTGTAAATCATATAAATGAGTAGCCCAGATGTAAATGCCGTCAAATGCATTTTTTGTCAATTTTGAGTTGATCACACTAACGTGTAGATTTTTTCGGCACTTATGTGATGGAATAGGTTTCAGGGTGGAAAACCTGCTATAAGCTGTTGACGATGGCTATAGAAAATCGTGTTCATTTGCAGAAGCCACTAAGTGCACAACTACTGCACGTTGTCTTCGGGTGCACAGCTCATTAAATATCCAATGTTTACAAAACCTCCTAAGTCCAACAGGAATGGCGATCGCTGTGCTGTGTCCAGATGCAAAGTGTGCCAACTGACATCAGTCTTACTAATCTAGATATTCAAAGCTACCTTTCAGTTTGTTACGATTATAAGGGATATTTTTCTTATTCAGAGTTAGGTTGGCTGCAATGTAGCAAACACGTATGCAACAATGAAGCTCTTCCTGCAGATGCATTGTCGAAATACAAGTCAGTAAGCAGAGTTCAGATGACAAATATGATGTTTGCATAAGTGATTTTGTGGATGGTTTAAATTCAGATGATGGTACTCGTACAAATGAGTTGGGAGCAATAGAAACAGTAGCAATTTTGCAGGAAGTCAAACCCATCTTTGTACCTGCAAATGACCAGAACGAGACCGAGGGAGACTGCCCTTCGCAGCAAAGGGAGAGGTGTCCTGATCAGTAGAAAAGAAAGGTTTCCAAAACAGAAAGGTAAAAACATGAACAGTATATTTAAAGCAATGTTATGCAATGAAAACTGTGTTGACACTAATTGTTATGACATATGTGGAAGGATTAGTGAAAGTTACTGTAAACCAGCATTTCCAGATTTTTTTTAAGGAGAGAGGGAGAGAGAGAGAGAGAGAGAGAGAGAGAGAGAGAGAGGGAGAGGGAGAGGGAGAGGGAGAGGGAGAGGGAGAGGGAGAGGGAGAGGGAGAGGGAGAGGGAGAGGGAGAGGGAGAGGGAGAGGGAGAGGGAGAGGGAGAGGGAGAGAAGAAAGAAAAACACGTAATTTTTTAAAAATCTAATGTTGACTATTCATATTTGTTCTCTTTTTGAGGTTAAGTAAGTCAGTTTTTCCTGGTAAAATTATACCACCTTCATATTTTTATATGCCAATTTTGTAGAATATTCAGACTTTTCTTTGAAATATAATGTTTCTGTTTATATTCACAATACTTAAATTCCGCATTTCTGTCATTCCTAACATATCACCAAGTAGCGGATTTTGCAACCAAATGTTTGTTTTGAAATTGGATTGATACATTTGTAAAACCTGCTAATCGCATAAATCAGGTGCAAAAACCACTAAGTCAATATTTCACTTAAAATTTTAATGTATGAAACAGAATTGCATATTTCAGCCATTAATACCATGCAATTAATAATTTTGTACTTATTTTTAAAAAAGAAATGAAATCTTTAATAGTTTGGACAGAATGAGTTTTCCACTATTATCTCAGTTTCTCTTATTGTGCAGTTAGCGGATTTTGGATGTGGGCTACTCAAATGAAAGTACGTGTTACTCTGACCTAACTGTAAACTGAACGACACGACAGTTCTCATTACAGTCCACAATTATAAAAAGAAATGAGCAGGTTTTTTCCATTGTTATGACAGCCCATACAAAATTACAGGGATTCCACATCCAAAGGCTGTTTTCTCAGTAGCCCCATTGAGCGGAAAAGAAAAGGTCTCTCTAATATAGATGTGATCATGAGTCATGTGTCATAAGAAACATCCCTTTTCACTTAACATAGTTTTACATTAGTATGTGGTGACAATAGACATTAACAAACTTTATAGGGCAAGTAGATTTCAAAACATACAGATGGTGTTTCTTTTTCTATATTGGGCTGGATGTTAGTTCCATCACTTTTGACATGGGAAATCAAGGAGAATACACCCTTAGATATGAAGTATACATATGATGGACTAGCATTCAGATATGACTGTTGCACCATCTAATAGGAGGGCATTCACTGTAACACATCATATGAGGGCATTCAGAGTTACAATAGTGATTATGTACAGAGGAATCAGACAAATACAGTACAAAAGACAGATTACAAAACCGAGCATGAATAAAGGCTATGGCAGGATTGGGTTACCTTGACATATATGTATAAAAGGAGCAGGTATATATGCAAATGCTATTAACAGGATATTGAACACTATTATATATGTATGCATGTAAAGTGTGCTGGAAAGGATAGGTGGACCTACAGGGAACGGGTGACCTCTTCCCGAGATGAAAAAAGATGCACGAATAGGAACAGTGTCGCAGTGGATAATTATGCAGTTGCGTAGGGATAATTTTAGTGTGGAAAGAGGTGTAGCTTGTTTGTTTTGTTTTAGGATGCAAAAACATCTAGGGTCATACACACGCTTGTCAAAACTGTGAAATACGAAGACAAAGAGAGGGGTTAAAAGGGGCTAAAAACAGGGATGTGGAGAAAGGTCTATAAAATACACCACAGAGAAACGGAGGTCCAAAACTAAAAATTAAATGGCCTTTGCCATATTACTACGACAGATAAAAAGTAAAACACGGTCGACAGCCCGTGCGTCATTTGCTAAAATGCCCGATAACTCGGGCATCAAACTCAGGCGGGAACATAAGACAGTTAAAAAATGGGCATTCTGTCAGGAAATGACAGACAGTTAAAAGTTGGGAGCAATGTGCATAAAGTGGTGGGTGAGCGCCATTTAACAAATGGTGATGGCTAAAAAGGCAGTGCCCAATAGGCAACCCAGTTAAAATGACCTCCTGCAGGCGGGAGGGCTGAGCGGAGGTCGTCCGAGCTGCTGGGAGGGGCTTAATAACCCGGAACTTATTCCCATGAAGGGAGGACCAGTGGTGATGCCAATGTGACCCCACCTCTTGACAGACAGCAACACAGAAATCATCACTGGAGGGAGGGGGAGATATAAGAACTAGTGGGCTGAGGTACAAGGACTGCAGCCTTGGCAGCAGTGTCACCAACCTCGTTTACTGTCAGACCGACACGACCAGGGACCCACATAAACATCACAGCGGCTCCATCAAGAGCGAGCATGTGACAGTTTTCCTGGACCCGTTGCACTAAAGGATGGGCAGTGAACAGGGCACAGATGCTCTGAAGGGCACTGAGTGTGTCCGAGTAGATGACAATTTAAAAGCCCGTGTCCCCGATGTACTCCGTGGCCTGATACAGGGCGAAGAGCTTTCCTGTAAATACTGAGCAGTGTGCCAGAAGCTGATACCGAAAAACATCAGTGCCAATAACAAAGGCACACCCGACACCACGGTCAGTCTGACAGCCGTCAGTGTACACGAAGGCACTATCCTGAAGTTTCGTGCAAAGGTCGTTAAACTGAAGGCGATAGAGCGAGGCTGGAGTAGTATCCTTAGGAAGTGACTGAAGGCCGAAGTGAACACAGGCCGCCACACAAAGCCGAGGTGGTGAAGGGTTCACAACCACAAGGAAAGCTGCAGGTAGCACGAAGATAAGCTGCCGGAGCAAGAGGCAAAAGCGAACTCCAGGAGCTAACAGAGAAGAAAGACATACACCGTACTGGCGATCGAAGGAGGTGGCCACGCACGGTAGACAAACGGCACGTATACCTGCTGAGGTGAAAGTCACGGCAGTAGGACAGCGGTAGTTCAGCAGCTTCTGCATACACTTTCAATCGGACGAGTGTAAAAAGTGTAAGCGGCCAAATGGATATCACGATGGTGGATAGTATTGAGACAGTGTAAGAGGGACAAACATAAAAAAGCACCCATAGTTTAGTTTCGAGCAGATAAGGGACGGGTACAGAGGAGGGTGGTTCGATGTGCAGCCCAGGAATATCGCTGAGGACACACGACACTGAGGGACTGCATACAGCGGGCTGCCAGATAAGACACGTGGGAGGACCAAGAGAGTTTCCTACCAAGCGTGAGCCCCAGGAATGTTGTAGTTTCAACGAATGGGAGAGCAACGAGTGGTGGTGGTGGTTAGTGTTTAACGTCCCGTCGACAACGAGGTCACTAGAGACGGAGCGCGAGCTCGGGTTAGGGAAGGATTGGGAAGGAAATCGGCCGTGCCCTTTCAAAGGAACCATCCCGGCATTTGCCTGAAACGATTTAGGGAAATCACGGAAAACCTAAATCAGGATGGCCGGAGATGGGATTGAACCGTCGTCCTCCCGAATGCGAGTCCAGTGTGCTAACCACTGCGTCACCTCGCTCGGTGGAGAGCAACGAGCCTAAGATGTAAAGATGTTGCGAGAAACCAATTGTGCCACCAGAAATTCATAAAAACGGTTTTGTTAGTGGAAAAATGAAAGCCACTGTCGATGTTCCAGGAGTAAAGACAATCAAGACATCACAGAAGATGCTGCTCAATGAGGCAGGTCAGTAGAGAACTGCAATACATGGCAAAATTGTCAACAAAAAGGGAACTGGAGATGCCCAGCTGGAGGCAGGCCATTATAGGGTTAATGGCGATAGCAAAGAAATCAATGTTCAGGATGGAACCCAGAGGCATGCCATTTTCCTGGATGAATGTTTCCGACAAGGCAGAACCCACACGTACTTTGAAAACAGGGTCTTTTAAAAATTCCCCCAGGAAGTGGGGGAGGTGGCCACGGAAGCCGCACGTGTTGAGAATTTGGAGGATACCAGTCCACCAGCAGGTGTCATAGGCTTTCTCCAAATCAAAAAACATGGCCACAGTCTGGGATTACGCAGAAAACTATTCGTGACACGGATGGACAAAGTGACAAGATGGTCAACTGCAGAACAGCATGCTTGAAATCCACATTGTGCACTGGTTAGTAAGACTCGAGCCTCCACACCAGACGGACACGAATCATAGGTTCCATCACCTTGCAAACACAGCTGGTGAGAGAGATGGGGCAGTATCTAGAAGGACAGTGTTTGTCCTTGCCGGACTTAGGTACGGGTAAGACAGTAGCTTCACACCAGCATCTGGGAAACGTGCCCTCTGCCCAGATGCGGTTCTACGTATTAAGCTGAAAGTGCTTGCCCGCAAGAGAAAGGAGCTGCAACATCTGAATGTGAACAGCGTCTGGCTCTGGGGCGGCCGATCAGGATGATGTTAGAGCACAATCTAGATCCCTCATAGTAAAGGCCGCATTGTAGTGCTCACGATTCTGAGAAGAGAAGGGTATCACCTAAGCCTCACCACTCATTTCCGATGGAGCAAGAGGGAAGAGCTTGAAATTTCCGCAAAATGGCAGCCCAAGATGTTGGAGATAACAATAGGGTTCACGATGACATCATCTTCTACTGTCAGGTCAGAAATTGGGGAAGGGATCATGGTCCCAGAGAGCCATCCAAGGTTGGCCCACATGATAGAGGAGGGAGTGGAACTGCTAAGAGAACTAGTGAATGAAATCCTGCTAGTTTTTTCGCTATCGCAATGAACGCGATGACACTGTGCACGCAGCCGTTCATAACAAATGCACTTTGTCATCATAGGATGACGGTTAACAATGTGGACAGCATGTCTCTGCACACAAATTGCGTAGTGGCACGCCTCAGTCCACCAAGGGACCGTGACACGGTGTGGTAAAGAGGAAGTACGAAGAATGGAACGTTCTACAGCAGTAAGGATAACATTTGTAAGATATTCCACCTGGTCATCACAACTGGGGAAGCCGCCAGTCGGCCTTAGTAAGCTGCCATTTGGGTGTGCGTGCAGGTCGGGTAAAAGTCCGCAAATGGGTAGTAGATGGGAAATGGTCGGTCAAGTAGGTGTCAGAAAGAACGGACCACTCCAAGAGATGGGCAAGCTGGGCAGTGCAGAAGTATAGGTCCAAATGGGAATAGGTATGTGAGGAGTGAGAAAGGAATGTGGGTGCTCCAGTGTTAAGGCAAAAGAGGTTAAGTTGATTAAGAAGATCAGCCAAAGGGGCACCACTCTGATAGGTTCTGGAAGAACCCGAAAGAGGATGGTGTGCATTAAAATCAACAAGCACCAGAAATGGGTAGCTGTCCAATAAGCTGGAGGAAGTCTGTCCTTGTGACATCGAATGACAGAAGGATGTAAATGGTACAAAGGGAAAAGATCAAGTGAGGAAGGAAAAGGCTTGTAGACGGGTAGTCAGAGAGACAGGTTGACTACGTATGTCATCCCGTATGAGCAGCACGACTCCCCACGAGATGGAATGCCGACCTCGGGAAGAAGGTCGAAACGGACTGGGAAGAAATTCAAAAGCTCAAGGCAGCCGCGAGGATGCAATTTTGTATCCTGAAGGCAGAGTACAAGTGGACGCTGCGATTCTAAAAGCAGCCATAAATCCTCTGTGTTGTATAAAAGGCTGCGAATGTTGCATTGCAGGAGTGTCACGATGAGGAACACAGGAAGGGCTGTAACGCCGGCAGCTGCCAAGTGCCAGCCTGTAAAGACTCACTGCTACAGGGCACAGAGGCAAGAGGATCCCGCTCCATGAAATCTACTGTATGCTTTCTTGTGATGTCGGCCTGCGGAGTCCAATGCAGAAAATTTGTCGGTGGTGTGCATCGTCGAAAAGGATCTTCGAGTCGGTAAAAGAGAAGACCGTATGCCTTTGTTGGACTTTTTCCAGCCTTTCCAGTCAGCAGAGGAAGACTCGTGTTGTTGGCTCGAGTACCTACTGCAACCTACATCCTTCTGAATCAGTTTAGTGTATTCATCTCTTGGTCTCCCTCTACGATTTTTACCCTCCACGCTGCCCTCCAATACTAAATTGGTGATCCCTCGATGTCTCAGAACATGTCCTACCAACCGATCCCTTCTTCTAGTCAAGTTGTGCCACAAGCTCCTCTTCTCCCCAATTCTATTCAATACCTCCTCATTAGTTATGTGATCTACCCAGCTAATCTTCAGCATTCTTCTGTAGCACCACGTTTCAAAAGCTTCTATTCTCTTCTTGTCTAAACTATTTATCGTCCACGTTTCACTTCCATACATGGCTACACTCCATACAAACACTTTCAGAAACGACTTCCCGACACTTAAATCTATACTCGATGTTAACAAATTTCTCTTCTTCAGAAACGCTTCCTTGCCATTGCCAGTCTTCATTTTATATCCTCTCTATTTCAACCATCATCAGTTATTTTGCTCCCCAAATAGCAAAACTCATTTACTACTTTAAGTGTCTCATTTCCTAATCTAATTCCCTCAGCATCATCCGACTTAATTCGACTACATTCCATTATCCTCGTTTTGCTTTTGTTGATGTTCACCTTATACCCTCATTTCAAGACACTGTCCATTTCGTTCAACTGCTCTTCCAAGTCCTTTGCTGTCTCTGACACAATTACAATGTCATCGGCAAACCTCAAAGTTTTTATTTCTTCTCCATTGATTTTAATACCTACTCCGAACTTTTCTTTTGTTTCCTTTATTACTTGCTCAATATACAGATTGAATAACATCGGGGATAGGCTACAACCCTGTCTCACTCCCTTCCCAACCACTGCTCCCCTTTCATACCCCTCGACTCTTATAACTGCCATCTGCTTTCTGTACAAATTGTAAATAGCTTTTCACTCTCTGTATTTTATCCCTGCCACCTTCAGAATTTGAAAGAGAGTATTCCAGTCAACATTGTCAAAAGCTTTCTCTAAGTCTACAAATGCTAGAAACGTAGGTTTGCCTTTCCTTAATCTTTCTTCTAAGATAAGTCGTAGGGTCAGTATTGCCTCACGTGTTCCAACATTTCTACGGAATCCAAACTGATATTCCCCGAGGTCAGCTTCTATCAGTTTTTCCATTCGTCTGTAAGGAATTCGCGTTAGTATTTTGCAGCCGTGACTTATTAAACTGATAGTTCGGTAATTTTTACATCTGTCAACACCTGCTTTCTTTGGGATTGGGATTATTATATTCTTCTTGAAGTCTGAGGGTATTTCGCCTGTCTCATACATCTTGCTCACCAGATGGTAGAGTTTTGTCAGGAGTGGCTCTCCCAAGGTTGTCAATAGTTCTAATAGAATATTGTCTACTCCCGGGGCCTTGTTTCGACTCAGGTCTTTCAGTGCTCTGTCAAACTCTTCACGCAGTATCATATCTCCCATTTCATTTTCATCTACATCCTCTTCCATTTCCATAATATTGTCCTCAAGTACATCGCCCTTGTATAGGCCCTCTATATATTCCTTCCACCTTTCTGGTTTCCCTTCTTTGCTTAGAACTGGGTTTCCATCAAAGCTCTTGATATTCATGCAAGTGGTTCTCCTTTCTCCAAAGGTCTCTTTAACTTTCCTGTAGGCAGTATCTATCTTACCCCTAGTGAGATAAGCCTCTACATCCTTACATTTGTCCTCTAGTCATCTCTGCTTAGCCATTTTGCACTTCCTGTCAATATCATTTTTGAGACGTTTGTATTCCTTTTTGCTTGCTTCATTTACTGCATTTTTCTATTTTTTCCTTTCATCAATTAAATTCAATATTACTTCTGTTACCCAAGGGTTTCTACCAGTCCTCGTCTTTTTACCTATTTGATCCTCTGCTGCCTTCACTATTTCATTACTCAAAGCTACCCATTCTTCTTCTACTGTATTTCTTTCCCCCATTCCTGTCAATTGTTCTCTTATGCTCTCCCTGAAACTCTGTACAATCTCTGGTTCTTTCAGTTTATCCAGGTCCCATCTCCTTAAATTCCCACCTTTTTGCAGTTTCTTCAGTTTTAATCTACAGTTCATTACCAACAGATTGTGGTCAGAGTCCACATCTGCCCCTGGAAATGTCTTACAATTTAAAACCTGGTTCCTAAATGATGACAGACTAAAGGCCGAAATAGTAAATGACTTTTTTCCAAAGCTGTTTCACACTGTAGTTCCTTCTCTAGATTATCGCACAGATGACAAAATGGTAGATATCGAAACAGATGACAGAGGGGTACAAAAACAATTAAAATCTCTCAAAAGAGGAAAGGTCATTGGACCTGATAGGATACCAGTTCGATTTTACACAGAGTACGCGAAGGAACTTGCCCCCCTTGTTGCAGCGGTGTACCATAGGTCTCTAGAAGAGCGTAGCGTTCCTAAGGATTGGAAGAGGGCACAGGTCATCCCCGTTCTCATGAAGGGACGTCGAACAGATATGCAGAACTATAGACCTATATCTCTAACGTCAATCAGTTGTAGATTTTTGGAACACGTATTATGACTTTTCTGGAGACTAGAAATCTACTCTGTAGGAATCAGCATGGGTTTCGAAAAAGACGATCGTGTGAAACCCAGCTCGCGCTATTCGTCCACGAGACTCAAGAGGGCCATAGACTTGGGTTCCCAGGCAGATGCCATGTTATTTTTACTTCCACAATGGGTTCGATAGAGTTCCCCACAGTCGTTTAATGAACAAAGTAAGAGCGCATGGACTATCAGACCAATTGTGTGACTGGATTGAAGAGTTCCTAGATAACAGAACGCAACATGTCATTCTCAATGGAGAGAAGTCTTCCGAAGTAAGAGTGATTTCAGGGGTGCTGCAGGGGAGTGTCGTACAGCCAGGATAATTGCCGCTCTTTTTTTTATGCAAAATCTAGTTTTTCACACATCTCAATGTCTATGTCATCATATCTCATGAATAATTTTGCAGGCACTTTCAGTGGTATACGTGTATACCATCTGCAATATGTGTTTCAAATACTGTTAGTAGTAATAAATTAAAACAAGATGCACCATGCGGTAGTTTTACTGCAAGTAAAGTGACAATGTAGTAAGCAATAGACTTTTTACATTTCATCATTTGGCGGAGTGTGTCCACAAGATAATTTTTCATGAATGTTAGAAATTATGCTTAAAGTTTATCAGAAGTTGTTTACTTCTCTCATTCGCAAATACTGGACGAATATAGTAGCAGTAATTTGCGCCTAATAAGCTTAGCAGCTTCAAGCAGTTTACACAGTTTCTGACTGTGGAACGTGTCACACTATGTCAAACCTTTAACATTAGATTTTATCTCTTAATGAGTAGATTAAGATAGGATTTTAAATTTTTCAGTTCAGTCATTCAGTCAATAATTACATAAAACATTGAAAATCAAATTTTTATAGCCCCCGGAAACCGTTAGATACGCAAGCTGTAACTAGGATTGTGAATCACGAACCGTGCTACCTGCTTAGTAACACAGATCTCACAGAGCTGCATTCATTTAACAGTAAATAGTGTAGCCACTGATGACTCCATAGCAGTAATGAGACACGTTCGGGTGTTTTAACATAACTTTCACAAATTATATGTAAAATAAGGGAAAGGCAACCAGTCAGTGCATACAGTGGACTGACATGTGGAGCATAGAAACACGTAACTAGAAACTGTATTCACACTAGATTTCAAGCTCTCTTTCCTTTTTGTTTTTTTTTGTGGATAGATGAGAAATGGGATAAGCGGTAAGTCGAGGCAGTGGGAAACAGGTTATGGGATGTTTAGGCCAGGGGGACGGCAAGAGGGCAGGATATGACAGAGTCACAATTCCCACCTGCACAGTTGAGAGAAATTATTGCTGGAACATAGTATCCAAATGGTCCAAACAGTGAAGCAGCTGTCGAAGTCATTCATGTTGTCGTGTGCAGCACGTTCGGCAACTGGATCCTCGAGTTTCTGGTTTGCGACAGGTTGGCTGTAGCTGTACGTGCTAGTGGACAGTTGGTTACTTATCGTGACGAGATAGAATGCTGAGAGTAATTGCAGCACACCTGATATGTACCATGGCTGTTTTCATACCTGGACCTGCCTGAAAGTGTAGGAGAGATGCCCGTGATTGAACTGCTGTAGGAATTAGTGAGTGGGAGTACAGGACAGGTCCTGCACCTGGGTCAGCCACAAGGGAATAACCGACAGGACACAGGATTGGAGTAGGAGCGGACAAGGATATTCTGTAGTCGGGTGGCCAACAGAGCCCTACTCGTGTGGTGTGCATACGGTATCCCTTATCTCGGAGCATGACAAGAGGTAGCTGAAGCCCAGGTGAAAGGCGTGGTTCAGATTTCAAGGCCGGAGTGATACAGGTTGATTAGGGGAGTGCCGGTTGCTGGCTAGTTAACAGGGTTGCTGGTGTAAGAAGAGGAGACGGCATGGGAGATCAGTTTACGGGCGAGCTGGATGGGATATTGTCTATGAACACAGGCTTCAGTCCAAGTTATCGGTGCATTTAGACAACTTCTACATTCCACAGCAGATTCAGTGTCCACAGGTTTCAGGCTGTAAGGAAGAGACTTTTGGACACAGAATGGGTTACAGCTGTCAAGTAGAGTTACTGTAAGTAGTCGGTGCACCTGATACGAACAGACTTAATTATAGTGTCATCTGACAGGTGGAGAACAGCATCTAGGTAGGTGGCTCACTGAACTGAGTTGAGAAGAACCAGGTGAAGTGGATTTGGGAGTACGCATTGAATTTATGGAGTCCAGACCGTGAAAATGTCATTGATGAGTCTGAACCGAACGAGGGGTTGTAGGTGCTGGTTGAATTCGAAGGATCCCTCCAGATGGCCCATAAATATCCTGGCATAGAATGGTGTCATGTGAGTCTCTCAGCAGTTCCACAGAATTTTTAATAGATTTGGCCTTTGAAAGAAAAATAATACTGTCGTCAAGATGTGGGTCGAGGTTTTAAGCGTAGTGAGTACAGTGTTTCGGTTTTCAGTTTGTTGCAAAAATTATATTTATTTGTGTAGACACTACTAGCATGAAATACCCAAAAGTAAACTACCATCTGTCAAACAGACGTTAACAGTTTTCTTTTACTATTTAGGGGAGTGTAAATTAATTATGCACCAAAGTGTCATACTGTGTGTGAAGTGAAGATTTGTTTGGGAAATTAATCACTTCCGACAAACGAGCTGAGAAACTCAATACCGAAATTAGACGATCTGTGTCAGCTACTGCAGCAACTACATAAATTTGCTGGGAGATTGCCGAGACTTAACAACTGAAAAGAAACGAGACTTTTTTCTCCAAAACCTTGATGAATTAGCACACATCATTCTCTGAAGGTCTTTACAATCGAAAAAGATTACCAGTTAGAGATCAGCCAGCAGATGAAAAGAACCCCAAATATGTGCGTGAAATCCATCATTAGTTATTTGAGAAAGAACTGAGCAGGCACAGGCAACCATTAACAGGCAAGAGTGAAACTAATATAAAAATTGATAAATCAGTAAATTGCACATTAATGTAGACAATTGAAAGATAAATTTTATACACATTATTTAAAAATAAAAGGAAAGAAATCCACCACCAGTTTAATGCTGCTAATCTCACATATATTTCAGTCATTTAATTTACTATGGAAAAGATCAGAATAAGGTCGTCATGGAATTCGTATTGAATAGCTTTTATGTTAAATTACTAGTCTCTGTCACAAAGGCACAAAATACGAACCCTTCTAGAGGTCTTGAATAAAAACATTTTGCAAAAGGATCTTTTTTATTTATCTTGCAGGCACAATACAAATGAGACAATTATACTGATAGTTTTTGAATTAGCTGTGAATTCTTTCTCTAAGAACTGTCTCATGGAGTACTTATCTGTGCCCCAAAGGGATCATTCAAGGAGGATGACAAAAACAATTTATGTGTTTAAAAAGTTTATGTGCCTTGATGAAGCTGAATTGCAACAACAAGGACAGACTGCAGTTTGTTCTGTTTGTACTTTCATTAGTGCTCCATATGTTGGAGCTAAATCCTGTGTCGCTTTAGAAGCCAAAGCTCTGTATCTGAATTTCAGAATTCTTTCAAAACTACTTCACATGTATATACCACGATGTCGATAGTGACATCCTGAGTGTGGCTTTACAAAAACTGGAATATAATTCATGGTTCCCATCAATTCTTCTATCACCTTAATTTTATGAGTAAAAAATTACTGCAATCACTACACTGAATCATACAACAGAGCAACCAGACAAAGATAGTTAAGGATTCAAGTAGGAATATTAATGGAAATGAAATGCTTGTTTCTAGTACACTAAGAGTACTCTTATTCAAACAATCTGATTTGAGTGACAAGTTCCGTATGTCAGAACCTTCACAGTGGCATATAAATGAAGATGTCAACACTCTTCAGTTACTAAACTGAACACTGTAAATTATCCAATTGAAACAGGAACAAAGTTCGTGGAATACAATAATAAATAAATTATACAGAAAAATTAGGAACAGAAGTTGCATGTACTTCATGTTGTGTAGGAGTTCCAGGGCAAAATAAGATTTCTTTGAAGAATAAGTATGTTTACAGAAAAGTGTGATTTTTGGGTCATATGTGACTCAAGTGCTTTGTATATAGTAGGTTTATAGGTTGTATTATTACAGTTACTGCAGCAATTCAATATTAATATTTAAGTTCAAAGTAATAAAGTTATTTGCTACTTTTGAACAGTATTTTTTAAATAAAAAGTAAATATGATTTTATGCCAATCTACGATTTTTCAAATGGGGAGGTACCCCTTCCCTTTTTTCTATGGAGCTGAAATCATGAACAACTCATTATTTTGTGCAAAGAAAACAAGTTACGGGGCAGCACAAGGAAACAGTCAAAGTTGAAAAATAAGATAATCACTAAGTGTCTTGTTTTATTTTTGGAAGAAATGCCAAAATCGCATGTTTTATGCACACTTTCTTACACTATAAACAAAAACATAATATAAAGTTATCTTAAAAACTAGTCACTCAATCAAGCAGACAAAACAAAAAACAAAAATTTGTCTTGTGAGAAATTTGTCTTCTACTGTGGATCCAAATGACAAAGAGATAAGCAGGTTTCTTTGTCTGAGTGAAAGAAGTATACATCACAAACAACTTAATTTTTACGTAAGTTTTATAACTGTAAAAAAATTGAAATGGAATGTGGAGCAAGTGTCTACCCTAAAAAAGAACGAGACAGAGCTGGGAACAAGACATCCACTACTGTTCCTGGAACAAGGACAGGCCACAACAGTTCTGGGAATGAGGACCAACCGTTCCCGGAACCAGAACTGGCCGCAACCATTCCATGAATGAAGAAAGGCCACGACTGTTCCTGGAATGATCAAAGTGAACTATGAACAACGGTTCCTTAAAAATCATCCCTCGATCTTTCCGTTCACTTTTGTGAACCATTACTGCGGACCCATTCATTTACAAACAACCCACCTCTAGATGGGAAGTTAAGAGACAATAGTTTAGAGGTTTCAGTCAACCAAGGCATAGGTTTGTTCTCTGGGAGCATTGTAACCGACCATAATGGGGTGACCCTCAGAGATATCTATGGGATTGTGTTTGCAGAGAAGATAAACGTAGGGGTGTGTGGGGGCTGCTGGTGTGGGGAGGGGTATGAATTTAAATGTCAGGTAATGAGACGGACCAAAGATTCTGGGATGGGATCATGGTAAAAGGCTTTGTATCAGACATGTCAGGAAGTTGATGGAGACCCTCGAGCACACAGCCACTATGGCTCATGACCACTCTGGTGGATCCTTTTCTGCACAATGGATGGTAAGGTTTGGGGTGATTTTCAGATTATGGACAGCTATGTGTTCCATAGGAGTGATGGACTAACCACCTTCCACCCAATCATCCCCTGGTAATCATCCAGGAATTCCTCACTTCTAACCTGGCCTCACCTTGCTTTCCTAAATTCCCCCCTCCCATCTTTTTCCACCTCTCCCCCTTTCTCAGTCATCTTCACCTTCCTATGCTGTTCTCCTTCCCTCCTACAATCTCTCTATATCTCATTTATTGTCTACCCTCTGTACTCCTTTCATCTTGTTGTGCTACCAGTGAGTCATCTATTGAAAGAACTGCCTCTCTCTCGCAACCCACTCCTTGCATCCTCCCCTACACTCTCCCCACCTCCATCAGATCAGGCAACTGTTTTCACTAATCGACAATTAATATCAGTGTAGCCTGGCCACAAGAGTGTGGGTCTGGGTGTCTGTGAGTGAGTCTGTGTGGTTGTGTGTGTGTCAATGTGAGTACTTTTACTAGTTAGTTAGTTAGTTGTTTGCGTGTTCCATTGATCAATCACTCGGTACGGTAGTCGTTATGATGTGGAACGCGTCAAGCGCACCAGAAATGCACATATGAAACATGATTTTTTAATATATACAGAGTTAAAGATTAATATTTCTTTTATTTACCCCATTCCCTTAAATGTCACAAAATGCATATAATATATTTATAGATTTATTTATTCCTATTCAAGAATTCATCTAGGGTATAGAAGAAGTTGTCAAGCAGATATTATTTCAAACTTCCTGGCAGATTAAAACAGTGTGCCGGACCGAGACTCGAACTCGGGACCTTTGCCTTTTGCGGGCAAGTGCTCTACCAACTGAGCTACCCAAGCACAACTCACGCCCCGTCCTCACAGCTTTAATTACGCCAGTACCTCATCTCCTACCTTCCAAACTTCACAGAAGCTCTCTGTCCGGCACACCGTTTTAATCTGCCAGGAAGTTTCATATCAGCGCACACTCCGCTGTAGAGTGAAAATTTCATTCTAGATATTATTTGAATTTATTTTTGAAGCTATTACTGCTATCTGTCAGACATTTTATGTCATCTGGTAATTTGTCGAAAATTTTTATAGCAGCGTATTTTACCCCTTTCTGTGCCAAAGATAGGTTGAGTGAAGGATAGTGTAAGTCTTTCTTTTTTCTTGTATTATAATCATAAATGTCACTGTCGTTTTTAAACTGGTCCATGTTGTTGAGAACAAATTTCATTAGTGAGTAAATGTACTGTGAGGCTGTTGTAAGAATTACAAATCTTTTAGAAAGATGCCTACAAGATGTGCGGCTATGAACCGCACACATTATTCTAACCACTTTCTTTTGAGCCGTGAATACTTTTTGTCTAAATGTTGAGTTACCCCAAAATATTATTCCATATGACATCAGAGAGTGAAAGTATGCAAAGTACGTTAGGTTACTAATTTCTATATCCTCACTAATTTCTATATCTAAAGGTGGCAGGGATAAAATACAGGGAGCGAAAGGCTATTTACAACTTGTACAGAAACCAGATGGCAGTTATAAGAGTTGAGGGACATGAAAGGGAAGCAGTGGTTGGGAAGGGAGTAAGACAGGGTTGTAGCCTCTCCCCGATGTTATTCAATCTCTATATTGAGCAAGCAGTAAAGGAAACAAAAGAAAAATTTGGAGTAGGTATTAAAATCCATGGAGAAGAAATAAAAACTTTGAGGTTCGCCGATGACATTGTAATTCTGTCAGAGACAGCAAAGGACTTGGAAGAGCAGTTGAACGGAATGGATGGTGTCTTGAAGGGAGGATATAAGATGAACATCAACAAAAGCAAAACGAGGATAATGGAATGTAATCGAGTTAAGTCGGGTGATGCTGAGGGTATTAGACTAGGAAATGAGACACTTAAAGTAGTAAAGGAGTTTTGCTATTTGGGGAGCAAAATAACTGATGATGGACGAAGTAGAGAGGATATAAAATGTAGACTGGCAATGGCAAGGAAAGCGTTTCTGAAGAAGAGAAATTTGTTAACATCGAGTATAGATTTAAGTGTCAGGAAGTTATTTCTGAAAGTATTTGTATGGAGTGTAGCCATGTATGGAAGTGAAACATGGACGGTAAATAGTTTGGACAAGAGGAGAATAGAAGCTTTTGAAATGTGGTGCTACAGAAGAATGCTGAAGATTAGATGGGTAGATCACATAACTAATGAGGAAGTATTGAATAGGATTGGGGAGAAGAGAAGTTTGTGGCACAACTTGACCAGAAGAAGGGATCGGTTGGTAGGACATGTTCTGAGGCATCAAGGGATCACCAATTTAGTATTTGAGGGCAGCGTGGAGGGTAAAAATCATAGGGGGAGACCAAGAGATGAATACACTAAGCAGATTCAGAAGGATGTAGGTTGCAGTAGGTACTGGGAGATGAAGAAGCTTGCACAGGATAGAGTAGCATGGAGAGTTGCATCAAACCAGTCTCAGGACTGAAGACCACAACAACAACAACAACAACAACATATCCTCAAAATTGGCAATTATTCTGAATGCAAAAGTTGCTGAACCTAGTGGCTTTAGAAGATCCAAAATATGAATTTTCCAATTAATATTCTCAGCTATATGTACACCCAAAAACTTAGTATGCTCTACCCTGTCTACTGACTTCTGTTAATGTGTTATATTTATTGAAGGAACTGTACTTTTTGCAGCAGAAAATTGGATGTTCTGTGTTTTTTCAAAGTTTAGAGCAAGCCCATTTGCAGAAACCTCATTAACGACTTTTCCAAAGACCTTATTTGTATCATTTTCAATTGGAGTTTCTTTTACTGGATTAATATTGCATCATCAGCAAACAGTGTCAGTTCAGCTTTCTGTTTCAGACAGGAAGGAAGGTCGTTCACATATATCAAGAACAGAAGGGGATGCATGATTGAACCCTGTGGAACACCTAATGTAATTTCACCTGAGTTAGATTTTTTAAAATCACTTGGCCCAAATAAGGAACCTTTTTGCTTCCTGTTCTGTAGGTATGACTTACACCACTCGTATGCTATTCCATTTATACCATAGAATTGTTATCTGTAACATTATGTAATGGTTCACACAATCAAATGCTTTGGACAAGCCAGAGAAAATTCTTATTGGTGACATTTTACTATATAAAGACTCGATTATGTGGACAGTGATATTGTATATTGCTATTTCAGTGGAACATCAGTTTTGAAATCCGAACTGTGATTTACTAAGTATCGTATTACTGTTGATATGGCTAATCACTCTCGAGTACATTACTTTCTCGAAGATTTTTGAAAATGTACGATACTGGCTGATAATTATTGACATCTGTGGTGTCCCCATTTTTGTAGAGAGGCCTGACAATGGCATATTTTAACCTGTCTAGGAAAATACCTTGAGTTAGTGATGCATTTCATATGTGACTCAGAACATCAGCTGTAATTGCTTCACATTGTTTTAATATCTTATTAGAGATGTCATCTACGCCAACAGAACATTTATATTCCAAAGATTTAATAATTTTACTTATTTCACAAGAATAAAACCTAAAAATTAGTGTGCATACTATTTTCTGTTGAAAGGATACGAGATTTTCCGTTGTTTTACAGGTAAAATGCCAAAAATTGAAACCATTTGATTAATAGGAAAATTCCATAGTAGCTCGATGCATAAATGAACAAGCATACATAGTTGAGCATTTTGCTAAAGTTTAGTAAAAAGGTCATTTCTGGAGTTAGTAATATTTTTTAGTTGTGTAGGTTCACTACAGAGTGCATTCTGTCATGGCTGTTATATTTATTTGCAAGAGTTATTCCTTATGGACTTTGTGCAGTGACAAGAATGGTAGTACCGCACTTCATGTCATTGCAAGTGTAGAAACGATACTCCTGCACTGTACGCCGCTCCAAGGAATGTGAATGACTCCAACCTAGTACAGAGCAATAATGTCAATTATACCAAAACTGTTTTTAATACCATTTTCTTTAATTGCTTGAATATGAAGTGGATGTCGGTCTCACATCAAGATGCAAGCTACTGACTAATTTCTTGTTTTACAGATAGTCAATATGTAAGAAGTCCGACTGCAATTCCGAGTTGTTGGAGTACTGATGTAGCAGATGTTGAAGTCGAATCACGATTTAAGATGACTTCGTCTAGTCAAGAATATCAACTAAACTCTAGCACAATTGTGTGTTTCTACACTCCTGAGACTAGTCTGCTATAAGTGACTGCTTGCTTTACCTTATTTCACATGTTTCACAGTGGGCACTCTGCAATAAAGATCAGCATGCAAAAAGTGGTGAAGTCCAACATTTTATAAACTGTGTATCAATAGCCTGCTGCATACTATCTATTCAGTACACAATTTTGAAGCGATATTTACAAGGTCATTCAACATGGTTAATGGATGGACTCAAAAATGAACTAGTTTGATATTTTTCTTTCCATTCCTCTCCCTATTTACACAGGGAAACATAGGACAAAAGTTTGTGAATGTTTAAGTTAAGTAACAGGCTATTACTTAAATTACACCTCTGTACATGTAACAAATGAAGAATCTTTATAATACAAGAAAGATATTAATAATGAGATATATGTGAAACTTAAACAGTCATATATAAGGAATCCAGTACTGGGAAGCCTGGACTTTTAAGTCGACTGCAAATTCATGAACTATAAGTTTGCCTTACCTGTACTTGAATTTTCTTGGGCTGCGCCGTTTATCTCTACTGTTGTGGTACTGGGGACATGCGTAACCTTGTCTACACAGTCGAGGAGGTCTTTTGCACAGTTCGGTCTTGTAATTTGCTAAAACATAACTGGTATCTACAATGAAAATGGCCTCATTAGTACACAAGACTTGCAGAACCACTTTTATATAATGACACACAAAATAAAAAATAATTATTCTCATCATAAATAGAATGATAAAAAATACTGTTGTTGTCAAAACAAGCATTCAAATTACAATCCAACAACAACAAAAGGAAGTAAGTGAAGCAGCTGAACTATGCGCTGCTGCTCACCTACATTGCGGGGAAGAGTCACATACAGCAGACTTGATAGTACTCCCCCTCATTCACATTCTTTGCTACTGTACTATATCAAAAGCTATAAAGCATTAGGACTAGGAAGAAAAAAAAAAAAAAAGAACCTCACTTGAAAGCATTAAATAACATCAAAATGTCCTACTGTGAATGGCGACATTGTCAGAAACCCTTGATCTCACTTAGAGCATCACACAGACCAGTATGTTGCTTCATGAATTCTACTCTCACCATATACAGGGTGGTCCATTGATAGTGACCAGGCCAAATATCTCACAAAATAAGCATCCAATGAAAAAACTACAAAAAAGGAAACTCGTCTAGCTTGAAGGGGGAAGCCAGATGGCGCTTTGGTTGGCCAGCTAGAAGGCACTGCCATATGCCAAACGGATATCAACTGTTTTTTTTTTAAATAGGAAACCCCATTTTTTATTACATATTCATGTAGTACATAAAGAAATACGAATGTTTTAGTTGGACCACTTTTTTTGCTTTGTGATAGGTGGCGCTGTAATAGTCACAAACATGTAAGTATGTGGTATCACGTAACATTCCACCAGTGCGGACGGTGTTTGCTTTATGATACATTACCTATGTTAAAATGGACCGTTTACCAATTGCGGAAAAGGTCGATATCGTTTTGATGCATGGCTATTGTGATCAAAATGCCCAATGGGCATGTGCTATGTATGCTGTCGGTATCCTGGACGACATCATCAAAGTGTCTGGATAGTTATGTTATGTTATTTAAGGAAACAGGAAGTGTTCAGCCTCATGTGAAACGTCAACCACGACCTGCAACAAATGATTATGCCCAAGTAGGTGTTTTAGCTGCTGTCGCGGCTAATCCACTCATTAGTAGCAGACAAATCGCGCGAGAATTGGGAATCTCAAAAATGTCGGTGTTGAGAATGCTACATCAACATCGACTGCATCCGGACCATATTTCTATGCACCAGGAATTACATGGTGACGACTCTGAATGTCGTGTACAAGACAAATTGCGGGACGATGACAGAAGACAAATTGCGGGACGATGACAGATTTTTTTGCACGTGTTCTATTTAGCGACGAAGGGTCAGTCACCAACAGTGGTAGCGTAAACCGGCATAATATGCACTATTGGACAACAGAAAATCCACGATGGCTGCGACAAGCGGAACATCAGCGACCTCGGCAGGTTAATGTATGGTGCAGCATTATGGGAGGAAGGATAATTGGCCCCCATTTTATCGATGGCAATCTAAATGGTGCAATGTATGCTGATTTCCTACGTAATGTTCTACCGATGTTACTACAAGATGTTTCACTGCATGACAGAATGGCGATGTACTTCCAACATGATGGATGTCCGGCGAATAGCTCGTGTGCGGTTGAAGCGATATTGAATGGCATTTTTCATGACAGGTGGATTGGTCGTCGAAGTACCATACCATGGCCCGCGCGTTTACTGGATCTGACGTCCCTGAATTTCTTTCTGTGGGGAAAGTTGATGGATATTTAAAATCGTGATCCACCGACAACGCCTGATAATATGCGTCAGCGCATTGTCAATTCATGTGTGAACATTATGGAAGGCGAACTACTCACTGTTGAGAGGAATGTCGTTACACGTATTGCCAAATGCATTGAATTGACGGACATCATGTTGAGCATTTATTGCATTAATGTGGTATTTACAGGTAATCATGCTGTAATAGCATGTGTTCTCAGGAATGATAAGTTCACAAAGGTACATGTATCACATTGGAACAACCGAAATGAATGTGACTATTACAGCGCCATCCATCACAAAGCGAAAAAAGTGGTCCAACTAAAACATTCATATTTCTTTACGTACTACACAAATATGTAATAAAAAATGGGGGTTTCTATTTAAATAAACGCAGTTGATATCTGTTTGACCTATGGCAGCGCCATCTAGCAGGCCAACCATAGCGCCATCTGGTTTCCCCCCTTCAAGCTAGACAAGTTTCGTTCTTTGTAGTTTTTTCGTTTGACACTTATTTCGTGAGATATTTGCATTTAATAAGTTACGTACTGTCAACCTGTTGTAGTGCTTCGAGAATTTCGGAGTAAATTCTAGAACCACTTGGCCTTCCACCGTTTTGAACACCCGATATTTTAGAGGTGAGCGACAGAAACAAATACACCCTACTTTGCATCGCCTATTCGTATGTGCAGGTCAAAAAGCAGTTATGAATATAAGATGGACCCGGCGGCCGAACCGCGGCAGACAAGTACCTGCTGTACGGTCCACAGAGTTTCTGTGTACAGGTCGAGAACAACAAGGAAAGTTTCTGTAGTATTCTGTGCTCTTTAGTGTATGTGTTGACTGTAGAAAGACTAATGAACAACTGAATATAGATTTTTAAGTTCGTTCATGTAGTGGACTTGTTTAAGACAAGAGACTCTTGAATTACTTCCAGCCTTAGCTATGAACGAACCAAGACACATGTATGCTATTTGAATATGTGTGAATGAGTCTAATGTTTAAGGAATAAGTTAGCTTGCAGAAGTTATTGTCTGTGAAAGTTGAAAATATATGTGAGGTGGAAAGCGAAAAGGGACCGCTTGTCGGAAGAGTAAAATTTTAAGTACAAGCAAAAACATTCAATAATGTGTAAAATTTCGATTTTCATTTTTTTCTGTACACGCTCGTATTGATTTGAAACTTGTTTGAATGCAACAAGAGTCAATTATATCATTAAAAGCAACTGATGTCAGTCTTCGGAAAAGGGACCTCTTGTCGTTATGGGGAAATAACATTGGTTTGACAAGAGGTCCCTTTTCTAAATATCGCAGCTATACATGCAGTACTTCAAAAAATAGCATCTCTTAAATTTTAGAAGCATTTTAAGGAGCTCAGAGTAATTTCGTGTAAAAGAAAACCGTTTTGTGATTTCAATAATGTCAAACAACACATGTGGTCCTATTTTTGCGAATGCCTAAAAAAAGAGATGTTGCCAATGTATAGTTGGTAGCCCTTAAAGAACAGCTGACAGCACAAATTTCTCAGTTTAAAGTAGGCAATGTGTGAAGATAGAATTGTGAAAGCACTAAACGATATTGGTGTAGGTGGTGATTTATGTGATGAAGATTATGAAGTATTTCAAGATTATTTTTCTGAAAGAAAGAATGCCAAGTAGTGACGAATCAAGTGATGAGTCAGTTAACCTATCTGATATTTCTTTATTACAAGACATTCCGAAGTTTAATGAAGCCTTAGGTAAAAACAATAATGTTATTGATAATGTTATTATTGAAATAGAATGAAATGTTAATAGTGATCAAGTTGTAGATGACAATGGTGGTGCTGAAGACTTTGACCTGGTCATGACTGATGACTGCATAAATTTAATTGACTCTTTTGATGCTGACAGAGACCATGCTCTCGTTTCAGAGTTTTTAAAGAGAGTTGCAGGTGCAAAGAAGAATGTTGCAATTACTATTCAGTTGATGAATATTTGGAAATGCGTCGTGAATGTGCTGAGACTGATCATTATGAGAACAAAGTCAACACATTAGCTCAAGTAATTTTAGGCCAATCGTGGTGTGTAACTTCAGATTCTTCTTTGACAGCTCGTAAGCATAAAGTACAAACTGAGAGGAAACAACCATGAAGTAAATACTTAGTAAAAGGTTGGCATGTTTGTAAAAACACTTACATGTTTTCCAACAATATTAAAATTAAAAGACTAAAGCGCCTAACAAAAGTGTATGATGACACAGGATTGATTGTCAAAGCTCATGGTAATGCAAGAAAACTTCCTAAGAATGTGACTTCTTTTTCTGATTCGGAGTTCATTGTAATGTTTTTTTTACGCAATTACGCAGAACATGCCATAATTTTGCCAGGCAGAAGTAGCACTCAGTATTATGCAAATTTCATACTTCTACCTTCAAGTGTTAATAAAGCCAAAATTTTTGAAACTTCCTTTACAAATGATATGCCCGAAAAACCAGTACCAAGTAGAGTGTTCTGTAATATTTGGAAGGAGATATGCCCAGAAATAGTTGTCACGAAGTCCAAATCATATCTTTGTGCATTTTGCCAATGGCATTTCATGTCAGGAACTGCAATGGCTTCAGTACCTGAAGAAACTAAAATGGAAACTATTGGGAAAAAAAAAAAAAAAAAAAATGTCCCATCTACAACTTGTTGCAAATGAAAGAGAGTTTTATAAGGGAACTATCAAAAAGACTACGGAAAATTTTGGAGATGGTGTTAGAAGTTGTGTACACTACAGTTTTGACATGGCCCAGCAGGTTCACATACCCTGCAACCCGTTGCAGCCTGGACCTATTTATTTCTTGGTACCATTCAGAATAGGAATATTTGAGGTTATGTGTGAGAATGTGAACAAACAAGTAAACTGTCTACTACCAGAAAGTGTAGGAACAACACAGGGATCCAACGTTGTTGTCAGTCTTTTCCACAACTACTTGGAAAACTACAGTCATGGAGAAGACACTTGGAAAACTACAGTCATGGAGAAGACACAATGTTCATTCATGATGACAATTGTGTAGGTCAGAACAAGAACAATATCTTATTAGGATATCTTGCTTGGAGAATCAGTTTTGTCATTCATGCCAGTAGGTCACATGAAATTTTGCATGTGACTATGCATTTGGACTTTTAAAGAAAAGATGTAGGGTCACCTATATCTCTACCATACAAGAATTCGCCGATTGCATTGAGAAATCTACACCTACAACACATGTTAACTCAGCTGTTGCTGTTGGAAATGAAATAGGTGAAGTTGCTGTGATTACATATGACTGGCTAAATTTCTTGAAGGATAGTAATACTAACAAAGTACCTCACATAACTAAATACAATCACTTTTGAGTTCAATGTTAGCTACAAAGGTAGAGTACATTACAAATGGGACATTGATGGAAATGAATTTGTGTACCGCATCTTCCCCAATGACAATGGACCCATTTGAGTTTCCTGCTGCAGTAATTCCTCCAGGGATCACAAAATATCAGGACCTACTGCAAAAAGAACTACAAAGACATTCTGTGTCCCAAAGTAGGCTCAGAACGTGAACCAGAAACTCAAGTCTGACACTGGAGATCCTGAAGAAGAACCTGACCAAACAAATATTCCAAAACCAAAGGAGAGGCGAAAATGCTCTTGTTAAAAGTGCCTTTGAGCGCATTCAGACTTTTTTTTATGAACAGAAAATGAAGTCCTTTGGCAACTACAAAATATGGGCTCTCACTAATCTATTTTGGATGATTTGTGAATTCCAATTTCTTGTGATTCTAGTCCCATTAATTGCTCCAGAATCAAAACTTGATCCAAAAGATGCCATAACAAAGTGTAAAAATATAAATATTGCGCCAAAAAAAATAAGCACAGGGATTGCTATATTTCTCTCAACAAGTGGCCAATTTATTTGGTTTCAAATATATTTACTCTCTGATGTGATATAAGTCTGAGGGAGTAATCCGCTTATTGTGAAGTGTTAATTTAAAAATCTCCAATCCACTTCACAAAGGACATTTTAAGTGTAAAATAATATATCTAAAAACACAGATGATGTGACTTACCGAATGAAAGTGCTGGCAGGTCGATAGACACACAAACAAACACAAACATACACATGAATTTCAAGCTTTCGCAACAAACTGTTGCCTCATCAGGAAAGAGGGAAGGAGAGGGAAAGACGACAGGATGTGGGTTTCAAGGGAGAGGGTAAGGAGTCATTCCAATCCCGGGAACGGAAAGACTTACCTTAGGAGGAAAGAAGGGGTATACACACACACACACACACACACACACACACACACACACACACACACACACACACACACACACACATCCGCACATACACAGACACAGACATTTGTAAAGGCAAAGAGTTTGGGCAGAGATGTCAGTCGAGGCGGAAGTACAGAGGCAAAGATGTTGTTGAAAGACAGGTGAGGTATGAGCGGCAAATTGAAATTAGCAGAGATTGAGGCCTGGCGGGTAACGAGAAGAGAGGATATACTGAAAGGCAAGTTCCCATCTCCGGAGTTCTGACAGGTTGGTGTTAGTGGGACGTATCCAGATAACCCGGACGGTGTAACACTGTGCCAAGATGTGCTGGCCATGCACCAAGGCATGTTTAGCCACAGGGTGATCCTCATTACCAACAAACACTGTCTGCCTGTGTCCATTCATGTGAATGGACAGTTTGTTGCTGGTCATTCCCACATAGAAAGCTTCACAGTGTAGGCAGGTCAGTTGGTAAATCACGTGGGTGCTTTCAGACGTGGCTCTGCCTTTGATCATGTACACCTTCCGGGTTACAGGACTGGAGTAGGTGGTGGTGGGAGGGTGCATGGGACAGGTTTTACACCGGAGGCGGTTACAAGGGTAGGAGCCAGAGGGTAGGGAAGGTGGATTGGGGATTTCATAGGAATGAACTAAGAGGTTACGAAGGTTAGGTGGACGGCAGAAAGACACTCTTGGTGGAGTGGGGAGGATTTCATGAAGGATGGATCTCATTTCAGGGCAGGATTTTAGGAAGTCGTATCCCTGCTGGAGAGCCACATTCAGAATCTGATCCAGTCCCGGAAAGTATCCTGTCACAAGTGGGGCACTTTTGGGGTTCTTCTGTGGGAGGTTCTGGGTTTGAGGAGATGAGGAAGTGGCTCTGGTTATTTGCTTCTGTATCAGGTCGGGAGGGTAGTTGCGGGATGCGAAAGCTGTTTTCAGGTTGTTGGTGTAATGGTTCAGGTATTCCGAACTGGAGCAGATTCGTTTGCCACAAAGACCTAGGCTGTAGGGAAGGGACCGTTTGATGTGGAATGGGTGGCAGCTGTCATAATGAAGGTACTGTTGCTTGTTGGTGGGTTTGATGTGGACGGCCGTGTGATGCTGACCATTGGACAGGTGGAGGTCAACGTCAAGGAAAGTGGCATGGGATTTGGAGTAGGACCAGGTGAGTCTGATGGAACCAAAGGAGTTGAGGTTGGAGAGGAAATTCTGGAGTTCTTCTTCAGTGTGAGTCCAATTCATGAAGATGTCATCAATAAATCTGTACCAAACTTTGGGTTGAAACCACCTTCCCTACCCTCTGGCTCCTACCCTTGTAACCGCCCCCGGTGTAAAACCTGTCCCATGCACCCTCCCACCACCACCTACTCCAGTCCTGTAACCCGGAAACACGATCAAAGGCAGAGCCACGTGTGAAAGCACCCACGTGATTTACCAACTGGCCTACACTGTGAAGCTTTCTATGTGGGAATGACCAACAATAAACTGTCCATTCGCATGAATGGACACAGGCAGACAGTGTTTGTTGGTAAGGAGGATCACCCTGTGGCTAAACATGCCTTGGTGCACGGCCAGCACATCTTGGCACAGTGTTACACCGTCCGGGTTATCTGGATACTTCCCACTAACACCAACCTGTCAGAACTCCGGAGATGGGAACTTGCCCTTCAGTATATCCTCTCTTCTCGTTACCCACCAGGCCTCAATCTCCGCTAATTTCAATTTGCCGCCGCTCATACCTCACCTGTCTTTCAACAACATCTTTGCCTCTGTACTTCCGCCTCGACTGACATCTCTGCCCAAACTCTTTGCCTTTACAAATGTCTGTGTCTGTGTATGTGCGGATGGATATGTGTGTGTGTGTGTGTGTGTGTGTGTGTGTGTGTGTGTGTGTGTGTGTGTGGTTCCTGATGAGGCAACAGTTTGTTGTGAAAGCTTGAATTTCATGTGTATGTTTGTGTTTGATTGTGTGTCTATCGACCTGCCAGCACTTTCGTTCGGTAAGTCACATCATGTGTGTGTGTGTGTGTGTGTGTGTGTGTGTGTGTGTGTGTGTGTGTGTGTGTATATATACATATATATATATATATATAGTTTATTCAGCTACAGTCTTCGGAGAAGAAGCTTTTGGGAGATCGACGTAGCTGGTTACCCAGAGAAGAGGATCAGCTACACACAACATGCAAGTTAACTGAATTGAGAGACGTGTGAGCGTTGCAGCTTAATACCACACTGTCTCTTATCATCCAAAAATCGTTAGAACGCGGCGACCTAAGTGACAGGACCCGAAGAAAACAGGCATTTCAAGACAGAAACGAGAAGAAGATATTAGGTGTTGTCATAGTAACTAGACCTAACAAGATACGAGAACTGTTTCCAGTAATTGTACCGAGTCCAATAAACCCATGGAAGAAAATTACGAGTGCAACGCAGTAAAAGGCGTGAAAAAGTAATAGTGGATAGGGGATTGGGGTGGGGGGATGGGGGGGGGGAGGGAGGGAATGGAGAGAAGACCTCAAGTTTTCGACTAAGAAGATTAGGTGTGGCGACTAACCAGCCACCGACACTGCCAGCACCAATGCTGTCCACTGGCACTGATTACACATCCGCTCACCAAAGCAGCTAGAACTCTATGCTTGATGAGTGAAAAACAATAATTGCTTGGTAAAGTTGAAGGAACTGTTGAATGATAAGCTGTTAGTGTAGTTATTGTACTCAGTGGTGTATTTTCTTTTAGATGATTACCAGGTCTAAATTCAATAAAGTTACGCATCAAGAACAGTAACTACCAGAACCAGCCATGACTACGACAGTGAATAAGGAAACGCCAGACTGGTCTGAAGTAGCAAATTTAATCAAAGAACTATGTCTAAAGTTAGACTCAGTAAGAACGGAGTCAAATGCTCAAATTACTACTATAAGTAAAAATTTAAATTCTCAAAATGCTTCCCTGAGAGATGAACTAAGTGCGAATTTAGGTGAAAAACTAGAAGCACAAAGTGTAACTTTCAGTGAATGGCTAGATGCACAGAATGCTAATTTAAGTAGAGAAATAGACACAGTGAATATTCAACTACATAATAAATTGGACATTCAGAATAAGACTTTAGGATTGTTAAGTACAAAAGTAGATGAACAAAGTAAGGAATTTAACCAGTTGCGAGAAGGTATAGGAAATTTGAAGACTGAATTTGATATTTTAACCACTAAAGTGGAAAATTTTAAGATAGATTTGAACGGTGAATTAAATAGTTCTTTGGATACTCACGTTAATCAACTATTTACTGAATTCAACCAGAGACTGGATGAGCAACTTCAAAATTTAACTATAAAATTAACAATTTGACATTGAAGATAAATGTAATAATGTAGAAACAGAACTTGTCGAAAAATTAGGATAATCTCAAAGTGTATGCAATGTTACGTTCGATGTTCTAAAACATGGATTACACACCTTAAAGTAGAGTGTTCAGAAATAGGACAAGTTATTGCCAATAGTTCAATCGCAAATTACAGGTGTCAGTACACGAGTAAATAATGTAGGACGAAGTTTTAAAGGAAAAATAACCAACTTTGACATTATAAATGTAAGTAGTTTGGTGGAACCATTTGAACTAATTAAAGATCGAGAAGTTATCGAGAGTATAATCTCCGGAAACATCTCAACGGTTGCTTTTTCTGAACTTAATGATGCATGCAAGGTTATGGACGACTTTTGCGAAGAATTCAAGCTTGTCCATGACAAAGTAGAAAATAGAATAACTTTACATAATGTGTTTCTTAGTAAAATGATAATTGTTTTGTTGTGGGGAGGCTTTCTCACAAAATGTTACGAGAAGTATTGGTCCATAAGTAATTGAGTGAGGTTAATGTCAGATCCATGGGATCTGGGCGGAGTCACATTTGTCTCCCAGGGACGTTAACGTTCTGTGTTATCGGGAAGAGTGACGACCGTCAGATCCCCAGTTGTTTTCGGTGTTTCTTCTGTACTATTTTTCCTGCAACCAAATTCCCTTCAAATCTTAAACTATTCTGTAATCTGTTCTTGAATTCTTAAAATATCCTATAATTTTAGTATGTAGGAAACCAGACATGACAAGATTGAGACCAATTTAAGAGAATCATGGATGAACAGTGATCTCTAGACTTGAAGTGAATCAAACAGAATGTTATATTAGTGGAAAGTATAATATGACGGTACTATTTAAACCATGTGATGTCGAGACGAGTTAAACTGAACAGAGAATTTTATATGTGTATAAAAGTAGAGTATAAACCGAATGACTAAACAACTATGTTATTGTAGTGTATAATTTTCTATTTTCATAGAACATTCTATACCTTTTATGAGACATGAAGTGGATGGGAGGGTTTCCATTAGTTTTGCAAGGGGTGGGTAGTGCAAGTACAAGCTTGACTAACACTACATACACACCACACCTTTCAGACAACCTTCGCAGACAAGCGTGACTGATTCTTCACCATTTGCTGTTCCATAGGGGTTGCTAAGATTTTTCTTCGGGGACTTCAAAGGGGAAGGTGAGAATACCCGTTCTGTAAGAGACGTTTAACATCATACCTCCTCCGGCTTCTCACTCAAGTACCGGTGAAGTAAGGATCCTGGGGAAGGGCGGTGGGAAGGGTTTCCTGTCTTTGGGAGCCATCTTCTTTCTCTTCTTCGATCTCGGCAACCACTTCTACTTTTTCCTTTCTCACTTCTCATCTGAGTACCAGTCTATCTTTTCCTCTTTCCATATGCATATACTTCTATCGCTGAACTCCTTATTTTCCGTGGTTTCCAATAACCTTCAACTTATTTCATATAAGTAGGTCAAAGAATCGGGCTACACAAACACACTTCCACATACACACACCATAACATGAAGACGCAAACAATGAAAGTACAGATTAAAAGCATGTGAGAAGTGTCAAGTGTTGTAGGGGGAAAGAATGTGCACATACAGAAATATGCACTTATGGTTGATTGTTGTGACTGTTCTACATCACCTTGTTACTGCCACCGTCGCCACGTTCTAACGTTTTTCGGAGGACAAGAGACAGTGTGGTATTGGGTTGCAAGGCTCACACGCCTCTCAATTCAGTTAACTTGCATGTTGTGCGTAGCCGATCCTCTTCTCTGGGTAATCAGCTATGTTGATCTTCCAAAAGCTTCTTGTCTGAAGACTGTAGCTGGTTAAAGGTGTTTATTAAAATACTTCTCTATCCTTGAAATAATTTTGGTACTCATAAAATACTTTTCAGTTCAATCACTATATATTTTCAACTTTCACAGACAATAAGTTCTGCAAGCTAACTTATCCCTTAAACAATAGACTCATTTACACATGTGTCTTGCTTCGTTTATAGCCAAGACTTGAAGTAATTCAAAAGTCTCTATTCTCAAACGAGTCTAATACATGAATGAACATAGAAATCTATATTCAATTGTTCATTAGTCTTTTTACAATCAACACATACACTAAAAAGAGCACGGAATACTACAGAAACTTTCCTTGTTGTTCCCGACCCGTACACAGAAACTCTGTGGACTGTACAGCAGGTACTTGTCTGCCGCTGTTTGGCCGCCGGGTCCATCTTTTCTCGTAACTGCTTTTTGACCTGCACATACAAATAGGCAATGCACAGCAGGGCGTATTCGTTTCTCCCATTCACCTCTAAAATATCGGGTGTTCAAAACAGTGGAAGGCCGAGTGGTTCTAGAATTTACTCCGAAATTCTCTAAGCACTACACTGTATTTCCATCTTCCCCCTGTGAGCATAATATGTGAGTACTGTACTACGATAAGTCATATAGTTACCTTGCCACTTAGGGTCTTCATTCATTAAATTTCGTTCCTTATCCAGTGCATTTGGTCCATTACTTATGACACTTGGATCTGATTCAGGATGTTCTAGCAACTGTAAAAACATAACACGAAATACATATATGAAGATGCATAAATACAAATTATCCATCATTGCTTTATTATTGCCTCATTTGCATTAATACAAACATCATGCAATGAGCAAGATGTGTTTCACATTCTGCGGAGATAAGTAAAACAAGAAACGCTTGTGAGGACAGCTTCATACAAATCAGTAATTACACTCAGCACGATAAAAAAGATATCTATTTGGCTGCATTTACAAGGAATAAAACTACAACAGATAACCAAAAGAATTACTTCTCAAACAACCCTCAATAAATACCGGTTGATCAAAAAGTCAGTATAAATTTGAAAACTGAATAAATCACGGAATAATATAGATAGAGAGGTACAAATTGACACACATGCTTGGAATGACATGGGGTTTTATTAGAACCGAAAAACCAAAGTTCACAAAATGTCCAACAGATGGCGCGTCTTTTTTTTTTTTTTTTTTTTTGAATATTCACACTTAATCTCTCAGAAAAAGTCTACACTGTCAGAAATGTACATGGCAAGTTCGATGCCATTTCAATAATTTAGACACAGCTTCACTTCACTTGTGGAAATTTCATATTTCGTGTACTTGTAGTAACAATAGGACATCAAGTTAATATACCTCATCAACGATTGTTAAGTTAACTGTAACTCTGCTGTAATAAATTGTAAGATTTTCTATATACTAAAAAATAAATGGAATTTTATATTACAGTTTCCAGAAGCCAGTCCTACGAAACCTGACATGAAAGAACAGCAGCATTTGGTTTAAAGTACTGCACACGTGGCATCTTGTTGCTCACACAAGACAATGTTTTAGATATGTTAATACAAATAGACGAAAATATTGCTACAAAAAACTGCATTACTTTTATACACACTGCCTCAACAGAATAGAATTCCAAATCTATAGTACCTCAATCAAATGTTAATTATCAATATGTATGATGATAACATACTTACTTTTAATTTTGGCAATATCACGGTACATTCATTTCTTTAAGTTTCTAGTATTACCACTTCGAATTCGCACGTACGTACACACGCACACACACAACACACACAACACACACGCACGCACGTACGCGCGCGCACACACACACACACACACACACACACACACACACACACACACACACACACTCTCTGCCAGTACAAAGTAGTCGGCAATGACAACACAGCTGTGCACTTTTTTGTGTGTGTGCTGTAATATTAAGTCCTGAAGAAGGCTATAACCCAAAAGCATGTTTTCAATCACATTTATATGGCTATTGAGCACTCAACATCTCTACTATAGTCAGTTATTACCTTCATTCATTTGATTATTTATATTCCACCACGTATTTCAGGAAACTTGGAATACATCTACATGTACCTGGGTAGGTACAGGGGGCAGGCGGTGGCGGGTGGAGGGAAGGGGGTTGTCTGTGTTCAACCCCTAGGGACACTGTAGAGGGTGGAGGTGAAGATATGCACAAATTTCTAAATGCATTTCAATTCAGAAATCCACCACAGGACAATTGTCAGGGGTAGCACTAATTGGAGACAAAAAGAACTCGACATCTTCAACTTTTGTAGTCCTGTCTTCCTCAGTTGCGTGTAATATTACGGTATATTGATAATTTTTACTTATGGACCGTCTGACAGCTACTGAATAAAACACAATTTTAGTGACATACGCGTTTCGCCTTTATTTTCTGCAAGGCATCATCAGTGCCAGGTTGTGCGGACAATTTCTTACATATTAAACTCCTGTTGCATTTTTGGTGTTGTTCTTCTTCTTATGAATGCCAATTTGTGGTTTTTTCCACACTCCACAGCACTATGAACAGAACGCTTGTTTCAATGCAATGTTTCAGTTTCTGTTCCCAACGGCCATTTTCGACAGGACCGTACGGTCAGCTGCGGATGTTCCTCACAGAAGACACAATGATAATTGTATGAAATGTCTCGCGGTTTGAGCATTTGACAAGACGACATCATCTGGTGCAATTTGCATCACACACTCATTACACTAATTGGTCTCTAGTTGCAGTGGACGTTAAGTTTTCGCCCAATCGAAGATTGAGTGATGGTACTGCCCACCGACTCTCAGCCACGTACAACTGAGAACCTCCAGTAGGTGGCATTTATAATCCGTATTCAGGTGCTGAGTCATACGGTTGTGACCAGTTAAGAAATGGGCCAAACTGAGGGACACATCGAGAGCTCTGGGAAATTGCTGTTCACTGAACGGCTCATTACATGGGGAGAGAGGGAGAGAGAGGGAGGGAGGGAGGGAGGGAGGGAGAGAGAGAGAGAGAGAGAGAGAGAGAGAGAGGGAGGGAGGGAGAGAGAGAACAGTAGTCGAAACCCTGGCGGAAAATGTAATTCAGCTGACCCAGTTCTGGATGGTACTGAGTGTTGAGGGAAATGCTCATCTGTCGCCAGATGGTGAAATTATGGGAGGTGGTGGGAGACTGGAAAGATTTGTTTTTGTACAAGGTTGCGAGGATAACTGCGGTCTGTTCAGGGTTCAGTGAGACCCTTGGTATATTTCAAGAAGGACTGCTCATCACTGCAGATGCGATGCACAGTTGGCTAGGTTGTATGAAAGGGACTTCTTGGTACAAAACAGTTAGCAGCCGTCTAAGTTGAGGTATTGATGGAGGTTAGTAGGTTTGATATGGAGAGAGGTACTGATGTAGCCATCTCTGAGGTGGAGGTCAACGTCTAGGGAGGTGGCATGTGAAGCAAATGGGGCAGAAGCAGTTGAGGCTCTGGAGGAACATGGATAGTGGGTCCTCACCCTCTATCCAGATTGCAAAGATTTTATCACTGAATCTGAACCAAGTGATGGGTTTAGGATTCTGGGTGTTTAGGAAGGATTCCTTTAGATAGCCCATGAAAAAGGTGGCATAGAATGGCACCATGCGGGTGCCCATAGTCGTACCCTGGATTTGTTTGTAGATAATGCTTTCAGAGGAGAAGTACAAAGGTTGACTGAAAAGTAATGCCTCCATCTTCGTAACTCTTCAACAGTTGGCAGCATAGGTATGCGGCAGGTACTGGCTTGTTCCGTAGCCTCTTCTCTACAGCTCCAGTTGGCAGGAAGCCTTAGCACTGAACAGTTGTGTTGTTACAGACGGTCGGTCAATGCGATTTAAGCAACGTGCAGTCATTGAATTCTTGACAGCACAAGGTGTCACCCCAATGGAGATTCATCAGAGAACAAAAGCAGTTTATAGTGATTGTGTTGATGTGAGTACTGTGCATCGTCTGGCGAGTATGCTTAAAGATGGTGAGGCAGGAACATCTGACCTGCGTGAAAAACAAAGAGTTGGACATCCTGTGACAGCAACCACCCAGTTTCACAAGCAAAATGTTTATGGATTGATTCAGGACAATCGTCGTATCACTCAGAGAGAAACTGCAAGCACAATCAGCATTTAACAAGAATGCGGGGGTCACATTATTGCTTTGCTTGGCTATCGGAAGATCTGTGCGTGATTGGTATCCCAGACGTCGACTCATGAATTGAAAGCACACAGGCTTGAAATTTGCTAGGAACTCCTCTCGCATTACGAGAATGAAGGTGATGCCTTTCTCCATTCAACTGTGACAGATGAAACGTGCGTACACCATTACGACTCCGAGACGAAACATCAGTCTATGGAATATTGAGGGTTGAATAACATTTAGGCATTTTTTTGTTCTAAAGATTTTTATTTGTATGAACTAGTTATCGGCTTATTAGGCCATCTTCTGATAACTACTGGCTATAGTTTACAAGGAGCTTGTGTTCTTACAAATCGAACATTCTAGACTAAGATACAACACACTTACATACGATCTTTAGTTGTGGTATTGTCTATGGAATTTTCAAACGGATCTTTGATTTTTCGTTCTGTAAAACTGTTCTTTAATATAATAAATCACATTTTATGGTTTGTCAGTACCATGTATGACAACAATTAGAATTATTTAGAATACACATTATTACAAAATTACAATTTTTGGTATTTGTTGTGAACAGTTGCACTGGACACTAATTGTTGGTTGTACAACAGCGATCTTTTCTTTGGAGGTTACATTTTGTTATTAGAAAAATTGTGCATTACTATATACCAAATATTAACATTGTTACAGTTAGGAATGTAATACATAATGGTTATTACATTATACTGGGGTGTGAATTTGTTTACTACTGGGACGCTTTGTGGTTAGTAGCAGGTCTACTTTATTGTATAAAGTTTAAGAGTGGTGATTAGTTCAGTAGCAATTAGTCATTTAGAACCAGCTGGGGATTTAGGGCCTAGTGTGTGTTAATTTCAAGTGCTTCTAGTAGGCAGAGTTTTCTGCCTTTGTTGGCTATATGAAGCACTTCTGTGTGTGTTAGATATTTGTGTCCTCCTTTGAGGACATGTTCAGCAAAGGTGGTGTCTGATTTATTTAATCTCCAGCTGAGTTCATGTTCAGTCAGCGTCGTTGATATGGCCCGGCTCGTTTGACCAATGCACAGTTTCTTGCAGTCAGAGCAGGTTATTTTGTAGACCCCACTGTTGCCTAGTTTATCAGTTTCGTCCTTGCTATTGAATAGGAGATCAGCTGTAGTGCCTCTTACATAAAATGATGTTTTATAGTTTTGGGATTTCAGTGTTTTAGTTTGTCTGATAGTTTCCTAGATATGGAATAGTACACCAGTTGATTTTTGGTGTGGTTGTTATTGCAGATGGGGCATAAATGTAGAGCAAGAGCTTCCTTCTTTGTTTCTTGTGCAGGATTTTGTCAACTAATTCAGGGTTATAGATATTGTTATATGCAATAGATTTAATGGTGTCTACTTCTGTTTGGAAATTCTGTTTTGACATAGGTATGGATGTGAGGCCATGTACCATGGAGTGGAAAGCTGCATGTTTGTGTGTTACTGGGTGTTGTGAACTGTGTCTGTTGTTGTGGGTTTTCTGTAAATTTTGAAAGTATGTGTTTTTGTGGTGATATCTATTTTAAGGTCTAAAAAGTTAATGGATTTTTCACCTAGCTCCATGGTGAATTGTATGTTTTTGTGTTGTGAATTTAATTGTTCTAGGAATGTGTTCAGTTGTCTGTTGGTACCTGTCCACATACACAGTACATCATCTACATATCTATGGAATATCGTCACACAGACTCGCCCCAGAAAAAGAAATTCGAGACGCAGCCCTAAGCTGGAAAAGTCATCGCCACTGTGTTCTGGGATGCACATGGTGTTATCCATGTCGATTTCCTCGTTGGTGGAACAACAATAAATTTACAGTGTTACATCACAATGCTGCGAACTCTGAAATGACGGCTAACAAGGGTCCAAAAGGAAAAGGGAAATGTTTTCCAGCAGCATGACAATGCCAAACCACACACTTCCCGTGCCACCACTGCAGAACACTTCAGGGACTGAATCTCACCACCGTACAGCATCCTCCATACAGTCCAGATTCAGCATCGTTTGACTTCCATCTATTCCCGATAATGAAAGACGATCTGCAGAGACATCATCATGCTTCTGATGAAGACGTTGAGAGAACTGTGAGACTGTGGTTGTTGAAACAGGGTGTTGACTTCTTCCGTGACGGCTTCACAAAACTTGTTCATCGTTGGCAGAAATGTATCCAACTGGCGGGTGATTATGTGGAAAAATGAATATTGGCATTTAAAGATCACATTCTAAGGATTATTTCTGTGTTTGATTTATTAAAATATTCCCATCCAAACCCAATTAACTTTTGATTCAACTCTCGTAATTGAGGGCGACTAGGAAGGAGGTGGTTGGTTTGGAATCCATCGGGCATTGGGAGGGGCAGTGTTCAATAGTAGTAAGGCCGTGGGCATTAGGGATGTTAGTGTAAAGGGAGGTGGCATCAATAGTGACAAGTAGGGCAGCGTGAGGTAAACGGAGATGAACTGTGGAGAGTCAGTGGAGGAAATGTTTGATATTTTTTTTATATAGGAGGGTAGGATCCAGGTAACAGATTGAAGGTGTTGGTTGGTCTACAAGAGACCAGCTTCTCTCAGTGGAAGGACTGTAACCAGCCATAATGGGGTGTCCTGGGTGGTTGGATTTATGCAATTTAGGAAGCATGTAGAAAGTAGGAAAGCAGGGATTGGTAGGGGTGAGCAGTGAAATGGACTCCGGGGAGAGGTTCTGGGATGGGCCTAAGGATTGAGGAATGACTGGAGATCCTGCTGGATTTCTGGAATGGGGTCACTGTGGCAAGGTTTGTAGGTGGCTGGCGGAGTCCTTCTGCCAGGTAATCCTTGCAGTTCAAAACAACAGTGGAAGAGCCTTTGTCCGCAGGTAGGATTATAAGGTCAGAATCAGTTTTTAGATGGTAGGCTACAATTCTCGTGAGGATGTAAGGTTAGTTTGCTTGTTGAGGGATTTGGGGAATGATTGTGAGGCAAGGTTTAAGGTTAAAAATTCTGGAAAGTTAACAGGGGTGATTTTGGAGCAGTGGGGGTGGATCATGACTGGATGGAGGAGTGAAGTGAGTCATGCAGGGTTCAACAATAATTTTTGGTGGAGTCCGATTGGTAAGGTTGTTGGTGAAAAAGTGTTTCCACTGTAGGGACCGGGATAAGGAAAGAAGGTTTTTAACAAGTCCTGCTGCACATTTGAATTTGGGAGTGGGGCAAACAATAAGGCCTTTGAAAAGGGTTGGTATTTCTATGGGGCTAAGGCATCTGGAGGAAAGGGTCATGACTGTGTTTCAAGTCTGTTTAGGTTCTGGATTCTGTACGATGGTGGGAGGGAGTTTGGAGGGTGGGGTAAGTGTAGTAGGTCTGTGAGAGTAGTTTTGTCAGCTATGAGGGACATGGGGAAGATCTGGAGGTTGTTATAGAGGTAGTGGACAGTTGTACTCCAAAGCAAAAGCAGGAAGTGAGCAGGGTAGAGTGTTTTTTGAGGTGGTGTGAATGTTGCTCTAGTTCCTGCAGGGCAAGAGTTTTAGCGAGTTTTTGCATTCTGCTATCATCGTGTGTTGTGTTATGCTGCTTGGAGAGTGGCTTCAGCTGCCAGAGATTGCAGTCATGTACATCCATACTCCGCAAGCCACCTGACGGTGTGTAGCAGAGGGTACCTTGAGTACCTCTATCGGTTCTCCCTTCTATTCCAGTCTCGTATTGTACGTGGAAAGAAGGATTGTCGGTATGCTTCTGTGTGGGCTCTAATCTCTCTGATTTTATCCTCATGGTCTCTTTGCGTGATATACGTAGGAGGGAGCAATATACTGCTTGAATCTTCGGTGAAGGTATGTTCTTGAAACTTCAACAAAAGCCCGTACCGAGCAACTGAGCGTCTCTCCTGTAGTCTTCCACTGGAATTTATCTATCATCTCCGTAACGCTTTCATGATTACTAAATGATCCTGTAACAAAGCGTGCTGCTCTCCGTTGGATCTTCTCTATCTCCTCTATCAACCCTATCTGGTGCGGATCCCACACTGCTGAGCAGTATGCAAACAGTGTGCGAACAAGTGTACTGTAACCTACTTCCTTTGTTTTCGGATTGCATTTCCTTAGGATTCTTCCAACGAATCTCAGTCTGGCATCTGCTTTACAAACGATCAACTTTATATGATCATTCCACTTTAAATCACTCCTAATGCGTACTCCCAGATAATTTATGGAATTAACTGCTTCCAGTTGCTGACCTGCTATCTTGTAGCTAAATGATAAGGGATCTATCTTTCTATGTATTCGCAGCACATTACACCTGTCTACATTGAGATTCAATTGCCATTCCCTGCACCACGTGTCAATTCGCTGCAGATTCTCCTGCATTTCAGTACAATTTTCCATTGTTACAACCTCTCGATATATCACAGCATCATCCTCAAAAAGCCTCAGTGAACTTCCGATGTCATACACAAGGTCATTTATGTATATTGTGAATAGCAACCGTCCTACGACACTCCCCTGCGGCACACCTGAAATCACTCTTACTTCGGAAAACTTCTCTCCATTGAGAATGACATGCTGCGTTCTGTTACCTAGGAACTCTTCAATCCAATCACACAATTGGTCTGATAGTCCATATGCTCTTACTTTGTTCATTAAACGACTGTGGGGAACTGTATCGAACGCCTTGCAGAAGTCAAGAAACACGGCATCTACCTGTGAACCCGTGTCTATGGCCCTCTGAGTCTCGTGGACGAATAGCGCGAGCTGGGTTTCAAATGACCGTCTTTTTCGAAACCCATGCTGATTCCTACAGAGAAGATTTCTAGACTCCAGAAAAGTCATTATACTTGAACATAATACGTGTTCCGAAATTCTACAACTGATCGACATTAGAGATATAGGTTTATAGTTCTGCACATCTGTTTGACGTCCCTTCTTGAAAACAGGGATGACCTGTGCCCTTTTCCAATCCTTTGGAATGCTACGCTCTTCTAGAGACCTACGGTACACCGCTGCAAGAAGGGGGGCAAGTCCCTTCGCGTGCTCTGTGTAAAATCGAACTGGTATCCCATCAGGTCCAGTGGCCTTCCCTCTTTTGTGCCATTTTAATTGTTTCTGTATCCCTCTGTCGTCTATTTCGATATCTACCATTTTGTCATCTGTGAGACAATCTAGAGAAGGAACTACAGTGCAGTCTTCCTCTGTGAAACAGCTTTGGAAAAAGACATTTACTATTTCGGCCTTTAGTTTGTCATCCTCTGTTTCAGTACCATTTTGGTCACAGAGTGTCTGGACATTTTGTTTTGATCCATCTACCGCTTTGACATAAGACCTAAATTTCTTAGGATTTTCTGACAAGTCAGTACATAGAACATTACTTTCGAATTCATTGAACGCCTCTCGCATAGCCCTCCTCACACTACATTTCGCTTAGCGTAACTTTTGTTTGTCTGCATGGCTTTGGCTATGTTTATGTTTGCTGTGAAGTTCCCTTTGCTTCTGCAGCAGTTTTCTAACTCGGTTGTTGTACCATGGTGGCTGTTTTCCATCTCTTATGATCTTGCTTGGCACATACTCATCTAACGCATGTTGTACGATGGTTCTGAACTTTGTCCACTGATCCTCAACACTATCTATGCTCGAGACAGAACTTTCGTGTTGAGCCGTCAGGTACTCTGTAATCTGCTTTTTGTCACTTTTTCTAAACAGAAAAATCTTCCTACCTTTTTTAATATTTCTATTTACGGCTGAAATCATCGATGCAGTAACCGCTTTATGATCACTGATTCCCTGTTCTGCGTCAACTGTTTCAAATAGTTCGTGTCTGTTTGTCACCAGAAGGTCCAATATGTTATCGCCATGAGTCGGTTCTCTGTTTAACTGCTCAAGGTAGTTTTCAGACAAAGCACTTAAAAAAATTTCACTGGATTCTTTGTCCCTGCCACCCGTTATGAACGTTTGAGTCTCCCAGTCTATATCCGGCAAATTAAAATCTCCACCCAGAATTATAACATGGTGGGGAAATCTACTCGAAATATTTTCCAAATTATCCTTTAGGTGCTCAGCCACAACAGCTGCTGAGCCAGGGGGCCTATAGAGACATCCAATTACCATGTCTGAGCCTGCCTTAACCATGACCTTCACCCAAATTATTTCACATTTCGGATCTCCGTCAATTTCCTTCGATACCATTCACTTCTTATTGCTATAAACACGCCTCCCCCTTCACTGTCCAGCCTGTCTCTGCGGTATACATTCCAATATGAGTTTAGGATTTCATTACTGTTTACATCTGGTTTCAGCCAACTTTATGTCCCTAGTATTATATGGGCATTGTGACCGTTTATTAATGAGAGCAGTTCTGGGACCTTTCTATAGACGCTCCTGCAGTTTACTATTAGCACATTAATATTGTTATTCCCTGTTGCATTTCGCCTACTCCTACCTTGCCGCGTCTCAGGAAGCGCCTTGTCGGGCCTAGGGAGTGAATTCTCTAACCTAAAAAACCCACATGTGCACTCCACACGTACTCCGCATGTAGTGCACGCCTGACCTATTCAGGGGGACCCTACATTTCTCCACCCGACAGCGGAGGTCGAGAAATTTGCACCCCAGATCTCCGCAGAATTGTCTGAGCCTTCTACTTGGCTCCAAACCAGAGGACCGCGATCGGTTCTGGGAACCGCTATATGGTGAGTAGCAACTTTCCTTTTCATAACTTTTGATAATTTTGCAGTTTGGCAATCTCATTTGAGCTAATTTTATTTGTTGAAGTGTTTGTTGTAATTTTTCCCAGCTGTTACTCACTGATACTGTACATAAAAGTAAGTTTGATGGGTGAGAGTTATTGGTAATTTTTAGTTTATTCTGTGTCAACATCTAATGAAGAAAATATTTACAAATTAAACTGCAGCAGTAATTCGAGAGAACCACTGAGAGGCGGGAAAATTGCACATTCCAGTGTCATTTTTATTTTTACTGTTATGTACATAAAATGGAAACACACTTAAAGTACAGAATAAATGGTGACAAAAATAGACAAAAATGGTTACTTCCAACACACTCTTAAATACTGGAAATACACTGTTGTAGAAGGATACTTAGTACCACAAGATATTCTTGAACCTATTCTCAATTGGAATGCAATAAACCTACTCAATATGGAAATCAGCACAGATTTAAAAAGCACTGCTCATGCAAAACCCAGATTGCCCTTTTCTCACACGATGTGCTGTGGACTGTGGATAAAGGGCAACAGGCAGATTTCATATTTCTACACTTTGGGAAAGCATTTGACATTGTGCCCCACTGGAGATTTAACAAAAGTACAAGCATACAGAGTAGGTTCCCAGGTACGAGTGTGGCTCGAAGAATTCTGAAGTAATAGAACCCAGTACACTGTCCTCGATGGCGCATGTTCAGAGATGAGGGTATCGTCAGGAGTGTTCCGCTATTGCTCTCTATATCTGATGGACAGGGTGAGCAGTAACCTGCAGCTGTTTGCTGTCACGTACAGGAAGGTGTCGTACTTGAGTGATTGTAGGAGGATACAGGATGATTTAGATAAAATTCTTAATTGACGTGATGAATGACAGCTAGCTCTAAACATAGAAAAATGTAAGCTAATACAGATGAGTGAGAAAAATCATCTCGTACTGTTCAAAAACAGTATTAGTGATGTGTTACTTGACACAGTCATATTGTTTAAATATCTAGGTGTAACATTACAAAGCAATACAAAATAGAACGAGCGTGTAAGGACTGTAGTAGGGAAGGTAAATGGTCGACTTCAGTTTACTGGGAGCATTTTAAGATAGTGTGGATCATCTGTATAGGAGACCGTACTGTGGCTCGCAGAGTAAGTATATAGATATTATCTGGTAAAAGGACTGGTATAACCACACCCATAAAGAATGTGTTTGTAATTTACATGATGCCAATTTACAAGTTTCTGGCTTTATATCCCAAATTAGTATTGTCATTTTCATTCCACAATATTGTCACAACTACCACAGTCATCTCTTTCAGGATTCGAGTGCAGATTTTGTCGCTCACTGATCGGAGTCCACACTCTGAGCAGTGAAATCTGCACTCACTACTCAATACGAACACAGATGGAAATGATGTCGAAATATCCTGGAAAGAAAAATGACGATGTTAGCTCACTTGGAAACCCAGTAACTTGGAAAACATACATTTTGTGGAGAGAGTGTGCAAGATGACATACGGGATTTTAGCCATCACCGTACTTTTTTCTCCACCAACTATAAGGGGTTGTCATATGAGTCACTCTTGTGTCTCACACCTGACTGGGCCTCAGAACATTCTAGCCTCCATTGTGTGAGCAGCAAAGACACCTAGACTTAGAATCGATAATTCTTACTGCACACAATTGTTGAAATGTATTTCACTGAAGACAAAACTTTGCAGCGTGAAAGTATTTCACTTGGTGAGAACTATTCCTGGGAGCACTAAAGTCTCGTGATGGCTTCCATCCTACAGTGACAGAGAAGCTGTTACAGCATTGTGGTGATGCCCGCAGACAAGGGGAACTCCACAGTCATCCTAAAGAAAACCGAATAAGACAGAAAGGTGCAACAACTTCTGGAGGATCTTGCATACAGGTCAATAGGAAGTGACCCTACAGAGAAAGTGGACCAAAAGATCAGGGCTCAAGGCTCTGTTGAAGGAGACGGGCCTGCCTGAACAAGTCGTCAAGAAGCTGCGTCCCAAAGTGCCAGCACCACCTAGACTGTATGGACTCCCCAAGGTTCACAAGGATGGAGTTCCTCTGCGACCTATTGTTAGCAATATTGGTGCAGTAACTTACCCTACTGCTAAATACCTGAAGAAGATTTTGACATCACATGTGAGTAAATGTGCACATCACATCCAGAACTCAGAGGATTTCCTGCAACAGCTGTGCCAGCAACACATCACAGACACAGACATCATGGTTAGTTTCATTGTGGTGTCTCTCTTCACACGAGTCCACAGCAGTCACTTGAGCTTATTGGAGAGAAGTTTGATGGGGCTCTCCTTGACCTATTCAGGCATGTACTGACCTCGACGTAATTCCTATATGGGGGTCAATTTTATGAACAAACAGAAGGGGTGGTGATGGACAGCCCTCTATCACCAGTGGTGGCCAACCTATTTATGGAAAGGTTTGAAGAGGAGGCACTCTCTTCAGCCACATATCAACCCAAGTGTTTTTTTTAGGTATGTGGATGATACCTTTGTCATCTGGCCCCATGGTAGGGAGAAGTTAGATGAATTCCTGCTACATCTGAACTCTTGCCATCCGAAAATTCAGTTCACAATGGAAATGGAGAAGGATGGACTGCTTCCGTTCTTGGATGTTCTAGTGAAGAGAAAGGCAGATGGCACGTTTGGACACAGTGTGTACCGCAAACCTACGCACACTGACTTATACCTACAAGCCAGCAGTTGCCACCATCCGGCACGGAAGAATGGAGTGCTCAAAACACTGGCCCACAGAGCACAAACTCTGTCAGACCCTGATAGTTTGGCCACAGAAATAGAACACTTACGATCAGTGTTAAGCAGGAATGAGTACTCCTCTAGAGATATTCAGAAAGCAATTCAACCTGCCAATCAGCGAAAGGATCCAGAAGAGGCAAAGAAGATGGCATACCCGCCATACGCCAGACCTATCTCTGTCAAAAATCAGCAGGATTCTCCAGAACTATGACATCAAGAGCATATTTTGCCCACCCACCAAAATTGGGGAATTTAAAAGATGACCTGGGGCTATGCAAGCCAGGTATTCACAACATACCATTTTCCTACTCGGGTCGTAAAGGACAGCAGCAAATTGATAGATAACACTTTTGTAGACCAAGATAGGTTTAAAAACATAAATTCTTGTCCTGTTGAGAATGGGCTTTCTGATCATGATGCTCAGCTAGTTACAGTATATGACATAGCTCCATTCAGTAATTCAAAACTACCCTCCAAAGTTGTGTGTTCAATTAATGACTCAACAATTAGAAATTTCATAGAAAATCTTCAGCCGTTAGACTGGGATGAGGTGTACAAGGAACCCGACGCTAATTTAAAATATAACTTATTTTATGATACCCTTGTAATAGAATTTGAAAACTGTTTCCCCAAGAAAGTAGTTAAACCTAATTATAAGAAACGATGCAAAAAACCTTGGCTTACTAAAGGAATAAAAATATCTTGTAAGCACAAAAGGGAACTGTATCCAACAACAAGAAAGAGTAATGACCCAGAACAGCCAAATATTATAAAAACTACTGTACTACATTAAGAAAGGTTATTACAAAGTCCAGAAGCATGTGCATCATGTCTGAGATTAATACCTCTGATAACAAAATCAAAACAATTTGGAATATTATTACAAGGGAGGCAGGGCAACAAAGAGTACAGGATGACGGCATCACCATCAAAGCAAATGGAAACTTGATAAACAACAAGCCGGAAGTCGAAAACACTTTGAATAATCATTTTTTAAATGTTGTAGAGAAAATAGAATCTAAATGTTCATTAGAAGAAGCAAGGCAGTAAATGGAAGAGGCCTTACCCACACCATTTGGTACAATTGAAATTCCATCCACCTCTCCTCCTGAAATTAGGAAGATAATAAACTCTCTCAAGAATAAAAGCTCACATGGAATTGATGGCATTTCCAGCAGGATAATAAAAGATTGTTCCCAAGAAATAAGTGGGAGTCGTAGCCACATATGTAACAGCTCTCTGAAACAGGGTATTTTCCCAGATAGACTGAAGTATGCCACTGTTAAACCATTGCATAAAAAAGGGGATACGTCTGATGTCAACAACCCCATCTCTCTTCCGACTGCCTTATCCAAAATTCTTGAGAAGGTAATGTATTGAAGAGTAGCTTCACACCTTTGTAAAAATAAAGTTATAAACAAAATGTCAATTTTGATTTCCAGAAGGGTTTTTCAACGGAAAATGCTATATATACTTTCACTAATGAAATATTAAATGCTCTGAGTACCCGGAAGTCACCTGTTGGGATTTTTTGTGATCTATCAAAGGCTTTTGATTGTGTAAATCATGAAATACTTCTAGATAAGCTCAAGTACTGTGGTATGAATGGGACAGTGCTCAAATGGTTTAAATCATACCTAACTGGAAGAGTGCAGAAAGTTGAAGTAAGCAGTTCACATAATATGCAAAAAACTGGTTACTTCTCAAACTGGTGAACAATCAAGAATAGGGTGCCGCAAGGTTTGGTCTTGGGTCCTCTGCTGTTCTTAATATATATTAATGACTTGCCATTCTATATTTACGAAGATGCAAAGCTGGTACTTTTTGCCGATGATATATACAAGTATAGCTATCACACCCAACAGACAAGAATTAACTGGTGCAATTGTAAACGGTGTTTTTCAGAAAATCATAAAGTGGTTCTCTGCAAATGGGCTCTCATTAAACTTTGACAAAACACAGTACATACAGTTCCACACAGTAAATGGAATGACACCATTAATAAATATGGATCTCCATCAGAAATCGGTAGCTGAGGCAGAATATTCAAAATTTTTAGGTGTATGCATTGATGAGGTGTTGAACTGGAAAAAGCACACTGAGGATCTGCTGAAACATTTGAGTTCAGCTACTTGTGCTATTAAGGTCACTGCAAATTTTGGCGATATACATCTAAGTAAGTTAGCTTACCACACCGATTTTCATTCTCTACTTTCGTATGGCATCATATTCTGTGGTAACTCATCATTAAAAGAGTGTTCACCGCACAAAAGTGTGCATATATTCGCTTATGAAATTTGTTATTTACAAGCCGAACGAATTCAAAAGTACAGGGTGAGGCAGTGAAACGGCACGATTTTGTAAAACCACCAAAGATTTATTTACAAGTAAAATCATAATAGTTGAACATGGATCTCAAGTACAAGAGTGGAAATTAAAGATTTAACTTAAAAACAATCATTTTTTAAATATGGTGTCAGTGAGGTGTCGTCCTTGGTTTTGCATACATTGTCTAAGCCTGAGATGAAATTGTCCCATGACGTTTCTTAGCATCTGTACTGGAATGTTGTTAATTTCCTGTCGAATTCGCTCCTTCAGGTCTTCTTTTGTTCTTGGTGGATTTTCCTGGAAGACTTTGCACTTGAGGTAGCCCCAAAGAAAAAAGTCTGGTGCCGTCAGATCTGGTGAACGGGCAGGCCAGGGGAAATCGCCATTCCTGCTGATTAGACGTCGTGGAAATGCAAGTCTGAGCAATTCCATTGAGACATTAGCAGTATGGCTTGTTGCACCATCTTGCTGGAAGAGTGTTTCAGCATCTGGATCATGTCGATCAATTCCAGGCAGACCAAAAATGGTCAACATGTCAGCATAACGTCCAGAGTTTACCGTCACTGTGTTGCCATCTTCATCTTCAAAAAAATAGGGCCCCACGATTCCACGAGATGACATTGCGCACCAGACTGTTACTTTTTCAGAATGGAGAGGTTTTTCATGAAGTTCGTGCGGGTTATCTGAGGACCAATATCTGAAGTTTTGCTTATTTACGTACCCACTAAGATGAAAGTGGGCTTCATCACTCATCCATAAGTTATGCACTCTTTCTTCATTTCGTTCAATAACGTTAAGCATTGACTGGCAAAAGCGTATACGGTTATTGTAGTCATTAGGTTTAAGGGCTTGCACTACCTGAATTTTGTATGGATGATAGTGTAGGTCACTCTTCAAAATCCGTCTTACTGATCGATTGCTGAGACCAAGTTCTGCGCTGTGCCGTCTCGCGGATTTTCGCGGACTTCGTCCCAACGCTTCGCGCACACGATTAATGTTCTCGGGTGTCCGGATTGTTTTTGTGCTGCCGCCTCTTTTCTTTGTTGTGCTAGCAGCAGCTTCAAAGGTTTTAACCCAAAGGAGAATGGCTTTCCTTGATGGCACGGGAGCCCGTGGCGGCAGGTTGAATTCACGACGAAAGGCGCGTTGAGCACCAACCACACCATCCGTATTTTTGTAATATGCCTTTACGGCATATGCACGTTGCGCGCTCGACCAACGCTTCATGGCTACTGAAACTTCCACCACTCTAGACGCCCAAGGTCACTTCCCCCACTCTCGCAACCCCCCTCCGCGCCCGACAACCACTATCGAAATCGTGCCGTTTCACTGCCTCACCCTGTAATGGCAGTGTACATGGCTACAACACTAGGAGAAAGGATGACCTTCACTACTCAAGGTTAAATCTAACCTTGGCTCAGAAGGGGGTAAATTATGCTGCCACAAAAGTCTTTGGTCACTTACCTGACAGATAGCCATATAGCATTTAAAAGGAAATTAAAAGAATTTCTTAATGGCAACTCCTTCTACTCATTAGATAAATTTTTGGATGTAGTAAGTGGGTAATTTCCCCAACCCCCACAAAAAAAGAAGAAGAAGAAATTAAAAATATTAAGTGTCATGTAATATTTTGTGTAACATAATATCTTGTAGAGACACCTTTTATTAATCTGACACGTTCCACATCATTACAAAGTGTCGTATTCATGATCTATGGAACAAGTACTAATCTAATCTAGTGTGGGATGTCATACATTGGCCAGAACACCAGAACTGTGGACATCAGGTGTAAAGAACACCAGAGACATACCAGACTCGGACAGGCAACTAAATCAGCCATAGCAGAGCACTGTCAAGAACTTGGTCATTCAATGGATTAAAATGACGCCAAGATTGTGACACACACCTCAAGATTTTGGGACAGTGTTATTAAAGAAGCCAGTGAGGATAAGGTCACATACAATCTAATCAACCGTGACTCGGGATACCAAATCAGCACTGCCTGGAATCCAGCACTTGAGCTTGTGAAAACTCAACACAGGATACTCCGGGATTCTACAAGAAGTAAAAGTGGAGACCGAGAGAACAGACGTGAGACACAGTGTCGGACATTAGAGACCAGACCTGACACAACCCAGATCGTGAACTCTTCTTCAGAAGACGGCCAGGCCAGGCCAGACAGCGGTCGGAACACCGGCGACCAGAGAGGACCAATGTAGCCGTGTCTGGCAGGCGCGGACCGCAGACGCAACACACAACATGACACAGACCGATTATGGAGTGCCCAGCACGAAACAGAGATGGAAATCATAGCAACAGTCATGAGACAGAGTACCCAACATCTCAGATCAGGTCTGACACACCTCAGATGGCGACCACAACCATTGAGGACGGCCAAAACGGGCGCGGACGGCAGTCGGAACATCCGCAACTGGAGGGGTCCATTGAAGCCGAGTTTGGCGGGTGTGGACCACAGACGGAACACTCGACTCTGTGCAGACCGATTAGGGAACACCCAGCTCCTTCCATGCATAAATACTGGACTCGATCGACCCAAGGACCAGTCTCAGGTAGCACCTGAAGAAGAGAGCGAGGCAAGCTGTTGAAATATTGTGCGAGAATGACACGAACATCCGGCTGGATTCCCGAATATCCAAGATGTCAACAAATTGCCGGGAAAGTATGAAGAATTATGAGGTTTAGGTAGTAGATCAATCTGTGCGGCTAATACATTCAGGTGTACTGCACCATCTGGAGGAAGATATACATTGGAGACAGTTCTTTCCTGTGCCATCCTTATTCTGACAGTCACAGCTTCAAGAGGGGTTGGAACGGGCACAGGTTCACTACATACTGAGTTTAGGACAAACGCAAACTCCACCTGACACTCGATTGTAGTCACTACGGTTCTTGTAATATTCCCTATAGCTGTGGAGGGCAGGGGTTCTGCATTTCCGGGAACCAGGTTATCTGAAGAGCGATGCAGAAAGCAGTTGTAAAGCTTAACAGTTGCCGTAGCTCAACCAGATGGTGGGAAAAACCGCCGCAATTCCACTGGAGATGACGTCATCGTGAGACTGGGAAGGCATGGAACATTCACTGAGGTAGTTTACGCCTCAGAGTCACCTGCTGCCACCGACTTATTGCCTGAGCAGTCTATATCCATTGCGTCTGACGGTCTAGCGAGATCTAGCTCCTCAGCAAAAGTCAAAATCTCCACCCCATCCTCAGATGCAGAGCTTGTGGGTAGTGGTGGTGTGGGTGCCACCGCAACTTCCTTGGTCTTAAGGGTTTTCTTTTTAGGTTTCTTTCGCTGCTACTTGGGTTTCCCTGGCTGGGAGGACTTCACTGATTCACTCTCCGGGACTGAGGATGAGCGTGAAGCCCTACAACCAGCTGCTTTTGGGCTCTTCAGCCACTGGTGGGTGTCATCTTTCCCACTAGCAGAAACCTGGGAAGGGAGTGACCCAAGGGACCCCTTCCCAGCAAAATCCGAAGAAGAGTTACGCTTCTCCATCTTAGAAGTGGGGATGGACGTACCCGATGGTGGTGGCCGGGGGGGGGGGTTTGCTCTAAAGTAGGTGGTGCAGGAGCAACAGGGAGGGAAATACCCCCTACCATCAAGGGGGCAGGTGTAGTCTTCCGGCTCTGAGAGGTGACTGGGGTTGACAGAGCTGATGGTGCCAGAACTGTTGCAGTGGCGGTGTAAGACTGTCATACGCACAGGATGCAGGCGTTCAAATTTTCTCTTAGCCTCGGTGTAGGTCAGTCGGTCCAGGGTCTTGTACTCCACAATTTTCCTTTCTTCCTGGAAAATCTTGGAATCTGGCAAGCAAGGCAAATGGTGCTCTCTGCAGTTGACACACAGAGTGTTGGTATGTGATGGGCATCCGCAATCTCAACATGTGACGCTGGAAGTACAGTGGGAAGACATATGGCCAAACTTCAATCACTTAAAGCAGCGCATCGGGGGAGGGATATAGGGCTTTACATCACATAAGTAGACCATCACCTTGACCTTCTCGGGCAATTTATCACCCTCAAAGCTCAAGATGAAGGCACCGGTGGCAACCTGATTATCCCTCGGACCCTGATGGACACACCGGACAAAATGTACACCTCACCACTCTAAATTGGCATGCAGCTCATCGTCAGACTCCAAAAGAAGGTACATGTGAAATATGATACCCTGGACCATATTTAAGCTCTTATGGGGTGTGATGGTTACAGAAACATCCCCCAGCTTGTCAGAAGTGAGTAACACCTGTAACTGGGCAGAGGTTGTTGTTTTGATCAAGACTGATCCAAAATATCATTTTGGACAAGCCCTCTGCCTCGCCAAACTTGTCCTCTAAATTCTCAACATAAAATTAAGGCTTTGTTGTCATGAAAGATTCCCCATCAGTTCTCAAACATACAAGGTACTGGGGCGAATAAGATCTGCTGCCATCCTTAGGCTGACATTCCTCCCATGGTGTGGCCAGGGAGGGGAACAATTTAGGGTCATACTTCTGTGTGTTGAATTGAGCTCAGGAATGCTTAGAGACTGCTGGTGTTTCACCACCAGCAAGAGATGATAGACTACACTTCATCTTCCCTGAAGCCACCCACTCCGATCAGGGGCCCTCCCCAAGGGTGCCACCCAACCGCAGCAAAGGCCACCTGGCAGAATGGCTGTTGCTCGGAGTCCCGAAGCCCCAGGTGGATGGGGATCTACCCCTTGGCATATGTGGGATGTTAATGGAGCAGGCATCAGCTGAGTGATCCCTGTGTGGACAGGGGGCTACAGACAACAGGGTACATGGCAGCCCAACCACAATGGACTGGCTAAAGTGCTGGATTTCAGGCACAAAGAAGTCCACGGTCATTGTCGACGCAGAAAGCGATAGTGCACGGTGGAAAATGCTCCCAGGAAGGTGTCCTCACCCAATAGATGGAGAATGAGCAGGAGTGAAATGCGCCGACGAGGAAGCGAACTAAGGATCTCAATGCACGATGGACACAATGCACCATGTAAGGTGCCCTTCCCAAATTGACTTGCTCTTTGGGAAAATTTTGAAGAATGGAGGTCAAACCCGACAGGGGACCATCACAAAGGCCGAAAGGTGTGAGAGTCCTTTTAGCCACTTCTTACAACAGGCAGGAATACCTCGGGCCTATTCTAGTCCCTAGATCCGCAGGGAGCTAAGTGGGAAGTGCACACATGGAGTATCTGGGTGCAGTGGACGACCGCAGTCTCAACATGTGGTGCTGGAAGTGCAGCAGGAAGACACGTGCCCAAATTACCAGGACTTAGAGCACCGCATAGGGGGAGGGACATACGGTTTAATGTCACAGTGGTAAACCGTCACCTTAACCTTTTCGGGCAATGAATCACCCCCAAAGGCCAAGATAAGGGACCAGTAGCAACCCTGTTGTCTTTGTGTCCCCTGTAAACGTGCCGGATAAAACGAACATCCCGCCGTTCTAAATTGGTGCTTAGCTCATTGTCAGACTGCAAGAGGAGATCGCAATGGAAAATGATCCCTTGGACCATGTTGAGGTTTTTATGGGGAGTAACGAACACAGTAATATCATCCAGCTTGTCACAGGTGAGTAACATTCGGGATTGGGCTGGGGAAGCTGTCTGAATCAAGATTGTGCCGTTCCACATCTTGGACAGCGCAGTCACTTACGCAAACTTATCCTCAAGCTGTTCAACGAAAAATTGAGGCTTCATAGGTAGAAAGGAGTCCCCGTCAGTTCTGCTACAGACTAAAAACTGAGGCAAATATGGCTCTCTCTGTTCTGAAGCCCTACGTTCCTCCCACGGTGTAGCAAGGGAGGGAAACGATTTAGGGTCATACCTGCCAGCATTGTATTCGATCATGCCCTTCTTATAGACTGCTGGTGCCGTACAGTCACCAACAAGAGATGACTTATTCCACTTCATTGCGGGTCGTCCGCCCTGATGCCACCCACTCCGATCAGGTGCTCTCGCCATAGGTGCCACCCAGCCACAGCAAAGGCCAACTGAAATGATGGCCGTTGCCGGAAGTCCTGATGCCCCAGGAAGACGGGCATCTACTCCTTGGCATACATGGAGAGTTTACAGCTCAGGTATCAGCAGTGCGATCCCTGTGTTTTCAGGAGGCTACCACCAAATGGGTACATGATGGCGCCATCACAATAGAGTGGCTACCGTGCTGGATATTAGGCGCAGAGAAATCCAATATTGTCATGGGGGCGAAAGAGGACAGGAGACAATGGAAGAAGATGACATACCCCAGAAAGTGTTCTCACCCAAATAGTTGAATAGCAGGTGGAGACGCAAAGCCATGACAAGAGATTCAGGAGATCTAATGTAAGGGCACTATGGATAACTCGTGCACCACATAAGGTGTCCTTCCCCATGTGGCCCGCACTTCTGTAGAATTTTGAAAGTGGCAAGTCAAACCATAGAATGGGATCTGAACTCATAGGGCCAAAAAGTGAGACTCCTTTTAGTCACCTCTTACGACAGGCAGGAATACATCGGGCCTATTCCAACCCCCGGATCTGCAGGGGGACCCAAAGTTGGCATTTAAAATGCCTGTCTTCTGTAAAATGACAGAGTGTGACACGAGAAAAAGCGCTATGTAGAAAATGATGGCAAGAATGAAATCAAAGAAATGGACATGGACCCCCCAGCCCCCCAGTAGATACAGGTGACAGGCACTTGGAGTTAGCAAACCACAGGCAAAGCAGACAGGAAGTCGGCGCAACTAGTACTGAGTGCACCAGTCGTGTCCATGGAAGGCTGCCTGGGAGTGTGTGCACAGAACTGAAGGACCGATACAGTAGGCTGGTGGCTGCAAATACAAATAACCAACGGTAATACCAAACTTGACTAAGAAATGAAGTACGTGACAGCACAAGAAGATAAGGGAATGTCTACCAGAACCAAAATCTGGAATCACTGGTATGAAAAACAGCTAACAATGTAAAGTACTTTGTCACATTGACAGTATCACATACAATGGTAAGTTTGAACTCATGGAGCACATTTGTGCAAGGAAGTAAAAAGTGAAGTACAACAGCAAAACATTACAAAACACCAGTAAAAGGTCTACCACTTCACAAAGGTGCATGGAACCACATCTAAAACCCAACAAAATTAAGAGTGGCCTGCTTAAAATGCATTCACCTAACAAAAATTGTGGAAAACCATAACATCATACTCACACCCAACATATTATATTATTTTACAATGAGAAGTCATGCACTTCAATTATGCAAAGGGTTAAAGATAACTTGTGAACTAAAATCAAAAAGTAGTCACCAGTGTATTGGCATAAAAAACAGATAGAACCTACATCCTAAAATGGAAAACAGTCATAAAAGATCAAAAACTGGGATAGCCAGTCCTTAGAACAATATACTTAATAAAAATATAAACTACTATACACTGCTAATGGGTGGACAATTTTTTATGCTGAAGCATGAAGTAGGATAAATAGTAATACAACTACACGAAAAGTAACTTAAAAACACTACACTAAATAAGAAGTGAAAATTGCGCTACCACATTATGGAGAACACACAGCAAAATATTTTTTTAATTGAAAAAAATCATAATATAATATAAAATCTATGCAAAGAAAACATCCAAAGGGATTCTAAAATGAATACTGCCGTATCAGTTCTGAATCGCAACCTGCATATTAATGACTACAAGCGGGAAATAGCAAAACGCCATTAGCCGCAGAGAGAACAGATATCTTAACTATTATCCCCATCCTTCCCTAATCCAATGAGACTGATGACCTCCCTGTTCGGTCTCTTCCCCCAAATCGACTCAATCCATCCCAATGTATGTTCTGTACAAACAATCAAAATTTGACGAAAGGTTATGATGCCTTAATTCTACCTTCCCATTATGTGTGAACTCCAGGTCAGTTCTGAGGCATTTCATTATTTCCACCTCTTCTAAAATATTCAGCAGATGGGTTGGATGGTTGGTTTGTGGGGGTTGAAGGGACCAGACTACAAGGCTATCAAGTCACTTCAGCAGATGGGCTTTTCACCAATGTAAAATATGAAAAAGAGTTCAACAACATAAAATGGGGCAAGATGTTTGAAATTCTGAAAAAAGATGGGGTAAGCTACAGGGACGGATGGGTAATATATAATATGTACAAGAACCAAGAGGGAGCAATAAGCGTGAGAGATCACGGATGAAATGCTCTGATTAAACAATGTGTAACACAGATATGCAGTCTTTTGTCCCTAGTGTACAATCTATACACCAAAGAGGCAATGAGGGAAAAAAAAAGAAAGATTCAACTTTGCGATTAAAATTCAGCCTGAAAGGATATTAATGATAAAGATTTGCTGATGACATTGCTATTCTCAGTGAAAGTGAAGAAGAATTATAGGCTCTGTTGAATGAAATGAACAGTTTAATGGGTACAGAATATACACTGACAATAAATCAAAGATGGACAACAGTAATGAGAGAAGTAGCAGAAATGAGAACAGTGAGAAACTTAACATCAGGACTGGTGATCACGAAGTGGTTGAAGTAAGGAATTCTGCTATCAAGGCAGCAAAATAACCCACTATGGACAGAGCAAGGAGAACATAAAAAGCAGACGAGTACTGGAAAAGGGCATTCCTCGCCAAGAGAAGTCTACTAGTATCAAACACAGACCTTAATGCCCGCCACCGGAAGCCGAGTGGTCAGCGCGACAGAATGTCAATCCTAAGGGACCGGGTTTGATTCCTGGCTTGGTCGGAGATTTTCTCCGCTCAGGGACTGGGTGTTGTGTTGTCCTAATCATCATCATTTCATCTCCATCGACGTGCAAGTCGCCAAAGTGGCGTCAAATCGAAAGACTTGCACTCGGCGAATGGTCTACCCGACGGGAGGCCATAGTCGCACAACATTTACAGGCCTTAATTTGAGGAAGAAATTTCTGAGAATGTACATTTGTACATTGTATGGTATAGAAACATGGACTGTGGGGAAACTAGAATGGAAGATAACCGAAGATTTTGGGATGTGATGCTACAGAAGAATGTTGAAAATTTGGTGGACTAGTAAGGTAAGGAATGAGGAGGTTCTCCACAGAATTGGCAAGGAAAGGAATATGTGGAAAACACTGACAAGAAGAAGGGGCAGGATGATAGGGCATGTGTTGAGACATCAGGGTATAGCTTCCATGGTACTAGAGGGAGCTGTAGAGGGTAAAAACTGTAGGGGAAGAGAGAAACTGGAATACATCCAGCAAATAATTAAACACATAGGTTGCAAGTGCTTCTTTGAGATGGAAAAATTGACAAAGGACAGGAGTTCGTGACGGGCCACGTTGATCCAAACGGAAGGCTGACGATTACAAAAAATCAGATTTTTGGAAATTTTCGTAATAGTGTGTCCCTCCATACATAAATGTACACTGAACACTGTTTTTGAATTTGTCTGATCAGCATGCTCTTTAAATCTAACATTAAAGCTTCTCTCCATCTGACCAACATATTTTAACAGGCAAAAATCACAATGAATACTACAAATACCCGTGCCCTTAAAAGGTCTGATTCCGTAACCTCTTTATGTCTAATGGAGGTATGAAAAAAGCAGGTGTCATGTCATTTATGACTGGAGGGACACGCTATTATGAATATTTCTAAAAATTTAAATATTTTACATCCAAAACCTACAGGCCATTTAATGCATATTTTAGACGAGGTAAAAATAATGAAATGCCTCAAAACTAATCCACAGTTAACCCTTATTGCGCACTTAAAAGTACACCATGTCCTTCTGGCTCATTCTGACTGTTGGTACAGAACACACGAGAGAACCACCTCAACACAAAACAGGTAGGCTCTCCATTCCGTCTGCGGTTCACAGCATTTTGCTGTTCGCCACTTGTAGTTGTTAATATGCAGGTTTCATAAAAATACTACGGTAACATTCATTTCAGACCCCCTATGAGATGTTTGCATTACATAGATTTCATATTTTCCACTGTTTTTCCAGTTAAAAAATTTGTACTATGTGGTTTTTTGAATGTGGTGGCCCAATTGTTGTTTTCTATTTAGTGTATTATTTTTACATTACTTTTGACCTCGTTTTGGCCATGTACTACTTCACATTTCAGCATAAAAAAGTGTTGATACATTTGGTGTCTACAGAAGGTCATATTTTTTCTTAAGTGTACTTATCCACTCACCACCTCAGACTGTATGCCCAGGGACCTCAATACATGGGAATGAAAATTTGTAATAAATTAAAAGGGAACAAGTTGATGTAGATGAATTTAGGTTCATTTAAAAGAAAGCTATATGAGGTACTGACACTGAAGTGTTATTACTCAGTGGATGAATTCATGCGGCTAAACTGGAAATTTGAGCTGGGTACAATGTGTTATCCTTATAGTGTCATTATTTATTATAGTGCTATTATTTATTAATGTAAAAATCATTGCAATTGTTTTATAAATTTTTGACATGTCTCTTATACGCAAAACAAATTGATTGCAAATGTACGTCATGAGATGTATAAAACACAATTCACAATTCTCAGGACTGGCCAGCCCACTTTTTGATCTTGTATGACTTTTAGGATACAAGTCCTATCTGATTTTTTAAAGAGGTTATCTTTCAGCATCTGTGCTTTATACTGGTACACTGGCTACTTTATTTTTAGTTTTTCCTTTGTAAGTTATTTTTAGCTCTTTGTATGTTTACACTGTCTGATTTCACATTGTCATACAATATGCTAATTGCCAGTACGCTATTACTGTTTTCCACACTCATCATTACATTTATTGTACTTTAAACCCACCACTCTGGTGTCTGCTGGTTTTTAATATGTGGTTCCATGTTGAACATGTTTGTACATTTCTGAAGTACACTATTTGTCAATTATACTGTTTTTCATACCAGTGAATCCAGATTTTAGTTCTGTATAGATGTTCTCCATCTTCTTGTGCTGCCATGTAGTTAATTTCTTGGTAGGGTTTAGTCTTACCATTTCTTACGGATGTCTACAGCCATTGGGCTGCAACATTGAGCCTCCAGTTCCACATACACATGCCTGGGTGGTCTTGTGTAGACATGATCCATGCATTCAGTATGAGTTGAGCCAATGTCCTGGCCATTTCACCTGTGGTTTACTCACTGCAGTTGTTAATAAGCTGAATCTACTGGGTGATTCTTGTCCATTTCTGTGGATTTGGTACTTACTATCATTTTCTTTGTAATGTTTCACTTTGTTCTCTGTCATATTGTGGATGACAGGTGCGTATTTTACTACAAGTATAGGCACAAAGCTAGGGATGTCTTATTGATTCTCGTGGAAATCTAATCGCAAATTAAGGTCCTCGGCCCTCGCCTGATAACTAACACAGTAGCACTGATACAGTCAAGATAAGGTTAGTTCTCATTATAAACTTTGTATCTTGCTTATGTTCATGTGTTTTTCACCTGAAGATAAGCTTTTATGTTCATGACACTAGTTGTGACAGAGTGATTAATAAATCAATTTCTGGCGGCTGTTGCAATTTTTATCAGCTGAAATTTTGTAACAAGCTGCTGTAAAGACAAAAGAAGCCAAATGATAATTGTGATAATAAGTGTTTAATGGAACTCACTATGACTGATATCCCCAAAGATAGACTTAAAACACTGGCGTAAATTGGAAACATAGCAAAAGATCTAGAAGAAAGATGAAGTAAATTTTCTGGAAACTTGAGTGTGAAGAATGACGACACAAAAACCAACAACTTACTAGCCTTTGAAAGTGTTTTCGAGCCAGCTCATGGCATGAGTCACACAGATGAGTCCTCATTTATTCTATTTATGTGATTGCATTGGGTATATATGAACAATACATTTTGTGCATGTACAGGTGTGCAGCAAGTGCAGAGTGTAATGGGGCAATTTCATCTCAAATCATACAGAACATTTCATCTCATGATCAGGAATTTCTCTGAAAAAAATATATGTTAGACCTCTATATCATGTGTGTCAGGAAACAACAAAAATAATCAATTTTTGAAAAATACAAGTAATTGGATACATAAAAAAATCTACTCACCAAGTGGTGATGGGAGAAAATACAAATAAAAAGGTATTATAGTTTGCATGCTTTCGAAGCCAGTGGCTCCTCCTCCTGGCAGAAGGGTTGAAGGTGAAGGAAGAGGGATGAAGGAAAAGGACTGCTGAGGTTTAGAAAATGGGTTAGGTTTGGAAAAGTCACCCAGAACCCCATGTCATTGGAGACTCACCAAATGGGATTAGAAGGAAAAGACTGATTGTTGGGGACTGCACCCGACAGGATTTGAAAGCCCGACAGCTTAAAGGTGGAGGATAGAGTAATAGGCAAGACTATTTTGCTGCTAAAACATTGTACACATGTTAATAAGAGCAAAAAGCTAAGTGGATTCCATGCAATAGGGGTGGGAGGGGTACGATGAAAAACAGACAGGTTAGAAAATGAAAGATATAGTTAACTGAAGCACAGTGACGAAAGGAATAGTTACTATGAAGAAAGGCTGAGACTGAAGAAATTAAATTAAATTAAGGCCATGTGGGTAGCAAGAACCAAGGATATGTGTAGCGCCAGTTCCTACCTGCAGAGTTTTCAGAAACGTGTCTGGGGGAAGAATCCAGATGGCATGTGTGGTGAAACAAAACTGAGATCACGACTGTCATTTTGTACAGCATCTCTGCAACAGGATATTGTTTGTTGGCGGTATAAACACTTGGCCTATGCCCATTCGTCCTAACTGATAACTTGGTAGTAGCCATGCCCATATAAAAGATCAGTGTTTACACAATAGCTGGTATATGAGGTGTTGTGTTGTTTCACATATACTATCAAGGAGAGAGCCACCTGTGAAATTACACATTTCATATACCAGCTGTTATGTAAACATTGTTGGGCCTTCTACATCAGCATGACTACCACCAAATTATCAGTTAGCATGAATGGTTGTAAGCAGAGTGTGTTACTGGTAACAAATAATATCCTGTTGCAGTCACTACCTCGGTACCTGTTTCACAACATGTGCCATCTGTTTTCTTCCCCCAGACACCAGTTTCTAACAACCCAGCAGGTGGGAACTAGCACTATAATACAAGGGCTGTTCAATAAAGATTGATCATAATTTTTTATGGTCATAATTTCTCACACTAAAATTTAATTTTACGATGATCTGTTAACTTAATGTGCAAAAAACACGCCTTAGCAGTTTCATTGTTGGGACTCCTGGTTCCTGCCTGTGAGAAGCAGGCAAGGTCAGACATGTTCAGTATCACCTACCACTGCAATGGAGGTAACACGTGAGGAACAATATGCTGCTTTGAAATTCTGCTTTCGCTTCAACAAATCTTCAGCTGAGGCCTATACAATGTTACAGGAGGCCTATGGAGAGTCTGTTCTTCCCTACAGGACAGCTCGAAGGTGGTTTAAAATGTTTAAAGAGGGGAGACAATTTCAAAGGAAGGTGGACCCGGTGCTACAGTTACTGCTCTTAAGGAAGAAAACATCAACACTGCTGCTGTCATTGTGAGAGAGGATCGATAAATTTCCTTAATATCACCTTCTGAAACCACACGTCGGTGACAGAAAAATTACACATGACACATGTTTATGCACGATGGGTTCCAAGACTGTCGATTCCCAAACAAAAGGACATTCGCATGCAGGTCTGCATCCAGTTAAAGTTGATGTTAGAGGAAGATCCGGAGTTTCTTTCAAATGTAATCACTGCTGATGAAACTTGACTACATCATTTTGATCCTGACAGTAAACAGCAAAGCTCAGTGTGGAAATCTACTTCATCAGCAACCCTCCAAAAAACGAAAGTGGTTGCTTCTGCTGGGAATGTTCTGGTCATCTCATTCTTTGATATTCATGGAATGGTTTATCAGCATGTTGTACCAGCACACTCATCAGTAAGTGGACAGTACTACAGGGATGTGCTTGAAACATTGTAAGTCCTTAACAGGTGCAAAAGACCATATTTCCGTGAAGCAGGCTGGATGCTGCACCACGATAATGCGTGGCCGCATATTGCCAATGTTGTTGTTGAGTATCTTGCAAAAATCAATGTGAAGTTCATCCCTCACCCTCCCTATAGTCCGGATTTAGGCCCATGTGACTTTTTTCTATTCCCGAAGATAAAGAAACGCCTTCGTGGGAGGCATTATCGATCATGAAAAGCAGTGGTGAAGTTTGCAGAGGCGATTTTGAAGGACCCCTCAAAAAAATGGTTTCCAGTATGTATTTGAAGACTGGTAGAAATGCTCGACAAGTGCATTGCATTCATTGGAGACCACTTTGAGAAAGACCATCAAAGTTATGAGGATAAGTAGAGGTATGTTGTCAACAACAACAACAACAAAAATAAAAATAAAAAATAAAAAAAAAAGTTTATGATAATTTCTTATTGAACGGCCCTCATATGTCAACGGTTCTCGCCATCCACTTGGCCTTAATTTATGTTAATGTCGTCTGTCTCAGCTTTTCTTCATAGTAACTATTCCTTTCTTCACTCTGTTTTAGTTTTCTACATCTTTTATTTTCTGACATGTCTATTTTTCCCCGTCCCCCTCCCATCTCCATCACAAAGCACTTCACTTTATACTCTTATTAACTTGTGCACAATATTTCAGCAGTAATCTATGCCTTGCCTATTGACCCATCTTCCCCCTTTACGCTCTCAGGTTTTCGAATCTCATCCGGTGCACACCCCAAGTCAGTCTTTCCTTCTCATCCCATCCTCAACATCTTCCCTGACCCAAGGTTCGGTGTGGCTTTTCAGTGAGTAGATTTTTTATCTATCCAATAACTTATGTGTTGAGAAAGAAATAAAATATTTTCATTTTAGCTTGGTTTTTGTAACTTGTACAGCCCACTGAAAATGTATATTTTGTAAATAACTCTTAAAACAGTAGAGAACTGCATGCGCGCACGCGTGCGCACCCGCACACACACACACACACACACACACACACACACACACACACACACACACACACACACACACACACTCTTAGGAGCTGTCTTTTAAATTACAAATTTACGAAGAAAATATTGGCTACTTAAATTTTTTCTAGTTTGGAAAGTCAGGGAATGCTAAGTTCCTTGTTATATTAGCAGATGCAACTGATATAATTATAAAAAATATCTTCTCTGCTCCAGATACCTGTATTATATAAATATTCATTACAAAACATTTAAAAAATTGCATTTTTAGGAGTTTTTACAAATTATTTACTTCAAAACCCCATTATGAAAATTGCAAATATATTGTTTGGCTTATGGGGGCAATATTTTTCTGTGTATTGAATTTCTAGTGTAAAAAATGCATGTTGGCAGTTGGCAACACTGTTTCAAGCTCCCTTGATAAAAGAAAGTGATGTTTAAGAAAAGTGAAAAACACTTCACAGTTGTTGCAAATCTGTAAGAGGTACTGCAGAAATATCTTGGTCCTCTAGCATTAGCATCACATCCATTGTGGGGGAATTGCTACACACACTACAACAAGAAATTTAGTGACAACCCACCTAAACGATCACCATCACCTGAATGTGAAACTGAAGAAAACTGGGAAGATGTTTATATTCCTGAGCATGAAGTTATTGATGCATTGAATGTTAGCATTTCTGTTTTACCCCTTAATATACCTCCCCTTAAATGCCCAGGCAAGATACGAAGCACAAGCAAACGGTATGTACAAAGAAGAGTGGAAGAACTTTAAACAAGTTTTACAAAATCAACATCTTTAAAACTTTGTAAGCATATAATGTAAATGCATTTGGTGCAGAACCTGAAGGTAGCAACATGTGTACCCAATGTGAAGTGTGGTTTCAAAACCTAAACACTGCTATCTCAGCAGCCACCTATACTGAGAAGGTACAATTAATGACACTGACACCAGATAGTTTCCTCAAGCAGCACATACAGAAATACATACCCACTTACGTTATTTAATTTCAAAAGCATGTAAAATAAAAAATGAGAAAGGTATTTGGGCATGCCCAGATTCCTGCTGTGGGCATCCACTGCAAAATGATACACTTGGTGTTTCTCTGGAATATTACCTAAGTGATAACCAAGATTGCAGCAGGAAAAGTCTTAATCGGGCTGATGTTATCTCTGTAACTGAAAATGGTGAAAAAGTTAAAAAGGTAAAAAGATATGACCTAATCAGTAAGAGAAGCATATGGCCTAATGAAAAAGGAGAACCCAAATTTAAAAATTGGTCTCAAAATAGGTAAAGAGCCAGCCAGTGAAGGAAGTATGCACATGTATTTACTGCACCAATTTGAATCTTGTGTGTTTCACCATAAGTAGTGTTACAGGGAAGAAGTACAGAGAGATGGACCTGATGCTTTTGTGCACCTGTCAAGGGCTGCAAGATAAATGTTGGAGGAGTCTGTGGTGTGTCCTGGTGCTGAAGTGTTGACCATTTAAGCATTACACCACCATTATGCTGACACTGAAATTACCTACGCGTTGTGGGAGGGAAGAGAGTTGATGAAGAAGTCAGTGGAACTAGGGAAGTTTGCCACAGAGGTTAGGCATTGGCTCACGAAAGGAATAGATCATCATTGTATCTGCAGGATTCAGAGACAGACCACAGCAGATGAAAAACCAGACACATTCCACAACACTGACAAATTAGCCCTTCATTTCGCCTTTGCTAAGAACTGGTCTGTTGCTTTGCAGAACGAAGTTCAAAATTACCACTGGCACACATCACAGGTGTCAATATTCACATGTGTTGCTCACTTCCTTGGAACATCACATTGTTTTGGTATTGTCAGTGATGATCTCATTCTTGACAGTGCACATGCAGGCTATGCATCAGCATGATAATTGATGAAACAGCATCTAGAGGCCATACAATTCCTAAAAATGTGCATGTGACAAACTATCCAGCATTTCATTTCATAAACTGCTTTCAGCTTTAAGAGCTTGGAAAGCACTGTACATGAGATAATAAATAAATAAATAAAACAGCAACAGATCGTGGAAAAAGTGCTTGTGATGGGGTAAGAGATCTCTATAAACATCATGCAACAAGATTTAACATCCAGCATGAAGTTGTTAATGCTATAACCAAAGCTACTGGGTTTCTACAGACCATATCAAAATTTCTACAAAGTGTGAAACTCTTACTTCTAAATGCAAGTATATGAAAAAAAGGCTATGTTGGAAGCAACTTCATTTTTTGTGTTTAAGACAATATTGGTGGGTGGGAGAAGTAATTAGTGTCTCTCAAGAGCTGCAAGATGTAACTGTCTCCTTTATGGCACCTCATGGTCAGGCAAATTCTTTCAACTAGCCATCATCAACAGATCAGTGTGCAGTTCCCATTTCCCAAGTACTGCTCCTATTTGATCATCCTTGTCCATGGGCAAATTCAGCTTGGCAGGAATAATTGATGACATAGCATCTAGAGACCATAAATTTCCTAAACATGTGCATGTGACAATTTATCCAGCAACAATGTTGACTATTATATGTAGGCAATTTTAATTCATGGAATGTCATAAAGAAGTAAAATCATGACAGAAGGCAATAAAAATTTCTGAATAATATCAGAAACAGAAAAATGTATATACAGAGTTATTTTCTATACCTATTTTTTTATGTAAAATGCTCGAACAAAATGAACAGTTGTTGTCCCACTCACTTATAAGGCTGTAAAATAATTGTTCTGATAAATATATAACAGTTTTGCATTACATTTACTCAACATCATTAGTCAATTAAAAATTTTTAAGTGACCAGGATCTTTTGACCTTGAGAATAGCTAGGTATAAAACAAAAATTTCTCAAAATTCGCACCACAAAATATTGCCCACTCTGATTGTACCTTCCATAATTACAATTTAAATATTCGTATGGCTAACATGCAGTTTAAAATTATAGAGGAGGAGGATGAGGAGGAGGAAGCAAGGAGGGGGCTAGGGGTATATTTTTAGAGTCATCAATTGAAGTTGGTTCTTGAAACTTTGTACGTATGCTTTCTCAGGACAGTTTACATCTACCTTCAAGAATCTACCAGTTCAGTTTCTTCAGCAGCTCTGTGACACTTTCCCGTAAGTGCTGCTCTTCTCTGTATACATTCAACTTTCTCTCATATTCCAATTTGGTATGTGCCCCAAACCCTTGATCAATATTCTAGAGTGGTTTTCGTGTGTTATTTGTAAGTATCTCCTCTGCAGACTGATGGAATTTTACCACTATTCCACCAAAGTCCGAAAACAGATGTCTATTGTGTCATTTACTGGTAACTGAGCCTAGGTGCTCATTCCATTTCAGTACATATAACTTGCCTTATTCCTGCAATTTTGTATACAGAATGACTTATTTTGATGCATTAGTTCCACTGGGTTATGGGTTCAGCATGAAGTAAATGCATTTTCAATATGAAGTCTGAAACATACGAAGACGTGCTGAAAAGTAATGCGTCCAAATTTCTTATCCAACAACTGAAAATCCAGGAGGGAATGTAACAATATTATGAAGAGGACAGATACTCACCATATAGTGGAGATGCTGAGTTGCGGATAGGCACAACAAAAAGTCTGACACACAAGACAATAATCTTTCAGCCAGCAAGGCCTCTGTCAAAAATTCAAAAATAGACCCCCCCCTCCCACACACACACACAAAAGCGCGCGCGACCACAGTCTCGGTCAGCTGAAGCCAGACTACACTATTTCTTATTCTATTCTCAGTCTTTGTTGAGGTATTATATGTCACGCATATTACTCGGTCGACTTTTCACCATAACTGACACAAGTTGCAACTTTCTGCCACAAGAGGGCTTGGAATTGTAGTGTGCAATATTGCAGTGCGCAATGTAACTATGTCAATATGTAACAACCAGCGGGCTGTAATCAAGTTTCTAACTGCAGAAAAGTTTGTCCATGCATGGAGCACCCTCTCCTTTAGCACAACAATACTAGATCACACACAAACGCTGTGACACCTTTGAAAATCCAACATCTTATAAGGTTTACTGTCCATCGATCATCCTACAATACAGTCCTGACTAGGCTCCATCCAATTTTCATATGTTTCCACTTCTTAAAGAACACCTTTGTGGACTTCACTTTGACAGTGATGAAGGGATGCAAGCAGAGGTGAGGCTGTGGTTCATTCAACTATTTCAAACATTCTGCAGTGATGGTTTCAACAATTTGATCTCTTATTGGAAGAAATGTGTTTGTCACCAGGGTGACTATATTGAGAAATGAATATATAGACATGAAGAACGTTAATGAAGTTTGTTTTTTCTAAAATTCTTGAAGGGTTTTCACGTAAAAATTAGTTTTCAGCACACCCCCGTAGAAGGAAAGAATCACCACAACAGTGAGGTGCAGTGAAAGCTACGGAATGAGGAAATGGCGCAGAAATTTGCATTAATTTAATACTGTCTTTACTACCAGTAAAGATTACTGTGAAAACTGAGTGCGGCATAAATACTGCAAATTGTAGATCTCAAGTACTACGCCACATGGAAATTTGCTGTGGAAGCATACTTATATCTGGATGATTTATGAGACCTAATGAATGGTACACTGAAGCCTATTGAGAAAAATTATGCACATAAGGACCAGGAGGCAATATCAAAGTTGATGTTATTAAGTGATCCAGTGAGTCAAGTACACAGAGAAAATTGCTATGGCAAAAGAAATTTGGGACAAGTTACAGTATGCATTTGAAAATGGCAGCCTTCCAAGGAAAGTCGGATTACTCTGTGAATTTATGACCACTCGACTTGATATTTGTAAAAATGTGGATGGGTACATTAACAAGATAACATCTACATCAAACAGATTAAGGAGCATTGGGTTCAAGATTGTCGATGAATGAACAGGCACATTATTTAGCAGAACTACCTGAAAAATATGCACCCACGGTTATGGAGAGAGGAAGCTCGTGCTTACCAATTATGGGAGACTGAGTGAAAGTGAAGTCCTGCAGGAAGCGAAAAGTACATCCTTGTGTCATACTCTGGAGAAGAAAATTAGCTACAGTACTTTATTCTATCATGGAAAGTAGGAAAGTAAGAAACTAGTAAAGTGCTACAACTGTCACAAGATGGGTTAAAATTGCACCCCAGTGCCATAAAAGGACACAAACAAAGGAAAAAGAGTATGATGCGAATAGTCCAGAAAGGAGGGCAGCTAATCAAGGTTAGGCACTCTCCACTTATTACTCCTGAGGAAAAATGGATAACAGAGAACCAGAATGGATGTTTGATTCAGGAGCATCAGTGCATATTATTACAGAGAAAACAAATCTTTATGCTGTCACTAATAAAACACATATGGGTAGATCCACAGCGGAGGGGCAACAGAGTAATCTTCAATATAAACGTAGCAAAAATATTTACTCAACATGGGGAAATTATGGCAATGGCGACTTATGAAAGGGGAATTTTCAAGTTAGATACTGTTAAAGACATATATGAAGATGTAAACTATCGTGTGTACTCTGCAAAAGGTTTCTTATGGCATAGAAGACTTGGGAACGTAAACAGAAAAAGCATTTCATTATCAGAGTACAAGGTAACAGGAAAGGAAGATTGTGGTAAATGCAAAGAACTTCATGAAATTTGTATACAAATTAAACAGGCTAGGTTACCATTTAAACCACAGACAGCTTGCATTTAAAACACACAAATTACCTTCATAGACTACTCAATATATAACTATGTTTATTTTTTAAATTCTAATGATCAAGTGATTAATATTTTTCCAAAGCTTTTCAATATGGAGAAAGAGAACAGGAAATAAGATTAACTAGTCAGAACTGATAATTGGGGTGGGGGATTGTACCAATAGAAAATTCAATAAACATTTGAAGGAAGTAGGACTTAGACACCAAGTCACCATCAGATAGAGTTCATCCCAGAATGGAGCTGCACACAGAGAAAATAGGACTATTGTTAAAACAGCAAGAAGTATGTTAACAGATGCTGGGTTACGTAAATGATTTTGGGCAGAGATGGTATCCATGGCTGTATATTTGATCAACTGACTGCCTACCAAAGAAATAAAAAATTCAACCCCCTATGAAGTGCAGACAGGAAGAAAGCAAAACCTATGACACTTACAATTTTTTTGATGTGAAGCTATTGTACAGATCCTGGTATGTTGTTGTTGTTGTTGTGGTCTTCAGTCCTGAGACTGGTTTGATGCAGCTCTCCATGCTACTCTATCCTGCAAGCTTCTTCATCTCCCAGTACTTACAGCAACCTACATCCTTCTGAATCTGATCAGCCTATTCATCTCTTGGTCTCCCTCTACAATTTTTACGCTCCACGCTGCCCTCGAATACTAAATTGGTGATCCCTTTATGCCTCAGAACATGTCCTACCAACTGATCTCTTCTTCTAGTCAAGTTGTGCCACAAACTTCTCTTCTCCCCAATCCTATTCAATACCTCCTCATTAGCTATATGATCTACCCAACTAATCTTCAGCATTCTTCCGTAGCACCACATTTCGAAAGCTTCTATTCTCTTCTTGTCCAAACTAGTTATCATCCACGTTTCACTTCCATACATGGCTACACTCCATACAAATATTTTCAGAAACGACTTCCTGACACTTAAATCTATACTCGATGTTAACAAATTTCTCTTCTTCAGAAACGCTTTCCTTGCCATTGCCGGTCTACATTTTATATCCTCTCTACTTCGACCATCATCAGTTATTTTGCTCCCCAAATAGCAAGACTCCTTTACTACTTTAAGTGTCTCATTTCCTATTCTAATTCCCTCAGCATCACCCGACATAATTCGACTACATTCCATTACCCTCGTTTTGCTTTTGTTGATGTTCATCTTATATCCTCCTTTCAAGACACTGTCCATTCCATTCAACCGCTCTTCCAAGTCCTTTGCTGTCTCTGACACAATTACAATGTCATCGGCGAACCTCAAAGTTTTTATTTCTTCTCTATGGATTTTAATACCTACTCCGAATTTTTCTTTTGATTCCTTCACTGCTTGCCCATTATACACATTGAATAACATAGGGGAGAGGCTACAACCCTGTCTCACTCCCTTCCCAACCACTGCTTCCCTTTCATGCCCCTTAACTCTTACAATTGCCATCTTATTTCTGTACAAATTGTAAATAGCCTTTCACTCTCTGTATTTTACCCCTGCCACCTTCAGAATTTGAAAGAGAGTACTCCAGTCGTCATTGTCAAAAGCTTTCTCTTAGTCTACAAATGCTAGAAACGTAGGTTTGCTTTCCTTAATCTAGCTTCTAAGATAAGTCGTAGGGTCAGTATTGCCTCATATGTTCCTATATTTCTACGGAAACCAAACTGATCCTCCCTGAGGTCGGCTTCTACTAGTTTTTCCATTCGTCTGTAAAGAATTTTGCATCCGTGACTTATTAAGCTGATTGTTCGGTAATTTTCACATCTGTCAGCACCTGCTTTCTTTGGGATTGGAATTATATTCTTCTTGAAGTCTGAGGGTATTTTGCCTATCTCATACATCTTGCTCACTAGATGATACGAGTTTTGCTCTCCCAAGGCCGTCAGTAGTTCTAATGGAATGTTGTCTACTCCTAAGACCTTGTTTCGACTCAGGTCTTTCAGTGCTCTGTCAAACTCTTCACGCAGTAGCATATCTCCCATTTCATCTTCATCTACATCCTCTTCCATTTCCATAATTTTGTCCTCAAGTACATCACCCTTGTATAGACCCTCTACACACTCCTTCCACCTTTCTGCTTTCCCTTCTTTGCTTAGAACTGGGTTTCCATCTGAGCTCTTGATATTCATACAAGTGGTTCTCTTTTCTCCAAAGGTCTCTCTAATTTTCCTGTAGGCAGTATCTATCTTACCCCTAGTGAGATAACCCTCTACATCCTTACATTTGTCCTCTAGCCATCCCTGCTTAGCCATTTTACACTTCTTGTCGATCTCATTTTTGAGACGTTTGTATTCCTTTTTGCCTACTTCATTTGCTGCATTTTTATATTTTCTCCTTTCATCAATTAAATTCAATATTTCTTCTGTTACCCAAGGATTTCTACTAGCCCTCGTCTTTTTACCTACTTGATCCTCTGCTGCCTTCGCTATTTCATCCCTCAAAGCTACCCATTCTTCTTCTACTGTATTTCTTTCCCCCATTCCTGTCAATTGTTCCCTTATGCTCTCCCTGAAACACTGTACAACCTGTGGTTCTTTCAGTTTATCCAGATCCCATCTCCTTAAATTCCCACCTTTTTGCAGTTTCTTCAGTTTTAATCTACTGTTCATAACCAACAGATTGTGGTCAGAGTCCACATCTGCCCCTGGAAATGTCTTACAATTTAAAACCTGGTTCCTAAATCTCTGTCTATCTGAAACCTGTCAGTATCCAGGCGTCTTCCATGTATACAACCTTCTTTTATGATTCTTGAATGAAGTGTTAGTTATGATTAAGTTATGCTCTGTGCAAAATTCTACCAGGCGGCTTCCTCTTTTCATTTCTTAGCCCCAATCCATATTCACCTACTACATTTCCTTCTCTCCATCCTGGAATAATGGAAGGAAAAATGGTACCCAAAGTCTTAAGAAGTACATTTTTGTAGGCTATTGTCAAGCCTCAAAGGGTTACTGACCCATGAATCCTACGTATAAGAAGATGGTGATCAGTAGTGGCGACGTATTTCTTGACAATTATAAAAACGAAGTAAAAGAGTGTCATCAAGACAATACAGCCTCAAATTTAATAAACATTAAGTCTGGAAAAGAAACAGAAACTGAAGATGAGGAAGAAGATGGCAATGAACACATTGTTCAGAGTAGATGTACTTTATGTTCCAACTGATCCATAGTTAGCCGGCCAGAGTGGCCGAGCGGTTCTAGGGGCTACAGTCTGGAACCGCGTGACCGCGACGGTCGCAGGTTCGAATCCTGTCTCGGGCATGGATGTGTGTGATGTCCTTAGGTTGGTTAGGTTTAAGTAGTTCTAAGTTCTAGGGGACTGATGACCTCAGATGTTAAGTCCCATAGTGCTCAGAGCCATTTGAACCATTTGATCCGTAGTCAGGAGATCCTCCTGGATGCACACATCATGTGTCAGAAAAACAAGCATACACAATAAATATTTCCAACGAAAATGAAAAATGCCATTGTACCTTCCACAAACCCCAAATGGAATGATCATCGTGCTCGTGTAAAAAAAATTAACCAGATTTTCATGTATGAGTTAATAAACACTAAGTAGACACATTCTATGAACATACAGTTGTAGAGAATGAAGAAGAGGAAGAAAATATTTTCTTCTCATACACCTAAACCTAAGGAATACCCTGATTATGAAATGTATGCAGCCCAACCTTTTAATGATGGACCTACAACAGTTGCAGAGACTATGAGTGGCTCAAAATCTCCACAATGGAAAGATGCCTCAGAAAGAGAATTTTTCAAAAGAAAACTTCTGAATGGGTGGAAACTTAGGTGCCTTTTCACCCTAGCAATAAAAGAAATTTTACTAACTTATCAAATGGATATAAAGATAGCATATGTAAATCTGAAATTAGATGAAGAAATACATGTGATCTCACCAGAAGAAACTAGAAAAACTCATCTGGAAAAAGAGAAAATTGGCAAGTGATGAAAAGTATTTATGGACTGAAGCAAAGTAGTTATTACTGTAACAGATGTCTGCATGAAACCTTAAAATGAGTATGAAACAATCTAAGGCAAATCCTGGTACCTACTATAGAAGAAGTAAAGCAGAGATCAGAATAATAGCTACATGGCTGGATGATTTCTTGATTCTAACTAAAGATGAATAATAAACGAACAATTTAAAAAGACTATTCAAAACCAAGTTTAACATGCATGAGTTGGGAGAGGTACAGCAATATTTTACTGACTATAAGATTACAAAATTCAAGTGCATCTTACACTTGTTTGATTTACAATTTCTGCCAGTCTAAAAAATGGCCAAATATTTAATTCCGCAGGAAATCTCTCTCTATCTGGCAACACTGGATTCAACTGGCAGCAACAGTGCACCGATGCGACGAATGCGAGCTACAGGGATTCACAAGCTTGCTAAGACTTCTCCCTCCCACCCTGCCATCACAAATGCAGAACACTGCCTAGCCTGTGATGTGCCACTACAGTCTACAGAGCCAGTGAACTTTAAGTGAAAGAGATCTGTGTTGTTGGTAATAGCACAATATTTCTGTTAGTAACTAGTTGTTGTTGTTGTTGTGGTCTTCAGTCCTGAGACTGGTTTGATGCAGCTCTCCATGCTACTCTATCCTGTGCAAGCTTTTTCATCTCCCAGTACCTACTGCAACCTACATCCTTCTGAATCTGCTTAGTGTATTCATCTCTTGGTCTCCCTCTACGATTTTTACCCTCCACGCTGCCCTCCAATACTAAATTGGTGATCCCTTGATGCCTCAGAACATGTCCTACCAACCGATCTCTTCTTCTGGTCAAGTTGTGCCACAAACTTCTCTTCTCCCCAATCCTATTCAATACTTCCTCATTAGTTATGTGATCTACCCATCTAATCTTCAGCATTCTTCTGTAGCACCACATTTCGAAAGCTTCTATTCTCTTCTTGTCAGTAACTAGTTATGTAATGGAAAAAATAACAGATATTAATATGTTGTGGGCTATAAATTTAAAGTAATAGCACATGTAGAAGAACATGGGAATACAACAACTGGGCGATATTTTGGCCCCTACCAAGAAAAAAAACCATTTGCGATTGTCACTGAAAAAAAGAATGAGGAAGACTAAATGTAGAAACAGAGGACTGAATGCAAAACTGCCAAAATTAGATGATGACACATTGAAATTAAATCAAGGACACTGTCAAATTGGCATTGGAATTAATACAAAATTATTCAAATACTAAAACTAGTGCTACAGCTGAACATAACAGACTTTAAAGATGGAGTTAGGTGGTGCTACAGGTTTAGGAAGTGTCATGCGAATCAAAACCAAAATATGGGTCAATGGAAGTGTCAGATTCAACCCATCTGCTTTGACCCATGGTGAAAGGGTGTTATGGTATGTGACGTTACTAAGGCGCGGAGTTTATGAGTTGGTTGTGTTTGTAGATGTCGTCTTGCTGTGTTTGATGGTGCCCCCCCCCCCCCTCTCTCTCTCTCTCTCTCTCTCTCTCTCTCTCTCTCTCTCTCTCTCTCTCTCTGTATATGTGTGTGTGTGTGTGTGTGTGTGTGTGTGTGTGTGTGTGTGTGTGTGTGTGTGTTTTGTGGTTTTGTTTTTCGTAGTCGTTGGTGTTTGTTTTTTCGAATCAATAGCTATGGTTGACCTATATAGGTCAAGGGAAATGACTGATGCTAATTTTCGAAGTTTTATGTGTAGGTATTGGTGTTTTCGTATCGTCAGCTGTCGTCAATGGAAATGTCTGATTCCAATTTCCGTAGTGTTTGCTGTAGGTGTTGGTGTTTTGGTATCATTCACAAATGGTTTAAATGGCTCTAAACACTATGGGACTTAACATCTGAGGTCATCAGTCCCTTATACTTAGAACTACTTAAACCTAACTAACTTAAGGGCATGACACACATCCATGCCCAAGGCAGGATTCGGACATGCGACCGTAACAGCAGCGCAATTCCGGACTGAAGCACCTAAAACCGCACGGAAACAGCAATGTGGAACTAATCTAAACACCCAATATGGACGAAACTCCTTTGACATTTGATGTGCAAGTAACAGAACCATTGCCATGAAAGATGATAAAACTGTAACTACAAAACAAGTGGACATGAGAAAATGCACTACACTGTGGTCTTTTCATGTTGTGTTGATGGTCATTTTCAAGTCCAAAACAATGGCAAAACCTTCTCAAACACCGGTTGAATGGATGAGGCTGGTATGAAATTATGGATTAACAGAGTATAGGAGAGAAAGACTTGTGCTTTATTGAAAAAAAGAGTTCTCTTCTCACAGTAGATCAGTTTAGTAGTCATTCAAAAAATTCTTTGAAAGAGAAAAGATAAACTGAGAAACAGAAATACAGAGCTTGCTATTACTCTGAGAGGACTTACTTCACAACTGCGACCTCTTGATATGTAAGCCATTTAAAGTGCATATGGGAGAGGAATGGAACAGTCAAACAATGGAATATAACAATACAATGAAAAGGATAGTTGCTACTCACCATATAGCAGAGGTGCTTTGTCGCAGATGGGAACAACAAAAGGACTGTCAGAGAGTAAGCTTTTGGCCAACTAGGCCGTGATCGGAAATCTCTCTCTCTCTCTCTCTCTCTCTCTCTCTCTCACACACACACACACACACACACACACACACACACACACACCCAACTGACCACAGTCTCTGGCAGCTGAAGCCAGTGGCTGTAGTCATTGGTCGTGTATATACGTGTACGTGTGTGTGTGTGTGTGTGTGTGTGTGTGTGTGTGTGTGTGTGTGTGTGTGTATTTTCGTATTTTCCATGAAGCCCTTATTGGCTGAAAGCTTACCTTCTGACAGTCCTTTTGCTGTGCCTATCTGCAACTCAACATCTCCACTATATGGTGAGTAGCAACTATTCTTTTCACAATATTATTATATTCCATCCTGGATTTTCCATTCCACATACTGTAATGAGAGCTCTTTGACTGTTCCTTAACAATGTGCTTTAATGCATTGTGTTCTGTAATTATGTATGTTAAAATATAGCTTGCCTTATCCCTGCAATTTCGTGCTCAGAATTCCTTATTTCACTGCACTAGCATTTTTGATGAACATATAGATTGGTAAAGCAATAAGCACAAGCAATTATCCAGTCACAACACTCAGCATGCTTACTGTACTGTACTGTACAAGGGACACAGGTGGGTCCTAGAAGTATGGGAAGAAAATCTCAGGCAAGTCTCCAGGCTGGTAGTGAGACTGCACTCAACATTCGGTAATCATATGTTGTACTCAATCAGGATTCTATAAAAATCTGACAATTACCCAGGCCTATGTTGTAACTTTTCCATGAACCATGGACCTTGCCGTTGGTGGGGAGGCTTGCGTTCCTCAGCGATACATGTGACCGTAGTGTAGGTGCAACCACAATGGAGGGGTATCTGTTGAGAGGCCAGACAAATGTGTGGTTCCTGAAGAGGGGCAGCAGCCTTTTCAGTAGTTGCAGGGGCAACAGTCTGGATGATTGACTGACCTGGCCTTGCAACATTAACCAAAACGGCCTTGCTGTGCTGGTACTACGAACAGCTGAAAGCAAGGTGAAACTACGGCAATAATTTTTCCCAAGGGCATGCAGCTTTACTGTATGGATAAATGATGATGGCGTCCTCTTGCGTAAAATATTCCAGAGGTAAAATAGTCCCCCATTCGGATCACCGGGTGGGGACTACTCAACAGGACGTCGTTATCAGGAGAAAGAAAACTGGCATTCTACGGATCGGAGTGTGGAATGTCAAATCCCTTAACCGGGAAGGTAGATGAGAAAATTTAAAAACGGAAATGGATAGGTTTAAGTTAGATATAGTGGGAATTAGTGAAGTTCGGTGGCAGGAGGAACCACACATTTGTCTGGCCTCTCAACAGATACCCCTCCATTGTGGTTGCACCTACACTACGGTCACATGTATCGCTGAGGTACGCAAGCCTCCCCACCAACGGCAAGGTCCATGGTTCATGGAAAAGTTACAAACAAAATCAGAAAGAGGTAAAGCAGGAGTAGGTTTAATAATGAATAAAGAAATAGGAGTGCGGGTAAGCTACTACACACAGCATAGCGAACGCATTATTGTGGCCAAGATAGACACGAAGCCCACACCTACTATAGTAGTACAAGTTTATATGCCAACTAGCTCTGCACATGATGAAGAAATTGAAGAAATGTATGATGAGATAAAAGAAATTATTCAGGTAGTTAAGGGAAACGAAAATTTAATAGTCTTGGGTGACTGGAATTCGAGAGTAGGACAAGGGAGAGAAGAAAACATGGTGGGTGAATATGGATTGGGGCTAAGAAATGAAAGAGGAAGCCGCCTGGTAGAGTTTTGCACAGAGCATAACTTAATCATCGCTAACACTTAGTTCAAGAATCATGAAAGAAGGCTGTATACATGGAAGAATCCTGGAGATACTAGAAGGTATCAGATAGATTATATAATGGTAAGACAGAGATTTAGAAACCAGGTTTTAAATTGTAAGACATTTCCAGGGGCAGATGTGGACCCTGACCACAAGCTATTGGTTGTGAACTGTAGATTAAAACTGAAGAAACTGCAAAAAGGTGGGAATTTAAGGAGATGGGACCTGGATAAACTGACTAAACCAGAAGTTGTACAGAGTTTCAGGGAGAGCATAAGGGAACAATTGACAGGAATGGGGGAAAGTAGTACAGTAGAAGAAGAATGGGTAGCTCTGAGGGATGAAGTAGTGAAGGCAGCAGAGGATCAAGTAGGTAAAAAGACGAGGGCTAGTAGAACTCCTTGGGTAACAGAAGAAATATTGAATTTAATTGATGAAAGGAGAAAATATAAAAATGCAGTAAATGAAGCAGGCAAAAAGGAATACAAACGTCTCAAAAATGAGATCGACAGGAAGTGTAAAATGGCTAAGCAGGGATGGCTAGAGGACAAATGTAAGGATGTAGACGGTTATCTCACTAGGGGTAAGATAGATACTGCCTACAGGAAAATTAAAGAGACCTTTGGAGAAAAGAGAACCACTTGTATGAATATCAAGAGCTCAGATGGAAACCCAGTTCTAAGCAAAGAAGGGAAAGCAGAAAGGTGGAAGGAGTATATAGAGGGTCTATACAAGGGTGATGTACTTGAGGACAAAATTATGGAAATGGAAGAGGATGTAGATGAAGATGAAATGGGAGATATGCTACTGCGTGAAGAGTTTGACAGAGCACTGAAAGACCTGAATCGAAACAAGGTCTCAGGAATAGACAACATTCCATTAGAACTACTGACGGCCTTGGGAGAGCAAAACTCGTATCATTTAGTGAGCAAGATGTATGAGACAGGCAAAATACCCTCAGACTTCAAGAAGAATATAATAATTCCAATCCCAAAGAAAGCAGGTGCTGACAGATGTGAAAATTACCGAACAATCAGTTTAATAAGTCACGGCTGCAAAATTCTTTACAGACGAATGGAAAAACTAGTAGAAGCCGACCTCAGGGAAGAACAGTTTGGATTCCGTAGAAATATTGGAACGCGTGAGGCTATACTGACCTTAAGACTCACCTTACAAGAAAGATTAAGGAAAGGCAAACCTACGTTTCTAGCATTTGTAGATTTAGAGAAAGCTTTTGACAATGTTGACTGGAATACTCTCCTTCAAATTCTAAAGGTGGCAGGGGTAAAATACAGGGAGCGAAAGGCTATTTACAATTTGTACAGAAACCAGATGGCACTTACAAGAGTCGAGGGGCATGACAGGGAAGCAGTGGTTGGGAAGGGAGCGAGACAGGGTTGTAGCCTCTCCCCGATGTTAGTCAATCTGTATATTGAGCAAGCAGTAAAGGAAACAAAAGAAAAATTCGGAGTAGGTATTAAAATCCATGTAGAAGAAATAAAAACTTTGAGGTTCGCCGATGACATTTGAATTCTATCAGAGGCAGCAAAAGACTTGGAAGAGCAGTTGAACGGGATGGACAGTATCTTGAAAGGAGGATATAAGATGAACATCAACAAAAGCAAAATGAGGATAATGGAATGTAGTCGAATTAAGTCAGGTGATGCTGAGGGAAGTAGATTAGGAAATGAGACACTTAAAGTAGTAAAGGAGTTTTGCTATTTGGGGGGGCAAAATAACTGATGATGGTCAAAGTGGAGAGGATATAAAATGTAGACTGGTAATGGCAAGGAAGGCGTTTCTGAAGAAGAGAAATTTGTTAACATCGAGTATAGATTTAAGAGTCAGGAAGTTGTTTCTGAAAGTGTTTGTATGGAGTGTAGCCATGTATGGAAGTGAAACATGGACGATAAATAGTTTGGACAAGAAGAGAATAGAAGCTTTCGAAATGTGGTATTACAGAGGAATGCTGAAGATTAGATGGGTAAATCACATAACTAATGATGAAGTATTGTATAGAATTGGGGAGAAGAGGAGTATGTGGCACAACTTGACTAGAAGAAGAGATCAGTTGGTAGGACATGTTCTGAGGCATTAAGGTATCACAAATTTAGCATTGGAGGGCAGCGTGGAGGGTAAAAATCGTAGAGGGAGACCAAGAGATGAATACACTAAGCAGATTCAGAAGGATGTGGGTTGCAGTAAGTACTGAGAGATGAAGAAGCTTGCACAGGACAGGGTAGCATGGAGAGCTGCATCAAACCAGTCTCAGGACTGAAGATCACAACAACAACATGTTGTAACTGTTTAATATGATCTAGATATTTTTACTCAAAAAGAAAATACATCTGACTCTTCTGAAGCTTAATTACATATGAGGAACTTAAATGAAAATGCTGTTCTTGGTTTCAGTGTGGGAGACCATTTATTTCCACCTGTCAATTTCAATTTGCAGAAATGTTGCAGTCTTGCTGTTGATGTTTATTGACCGCATATATCTATTTACTGGAAGGGAGGATGGGGGGGGGGGGGGGGGGGGGGGGGCGTGTGGAGCAACTGCTTTACTGTCCTCCCCCTTTTACTACATTAACGAACTTATGAGTCTGTTACTGTAGCTTAATTATCATACTGAAATCCTGTCCTGCTGTTTAAATGAGTACGTGCTGATGGGCAGTTCTTGCTCTAAGGATAGTAGGCCAATTCCAAAATTTACATTGAGTTGAGATTTACTTTCATGATTTATTTGTTGTTGTTGTTGTTGTTGTGGTCTTCAGTCCTGAGACTGGTTTGATGCAGCTCTCCATTCTACTCTATCCTGTGCAAGCTTCTTCATCTCCCAGTACCTACTGCAACCTACATCCTTCTGAATCTGCTTAGTGTATTCATCTCTTGGTCTCCCTCTACGATTTTTACCCTCCATGCTGCCCTCCAATGCTAAATTTGTGATCCCTTGATGATTTATTTATGCCAGCATAAATGGTACAGTATTAAGTGAAATTCTTCACAAAACTTCTGATTTGTTAAATAAGTGGTAATTGAAATGACTAGCTCAATTCCTAATAAATAATCTTAAATCTATCAAATCTAACTTATCAAACGCATTTCTAATTCTTACTGGGTTTGACAGTTAAAGTAAGCGTAAAAGTAAACAAAATGAATTGAGAACGGTGATAGGGAACTCACCTTAAGCTCATTAATATCGTACACTGGGGGCCTTAGGTCATGATTACCATGAGCAAACGCGCAATGTGGTCCGTTTTTCACACAAAATCCTCGTGAATCCGTATCATGAACGCACATACATGTCTTGTAATATCTCAGGTGATAGCGTCTTTCTGTATCACCTGCCGTGCGGTGTAAAAACTGACAACTGAAAAACAATAAATAATAATCCAGGAGCGCATTCCATGCAAATATGTATAAATCAATAACATTTGCTGTATTTTATCATGCAGAAATGACAGAAACTGATCCGAAATGGTTGTTTATATTTTTAATGAAAAACAACTAACAATTTTATAACGTAACGTGCTTAGATGAAATGCAAAGGCGTTACGTGATGGTCGACGAAATGCGTATAAAAATAAAGAGGTATTTAAAGATTCAAATATAAAAACTACTGGTTTGAACTTACTCATCTCCTTCGGGGCACTGTCCTGTCGTTTCATCAAACTTCGTGCAGTAATTATCAGCACTATAATTAAAAGTTCCATCTCGTCTTCTAACGGGTCTCCTCCGCCGCTGATTCATAAAATGCCAATGAAAACACGTGAAAGGTCTGTGTTGGGTACATTTATGCTGAAGAAACAATGGACACTGTTCCACACGAAACTCCTTCAAATATCTGTAAAAGGAAGAAAAATCATCTTCATCCTTATCGGTGAACTTTTATAGTGCAAACGCCCTCCAGAAAACACTCGACACTTCAATCCCGGAACTTACGAGTAATGATTCGGCTTTTCTGTTGGAGTTGTCAACAAAGTTTTTGATTCAGACTGCATTTTGTGATGCTAACACACTGCGCATCATTACTGCGCACGGAACGCTGCGTCTGACAGGACGCGCTTATTGGTAAGTGTGTGTGGACTTCTCTTGCTACCCCATTGGAGTTCGAAGTCACGTGGAAGAGGCCAGATCGAAGAAATCAGTGGAATGGAGGCCGTTACGAAAGCGAATGTGAGACAAGAGAAAGAAAAGTTTGTGTTGGATGCTTTCGTAGATTCATACACTACCTACGTGAAACGATTTATCAACCGCTAAACATCGAGGAACACGCCGGGCCGTTTACACCACATAAAATTCTTATGGGAAAGTGTCAGGTAACGAGGATTATAAACTTGTGACAATGTTGCTTGACATTCTGATGAAACCAGGCTCTAACACGACATTCAACCTCTGTATGAATAGAGCAAGTTTTAAATTTATCGTTCGCTACACATCTCGCAGTTTGATTTCTTTGGTTTCACACATTGAAGTTAAGGATATTAATCACATAATCTTCAGTAGTGTATTAAGAACGCGTCGTACAATTTTGAGAAAGTTGTGTGAATTCCAATATCCCGCTAGCCGTCAATCGATCACTAAAATTGCTATAAATGTAACAAATTGCGGATTTAGTGTCGTGTAACTCTCTCCGCCACTTACACCTTGCTGCTTGTGTTAGAGATACGTGGGGATTTTCTGGACAGTCCACCATATAAATATTCTAGTTATTATTTTCTGGCCGTCTTAAAAAGTATATTCATAAGATTTCAAAGTGGTGCAGAGAAGACAACATGCGTTAAATGTTCGGGAATATAAAATTGTGCATGCCACAAAATGCAGAAACGTATAATAAGAGTGCAATTTCAGTAAATCGTAGACGTATCCTGTGAACTAATACAAATATCTGCGTGTTACAGTTCGTACAGATATGAAATGGAATGATGGCATACACACTTATGTGACCTAACCTAGAATATTCCTAAATTGTGTGTGGCCCACACCAAATACGAATAATGCAAAATATTGACAGTAGGATTGCCCATGCAGCATCACGTAAATGCTGAAGAAACTGAACTGGCAGATGCTTGAAGGTTATATAGTAATGGTGGGAGTGATATATAATATTGTTGTAAATAACAGATAGCATTTATTCACTCTTGCATAAGATACAGTAGGAAAGAGAGCCAACAACAGTGTAACCGTGTCAACTGAAGCAAAAAAGTGACATCCTGCTATATGAGGAACTTGCACTAGATTTGTCTGCCAGTTCCCGTGAAAATGTTTGGTGCAGGTGTGGGCTGCTCCCGTTCTGCGGGTGTCATTTCGGTGTCATCTATTGGTACCGAAGTTGAGCAAAACTGTATGTTGAAATGTCACCCTCCACAATGAAGTGCAATTTGACAGGCTGAGTAAGGAGTGTGCTGTTGCAGCTGTACACAGGTTTGAGCCACATTGTTGAAACTGCCACCTGTTTGCAGATCTTGTCAATTTTGAAATGGTGGCTTATACTTGAGACTGCTCTGTAAAGTCCAGAGTAGAGCGAAAGAAGCAGTGGGCATATTGCATCACACCTGAGCAACACCTGGAATGTTTTCTGCTGATCTTTGCACACGAATATCTTCAGATCTCCATTTCTGGCAGCATTGGTAGGCTCAGTTTTCCTCAGTCCAGTTCCAGTTTCTGCCAGCTGTGTTTGTAGCTTGAGAATGACCAGCTCAGAACACTGGCTCAATTAACCCTCCTGGCATCCACAGCTGCTTGCTGTAGACTAACTGTACAGGAGAGTGTTGTATGTCTGCCTTCATTGTTCTCAATTGTAGTGTGACCAGGGGCAATGAGGGGTTAGGCCTACACATTAGGTTAGTTGCAGGCAGTTACACCACTCCACTATCCTGTTGCTGGTGGCAAGTACATCGGAGTGCGGGCTTGGATGCAGTCTCACAGTAGTAACAGTTTGTGGGAAAACTGACTTTTCAAATTGCCTCCCTCAGGCTGTGGTTACATTATGCAGAATGCCAAACCTGGAGAACTGTGAGTGTACTATTGCTCAACTGGCACGTATGTTCTGGATTGTGGCAACTTCTGGCCACCTGTTAAAACTATTGATCACTGTCAGTCAATAGTGTCGTCCCAAAGAGTACAGCAACTGGTCCACGGTGTCCACTTGCATATGCAACTCTTGCTGACAGTGTTGGAAATGGAGTGATCAGAACGAAGATTTACCTGCCAATCTTATTACACTGGCATAAATAGACATGCACGTGCTTGTACACAACAATCTTTTTGATCTCTGGGCCACGCATCATTGTCGGATACTAACTTATGTGCAACTCAGATTCCTGGCAGGGCCAGATTACACAGTGTGTCAAAAGCCTCACAGTGATGTTGTTCTGGTATGTAGGGTTGCTGCACCCCAACCCCTTTGCTACATCACACCAAATTCCGTCCAGCAGATTTGGAGGTGATACACATCTGAGCTGCAGAGCTATTCACTGCTCTTGTGCAAGACTGCATAACAGAGGAGGCTCCTGCTACTTAGAAACCTACTCTACCCAGTGAACGGAGTTTAAATTGGTGCAATTCTGAGATACTAAGTCTGTGATGAGGTGTTTTTTTTTTTTAAAAAAAAAAGCACATTAGTTGTGAACTGTGTGATATATTTGGCATGACTTCACTGTTGTTGTGAGCCAAGGTCTGTCTCTCTCTCTGAAAGATAGCTGCTTGGCCCATACAAAATCTGAAGTGTCCCCCTTCAACAGATGCTTGAAAATGGTTCTTAGCGAAGTAAATAACAAACAACTCACGGTCAGTAGCAATCCATTTTTGCTGCTTCATTAAGTTTTTAAAAAGTAACGCAAGTGCCTGCCATTTGCCATCCACTCCTTTACCAAAGAGCTGTGTCTGTTGCTGTTTGGCTCACATTGACCAAAAGCACATAAATGTTGTCTCAGCAGCAATGTCTGTGACAGATGTTTCTTTAGGTCGTGGAAAGCTGCTTTTTCCTCTGGACTCCACGGTATTTTAAGATACCAGTAGTATATTTAGCATTGAGTAGTACTGAGAGTGGCTACTCAGTGGCAGCCAGAGTGCATCAGTGGGTCCTCTCATCAGTTTTGGGAAGGGGTACATGTTGTGCTGCTTTTGCCCACTCATATGATGGTGAGAAGCCTGTGCTGAAGACAATATCCCAGGAATTTAACCACGCATCCCCAAGGCAGATATGATGTCGAATAGTGCATGTCACAGTCCCTGGTGGCACTGACGGGTTTGGTGAGTGTTGGAAAATCCTGAAGCAAGTCATGGGGAAAGTACATCATCTGACATTGTTTTGTGAATCTTGTCTCGGAGTTCTTCTTGTGTGAAGCATACACGTGTGTTCCACACTGCTGTGAGCACACAGTAGAATCACAAAACCCTAATGATGAGAGGAACCGGGTTTCTTTGTGTGGGAAGCCACATGTGCATCACACTGCACTTGATGCAACCAATTGGCTGTTGAGCATGTTTGAAACCAGTAGAAAGCTACATAAAAAGTCTGGAGCAATTATAGGACCAAGTATGTCTGTAATAGCAAAAGTCAGTGTCAAGTGGCAGTCTGAATTCAGATGCAGTGTTAACTGCTTTTCATCATAGACAGGGAAGTTGGAGTTGTTGGTCGCATTAAGCCCATCTTGTGTTCTTGTAAGATAGAGCGCTGACTTCTGAACTCAAATCAGTCAAAAACTCTTCACTCGATGTACCGGCCTGCACAATAAGTCAGAATGATTGTTTGACTGCAGATAGTGTGGCGTTTGCACAGTCTCTGTACCACACCCAGTTCCAGGAGCTTAACTGTTGCTGGCAGACCTTAGTGCCCAGTAATACATGTCTTTTAAATCTGCGCAATTGCTAGACCAAATGCATTGGCAGGCAGAGTTGCCAAAATGCCTGGGGTAACAACACCGTTGTTCTGGTGATTCTTACGGGACAGCATTTTATTGTGTATTTGTTTTCCTCCCCCCCCCCCCCCCCCCCCTCAATCTCTCCAGTTGTTACTTGGTAGCTGTTGTTGGTGTGTAGCAACTTACATTTTGAGTTTTGGCTCTTGGGTTGCCAACTGCCCCGTGGTGGGTTTAGTAGATGTACGCAGTGGGTGGGAAGTATTTGTGCACGTTCCAGAGTCAGTGATGCAGCTTCCATAAACCTGTGCATTATAGGAACACTGTCTGTTATTGATTTTTGTGTATGTACGAATTTCATCTAAGCTGTTTATGAAGTTGTGTAGCTTTTTTGGCTAAGACTTGTTGTGGTAAGGGTGTGTCACAATGACAGCACAGTTATCAACTGGAAGTTAATGGAACCATAGCTTGTGAAAAGGTTGTTTGGGCAAAAGTTCAGGGCCCACTAATGATTGTAAGAATTTGGGTACTTGTGATGGTGATTTGTTACCTTTATTGACATTTGTGATTTTTTTATCACAGCTCTGGTGACAATATGAAACACTGTATGAGAGCTTCCTTTAGCGTACTATAAATTTGTATTGATAAAGTTTCTTGTATCACTTCTAGGTCCTCCACTCAGTGGGGCACATGCCACATTATCATACCATAAGCCTCGTAAGTGTGAGGTGGGGGGAGAGGAGGTTGCATGTTTCAGTGACACTGAGGCCTGTGTTTGCGGTAGTGCAGCTACTGGCAGGATGAAGCCGAAGATTGTGCCACAGCTAGGGGCTGGGAGCTCTGCCAGCAGTGGTCAGGTACTGGCAGTTGTGATCCTGTCACCAGCTGCAGATTGGCCACTGACGCAAAAGCTTCAACTGTTTGTTCTCAATCTGGCACAGTGCCTCATTTATCAGAGACTTGGTCATACAACTGTGGTGTGTGATGGGAGAGCTATGTTTAGAAATTGTGAAGGCACAGCTCGTGGATCTGACAACTGTAGTCGACATTCCTCGGAAATGTATAAACTTCTCTGGGGATTGACCAGTATGGAGCAGAAGGTTTGGTTTTGTAATGAGAGAAGGAAAAGTCGAGGCTGTGGTGAAGCAAAAAAAAGTTTCAAACCCATGCCATCTCAAGTGTTTGCATTATTTTTCCCCCTCCAGCATGTAACAAAACCAGTTGCCAAGTGTGATGCTGCCACAGATTCAAGTACGAGTACATGCTCTTGTCAATGTACCTAGGGAGTGGAGCTACACTTAACCTCGATGGAATGAAGACTGTTGCTCGGCCATCAGAGCTGGGTGTGCAGTTTTGCAGCAATTAAATACCACCTGCGGAAGTCTTTGTGCCTTCAAAATTGTGAGAGCACGAGCAGGCGAACAATAAAAGTACTGAAGAGGAACCCCCAAAAGGACTTACTCCCTCTGCACGAGTTTGGAACTCGAGAGGGTGGGTTTTGTGTGAGGTCTTTACATCTCCCCTTATGTTCTTACTGAGAAATGGTGTCTCGCTTAGGTTTTAGCTGGAAACTGTATCATCCGGACAAACTACAGCACATTTGCTGTAGGGCTGTGGAAATGATGATGCTCTGCTTCTACTCGTGCAGTGGTGTGATGTACGAGCTTCCATTCTCTGTGTGGGAATTGAAATCATCTGTGCCTACAGCCAGAGACGCTGCTCCAGGACCAGGTCAGATTCACCCCCTGCGGGTCCAGGGTTAGAATAGGCCCGAGGTATTCCTGCCTGTGATAAGAGGTAACTAAAAGGAGTCTGTCACGTTTCGGCCTTCATGTGATGGTCCCCTGTAGGGTTTCACCTCCATTTTTCAAAATTTTCCGAAGAGCAAGCCAATTGAGTAAGGACGCCTTACATGGTGAATCGTGTGCATCATGCACTGAGACCTATTGCATCCTTCATCAATGTGGATCTGCACTTCTGCTCATTCTCCAACTGTTGGGCAAGGTGACCCTCCTGGGTGCGTATTTTTCCATCAACTGTGCATATCATTTTCTACACTGACAATGATAATGGGCTTGTTTGCTAGGTTCCACTTGATATCCAGCATGGTAGCCAGTCCGTTGTGGTGGGGCTGCCATGTACCCTGTTCGTTGTAGTCCTCTGACCACACAGGGATTGCTGTGCTGATGCCTGCGCCCTTAACTTCCCACTTATGCTGAGGAATAGATGCCCGTCACCCTGAGGCATCAGGACTCCCAGCAATGGTCATCCTGCCAGGTGGCCTTCACTGTGGCTGGGTGGTGCCCATGGGGAGGCCTGCTGGTCGGAGTGGGTGGCATGAGGGCGGATGACACAGGGTGAACCATAGTACATCATCTCTTGCTGGTGGTCAAACACAAGCAGACTCTAAGCACTCATGGGCTCAATTCAACACACAGAAGTATGACCCCAAATTGTTCCCCTCCCTGGCCACACCATGGGAGGAACGTCATGCTAAGGATGGCGGCGGCTCTTATTCGCCCCGGTACCTTGTATGTTCGAGCGCTGATGGGGAATCTTTCATGACGAAGAAGCCTCAGTTTTTTGTTGAGCATTTAGAGGACAAGTTTGGGCAGGTGGAGGGATTGTCTAAAATGCGATCTAGGTCAGTCTTGATCAAAACAGCACCCTCTGCCCAGTCATGGTCGTTACTCGCTTCTGACAAGCTGGGGCATGTTTACATAAACATCAGGCCCCATAAGAGCTTAAATATGGTCCAGGGTATCATATTTCACAGGGGCCTTCTTTTGCAGTCTGATGATGAGCTGTGCGCCAATTAAGAGTGGTGAGGTGTACATTTCGTTTGGCGTGTCCACTGGGCACCGAGAGATAAACGGGTTGCCACCAGTGCCTCCATCTTGGCCTTCGAGGGTGATACACTACCCGAGAAGGTCAAGGTGATGGTCTACCACTGTCATGTGTTGCTCCTACACCATCTACTTCTGTAGCACCTTTCCCAGGTTTCTGCTAGTGGGAAAGATGACACCTGCCAGTGGCTGAAGAGCCCAAAAGGAGCTGGTCGTAGGGCTTCACGCTCATCCTCAGTCCCGGAGACTGTATCAGTGAAGTCCTCCCAGCCAAGGAAACCCAAGGAGCAGTGAGAGAAATCTAAAAAGAAGATCCCGAAGACCAAGGGAATTGTGGTGGCACCCACAGCACTGCTACCTACAAGCTCTGCATCTGCAGATGAGGTAGAGATTCTGGCATCCGCTCAGGACATAGATCTCGCCGAACCCTCAGACACAATGATATAGACTGCTCAGGCAATAAGTCGGTGACAGCAGGTGACCCTGAGGCATAACTGCCTAATTGAATATTCCATGCCTTCCCAGGCTCACGATGACATCATCCTCCAGTGGAATTGCGTTGGTTCATCCCACCTCCTGGTTGCACTATGGCAACTGTTAAGCTTTACACCTGCTTTCTGCATTGCCCTTCAGAAAACCTGGTTCCTGGAAATGCGGACCGCTGCCCTACACAGCTATAGGGGATATTACGAGAACTGTTGTGACTATAATAGTGTGTCAGGTGGAGTTTGTGTATGTCCTGAAATCAGTATTAACCTACATCTGTTCCCCTTTTTTTGGCTGAATTCCAGCTTACCCTTCTACCATTTTTTCTCCAGGCCCACTGATGTTCCCCTCCGTCATGCATCCCATGCACAGCTCTGTCTTGACCTGTCATAACATCCGAAAGACTCGGCCCTGACTGAGGCCCTCTGCCACCAATTCTTTTCCATTTTTGGTGTGTTTTGAGGTTCAGACATTGTCTATACTGATAGCTCGATGGTTGCCGCTCACACTGGCTTTGTTTGCGTTCGTGCAGGATGTAACGAATTCCACTCCTTGCCATATGACTGCAGTGTTTCACTGCAGAGTTAGTGGCCATCTCGTGTTCTTGAGCATATGTGTTCTTACACTGGTGAGTCACTTCCTCATCTGTAGTGACTCCTTGAATGGTTTTCAAGCTCTTGACCAGTCGTAACCTTCACCATCCTTCATTTCTCAGTATCCAGAATTCCCTTTTTGCCCTTGAACAAAAGAATGGTCGGTGGTCTTTGCCTGGACCCCAGGTCACTTTAGGATCCTGGGGAATGAAATCGCTGACAGGCTAGCCAGATTGGCTACCGACAAGCCTCTTCTCGGGATCATTATTCCTGAACTGGACGTTCAGTTGGTATTATGCGGTCAGGTTCTACGGATTTGGAATACGGAATGGCATACACTGACTTCGTCGAACAAACTACTGTATGGACCTCTCGCAAGGGTTCTGTTGTCTTTTGCCACCACTGCGTTGGCCATACTCAACTGACTGTGGACATCTCCTCCGTCGCAACGATCTGCCCCATTGTCATTGTGGTGCCCATCTGACAGTGGTCACAATTTTGCCAGACTGTCCTAACCTAGCCACTCTGCAGCGGACTCTTAATCTTCCTGACTGGCTAACCCCAGTGTTAGCAGATGATGCCTCAGCCATTGTCCCAGTTTTATGGATTATTCGTGTAGGGGTTTTTTATCACTCTCTCTAATGGAGGGCACCTTAGCCTCATTGGCTCGTCAAGAGGTTGACAGGATGCCCTGTCATCTCCTTTCCCCCAACCGGACAACGGCTGTCCAAGCCTGGTTGTCTGCCCCAGGGCGTGCTCTACCCTTCTTTTTCTCTTCTCCCTTCTTGCCTCTTCTGTTTGGCTCGGTGTTGTTATTCTGTTTTCCTGTGCTTCTCTCACCCTATCTGTGTCACAAGTCTTTTCTGTGTAATGTTGGGTGGGGTGCCCCCAGTAATTGGCAAAAGTTAAGGCCCCTGTCACACTTTCTGCCTTTGAGGGCCTCTGGCTGCTCCCGGATGGGGCACCTTGCCAGCCTTTCTTCCATTGCTCTCTTACCTGCTTCCTTATCCTTTTCTGTAGGCTCTGTCGACCTACGGTGGACCTTGGAGTTTTCTTACGTCAGGTTTCATACACTAGACCCTTCTTCGGTGTGTAGTTTTGTCGATTCACCTGTTCCGGGTAGGACTGACCGTTGATATCTAAAAATATACGTACACACAGAATACATAAATATACCCTGGGGATAGGACAGGTACTCAGCCACTGCCTTTACGGAGGATTTAACTCAGAATTCCAAAAAGTTATTTTAGAAAACCATGTAAAACATAAATCGAGATGGCCGGACGCAACCAACTCCATTTCCTGTATGTGAGGTAAGTGTCACAGCAGCTGTACTGCCTCATTCAGTTGCTCCCTATTGTACAATGTTCTTTGATTACATACAACATACTTGAGGTAACTTATCATATAAAACATAGCTTTGCTCTTCAGCACTGCATACACTAAGACAACCATTGGTGACTTCTGGACCACGAACTTGCCTCCATAGTCTGTGTATTAACTCCAGTCTGTTTGGAAAATGACTCGAGGCCCGTAAGCATGCGACTGTGTTCCACATGTCCATATGTGTCTTAATTTACTTACCTTTGTCAACCTGAAAAACTGAACTGACATCCTGCTAGTTGGTTGACTCCTAACATACAATTGTCTCGTAAAGCAGGAAACTGTGATCACGCTTCAAAATGTGACAGAATCCTGTTGACTGACAACTGGTATTTGTCCCTAAAAACTTTGTATTTGTTATAAAATCTCTAGATTTACATTGTCCAGTCACATTAATGTGATCACCTTAGTAACCACTTTTTGCAGTGCAGAGCACTACTCGCTTACTAGACCGAAATGCTGACCATTACACCACCGCAGCACTGTTTTGCGAGTTGTAAGATAAGAGTGGCACTGAGATTCTGGAAGGTACTGACAGGAATGCGGAATCGTGCCAACATTGTTGCCACGGCTGTCTGCACTAGATTTGTCAGTTGAGGATCCACGGTGCAAACAGCCCGATCGAGGTGGTTCCACAGTGTCTAGAATGCATTTAAAGCTGGGGAGTTCTGTGGGCGGTAGAATACAGTAAACTCACCCTGGTGCTCATAAAACTGTGCACACACACTTAGAGTTGGGTGACGCATTGCATTGACTCAGTGCCATTCGGATGAGAAAAAATAAACTATATATAAAAGGATGGACGTGGTCTTCGAGGATAGATGCATACTTTTGTTGGTCCATTGTAGCTTTCAGAAAGAAGAGATCGGCCAGAGAATGCCAGGAAAACATTCCCCATGCCATAATGCTCCCACCTCTGGCTTGGATCTTCCGACCGTTTATGCAGGGTTTTTGCTTTCAATCTGATGGAGCATAAATGGTGGTTTATCTGAAAAAGCCACCTGTCACCAGTCGGTGAATGTCCAGTTGTGATATTGGCACACAAATTCCAGCCTTCATCACCACCGAACAGCAGTCAGCACGGGTGCACGAACTGGGCACCTGCTATGGAGGCCTGCATGCGGCAACGTTTGTCGAGGAGATGCTGTCGGTAGCCCCTCAGTCCATCTGGGCGATTGGTAGCTCTGGAGTTGCACATCTCAGTAACCGTCATTCATCCCTGTCATCTGTGGCCTGTGGTGTGCCACAGTTGCTTTGGCACCAGTTTTGGTTTGCGCCATTTTTCTGTGCACGGGTATACTTAACCATGGCAGCACACGAACAGTCTACAAACCTAGCTGTTTTAGAAATGCTTCCACCCTTGGCCCGGAAGCCGACGGTTGTGCCCTTTAGGACCTCAGATAAATCGCTCCATTTCTTCAGTGCGATGAAGACGACACTGTTCTTCATGTCCCTCTGACACACTTCATGCATTCTCCTCTGGTAGCGCTACCACGGTCCATCCCTGAACGGTTACTGCATTCTGATGAACGTAGATAGTGGCCACATTAATGTGACTCGACTGTGTATAAGCTACGGTCAATGTTAATTTATTACATACTGCACACTTGTAAGCATTCTTGACGGTTTCCTTTGCTTTCTCCAGTAGGAGTTACGGTGTTTTATTGGTGAATATGTCATTTCTGTCACCACCAAACACAACTTTTTCTCCAAATCTTATACTAATTGTTTGAGAAGACTACTGCCTGAACTCCGAGCAATTTCAGAACTTGCCTGCATCTGTAAGAAAACAGATAGACATATTTTGTACGATGATCTGGGCATGACAAAGGTTTGTGCTAGTGGTGCCAAGAATCCGCACAAACAAACAAAAGCAACATCGAGTGGACTGCTGTGCTGACACTCAGAAACATTGTGTGATGAAACATGGATATTCCAATATGATCCTGAGACTAAAAGACAATCAGTGCCGTGGAAGAGCCCTCGATCTCCTAGGAAGAAGAAAGCACACGAGTAAATCAAAATTCAAAACAATGATGATCGTTTTCTTCAATATTTCAGGGGTTATCTACGTTGTTGGGTGCCTGAAGATCAGACTGTCAATCAAGCTGATGTAACTGTTCTGGAGACCCTCCATAACTGTTCTGGAGACCCTCCATGAACATCTGCGAAGAGAAGGAGACCAGATCTGTAGAAGAATCGCTTGTGGATTCTTCGTCGGGACAACACACCTGCTCATAATGCGTTGTCTGTGTAGAGGGTTTTGACAAAAACAACATTCCAGTAACGGAACATCCATTTTATTCGCCTGACATAGCATAATGTAATTTCTTTCTCTTCCAAAAACTGAAGTCTGCACTCAAAGGAACCAGGTTCGAGTCCGTGGACACAGTGAAGGAAAATGTGATGGGCCTCCTCGACAACATAACAGGAAAAGACTTGCAGCACTGCTTCTGGCAGTGCAAAATTCTCATGGAGCAGTCCAAGGTGGAGGGGAGTACAATGAAGGGGACATTTCTGTTGTGTAAGTTTTTTCAATAAAGAGTTAGGTCATGAATCCGCAAAAACAAACGCTCTGGAAATACAGTGAAGCTCGCATATTACTAGGTGCAGAAAGTTGGTTGAAAACTGAAATTGATAGCAGTGAGATTTTTGAAGAAAATTTGAATGTTCATTGAAAGGACATGCTAATGGGAAATTCAGATGGTGCACCTCCTAATGTAACCAAAAATTTTAGAGAAAAGTTCATTTTTCTTGTACCTAAGTTCCCAGTCATACTGTAATCATTGATGGTGACTAATTACCAAGCAGTCAAGTGGGGAAGTAAAAGATCTGTTAGTAGTGGGTGTGAAAAGACATCGTGTGAAGCAATACTAAATGCCTTCTCTGAAAACTACTGAGAACAGATAGCTAGGAACCCTAGTCATGATGGAAATCTATTAGATCTGATGGCAACAAACAGACCTGACGTCTTGGAGGAAGTCCACATTCTGAAGTTTATCAGTGACCTTGAGGCAGTTGTAGCAACTAGAGAGATAAGCAATAGTGTCAATGAGGAACTTGAAATCTGTAGCTTAGGATAGACTAAATTGAAAAGGATGGGAAAAAGTGGCATAACTATGGCTCAAGAATAGTTGATAGTGCACTGAATAGCTATGTACCCAGTAGCACAGTTAGCTATGGGACACATTCTCCTTGGTTTACATGCACTGTAAAGAAACATCTACAGGATCAGACTACTGCATGACAGGTATAAAACAAAGCATAGGGCTACAGAGAGAGATGGTGAATGAAACACATTTTGCCGTCAAGAGAAGAATGTGTAGAGCATTCAGTGACTATCATAGCAGAATATTATTAAATGATGCTTCACAAAACCCAAAGAAATTCTATTTTTGTGTAAAGGCTGTCAATGGCCCAAAGTTAGTTTCCAGCAATTTGAAAATGAGATAGGAACTGAAACTGAGGGCAGCAAAGCAAAAGTACAAATGCTTAACTCTGTTTAACTGTTCCTTTACAATAGAATTGCCCATAATTAATTCTTGTACCACTGAAGTGGTAAGTTAAATAAGTGTTGAGAAACAAGTGTAATTGTTAAAATTGAACAGCCTCAGCACACATTGTAATACCTATTAGATTCTATACTGTATTCTTCTAATTATAACCTATTGTAGATCCCCTGAACAAAAATACATGCCCAGTAGTTTGACAAAAGCAGATGTCACACCCATTTATAAAAAGGGTACAAGAGGTGATCTCTAAAATTACCATCCAATATTCTGGAACCCCTTTCTTGCAGAATCTTAGAACATATTCTGATCTCAAACATAAAATGGTATCTTGAACATAACTGCCTCCACCATGTCAACCAGCATGGATTCCAAAAACATTGATAATGTAATACCCTACTTGCACTTTTCTCACATTACATCCGCATAGTTGTGGATTATGGCAGTCAGGTAGATACAGTGTTTCTTGAATTCTGAAACGCATTTGACTCAATACTAAATCAATGCTTATTGGCTAAAGTACAATGGCATGGGTTATCAAACGAAATTTGTTACTGGGTTGAGCATGTGTTGGTGTGGGGAGTCATCGTCAGATGTAGAAGTAATTCCAGGTATGCACCAGACAAGTGTGTTGGGACACCTGCATTTCGTGCTGTATATTAATGACCTTACAAACAATATTAAAATTAATCTTAGGCGTTTTGCAGACCAGGCAGGCATCAATAATGAAATACGGCTGAAAGAAGCAGCTGAAATATTCAAACAGATCTTGATAGAATTTCAAAGTAGTGCAAAGATTGGCAACTGGCTTTAAATGTTGAGAAATGTAAAATTGTGCACTTCAGAGAACAAAAAGAGTATCCTGTGACTACAATATCAGTGAATCATAATTGGAATTGGTCAACTTGGACAAATACTTGGGTATAACACTTGCAGGGATGTGAAATGGAATGATCATATAGCTTTGTCATGGGTAAAGCAAGTGATAGACTCCAGTGTATTGGTAGAATATTGGGAAATTGGCATAAGTCTACAAAGCTTACAAATCACTCACGTGATCCATTCTGGAATATTGTTCAAGTGTGTTTGCTCATACCAAAGGACTAACAGGAATATCGAATGTAAACAGAGGAGGACATCATGAAAGGTCAGGTTTGTATAGCGTGTGGGAGAGTGTCACAGAGATGGCGAAGAAACTGAGACATTGGAAGTAGGCTTTCTCAGAAAAGTTTACTTTTATCTTCGACAGTCTACTTCCAATGTCTCAACAACCGACTTTAAATGATGAAAGGAGTAGTGAGGAGAAGATTATATTAACTGCAGCACACATAGATGTACTCAGTCAATCATTTTTCCTGTGCTTAGCAAGTGAATGGAATGGGAAGAAACCCTAATAACTGCTGAAATGGGAGATAATCCCTGTCATGCACTTCAATGATTTGCAGAGTTTAGATGCAGATGTAGATATCGCATGAAAATATGCAGACTTACTGATTTGTATCCCCCTAAGATTTTCAGTGATTTGAAATGTAAATATGGCTGAACTAAGATGTTTAAGGAACATCAAAGATGATTATCATCGTCATATTTTAAATTCTCGTCAATGTGGAGCCCTAAAACACAAGTTATTGTTTCTTCCCCAGGTGTTACACTTACTAGTTGCGCAGAACTGAATATTTTGTGTCCTTTTTTGTTGTTGAAGGTGATATCATTCGCAAGAAATCACTCAACAATATTCTGAAGAAAATGATTTGCCAAAATTTCTGTTGCTGTTCATGTGTGTGGATGACTACAACAGTAGTGTCATCTCCAAAATGAATTAATTCTGTTCATTTTATTTTAGGTGGAAGAATGATAACAAGCACGAGAAGCAATAGTGGGCCTAAGATAAAATCTTGTGGGAACCTGCGATTTTCCCCATTCATAAAAATCTCCCCTGCTTGCACTGTGTGTGTAGACTCTACCTCACTCCACTCTACCTGGCTGGATTGCTGGGTCCCGTTCTGCCAAAATGGCCAGTCTGCCTCTCATGTCGTCATGCACTCACATCTCTCTAAAGGGCAGGGCAGGGGCGTACTAGCCAGCAGTTCTGACACCACCTCTTCTCCTGGGGATTGTTGTGGTGGGGCCGTCGTGTACCCATTTGGTGGTGGCCCCATGACAACATAGGGATTGCATTGCTGATGCCCGAGCTGTAAACTCCCCGTGTATGCCGAGGCGTAGATGCCCGTCTTCTTGGGGCATCAGGACTCCCGGCAATGACCGTTGTGCCAAGTGGTCTCTGCTGTGGCTGGGTGGTGCCTTTGGGGAAAGCACCTGATCAGAGTGGGTGGCATCAGGGCAGATGACCCGCAATGAAGCAGAGCAAGTCATCACTTTCTGGTGACCGAACGGCGCCAGCCGTCTCTGAGAAGGGAAATATCAAATACAATGCTGTCAGGTATGATCGTAAATCGCTTCCCTTCCTCGCCACGCCGTGGGAAGAATGTAGGGCTGCAGAAAGAAGAGTGCCATATTCGCCTCGCTATTTAGTCTGTAGCAGAATGGGTGGGGACTCCTTTTTACGTACGAAGCCTCAATTTTTTGTTGAACATCTTGAGGATAAGTTTGGGGAAGTGACAGCACTGTCCAAGATGAGAAACGGTGCAGTCTTGATTCAGACAGCATCCCCAGGCCGGTCCTGGGCCTTACTCGCCTGCGACCAGCTGGGTGATATTACTGTTTCTGTCACTCCCCATAAAAGCCTCAACACGGTGCAGGGGATTTTTTTCCATCGCGACCTCCTCTTGCAGTCTGACAATGAGATCCACGCCGATGGCAGGATGTTCATTTCATCCGATGCGTTTACAGGGGACCCAAAGACAACGACCGGTGCCTTCATCTTGGCCTTTGAGGGTGATACTTTGCTTAAAAATGTCAAGGTGGTGGTTTACCGCTGTGATGTTAAAACCATATGTCCCTCCCCCTATGCGGTGCTTTAAGTGCTGGAAATTTGGGCACATGTCTTCTTGCTTCATTTCTAGTGCCACACGTCTAGACTGCGGACGTCCACTGCATCCACATACTCCGTGTGCACTTCCTCCCACTTGTATCAACAGTGGAGACCACCACTGCCCCTGCTCACCAGACTGCACAGTACTCCAAAAAGAGTGGAAAATCATGGAGTACAGCACACTGGACCAATTGACTTACCAAGAGGCTAAATGTAAATTTTAACGATTACACCTCATTCGGCTGACGTCCACATATGCTGCAGCTACTTCAACATCACCGCCACAAGTGATAGTAATTACATACACTGTGCTGCCAGAATACATCTGCCCCCTTCGTGGTAGGGGGCAAATATTCTTGTGTTGCTCCCAAAGCACCTACTTCGGAGCAATACTCCATCAAACGCGGGGAACATCCCCTCCCCCCAGCCGGAGGAGCGACAGCTTCCTCTGGCTCCTCTTGTGCAGCAGCAGTCCCACGAGACACTCTTTTGAAAGGTCTCCACTAATGCCACAGTGGACACTCGCCAGTGGCTAAAGGAGCCTTAAGCTGCCGGACAGTCTTCCTCCGTGCCTGAAGCTATTTCAGAGAAGTCCTCCCAGCGAGCCCCTAAAGAGAAGCGAGAGGGCAAGCAAACCAAAAAGAAGACTGCTAAGAAGCGGGACCCTCCGATGGCCTCAACACCACCACTCCCTACCAGTTCTGCATCTGAAGATGAGGTGGAGATTTTAGCATCCCTTAATCTCACTGGTGCTTCATCCGCCATAGGAATGGATACCGATACTCAATTGGCGGTAGCAGGTGACCCTGAGGCATAAACTGCCTCCTTGCGTGCTTCGTGCCTTCCCAGTCTCACGATGATGTCATCCTCCAGTGGAATTGCAGCAGTTTTTTCCACCACCTGGCTGAGCTATGGCAACTGTTAAGCTTTAAACCTGCTTTCTGCATTGCCCTCTAGGACCTCTGGTTTCCAACAATGCAGAACCCAGCCCTCCGTGGCTATCGGGGATATTACAAGAACAGTAGTGAGTATAATAGTGTCAGGTGGAGTTTGTGTTGATGTCCTGAACTCAATATGTAGTGAACCCGTGCCTCCTTCAAACTCCTCTTCAAGCTGTGGCTGTCAGGATAGGGACGACAGAGGAAGTATCCGTGTGCAATGTATATCTTCCTCCAGATTGTGCAGTACTCCTGAACGTTTTGGCTGCACTGATTCAGAAGCTCCCTAAACCTATCCTACTTTTGGGAGATTGTAATGCCCATAACCCCTTGTGGAATGGCACCATACTTACTGGCCGAGGTAGAGATGTCGAAAATTTACTGTCTCAACTTGACCTCTGCCTGTCAGGATAAGAACGACAGAGGAAGTAACCGGCTACAATGTATATCTTTCTCCAGATTGTGCAGTACTCCTGAATACTGGGCCCCCCCCCCCCCCCCCCACACATTTCAATTTGGCTCACGGTACTTCCTCGGCCATTGAGTTATTACTTTGCAGACCAGGACATCTCCCATCAGTCCACTGAAGAGCCCACAATGACTTGAGTGGTGGTGACCACTTCCCCATCTTCCTGTCACTCCTCCTGCATAACGCCCATGGATGCTTACCCAGATGGGCTATAAACAAGGTAGACTGGGACGCTGTCACATTTGTCATCACCATTAAATCTCCCCCACACGGCACGGTAACATTGATGTGGTGGTTGAATGAGTCACCAAGACAATTGTTTCTGCAGTGGAAAATGCAATTTCTTGTTCCTCAGGGTGCCCCGGTGAAAGACAGTACCTTGGTGGTCGCCGGAAATTGCTGAGGCTATTAAAGAGCGTAGGCAGGCTCTACAGTCTCATAAGCGGCACCCTTTCCTGGAGCACCTAATAGCTTTAAATGGCTCTGTGCCTGCATTCCCCAGCTTATAAAAAGACGGAAACAGGAGGGTTGGGAGAGGTACGTCTCAACCATTGGGTGCCATACATCACTTTCCCAAGTTGGACGAAGATCAGACATGTTTTTGGGTACCAGACCCCCCCCCCCCACAGGTGTGCCTGGCATTCATATAAATGGAGTGTTATCTACCGACTAAAATGCACTTGCCAAGCACTTTGGTGCCCACTATGCTTAAGCCTCTGCGTCGGAAAATTACACCCTGCCTTTCGTACCTTCGAACATTCGAACAGCTGATGGAAGGGAAACTCCTCTTTTTCACTACACACCACAGTGAATCGTGTAACGCTCCATTTACTGAGTGGAAGCTCCTCAGCGCTCTTTCTCATTGCCCCGACCCAGCTCCTGGGCCAGATCAGATCCGCAGTCAGATGATTAAACATCTCTTGTCGGACTTCCAGTGACATATCCTTGTCATCTTCAACCGCATCCAGAGGGATGGCATATTCCCGTCGTAATGGCAGGAGAGCATCATCGTTCCTGTGCCGAAACCCGGTAAAAACCCACTTGATGTGGATAGCTATTGGCCCATCAGCCTCACCAATGTTCTTTGTAAGCTGCTAGAACGTATGGTACGTTGGCGTTTCTGTTGGCTCCTGGAGTCACGTGGCCTATTGGCTCTATGCGGTCGCTCTACCACTGATAATCTAGTGTCCCTTGAGTCTGTCATCTGAACAGCCTTTACCAGATGCCAACACCTGGTTACCATCTTTTTTTATTTACGAAAAGCTTAGGATGCGACCTGGCAACATCATATCGTTGCCACATTATATGAATGGGGTCTCTGATTTAGTTTTATGCGTGGGGATGGGGGGGGGGGGGTTATCCTTCATCCTTCTATCTAAGTTTTAGTGCTTGTTGTTTGTTTCTCTGTGTCCTCCACCCTAGCGCTTTTAGGCTAAAGGTTTTAATGTATTTTTTTTTTTTTCTCGTGGTCAGCCAGCCACAGTCATCGGCTCTCTTGTTCAAATCCCTTCTACCTGTTTCTTGTGTCTCTCTCTCTCTGGTTTTCTTGTCCTATTTTGTTTATTGTAGTGTTCGTTGTGCTGTGAGTGTCATTTATTTTATTCTTTCTCTTGTGGAATTGTTTTAAAAAGGAACAAGGGACCAATGACTTGGCAATTTGGTATCTCTCTCCCCCCCCCCCCCCCCCCCCAACCTTTAAACCAACCAACTGACAAAGTAACATGCCTTTTTCAGAGGAACATAAATATGAGCCCCTTGCATTTCATGTCACATGAATCGGTACAATGTGCAGACTCCATCAGAATAAATACTGTGTATAGATGGACAAATGAAAAGTTTGAGAACAAAAGAGACAGATGTCATAGTATCAAAAATGTGGCTGGAAATGAATATCATGAAATTTGCAATTCCATGTTGAAAAATATCATACCGACCTGTGAAACTGAAGTCTGTCCAGCAATTAGGTCCCACGAGCTCAATAAATATATTAAAAATATGAATTCAAGAGAGAATTTTGAAAAAGAAGTAAATGAAAGTTACAAAGGCATTTTCATCACTTGCAAAAAATCCCCTCTGAGGATATAGTCAAGGAGAAACTATAAATAAATGGAAAAATATAATGCGATCCTCCAGAAAAATCTACCCTGCTTCCAGGATTGTCATAAGCAGTAAGTGAGATCAGTACTGACCAAATCAACTGCAGAATTAATGAGATTTGTGATAGATTAGGTGCTATGATTATAAAGTCAAGTTAGTTTTTATTCAAAGATTGTTTGGCCAAGGATGGACTGATTTCTGAAAAGCATTTGACGCAGTACCACACCTAAGGTTATTATCAAAAGTATGATCATATCGGGTATCAAGTGAAATTTATGATTGGGTTAAGGGCCTTTTTGGTAGGGAGGACACAGCATGTTACGTTGGTTGAAAAGTCATCATCAGGTGAAGAAGTAACTTGGGTGTGATCCATGGGAGTGTATTGGGACCCTTGCTGTTCATTTTATATGTTAAAGACCTTGAAAACAATGTTAATAATAACCTGAGACTTTTTCCAGAAAATACAGTTATCTATAATGGTATATTGTCCAAAAGAAGCTGCATAAATATTAAGTCAGTTCTTGATAACATTTCAATGTGATGCAAAGATTGGCAACTTGCTTTAAATATTCGGAAATGTAAAATTGCATACTTCAAAAAATGAAAAAACATAGTACCCTATAATATCAATAAGTCACAGTTGGAATCTCGTACAACTTGTACAAATACCTGGGTGTAACACTTTGTAGGGACATGAAATGGAGTGACCACATACACTCAGTTGTGGGTAAAGCAGGTGGTTGACTTCAGTTTATTGGTAGAATACTGGGGAAGTGCAGTCTCTCACGCGACCACTTCTAGAATATTTCTCAAGTGTCTGGGACCCATGCCAAATAGGGCTAACTGAGGATATTAAACATACAGAGAGAAAATTATGGAACTATATGAAATAAAATCATCATAACCTTGAATGGTTTGCGTTAGGAAGTTCAAACTGCAAGGTTTGCTTCGGGGCATGCTGGGAACTAGTGTGCATGTGCATGGTCTGGTTTAGCGATGAAGCCCACTTTCATTTGGATGGTTCATCAATAAGCAGAATTGTTGCATTTGGGAGAATGAGACTGCATTTTGCAATCGAGAAGTCTCTTCACCGTAAACTGATGACTATGTGGTGTGCAATGTCCAGTCATGGAATAATCGGTGTGATATTCCTTGATGGCGTGGTGACTACCTGAACATTATGTGAGGGTTTTGGAAGATGATTTCATCCCCATTAATCAAAGTGACACTGATTTCGCCATCGAAAGCACTTTAACTGCATTGTGGCCCTGGGGTACCCAGAGGCCACTGGCATGGGCCTCGATTGACCGCCATTTTCTCCAGATCTGAACATATGTGAGTCCTTCTTGTGGGACTACATTAAAAATAATGTTTATAGCAATAATCCCAGCTCCGACACTACTGCAGGCCATGCAAAATTTCGCTAAGGGTCTGCTCGTAACCTTCACCAATAATGGCAGGCATGTCGAACATGTCACAACCTAAATCCAAATATCTATAGTGATGTCTACATGTTGAATAAAATGATGCACACCGTAGTTTGTAACTAATTTACATTTTTTTTTTTTGCATACAGTTCAATAACTGTCAACCTGTATACAGAGAACAGCAACACAGAAGGTCACAGGTTTTTTTGATACATGGGAGAGTGTCACAAAGATACTGAAGAAACTGAAATGGCAGACCCCTGAGGAGAGATGTAAACTACCCTGAGGAAGTCTACTAACAAAGTTTCAAGAGCCAGCTTGAAATGATGACTCTAGTAATATACAACCACCTCCTATGTATCGCTCATATAGAGATTGTGAGGATAAGTATGGTATCCACCACTATTAAAGCTCCACACCAAACAACGCATCATTGGTTGCACCTCTCCATGTGCTACTAATATTGCAGGCCACCTCTGTGCGTGTGCACGTGCTTCAAACCACAATGTTGGCCTCCAATGACACTCAGCGACTGGCCACACAGGATATACAGCGACCCGAGCTGCCGGCTCCATTAACTGTGGAGCCTTATTTATCGCCACTACCAACATCTACAAGCCAGTTCTCATCATGCTATGTTTTACTCCACAACTTAGGAGTGCTACATTGCAGTGGACCTGCTGATCAGTATTGATTTGGCTGTGCTCTGGATTAGAAACGGAGTGCTATACTGGAACTTGGGCTTAAACATTCACTAGGCTTATTATTTCAGCGGGCTTGTGATTCTGCCGGAATTCTGCATTTCATGTACGCTTCCTGAACATTGGTGTAACCACCATCAATTTATGTAATTTTCCGTAAAGTGTTCAACTACAACTTGACGCTTGGTAACAAAGTTATTTTTATCAGTGTTTTGTCAATAAAACGTAGAATGGTGTTACATTTGTTGTGTTATTCCTAGTTATGTCACAATAAAATGGCGACAAGTCAGCAACCATCTACATTGGAAGCTCTACTCATTCAACTTATTCTTCAGCAGGATGTGAACCAGAAGCAGCTACTGAACATCTTCCAACCATTTCTTCAAGGCATACTGCGAATGCAAGCAACGCAGCAAGTGCTGGCTATTTCTCCCTTTAATGAGGCTTTAGAGGATTGGGAAGCCTATGAATCAAGATAACTAGAACATATCCACACATTCAAGGTAACTGATGCCAGCCTCATGAAATCTTTCTTTTTGACTTTGTCAAAACCTGGAATTTACTTGCTGCTGTGCAATCTGGACCCCTTATCTAAGCCTTCAGAGCTCATCTTTTCAAATATTGGTTCATTGCTAATTAATTATTACCAGCAGCATACCCATGTTATTTCCTCCCAGGTAGCATTTTACCAATGCAAGAGACAGACTCAAAAAGAATTGGCTGCAGAGCTGTAAGCTTTAGGGTGAAAATGCTATTTTGTTGCCCCTAAAAGTGAGTCCTATGCAGAAGAAATGACTGTGGACGTGGTCATCCAGAGTACTCCAGGCAGGGATTTCTAGCACGAGACACTTCAACTCGAAGACCCGTCATTAGACCAAGTTTTGAACTTAGCACAAAGTTTCAAAGTGACTCAAGCAGCAGACTGGAGTCGTGGATCGACATAGCAGCCATTAATGTAAACACATCCCAGGCAGCTGCCAATGGCCACACTAGTCGTGATTTGGACGTAGCAACAGTACAGGCAGGATGCCGTACCATCGTCCGACGTCCTCCATCCCACTCAAGCCAATCAGACTGGTATTGGTTAGTGAAACGACTGCCATCCCGTCCGGATTGTGTTAAAAAAACATCAGTGTGAAGACTGCTCTGAAAAATGGACCTATTGCTAAAACTGCTCTGACAATGACCATTTAGCTTCTGTATGTCTTAAGTCCTGCCAGGCAAGGCAGCCTCCTGCCCAACAGGTGGATGTTAATCTGGTAGCCACTACAGACCATCAAGAGACCACCAATAAGCTTTTTGTAGAAGTGCAAATTGCAGAGAAACCAATTCAGTTAAAAGTAAATATCGGTGCAACCATTAGCATTCTGAATTATGGTGTCTATTTGAATCTTGGAGCACCTGCCTTGCAAAAAACAGATGTCTAATGGTATATAATAAACGCACCATCCCTGTATGTGGTCAAATCGAACTGCCAACATCATATCATCACCTGCCACATTACCTTCTTAGTCATTAACAGTGATTCCACTGAGAACTTGTTTGGACTTCTCTTTTCAGAAATTTGGGCTTTCAATAGAAGATTCTGTGTATTTGGTATTTGAAGTTGGTTCGCACTCGGACTTAGAGACACTGCTAGGATTATAAGGACCTGTTCACCCTGGAGCTCAGCACTGCAAAGGATTTTGAGGCACGCCTCACACTGAAATGTAATGCACCGCCTCGTACTGTAGAGCCCATGCCATTCTGTTAGTTCTCAGAGACCAAGTAAAGGAAGGATTGGATCGACAAACTGCAATTGGAGTTCTAGAACCTACTCCTCCTAGTCAATGGGGCATAGTGCTAAAGCCACCGGGGAAGATCCACCTGTGTGGCAATTTTAAAGTAACTGTCAATGCCTAATCAGAGATTGAGGCATATCCTATTCTGAAGCCAGAAGAATTACTGCCAAATTAAAAGGTAGAAACATCATCTCTAAAGTAGACATAGTGGATACATACTTCCAACTTCCCCTTGATTCAGAATCTCAACAGTTTCTTGCACTTAACACGTCGCACGGACTTTATCATTTGAAATGACTAATGTTTGGTACAGCAAGTAACCCCCCCCCCCCCCCCCCCCCCCGTTTTTCGGCTCTTTTTGAAACAATTAGTACTCAAAGTGAATTGATGCATTAACTTTTTCGATGACATCATTGTAACAGGGAGAACCTTGGTAATCTGAAACCTTTATTCAGCATCTTAAAGAAAGTTGGCCTGAAATGCAGAAATGAAAATTGTTGTTTTTCCCAGTCTGAGACTGAGTACTTTGGCCACATCGCTTCCAGCTTGGGCATTCGTCCTCTGGATAAACGTGTTGAAGCCATAATCAAACTTCCCATACCAATAATGCATAAGCAACTTTGTTCCTTTCTGGGGAAGATATCGTGTTACTGAAAGCTGCTACCTGCAGCAGCAATAGAAACTGCACCTTTCTCCCTGTCATGCAAAAAAGGGGTGCCTTTTCAGTGGACACCAGCTTGAGGGCATGGCTTCCACAGGTAGAAATCCTACTGTTGACAGCCTTGTGCCTCGCACGTTTTCTTCCATCAAAGCAGATACTTATTTCAACAGACGCATCTGATACAGGTGTCTGAGCAGTCCTGGCACACAGGGAGGCAGAAGGCTCTGAGCACCCTGTGGCCTACACATCAGAAATGTTGACTGACACCCAATGCCGATACTCCCAAATAGTAAAAGAAGCACTGACCATCATCTTCGCGTTAAAGAAATTCCACATTTTTGTTTATGTGCACAAAGTTTCACCTCATCACATACCATAAACTGCTGATCTCCTCATTCAATCCAGCAGCAAAGATTCCAGATGGGACTGCTCACTGCCTCCAGCACTGGGCCGTATTTTTGGCGTGCTAAAAGTATGAGATTCACTTCCACAACACAACTGAAAATCCAATGCTGATGCCTTAGCCCGCCTTCCATGTGGACTTGATCCAGAGTTTGACAAAAAAGAAATTCTGTGTTTACACATCAATGAAGCAGAAGCCACCATAGATTGATTTCCCATTACCAGCTCCCAGGTTGCAGATGCAACCGGTAATGACAAGGTACTCCAACAAGTCCGGAGTCACATAATTCATGGGTAGCCTGGACAACCACCTCCCAAGGCTTCGGCGGCATTCCGTCAGTTCTTTAATGCTCACAATCAGCTCATGTTGATCAACGGAGTGCTTCTGTTCATTTCCAATGGACACCCACGGGTAGTGGTTCTTTGTTTTTTACATCAGCATGTTCTGCTACTATTGCACCAAGATCACTGGGGGTATCCTGAACTAAACATCCGGCTTGCAGGTTCAGTTACTGGCCGTGCAGGAACCAGGAGACTGAACAACTCACCCAGACATGTCCGTACTGCCAAAGCCAGCAGGCAACTCCATGACATTCATTTGCTTCTTGATCACCATGTGCTCGCCGTTGGGAACTGGTACACGTTGATTTTGCTGGGCCTGATTTAACGCAGTGTTCTTGATAGTGATTGATGCTCACTCCCGATTTCCGTACAGTGCCTGCTGCAATGCCACATCAACCAGCAACACCATCACAGCCTTAGAAAAAAAATTTGCAATTGAAAGTCTGCCGGAAGTGCTCGTAACTGACAACAGTCCACAATTCTGTAGTGAGAAGTTTGGTAGTTTCTGTGCCCGGCATGGCATTTGCCACATTCCAACACTCCATTTCCATCCACAATGTAATGGAGAAGCTGAGAGGATAGCCAGCACATTCAAAACTCAGATGAAGAAATACCTCCAGGATCACTCCACTGATACATCATAAAGTTTTATTTTTTAACAGTTACATGTCCACACCCATAGGAGACAAAAGTCCTGCGGAACTTTTCTATGGACAGCACCCCAGAGCCTCTTGAGCCTGCTCTTGCAAATGCCATGACCAGCACCACCACTATTGCCTGCTTCCAAGTTATGCCCTGGGACCTTGGTGTGGGTGATAGGATTTTGCTGGCAACCAACGTGGATTCTGGGAACAATCGTCCAGTACTGGGACTGGAAGGACTCCAGGTGCAGCTTCTGGACCGGGATGTTCTGTGACATGCCAACCAACTTTGTTCCCACCTAGTTTTCCAACAGTTTTTTCCGTCCCCATCCCCACACCACCATTACAAGTCACCTAGTTCTCATCCTACCCCAAGCTACCCAGACAGACGCCGGACTTACAGACGCCTTTCGTACACAGCTAGCTGACCAACACCACATCCCAACAAGAGCGACTTACCCGACATCGACCAAAACCAGATGCCCTTCTGCAGGTCCGGGGGTTAGAATTGGCCCGCGGTATTCCTGCCTGTTGTAAGAGGCGACTAAAAGGAATCTCTCACGTTTTGGTCTTTGTCTTGGTCCCCTCTCGAGTTTGACCTCCATCTTTTCCAAATTTCTGTTGCTAGTTTGTGCCATTTGGGGAAGAACACCTTACATGGTGCTTTTGGTTTGTCCATCGTGCACCAAGATCTTGCATGCTACCTATTGTCATGTAGCAGGCTTTGTACCCAACGTCATATGGGTTGCCTCCTTCTCATCTCCTGCGCTGTACCATCCTTTGCGGCTACGACAATTCTGGACCATTTCGGCACCTGAAATCCAGTGTGGTAGCCAGTCCACCATGGTGGAGTTGTCATGTATGCTCTTGGTGGTAGCCCCCTGACAACAGAGGGATCGCAATGCTGATGACAGAGCTGCGACCTCCCCATATATGCCAAGGAGTAGGTGCCCATCCATCTGGGGTACCAGGACTCGCGGCAATGGCTATCCTGCCAGGTGGTCCTTGCTGAGGCTGGGTGACACCTGTGGGGAGAGCTCTGGTCGGAGTGGGTGGCATTAGGGCAGATGACCCACAATGAAATGGGTTAAATCAAATCAAGCTGGTGGTTGCTTGGCCCCAGAAGTCTCCAAGCGTGTAAGGAATAATTTTGATGCTGCAACCTATGATTCCCGATCGTTTCCCTCCCTGGCTACCCTGTGGGAGGACCGTCGGTCGACCTGGTCTCGAGAGCCGTATTTGCCTCAGTACCTCGTTTGCAGCAGGACTGATGAAGAGACCTTTCAGGCCCCAGTTTTTTGTCGACCATCTTGAAGTTAGGTTTGAGGAAGTGGCAGCATTGTCCAAAATGCGTAGTGCGTCGATTTTGATCTGGGCGGCCATCTAGCCCAGTTGTGGGCACTGCTCGCCTGTGACAAGCTGGGTGACATTCCTGTCTTGATTGCGCCCCATAGAATCCTTAACATAGTCCAGGGTATTATTTTCCATCGTGACCTCCTTTTGCAGTTGGATGAGGACCTACACACCAACTTGGAGTGACGGGGTGTCCACTTCATCCGGCACGTGCGTAGAGGCCCCAAAGATAACAGGGTTGCTACCAGTGCCTTCATCTTGGCTTTTGAGGGCGACTCATTACCTGAAAAGATCAAGGTGATGGTTTACCGTTGCGACATGAAACGTTACGTCCCTCCTCCTATGCTTTGCTTAAAGTGCTGGAGGTTTGGCCACGTGTCATCTCTCTGTACGTCCAGCAGCACTTGCTGGGACTGTGGTCGCTCTCTGCACCTGGGCGCTCTGTATGTGTCTCCTCCCACTTGTGTCAACTGTGGGAAATGCCACTCCCCCTGCTCGTCTGATTGCCCTGTTCTCCATGAGGAGCGGCGAATAATGGAAATCAAATCCATTGGCAGGCTCACCTATCAAGAATCAAAGAGGAAATAGTAACACCTTCCGCCTTCATCCTGTTGCAATGACGGCATCGTGTGCTGCGGCTGCAACTTCGTTGCCCCGGCTGTCTCTGCGTTTGTTAAACCTCCAGTGGGCCCTCAGGGCTGCCCCGACTCTTCCTCGTGTCAGTGATGGGAGACATTGCTCCTTCTGGTGCACCCACAGTACCTCCTTTGGGAGACCAACCCCCCAAATTGATGGGGCTATCAAGCTCTCCCCCCCCCCCCCCCCCCAATCCCCCCAGGGGGTCCACAATTCTTTTGTGGATACGTGCGTAGCGAGCACGGGACCCCGAGCTAATGTGGCCCTCCTTCCTTTCCGGGCTGCATACCTTCCTTTTCTGCATCCTTCCCTATCCCCCATCTTCACCCCCCTCTCCCCTCCCCTCACCTCCGGCTCTTTCCTTCCCTTTCTACCCCTCTGGGAGTATGGTTTGTGCCTATGTCCGGAGACAGACGCTCGAACATGTAACACATTCTTCGCTATCTCTGCTTGCACGTCTTCATCCTTCCTTTGTCCTTCTCTTTTCCTTACCTCTTCGCTGCGGCGTTTGAGACCTCTCTTCTTTTCTTTCCCTTTCTTTGTTTTTCCCTTTCTCAAAATTCCTCCCTGTGTTTGTCTGAAGGCCGACCCACGCATTTTCATGCGTAGCCGGTGGTGAGGTAACGCGTAATTCTCCGCCCCGGGTAGACAGGTAGGACACGTACGTACCCCCTGGTAACGGCCAGGCCCAGGAAGGGGTGATTACCCAAGCTGATACCTTCCGAAAGTACCAATTGGTCCCTCCGTCCGTTTCTCGGGAGGTGTGACCTGAGGTGTGAACAACCACCTAAAGCGGCAGTGGCCTCAGAGAGGTCCCCCACAAGGGAGGAGCGCGCCATCGGAGACGCCGCTAATCAAGGGGGATTCTTCCGCAATGGTTTCCTCATCTTCCACTATGTCTGCTCACAAGCGTTAAGTTCACGGAGTCTCAGCCACAGACAGTTCTTCCATCGTTGCCACAGTTCCTTGTTGTTTCTCGGTCTGACGAAGGTCACGACTTCTCCACAGTCAACCCTTTTATTATTCAGAAAGGTGCTGATGCAATTGCAGGTCATGTAAAGTCTTGTTCCAGATTACGGAATGGCACCTAGTTGTTAGAAACAGTCAGAGCCCTCCAGGCACAAAAATTGCTGCATACTTCACCGCTCCACACCTTCCCTGTCCGGGTGGAAGCACACCGCACTTTAAATTCCTCACGTGGAGTCGTTTATACCCACTCCCTCGACGGATTGTTCGACGAGGAAATTCAACACTACCTGTCTGACCAGAGCGTAACGGCTGTTTGTAGAGTCATGAAAAGGGTTGACACGAACATCGTTCCAACCCGTACTGTCTTCTTGACATTTGACAGAGTTCAACTCCCATCGAACATAAAAGCGGGCTATGAGATAATTTCAGTTCGCCCCTACATCCCAAACCCTACGCGTTGCTATTGGTGTCAGCGGTTCAATCATACCAGCCAGTTCTGTTCCAACCCGGCCAAATGTGTTACGTGTGGCAAGGATGCCCATGAGGGTGCTTGTCCACCTCCATCCCCTCGTTGCAGCAACTGTATGGGTGACCACGCTGCTTCCTCTCGAGATTGCCCCATTTTTAAAGACGAAAAGCTCATTCAGGAAATCAGAGTGAAGGAAAAGGTGTCGACCTTTGCTGCTCGAAAATTATTCGCCAGTCGAAAGCCCACTGTGCCTCAGACAGGAAAATACAGCACTGTCCTTGCCTCTCCTCGGCCAGCATAGGAGGCGGCCACGCAGATTTGTGATCTCACCTTTAGTGACATGGTCGTCAGATCAGCCAGCGCAAAGATCGCCCGTTCAACCTCCCCACTTTCGCCTGCTCGCTCTATGGCTCACCCTTCATCGGGTTCTGCTAAATCTCGATCCCAAAAGTCAGACACCCGGACTTCCAAAAAGGAGCATACTCGTGAAGATTTTTTACGTACCCCAACTTCACAACCATCTGTTCCTCCTTCATCTAAACATCATGGTTCCAAGAAGGCTAATAAGAAACCCAGTTCCTCTCCTTCTCTGCCACGGCGTGTCTCATCTACAGCAACACCTGTCGGTAACCGCCCTCAGCCGTCTTCTGTGTCACCGAGGCGCGCTGCTGGCGGCCGATCAACCGACCGATCGCTGGTGGCAGGAGCTGCTCCTGAACAACCTATGGATCAGGATCTTCTGCCTTCAGCTGAGTGCTGTTCCACGCTGTCGGTCGCAAGCTCTGAGCAGTCGTTGAGTTGACGGCAACCTTGGTCACATTCTTCCATTTTCTGTCCTCCGTATGTCCATTATCCATTGGAATATCTGCGGCATTTGAGCCAATCGGGATGAATTGTCAATCCTCTTAGGATTCTACTCGCCAGTCATCTTCTGTCTTCAGGAAACAAAGCTGTGTCCCCACGACCACTTTGTTTTCCCCCATTTTCAGTCAGTCCGATTTGATCTCCCCTCTGTTGAAGGCACTCCAGCATATGGAGGACTCATGATTCTTCTCCATGATACTCTCCATTATCACCCAATCCCCTTAAACACTTCCTTCCAAGCAGTCGCTGTCCGTCTTTCCTTTCCTGGATACCCCTCCTCCCTTTGTACTGTATACATTCCATCGTCCACACCAATGGCACGAGCTGATCTCCTTCATCTTCTTGGTCAGCTTCCACCCCCCACCCCCCTATTTGCTGGTTGGGGACTTCAATGCCCACCACCCGCTTTGGGGATCTCCACATCCTTGTCCGCGTGGCTCACTATTGCTAGACGTCTTCCACCAAGTGGATCTTGTTTGCCTCAACACTGGGGACCCTACATTTTTGTCTGCCTCCATGACAAATTTCTCTCATTTGGACCTTTCGGTCGGTACTGTTCCGCTAGCTCGGCGCTTCAAATGGTTCGCCCTTGCTAATACACATGGAAGTGACCACTTTCCATGTGTGCTTCGATTGCAGCCACAACTGCCATATATGCGCCCGAGACGCTGGAAGTTTGCCCAAGCCGATTGGACACTTTTTTCGTCTCTATCGACATTCGATGACCGTCACTTTCCTAGTGTCGACGATGAGATCACTCATATTACAGACGTTATTCTTACAGCTGCGGAACGTTCAATACCTCGCACCTCCGAATTGCCCCGGCGCCCCCCAGTTCCTTGGTGGAATGAGGCATGCTGTGACGCAATACGTGAGCGCCGACGTGCTCTACGCGTTTTCAGACACCATCCTACTTTGACCAACTGTATCCGCTATAAGCAGTTCCGTGCGCGGTGCCATCGCGTCATCCGTAATAGCAAGAAGGCAAGCTGGGACTTCTTTACTAGCTCATTTAACACCTTCACTCCCTCCTCGGAAGTTTGGAGTCGGATTCGACGGTTATCAGGCGCGCCTAGTTTCTCCCCGGTCTCTGGGCTCACTGTCACGCATGATACATTAGTGGACCCCGTCGCAATTTCTAACTCATTGGGTCAACACTTTGCTGCGATTTTGAGCTCTTCAAATTACCTGCCAGCGTTTCTCTCGAAGAAACGTGCAGCGTAATTGCGACCTCTTGCTTTCTCCTCTCAAAATCACGAAAGCTACAATACTGTTTTCTCCATGCGGGAACTCCAACATGCACTCTCTTCTTCTCGCTCCTCCGCCCCAGGACCGGATGGTATCCACATCCAAATGTTGCTGCATTTATCATACCATAGTCTGCGTTACCTACTTCGCCTTTATAATCGAATTTGGACCGACAGTACTTTTCCCAGACGATGGCGGGAAGCTAACGTCGTTCCTGTTCTGAAACCTGGAAAGGACAAACACCTCCCCTCTAGCTATTGCCCCATTTCTCTCACAAGTAGTGTATGTAAGGTTTCGGAGCGTATGGTGAATTGCCGTTTAGCTTGGTGGCTGGAGTCCCGCAGTCTTTTAACACCTGCCCAATGTGGTTTCCGAAAGCATCGTTCTGCAGTTGACCACCTTGTTGCTCTCTCCACTTATATCATGAACAATTTTCTCCGGAAACGCCAAACAGTAACAATATTTTTTGATCTGGAGAGAGCATACAATACCTGTTGGAGGAGAGGCATCCTCCGCACACTGTTCTCTTGGGGCTTTCGCGGTCGGTTGCCCCTTTTTCTTCGCGAATTTATGACAGAGCGCACATTTAAAGTGCGGGTGAACACTACTCTCTCCCGTACTTTCTCCCAAGAAAACGGGGTACCCCAGGGCTCTGTGCTAAGTGTTGTACTGTTTGCCATTGCCATAAATCCAATTATGGATTGTCTCCTTCCTGATGTCTCGGGCTCCCTCTTTGTGGACGTTTTTGCGATCTACTACAGCTCTCAACGGGCCAGCCTTCTTGAACGACGTCTTCAAGGCTGTCTCGATCGCCTCCACTCTTGGAGCATCGAAACAGGCTTCCGCGTTTCTCCTAGTAAGACCGTTTGTGTTAATTTTTGGCATCATACAGTGTTTCTTCCACCTTCCTTACATCTAGGACCTGTCAACCTTCTGTTTTCAGACGTCGCTAAATTCTTGGGTCTGATGTTTGACAGAAAACTGTGCTGGTCCTCCCACGTTTCCTATCTTTCGGCTCGCTGTCTGCGATCCCTCAACACCCTCCGTGTCCTGAATGGTACCTCCCGGGGAGCGAACCGAGTGGTCCTTCTCCGCCTCTATCGCGCCTTAGTGCGCTCGAAATTGGACTATGGAAGCATAGTTTACTCCTCTGCTCAGCTGTCAATTCTTCGGCGTCTCGACTCTATCCACCACCGTGGATTACGTTTAGTGTCTGGAGCTTTTTACACCAGCCCTGTGGAAAGCCTTTATGCTGAGACTGCTGAACCTCCGCTGTCCAATCGGCGGGCTGTCCTTCTGAGTCGTTATGTTAGCCATCTGTCTTCCATGCCTGCTAATCCGGCCCATGACATTTTTTTCGACGCCTCCTTGGATTTAGGGTATGCAGGCCGCCCTTCCTCCCTACTACCACCGGGAGTCCGCTTCTGTCAACTGCTTCATTCTCTTTCCTTCCGTTTTCCTAAAACTTTCTTGACAACTTGGGGTACAGCACCGCCTCGGCTCCATCCCGGACCTGCCTGCTCTGTGACCTTTGTCAGTTTCCCAAGGATGGTACCCCTTCACTTGTTTATCGTCGACCATTTTCTGCTCTATGTGCACAAATGAAGGAAGCCACATTTATTTACACCGATGGCTCAAAAACATTGTTTGGTGTAGGGCGTGCCTATATTGTTGGCGACACCCCAAATCGATTTCGGCTTCCCAACCAGTGTTCGGTTTATACTGTGGAGCTTTACGCTGTTCTCCAGGCTGTCCAATACATCCGTCGCCATCAGTGGATACAGTATGTTATCTGTTCCGATTCTCTCAGCTCTCTCCTCAGTCTCCAAGCTCTCTACCATGTCCTCCCTCTGGTCCACCAGATTCAGGACTGCCTACACTTGCTCCACTTGGGGGGCGTCTCGGTGGTGTTCCTCTGGATCCCAGGACATGTTGGTATCTGTGGAAATAAGGCGGCCGATATAGCGGCCAAGGCTGCAGTCTCTCTTCTTCAGCCAGCTATTCGCACGAGTCCCTTTGGCGATGTATGGAGTGTTTTATGTCGTCGTGTTGTTCTTTTATGGCACGCACATTGGTCGACACTTCCCCATAATAAATTGCGGGACGTGAAAGCTCTTCCCTGTGCTTGGACCTCTTCCTCCCTAACGCGTCGTTGGGAGGAGGTAATTTTAACTAGACTCCAGATAGGGCACTGTCTTTTTAGCCATCGACATCTTTTAAGCGGCGATCCTCCCCCACTCTGTCCCCACTGCTCTCAGCTGTGGACGGTAAGACACCTTTTACTTGAATGCCCCTATTTTACTCCATTACGCGCCCGTTTACAGCTGTCGCCTGATATATCGTCCATTTTAGCAGATGACACGCGCTCAGCCGATCACGTTCTCGAGTTTATTAGTGCCAGTGAGATGACGTCAGTCATTTGAAGCTCTTTTTGGGGACAACCAACCCCCTTGTATAGTGGTTTTTTAAGCTTTCCTTCTGCTTTTAGTTTCTCCAATTTTTTGAGTTTCGTTTCCATTGCTGCTGGTTTCCGTTTTCGTTTTTTACCTTTTCCTAAGTCACAGGCCGGGTGCTAATGACCATAGCAGTTTTGCGCCCTAAAACAAAAAAAAAAACCTCCTCTGCCAAAGGTACACCAACCTCCAGCCTCCTCCAGCTTCTCTCGCACAGAAGGGTCACTTGGAAGACTACCTTCTCAGGCACCCTCCAGCGTGACAGGTGACATCAGTCAGTGGTTCAAGGAGCCATGAGTGGCAGATCGAAGAGTTTCCCACGTTTCAAGGTTGCTACTATGGAGAAGAGGGGGGTGGGGGGACAAAACTGGGTAAGAAGGAAGATGTTCCGGTAGCCTCTGTGCCACCTGTCCTTACCAGCTCTGCGTCTCAGGACAATTTGCTGATTTTGGCGTCCCCCAACGACCTCAATCACGCCCCTACCTCAGACGCACTTATTCTCGACTCAGGCTCTCCTTCAGTGGTGGTCGATGACCCAGCGGCATAATCTGCCTTCTCGGTCCCTTCACGCTTTTTTTGGCCACGGACAATATCCTCCTCCAGTGGAATTGCAGCGGTTTTTTCCACCACTTTGCTGAGCTCCGACAACTTCTCAGCCTCCAGCCTTTCTTTTGCATTGCTCTCCAGGAAACTTCGTTTCCGGTGTTGTGAACCCCTGCCCTCCAAGGCTATCGGGGTTATTACAAGAATTGGGCAGCTTATGAGAGAGTATCTGGTGGCATCTGCATCTACGTCCTTCACTCACCTTACAGCAAGTGTGTCCCTCTACAAACACCTTTAGAGGCTGTCGCTGTTTGGGTGTGGGTGCCTCAGGCTGTTTCTGTCTGCAGTCCCTATCTTCCACTGGATGGTGGTGTCCCGCAGCATGTATTGGCTGCGCTGATAGCCCAACTGCCACCACCTTTTCTGTTACTGGACGACTTCAACGCCCATAACCCTCTGCGGCTTGGATTGGTGGCAATAGGCCAAGGCACTGTCATTGAGCAAGTGTTGTCACAGCTCGACCTTTCTCTTTTAAATAATGGTGCCTCCATACATTTCAGTGTGGCGCATGTCATGTACTCAGCCATCGACCTTCCAGTCTCCAGCCCTGGCCTTCTACCATTTGTCCAATGGAGTGTGCATGATGACTTGTGTGGTAGTGACCACTTTCCAATCTTTCTGTCACTGCCAGAGCATCACTCGCCTGGGCACCTCCCCAGATGGGCTTTGAATAAGGCTGACTGGGACTCGTCCGTTTCCATTGCCACTATTGAACCTCTTTCTCATGATGCCATTGATCAGGTGGTTCTCACAATAACCACCAGCATCATTTCTGCAGTGGAATCTGCAATTCCCTTTTCTTCTGGGTCCCCTCGGCAGAGGACTGTGCCTTGGTGGTCACCGGGGATCGCTGAGGCGATTCGAGATCGCAGGCTTGCCCTCCAACATCATAAGCAGCACCCATCACTGGAACACCTCCTTACCTATAAGCGGCTCCATGCCTGAGCTCGATGCCTTATTCACCGACGGAAGCAAGAGTGCTTGGAAAGGTATGTCTCCACCATTGTCATCCGTACCTCTACATCACAGATTTGGGCCAAGATTAGGCAGCCCTGTGGATATCAGATCCCCGTCAGTGTACCTGGGCTTTCACTGGATGGAGCAGTCTGTACTGAATCACACACAGTTGCAGAACTCTTAGCCAGGCATTATGTTCAGAGTTCTGCTTCTGCGAATTACCCACTGGCCTTCCGTTCCCTGAAAGAGCGGTTGGAACGTCAGAGCCTTTCCTTCCATACGCACCACTTTGAATCGTACAATGCTCCATTCAGTGAATGGGAATTCCAAAGTGCCCTAGCCGCTTGCCCTGATATGGCTCCCGGGCCGGATCGCATCCACTATCAGATGCTCAATCACCTCTCCAAGGACTGCCAGCGACACCTACTAAACCTTTTCAGCCGTATCTGGGTTGAGGGTGAGTTCCCGTCTCAGTGGCGGGAAAGCATTATCATCGCAGTGTTGAATGTTCTGTGCAAGTTGCTCAAACGCATGGTGAATCGGAGGTTGAGTTGGCTACATGAGTCCCGTGGCCTTCTGGCTCCATCTCAGGGAGGGTTCAATAAGGGCTGCTCCGCCACCGATAATCTGGTCTGCCTGGAGTCGGCCATCTGTACGGCCTTTGCTTGCCGTCAGCATCTGGTTACCATCTTTTTTGACATGCGGAAGGGGTACGATGTGATGTGACGTGGCGACATCACATCCTTACCACGCTTCATGGGTGGGGTCTTAGTGGCCGGCTCCTGATTTTTATTCAAAATTTTCTTTCACTTCATTCCTTCTGCATGCAAGTTGGTCCCTCCTGTAATTCCTCCCGAGTCCAGGAGAATGGGGTTCCGCAAGGTTCTGTCTTGAGTGTCTGCCTCTTTTTAGTTGATATCAATGGACTAGCTGCAACTATGGGAACGTCTGTATCGGCTTCTTTGTATGGTGATGACTTTTGCCTGTGCTATAGCTCCACTGGCATTGCAGTTGCTGAACGACAACTATAGGGCGACACCCGCAGGGTGCAGTCCCGTCTCAATTATGGGAGCCTGCTGCATTGCGGTTGCTTGACCCCATACTTCACTGCGGGATCCAACTCGCAACTGGAGCTCCACACAAGCCCTATAAACAGCATACTTGTGGAGGCTGGTGTCCCTCCATTGTGGATCCGACATCAACGACTACTGGCTACTTATGCTGCACATGTTTGTGGCTTGCCCAGGCATCCAAATTACTGTCTCCTGTTCTCCAACTCAGTCGTCGATCTTCCAGAAAGGCGGCCCCAGTCAATCTTCCAGAAAGGCGACCCCAGTCAGGGTGTATAATCGCTGTTCACATCCGGGCTCTTCTCTCTGGGCTTGAGGTTTTCCCTCTCCAACCTCTTTTCCGGGCCCATATGTGTATACCCCCATGGTGTGTGCCCTGCCCGTGGCTTCAGCTGGATTTAGCACAAGGCCCGAAAGACTCGTCTCTCGTGAGGCCCTCCGCCGATGCTTTCTTCCCATCCTTGCTGCGTTTCCCGGCTGCCATAGTCTGTACCGACGGTTCGATGGTTGCTGGTCGAGTTGGTTATGCCTTTACTCTTGGGTAACAATCTGAACAACGCTCATTGCAGAATAGCTGGTGTTTTTACTGCAGAGCTTGTAGCCACCTCCCGTGCCCTAGAGTACATCCGCCCCTGCTCAGGTGAGTCCTTCGTTATCTGTAGTCCCTATTGACCAGTGTTTCGGGTCATTAACGTGCTGACATGCTGGCCAACTGGCTATCAGTGCACCGGCCTTCCGGAATGTGATCTCCAGTCAGTATTGCAGCAAAAAGTACTTACGGTGATGAATGGCGCACCCTGCGTTCCCCCAACAAACTTAGGGTCATCAAGGAGACGACAGGTGTGTGGAGCTCCACCTTGCGAGCCTCTCACAAGGACTCAATTGTTTTCTGCTGGCTATGCGTTGGCCACACCTGGCTGACGAACGGTCATTTATTGCACCACAAGAATGCACCTCAATGTCGCTGTGGATCAGCTTTGATAGTGGTCCACGTCTTGTTGGCCGGTCTGCTTTTAACTGCGCTCAGGCAGACATTTGCACTGCCTGATACGCTCCCCGCTCTTTTAATACATGACACTGACATGGCAGGCTTAGTTTTGAGTTTTATTCAAGCAGGGGGCTTTTATCTCTCAATCTGAGGGTTTCTCTTTTTTTGTGTCTGGCCTTTGGCCTACAGTTTTAGATTAGGGTTTTTAGTGTACTGCGCCCCTTTCTCCCCTCCTTTCTCCCCCCCTTTCTCCCCCCTTTCTCCCCCCCCCCCTTTCTCCCCCCCATGGTCGGACAGCCGCTGTTAACTCTCTGTGAGCTTTTAATTCCTCTTTTCTGGTCTTTGTCTATGTTTTTCTTGTTCTGTGTAGTCCCTTGTCCTCTCCATTGCTTTTCTTTCTTCCTTGCGGTTGCTTCATGGTCAGAGTCATGGAAAAAGGGACTGATGGCCTTTGTAGTCTGGTCCCTTCAACCCCGACAAACCAACCAACTAGTACCAGATGCCCTTCCCAGTCTAAAGAGATGTCGCCCGATCACCAACCACAAGTAATTCCAGATGAAGATGAAGAAATGCCGCTGGCTCCTCCTGTTCCATCTGCTCCACTGCCGAGGTCAACACCATGCAACCTTCACCTGCAGCTGGGGCATTTTCATCCATATTCTCCTGTGCCCTGAATCACTAACGCCACTGAGGACTCAGAGGAGGACCCCATGTATGTAGTGTTCATTCGCAGCATATGCTTTCCCACTTCCCTAAGGATGAAGGGGTGTGGTATCCACCAAGCACCAGTGTAATCCATTGCACACATCCACCATTATTAAGGCTCCGCACCAAGCACCAGTGTAATTCATTGCACGCAGCCGAGAAATGCCACTAACAGTGTAGGCCGTCTTCATACGTGCGCTTCAAACCACAGCGATTGGCCACCCGTGACGGTGATTGGCCACCCAGAATGTACAGCGACCCCAGCCACCGGCGCCATTAACTGTGAAACCTTATTTAATACTGCCACTGACATATACAAGCCACTTACCTATGTTCTGCTCCACAGCTCGTGTGTGCTACGCTGCCGTGGACCTGCTGTTCAATGTTAATTTGGCTGCACTCTGGACTTAGAATCCGAATGCTATATTGGAACTTGGGCCTTAACACTGACTAGGCTTAGCATGTCAATGGGCTTGTGATTCTGCTGGAATTCTGCATTTCACGTGCACTTCCTGAACATAGGTATACCCAACATCATAATTTTCCTTAAAGTGTTCAACTATAATTTGGCGCTTGGTAACAGAACTTTTTGTGCCAGTGTTGTGTCAGTAAACTGTAGAATGGTGATATATTTATTGTGTTATAACCAGAAATAACAGTAAGATTATAATAATTACAGCACACACAGAGGCAACGAGTCAATAATTCTTCTCATGCTCCATACATGAATTGAACGGGAAAGTATCCAAAAAGCTAGTATAAGGGGGCGTACCCTGTGCTATGCACTTCAGTGGTTTGTGGATGTACATGTAGGCTGCCTTTAAACAGACTAGGCTCAATGACCTTCTGTAAAACCATTAAAAATAATGCAAACTAATATTTTCAAAATCATTAAAAATAATGTAAACTAATTATTTCTGGGGAAGGGGGGGCATATAAAAGAAAAAAAAAAACCTGTTAGCTCAAAAGAAAGCTGCCAAACATTGTTCACAGTAATGTTTGCTTAATACCATTCAAACAAGTGAAAATTCTTGTCTGGTGCACTGAAATATAAATGACTTGAATTTGAAATGTTCCTGCAACCTAAGCTACAAAGTTGATAACTTAAAAGTTCTTCTCGCAGAATGTAAAAGTGAAATAATGATTTGTTTAAATGAACATTGGCATATCTCTAATTCAGTAAATATTTTAAATAAAATTGAAAATTTCAACATTACAAGCAGCTATTGCAGGGGGAAAAAAATCCCGTGGAGGACGTTGCATACTTTTGGATTCTTCTATAAGGTACAAAGTGAAAACAGATTTTAAATGTTTAAATGAAGCTTGTATATTTCAAAGCTGTGCAAAGAGCTTGAAGACCTTAATGTGTTAGTGATCGCGGTTTACAGAATTCCACAAAGGGCATTAATTAAACCATTCCTCTCTAAATTCCAGTGCATTTTAAATAAACCAATGAAAGAAAAAAGTGGTAATAGCTGCTGGTTTTAATGTAAACACTGCAAGTGGCATCAAAGAATCAACAAAAGTTATTGATTAAATTAAAAAGTCTGGTTTTAAACTAAATTTTTTGGAGTTCACCAGAAAAATTTTCACTCAGCCACATCCATTGATAACATTGTAACAAACTGTTAATGTACATAAATTATGTCTAGACTTAGGACTTTCAGTTGACTCAGCCTTGTTTGTTTCACTGCCAAAACTTATAAACTCGATACAAGAAAAAGTTATATCAAAAGACATTTCAATAAAACAAATAGTGAAATATGTTATGAGAAACTAACAAAAGTTAGCTGACTGTATAACAACTCCCAACTGCTTCAACAAGGCTTAAAATATAAAAATTGGAAGTAGGGAGCAGTGGGAAAAAAACATGTCTGCTTCATTGATGGGTTGAAATCCGATCAAGGTTCTGCTGGGGCCGGCGTGTACGGGGCTCAGCCAAGACTGGAGGGCATCATCTCTGTAGGAAAACTGGCCTCGGTATTCCAAGCTGAAATTACTGCAATCTGGGCATGTGGGGAGGAGAACATGCGTCGGTGCTACAAGGATTATAGTGTCTGCATCTATTCAGACATCCGTGAAATCATTGGCAGCCTGTGCAACGAGATCTAAGATTGTTGCAGAATGTGGAGCCAGGGGGAAGCAATAGGTTTAACCTAGTGTGGGTCTCTGGCCACTCAGGGATTGGTGGCAATGAACAAGCTGACAGGTTGGTCAGGATGGGGGCAAAGACTCCACTCATTGGCCTGGAACCTGTCCTGACAATCACAAAGGCTATGATCCAACTAGAGCTACAGGACTGGCTTAGAAGACAGCACATAATACCGGACCATGGTCTATAAACAATAACACAGTGAGGTAATGATGCCAAAGCTGTGTTTTAAAAGAAGCTATGTAATTTTGGGCTTGAACATAAAAGAGAATAAACTCATGGTTGGACTGATGACGGGCCATGGGAATTTCAAAAAACTCTTACATGCAGTGGGTATAATGGAAAAAAAACTGTAAATGTAGGATCTGTGATGAGAGTAAAGAAACTGCATCACACCTAACCTTCGAATGCACGGCATTGGAGAGCAAGAGACAGAATTTTAGAGACAACTAGAAAAAATTTGTGGTAAGGTCTTACGGGACTAAACTGATGTCATCGGTCCCTAAGCTTACGCACTCATTAATCCAACACACACACACACACACACACACACACACACACACACACACACACACACGCCCGAGGGAGGACTCAAACCTCTGACGAGGGGGCAGCCTTGCGGACCGTGACAAGGTGCCTCAGACTGCTCAGCTGCCCCACATGGCAGGACAACTAGACCTGAAAAAATGTGTCTAACAAATATCTGGTAAGGGACTCCTTGCACTATTTAGGGGCATTGGTTGGCTTTACTAGACATACAAGGAGTGATACCACACAATAAAGTCAGTTTCGGTGCGGGCAGTAGCGGGTTAGACCAAAGCTGTTTTAGCTTCCCTGCCAAAATCAAATCAAGTGAAAGTAAAATTGTCTCTCAAAGATGGTGATTAAACTAATGAAAATTTTAGTCATTTTTTTTAACAGTTCTTCTGAAGAATTTAATGAAACTTCCCCACTAAGAACATACTGCAATAAACCATCAAGCAAGGTAAGATGGATCACACAAGGAATAAAAATTTCCCATGGGAGGAAAAGAAAGTATAAAACCAGCTGAAGTACAACAAAGATCATAGTTTTGTAAAATATATTAGAAACTATACAACTATTTTAAGAAAGTTGTGTAACCTTCAAAACAAATGACAAATAGTAAATTCAATCTAGAGCAAAAAACAAAAAAGTTTACTGTGAATTAGGTATCAGAAATCAAAAGCTAGATATTTCTGATCTGATGTAAATCCAGCTCAAATATCTGAGTGCTTCAGTTAGTACTTCATAAATGCAGCCAATCTGATTTAGATGGAGCAAATTATGGACAGACAGTTAATAGTTCTGGATTGTAAGGCAATATCACAAAATCAAATAGGGGTAATGCAGGAGTAGGTTTAATAATGAATAAAGAAATAGGAGTGCGGGTAAGCTACTACAAACAGCATAGCGAATGCATTATTGTCGCCAAGATAGACACGAAGCCCACACCTACTACAGTAGTACAAGTTTATATGCCAACTTGCTCTGCAGATGAGGAAGAAATTGAAGAAATGTATGATGAGACAAAAGAAATTATTCAGATAGTGAAGGGAGATGAAATATTAATAGTCATGCGAGACTGGAACTCGATAGCAAAAGAAGGAAGAGAAGGAATGTAGTAGGTGAATATGGACTGGGGGTAAGAAATGAAAGAGGAAGCTGCCTAGTAGTATTTTTCACAGAACATAACTTAATCATACCTAACACTTGGTTCAAGAACGATAAAAGAAGGATGTATACATGGAAGAAGCCTGGAGATACTGACAGGTTTCAGATAGATTGTATAATGGTAAGACCAAGATTTAGGAACCAGGTTTTAAATTGTAAAACATTTCCAGGGAAGATGTGGACTCTGACCACAATCTGTTGGTTATGAACTGTAGATTAAAACTGAAGAAACTGCAAAAAGGTGAAAATTTAGGAAGATGGGACCTGGATAAACTGACTAAACCAGAGGTTTTACAGAGTTTCAGGGAGAGAATAAGGGAACAATTGACAGGAATGGGGGAAAGAAATACTGTAGACGAAGGATAGGTAGCTTTGAGGGATGAAGTAGTGAAGGCAGCAGAGGATCAAGTAGGTAAAAAGACGAGGGCTAGTAGAAATCCTTGGGTAACAGAAGAAATATTGAATTTAATTGATGAAAGGAGAAAATATAAAAATGCAGTAAATGAAGCAGGCTAAAAGGAATACAAATGTCTAAAAAATGAGATCGACAGGAAGTGCAAAATGGCTAAGCAGGGATGGCTGGCTAGAGGACAAATATAAGGATGTAGAGGCTTATCTCACCAGGGGTAAGATAGATATTTCCTACAGAAAAAATTAGAGAGACCTTTGGAGAAAAGAGAACCACTTGTATGAATATCAAGAGCTCAGATGGAAACCCAATTCCAAGCAAAGAAGGGAAAGGAGAAAGGTGGAAGGAGTATATAGAGGGCCTATACAAGGTGATGTACTTGAGGACAATATTATGGAAATGGAAGAGGATGTAGATGAAGATGAAATGGGAGATACGATACTGCGTGAGGAGTTTGACAGAGCACTGAAAGACCTGAGTCGAAACAAGGCCCTGGGAGTAGACAACATTCCATTAGAACTACTGACAGCCTTGGGAGAGCCAGTCCTGACAAAAGTCTACCATCTGGTGAGCAAAATGTATGAGACAGGCGAAATACCCTCAGACTTCAAGAAGAATATAATAATTCCAATCCCAAAGAAAGCAGGTACTGACAGATGTGAAAATTACCGAACTATCAGTTTAATAAGTCACAGCTGCAAAATACTAATGCGAATTCTTTACAGACGAATGGAAAAACTAGTAGAAGCCGACCTCGGGGAAGATCAGTTTGGAGTCTGTAGAAATATTGGAACACGTGAGGCAATACTGACCCTACGACTTATCTTAGAAGCTAGATTAAGGAAAGGCAAACCTACATTTCCAGCATTTGTAGACTTAGAGAAAGTTTTTGACAATGTTGACTGGAATACTCTCTTTTAAATTCTGGAGGTGGCAGGGGTAAAATAAAGGGAGCGAAAAGCTATTTACAATTTGTACAGAAACCAGATGGCAGTTATAAGAGTTGAGGGACATGAAAGGGAAGCAGTGGTTGGGAAGGGAGTGAGACAGGGTTGTAGCCTCTCCCCTATGTAACTCGATCCGTAGCAGTGAAGGAAACAAAAGAAAAATTCGGAGTAGGTATTAAAATCCATTCTTTTTTCAAGTTATGCCACAAACTCCTCTTCTCCCCAATTCTGTTGAATACCTCCTCATTAGTTATGTGATCTACCCATCTAATCTTCAGCATTCTTCTGTAGCACCACATTTTGAAAGCTTCTACTCTCTTCTTGTCCAAACTATTTATCGTCCATGTTTCACTTCCATACATGGCTGCACTCCATACAAATACTTTCAGAAACGACTTCCTGACACTCAAATCTATACTCCATGTTAACAAATTTCTCTTCTTCAGAAATGCTTTCCTTGCCATTGCGAGTCTACATTTTATATCATCTCTACTTTGACCATCATCAGTTATTGTGCTCCCCAAATAGCAAAACTCCTTTACTACTTTAATCTAATTACCTCAGCATCACCCGACTTAATTCGACTACATTCCATTATCCTCGTTTTGCTTTTGTTGATGTTCATCTTATATCCTCCTTTCAAGACACTGTCCATTCCATTCAACTGCCCTTCAAAGTCCTTTGCTACCTCTGTCAGAATTACAATGTCATCGGCGAACCTCAACGTTTTTATTTCTTCTCTATGGATTTTAATACCTACTGTATAAATTGTAAATAGCCTTTCGCTCCCTGTATTTTATCCCTGCCAGCTTCAGAATTTGAAAGAGAGTATTCCAGTCAACATTGTCAATAGCTTTCTCTAAGTCTACAAATGCTAGAAACATAAGTTTGCCTTTCCTTCATCTAGCTTATAAGATAAGTCGTAGGGTCAGTATTGCCTCACGTGTTCCAATATTTCTACAGAATCCAAACATTTGTCCTCTAACCAGCCATCCCTGCTTAGCCATTTTGCACTTCCTGTCGATCTCATTTTTGAGACATTTGTATTCCTTTTAGCCTGCTTCATTTACTGCATTTTTATATTTTCTCCTTTCATCAATTAAATTCAATATTTCTTCTGTTACCCAAGGATTTCTACTAGCCGTCGTCTTTTTACCTACTTGATCCTCTGCTGCCTTCACTACTTCATCCCTCAAAGATACCTATTCTTCTTCTATCGTATTTCTTTCCCCCATTCCTATCAATTGTTCCCTATATTGTCTCCCTGAAACTCTGTACAACCTCTGGTTTAGTCAGTTTATCCAGGTCCCATCTCCTTAAATTCCCACCTTTTTGCAGTTTCTTCAGTTTTAATCTACAGTTCATAACCAACAGATTGTGGTCAGAGTCCACATCTGCCCCTGGAAATGTCTTACAATTTAAAACCTGGTTCCTAAATCTCTGTCTTACCATTATACAATCTATCTGAAACCTGTCAGTATCTCCAGGCTTCTTCCATGTATACAACCTTCTTTTACGATTCTTGAACCAATTGTTAGGTATGATTAAGTTATGCTCTGTAAAAAATTCTACTAGGCACCTTCCTCTTTCAATTCTTACCCCCAGTCCATATTCACCTACTACATTCCTTCTCTCCCGTTTCCTACTATCGAGTTCCAGTCACCCATGACTATTAAATTTTCGTCTCCCTTCACTATCTGAATAAGTTCTTTTGTCTCGTCATACATTTCTTCAATTTCTTCGTCATCTGCAGAGCTAGTTGGCATATAAACTTGTACTACTGTAGTAGGTGTGGGCTTCATGTCTATCTTGGCCGTAATAATGCGTTCGCTATGCTGTTTGTAGTAGCTTACCTGCACTCCTATTTCTTTATTCATTAATAAACCTACTCCTGCATTACCCCTATTTGATTTTGTATTTATAACCCTGTATTTGCCTGCCCAGTCTTGTTCCTCCTGCCACCGAACTTCGCTAATTTCCACTATATCTAACTTTAACCTATCCATTTCCCTTTTTAAATTTTCTAATTTACCTGCCCGATTAAGGGATCTGACATTCCACACTCCGATCCGTAAAACGCCAGTTTTCTTTCTCTTGATAACTACATCCTCCGGAGTAGTCCCCGCCCGGAGATCCGAATGGGGGACTATTTTACCTCCGGAATATTTTACCCAAGAGGACTCCATCATTGCTTTGAATCATATCTCACTGAGAGGAAACAAAGGGTAATAATCACAACAAATAGAGTGGAGAGGAAAACTGTCACTAGATGTTTCTCAAGGCTCAATCCTTAGGCAAGTTTGATTTGTGTTCCATATACAAAAAACAAAAGGTTGTGACATAACGAACATGATGCTATATATTTTAGAAAACAAACCACATGATTTTCTAATGGAAAGATCCTACTACTCAGAGAAAGATTTCATGAAGGATGAGGTGATATTTTGAGCAGAATCCTCAGAATGAATTAAAAATTTGTGCTAGTTATAGTGAGTGCACATTATGAAATAGCATTAAAAATTAGAAAGAACAGTGAATAAATTCTTCAACAAGCAATTTGCATGGTTGACAAAATTTTTAATTAAGTAAATTGTAACCCAGACATGATCCTGTACATAAGACTATTGTTCTGAAATTCTGTATTTTATGAGATGAATAAATCACATTTCCACGGTGCTGTCCGTGAACCTCTGCATGGCTCTTTCAGACAGTTTCCACATCTTTCCTACAAAAACCCGAGTCTTGCATTTCTGCTGTTGTACTGTGGTCTGTCCTGGCTCAAACTCTACTTAGGTGCCAAGCACCTGGACACTGTAGCACAGTCCTGTTTGTTAGGCCTCGTTTGTTTTTTTTTTTTTTTTTTTTTTTTTTTTTCCTTCAAGAAACTGTGTTGGCTGCCCCATATTCATTACCTGAAGACTAACTGCACTCAGAAGCTTGACACTATCTGCTGCTTTGCCCATAAATGTTGAGGGTGCTACTCTTATATGTATTTACCAGGCCCTGGTTTTGTCCTGACTGCACTATGGTTGCCATGTTTGCGGCTCAATAACTCCTTCAGCTTTGAAACTGTTAGATCCAGTCCACCATCATGGCATGTGTCTGGCCACTAGTGCATTTCGGTTTGTCTCTTAGTGTGCTTGCTGAAATGGAGATCATTCCTCTTCACATTTGATGGTACCAGCTCTTGGTCTCCTGTGCAATTGCTATTCGACAATTCCCTGACTGTCCCGCATACTCCAATCTCTTTCCCTACAAGGGATGTTGTCATCCGGATTCATGCCCTTGGTTGGGAGTACCATTTGATGATCAGTAGAACCACAATAAGGCCACTGCAACTGTGGCTAAAACATTTGGTCCTGCAGTTTAACTTTTTACATTATGATGCGGTACTTTACTCAGAAAACTTTTGTCAACTGACTTTGGCGGAAACATATCCAATTATACCTGTAGGAGTATAAAATGTTGCTGATATTAGCTTCTCCTCATTAATTTATGCAAAAGGATGCACAGTAGGGTAACATTGCTCACTTTGTTAGGATCCATAACCCTTAGGTTGTTGAAAACTCGGAAAACAAGATGCCTTTATACAAACAACATTTTCAGCAATACTGTAGATGAAATAACCTCTACCTGGAAATTCTTTGTGCACTTCCTTTCTCATAAATACCAGGGTATTGCTTCATCATGCTGCAATCCAAGAAAAAAAAAAAGCTGCTTCGCCGATGAAGACATAGTAATATTTCACTAAATGAAGGCACCTTCCTGTCGGGTGATAGTTTCAGTTGACTGACATGAATTGTTGAAAACTTCCTCACAAATGTGAAACAATAGTGGGCATTCACTAGAGCTGGAAGTACCACACTAAATATCTTTTTGTAGTTCAAAAATTAGGTTCATGTATTCACTTGGCTCGGTATGATGATGTGTTTGATGTCAATTGCTCACAAACAGTTTGGAAAATTCTGAAGATTTTCTAGATGTTGTGCTATGTTTAGCCACTTATTTCTGTTTATAGGCAACTGAAAAAAAAGCAGGGTTGTTATTCTATGAATGTGTCTTGTAGGTAATTTAAATGTTGTAGTTTTTTATCTGTACATCTAAAACTGCAAACATGCTTTCAAAAAGGCAGGCTATATATTATGCATTGTTTTCAGGGGCCAGAACATAAAGTTCATGATACATTAGCTACTGAACATGTAACACCTGATCCAGGGATATAGACACAGTGTGGTACGATGAAGAAAGTCATGACACTACAGCTACTGAAGCTGCTTTAATTGATAAAGATGGACCTCCAACGGGCAGAAAAAGGTAGAAGCTTATACTTCTTCATAGCAAGTTGATAGCAAAATGTAAACAGCAAAAGGTGAAAGCTGTTCATGTTGTGATCTACTGTGTTTTAAATTGAAAGAATTGGATTTTAAGTAAAAACCTATTTTGTTTCTCATTAAATAAAGGCAATAAAAGTTGTACATACACGAATTACGCAATTTATGATCGAAAATGCTAGTTTAGTATCTGATTGTACCTAAATTTTAAAAATCCAAGTAAATAAACTTTGTTATGACTAACGTTCGCAAATGGTCTTTCCAGCTAAGAATTACACAAATATTTTATCGAAAATTGTAATTTTATAGTACCTAAAATACCTAATTTAATGTTAGAACCTGATTGTACCTAATTTTTAAATATTCTAAAAATATCTAACTTCATGTTAGAACTTGACTGTATCTAATTTTTTTAAAAATCCAGTCAAATAAAATTTGTATGACTAAACGTACCCTTTTGGTCTTCACAATTACTTAGAAAACAGTAATTGAATGATAACTAGTTTGTTCACATGCGTGAATGCCAATCGTGAGTCACAGTGACAGCATACGCCAGGCTGTTTCAGCCCACCCTGTTCTGCGGAGCGTTGACGCTCGCTGTGGACTGTCAAATTGGCCAGCAGGACAAGGAGGAGCCTTGTGACCTGCCTCCAACACCTTCCTGCCTTGTCGGAACAGCCAGTTTGAATCACCTGCACTGCCTACATTCAGTAGGTCAGTGTGGAAAGTCAAGAATGCCGAAACTAGGCAGATCCAAATCATCTCTGATTCGTCACTTGTTACAAGGATTTTCTGGTTTCCCTACAGACAGAAGAGTTATTCACTCCAATGTGTACAACAAAGACGTAAGTAACATGTTGACCAATTATCTGCTACGCCCACTCACAGAACAGTGATTCCTCTATTTTTTCTAAGTTATCTTGGGTCAGACATGTGTGAATGCAAAAATAGTGTTTCTAAACCCTTAATGTACGTTAATTTTGCTAAGTAGATCTTGTGCGTAAATTCTTCCACAAAGTATTTCTCTTTTCTTTTTGTTTTTAGGTATGTTCTGAACAGAGGTCACATTTAAGTCAGCATGTTGCAGCGGTTAAACACCAGGCAAATTTAAAATAATAAATTAAAATTGAAACAAACATTTGTAACTAAACCAAATGCAACAAACAGAACTGAATTTAATCTTCAGCTGTGTTGAGCCATTGTTGCAGCAAACATACCATTCAAATCAGGTGAAAACAGTCAGATCCAAAGTTCTCCAGAAAAATACTGTCACCACATCATTCCATCAGAATCCAAACTGAGAAAGAACAATTTAGATTCTTTATATGAAAATACATAGAGCAAGATAAGGGAAGACACAGGCGATTCATACATGTGGCTCTCTGTCGAAGAGGCAACTGACAGACAAGGTCGATATGTGAGTAATTTGACTGTTGGAAAGTCAGATCCTGAAACTAGCTCTGTACCTCACCTGATCTGCAGCAAGGAACTAAAAAAGACTAACCAGAAAACAAATCCTCACTTTGTTAATAAAGCCCTCAAATTACATTTCCCCAACAGTCTAGATAAAAATAAATTACTTGTAATCTACACTGATGCAGCCGCATACATGATTGCTGCTGTCAATTTGTTGAAAGTATTTTACCCAGCCTTGCTCCATATCATATGTCTTGCCCATTCCATGAATCATGTAGCTGAGATAATAAGTCTCGAATTTCCACATGTAAATAAGCTATTTCTGCCATCAAAAAGGTTTTTATTAAAGCACCTACAAGAATCCAGTTATTTCGAGAGGAACTTCCCAATGTACCACTTCCACCAGAACCCATACTTAATTGCTGGGGAACGTGGCCACAGGCAGTGGAGTATTACAGCAAGCATTTGGAAGACATTAAGAACCTTGTTCTTAACTTGTGGGAGGAGGCAGTGAGCATTACTTCAGCTAAAGATTTTCTAAAGGACCCAACAATTTCGAACAACATTGCATACATAAAATCACATTATGCATTAATGGTGCCTATTATTAAAGCACTAGCGTGTTCAGGGAAACCAGTCTACACGCAACTGCGATTGATAGAAGAGGTCACAGAAACAATCGACTTGGTCCCTAGTTCTATTGGTATGAAAGTGAGAAACTAAAGACAGTGCAATAAAAAAAAACAGGACCGACCACCATCTGCACAGTGGTTGATATCTTATCGAGTAAATCAACAGAACATGAGTGTGCAGTCTGCGCCTAATACTATCAATTAAATACACTCCGATGACATCTGTTGACGTGGAATGCTCATTCTTGGCATATAAGATGCTATTAACAGACAAGACATGCAGTTTCTCAATGGAAAATGTGGAGAAAGTGTTAGTTATTTACTGTGACTGTAATTATGGACATAGACAATAATATAATGTGGATTTTTGTCAATCTATTTATCTTCCTAGACAATAAAATGTCACATTTTGGTCACCTATTTCCAGATTATTGTAACCTATTTTTGTAAGTTATAGAACCTATTTTAGGTACCTAATTTAAGATTTTTCAGAACCTAAAAGTCCAAGGTCTAGTGATGACACTCCTGAAATAGCGATGCACAAAATAAAATACTGTACGTTTAATTTTAAGATACTCAAGATTCCGCAGCCGAACGATTACATAACTGCAACTGTCAACAAACTGGATCTATTGCAAATACAGTTCCACATGGTTAGGGTGTGAGCCAAGTTGGTCATCACTCAAAGTGTCGGAAAATTCAGTTAGTGTAAATATATAAAAGAATATGGATATGTGCGTGTGAATACCTGTCCTTTTTTCCCCCTAAGGTAAGTCTTTCCGCTCCCGGGATTGGAATGACTCCTTACTCTCTCCCTTAAAACCCACTTCCTTTCGTCTTCCCCTCTCCTTCCCTCTTTCCTGATGAGGCAACAGTTTGTTGCGAAAGCTTGAATTTTGTGTGTATGTTTGTGTTTGTTTGTGTGTCTATCGACCTGCCAGCGCTTTCGTTCGGTAAGTCACCTCATCTTTGTTTTTATATATATAAAAGAATACACTGATGATGATATATTTTGAATAATATGGATTTTCAGGGTTATGCCTTTCAGCATTCAGATGAAACGTTCTTTAAAAATACAGGCAATGAGTGGTTTTTATCACAAGATGATTCATACACCACTTTGTTTACCGCAAGACCTGAGGTGTAGACGTAGCATAACAATTAGAACTGAAGACAAGGATTTGTATAGAGTAGTATCTTCGTGACCATTTATTTATGCGATTTGCATTCGGTGCAGACTTGGACTCTCTGGCAGCTGGACACTGGCCAGGTTTTATATCAGGGAGCTGCTGGTACCTACCACAGGGTAGAGCTCATTCCTAAATTTAAGAGTTAAATATCCCCAGGTCTATGTGACACCCCCGCCGTGTCTCCTAAAAGCACCCCACGAATTTACAGACAAGTCACACACATCCAGTTGCTTCTCTGATTACCTAAAACTTGTAAGTGTTCTTCCCACCCACTAAAAGGTCATACAGAAAAAATGGGGAATAACATACCACTTTCATTATTGTTCCATTTTTCTTAAATAATAGCAACCTACAAAAAGAGAATTATGGATTATTTACATAAATATCAATTGCCTTTGGCGAATGTGGCAATGCAAAGGGTAAAGTGAAATACAAAAAAACCAGTTGGTGGAATGATAGAGTAAAAGATGCAATTAAAAAACGTAATATAGCTAAGAAATACATGCAGTTTGAAAGAAGAAATCAGAACCAGAGGCTGGTACCAAAAGATGAACTCAAGGTGTCAACACTGGAGAAGGAATACTGACAAAAGAAAGTCCAAGCAAAAGAAGAAAAGGAGAAGAGTTGGGAAATATTCACCCAGAAGCTTGAGCAAGGTAGCAAAGGGACCAAAAACTGCTCTATGGGTTTTTGAAAAGTAAAAGAACTGATAGAGAAGACATAAAAGTGATTGAAACAGAGGATGGGGATATTATCAGGGAGCTGGAAGGTATCAGAAGACGGATGAAGACTTATTTTGAAATCTTACTGAGTGGGGAAGGTGCACAAGAAAGTGACACCGAAGTCTTTGAATTAGAGGAATAGCAGTATCCAATCTCTTGGTTAGAAACAGAGAATTCCCTGAAACAGATGAAAAGTGGGAAGGCAGCTGGAGTAGATGAGCTGACAGTGGATATGATTAAAGCCGCAGGAATCCATGGAATACAATGGTTACACTGGGTCCTTGGGGATGATATGGAAGGAAAACAAAGTGCTGGATGAATAGAAAAAAGGAATTATAATACCATTGTTCAAGAAAGGTAGTAGAAAGAAATGGACCAACTATCGAGGAATCTCACTCTTATCACACTGCCTTAAGATAATGGGAAAGGTCGTAGAAAAAAGATTGCGGAAAATTCTAGAACACCAATTAGAGGAAAAACAGTGAGAGTTCAGAAGTAATACGTTAACAGTAGATCTCATTTTTCTCTGTGTCAGTTAATGAAGAAATATTGGGAAAAAGGAAAGGACTTGATAGCAGTATTTGTGGATTTGGAAAAAGCATATGACAGTGTACGACGGGATAAAATATGGCAATGCTTGAGAAATCATAATGTTCCTGATTCAGTAATTAAAAAAGTCTAGATGTTGTACAATGGTTGTGATAGCAGTGTACAAGTAGGAGGTGGAAGATCAAAATGGTTTAAGACAGAGAGTTGTTCAGCAAGGCAGTTCGCTTTTCATTACACTTATGGACACAATCATGAAAGAAATCAAGGATGAAGGAAATGAAGATCTCAACGCTTTTGTTTTTGCCAATGACATCGCCATATGGGGAGAGACGGAAATGGAGGTTCAGAGGAGACTCTCTTACTGGAACACAAAATTTAAGAAATTCGAGTTAACTGTGAATAGGAACAAGACAGTGGCAATGAAGAGGAGCAGGACATCCACACCTTGTCACATCATAGTGGATGGGGAGAAGGTTGAATGTGTGAAAAACTTCAATTATCTGGGTAGCATCATATCATGTGATGGTAGTTCCAAACTAGAAGTCTTAAACAAAATAACGAAAGGATGTAGCTTCTTCCACCAAGTATGAAATCTAATCTGGGAGAAGGAAGTCCCTCAGAGCCAAACAGACCATGTATAAAACTTATCTCGCGCTAAACATGATGTATAGTCTAGAGGCCTATGTCATAAATAAGAGAGAAGAGTGTCAAAACAAGCATGTGAAATGAAGTTCCATAGGTCAGCTCTACGAAAAACAAGGAGAGACCTGACGGTGACATTGAGTACAGAGGAAAGAATGAGTGCTTTGAGATTGAAGTAGTTCGATCATGTGAAGTGAATGCACCCGACTTGAACTCCACGCCAGTATTTGGAGGTGGCGGTACCAGGAAGAAGACCAGTTGGGTGGCCTAGAAAGAAATGGACAGATCAGGTTAAGGAAGATCTCAAGAGGAGAGGAGTAACATGGGATGTAATGGAGAGGGAAAAGCTATACCAGCACAGAAACCAATAGAGGCATATCGTTCACAAAGTACCTACACGGCTCGCTGGAAGGAAATCCTGATGATGATGATGATCACCACCAATTCAGTACAATTCTGTGTAGAAGACCAGTTGAAAAGTGAACAGAAGTCTTCAAACCACTAATGCATCTGTAAACCTGTTCCATGTGCTTGTACATTCATCTAGGAATGTAGAATCTGCCTGTTGTCCTTCATCCATAGTTTGCAGTATATCGTGTGAGACAAGGCAAGCTGAGTATGGCACGAGGGGCGATGTCCAAAACCAAGATGATTTGTGGACATAAGCTTCTCAGTCTCAAGACAATTTATCATATTTGAACTGAGAATATGTTCAAGGATTCTGCAGCAAACCAGTGTTAGTTATGTTGGTCTGTGATTTTGCAGGTCAGTTCTTCTGCCCTACTTATACACAGGAGTCACCAGCATCTGTCTCCAGTGGCTTGGGATGGCGCACTGGGCAAGAGATTTGCAATAAAAGCAAACTGAGTAAGGGGCCAGTGCTGCAGAGTACTCCTTGAAAAACGGAAGTGGGATTCCATCCGGACCTGGTGACTTTGTTTTCAACTCCTTCAGTTGTTTCTCTCTGTCACGGATGCTTATTACTGAGATTTAAAACTTTGCCTTTCATTTTGGTATCTTCAACTGCCACACCAGACTGGTCAAAAGTGACTGGATGGAAGCCTTAGACCTATTTAGCGATTTTACATAGGACGAGAATTTTCTTAGTTATCTGCCAGATCTTTTGCTATGATATGCAACTCTCCTCTGAATGTGAAGATATTTTGTTGATGCCGACCTACATAGGGAGAAATGATCACCATGATAAAATATGGGAAATCAATACTGGTATGGAAAGATATAAGTGTTTGTTCTTTCCACATGATATACGAGATTGTAATAATAGAGTATTGTGAAGGTGCTTCAGTGAATCCTCTGCCAGGCACTTAAATGCGATTTGCAGAGTATATTTGTAGATGTAGATGTTAAGTGTGGTGGTGATAGTAGTTGTTTGCTTTGAGCAAAAATATTTTCATAGAAGCACAAATCTTTACTAACTTTTGTTTGTCTCCTTTGAACCGGGAGTCCAACAGCCTTTGCCTCCTCAGCATTTTCCGAATCTTGTTATTATACTATGATGGGTTTTTCCATTCTTACTGGGTACATAGTTCTCCAGATAACGACCTACAGTCTGCTTGAACTCTGCCCGTAATTCCTCTACGTCAATCTTTCTGGAACTAAGTGATGTCAATTCACTGTCTAAGTGAGATTCTAATAACTTCATATCTGCTCTTTCAAACAAAAACACCCTCCTAGCCAAAGACTGATTTATTAACTTTTGCAACCATAGTTGCTATAATGACTTCACGATCGCTAATCCCCACTTCTATACTGACGCTGTCGATAAGTTCCCTCCTATTTGTAGCTACAAGATTTATGATATTTCCATTGTGTGTGGGCTTGTGAACTAGCTGCTCAAGACATGTTTTCAGAACATGTGGTGAAAAGTACTTTGCATGACTGTCTTTCTGTACCCCCATATTGAATCCAAAAACATCGCAGTCAATACTCGGTTGGTTAAAGTTGCCTCCAACCAGTAAGCATGAACTGAGTATTAACCCATTACTGACCATAGACATTTTTTGAATGACTCTAGAACTGTCACAGCAGAATCAGGTGGCCGGGTAAAAACATCCAAGAATTAACTTGGCAACCAGATAACTTCACTGTTACTCAACTATGACATAAATAGATATAGTATTTTTGTCAACTGAAATGAACACTGCCCCTTCTGTGGTCTCTAATCTGTGTTGCCAATACACATTCCATGACTTGCTAAATCTTTCAGAGCTTTCCACTTCAGATTTGAGCCAGCTGTCGGTCTCCAGGGCAATCTGAGTGTGAGAACTTTCCTGGAGAGCAGTAAATTAGGGAACTTTGTTACAAATACTTCGATAATTTACTGATAAAATTTTGACAGTTGATGTGTCTTTATTTTGAGCACGGTTTGACTTCCCTTGCTGTGTAATGACTGGCAAGCGTTCATCAGAGTACCTCCAATAAACGCCTAGCCCAAAAAACCCTGATGTGCAGTCCACAAGTACTCTATTACCCGAGTAGCTGCTTCCTTTGTGTAGTGCACCCCTGATCTGTTAAGTGGAGCCCTACAAATCCCCAACCTATAATGCAGGTCTAGAAACATGTAGCCAAGACTATGAACTCTTGGAACAATGCTGCTCATTGTGAAGTCTGCTTGCACCCCATTCTTGAGGCCAGCAGCCTACGTCACACTCACGATGCTGTCTGTATGAACTAAGGACGGCCTCAGTACCAATGCGACAGGCCTCGTTGGCGCCGATGTGAGCCATAATGTGCAGACGACTGCACACTACTCTCTCGATAGCAGCAGACAGGGCCACCTCCACATCTCAGATGAGGCTCCCCGGCATACATACGGAGTATACATTGGCTTTCTGTACAGCCTTAAATGCTATTTGGCTAAGGGTTTCCACAGCACACCTAACGTTAGAGCTCCCGATAGCTAGCAAACCTCTGCCTACATGTTGCTGCTCGGTCCCCGCTGAAGGCATGGCCAACTGTCCACTCCAGACATCCAGTCTCACATTGACCCTCTGCTTTGAATGATGCAAATGCATCACCACCCACCACTCACTCTGCTGTGAGGGCCTCAGGTGCAGTAGAAGGTGCCTCAATAGTAGAAGCTGTGGGTGAAACAAGCGACATGTTTCTTGTGCACAGCATGCACACTTCCTACCCATCCTTGCAAGACTAACTGAAGAAGTAAACTGTAAAATCAGACTGACTCCTAATTATGCAACTTGCTACTCTTGTGATGTGTTACCAATTGCCACTGGTGTCTCAGTGAGCTGTGTAGCTGGCTGTTCAGAAGAAATGACAACTGCACTACAAACTGCCCAAATTTACACTTACAAAATGTGAGCTTACGCCTGCTAAATGGAAACTTGCCCGAAATTTTAAGAACATGCTGCAAGAAGAACACAGGAAAATATAAACACTTAATTTGCTCCTCTGTAGATGTGTATCAGTTGAGACCTGGCTAAATAACTTGCTGGAGCAGAGTGCAGATGGTATGGAGGTATTGGACCAGTGGCTTTAATATTACTCCGCACCTTTGCTATGACACTGGATAAATGAGGTATTGGCAATGCAGGAAGCAGAGAGACACAGTTGGCAGATGTGTGGTATCACATGGTAGCAATCTTAAACAGTTTGGGCACTCAAAACACAAGCTCCTTGTTTGTAAAACAATGAACTGTCAGCTTCAATAATGGCGTGATAATTGTGCATAGGATGCACCTTGGTGGGTTGTGTATCTGTCTCATCCGGACTGATGCAAACTGTTGCTTAACGTGAAGTTTTCAGACATGTCAAACAGACATCAAGAAATAAAGGACCCTATTGAATCAGGAGCGAAATACGCACACTTCAAACTGCAAGGTGCATAAAAAAAAAAAAAATCTACAGTCTGTTTAAGAGCTGACAAGAACATTACTACCATATCAGCAAATTACAGGTTGTTTATTTTTACATAATTCAACAAAAAATGTGAATCACTCGTTTAAAATGATTCAGGACAACTGCTGTTCTACAGTTTACACTCAAGCTGGACATTTGCTTGGGTGAAACCATATCATTCACAGTCATTGCGGAAATCTTCACACTAACTACTGACGTAGACTTCAGTGACATCGTGGTGGTAAATTGTATGAATTAATAACCAAAATGTAAAGTCAATGGACCAGTTGTGAACACAGATCACTACATTGCAGGTGGGTATGAAGGATGGATAACTTTTAAGAACACAAAGTTAGGACTTGTAACAAGGTTTTAAGCAGAACATCTACAAATATACAGCCAAGGTCCCCAGAATCAGAACAACACAGATGATGTCTTCCTACAAGCAAGCAGACCAGTGCTCAGGTGAAACTTGTAGGACTCGCTTCAGTGGGAGACTGTCGACCTGCCAGCACTTTCATTTGGTAAGTCACATCGTCTTTGTTTTTATATATATATATATATATATATATATATAATTTTTTGTGTGTGTGTGTGTGTGTGTGTGTGTGTGTGTGTGTGTGTGTGTGTGGGGGGGGGGGGGGGGGAGGGGGAGGGGTGTATAATGATGGTGGAAACTGATTAATAATTGCTGCTTGAATAAATGGAAAAAAATTGATTGGAAAGAATAGTTGAAAGAAATTGGAAGGTAGTTTCTGAATCCGGGGTGACTTTAACTCATACCAATACCACAATATCAACAGATCCTAAATATCAATACATTCAAGGTCAATATTCATAATATGCATCACTTACTGCTTCATGTTAATTCCATTGTGCAGTCATGATTATAACAATGCCGATGCAGGATCTAGGCAGTGGATGAAATGATCAACAGAGAGGGATGCACATCTCACATGTGCAAATTAATTTTACCTTTCTAATAACTCTGAATGAATTGAAGAGCGTATTCCTTCTTATTTTTCGTGCAGATGTATCAGAACGTTATCCTTGCCACAAAACAACTCGTTGATCTACATTTGGCATTGTGCATATCCCATTCAGTTTACATATAGCTTACATGTACAAAAAGAAAAGAACAAAATAATAATACGATTCAACACAAGGACCATGGGTGAAATAATTTGCACTGTCCCCACAGGCTGCGATACCATTCAGTGTGACTTTTTGCAGTCATTCATTAGGGTAATTTGTTCTTTCTGTATTCATTCTGATGCAGATTTAAGCAAAATAGCTTGCTTGCTGATAAACTGTATTCTGATGTGGGTGAGGAATGGGGTACAATTTTGTCCAAGAATGCAGCTTCCAGTTGCCTTGCAGCTAAGCAGTTTATGCCAAATACAATTTTAATGCATTGACACTGAAATTTTTCATTACTATGCATCACTTTTCTGACTATCTCTTGCTATACCTTACATACCAATCAACAAGTTGGATCCAAGAATACGTCCAAATGTAGTCCAGTACCCTTACATAGTATCAATCATATGCTATATGCAGCAATCAAACTAAATTTTTGCAATGTGGTGATTTAACTATGGGATATAATTCTATTTACAGTAGAATATTTGTTTTGACATTTTTCTGGCTTTGAATTGTGTAGATACCTTTGTTGAAGTGTTTTGGATTTTCACGTCAGAGGAAGGTGACATGTAAGTGCCGCATTTATTCCGTGGACAGAGGAGAGAGCTCTTTTGCTTTATTATATTTTGTTGGACGAAGATGTGTGTGTGAATTAATAATTCGTCTTGGTGATTTGTTCGCATTATTTCTAGGGAAAAGTGCTACATTGTGTTATTGGTACATTAATCCAGTTCTATAGCGTAATAATGTCGATGAGAGTAGTTTGGAGTCACATGGGGAACACAAAATAACACTTTGGTATAGAATGCGCTCAGCATTGTGTGCAATTGACTTGTCGAAGTAATTGAAAACACGCAGATTTGAATAGCCGCGCGATAAACAATAGTGTGGTCCATAAATAATTAGCAGAGATTTAAAGACTCACCCATGCTAAGTATTAAAATATTGAATTTTGAAATAATCGGAAATACGGAGTAGCTTATTGATTCCGTTGCAAGGTTGCATGAATCATTCAGCACAATTACAGTTGCTTACGAAATCACACTATTTACAATGAGTGGATGCAGCGTGAGTGCAGTTTTATTTCAGAAGGATAAATAAACCGCGGTTCGACATATTCAATATTGTTAGATTTCTCTTAATGTAAAACCAATCTTTTAAACTTTGAATGCAGGTACACTACATACCTGTCGGAAGTTTGGTGAGGGCGACCAGACATTCATTTCGAGAAGAAAAAAAATGGAATTAAAAATATAAATCCACACTGGGACACTAACTGAACAGTCACACTTACTGAAACTCTATGTGCCATTCTCCCTCACTCCTTCCCTGATACGAGCAAGCTGGAAGACAAGACGACACCATGTGGTCCACATGATGTTGCGAAAGGAGGGGGGGAAAAAGCGGTTCATGTTGGCGCCCAGCCTGTCGGCCTGAGTGCGTTGCAGCATGAAGGGCAAATTTGGAACTGCAACTTTAGGCTTGACTAACAGCCTAAGGTCTGCAGTAAGAACCTAAGGAGAAGATAAGTACCGACCATTAACGCAAGTCATCTACAAGTGTGTGAGTTATCCATTTGGAAACGTTCTGTTAATGCATTGAAGTGTTGTCTCTAGTGGATAAAGATTGTGTTTATGTTAAATGTTTGCTCCAGAATAAGTAACCATGCACAGCAGAAATCGTAGAGTATGAGGTGAAGTAAACTCAAGGTTGGAAATGATAAGTGAAGATAAGGGGGTTGAATCTCATAGGGAGATGACTGTTGAAACTGGTGGGGAAACACGATCAACGGAGGTTGATGTTTCAAATGTTGAGGCAACATTGGATGTAGATTCTATCCAAAGTAAAGACAGTGACATGGGAGAATCTGTAGATGTGGTAAATCGAAGGAAGGGAAAGATGACACTTTGAATGTTACAGTTTACGTGACTGATGGATATCATGACGAAGCTTGACAGTAAATTTGATAGGCAATTTGGATTATTACAGGAAGACAAAGGTTCTTTAAAAGAGAACACCAAGCAATTACAGGAAGATACAGATTCTTTGAAACATGATGATAAATCACCGAATGAAAAATTTGATAAATCAACTCTCGATTGGAAAACAGTTAAGTGAGGAATTCAAAGGTCTTGAAATCATGGTTTCTAAAGACTGAAATCAATTACATTCTGAAGTAATAGGGAAGGTCGAGGACATTGAGAAGAAATGTAGGGAGATTTCTAAGAGACCGAATGATTTAATAGATTGAATTTCAAATTGCGAATGTAGTTCCATAAAAACCGGTAAGCAAATTGACAATTTGATCAGACTGGTCACGGACTTTGAGAAAGATGCTTGTCAAGGGATAGATCAGTACTTGAGAAAGCAGACAGTGAAATTAGATAATGGTTTAAATGATTGGATCAAACTAAAAAATAGAGGTAGAGGAAAAAGTTGGAAGTGTCATTAAGTCACAGTATTCAGAGTTAGTTAAAGAAATCCAGACGAAAAATGCTGAACTAATTCAATTACTGATAAGTCCCAGACCATTAAAGACAGTTTGTGAAGATTTTTCGAAATAGCAATTGGAAATAGAGGATAGATCACTTGATTTGCAACAGAAATCTTCGTGAAGCTTGTTAATGGAGAATCAATATTCTGTAGACAAATCAAAAGGTAATCAATGCAGGAATGATGTGAAATGTTGGGGGAATGAATCGGATAAAGTTGATTATTGGTATGTGAACGAAGATAATCCGTTTGTGCAGAAGGGATATTTGTCATCTCTGAAAGTCAAGACAAGTATTTTTAAAAGTAGGCATTTTCCTAATTTTTCTACAGGAAGGAATGGGACCCGTCCTAAAATCTTTGTAAAGAATTTTAAACATATTTTCCCAAGGAGTTGATCTGAACAGGATCGACTACATTTCAATGCATCTAAAATTACGGGTGAAGCAGCACTGTTGGCTGTGGAAGCAATTGAAAAGTGCCAAACATGTGCGGACTTTGAGTGACTGTTACTAGCAACGTATTGGTCTAACAGTAAACAAGAACGACTTCACAAGGAAGTATACCAGCCAGAATTTTATAACGGCAAACGAGGTTCCCCGAGACAGTATTTTGAAAAATATATTAATAAGACTAGGTATTGGATCCCATATCTCATTGAGAAGTAACTCGTATTTTGAAAGGCATACTACCAATCCGTATACGAGAGAAACTTATTAACGTCCCAGATTCCAATGTGGAACAATTCCTGGCAGTCGTTGACTTGATAGATATGATTTTAGAGGATGCACAAGCTTCTAAAGATAATGGTCAAATGTCTAATTTACAAAGAAATAACCAGGGCAATAATAATAACAACAACCAGAAGTTCAAATACAGCCATAACAGTAAATATTGGAATGAAGAGCGTAGGAATGACTATTCCAAGGAAGATCATAACAGTGATACCCAATCTGTAAATTATGTAAAGGTGGAGACTATCATACAAAAAAGGAAATTTAAAGATGTTCATGGTCAAGATACTAATTTTAGGAGAGACGCTACCTGTCCAAAAGAAGATCCAGATCAAATAGATACCTGGGGAGACACTTTGAATCATCGGATTCGGTGGGTAGATGCTAATGTATTGCAACGACCATCAGAAGTAGCACCGCTTGGTGAGCAAACAGTAGCATCACAGCGGCAACAATTAACCAACTTTGACTATTCATTACAGGTAGTTGAAGTTCACAATCCACCGAATATGACATTGGGGAAGAGGTTAAACTAATACCTCTCTCTGATAGTCTTCTGAGGGCGACTGGGGAAGATGAGGGAGGCAATCATCATTTTAATGTAAACGTCTTGAGGTACAATAACAATACTGATTTGCGGGAATAATTATTTGAAGAAAATAAGTCAAAGTAACTGGATGAATTGTGCAGGCAATGGTACATACATGGATAAATGAGGTTGAAACGGACATTTTAATTGATACAGGGGCTACTGTTAGAGTAATGACAAAGGATTGCTACAAACATATCCGTTGTGGGAGAAAGGTAACGACATTCCCAGTCTCACGATGCTCTGTATCTGGTGCTTTCAGTGTTAAGATGCAAAGGATCTCAAAACAAGCACGAGTGGATATTGAACTATGGGGGTATTGATGGAATGTACCTTCCTGATCGTATCGAAGAAAACTGTGCCTTGTATTTGGGGACTCAATTTTTTGTCTGATGCCAGAGCAGTGATCAATTTAAAGAGAGGGACCTGTACCTTCAACTCTGGGGACAAGACTGTAACAGTTTCTTTAATGAGGGGTCAAATAGACCCAAAACCCTTATTTATAAAGTTAATGATTGATTGTGTAAATAGTAATGACACCATCATAGATGGTGTTTGTCTCATTGAATGTGTTGAAGATAAAATAGATCAAACTATGATACAAGAAAAAGTCGCAGAATCTGAAATTTTATCTGTTAATCAACAGGAAGAATTGAATTGCCTTTTAGATGCATATTTATCTATTTTTGACAGACATCCAGGAATAATTAAGTCTTTTGACTTCAAGATCAACACTTACTGGCATCAGCCTTTCTGACAAACATTCTACCCCATTCCTTGGTCAAAACAGGATGCAGTCAAAAAGGAAATTGGCAAAATGTTGAAATGGGGAATCATTGAACCATCTCATTCTGAATATTGCAATCCTTTGTTGACAGTTTTTAAAGCAAATGGTGAAGTAAGACTTGTTTTACATGCTTGTGAAATAAGACTTGTTGTAGGTGCTCGGGAAATAAACAAGATCATTGCACTTGTTCAAATGACACCAGAGAATGTAGACGAATTACTGCAGAAGTTTCATGGTGCTCGGTTCCAAACATACCTGGACATGAGAAGCTCATATTGGCAAACCAAGATCTCAATAGAATCAAGAAAGTATACAGCTTTCATCTTTTGAGGTAGAAGTTATCAGTTCACTGTCATGCCATTCGGACTGAACATAAGTGGAAGTGTATTCCTTTCAGCATTTGATACTGTGCTGGGTTGGGAATTGCTTGACAGAGTGACATTGTACGTGGACGATTTTCTAATAGCCACAGAGACTTGGAAAGAACATGTTGAATTATTGAAAAGAGTTTCTGTGAAGTATTCTGAATATGGGGTTACAGTGAACTTACAAAAATCTAAGTTTGCGAGGAGACAACTGAAATCTTTAGGACTCATCATTTCACCATATGGTTACTTATATTACCAAATCCAAATAAACTGAAAGCCATCAAGAAATGTCTTTATCCAAGGAATAAGAAAGAATTAATCATTTTTAGACTTATCTTCATCTTTTCGTCAATTTTTGCCAGAAAATGTTATCAACCAAGAATGTTTGCTACAGTTACTGCGAAAAAATGCAATGCGGAAATGGAGTATACATGGCTCTCAATCATTTGACAAAATACGTAATGCTTTAACTAAAGTGCAGATGTTGCACCACCCAAAATTGGATCAGGATATCTGTATAGCTACTGATGCTTTGGAAACTGGCATGGGAGCGACAGGTTTTCAAATGGAAGACATGCAAGATATAAACACCATCAAAATCAGTGGATTTGCAAGCAGAACGTTGAAGAGATGCGAACGAGCGTACTCAGTTACTGAACTGGAAGTGTTAGCTGTTAGTATGGGCACTGAAAAAATTCAGATATTTTGTTTACGGGAGAAAGACAACTATATTTTGTGATCACAAGGCATTATCCTACATATTAACTAGCAAACTGTTCCACTCGAGATTGACTCGCTGGGCGTTGATTCTACAATATATCAAAGGAAAGGACAACGTCATGGCTGATGAACTGTCAAGATTACCTAAAGGAAGGGATAATAAAGAGGTTGAGAATTCAATTATCGACTTCCGAGTGATGAACATGACTATGAAATTTTGTGAGACCAAGATGTCAACTTTATGTCAAAATTTATCACGACTACAGGAACATGATTCACACTGGAAGAAGATAAGAAACAAATTAAATCAAGGAGCTGCCACTATTTCTGAAAATTGGTATAAGATTCGAGATGGTATATTATTCAAGAAAAAATTCCGAACGACACGTGGAGAGTATGTATTCCAAAGGATTACATCGAACCTTTACTGTGGTACACATATTTAACTTGGGGACATTTCGGACCTTGAAATGTAAAAATAAATTGGATCAATATTGTTATTACCCCAATCTTGAGCGAATAGCTAATGATGTACTCAAGAGATGTAAAATTGTCACAAAACCAAACCTATCAACTACTCCAGAAAAATACAACTACATCCCATAATACCTCATGAGACTAGAACTTTAATATCCTGTGATGTGTGTGGACCATGTCCTGTTTCTTGTGGAAGATTCTAGTATATATTGGCATTCTATGATGTATTCTCCAAATATGTAATTATATCCATTATGTAATCTACATGCTCAACCTGTGTTAAGGGAACTTGTTGATTATTACATAGCTAAGGTTGTTGTTGTTGTTGTTGTTGTTGTTGTTGCAGTCTTCAGTCCAGAGACTGGTTTGATGCAGCTCTCCATGCTACTCTATGCTGTGCAAGCTTCATCATCTCCCAGCACCTACTGCAACCTATATCCTTCTGAATCTTTTTAGTGTATTCATCTATTGGTCTCCCTCTACGATATTTACCCTCCACTCTGCCCTCCAGTACTAAATTAGTGATCCTTTGATGCCTCAGAATATGTCCTACCAAATGATCCCTTCTTCTAATCAAGTTGTGCCACAAATTTCTCTTCTCCCCAATTCTATTCAATACCTGCTCATGTTGCGTGATCTACCCATCTAATCTTCAGAATTCTTCTGTAGCACCACACTTCGAAAGCTTCTATTCTCTTCTTGTCTAAACTATTTATCATCCACGTTTCACTTTCATACATTGTTACGTTCTATACAAATACTTTCAGAAACGACTTACCAACACTTAAATCTATACTCGATGTTAACAAATATCTCTTCTTCAGAAACGCTTTCCTTGCCATTGCCAGTCTACATTTTATATCCTCTCTACTTCGATCATCATCAGTTATTTTGCTCCCCAAATGGCAAAACTCATTTACTAATTTAAGCGTCTCATTTCCTAATCTAATTCCTTCAGCATCACCCGATTTAATTCAACAACATTCCATTATCCTCATTGTGCTTTTGTTGATGTTCACCTTATATCCTCCTTTCAAGACAGTGTCCATTCCGTTCAGCAGCTCTTTCCGGTTGTTTGCCGTCTCTGACAGAATTGCAATGTCATCGGCGAACCTCAAAGTTTTTATTTCTTCTCCAGGGATTTTAATTCCTACTCTGAAGGTAGAACAGCCAAGTCATACTAATTGATAATGCAGCTTACTTTACTAGCGGTTTATGGAAGGAAAATTTAAAAATAGTAAATATAAAGTCTATATTTGTTTCCCGATTTTATCCCTGCGGGAATCCGATGCTAATAGACAGTTATTATTAATGTGTCACATTTAGCTATGCTATTTCAGTAGGACATTACAGCATTGCCATATTATTTCAAAGAGATTATGCAGTATGCACAAACACTTGTGATTAACCTGATTTATCTTGTTGCTGGGTCAGGCCGTGATACTGCATGCCACAAGTACTGAAATTCAAAAACCTTTTAATCACCATAAAACTTGTGCTATTTTGTTCAGAAAACTATGTAGTTTCATATGCTATAGTCATTTTCGCTTTTAAAAAATTATTAGTGTGAATTTTTCTCACACATTTAGAAAAAATAAAATATTTTCTGTTACGGAAGGACATTTAATTTTTATTATTTGTATCACACACATTGATGATCCTGTGACAACATCTATGTGGGCACTTAAGTTAGCCTAACAGGAATACATTGGTATTAAAAGAAGGAATTTGGTATGTTTATCAAAGACATAAAATTTCCCCCAAAATTGTAAATGTCCTTCCACAACAAATTGTTGACATAATTTCAATGTAAAATATAATGAACAGTTAATATAAAATTTTCTTTTGCATAACTTCCTAATATAAGAGTATTATGACATCTTCAGTACCATAAAGCCATATGAAATACAACTATTTAATAAATATTTATTTTGTAAAATATTTGTTATAAATGTTTATTTGAGTGTCCCTCTAAAAATGAAACCAGCCACTCACAGCATGTCTTTACCTAGCTAGCCAATGAAACAATTCTGTCAGATGTTTTCCCTCCAGTTTTCTGCTCTCTCACTCTAATGTTGTATAGGTTTCAAGTGGCAGTTCATGTTGGAAGTGTAAATTTGCTGGTTATAAAGGTTATAAACAATTTGAAAGTAAGTATTAGTTTAATGTAAACAAAGTCTGTTTATTTATGCACAAGTCTGAAACATTTTTTTCAAATAAGCCTGATTACTTCAAAAGACTGAGTGAAGAATGTAGGCTATAAATCCATGTGGTATATAAGCAAGTGTATCAAATATTTACATGCTGAGGCACCATGTTAATATTTTTAGTATTTATCTGACAACTTCCAAATATTTTTGTAATTATTAACAGTGAAGGAGTATCGTAGCCTACTCTGCAAAGACTAGGTGACATTGTTATGTGCAACACTTTTAAAAACATGTAAAAAAAATTTCTCAATTTTTTGGCTTTGTAATTTTTAATTTAAACTCCAAACAAACATGGCATATCTCCCTTGAGCTGAGCATATGTTCACTCTTTGAGCTTGCAAATAAAGTGTAATGTACATCAATGGCGTACTATGAAATTTTTGGAAATGTAATGTAAATTCAATTGCTTCTTTGTTTCAATTATAGACTTAACAAGTATCTTGAATATATGTGCAGGTGTGATGGCCAAAACTGGTGCCGCGTGTGCTAAGGAATGCAGAAAACGAAAAATGAATGAACCGGGAACAGCAGAAGCGCATCATCAAAAAGATCGTGAGAGAAAGAAAGCAGAACAATAGAAGTTAATAGCTGAGGGAAAGATACGTCATTTACGAAAATATGAAAAAGGAAGGAAAAAAATGGAATGTGCCATTGCTTGTCAAACCCATGCAAATCCAACATTAAAAATGTCACCTAGCAAGTGATGTCTCCCAAAATCGCCTTCCAAGCATCCCGAAGTTCTTGGAAAACAGGTCAAATCCTTTTCACATTAAAAACTTAGTAATGTTTTTGAAGTTGCTGGCTTTGCTGCTAGGAATGTAAAACCAAAACAATCAGTATTTGAAAGGAAAAAAATGAGGGTTTCTGTGCCAAATCAAAAAATACAGAAGGTGATACAATTTTATGAAAGAGATTACATAAGCTGGCAGTGCCCTGGCAGAAAGGAATTCATTTCTATTAAACGTAGTAAAGGGTACAGGCAAAAGAGATTTTTGATTCACAGTATTAAAGAAATTTATGAACTTTTCTGCAAAGAGTATGGAGAGTTACCCACTGGAGTGTCAAAATTTACACAATTGCGACAAAAGCATGTTGTACCTATAACACTAAGAGATTGAGAAGTTTGTGTCTGCACTTATCATGAAAATGCTGCTATGTTATTAAGCTATTTGAACAAGTAAAATAAATAAATAAATAAATAATAAATAAATAAGTAAATAAAAATAAAAAATATCTCAGCAACATTATTCATGCTTTCTTAAGCAAGTAGTTATGCCTAAGTATATATTTTTTTAATTATTTTGATGTTTATAAACTATTTTACAGTGTTACTTTATTAAATGTAAAGGGTACTTTCTCAGAACAGTGTTTTTAATTATGTATGTACAAAGTCTATATTTTACTAACAATAATTTCACTTTTCCTATGTTACATAAGTTTAATTTCAGTAATAAATTAATATGTAACTTGTATGACAGCATTTATTGTTATAAAATTCAATAAATAACAATGTATTTTGTGTTAAAAGTCAAATAATTAATACTGAAAATATGGAAACATAATATTACTATTTAAATGCATAAAAGAATCCTAGTTGCTTGTAACAGTTTGCAGAATATATGTTGTGCCCTAGTTTTCCATTTCTAATTAAAGTTTTTTACCCAGATTTCACAGAAAAGTGTCCTTCCGTAACAAAAAAATAGCACGGCCTGACCCTGCTAATTAGTGATTGACTGAATGAGCTAATGATATACCTCGACTTTAATACAGTGTAATTAAGTGATATTAACTTTCATTTCTTAAATGACATTTGCCATAAGCAAATATTGTAAACAGAGACTTAAATGGGAATTATTCTTAATGAATTGAGGTTCTGCATTAATAAGCAAATAGTTACTGTAATGTTATAATTTTAAATTTTACATATTTTTCCTGTTTTGTCTTGCTATATATTTTTAAACTTTAATATTCAAATCTAATATCGCTATTATATTTTATCATATTAAAGTGTTATTTTGGTGAGGATATGTAAGGGTACTGTAGTCTTACATAGCTGACCCTTACATAGTATCGATCATACGCTCTATGCAGCAGTCATAAACTAAAGCAAAGACTGCAGTGCAGTCAACAGTGTACGAGTGGGTGAGTGGGAGTCGAGTGTTAGAGTCCATGAGTGGAAGTCGGGAGTGCGAGAGGCTAGAGACTCGGTAGTGATGCCGGAGGTTAGTGGCAAAATATGGGTGTAATGGCACACAGTATTTGATTTCTGTTGAGTGTTTGGTTTACAAAAGGGTGTTTTAATTAATTAAATCCAGCATTTGACAAAGGACATGTTATCATTTAGTAGGTTTTCTTGTATTTCACAATAACAGAAGGATACGACAATGAGTTTGATGCAAAGAAGCTATTACTGACTATGCTAAAATAATTAAATATAACTTCATCTTCAGAGTATGCAAATAATAAAGTTCGACGTGAAACTGGGGGGAGGTTATAAATTGTAGCGGTTGTTGTGGAGCAATATTATAGTAATTAATAATAATAGTGATATCAGCAATATTGGCATGAATTGTGGCATCTGTTGTTGATCTCGTGGACAGATTCAGTTGTGCCTGTTTTGACACATATCTGTGTTGCTGGTCTCATACTGGATATACTTAACTGCTGAAAATTTGTTTTTGCACTTACCTTGAGATTTAGTAAAGTAAAACTTGTGGAGTAGTTAGGAAGTTGAGTATTCTGTGATGGCAATCGCATGTAATGCTGAATGCTGAATCAATAATTCTGATGCACACCAGAAAGTAAACCAAAGAACTCACATTATCGCAGCTCATGACCCATCTGCGTATTTTTTTTATGTCGATGGTAGTCTCTTATGGATCACTTGCACATTTTTTGAAAGTAGTGGGTGTTTAAAGTAGTGGTGTCTCAAAGGTTGTTTTCATAACCAGGATCTCCAAGTACATAACAGCACATGGACTGTGGTGACCGCTACAGTTCGAAATTAAATGATAATATTTGTGATAAGCTTCCAGTATTCACATTCTGTAAATCTTAATGGATCAATATCCTTGGTAACTATTCAGGAACTGTGTACAAGACAGCAGTATTCATTGTGTAAATTGCTGGACAGAATTCTAAAATGGCATCACCACAAAAGTGTGAACCGAATTGTTCCACTATCTTAATCTTCCCAATCAGAGGTCTGTTGGCTCTACCTTTCAGCATGCCAATGGGCTGTGCATATATGAATCAGGATTTATTGACTAGCACACTACCCCTCTGGTTGACTTCCTTACTACCCTTTGTAGACGGTCCCGGACTATTGACAAACTTAATTTTGAAGGCTTATTGATTTTACTTTCATATTTACTTGTACAAACTTTATTGTGACTTCTACATAACTATAAATAAAGAGTGGTCAGGAAAGCACACTGCTGATGGTTCGAGAAGCATAACACTTTAATTGGTTGGATTCCCCAGGGAAAAGCAGCTGGAATTAAACTACTTGGGTATAGTGCCTGTAGCATATGTGGAAGTGCACTGAACAGTAAAAGAAAAAAATTGCTGTAATATGGTATGACAAATATCTCTGCAGCAATCATTGGAACATAGATTATACTCTTATGTTCCTTAAGTAACTGTGTCAGACAACTGGATGTAATTCTTAGGTGCTTCTTGCTGACTGTGCAATGAAGTAATTAGAATTATTCCTATTAATCATCAGAATATATAGCTGAAGTGTCTTAGGGGTCAAGCAATGATTTCATGTTACTGTCTACTTGATGTGTTCATAGATATGATACTACTGGAAGTCAAGGCTTTTTACGCAAAATCACATATCATGGGTGTTCACTTCTCAAAAGTATTATACAGTCAGCTGTTCCTGGGTCGTAATAATTGTGTTAGATTCTATGGACAAAGTAAATGATTGTCCAAGGACATTCTGTTACTATTAAACAACACAGCGTACAATACTGTAAATAATACTGGACATATGGGACACAGCTGGATGCAGGTTGTGCTAACTTATGGCAATGCAAAACAATATTTAAGGCAAGGGAGAGAGGGTACTCTTCTCACTTCACCTCTGTAGTGGCAATAATCCTTATTTTAACCACAAATGCAGTAGGAAATGCTTAATTGTGTCTACTTTGACTCTGATTTTGGTGAAATCATCATTTTCCTCTATAATTTGTACGATTTCCTCTTCTTCCAAAATCCTGTTTCACCCAAATGCATCTTTGATAATACTAATGAGCTCATTCTGCTTGTCAGCTCGCATTTTGTACTTGCGTGGTGGGTGGGGACAGGGTGGATTACCTGCATCTTGGACAAAGTGGATTTTGCTGCTTGGTGGTCCAGCTGGCCCAATAAATGGTGAAGTGACATTTTTGGTATAGGATTTTGGATTTGCCATTTTGCGTTTCTGAAGAAGAGAAATTTGTTAACATCGAGTATAGATTTAATTGTCAGGAAGTTATTTCTGAAAGTATTTGTATGGAGTGTAGCCATGTATGGAAGTGAAACATGGACGGTAAATAGTTTGGACAAGAAGACAATAGAAACTTTTGAAATGTGGTGCTACAGAAGAATGCTGAAGATTAGATGGGTAGATCACATAACTAATGAGGAAGTATTGAATAGGATTGGGGAGAAGAGAAGTTTGTGGCACAACTTGACCAGAAGAAGGGATCGGTTGGTAGGACATGTTCTGAGGCATCAAGGGATCACCAATTTAGTATTGGAGGGCAGCGTGGGGGGTAAAAATCGTAGAGGGAGACCAAGAGATGAATACACTAAGCAGATTCAGAAGGATGTAGGTTGCAGTAGGTACTGGGAGATGAAGAAGCTTGCACAGGATAGAGTAGCATGGAGAGCTGCATCAAACCAGTCTCAGGACTGAAGACCACAACAACAACAACATTTTGCCAGTGAGAGGTAGTGTCACCTTTTACTGCTTCTGTTCTCTTGGTTTCCTCTGTTACTGGATGGGGCACCACACCTGCGACTTTGTTGGTTTTGTTGCCACAGTCAGTGCATCCTCAGTTGCCATACCAGGTGGCAGTTCAGACAGTAAGGTGCCTGACACAAGGCGGCAACGTCGCCATGTTAACCACATTGGCAACATTCTGCCACATGTGTGGTCATTATTCCTGACAGACATGTAAATGAACTGATACGCCTCTTCCCACAGAAAGGATACCCACACTGCTTCGTGTAGGGATGTGTGGGAGACCACCTTAACTTGAACACCCACTTACGCATCGATTCTACATATAGACACTTCTATAGCCTTTGTCGTAGCTTTCTCCTGTAACATCTCATTTCAGATCACCTCAGTGCCAAGGATGCAGGTTTTTCTGAATACTAGGTGAACGCATATATGAATGCTTCCTCTTCCTCAGTTGGCTTTTGCCTCGAAGTGGGCATCTTATCGTGTTAGCAACTGGTCCCAAGTTGATGTGAGATGCTCTCTGTCAATCCCTTTGCTAATACTTCAAATCCCCTTACATTTCGAAGTATGTCATCAGACTAATTTAAATTTTGTTACAAATAGTAAAAAATCATATTTCCAATCATAAAAATGACACACATCACGGATATACTGCAAAAATAAGTGGATATTCTCATCAGGTTTTCCCACAAAGTATTGGTCACACCTTGGGGCATCAGTGTTGATTCCTGTTTTGCTTCTCTCTGCTCTCTGAAACTGTCTACCATCTCTCGTTCTTTCTGCGTATCCAGGTCCCATCTTGTTAAATTCCTTCCTTTTTGCAATTTCTTCAGTGCTTGTTTCCTTCAAGTAATTTAGTTATTCCCCTTCTAGTCTGTCTATTTTTAACAGCCTGAAAATCGTTCCAGAGCTCTAACGGGTGATTTTGTCTGTCTGGATCAAAAAATGAAAATTGACGACATTCAGTAAAAGCTGCATTACCTAAGGCAACATGCTGTACAATAGCATTACAAGAACTATGTGAGATTATGCTATTTACTGTGTTAGCAATACTAGTGTTTAGTTGTTCTACTAGTAGATCTGTTGCCTCCACTCTGTCAGAAAAATTATCAACATCCTTGCATAATTGCACAGAGTCAGATTTTACTTTCTTAATATCCTTCTGACAAGCATTTACCGTATTAGTTTCATCTTCAAATGGATTAGAACAAAGTCCGGACTCATTGCCTATTCTCACTGACCACCTCCCCTCCAAAAGATCATGTACATCTTTGAAATCTTTATGAACTTCTCCAATTTCAATTTTGAAAATACTGTGAAATTTAGTTAACTGTTGTCCTATTTTGACATGCAGATCATGGTGGTTAGAATCAATTTTATAGTTTAAGCTATTCAATTTTAATTTATTTTCATCCTTTAGTTCTATGTTACTTGATACAATCTTACTACTTAACTGTTTACTACTGGATTCCATCTTATTGTTCAGTTCTTTATGGTGTGATTCAAGTTATGAAAACAGTAATTGCATCCAATTTGGTGCCTTTACCTTGCCGCTTGACATTTCAACCAGTTTTAAAGGAGTTTCTAATATTCCTTGACTTTGCTGAATTTCAGAAATACTAAACTCAGGTTCTGTATCTGATAACTCTATTAATTCAACATTTTCTTTCTTGTCTTCAATTTCAATTACATCGTGATCAGAAATTGATCTGACTTAGCAGTAACATTGAAATTTACTTGAGATTTTAATTTGGACAAATCACCTTCTGATTTTGAATGTATTACTTTGACAGAACCATCCCCATTAATTTCAGTCTCTAATTCCGAGGACTCGTCGTCAGGGAATGGTTTCATCTTAACTTTCACCTCATTTTTATCAGTAGATTATATTTTTAATAGCCTGTTAGCAGCAGTGAACAAATACTTCAAATATTCTTGACTTGACTTAATTACTTGACCTCGACAAGCGATGCTGGCAGAGTATACCGGCAAATGTGGTGTGACACTAAATAATGTAATGTAGGCAACAGCAACAGCTGTAACAGTGAGGATGGTGGTGGGTGTCGCCTACTGCAGTAGCTCCAGAAGTGCCAGGGCACCGGTGAGTGCGCGCAGTAGTTCCAAGGTAATTTGCAGGTCCATGCACCTCTCTGTTGATGCAGTGTCTTCTTCTAACCTCAGCAGCAGTGGTAGGCATGATGTGGTGGCATCTTTCTACCTCCTTCCATCACATATCTACATGGCCCTTTCTCAGACATGTATTAATTAGTAGCTCTGTCATTTCACAATTTACAATCGTTTTAATTTAATAAAAATAGAGTTAAGTTTGCTTTAGGTACTGAAAAAGTTGTAGCTAGATTGTGTTTAATAGAATTTTTAGATAGTTGAACATGACATCTGAACTGCCTCATTAGGATTCCTTCTAACTATTATTATTTACAATACAGTCTTGAAACTTGCTGCAGCTGTATTATTTCATGAATGTAACTGAGTGTCGTAATTATAACTTTCTATTACTAATACAAATGATACTTAATCTACCATAAATAAGGATTTTTCTCCAAATTTCGTTTTTAGTAAATACCATGAACACTAATAGAGGTAGCTTATTGGTGTCACATATTTAATATTTTACACGAAACGAAAGCTACATATGAATTTTCAGCTTTCTGAGTCTAATATTTAGCGTCTTCAATTTTTCATAAAAATGCCAATTTTAAACAAGGTATGGGTTTGTTCAAGTTGAGATTTGTAACTTTTAATTGTGACCTATATTTTCATATTTTGAGCAATTTTTGGCTTTCTAGTTTTATTATTCAAAGCCACTTCTTATGATTGTATGTTTTGCCTAACATATACCTTCTGAGACTTTATATTGTTAACATTAATATACTTAAACAAACACAGAGAAAGTTTGGAAAAGTTAAGTTAATTTTTCTCTTAAACTCTGGTGCAATCTCCTGTATGTTAAGCACAGGCACGATATGGTCACATGGCGCTGGTAGCAGTGAATCGGGCTAAGTCCCGGCACACTCGCTTGCATCTGTAACTTCTACAATAATACAGTGCTTGTTTCACATCACCATCTAAAGGATTATTTTAATAAAAGGGGGAAAGAAAGGGTGCCCAAGATCAGTAAAATGTTCAGTCAATAAGAAACTAAGTGCAACTATTAGAAAGATAAGTTGAATACATTGTTACAGATTAGCTTGGTACTATAGCGGAACCAATTTTGTCAAATAGTAGAACTTAAAATATCTACAAAGAAACAAACAAAAGTGCTTAGGTACAGGAGGGTGTTTTCGAAATCAGAAAAGTGTGATTTGCAATGCAGATGACCAGCCAGATATGGTCACGAGTATATTAAGTAACACATGTAAATGAAAAATTCAGTATATTCATGAATATATTCACATTAAAATTTTGAGGAGGTATTGTGGTGGGGATTCTAGTAGAAAGATCTGGGTAACAGAAGGTATCCCAAAATCTTCTGAAACTCTCAAATATCTAAGTTCTAATAAATAATTTTTTTTTTTTTTTTTTTTTTTAGATCTACAGAAAACTGCTGCAGGAAAATAAGAGACTCCAAAATGGTAAGACAGTACAGAACTTAATCAATAAAGTGAAAGCCATTTGGATTATAGTACAACTGGCAACACAACGAAGCAGGTGAACATAAAAATTAGAATTTAAGATAGTGTAATAGATAAACCTAAGGACCTTGCCACATTTTTAAACAACTACTTAAGTAATATAGCATCCAAACTGCAATAAAAGCGTCCAAACATAAAACATCCAACTACAAATAGCTATGTTCCTTACACAATGCCTCTGCTGCTGGCCACTGGGGAGGGAATCAGTACGACATTTAAGAGCAAAATTTCCACAGGTCTAGATGAAGTTCCAGTGTGTCTACTAAAAGAGTGCAGTAGCTGTATAACAGCACACCTAACATACACTATAAATAAAGTGTGCAAAAGTTCTTCCCATACATAAAAATGGGGATACCGAAAAATCAAGTTTTAGGGACCAGTTTCATTACTGTCATCCTTTTCCAAAGTAATAGAAACTATTATGAAAAACAGAATTATGGATTATTTAAATAAATACCAACTTAGAATAGTGTGGTTTCAGGTCTAGTTAGGAAACAGCTACTGCAACAAAATGTAGAAAGTCAATTTTAGAAACCGTAGGTAATGGAGAAGAAGTAACAGCTGTTTTCCTGAACCTCAGTAAAGCAAAGCACCCTGTTGATCATGAAATACTTCTAGGTAAACTTGAAGCACTAGGAACAACAGGGGGTTATAAATAAATGGTTTAGGTCTTGTCTAGAAGACAGAATGCAGAGGGTGGAGATATTCCAAATTTAAAGTGGCTCAAATTATATGGTTGCACCAGCTTTCAGATCGAGAATATTTGAACATTGGATTCCTTCAAGGGAGTGTGCTAGGCCCAGGACTGTTTCTCATTTGTATGAATGATTTTCCATTGTGTGAAACGCAGGGAGAAACTGTCTTATTTGCTGGTGGCAGCAATATAGTTATTACAGATAGGACATCAGAAGTTATAGAAGTATGGCTGTCCGCAACTGGTCATATAACAATAAAGTAACTCCTTATTTAAAAAGGACTTCCACATAAATAAAAAACCTAATATAGCAAAACTTAAAGTGCATAATGAAACCATAGTGTGTGTAACTGGCATAAAAATTTTAGGCAAGTATGTTGATCAACACTAATATCAGGTGAACATTTCAGTGTAGTTGGAAAAAGAATTGCCACAGCATGCTATGTTTCATGAATATTAGCCACAGTGTGTAGTAGCTCAAGTTTGAAAACAACACACCTTGCACATGTACATTCTAGAGTTGATTATTGCGTAATATTCTGGGGAGCAAATGCTCAGAAAGTGGAAAATGTGTTCAAAACGAGCCATCAGAATAATGAGCAAGAGTTATAAAAGGTCTCACTGAACTGAGTTATTTGAAAAAAAATAAATGTGGTATTCTGCAGTTCCAAGTGAATATATGTTTGAAACTGCAGTTTTTATACAAAAATGTAGAACAATATGCGGAAAACATCTCCATACATGATTATCAAACCAGATGCAGTGATTGCTTATTCCTAGATAGAATGAATAAAGCATAGGCCCAAACCACTATGTTTTACCAAGTAGTCAACATATATAATAAACTCCCAAAAGAGATAAAAAATGTAAAGGGACTCCATAAATTTATAAAACACCTTAAAGACTATTTACTAAAACATTGGTTTCAGGCCATTAAAGAGTTCATGCAACACAAGGTTATTAGAAATAAATAATCAAGTTGACCAATTACAAAGTAGACAAGGAGGATGAAGTATGCTTGTAAGCAACGCTGTACATTGTAGTTTGCAATTGTTCCACAATGGAGGGGTATCTGTTGAGGGGCCAGACAAATGTTTCGTTCCTGAAGAGAGGTGGCAGTCTTTTCAGTAGTTGCAAGGGGGCAACAGTCTGGATGATTAACTGATCTGACTTTGTAACATCAGCGAAACAGCCATGCTGTGCTGGTATTGCGAATGGCTGAAAGCAAGCGGAAACCTCAGTCATAATATTTCCACAGGGCATGCTGCTTTCTGTACGGTTAAATAATAATGTCGTCCTCTTGGGTAAAATATGTGGGAGGTAAAATGGTCCCCCATTTGTATCTGTAGGCAGGGCGACTACTCAGGATGACGTCGTTATCAGGAGAAACAAAACTGGCATTCTACGGACTGGAGCTTGGAATGTCAGATCCCTTGACTGGGCAGGTAGGTTAGAAAATTTAAAAAGGAAAATGGATAGGTTAAAGTTAGATAGAGTGGGAATTGGTGAAGTCAGTGGTAGGAGGAACAGGACTTCTGGTTAGGTGAATACAGGGTTATAAATTGTAAATTGAATATTGGTAATGCAGGAGTAGTTTTTATAATGAATAAAACCGTGGGAACACAGATAAGCTACTACAAACAGTACAGTAAACGTATTATTGCAGCCAAGATAGACAGAAAGCCCACGCCGACCACAGTAGTACAAGTTTATATGCTAACTAGCTCCACAGATGATGAAGAGATTGGAGAATGTATGATGTGATGTGATAAAAGAAATTATTTGTATAGTTAAGGGTGATGAAAATCTAATAGTCATGGGGAACTGGAATTCGATGGTAGGTAAAGGAAGAGAAGGAAAAGTACAAGGGAAAAAACATTTTTCACAAAGCGCATAGTATCCCGCGCTCGTTGGTCTGTTGTTTATTCACATGATTTTGAAACGCATCCCTGTTAGGTTTTGAACACATTCTAAGTTGATTTCTGAATGAATCATAAATTGATTCTTGAATGCGTGCACAGTGTATGTGATGTCTCTGCTACGGGAATGGCTGTTGTATCTAGAAATAAACTTTCCTGCAGATGAAAGGTGACGGGGCTATATGAGCTGAGCGGAATAAAGCTGAACGGGTGAATGCCAATCGCTGTTTATGTGATTGACTGGGCATGTGATTTCTGAATGAATCATAAATTGATTCTTGAATGCGTGCACAGTGTATGTGATGTCTCTGCTACGGGAATGCCCGTTGTATCTAGAAATAAACTTTCCTGCAGATGAAAGGTGACGGGGCTATATGAGCTGAGCGGAATAAAGCTGAACGGATGAATGCCAATCGCTGTTTATGTGATTGACTGGGCATGTGAATGATCTTCGTTGTTATAATTACTAGAGAAAGCCATAGATTCAAATTACCTGATTGGAATTAAATGACTAACAGGAATACGAGGTAAGAAAGATTACGTGTTACCTTCTTGGTGTATCAAGGAAATAAAATTTTACAAAATTGTTAAGGCTTTCGTGGCCACTTGTTGACAAACTGCCTATTGGCTTCTGTCTCGGGTTCTTCGGCCGACGTTCATCTAATGATTTTTCTGACGTTTCGCCAGCACGAGTGGCTGGCATTGTCAAAGCTTCACCCTCCATTGCCGGTGGTGAACTGGAGCCGAGCTCGCGGCCGCAGACTATACGTGGCGCGCCAACGTCCGAGGGCTTCTCCGCAGTCATTTCCGGTGTGGTTCTCCTCTTGCTACCTGCGACGGTCGTTCGCTGCAGTACGGGAAGCCAGGATCCGTTTACCTTAAGGCTTTCCTCTTTCTTGTTCAAACTGTTCGCGTGTTTTTGTATTTCTACAACTTCTCTAAACAAGCGCGTGATAGTGCTTCTCTACAGCCAGAACTTCCATGTCGGCGAATTTTATTACGTGGTCGGTCTCATTCAGTGCGTGCTCTGCCACGGCCAATTTCTCCACCTGCCCCAACCTGCAATGCCGCTTATGCTCTCTGATGCTGGTGTTAATTGATCGTCTAGTCATTCCGACATAAACTTTTCCGCATGTGCATCGTGTACGGTATATTCCCGACATTGCAAGTGGGTCTCTTTTCTCCTTCGCCGATCTAAGACACTCTTTGATCTTCCATGTCGGTTTGAAAATCGTCTTTACGCCATGTTTGCGCAATATACGGCCGATTCTGTCTGTCATTCTGGGAATGTATGGCAGAAAGGCCGTACCCGACATTTCTTTTTCTGGTTCCTTACTTCGCCGAGTGTTTGGCTCTGTTACACTTCTAATGTAATTTGTGGAGTACCCATTGCTCCTCAGGACAGTTTCCAGGTGTTGCATTTCTCGTTTGAGGTGTTGCGGCTCACATATTCGTCCTGCTCTCGTTACGAGAGTACTAATCATGCTTCTTTTCTGACTCGGGTGGTGGTTTGACAGTTTGTGCAGGTATCGGTCCGTGTGTCTCGGTTTTCGATACACGCTGTGTCCCAGGTTTTCGCAGTCCCTTGTGACCAGCACATCTAGAAATGGCAGTTTCTTGTCTTTTTCCACTTCCATGGTAAATGTTATGTCGGCCGAAGAACCCGAGACAGAAGCCAATAGGCAGTTTGTCAACAAGTGGCCACGAAAGCCTTAACAATTTTGTATTATGCCTCTACGGGGAGGAGATTTGCAGGTTGTACCGACGCCTTGACCAACGACGGAAGAAGAAAGCGCGACTGATGTCCTCTCTCGCCTTTCTGTCACGGTGCCGAGATGCAGAGTAAATACGCACTGAATCAGCCAGGATACTGCGCCGAGCAAAACCACCAGCTTGCAACCTGAAGAAAGAAGAGGTACAAACCATTAAGAATCTCAACGCCGACAAGAGTATATTGGTACTGCTTGCCGATAAGGGGAATGCGACCGTCGTAATGAAGACCGAAGATTATGAGCAAAAGATCCGAGACCTATTTGATCCGACGACGTATTGAAAACTAAGTGCAGATCCGACGCAGCGTATCACTCGGAATACGAATCGATTAATCAAGGCGTCTTCTCTGCCGGCGGACATACAGAGAAACCTGTGCAACACAGAAGCCCTACCACCTCGGCTGTATGGATTACCCAAGATCCATAAGAACAACGTTCCACTGAGACTGATCGTTAGCGCTCCTGGCTCACCAACGTATAAACTGGCAAAACACTTGGCCTCTCCGCTCCAGCCACACATGGGGAAGACCAATACATACATTAAGGACTCAGGGCATTTCATTGAGAAGCTGAAGGAACTGAAACTTGCACCAAACGACATACTGGTCAGCTTTGATGTTGTTTCATTATTTACGAAAGTGCCACTCACTGACGCTCTGGAGCACATTGGTTCCATGTTCCCGCAAGACATCAAAAAGCTCTTCCATGCATGTCTCACCACGAGCTATTTCACGTGGAATGGTGATTTCTACGAACAGCTGGAAGGCGTCGCCATGGGTAGTCCTCTCAGTCCAGTGGTGGCCAACTTCTTCATGGAACAATTCGAAGCACAGGCAGTGGACTCGGCGACTTGCAAACCTAAGGTGTGGTACAGGTACGTCGATGATACTTTGGTGGTGTGGAGCCATGGTGAAGAACAGCTCGGTGACTTCCTAAGGCACTTGAACAGCCTCCATGCCAACATAACATTTACCATGGAAGTGGAAAAAGACAAGAAACTGCCATTTCTAGATGTGCTGGTCACAAGGGACGGCGAAAACCTGGGACACAGCGTGTATCGAAAACCGAGACACACGGACCGATACCTGCACAAACTGTCAAACCACCACCCGAGCCAGAAAAGAGGCATGATTAGTTAGCTCGTAACGAGAGCATGACGAATATGTGAGCCGCAACACCCCAAACGAGAAATGCAACACCTGGAAACTGTTCTGAGGAGCAATGGGTACTCCACAAATTACATTAGAAGTGTAACAGAGCCAAACACTCGGCGAAGTAAGGAACCAGAAAAAGAAATGTCGGGTACGGCCTTTCTGCCATACATTCCCAGAGTGACGGACAGAATCGGCCTATATTGCGCAAACATGGCGTAAAGACGATTTTCAAACCGACAAGGAAGATCAAAGAGTGTCTTAGATCGGCGAAGGAGAAAAGAGACCCACTTGCAATGTCGGGAATATACCGTATACCATGCACATGCGGAAAAGTTTATGTCGGAATGACTGGACGATCAATTAACACCAGGATCAAAGAGCATAAGCGACATTGCAGGTTGGGGCAGGTGGAGAAATCGGCCGTGGCAGAACACGCACTGAATGAGACCGACCACGTAATAAAATTCGCCGACACGGAAGTTCTGGCTGTAGAGAAGCACTATCACACGCGCTTGTTTAGAGAAGCTGTAGAAATACAAAAACACGCAAACAGTTTGAACAAGAAAGAGGAAAGCCTTAAGGTAAACGGATCCTGGCTTCCCGTACTGCAGCGAACGATCGTCGCAGGTAGCAAGAGGAGAACCGCACCGGAAATGACCGCGGAGAAGCCCTCGGACGTTGGCGCGCCAGGTACATATAGTCTGCGGCCGCGAGCTCGGCTCCAGTTCACCACCGGCAATGGAGGCTCGTGCTGGCGAAACGTCAGAAAAATCATTAGATGAACGTCGGCCGAAGAACCCGAGAAGCCAATAGGCCGAAGTGGCCGTGCGGTTAAAGGCGCTGCAGTCTGGAACCGCAAGACCGCTACGGTCGCAGGTTCGAATCCTGCCTCGGGCATGGATGTTTGTTAGTTAGGTTTAACTAGTTCTAAGTTCTAGGGGACTAATGACCTCAGCAGTTGAGTCCCATAGTGCTCAGAGCCATTTGAACCAGAAGCCAATAGGCAGTTTGTCAAATAAAATTTTGGCAGAAAGTCTTTAGCCTGACCACTACACTAGTAAGGGGCAGTTGTACGGTCCCCAGCTAGCAGGCACTTAAGTTCTGCATTGGGAGGAGGGCGGAATACATGTTGTACGAACATTTAATAATGCCTTACTGGAGGATAAATGCTGGATAGCTAAACTAGTGATTCTGGTGGGGTTAGTGTAGTTAACCAGAGAATAATTTTTGAGACTGTCAAGAATAGCTACAGAATTAGTGATGACGAGATTGTTTGTTAGAACAAGGAAGGAGAAGAAATGGGGATATCACAAAAATTATAGAAGAATATGACGATTCCAAATTTATATAAAAATTTCAAACTACTACTTTTCGATCTCATGCTTGAGAAGCTGGAGCGTATGAATGAAATGTAAAACTATTTCCTAACATATATCATTTTGCTTGTAGTAGGCGTAATAGGCATTTGATATTCATACTTTGTGAATTATATTCTGTCGTTTCATAAAAATGACCATTTGTTCCAAAAAAGTCTCATTTATTTGGTGTGTATTACAACTTCTGCGATATTAGGCAGGCCTATTTCGTTTTATCTAGCACACGGGACAAAATACACATAATCAGCTGGAGAAACCACACCAGTCTTGGGTACTATTTGTATTAACAGCTTTTTCAGTATTAGACTGCGACAGTCTTTTTTTTTCATGTAGCAAAACGTTTGACAACCTTTGATGAGGTAATAGATTCTTTCGCAGAAAGGAAAGCACACCATGTAAAGCCATAGCAAGATTAGGGAGGAAAATTTGCTAGGACTTAAGGATTGAAGAAATGTGTACTGGCTTGCTTGTCTCTTATCTGTACTGATTTTATGTATCCTATGTTTAATTTTATGTCACACAAAACAGCAAGTTATTAGCTAATAGGCAATAGAGAGTGCAGATTTTCTGAAGAGTTCTTGTTCTCCTGGCTACAGGTAATCATATCAAGTTTTAATTGCGAGTTTCTTTATTATTATTATTATTATTATTATTATTTTAGGGCCAAGATGTCAAAACGGCCGACTGGGAGCAGGAGAGGCACCATAGGACATTTTAATTTCTACTGTCCTGTGTATAGTTTGATGGCATCCATTATAAAATATACACATTTTAATTCGACAGAGCGAAATACAGTTATGTGCAATAGAAGAATGCTGTGTGAAGATGTGTGGCACTGCACTTTGGCACACTTAAAATCAAATAACATGTTACAGTCCCTCGAAGACATACGTCTTATGTATCAGACTCTTCAGAAAGATGTGTGCTACAAAAAGAACGTCTTTGGAAAGTTGATTTAATTTTTGGCGTTGCACCCCAAATGCTGGAATGAGGGGGAGTGGAGGTGTGGGTTGGGTTGGGTTGGGTTGGGTTGGGGTGGGGTGGAGGTGTACTATCTAGTATTGCCCCGGTTCGGAAATGTCATAGATCGGGGGCTGATACACAGAGCAGTCTGTGGTGTAGTGGGGAGGTGGGTAGTATCCACTTGACACGTATTTACGTTTAGTGATTTTGCAGTTTCCTCCTCATTTATTGCTCTCACATCAAATGAAAACAAAATACATTTCTGTAGCTGAGAGCTATCAAGTGAATTAAAATACATTCACGTAATTACGGAATGCTAAAATAAGTTATTGGTTTCAGTTTTTATTCTATTTCCACTTTTCTAACAATCAAGCATTAATTGCCTTGCAGAACAATGAAGTTATTTTTGTTGGTTTGCTAAAGAAATTTGACTTTCATTAATCTTTTCCACTGAGGCAGTCCATTTATTTGAAACGAAGTGTTCAATTCCACACCATTGGCTAGTTTAAACTTTTCGCTGCATTTCCAGTGCATGTTTTCATCTTCTAGCACGTATGGCATTATGCCATAATACAGAACCAAACATGAGACAATGCAATACTGGCACCTCAAGAAAATTTACATCCAAATCTGGACATACGGATGTGCACTTTAAGCCAAATAATGCATTTTAGTAGGGTTCATGAAATTCCGATGCTCTTGGAGTATCCTCTGATGTCTGGACAATGATGTTGCTATTGACTGACTACATCACGTGTCCTATGCTCTGAATATCCGCCGTCATCGGCTGGCGAGATATGACTGACTACACATAGCAATCTCGATTTCAATACTTTGGAAAGTAACATGCGGTGTTTCGTGGAATTCGAATTCATACTTTCGTCATTCAAAAATATGCAGCATCTTGCTGCACATCACAGAGCTTTCGAAAACATGTTTTTTCCCACTAAGTTTCATTTTGTAGAGTGCTGGAAAATTCTACACCGGTGTATAAATCCATAATGCTTCAAAGGATTGATAAGTTTTACAGTTCCGAGGAAAAGTATACTGTTACTTAACACGGAAAAAATGTATTTTAACCCAGGAGAAAGGGTATTTTTAACCGGAAAATCTGGGAATTTGTTTTCCTCGTTCGCGTATACACCCGGTAAAAGAAACTTGTACAAGAGATGATGGGGATATGGAAGAAACATCTATTGACATTAAAACAAAAATTAGAATTAATTGAAAGATTTGAGAAGAGGGCAATTTCTGCAAAATTAATTGCTGATTATGGTTTGGGATATGAAAAAGAATAAGCAGGAAATACTGGCTTTTGTCAGGAAATAAAATTCTAGTTCTAGACTATCTGCACACAAAAGCATGAAGAGATCTACATTTGATGAATTAGACGCTGCTCTTTTGCGATGGGTTAACCAAAAATGAACAGGAGGTGTCATCTTACAGGTGTAATATATGCTGATAAAGGTAATTTTTTTTCATAAAGCTCTAGGGCTAGGGGGATAATTTAATGCCTCACCTGGATGGCTAATCAGAATCAAACATTTGAGTTGCAGTTAAGTCTTCGAAGGAAGTCACAAAATCCAGAAACAGATGGCCACACGATAATTTTTGAGAGATTTATATGGGCTTGAAGATGGCGTACTAAATTTCCAAAACTGGTCATGGAAACAAAATAAAATAACTTTTCAATATGTACTGTTGTTTGGCGAATTTCTTAATGTGCAAGGAGAGCTGCTCGGTCCAGATGTTGCGGCAGCTGATTCCTTCGAGGGAAAGAGTCAGAAATTTGAGGAAGAAGAGAATGACACACCACCCCAAATTTATAAATCAGACAAAAATGCTCTGTATGTAAAATATCTACCAACCAGAACCCTTGCTTTTAAGAGTGAAGTTCTTGCTTCTGGATGTAAGTCATATAAAGTACGCATTACAGTTTTGTGCGCTGCTAATGCTTCTGGAAACTACAAAGTGAAACTACTAGTGACTGGGAAAAAAATCTGAGCATTCAATGATGTCGCACTAAGGATCTTCCTGTGCATTATTACAACCAAACAGGGACATAGGATGGAAAGTGAAATTTTCAGGAACTAGTCCTCACACATTTTATACCGTGAGTTCAGCAGTTTCGAGAAGAGAAAGGATTGCCACAGGAGGGTGCTGTATTGCTTGATAATACCCCTTTACATCCTAATGACAGGATTCTTATATCTGATTTGGTTTCATCATGAGGAAGTTTTTACCTTCTAACGCCGTTGCCATTATATGGCCATTGGACCAAGGATCAGTAAAACAGCAATATCAGGCTGGTCTACTGAGAATGCTAGTTGAGAGGATGATTTGGTGGCGTTCTCAAAGAGGTTGGAAATTTTAGGTGCCATACATGAAATTTCAGATACCTGGCAGGAAATCAAGCCACATACACTAGTTCAATCATTTGTATGTTTATTTATTTATTCATTGATTCCTTCAACCCTAAACAAATACCTTTGTTTGGATGTCATCTTTATACATACATACGTGCTTCATTTATAGTAGATGATGATGATTTGAGGTGAAGGGCACTTGACCCCATGGTCATCAGTGTCCTGAGGAAAAGTCAGCATGCTAATCTCATTGGTGGGAATGAAGGCCGTCCTCACATGCAAAGCAGATTATAGTATATTAAAGTCTGCCTCCCTTCCCCACCAATTTAGGGATGAGGACTGACAATTCATAAAATTTCATCACTCTTGTAACACTGGGATCAGTACCTGCGAGCATGGTGGGCAGATCTCCATCAAGACTCAGGGCTGGCCTCATATCAGTACAGAGGACACACGTTGCCAAAATATGCTGAATTGTAAGTGGCATGCCACGAACTTCACAGAATGATGGATCCTCCCGCCAGAAAGGAAGCCATGTGTTAAAGGTCCGATTTGCAGCTTGGTAAGCAGAATTTTCATACAGGGGAGAGGCTGACATGAAATCTGCCATGCCTTTGTGGTCAATATGAGTGATGATAGCTTGTTTTCTGCCACCTGCAACCATTCAGTCTCTCACTGACGCACAATGTGTCTGTGATAAAATGTGATGATAGCATGCAACGGGATAGGACATTGATGCACAGCACCATCCCAACATGCTTGGCGGCTTTGTCGGCCATGTAATTGCCCTGTATTCCCATGTGGCCAGGTACCCAGCAGATCATCACCACCTTGCCACTATGTAGGAGTCATGGATGAGCTGAATCAGCTGGTCTACTGGATACATTTGGTGAAGTGCTGGCAGTCCACTAAGTGAGTCAGAACAGACAAGAAACCTTGTACAGTGATGTCTGTGAACCCTCTCCAGTGCCATCAAACTGCCATATAATTCCGCATTGTAATCTGTCAATGGTTCCAGAAGATGAACTTTAAAAATCCTATCAGGTAAGATAGCAGGACAACCGAAGACATTCTCTTGCTGCGATCCATCTGTATAAACAATGATAAAACTGTGGTACAAACTTAAAATGGATGTACATGAAGTTGTAAAAACATAATCTGGAGTACAAGTTTTCTTGTGCTGTGTCAAGCTTAAAACCACTTTGGGCCTCTGAAGACACCAAGGTGGCAATGCATTCCATCCCTGGCTGTGTAGTTTGATGCTTGATAGATCCAGATCCTTGAGACAGTCTGTAGCACGTATCCCAAATGCCTCGGTCGCATGGGTCGTTCGAAGGTGGGTTGGACCATTGAACTAAATGTCAATGACTGAAGTGATGCTGATATTTTCAGTGCCTATCGAGCCAAAAGGATATGTCGCTGAATCCAGAGTGATGGTTCACCAGCCTCTGCACAAAGACTCGGAACTGGGCTGGTTTGAAAGGCTCCAGTTGATATCCAAATGTCCTCATGATGGAAAAGCATGTAACATCTTGAGGTAGGAAGGACAGGGTGGTCCATACACCACGCTGCCATAATCTAAATGTGATCAAACAAATGCCCTATAAAACTGCAAGAGGCAGGGCCTGTCAGCTCCCCATGCTTTTCCATTAAGGTATTTCAAAATATTCAATGACTGGAAGCCCTTTGTGCAGAGATTTTTCAGGTGTGGGAGCCTAGTTAATTTCGAGTCCAATAATAAACCCAAAAAGTGCACAGTTTCTTGAAAACGTAAAATATTGTCCCCCATTGTGAGCACTGGTTGGTTAAAACTTCAATGAGCACAGTTAAAATTGACACATATAGTCTTCTTGGGTGAGAACCAAAATCCAGTTGTCCTGGCCCAGGTTTCCAGCCTCCTAATGGTGAGCTGTAGCTGCCTCATCATCGTTATAGGATCAGAGGAAGAGTAAAAGATTGCAAATTCATCCACGAACAGAAAGCATTTGACAGGGCCCCTGACTGTGGAGGAAATGCCATAGATAGCGATGGCAAACAATGTGACACTGAGAACACTACCTTGGCGAGACCCCATTCTCTTGAACACAGCGGTCAGAAAACTCATCGCCAATGCGATATCAGAAAACGCCGCTCCTCGAGAAAGTATTGGATACGAAGTGGCAGGCGTCCACGTAGTCCCCATTCATGAAGTTGGCAAAGGATGTTGTTCCTCCTAGTAGTGTCACTTGCATTTTCGAAGCCAAAAAACTCACAAATCAAATGGTTGTGGCGTAAGGAGGACTCCTGTATCACAGTCTCCAGTAGAATTACAGGGTGTTTACGATCTGGGAAAAACCCGGGAATTTTTTCATTCGGGAGAAAACCGGGAAAAATCCTGGAATTTTTTTGAATTCCGGGATTTTTCATTGTTTTTGCTCTTAGTTAAATTTGTGTAATTTTGACTGGCAAGAACCAATACTCTAACAAAGGATATTACTGTATCCTGCTACTGCAGAATAATACAGCAGCCATAAAACAAGAACGAGAGAAAAAACTAAAATAAAACTTAAATTGCAAAGGAAATGCGCCATATACAGTAACAAAACACAGTGGTGCCCACACAAGCGTGCCAACAGCAAACTGTGTCTAAAGCTTTAGGAAGACTATGCAATGCTTCCTAACAACAAATTGCCTCCGATGAGCATGACGTCACAACTGTTAACATTAGATTTGTTTTAGCAGTTACGAGTGGGATCATGCGCATGCGCAGTTGAGTAGTTATCTTCTTCCGCTTCTGGCTACAAAAACGTGGCTGTTGGCTGTGTAAGCAGTCGTAGTGTAAAAAAAAATTTAAAAAATAAAAAAACAACTAGGTGCTACTGGGAAAAATTTTACTGGCGCGCCCAAGTTGCCACATTGCGCGGCAGCCCTGGATCTAGGAGTGCAAGGGGGTGGGGGGCAATTTCATGTAAAACTTGTTTCACAAAGCGCCTAGCATCCAACGCAAGCATCCAGCGCACGTTGGGTCTATCGATTATTCAAAAGGCTCTGAGCACTATGGGACTTAACATCTATGGTCATCAGCCCCCTAGAACTTAGAACTACTTACACTTAACTAACCTAAGGACATCACACAACACCCAGTCATCACGAGGCAGAGAAAATCCCTGACCCCACCGGGTATCGATTATTCGTATGACTTTGAAACGTGTCCCTGTCGGTTTTTGAACATTGTTGAACACATTCTAAGTTGATTTCTGAATGAATCATAAGTTGATTTGTGAATGCGTGCATAGTGTACGTGATGTCTCTGTCAGTGGAATCCTCGTCACATCTAGAAATAAACTTTCCTGCAGACAAAAGGGCTGTACGAGCTGAGCAGAGAATAGCCGAACGAAAGAAAGCCAACCACTGTCTGATTATTTGGTTGATAGGGTTTGCGAATGATGAGCGTTGTTACGTTTACCAGCGAAATCCATAGCTTCAGACTTCCAGAGTGCGAATAAATGACTAACAGGAATAACAGGTAAGAAAGATTACGTATTATCTTCTCGGTGTATCCAAGAAAATGATATTTTGACTGTCAATTTTTGGCCAGATCGTTATATTAGCAAGTACAGTCTCCGGCTAGCAGCCGCTTTAAGGTCTATTCTGGAAGTAGCGCGGAAAACGCGTTGTACGAACAGGTAACAATGCCTAACCGCAGAATAACCGCAGGATAACTAAACTGGTGATTCTGGCAGAGTTAGTGAAGTTAACCGGCGAATAAGCTTTGGCATTGGCAGGAATAGATACAGAATTAGTGATGACAACATTGTTTGTTAGAACGAGGAAGGGGAAGAAGCGGGGACAGCACACAAATTATGGAAGAATAAGACGATTCCAAATTTCTATAAAAATTTCGCACTACTACTTTTCGATCTCATTCTTGAGAAATTGGAGCGTATGAATGAAGTGTAAAACTATTTCCTAACGTATAGCCTTTTGCTTGTGGTAGGCCTAATAGGCATTTGATATTGGTACTTTGTGAATTATAATCTGCCGTGTTATAAAAATGACCATTTCTGCCAAAACAGTCTCGTTTATTTGGCGTGTGTTACAATTGCTGCAGTATTATAAAGGCCTATTTTGTTTTATCTCGCAGACAGTGACAAAATATAGGTAATCAGGTCGAGAAACCACACCAGTCTTGGGCCTATTTGTAATTAAAGCCTTCTCAGTATTAGACAACGACATTTCGATTTTTCATGCAGAAAAACATTTGACGAACTTTGATGAGGTAACAGATCCTTTCGCAGAAAGGAAAGCATGCCATGTAAAGCTGTAGCAAGATTAAAGAGAAAAAAAGTTCTAGGAGCTAAGGATTGAAGAAATGTGTATTGTCTTGCTTGTCTCTTCTCTTTACTGGTTTTATGTAGCCTCTACTAAATTTTATGTCACACAAAGCAGCAAGTTGTTAGCTAATAGGGCATAAAGAGTGCAAATTTTCTGAAGAAATTTTTTTTAAAAAAGAAAAGAAAAGAAAAAAAAGGGGCAGGATGTCAAACCGGCCGACTGGAAGCAGGAGAGGCACCATAGGACATTTTAATTTCCACTGTCCTGAATATAGTTTGATGGCATCCAGTACAAAAATACACGTTTCAATTCCACAGACCGAAATGCAGTACGTGCGATAGAAGAACGCTGTGTGAAGAGGTGAGGCTCTGCACTTTGGCACACTTAAGATCAGATAACATGTCTTACAATTCCTCGGACACGTATTTTTTATGTATCAGAGTCTTCAGAAAGATGTGCGGTACAAAATGAACGTATTTTTGAAAATTCGATTTTTTAAAATTTTTGACGTCCTATCTCAAAACTCTCGAGGGGCGCCACTATCTACTATTGCCCCGGTACGGAAATATCGTAGATACGGGTCTGATGTGCAGAGCAGTCCGAATTATAATAGGGAAGCGGGTAGTCTCCATGTGACCCGTGTTTACATTTAGTGATTTTGCTGTTTCCTCTTTGTCTACTGCACTCACGTCAAATGAAAACAAAATTGATTTCTTTGGCCGGGAACTATCATGTGAATTAAAATACATTCACATAATTACAGAAGGCTAAAATATGTTATTAGTTTGAGATTTTATTTTAGTTCCACCTTTCTGACAGACAAGCATTAATTGCCATGCAGAACATTGAAGTTATTTTTATCGGTTTGCTGAAGAAATTTTCTTTTATTAATATTTTCCGCTGAGGCAGTCAATATATTTGAAACAAAGGGTTTAATTTCAAACTGTTGGCTAGTTTCAACTGGTCGGTGCATTTCAAGTGTACGTTTTCATCTTCTAGCACGTATGTTGTTATGCCATAACAGAGAACCAGACATAAGATAACAAAGTACTGGTACCCAAGGAAATTTACATCCCGGAACCACATTGAAAAGCTTAATATAAGGTCGATGCCTACTTCACTGGGAATCTGGGGCTCATTTAAAAATCAGATCTTTTATGACGAACCACTTAGAAGAATTTATAGCCCAGAAGATCACACTTTTATATCGTTATTAAAAAATTTACTGGCACATTTGTGTGAGGTATCTTAAAATGTATTACGTGCATAAAAGACCAACATTGTGTGTGAAAGCTTAGCTTCTCTTGCAGCGTATTGGCCTTAGAGACCAATATTATAAGCGAAAGCTTTGTTTTTTCTTGTAGCAACATTATATATATTAATTTGAACCATTAACTTTTCCTGTTCATGTGTTCGCACTACTTAACAGTGATGTCGCTATTGGCTGACTACACCACGTGTCCGAAGCTCTGAATATCCGCTGTCATCGGTTGGCGAGATCACGAGACATGAGCTATGACTGGCTTACAAATACGCATCGCAATCTCAATTTCAATGCTTCGGAAAGTAACATGTGGTGTTTGGTGGAATTCTAATTTATACTTTCGTAATACGAAAATATGTAGTGTACATGTTACTGCACATCAAACATCTTTCCAAAAGGTGTTTCGTTTTCTAAAGTGCCGGGAAACTCTACGCCCATGTATAAAACCATAACCATCAAAGGATTGATAAGTTATATAGTTCCGAGAGAAAATGTACTGTAAATTAACAGGGAAAAACTATGTTTCCACCCGGGAGAAAGTGTATTTTTAACTGGGAAATCCGGGAACTTTTTTTCCTTGTCCATGTATACACCCTGAAGCCGAACTGGGAGTGGCTCAGTTGACCTCGGGATTCGAGCAGCCAGACGAGGCGGCAGTTGACCATGCATTCAACAGTTACCCGTACAACTGGTAAGGGCTACACTCTAGTTACTATTAAGGGTGCTACGACCATTGCCTGGTTTCCAGAATGAATTAATATTGCCTCCTTCCAAGGTGTGGGGTACTGTCCATCAAACCAGATATCTGACTGAAACAAGAAAGGTGGTGTCCTTCCGATTCAGGGCACAGGTGACAAAGCATGGCATATGGATCTCATCAGGTCCTGGAGCAGTGTATCTGGTTGCAGACAAAGCTGATTCCAATTCCCACACGGAGAACAGAACGTTCTAGACTTCCTCATTATGTGATAATAAATCGAGCTGCCTCATCTCTGCAGTCCTATGGAACACCTGAAAAAGCAGGAGCTTGTCTGAATAACGTAGTAACGGTAAAGAAGTGTTCAGGTAAAACCTGAGCCATATCTTCTGGTGTGTCCACCAAGACCCCATTACTTAACAAGGCTGTAAGTAGTGATGGGATGAGGAGGCGAGGCGACTCAAGCGCACCAAGAATGTTTCGAGCCTCTAGTTCTCAAGCAATTCTCGAGAAGCTCACGAGAAACGGCTCGGCGGCGCGTACCACGGCGCGCCAGTTGGCTGCGACAACATACGCCGCGCCGCTGTTGTTTTATGAATTGAATGCCGCCGCTAGACAAACACGCTCGCTGCTCGCTGTGCTCGTAACTAGTATGCCTCAGGTTTCATTCGAGTAAAGTTGTTGTTCAAATCAATATGGACACTTGAAAACGAACATCATTGTGCTGGCAATACTTTACGGAGGATGGAGATAACGTTACCTGCAACATTTGTCGTAAAAATCTCCGTAATGTATCAAAGAAATACAACGGGCATGATTAGACATCTCAAACTGCACAATTTATCGAGCAATAAAACCGTGGCGTCCGTGGATACAGAGGCTCATTCTACCAATAATGCGAGGCAGACAAAATATCCAGGTACGTATGGTACAAAAGGTGAATTCCGTGCTAAAGTTCGGATAGTGTCCGAAGCTGTCCGCCATGTTTAAAAAACATTGATTTTTTAATCATACTACGATAACATACAACATATCCCAAAATCAAACCTATACTATCCTAGCTTTTGCACGATTGTATTGGACTAGTTGTCGAGCATAACGTATCCCCTTTCAGGAGCACTGATCTAAATCTTACGTTTCTCTTCATAGAGGGAAGTAAACGGCAACAACAGCTAGATGAAGCACTAGTGGCCATGATAACAGACGATTTTCAATCGTCGAGGACACTGGTTTTCGACGTTTTGTTTCACTGTTGGATCCACAATACTCGATACCAAATCGAAAAAAGTTGCGCCTCATGATTGAGGACGATTACCATAAACAGAAAGAGACTGTAAACTTGGCCGTGGAAGACTCTACTTGTGTTTCTTTAACGACCGATATTTGGACCTCACTCAATAGTGAGGCATATATTGCTGTAACTGGTCATTTCATTAACGCTAATTGGTGCCTGAAAGCTTTAGCTCTCGAGAGATTCCGTTTCCCGGAAAAGAATACAGCGCTAAATATTAGTGAGGCGTTAGATAACGTGGTTTCAAAATGGAACATTGAAAACAAAGTTGTAAGCATCACAACTGACAACGCCAGTAACATGGCGGCAGCCGTACAACTTCATCGCAGTGACAGCATAGATATGTAACATGTGCCTTGTTTAGCACACACCATCAATTTAGTTGTGAAAAGTTCTTTGAACAGCAACAGTGAGCTCTGCATAATGCGGGAAAAGGCCAGAAAAATTGTTAGCTATTTTAAAATAAGTTGCAATGATGCTAATGAAAAACTCCATGAGATTCAGGCTCTAATGAAAAAACCTGTTCATAAATTGATTCAGGAAATCGAAACCCGATGAAATAGTACGTTTTATATGCTACAACGTCTAGTGGAGCAAAAGGAATGCATTGCAGCCAGTTCATCATCTTTGTATTCAGGTGTAGAGAACCTCACAGCTGACGAGTGGCGAATTTTGACCGAATGTTTATGTGTACTGGAGCCATTTGAAGTGGTAACAAGCGAAATCTCAACTGAAAACTCTCTCTCTTTCGAAAGCTATTCCAATAATCAGACAGCTAATCCTAACCATATGCAATGGGAAAGTGGGCTACTACGACAGCGCAACAGCTACAGCAACATCTGCACAACTCACTAATAGCCCGGCTAGGATTAATAGAAACAAACAAACAAGAAAAGTGTTCCATGCACAGAAGCGAGCAATAAGAATTATGTGTGGAGTACATCCTGGGCACTCGTGTAGGGATCTGTTTAGAGCTCTACAAATCCTTACAACACCTACCCAATATATTTTTCCTTGGTGTGCTTTGTTTCAAAAAATAGCAACTTATTCAAAATCAATAGCTCGTACCACAGTTATAACACCCGAAGGAAACTGGATATCCATTATGAGCTAAAAACGAAAAGCATGGTCCAGAAGGGGGTTTTATACAGTGGCACCAAGATTTTTAATGTCCTCCCACCACACATTAAAGAACTGGTTGGAAACATGCCAAAGTTTAAAGAAAATCTGAAGCAGTTCCTTTTAGCTGAATCTTGTTACAGTATTGATGAATTTCTTAGCAAAAATGCATAGAATCTCTTGTTTGTGCTTAAACCTTACTGTGTGACCTCTACAATTGATTAATCCTACTCTGTAAGTACAGTGTAACTTATTACAATACCCAAATTTATGTATGACTGTATATTCTTTCAGATGTTCTGTATCTTAACTAATACGCAAGGGTATACAGTTTCTTTAATCTAATGATAAAATCAATGTATCTGTGCACAAAATAATAATCAGTAAAAACCTTGACTCGTTCTATATCCAGGGATATGTTCCCATATGGATCTATGGAACACTAAATAAATAAATAACATGCCGTTGCCACAGTTCTCGACCCAAGATTCAAAACGTTACTATTTACGAATCCTATTCATTCAAAGCATGCCGTTGCAAGCCTAATTGCACAGTGCACAAACGTGGTAGCGACCATACGATCTACTCATTCGGCTGCTAATGACACTAGCCACGAGTACCATTTCGTACAAAACACCGGTAGTTACTTATGGGCTTCTTTCGATGAAGAGGTTCCCAATAAAAATCTAATGAAAAGCGGTTGTGATAGCATAGACCTGGAGGTACAACGATATTTGGAATAATCGTACCTACAACGCACGGATAATCCTTTACACTACTAGAGAAAAATAAATAAATAAAAAAAATGAAAACAGTTACCCAGGTCTCGCTGTCATGGCAAAAAAATATTTTGCAGTACCTACAACTTCTGTTCCCAGTGAAAGAATATTTTCGAAAACAGGACTACTTATAAACAAACAAAGAAGCAGACTACAAGGCAAATTGATTAATAAAATCATATTTCTAAACAAAAATCGACGGCAGTGCAGCAATGGGAATTAAAAATGCCTTCTGCTGGACAACCTTTGGTTCCATTCTTTCTTCAGTAAGTAAAGGCATGTACGCAGTTTCTGTATATAAAAGGCTATAGCTCTTCTCTTTTACGTTTAAGCATGCATGCAGAATGTACAAGGTAATTTATTTTGTAAGAATAGAGCTTCTGTTTCATGCGAATTCTGTGCTTTCTTTTAAACAACAATTCTATGATTTTTGTCTTATGAGACATATACTAATACTTCAGTGCACATTAATAACGGTAGGACAGTTGATGTCAATCATAGAATTTCAAAGTTTAGCCCATCCATAGCTGTAAGGGGACGTGTACTGCCCTTGCCTGAAATCCGTCTTATTGATTCCCACACTTGCACAATGGAAGTGGAACAATTAATTAAGACATGAACTCCCTCCATAAAGTCCTCTTCCATTCTTTTATTACTTGCCTCGCACGTGCTCTCGCAGATCTGAAGGCATGAAGGTTTTCTGTAGTTGGGCAGTGTTTGATGTTCCATAGAGCTGTTTGTCTGGCCCTGATTGCCAATTGACAGTCCTCATTCCACCAAGGTATAGGCCGTCGTCTGAGGAGGTTACTAAACCAGGGGATGGACTCTGCACCAGCCTGTTGGATCTCACACATTATATGGACCACTGTCTCCTGTGCAAAATCCTTTTCTTCAAAAATAGCCTGTTGACTGTACTGCAACCAATTTGCTCTTTGTATCATCCATCTGCACGGTCTCCTGTCAGCTGCCGTCCTAGTCAGCAGACGGATCTACACTGGGAAGTGGTCACTAGAATATAAATCTGGAGCCCCTTCCCACTGAATTGAGTCTGCAATAGATGGGGAACAAAAACAAAGGTCAATGGCTGAAAGAGATCCTGTAGCTGTGGAAAAGTGTGTCATCTGACCCACGTTCAGAAGGCAGAGATTCTCAGAATGGACAATTCGCTTGATCATCTGACCACTGGAGCAAGTGGTAACTGAGCCCCACAGACCATAGTGTGCATTTAAGTCCCCCACAAGGAGGAATGGGCGTGGGAGTGTCCAGAAGAGTTCGGTCTGTGAGTCTGCATCCAAAGCATCGTTCGGTGGAAGGTACAAAGAACACACTGTGATATTAAAGGGTGTGAGAACTTTCATGGTAACTGCTTGCATAGTCGTGGTAAGAGGGTCAGGAGAGGAGTGGCATTTGTTATCAATGAAAATAGCCACTCCACCTTCAGCACTGTCGCCAGTAGAATCGTCCTTCCTGTATGGTTGGTAACCCCGTAATGCAGATTTGTTGGTAACTTTAAGATGTATTTCTTGTAAGCAGATGCAGAATGGTTTCTCTTCGACCATAAGCTGTAATTCTTCCAAATGTAGCAATGTCCTTTTAAATTCCACTGTGATACAGAAGTCCCTGTAGAAGCTATTGTTTAGTGATGGTTGTTCTTTTCTCTCTGACTCTGAGGTGGTGATTTGCCAGGGAAGTCAGGGGGAATGTTAGCCACTTTCCGGTTCTCCAGTTTCTCCAACTGGAAGTCAATATCCTCCAGAGCACAGTCCATATTAGAGAGGGGGAGAGCTCGCCTATCCAAAGGTTTAACTACCGCTTTCTTGGACTTGGAACTACTCTTCCAAGGATGTTTTTCTTTACTGATGAGAGGAGGCGATTGCACGCGTTGTGGAGATGGCTTATTTGGCTTCTGATGATGGGCAGTGGTACGTGGATTAGGTGGTAAGCCCATTGTTGACGGCTTCTGAATGACTTCAGTTTCAAGTGGCGTGTTTCCCCCTCATGTACACTGACAAGTGCATGTGCTTGTACTTGAATGTGTGATCTGAGTTCGTGTGGAGAAGTAGTGATTGGAGTCTTAAGGGCTGATGATAAAGAAGTAACAATAACCAAAAGTTGCATAGCTTTGAAAGCTTTTTTAGCTTCACCATAGGGTATGCGTCTCTTGACTTTCAACGCTGGAATTTTCCTTTTTTTGTTGTAAATCTCACTCATTCTCCTCCACACTGGGTGATCTCCAGAGCAGTTTACACATTTTGGAGGAAGTGTACAAGAATTTCCTGATTCTGTGAGCTGAGACTCCACAATTGCCACATGCCCCCCCCCCCCCCATCCCCCCTCCAATTACATCCCATAGTGGTATGGCCACATCTTTGACATGTGTAGCATGGCATTGGGTTAGGAACAAATGGGTGAACCTTAAGACGCATATAGGCTGCAAGGATATGTTAAGATAATTCTGTAGTACTAGACATTAGAATAAGTGTTGCCAACTTTTCCAATTTGCTATTGAATCTCCTCATATAGTTCTGCACTTCTGTGACACCCTCAGTTTTCCATTCTTCATGTAACTCTGAAGGGTCCGCCTCCATTAAATCACAGCAGATAACTACACCCTTACTAAAGTTAAGTCAGATTCGACTGGGTAGTCACCTAAGGCCTTATATCCCAGTAACTTAGATATTTTGATTGAATGAGCAGTCTCAACTAGAAGTGTTCCATTATGAAGTTGTTTGACACTTTTTAGGGACCGAGCAATACTTTCCAATACCTTGTGAATATAGAAAGAGGATACCTTCCCAAAGGTTCCTCTTGTTCGCTTGAATACGATGAAATGTTACTTTGATTCTAAGACTTCTTTTCGGGAGGACTGACCAACCAAGCTTTCTTTGATGAATGGGTGTAGATACTACCTGACGGTACACCCATCCCGTCAGTAGCAGTAGTAGTTTGATGCGACTGTTGCATAGGGAAACACCTGTCGAACCAGGAAGAGCCCTTTATGCCTGAGCAAGCCTTATACAACTGGGTGGCAGCAGATGCCCCAGAGGTTGCCCGCTAGATACTGTTTTACCCCAACAGCCGTTCACCTCATCAGCACGTAGCACACTTTAAGGTTGAGGGTGTTTTTAAAATATAGGGGTGTGTACCTTCCTCGTGGTCCTGGTGGTGAAGCCAAGAGCCCCGTTCACCAACACACACAAATTCCACCGCTGCACCACATGGTGGTCACTAAAGCATGCCCAGAGCTTACAGTGACAGAGGGCTGAGGACACGTTAGATAAAACAGAAAGAAACTGCTTCAAACAAGAGAAATGAATCATAACACTCCTCCAATAATATGCATTGGTTTCAGATACCATCAGCAAATTACAAACTACAACGTACAGCGTCGCTTACAAGCATCCTCCAGCCTCTTTGTCTACTTTGTAATTGGTCAACTTGATTATTCATTTCCAATAATCTTGTGTTGCATGAACTCTTTAATGGAGATATGTTTTAAATTTATGGAGTGCCTCTATGTTTTTTTATATCTTTTGGCAGGTTATTGTGTGTGTTGACTACTTGGTAAAACATAGTGGTTTGGGTCTATGCTTTATTCATTCTATCTAGGAATAAGCAATCACTGCATCTGGTTTGATAATCATGTATGGAGATGTTTTCCGCATATTGTTCTACATTTTTGTTTAAAAACTGCAGTTTCAAACATATATTCACTTGGAACTGCAGAATACCACATTTATTTTTTTTTTCAAATAACTCAGTTCAGTGAGACCTTTTATAACTCTTGCTCATTATTCTGATGGCTCGTTTTGAACACATTTTCCACTTTCTGAGCATTTGCTCCCCAGAATATTACGCAATAATCAACTCTAGAATGTACATGTGCGAGGTGTGTTGTTTTCAAACTTGAGCTACTACACACTGTGGCTAATATTCATGAAACATAGCATGCTGTGGCAATTCTTTTTCCAACTACACTGAAATGTTCACCTGATATTAGTGTTGATCAACATACTTGCCTAAAATTTTTATGCCAGTTACACACACTATGATTTCATTATGCACTTTAAGTTTTGCTATATTAGGTTTTTTATTTATGTGGAAGTCCTTTTTAAATAAGGAGTTACTTTACTGTTATATGACCAGTTGCGGACAGCCATACTTCTATAACTTCTGATGTCCTATCTGTAATAACTATATTGCTGCCACCAGCAAATAAGACAGTTTCTCCCTGCGTTGCACACAATGGAAAGTCATTCATACAAATGAGAAACAGTACTGGGCCTAGCACACTCCCTTGAAGGAATCCAATGTTCAAATATTCTCGATCTGAAAGCTGGTGCAACCATATAATTTGAGCCACTTTAAATTTGGAATATCTCCACCCTCTGCATTCTGTCTTCTAGACAAGACCTAAACCATTTATTTATAACCCCCTGTTGTTCCTAGTGCTTCAAGCTTACCTAGAAGTATTTCATGATCAACAGGGTGCTTTGCTTTACTGAGGTTCAGGAAAACAGCTGTTACTTCTTCTCCATTACCTACGGTTTCTAAAATTGACTTTCTACATTTTGTTGCAGTAGCTGTTTCCTAACTAGACCTGAAACCACACTATTCTAAGTTGGTATTTATTTAAATAATCCATAATTCTGTTTTTCATAATAGTTTCTATTACTTTGGAAAAGGATGACAGTAATGAAACTGGTCCCTAAAACTTGATTTTTCGGTATCCCCATTTTTATGTATGGGAAGAACTTTTGCACACTTTATTTATAGTGTATGTTAGGTGTGCTGTTATACAGCTACTGCACTCTTTTAGTAGACACACTGGAACTTCATCTAGACCTGTGGAAATTTTGCTCTTAAATGTCGTACTGATTCCCTCCCCAGTGGCCAGCAGCAGAGGCATTGTGTAAGGAACATAGCTATTTGTAGTTGGATGTTTTATGTTTGGACGCTTTTATTGCAGTTTGGATGCTATATTACTTAAGTAGTTGTTTAAAAATGTGGCAAGGTCCTTAGGTTTATCTATTACACTATCTTAAATTCTAATTTTTATGTTCACCTGCTTCGTTGTGTTGCCAGTTGTACTATAATCCAAATGGCTTTCACTTTATTGTTTAAGTTCTGTACTGTCTTACCATTTTGGAGTCTCTTATTTTCCTGCAGCAGTTTTCTGTAGATCTAAAAAAAAAAAAAAAAAAAAAAAAAAATTATTTATTAGAACTTAGATATTTGAGAGTTTCAGAAGATTTTGGGATACCTTCTGTTACCCAGATCTTTCTACTAGAATCCCCACCACAATACCTCCTCAAAATTTTAATGTGAATATATTCATGAATATACTGAATTTTTCATTTACATGTGTTACTTAATATACTCGTGACCATATCTGGCTGGTCATCTGCATTGCAAATCACACTTTTCTGATTTCAAAAACACCCTCCTGTACCTAAGCACTTTTGTTTGTTTCTTTGTAGATATTTTAAGTTCTGCTATTTGACAAAATTGGTTCCACTATAGTACCAAGCTAATCTGTAACAATGTATTCAACTTATCTTTCTAATAGTTGCACTTAGTTTCTTATTGACTGAACATTTTACTTACCTTGGGCACCCTTTCTTTCCCCCTTTTATTAAAATAATCCTTTAGATGGTGATGTGAAACAAGCACTGTATTATTGTAAAAGTTACAGACGCAAGCGAGTGTGCCGGGACTTAGCCCGATTCACTGCTACCAGCGCCATGTGACCATATCGTGCCTGTGCTTAACATACAGGAGATTGCACCAGAGTTTAAGAGAAAAATTAACTTAACTTTTCCAAACTTTCTCTGTGTTTGTTTAAGTATATTAATGTTAACAATATAAAGTCTCAGAAGGTATATGTTAGGCAAAACATACAATCATAAGAAGTGGCTTTGAATAATAAAACTAGAAAGCCAAAAATTGCTCAAAATATGAAAATATAGGTCACAATTAAAAGTTACAAATCTCAACTTGAACAAACCCATACTTTGTTTAAAATTGGCATTTTTATGAAAAATTGAAGCCGCTAAATATTAGACTCAGAAAGCTGAAAATTCATATGTAGCTTTCGTTTCGTGTAAAATATTAAATATGTGACACCAATAAGCTACCTCTATTAGTGTTCATGGTATTTACTAAAAACGAAATTTGGAGAAAAATCCTTATTTATGGTAGATTAAGTATCATTTGTATTAGTAATAGAAAGTTATAATTACGACACTCAGTTACATTCATGAAATAATACAGCTGCAGCAAGTTTCAAGACTGTATTGTAAATAATAATAGTTAGAAGGAATCCTAATGAGGCAGTTCAGATGTCATGTTCAACTATCTAAAAATTCTATTAAACACAATCTAGCTACAACTTTTTCAGTACCTAAAGCAAACTTAACTCTATTTTTATTAAATTAAAACGATTGTAAATTGTGAAATGACAGAGCTACTAATTAATACATGTCTGAGAAAGGGCCATGTAGATATGTGATGGAAGGAGGTAGAAAGATGCCACCACATCATGCCTACCACTGCTGCTGAGGTTAGAAGAAGACACTGCATCAACAGAGAGGTGCATGGACCTGCAAATTACCTTGGAACTACTGCGCGCACTCACCGGTGCCCTGGCACTTCTGGAGCTACTGCAGTAGGCGACACCCACCACCATCCTCACTGTTACAGCTGTTGCTGTTGCCTACATTACATTATTTAGTGTCACACCACATTTGCCGGTATACTCTGCCAGCATCGCTTGTCGAGGTCAAGTAATTAAGTCAAGTCAAGAATATTTGAAGTATTTGTTCACTGCTGCTAACAGGCTATTAAAAATATAATCTACTGATAAAAATGAGGTGAAAGTTAAGATGAAACCATTCCCTGACGACGAGTCCTCGGAATTAGAGACTGAAATTAATGGGGATGGTTCTGTCAAAGTAATACATTCAAAATCAGAAGGTGATTTGTCCAAATTAAAATCTCAAGTAAATTTCAATGTTACTGCTAAGTCAGATCAATTTCTGATCACGATGTAATTGAAATTGAAGACAAGAAAGAAAATGTTGAATTAATAGAGTTATCAGATACAGAACCTGAGTTTAGTATTTCTGAAATTCAGCAAAGTCAAGGAATATTAGAAACTCCTTTAAAACTGGTTGAAATGTCAAGCGGCAAGGTAAAGGCACCAAATTGGATGCAATTACTGTTTTCATAACTTGAATCACACCATAAAGAACTGAACAATAAGATGGAATCCAGTAGTAAACAGTTAAGTAGTAAGATTGTATCAAGTAACATAGAACTAAAGGATGAAAATAAATTAAAATTGAATAGCTTAAACTATAAAATTGATTCTAACCACCATGATCTGCATGTCAAAATAGGACAACAGTTAACTAAATTTCACAGTATTTTCAAAATTGAAATTGGAGAAGTTCATAAAGATTTCAAAGATGTACATGATCTTTTGGAGGGGAGGTGGTCAGTGAGAATAGGCAATGAGTCCGGACTTTGTTCTAATCCATTTGAAGATGAAACTAATACGGTAAATGCTTGTCAGAAGGATATTAAGAAAGTAAAATCTGACTCTGTGCAATTATGCAAGGATGTTGATAATTTTTCTGACAGAGTGGAGGCAACAGATCTACTAGTAGAACAACTAAACACTAGTATTGCTAACACAGTAAATAGCATAATCTCACATAGTTCGTGTAATGCTATTGTACAGCATGTTGCCTTAGGTAATGCAGCTTTTACTGAATGTCGTCAATTTTCATTTTTTGATCCAGACAAACACAATCACCTGTTAGAGCTCTGGAACAATTTTCAGGCTGTTAAAAATAGACAGACTAGAAGGGGAATAACTAAATTTCTTGAAGGAAACAAGCACTGAAGAAATTGCAAAAAGGAAGGAATTTAACAAGATGGGACCTGGATACGCAGAAAGAACGAAAGATAGTAGACAGTTTCAGAGAGCAGAGAGAAGCAAAACAGGAATCAACACTGATGCCCCAAGGTGTGACCAATACTTTGTGGGAAAACCTGATGAGAATATCCACTTATTTTTGCAGTATATCCATGATGTGTGTCATTTTTATTATTGGAAATATGATTTTTTACAATTTGTAACAAAATTTAAATTAGTCTGATGACATACTTCGAAATGTAAGGGGATTTGAAGTATTAGCAAAAGGATTGACAGAGAGCATCTCACATCAACTTGGGACCAGTTGCTAACACGATAAGATGCCCACTTCGAGGCAAAAGCCAACTGAGGAAGAGGAAGCATTCATAGATGCGTTCACCTAGTATTCAGAAAAACCTGCATCCTTGGCACTGAGGTGATCTGAAATGAGATGTTACAGGAGAAAGCTACGACAAAGGCTATAGAAGTGTCTATATGTAGAATCGATGCGTAAGTGGGTGTTCAAGTTAAGGTGGTCTCCCACACATCCCTACACGAAGCAGTGTGGGTATCCTTTCTGTGGGAAGAGGCGTATCAGTTCATTTACACGTCTGTCAGGAATAATGACCACACATGTGGCAGAATGTTGCCAATGTGGTTAACCTGGCGACGTTGCCGCCTTGTGTCAGGCACCTTACTGTCTGAACTGCCACCTGGTATGGCAACTGAGGATGCACTGACTGTGGCAACAAAACCAACAAAGTCGCAGGTGTGGTGCCCCATCCAGTAACAGAGGAAACCAAGAGAACAGAAGCAGTAAAAGGTGACACTACCTCTCACTGGCAAAATGTTGTTGTTGATGTTGTGGTCTTCAGTCCTGAGACTGGTTTGATGCAGCTCTCCATGCTACTCTATCCTGTGCAAGCTTCTTCATCTCCCAGTACCTACTGCAACCTACATCCTTCTGAATCTGCTTAGTGTATTCATCTCTTGGTCTCCCTCTACGATTTTTACCCCCCACACTGCCCTCCAATACTAAATTGGTGATCCCTTGATGCCTCAGAACATGTCCTACCAACCGATCCCTTCTTCTGGTCAAGTTGTGCCACAAACTTCTCTTCTCCCCAATCCTATTCAATACTTCCTCATTAGTTATGTGATCTACCCATCTAATCTTCAGCATTCTTCTGTAGCACCACATTTCAAAAGCTTCTATTGTCTTCTTGTCCAAACTATTTACCGTCCATGTTTCACTTCCATACATGGCTACACTCCATACAAATACTTTCAGAAATAACTTCCTGACAATTAAATCTATACTCGATGTTAACAAATTTCTCTTCTTCAGAAACGCAAAATGGCAAATCTAAAATCCTATACCAAAAATGTCACTTCACCATTTATTGGGCCAGCTGGACCACCAAGCAGCAAAATCCACTTTGTCCAAGATGCAGGTAATCCACCCTGTCCCCACCCACCACGCAAGTACAAAATGCGAGCTGACAAGCAGAATGAGCTCATTAGTATTAGCAAAGATGCATTTGGGTGAAACAGGATTTTGGAAGAAGAGGAAATCGTACAAATTATAGAGGAAAATGATGATTTCACCAAAATCAGTCAAAGTAGACACAATTAAGCATTTCCTACTGCATTTGTGGTTAAAATAAGGATTATTGCCACTACAGAGGTGAAGTGAGAAGAGTGCCCTCTCTCCCTTGCCTTAAATATTGTTTTGCATTGCCATAAGTTAGCACAACCTGCATCCAGCTGTGTCCCATATGTCCAGTATTATTTACAGTATTGTACGCTGTGTTGTTTAATAGTAACAGAATGTCCTTGGACAATGGTTTACTTTGTCCATAGAATCTAACACAATTATTACGACCCAGGAACAGCTGACTGTATAATACTTTTGAGAAGTGAACACCCATGATATGTGATTTTGCGTAAAAAGCCTTTACTTCCAGTAGTATCATATCTATGAACACACCAAGTAGACAGTAACATGAAATCATTGCTTGACCCCTAAGACACTTCAGCTATATATTCTGATGATTAATAGGAATAATTCTAATTACTTCATTGCACAGTCAGCAAGAAGCACCTAAGAATTACATCCAGTTGTCTGACACAGTTACTTAAGGAAAATAAGAGTATAATCTATGTTCCAATGATTGCTGCAGAGATATTTGTCATACCATATTACAGCAATTTTTTTTCTTTTACTGTTCAGTGCACTTCCACATATGCTACAGGCACTATACCCAAGTAGTTTAATTCCAGCTGCTTTTCCCTGGGGAATCCAACCAATTAAAGTGTTATGCTTCTCGAACCATCAGCAGTGTGCTTTCCTGACCACTCTTTATTTATAGTTATGTAGAAGTCACAATAAAGTTTGTACAAGTAAATATGAAAGTGAAATCAATAAGCCTTCAAAATTAAGTTTGTCAATAGTCCGGGACTGTCTACAAAGGGTAGTAAGGAAGTCAACCAGAGGGGTAGTGTGCTAGTCAATAAATCCTGATTCATATATGCACAGCCCATTGGCATGCTGAAAGGTAGAGCCAACAGACCTCTGATTGGGAAGATTAAGATAGTGGAACAATTCGGTTCACACTTTTGTGGTGATGCCATTTTAGAATTCTGTCCAGCAATTTACACAATGAATACTGCTGTCTTGTACACAGTTCCTGAATAGTTACCAAGGATATTGATCCATTAAGATTTACAGAATGTGAATACTGGAAGCTTATCACAAATATTATCATTTAATTTCGAACTGTAGCGGTCACCACAGTCCATGTGCTGTTATGTACTTGGAGATCCTGGTTATGAAAACAACCTTTGAGACACCACTACTTTAAACACCCACTACTTTCAAAAAATGTGCAAGTGATCCATAAGAGACTACCATCGACATAAAAAAAATACGCAGATGGGTCATGAGCTGCGATAATGTGAGTTCTTTGGTTTACTTTCTGGTGTGCATCAGAATTATTGATTCAGCATTCAGCATTACATGCGATTGCCATCACAGAATACTCAACTTCCTAACTACTCCACAAGTTTTACTTTACTAAATCTCAAGGTAAGTGCAAAAACAAATTTTCGGCAGTTAAGTATATCCAGTATGATACCAGCAACACAGATATGTGTCAAAACAGGCACAACTGAATCTGTCCACGAGATCAACAACAGATGCCACAATTCATGCCAATATTGCTGATATCACTATTATTATTAATTACTATAATATTGCTCCACAACAACCGCTACAATTTATAACCTCCCCCCAGTTTCACGTCGAACTTTATTATTTGCATACTCTGAAGATGAAGTTATATTTAATTATTTTAGCATAGTCAGTAATAGCTTCTTTGCATCAAACTCATTGTCGTATCCTTCTGTTATTGTGAAATATAAGAAAACCTACTAAATGATAACATGTCCTTTGTCAAATACTGGATTTAATTAATTAAAACACCCTTTTGTAAACCAAACACTCAACAGAAATCAAATACTGTTAACCATCCGTTACCGTGGGTAAACGAATCATTGATGTCGATGCTGAAGTTCAGTCTGCAACCACAGAACACTGCAGGTCCGTCCAATAAAGAGTGTGGAGTGTGCAGCGACAGATTTGATGGTATTCTTTTTTTTGTCGGCGGCAGATGTAGTCATTTCGACGTCTTCAATTGTTTTATATATAGTCTGTCTTGCACGGCGACGGCGACTGTATCTTCTGTAACGCATCTTGGCCACTAACCTCCGGCATCACTACCGAGTCTCTAGCCTCTCGCACTCCCGACTTCCACTCATGGACTCTAACACTCGACTCCCACTCACCCACTCGTACACTGTTGACTGCACTGCAGTCTTTGCTTTAGTGTATGACTGCTGCATAGAGCGTATGATTGATACTATGTAAGGGTCAGCTATGTAAGACTACAGTACCCTTACATATCCTCACCAAAATAACACTTTAATATGATAAAATATAATAGCGATATTAGATTTGAATATTAAAGTTTAAAAATATATAGCAAGACAAAACAGGAAAAATATGTAAAATTTAAAATTATAACATTACAGTAACTATTTGCTTATTAATGCAGAACCTCAATTCATTAAGAATAATTCCCATTTAAGTCTCTGTTTACAATATTTGCTTATGGCAAATGTCATTTAAGAAATGAAAGTTAATATCACTTAATTACACTGTATTAAAGTCGAGGTATATCATTAGCTCATTCAGTCAATCACTAATTAGCAGGGTCAGGCCGTGCTATTTTTTTGTTACGGAATTACACTTTTCTGTGAAATCTGGGTAAAAAACTTTAATTAGAAATGGAAAACTAGGGCACAACATATATTCTGCAAACTGTTACAAGCAACTAGGATTCTTTTATGCATTTAAATAGTAATATTATGTTTCCATATTTTCAATATTAATTATTTTACTGAGCATTACGGAAGGACAAGAAAAAGCACAGCTATTTAGATACTTGAATATGAAGATTAATTCCTGCTCTGATGTTTATGTTTCACTTAGCAAATTTTTTAATTGGTTAACTGCATCTGTTTAGTACATAAATAAGGGCATATTAGATATTTTTAGCTCTTAGATTAAATGCTGCATCCAAGAAAGCAAATGTCTGCAGTGTTACAGAAGAACGTTACGGAGGGACATTTTTTCCCAGCTATACAAATTTGACTTTTATCACAAAATACGTTGTTATTTATTGAATTTTATAACAATAAATGCTATCATACGAGTTACATATTAATTTATTACTGAAATTAAACTTATGTAGCATAGGAAAATGAAATTATTGTTAGTAAAATATAGACTTTGTACATACATAATTAAAAACACTGTTCTGAGAAAGTACCCTTTACATTTATTAAAGTAACACTGTAAAATGGTATATAAACATCAAAATAATTGAAAAAATATATACTTAGGCATAACTACTTGCTTAAGAAAGCATGAATAATGTTGCTGAGATATTTTTTATTTTTATTTACTTATTTATTTATTTATTTATTTTACTTGTTCAAATACCTTAATAACATAGCAGCATTTTCATGATAAGTGCAGACACAAACTTCTCGATCTCTTAGTGTTATAGGTACAACATGCTTTTGTCGTAATTGTGTAAATTTTGACACTCCAGTGGGTAACTCCCCATGCTCTTTGCAGAAAGATTCATAAATTTCTTTAATATTGTATAAAAAAAATCTCTTTTGCCTATATGCTTTACCACATTTAATAGAAATGAATTCCTTTCTGCCAGGGCCCTGCCAGCTTATGTCATCTCTTTCATAAAATTGTATCACCTTCTGTATTTTTTGATTTGGCACAGAAATCCTCATTTTTTTTCCCTTTCAAATACTGATTGTTTTGGTTTTACATTCCTAGCAGCAAAGCCAGCAACTTCAAAAACATTACTAAGTTTTTATATCTAAAAAGAAAGATGATGAAACTTACCAGACAAAAGCGCTGGCAGGTCGATAGACACACAAACAAACACAAACATACACACAAAATTCTAGCTTTCGCAACCAATGGTTGCCTCGTCTTTCCTGACGAGGCAACCATTGGTTGCGAAAGCTAGAATTTTGTGTGTATGTTTGTGTTTGTTTGTGTGTCTATCGACCTGCCAGCGCTTTTGTCTGGTAAGTTTCATCATCTTTCTTTTTAGATATATTTTTCCCACGTGGAATGTTTCTCTCTATTATATTCATATCATTACTAAGTTTTTAATGTGAAAAGGATTTGACCTGTTTTCCAAGAACTTCGGGATGCTTGGAAGGCGATTTTGGGAGACATCACTTGCTAGGTGACATTTTTAATGTTGGATTTGCATGGGTTTGACGAGCAATGGCACATTCCATTTTTTTCCTTCCTTTTTCATATTTTCGTAAATGACGTATCTTTCCCTCAGCTATTAACTTCTATTGTTCTGCTTTCTTTCTCTCACGATCTTCTTGATGATGCACTTCTGCTGTTCCCGGTTCATTCATTTTTCGTTTTCTGCATTCCTTAGCACACGCGACACCAGTTTTGGCCATCACACCTGCACATATATTCAAGATACTTGTTAAGTCTATAATTGAACCAAAGAAGCAATTGAATTTTCATTACATTTCCAAAAATTTCATAGTAAGCCATTGATGTACATTACATTTTATTTGCAAGCTCAAAGAGTGAACATATGCTCAGCTCAAAGGAGATATGCCATGTTTGTTTAGAGTATAAATTAAAAATTACAAAGCCAAAAAATTGAGAAATTCTTTTTACATGTTTTTAAAAGTGTTGCACATAACAATGTCATCTAGTCTTTGCAGAGTAGGCTACGATACTCCACTGTTAATAATTACAAAAATATTTGGAAGTTGTCAGATAAATACTAAAAATATTAACATGGTGCCTCATCATGTAAATATTTGATACACTTGCTTATATACCACATGGGTTTATAGCCTACATTCTTCACTCAGTCTTTTGAAGTAATCAGGCTTATTTGAAAAAAATGTTTCAGACTTGTGCATAAATAAACAGACTTTGTTTACATTAAACTAATACTTACTTTCAAATTGTTTATAACCTTTATAACCAGCAAATTTACACTTCCAACATGAACTGCCACTTGAAACCTATACAACATTAGAGTGAGAGAGCAGAAAACTGGAGGGAAAACATCTGACAGAATTGTTTCATTGGCTAGCTAGGTAAAGACATGCTGTGAGTGGCTGGTTTCATTTTTAGAGGGACACTCAAATAAACATTTATAACAAATATTTTACAAAATAAATATTTATTAAATAGTTGTATTTCATATGGCTTTATGGTACTGAAGATGTCATAATACTCTTATATTAGGAAGTTATGCAAAAGAAAATTTTATATTAACTGTTCATTATATTTTACATTGAAATTATGTCAACAATTTGTTGTGGAAGGACATTTACAATTTTGGGGGAAATTTTATGTCTTTGATAAACATACCAAATTCCTTCTTTTAATACCAATGTATTCCTGTTAGGCTAACTTAAGTGCCCACATAGATGTTGTCACAGGATCATCAATGTGTGTGATACAAATAATAAAAATTAAATGTCCTTCCGTAACAGAAAATATTTTATTTTTTCTAAATGTGTGAGAAAAATTCACACTAATAATTTTTTAAAAGTGAAAATGACTATAGCATATGAAACTACATAGTTTTCTGAACAAAATAGCACAAGTTTTATGGTGATTAAAAGGTTTTTGAATTTCAGTACTTGTGGCATACAATATCACGGCCTGACCCAGCAACAAGATAAATCAGATTAATCACAAGTGTTTGTGCATACTGCATAATCTCTTTGAAATAATATGGCAATGCTGTAATGTCCTGCTGAAATAGCATAGCTAAATGTGACACATTAATAATAACTGTCTATTAGCATAGGATTCCCGCAGGGATAAAATCGGGAAATAAATATAGACTTTATATTTACTACTTTTAAATTTTCCTTCCATAAACCGCTAGTAAAGTAAACTGCATTATCAATTAGTATGACTTGGTTTTTCTACCTGCAGAGTAGGAATTAAAATCCATGGAGAAGAAATAAAAACTTTGAGGTTCGCCGATGACATTATAATTCTGTCAGAGACAGCAAACGACCAGGAAGAGCTGCTGAACGGAATGGACAGTGTCTTGAAAGGAGGATAAAAGGTGAACATCAACAAAAGCACAATGAGGATAATGGAATGTTGTCGAATTAAATCGGGTGATGCTGAAGAAGTTAGATTAGGAAATGAGATGCTTAAAGTAGTAAATGAGTTTTGCCATTTGGGGAGCAAAATAACTGATGATGGTCAAAGTAGAGAGGATATAAAATGTAGACTGGCAATGGCAAGGAAAGCATTTCTGAAGAAGAGAAATTTGTTAACATTGAGTATAGATTTAAGTGTCGGGAAGTCGTTTCTGAAAGTATTGGTATGGAATGTAACAATGTGTGAGAGTGAAACGTGGACGATAAATAGTTTAGACAAGAAGAGAATAGAAGTTTTCGAAGTGTGGTGCTACAGAAGAATTCTCAAGATTAGATGGGTACATCACATAACATGAGCAGGTCATCATTATCATCATCATCATCATCATCATTTAAGACTGGTTATGCCTTTCAGTGTTCAGTCTGGACCATAGTCCCCCTTATAAAATTCCTCCATGATCCCCTATTCAGTGCTAACATTGGTACCTCTTCTGATGTTAAGCCTATTACTTCAAAATCATTCTTAACCGAATCCAGGTACCTTCTCTCCTTGGTCTACCCCGACTCTTCCTACCCTCTACTGCTGAACCCAGGAGTCTCTTGGGCAACCTTGCTTCTCCCATGCCTGTAACATGACCCCACGATCTAAGCCTGTTCGCGCTGACTGCTACATCTATAGAATTCATTCCCAGTTTTACTTTGGTTTCCTCATTGTGGACACCCTCCTGCCATTGTTCCCATCTACTAGTACCTGCAATCATCCTAGTAGCTACTTTCATATCTGTAACCTCAACCTTATTGATAAGGTAACCTGAATCCACCCAGCTTTTGCTCCCATACAACAAAGTTGGTCGAAAGATTAAATTGTGCACAGATAACTTAGTCTTGGTACCAACTTCCTTCTTGCAGAAGAGAGTAGATCGTAGCTGAGCACTCACTGCATTAGCTTTGCTACACTTCGCTTCCAGTTCTTACACTATGTTGCCATCCTGTGAGAATATGCATCCTGAGTACTTGAAACCATCCACCTGTTCTAACTTTGTTCCTCCGATTTGGCACTCAGTCCATTTATATCTCTTTCCCACTGACATTACTGTCGTTTTGGAGATGATAATCTTCATACTATAGTCCTTACAGTTCTGATCTAGCTCTGAAATATTACCCTGCAAACTTTCAATCGAATCTGCCGTCACAACTAAGTCATCCGCTTTTGCGAGACTGCTTGTTTTGTGTTCACATATCTTAATCTCACCCAGCCAGTCTATTGTTTTCAACATATGATCCATAAATAATATGAACAACAGTGGAGACAGGTTGTCTTACCCCTGAAACTACTCTGAACCATGAACTCAATTTACCGTCAACTCTAACAGCTGCCTGACTATCTATTTAAAGACCTTTAATTGCTTGCAAAAGTTTGCCTCCTATTCCATAATCTCGTAGAACAGACAATAACTTCCTCCTAGGAGCCCGGTCATATGCCTTTTCTAGATCTATAAAGCATAGATACAATTCCCTGTTACACTCGTAACACTTCTCCATTATTTGCTGTAAGCTAAAGATCTGGTCCTGACAACCTCTAAGAGGCCTAAACCCACACTGATTTTCATCCAGTTTGTCCTCAACTAATACTCGCACTTTCCTTTCAACAATACCTGAGAAGATTTTACCTACAACGCTGATTAAAGAGATACCTCTGTAGTTGTTACAATCTTTTCTGTTTCCATGTTTAAAGATTGGTGTGATTAGTGCTTTCGTCCAGTCTGATGGAACCTGTCCTGGCTCCCACGCCATTTCAGTTATCCTGTGTAGCCATTTAAGACCTGACATTCCACTGTATTTTATGAGTTCCGACTTGATTTCATCCATCCCAACCGCTTTATTGCACTGCAATCTATTGACCATTTCCTCCACTTCCTCAAATGTGATCCTAATTCCATCATCATTCTTATCCCATTGTACATCTAAATCTGAAAAATTACTGATCATATTTTCACCTACATTGAGCAACTCTTCAAACTATTCCCTCCATCTGCCCAAGGCATCCACAGGATTCACCAGCAGTTTTCCTGATCTGTCCAAAATACTTGTCATTTCCTTCTTACCTCCCTTTCGAAGACTGCTAATTACACTCCAGAATGGTTTTCCAGCAGCTTGACCCAAAGTCTCCAACCTGTTTCCAAAGTCTTCCCAAGATTTCTTCTTGGATGCTGCAATTATCTGTTTGGCTTTGTTTCTTTCTTCAACATAACTTTCTCTGTCTTCCTGAGTTCTAGTATGTAGCCATTTTTGATACACCTTCTTTTTCCTTTTACAGGCTGCCTTGACTGTCATTCCGCCAAGCTGTTTGCTTCATCCTACCTTTACACACTACTGTTCCAAGACATTCTTTAGCCACTTCTAGTACTGTGTCCCTGTACCTTGTCCATTCCTTTTCCAATTACTGTAATTGACTACATTCAACTAACTGGTACCATTCTGAGATCACTGTTATGTACTTGTGCCTATTTCCCTTATCCTGAAGTTTCTCCACTCTTATCCTCCTACATATGGACCTGACCTCCTGCACTTTTGGCCTCACAATCCCAATTTCACTGCAGATTAAATAATGATCAGTGTCATCAAAGAATCCCCTGAATACACGTGTGTCCCTCACAGCCTTCCTGAATTCCTGATCTGTTATTATATAGTCAATGACAGATCTGGTTCCCCTGCCTTCCCAAGTATACCGGTGAATGTTCTTATGTTTAAAAAAAGGAGTTTGTGATTACTAAGCCCATACTGGCACAGAAATCCAAGAGTTGTTTCCCGTTCCTGTTGGCCTCCATATCCTCTCCAGATTTACACATAACCTTTTCATACCCTTCTGTTCGATTTCCAATCCTGGCATAAAATCACCCATGAGCAGAACACTGTCCTTGTCCTTTACTCTAAAAACTATCCATCTTATCTTGATCTGTCCCTTCACAATCCGAATATACTGACACAATCCTAATTTTCTTGCTAGACACTGTCAAAACTATCGACATCAGTCGTTTGTTTACATACCTTATTGCAACTACACTGGGTTCCATTTCTTTCCTCATGTAAAGCCCTACACCCCATTGTGCTATTCCAGCTTTCACTCCTGACAGGTAGACCTTGTATTCTCCCACTTCCTCTTCTTTCTCACCCCTTACCCAGATGTCACTAACAGCTAAAACGTCCAACCCCATCTTACTTGCAACCTCTGCCAGCTCTACCTTCTTCCCAGAGTAGCCCCCATTGATATTAATAGCTCCCCATCTTCTTACCATTCGTTTGCTGAGTCGTATCTTAGGAGTCCCTGGTTTGTCAATTAGAGGTGGGACTCTGTCATCTCCAAAGGTCCGAAGCATTTTGCTCTGATTGTTGCCAGCATCATATTTAAAGTACCAGGGAAGCAGGTTGGTAGCCTTACTTGCCCCGGGTCCCATTGAGTTTTACCCTAACGGTTCAGGGACTAACCAGTGGATTTGGTAGTCTTTGCCGTATGAGCACAAAGATGACCACAACTCAGAATATGTTCGAGATGCCCAGCCTTATTCCAAAGTAACTGGTATCCCAACTGTCAGGACCACTTACTTGGCCACTCATACGTTGCCCGTGGTTGATGAACTAGGACATGACAACAGGAACCCACACCATGAACCACTGACCACTGAGCAGGTACTGAATAGAATTGGGGAGAAGAGAAATTTGTGGCACAACTTGACTAGAAGAAGGGATTGTTTGGTAGGATATATTCTGAGGCATCAAGGGATCACTAATTTAGTACTGGAGGGCTGAGTGGAGGGTAAATATCGTGGAGGGAGACCAATAGATGAATACACTAAACAAATTCACAAGGATATAGGTTGCAGTAGGTGCTGGGAGATGAAGAAGCTTGCACAGGATAGAGTAGCATGGAGAGCTGCATCAAACCAGTCTCTGGACTGAAGACCGCAACAACGACCACCTTAGCTATGTAATCATCAACAAGTTTCCTTAACATAGGTCGAGCATGTAGATTCTGTAATGGATATAATTACATATTTGGAGAATACATCATAGAATGCCAATATATACTAGAATCTTCCACAAGAAACAGGACATGGTCCACACACATCACAGGATATTAAAGTTCTAGTCTCATGAGGTATTATGGGATGTAGTTGTATTTTTCTGGAGTAGTTGATAGGTTTGATTTTGTGACAATTTTACATCTCTTGAGTACATCATTAGCTGTTCGCTCAAGACTGGGGTAATAACAATATTGATCCAATTTATTTTTACATTTCAAGGTCCGAAATGTCCCCAAGTTAAATATGTGTCCCACAGTAAAGGTTTGATGTAATCCTTTGGAATACATACTCTCCACGTGTCGTTCGGATTTTTTTCTTGAATAATATACCATCTCGAATCGTATACCAATTTTCAGAAATAGTGGCAGCTCCTTGATTTACTTTGTTTCTTATCTTCTTCCAGTGTGAATCTTGTTCCTGTAGCCATGATAAATTTTGACATAAAGGTGACATCTTGGTCTCACAAAATTTCATAGTCATGTTCATCACTTGGAAGTCGATAATTGAATTCTCAACCTCTTCATTATCCCTTCCTTTAGGCAATCTTGACAGCTCATCAGCCATGACGTTGTCCTTTCCTTTGCTATATTGTAGAATCAACGTCCAGCGAGTCAATCTCGAGTGGAACATTTTGCTAGTTAATATGTAGGATAATGCCTTGTGATCACAAAATATAGATGTCTTTCTCCCGTAAACAAAATATCTGAATTTTTTCAGTACCCATACTAACAGCTAACATTTCCAGTTCAGTAACTGAGTACGCTCGTTCGCGTCTCTTCAACGTTCTGCTTGCAAATCGACTGATTTTGATGGTGTTTATATCTTGCATGTCTTCCATTTGAAAACCTGTCACTCCCATGCCAGTTCCCAAAGCATCAGTAGCTATACAGATATCTTGATCCAATTTTGGGTGGTGCAACGACTGCACTTTAGTTAAAGCATTACGTATTTTGTCAAATGATTGAGAGCATTGTATATGCCATTTCCGCATTGCATTTTTTCGCAGTAACTGTAGCAAACATTCTTGGTTGATAACATTTTCTGGCAAAAATTGACGAAAAGATGAAGATAAGTCTAAAAATGATTAATTCTTTCTTATTCCTTGGATAAGGACATTTCTTGATGGCTTTCAGTTTATTTGGATTTGGTAATATAAGTTACCATATGGTGAAATGATGTGTCCTAAAGATTTCAGTTGCCTCCTCGCAAACTTAGATTTTTGTAAGTTCACTGTAACCCCATATTCAGAATACTTCACAGAAACTCTCTTCAATAATTCAACATGTTCTTTCCAAGTCTCTGTGGCTATTAGAAAATCGTCCACGTACAATGTCACTCTGTCAAGCAATTCCCAACCGAGCACAGTATCAAATGCTGAAAGGAATACACTTCCACTTATGTTCAGTCCGAATGGCATGACAGTGAACTGATAACTTCTATCTCAAAAGATGAAAGCTGTATACTTCCTTGTTTCTATTGAGATCTTGGTTTGCCAATATGAGCTTCTCATGTCCAGGTATGTTTGGAACCGAGCACCATGAAACTTCTGCAGTAATTCGTCTACATTCTCTGGTGTCGTTTGAACAAGTGCAATGATCTTGTTTATTTCCCGACCACCTACAACAAGTCTTATTTGACAAGCATGTAAAACAAGTCTTACTTCACCATTTGCTTTAAAAACTGTCAACAAAGGATTGCAATATTCAGAATGAGATGGTTCAATGATTCCCCATTTCAACATTTTGCCAATTTCCTTTTTGACTGCATCCTGTTTTGACCAAGGAATGGGGTAGAATGTTTGTCAGAAAGGCTGATGCCAGTAAGTGTTGATCTTGAAGTCAAAAGACTTAATTATTCCTGGATGTCTGTCAAAAATAGATAAATATGCATCTAAAAGGCAATTCAATTCTTCCTGTTGATTAACAGATAAAATTTCAGATTCTGCGACTTTTTCTTGTATCATAGTTTGATCTATTTTATCTTCAACACATTCAATGAGACAAACACCGTCTATGATGGTGTCATTACTATTTACACAATCAATCATTAACTTTATAAATAAGGGTTTTGGGTCTATTTGACCCCTCATTAAAGAAACTGTTACAGTCTTGTCCCCAGAGTTGAAGGTACAGGTCCCTCTCTTAAATTGATCACTGCTCTGGCATCAGACAAAAAATTGAGTCCCCAAATACAAGGCACAGTCTTCTTCGATAAGATCAGGAAGGTACATTCCATCAATACCCCCATAGTACAATATCCACTCGTGCTTGTTTTGAGATCCTTTGCATCTTAACACTGAAAGCACCAGATACAGAGCATCGTGAGACTGGGAATGTCGTTACCTTTCTCCCACAACGGATATGTTTGTAGCAATCCTTTGTCATTACTCTAACAGTAGCCCCTGTATCAATTAAAATGTCCATTTCAACCTCATTTATCCATGTATGTACCATTGCCTGCACAATTCATCCAGTTCGGTAAGACTTTGACTTATTTTCTTCAAATAATTATTCCCGCATATCAGTATTGTTATTGTACCTCAAGACGTTTACATTAAAATGATGATTGCCTCCCTCATCTTCCCCAGTCGTCCTCAGAAGACTATCAGAGAGAGGTATTAGTTTAACCTCTTCCCCAATGTCATATTCGGTGGATTGTGAACTTCAACTACCTGTAATGAATAGTCAGAGTTGGTTAATGGTTGCTGCTGTGATGCCACTGTTTGCTCACCAAGCGGTGCTACTTCTGATGGTCGTTGCAATACATTAGCATCTACCCACTGAATCCGATGATTCAAAGTGTCTCCCCAGGTATCTATTTGATCTGGATCTTCTTTTGGACAGGTAGTGTCTCTCCTAAAATTAGTATCTTGACCATGAACATCTTTAAATTTCCTCTTTTGTATGATATTCTCCACCTTTACATAATTTACAGAATGGGTATCACTGTTATGATCTTCCTTGGAATAGTCATTCCTACGCTCTTCATTCCAATATTTACTGTTATGGCTGTATTTGAACTTCTGGTTGTTATTATTATTGCCCTGGTTATTTCTTTGTAAATTAGACATTTGACCATTATCTTTAGAAGCTTGTGCATCCTCTAAAATCATATCTATCAAGTCAACGACTGCCAGGAATTGTTCCACATTGGAATCTGGGACGTTAATAAGTTTCTCTCGTATACGGATTGGTAGTATGCCTTTCAAAATACGAGTTACTTCTCAATGAGATATGGGATCCAATACCTAGTCTTATTAATATATTTTTCAAAATACTGTCTCAGGGAACCTCGTTTGCCGTTATAAAATTCTGGCTGGTATACTTCCTTGTGAAGTCGTTCTTGTTTACTGTTAGACCAATACTTTGCTAGTAACAGTCACTCAAAGTCCGCACATGTTTGGCACTTTTCGATTGCTTCCACAGCCAACAGTGCTGCTTCACCCGTAATTTTAGATGCATTGAAATGTAGTCGATCCTGTTCAGACCAACTCCTTCGGAAAATATGTTTAAAATTCTTTACAAAGATTTTAGGACGGGTCTCATTCCTTCCTGTAGAAAAATTAGGAAAATGCCTACTTTTAAAAATACTTGTCTTGACTTTCAGAGATGACAAATATCCCTTCTGCACAAACGGATTATCTTCATTCACATACCAATAATCTACTTTATCCGATTCATTCCCCCAACATTTCACATCATTCCTGCATTGATTACCTTTCGATTTGTCTACAGAATATTGATCCTCCATTAACAAGTTTCACGAAGATTTCTGTTGCAAATCAAGTGATCTATCCTCCATTTCCCATTGCTATTTCGAAAAATCTTCACAAACTGTCTTTAATGGTCTGGAACTTATCAGTAAATGATTGAATTAGTTCAGCATTTTTCGTCTGGATTTCTTTAACTAACTCTGAATACTGTGACTTAATCACACTTCCAACTTTTTCCTCTACCTCTTTATTTTTTAGTTTGATCCAATCATTTAAATCCTCATCTAATTTCACCGTCTGCTTTCTCGAGTACTGATCTATCCCTTGACAAGCATCTTTCTCAAAGTCCGTGACCAGTCCGATCAAATTGTCAATTTGCTTACTGGTTTTTATGGAACTACTTTCGCAATTTGAAATTCAATCTACTAGATCATTTGGTCTCTTAGAAATCTCCCTACATTTCTTCTCAATGTCCTCAACCTTCCCTATTACTTCAGAATGTAATTGATTTCAGTCTTTAGAAATCATGATTTCAAGCCCTTTGAATTCCTCATTTAACTGTTTTTTCCAATCGAGAGTTGATTTATCAAATTTTTCAATCAGTGATTTATCATCATGTTTCAAAGAATCCGTATCTTCCTGTAATTGCTTAGTGTCCTCTTTTAAAGAACCTTCATATTCCTGTAATAATCCAAATTGCATATCAAATTTACTGTCAAGCTTCGTCATGATATCCATCAGTCACGTAAACTGTAACATTCAAAGTGTCATCTTTCCCTTCCTTCGATTTACCACATCTACAGATTCTCCCATGTCACTGTCTTTCCTTTGGATAGAATCTATATCCAATGTTGCCTCAACATTTGAAACATCAACCTCCATTGATCGTGTTTCCCCACCAGTTTCAACAGTCATCTCCCTATGAGATTCAACCCCCTTACCTTCACTTATCATTTCCAACCTCGAGTTTACTTCACCTCATACTCTACGATTTCTGCTGTGCATGGTTACTTATTCTGGAGCAAACATTTAACATAAACACAATCTTTATCCACTATAGACAACACTTCAATGCATTAACACAACGTTTCCAAATAGATAACTCGCACACTTGTAGATGACTTGCGTTAATGGTCAGTACTTATCTTCTCCTTAGGTTCTTACTGCAGGCCTTAGGCTGTTACTCAAGCCTAAATTTGCAGTTCCAAATTTGTCCTTCATGCTGCAACGCTCTCAGGCCGACAGGTTGGGCGCCAACATGAAACACTTTTTCCCCTCCTCCTTTCGCATCACCATGTGAACCACTTGGTGTCTTCTTGTCTTCCGGCTTGCTCGTATTAGGGAAGGAGTGAGGGAGAATGGCACATAGAGTTTTGGTAAGTGTGACTATTCAGTCACTATTTCCTTTTTCCCAATATTTCTCCATTAACTGACAGAGGGAGAAAATGAGATCTTATATTACCGTATTACTTCTGAACTCACACTGTTGTTCCTCTAATTGGTGTTCTAGAATTTTCCGCAATCTTTTTTCTACGACCTTTTCCATTATCTTAAGGCAGTGTGATAAGAGCGAGATTCCTCGATAGTTGGTCCATTTCTTTCTACTACCTTTCTTGAACAATGGTATTATAATTCCTTTTTTTCTATTCATCCAGCACTTTGTTTTCCTTCCATATCATCCCCAAGGACCCAGTGTAACCATTGTATTCCATGGATTCCTGCGGCTTTAATCATATCCACTGTCAGCTCATCTACTCCAGCTGCCTTCCCACTTTTCATCTGTTTCAGGGAATTCTCTGTTTCTAACCAAGAGATTGGATACTGCTATTCCTCTAATTCAAAGACTTCGGTGTCACTTTCTTGTGCACCTTCCCCACTCAGTAAGATTTCAAAATAAGTCTTCATCCGTCTTCTGATACCTTCCAGCTCCCTGATAATATCCCCATCCTCTGTTTCAATCACTTTTATGTCTTCTCTATCAGTTCTTTTACTTTTCAAAAACCCATAGAGCAGTTTTTGGTTCCCTTTGCTACCTTGCTCAAGCTTCTGGGCGAATATTTCCCAACTCTTCTCCTTTTCTTCTTTTGCTTGGACTTTCTTTTGTCGGTATTCCTTCTCCAGTGTTGACACCTTGAGTTCATCTTTTGGTACCAGCCTCTGGTTCTGATTTCTTCTTTCAAACTGCATGTATTTCTTAGCTATATTACGTTTTTTAATTGCATCTTTTACTCTATCGTTCCACCAACTGGTTTCTTTGTATTTCACTTTACCCTTTGCATTGCCACATTCACCAAAGGCAATTGATATTTATGTAAATAATCCATAATTCTCTTTTTGTAGGTTGCTATTATTTAAGAAAAATGGAACAATAATGAAAGTGGTATGTTATTCCCCATTTTTTCTGTATGACCTTTTAGTGGGTGGGAAGAACACTTACAAGTTTTAGGTAATCAGAGAAGCAACTGGATGTGTGTGACTTGCCTGTAAATTCGTGGGGTGCTTTTAGGAGACACGGCGGGGTGTCACATAGACCTGGGGATATTTAACTCTTAAATTTAGGAATGAGCTGTACCCTTTGGTAGGTACCAGCAGCTCCCTGATATAAAACCTGGCCAGTGTCCAGCTGCCAGAGAGTCCAAGTCTGCACCGAATGCAACATCGCATAAATAAATGGTCACAAAGATACTACTCTATACAGATCCCTGTCTTCAGTTCTAGTTGTTATGCTACGTGTACACCCCAGGTCTTGCGGTAAACAAAGTGGTGTATGCATCTTCTTGTGATAAAAACCACTCATTGCCTATATTTTTATAGCACTTTTCCTCTGAATGCTGAAAGCCATAACCCTGAAAATCCATATTATTCGAAATATAATATCATCATTGTAGTCTTGTATATATTTACACTAACTGAATTTTCTGACCCTTTGAGTGATGACCAACTTGGCTCACACCATAACCATGTGGAACTGTATTTGCAAAAGATCCAGTTTGTTGACAGTTGCACTTATGTAATCGTAGGGCTGTGGAATCTTGAGTATCTTAAAATTAAACGTACAGTAGTTTATTTTGTGCATCGCTATTTCAGGAGTGTCATCACTAGACCTTGGACTTTTAGGTTCTGAAAAATCTTAAGTTAGGTACCTAAAATAGGTTCTATAACTTACAAAAATAGGTTATAATAATCTGGAAATAGGTGACCAAAATGTGACATTTTATTGTCTAGGAAGATAAATAGATTGACAAAAATCCACATTATATTATTGTCTATGTCCATAATTACAGTCACAGTAAATAACTAACACTTTCTCCACATTTTCCATTGAGAAACTGCATGTCTTGTCTGTTAATAGCATCTTATATGCCAAGAATGAGCATTCCACGTCAACAGATGTCATCGGAGTGTATTTAATTGATAGTATTAGGCGCAGACTGCACACTCATGTTCTGTTGATTTACTCGATAAGATATCAACCACTGTGCAGATGGTGGTCGGTCCTGTTTTTTTTTTATTTATTTTTTTAATTGCACTGTCTTTAGTTTCTCACTTTCATACCAATAGAACTAGGGACCAAGTCGATTTTTTCTGTGACCTCTTCTATCAATCGCAGTTGCATGTAGACTGGTTTCCCTGAACACGCTAGAGCTTTAATAATAGGCACCATTAATGCATAATGTGATTTTATGTATGCAATGTTGTTCGAAATTGTTGGGTCCTTTAGAAAATCTTTAGCTGAAGTAATGCTCACTGCCTCCTCCCACAATTTAAGAACAAAGTTCTTAATGTCTTCCAAATGCTTGCTGTAATACTCCACTGCCTGTGGCCATGTTCCCCAGCAATTAAGTATGGGTTCTGGTGGAAGTGGTACATTGGGAAGTTCCTCTCGAAATAACTGGATTCTTGTAGGTGCTTTAATAAAACCTTTTTGATGGCAGAAATAGCTTATTTACATGTGGAAATTCGAGACTTATTATCTCAGCTACATGATTCATGGAATGGGCAAGACATATGATATGGAGCAAGGCTGGGTAAAATACTTTCAACAATTTGACAGCAGCAATCATGTATGTGGCTGCATCAGTGTAGATTACAAGTAATTTATTTTTATCTAGACTGTTGGGGAAATGTAATTTGAGGGCTTTATTAACAAAGTGAGGATTTGTTTTCTGGTTAGTCTTTTTTAGTTCCTTGCTGCAGATCAGGTGAGGTACAGAGCTAGTTTCAGGATCTGACTTTCCAACAGTCAAATTACTCATGACCTTGTTTGTCAGTTGCCTCTTCGACAGAGAGCCACATGTATGGATCACCTATATCTTCCCTTATCCTGCTCAATATACAATCATCAAAAAAAAGTTTTGCATTACCTAGATTCCGAGAGTTCTAGAACCTATACAGAAAATTGAAATAGAGATCAACATAAACATCATTTCCGCCATTTTTATTGCTCATGAAAACTGCACGTTCTATGTTGTACCACCAAACAGTGAGACCTTCAGATGTCGTGTTCCAGAT